>NC_138970.1:166722500-171522500 GCF_055761805.1 Camellia sinensis
CTTTTATGTAGTTCTATATTCATAAGTTTTACAAATCTAGGCCACTTTGGCAGCTACTAAATTAGTAAACCCTATGAATACGGAACTAACCAACAATATTCTCCATTCATTAATTTTGAGTTATTTAATTATCATTAATTCAATCACAATTTTAATGAGATCACTATTTTTATGATTTCTAAAATTTCTTTTATGTGATTGCTATTACCAATATAATAATAATAACTCTGGATGAACAGGAATATTTATATATGTATTATAACAATCATGAATATCTAAAATAATGGTTAATAAGAATTATACCTAATATGAATTAACCACTTTAATATTTAATATTCAATGTCATTAAAATTATATCATGATATCAATTTTAAATCATGAAAATATATAAATATTTAACAATAATAGACAATAAGTGTGCATAATTAAACAAAGCAAAAACATAATCCTCTAATGTGATACAATCAAATAAATATATTTATTTAATAGTCCGAACGATTCAGCAAAATTCTAAAATTGCTTTTAATCTATGCACTTTATCATAACGGCAAGCATTATACTCAATTCAATAACATATTATGATGATTATAAAAATTATTATCACTAAAATTGATAATAAATCAAAACATGCATATAAACAGCATATAGAATTACATAAAAGTTTGCACCTAACATATCACAAAACAAAGTGAGTGAGGGAGTCCATGATGTGCCTACTTAGTTACGATTTAGAAATCAGGAATGAAATCTTCTTTCACACAACCTTTGACTTTTAACAACACAAAAAGAGTTTCTTTGATGCATAATGAATATGAAAGAGATTAGATGTACCATTCAGACACTGCCTAATAAATATGGCATGCAGTTTACAAGATTGATCATACAGCGTATATTCAAGATAACCAACACATGCCGAGAGTTCAAACCTTATGAACAAAAAATATGTTGTTATGAATAATTATAATTATAATATAATAACAATATTCATAAATATATTATTATTCCAAGGTGTATTGATTCACAAACTAAAGCTCTGATACCACATGTAAGATTTAATTATACATGTGTAACAAGTCCGCGGGGGACCTCGCTACAGCTCGGACTCGATTTGTGTCACGGTTCTAAGTCTGAACCAAAGAGTCCAAATCCGGCAAATCGTTTTGAGAAAACAGATTTTGAAAGAAGTGCCAAACATGGACTGCTTTGCCAGATACAGAGTCGCCACCTAAATATTTTATTTTGGGAAAATTTAGGAAACCCTGACTCGTTTGCCTAAGGCCACGTGTCTGTCATCACTAAAGTTGCCTCGGCTTGGGAACTTGGGTACGATTGGGGAAGGTCACTTCGTGAGCACCCCCGCTCGCCCGATCAAAGATCGGCCTCTACTAACCATGATATCTATTTTTGGAAACATTATGTGTTCTTATTCCGGTTATTAGCCTAGATTTACTATGTGATGCGCACAGCATACAAGTATAGACTGGGTCGCCTGAATTGGAACAAAACATTTCATGTTTGTTTATTTGAAAATGGTTTGATGGTGCTACTCGCAAGTAGGCTAAGACGTGGATTTGCCACCCTCGGGTAGGCTTAGAAAACATGATTTTGCCACTATCTAGTGGGCTTAAAACACACAAGTAATGAATTGTTCTAATTCAAATAACCCAACCTTCACCCACAGGCATTCAGGCAGTTATATCACATAAGCAAATAGCCTCATGGTAAGCATGCTATCATGGCAGTCACTCACACGCATGCAAGGATGCTAAAGCATAAAACTTACCGAGTACTCCAAGCCAAAACAGAAACTAATTAGAAATCCATGCATGATCCTAATTATACAGAAGTGCCTAATGCAACACATGCAAAAATGCAACTATAGCAGGCTCGGCTATTCTAAACATGGCATATGAAATGCTACAGCTAACATGTATTCAACTTGGAATTGAAAATACAATGCAGTTAGTATGATGCGCCGAGCTCGGTGCATGCAAAACAGATGAATGAATGCAAACATGCTATCATACTGTATGCTAATTGAAACATGCCCTAATCTAACCATCATAAGCTGGTAAATAAAAGGGAGAAAGACGTGGGGTTGGAAGACATACATCACACACACGCACACTTATTACAACATTGCCCTCGCACAGAGGGTCCAAATAAATAGTACAGTCCAAATAATACAGTCCGAATAATACAGCCCAAATATGTGCAAATCCCTAATTAATTTACAAATTAACTAAGAAAAATAATAAACTGGCATGCAAGCCAGGGACTGTCTTGACTCTTCTCCAGATGATGAATGATGCATGTCCGGGTCGCCTTTGCGCGGAAATCCACTGTGATGCCCCAATTAGCCTCTGTTTTGCAATGGTTCTTGGAAAGCGCGCCAAGCCTCGGAAGACTACTGATTCTTGATTTGCTGCAACAGAGAGCAGGAGAGGGGCATAGCAATGTATTTTCACAGATGTATGCATGTCTTGATCCCCGTGCCACCAATCACGCATATCGATGCATGATGGCTGAGGAGTCGAATTGCGCAATTCAATATAGGATGAATGCACATGAAAACACAACTAAAACCTAACTTCATCATGGATAATCCGGAGTGTCGGTGACTGGGGAATTGAGACACGTTCCGTCACTCGGAGTACGAAATGCACCTCGTTTCCCGTGCCCGGGCTAACTCCTATCCCGAACACGATGCAATATGCATGACATGCATGAAATGCAACTAAGATACAATCCTAACATACACAATGTTATGGAATGGCATACACGCTACACGAGGTAACATGGCATACACAATGCGCTAACATACAATCTAGCATACGCAATGCTATGGATGAAATGGCATACGCAATGCAATAATGGGCTTACACCGACATGAGAGAGCCTCAGCCACACTCACATAGGAGGCCATCAGATGAAAACAAGACAACTCGAAATGCGTGCACGCGTGCACGCAAACCGAGGACCGACCCTCAGGCACCGAAATGCCACTCTAATGAGACGTGGCAAAGACATGTAATATGATATGCAAACATGAAAAAATCAGTAGCAAAATGAGGGGGAAAACAGCCCCGAACAAGGAAAAATGACACCCGATGCATGGAACGAGTCCCGAAACATGAATTTTGGCGCATGAAATGGCCTATAGCTATGCAATGCATGCATAATTTGTACATGAGATGAAAATACAGAAGAAATGAAGCCCCTAGACAAGCACTTTTACAGTTCAAAACATGGCCAAATAGTAAGCACAAATATGGCAAAACTAGCATGCAAAAATGGCCCTAAACATGAGGTAAAGAAGCAACTCACATCTGCCGACCCCAAACAGATTAGGGGCCTTCTACAATATTGAAGAGGGGCCAAAAATATGATATTTTACAGTTGATGGCCAAGCCTAAATCAGTACACAAGTATGCTCAAAATGCCATGCAAGATAGGGCCCAAAAGAGGTCAAAACACAAAGTATACAAACAATTCATCAAACAGCCAAAGACCCTTAATGAAACATGAATATGGGGTCAAAATAAGACTGTTTTCAGTTCTGTAAAATGACCAAAAACAGAAGCATAATAGGCTAATAGATCATGCAAAAATGGGGACCAAAGAGGGATATAATGACAAGTGGCACATGGAGGTCCCAAAAAGTGATGAGCCCTTCTTCAATATTGAAGAGGGGCTCAAAATAAGGCTATCTACAGTTTACACCATGCTCCAAAACAGATCACACACAGGCCAAAAATACTATGCAAGATTATGGCATACAAGAGGGATAAAGAAGGAGGTGCAAGATGGGGACCTCAAATGAGAAAATTCCCTTAATGAAACATGAAATAGAGCTCAAATAAAGGGTACTTTCAGTTTTGGTCGGAGCTCAAAACAGCAAGCAAAATAACTAGAAAAATGTTGCAAAGTTAAGCTCAAAAAGAGGGAATTGATGCTCACCTTTGAAGATCAAACTTTGGTTGCTTCTTGGCTTAAGAATTGGTGCCTCCAAGCTACTGGAAAGCTCCCCAAGTTGCTGGAAATGGAAGTGGTGGAGTGGTGCTATGGTTTGATGAAGAAATGAGGTAGGATTTTGGTGTTTCTTCAAGGAAATGAGAGAGATGGAGGGAGATATGTATGTCCAAGCTCAAGGCAATTCTTCCAACCTCCTTCATCAATGCTGGAGGCCAGGTATATAGACCAAAGAGAGGGAGAAATGGTGGGAAAAAGTGGGGGGAAAACAAGCCAAGTTTCCCCCCAAAAGGGTTGTCCCCCGGATACAGATTTTTGGGGGGAAAAAAAGTGCATAGCTGTAATGTACACAACCTAAGGATTATGGCCGGCCACTTTTTGGAGCTGCGGGTGGCCGGCCGGCCACCCCCTCTAGTCGGCCGGCCAAGGGTCAAAAGGGTCACGGTGAATTAGTGGCCGGCCACCACAAATTGCTGTCCTCCCAGGTTCCCTCATCACAACCCTATGGTTCAAAATTGCAAACTGTAAAACATGAGAGAGAATAGGCCATTTTTAGGAAAGGTTCAAACGGGTCAGAATTAGTGGCCGGCCACCAACTTTTAGTGTCCTCCCATGTGTGTACATCACAAATATGTGGTTAGAAGTTCAAGAAAATGGCCCAAGGGTGTTCAACATTGGCTAAGAAGTGAGAAAAACGGGCGTCGGAGGGCGCCGGAGGAATATAACTGGTTGCTGAAACAATTACTGGCCTCCCACCCTTCTGCGGCCTTCCTTCTGATGAAACAAAGGTACCTGCCAAGAATGAGCGAAAACCGATGCAAAACGAATGTTCGGGGGCCAGAACGCGCGGTTCGGGGCCCCGGAAACTACCTGTTAAGCACCGAAATTGGCATTCGACCACGAAGTGGGTCTCTTAGACCTCAGTGTCCCTCAAAAGGGAGAAAATAAGAAGTATGCCAAAAATCAAAGCAAATGGAGGTGGTTAAGTGGTCCCGAACCGAGGCACACGGCCAACGGCTCCGAAAAATCGGGAACCGGGCTCCGAAATGGGCAAAATGGCCTCCAGCCACAAAATGTAGCCCACGGCCACTGAGAGATGGTCTACGGGACCTCTCCCTCCCCTCAAGAAAAGAAACAGAGAAAACCAAGTCTGGTTCGCAAACCGAGGCAAGGCACAAAAGAGTTCGGAAGTCCGGAGGCAAGGCTCGCAGCCGAGACTCTGAAGCTTCTGAACGAGCACGATATGTAATATCACCAAGCGCTCAACTGGTGACGTCTAAGTCTCAAGGTCGGTCAAAAATGGGGTGTCTACAGTTGCCCCTCTTTGACAGAACTCGGAAGTCATAAGTGACGGGAGTGAATGTCAAAGCCCGGAGACGACCCATTTTTGACAAGGCCGAAGACTTAGATAAACATACAAAATAACACAAATGTGCCCGCAGGCATGCCCACAGGCAAGGGGCAAGATGCAAAATGATATGCAGGAAGATTTTGATAATTGGACTTATACGCTACGCGAAGCCGGTTTGATAAATGGACTTATACGCTACGCGAAGCCGGTTTGATAATTGGACTTATACGCTACGCGAAGCTGGTTTGATAATTGGACTTATACGCTACGCGAAGCCGGTTTGATAATTGGACTTATACGCTACGCGAAGCCGGTTTGATAATTGGACTTATACGCTACGCGAAGCCAGTTTGAAAATTGGACTTACACGCTACGCGAAGCCGGTTTGATAATTGGACTTACACGCTACGCGAAGCCGGTTTGATAATTGGACTTATACGCTACGCGAAGCCGGTTTGATAATTGGACTTATACGCTACGCGAAGCCGGTTTGATAATTGGACTTATACGCTACGCGAAGCCAGTTTGAAAATTGGACTTATATGCTACGCGAAGCCGATTTGAAAATTGGACTTATACGCTACGCGAAGCCAGTTTGAAAATTGGACTTATACGCTACGCGAAGCCGGTTTGAAAATTGGACTTATACGCTACGCGAAGCCGGTTTGATAATTGGACTTATACGCTACGTGAAGCCGGTTTGAAAATTGGACTTATACGCTACGCGAAGCCAGGTTGAAAATTGTACTTACACGCTACGCGAAGCCAGTTTGAAAATTGGACTTATACGCTACGCGAAGCCGGTTTGAAAATTGGACTTATACGCTACGCGAAGCTGGTTTGATAATTGGACTTATACGCTACGCGAAGCCGGTTTGAAAATTGGACTTATACGCTACGCGAAGCCGATTTGAAAATTGGACTTATACGCTACGCGAAACCAGTTTGAAAATTGGACTTATACGCTACGCGAAGCCGGTTTGAAAATTGGACTTATACGCTACGCGAAGCCGGTTTGATAATTGGACTTATATGCTCCGCGAAGCCGGTTTGAAAATTGGACTTATACGCTACGCGAAGCCAGGTTGAAAATTGGACTTACACGCTACGCGAAGCCAGTTTGAAAATTGGACTTATACGCTACGCGAAGCCGGTTTGAAAATTGGACTTATACGCTACGCGAAGCCAGTTTGATAATTGGACTTATACGCTACGCGAAGCCGGTTTGAAAATTGGACTTATACGCTACGCGAAGCCAGGTTGAAAATTGGACTTACACGCTACACGAAGCCAGATTAAGACTCATGATCATGCAAAGAGAGCTGTAATGAAGCAATTATGCAAAATAAATGCAACATTTTAAGCGAATGCTAGGCAAGCAAGTAAACTCGAGCCAAACTACACCTCGTGCCGAAAGGATGTAAGAAAATTATGGAATTCTCACTGCGAATACAGTGTGCATGTGTGATAGATACACAGAGCGAACATGTGATTGATACACAAAAGGGTGAGCACAAAGTGTGATAGATGCACTAAGTGAAAAAGTATGATAGATACACAAAACGAGAGTGTGTGATTGATACACAGTGCGAATGCGTGTGATTGATACACAAAAAGGTGAGCACAAAGTGTGATAGATGCACTAAGTGAACAAGTATGATAGATACACAAAACGAGAGTGTGTGATTGATACACAGTGCGAATGCATGTGATTGATATACTAAACGAATGAAGTGTGATTGATACACTAACTGAATGAAGTGTGATTGATACTCAGAGCGAACATGTGAAGTGTGAAGTGTGATTGATACACCAAATGAATGATCTTAAACGGAACTTCTTTGAATGAACCGTACATACAATATCGTGTATGAATGAGAAAGAAACTTGGTAGGTACAATGCAATACAATGCATGATGCTTAAGGAAAGCAATAAACAAGCGTAGCGGCGCTTTTAGAAAGCACCTCATGAGGTGAGTGGCGGTGAACCGCTCTGCTCCGATGGGGATCTTCCCCTGTGCTCTTCGAACACTTACCTTCAACTCACAGTACAAAGGCTCTGAAATACTGACAAGGGTTCTTCATGTAGAACACTTTGGACGTTGCTTTTCTTCCTGATCATATTCACAACTTTCCCTATTCTCCAACGGGGTGACAGACTAGGTTGGTTCGGTATCCAGAATTGAGGTGCATACACGCTATCTCAACCTATGGGGCTTCCATACAGATTTCAAGCCGAGGACATGCCTCTGGGTATTTAAACCAGACTTTAGTCTCAGAAATCCCGAACCTTTGTGTTCTAGGCACAGCCATTCGAACTCTAGTTTCCACCGTCGCAGTTGGTCTCCTAGGAACTCATTGCGAACACAGCCAAGATGCCTCTGGCAGGGAATGGTACTCAGGGAGAGCACTTTTGATCGCCATTCTGGCTTGAAGCAGACTTGATCTTGAGCTTGAGGTAGAGGCACACTCATACTTCGGAGCATTGGCAAGACCTGAAGAGGTACACACGGAATGTAGTCTCGGAACTTACTGAAGTTGAAACAAACTCAGATGCTTGACATTTTCTCTTTTGCTTTTGCTTTGTAGTCTGGAACCCATATAGCTTCAAATAGGTCCTAGTTTTGCTGTTCTGACATGACCTGGGTTGAACCCTGCGGTTTTATGAAAGAACGAATCTTGTTTTGCACAGATGTGGGGAACGGCATGGCACTCGGAGCGCAAAACGATTTTATTTTGGAATTGATAAATGAGCTCTTGACCGGGTATCGAGCCTACGACTGAACACAGCAAGACAACTTAACACGGAAATAAAAGGCACACAACCTAAACACCACTCAACAAAGGAAAAACAAAGTAAAACAACCTAAACACATCGAGACACGCTCGGAACGACTCAAAGCAAGAATCGAGACAAACAAAACAAAAGACACGACACACAGACGTGCACAGGGAGCCTGTTTCAACGGGTATTGTTCCCCACCCTCTCTCATTTGTGATCCTCACATCACTCGGCCCTCAAGCTCTATTTTTCTGAAAAAGCCCTTTTCTCACTTTTTCTCTCATCGCACATCTCTCTATTCTTCAATCTCTCATTTTTTTTAAATCCCTCCCCTGGATGGTTGATGGATGAACAAGGAGTTGCGGGCTCATGCCCCTAGCATTCTGCTAGATTCTCTTTCTTCTGCTCACAACAATGAGTTTCTCCCGCAGAGGGGTTGCGCCACAACTGGGTATGTAGCAAATCTGCAGCTAACATCGGTCGATGACGCTCTGCTGGGGAGTTTGGACGTGATCAGATGTGTCCAGACAAGAGAGTGGAATATCTTGATCCATTCCGGTTTGTGCTTCGCACTTGGCTTGATACCTCATTGCTTGGAGGATGAGAGAGCTTTCAGCCATTTTGCTGTTAACTTCAATTGTACCCTATTCTGGCAGGTAGAGCGCCCTTCTTGGCAAGTATGTTGACAATGGGAAAGACAGGAAGCCTGACTCAACTGTGCCCCTAGTTCATCATTTTGACCATTTTTTGTTTTAGTTTTCTCCTGAAAAAAAAAATTTTGACCAAAATGAGAGTTAGATTAACATGCTTGTTCAATTTTTCTGATTTAAAATCATGCAAGTCAGGCCATGAGCACTGAAAATTTTCCTCTTTTGGATCCAAGAAACGGTCCAGTTTTGAAAATGGAATACTTTTCGAGAAGATTAGTCAACCTCAGCAAAAATTCTCAAAAACTACTTTTTTTTTTGCAAACGACCACTACTCAACGAGTACGGAACCTACTCTCGAGATGCACAAACTCGGATTCGAAGGAAAATTGCCCTTTGCTTCAGGGGAACTGCATGGCAACGGAAAGTTGCCCCTTGTTTGAACGGCACCGCGGCGCGTTGAATGGCAACGGAAAGTTGCCCCTTGTTTGAACGGCGTCGCGGCGCATTGAATGGCGACGGAAAGTTGCCCCTTGTCTGAATGGCCCCGCAGCGCATCGAATGGCAACGGAAAGTTGCCCCTTGTTTGGATGGCACCGCAGCGCATTGTACGTAGTCCTCAGAGCGACGAACACAACCAAATCCTCAGATACAGAGAAGACAAAGATGACTAGAACCATCGCATGGACACAATCGAATTTGAAGTGTTTTACAGCTAGACTTCAAAATGAAGTTGCCTACGTATCCCAAACATGGGAATCAAGCCTTACGTAGTTCGGGGTTAAGGTACACTCGGGTATTAACCTCTCCTTTTTATGCTCTAACTTTTGCCAAGGCGCCTGTTGCGGGTTTTCGACCTTGCGAGCTTTGTTTTTCTTCTTTTCAATTTTTGTGTTCTTTTCTTTTCTTTTCATTTCTTTTTTGATTTTCTTTTTTTGTTCTTTTCTTTGCGTCTTTTGCATTTTTTTTTTTTTGCTCCTTTTTTGTATTTTTCCCTTGCTCGAACTTTTTCCGGGTTTTCGGCCCAGCGAGCCTCTCAAGGGTAAAAGTGTAACAAGTCCATGCCAAATGGTTTTAGGATCTTGAAGCCATCCGTATCCAAGAGAGTGGCTATTGTATCGATTTGCAGATGGATCCATCTTCGGCTCCTCGAGCATGTCTGATATCTTTGCCCCTAGTTCGAGGGGTACTTCTGTTCTAGCTTTGCAAGCTTCTTCTGATCTTCTGATCTTTTTTATCTGACTTTCCTGGCCTCTTATTCGAGGGCTACTTTGAATCTGGCCACACAGGCCTCACATTGTAGTTGACCGTCGAACGTTCTGAATTCGAGGTCAAGGTTTGAAAGCAAGGGCTCAAGTCTCGAGGCTGAGAGCGATCCTAAGCTGCACAATCTCAAGAGCGATTCCATACAAGTCTTCGCAGGACTGCGCAAAACATTTTGTTTTTGAAAATTTTTAAGAAAGCGACAAATCGCTCGCGCTGAAGATAGTGTGAAACCAGTCTGGATCAAGCCAGGGTCCTTCTCGGTACTCACGCTAACAAGCATGATTTCATTCATTAAGGGCTTGGCACGCCTCTCTTTCTCTCAAATGATCAAAGTTTTGCAAATCCCGAGGAATTCCTTCCTCTTCGTTTTCACCGCAGTGTTTAAAAAAAGTTTCGA
The DNA here is from genome assembly GCF_055761805.1 of Camellia sinensis. Taxonomy (NCBI): domain Eukaryota; kingdom Viridiplantae; phylum Streptophyta; class Magnoliopsida; order Ericales; family Theaceae; genus Camellia; species Camellia sinensis. Next base: position 166,732,916 of record NC_138970.1, read on the forward strand.
AAAACTTAGGTCGATACAATGATTTCAAGGCACAGAAAAGACATAGCTTCTAGTCAAATACTGCCATCTCATTTAGAATTTCTGGCACAACTGGCACACGGCAGAAGCGAACACGAGAGTGTGAAAATCACTGATGTTTCATTGAGATCTGTTGGCACAACTGGCTCCTCGACAGAAACAGACTCAAAGAAAGCAAAAAGACAAACACGAAACAAAACAATGATGTCCGAGATAACACCCCTGAGATCACCCGACTCCAACAAAACAGGACTGACTCGATTCAACAAGACAGACCCTTAATCAAAAGACCGACTCAAAACAAAGAGGCAGACTCAAAACAAAACTACAGAACTGACTCAACACCCAAGTCGGAAGCTACAAAAACCAGCATTCACAAATGCTCAAAACAGTGCGTGCCATACACCACATCTGAGGTAAACTGAGTGCCGCCCGCAGGTGGTTCATCCCCCGATCACATAACAACACATGTCCAGAGTACCCGGGAGATATCAGACCCTTCTGATGCTATGGTTCCAAGACTACTTAGCAAAAGGGAAAACAGACAGCATCTCAGCCCGATTTCACGATAACCCATATGAGCAGAGTTGAATGACTGTGCCTCCTACAGAATTCTGCCCAAAATTCTGCCCGTAAACTGATACCCTCAGGTGAACTGAATCCCAAAATACTGAACTGGTGCCCGCAGGCCTGATGCCCAAACTTGCAAACTGATACATGCATTCCAGTAGAGACGCACTCTAAAAGCACGTAACAGATAAGTGAGAGCCAAAACACCCCTATGTTGGGGTAGGGTTTCCCTGTCCTATTTTGTCAGGAGCTAGGGTTTCACTACGCACGCAGCGGTTTCAAACAACCTATGATCGGGTAAGCAACCTGTCCTAGCTTGGAATGGTCACTGTGGATCCGAACATGCACTAGGTCGAATGGTCGAAAAGGGTGCCCCGGTAAAACCGGGGTTTGTGTTCCCATACTGGCAGAGCCCACAACCGGTCAGCCTTATGGTCATGCCTTGACAAGACAAGCCTCCGGCAAACCGTTCAGGAATAGCAGATGGCAAACACGGTGTCCTAGGCGCACCAATGCACATGCAATGCAAAGAAAAACATAAGTGTAGTCAAAAACAGATATCATGAGTTTGAGTCAAGTTCTCTAAATCCCCAGCAGAGTCGCCAGAAACTGTAACAAGTCCACGGGGGACCTCGCTACAGCTTGGACTCGATTTGTGTCACGGTTCTAAGTCTGAACCAAAGAGTCCAAATCCAGCAAATCGTTTTGAGAAAACAGATTTTGAAAGAAGTGCCAAACATGGACTGCTTTGCCAGATACAGAGTCGCCACCTAAATATTTTATTTTGAGGAAATTTAGGAAACCCTGACTCGTTTGCCTAAGGCCACGTGTCCGTCATCACCAAAGTTGCCTCGGCTTGGGAACTTGGGTACGATTGGGGAAGGTCACTTCGTGAGCACCCCCGCTCACCCGATCAAAGATCGGCCTCTACTAACCATGATATCTATTTTTGGAAACATTATGTGTTCTTATTCCGGTTATTAGCCTAGATTTACTATGTGATGCGCACAACATACAAGTATAGACTGGGTCGCCTGAATTGGAACAAAACATTTCATGTTTGTTTATTTGAAAATGGTTTGATGGTGCTACTCGCAAGTAGGCTAAGACGTGGATTTGCCACCCTCGGGTAGGCTTAGAAAACATGATTTTGCCACTATCTAGTGGGCTTAAAACACACAAGTAATGAATTGTTCTAATTCAAATAACCCAACCTTCACCCACAGGCATTCAGGCAGTTATATCACATAAGCAAATAGCCTCATGGTAAGCATGCTATCATGGCAGTCACTCACACGCATGCAAGGATGCTAAAGCATAAAACTTACCGAGTACTCCAAGCTAAAACAGAAACTAATTAGAAATCCATGCATGATCCTAATTATACAGAAGTGCCTAATGCAACACATGCAAAAATGCAACTATAGCAGGCTCGGCTATTCTAAACATGGCATATGAAATGCTACAGCTAACATGTATTCAACTTGGAATTGAAAATACAATGCAGTTCGTATGATGCGCCGAGCCCGGTGCATGCAAAACAGATGAATGAATGCAAACATGCTATCATACTGTATGCTAATTGAAACATGCCCTAATCTAACCATCATAAGCTGGTAAATAAAAGGGAGAAAGACGTGGGGTTGGAAGACATACATCACACACACGCACACTTATTACAACATTGCCCTCGCACAGAGGGTCCAAATAAATAGTACAGTCCAAATAATACAGTCCGAATAATACAGCCCAAATATGTGCAAATCCCTAATTAATTTACAAATTAACTAAGAAAAATAATAAACTGGCATGCAAGCCAGGGACTGTCTTGACTCTTCTCCAGATGATGAATGATGCATGTCCGGGTCGCCTTTGCGCGGAAATCCACTGTGATGCCCCAATTAGCCTCTGTTTTGCAATGGTTCTTGGAAAGCGCGCCAAGCCTCGGAAGACTACTGATTCTTGATTTGCTGCAACAGAGAGCAGGAGAGGGGCATAGCAATGTATTTTCACAGATGTATGCATGTCTTGATCCCCGTGCCACCAATCACGCATATCGATGCATGATGGCTGAGGAGTCGAATTGCGCAATTCAATATAGGATGAATGCACATGAAAACACAACTAAAACCTAACTTCATCATGGATAATCCGGAGTGTCGGTGACTGGGGAATTGAGACACGTTCCGTCACTCGGAGTACGAAATGCACCTCGTTTCCCGTGCCCGGGCTAACTCCTATCCCGAACACGATGCAATATGCATGACATGCATGAAATGCAACTAAGATACAATCCTAACATACACAATGTTATGGAATGGCATACACGCTACACGAGGTAACATGGCATACACAATGCGCTAACATACAATCTAGCATACGCAATGCTATGGATGAAATGGCATACGCAATGCAATAATGGGCTTACACCGACATGAGAGAGCCTCAGCCACACTCACATAGGAGGCCATCAGATGAAAACAAGACAACTCGAAATGCGTGCACGCGTGCACGCAAACCGAGGACCGACCCTCAGGCACCGAAATGCCACTCTAATGAGACGTGGCAAAGACATGTAATATGATATGCAAACATGAAAAAATCAGTAGCAAAATGAGGGGGAAAACAGCCCCGAACAAGGAAAAATGACACCCGATGCATGGAACGAGTCCCGAAACATGAATTTTGGCGCATGAAATGGCCTATAGCTATGCAATGCATGCATAATTTGTACATGAGATGAAAATACAGAAGAAATGAAGCCCCTAGACAAGCACTTTTACAGTTCAAAACATGGCCAAATAGTAAGCACAAATATGGCAAAACTAGCATGCAAAAATGGCCCTAAACATGAGGTAAAGAAGCAACTCACATCTGCCGACCCCAAACAGATTAGGGGCCTTCTACAATATTGAAGAGGGGCCAAAAATATGATATTTTACAGTTGATGGCCAAGCCTAAATCAGTACACAAGTATGCTCAAAATGCCATGCAAGATAGGGCCCAAAAGAGGTCAAAACACAAAGTATACAAACAATTCATCAAACAGCCAAAGACCCTTAATGAAACATGAATATGGGGTCAAAATAAGACTGTTTTCAGTTCTGTAAAATGACCAAAAACAGAAGCATAATAGGCTAATAGATCATGCAAAAATGGGGACCAAAGAGGGATATAATGACAAGTGGCACATGGAGGTCCCAAAAAGTGATGAGCCCTTCTTCAATATTGAAGAGGGGCTCAAAATAAGGCTATCTACAGTTTACACCATGCTCCAAAACAGATCACACACAGGCCAAAAATACTATGCAAGATTATGGCATACAAGAGGGATAAAGAAGGAGGTGCAAGATGGGGACCTCAAATGAGAAAATTCCCTTAATGAAACATGAAATAGAGCTCAAATAAAGGGTACTTTCAGTTTTGGTCGGAGCTCAAAACAGCAAGCAAAATAACTAGAAAAATGTTGCAAAGTTAAGCTCAAAAAGAGGGAATTGATGCTCACCTTTGAAGATCAAACTTTGGTTGCTTCTTGGCTTAAGAATTGGTGCCTCCAAGCTACTGGAAAGCTCCCCAAGTTGCTGGAAATGGAAGTGGTGGAGTGGTGCTATGGTTTGATGAAGAAATGAGGTAGGATTTTGGTGTTTCTTCAAGGAAATGAGAGAGATGGAGGGAGATATGTATGTCCAAGCTCAAGGCAATTCTTCCAACCTCCTTCATCAATGCTGGAGGCCAGGTATATAGACCAAAGAGAGGGAGAAATGGTGGGAAAAAGTGGGGGGAAAACAAGCCAAGTTTCCCCCCAAAAGGGTTGTCCCCCGGATACAGATTTTTGGGGGGAAAAAAAGTGCATAGCTGTAATGTACACAACCTAAGGATTATGGCCGGCCACTTTTTGGAGCTGCGGGTGGCCGGCCGGCCACCCCCTCTAGTCGGCCGGCCAAGGGTCAAAAGGGTCACGGTGAATTAGTGGCCGGCCACCACAAATTGCTGTCCTCCCAGGTTCCCTCATCACAACCCTATGGTTCAAAATTGCAAACTGTAAAACATGAGAGAGAATAGGCCATTTTTAGGAAGGGTTCAAACGGGCCAGAATTAGTGGCCGGCCACCAACTTTTAGTGTCCTCCCATGTGTGTACATCACAAATATGTGGTTAGAAGTTCAGGAAAATGGCCCAAGGGTGTTCAACATTGGCTCAGAAGTGAGAAAAACGGGCGTCGGAGGGCGCCGGAGGAATATAACTGGTTGCTGAAACAATTACTGGCCTCCCACCCTTCTGCGGCCTTCCTTCTGATTAAACAAAGGTACCTGCCAAAAATGAGCGAAAACCGATGCAAAACGAATGTTCGGGGGCCAGAACGCGCGGTTCGGGGCCCCGGAAACTACCTGTTAAGCACCGAAAGTGGCATTCGACCACGAAGTGGGTCTCTTAGACCTCAGTGTCCCTCAAAAGGGAGAAAATAAGAAGTATGCCAAAAATCGAAGCAAATGGAGGTGGTTAAGTGGTCCCGAACCGAGGCACACGGCCAACGGCTCCGAAAAATCGGGAACCGGGCTCCGAAATGGGCAAAATGGCCTCCAGCCACAAAATGTAGCCCACGGCCACTGAGAGATGGTCTACGGGACCTCTCCCTCCCCTCAAGAAAAGAAACAGAGAAAACCAAGTCTGGTTCGCAAACCTAGGCAAGGCACAAAAGAGTTCGGAAGTCCGGAGGCAAGGCTCGCAGCCGAGACTCTGAAGCTTCTGAACGAGCACGATATGTAATATCACCAAGCGCTCAACTGGTGACGTCTAAGTCTCAAGGTCGGTCAAAAATGGGGTGTCTACAGTTGCCCCTCTTTGACAGAACTCGGAAGTCATAAGTGACGGGAGTGAATGTCAAAGCCCGGAGACGACCCATTTTTGACAAGGCCGAAGACTTAGATAAACATACAAAATAACACAAATGTGCCCGCAGGCATGCCCACAGGCAAGGGGCAAGATGCAAAATGATATGCAGGAAGATTTTGATAATTGGACTTATACGCTACGCGAAGCCGGTTTGATAAATGGACTTATACGCTACGCGAAGCCGGTTTGATAATTGGACTTATACGCTACGCGAAGCTGGTTTGATAATTGGACTTATACGCTACGCGAAGCCGGTTTGATAATTGGACTTATACGCTACGCGAAGCCGGTTTGATAATTGGACTTATACGCTACGCGAAGCCAGTTTGAAAATTGGACTTACACGCTACGCGAAGCCGGTTTGATAATTGGACTTACACGCTACGCGAAGCCGGTTTGATAATTGGACTTATACGCTACGCGAAGCCGGTTTGATAATTGGACTTATACGCTACGCGAAGCCGGTTTGATAATTGGACTTATACGCTACGCGAAGCCAGTTTGAAAATTGGACTTATATGCTACGCGAAGCCGATTTGAAAATTGGACTTATACGCTACGCGAAGCCAGTTTGAAAATTGGACTTATACGCTACGCGAAGCCGGTTTGAAAATTGGACTTATACGCTACGCGAAGCCGGTTTGATAATTGGACTTATACGCTACGTGAAGCCGGTTTGAAAATTGGACTTATACGCTACGCGAAGCCAGGTTGAAAATTGTACTTACACGCTACGCGAAGCCAGTTTGAAAATTGGACTTATACGCTACGCGAAGCCGGTTTGAAAATTGGACTTATACGCTACGCGAAGCTGGTTTGATAATTGGACTTATACGCTACGCGAAGCCGGTTTGAAAATTGGACTTATACGCTACGCGAAGCCGATTTGAAAATTGGACTTATACGCTACGCGAAACCAGTTTGAAAATTGGACTTATACGCTACGCGAAGCCGGTTTGAAAATTGGACTTATACGCTACGCGAAGCCGGTTTGATAATTGGACTTATATGCTCCGCGAAGCCGGTTTGAAAATTGGACTTATACGCTACGCGAAGCCAGGTTGAAAATTGGACTTACACGCTACGCGAAGCCAGTTTGAAAATTGGACTTATACGCTACGCGAAGCCGGTTTGAAAATTGGACTTATACGCTACGCGAAGCCAGTTTGATAATTGGACTTATACGCTACGCGAAGCCGGTTTGAAAATTGGACTTATACGCTACGCGAAGCCAGGTTGAAAATTGGACTTACACGCTACACGAAGCCAGATTAAGACTCATGATCATGCAAAGAGAGCTGTAATGAAGCAATTATGCAAAATAAATGCAACATTTTAAGCGAATGCTAGGCAAGCAAGTAAACTCGAGCCAAACTACACCTCGTGCCGAAAGGATGTAAGAAAATTATGGAATTCTCACTGCGAATACAGTGTGCATGTGTGATAGATACACAGAGCGAACATGTGATTGATACACAAAAGGGTGAGCACAAAGTGTGATAGATGCACTAAGTGAAAAAGTATGATAGATACACAAAACGAGAGTGTGTGATTGATACACAGTGCGAATGCGTGTGATTGATACACAAAAAGGTGAGCACAAAGTGTGATAGATGCACTAAGTGAACAAGTATGATAGATACACAAAACGAGAGTGTGTGATTGATACACAGTGCGAATGCATGTGATTGATATACTAAACGAATGAAGTGTGATTGATACACTAACTGAATGAAGTGTGATTGATACTCAGAGCGAACATGTGAAGTGTGAAGTGTGATTGATACACCAAATGAATGATCTTAAACGGAACTTCTTTGAATGAACCGTACATACAATATCGTGTATGAATGAGAAAGAAACTTGGTAGGTACAATGCAATACAATGCATGATGCTTAAGGAAAGCAATAAACAAGCGTAGCGGCGCTTTTAGAAAGCACCTCATGAGGTGAGTGGCGGTGAACCGCTCTGCTCCGATGGGGATCTTCCCCTGTGCTCTTCGAACACTTACCTTCAACTCACAGTACAAAGGCTCTGAAATACTGACAAGGGTTCTTCATGTAGAACACTTTGGACGTTGCTTTTCTTCCTGATCATATTCACAACTTTCCCTATTCTCCAACGGGGTGACAGACTAGGTTGGTTCGGTATCCAGAATTGAGGTGCATACACGCTATCTCAACCTATGGGGCTTCCATACAGATTTCAAGCCGAGGACATGCCTCTGGGTATTTAAACCAGACTTTAGTCTCAGAAATCCCGAACCTTTGTGTTCTAGGCACAGCCATTCGAACTCTAGTTTCCACCGTCGCAGTTGGTCTCCTAGGAACTCATTGCGAACACAGCCAAGATGCCTCTGGCAGGGAATGGTACTCAGGGAGAGCACTTTTGATCGCCATTCTGGCTTGAAGCAGACTTGATCTTGAGCTTGAGGTAGAGGCACACTCATACTTCGGAGCATTGGCAAGACCTGAAGAGGTACACACGGAATGTAGTCTCGGAACTTACTGAAGTTGAAACAAACTCAGATGCTTGACATTTTCTCTTTTGCTTTTGCTTTGTAGTCTGGAACCCATATAGCTTCAAATAGGTCCTAGTTTTGCTGTTCTGACATGACCTGGGTTGAACCCTGCGGTTTTATGAAAGAACGAATCTTGTTTTGCACAGATGTGGGGAACGGCATGGCACTCGGAGCGCAAAACGATTTTATTTTGGAATTGATAAATGAGCTCTTGACCGGGTATCGAGCCTACGACTGAACACAGCAAGACAACTTAACACGGAAATAAAAGGCACACAACCTAAACACCACTCAACAAAGGAAAAACAAAGTAAAACAACCTAAACACATCGAGACACGCTCGGAACGACTCAAAGCAAGAATCGAGACAAACAAAACAAAAGACACGACACACAGACGTGCACAGGGAGCCTGTTTCAACGGGTATTGTTCCCCACCCTCTCTCATTTGTGATCCTCACATCACTCGGCCCTCAAGCTCTATTTTTCTGAAAAAGCCCTTTTCTCACTTTTTCTCTCATCGCACATCTCTCTATTCTTTAATCTCTCATTTTTTTTAAATCCCTCCCCTGGATGGTTGATGGATGAACAAGGAGTTGCGGGCTCATGCCCCTAGCATTCTGCTAGATTCTCTTTCTTCTGCTCACAACAATGAGTTTCTCCCGCAGAGGGGTTGCGCCACAACTGGGTATGTAGCAAATCTGCAGCTAACATCGGTCGATGACGCTCTGCTGGGGAGTTTGGACGTGATCAGATGTGTCCAGACAAGAGAGTGGAATATCTTGATCCATTCCGGTTTGTGCTTCGCACTTGGCTTGATACCTCATTGCTTGGAGGATGAGAGAGCTTTCAGCCATTTTGCTGTTAACTTCAATTGTACCCTATTCTGGCAGGTAGAGCGCCCTTCTTGGCAAGTATGTTGACAATGGGAAAGACAGGAAGCCTGACTCAACTGTGCCCCTAGTTCATCATTTTGACCATTTTTTGTTTTAGTTTTCTCCTGAAAAAAAAAATTTTTGACCAAAATGAGAGTTAGATTAACATGTTTGTTCAATTTTTCTGATCTAAAATCATGCAAGTCAGGCCATGAGCACTGAAAATTTTCCTCTTTTGGATCCAAGAAACGGTCCAGTTTTGAAAATGGAATACTTTTCGAGAAGATTAGTCAACCTCAGTAAAAATTCTCAAAAACTACTTTTTTTTTGCAAACGACCACTACTCAACGAGTACGGAACCTACTCTCGAGATGCACAAACTCGGATTCGAAGGAAAATTGCCCTTTGCTTGAGGGGAACTGCATGGCAACGGAAAGTTGCCCCTTGTTTGAACGGCACCGCGGCGCGTTGAATGGCAACGGAAAGTTGCCCCTTGTTTGAACGGCGTCGCGGCGCATTGAATGGCGACGGAAAGTTGCCCCTTGTCTGAATGGCCCCGCAGCGCATCGAATGGCAACGGAAAGTTGCCCCTTGTTTGGATGGCACCGCAGCGCATTGTACATAGTCCTCAGAGCGACGAACACAACCAAATCCTCAGATACAGAGAAGACAAAGATGACTAGAACCATCGCATGGACACAATCGAATTTGAAGTGTTTTACGGCTAGACTTCAAAATGAAGTTGCCTACGTATCCCAAACATGGGAATCAAGCCTTACGTAGTTCGGGGTTAAGGTACACTCGGGTATTAACCTCTCCTTTTTATGCTCTAACTTTTGCCAAGGCGCCTGTTGCGGGTTTTCGACCTTGCGAGTTTTGTTTTTCTTCTTTTCAATTTTTGTGTTCTTTTCTTTTCTTTTCATTTCTTTTTTGATTTTCTTTTTTTGTTCTTTTCTTTGCGTCTTTTGCATTTTTTTTTTTTTTTTGCTCCTTTTTTGTATTTTTCCCTTGCTCGAACTTTTGCCGGGTTTTCGGCCCAGCGAGCCTCTCAAGGGTAAAAGTGTAACAAGTCCATGCCAAATGGTTTTAGGATCTTGAAGCCATCCGTATCCAAGAGAGTGGCTATTGTATCGATTTGCAGATGGATCCATCTTCGGCTCCTCGAGCATGTCTGATATCTTTGCCCCTAGTTCGAGGGGTACTTCTGTTCTAGCTTTGCAAGCTTCTTCTGATCTTCTGATCTTTTTTATCTGACTTTCCTGGCCTCTTATTCGAGGGCTACTTTGAATCTGGCCACACAGGCCTCACATTGTAGTTGACCGTCGAACGTTCTGAATTCGAGGTCAAGGTTTGAAAGCAAGGGCTCAAGTCTCGAGGCTGAGAGCGATCCTAAGCTGCACAATCTCAAGAGCGATTCCATACAAGTCTTCGCAGGACTGCGCAAAACATTTTGTTTTTGAAAATTTTTAAGAAAGCGACAAATCGCTCGCGCTGAAGATAGTGTGAAACCAGTCTGGATCAAGCCAGGGTCCTTCTCGGTACTCACGCTAACAAGCATGATTTCATTCATTAAGGGCTTGGCACGCCTCTCTTTCTCTCAAATGATCAAAGTTTTGCAAATCCCGAGGAATTCCTTCCTCTTCGTTTTCACCGCAGTGTTTAAAAAAAGTTTCGAAAAACTTAGGTCGATACAATGATTTCAAGGCACAGAAAAGACATAGCTTCTAGTCAAATACTGCCATCTCATTTAGAATTTCTGGCACAACTGGCACACGGCAGAAGCGAACACGAGAGTGTGAAAATCACTGATGTTTCATTGAGATCTGTTGGCACAACTGGCTCCTCGACAGAAACAGACTCAAAGAAAGCAAAAAGACAAACACGAAACAAAACAATGATGTCCGAGATAACACCCCTGAGATCACCCGACTCCAACAAAACAGGACTGACTCGATTCAACAAGACAGACCCTTAATCAAAAGACCGACTCAAAACAAAGAGGCAGACTCAAAACAAAACTACAGAACTGACTCAACACCCAAGTCGGAAGCTACAAAAACCAGCATTCACAAATGCTCAAAACAGTGCGTGCCATACACCACATCTGAGGTAAACTGAGTGCCGCCCGCAGGTGGTTCATCCCCCGATCACATAACAACACATGTCCAGAGTACCCGGGAGATATCAGACCCTTCTGATGCTATGGTTCCAAGACTACTTAGCAAAAGGGAAAACAGACAGCATCTCAGCCCGATTTCACGATAACCCATATGAGCAGAGTTGAATGACTGTGCCTCCTACAGAATTCTGCCCAAAATTCTGCCCGTAAACTGATACCCTCAGGTGAACTGAATCCCAAAATACTGAACTGGTGCCCGCAGGCCTGATGCCCAAACTTGCAAACTGATACATGCATTCCAGTAGAGACGCACTCTAAAAGCACGTAACAGATAAGTGAGAGCCAAAACACCCCTATGTTGGGGTAGGGTTTCCCTGTCCTATTTTGTCAGGAGCTAGGGTTTCACTACGCACGCAGCGGTTTCAAACAACCTATGATCGGGTAAGCAACCTGTCCTAGCTTGGAATGGTCACTGTGGATCCGAACATGCACTAGGTCGAATGGTCGAAAAGGGTGCCCCGGTAAAACCGGGGTTTGTGTTCCCATACTGGCAGAGCCCACAACCGGTCAGCCTTATGGTCATGCCTTGACAAGACAAGCCTCCGGCAAACCGTTCAGGAATAGCAGATGGCAAACACGGTGTCCTAGGCGCACCAATGCACATGCAATGCAAAGAAAAACATAAGTGTAGTCAAAAACAGATATCATGAGTTTGAGTCAAGTTCTCTAAATCCCCAGCAGAGTCGCCAGAAACTGTAACAAGTCCACGGGGGACCTCGCTACAGCTCGGACTCGATTTGTGTCACGGTTCTAAGTCTGAACCAAAGAGTCCAAATCCAGCAAATCGTTTTGAGAAAACAGATTTTGAAATAAGTGCCAAACATGGACTATTTTGCCAGATACAGAGTCGCCACCTAAATATTTTATTTTGAGGAAATTTAGGAAACCCTGACTCGTTTGCCTAAGGCCACGTGTCCGTCATCACCAAAGTTGCCTCGGCTTGGGAACTTGGGTACGATTGGGGAAGGTCACTTCGTGAGAACCCCCGCTCGCCCGATCAAAGATCGGCCTCTACTAACCATGATATCTATTTTTGGAAACATTATGTGTTCTTATTCCGGTTATTAGCCTAGATTTACTATGTGATGCGCACAGCATACAAGTATAGACTGGGTCGCCTGAATTGGAACAAAACATTTCATGTTTGTTTATTTGAAAATGGTTTGATGGTGCTACTCGCAAGTAGGCTAAGACGTGGATTTGCCACCCTCGGGTAGGCTTAGAAAACATGATTTTGCCACTATCTAGTGGGCTTAAAACACACAAGTAATGAATTGTTCTAATTCAAATAACCCAACCTTCACCCACAGGCATTCAGGCAGTTATATCACATAAGCAAATAGCCTCATGGTAAGCATGCTATCATGGCAGTCACTCACACGCATGCAAGGATGCTAAAGCATAAAACTTACCGAGTACTCCAAGCCAAAACAGAAACTAATTAGAAATCCATGCATGATCCTAATTATACAGAAGTGCCTAATGCAACACATGCAAAAATGCAACTATAGCAGGCTCGGCTATTCTAAACATGGCATATGAAATGCTACAGCTAACATGTATTCAACTTGGAATTGAAAATACAATGCAGTTCGTATGATGCGCCGAGCTCGGTGCATGCAAAACAGATGAATGAATGCAAACATGCTATCATACTGTATGCTAATTGAAACATGCCCTAATCTAACCATCATAAGCTGGTAAATAAAAGGGAGAAAGACGTGGGGTTGGAAGACATACATCACACACACGCACACTTATTACAACATTGCCCTCGCACAGAGGGTCCAAATAAATAGTACAGTCCAAATAATACAGTCCGAATAATACAGCCCAAATATGTGCAAATCCCTAATTAATTTACAAATTAACTAAGAAAAATAATAAACTGGCATGCAAGCCAGGGACTGTCTTGACTCTTCTCCAGATGATGAATGATGCATGTCCGGGTCGCCTTTGCGCGGAAATCCACTGTGATGCCCCAATTAGCCTCTGTTTTGCAATGGTTCTTGGAAAGCGCGCCAAGCCTCGGAAGACTACTGATTCTTGATTTGCTGCAACAGAGAGCAGGAGAGGGGCATAGCAATGTATTTTCACAGATGTATGCATGCCTTGATCCTCGATCCCCGTGCCACCAATCACGCATATCGATGCATGATGGCTGAGGAGTCGAATTGCGCAATTCAATATAGGATGAATGCACATGAAAACACAACTAAAACCTAACTTCATCATGGATAATCCGGAGTGTCGGTGACTGGGGAATTGAGACACGTTCCATCACTCGGAGTACGAAATGCACCTCGTTTCCCGTGCCCGGGCTAACTCCTATCCCGAACACGATGCAATATGCATGACATGCATGAAATGCAACTAAGATACAATCCTAACATACACAATGTTATGGAATGGCATACACGCTACACGAGGTAACATGGCATACACAATGCGCTAACATACAATCTAGCATACGCAATGCTATGGATGAAATGGCATACGCAATGCAATAATGGGCTTACACCGACATGAGAGAGCCTCAGCCACACTCACATAGGAGGCCATCAGATGAAAACAAGACAACTCGAAATGCGTGCACGCGTGCACGCAAACCGAGGACCGACCCTCAGGCACCGAAATGCCACTCTAATGAGACGTGGCAAAGACATGTAATATGATATGCAAACATGAAAAAATCAGTAGCAAAATGAGGGGGAAAACAGCCCCGAACAAGGCAAAATGACACCCGATGCATGGAACGAGTCCCGAAACATGAATTATGGCGCATGAAATGGCCTATAGCTATGCAATGCATGCATAATTTGTACATGAGATGAAAATACAGAAGAAATGAAGCCCCTAGACAAGCACTTTTACAGTTCAAAACATGGCCAAATAGTAAGCACAAATATGGCAAAACTAGCATGCAAAAATGGCCCTAAACATGAGGTAAAGAAGCAACTCACAGATGCCGACCCCAAACAGATTAGGGGCCTTCTACAATATTGAAGAGGGGCCAAAAATATGATATTTTAAAGTTTATGGCCAAGCCTAAATCAGTACACAAGTATGCTCAAAATGCCATGCAAGATAGGGCCCAAAAGAGGTCAAAACACAAAGTATACAAAACTTTCATCAAAGAGTCAAAGACCCTTAATGAAACATGAATATGGGGTCAAAATAAGACTGTTTTTAGTTCTGTAAAATGACCAAAAACAGAAGCATAATAGGCTAATAGATCATGCAAAAATGGGGACCAAAGAGGGATATAATGACAAGTGGCACATGGAGGTCCAAAACAGTGATGAGCCCTTCTTCAATGTTGAAGAGGGGCTCAAAGTAAGGCTATCTACAGTTTACACCATGCTCCAAAATAGATCACACACAGGCCAAAAATACTATGCAAGATTATGGCATACAAGAGGGATAAAGAAGGAGGTGCAAGATGGGGACCTCAAATGAGAAAATTTCCTTAATGAAACATGAAATAGAGCTCAAATACAGGGTACTTTTAGTTTTGGTCGGAGCTCAAAACAGCAAGAAAAATAACTAGAAAAATGTTGCAAAGTTAAGCTCAAAAAGAGGGAATTGATGCTCACCTTTGAAGATCAAACTTTTGTTGCTTCTTGGCTTGAGAATTGGTGCCTCCAAGCTACTGAAAAGCTCCCCAAGCTGCTGGAAATGGAAGTGGTGGAGTGGTGCTATGGTTTGATGAAGAAATGAGGTAGGATTTTGGTGTTTCTTCAAGGAAATGAGAGAGATGGAGGGAGATATGTATGTCCAAGCTCAAGGCAATTCTTCCAACCTCCTTCATCAATGCTGGAGGCCAGGTATATAGACCAAAGAGAGGGAGAAATGGTGGGAAAAAGTGGGGGGAAAACAAGCCAAGTTTCCCCCCAAAAGGGTTGTCCCCTGGATAGAGATTTTTGGGGGGGAAAAAAAGTGCATAGCTGTAATGTACACAACCTAAGGATTATGGCCGGCCACTTTTTGGAGCTGCAGGTGGCCGGCCGGCCACCACCTCTAGCCGGCCGGCCAAGGGTCAAAAGGGTCACGGTGAATTAGTGGCCGGCCACCACAAATTGCTGTCCTCCCAGGTTCCCTCATCATAACCCTATGGTTCAAAATTGCAAACTGTAAAACATGAGAGAGAATTGGCCATTTTTAGGAAGGGTTCAAAAGGGCCAGATGGAATTAGTGGCCGGCCACCAACTTTTAGTGTCCTCCCATGTGTGTACATCACAAATATGTGGTTAGAAGTTCAAGAAAATGGCCCAAGGGTGTTCAACATTGGCTCGGAAGTGAGAAAAACGGGCGTCGGAGGGCGCCGGAGGAATATAACTGGTTGCTGAAACAATTGCTGGCCTCCCACCCTTCTACGGCCTTCCTTGTGATGAAACAGAGGTACCTGCCAAAAATGAGCGAAAACCGATGCAAAACGAATGTTCGGGGGCCAGAACGCGCGGTTCGGGGCCCCGGAAACTACCTGTTAAGCACCGAAAGTGGCATTCGACCACGAAGTGGGTCTCTCAGACCTCAGTGTCCCTCAAAAGGGAGCAAATAAGAAGTATGCCAAAAATCGAAGCAAATGGAGGTGGTTAAGTGGTCCCGAACCGAGGCACACGGCCAACGGCTTCGAAAAACCGGGAACCGGGCTCCGAAATGGGCAAAATGGCCTCCAGCCACAAAATGTAGCCCATGGCCACTGAGAGATGGTCTACGGGACCTCTCCCTCCCTTCAAGAAAAAAAACAGAGAAAACCGAGTCTGGTTCGCAAACCGAGGCAAGGCACAAAAGAGTTCGGAAGTCCGGAGGCAAGGCTCGCAGCCGAGACTCTGAAGCTTCTGAACGAGCACGATATGTAATATCACCAAGCGCTCAACTAGTGACGTCTAAGTCTCAAGGTCGGTCAAAAATGGGGTGTCTACAACATGTAACCATAATAATAATGCGGAATTAAACTTTATAGGATTTTGAATTCAATACAACTCAAGAATAAAACGAATATACCTTTGTCAGCCATTGAATTAGAGAAGTTGAGAAAACATCCTTAGAGTTGAACCTTTAATTTTGGCTCACCTTCTTCTCTCTGTCTCTCTTAATTAGGATGACTATAAAACTTAAAGTGATGGAAAAATACTCATGATATGAAAGGGGAGTCACTCATCCTTATATAGAGGAGAGAAGAGGGCCAGATAAACTCTATCAGAAGAAATCCTAATCCATCAAGGTTTCCTTCTTATCTTAGAAGAGTGATTATATTAAAATTCTATTTACTGAACTTGATCTCAAATATTGGCTTTATCTATTTGTGGAGTCCAAATAAATTAAAACATGTAGAAAATATGTAGGCTATTGGGCCACACTAGAAAAATAAATCCAACAGTATACCCTTGTGTGTATTTGAGAAGAGACGTGGCCTTGGCATGGTAAAGGTTGTGAATGGTGGTAAGAGATGTATTTCCCAAGAGAGATTGACTGTTTGAAGATTTGGTTGCAAAATTTGTAAAGTGTAAACTATGTAAAGTTTAAAGATAAGATTTGAAACGGACAATATTCAGAATTGTTGTTATTCTTATTTATTTATTTATATATTTCCCTGGGTGTTAGGGGGGAGTGTCCAATTGTGGGTAAGAGAATTATTTTAAAGGGAATGAGTAGTGTTTTTACCTATGGTTATGTTTTCTTTTGAGGACATGTTGTGTCTGGTTAGTTAGTCTAGTGGTTTCTAAATGGAGTTTTGGAATGACTCTACAAGTGTGATGGTTTGACAGTGTAATCTAGATTTTAAATTGTTTTGGCCCGTGGGTAGTTTGGAATGGTAGTTGGTCTCATCTTTGTGTAATTTGGGTGTTTATCTAATTGTGTTGAGTCTTGCTTAGACTTAAGGTATATTGTTGAAACCATTTTTGTAAACTCCACCTCGGAGTAGAACTTTTAATGTTGATTTGTAGTCTTTGTTGATGGAAATCCTAGGTCGTTGTCCAAATTAATTTTATTTCGTTTGGGTTATGGGGTGTGGCATCACCCTAATATTGGTAAAGTATTGTATGTCTTGTGACGATTGACTGTCACTATTCGAGTTGGTGGTTAGTGTTTTTGAAGAGGTATTGTTTCGTTTTATTAAGGTCTCGAAGTAGTACTAGTTGCTTTGGCCTTAGGATGCATCGTACAATCTAGAGGCCCAATTTTGTCTTGTCTCTATATATATAGATACCGAGCATAGATTAGAAGTTCCCATAGCTCTCTCTCTCTCTCTCTCTCTCTCTCCCTCCCTCCCAATGATCTTTGAATTTAATGATTAAAATATATTTTTTTTCATCAATTTTAATTACTGAAAACGGATGAATAATTTAAATTAATAAAATTAAAATTTTATTTTATTAAAAAAAACTCAAACCTTATTTTTATTTAGGAAAAATTAGTTAAGCATTCCTCTCCAACTTTGTATAGTAGGAGAGTTCTAAGGCTTTTTTATTATTATTATCTAAGGTCTCTCGATGAAATTTTTCTGTAATCATACCAAAAAAATTTCTCTGTGTCGGGGTCAAAATTTCTCTGAGTCGGATAAAATTTCTCAGAGTTAAATTTTTTTTATAAAAATATTAAAAGATCTTCACTACTATAAAAATATTATATATTTTTTCATCTTTTAAAATTTTAATACCAAATATCTTTAAAAAAAATTCTCTTTTCATTTATTTATAAGAATAATGTTTGAGAGCTCGAAATTAGGGGCTTGAATTTGGCTCGAAACCCAAAACGACGTCGTTTTGGGTTTCAATTTTTTTTTTTCTTCCTTTTCTTTCTCTCCCTTTTCTTTCTTTCTTTTCTTCTTCTTCGTTGAACACAGGAGAAGAGCAGAGACAAGAGAGAGAAACAGAGTCGTCGTCGCAGCTCGTCGCTCGTCGGCATCGCAGCCCCACCTCCGCCTCTGCCTCTGCCTCCGCCTCCGCCTCCGCCCACCGCCGCCTCCGCCTCCGCCTCCACCTCCACCTCCACCTCCGCCCTATTTTGTTGGCCCTTCCAGTCCAGTTCTTCTTCTCCTCCTTCTTCTCCTTCTTCTTCCCCCTAATTTCAAGCCAAATTCGAGTCCCTATATTCGGGCTCTGTACCGGGGTTGTATTTATAATTCTCCTTTTTTTGGGTTTCGATCTCCCTGTCTCTTCCTCTGCTGCTCTGCCGCAGCTTCTGTGTTAGGAGATGTCTCTTTTTTTTTGGTTGTTGGCAGGTACCACAAAGAACTTCCAAAGGAAGCTTCCCAACAAATAATAAAATACTGTAAAACAAATGCTTTACTCATTTGAGATCTTTGAAAGCGTTGTTTTAGGATTTGCTCTTTTTTATTTTTTTGTTTTTATCGTCTTTCGTGAATTTTAATTTTTTTTTTTTTTATTATAAAGTTTAGGGTTCTAGATTCAGATCAATAAGAGAAGTCAAAAAATTATAACATTTTAAAAGAATTCTAAATAAAAATTCAAAAATAAGCAAAAAATAGTAGACTTTTTTGAATTATTTTGATTTTTTAATTTTTTTTTTAAAAAAAATTCATAAAAATGTACTTTTTAGATTTACCTTGACAACACAGATTAAAAAAATAACAAAAATTGAAATAATTTTAAAAAAAAATTACTAAAAAAAATTAAATTAAATTAAATTAAATGTGACTTTTTTAGGTATTGCCAAAAGGTATTTAGGAAGAAAACACTTAACAATTTGCTCAATAAGCATTCATTAACGATTTAGACATTGTTTGTCCCTGATGTAGCAATTCCTAAATGAGCCCTTAATAACATCAACAACAACAACAACAACAACAAAATTGATTTCAATAACATCTAACATGTTTTAATATAATTTCTTAAGTTTTTTAATATTTAATTTAACGGTACACATTAACAAAATTTATTTATATAGACATTTTACAATATTTTAGTTTAATATTTTTTTACATATATTAAGGGTAAAGTACACCTTTTTTTTTTTTTTTTTTGAAAAATTAGTGAAACATTCATCTCTAACTTTGTGTAGCAGAAGAGGTTTAAGATATTTTTTTTATTAGTTAGGGTCCCTCAATACCAGAGAAATTTCAAATTTTCTCTGTGTCATGGTCGAAATTTCTCTAAGTCGAATTTTTTATGTGAAAATATTAAGGAGATCCCAACTACTATGAAAAAATTGTATGTCCTTTTATCTTATAAAATCTTAATATCAGGGATCTTAGAAAAAATTCTCTGTTTTTTTGAACTGATGTAAAGTAAGGGTGGGCGCGGATCGATTGCGGCCACAGAACCTCCAATCCGCCATCCGTTTGCCAAATTGGCGGATTGGAGAAAATCAATTTGCATCCGTCCACCAATCCGGAGGATGCGGATTGAGTAGATTAGCGGATGGATACGAATTGGTTTGGCAGTTTAAAAATTTACAAATTTTCAACGTAATTTAATTGTGTACTTCCAAAAAAAAAGAAGCTTGGGCATAATATTCAATTGTGCACTTCCTAAAAAAACAACTTGGACAATGCAATATTCACATCTATATCCAGTGGTTCAATAAACTGTAAACAACATAGGCAGTGGGCAATGCAACTCATAGGTTCTATTCACATCTATGTGCATCCATCCAGTGGTTCAATAAACAACCTGGGCAGTGTGGGCAATGCAACTCATAAGTTCTATTCAATGCATCCAATGTTCAATAAACAACTTGGGCAGTGTGGGCAAACCAAGTCTTAAACTTAATATTCATATCTGTCATCTAAACCTGGGCAGTGGTCAATAAACAGTGCAATATTCAATGTAATGCAATATTCACAATGCATCCCATGTTCAATGAACAACCTGGGCAATGGTCAATGCAATGCAATATTCACATCTATCATCTATGTTCCAGTGGGCAATGCAAAAAACATAAAACTCATAAAACATAAAACATAAAAAAAAAAAAAAAAAAAAAAAAAAAAAACATTGTGCTTCCAAGTTACAATCAGTCATCCAAAGCTCAAGTTACAATCATCCAAAGCTCAAAAAAAACAAGTTACAGACATCCAAAATATTGTGCAATTGTGCATCCAAACAATACTATTACAGTCATTCAAAAAAAAAAAACAAAAGAAGTCATTCATTTCCTTGAGCCAAACCATGAGCCATCTAAACCTGCATAACAAAAAAATGAAATTACTTAATAAGGAAAACACTAAAAAGTCATTCATTTCTTCGCTTGAAAGATCCATTACCGAAAGATTATCAAATAAACTGCTTTTTTTTTATAATTTCAAACAAGATGACAGATTTAACAAAATTTAGGGCTAATATAAACAAATTTTAAATCAAATGTGAACATCACAGCATTTAGGGCTAACAGCATTAAGGGTTCAAAATCACAGAATTTAGGGGTAACAGATTTATAGCGATCTTGGTTTTCCCTATCTGTGTTAATTGTTTTCCGGACTTAGGTTCCGTGGAGTTGGTGGTTGTATGTCTTGTTGTCATCCTTTAATTCCCTATGTTTGAGTTTTAGGATGTGTTGGGCGTGTTTCGAACTGATGGGTCGAGTTTTGGTCTCAAGTGTTGTTGTCCAGATTTTAGGTGTTACGCTCGAGCGGGTCATTCTGCGCTCGAGCGGAGTTAGTTTCTTTAGGTGGTATGCTCGAGCGGAGTTTTTATACTTCCAGCATTTCGTGCCTTTGCAAAAGTACTGCAAGCTTGTTATTCACGCTCGAGCGGATTTCCCTACGCTCAAGCGGGTCGCGCTCGAGCGTGTATCTTGGCGCTCGAGCGGAGTGTTCATTTTCTGTGAAAGTTCTGGGAAGGGGAACTATAAGCTCGAGCGGACCAGTTTTCGCGCTCGAGCGGGTGTGTTTTGCTTTTGTGTCTTGGCGCTCAAGCGGGCCTTCTTGCGCTCGAACTGGACTAGTTTTCCATGCTTGACGCTCGAGCGTCCTATTCTACGCTCGAGCGAGATAGTCGTATATCAGTTGGTAGCTGGGCATTTTTGATTCACTTTTTAACTTTCTTTCTCTCTCTTACTTTCCCAAAAACTGATTTTGAGAGCTCCTCTCTCTAGAATCTCCCTTCTCTCTAGGGTTTGATCTAGCTGGAGTGTTTCACTCCCTTGTTGTCTTTGTAAAAAGTGTGTTGATCGTTGAGGGTTGAGGGCTATATTCTAATCCGAAAAGTTTAGAATTTGGAGCACTTTGAGTTTGGTCATCATCTCCGTTTGAGCTCTAACTTCGAGGTAGGGATATCCTACTCCATCTTATGAGCTTTGTCTTTGAATTATGGTATGTTGATATGTTGGGGGTTGTTGGGTAATTTTGAGAAAGTTTGGGGTCATGTGTACTTTTTAAAGGATGGGGTTTCAAACATATAAACCCTTATGTATGTAATACATTGGAAAATGGACTTTGTGTTGGATTATTGATGAAAATGGAACCTTAGGGTTGGTATTGAGATTATGGGAAAAAGCCCTAATTGTTATGATAAATTAATTTGTATAATTAATTTTGGGAAATGAGAAATTGAATAGGAAATATTCAAATTGGAAAGGTATAAGATTAAAGGGTGTAGTTGGATTAATTTATCGCCCACCTAGTCAAAATGTAGATATTTTATCCATTTGGTGCAATTATTTTCTGTTTAGAAATAAGTGTTTTGGACTATCGGTGGAGGATAGTCTTGATTGTTGTAGACAATGCATGATGATTAGGCAAACTAAAACTAATCAATTGAGTATGCTATTGGTTATGGCGGTTGGTATAATACATCAAAATTTTGTATTGATTGCTTGAACTTGTATATGATAATTGCTTATATACATTGCATTGTGTGGAAGGAGATGAAGGATGTACTCCACGATTTATTGGAAGATGGGGGATGGACCTCTAAACCGAAAATTGTTTGGTATTGATACAGCACTACAATGTGTATCATTTGTGTATAATTGTGTATTACATGATTGAACTTGTATATGATAATTGCTTATATACATTGCATTGTGTGAGAGGAGATGGGGATGTACTCCACGGTTTATTGGAAGATGTGGGATGAACCTCTAAACCGGAAATTGTTTGGTATTGATACAGCACTACAATGTGTATCATTTGGGAAGTATAGAAGTATTTCTATGTTTATTTGATACAACACTAAAATGTGTATCATTTGAGATGTATGGAAGTGATTTTATGTGTTATTGATACAACACCAAAATGTGTATCCATCATGAATTTCGAAAGTATTTTAATGATGAGTTATAATCTCATCAAATTATTTAGTTAGGTTCTGAGCCTTGTTTTTAAACTCAAAGTTGAATAAGAAATGGAAAAGGAAGTGTAACATGGACATGGTTGTCATGAGACTGTAATATGATATAAGTTGGAATATAAGTGTAGACCATCTATCGAATGCTATTATTTTAGTCATTGTTTATAGTTGGTTTAGTATATTTCTACTGGGCTGTGGCTCACCCTATATGAGACATCATTTTCAGGTACAGGTGTTATGCCATCTCCAAGTACGTAGCTTGGAAAGCTTGGGGCCGTTAGACTATTTTTTGTTGTTTTGTTGTATTACATATATG
Source organism: Camellia sinensis (assembly GCF_055761805.1). Classification (NCBI taxonomy): domain Eukaryota; kingdom Viridiplantae; phylum Streptophyta; class Magnoliopsida; order Ericales; family Theaceae; genus Camellia; species Camellia sinensis. The sequence goes on from NC_138970.1 coordinate 166,755,545, forward strand.
TCAAGCCAAGGGCTTTCTTTGTACAGAGTTAGTACTCTCTTATTGTAACCAAGTGCTGACTTGGAAAGTTGTAAGCCTATAGGGCATCTACTTTTGTTGTCAACATGTAATACACTTTGTAATGGTTACTCTGATGGAATATATTTATGCTTTATTCTCTTATGTCTAAGCATGTTTTTGTTGGATGATTTCTGGGTTTATTTTGAGGGCGTTATAAGATTTAACATAATTTACGGCTAAGTAACAGAATGTAAATATCCCATTTTCAATGGTTCAAACTCAAAATCACAGTCACAGATATAAAAAACAATAAATCACAGACACAGATATAAAATCACAGACTAAGGCCTTGTTTGTTATAACCTAAAAAAGTCAAAAAGTTACTATCCTATTTAAGTCAAATTATCTTATTTAAGTCACATCACCTCTCTACCACATCACTTCAAACCCGACCCATATTTCATAAAAAGTCAAAAATTGCACTTATTTATATCATCCCAAACCACCCCTAAAAGAGAGCTCAAATTCTTAGACTAGTTCAAAAACTCAAATTCATAGAATTTAGGGCTATCAGAATTTAGGAGTAACAGATTTAACATAATTTAGGGCTAACAGAACGTAAACATCCCATTTTCGATGGTTCAAACTCAAAATCACAATCATAGACTCGCCGATATTAAAAAAAACAATAAATCACGAACACATATATAAAATCACAGACTAAAAGAGATCTCAAATTCTCAGTCTAGTTCAAACTCAAATTCACAGAATTTAGGACTAACAGAATTAAGGTTCAAAATCACAGAATTTAGGACTAAACAGAATGTAAACAATAAACATCCCATTTGCAACAAATAGGTACTTTCAAATCCATTGCAGAGAAGAAGCAAAAGAAAACAAACCTCTCTGGTTTTTGAACTACTGCAAGCTTCTTCTCTCTGGTTTTCGAACTGTCTGTCTGTAAGCTTCTTCTCCTTCTGTGTGTAGAACCTTCACACTCTGACTCTCACCACCTCTTTACTTTTAAAAACTGCGACAAAACAAAACAAAAAAACAACAAAAAAAAAACACACACACACAAATTAGAGATTGAGAAGAAGAAGAGGAAAAAGAAGACAAAAAACAAAAAAAAATTACAGAACAGATCTCATTAGTGGTAAGTCACCACCACCACGATCAGCGGCGATCCTCTTTCAGTCGAAGAAAGGGATCTGGGATTCTCAGAAAATGGAGTTAAAAAAAAGAAAAGAACAGATCGCCGATCGTCTTTCAGTCGTTGTTAGTCGGTCGGACGATGGAGAAGATCGCCGTCGTTGTCGGTAGATGGGTAGGGTTTTGGAGGAAAAGAGAGAGAGAGAAGACAGTTGTCTGTCGAAGAAGCTAATAGGTGGGTTAGGTTAGGTTTACTGAATGAGATGAGATGAGATCAAAAAAATAGGGAGTACAAAACAAATTTATAAAAAATAAATAAATAAATAAATAAATTGGAGACAAAGCGGACGGGTCGGGTTTCATGGGGGAAACGACGGATCAACAGCCACCCGACCCGAACCCGCGAAAATCCAGAATATGGGCCCACACCCGTCCGCCAGCTGCCATGCATCCATCCATTTGGTGTCGGGTCGGGCGGGTTTGGCGGGTCGGTAGATCCACTAATCAGCCCTAATGTAAAGTACACCTTATTTCTCTAAATTTTGGGGTGATTTGAGAAGTTGATTAAAAACTGGTTTTTTAGCTTTTTTGACCTTTTTTGTCCTATTGTGTGTAAAAAATGATATGATCCAAAATAGATTAAAAGTTAAAAATCAACTTTTAGTTAGCTTTCCAAATTGCCCTTTTAGCATTTTCTCACTTTGCCGTTTAACATTTGATATTTTCTTTTTTAGTTTACTCTCAAAATAAATTTCTATCCAATTTTAAACCAAAAAAATGCCATGTTAATAGCAACGTGGTGCCACGTGAACACCCATATGGCATTAAAATAAAAAAATAAAAAAAAAATACACTACACTTAAAATTTTACTTTGGCCATTAATTTTTATTTCTTCTGCCTTCACCCTTAAAGTTTGTAATTTTTCTCAATTTATTCTCAAGACAAGATATCGTCCAATTTGAATAGAAAAATGCCATTTTGGAAGTCATGTTGCTTAAAGATAAATTATATTTGGTGAAATTCCATAATTTGTTTTCTGATTTTTTTTTTTGAATAATTAGAAACAAATTTGACAAAAAAAATCAAAAAAATATTTTTTTGAATTTTGAAAAAATATTTTTGTTCCAAAAAAGAGAAACTTATGAAAATAGTTAGTGTTTTTTTCACCAAACTAATTTTTTTTTTCCTGCACAAAATATATAATTAAAGGGAAACACTATGCACTGTTATGTTTTGTTATGGTAAATATTATGCTTTTTTGTGATAAATGTTACGTATTTTTTTTTTATAAGAATTACGATAATTTGTGATTCATAAATAAAATTACACATTTTGTGGTAATATTATACATTATTTTATTCAAATATTTTCTAACAACAAAATGTGTAATAATACCATAAAATACATAATATTATCACAAAAATGCGCAACTTCTTTCTCAATCTTAAATTATCATAACTTTTACTAGAAAAATATATAATATTTACCATAAAAATACGTAACACAGTATAAAATTATGTAAGAAGGTGCATATAGGATCTCCCGTTATAAAAAGGCCTAGGCTTGTCTCCAGTCAAATTTCAGACTGGAGCGTGCTATTGGGCTCCATGGGCTCACCACGAAGTCTACAACGATGATTCGAACTATTCAATATTTAGGACTAGTTGAGTACTTCATTCTTGCAAAAATATCACATTAATTGGATATCGATAGATATTTAATTACATCAAATTTGTGTCAACGATAACTATAATTTTAAAAATAAATTGTTAACACAAATATAATATGATCAAGTGGCTATTGATATCCGATCAACTTAATTTTTTATAGAGATGAAGTACTTAACGAACTCTACACATTCAACGGTTTAAAATTATCGATATGAGTTTCGTGGTAAATCCACGAAGGCCCAAAAAGACTCTCTAATTCAAAAACCCAACTGGAAACAAGCCCATCCCTTATCAAAAGTGCTTGGGTTGATATGAATTATAGTCATAGTGAATAGGTTTTATGATGAAAGAATGAGACAAAAGGAGGCAATAGAGTTAGACGAAAGGTAGAAGAGGTTGTAGTAGAAGAAGGTAGTAAAAGAATAGTGGAAGTTTGATGGTGGATTCGAATATGAGAAATAGAGGGGAGTTGAAATTTGGGTTTGGATTTGGATTTTAAAATTGAACAAAAAGGGACATTTAGAATAAATTAAGAAAAATTACAAATATTGAGAACTAAAGTGAAAAAAAAAAATTAAGAATTAAAGTGAAATAATGTGAAACTTAAGGGAAAAAAAAAAATTAATTTCTACATTTTATGCCACGTGGCATTTCCATTTAAAATGATTTAAATAAGTGTATTTTTTGACTTTTTATAAAAAGATGTGTCAAAAAGTAGAAAGATAATGTTGATCTAAAAAAGATAAAAAGATAAAAAGTGTACTATTTTAGTTCACCTTAAACAAGATTTTTTTTTTTACAAACATTAACAGTCAAAGTGTAAAAAAAGAAATACTCTTAGAGTGAAGAAATGATAAAATGGAATGGGTCAAATGTAATTTATCCTACCCATTGTTTAGTATTTAAAAAATAAAATAAAATTCACATCTCGGAAACAGAAGATGAAAACAAAAAACACGCGTTTAACTTCTTATCATGGCAATGTTTGGCATGTGATTTTGGGGTTATTTTAGTAATAAAATGATAAAATAAATTAAAAAGTTAATAAGATAAAATTATAATTATTTTATTTTTTTTATAAAAATTAAAAAAGAGACTTTTTAGCTCAAATTAAAATAGTCAAAGAAATATAAAAAAATTTTTAAAAAATCAAAAAACCAATCCAATTTCCAAACGAATAGTGGTTTTTTGGCAACATGGTAAAAAGTCACGTTTTTACCTTGGTTCCAAAAAAGCTGCATTAGCTTTTTTTTAGCAAAAAGTCATTTGGCAAGTTGAAAAAAAACTACATATAAAATTACAATTATACCTTTCATATTATTTAAGGTTATACATAGATGAAAATGCAAACTTTCTAAATTGGGTGGGGTAATTTGCTCATTTTATTGTGATGTGACATCATAAATAAATATTAATAAAAAAAGTCAAAAGTAACTTTTTACCAACTTCCTAAATTACTTTCTACAAAGTCAAAATGCTTAATAAAAAACTAAAATCCAAAACACTCCTATGTGTTTGATTTAAAATAAAAACTTGGACGCCTCCAATTCGGACAACTGCTAAGTAGAGAGAGCCCCTTTCCCCTTTTTTTTTGGGTTTTTGTAAAAGGTAATAAAATAAATTAAAAATATATATTCAAATTAATAAAATTAAAATTTTATTTTATTAAAAAAACTCAAACCTTATTTTTATTTAGAAAAAATTAGGGAAACATTGCTCTCTAATTTCATGTAGTAAGAGAGTTCTAATTTTTTTTTTCATTATCTAATGTCCCGTGATGAAATTTCTTTGTAATCATATCAGAGAAATTTTGAAATTTTTCTGTGTCGGGGTCAAAACTTCTCTGAATCAGACAAAATTTATCTGAATTAATTTTTTTTGTAAAAATATTGAGAAATATTAATTATTATAAAATTTTATTATCTTATAAAAATATCAAATATCTTTAAAAAAAAATTCTCTTTTTATTTATATATAAGGGAGCTGCTACAGAGCTCTAATTAGAGCTTCTGCCATACAGCTATAATGAGCTGTCCAGGAATAATAAAAAAAAAAAGTGAAGTAAAAGACAAAAAATGAAGAAGAAAAAGACAAATTAAAACTCCTTTAGAGGTATTTTTTTAGAGGTATAAATCATTTTTCTATATATAATTCTCCTTTTTATTCTGTTTTGATCTCCCTGTCGGCTCTTTTTTATTTTTCTTTTCGTTGCTAGCTGGTACCACAAAGAACTTCCAAAGGAAGCTTCCCAACAAATAATAAAATAAAACAAATGAGATTAGTTTGGATGGGAGTCGCTTTTTAATTTTTAAAATTTTTGGTTATTTTAGTTTAAGATTAAAAAGTTATTTGAGATAGGTTTTTTTATTTTTTTATTTTTAAAGATAAAAAATGAAATAATTATGATTTATATGTAATATTTTATCTTATTAAATTTTTAGTAGATTTTATTTTATTTTATAACTATTTTAATTAAAAAAAAAAACATAAAAAAGCCAACGACAAACGAGCTCTAAGTGGGATCCGGACAACTGCTAGGAGAGAGAGAGCCCTTTTTCCTTTCTTTTTGGATTTTTGTAAAAGGTAATAAAATAATTGTTCTTTTTGTCTTTTTTGATTTTGTAAAGATAATAAAATGTAGGGTGATTCTATTTATACCACTATTTAGCCTCTTAACACATTCCATCTCATTATATCACTAAAAAAAATATAATTCTCATTACACCCCAAATATATTATCAAAACTAACCATAAATTAACTATTTCATCTCTTTACAACACTAATTTTGGTAACATGATAATAAACAATTTACATTATTCCGGTGTTATGTTTCCAAAAAAAAAAAGATCTCTCCAGCATTTTGTTGTTATACATTTGCTGAGACATTTTCTTTCAAACAATGATTTTTTAATTTGTGGTAAACCTGTTCGGTAATACAACGCTAATTAATGTGAATTACTCCAGTGCCATGTTACCGGACAATATTTTGATTCACAGCATTATGTTGCTGTCCAATTAGATAATAGTAAAAAATTAATTTGGGCCACTTGTGAAGTGCATGTTCAGCGATACATTGTTATACAAATGAGATTACTCTAATGTCATGTTACCAAACTACAATAGAGTTGTCTCTAGGCCCTCGTCACTGTACATTGAAAGATTTGTTTTTTCATTGAAGCATCTATAAAAAAAAATTTATAAATCAAACATGCATTCATAAAATCATACATAAAAAATATCTATAAAATTATTTATAAAAAATCAAGTGTACGAATATCCATAAAATATTCATAAAATCTGTCATTGTTTACTTCCATCAATCAAACATGTTATCACAATTCGTCTTGATAATTTGTAGGTAATTTCCTCTTAATAGAAATAGACATCCGCACTTTTTAGAACCTGTCAATCTCAATCGTTCCCCCTTGATCTTCTTGTTGTCTCTATAGTAACCACTTCTTTTACAAGCAAGTGTAAGTTTTGATTTTATGTCATTACCTCCCACATTTGATGTCTTTATAACAATGATAAATCCAGCCTTCTTCGCAATGTCAGAAATCCATTTAATTAATGCTTCACGACTACTAAAAAACTAAAGATAATAAATACAATTATACGTGAAATTATTAATAAAATTCAATACAAATTAAAAATAAGAAAAAATCGTATTCATAAAAAAAACTTAACAAACCTCGTCTGTAATGAATTCATGATTAGAGTCTACTAATATTGCAGTACTTGCGTTGTTGTAATGAGTATAAGTATAATCCTTCTAAGTAAAAAAATATAAAATATAAAAAAATGAAACTGTAAAAACATGGTTGAAAAATCTAGAAATCCGCTAGATATTGATTTGTGATTATGTATCAATTTAAAGCAATAAAACAACCCCAATCAAATAACTAAGACAAATCGACACAACGATTTTAACGTGAAAAAATCACAATTGGAGCACCTCTAATTGTGATAAAAAACCACGGGCAACAGCTACAAAACAATCCACTAAGAAGACATAAAGGAATTACACAGGTATACTCTCAATTACCTAGCGAATCCACGCCCGAATTGAACCAACCCCTATGTGCCTCTTTCGGCCCCGTCTTCACCTCAGAATTGTCTTAACGATGAGCCACTCCAGAATCCACCAAAGCTTCAGGCTCAAATTCTTCAGAATCCACTGAATAACAACTCTCTCTTTTGTATAGAACGAACAAACAAACCTTTGATGTATTCTTCTTAACCCATGAGCTGAATACTCAATTAAACATAAAAAAATTAGCAAAATATCCCAAGATATAAACTTTAATATCCAAAAAGAAGATCTGAAGAAGTAATCCTAAAATCTGACAGAAACACGTACTTGTAGAAATCTGGGATTGCGAAGCTCGCTCGAGCGAAGACTCTCTCGCTCGAGCAAGGAACCAAAAACGCGTGTTTTCCATAAGTGGCTTCGCTCGAGCAAAACAACCTGTGCTCGAGCGTAAAATCACCCTTCTCAGGTTTTTTATAGATGCAGCCTTCGCTCGAGCGAGAACTCCTTTGCTCGAGCGAGCAAGGGCGGACATGCAACTTCGAATGCAATTTTGCATTTTGCTTCGGGGGCGCTGCCCCTCGACCCCTCCTGGGTGCTGTCCCGGACTCACCAAGGGACGCTATCCCCTGGACCCCCACAAGCTGGCCGGGCAGCTCGATCCTCGTCATAATCAGCGAAGTGGCAATCTTGAAAGTATTAACATCACAAACTTCTCTGCAAGGCATAATTCGGGTTGGATTCGCATCTAAAAACTCATAGCTTCATTGAAATAAAAAGTGCGAAAGCAAGTACAACTGAAAGGAGTTTTGTCAATTGGGTTGCCAAGAATAAAAACCTAACAATGCTAATGAGAAGCGGAACAAATTAAAAAAATTCGGTTTGGGGTTACCGAAAATGTATCTTTTATTCGGTAGCTGGTTACTAGACTGATATTTTTTGTTCGACAATGTGATGCTGGTCTATTTTATTTTGTTCGATTTCAAACCACCGAATGAAAGCTGAACACCAGTCCAGAAAAACAAAACAAAAACCTACCAAATAAATAATAAAAAAAACTCACAATTTTACTTTTTTGATAGTTCTTCACTGCCATTTCTTCATCCATTGCTTTATTTACTGATAAAAATAATATGATTCTTACTTTTTGAAAAGAGATGTGCAAAAAAAAAAAAGAAAAATTAAGAAATGAAAAGGAGGAGTAGGAATTGAAGACCAAGGGGTGTAAAGAAATAACAAAATTAATTAATTTTAGTGTTTTGTCCTTAAAGGTAATTTCACACATGAATAAAATTAGGGGGGGGGAAGACTCATAAAGAGAGTGTAAAGAAATAAAGTAGTGGTGTAAGTAGAATCAGCCCAAAATGCACTCTACTCTAGTGAAGAATCTTTTCCATAGGAATTAAAATACCCTTTTATCAAAAAATATATATATATATATTTGACAATTACTTCTATTTTACATTTGAGTGGTATTATATACACTAATTAATGTACTAATTAGTATATCAATACTAGTTGTGACATTATTATTAACTTTACTCATTATACAAATTACATATACTAAAAACATCTTAATTTATGCGACATTATCAATTGGTGCATATAGTATTAGTCTAAAAATTTTATATTTGTAATTTGTATAATGAATAGAATTAATAATAAAATAATACTATATGTACCAATTAATATACACACTAGTGTACTAACAGATGATGTGATATCATTTGTATGGTTTTGAGTATTTGTAACTTGTATAATAAATGTGGTTAACATAATATACTAATGTGTATACAAATTAGTACACGTAACACCACCGTTAATAATAATGTCATAACTAGTGTTAGTACGCTAATGGGTGCACGTAGCATCACTCAAATTTTTATCTATTTTTCCTGGACTCTTTCATTTTTTACTGTTTACTTTTTTTTAACACTTTACATGATTCTTTTACAAATTAACGATTTTAAAAAAGTTTGCAAATTGTCTGCACCAGCAGCTAATTAGCACCAAAAATCTTATTTTTTAATAGTATTTTACCTAAAAAAACTCATACCTATTTAAAAATGAAATTTTTAATATTTAAATATGATAAATAAAATACAAACAAACAGAAACTAGAATTTTTCTAAGATTATCATCAGTAATTTTTTTATTAATAAATTTATAAACATACAATTGAGTCACAAAAATAGATAATTAATATGAATAGATGGACAAATTTTTTAAAAAATAGATAATTAATATGAATAGATGGATAAATTTTTTAAAAGTGGACTCACTGGCAAATCAAGTATTGTCCACTCATATATATTTTATGTTCGATTCGATAATTAATCTATGTGTTGGTATCAAAACTTTTCATTCATATATATCTTTTAATTAAAAATAATTTGATTGGTCTGATTTATAAAATAGTAATCTATATTGGATCATTCCACATGCAAAATGTCACAATTAAATAACTTTCAATAATAATTAAAAAGAAAATCAGTAATAATCAAACACCACATAAGTATAACTAATTTTTTTTTATCATAACTAAAATAATAATGACAATAGATTATAAAATATCATAATAAGTCATAACTAATTATATAATGAGTTATAACTAGTATCACTTGACAAGATTGAGAGAATTGTATCAAAAAAAAAATAAAATAAAGAAACATATTTTATTTTAATCCCTCCCCCCAAAAAATTAATAGATTGCATTTAGTAGGTTTACAATACCCAAAAAGAATTGTTAAGGATATTTTGGCTTTGTTTGGTTTGTTTTTGAGAAACAAATTTTGGAAAAAATTTCTAAAATTTTGTTTGGTTTATTGATTTAGGAAAAAATTTCCAAAATCACTTTCTCTCTAAAATTTTCCAAAATCAGCCTCTCTAAAATTTTCCAAAATTTTGGCCTTGTTTCTAAAAATTCTCCAAAATTTTCTAAAAAATTTATTACGTTTATAATACGCAAAAACAACACCCAAAAAGAATTGTTAAGGATATTTTGTCAAGGATTGAATATTCTTAACAAAACAATTTTTTTTTTGTTTTTTTCTTTTTATTTACTATTTGTTTTCCGACAACGGTAAGACTGAAAAAGGCACCTCCAAACTCCATTCTCAGCCTCTGCAACGTTTGCTCTTGCTATGCACACACAAACTAGGTATTTGCTCTCTCTTTCTCTCTCTGATATCTCTCTCAAATCTCACATTATTGCCTCTCTAACTATATGGTGCTTTAGGTAGCTTGCGGTGGACGAAATTTGATATTTGAAGAGCAATTTTGAGGTAGAATCATTATGTCTACTTTATTAGTTGCCTTTTGTTCGTTTTGCTAATTTTGCAATTTTTAATTTTAGTCAGACACAATATTGTGTTCTATTTTTCCATTTATAGATTTTAGTTGGTCCAGAAGGGCTTTAAAATTGAAGTAAGTTTCTCATTTTGGAGTTACAATTTTGGTTAAAAAATTAGTGGTAAAGCTATAGACACCCCATTTTTGACCGTCCTCAAGACTTGGACGTCACCGTTTGAACACTCGGTGATCATCCATGTTTGTGTTCGTTTGGAGTTCCCGGAGGTCTCGGCTACACGCCTTGCCTCAGGATCTCCGAACTCGACCGTTTAGTGTCTGGTTTTGCACCAAACACTTGTGTTTTGCCTTGGAAGGGCAGGGAATGCCTTGTGAGGCATCCCATACACCACCGGCAGTGGCTAGAGGCCACCGGCTGGTTTTTGCTTCCATCGGCACTTTTTATTGCTGGTCGGCACTATTTGTTGCCGGTCAGCATTATTTAGTGCCGATCGGCACTCATTTTTGCCAAAATGGCATTTTTGGCCGGCCGACTACTGTGCATCTGCTTTTGTAGATATTTTAAGACAGCTGTCTTGCTTTTGCTCCCCTCCATACACGTGTATGGAGGGATCTCCCTCTTGTGAAGCTTGTCTTGTAAGCTTTACAAGACAAAAGCCTCTATAAGAGAGGGTCTTCTCTCTTGGCCTTAGGGTTAGAGACTTGAAACACTTGAGAGATATTTAGACAGCCATTTTTAGGGTTTTGAGTTCTAGGGTTAGAATCCATACACCTTCTATCTCTATATCTCCCTCTTGTGTGTGTTTTAGTGTGTTTAGTCCATACTATTGCACACAAACACCTAGTGTTTCACCTTCACTTAGCTACTGAGGTTCTAAGGGACTGATTTTGGTGTTTTGGTGTTGGATTCAAGCCAAGGAGGGCCATTGGAGCATCATTGTTGAAGGGGTCTTCAAGGGTGAGAATCTAGTCCCATTATTCCCCATTTTTGTATCTTGTTTTTACCTATCTTAAAATCGTTTTTGAGCTTAGTGTATAATACAAAAAAGTTCTGTTTTTAGGCCCTCTTGATTGTTTATTAAGAGTGTTTTGTGGTTTGGAGGTGTTTGACCCCTCTTAGGCCTTGAAAGTCCTCATTTTGTGCTATTTTGTGCTAGTTTCGAGACTTTGGTGTTTGGGCCTCCTCACCACTGAAATCTTGAGGGATTTCAGTGGTGAAGATGGTGCCTTGAAGTCTCCAAAAGGGGAGGGCCACCACCTCTCCTTGTTGTCCGTGAAATGGACCGTTTTTGGCCTCTTGAGGGAGCATCATGTTAAAGTGTGTATTGACCATGTCTTGGCTACTTTCCATGCTTAATATGTTGTAATATACCTCTGTTTATTGTTGGTTTTGGTACACCATGCATGCTTAGCATACCTACCATGTAATGCCTTGTTATTGCCTCAATGCGCCTTAGGTTGTTAGCCTTTGTTCAAGCATGTTTTAGGCTTAGTCTTGTGAAGCTTTTGTGCATATTTTGCCATGTTTTAGGTCTGTCCATAGTTGTTTGGGTCGGATTTGGCATGCTTAGTATAGCTCATTTGTATTCGGGCTTGTTGGCCTCAAGTATGCGGATGTGTAGCATGCGTTGCTTGCATCATTTCGGTGGTTTGGAACCACCCTACATGTTATTTCAGTCCTTTTAGCATGCCTAAATGTTTGCATTTTGTGGCCCTTTTGTTGCTTCAAGAGTTGGCGCTCCATGCTTCATATTTGTGCCATCGTGTTCACCTCTAGGAGTAGGTCGTTTAGATGCCATCTAAGTGGTCCTTGAGGCTTATTTTTGTATGATTTGGAACTGTTTTGATTCACCTTGATCAATTGATTCATACGCCATGTGGTCATGGTTCAAGTCCTTGGGTTAATTCCAAGCTTTTGTGCATGCTTTGCTTGTTTTGTTTACTTGGTGTGGCACCATTTACAACATGATTTTCAGAGCTTATGTTGCATGCTAATTAGCCCATGCTATCCTTTTTCAAGTGTGCTTGAGAGTCCCTCTTTTGTGCCTAAGTGTTGGCCCTTAATAATGTGCATGTGTACATGTGTTTTGGTCCTTTATTTTAGTCATTTTGGCCACTGTTTTGGGCCTATTTAGAGCTGCCCAAATCATGTTTAGGACCACCTTTGCATCCATTAACATTGCCTCATGTTTGCTTGTATGCTCGCATAAGTGCCTTGCCATGCCATGTTGCATCCTTAGCTTGTATGTCTAGGTTGCATTGCATCTTGCATGCATGCCTTATTCCTTGACTTGATGATAGGAATTGGGCCTTAGTTTGTTTGATTGATTTGCATTTCATTTGACATGAAAGTTGCATACTTGGTTCTTTGGGCCATCATGCATGGAAATACGTAATTGGTGGTCCGAGAATCGAGACACATGCCCCTTTGAGTCATTACCATGATAAGGGACATGATTGGTGCATATATGCCTTGAATTATGCTGCCATGCTTTGCCTTGCCCTCTGTTGCTATGAGTTGCAGGTTCTGCAGGCTTTCTTTGCCGACCGGCAGTTTCAAGTGCCGACCGGCAATCATTTCTCTGCCGATAGCTTCACTTTGTGCCGGCGGCTACACCACACTGCCGGTGGCAATTCCATTCAGCCGGTGGCACTCCCCATTGTCCAAGGATGCAGTCCTGAGGTTTTGGCAATCTCCAGAGGAGTGAAGGAAGGAAAACAGAGGCAGCTCATGCATGGCGGCGCATTTCCCGAGGCGATTTACTGTTTTCTTAGCCTAAGTTAATTTGCTTAGTTGATTAGGCAATTTGTAATATTTAATTAGCTTGCGTAGTTAATTAATCTGTAATATTTATTTGGCCCCTCCGAGCGAGGGCAAATCTGTAATAAGTGTGCGTGAGTGGTGTGTATGTCTTCCAATCCCCACGTCTTTCTTCCCTTTTACTTACCTTCTTTGATGGTTAGTATTAGGACATGTTTAATTTAGCATACCTTATGCTATGCATGCGTGCATTCATGCATTTGTATTGCATGCATTGGGCTCGGTGCATCACGCTAACTGCATTTGTACTTCAATTCCAAATTGAATACGTGCATCAATCGATCGCATTTCACATGCCATGTTTAGGATTAGCCGAGCCTATCTAATTGCATCCTGTATGTGTTGCATTAGACAATTTAACATGAACTAGGACACGCATGTTTTGCTAACTAGTTTATTGTTTTGGCACGGAATACGATGTAAGTATTTATGCTTTAGCATCCCGCATGCGTGTGAGTGTTGCCATGACAGTATGCCTGCCATGCGGCTAAGTGCTTATGTGTTAAATTGTTTTAATGCCTGTGGGTGAAGGTTGGGTTGCTTGAGTTGGAAAAACTCATTGAAATCTGTGTTTTAGCCTACTTGCGAGTAGCAAAATCCGAAACATTTTCCAAAACAAACGGATATGCAATGCTTATTTCCAAATTAGGCAATCTAGTCTATACTTGTTTGCTGTGCGCATAACATAGTAATTCTAGGCTAATAACTGGAATAAGAACACATAACGTTTTCAAAAACGGATATCATGGTTAGTAGAGGCCGGTCTTCGGACCGGGCGAAAGGGGGTGCTCATAGCTGACCTTCCCCGATCGTACCCAAGCTCCCGAGCCGAGACAACTCCGGTGATGACGGACATGTGGCCTTCGGCACCGAGTCAGGGTTTCCTAAATTCCCCCATTTTAAAATATTTAGGTGGCGACTCTGTATCTGGCAAAGCAGTCCATGTTTGGCACTACTTTTTCAAAAATCTGTTTCTCAAAACGATTTGCCAGATTTGGACTCTTTGGTTCAGATTAAGAACCGTGACACAAATCGAGTCCGAACTGTAGCGAGGGCCCCCTCCGCGGGTCCGCGGGCGCGTCTACAAAAGCCTTCTACGATTTGGCGATATTTCAATTTTAACAAAGAACAAGGTGAAGATCATTTTCACTAGGTTTAAAGCTTTCCATGATTGTGTGATGCAATTCTAACAATAAGTTTGATAGAAAGATGGGTATCCTAGGACTTTTGAGTTAAGATTCTGGTATTCAAGTCTCACGATCCCCACAAGTGCAGTGCATGGGGGTCAAACTAGTCAAGATCTGCCGTTTTGTTCTCAAAATGGGAATATTACTGTTCCATTAATAAATATCTGATATCAAAGAACAGCCAAAAGGAACGTTGTTTACCTAGCCATTTGACCCACTGTTTGTATCCACCGTTTTGTTCTCAGAATGGGAATTTTTTAACCTAATGAGACGGGCAATATTTGAATTCAGAGGGATGACTGAATAGATCTACATTGATTATACTTTCAGATCGGGACATAATGTCACCCATATAATACTAGTGGATGCTGCATTCATAAGGGTATGATTAGTGTATGGCATCAGAATTCAAAATTGTCACAAGGTACTAGATTGAGCAATTTCAACAAAGAATATGGCCTTTTGCTTTATGAATAACAGCCAGATTATGCTACTTTTTAACTATTATGAACTGACCAAAATATGAGTATTGAATCAAGGGGTGCTATGATATTTATTTATAAGAAAAAAAGGACTTTTTTTCTTAGAACCACAAAATCTTTAATGAATTGAAGTGTGGGTCCTTGTAGTCGTTAGGTAAATTACACAATCTACCATGATAGCGTTTGTAGCTGAGTCAAACTATCAATGCTCAGTCTGCTTCTATGTTATTTCACTTATATAAAATACTGTATGTGGTGGGTTATTGACCTACATCTTAGTTTTCTTTAAATGAATCGTGGTTGCTCTAAAACTTTTTTCATTCCCATCGATCCATATATACTATCACTATTCGATTTACATTGCCTGTCTTTCTGATTCATGTGTCTCTTAGTATATTCTGTAGTAGTTGCTCTACATGTATTGTTGTGTCTAGTATTAATTACTTATCCCATTTGTTTTCATGACAGTCTCTTGCTGCTGTATTGATTGTTTAGAGGGGTTTTGTTTCCCACTGATGTACTCAATTGAAGATTGTGCTACATATAACAAGAACAGATCAAATGCCATCATTAAAAATGAAGACCAAGTCAACGGTGGGGTGTTTAAGAGAAAAAATGGTCTCCATGTATGCCAGAAGTCAAACATGATATCGAAGAATTTTAGTGGCTTTAGAGGGAAGTGCTAACATGATAGGAGTTGATTGAATGCTAAGAACTGCTTTCAATGGTAACAATGCGCCAATTGTAAAATGTGTGTGTGTGTGTGTGTGTGTTTTCATTTTTTAAAAAAATTTAGCTTTTGAAATTGAGATTTTAAGCATACATGTCAGTTAATAGCCTCTTCTTACTGAGGCTTTCAATGTTCTAATGTCTTTCCATACTGTCACCAATCTCTTTTCTTTCTTTAGTCAGATTCGCATATTGAGAGCCATTCTCTTATTTTCTTAGTTTTCTCATGGATTTCGTTGGAGTCATTATTTCCTTCTATCAACTGAAGTTGGAGAGTTCTGCAAAATATGAACTTTGGTGGCCAGATGGGCCTTTGTAGATTGCCAATTGGTTTACTGATAAATTAGAACAGATAATTAGATTGAAAAATACTCAGCAATTTATTTCTTGTTTTTGCTACTTGAACTGTTCTCCATATTTCAAAAGTCTGACAAGGTATTCCTAGAATGTTATCATAGTTATGTGTGACAAATGATGGTTGATTGTAGGAATCTACACCACCGATCTGTGCATCAAACTTGGAGACAATTTTTTCGCCAACTTTGGAGTCAAATGAAGTTCACAATGAACCAGAGATCAACAATGATGTGGGTATAGTTTAGAATTTTTTTGTTTATGCTATCTTGGGAATTGTTTTTTAATCTTAAATTAGAGATTTGTCGCTAGAGCATGTGTACTTTTTGACATGAAGATGAAGTTTTTTGAGAAATTTTGTTTGGGTGTTGCTTCATTCCTCCTAAAAAAGGAGGAAATGAAAATGCTGGAAGTCACTGCTTCATGTTTCCAGAAAATGGTTTGTATGTATCTGAAGTGAATTATCTGTTTCTTTCTTTTGGTTTTGAATACAATATTGATCAGCTAAAGCTCCCCATAATTCAAAATTTCCTTCACTAAAAGGCACTTTAAAGAGATTGGGTTCACATATTTAAAAAAATTACAACATCCTCGACCAGTGCGAAAATTGTAAGATGAGCAAAACAAAAAAGCAACACATTTTGTTTTGGAAGATCACCAAAAAGCAATTACTAGACCCCCAATGCTTGCATTTCATTCAAACTCATTTCATTTGTTGCCTGCACACCAGTTTAATTCTTTATCACTTGCATTCCCAACTTATTTAATGTGTCACTTGAATGAATAATGATGAAATTTTGCTTGATCCATGAAGAGTTCTTTATTGGAGATGGGAGTATAAATCTTTGCACATGTTTGTAAAGAATGTCAAACAACATAGATTTTTCTTATTGGATTATGTTTTTATAAAATATTTCAAGCACATGTCTTAGGTTTGGAAATATAAACCATCTTCTGCATATGACAGCGCAAAGCAGAAGATTCACGTTCAGTTTTGAATTGGTCGTGCCAAAAATGGATTGACATTGTCTAAATAAGCCTTACTTTCCTCTTATCTCTATTTAGGGAGTAACGAAGATCTTGATCCACCTCAAGTGAATATCAAACTTGCATTGTCTCAGATTTCTACATTTCTGACATGATTGTTGCAGGCTTACCTATTGAAGGCAACTCAATTTATGATGACATCACAGAAGCTAGTTGCTTGTTTGATTAAAAATTGATGAGCCAAGTACATTTTTTGATGTGGCTAAGGAATACATGATACTGCCTTTCCTTGAGGATACCACGGAGGTAGGTGGCGATCATGATGGCAGAACATTTGAGGACACCATTATAGATTCAGATGATTTAAGCTTGTATCTTGCAATCCATCAGTTGAGATCCTGCAATGAGGAACCTAATGTGAATCCCGACTTAGATTCATCAATTAGAGTGCTTTGATCCACATATGTTTATCAGAAATCTACCTGACCTACCAGATGTGGTGCCAAATTTTCACCCCACTACATTGCTAAATGAAACACAAAAAATGAAGTCCACCACCCTAGTACTAGATTTGGAAGGTAAGAAAATTGAACTCCTTTGATCTGTTTACTATTAATCTCGATATTATTTCTTTTTATCTTATCTAGTTTATTTCTTAGTTATGTCAGTATAATATTTATGATCCACACCTATAGGGAACTTTCAACTTGGGGTGTACTTGTATTTCTATGAATCATTTTAAAGAATTTTTACATAAGTTGATGCTTCCAAAGGTTGGTCACACTAGCTTTCATTTGTGCAGAAACACTTGTCCACTCTACGTTGGAACATTGTGAAGATGCGGATTTTAGTTTTCTAGTCTTTTTCAACATGAAAGTGCACACAGTCTATGTAAAACAGAGGCCTTATCTTCAGATGTTCCTAGAGAGGGTTGCTGAGATGTTTGAAATTGTGGTGTTCACAGCCAGTCAAAGCATCTATGCAGAACAACTTCTGGATATAATGGATCCAGATAGAAAACTTATCTCTCGTCGAGCTTATCGTGAATCATGCATTTTTTTCATATGGAAGTTACACCAAGGACTTAACAGTTTTAGGTGTTGATCTTGCAAAAATTGCTATAATTGACAATTCTCCTTGGGCAGATTTCCTGCCCATTGACTTTCACGTATCCTTTGTAAAGAATATTTAGTTGACAATTGTTACAGGGTACATATATACATATGATTTTGTAGATGTGAATGTGAATGTGGATGTGTTTGGATATATTTTATTTTAGAAAATATTAATAATTTGTACGGGGAATGAATTAATAAAATATATATTGATTTTACGAAAATAATTTTATTGCGACAATAAACCGTTTCTAATGTAATTATCATTTCCTTACATTTTATAAGCGATAAGTTAACCTGTTGCATATATATCGTAGTTCAAATCTTCAGCGACGGTTTAAACTGTCACAAATATGGTATTAATTTAATTTTACTTTTTTGCAACATTTTAGACCGTCGCTAATAATATTTTTCACGGTGGTTTAAACTGTCGCAAATATGATATTAATTTAATTCTACATTTTTCCGACGTTTTAGACTGTCGCTAATAATACTTTTCATGACGTCAAATACAATCTCTAAAAAAGTTTTGGCTACAGCAACCAACATTGTCACTAAAAGTGAAGTTTTTTTCCCTTTTTGTGTCAGGTTAAACCATCGCAAAAACCATTGATTAGACGTCGCTACAAGAAAACGACGGTTTGTAACCGTTGCAAATACTTTTTGTTACGCCCTCTTCCGCCACCCCCCATTTCCCGTCGCTACTCCGTCGCAAAAAGTCTTTTGCGACGATATATGAACCTTTTGCGACATTTAAGACCGTCGCAAAAGCTCTGATTTTTAGCAGTGTCATTGGTTAAATTAGTGTTAGTTATCAAATATTAATATAATTTGTGTTAGTTTGAGAATTTTGGTTGTTCATTATATACTATTATTTTAGCTTCCAATTACAGTAGAGAGCGAGCGAGCTCTTGTAGTTTCATTGTAGGGGAGATAACGTGAATCCATGAAGGTTTTGGGTTCTCTTCTTGTCACATTTCTCACGAATAATGAATTAAATTGCATCTTTGGAATGTAAAGGATTTAATTAAATTGCATCTGGTTTAGACCCTGTATAGATTGCTTAGGAGTCATTCTAGATGGCAAAGAAGTTAACAACTAAGTATTGTTTGATAGGACAAGGAATTGATTTCTTCTTAGTACTTTGTTTTACACCTACTTCTTGTGCATTTTTGTTATTTATATTAAAAAATAAAATTCATCTTGTGCATTTTTGATGATGTTGATTTTGAATAACAGGTTGGTACCTGGCGTGCGGAGTTACATCGATGCCAAAAAACAAAAGGTCAATTATTTAATGATGGAATTTTAGATTTATTTATTATTTAAAATTTGTATTGGGACTTCAATGCTTATTTGATTTGAAAATCAGAGGAAGTAATTTATTGACAATAAACACTGAAATCAAATATGAGGAAATAATGATTGTGTATTAAAATTTAGCATGAATTTTATTCAACTGGATAAGTATTAAATGCCATGTGTCGGGGTTGAATTGATGGGGAACTTTAGCATGAACTTTTTTTAATTTTTGTTTCCCGATAAATCTGATAGATTTGTAGTATTCGATAGTAGATCTAATAATATTTGAAGCTTTCAATGGTAGTTTTGGTAGTTTTGTCCTTGTTTTTCACCCCCTTGATTGGAGCTCACTTTTAGTTCTTTAATTATCAAGTTTAAATATGATAAGAGAAGTGAAGGGTTGGAGATATTCTTTAATAATCAATTTCAAACATTGTGGTGGCCAAGCCCATCCAATCAATTGACCAATCGATTGGTGATGGCCAATCAAATGGCCATTTATAGGACACAACCAATCAATTGTGTAATTGATCATTTATTGATGTTAATAGAATATGAGTAACTTGGTAAAGTGACTTGAAGTTGCATTGAGGTGCTAAGGTTTCCTGGAGCTTAAGCGTGAGGTGCAAGGCGAGGCGCGTGCCTCACCGAAGCGAGGTGCAAGTTGTTGAAGATAACCAAAATATTAATATTGGCAAAGTTTTAAACATAAAACAAATATTCTTAGATAGAGTCAAGTGGAGAAGAAAGATTCATGTAGTTGACCACATTTGATGGGATTTAAGGCTTGGCTTGGTTTGGTTTGGTTTAACGACATTCAATATTCCAAAAATCATGAAAAATAACTTTCAACGTTTCAAAAATAATAAATTATAACGTTCAATCTTACTTTGCCCTATACTATCTATCTTTCTTTATAAATTTATTAACGTGATTCATTCCTTTTTTTAGATAAGGAACTCACACCATATAATACCTTAGTGGCTTTAATTTTAAAGCGAGACCAAATTGCCTAATAACTTCAATCATTGGATGAAACTGTTATAATTCATTACATTGAAAGGAATCCCAAGGCCACATATCCATCTTGTAATCCCAGAGCTTTTGCTTAATGCCTAGAGCATTTTCTGATATGAAAATTGGGGCTCAAAGTATGTTTTACATTTTATATTAAAGGGGTTGTAATTCTATATGGTTACACACACAGAATAAGGATGGAGCAAAAATTTAAATAAAGTGCATGAGGTCTACGCCACTCCCTTAAGGCGCGCCTCAGGTGCCCCTCGCTCCTAAGCGCGCCTTTTAAAACACTTAGTTTGAATTTCTAAGAGTGGTATGTAACTAAAATTCTACCAACCTTTTTGTTGGTTGAGTGGAAGTGCCACAGACTAAGTAGGCGAATATCTTTCCTTTTGCAATATTGATTTCAATTTCTGCCTATGTAATACCTTTTTTTTAAATATAAATTTAATATAAAATCAAATTTACATCCAAATAAAAATTATCCAAGTTTACATTCATCCACACAAAAATCATCCAAATTACATCAACCAAATATTGTTCAAAAACCAATTTTAAATCGTACATTAGTCTAATTGTTTATAAAAAAATAAAAAATAAAGGGGGGGGGGGGGGTCACATTTTGGAAGGGGGTTAACCATTGGTGTCCGTTTCTCCTTACTATAGGAACTTCACATGTAGATTAGTATAAATCAAAGGAGACTAACATGGAAATTTACACGAAAAAAGAAAAGAAAAAAGAAAATGGATTCATAAAATTGCCCACAAAAAAATAAAAATAAATAGGGAATGCTTCAAAGCATAATGATGCTAAGATGGGGTCGAATCTCCCAAAGCCAGCTACTAGATCAATCTGAACAGCCTCATCTATAATTGACACCACTCCTGCAATAATTTTACATCAATTTAGCTAATTTCAATGGATAACAATTACTATAAACAAAAAGTTTAAATTAATGAAAAGCAGGTACCTTATTTGCAACAAAGGCAGGCTTTTCGTTGGCAATTTCCTCACAGCATACTGTTAACATAAATTTTAGAACATAAACCTTACACTTTGGATCATTTACCATGTGTATTATCAAGAAATCAAGACAAAATGACATACCTGAATCCATTGATGAACGGTTAAACGGAAGCATTTGATTGTCAATAAAACCTTAATATTGACTTTGTTAGAGCCTTCTAATCCTTTCCCTTTGGTGCCTTATGTTTCTCCTTGAGAGGATTTAGAAAAACAAAACAGTATTCTTATTTTTTCTTTTTCACCTTGGGAAGGAATAGGGACCATAACCTTTTAAAGGTTGTAATTGGTTTTCATAACTGAAAGGTAATGAAAACCAATAAATTAACCATTATTGGTTTTAAAACTGAAAGGTAATGAAAACCAATAAATTAACCATTATTGGTTTTAAAACTGAAAGGTAATGAAAACCAACTTTAACCAATATGTTTTAATTTCTATTTCTGCCCCTCATAGAAATAGAAATTATACAACTAGTATCTACACATTAGGTCCATAACACATATACCCTTAAGCCTATTATCTAAATTGAATCACTTAAATTGTAGGCTTCTTATAAATGATAACACCACATTTAATTATGTGGTCCCATTGAGACATTATCTAACAATCTCCCACTGGACCACATATGTATCCTGAAAAATGTGCTTAACTTTAGTGAGCTCAGAAATTTGTTATCATAACTTGAGGGTATCCAAACAATCTTGTTCATTAACTATATTAATATAGGATCAAAGCGGTCTTCGTTACATCAATCGTAACTCGACCCACCAATGGTCACGTATACTAATACAGCTAAATGACATAGATCAATCATAGATGCGTAGCATGGAAATTACATGTGATGTGATCGATACATGCCTATTTCCAACTGGTCCTACTTAACTTTATTGAGATCAATACTTCACAATACGTAATAGAGCGTAATAAACTGAATATTTCATTTCTGTAGAAATTAATCTAATTACATAGATAAAACTCAAGGCTGACATAAAGCAGTAATATAAATACAAACTCCCACTAAACCAGAATGTTCTCAAATAGAACAACACCCATCTGAGCAGTGTGCTCATGAAAGACCTTGGGTGGTAGTCCCTTCGTAAGTGGATCCGCTATCATGGAGTTTGTCCCAATGTGCTCTATGGAAATCTGTCCACTCTCCACTTATGAGAGTTGGAACTTTCCATGGCTTGACGAAAGTTGATTGGATCATCTTTCGACATTCCATTTTCTACCTCATGTTCCTGGAGATATACAATATAATCATCTGAAAATGCAAATCTCCGTTCTCTGGTGGATCGCCTTAATGGCACAGATTCTTGAGGTTGAGGTTGTAGAGTTTGTTCCTCAGGAACAATTACCTCATCTTGAATGGGGGTTTGAACTATATTATCTTGAACAACATTGTCTGGTTGAGGATCCGAAATTACTTCTCGAGCAATGACAGGTATAAGAACCTGTGATTGGTCAAAAGTAGTAGTAGGAAGTGGGATTACTCCTGCTTCCTCCTCAAAGACAATGTCTCTAACTAGATTTCTCCCCCCAAACTCAACATCTTCAAAAAATGTTGCAATTACCTCATGTTCACATTAAGTTACCAAACAAATAATCTCTAAATAAATTAATTTAATGACAACATCTCAAGATACCTAGCACAACATTAATATCAAGTCTTTGGGTAGTGATATTAACTGTAAGTGGTACTCTTGTTGTAATGATCAAACATTGACAATAAGTTATGTCAAATAACAAATCTATGTTTTGATGAATTTATTATTCACATTAGGTTTTCATGACAATTGGCACATGTTTATCACCACAAAATGTGTGTGTAATTCTGCCAAGTCTTAATCATGTCTTTGGACCGATAAATACCCGCATGAGATACACAGACATGAACTTCAAAACATTCCATATAAAACAATCTAGACAAGAGAGATCACTTTTGTGACATCTTGTTTGAATTGACTTATATTGAGAGTGTTAGAAAATTAAATTTCTGTAGACGTTGTATGAAATTACATTAAATTTAAAGATTTCTAAATTTGTGACCCCGTATATGTTATATAATCTGCAGCAATTCCAATTATATATATACATATATAAATAGAATTGACGGGTCCAAAAAAAACAAATAGTTTTTTTTTTTTTTTTTTTTTTTTTTTTTTTTTATGATGTTCAAAATTAAACCGATCAAATCGCAAGATATATCTATATATATATAAATACATGATGTTCATCCATTTGAAAAATGAACCGCCCATCCGAATTATGTTCCATTTCCAGAAAACAAAACAGAATTTGCAGCAGAGGAAAAAACAGAAATACAAAAAACAGAATCTGATTCCAGGAAACTAAATAGGATGAATAAAAACATATCTATTCTGATAAGACACATGATATGCTGGCTCTGATACCAATTGTTAACATAAATTTCAGAACATAAACCTTACACTTTGGATCATTTACCATGTGTATTATCAAGAAATCAAGACAAAATGACATACCTGAATCCATTGATGAACAGTTAAACGGAAGCGTCTGATTGTCAATAAAACCTTAATATTGACTTTGTTAGAGCCTTCTATTCCTTTCCCTTTGGTGCCTTATGTTTCTCCTTGAGAGGATTTAGAAAAACAAAACAGTATTCTTATTTTTTCCTTTTCACCTTGGGAAGGAATAGGGACCATAACCTTTTAAAGGTTGTAATTGGTTTTCATAACTGAAAGGTAATGAAAACCAATAAATTAACCATTATTGGTTTTAAAACTGAAAGGTAATGAAAACCAATAAATTAACCATTATTGGTTTTAAAACTGAAAGGTAATGAAAACCAACTTTAACCAATATGTTTTAATTTCTATTTCTGCCCCTCATAGAAATAGAAATTATACAACTAGTATCTACACATTAGGTCCATAACACATATACCCTTAAGCCTATTAACTAAATTGAATCCCTTAAATTGTAGGCTTCTTATAAATGATAACACCACATTTAATTATGTGGTCCCATTGAGTTTGATTAGTAAGGTTCTCAAAAGGTAAGGTTCTATTAGTAAGGTTTTCTATTAGTAAGGTTCTCAAAAGGTATCAACCAAGCCAAAACTTGAGTTTGATTGCAGGGGCACACATTAGCATGCCAACAACATATAAAGGCTTTTGTTGCTTGCTTAAAAAACTTTAAAAACAAAACCAAAAAAAAAAAAAAAAACATATAATTCAACTCATTAAACACATAGTCTAGAACATATGCATATATGTATGTGTGTGTGCACATAGTGTGCAATTCATAACTAAACTAGCATTTGATACGCAAAAAATAAATAAACAAGAGAAGAAAAAAAAAAGGACAAAATGAATTAAAATCATTGAGCAAATATAATCTAAACCAGATACACAAACACACAAATATTTAGCTCTTGAAGTAATACATTTACTTTCATCATATATTGTAAAACTGCCTATAAATCCAACCCAATATTACTTTGAACTACAAATTTCCTATCGATTGAATATAAACAAATAATTTTTTATTTTTTAAATATAAATTCCACAACCATTGCCACTGGATCCGCAATTACGTTAAAGTCCTAATGTTTTGAAAAATAGGTTTTAAGTTTTAGCTATTGTAGACACCCCATTCTTGACCGTCCTCAAGACTTGGACGTCACCGTTTGAACACTCGGTGATCATCCATGTTTGTGTTCGTTTGGAGTTCCCGGAGGTCTCGGCTCGCGTGCCCTGCCTCAGGATCTCCGAACTTGACCGTTTAGTGTCTGGTTTTGCACCGAACACTCATGTTTTGCCTTGGAGGGGCAGGGAATGCCTTGTGAGACATCCCCACACACCGCCGGCAGTGGCTGGAGGCCACCGGATGGTCTTTTTCTGCCATCGGCACTTTTGTTTGCCGGTCGGCACACTTTATTGCCGGTCGGCATAGATTGTTGCCGGTCGGCACTGTTTTTTGCCGAAATGGCATTTTTGGGCAGCCGACCACTGTTCATCCACTTTATGGAGATATTTTGTGCCAGCTGTGATAGCTGGCACCAACTCTTCCCCCCTCCATATACGTGTATGGAGGGATTTCCCTCTAGCCAAGCTTGTTGAATAAGCTTTGCAAGAGGGAGTCTTATAAGATGAGGGTCTTCCTCTTTGATCTAGGTTAGCTTCTTGCAACCAAAAACCAGACCTTTGAGATATAGATACATATTATCTCTATACCTCCCCCTCTCTCCTCCTTTGTGTGTGTTTCTTAGCTCAAAAGGTGGTTTTTACCTTACTTTTGCACCATTACACACACCATTTCACCTTACTCCGAGATTGAGGGACTTGGAGGAGTTGTTTCTTGAGTTTTGGACTGGTTTTGATCCAAAGAAGGAGGCTAGACCATTTGTTCTTCAAAGGTTCTTCAAGGGTGAGCATCTTGATTTATATTCCCCAAACTTGCAATAGTTTTTTACCTATCTAGCTTGCTGTTTTAGCTCTTGTGTATAACATAAAAAGGGCTTGTATTTTCCTGCTTTAGCACTTTCATTAAGGTCATTTTGTGGTTTGAGTGCAAACTCCCCCTTCTAAGCCTTGTTTGATCCATTTTGGTGCTCCTTTCATAAGGTTTTGTTCACTTCAGTGTTTTGGTCTTTTGACCACTGAAAATCAGTGTATTTTAGTGTAAAAAAAGGATGGTTTGAAGTCTTGCATAGGGGAGGGACACCCCTCTCCCTTCTTGGTTTTGTTTCCTTGAGTTGTGGCTCAAAAGGGTAGCATGTGTGCTTGATGATCCTTGGCCTCATTTCAGATTTTTTTTGGGTATTTTAGGTCATATACAACCTCTGTTTTTGGCTGGATTTATGCCTCCTTGCATGCTTGTAATACTTGCTTTGTGTTGCTCTACTTTGCTTAGAAGTACATATCACGATTAGGCCATGATTCTTGTGTATGTTGGCTTGGTCCCATGAAGCTTTTGGTATTGTTTTTCCATGCTTAAAGTTTGGTGGTTATCCATTTGATCATGCTTGACATGTTTGTTAGGGTTGCTTTGTATTTTGGCTTGAAAACTTTGAGCATATTGACTTCTAGCATGTATGTTTGTTATTACCCTCATGATTTAACATCATCTAAGGACCACATTTTAGTCCAAGAATCATGCTTGTATGTGTGCATGCATGGCCTCTTTAATGCCTTGAGGATGTGTCCTCTTATGCCTAGGAATGAGCCTTGGTGCACATGTTTCATGGGAGATACTTTAGCCACCATGTTATGAGTTTTTGGGGTCCCATTTTGCATGTAAAGATTCTGTTTTTACTTTGTTTTAATCATGCCATGAGTGGTCATGTTGATGAGAGTGAAATGTTTCCTTTTTGTGCCTTAACCATAGGACTTTTGGCTTGCATGTTGGCATGAACATCGGTCCATCTATCGGACACTTTTGGCCATTGTTTTGAGGAGGGTGAGGGTCTGCCCCTTTGCCATTTTAAGCCATCTTTGCATGATTGCTTCATGATTGATGCATGGATGCTTCGCATGTTGTTGTAGCATGATGATTCTATTGCTCAAAACGTCCATGTTTACATCACATTTGTGTCTTGTATGTCTAATATTGCATGCTTGCCATACTAGTTGCATGATTCTTGGCATACTTTGCACATTGATATCATGTTGCATTTTGAGCCATGTTTTGCATAACATGCATTGCATTACTTGGTTTGGGGTGTCAAACCAAGTGTGAGAGTTGAGGGGCGTTCATACCACAAGTGATGTAACGCGCCTTAACTTTCGGTCCCCGAGGCCTTTGACTTCGCCATGATAAGGTTTCGGAGATCATTGTGTTTGTTGCATACATCCTTACATTAAGTGGCAAATTTGATCCCTTGAGTCATCATGCACCATTGATGGCTCAAAGATCGAAGGTCATGCTTCTTTGAGTTCAAAATATGATAGGAAGTATGACCATGCTTACATGCGTCCAAGAACTCCATGCCATGCACTGTCTGTTCTCTGTTTGCTGTCAAATTGTCTTCTGCAGGAAGTTTCTGCCGACCGGCAGAATTTAGTGCCGACCGGCACTATCTGGAGTGCCGATGAATCCAATAAAATGCCGATGGGAATTTTGAAGTGCCGGTGGTAATTCTGTCCGGCCGGTGGTGCTCTGCAGGATGCAAAGAACTTGCTCCAGTACTTTGGCAATTTTCAGAAAGACAGGGCAGTACAAACAGAGGCGACAGGAGTACGGTACGGGTTTTCCGGGCAAGACGGATTCGAGCACGCATCATTCGTGCATCCCGAGGCAGAGGCTGCGGCTACCCTTTTCTTTTCTTCGCCACCTTTCCTTTAATTTAAATTAGAAATTTTTGTAATAATTTTATTTGTTTATTATTTGGGACTGTAATATTCATCCGGACCCTCTGAGTGAGGGTAAACATGTAATAAGTGTGGGTGAGTGTGTGTATGTCTTCCAATCCCCATTTCTTTCTTCCCTTTTATTTACCTGCTTATGATGGTAGATTAGGGCATTTTTGAAATTAGCATACCTTATGATATGAATGCGTGCATTCATGCATTTGTTGACATGCACCGGGCTCGGTACATCATACTAACCGCATTCGTATTTTCAAATTTCAAAATTGAATACATGAATCAGTTGGTTGCAAATCGTATGCCATATTTAGGTTAACCGAGCCTAACTAAAATTGCATCTTGTATGTGTTGCATTAGGCAAAACAACATGAACTAGGACATGCACATTTGCTAACTAGTTTATTGTTTTGGCACGGAGTACAATGTAAGTGGTTATGCTTTAGCATCCAACATGCGTGTGAATGTTGCCATAATAGTATGCTTGCCATGCGGCTAAGTGTTTACATGAGATAAACTGCTTGAATGCCTGTGGGTGGAGGTCAAATTGCTTAAATTGGGATAATGCGTTAAAACTGTAATTTTTTTTAAGCCCACTAGATAGTGGCAAAACCGTCTTTTCCAAAAACCCACTTGGGGGTTGCAAAATCTGTATTTTAGCCTACTTACGAGTAGCAAACCATTTTCAAAATAAATGTGAAATGTTTTTATTCCAATTTGGGCGATTTGGTCTATACTTGTTTGCTGCGCGCATAACATAGTAATTCTAGGCTAACAATCGGTTTAAGAACACGTAAAGTTTTCAAAAACGGATATCACGGTTAGTAGAGGCCGGTCTTCGGACCGGGCGAAAGGGGGTGCTCATAGCTGACCTTCCCCGATCGTACCCAAGCTCCCGAGCCGAGACAACTCCGGTGATGACGGACATGTGGCCTTCGGCACTGAGTCAGGGTTTCCTAAATTCCCTCATTTTTAAAATATTTAGGTGGCGACTCTGTATCTGGCAAAGCAGTCCATGTTTGGCACTACTTTTTCAAAAATCTGTTTCTCAAAACGATTTGCCAGATTTGGACTCTTTGGTTCAGATTAAGAACTGTGACACAAGTCGAGTCCGAACTGTGGTAACCCCAAATGAACAGAACGGGACCAACCATTCCGGGGCGTT
The DNA here is from genome assembly GCF_055761805.1 of Camellia sinensis. Taxonomy (NCBI): domain Eukaryota; kingdom Viridiplantae; phylum Streptophyta; class Magnoliopsida; order Ericales; family Theaceae; genus Camellia; species Camellia sinensis. Next base: position 166,784,247 of record NC_138970.1, read on the forward strand.
CGGGGGACGTCCACAGTTTCTGGCGACTCTGTTGGGGATAATTAGAGAGCTTGACTCGAACTCGTGATATCCTGTTTTGATCTCATTTATGTGTTTCTTTGCATTGCATGTGCATTGGTGCGCCTAGGAACACAGTGTTTGCCATCTGCCATTCCTGAACGGTTCGCCGGAGGCTTGTCTTGTCAAGGCATGTCCATAAGGCTGACCGGCTATGGGCTCTGACAGCATGGGAACACAAACCCCGGTTTACCGGGGCACCCTTTTTGACCATTCGACCTAGTGCATATTCGGATCCCTAGTGACCATTCCAAATTAGGACAGGCTGCTTACTCGATATTAGGTTGTTTGAGAACCGCTGTGTGCGTAGTGAAACCCTAGCTCCTGACAAAATAGGACAGGGAAACCCTACCCCAATGTAGGGGTGTTTTGGCTCTCTTTACTTGCTATGTGCTTTTAGAATGTATTTCTGCAGGGAAATGAACACACCAGTTTGTAAGTCTGGGCATCAGGCCTGAGGGCGTCAGTATCAGTTTTAAGAGAATCAGTTATCTGCGGGTATCAAGGTTCAGTATTGGGAATAGAGATTTTGAGAACAGTGATCAGTATCGAGGAACAGTGTGTTCGGCTTATCGACTATGTGTTTTGAACATCCAACTGTATATTATTTGTTTATTTTATGCCGTTGTGCTGTCTAGTTGTTGGTTTATTTATTGCTTTATTTATCTTTTTGCTAGGTAGTTTAGCATCATTGCGTCCAACCCAGTAGACATTCCCCAAGCACTCTGGATCAGAGGTCGCCGGCTCCATCGATCTGAGGATCTGATAGAAGGACAACCAGTGTACCATTCTCTACCCCCGGTTACTAAACGGAAAGCAACTAGGCAGAGGACACCGGTTCAACAGTTAGTACAGAGGGCTTCGTCTACCCCACCTGTGTACAGTAGGGATCAGGATCCCGTTTCACCCACAGAGAGGGAACGCATACCAGCAATTCAACCAGAGCAGAACAGTATGGCTAGCTTAGAGGAGATGGTGCGCCAACTTCAGGAAAGCATGAAAATGATGCAGCAAGATGCTGTCCGACAGGCAGAATTCGCCAGACAACAAGCTACAGTCATGAGTGAGCAAGCGGATTTAATTGGGAGATTGCAACAGCAAACTGGGGCATCACCTTCACAGCAAATCCCTCCTCCATTAAGGGTTCCAATACCCGAAGAGACACCAAACGCCCGGAATGTCCAAGAAGATAAAGACATCCCAACGGGGCCGGCTCCACCCCCGATTCCGCCTCAACAATCCAAGGCACCCACCCCCATCAATCTATCGGATTCTCCCTTCAAGTCTGAGGTGGACCCTGTGACATTGAAAATGCACAAGCTTGAAAAGCTGTTCAAGAAATCCCAAGGTACGAAGTCCATTCCCGACATTGGAGATGGATACATCGACACAGCTGTGACGCTGCCAGATCGGTTTAAGATGCCACAAATTGATCATTTTGACGGATCTGAGGATCCCATGGTACACCTGCGACTATTTTCAGACGTCCTAAGGCCAATGGGCCTCACCAGATTGCAGAAGCTATCTTTATTCGGCCGGACCTTGTCGGGTGTGGCGGCCGCATGGTATGCCAAGTTAGAGGATGACGTCAAGAGAAATTGGGACGAGATGGCTGAGGCCTTCATCCTGCAGTACTCGTATAATACGCAAATCGAGATCACGACCCGGGATCTTGAGACAACGAGGCAAGAACCTAAGGAAAGCTTCTCAGAATTTGTAACTAGATGGCGGGCTAAGGCTTCAATGATGACCTTGAGACCCACAGACAAAGACCAGATTCGGATGATTGTGCGGAATCTTCAGCCGAAGCTAATGCAAAAGATGATTGTAGTCCCCTTTCCCACCTTTGCTGATCTGCATGAAATGGGGGTGCAGATCGAGGACGCCTTGAGACAAGGTTGGATTGATAATGACCGGGAGCAACCCCGCAGAAATTTCAATCGTAGTGCTAATGCAGGCCCGAGCGGCGCTACAATTGCCAGGACCTCCGAAGTGAGTATGGTCACCACTAACCCTTCCCCAAGAAACACGGCAGCCACACCATTCTCCGGTGCGTCCGGAAGCAACTCACAAACAGCCAAATACCCTCCCAGAAACACCAGAACCTTCGCTCCACTTTATATGCCCCTGTCCAAAGCTTTGGGGGTTTTGATCAAAAAAGGGCATCTGAAGCCCCTAGAGCGCAGCCCTTACCTGAAAGACTACCCGCCACCCACAATCCAGCCAAGTATTGTGCGTTCCACCAGCAGCACGGTCATGACACCGACCTATGCTTTCGTTTACGTCATGAGATTCAAGATCTCATTGATAATGGGGTGATTTTACCCCCTGAGAAACCCAATGTTACTACAAATCCTCTCCCCACACATAACCAAGTTCCACCACCCAAAAGAATCAATTTCATCCACACCGGGATCGCATCCTACGATCCTAGTATCTATATCACACCCTCCTACCTGCCTAAGCCTAAAGTTTTCCTCCCTGATTGCACCGATTTGTGCATGATGGACGTCTCTATAACCCAACCCAAGCCAGTGGTGATGACCATCGAGAACAGGAAAGAGGTTGTTAAACCAGAGTCTGCGGAGTCTGAGAATGATGTTGGGAATGCTTACAGTCCGAGTGACTACATTTTACCAGCGGGCCAGAATAGACCAGATGTCGAATTTCCAGTCGGGGGAGAGCTGTGTGTAATCCGAGGGGACAATTCAGGACAGGGAACGGATGATTTGACAGCCGTGGAAGAGGATTTTGCCAAGTTCCAATTTTGCGATAACCAAGATCTAGAATATTCAGCTACCAACTGGTACGATAATGAAGAATCAATGGAGGCCACGAGATGGTTAGACGATCAGCCAGATATAATAGGGGAGTTCCAGTCAGAACAAGGCCCGGCAGGGGCGGGAATGTCCACAACGGCCGGGAGTGTCGAAGAGCAGAATACATTGCCGGGGAGCGCCGGTGTCGAGAGTTGCGCTCGAGAATGCAGCATTTTAAGTACAAGGATCAGTGAGCAATCTACTGCATTGACACAGTCAGAACAAGAGAGGTTCGAGGATTCTGAGAGGATCAGGAAAGCAAAAGGCCACGTGGGGGTCGAAACCGCCACAAGTACAGAAATGAAGAATGCTGCGAGCATAGGGATAAAAGGTACTGCAAGTATCGGGACAGTTGTGCCAGAACCAGACAGATGCTTGTCAGCTGCAGATGGTATGTGGTAGGAAGACGACGATCTATGTCTTGCCCACACGGACGAGGATTGGAAAGGTAACCAACCAGATGATACCTGGTATATCGGCGAAGTCGATCACATGACTAGGAGTGGACGGTATTTCAAGCCTCCACACCTAGATCAACTAGAGGCGTCTGGAAAAGATAACGAAGCAGAGAAACAAAAGGAGAAGCAACTCGAAGATGAGGCCGTATTGAGACAATTGAAAAAGATACAAGCAGACATCTCCATCTGGGGACTGCTTATGGCTTCTCGAGTACATAGGCAGGCTGTCCTTTCAGCCATGGATAAGGCCAAACTTTCCATAGATACCACGCCCGAACAACTGGTGGGCTTAGTCTTTTCGGGAGGAAGTTCCCCAGCATTGAGTTTTTCTGACAAAGAACTGCCACCCGAGGGTGCGAACCATAACAAGCCGCTCTACATCTCTGTCGAGTGCAGAGATAAATGGATACCTGTGGTACTTGTCGACACGGGGTCCGCCATCAACGTCTGCCCGGCAAGGACAGCTTATGCGATTGGTTTGAAAGTCGCGGATTTTGTGCCAACGGCCCAGGTGATTCGGGCGTATGACAACACAAGCCGGGAAGTAATGGGGACAGTTAAGATTCAAACAAAGGTTGGGCCAGGACAGCACGAGATAGATTTCCACGTCTTGGAGGTTCCTGCAACGTTCAACTTGCTTTTGGGGCGGCCGTGGCTGCATCAGGTAAAGGCGGTCTCCTCTACCCTATATCAAGTGGTGAAGTACCCCTATGGGAAGGGAGTAGCCATTGTTTTTGGAAACTCATCAATTCATCCACCACCAGAGGTATCTACGCCTGTTCTAGAAATTGAGCACGGTATAGAAGATGTGTTCATATCAGGTTTTACCTTGGCCGAGGCTCGGGTCGTACAGAACATCATGGCAGCTAACGAAGGGGTGTACGTCAGTGCCCAAGCAGTCTATCGGGATGGGATTAGGCAAGAGCGGCAGGAAAGGTGCCGCCGCATCGGCCGAAGTGCCACATAACCCCCATACCTTTGGTTTGGGCTACCTACCCACCAAAGAGGATTGGATAAGGAAAGGAAAGGAAATGGCCGGAAGGGCCAGGGCAAAACAGATGGGGAGGCCCTTTGACTTAATGCACCAGCCCATTCGGGGGACCCTAAACGGACGTTTCGTCCGGGAGGGGGAGGACTTTCCGTTCTGTGGCTTCCCAGAGCCGTGGCTCAACGCGGAGAAGAAGCGCGTACCGGGATTTGAGATTTTCTTTGATTTACAGTTACCTGAGGATGATATCGCCGAAGGGCAGGCAGATTTATCGGCTGAGGCTGAGCAAAGTAAGGAAGTGCAGTCTGAGGACGCTGAAAACGAAATGGGGGCAGCACTGGCATGTCTGCTTTCAGATCCTCCGATCGAACAGAGGTGCTTGGGGGATAGCTCCTCGGTATGTGTGATTGGGAATGAAGCGGCTGCGGGCCAACCATCAGCTATTTTGGATGCGTCCATCGCACCTTCTCTCATCTGGCAATATGAAGAAGGCTTTTTATCAAGTAGCACCGGGTCAGGTAGTGAGCCGGAATTTGATTCTACCGAATCTTGTACGTCGGAATCAGATTCCAGCTCAACTGAGTCTGAGTCCGGTATTCCCGGGGGTGATAACCCGGATGCCACAGTCCTGTCTAGGTCGTCTTTTTCATTTTCTTTTGAGTCTGTTGTAACAGAGGAATCTGACGGCTCGGAAGTATTTAATGAGAACGACGTGGATGTGGTTTCGGAGTATTTTTCTGTGCCTTTGATTTATTGCTTAAATCAGGATTTTCAAAATTTTGATGAAAACGACGAGGAAGAAATTCCTCCGGTTTTGCAACGGTTAATTGATCAAGAGCAGGAAAGATTTGTTAAACCTTTAATGGATGAAATCACTACTGTGAATGTTGGTACTGAGAAGGACCCGCGGCTGGTCCAGATCGGGTCCACGTTGTCTTCTGAGGAACGCGAGCGCTTAGTCGCTTTGTTAAAAGATTTCAAAGATGTTTTCGCGTGGTCCTACGAAGACATGCCTGGAATCGATCCTGAGATTGTATAGCACCGGATCCCTTTTGATCCCGAGGCCCAACCTGTCAAACAGAAGCTCAGGAGGATCCGTCCTGATTGGGCCATTAAGATCAAGGAAGAGGTCACCAAGTAGATTGATGCAGGCTTCCTATTGGTGTCTGAGTACCCGACTTGGCTGGCCAACATTGTTCCGGTGCCGAAGAAAGACGGCAGAATTCGGGTCTGTGTAGACTTCAGAGATTTGAACAGGGCCAGTCCGAAAGACGACTTTCCTTTGCCGCACATTGATGAATTGGTAGATTTCACGGTAGGACACGCTTTGCTTTCGTTTATGGATGGCTTTTCAGGCTATAACCAGATAGTAATGGCACCCGAAGACCGGGAGAAGACTGCATTCACCACCCCGTGGGGTACATATTGTTATCGAGTGATGCCATTTGGGATGAAAAACGCTGGAGCTACCTATCAACGGGCAGCAACCACAATATTGCATGATATGATCCATAAAGAGGTCGAGGTGTATGTGGACGACATGATTGTCAAGTCCAAAGAAAGAGAGGGCCACTGCACCGCCTTACAAAAGTTTTTTCAAAGGATCAGAGAATTTCGGCTGCGGCTGAATCCCCAGAAGTGTACTTTTGGTGTTACAGCAGGGAAGATGCTAGGGTTTCTGATAACGCAAAGGGGCATCGAGGTCGACCCTTCCAAAATCAAGGCCATCTTAGAAATGCCACCACCGAGGACTGAAAAGGAGGTGCGAGGCTTTCTAGGTAAAGTGCAATTCATAAGGCGGTTTATCTCTAAATTAACCTTGACTTGTGAACCACTTTTTGGCCTCCTGAAGAAAGGAAAGAAATTCCAATGGGACGGCCGATGTCAAGCAGCTTTTGAGCAGATCAAAGAGTATTTACAGAACCCGCCTGTATTGTCACCGCCAGAACCGGGGAGACCGTTGATATTGTATCTTTCGGTAACTGAGACCACCATGGGCTGCATGCTCGCACAGGAGTCAGAAGACAAAGTGGAAAGGACTATCTACTATCTGAGCAAGAAGATGCTGGATTACGAGACCCGCTATACACCACTGGAGAAGGCTTGTTTGGCCTTGGTATGGGCTACCAGGAAGCTGCGGCACTACCTGTTAGCTCACTCCGTAATGTTGGTTTCACATTTGGATCCCATCAAATATCTTTTCGAGAAACCAGCACTTACGGGTAGGCTAGCTCGTTGGTTGCTATTGCTTTCCGAATTTGACTTGAAGTATGTAACACGCAAGTCGGTGAAAGGGAGAGCGGTAGCGGAGTTCCTTGCCGATCACCCGGTTGAGGGGGATGAAGCGGTTGAGTACCTATTCCCAGATGAAGCCATTCTGCACATCGAAGATGAAACTTGGATGATGTACTTTGACGGAGCGTCAAACTAGTATGGGTATGGGATAGGGGTGTTGCTGATAGCGCCTGACGATTCCCGTATCCCTTTAGCATTCAAGCTCCAGTTCAGAGTCTCGAACAATGAGGCAGAGTATGAGGCGTGTATTGCTGGTCTGGAAGCAGCCCTAGAGCTAGGGGTAAGACGGTTGGACGTCATTGGGGACTCGAATCTTGTTGTGTCTCAAGCGAAAGGAGACTGGAAGGTCAAGGAGGAAAGGATGATAATCTACCACCAAACCTTGGATTTGTTAATTCCTCGGTTCGAGAAACTAAATTTCACCCACCTCGTAAGAGAGAACAACAGGTTCGCAGATTCACTGGCAACTCTATCTTCCATGATAGACATCCCGTCGGGAGTCCGGATGCGTCCAGTCATCATTGATCAGAAGTTTGCGCCAGCATACGAGTCAATTTCCGCCATAGATGAGGCCCAAGATGACAACCCCTGGTATTACGATATTTGGAACTTCTTGGAAAATGAGACGTATCCCCTAGGGGCAAGCGCCAAGGATAAGAGGGCCATTAGAAGAATGGCTATTCAGTTCATCATCTGCGGAGGTAAGCTGTATAAAAGAGGTCATCTGGGAATGCATAAGCTCTGTGTAGAAGCTGAAGAGTCGAAGCGCCTAATGGAGGCCATCCACGGAGGAGAGTGCGGTGCACACATGAATGGAGTAATGCTGGCCAGAAAGATCCTCAGATAGGGCTATTACTGGTCGACCATGGAAGAGGATTGTATCGGCTTTGTTCGGCGATGCCACAAATGCCAGATCCATGCAAACCGTATGAATATCCCGCAATCCAAGTTGTACAACATGACTTCCCCGTGGCCGTTTTCCGTGTGGGGGATCGATGTGATCGGAGCTGTTACCCCGAAGGGGTCGAACGGACATGAGTATATCCTCGTAGTGATAGATTATTTCACAAAGTGGGTCGAGGCCCAATCATACGCGGTGTTGAAAGCGTCGCACGTTGCAAAGTTCATTAGAAACAACATCATTTGTCGCTACGGGGTGCCAAATGAGATCATCTCGGATAATGGATCCCACTTTAAGAAAGAAGTGGTCGACTTGTTGGAGAAGTATAACGTGGCTTTTCATAAGTCATCTACGTATCGGCCGCAAACCAATGGAGCAGTTGAGGCCGCCAACAAGAACATCAAACATATACTGCGGAAAATGGTGGAGACCTATCGAGATTGGCCAGATAAGTTGCCGTTTGCTCTGTGGGGCTACAGGACTTCAATTAGAACTTCTACCGGAGCAACTCCGTATTCGTTAGTTTATGGAATGGAGGCTGTTCTACCTATTGAAATTGAAGTTCCGTCTTTACGGGTATTGGCCGAGTGTCAGATAGCTGAGGCAGATTGGCAGCAGAGCAGGTTCGAGGAACTAATGCTTTTTGACGAAAGAAGGCTGAAAGCACTGTACCACGTTCAGAGTTATCAGCGCAGGATTGCTCGGGCTTTTAACAAGAGGGTTAAGTCCAGAAATCTAAAGGAAGGGGATTTGGTACTCAAAGACAACCGAGCTCCCATCCACGACCCGAGGGGCAAGTTCAGACCCAATTGGACTGGTCCCTACATCATCAAAGCTATCTGGTCAGGCGGAGCTGTGGTTCTGATGGACTTAGATGGCTTAGAATTCTGTCAACCGATCAATATGGACAAGTTGAAGAAATACTATCCTTGAGAGGCTCGCTAGGCCGAAAACCCGAAAGGGCGACCTAGGCAAAAGTAAGAGCACAAAAAAAAAAAAATAGAAAATATAAAAACTGAGCTCGCAAGGCTGAAAACCCGCAAAGGGCGGCCTTGGCAAAAGTTAGAGTGCAAAAGGAGAGTGAAAATACTCGAGCGAACCTAAGCCGGAACTACGTGAGGCTTGATTCCCATGTTTGGGATACGTAGGCAGCTTCATCCTGAAGTTCAGCCATAACACTTCCCCGATCAACTTTGTCCATTTGATCATCTCAGCCATCTTTGTTCATCAGCGTTCGTTGGAATCTCCGGTGCGATGCCACTCAGACTAGGGGCAACTTTCCATTGCTATGAAATGCTGCGGCGCCCTTCAGACTAGGGGCAACTTTCCAGTTGCAGGAATCTGGGGTTGTGCATCTCGAGTGACAGATCTCAGGCGTGTCCAGTTCTGATCCACATCAAAAATACCTTTGAAAAGTTTTAATATAAGCTGACTTTGTTCAAATAATCTTTTTACAACTTTGACCATTTTTGGACCAAGGTGGAAAATTTTCAGTGCCACAACTTTCAATTTCTTTGATTTCAAAATAGAGTTCTCCTGCTCTTACATACAATTGAAGTTGCTTTTTATTACATTCATGAAAGAAAACTTGAAAGTAGTAATAAAGCAATAAATCTAGGGCATGGTCAAGTCAGGTGTTCCTGCGCCCCCTCCCAGAGCTGGTCGAAGCCTCTGATGCCAAGCTGGGCCCGATCTGTGCTTCTTCATTGAGCCAATCTATGCACTCGTTAGACAAAGTGCAACTAAAAGTAGGAGCGGGGGCCAGGAGTTCTCTCATCCTCCACGCAGTAGCCTGCCAAGCAAGCTGCGCGCCTCGGGCTGGAAATGCAGCAGGATACTCTATCCCCTCTGGCGGGCAAGTCTGATCATGGCCAAATTGACGTCGAATCCGAAATGGGAAATAGAATACATAATGAGTGAGACCAACCAGTTGAATCCCAGTCTGCCGAGGCATATTGTAACTCATTGCCGGAAGGTTCAACCAAGGGCACCGCCAAGCAATACGGTCTGCAGACAAGTGGCACATCCAAGCGAACCACCATTCCTCATCCAAGGCATTGACTAGACGATGCCGGAAGAAGTAGCCGCGAGCTGAATATGCTGGGCAGGAGTCCACAACCTGCAATTTATCCATCAGCCACACCTGGGGAGGGATTGAAAAATGAGAGATTAATGAATAGAGAGATGTACGAGGAGAGAAGAGTGAGAATGGGGTTTGGTGAGAAAAGACTGAGCTCGAGGGCCGAGTGATGTGAGCAATACAGAAATGCGAGATTGGGTGGGAAACATTACCTGTAGTAGTAGTGGACTCCCCGCCAATCTGCACGTCTCATGACGATAAAAGGCGTCTAAGCCCATTAGCGTCTCGGCCAGAGCCATGGCAATATAGCTCTTGCCCTCTCTCAAGCCTTGGGCAACCTCAATCAGCCGGACACTAGCCCCTCCAGAGCCCGAGACAAATAGAAAATGGGATAGCATGCACAAACAGAGGACGTGTCGCCGGAAACCTTGTCAGTGATGGTTGTTGCGATCACCAGCATCAGAAAATCGATTGGCCAAACTCGGAATGTCCAGCATCCCGTCACAAATTAGGGACCGAGCGTCACGCATACTGAGTCCGCATATGCGCCCTAAGGATTGGGCATGACCAAAATTAAGTTGGGGCAGGAGCTCCTCTTCGCGCTCGGACTCCATTAAGGCTCGGAAATCTTCAAAGGTAGGACACATCTCTTGCCCGGCGAAGCTAAAGACATGTGTCACCGGATTCCAAAACCTTGCCGCGGCATGAAGAAATGGGAAGTGCAAGGGGATACGACCCAAAGTGAATAGTGCATTTATGCCAAAACCCCGGAAATTCACTTTTTCCGAGCCATCCAAGCTAGCAATCCAAGCTGTGAGATTTTGAGCAAGAAACTCTTCCATTGGAGCAAATCAGTGTGAAAATGAGAAAAACTACGAAGCTGGGATCTTTTGTAGGAGATAAGGTTGAGTGGGGGACAGGTGTCAACATTCTGGTGGTCCTCCTCGTTTAGTGCCGGCCGGCCAAAAAATCTGCCGACCGGCCATTTTAGTTTGCCGACAAAACAGGCATATGGCCGGTAGCCACTCCTGGCAGCCGGTGGTCCCTACACCAGGCCAGTGGGCTTCCTTCTGGTTTCCTGAGCTGTTTATGCTAAGAATTGGGGAACTTCACCACCTCCACCCCCCTCCCCGGCGATAGACTCTTGCGGAGCCACGCCTGTCTGCTTGTCGAGTTTTTGAACATTTGCTTATCGAGTTGTATTTCGCTCTCTTTGAGCTCTTGATTTGTTTATCGAGTTGTATTCACACTTGTTTGGTTGTGTCATGTCCTTATTTTGCTTATCGAGTTGTAAGTCGGTTCACTACCTGATTATTACGATGGCAAATTTTCAAAATGAGCTCAATTTCGTTCACATTGTGGTGTGATACCCTGTGATGCGATACACAGAAGATCTCCAAATGCAACATCTTTTGAATAACATGATTCGTTTCATTTCCATCACATGTTTTGCAAAGTGCGTGAATTTTGAGAAAGAAAATAAACCTGCCTGAGGCAGTGCAATGTGCTTAAACTACTAGTAAAAAGGAAAATAAAACGTAGAATGGCAAGGTAACAAAGTATCAGAATTGATACCGGTGAAACTCCCCTTGCGGTTAACGCACCTTCTGCATCTTTGTTCGGGTCAGCCGCGTCGTTGGACGCCCTCACAATACGGGAAATCACACCTTTGAAACGTGAACCTTTGAGTTGACCTCAGGCCACAATTTCTGCGAGCAACGCTCGATGCGTGCGAAGAATGTCCCGCCCCATATCCTTTTCATGCTTTGTGAATCCCACAAATGGTTTCAATTATGCTATGTAATGGTACATCCTTTCTTTACCTGCGTAGACCGCATATTTAATTTCAATACCTGCGTAGACCGCATGTTTTGCTTGCGTAGACCGCATGATTTATCAATTTCATTACCTGCGTAGACCGCATGTTTTGCTTGCGTAGACCGCATGATTTATCAATTTCATTACTTGCGTAGACCGCATGTTTTGATTGCGTAGACCGCATGTTTAATTTCAATACCTGCGTAGACCGCATGTTGCGTAGACCGCATGTTGCGTAGACCGCATGATTTATCAATTTCATTACTTGCGTAGACCGCATGTTTTGCTTGCGTAGACCGCATGATTTATCAATTTCATTACTTGCGTAGACCGCATGTTTTGATTGCGTAGACCGCATGTTTAATTTCAATACCTGCGTAGACCGCATGTTGCGTAGACCGCATGTTGCGTAGACCGCATGATTTATCAATTTCATTACTTGCGTAGACCGCATGTTTTGCTTGCGTAGACCGCATGATTTATCAATTTCATTACCCGCGTAGACCGCATGCTTTGATTGCGTAGACCGCATCTTAATTTCATTACTTGCGTAGACCGCATGTTTTGATTGCGTAGACCGCATATTTCTTAATTTCTTTACCTGCGTAGACCGCATCATTGTTCAATTTCATTACTTGCGTAGACCGCATGTTTTGCTTGCGTAGACCGCATCATTGTTCAATTTCATTACCTGCGTAGACCGCATGTTTTGCTTGCGTAGACCGCATATTTCTTAATTTCATTACTTGCGTAGACCGCATGCTTTGATTGCGTAGACCGCATCTTAATTTCATTACTTGCGTAGACCGCATGTTTTGCTTGCGTAGACCGCATCTTCTTTAATTTCATTACCTGCGTAGACCGCATGTTTTGATTGCGTAGACCGCATCTCTATTAATTTCATTACCTGCGTAGACCGCATGCTTTGATCGCGTAGACCGCATCGTTGTTCAATTTCATTACTTGCGTAGACCGCATGTTTTGCTTGCGTAGACCGCATCTCTATCAATTTCATTACTTGCGTAGACCGCATGTTTTGATTGCGTAGACCGCATCTTCTTTAATTTCAATACCTGCGTAGACCGCATGTTTTACTTGCGTAGACCGCATGTTTTGCTTGCGTAGACCGCATCATTGTTCAATTTCATTACCTGCGTAGACCGCATGTTTTGATTGCGTAGACTGCATCTTTGTTGTTTTCATTACCTGCGTAGACCGCATGCTTATGATCGATTTCGTTGCCTGCGTAGACCGCATGCCCCACTTACATGTTTGTATCTTCACAGCATTGTTATGCTCCCCGCTTGCTTTGCGCTGTCACGCATTTCGAGTATACTACTCTACATGTTGCTAACGATATTGTACCTGTTAAGTTTGTCTTCTTTTCAGGCACGATATTGTATGTACGGTTCATTTGAGGCTGGTGAAACCAGACGAGCCGCACAGGTATTGTATCTCCCGAGTGAGACGTATTGAGAATCGTATAATTCTCTTACATCCTTTCTGCATTGTAGTGTACTTTGGTGTATGCTATGCTTAAAACTGTCGCATGTATGCTTCGTTACAGCTTTCTTTGCATGATCATAAGTTATGCTCGGCTCTGCGCATTGTCTTGCATTTCGCCCCTGCCTTCGGGCGCATATCTTGTTTGTCTTGCATGTTTGTCTGAGTCTTCGGCCTTGTCAAAAATGGGTCGTCTCTAGGCTTTGACATTCACTCCCGTCATTGTTATGACTTTCGAGTTCTGTCAAAGAGGGGCAACTGTAGACACCCCATTTTTGACCGTCCTCAAGACTTGGACGTCACCGTTTGAATACTCGGTGATCATCCATGTTTGTGTTCGTTTGGAGTTCCCGGAGGTCTCGGCTCGCGTGCCCTGCCTCAGGATCTCCGAACTTGACCGTTTAGTGTCTGGTTTTGCACCGAACACTCATGTTTTGCCTTGGAGGGGCAGGGAATGCCTTGTGAGACATCCCCACACACCGCTGGCAATGGCTGGAGGCCACCGGATGGTCTTTTTCTGCCATCGACACTTTTGTTTGCCGGTCGGCACACTTTATTGCCGGTCGGCATAGATTGTTGCCGGTCGGCACTGTTTTTTGCCGAAATGGCATTTTTGGGCAGCCGACCACTGTTCATCCACTTTATGGAGATATTTTGTGCCAGCTGTGATAGCTGGCACCAACTCTTCCCCCCTCCATACACGTGTATGGAGGGATTTCCCTCTAGCCAAGCTTGTTGAATAAGCTTTGCAAGAGGGAGTCTTATAAGATGAGGGTCTTCCTCTTTGATCTAGGTTAGCTTCTTACAACCAAAAACTAGACCTTTGAGATATAGATACATATTATCTCTATACCTCCCCCTCTCTCCTCCTTTGTGTGTGTTTCTTAGCTCAAAAGGTGGTTTTTACCTTACTTTTGCACCATTACACACACCATTTCACCTTACTCCGAGATTGAGGGACTTGGAGGAGTTGTTTCTTGAGTTTTGGACTGGTTTTGATCCAAAGAAGGAGGCTAGACCATTTGTTCTTCAAAGGTTCTTCAAGGGTGAGCATCTTGATTTATATTCCCCAAACTTGCAATAGTTTTTTTACCTATCTAGCTTGCTGTTTTAGCTCTTGTGTATAACATAAAAATGGCTTGTATTTTCCTTCTTTAGCACTTTCATTAAGGTCATTTTGTGGTTTGAGTGCAAACTCCCCCTTCTAAGCCTTGTTTGATCCATTTTGGTGCTCCGTTCATAAGGTTTTGTTCACTTCAGTGTTTTGGTCTTTTGACCACTGAAAATCAGTGTATTTTAGTGTCAAAAAAGGATGGTTTGAAGTCTTGCATAGGGGAGGGACACCCCTCTCCCTTCTTGGTTTTGTTTCCTTGAGTTGTGGCTCAAAAGGGTAGCATGTGTGCTTGATGATCCTTGGCCTCATTTCAGATTTTTTTTGGGTATTTTAGGTCATATACAACCTCTGTTTTTGGCCGGATTTATGCCTCCTTGCATGCTTGTAATACTTGCTTTGTGTTGCTCTACTTTGCTTAGAAGTACATATCACGATTAGGCCATGATTCTTGTGTATGTTGGCTTGGTCCCATGAAGCTTTTGGTATTGTTTTTCCATGCTTAAAGTTTGGTGGTTATCCATTTGATCATGCTTGACATGTTTGTTAGGGTTGCTTTGTATTTTGGCTTGAAAACTTTGAGCATATTGACTTCTAGCATGTATGTTTGTTATTACCCTCATGATTTAACATCATCTAAGGACCACATTTTAGTCCAAGAATCATGCTTGTATGTGTGCATGCATGGCCTCTTTAATGCCTTGAGGATGTGTCCTCTTATGCCTAGGAATGAGCCTTGGTGCACATGTTTCATGGGAGATACTTTAGCCGCCATGTTAGGAGTTTTTGGGGTCCCATTTTGCATGTAAAGATTCTGTTTTTACTTTGTTTTAATCATGCCATGAGTGGTCATGTTGATGAGAGTGAAATGTTTCCTTTTTGTGCCTTAACCATAGGACTTTTGGCTTGCATGTTGGCATGAACATCGGTCCATCTATCGGACACTTTTGGCCACTGTTTTGAGGAGGGTGAGGGTCTGCCCCTTTGCCATTTTAAGCCATCTTTGCATGATTGCTTCATGATTGATGCATGGATGCTTCGCATGTTGTTGTAGCATGATGATTCTATTGCTCAAAACGTCCATGTTTACATCACATTTGTGTCTTGTATGTCTAATATTGCATGCTTGCCATACTAGTTGCATGATTCTTGGCATACTTTGCACATTGATATCATGTTACATTTTGAGCCATGTTTTGCATAACATGCATTGCATTACTTGGTTTGGGGTGTCAAACCAAGTGTGAGAGTTGAGGGGCGTTCATACCACAAGTGATGTAACGCGCCTTAACTTTCGGTCCCCGAGGCCTTTGACTTCGCCATGATAAGGTTTCGGAGTTCATTGTGTTTGTTGCATACATCCTTACATTAAGTGGCAAATTTGATCCCTTGAGTCATCATGCACCATTGATGGCTCAAAGATCGAAGGTCATGCTTCTTTGAGTTCAAAATATGATAGGAACTATGACCATGCTTACATGCGTCCAAGAACTCCATGCCATGCACTGTCTGTTCTCCGTTTGCTGTCAAATTGTCTTCTGCAGGAAGTTTCTGCCGACCGGCAGAATTTAGTGCCGACCGGCACTATCTGGAGTGCCGATGAATCCAATAAAATGCCGATGGGAATTTTGAAGTGCCGGTGGTAATTCTGTCCGGCCGGTGGTGCTCTGCAGGATGCAAAGAACTTGCTCCAGTACTTTGGCAATTTTCAGAAAGACAGGGCAGTACAAACAGAGGCGACAGGAGTACGGTACGGGTTTTCCGGGCAAGACGGATTCGAGCACGCATCATTCGCGCATCCCGAGGCAGAGGCTGCGGCTACCCTTTTCTTTTCTTCGCCACCTTTCCTTTAATTTAAATTAGAAATTTTTGTAATAATTTTATTTGTTTATTATTTGGGACTGTAATATTCATCCGGACCCTCTGAGTGAGGGTAAACATGTAATAAGTGTGGGTGAGTGTGTGTATGTCTTCCAATCCCCATTTCTTTCTTCCCTTTTATTTACCTGCTTATGATGGTAGATTAGGGCATTTTTGAAATTAGCATACCTTATGATATGCATGCGTGCATTCATGCATTTGTTGACATGCACCGGGCTCGGTACATCATACTAACCGCATTCGTATCTTCAAATTTCAAAATTGAATACATGAATCAGTTGGTTGCAAATCGTATGCCATATTTAGGTTAACCGAGCCTAACTAAAATTGCATCTTGTATGTGTTGCATTAGGCAAAACAACATGAACTAGGACATGCACATTTGCTAACTAGTTTATTGTTTTGGCACGGAGTACAATGTAAGTGGTTATGCTTTAGCATCCAACATGCGTGTGAATGTTGCCATAATAGTATGCTTGCCATGCGGCTAAGTGTTTACATGAGATAAACTGCTTGAATGCCTGTGGGTGGAGGTCAAATTGCTTAAATTGGGATAATGCGTTAAAACTGTAATTTTTTTTAAGCCCACTAGATAGTGGCAAAACCGTCTTTTCCAAAAACCCACTTGGGGGTTGCAAAATCTGTATTTTAGCCTACTTACGAGTAGCAAACCATTTTCAAAATAAATGTGAAATGTTTTTATTCCAATTTGGGCGATTTGGTCTATACTTGTTTGCTGCGCGCATAACATAGTAATTCTAGGCTAACAATCGGTTTAAGAACACGTAAAGTTTTCAAAAACGGATATCACGGTTAGTAGAGGCCGGTCTTCGGACCGGGCGAAAGGGGGTGCTCATAGCTGACCTTCCCCGATCGTACCCAAGCTCCCGAGCCGAGACAACTCCGGTGATGACGGACATGTGGCCTTCGGCACTGAGTCAGGGTTTCCTAAATTCCCTCATTTTTAAAATATTTAGGTGGCGACTCTGTATCTGGCAAAGCAGTCCATGTTTGGCACTACTTTTTCAAAAATCTGTTTCTCAAAACGATTTGCCAGATTTGGACTCTTTGGTTCAGATTAAGAACCGTGACACAAGTCGAGTCCGAACTGTGGTAACCCCAAATGAACAGAACGGGACCAACCCTCCCGGGGCGTTCGGGGGACGTCCACAGCTATTGCTAGAAAAAGTGACCATAACCTCTTCCAATTCCTAGAATAGAAAGGAGACTTCAAATGGGGAATGACCATATTATATGAACCCAACTGTCTTCGTATTTTCATTCACCAAAAAAAAAAAATTGTCCTCGTATTTTTGGGTCATTTTTGGTTTTAGACAAAGACCAAGAAATAAATAATAAAAAAAAACACTATCAGCATTACGAATTGCAGAGCTATTTTCGCTGATAAGGTTTTAAAAAGGGCACTGTTGGAAAATAAAACGAGTAATGCTATGTAAATATAAAATTCATACATAAAATTGAACGATATGATTGCTCAAACATATTGTTTTGACATTGCTTTTGTGACATTCTGTATAACAATTATGTTTGTAAAACAAGTAATGCTATTCTGTATAATATGACTTGCTTATCAGAAAAAAAAAATGTAAATCAATTTTCAAATTATAAAAAAAAATGCAATTAATAGATGAAATTAGTGAAGTTGCCAGGAGAAGGGGAAAAAAAAAAGAGAGAGAAATCATACTTTGATTGAATGACTTGAGCACATTACTCTCTCTCTCTCTCTCTCTCTCTCTCTCTCTAAAAACCACTGGGAGACAAAATTTAAAAACTCTTGATTCAGATAACTGTTTGTTCCTCTTCTTCAAACCTTAACCAATTCAGCGCATTGTTGATAAAAAAAATAAAAAAATTGGGAGAACATGGAGACGATTACGAGAATTATATATAGAAATGAAGAAATCATTGAATTGGAAGAGTTTCAAAATCCAACATAAGTAAATCAAGAGAGCAAATTGACTTGAAACTTCAGAGATTCGCAATGTTTCGTTGAAATTGAGCAAGACTGCAACAAAAAAACCAGTGATCAGTACAATGGCGTATGTGTATATATATACAGTTCATATATACATATACTTTACCTTAAATACATACATGTATTCCCATCAAAATTGGTAAAACATTCCAAAAATTGATTCAAAAAATTGAAAATAGGGCTAGGGTTTAGTGAGAATCATAGAGTGAGATATAAAGAGAGCAAGAGAGTGAGGGAGAGATAGGGTTTAAGAGATACCTTGAGGGAGAGATAGGGTTGCTGTTCACTGGCGAAGGGAGAGCCGACAGAGTGAGAGCAACAGAGGGAGAGTCGACGGAGTGAGAGACATGTAGTTCAACGATGGAACCCAACAGAGGCTTGTAGTTCAAGGGTTATACAGAGATTCAAAAATATTGATCTTATAAAAATAAAAAATTAAAATAATTAAATAAAAATTAATCTTGCAAAAATAAAAATTTATATAATTAAATAAGGGAAGTGATTGAGACCCCTCCAATCACCACCCCTACTACCCCCACACACACGTGGCAGGTGGTGATTAGAGGAGAAGGAAAAAAAGAAAAAGAAAAAAGAAAAATTGGCCGATCAGAGAGAGAGGGGGTCAAAGGGGGTGCCTCTTGAGGGGGTCCAACTCATTTTCCATTAAATAAATAACATTAATAATTTAAAAATAAAATAGAAAATAATAATAATTTATTAAATTAAAATCAAACTAATAATAGTTTTTTTTTTTGGCCAAGAGAGAGGGAGGAAATGGAGTGTGACCCATACCCACTGGCCACACTGTCGCTATGGCCGGCTGCTAGCAGCCGAAACAAGAGAGGAAGAGAGAGAGAGATGGAGTGTGGTGTGGGAGCCTATAGCCTACTCTGCTATAGCAGACATGAGTTACCTATAACTATTACAAACATAAAATAACATGTAAAAGTGGTGAGCAAATTTAATTTATTGAAAATATATTTATTCATCATTAGGATAGACTATTATAATAGACTGACAGAGAACATAGAAGAGAGTGGAGGCAAAATTATAAAACACAGAAATGATACATCCCTCTAATTTGGGAACTCTAAAAGAGTACTAATGATGTGGAAAATCAAAAAAAGAAGAAAAAAAACCAAGGCTAAAACATCACATTACATGGGACTCACACCAATTAGAGCTATTAAAGCTCTTAATTTAGAGCTCTTAATTTAGAGCTCCTAATCTTTTTTCTATAAAATATTATGTATATGCAAGATAGAATCCTTGAAAAGACTAGAGCGTGGCAATGTTTTAGCTTCGTTTGGAAAGAATGGTTGGGTTGAGTTGAGTTTGGGGCTATTTTAGTCACAAAAAGGCAAAATAGGTTTTTTAGCCCAATAAGACAAAACATCACATCCGACCTATAATCATTTCATTCTTTCTCTCACAAAAAGTCACAAAAGCCAAAAAGTCGTTTCCAAACAAGGCTTTTTGGCCCCAGGTTAAAATAACCAAAAAACCAACCCACTTCCCAAACGAACCCTTTGATATCTATCTTCAGCTCCATTCTTTTGGTCAAAAAGAACGGCCGCCTCTCTCGCTCTTAGTCCCGCCCACCCCTACTAGCTTAGTCGAAATTGGTCTATTCATCTCCTCGTCAATCACTCAACTCAAATAGTAATATAGATACAAACGGTCATAATTCAAACTACTATAAATATCTTTCATTTTTCAAAATAAATCCCACAACAAATAATTCTTTTTCTCTCTTAAACTCTCTCAATCTTTCTCAACTCTCAATTAATTTTGAAGTGTCATCCCTAAGTGACAATTGTAATTGTGCAACAAGGAACTTTTATTAGAAGAAGCAAATTTCTGTATCGCATTTGCCAGTCGATAACATTAATTAGTTTAATTAAATTTATTAGCTACTCATTTTTTTCATTAATTATTTGTGCACATATATTAATTATTATTTTTTACTGATTGTATTTACATATTGTTTAAATTAATTGTTAATTCTTATTTATTGTTTTACTTACATTACTACGGATCCTAATATGCCTAATTTTTATGTCGATGTTGACACTGTTAGGTCCTTAAGTCTTGTCAATCCCGCGAACAAACTTGTGTGATTGAGTTGTAAATTTCCTTTTGATTTTGTCTTCCTCGCTCGAGCGAAGGAGTCCTCGCTCGAGCGAAGACTGCGTCTAGCAAAAACCTGAAAGAGATGAATGTCCGCTCGAGTGAAGCATGTGTGGCTCGAGCGAAGAAGTACGTCTGCATAAAAATTTGAAAGAGTTGATTGTTCGCTCGAGTGCAAGATGCGTGGCTCGAGCGAACCCACTTATGGAAATCACGCGAGTTAAGTTTCTCGCTCGAGCGAGAGAAGCTTTGCTCGAGCGAGCTTCAAAATCCAGGATTTCTATAAGTAGTTGTTTTGCTCCAAAACTAGGATTAGGTTTTTTAGATCTACTTTGAGGTTTTCTAAGATTTTCTTCTAGAGTATTTTTGTGAGTTTTCCTTGATAATTTGAATGAGTATTAAACTCATGAGTTGACAAGCATAGATCAAGGAGGTTGATTGATTACATACAAGAGTGTTCTTCTTCGTTGGATTCCGAAGATTCAAACGTGGAGTTTCAAAGGAGTTTGATTCTGTACGTAGTCATTGATTTGACAAGTGAAGTTGTGGATTCAACTTCACATTAATCAGTTCTGAGACGAAGGCTTGGTGAAAGAATTACAGAAGGTTTGAAGACAAATTGGATGAGTTGGGTAATTTGTTTGTTATCTTTGTAATCTTTCTTTCTTCAGTAGTGGATTGATTAGTGGCGTTTTGCCCGTAGTTTTTGATTACAATTGAAGGTTCTTCAATTGTGATTTTTCCACGTAAAAATCATTTGTGTCGATTTATTGTTTATTCCAAAAACCAACAATATAAATCACTTTAGTAAATGCTTGATGATTTAGATTGTGTGTTTTGAATAATCGGGAATTGAAATGTTTAATTCTTGATCTAATCACGAATCACTTAGGATTTTCAATTGGTATCAAAGCGGGTCATTCTTTGTTTTTATCAAAACTATAGGAGTGTGATTTTGTGTGATTTAGTGATATGGATTCAATTCGTGAAGGTAACTCGACCCATAGACCGCCTTTACTCGATGGTACAAACTATTCTTATTGGAAAGCTTGTATGAGAGCGTTTTTAAAATCCATTGATGAGAAAGTTTGGCACTGCGTGATCTATGGGTGGAGTGAACCTAATGTCACCATTGATGGTGTTGATATTCCTAAACCCCTTGATAAATGGGACACAACTGATTACCAAAACTCGAGTTGGAATAGTAAGGCTCTCAATTCCCTTTTTTGCTCCATCACACTTGAAGAGTTTCGTCCTATCTGCACGTGTGAGGTAGCAAAAGAGGCTTGGGACATTCTTGAAACGATTCACAAAGGTACTACTTCTATCAAAAGGTCTAAACTTCAACGTCTCACCTCCGCCTTTGAAACTCTTTTTGTGCACGATGATGAGACGTTTGATGATTTCTATGCAAAACTTAGTGATATCGTGAATTCCTGTTTCACACTCGGTGAAAAAATCCCCGAAGCTAAAGTTGTTGGTAAAATTTTGAGGTCATTACCTGAGAGGTTCCAATCAAAAGTGACAGCCATTGAGGAGGCTCAGAATGTAGATACCCTCAAGCTTGATCAGTTGGTTGGAAACCTGCAGACTTATGAAGCCCACCAGATTTCTAAGAAAAAACAAAAAGATAGTGTGGCTTTCACTAGTGCTCATGAGACTGCAAAAACTCCTGAAACTGAGTTTGATTTAGAGTCTGAGATGACGGCTATGTTATAGCAATCCCGGTATTCCTTGTTGTTGTTTAACTGTAATCCGGACTCGGTTCCGTAGATTTGTTGTTGTCTTATCCTCATTTCTATCCCTTACTCTTTGTTTTAGAGTTTTGGGTTATGTTGGGCAAGTTAGGAATAAGTTGGTTGTGTTTTAAAGCTTAGAATTTTTGCCCAGGTTTTGGTCTATCCGCTCGAGCGGAGATTTGACGCTCGAGCGGGATTTCGTTGTTGCCTCTCCGCTCGAGCGGCAGTTTAGACGCTCGAGCGTGAATTTCCTTCTCTCAGCTTTTTGGTCGTCTGTAGAAAATTCTGGGAGGGTGCATCCTGCGCTCGAGCGGCTCTTTGGACGCTCGAGCGTGAACCTGTGTCTGACACTCGAGCGGGGTGTTGTACGCTCGAGCGGACCTGTTTTATATCAGTCTGTGAAATCACTTTTTGAATCACTTTTCACTTTTCACTTTTCTTTTCTCTCTCTTACTTTTCCAAAACCAATTTTTGAGAGCTCCTCACTCTAAAACCTAACTTCTCTCTAGGGTTTGATCTAGTAGGAGTGTTTTCCTCACCTTGGGCCTTTGTAAAAAGTGTGTTGATCGTCAAGGGCTTTGTTTTGATCCAAGAAATTTAGGATTTTGAGCACTTCCGAGTTTTTCTCTTCTTCTCCTTGGGTTCTACAATTGAGGTAGGGATTTCCTTGTTCTTTTTCAATACTTCATCTATAGATAGACATGTAGTAGTTTTGTATTACATGAAAATCATATCCATGTTGGATTTGTTTGAAATCATGAGAAGGAACCTAGGGTTGGTTGTTGAAAATGGTTATTTTATCATTGATGGTTGTTTTGGGCTAATTGGAGTGTAAATTAGCATGTTATAGTTACAAGAAGAAAAAGCCCTAAATTATATTTTGATTTGGTAAATTAAAATGAAGGGTAGTTAACCTATGTTGTAAGTCTCTATTGTTAATGTGAGTTGGGTGAAGGTGTTAATGCCTAAGGGATTAACTTTGGCTTTGGAGTGGTTTTGAAATGAATGTAGTGGACTAAAATGAGTTAAGACTTTATTGTCCATGGAATTGGTTTTGTGAAAACAAAAGGGATGGAATTAGTTTTGTAAAAACAAAAGGGATGGAGTTGGTTTTGTGAAAACAAAAGGAAATGGAATTTGTTTTGTGAAAATGAGAAAAGTGTTTTTGGAATAAGTGGTGGAACATGTTGATTTGGAAAATTATGAAAGTTGATTTTGAAAGTGAAGAATGAAACATTAACTCTATGTGAGTCATAGAAAATAAATATGGGAATTGGATCGTTGTATCATGCATGTCGAGTGCACATATTTGGGGAATAAATTTGTAACTACCATGCTTGGGTTGTTGATGGGTTTGTGATCTCATGATAATTGAGTCTGTTAATAGATGTACAGTATACATGCATCTAGAGGGTTTTGCCCTTGGTCATCGGTGGAGGATGACGTGGTTGTGTTGAGTTGTCGTGTGTGCATCATGCCTATGTGTTCATCTACTTTAACACATTGCTGGTATCTTGATAGTTTATGTGTATGCAATATACATGTTGGTTATGTCCTGTTGTGCTGTGATTGTTGGTGTTATGCCCCGCGCTTAAAATCAAAGGTACTGCTACCTTCCAGCTAGCGCCTGGAGAACTGACTGCGCTAAAAATCGGAGGCACCATACCCTTCCAGCTAGCGCCTGGTAAATTGGCTTGTTGTTATGAAAGGTGTATCTTCGGCTTACTACGCATATAGCTAGTAGAGCAAAGTTTTGTAGTTGTTGTTTCTGCATATCTAGGAACATCATGGAGTGTGTTCGTTACGGTTTTGGAAGGCCGGGTTGCCTTATTTGTTGATTTTATACATGTTGACGATTTGTTATCTCCCTTTTTACTTAGGGCTTGCATGTATAGATATGATTGTGTTTTAAAGAAACCAAAATGTCTTCTTGTCTTTTGGGAATTGAAGGAAATCGAACATTTTGAAAAGATGCTTTGAAAAAGGTATACATGTTGTATGTTTGGGAAATGGGAGAGAGTAGCGGTCTTAGTGAATTTATTTCCTAAGAAATTGTTAATGCTATGAAAGATTGGGAACGGGGATTAATGAAAGGAAAAAGGAAAGATGGATCGCCTAAGGCGTTGATTGAAATGGTTGTTTTCGAGAAAAGTTCATACTTATGTATATTTTGTGTAAACCGTCACATTACTATTCTAGTATGAGATTGAGTATTCATGATCATAGTTATTTGTATGTTGTTATTGTTGAGGGCCATGTTGAGATCCCTACTGGACTATATGTTCATCCCACGTTGTTGAATCTTTTTCAGGTGTTTAGCAGGATGTGCTACAAGATTTGGATCTTCTTATTTGTTGGCCACGGGGCCTCTTTGTTGTTGGCGGAATGCCATATATGTAAAAAGGGTTGTACCCTTCCTTTGATTGTTTAATGTTGTAAGCCCGAGGGCAACTTATTTAGAATACTCATGTTGTATTTAATTAGCATTAAAAGAGAGAGTTGTGTTTCATTCCTTCTAGTTGAACACTTGAGTTTATTTTCGCATGTTATCTCTGAAATTGAATTAAGTTAATAAACTTGGTAATGACTTCGAGTAATAAAAAGTGGGGCGTGACATATGTTTACTAAACAGTTCAAAAAAAATTTAAAGAAAAAGAAGCCTAATTTCAGAGACCCTATTTCAAAAGACAAAAGTAATGATAAACCCAAAACTTTTCCACCAAAACTTGCTCCAAAACTTGAAAAAGAAGATTGTAAAGGGGCAAGGGGTCAAGTGCTATGAATGTCAAGAGTTTGGCCATATTGCCCTTAAATGTCCTTCGAAAAAGAATCGAAAGAAAGTCTACACAGTGACTTGGGATGATGAAAGCGGGTCGGCGCAAGAACCCGAAGAACTTGAATCCGGTGAAGACGGGGATAGTGCTTTCATGGCATTTTGGTCCACTTTCACTCAACCTCTTCCAAAGCCAGCGGAATTAGCTCGTGGTCAGAACCTGCATCATGCTCCCACCTTTGACGGGAGTAACTACTTGTATTGGAAGATCAGAATGAGGGCGTTTCTGAGAGCTTTTGACCTAGAAGGTTGGCAAGCCATTGAAGAAGATACAGAAAGTGCTGACAATCCGAGCAATCAGAGTGCCCTGATTACTATTCGTGGAGCAATTTCTGATGAAGAACATCAATGGGTTGTTCACTGCACAAAGGCTAAAGATGCATGGGAAATTCTGAGCCAATTTCATGAAATAGGAGATTCACCATCACCACCATCCAGCAACTTTCCTGCCTTAGTTGCTAGATTGGATGAGGTCAATGAGAATGAAGAGCAAAAAGAGGATGATGAAACATCAGAAGACAATGAGGAGATTAATGGTGATGAACTACAACAAGCTTACGAAAAGCTTTACGAGGAATCTCTGAATTTGTCCAAAATCAATGACAAACTCTCTCTCAAGCTCAAAGCATGTGAAAGCGAGAATGTCAAGCTAAAAGGAGAACTTGTAGCAACAAAGCAGAATGTCATCAAGATCTCAAGTGACAGGCAAGACCTATGTGGAAAACTTCTATCCTGTGAAACTGAAAGGAATGAACTTCTGAAAGTGTATTCCATATATGAAGAGAAGCTTGAAAGCCTTGAGATGTCACAAGCTACATTGGAAGAGATAGTCTGTCAGAAAGATGAAGAACTCCGTATTGCTAGAGCCACAATTGCCATGTGGAACAAAGGTTCCAAATCATTAGAAGACGTCCTCGGGTCTTAACAAATGGGTTGTGACAAAAGTGGGCTAGGCTATGATGCGACAACTCACAAGGGACAGGCCTCTACTTCACATGACCTGAAGACTCAAGCAAAGGGAAAGTTGAAGGTAGACCAGGGTGATCCCTCTCTTCATCTACCTAAAGGGGGTAAGATCAATAAAAGGGAGGTAAAACCTATTTTTATTTGTCATCACTGTGGTAGGTACGGCCACATTCATCCTTATTGCTTTGAATTGTTTGGTAAGATGTCTCAGAAGGGTAGAAATTTGAATACTTTTTGGGTTAGGAGACAACCTTACATGTCTAGGCAGAATACCAAGATTCATGAACGTGTTCACAACGCCAAGACATTTACCAAGACCAAAAAGATTTGGGTGAGAAAATATGATTTCACTTGTTTAGTTGTTCACACCGCTCTAAAAGCACGTGACTCACACATGTATTATCTTGATAGTGGGTGCTCTCGTCACATGTCCGGTAACAAATCCTACTTCACCTCCCTTGAAAAATATGAAGGAGGAATTGTTACCTTTGGAGATGGCGGCACTTCTAGAGTCATTGGTAAGGGCTCTATAAGTGTTGCTAGTCTTCCCAAGCTGGAAAATGCTCTACTTGTTGATGGTCTTAAAGCAAATCTTTTGAGCATTAGTCAAATGTGTGATTCCCACCATGAAGTATTGTTTTCAAAAAATAAATGTGAAATTTTGGATAAAAAGGGAAATACTGTCTTGCATAGGGTTCGCACATCTGATAACTACTATGGGATTGTTACTACTAATGATCTCACTTGTCACTCTGCCATCATAAGTAACATTGATTTGTGGCATCAAAGATTAGGTCACATGAATTTCAAAGACCTAACTAAGATAGCCAACAAAGAGCTTGTGAGAGGAGTACCTAAATTGGGTAAGAATCTGAATCATGTGTGTGGACCATGTCAACTTGGGAAACAAACCCGTGCCCCTCATAAAAAGGTGAACAGCTTTACAACCAAATGTCCTCTTGAATTGGTTCACATGGACTTAATGGGACCTACTCGCACTGAAAGCATCGGAGGTAAAAGATACATCTTTTTAACTGTTGATGATTTTACTCATTTTTTGTTGGTAAATTTTTTAAGGGAAAAATCTGATACGTTTGATGCTTTCCAAGCCTTAGTCCTTAAAATCCAAAATGAACAGGGTGTTTCCATTAGGTGTATCATAAGAATCCGAACTGATCATGGCCGTGAATTTGAAAACAGTTCGTTTTCGGATTTTTGTGATATGCATGGTATTAAGCATGAATTTTCTGCACCTATTACTCCACAACAAAATGGAGTGGTTGAGAGGAAGAGCAGAGTTCTTCAAGAAATGGCTAGGGTCATGCTCCTTAGTAAGAAACTTCCTCCAAAGTTTTGGGCTGAAGCCCTAAATACTATTGTTTATGTCATAAATCGCGTGTATTTAAGGCCCGACACTTTACAAACTCCATATGAATTGTGGAAGGGTTTGAAACCTAATGTAAAATTATTCAAAACTTTTGGGAGTAAGTGTTACATTTTCAAAGATAGAGAGCCTTTGGGCAAATTTGACTCCCGAAGTGATGAAGGTATTTTTCTAGGGTATTCAACCACTAGTAGGGCTTTTCGAGTTTATAACCTGCGAACTTCTTCTTTAATGGAATCTATTAATGTGGTTATAGATGACACAGGTTCACCTACTCCAGCAACACATGAGGATGACAATGGTGAGTCTCCAATCTTGGATACTGAACCACAAAGTCAAAGAGAAGCTGAGGGCCAAGCACAAGAAGTTGAGACAGCACCATCCTCACAGGTAAGTCAAAGTCCAAAGAGTGCACAAAGAGACATCACTCCTGATGCTTTTGTCATCGTAAGTCCTGAGTTCAAACCATCAGCAAAGGTGAAACTGAATCATCCAGCTCAACAAGTGATTGGAAGTGTATCGGATCGAATGAAAACCTGAAGACAGATTCGGGATGAGGTATCACATATGTGTTATGTTTCATTAATTGAACCTAAAAAATTTAAAGAGGTCTTGCTAGATGATAGTTGGGTCAATGCTATGCATGAAGAATTAGGTCAATTTGAACGTAACAATGTTTGGACTCTAGTTCCTAGGCCTAGAGAGGTAACAAGTGGATCTTTAAAAATAAATCTGATGAGAATGGTACTGTGGTTAGAAATAAAGCCAGGTTGGTTGCTCAAGGCTACACACAAGTAGAGGGTGTTGACTATGATGAGACATTTGCCCCAGTTGCACGTCGCGAATCTATTCACATTTTACTTGGTGTTGCATGTTTTCTTGGTTTTAAATTGTTTCAAATGGA
Organism: Camellia sinensis; assembly: GCF_055761805.1. NCBI lineage: Eukaryota > Viridiplantae > Streptophyta > Magnoliopsida > Ericales > Theaceae > Camellia > Camellia sinensis. Next base: position 166,812,110 of record NC_138970.1, read on the forward strand.
TGTGAAAAGTGCCTTTCTGAATGGGTACTTGAAAGAAGAGGCATATGTTGAGCAACCAAAAGGGTTTGAGGACCCTAAATGTCCAAATCATGTCTACAAGTTAGACAAGGCTTTGTATGGATTGAAACAAGCCCCTCGGGCTTGGTATGATAGACTTACTACATTTCTTCTTGCTAATGACTTACAAAGGGGTAGTGTGGATAAGACTTTATTTGTGAAACATACTAAGTCTCATATTCTTGTTGCTCAGATTTATGTTGATGATATTGTGTTTGGATCCACTAGTGATCATCTTGTGAAATATTTTTCGGATTGCATGACACGTGAGTTTGAGATGAGCATAATGGGAGAGTTGTCTTATTTTTTGGGTCTTCAAATTAAACAGTCTCCTTCAGGTATGTTTGTTTCTCAGTCTAAGTATGCCAAAAATCTTATGTCAAAGTTTGGTCTTGAGTCTGCCAAACATGCACACACTCCCATAAGCACTAGTCTTCACATTTCCAAAGATTCTTCTGGTATTGATGTTGATCCTACCCTATATAGGAGTATGATAGGGAGTCTTCTTTACCTCACGACTAGTCGTCATAATATTGCCTTCAGTGTAGGTGTTTGTGCTGGTTACCAAGTGTAGACACCCCATTTTTGACCGTCCTCAAGACTTGGACGTCACCGTTTGAACACTCCGTGATCATCCATGCTCGTGTTCATTTTGAGTTCCCGGAGGTCTCGGCCGCGCGTCTTGCCTCAAGATCTCTCAACTTGACTGTTTTGTGCTTGGTTGTGGACCAAACACTCGTGCTTTTGATTCTAAGGGAAGAGGGTGGGTGTTGGCCATCCCCTCAGCCCACCGGCCAAGGCATGAAGCCACCGGCCCCTTTTTATTGCCATCGGCCAAAAGTGTTGGCCGATCGGCACTATCTTTGGCCGGTCGGCCACCTTTGTTGGTCAATCGACCATATTTTCTAGTCGACCCCTTTCCATCTGTTTTTGGCAGATATTTTGTGCCAGCTGGCATAGCTGGCACGTACAATCCCCCCATCCATACACGCGTATAGAGAGATTTCAGCCTTGCTTAGCTACTCCAAAAAGCTTTGCAAGATTGGATTTCTATAAAAGGAGAGCTTCCTCTCCCTTTCCAGGGGTTCTAGAATCTGATATACAAGTTAGATATAGCTCTCTCTCTATATCTCTCTCTCTAGATTTGTGTGTGTGTTTGAGCTCAAAAGTGTGTTTTGTTCTTACTATTGCACATAAACACCTAGCATTACAGTATCCTTGATTGCTGAGGCACTAGGAGGTTGATCTTAGAGTTCTTGAGTTGGTTTTGATCCAAGAAAGTTGCTGGAGTTGGTGTTCTTGAAGGTGTTCTTCAAGGGTGAGCAAACTACTTTAGATACCACTTTCTTGTTTAAGCTTTTAGCCTATTTTTCATATTGTTTTAAGCTTAGCTATAAACTGTAAAAAGTTCTGATTTTGTATGCTTAAGATGATTGTTTAAGGTCACTTTTTGGTTGGGGGTTGTCTACCCCCTCTTAGGCCTTGTTTGGCCTTGTTTTGAGCCTTTACTTTTGAGCTTTGGAACCATCTCATTTTGACCTTCTCACCACTGAAATCTAGATGATTTTTAGTGGTGGAGAAGTGGTTTTGAGGTCTTGAATAGAAGAGGGACACCCCCCTCTCCTTATGTCTCGTATGCTTGTGTTAATGGCTCTTAATGTTAGCATGTTTGCTTAGCATGTCTTGGTTCCATTTCAGCACTTTTTAGTGACTTTTAGGACCTGCCTTAACTCTATTCCATGTTGGTTTGATAGCATCTTGCATGTTTGCATAACATGCATCTTGTGTTTGGACCATCGTGCTTGTACATTTTGGCTCAACTTCTTGAAGCTTCTAGCCTCGTTTTAACATGCTAAAGCTCTGTTTTTATTGTTTTGGTCATGCTTGCATTGTTTTGTATAGCTACCATACAATCTAGCTTGTTAGCTTTGGGTGCTTAAGTCACTAGCATGCTTTACTCAGGCCATTTCAGTGATTTGGAATCATTTGTCATGTTATTTCAGTCCATATTTCATGCTTGTATGCTTGCATTTGTCATCCTTTCAATGCCTTGAAGAGTTGGTGTCTTATGCTCCATGATCGAGTCATTGTGCATGCCTCTATGCTTAGGTCATTTAGATGCCATCTAAGTGGGTTTTTGAGTTTGTTTTAACATGCCATAACTCTGATTTTGGTTGTTTAAATCATGCCATGTTTGGTTGTATTGGATGTAGTGTAACACCTCTTTTGTGGCCTTGATGCCTCATGTTTTGCCCCTTTGTTTTAGCTTGTTTTGGCTTTGGTCATTGCATGTTTTAGGTTCACTTTGCCATGATTTAGGACTATTTTGGGTTATGCTTGCCATATGCTCTTTGCTTTGGGTAGCTTTGGTTCAAGTTCCCTTGACTAGTCTTAGGCTTTAAGCCTTAAGCATGCCGTGCTTGACTTGTTTATGTGATTTGGCATCACTCCTAGCATCATTTCAGAGCATGTAATGTTGTCACATTTGCATGCTTTTCATTCCTTTTAAGTGTTCTTGAAAGTTGCCTCTTATGCCTTAGTCTTTAGGCCGATTGACATGCATGCTTGTATGTGCATTTGTCCTCATTTCCCTTGCATCTTGACCACTATTTTTGGTATGGCTGAGGCCTATCCATTTTCAGTATAAGTCCATGAATCATGTGGTTTGTGTGTTGATTGCATGCTTATCGCATTGCATGTTGTTGCATACTCGTTGTTGGCATAATTGTTGCATGCTTATCGCATCATGTGCTTAGTTTGCATTTTGCATGCTTGCTAGCTTGCATTTTGTTGCATTGTAGGTTTAGGTTGCATTGCATTTGACATGCTTGTTACCTTAGCCTTATGTGCATATTTGAGTCCTATTGCATTTGGCATGCTTAGGTTGCATTGAGTAGGCATGCGCATGTTGCATTACATTATTTGCATGTTTGCATTATATCATGTTTGCATGATTGGTATATTACATGATGTTTAGCTAGTTGCATTACATAACTTTGTTGCATACTCGGCATGTTCATGTTACATTAGCTTAGCTTGCATGCTTAGGTAGCATTGCATTGCATTGAGTTGGCATGCTCATATTGCATCGCATTGGCTGCATGTTGCATTGTATTTGGCATGCATGCGTTGCATTGTGTTTGGTTTGGGGTGTCGAACCAAACACGAGGAGCGAGGGGCGTTTCGTACTCGAAATGACAAAACATGCCTCAATCCTCGGTCACCGACATTCTTGATCCAACATGATAGAATGTGAAGCATTCATATGTGTTTTGTGCATCCATTTTGCATTAATTCGCACACTTGGCTTCTTTGGCCATCATGCATTGAAATACGTGATTGATGGCCCGAGGGTCGAGGACCATACTCCCTTGAGTTCATAACATGATAGGGAGAGTGGTGGTGCAAACATTGCCTTGAAAATGCATTGCCATGCTTTGTCTGTCCTCTGCTGCAGCAAAATAAGATTCTGCAGGAATAGATGGTCGGTCGGCCATCTTCAGTGCCGACCGGCTATGCATTATTGGCCGAGATCCCCACAAGTGGTCGATGACCACTATCCCTTGGCCGATGGCCCTACCTCTTGGCCGGTGACCTCCCACAACACTCAGGGAGTGGTTCAGAAGCATCCTTGAGACTTGTGCAGTTTTCAAAGGTGCATAGCAGTGTAAACAGAGGCAGCATGAGCATGGTGATGGATTTCCGAGCGAAGCCGTCCGAGCATGCATTCATCCCTCGTCTCGAGGCCATTTCAGTGTTTTAATAACTTAGAATAGTTATTTATTTCGATTTGGCTGCGTAATTAATTAATTAGTGTGTTAGTTGATTAATTAGTTGATTTGTATTATTCTTTCGGACCCTCCGTCGAGAGGGCAAACTTTGTAATAAGCGTGCGTGAGTGTGTGAATTTCTTCCAACCCCACGTCTTTCTCCCTTTTATTTAACCACTTATGATGGTTAGTTCTAGGTCATGTTTTAATTAGCATACTTATGCTTTGCATCTTTGCATCCATTCATCTGTCTGGCATGCATCGGGCTCGACGCATCATACAAATTGCGTTGTATTTCAATACCGATTTGAATACATGTTATCAAGTTGCATTTCACATGACATTTTAGAATAGCCGAGCCTATTTCTAGTTGCATTTTGCATGTGTTGCATTAGCCATCTTAACATGAACTAGGATCACGCATTGATTACTAACTAGTTGTTGTTTTGGCTCGGAGTACTAGGTAAGCTTTTATGCTTTAGCATCTTGCATGAGTGTGAGTGTTGCCATGATAGCATGCTTGCCATGAGGCTATTTGCTTATATGATATAACGGCCTGAATGCCTGTGGGTGAAGGTTGGATTACTTGAATTGGAACAATTCACCGAAAATGCGAGTTTTAAGCCCACTTGAGAGTGGCAAAATCATGTTTTTTTAAGCCCACCTGAGGGTGGCAAATCCACGTCTTAGCCTACTTGCGAGTAGCACCTTTAAACCATTTTCAAACAAAAAAACATGAGATGTTTTGTTCCAACTTAGGCGACCTAGTTTATACTTGTGTGCTGTGCGCATCACATAGTAATTCTAGCTAATGAATCGGAATAAGAACATATGTGTTTTCAAAAAAAGATATCATACTTAGTACGGCCGATCTTTGATCGGGCGAGCGGGGGTGCTCATAGATAACCTTCCCCAATCGTACCCAAGTTCCTGAGCCGAGGCAACTTTGGTGATGACGGACTCGTGGCCTTAGGCAACGAGTCAGGGTTTCCTAAATTCCCCCAAAATAAAATATTTAGGTGGCAACTCTGTATCTGGCAAAGCAGTCCATGTTTGACACTTCTTTCTTAAAAATCAGTTTTCCAAAACGATTTGCCGGATTTGGACTCTTTGGTGATTTATCAATCTCACATCGCACATTGTGAGATCAGATTAAGAACCATGACATTTGAGTCCGAACTGTAGCACGGAGGCCCTCAGGGCGCGTCTACAGTTTCTGGCGACTCTGTTGGGGATTTAGAGAGCTTGACTCGAACTCATGATATCTTATTTTATTCACACTTATGTGTCTCTTTGCATTGCATTTGCATTGGTGCGCCTAGGACACCGTGTTTGCCGTATGCTATTCCTGAACGGTTTGTCGGAGGCTTGCTTTGCGAAGCGTGCCATAAGGCTGACCAGTTGCGGGCTCTGCCACGACGGGAACACAAACCCCGGTTTTTACCGGGGCACCCTTTTTGACCATTCGACCTAGTGCATATCGGAATCCATAGTGACTATTCCAAGCTAGGACAGGTTGCTTACCCGATTGTAGGTTGTTTGAAACTGCTGCGTGCGTAGTGAAACCCTAGTTCTTGACGAAACTAGGAAAGGGAAACCCTACCCCGACATAGGGGTGTTTTGGCTTTCACTTGTTTGTTATGTGCTTGTTAGAGTGTGTCTCTACAGAGAATGCACGTATCAGTTTGCAAGTCTGGGTATCAGGCCTGCGGGCATCAATATTTTGAGAATAAGTTATTTCTACGGGTATCAGATTCAGATTCGGGGCAATGATTTGGGGGAACAGTGAGCAGTCATTGAGAACCGTTCTTTCAGCTTGTGTTTGCCAACTGTGTGTTGTCTTTATTTAAGCTGTTATGCTGTCCCTTTTTTTTTGTTCATTATTTCATTATTATGCTTTATTTATCTTTTTGCAAGGTAGTTTAGCACAATTGCATCCGACCAGGTAGATATTCCCCGAGCACTCTGGATTAGAGGTCGCAGACTTAATCGATCCGAGGATCTGATAGACGAACAACTAATGCTCTACTCTTTACCCCCGGTTACCAGACGGAGGTCGATAAGGTGCAGTGTATCCATATAACGGCTGCCAGATCAGTGGTCCTTGAGTAGTCAAGTTGAGATTTCCAAGTCTACTGCAGAGATAGACATACCGGTTGTTCATTTAGATATGGCAAGCTTAGAAGAGATGGTGCGTTAGCTCCAGGAAAGCATGCGGGTCATGCAGCAAGATGCTGCCCGCCAGGCAGAAACGACTGCACGCCAAGCAGAAGTAGTGACCTAACAGGAAGATTTAATCGCCAGGTTATAGCAGCAAACCGGGGCGTCTGCTTCGCACCAACCTCCTCCCCCACCAAGAGTTCCGACACTTGGGGAGATAGCTAACGTCCAGGATGATACAGACATTCCAATCGGGCCAGCTCAGCCCCCGGTTCTACCCCAGCTATCCAAAACACCCACTAACCTACTAGATTCTCCCTTTGAGCTTGAGGTGGGCCCCACAGCGTTAAAAGTGAGCAAGCTTGAAAAGCTATTCAAGAAGTCTCAAGGTGTGAAGTCCATCCCAGATATAGAGGACGGGTATACCGACTCGCCCGTGACGCTGCCGGATCGGTTTAAAATGCCGCACATAGATCGTTTCGATGGGTCTGGGGATCCTATGGTGCATTTGCGGCTATTTTCAGATATACTAAGGCCGATGGGCCTCTCCAGATTACAGAAACTTTCTCTGTTTGGCCAGACCCTGTCTGGTGTAGCGGCCATTTGGTATGCAAAATTGGAAGATGCCGTTAAGAGAAGTTGGGAGGAGATGGCCGAGGCCTTCATAGCTCAATACTCCTATAATACATAGATCGAGGTCACAACACGCGATCTCCAGACAACTAGGCAAGAGCCGAAAGAGAGCTTCTCCGATTTTGTGACCCGGTGGTGGGCCAAGGCCTCGATGATGGCCATCAGGCCCGTTGACAAGGATCAGATCCGAATGGTTGTGCGTAACCTCCAGCCCAAGCTCATGCAGAAGATGATTGTTCTCCCCTCCCCACCTTTGCAGATCTACATGAGATAGGGGTGCAAATCGAGGATGCTGTGAAACAAGGTCTAATTGACCATGACAGGGAGCAGACCAGGAGGACTTTTAACCACATGCAACTGCTAGATCTTCAGATGTGAGTATGGTTACCACCACCAATACCCCGAGAGCCCTTGCAGCTACGCCATTCATTGGTGCGTCCGGTAGTAGCTCGCAAACAGCCAGATACACACCCAAAGGCCAAAGAACCTTTACTCTACTATATATGCCCCTGTCCAAAGTTTTGGGGGGTTTAATCAGAAAAGGGCACTTGAAGCCCCTGAAGCAGCGGCCATTGCCAGAAAAACTTCGCCACTCCCATAACCCATCAAAGTACTGTGCTTTTCACCAACAGCATGGTCATGACACCGACCAGTGCTACAGATTGCGTCACAAGATTCAGGACCTCGTTGACAATAGGGTGATTGTGCCTCCGGAGAAGCCGAATGTCACAACCAACCCTCTCCCACCACACAACCAAGCTCCATCTTCCAAACGCATCAATTTGATCCAAATTGGGGTTGTGTCATACGACCCTAGCATATACATCACCCCTTTCTCGCCTACCCAGGCCGGAGGTGTTCATTCCTGACAGCATTGACTCGTACATGTTGGACATCTCCCTAACCAACCTGAAACGGTGGTGGTAGCTATCGAAGATAGGATCGGGTCGACTGAGGAGGCAGATGAGGATAATTGTACAGAGCCTGAGGGATCTGCGAGCTTTATATACAACCCGAGGGGTTACATTAAATTAGCAGGCCAGGCTAGGTCAAATGTGGAATTGCCAGTGGGGGTAGAGATCTGTGTAGTATGGGAGGATGGACCTAATCAAGAGCTAGATGACCTAGCGGATTTGGAAGAAGACATCGCCAACCTTCAGTTTTTCAACGAACAAGATCTGGGAGATGTAACAGTCAACTGGTTTGATTTTGATAAGTCAACAGAGTCTACTGGGTGGCTTGATGATCAGCCGGATGTTGTGGAACAACCTCAACTAGAACATGATTCGTCAGGGACGGGGACATCATTTGTGGCCGGAAGGTCCGGGAATCAGTTTGCATCGCTGGAGAGCGCCGGTGCTTAGAATTTCGCTCGGGATCTGGGTAGTTCGAATACAGGAGTTATTAAACAGCAAGCTGCGCTGAAGCAGTTTGAACGAGAAAGGATCGAGGATTCTGAGAGAATCAAGAAAGCCAAAGCCCTTGAGGGGACAGAACATTCTGTGTGCACAAGAACGGAGTGTACTACGGGCACAGGAACGCAAGGTGCTGCGGGCACAGGAATAGTTGTAACGGAGCCGGACAAGTGTCTGTCGGCTGCCGATGGCATGTGGTGGGAAGATGACGACCTATGTCTTGCCCACACAGACGAAGACTGGGGACAAAGCCAACCGGATAACACCTGGTATGTGGGAGAGGTTGACCACATGACTAGGAGCGGGCGGTATTTCAAGCCCTCGCACTTAGATTAACCAGAAGCATCCGGGAAGGACAAGGAGACGGAGAAGTAGAAGGAGAAGTTACTTGAGGAAGAGGCTGTGATGAAACAGCTGAAGAAGATACAAGCAGACATCTCCATCTGGGGACTGCTTATGGCTTCCAGAGTTCATAGACAGGCTGTCCTTTCTGCAATGGATAAGGCCAAACTTTCAATAGATACCACGCTCGAACAACTGGTAGGACTGGTTTTTCCGGGAGGAGCTTCCCTGACGTTGACCTTTTCTGACAAAGAGCTGCTGCCTGAGGGCGCAAACCATAACAAACCACTCTACATCTCTGTGGAGTGTAGGGGCAAGTGGATACCGGTGGTTCTTGTCGACACGGGATCCGTCATTAATGTGTGCCCGTCGAGGACAGCATATGCAATCGGATTGAAGCCCGCAGACTTCGTGCCAACTACCCAAGTGATAAGGGCCTACGACAATACAATCAGAGATATGATGGGGATTGTGCAGATTCAGACCAAGGTTGGTCCAGGACAACACGAGATTGACTTTCATGTCTTGGGCGTTCTCGCAACCTTCAATCTACTCCTAGGGTGGCCGTGGCTGCACCAGGTGAAGGCGGTTTCTTCCACTCTGCACCAGCTATTGAAATACCCCCACGGGAAGGGAGTGGCTATAGTTTTTGGGAATTCGTCGATCCATCCACCGCCAGAGGTGTCTACACCGGTTTTGGAAATCAAGCATGGCACGGAGGATGTGTTCTTATCAGGATTTACCCTAGCCGAGGCCCGAGTTGTTCAGAACATCTTAGCCGTTGATGAGGGGTTATATGTCAGCGCGCAGTCCGTGTATCTCATGAACAAGCTCCAACACATCCCTAGGATGGGGCTAGGAAGAAGTGGCCAGAAGGGCATTGTAGTATCGGCCGAAGTGCCACACAACCCGCATACCTTTGGCTTGGGTTATCTACCCACCAAAGAGGACTGGGTGAGAAAGGGCAAAGAAATGGCTGGGAGAGCCAGAGCTAAGCAGGCAGGGAAGCATTTTGAGTTGATGCATCGGCCTATCTAGGGTACCCTGAACGGACGCTTCGTCCGGGAGGGGGAAGACTTTCCATTTTGTGGCTTCCCCGAGCCATGGTTGAACGCAGAGAAGAGGTGCTTGCCGGGGTTTGAAATCTTCTTCGACTTGCAGTTGTCCGGAGATGATGTTGCCGAGGAGCAGACAGACCCATCAGCTGAGGTTGAGCAGTGTAAGGAAGTGGATTCCGAGAGCACTGAGATTGAAATGGGGGTAACACTGGCTTGTCTACTTTCAGATCCTCTGATCGTCCATGAGTGCTTGGGGGATGACCTCTCAGTGTCTATGATCGGGAATGAAACAGCTGCGAGCCCACCTTCAAACATTTTGGATGCGTCCATCGCACCCTCCCTCGTCTGGTAGTACGAAGAGGGATTCTTATCGAGCAGCACCGGGTTAGGTAGTGAGCCAGAATCTAATTCCACCGAGTCTGTGGAGTCAGAATCAGGTTCCAGCTCGTCTGAGTCTGAGTCCGGTATTCCTGGGAGTGATAACCCGGATGCCACAGTCCTGTCTAGGTCGTCTTTTTCTTTCTCTTTTGAGTCTGTTGTAACAGAAGAATTAGATGGATTGGATGAAGTGATTAATGAGAATGGAATGGCTGTGGCTTTTGAGTATTTTTCTGTGCCTTTGATTTATTATATTAATCAGGACTTTCAAAATTTTGATGAAAACGACGAGGAAGAAATTCCTCTGGTTTTGAAATATTTGCTTGAACAAGAGCATGAGAGGTTTGTAAAACCGCTGGTTGATAAAATCACCCAAATTAATGTTGGTACTAAGAAGGACCCGCAGCTGGTCTAGATCAGGTCCACGTTGTCTTCGGAGGAGCGCGAGCACCTAGTCGCTTTATTAAAAGATTTCAAAGATGTTTTCGCGTGGTCCTACGAAGATATGCCTGGAATCGATCCTGAGATCGTACAGCACCGGATCCCTCTTGACCCAGAGGCCCGACCAGTTAAGCAGAAACTCAGAAGGATCTGCCCGGATTGGGCTCTCAAGATTAAAGAAGAGGTCACCAAGCAAATTGACGTAGGGTTCCTGCTGGTATATGAGTACCCAACTTGGTTGGCCAACATAGTTCCAGTGCCAAAGAAGGACGGCAAGATTCGAGTATGTGTGGATTTCAGGGATTTGAATAAAGCTAATCTGAATGACGACTTTCCTCTGCCGTATATCGATGAGTTAGTGGACTTCACTGCAGGGCATGCATGCTTTCGTTCATGGATGGCTTCTCAGGCTACAATCAGATTGTGATGGCACCCGAAGACCGGCAGAAGACTGCTTTTACCACCCCATGGGGGACCTATTGTTATAGGGTAATGCCATTGGGGCTAAAGAATGCTGGAGCTACCTATCAACGGGCCTCAACCACGATATTGCATGACATGATCCACAAAGAGGTTAAGGTGTATGTGGATGACATGATTGTCAAGTCCAAGGAAAGATAGGGCCACTACACCGCCTTGCGAAAGTTATTCCAAAGGATCAGAGAATTCTAGTTACGGCTGAATCCTCAGAAGTGTACGTTTGGTGTTACAGCAAGGAAAATGCTGGGGTTCTTGATCACACAAAGGGGCATTGAAGTCGACCCTTCCAAAATCAAGGCCATCTTAGAAATGCCACCACCAAGGACTGAAAAGGAGGTGCGAGGCTTTCTGGGTAAAGTGCAATTCATAAGACGGTTTATCTCAAAATTAACCTTGACTTGTGAACCACTCTTTGGTCTCCTAAAGAAAGGAACAAAGTTCCAATGGGACGGTCGATGCCAAGCTGCTTTTGAACAGATCAAACAATATTTACAGAACCCACCTGTGTTGTCACCGCCTGAGCCGGGGAAACCGTTGATTCTGTATCTTTCAGTGACTGAAACTACAATGGGCTGCATGCTCGTACAGGAATCAGAGGACAAAGTGGAGAGAGCTATCTACTACCTGAGCAAGAAAATGCTGGATTACGAGACCCGCTACACTCCGCTGGAAAAGGCTTGTCTGGCCTTGGTATGGGCTACCAGGAAGCTGCGGCACTACCTGTTAGCTCACTCTGTAATGTTGGTTTCGAGACTAGATCCCATCAAATATCTTTTCGAGAAACCGGCACTTATGGGTAGGCTAGCTCGTTGGTTGCTTTTGCTTTCCGAATTGGATTTGAAATATGTGACGCGCAAGTCAGTAAAAGGGAGAGCGGTAGCGGAGTTCCTGGCCGATCACCCAGTTGAAGGGGATGAAGCAGTTGAGTACCTATTCCCAGACGAGACCATCCTGCATGTCGAAGACGAAACTTGGATGATGCACTTTGACGAAGTGTCAAACCAATATGGGTACAGGATAGGGGTGTTGCTGATAGCACCCGACAATTCCCGCATCCCTCTAGCATTCAAACTCCGGTTCAAAGTCTCGAACAGCGAAGCGGAATATGAGGCATGCATTGCTGGTTTAGAAGCTACCCTAGAACTAGGGGCAAAACAGTTGGACGTCATCGGGGACTTAACCTTGTTGTATCTCAGGCTAAAGGAGATTGGAAAGTCAAAGAAAAAAATATGAGAATTTACCGCCAGACCTTGGACTTGCTGATTCCTCGGTTTGAGAAACTGAACTTCGCTCATCTGTTAAAAGAGAACAACAGGTTCACAGATTCACTAGCAACTCTATCTTCTATGATAGACATCCCTTTTGGAGTCCGCATGCGTCCGATCATTATTGACAAAAATTTGCACCGGCCTACGAGCTGATTGCAGTAATAGAAGAGGTTCAAGATGAGAACCCTTGGCATTACGATGTCTGGAACTTCTTGGAAAAAGAGACATATCCACCAGGGGCAAACACCAAAGATAAGAGGGAAATACGAAGAATGGCTGCTCAATTCATCATCTGCGGGGGTAAACTGTACAAGAGGGGTCATCTGGGAATGCATAAACTGTGTGTTGATGCTGAAAAGTCCAAGCGCTTGATGGATGCCATCCATGGAGGAGAGTACGGAGCGCACATGAACGGGGTGATGCTAGCCCGAAAAATCCTTAGACAGGGTTATTACTGGTCCACCATGGAGGAGGATTGTATTGGCTTTGTCCAGCGATGCCACAAATGTCAGATCCATGCAAATCGCATGAACATTCCACCGTCGAAGCTGTACAACATGACTTCGCTATAGCCGTTTTCAGTCTAGGGGATTGATGTGATCGGGCTGTCACTCCGAAGGGGTCCAATGGGCATGAGTATATTTTGGTACCGATAGACTACTTTATAAAGTGGGTTGAGGCCCAGTCTTACGCGGTGTTGAAGGCGTCTCATGTTGCAAAGTTCATCAGGAACAACATCATCTGTCGCTACAGGATCCCGAACGAGATCATTTCAGATAATGGTTCCCACTTCAAAAAGGAGGTGATCGACTTGTTGGACAAGTACAACGTGGCTTTTCACAAGTCATCTACATATCGGCCGCAGACCAACGGAGCAATTGAGGCCACCAACAAGAACATCAAACACATACTGCAGAAGATGGTGGAAACCTATCGGGACTAGCCAGATAAGCTGTCATTTGCTCTGTGGGGCTACCGGACTTCAATTCAAACTTCTACTGGAGCAACTCCGTATTCCTTGGTCTATGGGATGGAGGCTGTTTTGCCTATCGAAGTTGAGGTCCCGTCTTTGCGATTACTGGCTGAGTATCAGATAGCTGAGGCAGATTGGCAGCAGAGTAGATTTGAAGAACTCATGCTGTTCGACGAGAGAAGATTGAAAGCACTATACTATGTTCAGGGTTATCAACGCAGAATTGCTAGGGCTTTCAACAAGAAGGTTAAGTCCAGGAATTTGAAGGAAGGGGATCTTGTGCTCAAAGACAACCGAGCTCCCATCCACGACCCTAGGGGCAAGTTCAGACCCAATTGGACTGGTCCTTACATCATCAAGTCTATTTGGTCAGGTGGAGCTGTCGTTCTGATAGACCTAGATGGCCTAGAGTTCTCCTAACCGATCAACATGGACAAGTTGAAGAAATATTACCCCTGAGTGGCTCGCTAGGCCAAAAATCTGAAAGGGCGACCTAGGCAAAAGTTAGAGCACAGAAAATTTGAAATTATAAAAACTGAGCTCACAAGGTTGAAAACCCACAAAGGGCGGCCTTGGCAAAAGTTAGAGCGCAAAAGGAGAGTGTTAATACTTGAGTGAACCCAAGCCGAACTATGTAAGGCTTGATTCCCATCTTTGGGATATGTAGGCAACTTCATTCTGAAGTCCAGCCATAAACACTTCCCCGATCAACTTTGTCCATGTGATCATGTTTGGTCATCTTTGTCTATTCTGCATTTCAGAGCTCAGTTGTGATCTCCAGTGCAGTGCTATTCAGACTAGGGGCAACTTTCCAGTTGCTGGGATCCGGGATTGTGCATCTCAGTGACAGATCTCAAGCGTGTCCAGCTCTGATCCATATCGAAAATGATTTTGAAAAGTTTTAATGAAAGTTGATTTTTCCTCAAATTAATCTTTTTACAACTTAGACCATTTTTGGACCAAACGGAAAATTTTCAGTACCCATAACCATCAATTACTTTGATTTCAGTACATAGTTCTCCTACTCTTGAATACAAACTAAAGTTGCTTTTTATTACATTCATAAAGAAAACTTGAAAGTCCTAATTAAAGCAAATAAATCCGAGGCATAGTCAGGTGTTCCTGCGTCCCCTCCTAGAGCTGGTTGAAGCCTCTGATGCCAAAGTGGGCTCTACCCGTGCCTCTTCATTGAGCCAATCTATGCACTCATCAGAAAGGGTGTAGCTGAAAGTGGGAGTGGGGGCTAGAAGCTCTTTGGTCCTCCACGCTGTGGCATACCGGGCTAGCTGTGCGCCTCGGACTGGAAATACAGCAGGGTACTCAATCCCCTCTTCTAAGCAAGTCTGATCATGTCTGAACTGGCGCCGAAACTGGAACGGAAAGTAAAACACGCGGTGTGTCAAGCCTATCAACTGGATCCCAGGCTGGCGGGTCATACTGTAACTCATTGCCGGCAGGTTAAGCCAAGGGCAACGCCAAGCAATGTGGTCCGTGGACAAACTGCACATCCAGTCGTACCACCATCCCTCATCCAGAGCATCGACTAGACGTCGTCAGGAGAAATAGTGCGAGCTAAATACGTTGGACATGAGTCCACCACTCTTAGTTTGTCCATCAACCATATCTGGGGAGGGATGAAAAATGAGAGATTAAAGAATAGAGAGGTGTACATTGAGAGAAAAAGTGAGAAGAGGGTTTTGAGAGAAAAACCGAGCCTGAGGGCCGAGTGATATGAGCAATATATGTGAGATGGGATGGGAAACATTACCTGCAGTAATAGTGGACTCCCTGCAAACCTAGCTGTCTCCCGGTGATGAAAAGCGTCTAAGCCCATCAACGTCTCGGCCAGTGTCATGGAAATGCAGTTTTTGCCCTCTTTCAGGCCCTCAACGACCTCAATCAAATGAGTGCTAAACCCGCCGGAGCCCGGGGCAAGCAAGAATTGAGATAGCAAGCATAAGCAAAGCGCGTGTCGCCGATAACCCTGCTAATGATGGTCGCCGCGGTCACCAGCATCAGAAAACTGACAAACCAAGCTCAGAATATCTAACTCTCGGTCATGAATCAATGACCGAGCGTCATGCAAAGTGAGGCCGCACATCCGTCCTAGGGCTTGGACGTGGCCGAACCGAAGTTGAGGCAAGATTTCTTCATTATGCTCGGATTCCATTAAAGCTTGGAAATCCACGTAAGTAGGACACATTTCTTGACCGCAAAAGCTAAAGACGTGTGTTACTGGATTCCAAAACCTTGCCGCGGCATGGAGGAACGGAAAACGCAACGGGGTGCGACCCAGCGGGAATAGCGCATTTATGCCGAAACTCTGGAAATTCAGCCTTTCCGAGCCATCCAAGTTGGCAATCCAGTTTGTGAGATTTTGGGCAAGAAACTCTTCCATTTGGTGCAAAACAGCTGAGGCTTTTGGAGAAGATAAGGTATGAGTGGAAGACAGGTGTCAACATTCTGGTGGTTCTCGCCATTTCTGGCTGATCAACCAAAAGAAGTGCCGACCGACCACTATAGTTGGCCGATCGGCTAGTGATGATGGCTGGTGGCCATTTCTTGTGGCCGATGGCCTCTCCCTTTGGCCGATGGCCTTCCCTCTTATCCTCAGAGCTGTCCATTTGCTGAGGATGCTGAGAAATTGCGACTGGTTCCACTTCCAGTGCCTTGGGGTGATGATTTTGCGAAGTCACACCTATTTGCTTATCGAGTTATTGTACATTTGTTTATCTAGTTGTATTTCGTCCTCTTTAAGTCTTTGTTTTGCTTATCAAGTTGTATTTACACTTGGTTAACTGGTTAAGGTCTTTGTTTTTCTTATCGAGTTGTTTTGTCGTTAATCGGTTCACTACCTGATTATTACGATGCAAGTGCTTAATTTTCAAATAAAAGTTCCAACTCATTTGCATTTTTATGTAATATGATGCGATGCGATGCATAGAATGTATAAATGCAACACTTTTTGAACAAAAATAGCTGTTTCATTTCATCATGTTTTTCTTTTGCAAAAGTACATAGTCTTGAGGAAAATAAAACCTGCCTGTGGCAGTACAATATGCTCAAACTACCAGTAAAAAGAAAAATAAAACAAAAAAGGAAAAGCAACAAACTGTCTGAATAGAGCAAAAAAGAAGAAAAGCAGCAAATGTCTAAGATCAACATCAATGGTCTCAGGCACAGGAATCCGTCCGGGTCCTCTTCCTGGACGAAGGTCCAGGAGCATCGTCGTTAGCTCCATTATTTGAGTCCGAGCCCAAGCCATCTCCAGTCTCATCCTCAGATGAATCTGCCTCCGCCTCGGACTCATCATTGTCTGGAACCGGTGCCCGTAAGCTGCTCCCCACATGAGTATGCCTAGCTTTGGTGCGGGGGTGTACTGTGGTCCTGCGCCTGGCTCCCCCTCCTCCTCGAGCAGGAACAGACGGTCCAGCTGGAGCACCTCCCGTGGCCGAAATCTGGAATGGGGCCTGAAAAGGACAAATAGCAAAAGCATCAGTCATGCTATGCACAACAGTGTATGAATGCTGTGAGCAGTATATCAGTACAGAATGCAGTGTATGAGTACAGTGTATGAATGCCGTGAGCAACGCTGTGAGCAGTATGTGGGTTACAGTGCATCAGTGCCGTGAGTGCTGTGTATCAAGTGCTGTGTTGATGGTGTGATGCATCAGATTATGTATGAAATAGATTAGGAAGAGTTCGAGACTGCGATTAAAAGAACTTACCGAGATATTGTAGATGGTCAACAAGTCGATGCACCACTGCAGCATCCCTACCGCTGAGGCTGTCAACTCCAGGGACTGGCGAGTGTACTCGACGGAAGCCTGCAAAAGTGTTGAAGTCATTAGTATTCTGCGGGATATCAAATGAATTGAAATGACTGTATAGAATGCAAAGTATAGCAATACATACCGGGGCTGAGCCATAGACTCCGACAAGCTCATGATCAGCAGGAGGAGGAGCGAAAGGGATCTGATAAGTCTCCCCACCCTGCCATCGGCATGTGATCATGGTGGGCAGTGCTGGCCACTCAGCTCCCCGTCCTCTCTGGGACCCACTCCTACCACGGGCCCGAGCCACCCTCGGTGCTAGTGCTCCTACTCCTGCCGTTGGCGCCACAGGCCTCTCCCTCTCAGCTCCGCGAGCACTACTCAGAGGCGGCATGAGATAAGCCTGGACATACTCGGCGTAATCACCCTCATCTCTAAAGCGCTCATGGCTCCAGCCAATCGTGTAGTCCATCATCTCCTCTAAGATGTACCTCTCAGTGTGCCTCGCATGGGTAGGAGGAGGTGTTGGAACTGTCTGCTCTGGCACGCCCAAGGTCTGCCACAGGAAACGCTCCCCAAAGTACCAAGCACAGCAAATCGGTCCCTCTAACAAGACCCTGAATCGGGCAGTCTCTCGAGCACCGGCATACCGCTCCCGAATTGCGTCAGGCAACGGAGCCCAAGGCTGCCGAGTGATCTGCAAATGGTACACAGTTTGTTATCTACTATTGTAAGCGAAGCTTAAATAAACTGTAAATTCTAAAATACCTCTGCGGCGGTGATGGTGTCGAAATAATGGCGGAAGAATATGAAAGACTCTCGTGGCCTCCGCTCGTATCTCACATCGAAGCGGTGAGAGAATGGAACGCCGAGGGGGACCTCCTCATCCGGCACTGGGGCAAGCCTCGGGAAGTAGGCATATACCCACAGCTGCAAAGTGTAACAGAGGAAACATCAGTATTCTTATTAGATAAAGCAGAATGCAGAATAAAGCAGAAATCACAGAACCGTGTGTTGTGCAGTGTATTGTGCAGAGTGTACAGTGTGTGTAGTGTACAGTCAGTTGGCAGCAGATTGTGCAGTATGTGAAGTGTATTGTACAGTGTGTGCAGTAAACAGTCAATGTAAAGCAGATTATATATGTGCCGTGTGTGCAGTGTACAACCAGTGTGAAGTAGGCTGCATGTGTGCAGTGTATAGAGTACAGATAATGTAAAGCAGAAATGTAAAACAGAAAAAAAAGGTGTACCTCCCAACCTCGCCAGTAGCCTCCGAGCAACTATTCACTACAACGGGAGGATGAGCTCATGTACCCGTAAAGGGTTGCCAAGCCCGCGTCACCCCAGTCGTAGCCGCGGATCCGCATCACGTCCACGAGTGCGCTCAACAAGTAAAGGGCGATAGTGTTCGCCCGGTCGGCGAAAAGTGTGGTCCCCAGCAGGAACATGATGAAGCCGCGAGCATACCGCTCCTCTTCCTCCCGAGTAGTAGGCGCCTGGACCCGGAAGTGATCCTCGAACCATGAGTACCTCACAAACCCTGCCCGGGCAAGAGGTGGTCGATCGCCAAGCCAGTACATCTGAGCGGCGTCCCACTCATCCATATCTGTATCAAAGGGGATCGGATCACCCCCTACTCCGATGCCTGTGAGCATAGAGAAGTCAAAAGGAGTCATCGTCATCTCTTCGGTGGCAGAAAGGTGGAAGGAGTCGGTGGTGTCCCACCACCTCTCCACCAAAGCAGCAAGAAGGGGCCTGCTCGCAGTGAAGCGTGAGAGTGCTATGCAGAAAGTGCCGAAGTCGGCCTGGTCAATAATGTGGCGGACCGTATCAGATAGCTCTATATACCATCCTCGAGCGGCGACATTCCTATACCCCCGGAAGGCATGGGAATCTCCCTGTGTTCAAAGACAAACAGATGCGAAGCAGTGTCAGATGTATAGTGTTTGTATGCCTTCAGAATTGAGGAAAATGCAGTGTGGGTTTATATGTTCGAGTTTGCACAGATATTGGGTGGGCTAAGCATACAATGTAACAGTCTGTTTGGGTTATTCAGTTGAAAATGCAGCGTGTGTGCATGTGTTTGAGTGCGCTTAAAATTGATGACAATGCAGTGTTTGTGCATGTGTTCAGATTTAAACAGATATCGGGTGTGGGTGTGCTCATAGTAAACTACAGCATGCGATGTATCTGTGTGCCTGAGTTAAGCAGGTAAAGAACAGAATTGACTATTGCAGTTATATGTTCTACATTGCAGAAAATGAAACAAAGGAAAAGAATACCTCAGCGGCGCCATAAGACAGGTGTGACTCTGGCTCGTGCAACAAAAGCTCCAAAGGTGCGCCCCGCGCATAGCTCTTGAAATGGCGGATGCCATCGGGAGGCAACACGTGTATCGCCAGCCTGTAAGCCGCCGGATCGAATGGCCGGATGTGGAGAGGTAGGAGCTCGACCTCGGGGTCCGCGTCCATCTCCGGGAGAGCCCCACTCTGTGGAATGTCGTCTGCCATCTCAGAAGGAGTGTGAAAATGGCCGAGAATGTGAAAAACGGGCAGGAATGTGAAAAGTCAACCCAAAAGTCAACCTCGAGAGGGTAAAAATTGGGAGAAAAGGTCGAAGTGTGGAAAAGGCACAAAGATCGAGGTAAACTCGGGAGAAACAAGCCCCAAGTGGTAGAAATCGAGAAGGAGACACCGAAAATGTCACGCCCCAAACCCGCCCCTAGAAGTTTGGGCATGACCACTTCAGAAACGGACACTTAACCTGTTTTATATCTATATATATGGGGCCTGAACGGAAGCACTAAATATTAAAATTTGACATTGGAAACAAACTCCATCAAGCTACTACTATCATGCCAGGATCACAAACTTTTAACAAACAAATAAAATCTAAAACATACACCTGAACATCGGTTATATACATATATATATATATATATACAGACCCAGCCCTATTATTGGGCATATACAAAAACATGAGAGCTATATACATCACTCTTAGATAGACATTCAAAAAGCAAGACAACATCTTATCAGCTTAACAAAATCAATGACTGTGTATAATGCCTGGACACACGAAGGTTGACAAAAGAAGGCAGCGTCATGGCTAGGACTGACCATCTGATTGGTGACCTACAGAAACAGACATAACAGAGAGTGAGCCGGACTCAGTGAATAGTAATACATAAATAAAACGATGCTTAATTTGAAACATAACACAGGGCAATGCATATAAAGATGTAGAGTTCACATAGTTAGTCTGATTCTGTGCTAAGTACATAATGGCCTTAGGTTCAATCTTGCAACATAAACATGGTGGCTATAAGCCCTTGAAACCTGTGGCATGAAGCCCTTATAACATATGGCACTAAGGCCCTTGAAACATGTGGCATAAAGCCCTTGTAACATATGGTACTAAGGCCCTTGAAACAAAGAACTTGTAACATCCTTGAACTTGTAAGAGACTTAAACTTGTAACATACACTTGAAACATACCTGAATATGCTTGAACTTGTAACATACTGGAAACATGCCTAAAACACACTTGAACATCATTCATTAATTCGAACGGAACACATCATAACTAGAGCATTTCTTGTTGTACCATGTCATTATCGTACGCTTAACAATGAGAGACTAATTCACATTCTCATGAGGTTCACACAATGATTCTAAACTTTGCACTTATAACGTAGATTCTGAATAACTTCCAATTTATAAGCATCATAGCAAAATAACTTCAATTCATATGGATGCACATAGCTACTCTTATATTTACTCAGAATCCATCATTCAAGAATGAACATAAGCTCTTTTGGGTAAATGACTTACTCTACGTGCTCTATTAATCAATAGCATACACCTCTGTTTAATCATTCATATATGTTAACATAGTTGCCTTGCCTTGTAATTAACAGAGTCCTAATGGTAACCGTTACATCATTCCCATCAGTTGACATAATTAACATAAAGTTGACAGGACATTCCTGATAATTAGTAACGAAAAGTAAGCACATTTTCATTAGATTACAGATGACTTTATCGGTTTCACAATTTCATAGTTCGACCCTTGGCCTGAGAGGTTTTCACATTCATAATAGCCTTTGGGTTTCATAGAGTCACAACTTATCACATCGGCCTTCGGCCCTTTGGATTCACAAGTTCACAAGTTTGGCCCTTGGCCTCATAGCTTCATAAATCACAAGTCGGCCCTTGGCCACATAGGTTTGATCTTCACATATGGCCCTTGGTCACATAACTTCATATTTCACAAATGGCCCTTGGCCACATAGATTCATAATTCACAAATGGCCCTTGGCCACATAGATTCATAATTCACAAATGGCCCCTGGCCACATAAATTCACAAGTCGGCCCTCGGCCTCATAAATTCACAATTCATAATTCGGAAATTCATACTTCACAAATGGCCCTCGGCCACATCGTTTCATATTTCACAAGTTGGTGATCCATACTTCACAAATTCGATATGCATATTTCACAAATCCTTTTTGATGTTTCCATAATTTCACAATGTTCCTCATATAGCATACACCTTTGATGTTACCATAATTTCACAATATTTACGTAGCATACATAACATACATGTCAACATAATTCTTATGATGAAGATCATAACGTCAATAACAATAATCATTAATGATTAAAGATACATCGAAGTACTACTACTCACAGTGCTACAACAGAGTGCTTGGCCCTCCTGAAGTGTGCCCTGTACACATATATATAACTTAGTCATTAGTTCTTTTTCCTTCCTTCATTATTCTTCACAAGCCTACCATTATCCATCCATTATACCACAATTTCCTCCATCTCAATATATCGATATATAGAAATAGAAGATTACTATTCTTGCAAACACAATATGGAATATATAATCAATCACTTCGATTTCAAGATAGGAAGGAATTGTATGGACATCTTCCACATTTTCCCAAAAATAAATCATTCTCTTGATTTTAATAACTAAGCAAGCCCACAAGTATTTAGCAAGATAATTTGGGATTAACCCATTTTGGAAAACTCCACATTTTAGGTCACAAAAATTAAAGTCAACATAGTCAATACCATCTCACATAATCATTATAATTCAACATAAGCAACATGATTCAACTCAACATCATTAAATATAATTCAAGAGGAATTCTTAAATTCCATTTCAATATTCCAAAACCAAGTTCATATCATTCATACCCTTAATAGATTATTTCCCTAATTTTCCCTTCACATGCTAGCATGAATTCCAATATTCATAACAAAGTTCATTCGCAAATTTTAAACATAATTTTCAAACATTTCCAAATTCTAATTAAACTTGAACACATATAATTCAATACCTCAATTTCATTATTCTACTTTCAATTTGGGCCAAATCATTGGGTATCATCATTAATCAACCTAGGGTTTCAAGAAAAATGAGGATTTTTAACAAAAATTCACACTTCTTAAATTACCACTTTTAATTCCAATTTTCCCAATGATTCTACATCTAGGATTCACAATTCATCATTTTAACCCATTAATTAACTCCCAACATCTTCAAACCATAAAACCCCAAATCTCATACTATACACTACATGCTCTAAACATGGAAATTTTGTATTTAGATAATAAAATGTCACAAATCTATCTATGGATATAAGTATTGAAGAGTATTCGAACCATTACCTCAATAATCAAGCAAAGAAGTGAGCTTGAGAAGAAGCCTTCACAAATCCAAGTTCTAATCGGGTAAAAACATTGATCCTCCCTTGTTCTCCATCCTTGATGCCAAAAACCATGGTGGATCATGAGCAAAGTAAAGGAATTCAAGGATTTGGGGCTAGGGTTTCGGACATGGAAGAGGGGAGAAGAAGAGAGGAAAAGAAATTGCAAGAAATGGCCCAAAAATCCCGTTTTTGAGCTGCTGCCCCGCACATCGCCGCACGTGCGCCGCATTTCCCGCACGTGCGGTCCTGCTTCCAGCACAGATATGAAAACTTCAAACAGGCGTAACTCTCTCATCCGGACTCCGTTTTAGGTCATTCTTGTGCCCAAATTGAAGCCCCGAAAATAATCTTTCCAATGGTTCTAACCTCACATCCAAATTCCAAGTGTGGAACAAGAAAAGGTAAAAAGAGTGACGGTTGGTCGTAATCGAATTATTCAAATTAAAGTTTTTGATCCAATCTTACTTTACCATCATCTTATCATCTCAATCAATACCCCAAAATAAGGTAAGAATATTCTAAACACACTAAGAAGAACATCAAAAATGAGTCCACGTGTCTCAGAATCAAACTTAACCAGGCGACCCGCTCGAGCGCCCACTTATACGCCCGAGCGGAAAATCACCTCTTCCAGAATTTCAGTCCGCCTGCAAAATTACTGGAAACCCCAAAAGGACGCTCGAGCGCCAACTACTCCGCTCGAGCGGAGGGAAAAATTTTAGATTGTTTGGTAAAGGTCACCAATTCCAGTTTCAAAGACATAACCCAACGGATAGTTCTTCAATTCCAATAGCAAGCACATTAACCCCTAATTAAATAAGGATAACTTTCTATACGCACTTTGGGGTCATTACAGAAAACAAGTTTTGTTCGGTTCAAAGTCTGCGAAATGCGAAGGGTTTCGCGAATCAAACAACGAAAAGGGCTCGAAAACGCGGCAAAAACTCGGATCGAAGGTCGGGAAATCACCTGGAGGGAGAGAAGAAGGGTTTTCGAGCTTGTGAGAAGTGAAAATATGGGGTTTAGAACCCCATATTTAAAGACCCGTGGCTAAATGTCAAAACTGCCCCGACACTACCATTTTTGGCCGGTCGGCTAAATTGTTAGCCGATCGGCTAAATAGTTGGCCGATGAACTCCTTTTGTGGCCGATGGATGGCCGGTGGCCTCCCCTTGTGGCCGATGCACCTCCCATACCCTTGTTTGGGTCAGTTGTGTAGTTTGGGGCCTCTATTACTCAAGACAGTGCAAGAGAGTGCACTTTTGAACCTTAACCGGCCTTCGTGTTGACCTTGAGCCGTGTCTTCCGTGTGCGATGCTCGGTGTGCGCAAGGTGTATCCTTTCTCGTATCCTTTTGTATCTTGCGAGTTTCGCAAATCGTTTTAAATATGTTGTATTACAATGCTTTGTTTTGACTAAAATGAGCGCGCTCGTTATGCGTCTTACATTGAACAATGCCTCGTCTTGTTTTGAAGTTGCATCTCAACATTGCGAATGGCGTACCTTCACCATACTCATGATGAACATGGGTCTCTCTTGCATTGTTACACACATTGTACACGTTGTTGCGTGTGCTTTACTTACATGTGTCTATGCTTGTCTCCACGTTGTTACACATTGTATACGTTGTCGCGTGTGCTTTACTTACATGTGTACATTGTTTATTCCTTGCTTCACACATTATATGCGTTGTCGCGCGTGCTTTACTTACATGTGTTTATGCCTTTCTTGTATTGTTACACACATTGCTTGCGTTGTTGCGTATGCTTTACTTACATGTGTTTATGCATCCTCTCTTGCATTGTTATGCATCACACTCGGCTTGCATTGTCGTGTATGCCTTCCTTGCATTGTCATGCTTGTTTCAAAATTGCATTTGTTATGCATCACACACGGCTTGCGTTGTCGCGCATGCCCTCCTTGCATTGTCATGCTTGTTTCAAAATGCATTGTTATGCACCCCTCACTTGCGTTGTCGCGCATGTTTTACTTGCATTGTCATGCTTGTTTCAAAATGCATCGTTATGCACCCCGCATTTGCGTTGTCGCGCATGTTTTACTTGCATTGTCATGCTTGTTTCAAAATGCATTGTTATGCACCCCTCGCTTGTGTTGTCATGCGTGTTTAATTGCATTGTCATGCTTATTACTACATTGTTATGCACCCCTTCACCCGCATTGTCGCGCACTTTTCAATTGCGTTGTTGTGCATGTTGCTAACAATTTTGTACCAATTAAGTTTTCTTTCTTTTTCAGGCACGATATTGTATGTACGGTTCATTTGAAGCTGGCACGACCAGACAAACCGGATAGGTATTGTATTCTCCGTGTGAGACGTATCAAGAATTCTATAATTCTCTTACATCCTTTCTGCATGTAATGTAGTTGGATTTGTTTTCCCCTGCTTAAAACGGTTGCATGTTATGCTTCGTTACAGCTCTCTTTGCATGATCATAAGTTATGTTTGGCATTGTGCATTGCCATTTGCATCTTGCCCCCGCCTGCGGGCGCATATCTTTATTGCCTTGTATGCTTGTCTAAGTCTTCGGCCTTGTCGAAAATAGGTCGTCTCTGGGCTTTGATATTCACTCCCGTCGTTGTTATGACTTTCGAGTTCTGTCAAAGATGGGCAACTGTGGACGCCCCATTTTTTACCGTCCCCAAGACTTGGACGTCACCGTTTGAACACTCGGTGATCATCCATGCTCGTGTTCGTTTTGAGTTCCCGGAGGTCTCGGCCGCGCGCCTTGCCTCAAGATCTCTCAACTTGACTGTTTTGTGCTTGGTTGTGGACCAAACACTTGTGCTTTTGATTCTAAGGGAAAAGGATGGCTTGTTGGCCATCCCCTCAGTCCACCGGCCAAGGCATGAAGCCACTGGCCCGTTTTTATTGCCATCAGCCAAAAGTGTTGGCCGATCGGCACTATCTTTGGCCAGTCGACCACCTTTGTTGGTCAATCGGCCATATTTTCTGACCGACCCCTTTCCATCTGCTTTTGGCAGATATTTTGTGCCAGCTAGCACAGCTGGCACACACAATCCCCCCATCCATACACGTGTATGGAGGGATTTCAGCCTTGCTTAGTTTCTCTAAGAAGCTTTGCAAGATTGGATTTCTATAAAAGGAGAGCTTCCTCTCCCTTTCTAGGGGTTCTAGAATCTGATATACAAGTTAGATAAAGCTCTCTCTCTATACCTCTCTCTCTCTAGATTTTTGTGTGTGTTTGAGCTCAAAAGTGTGTTTTGTTCTTACTATTGCACATAAAAGCATTACACTATCCTTGATTGCTGAGGCACTAGGAGGTTGATCTTAGAGTTCTTGAGTTGGTTTGGCTCCAAGAAAGTTGCTGGAGTTGGTGTTCTTGAAGGTGTTCTTCAAGGGTGAGCAAACTACTTTAGATACCCCTTTCTTGTTTAAGCTTTTAGCTTTTTTTGCATATTGTTATAAGCTTAGCTATAAACTGTAAAAAGTTCTGATTTTGTATGCTTAAGATGATTGTTTAAAGTCACTTTTTGGTTGGGGGTTGTCTACCCCCTCTTAGGCCTTGTTTGGCCTTGTTTTGTGCCTTTACTTTTGAGCTTTGGAACCATCTCATTTTGACTTTCTCACCACTGAAATCTAGAGGATTTTCAGTGGGGGAGAAGTGGTTTTGAGGTCTTGAATAGAAGAGGGACTTCTTTGGCAAAGTAGTCCATGTTTGGCACTTCTTTCTTAAAAATCAATTTTCCAAAACGATTTGCCAGATTTGGACTCTTTGGTGATTTATCAATCTCACATCGTACATTGTGAGATTAGATTAAGAACCGTGACATTTGAGTCCGAACTGTAGCACAGAGGCCCTCGGGGCGCGTCTACACCAAGCCAGTCCTAAAGAGTCTCATCTTATTGCTATCAAACGCATCATTAAATATGTTAATGGGACATTGGGGTATGGGGTTTGGTTTACTACTGATACTACAGCTGAAATGACTAGTTTTTCTGATGCCGACTGGGCAGGGTGTGCTGATGATAGAAAGAGTACATCCGGGAGGTGTTTTTACCTTGGGAATAATTTGGTTTCCTAGCATAGTAAAAAGCAAAATGCCATCTCTCTTTCGACTGTTGAAGCTGAGTACATAGCTAGAGGGAGTTATTGTGCACAAATGTCGTGGATGAAGCAAATGCTTCATGATTATGGGATAGATCAGAACACTCTCACTCTTTTCTGTAATAACACAAGTGCCATAAACATTTCAAAAAATCTTGTCCAACACTCTCGCACCAAACACATTGACATTCGTCATCATTTTATTCGAGAGTTAGTGGAAGAAGGCCTTGTTGTTCTTGAACATGTACCCACTGAGCATCAAAAAGCTGATATTTTTTCAAAACCCCTTGATCTTCTTCGGTTTGAGTTCCTTAGAAAGACCTTGGGTGTTATGCTCAGTCACTAGGATGTTACCTGTTACTTGAAGGGGAGTGAGTGATTGCTTTTTGTGTGCTTGGATGTTATAATCTCATAGTCATTGATTCCTATTATCTTTGCATCAAAAATTTATATGAACACTACTCATGCTGCTTACAAGATCTCATTCTTCTTTGTTCATAGCTCATTCTAAATGTCCATACTCATTTACTTCATGATCTCATTTTATACACATCCTTGAGATAAACTGTTGCAGGGGTTTTCGCACAAGAGATCAAAGTTCTCTATGGACCACTAACAGTGTTTCTTGTATTGTTTCAGAGAAATTGACCTATACTAGTAAATCATGGGTGATGTTGAGTCTCTTAACCATCTACCATCATTTATTCACTTCCGCGGTTTCTTCCTCAGTTCATTGAAGTCCGGGCATTAGGAAAAGGCTACCTCAAAGGCACCAACCAGGCCATTCTTTTTTGATTTCATTCTTCTCTGGTTTGGTTTCCATACTCTTGAGCGTGAATGCCACCAGTGAGTCCCACAAGAAAGAAAAAGTCTGGAAAAAAAAAGGAATCATTGATTGAGGGGGAGCCTTCGCGTTTACTCAACAAATACCCCGTGATTCCTAATGGTTTGACTTTTTTCTGTGATGTTTAGTTACTCTTGACGGAGGTCCAGCCATCCGATCACTACAAGGATTAACTCTAGCTTAGTGGCCTCTTAAGGATTGCACACACACACCTTCATTTTGTGAGCTCTCATGTTGGATTTTGAGTTGTACATTCTCATGTAGCATATGACCACTGATTATATTTTATCTACTTTGCTCATGATCACAAGTGTCATATTGTCAAAATTGCAGGTTTCATGCTCACTTCCTTCTGTTTCAGGTTTCTTGACATTGTGTGAGTATTTGTTTTCATTTGAAAAAAAAAAAAAGGTTTTTTTCTGGTTTTTTTGTAACGCCCTCAAAATAATGACATTAAACTCATCAAATAAGACATTCATTGACATATGAAATAACCACATTCTTCTATTCATCAGAGTTTCATTACAAAAATATTACATGTTAACAACAAAAGCAAAATGCCCTACAGGCTTACAGCTTTCCAAATTAACACTTGGTTACAACAAAAGAGTACTAACTCGTTTACACATTAAGCCCTTGGCTTGAATTTACATGTAATTCATCAAAAATAAAACGACAAAAGTATGTCCGCCTCTAGCCTCCCAAGCTATGTCCTTGGAGGTGGCATGCTACCTGTACCTGAAAATAATATTCCCATATAGGGTGAGCCACAGCCCAGTAGAAATACACTAAACCAACCATGAACAATGACTAAAAGATTAGCAATTGATAGATGGCCAACACTGATACATTCACATAAATCACATTTTTATGTCATCCGACTTATGAGTCCAAATTACTTTTCATTTTTCCCTTTTCAACAGATATGCATATTAGCTCTATCATCATCTCAACAGATATGTATAACAACAATATCCCACATTCACAGATTAGCATATAAGCTATATCCACATTCTCAACAGATATGTATAACAACAATATCTCACATTCACAGATAAGCATATAAGCTATATCCACATTCTCAAAGATAAGCATATGAGCTCTATCTTCACTTCTCTAGACAAGCATATGAGCTGTATCTACAGAGTTCATCCCCTATCTTCTCCCAATACTATCCGGTTTAGAGGTACATCCCCCATCTTCCCCTAAACCGCGGAGTACATCCCCCATCTCCTCCTCTACACATAACGTATACAAACACATTGGTTCTATATACAATCACTCAATACATACAGTTAATGCATTCTATCAACCTTCAAATTCCATGACACATTCCATTGATTAGTTTCCGTTTGCCTAATCATCATGCATTGTCTACAACAATCACAACTATCCTCCACCGATAGCCCAAAGCAATTATTTCTAAACAGAAAATAAATGCACAAATGGATATTCAATCAACATTTCATTTCGGTGAGTGATAAATAATTCAACTACACCCTTTAACCCCATGCATTCCCAATCTCTACAATTCCATTTCATTTCCTCATTCCTCACAATTAATTATCCCAATTAACCAACCAATGTAATTAGGTCATTTTTCATAATTAACATTACAACCCTTAGGTCCCACTTTCATCAATGATTCAACATTTATTCCATTTCTCTATACCAAACATGCATCTAGGTTTATTATAAATAAAACCCCAACTTTTGTAAAATAACACAAAAGCCCCAAACTTTCACAAAATTACCAAACCAACCCCAACATCTCAAAATACCAAAATTTAAAGACAAAACCCATAGAGAGGAGTAGGATATCCCTACCTCAAATTCGGAGCCCCAAGGGAGAAGATGGCAAAACCCAACGTGCTCCAAATCCTGAAATTTTTAGATTAAAATGTAGCCCTCGACGATCAACAACTTTTTTGTAAAGGCCAAAGATGAGCAAATCACTCCTACTAGATCAAAACCTAGAGAGAAGGTAGAGTTCTAGAGTGAAAGGCTCAACAATGGTGTTTTTGGAAAAGTAGAAGAGAGAAGAGAAAGTGAAAAAGTGATTTGAAAAGTCAAAACACGGAACTTAAACCCAGTCGTCCCGCTCGAGCGTCAAACACCCCGCTCGAGCGTCACTCACAGACTCCCGCTCGAGCGTCAACAATCCCGCTCGAGCGGCGGATACACACTCCCAGAACATTTACAAAACCAAGTCTCCGCTCGAGCTTCCAACTACCCGCTCGAGCGGCAGTCACACAACCCCGCTCGAGCGGCCAACTCCACACTCGAGCGTCCAACACTGCACAGGAAATACTGGATGGGTGCAATTCCCGCTCGAGCGCCAAAACCCCCGCTCGAGCGGACAGGTCAAAATCTAGGCAACTAGTTTTTGTTTCTAAACTCAACCAACCTGTAACAAACCTGCCCAACACATCCTATAACTCAAATACGAAGTAAAAAGGATGTAAACAAGATAATAATCAACTACTAACATCCACGGACACATGTCCGGATCACTGTACAACAAGGGTGAATCCGGGATCGCTATAACCTCCCCCCCTTAAAGAATTTCGTCCCCGAAATTAAGCACAAGTTTTCAAAAACAAGTTTTCCTCCATTTTAAACAATGTTACACTTCAACATTTAACAATTCGACTCATTACCGGTCATTCCACCCCTTTAACAAGAGGCACTT
The DNA here is from genome assembly GCF_055761805.1 of Camellia sinensis. NCBI lineage: Eukaryota > Viridiplantae > Streptophyta > Magnoliopsida > Ericales > Theaceae > Camellia > Camellia sinensis. The sequence goes on from NC_138970.1 coordinate 166,842,211, forward strand.
CATAATATGTAAACAACATATGAACTTTCAACATGCATCAACATTATGCATTTCTTTTCCAATTTCAACAATATATTCAACATATATAATGTTACATTCAACTTCCATATGAGGCAAGTTACAAAACATACTTCCAATAAACCAAAACATTTTCAATGTTTCACAACTTAAGACATATATAAAAGCTCTTAAGTTCAACAATAGTTCAAAATCTAAATACAAGATTACATAACAACAAACAAGTCCGGATATTTTTTGCGGACTTCCAACTCACGTTCCCAAGTGGCTTCTTCCACTGCGTGATGTTTCCACAAGACTTTCACCAAAGGAATGGTCTTGCCACGCAGGACCTGATCCCGCCTGTCCAAGACCCGAACCGGTCTCTCCTCATACGAGGCATCCTCATCTACCTCTAAATCGGTCTAATCCAACACATGTGATGGATCCGGCTCATACTTCCGAAGCATACTCACATGAAACACGTCATGCACTCCGGACAATTGCGGCGGTAAGGTTAACCGATAAGCGACCTCGCCAATCCTCTCAAGGATCTCAAAAGGACCAATAAACCGAGGGGATAACTTCCCACACTTCCCAAACCTCATCAAGCCTCGCTTAGGTGATATCTTCAAGAAAACATGATCACCTACCTCAAACGCCAAAGGCCTCCTCCATACCGATGCTAGACTGAAAACTGTTGTTGTAGGCAAACTCTACCAAGGGTAAGTGCCTCTCCCACGTCCCACTGAAGTCCAGGACACAACCCCGAAGCATATCCTCGAGGATCTGAATAGTACGCTCGGACTGCCCATCAGTCTGAGGATGGTAAGCCGTACTAAAAGTCAACTTAGTGCCCAAGGCACTCTGCAAACTCTGCCACAACCTAGCAGTAAAACGAGGATCTCTATCTGAGACGATCGTCACTGGGACCCCGTGCAACCTCACTATGTCCCGAATATACAAGTCGGGTAGGTGATCTACCGAATCTCTCATGCGCATAGGAATGAAGTGCGCCGACTTAGTCAACCGGTCTACAACCACCCAAATAGCATCACTACCCCGCTGAGTCCTCGGAAGACCTACAACGAAGTCCATAGTGATATGCTCCCACTTCCACTCGGCAATAGGCAAGGGTTGCAACAAACTCGCTGGCCTCTGATGCTCGGCCTTCACTTGCTGGCAAGTAAGGCACTTCGATACGAAAATAGCCACATCTCTCTTCATACCCCGCCACCAAAATTGGCGACCCAAATCCTGATACATCTTAGTACCTCCCGGATGCACCGCAAGGCGCGAATGGTGAAACTCTCGAAGTACTTCCCCTCGGCAAGACTCCGGCACAAACAAACGGTCTCGGTATCTCACACTCAGGTCGGGATACACTGTCAAACCCTTCTCAACTTTCCCACTGGAGATCTTCTCTCGGAGGGATTCTACCTCAAGGTCACCTCTCTGTGCCTCTAACACTCGTGTCACAAGTGTAGGTTGTGCAACAACAGAAAACAAGGCCGCAGCCTCAACAGATTCACTCAGAAGTAAATCAAACTCCCCAAGTGCACCCAACATCTCCCATTCTCGGATGGCTATACTAGCTACATCACTAATGGATTTCCTACTAAGGGCATCGGCCACAACATTGGCCTTTCCTGGATGATAATGCAACTCAAAATCATAATCCTCAATGAACTCCATCCACCTCCTCTGCCTCAGATTCAAGTCTCTCTGTGTAAACAGATACTTTAAACTCTTGTGGTCCGAGAACACTTCGAACCTCTCACCATAAAGGTAGTGCCTCCAAATTTTCAAGGCAAAGATCACAGCCGCTAATTCTAGGTCGTGTGCAGGGTAATTCTTCTCGTGTATTTTCAACTGACGTGAGCCATAAGCTACCACGCTCCCCTCTTGCATCAACACACAACCCAAACCCTCTCGTGAGGCATCACAATAAACCGCATAACCCAACCCTCTCTCCGGAATAATCAACACCGGAGCGGTGGTCAATCTAACCTTCAGCTCTTGGAACGACTTTTCACAAGTCTCACTCCACACAAACTTGACTCCCTTCCGAGTCAGCCTAGTCAACGGTGACGCTAGCCTGGAGAAATCTTTCACAAACCGGCGGTAATACCCAGCTAATCCCAGAAAACTGTGGATCTCAAACACACTCTTAGGCTGTGCCCAATCCTGCACTGCCTCTACCTTGGATGTATCAACAGACACTCCTTCCCTGGATACCACGTGGCCTAAGAATTTGACTTCCCTCAGCCAGAACTCACACTTCCCAAACTTGGCATACAGCCTATGGGCTCTAAGCAACTCAAGCACCACTCTCAAGTGTTCCTCGTGCTCCTCCTCAGAAGGCAAATAGATAAGAATGTCGTCCACGAAGACAACCACAAATCGATCTAAGAACTCCCGGAAAATCCGGTTCATCAAGTCCATAAAGACTGCCGGTGCGTTGGTAAGCCCAAATGGCATCACCAGAAACTCATAATGGCCATACCGCGTACGGAATGCCGTCTTCGGAATATCCTCCTCCCTGACCCTCAACTGGTGGTAACCCGATCTCAAGTCTATCTTAGAGAAACAACGGGAACCCTTCAACTGGTCAAACAAATCATCTATACGGGGCATAGGGTACTTATTCTTAACCGTAGCCCGATTCAACTTCCGGTAGTCAATACACAATCTCAAGGTACCATCTTTCTTTTTAGCAAAGAGGGCCGGTGCTCCCCACGGTGAAACACTAGGGCGAACAAAACCCTTATCTAGCAATTTCTGGAGCTGAACTTTTAACTCAACCAACTCTGCTGGAGCAAAACGATAAGGTGCCATAGAAATCGGCGCCGTGCCGGGCACTAAATCAATAGAGAATTCTATCTCTCGGTGAGGTGGCAAACTAACAAGATCTTCGGGAAAGACATCCGAATACTCACAAACCACCCTCGGCAATACAAGCTGGGTCTCACCACTCTCACCACTCTTAAAGCTAGCAAGTAGACCACTAAGCTCACTTCGCCCTCGCGAATCATAACCCGGTGGTAAAACACAACCAACCCGGTCTCCCAAGAAATGGAACCACTCCCCGCTCAAGGTACATAACGTGACCCTCTGGCGGTAGCAATCGATAACAGCCCGGTATGACGATAGCCAGTCCATACCCAAAATAACATCAAAACCCTTCATGGGCATGACAACAAACGGAAAAGGAAGCCTGTGGTCGGCGACCTCTATCTCACAACCTCTAACACCTTGTTTCAAGATCAACTCACCACCCAAAGGCGATACCACACAAATAGGAGATGCTAACTGTGCCAACTCCAATTCTAAAACAGATGCAAATGCAGCAGATACAAAAGAATGAGATGCACCCGTGTCAATCAACACACTAGCAACTGAGTTGCAAAACAAAAAAGTACCTCTCACTACCGATGGAGCCGGTACTAAATCCTGTGCGATAACAGCATACACGCGCCCCGTAGGTCCCTGGTCTACCTGCTCACCTCTAGGAGCATACGACTGTTGCACTGACTGGGACGACGAAGCCCCCGGATTGGCCCTCGAGGCCTGCACAGACTGAGCTGGCTGAAATCCCTGCGTCTGCCTAGAACCAGACGCCCCCGAAGTGGCACTCAACTGTGGGCAGAACCTCTTCAGGTGCCCAGGCTGTCCACACCGATAACAAGACAAGGGCTGTACCCTGCCCAAACTCTGACTCTGCGGTCTAGCTGAAGAAGAAGCAGCTCTTTGACCTCCACCCTTCTGCGGGCAAACTAAAACCTTGTGACCCAGCTGGCCACACTTGTAACAAGCAAACTCCCCCTGATTGCACTGGAAAGGTCGATCTAGAAACTGCACCCTGAGGCTGCTGAGGGTTATAACCTCTCTGTCTCCTGCCATCACCCTGACCATCCTGGCTCCTCTTGGAGCCCCTCTGCTCTTCCTCCTCTTCCTGCATCATAATTTCCATATGAGCAGCAGCATCTACCAGGTGTCTATACTCTCGGATGTAAGACCCACCAACTCTCAACTTGAGGCCCCGCCTCAACTTCCGCTCAAACTCATAGCAACGGCGTTCCTCAGACGCCACCAGTTCAGGTGCAAACCTGGACAGACTGGTAAAAGTAGCCTCAAACTCGGCCACTGACAAGCCCTGCTGTTTAAGCCAGCTAAACTGATCCCTCAGCTTCTCCCTAGCTGCTGCAGACAAAAACCTCTCCTGAAGAGCATTCACAAACGCCTCCCATGTACCACCAACACGAGCCTTCTCGTACTTCCACCATTGACCCGCATCTCCCTTCAGTTGGAAGGATGCCAAGGTCACTTTCAGTGCTCCGTCCTCGATGCCAAGCATCTCGAACGTCTTACTCATTTGCTCTAGCCACTCATCAGCCTTCAGTGGCTCCTTCGGATCCCCGATAAACTCATCCGGATTAGACCGGAAAAACTCCCTCTTCAAGAAAGAAGGCCCTGCCTCAGCTGCCTGATTCCCAGCTCTAAGAATACCCAAAGCTCCTGCTATCTCTCTGGCCAAGGCACCCATGGCCTGCTGACCCACTGGCTCGGCCACATTGGCCTGACCAACTCCCTCCTGCACTGCCGGAATCTCACCCGGTAACGGTACTTCCTGCCTCGCAGGTCTACCACGCCTAGCACCTCTTCCTCGTCCTGACATCCTAATAAAGGTCATACAAAACGTTAGCACATTCACAAATGTGCTGTAACTAAACACTCACGTCCTAATGCATGGACAACTGTAATTCACTCCACGTAAGCACATAAACACATAAGCACTTACGAATTTCATCTCCGGATAATGATAGTCCCGAGGCATTACTAGAGTTCCGGTTAGAAACGGCATTGATCAAGTGCCTTTCCAACAAGACTCCCTGAAACCCAAGGATCCAATCAACATCCTAGAAATTAAATCCCATACCCACATAGTCACATAAGCATGTTATCAATGAAGCACATAGCATATGATACTACATCTAAGTCTCTATCAAGCGAGACAAACCCATTGTGATACTAATCACTTCCCACGTACCCAAAGTATTCGAACCCGGTACGCTCTGATACCAAGTTGTAACGCCCTCAAAATAATGACATTAAACCCATCAAATAAGACATTCATTGACATATGAAATAACCACATTCTTCTATTCATCAGAGTTTCATTACAAAAATATTATATGTTAACAACAAAAGCAAAATGCCATACCGGCTTACAGCTTTCCAAGTTAACACTTGGTTACAACAAAAGAGTACTAACTCGTTTACACATTAAGCCCTTGGCTTGAATTTACATGTAATTCATCAAAAATAAAACGACAAAAGTATGTCCGCCTCTAGCCTCCCAAGCTATGTCCTTGGAGGTGGCATGCTACCTGTACCTGAAAATGATATTCCCATATAGGGTGAGCCACAGCCCAGTAGAAATACACTAAACCAACCATGAACAATGACTAAAAGATTAGCAATTAATAGATGGCCAACACTGATACATTCACATAAATCACATTTTTATGTCATCCGACTTATGAGTCCAAATTACTTTTCATTTTTCCCTTTTCAACAGATATGCATATTAGCTCTATCATCATCTCAACAGATATGTATAACAACAATATCCCACATTCACAGATTAGCATATAAGCTATATCCACATTCTCAACAGATATGTATAACAACAATATCCCACATTCACAGATAAGCATATAAGCTATATCCACATTCTCTAAGATAAGCATATGAGCTCTATCTTCACTTCTCTAGACAAGCATATGAGCTGTATCTACGGAGTTCATCCCCTATCTTCTCCCAATACTATCCGGTTTAGAGGTACATCCCCCATCTTCCCCTAAACCGCGGGGTACATCCCCCATCTCCTCCTCTACACATAACGTATACAAACACATTGGTTCTATATACAATCACTCAATACATACAGTTAATGTATTCTATCAACCGTCAAATTCCATGACACATTCCATTGATTAGTTTCCGTTTGCCTAATCATCATGCATTGTCTACAACAATCACGACTATCCTCCACCGATAGCTCAAAGCAATTATTTCTAAACAGAAAATAAATGCACAAATGGATATTCAATCAACATTTTATTTCGGTGAGTGATAAATAATTCAACTACACCCTTTAACCCCATGCATTCCCAATCTCTACAATTCCATTTCATTTCCTCATTCCTCACAATTAATTATCCCAATTAACCAACCAATGTAATTAGGTCATTTTCCATAATTAACATTACAACCCTTAGGTTCCACTTTCATCAACGATTCAACATTTATTCCATTTCTCTATACCAAACATGCATCTAGGTTTATTATAAATAAAACCCCAACTTTTGTAAAATAACACAAAAGCCCCAAACTTTCACAAAATTACCAAACCAACCCCAACATCTCAAAATACCAAAATTTAAAGACAAAACCCATAGAGAGGAGTAGGATATCCCTACCTCAAATTCGGAGCCCCAAGGGAGAAGATGACAAAACCCAACGTGCTCCAAATCCCGAATTTTTCAGATTAAAACGTAGCCCTCGACGATCAACAACATTTTTGTAAAGGCCAAAGATGAGCAAATCACTCCTACTAGATCAAAACCTAGAGAGAAGGTAGAGTTCTAGAGTGAGAGGCTCAACAATGGTGTTTTTGGAAAAGTAGGAGAGAGAAGAGAAAGTGAAAAAGTGATTTGAAAAGTCAAAACACGGAACTTAAACCCAGTCGTCCCGCTCGAGCGTCAAACACCCCGCTCGAGCGTCACTCACAGACTCCCGCTCGAGCGTCAACAATCCCGCTCGAGCGCCGGATACACACTCCCAGAACTTTTACAAAACCAAGTCTCCGCTCGAGCTTCCAACTACCCGCTCGAGCGGCAGTCACACAACCCCGCTCGAGCGGCCAACTCCACACTCGAGCGTCCAACACTGCACAGGAAATACTGGATGGGTGCAATTCCCGCTCGAGCGCCAAAACCCCCGCTCGAGCAGACAGGTCAAAATCTGGGCAACTAGTTTTTGTTTCTAAACTCAACCAACCTGTAACAAACCTGCCCAACACATCCTATAACTCAAATACGAAGTAAAAAGGATGTAAACAAGATAATAATCAACTACTAACATCCACGGACACATGTCCGGATCACTGTACAACAAGGGTGAATCCGGGATCGCTATATTTTTTGTTTTTTCTTCGTCGCTCGAGCGAAGGATTGCCCGTTCGAGCGTGCTTCTGCTGCTAAGTTAGACTTGAGAGTGTGTGTTTTTGGCTCGAATGACAAGTTCTTGGCTTGAGCGACCCCTTCCGCATAATTGTCCTCACTCAAGCGGGAGAGTCTTCGCTCGAGCGACCTGTCGAGGTTTAAATACTGCTACTGCATCTCTTTGTTTCATTTTTTTGCCCTCTTTACAATTTAAAAAATCAATAATAATCAAACACCACATAAGTATAACTAATTTTTTTTTATCATAATTAAAATAATAATGACAATAGATCACAAAATATCATAATAAGTCATAACTAATAATATAATGAGTTATAACTAATACCACTTGACAAGATTGAGAGAATTGTAACAAAAAAAAAAATAAAGAAGAATATTTTATTTTAATCCCCTCCAAAAAAAAAAAAAATTAATAGATTACATTTATTATGTTTAAGATACCCAAAAAGAATTGTTAAGAATATTTTGGCCTTGTTTAGTTTGTGTTTTACAAACAAATTTTGGAGAAATTTTTTTAAAATTTTGTTTAATTTATTGATTTTGGAAATTTTGTGATCTGGAAATTGAGAGGGAGATTTGTGATCTGAATTGGGCCGTGGGAATGGCCGGGCAGATTTGGGCCGGACACAATGGGCCGTGGTAGCATGGGCCTATCCAGATAGGTTGGACCGAGCTGTATGGCCTCATGGTACAGAAACCGTTCAAGTGAGGGTTTGGCTGAGATATCCGATGCCTCGCTGGGTTCCACGGTTTTTGTATTAGCTCGGCAGGAATTCCGACGGTTAAACCGAGCTCGGCTATGTCGGGATGCAACCGAGCTCGATCGTCATTGAGTACGGTGAGCGGAGCGCTCTGTCTAGCTGCACAGTATGGCCGTTGATAGCCGAGCAGCTGCAGGCCGGCTGCCGAGCTCCCAGTAGAGTGGGCTGGCAGTTTGGTTAGGTGGTGTTCAACAAGATTTGTGTTGACAGATGGGATAGCAGCACCATGTGTTGAGAGACTAATGGGAGTAGATTTGGGGCGCAGAGGGTATATAAGCAAGTCTGAGCCCCCACGCTGAGACAGATGAACATTTGTTAAGATTTACACTAAACACTCAATCATCTCTCTCTCTCTCTATCCCTGTGTGTGTCTAACTTGATTGTCAGAGGGGTATTCCGACCACACACCGCCGGGTAGCTCACCGCCGTTGTGCTCGCAGGTCGATCGGACAGACATGAGCTTGGAAGAAAGGAATACAGGCTTGCCTGAATATTTGCTCCCCGTACAATTGGTGCCGTCTGTGGGAAACTTGACAAACAAAACCTTGTCTTTCAGGCTCATCTGATCGCCGTCCATGGCGAACAACGACGAGATTCCGTTGTCTGCCATCGACAGAGTTACCCCGGAGTCTGGTAGACGGAGAGAAAGGCATCCCACCATCATTCCTCCGATGGCGGACCTGGAGACTTCTCCAGGAGGACATTCAAGAGATGCACGAAAGAAGCTTTGGTGCCTTTCTTTTGTTGTTGGATAATGAGAATATTTTACCATTTCAATTAGTTTTTATGATTAGATTAAAAGATTTTATCTATTTGAATTAAGCAGCACGCAGGGCTGGCTCTAGATAATTTGTGGTCTAAAGCAATAATTAAAACTGAGGCTTTTATATAATAAATTTTTTAATAAAATTTTTATTAAAAATTTATTTTTCTAGCTTTTTGAGATGCAAAAATATTAATTAAATCTTTACATTCAAGTTTTGCTAACAAATCTTTTTCACCTAAATTGTTTGTAATGTCATTTTTTGGTTGCGTAGTTTCATTATGTTCAAACTTTTTTGGATCAATCACTTGTTCATTTATGGAACTTTCACTTAAATTTTTTGTATTATCATTTCTTTTTTGGATAGTTTTGATATGTTATAACTCTTTTGGATCAATTACTTGTTCATTTATAGAATTTTAGTCTAAATTTTTTGTTATATTTTTATTAGTTGTAATGAATTTATCAAGAGCTCCCTTTTGAGATTGAATAAGATTTTCTGTTTTTTTCTTAATTTTTTCATATCCAAATTCATAATTTTTATTAGACATTTGTTTTCTCTAAAAATAATTTCTTTAAAAAAAAACGTGCAACACTAGAAATAATAAAAATACAGAAAAATATTGATAGGGTAGAACAATAGAACATGATTTTCCACCTTTAGTGATAAACAGTAGGTATTGATTAGATGCATAATTAAAGTTTGGACCCTTTTGTTTTGTTTTGTTTTGGGTCCTTTATTCAAAAAATAAATAATGAATCACATCGGCTTATTAGAAAATTGGGCCTTCCCAAATTTCGAGGCATAAAGCTTGGGCTTGGCTGGCCTTATGGTCTAGCTGGCCTTGGCAGCATGTGATCAAGACACGTAAGTTGGAAGTTAGATTCGAAAATACCTTAAACTTAACTGAAAAAGGACGTTTGTGGGTCAAAAATGCAAAACAACCACTAAACCACTTGGGGAGAGGCACATGTAGCTTGCTCATGCCTAACAGAACTCCTGGGAACAGACGACACATGATTATGACACGTAGGTTGGATGTTAGACCCGAAAATGCTTTAAACTTAATCGAAAAATGGCGTTGGGGGCCGAAAATGCAAACCAGTCCCCGAACCACTCGGGGGATGGCATGGGCAGAGGTTGAAAAACTAATACTATTTTGATTTAGAATTGCAAAAGTTATTTTTGAATTTTCAATATATATATATATATGTATTTTGTTTTAAGTGAATTTTATTAATATTTTAATTTTTAAATTCAATTAATCTAGATATAATTAAAATGTAAAATATTTATAAAAAAATCTATAAATACAAAAAAAAAAAAGAGAGATTGTTTTAATATTTTTATACTTGGTGTAATTTTAATTTTTTGAATAAAATTTATACTTTTAAATGTTAAATTTTGTACTTTTTTTCTTCTTCTCAAACTGTCATAAAACTCTAATAAAATAAAAATTATAAACAATAAATAATAATTAAAAAATATTAATTTAACAAGCATAACATATTTTTCACATCTACACAAAAAATAAATAAATAAATAAAATAGGAACAAATTTTTTCTCAAAATTTTACCTTAATTTGAAATTCCCTCTCAAAAGTTTGCCCGTAATCCCTCCTACTTTCTCAGGTCACTTTCGCTCCCTCTCTCACACAACTACTTGCTCTCATTCCTCCTCCCTCACGGACGATTTTGTTGCTCCCATTCCACCGCTGCACCGCCTGAAATCCAAAGTTGACACCACCGATTCACAAACTTGGACTATTTCATTCTGACTAGCTAAGTTGATTTCTCTTTCTCTCTGTGGATTTTATTCTTTGCCCTAATTTCTCACAAATCGACTCCCTCTCTTAGCAATCTCTACCTCACACATTTCCACCGCTCTTTAATCACTACCGCACCACGCCACCGTTGGCACCGTCTCTCTCAATACAGCGGAACTCCTTCTATCACCAGAGTCCCCAAATTCGCACGACCAATCGCTACCGCTAGCCAATCCCACCGGTAAGCCCGCTTTCTATTGCTTTTGTTGTCCCTCAACATCCTCTCTTGCTTCCTTCCATAGTGCACTAATCTCTCTCTCTCTCTCTCTCTCTCTCTCTCTCTCTCTCTCTTAGCCACCATATTTCGTTATGGGCTTATGTTAATTTCTAGATTTGATAATTTGAGGAGTATTTTGTGTTGGTACTTCACATTTATGTTTCTTTGATCAATTGCAAATTCAGTTAAACACACAATATATTTTTGTTGGATGTACCCATGAGTTATTGGAAGAAAAAACCTAGTGTGAACTAAGAATTTGGGTATTGTGTTGTAGTCTATTTAATCAACTTATTGACTTGCACTGCTATAATGTGTGTAATTTCTTATGTATGATTGGTTTTGTCTATTATTTGAACAAGAGAAAAAGGACTAACAAGACACCTCACAACAAAAAAAATGTATACAATTAGCCGACCAAAACAAACATTAATCATCTTAAAACCTCTTGATTAATGTTTAAGGGTAAAGGGGTAGTAGTTCAAATTTGGTTTCAGGTTTTCAGTTTTGTTTATTATTATTATTATTATTATTATTATTATTATTATTATTATTATTATTATTTATTGTTTTGATTTGGTATGATGCTTCGAATTGAATCCTCCAAATATCATTACAAGAAGTGGGTTTACAATTCATTGATTTAAAAGTTCATAGTTTGGGGAAGGTTTATAGTTTAATTTAGATGGAGTAGTTTAATTCACAATGAACAAATTCTTGGAAGGGTTTGGACTAATCAAAGTAATTTTGGCTGATAACATCATCCTTCTTCATCTTACATCTCTACATGTAAAGGCATTGCATTTTGCTTCTCTTTTTTTTTTTTTTTTTCTTTCTTTGTGTTTTTAAAGGTTCCTACGATTAGAATTGTTTGCCATTTTGTGATTTTTGATTTACAGGTATAGTGTGAGCACTTTGAGGTTGATGAATGAGTTATAGCTATAAAAGGTAAATTCATAAGTTAATTATAGTTGCAATTTTTTATTTTGTTTTTACAAAGTAGTAACTAAGTTTTGTCATAACATCTTTTATATTATTGGTTTTTTGATTAAAAAAAAGGAGTTTGACTATAACTTTTGTTTTAATTTTAGTTACATTTGTGCCAAGAGATTTAACTGGATCATGCAACCCCACTAGCATTGTATTCAAGTCCAATTATTCGTTTGTTGCCTACTAACTATTAGTAAAAGAGCGTTGTGTATTATTTTTTGGTAGAGAATGATGATTGTGTCATTGCTTTCAAGTTTTTTCTGTATATGCTCTATTGAAAAGAAAATTTGAGCCAAATGGGAAGCTCTCTCAAAGTTGTTACATGTGAGAAATTATAATGGTGATCATGACATCATCTTTTTCATTCATATTGTTTGTTGCAGCTAATAATTTGTCATGTGCATTGTTTTGGTATTTTATTTTAATTTTAATTTTTTAGAATTATAGAGTACTTGCTGGACAAATTCCCGCCCACTGTTGTCTTTTCTCTTATGCTTTTTCCTTTTCCCACCCCTAATCTCTCTCACCTCTCGCACCAAACCTCCTCTCAGATCCACTTTTCCTCTCTCTTACCCTCTCTCCCACCGCAGCTCACCTACGCCCTTCCCGACTTTGGCCGTTGCAAGTGGTATTGTCATTGAGCACACAGTAACCTTAAGAACATTATCATATCCCTTTGATTTTTTTGAAATTCTTGAAGTGGTATTTTTTACCAAATTTTCTTGTTTAAACTTCTATTTTTGTATATTTTGTTGACATTAGAAAATGAGTATTGACTCTGGATTACCATATTAAAGTTTTCACATTGCTTAAACATTGGGGGTCAGTGATTGCATAGTAATAAGATTTTTTCCCCTAGTTTTAGAACATTATGAGGCATGATAGCATGATTATTTATAATTTTTATTGAACAATTGATTAGTGTTTGCCAATCCATCCAATTGGTTGGTGAATTGATTCCTTCGCAAAATGTTAGATGTGCACTCGATTAGGTAACTAATTTTGCTGACTTGTACTGTAACGTCCTCAAAATAACACATTAAACCCATCAATATAGACATGCATTGGTAATAAAGATAAACATTCTTCTATTCATCAGAGTAGTTCTATTACAAAAGGTATTACATGTTAATCAACAAAAGCAAATGCCCTACGGGCTTACAGTTTTCCAAGTTAACACTTGGTTACAACAAAAGAGTGCTAACTCATTTACACATTAAGCCCTTGGCTTGAATTTACATGTAATACAACAAAAGGAAGTAAGACAACGAAAGTGTGTCCGCCTCTAGCCTCCCAAGCTATGTCCTTGGAGGTGGCATGCTACCTGTACCTGAAAATGATATTCCCATATAGGGTGAGCCACATCCCAGTAGAAATATACTAAACCAAATATGAACAATGACTAAAAGATTAGCAGTTGATAGATGGCCAACACTGATACTTTCCTTTATCACACTTTACATTTTCATGACATATAAGTCCATATTACCATTCATTTTCTAATCCCTTTCAATTCTCAATTTACAACCATGGCTCAGAACCTGGCCAACAACTCATACGAGACAATAACTCATATCAAACACTTCTCATTTCATAATAGATAAGCATACTAGCTATATCACACAACAACAGATAAGCATACAAGCTATATCATCACTTCCACAGATATGCATATGAGCACTATCACACTTCCAATGACAAGCATATGAGCTCTGTCAACACATTAATAGATAAGCATATGAGCTCTATCTATAGAGTCCATCCCATATCTCCTCCCAACACATCCGGTTTAGAGGTCCATCCCCTATCTTCCCCTAAACCGTGGAGTACATCCCCTATCTCCTCCAACACAACACAATGCATATAAACAATAATTATACACATCATCACACAATACATAAATTTAATGTATTCTTTCAACCGTCATACTCAATGACACATTCCAATGATTAGTTTCAGTTTGCCTAATCATCATGCATTGTCTACAACAATCAAGACTATCCTCCACCGATAGCCTAAAACAATTATTTCTATGCAGGAAATAAATGCAACAAATGGATATAGAATCGACATTTCCAACTAGGTGAGTGACATAAAATCCAACTACACCCTTTAATCCCATGTATTCCCAATCTCAACATTTCCAATTCAATTCCTCATTTCTCACAATTAATTTTACAAATTAATTAACCACTGTAATTAGGGCATTTTCCATAATTAACATCTCAACCCTTAGGTTCCATTTTCATTAATGTTTTAACATTAATTCCATTTTTTCATGCCAAACATGCATCTAGGCTTTTATATGGTTAAAACCCCAACTTTGTAAATTTGCACAAAAGTCTCAAACTTTCACAAAATTACCCAACTAACTCCAACATCTCAAACCACTAAAATTTAAAGACAAAACCCATAGTAAGGAGTAGGTTATCCCTACCTCAAAAGGTGACTCCCAACCGAGAAGACGAAGAAAACGGAAGTGCTCCAAACCACAAACTTTTCGGATTAAAAGGTAGCCCTCGACGATCAACAACTCTTTTGTAAAGGCCAAAGGTGAGCAAATCACTCCTACTAGATCAATACCTAGAGAGAAGGTAGAGTCCTAGAGTGAGAAGCTCAACAATGGGTTTTTTGGAAAAGTAAGAGAGAGAAGAGAAATGGAAAAAGTGATTTGAAAAGTCAAAACACGGAGCTTTAACCCAGTCGCCCCGCTCGAGCGTCCAACGCCCCGCTCGAGCGTCACTCACAGACTCCCGCTCGAGCGTCAACAATCCCGCTCGAGCAGCGAATACACACTTCCAGAACTTTTACAGAACCAGGTCTCCACTCGAGTGTTAACCCTCCCGCTCGAGCGTCACACACAACAACCCGCTCGAGCGTCAAAACTCCCGCTCGAGCGTACAACACTGCAGAGGAGATACTGGAAGATGGAAAACTACGCTCGAGCGTCGAAAACCCCGCTCGAGCGGACAGACAACAACGAAGGGCCCGCTCGAGCATCAAAATACCCGCTCGAGCGTGAAGGCCAAAATCTGGGCAACTACTCTTGGTTTCCAAGTTCAACCATCCTGTTTCAAACTCGCCCAACACAACTCAAGACTCGAATGCAAGGAGTAAAGGATGTAAACAAAACATATACAACAACCAACTCCACGGAACCTAAGTCCGGGTACAACAGTTAAAGAAAAGGGGAAACCGGAATCGCTATAACCTCCCCCCCTTAAAGAATTTCGTCCCCGAAATTAAACACAAGTTTTTTTTTTTCAAAAAAAGGTTTTCTCCATTTCTAACAACATTTCAACCCAATATTAAACATTCCGACCCATTACCGGTCAATTCCATCTCTTTTGAAGAGGCATTTCACAACATATATTACAAGTGCATTATCAACATGCAATTTTCTTTCATTTCCAACCATTTTCAACATACATGGTTCACAGTTCATATCATAATCAATATACATGATACAACTCCAATCTTATAATATAGCCAACATATGCAATATCATAATCAGCTCCCATATCAAGGTAAGTTCTACAACATACTTCCATTAAACCAAAACATTACCAATGTTTTACAACTTAAGACATATATAAAGCTCTTAAGTCCAGCAATATTACAAAATCTAATACAAGATTACTCATCAATAAACAAGTTCGGATATTTCTTGCGGACTTCCAACTCACGTTCCCAAGTGGCTTCCTCCACTCCGTGATGTTTCCACGAAACCTTTACTAAGGGAATGGTCTTGCCTCGCAAGACTTGATCCCGCCTATCCAAGACCCGAACCGGTCTCTCCTCATACGAGGCGTCCTCATCTACCTCTAAGTCGGTCCAATCTAACACATGCGATGGATCCGGCTCATACTTCCGAAGCATACTAACATGAAAGACGTCATGCACTCCGGACAACTGCGGCGGCAAAGCCAAACGACAAGCAACCTTGCCAATCCTCTCAAGGATCTCAAAAGGCCCAATAAACCGAGGGGATAACTTCCCACTCTTCCCGAACCTCATCAAACCTCGCCTAGGTGATATCTTCAAAAAGACATGATCACCTATCTCAAACGCTAAAGGCCTCCTCCTACGGTCAGCATAAGATTTCTGACGACTCTGGGCTGTAACAAGCCTCCTACGGATAAGTTCAACTTTCTCCGTTGTCTCTCTAACCAACTCCGGACCCAACAAAGGTGCATCACCCACCTCGGCCCAACACACTGGAGACCTACACGGTCGGCCATACAAGGCCTCAAACGGTGCCATACCGATACTAGACTGAAAGCTATTGTTGTAGGCAAACTCCACCAATGGCAAGTGCCTCTCCCACGTCCCACTAAAGTCAAGGACACAACCCCGAAGCATATCCTCAAGGATCTGAATAGTACGCTCAGACTGCCCGTCAGTCTGCGGATGATAAGCCGTACTAAAGGTCAACTTAGTGCCCAAGGCACTCTGCAAACTCTGCCACAACCTAGCAGTAAAACGAGGATCTCTATCTGAGACGATCGTCACTGGGACCCCGTGCAATCTCACTATGTCCCGAATATACAAGTCGGCAAGATGATCTACCGAATCTCTCACGCACATAGGAATGAAATGCGCCGACTTAGTCAACCAGTCTACAATCACCCAAATAGCATGACTACCCCGTTGAGTCCTCGGAAGACCTACAACGAAGTCCATAGTGACATGCTCCCACTTCCACTCGGCAATAGGCAAGGGTTGCAACAAACCCGCTGGCCTCTGCTGCTCGGCCTTCACTTGCTGGCAAGTAAGGCACTTCGATATGAAAACAGCCACATCTCTCTTCGTACCTCGCCACCAAAACTGGAAACCCAAATCCCGGTACATCTTAGTGCCTCCCGGATGCACCGCAAGGCGCGAATGATGAAACTCTCGGAGTACTTCCTCTCGGCAAGACTCCGGCACAAACAAACGGTCTCGGTATCTCACACTCAGGTCGGGATATGTCGTCACACCATTCTCAACCTTCCCACCTGAGATCTTCTCTCGGAAGGACTCTACCTCAAGGTCACCTCTCTGCGCCTCTAACACTCTAGTCACAAGTGTAGGCTGCGCAACAACAGAAAACAAGGCCGCAGCCTCAACGGATTCGCCTAGTAGCAAATCAAACTCACCAAGTGCCCCCAACATCTCCCATTCTCGGATGGTAATACAAGCTACATCACTAATGGATTTCCTACTAAGGGCATCGGCCACAACATTGGCCTTTCCTGGGTGATAATGCAACTCAAAGTCGTAGTCCTCAATGAACTCCATCCATCTCCTCTGTCTCAAATTTAAGTCTCTCTGTGTAAACAGATACTTTAAACTCTTGTGGTCCGAGAACACCTCGAACTTCTCACCATAAAGGTAGTGCCTCCAAATCTTCAAGGCAAAGATCACTGCTGCTAACTCTAGGTCGTGTGTGGGGTAATTCTTCTCGTGAATTTTCAACTGACGTGAGCCATAAGCTACCACTTTTCCCTCTTGCATCAACACACAACCCAAACCCTCTCGTGAGGCATCACAATAAACCGCATAACCCAACTCTCTCTCCGGAATAATCAAAACCGGAGCGGTAGTCAATCTAACCTTCAACTCTTGGAATGACTTTTCACAAGTCTCACTCCACACAAACTTGACCCCTTTCCGCGTCAATCTAGTCAACGGCGAAGCTAGCCTAGAGAAATCTTTCACAAACCGACGGTAATACCCAGCTAATCCCAGAAAACTGCGGATCTCAAACACACTCTTAGGCTGTGCGCAATCTTGCACTGCCTCAACCTTGGATGCATCAACAGACACCCATTCCCCGGATACCACGTGGCCTAAGAATTTGACTTCCCTCAGCCAGAACTCACATTTCCCAAACTTGGCATACAGCCTATGGGCTCTAAGTAACTCAAGCACTACTCTCAAGTGTGCCTCGTGCTCCTCCTCTGAAGGCGAATAAATCAGGATGTCGTCCACGAAAACGACTACAAAACGGTCTAAAAATTCCCGGAAGATCCAGTTCATCAAGTCCATAAAGACTGTCGGCGCATTGGTAAGCCCAAATGGCATCACCAGAAACTCATAATGGCCAGCGCACGGAATGCCGTCTTAGGAATATCCTCCTCCCTGACCCTCAACTGGTGGTAACCCGATCTCAAGTCTATCTTAGAGAAACAACGGGAACCCTTCAACTGGTCAAACAAATCATCTATACGGGGCATAGGGTACTTATTCTTGACCGTAGCCCGATTCAACTTCCGGTAGTCTATACACAATCTCAAGGCACCATCTTTCTTTTTAGCAAAGAGGGTCGGTGCTCCCTACGGCGAAACACTAGGGCGAACGAAACCCTTATCTAGCAATTCCTGGAGCTGAATCTTCAACTCGCTCAACTCAACTGGGGCAAAATGATAAGGTGCCATAGAAATCGGCGCTGTGCCGGGCACTAAATCAATAGAGAACTCTATCTCTCGATGAGGTGGCAAACTAACAAGATCCTCGGGAAAGACATCCGAATACTCACAAACCACCCTCGGCAACACAGGCTGGGTCTTACCACACTCACCACTCTCAAAGCTAGCAAGTAAACCACTAAGCTCACTCCGCCCTCGCGAGTCATACCCCGGTGGCAAAACGCTACCAACCCGGTCTCCCAAGAAATGGAGCCACTCCCCGCTCAAGGTACGTAACGTGACCCTCTGGCGGTAGCAATCGATAACAGCCCGGTATGACGATAGCCAGTCCATACCCAAAATAACATCAAAGCCCTTCATGGGTATGACAACAAACGGAAAAGGAAGCCTATGGTCGGCGACCTCTATATCACAACCTCTAACACCTTGTTTCAGGATCAGTTCACCCCCAAGAGGTGACACTACACAAATAGGAGATGCTAACGGTGCTAACTCCAACTCCAAAACAGATACAAATGCAGCAGATACAAAAGAATGAGATGCACCCGTATCAATCAACACATTAGCAACCAAGTTACAAAACAAAAAGGTACCTCTCACTACTGATGGAGCCGGTACTAGATCCTGCGCGGTAACAGCATACACGCGCCCTGTAGGCCCCTGATCCACCTGCTCACCCCTCGGAGCATATGACTGCTGCACTGACTGGGATGACGAAGCTCCCGGGTTGGCCCTCGAGGCCTGCACAGACTGAGCTGGCTGAAAACCCTCCGTCTGCCTAGAACCAGACGCTCCTGAAGTAGCACTCAACTGCGGGCAATACCTCTTCAGGTGCCCAGGCTGACCACACTGATAGCAAGACAAAGGCTGGCCCCTGTCCTGACTCTGGCCCTGAGGTCTAGCTGAAGAAGAAGCAGCTCGCTGACCCCCTCCCTTCTGCGGGCAAACCGAAGACTTGTGACCCAGCTAGCCACACGCAAAACAAGTCAAGCCTCTCTGACTGCCTCTCCCCGAGCCTGCACTCGGCACCGGAAAAGTCGATCTAGCAACTCCACCCTGAGATTGCTGAGGGTTATAACCTCTCTGTCTCCTGCCATCACCCTGACCCTCCTGGCCCCGCTTGGAGCCTCTATGTTTCTCCTCATCTTCCTCCTGCATCATGAGCTCCATATGAGCTGCAGCATCCACTAAATGTCTATACTCTCGGATGTAAGACCCACCAACCCTCAACTTGAGGCCCCGCCTCAACTTCCGCTCAAACTCATAGCAACGGCGTTCATCGGACGCCATCAACTCAGGTGCAAACCTGGACAAACTAGTGAAAGTGGCCTCAAACTCTGCCACAGACATACCCTGCTAATTAAGCCGGCTAAACTAATCCCTCAGCTTTTCCCTAGCAACTACAGACAAGAACCTCTCCTGGAAAGCATTCACAAACGCCTCCCATGTTCCACCAACACGAGCCTTCTCGTACCTCCACCATTGACCCGCATCTCCCTTCAGCTGGAAGGATGCCAAGGTCACTTTCAATGCTCCGTCCTCGATGCCAAGCATCTCGAACGTCTTACTCATCTGTTCTAACCACTCGTCAGCCTTCAGTGGTTCCTTTGGATCCCCAACAAACTCATCCGGGTTAGACCGGAAGAACTCCCTCTTCAAGAAAGAAGGCCCTGCCTCAGCTGCCTGATTCCAGCCCTGAGAATACCCAAAGCCCCTGCTATCTCTCGTGCCAAGGCACTCATAGCCTGTTGGCCCGCTAGCTCGGCCACGTTGGCCTGACCAACACCCTCCTGCACTGCCGAAATATCATCTGGTAAAGGTGCTTCCTGCCTCGCAGGCCTACCACGCCTAGCACCTCTTCCTTGCCCTGACATCCTAATAAAGGTAATACAAAACGTTAGCACATTCACAAATGTGCTAAAACTAAACACTCACGTCCTAATGCATGGACAACTGTAATTCACTCCACGTAAGCACATAAACACATAAGCACTTACGAATTTCATCTCTGGATAATGATAGTCCCGAGGCATTACTAGAGTTCTGGTTAGAAACAGCATTGATCAAGTGCCTTTCCAACAAGACTCATAGAAACCCAAGGATCCAATCAACATCCTAGAAACTAAATCCCATACCCACATAGTCACATAAGCATGTTATTAATTAAGCATGTAGCATATAACACTACATCTAAGTCTCTATCAAGCGAGACAAACCCATTGTGATCCTAATCACTTCCCACGTACCCAAAGTATTCGAACCCGGTACGCTCTGATACCAAGTTGTAACGCCCTCAAAATAACACATTAAACCCATCAATATAGACATGCATTGGTAATAAAGATAAACATTCTTCTATTCATCAGAGTAGTTCTATTACAAAAGGTATTACATGTTAATTAACAAAAGCAAATGCCCTACGGGCTTACAGTTTTCCAAGTTAACACTTGGTTACAACAAAAGAGTGCTAACTCATTTACACATTAAGCCCTTGGCTTGAATTTACATGTAATACAACAAAAGGAAGTAAGACAACGAAAGTGTGTCCACCTCTAGCCTCCCAAGCTATGTCCTTGGAGGTGGCATGCTACCATTACCTGAAAATGATATTCCCATATAGGGTGAGCCACATCCCAGTAGAAATATACTAAACCAAATATGAACAATGACTAAAAGATTAGCAGTTGATAGATGGCCAACACTGATACTTTCCTTTATCACACTTTACATTTTCATGACATATAAGTCCATATTACCATTCATTTTCCAATCCCTTTCAATTCTCAATTTACAACCATGGCTCAGAACCTGGCCAACAACTCATACGAGACAATAACTCATATCAAACACTTCTCATTTCATAATAGATAAGCATACTAGCTATATCACACAACAACAGATAAGCATACAAGCTATATCATCATTTCCACAGATATGCATATGAGCACTATCACACTTCCACTGACAAGCATATGAGCTCTGTCAACACATTAATAGATAAGCATATGAGCTCTATCTATAGAGTCCATCCCATATCTCCTCCCAACACATCCGGTTTAGAGGTCCATCCCCTATCTTCCCCTAAACCGTGGAGTACATCCCCTATCTCTTCCAACATAACACAATGCATATAAACAATAATTATACACATCATCACACAATACATAAATTTAATGTATTCTTTCAACCGTCATACTCAATGACACGTTCCAATGATTAGTTTCAGTTTGCCTAATCATCATGCATTGTCTACAACAATCAAGACTATCCTCCACCGGTAGCCCAAAAGAATTATTTCTATGCAGGAAATAAATGCAACAAATGGATATAGAATCGACATTTCCAACTAGGTGAGTGACATAAAATCCAACTACACCCTTTAATCCCATGTATTCCCAATCTCAACATTTCCAATTCAATTCCTCATTTCTCACAATTAATTTTACAAATTAATTAACCACTGTAATTAGGGCATTTTCCATAATTAACATCTCAGCCCTTAGGTTCCATTTTCATTAATGTTTTAACATTAATTCCATTTTTCCATGCCAAACATGCATCTAGGCTTTTATATGGTTAAAACCCCAACTTTGTAAATTTGCACAAAAGTCTCAAACTTTCACAAAATTACCCAACTAACTCCAACATCTCAAACCACTAAAATTTAAAGACAAAACCCATAGTAAGGAGTAGGTTATCCCTACCTCAAAAGGTGACTCCCAACCGAGAAGACGAAGAAAACGGAAGTGCTCCAAACCACAAACTTTTCGGATCAAAAGGTAGCCCTCGACGATCAACAACTCTTTTGTAAAGGCCAAAGGTGAGCAAATCACTCCTACTAGATCAATACCTGGAGAGAAGGTAGAGTCCTAGAGTGAGAAGCTCAACAATGGGTTTTTTGGAAAAGTAAGAGAGAGAAGAGAAATGGAAAAAGTGATTTGAAAAGTCAAAACACGGAGCTTTAACCCAGTCGCCCCGCTCGAGCGTCCAACGCCCTGCTCGAGCGTCACTCACAGACTCCCGCACGAGCATCAACAATCCCGCTCGAGCAGCGAATACACACTTCCAGAACTTTTACAGAACCAGGTCTCCGCTCGAGCGTTAACCCTCCCGCTCGAGCGTCACACACAACAACCCGCTCGAGCGTCAAAACTCCCGCTCGAGCGTACAACACTGCAGAGGAGATACTGGAAGATGGAAAACTACGCTCGAGCGTCGAAAACCCCGCTCGAGCGGATAGACAACAACGAAGGGCCCGCTCGAGCGTCAAAATACCCGCTCGAGCGTGAAGGCCAAAATCTGGGCAACTATTATTGGTTTCCAAGTTCAACCATCCTGTTTCAAACTCGCCCAACACAACTCAAGACTCGAATGCAAGGAGTAAAGGATGTAAACAAAACATATACAACAACCAACTCCACGGAACCTAAGTCCGGGTACAACAGTTAAAGAAAAGGGGAAACCGGAATCGCTATAACCTCCCCCCCTTAAAGAATTTCGTCCCCGAAATTAAACACAAGTTTTTTTTTTTTCAAAAACAGGTTTTCTCCATTTCTAACAACATTTCAACCCAATATTAAACATTCCGACCCATTACCGGTCAATTCCATCTCTTTTGAAGAGGCATTTCACAACATATATTACAAGTGCATTATCAACATGCAATTTTCTTTCATTTCCAACCATTTTCAACATACATGGTTCACAGTTCATATCATAATCAATATACATGATACAACTCCAATCTTATAATATAGCCAACATATGCAATATCATAATCAGCTCCCATATCAAGGTAAGTTCTACAACATACTTCCATTAAACCAAAACATTACCAATGTTTTACAACTTAGACATATATAGAGCTCTTTAGTCCAACAATATTACAAAATCTAATACAAGATTACTCATCAATAAACAAGTTCGGATATTTCTTGCGGACTTCCAACTCACGTTCCCAAGTGGCTTCCTCCACTCCGTGATGTTTCCACGAAACCTTTACCAAGGGAATGGTCTTGCCTCGCAAGACTTGATCCCGCCTATCCAAGACCCGAACCGGTCTCTCCTCATACGAGGCGTCCTCATCTACCTCTAAGTCGGTCCAATCTAACACATGCGATGGATCCGGCTCATACTTCCGAAGCATACTAACATGAAAGACGTCATGCACTCCGGACAACTGCGGCGGCAAAGCCAAACGATAAGCAACCTTGCCAATCCTCTCAAGGATCTCAAAAGGCCCAATAAACCGAGGGGATAACTTCCCACTCTTCCCGAACCTCATCAAACCTCGCCTAGGTGATATCTTCAAAAAGACATGATCACCTATCTCAAACGCTAAAGGCCTCCTCCTACGGTCAGCATAAGATTTCTGACGACTCTGGGCTGTAACAAGCCTCCTACGGATAAGTTCAACTTTCTCCGTTGTCTCTCTAACCAACTCCGGACCCAACAAAGGTGCATCACCCACCTCGGCCCAACACACTGGAGACCTACACGGTCGGCCATACAAGGCCTCAAACGGTGCCATACCGATACTAGACTGAAAGCTGTTGTTGTAGGCAAACTCCACCAATGGCAAGTGCCTCTCCCATGTCCCACTAAAGTCAAGGACACAACCCCGAAGCATATCCTTAAGGATCTGAATAGTACGCTCGGACTGCCCGTCAGTCTGCGGATGATAAGCCGTACTAAAGGTCAACTTAGTGCCCAAGGCACTCTACAAACTCTGCCACAACCTAGCAGTAAAACGAGGATCTCTATCTGAGACGATCGTCATTGGGACCCCGTGCAATCTCACTATGTCCCGAATATACAAGTCGGCAAGATGATCTACCGAATCTCTCACGCGCATAGGAATGAAATGCGCCGACTTAGTCAACCAGTCTACAATCACCCAAATAGCATCACTACCCCGTTGAGTCCTCGAAAGACCTACAACGAAGTCCATAGTGACATGCTCCCACTTTCACTCGGCAATAGGCAAGGGTTGCAACAAACCCGCTGGCCTCTGCTGCTCGGCCTTCACTTGCTGGCAAGTAAGGCACTTCGATACGAAAACAGTCACATCTCTCTTCGTACCTCGCCACCAAAACTGGCAACCGAAATCTCGGTACATCTTAGTGCCTCCCAGATGCACCGCAAGGCGCGAATGATGAAACTCTCGGAGTAATTCCTCTCGGCAAGACTCCGGCACAAACAAACGGTCTCGGTATCTCACACTCAGGTTGGGATATGCCGTCAAACCCTTCTCAACCTTCCCACCTGAGATCTTCTCTCGGAAGGACTCTACCTCAAGGTCACCTCTCTGCGCCTCTAACACTCTAGTCACAAGTGTAGGTTGCGCAACAACAGAAAACAAGGCCGCAGCCTCAACGGATTCGCCTAGTAGCAAATCAAACTCACCAAGTGCCCCCAACATCTCCCATTCTCGGATGGCAATACAAGCTACATCACTAATGGATTTCCTACTAAGGGCATCGGCCACAACATTGGCCTTTCCTGGGTGATAATGCAACTCAAAGTCGTAGTCCTCAATGAACTCCATCCATCTCCTCTGTCTCAAATTTAAGTCTCTCTGTGTAAACAGATACTTCAAACTCTTGTGGTCCGAGAACACCTCGAACTTCTCACCATAAAGGTAGTGCCTCTAAATCTTCAAGGCAAAGATCACTGCTGCTAACTCTAGGTCGTGTGTGGGGTAATTCTTCTCGTGAATTTTCAACTGACGTGAGCCATAAGCTACCACTTTTCCCTCTTGCATCAACACACAACCCAAACCCTCTCGTGAGGCATCACAATAAACCGCATAACCCAACTCTCTCTCCGGAATAATCAAAACCGGAGCGGTAGTCAATCTAACGTTTAACTCTTGGAATGACTTTTCACAAGTCTCACTCCACACAAACTTGACCCCTTTCCGCGTCAATCTAGTCAACGGCGAAGCTAGCCTAGAGAAATCTTTCACAAACCGACGGTAATACCCAGCTAATCCCAGAAAACTGCAGATCTCAAACACACTCTTAGGCTGTGCCCAATCTTGCACTGCCTCAACCTTGGATGCATCAACAGACACCCATTCCCCGGATACCACGTGGCCTAAGAATTTGACTTCCCTCAGCCAGAACTCACACTTCCCAAACTTGGCATACAGCCTATGGGCTCTAAGTAACTCAAGCACTACTCTCAAGTGTGCCTCGTGCTCCTCCTCTGAAGGCGAATAAATCAGGATGTCGTCCACGAAAACGACTACAAAACGGTCTAAAAATTCCCGGAAGATCCATTTCATCAAGTCCATAAAGACTGCCGGCGCATTGGTAAGCCCAAATGGCATCACCAGAAACTCATAATGGCCATACCGCGCACGGAATGCCGTCTTAGGAATATCCTCCTCCCTGACCCTCAACTGGTGGTAACCCGATCTCAAGTCTATCTTAGAGAAACAACGGGAACCCTTCAACTGGTCAAACAAATCATCTATACGGGGCATAGGGTACTTATTCTTGACCGTAGCCCGATTCAACTTCCGGTAGTCTATACACAATCTCAAGGCACCATCTTTCTTTTTAGCAAAGAGGGCCGGTGCTCCCCACGGCGAAACACTAGGGCGAACGAAACCCTTATCTAGCAATTCCTGGAGCTAAATCTTCAACTCGCTCAACTCAACTGGGGAAAAACGATAAGGTGCCATAGAAATCGGCACTGTGCCGGGCACTAAATCAATAGAGAACTCTATCTCTCGATGAGGTGGCAAACTAACAAGATCCTCGGGAAAGACATCCGAATACTCACAAACCACCCTCGGTAACACATGCTGGGTCTCACCACACTCACCACTCTCAAAGCTAGCAAGTAAACCACTAAGCTCACTCCGCCCTCGCGAGTCATACCCCGGTGGCAAAACGCTACCAACCCGGTCTCCCAAGAAATGGAGCCACTCCCCACTCAAGGTACGTAACGTGACCCTCTGGCGGTAGCAATCGATAACAGCCCGGTATGACGATAGCCAGTCCATACCCAAAATAACATCAAAGCCCTTCATGGGTATGACAACAAACGGAAAAGGAAGCCTATGGTCGGCGACCTCTATATCACAACCTCTAACACCTTGTTTCAGGATCAGTTCACCCCCAAGAGGTGACACTACACAAATAGGAGATGCTAACGGTGCTAACTCTAACTCCAAAACAGATACAAATGCAGCAGATACAAAAGAATGAGATGCACCCGTATCAATCAACACATTAGCAACCAAGTTACAAAACAAAAAGGTACCTCTCACTACTGATGGAGCCGGTACTAGATCCTGCGCGGTAACAGCATACACGCGCCCTGTAGGCCCCTGATCCACCTGCTCACCCCTCGGAGCATATGACTGCTGCACTGACTGGGATGACGAAGCTCCCGGGTTGGCCCTCGAGGCCTGCACAGACTGAGCTGGCTGAAAACCCTGCGTCTGCCTAGAACCAGACGCTCCTGAAGTAGCACTCAACTGCGGGCAATACCTCCTCAGGTGCCCAGGCTGACCACACTGATAGCAAGACAAAGGCTAGCCCCTGTCCTGACTCTGGCCCTGAGGTCTAGCTGAAGAAGAAGCAGCTCGCTGACCCCCTCCCTTCTGCGGGCAAACCGAAGACTTGTGACCCAGCTGGCCACACGCAAAACAAGTCAAGCCTCTCTGCCTGCCTCTCCCCGAGCCTGCACTCGGCACCGGAAAAGTCGATCTAGCAACTCCACCCTGAGACTGCTGAGGGTTATAACCTCTCTGTCTCCTGCCATCACCTTGACCCTCCTGGCCCCGCTTGGAGCCTCTATGTTTCTCCTCATCTTCCTCCTGCATCATGAGCTCCATATGAGCTGCACCATCCACTAAATGTCTATACTCTCGGATGTAAGACCCAACAACCCTCAACTTGAGGCCCCGCCTCAACTTCCGCTCAAACTCATAGCAACGGCGTTCTTCGGACTCCACCAACTCAGGTGCAAACCTGGACAAACTAGTGAAAGTGGCCTCAAACTCTGCCACAGACATACCCTGCTGATTAAGCCGGCTAAACTAATTCCTCAGCTTTTCCCTAGCAACTACAGACAAGAACCTCTCCTGGAAAGCATTCACAAACGCCTCCCTTGTTCCACCAACACGAGCCTTCTCGTACTTCCACCATTGACCCGCATCTCCCTTCAGCTGGAAGGATGCCAAGGTCAATTTCAATGCTCCGTCCTCGATGCCAAGCATCTTGAACGTCTTACTCATCTGTTCTAACCACTCGTCAGCCTTTAGTGGTTCCTTTGGATCCCCAACAAACTCATCCGGGTTAGACCGGAAGAACTCCCTCTTCAAGAAAGAAGGCCCTGCCTCAGCTGCCTAATTCCCAGCCCTGAGAATACCCAAAGCCCCTGCTATCTCTCGTGCCAAGGCACTCATAGCCTGCTGGCCCGCTAGCTCGGCCACGTTGGCCTGACCAACACCCTCATGCACTGCCGGAATATCATCCGGTAAAGGTGCTTCCTGCCTCGCAGGCCTACCACGCCTAGCACCTCTTCCTCGCCCTGACATCCTAATAAAGGTAATACAAAACGTTAGCACATTCACAAATGTGCCAAAACTAAACACTCACGTCCTAATGCATGGACAACTGTAATTCACTCCACGTAAGTACATAAACACATAAGCACTTACGAATTTCATCTCTGGATAATGATAGTCCCGAGGCGTTACTAGAGTTCTGGTTAGAAACAGCATTGATCAAGTGCCTTTCCAACAAGACTCATAGAAACCCAAGGATCCAATCAACATCCTAGAAACTAAATCCCATACCCACATAGTCACATAAGCATGTTATTAATTAAGCATGTAGCATATAACACTACATCTAAGTCTCTATCAAGCGAGACAAACCCATTGTGATCCTAATCACTTCCCATGTACCCAAAGTATTCGAACCCAGTACGCTCTGATACCAAGTTGTAACGCCCTCAAAATAATAACATTAAACCCATCAATATAGACATGCATTGGTAATAAAGATAAACATTCTTCTATTCATCAGAGTAGTTCTATTACAAAAGATATTACATGTTAATCAACAAAAGCAAATGCCCTACGGGCTTACAGTTTTCCAAGTTAACACTTGGTTACAACAAAAGAGTGCTAACTCATTTACACATTAAGCCCTTGGCTTGAATTTACATGTAATACAACAAAAGGAAGTAAGACAACGAAAGTGTGTCGGCCTCTAGCCTCCCAAGCTATGTCCTTGGAGGTGGCATGCTACCTTTACCTGAAAATGATATTCCCATATAGGGTGAGCCACAGCCCAGTAGAAATATACTAAACCAAATATGAACAATGACTAAAAGATTAGCAGTTGATAGATGGCCAACACTGATACTTTCCTTTATCACACTTTACATTTTCATGACATATAAGTCCATATTACCATTCATTTTCCAATCCCTTTCAATTCTCAATTTACAACCATGGCTCAGAACCTGGCCAACAACTCATACGAGACAATAACTCATATCAAACACTTCTCATTTCATAATAGATAAGCATACTAGCTATATCACACAACAACAGATAAGCATACAAGCTATATCATCACTTCCACAGATATGCATATGAGCACTATCACACTTCCAATGACAAGCATATGAGCTCTGTCAACACATTAATAGATAAGCATATGAACTCTATCTATAGAGTCCATCCCATATCTCCTCCCAACACATCCGGTTTAGAGGTCCATCCCCTATCTTCCCCTAAACCGTGGAGTACATCCCCTATCTCCTCCAACACAACACAATGCATATAAACAATAATTATACACATCATCACACAATACATAAATTTAATGTATTCTTTCAACCGTCATACTCAATGACACATTCCAATGATTAGTTTCAGTTTGTCTAATCATCATGCATTGTCTACAACAATCAAGACTATCCTCCACCGATAGCCCAAAACAATTATTTATATGCAGGAAATAAATGCAACAAATGGATATAGAATCGGCATTTCCAACTAGGTGAGTGACATAAAATCCAACTACACCCTTTAATCCCATGTATTCCCAATCTCAACATTTCCAATTCAATTCCTCATTTCTCACAATTAATTTTACAAATTAATTAACCACTGTAATTAGGGCATTTTCCATAATTAACATCTCAACCCTTAGGTTCCATTTTCATTAATGTTTTAACATTAATTCCATTTTTCCATGCCAAACATGCATCTAGGCTTTTATATGGTTAAAACCCCAACTTTGTAAATTTGCACAAAAGTCTCAAACTTTCACAAAATTACCCAACTAACTCCAACATCTCAAACTACTAAAATTTAAAGACAAAACCCATAGTAAGGAGTAGGTTATCCCTACCTCAAAAGGTGACTCCCAACCGAGAAGACGAAGAAAACGGAAGTGCTCCAAACCACAAACTTTTCGGATCAAAAGGTAGCCCTCGACGATCAATAACTCTTTTGTAAAGGCCAAAGGTGAGCAAATCACTCCTACTAGATCAATACCTAGAGAGAAGGTAGAGTCCTAGAGTGAGAAGCTCAACAATGGGTTTTTTGGAAAAGTAAGAGAGAGAAGAGAAATGGAAAAAGTGATTTGAAAAGTCAAAACACGGAGCTTTAACCCAGTCGCCTCGCTCGAGCGTCCAACGCCCCGCTCGAGCGTCACTCACAGACTCCCGCTTGAGCGTCAACAATCCCGCTCGAGCGGCGAATACACACTTCCAGAACTTTTACAGAACCAGGTCTCCGCTCGAACGTTAACCCTCCCGCTCGAGCGTCACACACAACAACCCGCTCGAGCGTCAAAACTCCCGCTCGAGCGTACAACACTGCAGAGGAGATACTGGAAGATGGAAAACTACGCTCGAGCGTCGAAAACCCCGCTCGAGCGGACAGACAACAACGAAGGGCCCGCTCGAGCGTCAAAATACCCGCTCGAGCGTGAAGGCCAAAATCTGGGCAACTACTCTTGGTTTCCAAGTTCAACCACCCTGTTTCAAACTCGCCCAACACAACTCACGACTCGAATGCAAGGAGTAAAGGATGTAAACAAAACATATACAACAACCAACTCCACGGAACCTAAGTCCGGGTACAACAGTTAAAGAAAAGGGGAAACCGGAATCGCTATACAGTGTTGGTGGCTGTCAATATTATGATAGGATACATGGCTTCAAAACCCATCCAGCATCTCCATTTCATGTATCATTACTTAACTCAGGTATATATTATGCCTCTGAAGCGGATTTTTATGTATTAAATAAATAATCCATCCCATTTTGTTGGTCCACTTTTTCATTTTTGAATGCCCCAAAATAAATGTCCATTTTGAAAAGTCAATGAACAAAGTCTATAAATTGGATTATTAGTTTGATAATTTAATAAAATGCTAGGCTAAAATATCAAGCCCAACTTCAATCTTAACTAATTATAACTGGTCATAAAAAAGGGGCTGAATGTAACTATCTATATATCGGAATCCATTTTTATCTCCTTAATCCAATTCATTTTTCCTTCTCTCTGTTAACACCGCATGCAACACTGTTCTAGTCACAACATGCTCACATAACCCTTTTGCTTTACATTTTCCTTTGGTATATCCATTACAGAAACTTAGTGAGTGAATGTTAGTAGGTTATGTAGACTTTAGCTACACTTCATGCTTTTTCTTTTTATTTGGTTTTGTCCTTTTTCTTTTGGTGTCCACTCCTTCAAACTATACTATCATTGTGGCATATTTGCCTTTTTGATGTTATATTTCTTTTTTAGACTATGGTATCTTGATTTTGGCAAGTGTTTTTTTTTTTTTGTGCATCATAATTTTAAATTTTGATAACTTAATTGTGGATGTGCTTTAGGTTTGTTTGGTAATTGAGACAATGTAAAGAAAGTGTAAAATTTAAAATTATTGAATTGGTGGACTTGTGATCCTTCTATTTGGCTTTAGTTTTAGGAAATTATTTCTCTCTTGCTTTTATCTTATATATTTTTTTCATTGCTGCTTGTGACTCGTGATAGTAACTTTGGTTATTTTGCTCGTGATAGTAACTTTGGTTGTTTGCTCTTGAAGAGGCACAAAACACACAGAGGTATTCAATGTCTCTCAAGTTATAGCGATCCCGGGTTTACCCTTGTTGTACAGTGATCCGGACATGTGTCCGTGGATGTTGGTAGTTGTTTATTATCTTGTTTACATCCTTTTTACTTCGTATTTGAGTTATAGGATGTGTTGGGCAGGTTTGTTACAGGTTGGTTGAGTTTTGAAACCAAAACTAGTTGCCCAGATTTTGACCTGTCCCCTCGAGCGGGGCTTTTGGCGCTCGAGCGGGAATTGCACCCATCCAGTATCTCCTATGCAGTGTTGGACGCTCGAGCGTGGTATTGGCCGCTCGAGCGGGGTTGTGTGAGTGCCGCTCGAGCGGGGAGTTGGAAGCTCGAGCGAAGACCTGGTTCTGTAAAAGTTCTGGGAGTGTGTATTCTCCGCTCGAGCGGGTTTGTTGGCGCTCGAGCGGGAGTCTGTGACTGACGCTCGAGCGGGGTGTTTGACGCTCGAGCGGGTCCACTGGGTTTAAGTTCCGTGTTTCGACTTTTCAAATCACTTTTTCACTTTCTCTTCTCTCTCCTACTTTTCCAAAAACACCATTGTTGAGCCTCTCACTCTAGAACTCTACCTTCTCTCTAGGTTTTGATCTAGTAGGAGTGATTTGCTCACCTTTGGCCTTTACAAAAAGGTTGTTGATCGTCGAGGGCTACATTTTAATCTGAAAATTTCGAGATTTGGAGCACGTTGGGTTTTGTCTTCTTCTCCCTTGGAGCTCCGAATTTGCAGTAGGGATATCCTACTCCTCTCTATGGATTTTGTCTTTAAATTTTATTATTTTGAGATGTTGGGGTTGGTTTGGTAATTTGGTGAAAGTTTGGGGCTTTTGTGTTATTTTACAAAAGTTGGGGTTTTATTCATAATAAACCTAGATGCATGTTTGGCATAGAGAAATGGAATAGATGTTGAATCATTGGTGAAAATGGGACCTAAGGGTTGAAATGTCAATTATGGTTAATGACCTAATTACATTGTTTGATTAATTGGGATAATTAATTGTGAGAAATGAGGAAATGAAATGTTGATTGAATATCCATTGTGCATTTATTTTCTGCTTAGAGATAACTGCTTTGGGCTATCGGTGGAGGATAGTCGTGATTGTTGTAGACAATGCATGATGATTAGGCAAACGGAAACTAATCAATGGAATGTGTCATGAAAATTGACGGTTGTTAGAATACATTAACTATATGTATTGAGTGATTGTATATAGAACCAATGTGTTTGTATACGTTATGTGTAGAGGAGGAGATGGGGGATGTACTCCGCGGTTTAGGAGAAGATGGGGGATGTACCTCTAAACCGGATAGTGTTGGGAGAAGATAGGGGATGAACTCCGTAGATACAGCTCATATGCTTGTCTAAAGAAGTGAAGATAGAGCTAATATGCTTATCTTTGTGAAGTGTGGATATAGCTTATATGCTTATCTGTGAATGTGGGATATTGTTGTTATACATATCTGTTGAGAATGTGGATACAGCTTAAATGCTTATCTGTGAATGTGGGATATAGTGTTATACATATCTGTTGAAAGATGATAGAGTTTATATGCCTATCTGTTGAAAAAGGAAAAATGAAAGGTAACTTGGACTCATAAGTCGTATGACATAAATATGTGATTTATGTGAATGTATCAGTATTGGCCATCTATCAATTGCTAATCTTTTAGTCATTGTTCATGGTTGGTTTAGTGTGTTTCTACTGGGCTGTGGCTCACCCTATATGAGAATATCATTTTCAGGTACAGGTAGCATGCCACCTCCAAGGACATAGCTTGGGAGACTAGAGGCGGACATACTTTTGTCGTTTTGTTTTTGATGTATTACATGTAAATTCAAGCCAAGGGCTTAATGTGCAAATGAGTTAGTACTCTTTTTGTTGTAACCAAGTGTTAACTTGGAAAGCTATAAGCCCGTAGGGCATTTTGCTTTTGTTGTTAACATGTAATACTTATGTAACGAAACTCTGATAAATGGAAGAATGTGGTTATTTCATATGTTAATGAATCTTTTATTGATGGGTTTAATGTTATTATTTTGAGGGCGTTACAACTTGGTATCAGAGCGTACCGGGTTCGAATACTTTGGGTACGTGGGAAGTGATTAGTATCACAATGGGTTTGTCTCGCTTGATAGAGACTTAGATGTAGTATCATATGCTATGTGCTTGATTGATAACATGCTTATGTGACTATGTGGGTATGGGATTTAATTTCTAGGATGTTGATTGGATCCTTGGGTTTCTGGGAGTCTTGTTGGAAAGCACTTGATCAATGCTATTTCTAACCGGAACTCTAGTAACGCCTCGGGACTATCATTATCCGGAAATGAAATTCGTAAGTGCTTATGTGTTTATGTGCTTACGTGGAGTGAATTACAGTTGTCCATGCACTAGGACGTGGGTGTTTAGTTTCGGCACATTTGTGAGTGTGCTAATGTTCTGTGTTACCTTTATAAGGATGTCAGGACGAGGAAGAGGTGCTAGGCGTGGTAGACCTGCGAGGCAGGAAGTACCGTTACCGGGTGAGATTCCGGCAGTGCAGGAGGGAGTTGGCCAGGCCAATGTGGCCGAGCCAGCAGGTCAGCAGGCCATGGGTGCCTTGGCCAGAGAGATAGCAGGAGCTTTGGGTATTCTTAGAGCTGGGAATCAGGCAGCTGAGGCAGGGCCTTCTTTCTTGAAGTGGGAGTTTTTTCGGTCAAATCCGGACGAGTTTGTCGGGGATCCGAAGGAGCCACTGAAGGCTGATGAGTGGCTAGAGCAAATGAGTAAGACGTTCGAGATGCTTGGCATCGAGGACGGAGCACTGAAAGTGACCTTGGCATCCTTCCAACTGAAGGGAGATGCGGGTCAATGGTGGAAGTACGAGAAGGCTCGTGTTGGTGGTACATGGGAGGCATTTTTGAATGCTTTTCAGGAGAGGTTTTTGTCTGCAGTAGCTAGGGAGAAGCTGAGGGATCAGTTTAGCCGGCTTAAACAGCAGGGCTTGTCAGTGGCCGAGTTTGAGGCTACTTTTACCAGTCTGTCCAGGTTTGCACCTGAACTGGTGGCGTCCGAGGAACGCCGTTGCTATGAGTTTGAGCGGAAGTTGAAGCGGGGCCTCAAGTTGAGAGTTGGTGGGTCTTATATCCGAGAGTATAGACACCTGGTAGATACTGCTGCTCATATGGAAATTATGATGCAGGAAGAGGAGGAAGAACAGAGGGGCTCCAAGAGGAGCCAGGATGGTCAGAGTGATGGCAGGAGGCAGAGGGGTTATAACCCTCAGCAGTCTCAGGGAACAGTTTCTAGATCGACCTTTCCAGTGCCGAGTGCAGGTTCGGGGAGAGGCAATCAGGGGGAGTTTGCTTGTTACAAGTGTGGCCAGCTGGGTCACAAGGTTTCTGTTTGCCCGCAGAAGGGTGGGGGTCAGAGAGCTGCTTCTTCTTCAGCTAGACCGTAGGGTCAGAATTTGGGCAGGGGGCAGCCCTTGTCTTGTTATCAGTGTGGACAGCCTGGGCACCTGAAGAGGTTTTGCCCGCAGTTGAGTGCCACTTCGGGGGCGTCTGGTTCTAGGCAGACGTAGGGTTTTCAGCCAGCTCAGTCTGTGCAGGCCTCGAGGGCCAATCCGGGAGCTTCGTCATCCCAGTTTGTGCAGCAGTCTTTTGCTCCGAGAGGTGAGCAGGTAGACCAGGGGCCTACGGGGCGTGTGTATGCTGTTACCGCGCAGGATTTAGTACCGGCTCCATCAGTAGTGAGAGGTACTTTTCTGTTTTGCAACTCGGTTGCTAATGTGTTGATAGACACGGGTGCATCACATTCTTTTGTATCTGCTGCATTTGCATCTGTTTTGGAATTGGAGTTAGCGCAGTTAGCATCTCCTATTTGTGTAGTGTCACCTCTTGGTGGTGAGTTGATCTTGAAACAGGGTGTTAGAGGATGTGATATAGAGGTCGCCGACTACAGGCTTCCTTTTCCGTTTGTTGTCATGCCCATGAAGGGTTTTGATTTTATTTTGGGTATGGACTGGCTATCGTCATACCGGGCTGTTATCGATTGCTACCGCCAGAGGGTCACGTTATGTACCTTGAGCGGGGAGTGGTTCCATTTCTTGGGAGACCGGGTTGGTTGTGTGTTGCCACCGGGGTATGATTCGCGAGGGCGAAGCGAGCTTAGTAGTCTACTTGCCAGCTTTGAGAGTGGTGAGGGTGGTGAGACCCAGCTTGAGTTGCCGAGGGTGGTTTGTGAGTATTCAGATGTCTTTCCCGAAGACCTTGTTTATTTGCCACCTCACTGAGAGATAGAGTTCTCTATTGATCTAGTGCCCGGCACAGCGCCGATTTCTATGACACCTTACCGTTTTGCTCCAGCAGAGTTGGTTGAGTTGAAAGTTCAGCTCCAGGAATTGCTAGATAAGGGCTTTGTTCGCTCTAGTGTTTCGTCGTGGGGTGCACCGACCCTCTTTGTTAAAAAGAAAGATGGTGCCTTGAGATTGTGTATTGACTACCGGAAGTTGAATCGGGCTACGGTTAAGAATAAGTATCCTATGCCCCGTATAGATGACCTGTTTGACCAGTTGAAGGGTTCCCGTTGTTTCTCTAAGATAGACTTGAGATCGGGTTACCACCAGTTGAGGGTCAGGGAGGAAGATATTCCGAAGACGGCATTCCGTACGCGGTATGGCCATTATGAGTTTCTGGTGATGCCATTCGGGCTTACCAATGCACCGGCAGTCTTTATGGACTTGATGAACCGGATCTTCCGGGAATTCTTGGATCGGTTTGTAGTCGTTTTTGTGGACGACATCCTTATCTATTCGCCTTCTGAGGAGGAGCACGAGGCACACTTGAGAGTGGTGCTTGAGTTACTTAGAGCCCATAGGCTGTATGCCAAGTTTGGGAAGTGTGAGTTCTGGCTGAGGGAAGTCAAATTCTTAGGCCACGTAGTATCCGGGGAAGGGGTGTCTGTTGATGCATCCAAGGTTGAGGCAGTGCAAGATTGGGCACAGCCTAAGAGTGTGTTTGAGATCCGCAGTTTTCTGGGATTGGCTGGGTATTACCGTCGGTTTGTGAAGGATTTCTCCAAGTTAGCGTCATCGTTGACTAGACTGACTCGGAAGGGAGTCAAATTTGTGTGGAGTGAGACTTGTGAAAAGTCGTTCCAAGAGCTGAAAGTTAGATTGACCACCGCTCCAGTGTTGATTATTCCGGAGAGAGGGTTGGGTTATGCGGTTTATTGTGATGCCTCACGAGAGGGTTTGGGTTGTCTGTTGATGCAAGAGGGGAAAGTGGTAGCTTATGGCTCACGTCAGTTGAAAATACACGAGAAGAATTACCCCACACACGACCTAGAGTTAGCAGCAGTGATCTTTGCCTTGAAAATCTGGAGGCACTACCTTTATGGTGAGAAGTTTGAGGTATTCTCGGATCACAAGAGTTTGAAGTATCTGTTTACCCAGAGGGACTTGAATTTGAGGCAGAGGAGGTGGATGGAGTTCATCAAAGATTATGATTTTGAGTTGCATTATCATCCGGGAAAGGCCAATGTTGTGCCCGATGCCCTTAGTAGGAAATCCATTAGTGATGTAGCTTGTATAGCCATCCGGGAATGGGAGATGTTGGGAGCACTTGGTGAGTTTGATTTGCTACTGGGCGAATCTGTTGAGGCTGCGGCCTTGTTTTCTGTTGTTGCGCAGCCTACACTTGTGACTAGAGTGTTAGAGGCACAGAGAGGTGACCTTGAGGTAGAATCCCTCCGAGAGAAGATCTCCAGTGGGAAAGTTGAGAAGGGTTTGACGGTGTATCCCGACCTGAGTGTGAGATACCGAGACCGTTTGTTTGTACCGGAGTCTTGCCGAGAGGAGGTACTCCGAGAGTTTCACTATTCGCGCCTTGCGGTGCATCCGGGAGGTACTAAGATGTATCGGGATTTGGGTCGCCAGTTTTTGTGGCGGGGTATGAAGAGAGATGTGGCTGTTTTCGTATCGAAGTGCCTTACTTGCCAGCAAGTAAAGGCCGAGCATCAGAGGCCAGCGGGTTTGTTGCAACCCTTGCCTATTGCCGAGTGGAAGTGGGAGCATGTCACTATGGACTTCGTTGTGGGTCTTCCGAGGACTCAGCGGGGTAGTGATGCTATTTGGGTGGTTGTTGACCGGTTGACTAAGTCGGCGCACTTTATTCCTATGCGCGTGAGAGATTCGGTGGATCATCTTGCCGACTTGTATATTCGGGACGTAGTGAGATTGCACGGGGTCCCAGTGACGATCGTCTCAGATAGAGATCCTCGTTTTACTGCTAGGTTATGGCAGAGCTTGTAGAGTGCCTTGGGCACTAAGTTGACCTTTAGTACGGCCTATCATCCTCAGACTGACGGGCAGTCCGAGCGTACTATCCAGATCCTCGAGGATATGCTTCGGGGTTGTGTCCTGGACTTCAGTGGGACGTGGGAGAGGCACTTACCCTTGGTAGAGTTTGCCTACAACAACAGTTTTCAGTCTAGTATCGGTATGGCAACATTTGAGGCCTTGTATGGCCGACCGTGTAGGTCTCCAGTTTGTTGGGCCGAGGTGGGTGATGCACCTTTGTTGGGTCCGAAATTGGTTAGGGAGACGATGGAGAAAGTTGAGCTTATCCGTAGGAGGCTTGTTACAGCCCAGAGTCGACAAAAGAGTTATGTCGACCGTAGGAGGAGACCTTTGGCGTTTGAGGTAGGTGATCATGTCTTTCTGAAGATATCACCTAGGCGAGGTTTGATGAGGTTTGGGAAGAGTGGGAAGTTATCCCCTCGGTTTATTGGGCCTTTTGAGATCCTTGAGAGGATTGGCGAGGTTGCTTATCGGTTAGCCCTACCGCCGCAGTTGTCCGGAGTTCATGACGTGTTTCATGTGAGTATGCTTCGGAAGTATGATCCAGATCCATCACATGTGTTGGATTGGACCGATTTAGAGGTAGGTGAGGATGCCTCGTATGAGGAGAGACCGGTTCGGGTCTTGGATAGGCGGGATCAGGTCCTGCGTGGCAAGACCATTCCTTTGGTGAAAGTCTTGTGGAAACATCACGGAGTGGAGGAAGCCACTTGGGAACGTGAGTTGGAAGTTCGTGAGAAATATCCGGACTTGTTTGTTGATATGTGATCTTATATTTAAATTTTGAACTATTGTTGAACTTAAGAGCTTTTATATATGTCTTAAGTTGTGAAACATTGAAATGTTTTGGTTTATTGGAAGTATGTTTTGAAACTTGCCTCATATGGAAGTTGATTGTAGCATTGTATATGTTGAATATATCGTTGAAATTGAAAAGGAAATGCGTAATGTTGATGCATGTTGAAAGTACATATGTTGTTTACATATTGTGAAATGCCTCTTGTTAAAGGGAGGGGGTGACCGGTAATGGGTCGAATTGTTGAATGTTAAAATGTAACATTGTTTAAAATGGAGGAAAACTTGTTTTTGAAAACTTGTGCTTAATTTCGGGGACGAAATTCTTTAAGGGGGGGAGGTTATAGCGATCCCGGGTTTACCCTTGTTGTACAGTGATCCGGACATGTGTCTGTGGATGTAAGTAGTTGTTTATTATCTTGTTTACATCCTTTTTACTTCGTATTTGAGTTAGAGGATGTGTTGGGCAGGTTTGTTACAGGTTGGTTGAGTTTTGAAACCAAAACTAGTTGCCAAGATTTTGACCTGTCCACTCGAGCGGGGGTTTTGGCGCTCGAGCGGGAATTGCACCCATCCAGTATCTCTTGTGCAGTGTTGGACGCTCGAGCGTGGTATTGGCCGCTCGAGCGGGGTTGTGTGAGTGCCGCTCGAGCGGGGAGTTGGAAGCTCGAGCGAAGACCTGGTTCTGTAGTTCTGGGAGTGTGTATTCTCCGCTCGAGCGGGTTTGTTGGCGCTCGAGCGGGAGTCTGTGACTGACGCTCGAGCGGGGTGTTTGACGCTCGAGCGGGTCCACTGGGTTTAAGTTCCGTGTTTCGACTTTTCAAATCACTTTTTCACTTTCTCTTCTCTCTCCTACTTTTCCAAAAACACCATTGTTGAGCCTCTCACTCTAGAACTCTACCTTCTCTCTAGGTTTTGATCTAGTAGGAGTGATTTGCTCACCTTTGGCCTTTACAAAAAAGTTGTTGATCGTCGAGGGCTACATTTTAATCTGAAAATTTCGAGATTTGGAGCACGTTGGGTTTTGTCTTCTTCTCCCTTGGAGCTCCGAATTTGAGATAGGGATATCCTACTGCTCTTTATGGATTTTGTCTTTAAATTTTAGTATTTTGAGATGTTGGGGTTGGTTTGGTAATTTGGTGAAAGTTTGGGGCTTTTGTGTTATTTTACAAAAGTTGGGATTTTATTCATAATAAACCTAGATGCATGTTTGGCATAGAGAAATGGAATAGATGTTGAATCATTGGTGAAAATGGGACCTAAGGGTTGAAATGTCAATTATGGTTAATGACCTAATTACATTGTTTGATTAATTGGGATAATTAATTGTGAGAAATGAGGAAATGAAATGTTGATTGAATATCCATTGTGCATTTATTTTCTGCTTAGAGATAACTGCTTTGGGCTATCGGTGGAGGATAGTCGTGATTGTTGTAGACAATGCATGATGATTAGGCAAACGGAAACTAATCAATGGAATGTGTCATGAAAATTGACGGTTGTTAGAATACATTAACTGTATGTATTGAGTGATTGTATATAGAACCAATGTGTTTGTACACGTTATGTGTAGAGGAGGAGATGGGGGATGTACTCCTCGGTTTAGGGGAAGATGGGGGATGTACCTCTAAACCGGATAGTGTTGGGAGAAGATAGGGGATGAACTCCGTAGATACAGCTCATATGCTTGTCTAAAGAAGTGAAGATAGAGCTAATATGCTTATCTTTGTGAAGTGTGGATATAGCTTATATGCTTATCTGTGAATGTGGGATATTGTTGTTATACATATCTGTTGAGAATGTGGATACAGCTTAAATGCTTATCTGTGAATGTGGGATATAGTGTTATACATATCTGTTGAAAGATGATAGAGTTTATATGCTTATCTGTTGAAAAAGGAAAAATGAAAGGTAACTTGGACTCATAAGTCGTATGACATAAATATGTGATTTATGTGAATGTATCAGTATTGGCCATCTATCAATTGCTAATCTTTTAGTCATTGTTCATGGTTGGTTTAGTGTGTTTCTACTGGGCTGTGGCTCACCCTATATGGGAATATCATTTTCAGGTACAGGTAGCATGCCACCTCCAAGGACATAGCTTGGGAGACTAGAGGCGGACATACTTTTGTCGTTTTGTTTTTGATGTATTACATGTAAATTCAAGCCAAGGGCTTAATGTGCAAATGAGTTAGTACTCTTTTTGTTGTAACCAAGTGTTAACTTGGAAAGCTGTAAGCCCGTAGGGCATTTTGCTTTTGTTGTTAACATGTAATACTTATGTAACGAAACTCTGATAAATGGAAGAATGTGGTTATTTCATATGTTAATGAATCTTTTATTGATGGGTTTAATGTTATTATTTTGAGGGCGTTACAACTACCAACCAACATAGGTGGACCAACATTATCCCACATGTAAAATATTTCGCTATGTCATTCATTAGAAGCATCACATACTAATTGAAGCATAAATTTTAGTAGTACTAATTGTTCTTGCTTTCTGGTGCTTGAATTGAAGTTTGAAAGCTTAATTTCTGTTTCAAAAGCTGTAGTAATCGGTGTCTTTAAAATGATGGAACTTATGTTTAGAAACAAATGGTTTCTTTCAGTGCTGAAGTTGATGCATAATTGACGGAATTGAAGTTAAAACATAGGAAACCCAATTCAAATAGCGGAAATGTTGATGAATCAATTTGTGGACATTAACATAGATGAATCGGTTTACAGAAACTAATGGTCTGAAATGTGGATGTTTTATGGATAGTAACAAAAATGAAGGTAATTCTTGAAAACAAAGGTCAACAACCTCGATAGTTTCCATATGCTTTGTTTTTGTTTTATTTTTTAGATTCTTCTTGGAAATGATCTTGGGCATTCTTCATATCCCTTTGATGTTTTTGGAGTTCTTGAAGTGGTATTTTTTTTACTTAATTTTATTGTTTAAACCTTTATTTTTGTATATTTTGTTGACATTTGAAAATGGGTATTGACACTGGATTACCATATTGAAGTTTTCACATTGCTTAAACTTCGGGGGTTCAATGATTGGATCGGGTAATTAGTTTAAGTTGGGGGTAGATTAAGTGTTTGCTACAAAACTATGATGGTATATGTGTTCTAGCAAAATGACAATACCATGATTTTCATTCTATTATTTTTGTTGTTCACAATTTGTTTCTGCAATATGGTGAATGTCTTCTAGGCCTTGCCGTTACTTTTAGCTTTAAATTTGTCATACTCTACCAAAATATGAGATTTATATTCATATTTATTTGTCATTCTCTACCTAAATTTGGGTATGCACACTACCAAATATTTGCATCAAATGGCTGAAAATAACTTAGATTCCAAATCAATAAGTTATTAGTTTTTAATCATAACTGTTTTCAAACTCATAACCCATTTGATATTTATTTGAAATCATACGAACCATTCATGAGATTGGCTATGCAAGAATTGATAGAAAGCATGCTTAGATATTTTTTCCCTTCCCTTTTCGGAATGTCTTTAGGCACGGGTCATTCGCTAATTGTCTTATATGAAAATGAATTAAAATAGCGAATGACTCGTGCCTGATTGAGGACAAAAAATCTTAGTATCTTTGCAGACTTTCCACCAAGGTTGCTCACAAAAATTGCAGGGTATGTCATTTTTTTTTTATAATTTTATTTCTTCTCATTTGGATTGTAACTTTCTATTTGTGACACTTAATTATTGAAATTAATTTTGGGGAAATTGCAAATAAGTGTTAAGACCAAAATTTTTTTTTGCACTGAGCATGCTTGGCAGGGATTGATGTTAATAACTTTTCATTCTACGTAAAATTCACAATTCTATTGTTCTTTGGTCTTTCTCATCTAATTTTTTCATACCATGTAGGACCTTCATTCTCAACTGAAGAAATTAATTCCAGAACAACAGGTACATTCTACTAGGTTTGATATTTTTATTGATAATAGTGTAATTGTTTTGTTTAATTTTTTATTCTGATTGGACATGAACTCAATCAGATTTATTTTTCTTGTCTCTTCTATTAAAAGTTTCATTTTTGAATTCCAATTGGTTCAGTTTCTTATGTGTTTAATACGTGTGCTCATGTCTCTATCGGCTAAAGTTGAATGCTTGAGAAATACTTTTCCTTTTGAATTGTTGATTTGAAGATTGTAGTTCATTTCAACATTTAAAGATTGGGAAATTTCACATCACATAGTAATAGATAAAGTTCTGAGCCAAGAATTGAATCGACTAGACTTGTTATAAGTAGTTGTATATACTTCTTTTTGGATTATATGAAGTGTTGATTGATTTTTTTAAAAAAAATTTCTTTGTAGATAACTGAGAATAATTGCAGAGAAGTTGTGAACCTCTTTGATTTTGGTATTCCTTTACTTTTACTTTCATGCGTTTCAATCATTAACTTTGTAACCTCTTTGTAACAGGTTTGTTTATGTAGTGTTGATTAAAAAAAAAATTTGGGTATCTTTATGGATAACTAAAAGAGTAGTGCAGAGAAGTTGGGTAGAATTATTTGTGTTTCTTTATGGTTTTGATTTGTTTATTTGAAAATGAAATGGGTTGAAATTGTCTGATTTATGTGAAATAGGTTACTACGATATGAGATAAGTCGTTTTTCTTTGAAATGGGTTTCTGTGAATGGGTGACTTATGTGAAATTGTTTGATTTATGTTTAACAAATTTAACAAATTTGTCTTCAGGATACAATGAAGCCTGATCTAAAGATCTAGTCTATCGGCGTCTGCACTGACGATAATAGATCAGAACACTGTTGTTATAATCAAGAAACCAAGACACTGATAATCAAATCTGCAGAACTTGATTATTATAGCGATCCCGGTTTCCCTTTTTCTTTAACTGTTGTACCCGGACTTAGGTTCCGTGGAGTTGGTTGTTGTATGTGCCTTGTTTACATCCTTTAAT
The DNA here is from genome assembly GCF_055761805.1 of Camellia sinensis. Lineage (NCBI taxonomy): Eukaryota > Viridiplantae > Streptophyta > Magnoliopsida > Ericales > Theaceae > Camellia > Camellia sinensis. The sequence goes on from NC_138970.1 coordinate 166,885,632, forward strand.
CCTTATATTGAGTCTCAGGTTGGTTGAGCTTAGGAACTAAGTCTAGTTGCCCAGATTTTGGCTTGTCCGCTCAAGCGGGGGTTTGGGCGCTCGAGCGGGGAATACACCCATCCAGTATGTCCTGTGTAGTGTTGGACGCTCGAGCGGGGGATTGGCCGCTCGAGCGGGAGGTTGTGAGTGACGTTCAAGCGGGGAGTTAGGCGCTCGAGCGGGGACCTGTCTGCAAAAACTTCTAGGAGTGTGCATCCGCCGCTCGAGCGGGAGTTTGGCCGCTCGAGCGGGAGTCTGTGAGTGGCGCTCAAGCGGGGGTTTCCACGCTCAAGCGGGGCGACTGTTATAAAAATCCGAGACCCGACTTTCTGGATCATTTTTCATCTCCCTTTTGATTCTAAAACCCTAGAACCGTCTTCTCCCTCTCTCTACACACCTTCTCTCTTAGGTTTGATCTACTTAGAATGTATTTCTACCCTAAGTCCTTTGTTAAAAAGATAGAGTGGGTCGAGGGCTTCCGTTTAATCCGAACAATCTTGGGTTTGGAGCACTTTGGTTTTTCGTTATCTTCTCCATTCGAGTTCTTCGCTTCGAGGTAAGGATTTCCTACTCCATATTATAGGTTTTGTTCTAAGTTTTGGCATTTTGATATGTTGGGGGTTGTTTGGTAATTTTGGGAAAAACCCTAGTTGCTGTAATAAATTAATTTATATAATTAATTTAGGGAAAATTGGGGAATTTAGTTGAATTCATGGAATTAATGAATTTATTGATTAAGTGGTGTAGTTGGTAGTTTAATCACTCACCTATGAAAATGTTGGAATTATCTTAGTTGATACATCTATTTCCTGTTTAGAAATAACTGTTTTGAGCTATCGGTGGAGGATAGTCGTGATTGTTGTAGACATTACATGTGGATTAGGGAAAACTGAAACTACTCACATTGGTTAAGTCATTGATTTAGACTGTTGAATTAATACAGAAAATACATGCATTGATTGTGTGTTGTATATGACAAGTGTTTAATACATTGTATATGCATGTTGTTTTGGAGGAGATAGGGGATGTACTCCACGGTTTAGGGGAAGATAGGGGATGGACCTCTAAACCGGATTTGTTTGGGAGGAGATAGGGGATGGACTCCATTAACATCACTATTATGTGTGCTTATTGATATTGAAGTGTTTTTACATGTTATTGATATAGCACTAAAATGTGTATCAAACGGGAAGTATGAAGTGTTTTGATATGAGCCTGAGTCTCATTTGTTTTGTTGATATTGAAAGTAATGTGAATATGATATATAGTTCATTGTTGTAAGTTTGGCCAGGTTCTGAGCCATGTTGATAATAATGGAAAGTGAAATGTGTCTTAGACATTAGTGTCATGAGACTGTATAATGATACAATTGATTATCTTGGTTAACCATCTATTGAATGCTATTGCTTTATTCAATGCTTATATTTGGTTTAGTATATTTCTATTAGGTTGTGGCTCACCCTATATGGAAACATCATTTTCAGGTTCAGGTGATAAGCTACCTCCAAGGACTTAGCTTGGAAGGATTTGACTTTTGGATTTTGAAGACTATCTTCAGTTAGTTGTTTTTATTTGATAGTACATGTAAACATTCAAGCCTAGGGCTTTACTTGTATTTGAGTTAGAACTCATATTTTTGTGTCCAAGTGTTGGCTTGGAAAGATGTAAGCCCGTAGGGCATTTAATTTGATGTTACATGTAATGTTTTTATTTAGTAATACTCTGATGAATGAGATAATGAATTGTTTTCTTTAAATATTGCATGTCAATGATAAATATATAATGGGTTTATTTTGAGGGCGTTACAATTATCAATAAGAAAAACAGAAATTTGCTTAAGAAACTCTTGATCAAAAATTCAAAATCAAGAGGGAGAGAGAGAGAGAGAGAATTGCAAGAATGCTTTTTAGGATTTTGGGATGGAATGAAATGGCTGAATTCGTAGTCTATTTATAGGCCTTAATGGATCTGATCGAATGGTCATGTCCCTTGATCGCATCCGATCAGATCTGACCGTTGGATCGACGATCTATGGTACAGATCATTCTGACACCGAATAGATGCCTTGACTATTCACACCTGATCACGATCGGGTGCCATCTCGTCCGTACGATCACGCGCATCTCCAATCAACGACTACGATCAACCCGCTTCAGATCGAACACACAACCGTTTGATCGGTTGGTTGACTCATTGCCAGCGGACGACACGTCATTGCCACATGGAGCTGACTGTATTCCACGTCATCGCTCCAACCTGTCCTATGGTGCAGATCATTTTGACACCGAATAAATGCCTTGACTATTCACACCTGATCACGATCGGGTGCCATCTCATCCGTACAATCGTGCATATCTCCATTCAACGACTATGATCAACCCGCTCCAGATCGAACACACAATCGTTTGATCGGTTGGTTGACTCATCGCCAACGGACAACATGTGAGTGCCACGTGGAGCTGACTGTATTCCACGCCACCCATGCCACGTCATCGCTCCAACCTATCCGATGCAAATAGGAAAGCGCCCTCATGGCGCCGATGCGTCTGTGCCAAGTGCAAAGTGCGCCATCAAACGCCACACAGCCAACGCCACGCACGCGCGTGCGGATGGTGCGAAGCACCATCCTTGCGGTGTGGGTGCATGCACACTAGCTTTCATCCCACAATTCCATATTCAAAGGAATATTCCATGTAGCACTTTATTAAATGCTCCATGTTTTCCTCTCTTTCCAATGTGGGACAAAGTCCCCAAGCTTAATTAATGCTTTCCAAATAAAAATAAGGAAGGCTTTGAAAACACCCAAAAAACAAAATATAAATTTTAAAAACCATTTTTAAAATTCCCCAACATATTGCAAACACTTTAAGATGGAAGTATTAATGGTGCATATTTAACTTACCCTATTTTTAAATTGAATGTGTAAATTGCAAGGGTTGTGAGCGAAGGTGTAATGTGGCAACATGTTTCTTGAGTTTATTAAACAAATAAACAGATTTCTAGAGTGTGCTTGCTGTTTTCTCTTTTGTCCAATTGTTTATTGAGTTCAACAAGTCAATGGTGGCAGTGAATTCTATGGATGTCTCCAACAATTATCCTAAATCAGTAAGGCATAGAAGGAATTTTTTCTTTTGGTGATAGGGAATTCTATTTTGATCATAGATTGTAAAACTATTTATAAAATCCATATTGTGGTAGTGAATTCTATTTTGTAGTTCAAGTCTGATTGTGAAATTTGTTTGATCTTAGATTTTATTTTTTTTAATTATTGTTTTTTGATTCTGTTTTGTTGCGTGGCTTTAAATTTTATTTTTCTTCATTTTTTTTCAAGTATCATTTCTTTTTGTGGTTTTGTGATTTTAAAATAATTAATCAATATGCTAATCTGACCCTTTTAGATCCAATAACGAGCACCTTTGTTTTGAAGGAAAATGCTCTATTGCAGCTCCACGTAGAGGAGGGAAAGAACCATCCAAAAATTCCTAATGTGAGTTTGCCTTATAATATTGTTTTCCTTTTCGTTCTACAATATATGAGCCTTTCAAGCCATTCACTACTCTCTCGCAATCTCTCTTTCTCTAATGTGTTTTGCTTTTATATTGTAGCACTAAACTTCAATTACAATAGAAAATAAGTGTGAGCGACCATTTACAGCTATTGTGGCGCATTTGATATTGAAGATGAAGCTTCTAAAATTCGTTGTGAGCCCAAATCAAGTGATATGAAAATGATATCAAAAGTGAAAAGAAAGAAGGTCCCTTTTTTTGCCCCTAATATAAATTGTTTTTCTTTGTTTCATTGTTTTTGCCGCTATTGTTTGTTTTATTTTCTTTTGTGTGTGTGTGTGTGTGTGTGTGTGTTTCTTCTAGGTTTTGATTTGCTTCCTCCACTAGATTAGTTTTTCCCTAAGTTAGGCATTCCTTACGCCCCAAATCTTTCTTTCTTCTAAATAGGGGTGTTGTGGAAGTGTCTATAGCTTTCATGTTTTGGACTATATGCAGTGCTTTGTTATCCATGAAAGATGAGTATAGTTCTTGGTTTAGTTATGTTTGGGTTGAACTTTGTTATCATAAAATAATTGTGATTTTCCATATGATTTGAGATTGGATTTAATAGCTAAATTTTGGAGCCCTCAACAAATTTTCTATATGAATTTCTCTTTCCATATCTTCTTAATTGCTCTCTCTTTTCAGCCACTGATGTAGCCCCTCTGAATCACTGCTGCAGCACTTCCATCTCGACAATTGCAAAGGGGAAACAGAGAGGGCTTCATCTAGGGCTTCATTGTGCCTGAGCTTGATTTGAAAATAATTGCACAGGGGTAAGTACTCTATTTATACCATTTGGAGCATCAATTATGTTTTTCTCACTCTCTATTTAACTATTCCTTTTCTCTACTTAATTATGTTTAATTCAGTTTCATTCTCTTTCTTTCATTTTTCTGTTGTGGTAAGTATCTTTTATAAGCATTTCGCTGTAATCTTTGTTTCAAATAAAATTTCCCGGTTAATTTTATTTAATGAACCTTGGATTTAATTTTAGTCACATTTGCCCGTTAACATTGATTTCAATTTTCATTCTTTTTTTGTTGCCTACCAATTGTTAGACATAATGTTTCAACTAGAAAATGAGGTGTGCATTATCACAGGAATGGAAACTCCAGCTAAGCTTTAATTGTTTTAGATTTTCTATTCCTTCTTATTTATAAATTTGAATTTAATTTTGTTTGGTTTTACTGTCTTGACAAATTCTTCTTCATTATAACAGGACCCTCTTGGTGGTGGACAAACCTTCCAATCAATTGGTGAATGGATTAGTGTTGGCAAAGCCATCTGATCAAATGGAAAATCGATTGGAGTGTCCAATTCTTCCAATCGGTTTGTTAATCGATGTTTTTGCAAAATTTTGGATGTGAATCAATTAGTTAACTAACGTTACAGACTTGTAGAAAAGTGATATTGGGTCTTTACAATGTTGGTGGCTGCCAATATTATGATAGGATACATGGCATTAGAACCCATGCATCATCTCCAATTCATGTATCATTACTTTAATCGAATTTTTATGAAAATTGTTTATCACAATTTACTAATTACCAAGTGTTAATGTTGTTTAATTAAAATTTGTCTTAAATGTAATAAGCATTAATTATTAAATATAAACTATTAAGAACATAGTAATCGTTATTTTAAAAGTTAATTATTGAATTAAAAAATAATAATTCACACTACTAGAAAAAGGGGTATATGACACGGAACTTTTTGCGACGGTTAGTATTCCATCGCTAATAGTCCCTTATTGCGATGGTAATTTTTGTCTCAAAAAGAAGGAAGCATATGTTCAATGGTTTTTGCGACAGTAAACCTATCGCTGTCGCAAAAGGCTCATTTTTTACGACAATTCTTCCCTCTCAACGTAAATATATATATTTTTAATTTTTTTTTTTTCCGATGGGCAACATTGTGCCGTCGCTAATAGCCACAAAACACCCAAAAGTCCCAAATTTCTCAAACGCTTGGTGCCTTGATACTTTCGTTTTTCCCTCTCTCTTTCCATCTTCCATCTTCCATCTTCCATCTTCAAGTTCTCTCTCTCTCTCTCTCTGTCTCTCTCTCTCTCTCTCTCCATCTTTCATCTACTACTAGTTCACTCCTACTGGCATCAATTTATTGACCCACCCTCACCAAGCCGACATCGACGCCCACTCTCTCTCGATCTCGGTCAGTACATGGATATCACCTCTCGCAACCCCAACAGCACCAGCGTGGGAAGAGTTCTAGGTAACCCTCCTCTCCTCTCCTTTTCTTTCCCCTCACACTCGCTCGCACAGACCTTTACAATCTCTCTCTCTTGCTCATGTGTTACCCTTACAAACTGTTTATAGCAGCAGCAACAGTAACTTCCCACCGATTCTCCCTCTGGCATCCATGTATATCTCTCCTCTGCTATCCTTTGCTCTCCTCGCCTGTCCTCTCCTCTTTTTCTCTTCTTTTTCCTTCATTGGAATCAAGCCCTCTTCATTGGATTTAACTAAATAAAAATAAATAAACCAACCCTAAACAACAGTTTTAATCCAACGCATTATGCAACAGTTTCACAATTAAATCTCGTGTTGAATTTGTGAAAAGTGATACTCCATTTTTGTCGATGCAAGTATGAGTGTGGGGATTGGAACCTTGGAAAGTGGTGCAGAGATTGGAGATTGAGAGAGAGAGGAGAGAGGGTGTGAAGGGTTGATTAGTTGATTCAAAGTGCTATGAATGTGCTTGATGAATGTGTGTGCTCTTCACCTGTCTATTTCTATTTGTTTTGATGAATGTATGTGCTTTTCATTTGTATATACAAGCAAAACTGCAATATTTTCAGTGCAAAAGATGGAAAATGTTTTGATGGGTGAGAGAATTTAAGTGGGTTTTGGAAGAATGGGAAGATGAGAGTAAAAATTGGGGGGACGATAATGAGGTTTGAGAGACATGTGAAGGTGGGATATGGGTTGGAGGTTGGAGAAGAGAGAGAGAGTAGTTTGGGTGTGTGTATTGGGTTATATGGTCTGAGGGCTTTGAACATAGTAGTGTGTTTTAGGGGTTTGGGATTGTGAAGATTTGGTTGGGAGTTGAATGAGAAAGTGTTGATTGATGAAGAAGAAGCCATTTGAGCAGCCGGCAGGTCAAATGGCAGCAGTTGAGTACAGGGTGCGTGTCTAATTGAGAAACTCATATCATGATGTATTTTTTACTTTTGCCTATTGTCTAAGCCATGTCATCATCTGTCAAAGGAACTCATATCATCATCTATTTTTTACTTTTGGCTATTGTCTAAGCCATTCATAGTTTACTATGTTAAAATTTAAAAGTTTTGGTGACCTGTTAGGAAGTCCTTTGCATTGATTTATTTTTATTTAATCCGTCCTCACTCTTTCACAAATTTGTGAAGGGGCACCCCTCCCTTGGGCTAAGTAAGGAAAGTGGCACCCCTCTGAACCTTGAATCATCTGTCAATATATGCCTAGGTTCCAGCCTTTTATTTATTTTTTCTCTTAATTTAAAAATAAAAAAAATTAAATACCCATTTATCTTGGCAACTACATGGAGGATTATGGGTTTTCCGCCATTAAGCTTTAATTTGTTGTTTAGCCCTTGGCTGCTAAGAAATACTGATTACCCATGATCGCATTTGACCAGTTCTTTATTAGAGCTTATCTAAATTGTGTTATGGTCAATATTACTTTTTTGCTGAGTTTAGGGTAACATTCAAACCCTTAGTGCTGCTGATCTTGACAGCTATCATGCTCATGCATGGCTTCTTTCTCCTCCTTGTCAGCCTTACACTCGGCAAAGTAAAATTATTCTCTTCTCTGCTTGTTAATTTCATTTTGATTGGCAAGGTGTTCTCAAACTGTTATTATTTAGGTCTTCAAAAGGGCTCGACTGATGCTTGGGCATCTTTTTTTCTCAAAATTCTTGAACTTATACCAAAAACTTCTCAACCTCCTCCCATGATATTTGTGGAGAATGTTGTAGGGTTTGAGGTTTGTATAGAAAACTTTTATCTCAATAAATAAATTCAGTTCCCTTTACATATATATTATTAACACTTCTTTTTTGTTTCTTGCTTTCTTGTTTTATCTTCTTTTACTCTTCTTCTTTTTTTTTTTTTTTTTTGATAAATAACCAAACTTTATTGATACAGCACCATTCTTTTTCTCTTTCTTTTTTCATGTGTATATGTTGCAGGCATCTGATATGCATAGAATAATGATTGAGATATTGGCAAAAGCTGATTTTGTTACACAGGAGTTCATTCTTAGCCCATTGCAATTTGGTGTGCCCTATTCTAGGCCACGTTACTTCTATCTGGTAACTTCTCTTTCTCTCTCTCTCTCTCTCTCTCTCTCTCTATATATATGTGTGTGTGTGTGTGTGTGTGTGTGTGTCTATTTATATGTAGGTAGGTGTGGGTTTGTTTGTTTGTGATCCTTTGAATGGTTTGTAGATGGAGTCTGTTAATTTATTTGGTGTCAAATTTTATAGTCCCGAGTTATATGATTGTCCTTTTTAAGTGATTAGTGGCTATTCCCTTGTAAGATGTAGAAAAGGCATAGAAGAGTTGCTTCCAAGCCCTAGCCCTTGATTTGGAACAATTAGTTAGGGGGGGTTGGTGGCGGCATTCCACAAATTGCATAGTTGTTTTTGAGTGAATTATTCTTTAAGTAAGTTTGCTGCTGGTTGTCAATTTATACGTGTGAAATATGTTTAAAGAGTTGAGAGTATTTTGGTATATTTTCAAACTTGCTGGACATGGGTTGTTTTTGGTTGCCCATGGCTAGTAGTTGGGTAATGTTATTAGGTTTCTATTTATAGATTTTAGTTGGTCTAGAAGGGTTTTAAAATTGAAGTAAGTTTCTCATTTTGGAGTTACAGTTTTGGTTAAAAAAATAGTGGTAAAGCCTTATATGATTTGGCGATATTTCAATTTTAACAAAGAACAAGGTAAAGATCATTTTCACTAGGTTTAAAGCTTTCCATGATTGTGTGATGCAATTCTAACAATAAGTTTGATAGAAAGATGGGTATCCTAGAACTTTTGAGTTAAGATTCTGGTATTCAAGTCTCACGACCCCCACAAGTGCAGTGCATGGCGGTCAAACTAGTCAAGATCTGCCGTTTTGTTCTCAAAATGGGAATATTACTGTTCCATTAATAAATAGCTGACATCAAAGAACGGCCAAAAGGAACGTTGTTTACCTAGCCAGTTGACCCACTGTTTGTATCTGCCGTTTTGTTCTCAGAATGGGAATTTTTTAACCTAATGAGACAGGCAATATTTGAATTCAAAGGGATGGCTGAATAGGTCTACATTGATTATACTTTTGGATCGGGACATAATGTCACCCATATAATACTAGTGGATGTTGCATTCATAAGGGTATGATTAGTGTATGGCATCAGAATTCAAAATTGTCACAAAGTACTAGATTGAGCAATTTCAACAAAGAATATGGCCTTTTGCTTTATGAATAACAGCCAGATTGTGCGACTTTTTAACTATTATGAACTGACCAAAATATGAGTATTGAATCAAGGGGTGCTATGATATTTATGTATAAGAAAAAAAAGACTTTTTTTCTTAGAACCACAAAATCTTTAATGAATTGAAGTGTGGGTCCTTGTAGTCGTTAGGTAAATTACACAGTTTACCTTGATAGCGTTTGTAGCTGAGTCAAACTGTCAATGCTCAGTCTGCTTCTATGTTATTTCACTTATATAAATACTGTATGTGGTTGGTTGTTGACCTACATCTTAGTTTTCTTTAAATGAATCATGGTTGCTCTAAAACTTTTTTCATTCCCGTCGATGCATATTTACGATCACTATTCGATTTACATTGCCTGTCTTTCTGATTCATGTGTCTCTTAGTATATTCTGTAGTAGTTGCTCTACATGTATTGCTATGTCTAGTATTAATTTCTTATCCCATTTGTTTTCATGACAGTCTCTTGCTGCTGTATTGATTGTTAGAGGGGTTTTGTTTCCCACTGATGTACTCAATTGAAGATTGTGCTGCATATAACAAGAACAGATCAAATGCCATCATTAAAAATGAAAACCAAGTCAACCTTAGGGTGTTTAAGAGAAAAAATGGTGTCCATGTATGCCAGAAGTCAAACATGATATCGAAGAATTTTAATGGTTTTAGAGGGAAGTGCTAACATGATAGGAGTTGATCGAATGCTAAGAACTGCTTTCAATGGTAACAATGCGCCAATTGTAAAATGTGTGTGTGTATGTGTTTTCTTTTTTTAAAAAAAATTTAGCTTTTGAAATTGAGATTTTAAACATACATGTCAGTTAATAGCCTCTTCTTACTGAGGCTTTCAATGTTCTAATGTCTTTCCGTACTGTCACCAATCTCTTTTCTTTCTTTAGTTAGATTCGCATATTGAGAGCCATTCTCTTATTCTCTTAGTTTTCTCATGGATTCCGTTGGAGTCATTATTTCCTTCTATCAACTGAAGTTGGAGAGTTCTGCAGAATATGAACTTTGATGGCCAGATAGGCCTATGTAGATTGCCAATTGGTTTACTGATAAATTAGAACAGATAATTAGATTGAAAAATACTCAGCGGTTTATTTCTTGTTTTTGCTACTCGAACTGTTCCCCATATTTCAAAAGTCAGACAAGGTGTTCCTAGAATGTTATCATAGTTATGTGTAACAAATGATGGTTGATTGCAGGAATCTACACCACCGACCTGTGCATCAAACTTGGAGACAATTTTTTCACCAACTTTGGAGTCAAATGAAGTTCACAGTGAACCAGAGATCAACAATGATGCAGGTACAGTTTAGAATTTTTCTGTTTATGCTGTCTTGGGAATTGTTTTTTTAATCTTAAATTAGAGATTTGTCGCTAGACCATGTGTACTTTTTGACATGAAGATGAAGTTTTTTGAGAAATTTTGTTTGGGTGTTGTTCCATTCGTCCTAAAAAAGGTGGAAATGAAAATGCCGGAAGTCACTGCTTCATGTTTCCAGAGAATGGTCTGTATGTATCTGAAGTGAATTATCTGTTTCTTTCTTTTGGTTTTGAATACAATATTGATTAGCTAAAGCTCCCCATAATTCAAAATTTCCTTCACTAAAAGGCACTTTAAAGAGATTGGGTTCACATATTTAAAAAAATTACAACATCCTCGACCAGTGCGAAAATTGTAAGATGAGCAGAACAAAAAAGCAATTACTAGACCCCCAATGCCTGCATAGCATTCAAACTCATTTCATTTGTTGCCTGCACACTAGCTTAATTCTTTATCACTTGCATTCCCAACTCATTTAATGTATCACTTGAATGAATAATGATGAAATTTTGCTTGATCTGTGAAGAGTTCTTTGTTGGAGATGGGAGTATAAATCTTTGCACATGTTTGTAAAGAATGTCAAACAACATAGATTTTTCTTATTGGATTATGTTTTTATAAAATATTTCAAGCGCATGTCTTAGGTTTGGAAATATAAACCATCTTCTGCATATGACAGCGCAAAGCAGAAGATTCACGTTCAGTTTTGAATTGGTCGTGCCAAAAATGGATTGACATAGTCTAAATAAGCCTTACCTTCCTCTTATCTCTATGCAGGGAGTAACGAAGATCTTGATCCATCGATTTTGGGAGCTGATGACAGTGATGATAACAGCAGGAGCTCTAGTGAATATCAAACTTGCATTGTCTCAGATTTCTATTTCTGACATGGTTGTTGCAGGCTTACCCATTGAAGGCAACTCAATTTATGATGACATCACAGAAGCTAGTTGCTTGCTTGATTAAAAATTGATGAGCCAAGTACGTTTTTTGATGTGGCTAAGGAATACATGATATTGCCTTTCCTTGAGGATACCAGGAGGTAGGTGGTGATCATGATGGCAGAACATTTGAGGACACCATTATAGATTCAGATGATTTAAGCTTGTATCTTGCAATCCATCAGTTGAGATCCTGCAATGAGGAACCTGATGTGAATCCCTACTTAGCTTCAGATCAATTAGAGTGCTTTGATCCACACATGTTTATCAGAAATCTACCTGACCTACCAGATGTGGTGCCAAATTTTCACCCCACTACATTGCTAAATGAAACACAAAAAATGAAGTCCACTACCCTAGTACTGGATTTGGATGGTAAGAAAATTGAACTCCTTTGATGTGTTTACTATTAATCTCGATATTTTTTCATTTTATCTTATCTAGTTTATTTCTTGGTTATGTCAGTATAATATTTATGATCCACACCTATAGTGAACTTTCAACTTCGGGTGTACTTGTATTTCTACGAATCATTTTAAAGAATTTTTACATAAGTTGATTCTTCCAAAGGTTGGTCACACTAGCTTTCATTTGTGCAGAAACACTTGTCCACTCTACGTTGGAACATTGTGAAGATGCGGATTTTAGTTTTCTAGTCTTTTTCAACATGAAAGTGCACACAGTCTATGTAAAATAGAGGCCTTATCTGCAGATGTTCCTAGGGAGGGTTGCTCAGATGTTTGAAATTGTGGTGTTCACAGCCAGTCAAAGCATCTATGCAGAACAGCTTCTGGATATAATGGATCCAGATAGAAAACTTATCTCTCGTCGAGCTTATCGTGAATCATGCATTTTTTTCAGATGGAAGTTACACCAAGGACTTAACAGTTTTAGGTGTTGATCTTGCAAAAATTGCTATAATTGACAATTCTCCTTGGGCAGATTTCCTGCCCATTGACTTTCACGTATCCTTTGTAAAGAATATTTAGTAGACAATTGTTACAGGGTAAATATATACATATGATTTTTTAGATGTGGATGTGGATGTGGATGTGGATGTGGATGTATTTTATTTTAGAAAATATTAATAATTTGTACAGGGAATGAATTAATAAAATATATATAGATTTTATGAAAATAATTTTATTGCGACAATAATAAACCGTCTCTAATGTAATTATCATTTCCTTACATTTTATTAGCGACAAGTTAACCTGTCGCATATATATCGTAGTTCAAATCTTCAGCGATGGTTTAAACTATCACAAATATGGTATTAATTTAATTTTACTTTTTTGCAACATTTTAGACCGTCGCTAATAATATTTTTTGTAGTGGTTTAAGCTGTCACGAATATGATATTAATTTAATTCTACTTTTTTGCGACGTTTTAGACTGTCGCTAATAATACTTTTCACGGCATCAAATACAGTCGCTAAAAATTTTTTGGCTACAGCAACCAACATTGTCACTAAAAGTGAAGTTTTTTTTCCTTTTTGTGTCAGGTTAAACCGTCGCAAAAATCATTGATTAGCCGTCGCTACAAGAAAGCGACGGTTTGTAACCGTTGCAAATACTTTTTGTTACACCCCCTTCCGCCACCCCCCATTTCCCATCGCTACTCCGTCGCAAAAAGTCTTTTGCGACGATATATGAACCTTTTGCGACATTTAAGACCGTCGCAAAAGCTCCGATTTTTAGCAGTGTCATTGGTTAAATTAGTGTTATCAAATATTAACATAATTTGTGTTAGTTTGAGAATTTCGATTGTTCATTATATACTATTATTTTAGCTTCCAATTACAGTAGAGAGCGAGCGAGCTCTTGTAGTTTCAATGTAGGGGAGATAATGTGAATCCATGAAGCTTTTGGGTTTTCTTCTTGTCACATTTCTCATGAATAATGAATTAAATTGCATCTTGGAATGTAAAGGATTTAATTAAATTGCATCTGGTTTAGACCTTGTATAGATTGCTTAGGAGTCATTCTAGATGGCAAAGAAGTTAACAACTAAGTATTGTTTGATATCTGTAACAAAAAAAACAAGTATTGTTTGATAGGACAAGGAATTGATTTCTTCTTAGTACTTAGTTTTACACCTACTTCTTGTGAATTTTTGTTATTTATATTAAAAAATAAAATTCATCTTGTGCATTTTTGATGATGTTGATTTCGAATAACAGGTTGGTACCTGCCGTGCGGAGTTACATAGATGCCAAAAAACAGAAGGTCAATTATTTAATGATGGAATTTTAGATTTATTTATTATTTAAAATTTGTATTGGGACTTCAATGCTTATTTGATTTGAAATCAGAGGAAATAATTTATTGACAATAAAACACTGAAATCAAATATGCGGAAATAATGATTGTGTACTAAAATTTAGCATGAATTTTATTCAACTGGATAAGTATTAAATGCCATGTGTCGGGGTTGAATTGATGGGGAACTTTAGCATGAACTTTTTTTAATTTTTGTTTCCCGATAAATCTGATAAATTTGTAGTATTTGATAGTAGATCTAATAATATTTGAAGCTTTCAATGGTAGTTTTGGTAGTTTTGTCCTTGTTTTTCACCCCCTTGATTGGAGCTCACTTTTAGTTCTTTAATCATCAAGTTTAAATATGATAAGAGAAGTGAAGGGTTGGAGATATTCTTTAATAATCAATTTCAAACATTGTGGTGGCCAAGCCCATCAAATCAATTGACCAATCGATTGGTGATGGCCAATCGATTGGTCATTTGATTCCTATGCACATTGTTATTTTGTATAGGACACAGCCAATCAATTGTGTAATTGATCATTTATTGATGTTAATAGAATATGAGTAACTTGGTAAAGTGACTTGAAGTTGCATTGAGGTGCTAAGGTTTCCTGGAGCTTAAGCGTGAGGTGCAAGGCGAGGTGCTAGTTGTTGAAGATAACCAAAATATTAATATTGGCAAAGTTTTAAACATAAAACAAATATTCTTAGATAGAGTCGAGTGGAGAAGAAAGATTCATGTAGTCGACCCCATTTGATGGGATTTAAGGCTTGGCTTGGTTTGGTTTGGTTTAATGACATTCAATATTCCAAAAATCATGAAAAATAACTTTCAACGTTTCAAAAATAATAAATTATAACATTCAATCTTACTTTGCCCTATACTATCTATCTTTCTTTATAAATTTATTAACGTGATTCATTCCTTTTTTTTAGATAAGGAACTCACACCATATAATACCTTAGTGGTTTTAATTTTAAAGCGGGGCCAAATTGCCTAATAACTTCAATCATTGGATGAAACTGTTATAATTCATTACATTGAAAGGAATCCCAAAGCCACATATCCATCTTGCAATCCCAGAGCTCTTACTTAATGCCTAGACCTTTTTCTGATATGAAAATTGGGGCTCAAAGTATGTTTTACATTTTATATTAAAGGGGTTGTAATTTCATATGGTTACACACACAGAATAAGGATGGAGCAAAAATTTAAATAAAGTGCATGAGGTGTGCGCCACTCCCTTAAGATGCGCCTCAGGTGCGCCTCGCTCCTAAGCGCGCCTTTTAAAACACTTAGTTTGAATTTCTAAGAGTGGTATGTAACTAAAATTCTACCAACCTTTCTGTTGGTTGAGTGGAAGTGCCACAGACTAAGTAGGCGAATATCTTTCCTTTTGCAATATTGATTTCAATTTCTGCCTATGTAATACCTTTTTTTTTATTTAAATTTGATTGTTGCTCATGTTATAAAATGCTAAAATGCAAATTCTATGAAGTCAATTTGTGCAAGGAAGCATTTAAAACGTGAATGCTCACATTTTATAGCTTTAATTTGTTTATTTTTTTGGTTTTTATGGGAATGAATCTTGATTCTAGAGAACTTCTTCGATTGTTTTTGGTATTGATTTTGTTAATTTTTTTTGATAGCTTCTATTTTTGTGTCACTGGTGTGTATATGTGAAGGTTCAATTGCTGCCCAGACTAGTAGTGCTTCAACAGAGAAAACACAGGTATTGTTGATGTGCAATTTAATTGCTTTATTTACATTTATGTTACGAATTCATACAAACATGTTATTGATTGCTTTAACCAAACATTGGTTTTGTGTTTGTGATACTATATATTTGATTTGGTTTTTATCTTTTTGACTGGATTGGTTTGAGTCAAGATCCATTACAAGTTTTGTGGTGGATATGAATTTGTCATCAACGTGCAATGAAAGTTGTGTATTGCCTTCATTGCACGATTAACATGAACCGTAAGCTTAATGAGGTCTACAAGAACCTAAGTGATTTTTTTAATCTATATTATCTAAAAAACTAAAACCTTAAATTGATTTTTTGGAGTATTATTGTGTCCATCGATGGTGTTGGTTGTTTTATTTGCTTTGTAGAACCTGACAATGATGAAGATGAGATCTATTTTTTGTTTTTTTAAGTGTTTGTTTTTTATTTTTATTTATTTATTTTAATTGGGTTGAAAGCTTTAGTTTGTTTGGTAGTTGAGATAATGTGAAGGTGTAGAAATTAAAATTGTAGACGTGCTTTAGTTTGTTTGGTAATTGAGACCATGTACAGAAACTGTAAATTTTAAAATTATTGAATTGGTGGATGTGTGATCCTTTTATTTGGCTTTAGTTTTTGGAAGTTATTTTTTCTCTTGTTTTTATTTATTATTATCTTTTTTCATATGCTTGTGACTCGGAATAGTAACTTTGGTTATTTGTTCTTAAGGAACCACAAAACACACTGAGTCATTCAATGTCTCTCGACTACCAAAGTTTAAATTATGTTTTAGAAGTTGTAGTAATCAGTGACTTTAAATTGTCGGAACTTATGTTTAGAAGAAAATGTATCTTTGAGTGCTGAAATTCACGCATAGTTGACGGAATTGAACTTGAAACATAGGAAATCCAATTCAAATAGCTGAAATATTGATGACTCAATTTGTGGACATTAACATGGATGAATTGGTTTACAGAAACTAATGGTCTGAAATGTTGATGCTTCATTGATAGAAACAAATGAGTAAAAGTTGGAAAATGAGTCCCAACTGTCGGTAGAGCACCGGAATTGGTAGCATAGTATTGGCGTGTGCTTAAATTATTAGTTGCTTATGATTAATTGATATCAGAGCATTGGCAAGTGTGCTTGCATTATTATTTGCTTTGTTTGTGGACATTAACATGGATGAATCGGTTTATAGACCAAATCAAATGCACAACACATGTACATATGAGGAATTTACTTATGGAATTTGTAAGCCATGGTGTTATACTTATGGAATTTACTTTTCTTATGAACAGGCTACTTAAGGATTCAAGCGATTATTTGAAGATATGTATAAGTCATGCTTTTGCTCATGGCATTTTATATGTATGATGTCAAGAAAGACGTATGGACAACTTTGATATTTTGGTTTTTTGACCTAGTTGGGAGATAAGGAATTGATATCAGAGCATTGGCAAGTGTGCTAACATGGATGAATCGGTTTATAGACCAAATCATACGCACAACACATGTACATATAAGGAATTTACTTATGGAATTTGTAAGCCATGGTGTTATACTTGTGGAATTTACTTTTCTTATAAATAGGCTACTTAAGGATTCAAGCGATTATTTAAAGATATGTATAAGTCATGCTCTTGCTATTTTGGTTTT
Source organism: Camellia sinensis (assembly GCF_055761805.1). Taxonomy (NCBI): domain Eukaryota; kingdom Viridiplantae; phylum Streptophyta; class Magnoliopsida; order Ericales; family Theaceae; genus Camellia; species Camellia sinensis. The sequence goes on from NC_138970.1 coordinate 166,902,612, forward strand.
CTCACGTGGTTGGGAGATAAGGAATGCAAGTGCAACTAGTGTTGTGTTTTGTGAAGGGTTGGTACCCTCTTTGTAAGGGCTTCAATTTTGGCTTTTGTTGGAAGTGAGTTTTAATTTTTGAATATTTAAAAGTGATACGTACAACCCTTGCTAACCAAATTTTTTAATGTGGCAATTAGATAACCGATATGTGAACTTTGTATGCCTAATATTTTTTGGCGAGTTGGATATTAACTACTTTGTAAATGTATTGTATATCAATTATTTTATTGAAATGAAAAAAAAAAAATTATTTTATTGAAATGAATGAAATATGCCCCAAATTTTCTCAAGTGTTTAAATATTACATTTATTGGTGTTCATGTGATTTTTAATTTCTCTGATGGTTTGCTAATCAATTTTTTGTTTGAACAAGATAATTGGATTTTGTGTATGGATTGACATGGATGATATTAAGTGAAGGTCCACAATTGATTAATCCACATTTGCAATTTGGGTGGCCTTTTGTGCTTAATTGATTGGCATACTTGAACAATTTGGTTGGATGTTATTTTAAAATTAATTGTGTAATCGATTCAAAGTGAAATTGTTAGGCATTGGACATATATTATAATTGCACAATCTATTGGGAGTGAATATATATGGTTTGGATTTGGTTGATATTTGATCCATGACGAATTGTACAATAATATGAATTCTTTTGTAACCGATTGATTTTGCAATTGATTAGTAGTGAAATTGTAAGATATTTGCTTACCAATCAATTGTGCAATTAAATGAGAATTAATTTGATAAGTAGTTGACAATTTCATAGCCAATTGATTGTGAGTGAAATTGTAAAACATTTGATCATCAATCAATTGTGCAATTAAATGAAAATGAATTAGGTACTTGACACTTTAATAACCAATCAATTGGAAGTATAATTCTATCACCAATCAATTGTGCAATTAAATGAGAATGAATCTTATAGGTACTTGATAATTTCACATGCAAAGATTTTTAACAACTTGGCTTGCACATGTTGCAACATAAACAATTTGGTATCCAAATATCATATACATAGATTGGCATCCAAAAAATAATTTACAATTTGGACATATATCAATTCGTTTATAGATGGATTAGCCAAATCAAATTTACATCCAAATAAAAATTATCCAAGTTTACATTCATCCACACAAAAATCATCCAAATTACATCAACCAAATATTGTTCAAAAACCAATTTTAAATTGTACATTAGACTAATTGTTTATAAAAAATATAAAAAATAAAAAATAAAAAGGGGGGGTCACATTTTAGAAGGGGGTTAACCATTGGTGTTCGTTTCTCCTTACTATAGGAGCTTCACATGTAGATTAGTATAAATCAAAGGAGACTAACATGGAAATTTACACGAAAAAAGAAAAGAAAAAAGAAGATGGATTCATAAAATTGCCCACAAAAAATTAAAAATAAATAGGGAATGCTTCCAAGCATAATGACGCTAAGATGGAGTCGAATCTCCCAAAGCCAGCTACTAGATCAATTTGAACAGCCTCATCTATAATTGACCCCACTCCTGCAACAATTTTACATCAATTTAGCTAATTTCAATGGATAACAATTACTATAAACAAAAAGTTTAAATTAATGAAAAGCAGGTACCTCATTTGCAACAAAGGCAGGCTTTTCGTTGGCAATTTCCTCACAGCATACACCATAACCCTATGCATATAACATTGGTCTAATTACCCAGTTCTAGTTATAGCAAAATTGGGATGAAGCAAGGAATCAATTCTAAAATAGAGTATTTTAGGTTTTTAACTATTATAATCTTCAAAAATATATGCAAGCTTCCAACATTCAAGAAGCAAAATACATTCATAAGTCTGGTTGTTTGGAAAGAGAGAAAATAGTCAACAAGCAACTACCAAAAAGTCAACTCTTCTATCTACTTTTTTGCAAGTCTTTTTGTAAAAAGTCAAATAGTCAACCAAAATAGCCAATTCCCAAATGAACCCTCAATACTTTTAAGCATATGGTGAAAGTAGAAAAATCAATGCAGGTTTAAGAACAAAATATATGATGTCATTCTTGAAGTACATCAAAATATTCTATCAATTTACAACACTGACAGACATTACAAGTTGATAAAAACACAAAACCACATGTACTATTCTTAAGGGTAAAAAACACTTGCCATAGAAAAGAGACAGTTTAGACAATTCCTTGTGACTATGAACAAAGGCCCATTTAGAGATTGTAGTGAAGAGAGAAACATGTATCCTAGAGCAACAGAGTGAGGGAGAGATATACTTTCATGTATCCTACCTTAACATATTTAGAACATAAATCCTTCTTGAAAAAAATATGCAAAGTAGATTATATAAATAGAACATAAATCCTTGAAAGCTTCAGAAGGAGTACCACCTACTACCTACTACCAAACTCATCCTATGTCAATTTATACCAAGCACAGATAGATGCATCAAATTCAAAACCTGTGATTTACCTAGATGAGATTGGTGATGATACTTGAGAGAAAAAAGTGAATGTCCAAACAAACAATAACCGGGTCCGCTGCAAAGGCAAAGTTGTTAGGCTAATAACAGAGTAGTTTTGGGAGGACAGAACACATACATTCAGTGGTCATTTGAACACTTTGAGAAAGAAGTTTAAACCCAAAAAAGTAGCATGGCGTAGAAATATATTAAGGCGCCGGGAATGAAAAAGTCATCAAGAGGTAACTTTAAAATAATCAGAGAAAAATACCTCAACGCCCTTGCAGCAGTAACCCAACTACCCTCACTAGTAGGCAAGAGACTAAGATAGACTCAATCAGCCACTCCCTACAATTCCACAAACATATGAATCTCAAAATAAATAAATAAATAAATAAATAAAAATACCAAGTAGCGATAACTTCAATAATTACAACATTATGTACACCTTCAAAAAGTTTAACAATGGATACATAGAACCAAACCTAGAAACCACCATTACAAATTGCCTCATCAAACATAGCAAATAATTGTCCGATCCACACCAAATAAAGCTCAAAAAAATTTACAAGACAACATTAAAAGGAGTAATTTTCTTAAACAAAGCATTTTAGTCTTTTCAGTTTGTTCTGTTTTGTTTCCTATTCAAACATACCAGCTCAACAAAAATTTCAAGTCGGGGCTCCAATTTAATAACTCAACCAAACAAGTTACTAGTTCAAGAAATTATGACCAGAATAATACAATTTAAAAGAGATTAGAGCAGAATATAGACAAGTGTACCCAATAACATGACTTCTGACAATTTGAGCTACTTTACAATATAAATCAACTCATTAAACACCAAAGTGAAACTTGGGGGTGAAGATGTTATCCACTCATATGCTCACACCCTGTCAAAGTTGACGGGAGATATTTGATGGAGTATTGACATTGAAACTTGACCGAAACTATGTAAACTTTTGATTGTCACAATTGAAACTAAAAACAAGGTGAAACTTAGGTCAAAGTAAAGGGGTGCAAAGTGCATGAAATTGTATTTCATAGAAGGTAAGGCCTACTCTAAGTTGTAGCCTTACAATGACATGGCATATAAAAGGCCCTTGGTTATTATTATTATTAGAAAGATAGATTCCTAGAGCATCTTGCCCTTTTTTCTATTAGTAAGGTTCTCAAAAGGTATCAACCAAGCCAAAACTTGAGTTTGATTGTAGGGGCACACATTAGCATGCTAACAACATATAAAGGCTTTTGTTGCTTGCTTAAAAAACTTTAAAAACAAAACCAAAAAAAAAAAAACATATAATTCAACTCATTAAACACATAGTCTAGAACATATGCATATATGTATGTGTGTGTGTACATGGTGTGCAATTCATAAGTAAACTAGCATTTGATACGCAAAAAATAAATAAACAAGATAAGAAGAAAAAAAGGACAAAATGAATTAAAATCATTGAGCAAATATAATCTAAACCAGATACACAAACACACAAATATTTAGCTCTTGAAGTAATACATTTACTTTCATCATATATTGTAAAACTGCCTATAAATCCAACCCAATATTACTTTCAGATACAAATTTCCTATTGATTGAATATAAACAAATAATTTATTATTTTTTAAATATAAATTCCACAACCATTGCCACTGGATCCGCTATTACGTTAAAGTCCCAATGTTTTTAAAAATAGGTTTTAAGTTTTAACTATAGCTAAAAAAGAGAGACCATAACCTCTTCCAATTCCTAGAATAGAAAGTAGACTTCAAATGGGGAATGACCATATTATATGAACCCAATTGTCTTCGTATTTTTGTTTGCCCAAAAAAAAAAAAATTTGTCCTCGTATTTTTGGGTCATTTTTGGTTTTAGACAGACCAAGAAATAAATAATAAAAAGAAACACTATTAGCATTACGAATTGCGGAGCTATTTTCGCTGATAAGGTTTTAAAAAGGGCACTGTTGGAAAATAAAACAAGTAATGCTATGTAAATATAAAATTCATACATAAAATTGAACGATATGATTGCTCAAACATATTGTTTTGACATTGCTTTTGTGACATTCTGTATAACAATTATGTTTGTAAATCAATTTTCAAATTTAAAAAAAAAATGCAATTAATACATGAAATTAGTGAAGTTGCCAAGAGAAGGAGGAAAAAAAAAAAAGAAGAGAGAGGAATCACACTTTGATTGACTGACCTGAGCAAATTACTCTCTCTCTCTCTCTCTAAAAACCACTGGGAGACAAAATTTAAAAACTCTTGATTCAGATAACTTTTTGTTCCTCTTCTTCAAACCTTAACCAATTCAGTGCATTGTTGATAAAAAAAAAAAATCGAGAGAACGTGGAGGCGATTACGAGAATTATATATAGAAATGAAGAAATCATTGAATTGGAAGAGTTTCAAAATCCAACATAAGTAAATCAAGAGAGCAAATTGACTTGAAACTTCAGAGATTCGCAATGTTTCGCTGAAATTGAGCAAGACCGCAACAAAAAAACCAGTGATCAGTACAATGGAGTATGTGTATATATATACAGTTTGTATATACATATACTTTACCTTAAATACATACATGTATTCCCATCAAAATTGGTAAAACATTCCAAAAATTGATTCAAAAAATTGAAAATAGGGCTAGGGTTTAGTAAGAATCATAGAGTGAGAATCATAGAGTGAGATATAGAGAGAGCAAGAGAGTGAGGGAGAGATAGGGTTTAAGAGATACCTTGAGGGAGAGATAGGGTTGTTGCTCGCTGGCGAAGGGAGAGCCGACAGAGTGAGAGCAACAGAGGGAGAGTCGACGGAGTGAGAGACATGTAGTTCAACGATGGAACCCAACAGATACTTGTAGTTCAAGGGTTATACAGAGATTCAAAAATATTGATCTTATAAAAATAAAAAATTAAAATAATTAAATAAAAATTAATCTTGTAAAAATAAAAATTTATATAATTAAATAAATAATATTAATAATTTAAAAATAAAATAAAAAATAATAATAATTTATTAAATTAAAATCAAATTAACAATTATAGTTTTTTTTTGGCCAAGAGAGAGAGGGGGGAAATGGAGTGTGACCCATACCCACTGGCCACCCTGTCACTATGGCCGGCTGCTAGCCGCCGAAACAAGAGAGGAAGAGAGAGAGAGATGGAGTGTGGTGTGGGAGCCTATAGCCTACTCTGCTATAGCAGACATGAGTTACCTATAACTATTACAAACATAAAATAACACGTAAAAGTGGTGAGCAAATTTAATTTATTGAAAATATATTTATTCATCATTAGGATAAACTATTACGATAGAATGACAGAGAACATAGAAGAGAGTGGAGGCAAAATTATAAAATACAGAAATGATACATCCCTCTAATTTGGGAGCTCTAAAAGAGTACAAATGATATGGAAAATCTAAAAAAGAAGGAAAAAAAAAAACCAAGGCTAAAACATCACATTACATGGGACTCACACCAATTAGAGCTATCAGAGCTCTTAATTTAGAGATATTAGAGCTGTTAGAGCTCTTAATTTAGAGCTCCTAATCTTTTTTCTATAAGACTAGAGCATGGCAATGTTTTGGCTTCGTTTGGAAAGAGGGGTTGGGTTGAGTTTGGGGCTATTTTAGTCACAAAAAGGCAAAATAAGTTTTTTAGCCCAATAAGACAAAATATCACATCCAACCTATAATCATTACATTATTTCTCTCACAAAAAGTCACAAAAGTCAAAAAGTCCTTCCCAAACAAGGCTTTTTAGCCATAGGTTAAAATAACCAAAAAACCAACCCACTTCCCAAACGAACCCTTTGATATCTATCTCTAGCTCCATTCTTTTGGTCAAAAAGAATGGCTACCTCTCTCGCTCTTAGTCCCGCCCACCCCTACTAGCTTAGTCGAAATTGGTCTGTTCACCTCCTCGTCAATCACTCAACTCAAACAGTAATATATATACAAACGGTCATAATTCAAACTACTATAAATATCTTTCATTTTTCAAAATAAATCTCACTAGGGGTGTCCGCGGTTCGGTTTGGACCCGCCCGCATCTATGCAGTTTGGAGAAAAGTCAACCCGCAACCGCCCGCAATGCGGTTTGCAGTTTGTGCGGATAGGGTTTGCGGATGTGCGGGCGGTTGCGGCTGGTTTGCGGTTTGGATTTGAATTTTTTTCTTACAAATAAACAACGGAAAAATCAGTGATCAATAATATACATAACAAGTGCAATGTATCATAATTGAGTTCTAAACTAAAGAGGATTAACCAACAAGACTATATCAAATCCATAAGTATCTGTCTACTGAGAATCTGAAGTTCCAACATACCTTCCAGTTGGATCTATCCCATGTTCATCACAAACAACTTCCTAAAATTTTGATCCGATCTGGTTTCCACACTGCCCACCTTGAATGTGCAGGATTTCTCTATTTTTTCTGCAAATTAAAGTGAACTCAATGTCAATTTGAACAATCCTAAGGTAATTCAAATCAAAACATCATACCCAATTTGAAATTGAATTACTAATCCATAAGAGACCTACCAAATTTAATTGATAATTCAATGAAAACAGATCTACCAAATCAACTCAAAATTATTCATTCCATAATAAATAAATTAAAAGGAGAATATAATGCTCTTCAAGACACCAAGAGTGCACAGAACTCAGATCCACCAAAACCATAAAAATTTTCAAAAATTTAATATTCACAAAAATGAAAGGGTCAGGATTGTACATGGAATTATGATCCAATTTTTTTTTAAAATTTTCCAGTAAAATAGACAAAAATGACAAAATTATACGTCATATGATTCAAATTTCAAAGATCTTCAACGAATCTACAAAGTGAACTCAAAACAGATGTGGGAACAAAGTGAATTCAAAACAAATCTAGATCAATTTGTGCACAATGTAACAGATAATTTTCAAATCAGATAATCTTCACACACAAAAAAAATCGTGGAATAATTCACAGAAAATGAACGAAAATCAAACAATTTGAGCAATCCAGACATCAAACCACAAATATCCACGAAATGCATTACTTTATTTAACATCTAAAACAGTTTAATCTAAGAAGATCAAATCCAACAAGTGCCACTGAAAATTTTAAGACACAATTACAAATTTTACACTAAGCAAAAGAAATTCGCTTGGTTTGTACAATCCAGAGATCAAATCACATATATATATATATATATATATATACCCATAAAAAGCAGTAAAAAAGTTCAAGATCTAACGCGTACACATAAAACAAAACTACATATATACAGAAATTGAATCTAAAAAATTGAACATTAAATTAAATTTTGAGAGAGAGAGAGAGAGATGGAAGAATGAGAGAGATGGAATAACAAGAATGAGAGAGAAGATGAACAGAGAGAGGTTTACCTGAGAATTGCCAGAGCCAAAGACTGACACAGATCGGTGCTGGTTGTGGTCAATCGGCGCTGGTTTTTGTCGATCGGGGAGAGAGAGAGAGAGAGAGAAATGGAAGAAGAATGAGTGAGAACTGAGCTGAGTAGCCTACGGGATTAGGGCAAATAGATAGATAGATCGATCTAGATGATGATGAACGGTCCATGTTATTTCTTAAAAAATATATATATATATTATATTTGGCTAAGTGCAGGCGGGTTGCGGCGGGTACGGTCCAAACCCGCAACCCGTCCGCAACCCGCAAATCTTATATATTTCAAACCGTACCCTACCCTATTCATTTTGCTAAACTGCCTATATACGTGCGGGTAGGGTCGGGTAGGGCGATTTGTGCGGGTCGGATAACCCTATGCCCAGCCCTAAATCTCACAACAAGTAATTCTTTTTCTCTCTTAAACTCTCTCAATCTCTCTTAACTCTCAATTAATTTTGTAGTGTCATCCCTAAGTGACAATTGTAATTGTGCAACAAGGAACTTTTATCAGAAGAAGCAAACTTCTGTATCGCATTTGCCAGTCGGTAACATTAATTAGTTTAATTAAATTTATTAGCTACTCATTTTTTTCATTAATTATTTGTGCACATATATTAATTATTATTTTTTACTAATTGTATTTACATATTGAAAATCCTAAGTGACTCATGATTAGATCAAGATTAAAATATTCCAAATCCTAATTATTCAAAACACGCAATCTAAATCATCAAGCACTTACGAAGGTGATTTGGATTGTTATTTTTCTGAATAAACAATAAATCGACACAAACGATTTTTACGTGGAAAAACCACAATTGAAGAACCTTCAATTATAATAAAAAACCACGGGCGAAACGCCACTAATCAATCCACTACTGAAGAAAGAAATATTACAAAGATAATACACAAATTACCCAACTCAGTCAATTTGTCTTCACACCTTCTGTAATTCTTTCACCAAGCCTTCGTCTCGGAACTGATTAACCTGAAGTTGAATCCACAACTTCACTTGTCGAATCAACGACTATGTACTGAATCAAACACCTTTGAAACACTACATTTGAATCTTTAGAATCCACCGAAGATTAACCCTCTTGTATGTATTCGATCAACCTCCTTGATATTTGCTTCTCAATTCATGAGTGTAATACTTATTCAATTTTATCAAGGAAAACTCACAAAAATCTCCAGAAGAAAACCTCAAACAAACCCTAAAAAACCTTAAACAAGATCTAGGAGACTTAATCCTAGAATTGACCCAACATATGAATTTATAGTATCTGAGATCGCGCGGTCCGCTCGAGCGTGGGAATGCCCGCTCGAGCGGAGACTTCATAATCCGTGATTCATATAGGGTTCACGCTCGAGCGGAAGTTTCCACGCTCGAGCGTGGAATCACAACATCCAGTATATTTTGCAGGCATAGCAGAGATGTTGTGAGGGTCCAAACCCCGCTCGAGCGTCACTTTCCCCGCTCAAGCGGGAAGACCAAAACTGGAAAATCTGGAAAATTAGAAATTGTTACAACCTTGGTTTTGTTCCATGGAATTTGACAACAAAGGGTCCTAACAATCTCCCCCTTTGTCAAATCCTGAACAAAACCATTCTAAAACAATTTTCCTAATAAAATCACTAAAACAATTTTTTCGATTAAAAACACAAAAACAATACTAACAACACCAACAACCATGAAAGTTGAAATCCATGCTTTTGATCAATCACCCTGAAAAAAACAACCACACAAGCCAACCAAAATCTGTGGAACTGTATTAAATAACAAAATATAAAGCCATCTACAAGACAAAAATATACTATCCAAATATACTATCCATCCATAAAAGAAAAAACATATGTCCAACTGTACCAAATAACAATCCAACTGTACCAAAGAAGGATATAAACAAAAGCACTGCACTTGTAGACACCCCATTTTCGACCAACCTTAAGACTCAGACGTCATCGATTGAGCGCTCGGTGATTGCGCATGTTGTGCTCGTTCTGAGGTTACGGAGTCTCGGCTGAGAGCCTTTACTCCAGACCTCGGGACTCTTTTGTGCTTTGTCTCGGTTTGCGGACCAGGTCTTGTTTTCTCTTCCCGAAGTGAGGGAGAGGTCTCATAGACCATCTCTTAGTGGTCGTAGACTACTTTTCATGGTCGCAGGCCACTGTTCCCATTTGGAGACCGGTTTTCGGAGCCGTCGGCCGCGCGCCTCGGTTCGGGACCACTTAACATTCTCCGTTTGGCACGGTTTTTGGCACACACCTTGTTTCCTCTGTCTAGAGGGACACTGCGGTCCGAGAGACCACCTTTGTGGTCGCATGCCACTTTTGGTGCTTAACAGCCTGTTTTCGGGGCACCCGGCCGCACGTTTCGCCCTCGAACCCTCGTTTTGCATCGGTGTTGGTTCATTTTTGGCATGAACCCTGTTTCCATTGTTTGGGAGGTGGTACAAGGGTGGGAGACCACATTTTCTCTTGGAGACCACTTCTCTCTCCGCCAGTCGATTTTCTTGTCAGGAAACTGGTCTTTTCAGTCTTTGAGCCACATTTACTGGTCTCCCATACCACCACTAACTTGTTTTCAGTGTGGAGACCACCAAATGGAGTTGCCGACCACTTTTCACTGTGGGAGACCACTTACCTTGGTCGGCCAACCAGGGGAAGTGGTCGGCCGACCACCTTTTCTGGTCGGCAGGTTCCTGCTGGTTTTGTCTGATTGAGTGCATGCCAGCTATGCCAGCTGGAAGGCACAAGCTGTATCCTCCATACACATTAACCCTTGTTTACCTTCTCCAAGAAGCTTGAACCCTTTGATTTCTCTATAAGAGAGGGCATTCCTCTCCTTATACCAGGTTCAGATTTTGGTTAAGGCTTCAATACATATCCCTCTCTATATCTCTATATTTTGGGTTCAAAGGGGTCTTGTTCTTGACCTATTACACCAGACGTCATAGCCACACACATCCACCATTGTTCTAAGGTTCTTGGAGGGTCTTGAGAGGTCTCAAAGAGTTGGTTTTGGGCTGGAGAAGTTGCTGGTTTTGCGGAGCTACAAGGGTAACTCATTTTCTCCCTTTTTAAGCTCTATTTTGATCCTTTTCTTAGCCTTATTTGCAAGCATATTTAGGCTTTGTTTTCAACTGAGAAAATTTTCATTTTTAAGTGTTTTTTATGTTTGTTTAAGGCTATTTTCCTGTTGGAGGTCATTTACACTCTTGCATGCTTGTTTTAGCCTTGTTTTGTGCCATGCCATAAAGCCTCCGAGTTAGTTATTACTTGGCCTTTTATTTCAGTGGTTTTTATGTAGTTTTGAGGTCCTAAATCAGAGAGGGGTGACCATCTCTCTCGTTGTCTTGTTTACTAGCATTTTTTGCCTATCAAAGGAGCATACATTTGCATGTTTTCAAAGCTTGGTTCAGGCCCTTTTTGGTGACTTTTTGGACTTGCCTAGACTCTGTCTAGGGCTGGTTTGGTCCCCTTTTGTTTGTTTCTTGCATGTGTAGAGTAATCCCTTTTATGGCTTATCAAAATAGCACCTCATTCTTGCATGTGTGGGTCATGTTTCAGTGGGTTTTTGGCCATATTTTGGCATGCCATGAAACTTTTTTTGGCTGGTTTGGTAGCCTCTCACATGCTTCATATGCATGTAGTGTAACTCATGCTTACTAGCTTAGAATGCATGTTGTTTCGGCCCTCCATTCTAGCATATTTTGGCCATGCTCCAAACTAATTTTGTTCATATTTTGGGCTGCCTTAGCTCTGATTTGAGGCCTCTTGGTCGAATGATGCTTTCCATGCATACTTGTGGTGTAATATCCTTGCCTAGCCTTGAGTTTTGGAGCCCCCCGCATGCTTAACTTGAGGTGTTTTCATGTTTTGGCATCATTGAGCATGTTATTTCAGAGCTTATACTGGTGCCATGTTCCCATGTTTTCCACTCTTTAAATGTGTTTGAGAGTTGTGCTTGTATACCTCATTTACAAGCCATTGCATGAGCTTCATTTTTGTGCCTTTCAAGCCATCGTTTTAGTCCATTTTGCTATTGTTTTGGGCCTGCATAGAGACTGTTTGAGGTTGGTTTGGTCATTTGAGCATCATTTTATATACCTCTAGTGTAATGCACTTCACTATTTTCGGTGCTTGAGTCTTTCAAAATGCATTGCATGAGTTGTTTGCGTGATTCGGGACCATGTTGTACGTCATTTCAGAGCTGGAACTTGTGCCATTGTATGCCATATTTCATCATTCCAATGCTTTTGTGGAGTTGCATCTTGTACCTTCGGCTTTGATCCCTTGCATTGTGCATGCTTGTGTGTGTGTCATTGCCTTGATTTCATCATGTTTGGCCACTGATTTGGGTGTGGCTGAGGTCCATCCATCTTGGTTTAAGTCCATCTTGCATTGTGTATGCCATATAGCCCATGTTATCGCATGTTCGATCATTGCATTGCGTATGCCTCGTTCATAACATTGCGTATGTTAGTGCATTGTGTATGCATGCCATATAATCCATGTGCATTGAGTATGCCCTTGATTAGTTCATAGCATTGTGTATGCTAGTTGCATGCTTGCATGTCATCCTTTGCATGTTTGCATCACTTAGTCGTATTACATTTAGGATTGCATACTAGAGTTGCATTTGTACATGCAATGCCATTCTACTTGTTACATTATGTTTGGAATAGGAGTTAGTCCAAACACGGGAAACGAGGAACGTGTCATACTCCAAGTGATGAAACATGCCTTAATTCCCGGTCGCCGACACTCTTGACCATCCATGATGGAGTTGTTGGTTTTACTTGTTTATATGTGCATTCATGTCCCATTGAGTCATGCAATTTGACTCCTCGGCCATCATGCATCGAGATGCGTGATTGGTGGCCTGAAGAGTGAGGACTACACTCCCTAGAGCTTATGCAATGATGGGGAGAATGGTTGGGCACACATATGTTGAAAATACCTTGCCTTCTCTTTCTCTTGCCTTTGTTGTAGAAAAAGCAGAAACTAGGAGAATGAACTGATCGGCCGACCAGGTTTTCTGGCAAGCCGACCACCTTTTCTGGTTTTCACCACCAAGGGTGGTTGGCAGGTGGTCTCCCTTGCCTATAGCTGGTCGGTAGCCTTCCCACAGCTTCCCTAGGTGGAGTTTCATCTCTTTGGAGCCTAGTGCAACTTTCTGAAATCTATTGCAATCAAAGGCAAGTCGGGGCGTCGCGAGGGATTTTCGAGCAAGGCAACTCGAGCATGCATGCATCCTTTGTCATCCAAAACAGAGCTGAGGCAACCTACTTCATTTAGTTTACATGCTTATTTACTTGCTTACTTAGCTAATTTGTTAATTAGTTAGAGTTATGTAATAATCAGCTGTAATTTGTTATTCATTGTGGTTGTGTAATAATTAGTTTAATTAGAATAGCTTAGATTAGCTAGTTGGTTTTGTATTATTTATTCGGACCCTCCGAGAGAGGGCAATGTTGTAATAAGTGTGCGTGTGTGTGATGTATGTCTTCCAACCCCACGTCTTTCTCCCTTTTATTTACCAGCTTATGATGGTTAGTTTTAGGGCACATTTCAATTCGCATCCTTATGCTCGTATGCTTGCATCCATTCATTTGTTTTGCATGCACCGGGCTTGGCGCATCATACTAATTGCATCGTATTTCAATTCCAAGTTGGATACATGTTACCTGTAGCATCTCATATGCCATCTTAGAATAGCCGAGCCTATCTTAGTTGCATTCTTGCATGTGTTGCATTAGGCATCTCAGCATAGTTAGGATTCATGCATGTTTTCTAATTAGCTTCTTTCTTTGGCTCGGAGTACTCGGTAAGTGTTTATGCTTTAGCATCCTTGCATACGTGTGAGTGACTGCCATGATAGCATGCTTACCATGAGGCTATGTGCTTATGTGATATAACTGCCTAAATACCTATAGGTGAAGGTTGGGTTGCTTGAATTGGAATAATTCGTCGAAACCCGTGTTTTAGCCTACCTTCGAGTAGCAAACTTCAATCCATTTTCAAAACAAACGGATATACGATACTTTGTTCCAACTTAGGTAATCTAGTCTATACTTGTATGCTGTGCGCATCACATAGTAATTCTAGGTTAATAACCGGAATAAGAGCACATGTGTTTTCAAAAACAAGATATCATGCTTAGTAATGGCCGATCTTTGATCAGGCGAGCGGGGGTCCTCATGAAATGACCTTCTCCAATCGTACCCAAGTTCCCGAGCCGAGGCAACTTTGGTGATGACGGACACGTGACCTTAGGCACGAGTCAGGGTTTCCTAAATTTCCCCAAAATAAAATATTTAGGTGGCGACTCTGTATCTGGCAAAACAGTCCATGTTTGGCACTTCTTTCTAAAAATCAATTTTTCAAAACGATTTGTCGGATTTGGACACTTTGGTGATTTGTCAATCTTGCATTTCACTTTGTGAGATTAGATTCAGAACCGTGACATTGAGTCCGAACTGTAGTGAACCCAATGAACAAAACGGGATTCTCCCGAGACGTTCGGGCGCGTCTACAGTTTCTGGCGACTCTGTTGGGGATTTAGAGAACTTGACTCGAACTCATGATATCTTGTTTTGACTACACTTATGTGTTTCTTTGCATTGCATGTGCATTGGTGCGCCTAGGACACCGTGTTTGCCATCTGTTATTCCTGAACGGTCTGCTAGAGGCACGCTTTGAAAAGCGTACCATAAGGCTAACCGGTTACGGGCTCTGCCACGATGGGAACACAAACCCCAGTTTTTTCCAGGACACCCTTTTTGACCATTCGACCTAGTGCATATTCGGAATCCATAGTGACCATCCCAAACTACGACAGGTTGCTTACCCGATTGTAGGTTGTTTGAAACCACTGTGTGCGTAGTGAAACCCTAGCTCCTGACAAAATAGGACAGGGAAACCCTACCCCTCCATAGGGGTGTTTTTGGCTCTCACTTGTTTGTTATGTGCTTTAGAGTTGGCCTCTACAGGAATGCATGTATCAGTTTACAAGTTTGGGCATCAGGCCTGCGGGCACTAGTGTTTCGAGAATTAGTATATCCGCGGGTATCAAATTCAGATTTGGGGTAGTGATTTGGGAAACAATGACCAGTATTTGAGAACAGTATATTCAGCTTACACGTGCCAACTGTGTGTTGTCGTGCCAACTCTGTGTTGAGTTTATTTAAGCCGTTATGCTGTCCGTTTCTGGTTATTTATTTCTTTATTATGCCTTATTTATCTTTTTGATAGGTAGTTTAGCATAATTGATTCCGACCAAGCAGATATTCCCCAAGCACTCTAGACTAGAGGTCGTCGACTCCATCGATCTGAGGATCTGGTAAACGGACAACCAGTGTTCTATTCCTTACCCCCGGTTGCTAGACGGAGGTCACTAAGGCACAGTGTATCGGTACCGCGGTTCCCAGATCAGTGGTCTTTGAGCAGTCAGGTTAAGATTTCCGAGTCTACTGCAGAGACAGATACACCAGTAGTTCAGTTGGATCAGGACAGTATGGCATGGATGAAGGAGATGATGCGTCAACTCCAAGAGAGTATGAAGGCCATGCAGCAGGACGCTGTTCGTCAAGTCGAATTTTCCAAACAACAGGCCGAAGTCATGGCTCAACAGGTTGCCAGGCTACAACAGCAAGCCGAAGCATCTGCTTCACACCAGGTTCCTCCTCCACCAAGAGTCCCAATACCTGGGGAGACGACAAATGTCCAGAATGTCCAGGAGGATACAGACATCCCAACAGGGCCGGCTCCACCCTCGATTCTACCTCAACTATCCAAGCCACCCATTCTTATCAATCAACTAGATTCTCCCTTCGAATTCGAGGTGGACCCCACAGCATTAAAAGTGAGCAAGCTTGAAAAGCTGTTCAAGAAATCTCAGGGTGTGAGGTCCATCCCGAACATCGAGGATGGGTATACCGACGTAGCCGTCATGCTGCTGGACAGATTTAAGATGCCACATATTGACCGCTTGACGGGTTCGGCGATCCCATGGTGCACTTACGGCTGTTTTCAGACATATTAAGGCCGATGGGCCTCACCAGACTACAGAAGCTTTCTTTATTGGGCCGGACCCTGTCGGGTGTGGCAGCCATCTGGTACGCAAAGTTGGAAGACGATGTTAAGAGGAATTGGGATGAGATGGCCGAGGCTTTTGTCACTCAGTACTCCTATAATACACAGATCGAGATCACAACCCGTGATCTCGAGACGACTAGACAGGAGCCTAAGAAGAGTTTTTCTGACTTCGTAACCCGGTGGAGGGCCAAGGCCTCAATGATGACCACTAGGCCCACTGAAAAAGATCAGATTCAGATGATTGTGCGCAATCTCCAGCCCAAGCTTATGCAGAAGATGATTGTTCTCCCCTTCCCCACCTTTTCAGATTTACATGAGATGGGGGTACAAATTGAGGATGCTATGAAACAGGGTCTAATTGACCAAGACAGAGAGCAACCCAGGAGAACTTTCAACCGCAGTGCGAATGTAGGCACAAGCAGTGTTGCAGCTGCTAGAGCTTCAAAATTAAGCATGGTCACCACCAATCCCCCAAGAGCCCTTACAGCTACGCCATTCACCGATGCATTCGGAAGTGGCTCGCAAACAACCAAATTCGCACCCAGAGGCCAAAGAACCTTCACCCCACTATATATGGCCCTGTCCAAGGCTTTGGGGGTTTTAATCAGAAAAGGGCACTTGAAGCCCCTGGAGCCGCGGCCATTGCCAGAAAAACTTCCCCCATCCCATAACCCAGCTAAATACTGTGCGTTTCACCAGCAGCACGGTCATGACACCGACCAATGCTTCCGACTACGTCATGAGAATCAGGATCTCGTTGATAATAAGGTGATCGTACCTCCAAAGAGACCTAATGTCACAACCAACCCTCTCCCACCACACAACCAAGCTCCACCCCCCAAACGCATCAATCTAATCCAAACTGGGGTTGTGTCATACGACCCTAGCATATATATCACCCATTCCCACCTACCCAAGCCGGAGGTGTTCATTCCTGATAGCACTGACTTGTGCATGTTGGACATCTCCCGAACCCAACCCGAACCAATGGTGGTGACTACCGCAGATAGAACAGGGGTGACTTCAGAGGAAAATGAGAGTGTTGATACAGGATCTGAGGAATTTGGGAGCTTTGCTGAGGAGATATACAATCCGAGTGGCTACATTGCGTCAGCAGGCCAGGTTAGGCCGAGTGTGGAATTGCCAATGGGGGCCGAGATTTGTGTAGTGCAGGGGAATCGATTTGATCAGAGGCTAGATGACTTAGCAAATCTGGAAGAGGACATTGCTAACCTTCAGTTTTTCAATGAATAAGATCCAGCAGACATGACAGTCAACTGGTTTGATTTTGAGGGGTCAGCAGAGGTCGCAGGGTGGCTTGATGACCAACCAGATATTGTTGAAGAATCTTAGCCAGAACAGGGCTCGTCAGGGACAAGGACATCATTTGTGGCCGGAAGGGTCGGGAATCAGTTTACATCGCCGGAGAGCGCCGGTGCCAAGAATTTCGCTCAGGATTTGGGCATTTTGAATGCAGGGAATGTTGAACAACAAACTGTACTGACGCAGTTGGAACAAGAAGGAATCGAAGACTCTGAGAGAGCCAGAAAAGCCAAGGCCCCTGTGGAGACTGAACCTGCTATGTGTACAAAGATAGAGCGTGCTGCGAGCACATGGATGAAAGGTGCTATGGGTACAAGGACAGTCGTAACGGAGCCGGACAGGTGTCTGTCGGCTGTCGATGGCATGTGGTGGAAAGATGATGATCTATGTCTTGCCCACACAGATGAAGACTGGGGACAAAGCCAACCGGATGATACCTAGTATGTTGCCGAAGTTGACCACATGACTAGGAGTGGCCGGTATTTCAAACCCCCACACTTAGATCAACTAGAGGCATCCGGGAAAGACAAGGAGGCGGAGAAGCAAAAAGAAAAGTTACTCGAAGACGAGGCTGTGCTGAAACAGTTGAAGAAGATACAGGCAGACATCTCCATCTGGGGACTGCTTATGGCTTCAAGAGTTCATAGACAAGCCGTCCTCTCTGAAATGGACAAGGTCAAACTCTCAATAGACACCACGCTTGAGCAGCTGGTAGGATTGGTTTTTCCGGGAGGAGGTTCCCCGACGTTGACCTTTTCCGACAAAGAATTGCCACCTGAGGGTGAAAATCATAACAAGCCACTCTACATCTCTGTGAAGTGTAGAAACAAATGGATACCGGTGGTCCTTGTCGACACGGGATCCGCCATTAACGTGTGCCCGGCAAGGATAGCGTATGCAATCAGGTTGAAGCCCGCAGATTTTGTGCCGACAGCTCAGGTGATAAGGGCATATGATAACACAAGCAGAGAAGTAATGGGGACGGTGAAAATTCAGACCCAGGTCGGTCCAGGACAGCATGAGATTGACTTTCACGTCTTGGAAGCTCCTGCAACCTTCAATCTACTCTTGGGGCGGCCGTGGCTGCACCAGGTGAAGGCAGTTCCGTCCATCTTGCACCAGATGTTGAAATATCCCCACGGGAAGGGGGTGGCCATTGTTTTTGGAAATTCAGTGATTCATCCACCGCCAGAAGTATCTACGCGGGTTTTGGAAATCGAGCATGGTATGGAGGATGTGTTCTTGTCAGGTTTTACCTTAGTCGAGGCTCGGGTTGTACAGAACATCTTGGCTGTTGATGAGGGGTTGTATGTTAGCGTTTAATCAGTGTACCTCATGAACAAGCTCCAACACATCCCTGGGATGGGATTAGGGAAGAGTGGTCGAAAGGGCATTGCAGTATTAACCGAAGTGCCGCACAACCCACATACCTTTGGCTTGGGTTATCTGCCCACCAAAGAGGATTGGGTGAGGAAAGGTAAGGAGATGGCTGGGAGAGCCAGAGCGAAACAGATAGGGAAGCCTTTTGAGTTGATGCATCGACCCATCCAGGGTACCCTAAACGGACGCTTCGTCCGGGAGGGGGAGGACTTTTCATTTTGTGTCTTCCCAGAGCCATGGCTGAATGTCGAGAGGAGGCATCTGCCGGGGTTTGAGATCTTCTTTGACCTGCAGTTATCCGGGGATGATGTTGCCGAAGAGCAGACAGACCCATCAGCTGAGGTTAAGCAGTGCAAGAAAGTGGATTCTGAGAACGCCGAAATCGAAATGGGGGTAGCACTGGCTTGTCTACTCTCAGATCCTCCGATCGTACAGAAGTGCTTGGGGGATAATTTCTTGGTGTCCATGATTGGGAACGAAACGGCTGCGAGCCCACCGTCAAGCATTTTGGATGCATCCATCGCACCCTCTCTCATCTGGCAGTACGAGGAGGGATTTTTATCAAGCAGCACCAGGTCAGGTAGTGAGCCAGAATCTGATTCCACCGAGTCTGTAGAGTTAGAATCAGGTTCCAGCTCGTCTGAGTCTAAGTCCGATAATCCTGGGGGTGATAACCCGGATACTATAGTCCTATCTAGGTCGTCTTTTTCTTTCTCTTTTGAATCTGTTATAACAGAGGAATCGAATGATTTGGATGTGCTTAATGAGAATGGAATGGTTGTGGTTTCTGAGTACTTTTCTGTGCCTTTGATTTATTGTATTAATCAGGACTTTCAAAATTTTGATAAAAATGACGAGGAAGAAATTCCTCCGGTTTTACAACGTCTAATTGATCAAGAGCATGAGAGATTTGTTAAACCTTTAGTTGATGAAATCACTATAGTTAATGTTGATACTGAGAAGGACCCGCGGTTGGTCCAGATCGGGTCCACGTTATCTTTGGAGGAGCGCGAGCACTTAGTCGTTTTATTAAAAGATTTCAAAGATGTTTTCACGTGGTCCTACGAAGACATGCCTGGAATCGATCCTGAGATTGTACAGCACCGGATCCCTCTTGACGTAGAGGCCCAACCTGTTAAATAGAAACTCAGAAGAATCCGCCCGGATTGAGCTCTCAAAATTAAAGAAGAGGTCACCAAGCAAATTGACGCAGGGTTCCTGCTGGTATCTGAGTACCCAACTTGGTTGGCCAACATCGTTCCGTTGCCGAAGAAGGATGGCAGGATCCGGGTATGCGTGGATTTTAGGGATTTGAATAGAGCCAGTCCGAAGGATGACTTTCCTTTGCGCATATCAACGAGTTAGTAAACTTCACAGCAGGGCATGCTTTGCTTTCGTTCATGGATGGATTCTCAGGCTACAATCAGATAGTGATGGCACCTGAAGACCGGGAGAAGACTGCTTTCACCACTCCATGGAGGACTTACTACTATAGGGTGATGCCATTTGGGTTGAAGAACGCTGGAGCTACATATCAACAGGTCGCGACCACGATATTGCATGACATGATCCATAAAGAAGTTGAGGTGTACGTGGATGACATGATTGTCAAGTCCAAAGAAAGAGAGGGCCACTACACCGCCTTGCAAAAGTTTTTTCAAGGATCAGAGAATTTTGGTTGTGGCTGAATCCTCAGAAGTGTACGTTTGGTGTTACAGCAGGGAAAATGCTGGGGTTCTTGATTACACAGAGAGGTATCGAGGTCGACCCTTCCAAAATCAAAGCCATCTTAGAAATGCCACCACCAAGGACTGAAAAGGAGGTGATAGACTTTCTGGGTAAAGTATAATTCATAAGATGGCTTATCTCAAAATTAACCTTGACTTGTGAACCACTTTTTGGTCTCCTCAAGAAAGGAAAGAAGTTCCAATGGGACGGCCGATGCCAAGCTACTTTTGAACAGATCAAGGAATACTTACAGAACCCACCCGTGTTGTCACCGCCTGAGTCGGGAAAACCGTTGATTTTGTACCTTTCAGTGACTGAAACTACAATGGGTTGCATGCTTGCGCAGGAATTAGAGGATAAAGTGGAGAAAGCTATCTACTATCTGAACAAGAAGATGTTGGATTACGAGACCTGCTACACTCCACTCGAGAAGGCTTGTTTGGCCTTGGTATGGGCTACTAGGAAGCTACGGCACTACCTGTTAGCTCACTCCGTAATGTTGGTTTCAAGATTAGATCCCATCAAATATCTCTTCGAGAAACCGACACTTACAGGTAGGCTAGCTCGTTGGTTGCTTCTGCTTTCCAAATTCGATCTGAAGTACGTGACTCGTAAGTCAGTAAAGGGGAGAGCAGTAGCGGAGTTCCTAGCCGATCACCCAGTGGAAGGGGATGAAGCAGTTGAGTACTTACTCCCAGACAAGGCCATTCTGCATGTCGAAGATGAAACTTGGACGATGTACTTTGACGGAGCATCAAACCAATATGGGTATGGGATAGGGGTGTTGCTGATAGCACCCGACAATTCCCGTATCCCTCTAGCATTTAAGCTCCGGTTCAAAGTCTCGAACAACGACGCAGAGTATGAAGCATGCATTGCTGGTTTAGAAGTAGCCCTAGAACTAGGGGCAAAACGGTTGGACGTCATCGGGGACTGGAACCTTGTTGTATCCCAAGCTAAGGGAGATTAGAAAGTCAAAGAAAAAAAGATGAGAATGTACCACCAAACCTTGGACCTGCTGATTCCTCGGTTTGAGAAGCTGAACTTCGCTCATCTACTAAGAGAAAACAACAGGTTTGCAGATTCACTAGCATCTCTATCTTCCATGATAGACATCCCCTTTGGAGTCCAGATGCGTCCGATCATCATTGATCAAAAGTTTGTGCCGGCTTATGAGTTGATTGCTGCCATAGATGAGGTTCAAGATGAGAATCCCTGGTATCATGATGTATGGGATTTCCTGGAGAAAGAAGCATAACCACCAGGGGCAAATGCCAAAGAGAAGAGGGCAATCCGAAGAATGGCTGCTCAGTTCATCGTCTGCGGGGGAAAACTGTATAAGAGAGGTCATCTGGGAATGCATAAGCTATGTGTTGATGCCGAAGAATCGAAGCGCCTGATGGAGGCCATCCATGGAGGAGAGTGTGGAGCGCACATGTGTGGAGTGATGCTAGCTCGGAAGATTCTCAGACAAGGTTACTACTAGTCGACCATGGAGGAGGATTGTATCGGCTTTGTTCGGCGATGCCACAAATGTCAGATCCATGCAAACCGCATGAACATCCAGCCGTCGAAGCTGTACAATATGACTTCGCCATGGCCATTTTCAGTTTAGGGAATTGATGTGATCGAGGCTATCACTCCAAAGGGGTCTAATGGGCACGAGTTCATTCTGGTCGCGATAGACTATTTCACAAAGTGGGTTGAGGCTCAATCTTATGCGGTGTTGAAAGCTTCACACGTTGCAAAGTTCATCAGGAACAACATCATCTATCGCTATGGGGTCCCAAACGAAATTATTTCAGATAACGGTTCCCACTTCAAGAAGGAAGTGATTGACTTGTTGGAAAAATACAACGTGGCTTTTCATAAGTCATCCACATATCGGCCGCAGACCAACGGAGCAGTCGAGGCCGCCAACAAGAACATCAAACACATTTTACAGAAGATGGTGGAAACCTACCGGGACTGGCCAGATAAGTTGTCATTTGCTCTGTGGGGCTACTGGACTTCAATTAGAACTTCTACTGGGGTGACTCTATATTCATTAGTTTATGGGATGGAGGCCGTTCTACCTATCGAAATTGAGGTTCCATCATTACGAGTATTGGCTGAGTGCCAGATAGCTGAAGCAGATTGGCAGCAGAACAGATTCGAAGAACTCATGCTCTTTGATGAGAGAAAGCTGAAAGCACTGTACCATGTTCAAGGTTATCAACGATGAATTTCCAGGGCTTTCAACAAGAAGGTTCAGTCCAGGAATTTGAAAGAAGGAGATTTGGTGCTCAAAGACAAACCGAGCTCCCATTCACAACCCTAAGGGCAAGTTCAGACCCAATTGGACTGGTCCCTACATCATTAAGTCTATTTGGTCAGGTGGAGCTGTCGTTCTGATGGACCTAGATGGCCTAGAGTTCTCACAGCCGATCAACATGGACAAGTTGAGGAAATATTACCCCTGAGTGGCTCGTTAGGCCGAAAACCCGAAAGGGCGACCTAAGCAAAAGTTAGGGCACAAAAAATTTGAAATGATAAAAACTGAGCTCGCAAGGTTGAAAACCCGCAAAGGGCGGCCTTGGCAAAAGTTAGAGCGTAAAAGGTGAGGGTTAATACACGAGTGAACCTGAGCCGAACTATGTAAGGCTTGATTCCCATCTTTGGGATACGCAGACAACTTCATCTTGAAGTCCAGCCATAAACTCTTCCCTGATCAACTTTGTCCATTTGATCATCTCGGTCATCTTTGTCTATCCAGCATTCAAGAGCTCGGTTGTGATCTCCAGTGCAGTGCTATTCAGACTACGGGTAACTTTCCAGTTGCTGGAATCTGGGGTTGTACATCTCAGTGACAGATCTCAGGCGTGTCCAGTTCTAATTCATATCGAAAATGGTTTTGAAAAGTTTTAATAAAAGTTGATTTTGCTCAAATTAATCTTTTACAACTTAGACCATTTTTGGACCAAAGCAGAAAATTTTCAGTACCCACAACCTTCAATTACATTGATTTCAGTACAGAGTTCTCTTGCTCTTGAATACAAATTGAAGTTGCTTTTTTATTACATTCATAAAGAAAACTTGAAAGTTCTGATTAAAGCAAATAAATCAGGGGCATAGTCAGGTGTTCCCGTGTCCCGTCCCAGAGCTGGTCAAAGCCTCTGATACCAAGCTGGGCCCAACCTGTGCTTCTTCATTGAGCCAATCTACGCACTCGTCAGACAAAGTGCAACTGAAAGTGGGAGCGAGGGCCAGGAGCTCTCTAGTCCTCCATGTCGTGGCATACCGAGCAAGCTGCGCACCCCGGACCGAAAATGTAGCTGGGTATTCTATCCCCTCTGCTGGGCAAATCTGATCATGGCCAAATTGGCGCTAGAACCGGAATGGAAAGTAGAACATGCAGTGTGTTAGGCCTATCAACTGAACCACGGTCTGCCGGGACATGCTGTAACTCATTGCCGGTAGATTGAGCCAAGGACAGCGCCAAGCAATGCGATCTGCGGACAAATTGCACATCCAGTCAAACCACCATCCCTCATCAAGGGCATCGACTAGGCGACATCGGAAGAAGTAGCCGCGAGCTGAGTATGCTAGGCAAGAGTCCACAACCTGCAATTTGTCCATCAACCATACTTGAGAAGGGATGAAAAATAAGAGATTAAAGAATATAGAGGTGTATGTTGAGAGAAAAGTGAGAAACGGGTTTTGTGAGAAAAACCAAGCCTGAGGGCCGAGTGATGTGAGCAACACACATGCGAGATAGGGTAGGAAACATTACCTGCAGCAGTAGTGGACTCCCCGCGAATCTGGTCATCTCTCGGTGATGGAAAGTATCCAAGCCCATCAATGTCTCGGCCAATGTCATGGCAATGCAGCTCTTTCCATCTTTCAAGCCTTGAGCAACTTCGATCAGACGAATGCTAGACCTACTGAAGCCTGGGGCAAGCAAAAAGTGAGATAGCATGCACAAGCAAAGGGCATGTCATCGAAAACCTTGCCAGTGGTGATCACCGCGGTCACCAGCATCAGAAAAGTGGTGAATCAGGCTGAGGACGTCCAATTCTCCATCGCGGATCAGAGACCGAGCGTCGTGCATAGTAAGCCCACACATTGGTCCTAAGGCTTGGGCGTGGCCAAAGCGAAGCTGGGGCAAGATTTCCTCGTTACGCTCAGACTCCATCAAAGCTTGAAAATCTTCGAAAGTAGGGCACACCTCTTGCCCGCCAAAGCTAAAGACATGTGCTACCGGATTCCAAAACCTTGCCGCGGCATAGAGGAATGGAAGATGCAGTAGAGTGCGACTCAGCGTAAATAGTGCATTTATGCCGAAACCCCAAAAGTTTAACTTTTCTGAGCCATCTAAAGTAGCAATCCAAGCTGTGAGATTTTGGATGAGAAATGCCTCCATTTTGATGCAAAACTGAGATGAAATGAAAGAACCACGAAGCTGGAATTTTTATGGAGGATAAGGCACTGTTCGGGAGACACGTGTCAAAAATCTGGAGGTCGCCGGGCCAACTGGTCGGCCGACCACTTTTTCTGGTCGGCCAGCCAGTTTTTCTAGTCGGCCGACCACACAACTGGTCTCTAAGACAGAAAGCTGGTCAGCCAGCCTTCTTTGGTGGTCGGCCATGGAGGAAAATTGGGTTTTGGCCTTTTCCTAGCCTCTAGAAGAGAGCTCCTAGCCTTTCCATGCATTGGAAGTGTTGAAGGTCCGTGTTTACCTCTGTTTCGGATGCATTCCGTCGCCCGGTTTGTCAGAAATACGTTTGCTTATTGAGTTGTTGTTGAGTTTTGCTTATCGAGTTATTAAGTTTTGCTTATCGAGTTGTTAAGATTTGTTTATCGAGTTGTTGAGTTTGCTTATCGAGTTGTCGAGTTTTGTGCATCAAGTTGTTACTCTTTGTTTGATCAACATTGTCAGGATTTGTTTATCAAGTTGTAAACTTGCTAAGGTTTTGTTGTTTCTTAGTAAGTTAAGTTGTTTAGTTTGTTGTGTTGGTTCACTACCTGACTTGGCAATACACGGTGTTCAATTTCCATTCAATCTCATTTTGTGCAAAATGATGCGATGCGATGCTAAGAATACAAAATACAACACTTTTCGCGCCAAAAGCTGTTTCATTCCATTATAGCTTCTTTTGTTACGACATTATATAACAGGGTACAAGTTTTAAAGAAAATAAAACTGTCTAAAAGCTAATGTGCTACAACTACTAGTAATAAAAGAAAATAAAGCAAGAACATCTGCATCAGTACTATCAAGTGCAAGACTGAGAGGCCCTTTTCGTACTCTTCGGCTGAGCAACCTCTGCGCCATCACCATCTGAATCAGAGCCACCATCCTCGGAATCCTCCTCGACATCACCTCCGCTCTCAGAACCGGAACCAGAGTCATCCTCTTTGCCCGCAGATGTCTCTAAGTGAGGATGCGCAGACTCCTCCTCCTCGCTGGACTCCTCATCATCCCTGATAGGTGCTCTACGCCTGCCTCGGCTGCAAGTCGAGTCTCCTCTACTAGCTCCTCGAGAAGGCCTGGATGGCCCAGCCTGTAGCGGTGGCATCTGAAAAAAAAAAAAAAAAAAAAAAAAAAAAAAAAAAAAAAAGAAGAAGAAGAAAAAGAAAAAGAAGACAATTTGAATACATTAGCCAATATGTATATCAGATGCAGAGACAGGAAAGCTACATAGAATGGGTGCATGCTGATACAATATATGAATGTGGTGTGTCAGATGTGCTCTACACATACAGTCAACCAACATATTGAAATGTTCAATTTCAGTATGACATTGGAAGTATGATAAATGCAAGGAAATTGAATAATACCGAGACGCCGGCGATGAACAGCTATGTCTCCCTCCGCAAAACCATGCCCTCAAGCGAGGCCACCACTCCGAGCATCCTATCCATGTACTCTCTGGGAGACTACAGATGTAAGTGCAAGTCATCAGTGAATGAATGAATGTCTAAATATCTGAGTGATAAATCAAAACTGTAAAGCATACCAGTGGCGAGTTAGGGTCACTGACGTATCGATGATCAGGCAATGGAGGCTCCAATGGAATTGGGTAGGATGTCCCATATCGCCAGCCTGTCAACTCGGTCGGAGGATTCGGCCACCCAGCATGCTGGTAAGTCGGGGAAATCAGTCTAGCCCCACCTCTCGATGTGCCGGCCCTGCTAGTCGAAGGAATGTCTCCAGCTCGGGCGCGACTCGAGGAAGGCACATCAGCAGCCCTCCTCGTAGGAGTACGGATACCTGTCAACGGGGGCATCAAGTACGAATGGCGGTAGGTCGCATACTCCCCCTCATCCAGCAACAGAACTACGTCAGTACCCAACATAGCGACATCGACCTCCTCGGGAGTGAGTCTCTCAGTGGATCGCATGTCATCTGGAGGTGCTGTTGGGATACCCTGATCAGGGACGCCCATCATCTGACGCATGAAGTGATCTTCCAGAAACCAGGCCCTGCCCACTGGCCCCTCAAATAAAATCCGATATCGAGAAGAGGCCCACGCCCTAGGGAATCGGAAACGGGTATCTCCTCCCAAAGGTATCCAGGGCTCCCAAGTGATCTACGGATAATAAGTGCATAAACTGATTAGATGTCATAAATATGCAAGATGAACCAAAGCACTGCCGAAGAATTGAGAGTTCTAGATTACCTCGGTCGCCCGCACAGTATCAAAGAACTGCCGAAGGAAGGGCAGAGTCTCCCGAGTCCTCGGCCGGCACCGACCCTCGAATCTGCGAGAGTAGGGGATCTCAAGAGATGCCTCCACCTCGAGCTCTGGGGCCAATGTCGGGAAATATACATAAACCCATAGCTGTGAAAAAACAGAACGATGGCCATCAGAATACAGAATGTATACAAAATACAGAGTGCTGAGTGCATAATGTGAATACAGAATATACGGAAAATACAGAATGCTGAGTGCAGAATGTAAAGTATAGAATGAAAAGTGTGTCGTGTGTGCAGTGTACAGATAATGAAAAGCAGGAGTGTAAATCAAGAGGACAGAAAGTACCTCCCAGGCTCTCCAGTAGCCACCAACTATGTTCCCCCGCCCGCGGGAGGTCGCACTCATATAACGATAAAGGGTAGCGAAGCCGGCGCCGCCCCAATCATACTGGCTGACCTAGGATAGGTCTACTAAAGCACTGAGCAAATAAAGTCCAACTGTGTTCCCCCTGTCGGAGAACAAAGTGGTCCCGAGGAGGAACATCAAAAACCCCCGAGCATACTGCTCTATCTCTTTGACGGTCTCGGGCATAGTCCCCCTGTACCGCGTGGGAAACCAGGTGTATCTAACTCTACCCGATGATCTGTCGATCGGCGGGTGGACTCCCAGCAGATAAATCTAAGCCGCCTCCCACTCACCCATATCTGCGTCATAAGGGACCGGTCGGCCGGCCATGTCAAGAACAGTCAGCATCGCAAAGTCAAATGGGGTCATCGTCATGTCCCCAGTAGCTGAAAAGTGGAACGAGTTGCTGGTGTCCCACCATCTCTCCACAAGTGCCCCCATCAAGGTCCTGCTCGCCGGATAACAAGATAGCCTTGTGCAGAAGGGTCCAAATCCTGCCTCATCCACAATATGGCGAACAGTATCTGGGACCTCCGCGTACCACTCCCTATCAAGGATCGACCCATAGCCTCATGTGGAACAGGATGATACCTGCATTCAAAACGAACAAATGTATTCAATTTCAGAATGAAACATATGAGTTGCGCGCAAATGAAGTAGATGAACTGTGTGTTCAGAAATCAAGTAGATGAACTGTGTGTTCAAAAATGAAGTAAACATATGGACTGCGTGTTCAGTATGAGCTGCGTACAAATCAAATCAGATACTGTGTTACGGACTGCGTGTTCAGTATAAGCTGTGTGCAAATCAAATAAGATACTGTGTTATGGACTGCGTGTTCAGTATGAGCGGTGTGCTAATCAAATCAGATACTGTGTTATGGACTGTGTGTTCAGTATGAGCTGTGTGCAAATCAAATCAGACAGTGTGTTATGGACTGCGTGTTCAGTACGAGCTGTGTGCCCAAAAAAATGAGCTGCGTGCCCAAAGAATGAGCTGCGTGCCCGAAAATGAGTTGTCTGCTCGAAAAAATGAGCTGCGTGCCCAAAGAATGTGTTGTGCACCTGGAAAAGAGCTGCGTGCCCAAAGGATGTGTTGTGTGCCTGAAAACAAGCTGTGTGCCCGAGAATGAGCTGTATGCCCGAGAATGTGCTGTGTGCCTGAGACAAACTGTGTGGCAGAATGAGCCGCGTGTTCAGAGTAAGCTGCGTGCCAAATTAACAAAGTGTTGTGTTGTGAGCTGCGTGCCGAATGGACGGAATACTGTGTTGTGAGCCACGTACTAAAATGACCAGAGTATTTCTATATATGAGCTGTGTGCCAAATAGACCGGGTGGTGTGCGAAGGTGTTCAGAATGAACGGATAAAAAATACATAGCGAAAGCATGAAATATACAGGAAATACATAATACATTGCGGGGAATATAAAAGGGAAGTACATACCTCTCGTGCCTGATGAGAGAGATGAGACTCTGGCTCCCGTAGTAGTAGATCCACAGATGCTCGTCGATCAAAGTCAGTGAAGTGATAGAAAGTGGTCGGAGGTAGGACGTACTCCTGAGGATGATACCTCTTGGGGTCGAAAGGCCGAACTCTCGGAGGCAGTGACATGATGTCTGGCTCATCCTCGGCATGCGGAGGGCCTCCACCATGATGAAAATGATCTGTCATCTGAACAAATCTGCAAAAATGGGCAAAAATGAGATAAATGAGCCAAAATTGGAAAAAGTCAACAAAAGTCAACTCCTGAGAAAATGTGCCAAATTTCGAGATAAACATACCTCAAGTGGTGAAAATGGAGAAAGAAACACCGAAATCAAATTTTAATCGGTTCAAAGTAAAGAGAGCTAAAAGTTTTCGCGAAACAACTTCGCGTGGGGCGTTGGAAAGCGCGTATAAAGCACAGATCTGAGCGAGAAAGTGGTCTAGAAAGGGAGAGGAACTAATTTTGGCCTAGGGGTTGTGAGCAAAAGTGTTTTGGACAAGTGGATTTAAAGAACCGAGCATAAAAGGACAAAACTACCCCCATTTTGGTAAAATGGTCGGCCGACCAGATTTTCTAGCTGGCCGACCAAAAACTGGTTGGTGGCTCTTCTGGCTGGTCGGTGGCCTTCTTTCATGGTCTCCAATGTCCCTTTGTTCTCCCTGTAAATTTGGTGATGATTGGAGTCCCCAGCTCTCGAGAGAGTACAAGAAAAGTGCACTTTTCAGCGCGAAATGCCTCCGCGAAAACTTCAAATCCAATCTTCGACGCGTGGCTCATCGTTACTCGCCAAGAGCAAGGTGTATCCTTTTTGAGTACGTTGTAACCCCTCCGAGAGGTGAATCGGAGGTCGCGTATGAGTTGCCCTCTTTGAGGCTTGCACTTCTTTACTGAGCGTTTTGTTTCAAGCATGCTATTAAAGTTATACCTCTCCTGCATTGTTATACACTTTCTTTGCTTGCGTTGTCGCGCACGCCATTCCTGCTTCACACATTGCATACGTTGTCGCGTATGCTTTACTTACATGTGCTCAATTCCTGCTTCACACATTGCATACGTTGTCGCGTATGCTTTACTTACATGTATTCAACTCCTGCTTCACACATTGCATGCGTTGTCGCGTATGCTTTACTTACATGTGTTCAATTCCTGCTTCACACATTGCATATGTTGTCGCGTGTGCTTTATTTATATGTGTTCAATTCCTGCTTCACACATTGCATGCGTTGTCGCGTATGCTTTACTTACATGTGTTCAATCCCTGTTTCACACATTGCATGCGTTGTCTCGTATGCTTTACTTACATGTGCTCAATTCCTGCTTCACACATTGCATACGTTGTCGCGTATGCTTTACTTACATGTGCTCAATTCCTGCTTCACACATTGCATACGTTGTCGCGTATGCTTTACTTACATGTATTCAACTCCTGCTTCACACATTGCATGCGTTGTCGCGTATGCTTTACTTACATGTGTTCAATTCCTGCTTCACACATTGCATATGTTGTCGCGTGTGCTTTATTTATATGTGTTCAATTCCTGCTTCACACATTGCATGCGTTGTCGCGTATGCTTTACTTACATGTGTTCAATTCCTGCTTCACACATTGCATGCGTTGTCGTGTATGCTTTACTTATATGTGTTCAATCCCTGTTTCACACATTGTATGCGTTGTCGCGTATGCTTTACTTACATGTGTTCAATTCCTGCTTCACACATTGCATACGTTGTCGCGTATGCTTTACTTACATGTGTTCAATTCCTGCTTCACACATTGCATGTGTTGTCGCGTATGCTTTACTTACACGTGTTCAATCCTTGTTTCACACATTGTATGCATTGTCGTGTATGCTTTACTTACATGTGTTCAATTCTTTTTACGCACATCGCATGCGTTGTTGCGCATGCTTTACTTATACATGTCTATGCTTGTCTCTATCGCATTGTTATGCACCCCTCACTTGCGTTGTCGCACACGTTTTACTTGCATTGTCATGCTTGTGTCAACGGCATTGTTGTGCACTCCTCACCTGCGTTGTCGCGCACATTTTACTTGTATTGTCATGCTCATTTCAGTCGCATTGTTATGCACACTCTACCTGCGTTGTCACGCACTCTTCTTGCATTGTTATGCACATCTCGCTCGCATTGTTATGTATCACACTTAGGTTGCATTTTCGTGCATCCCTTCACCTGTGTTGTCACGCACTTTTCAATTGTATTGTTATGCATGTTGCTAACGATATTACACCTGTTAGGTTTCTTTCCTTTGCAGGCACGATATTGTATATACGGTTCATTTGAAGCTGGTGCGACCAGACGAGCCGAACGGTATTGTATTCTCCTTGGGAGACGTAGCGAGAATTGTAATTCTCTTACACCCTTACTACATGAAATGTAATTTAATTTGCATGGCATTCTTGCTTAAAACTGTTGCATTTATTGTGTATATTTACTTCATTATAGCTAGCTTTGCATGATCATGAGTTATGTCCGGCTTTGTGCATGTCTTTTGCATTTTGCCCCTGCCTGGGAGTACATTTCTTTGATTGTCTCGCCTATTTGTCTAAGTCTTCGGCCTTGTCAAAAATGAGTCGTCTCTGGGCTTTGACATTCACTTCCGTCATTGTTATGACTTTCGAGTTCTGTCAAAGAGGGGCAACTATAGACACCTTATTTTTTACCGACCTTAAGACTCAGACGTCATCGATTGAGCGCTCGGTGATTGCGCATGTTGTGCTCGTTTTGAGGTTACGGAGTCTCGGCCGAGAGCTTTGCCTCCGGACCACAGAACTCTTTTGTGCTTTGCCTCGGTTTGCGGACCAGGTCTTGTTTTCTCTTCCCGAAGGGAGAGAGAGGTCTCATAGACCATCTCTCAGTGGTCGTAGACTACTTTTCATGGTCGCAGGCCACTGTTCCCGTTTGGAGACCAGTTTCCGATTTTCGGAGCCGTCAGCCGCGCGCCTCGGTTCAGGACTGCTTAACATTCTCTGTTTGGCACGGTTTTTGGCACACACCTTGTTTCCTCTGTCTAGAGGGACACTACGGCCCGGGAGACCACCTTTGTGGTCGCATGCCACTTTTGGTGCTTAACAGCCTGTTTTCGGGGCACCCGGCCGCGCGTTTCGCCCACGAACCCTCGTTTTGCATCGGTGTTGGTTCATTTTTGGCATAAACCTTGTTTTCATTGTTTGGGAGGTGGTACAAGGGTGGGAGACCACCTTTTCTCTTGGAGACCACTTCTCTCTCCGCCAGTCGGTTTTCTTGTCAAAAAACTGGTCTCCTCGGTCTTTGAGCCATATTTACTGGTCTCCCATACCACCACTAACTTGTTTTCAGTGTGGAGACCAACAAATGGAGCTGCCGACCACTTTTTACTATAGGAGACCACTTATCTTGGTCGGCCGACTAGGGGAAGTGGTCGGCCGACCACTTTTTCTGGTCGGCAGGTTCCTGCTGGTTTTGTCTGATTTAGTGCATGCCAGCTGTGCCAGCTGGAAGACACAGATTGTATCCTCCATACGTGTATGGAGGATATACACCCTTGTTTACCGTCTCCAAGAAGCTTGAACCCTTTGATTTCTCTACAAGAGAGGGCCTTTCTCTCCTTATACCAGGTTCAGATTTTGGTTAAGGCTCCAATACATATCCTCTTTATATCTCTATATTTTGGGTTCAAAAAGGTCTTGTGTCTTGACCTATTACACCGCACCTCATAGCCACACACCTTCACCATTGTTCTAAGATTCTTGGAGGGTCTTAAGAGGTCTCAAAGAGTTGGTTTTGGGCTGGAGAAGTTGCTGGTTTTGCTGAGCTACAAGGGTAACTCATTTTCTCCCTTTTTAAGCTCTATTTTGATCCTTCTCTTAGCCTTATTTTCATGCATATTTAGGCTTTATTTTCAACTGAGAAAAGCTTCATTTTGAAGTTTTTTTTATGTTTGTTTAAGGCCATTTTCCTGTTGGAGGTCATTTACACTCTTGCATGCTTGTTTTAGCCTTGTTTTGTACCATGCCATAAAGACTCCGAGCTAGTTCTTACTTGGCCTTTCAACCACTAAAATCCAGTGGATTTTCAGTGATTTTTATGTAGTTTTGAGGTCCTAAATCAGAGAGGGGTGACCCTCTCTCTCGTTGTCTTGTTTACTAGCATTTTTGGCCTATCAAAGGAGCATACATTTGCATGTTTTCAAAGCTTGGTTCAGGCCCTTTTTGGTGACTTTTTGGACCTGCCTAGACTCTGTCTAGGGCTGGTTTGGTCCCCTTTTGTTTGTTTCTTGCATGTGTAGAGTAATCCCTTTTATGACTTATCAAAGTAGCACCTCATTCTTGCATGTGTTGGTCATGTTTCAGTGGGTTTTTGGCCATATTTTGGCATGCCATGATTCTGTTTTTGGCTGGTTTGATAGCCTCTCACATGCTTCATATGCTTGTAGTGTAACTCATGCTTACTAGCTTAGAATGCATGTTGTTTCGGCCCTCCATTCTAGCATATTTTGGCCATGCTCAAAACTAATTTTGTTCATATTTTGGGCTGCCTTAGCTCTGATTTGAGGCCTCTTGGTCGAATGATGCTTTCCATGCATACTTGTAGTGTAATATCCTTGCCTAGCCATGAATTTTGGAGCCCCCTGCATGCTTAACTTGAGGTGTTTTCATGTTTTGGCATCATTGAGCATGTTATTTTAGAGCTTATACTTATGTCATGTTCCCGTGTTTTCCACTCTTTAATTGTGTTTGAGAGTTGTGCTTGTATACCTCATTTACGGGCCATTGCATGAGCTTCATTTTTGTGCCTTTTAAGCCATCGTTTTAGTCCATTTTGCTACTGTTTTTGGCCTGCATAGGGACTGTTTGAGGTTGGTTTGGTCATTTGAGCATCATTTTGCATATCTCGAGTGTAATGCACTTCACTATTTTCGGTGCTTGAGTCTTTCAAAATGCATTGCATAAGTTGTTTGCGTGATTCGGGACCATGTTGTACGTCATTTCAGAGCTGGAACTTGTGCCATTGTATGCCATATTTCATCATTCCAATGCTTTCGTGGAGTTGCATCTTGTACTTTCGGCTTTGATCCCTTGCATTGTGCATGCTTGTGTGTGTGTCATTGCCTTGATTTCATCATGTTTGGCCACTGATTTGGGTGTGGCTGAGGTCCATCCATCTTGGTTTAAGTCCATCTTGCATTGTGTATGCCATATATCCCATGTTATCGCATGTTCGATCATTGCATTGCGTATGCCTCGTTCATAACATTGCGTATGCTAGTGCATTGTGTATGCATGCCATATAATCCACATGCATTGATTATGCCCTTGATTAGTTCATAGCATTATGTATGCTAGTTGCATGCTTGCATGTCATCCTTTGCATGTTTGCATCACTTAGTCGCATTACATTTAGGATTGCATACTAGAGTTGCATTTGTACATGCCATGCCATTCTACTTGTTACATTATGTTTGGAATAGGAGTTAGTCTAAACACGGGAAACGAGGAACGTGTCATACTCCAAGTGATGAAACATGCCTCAATTCCTGGTGGCTGACACTCTTGACCATCCATGATGGAGTTGTTGGTTTTAGTTGCTTATATGTGCATTCATGTCCCATTGAGTCATGCAATTCAACTCCTCGGCCATTATGCATTGGGATATGTGATTGGTGGCCCGAGGATCGAGGACTACACTCCCTAGAGCTTATGCAATGATGAAGAGAATGGTTGGGCACACATATGTTGAAAATACCTTGCCTTCTCTCTCTCTTGCCTTTGTTACAGAAAAAGCAGAAACCAGGAGAATGAACTGGTCGGCCGACCAAGTTTTCTGGCAGGCCGACCACCTTTTCTGGTTTTCACCACCAAGGGTGGTCGGCAGGTGGTCTCCCTTGCCAATAGCTGGTCGGCAACCTTTCCACAGCTTCCCTAGATGGAGTTTCATCTCTTTGGAGCCTAGTGCAACTTTCTGAAATCAATTGCAAACAAAGGCAAGTCGGGGCGTCGCGAGGGATTTTCGAGCAAGGCAACTCGAGCATTCATGCATCCTTTGTCATCCAAAACAGAGCTGAGGCAACCCACTTCATTTAGTTTACATGCTTATTTACTTGCTTACTTAGCTAATTTGTTAATTAGTTAGAGTTATGTAATAATTAGCTGTAATTTGTTATTCATTGTGGTTATGTAATAATTAGTTTAATTAGAATAGCTTAGATTAGCTAGTTGGTTTTGTATTATTTATTCGGACCCTCCGAGAGAGGGCAATGTTGTAATAAGTGTGCGTGTGTGTGATGTATGTCTTCCAACCCCACGTCTTTCTCCCTTTTATTTACCAGCTTATGATGGTTAGTTTTAGGACACATTTCAATTAGCATCCTTATACTCGTATGTTTGCATCCATTCATCTGTTTTGCATGCACCGGCTCGGCGCGTCATACTAACTGCATCATATTTCAATTCCAAGTTGGATACATGTTACCTGTAGTATCTCATATGCCATCTTAGAATAGCCGAGCCTATCTTAGTTGCATTCTTGCATGTGTTGCATTAGGCATCTCAGCATAGTTAGGATTCATGCATGTTTTCTAATTAGTTTCTTTCTTTTGCTCGGAGTACTCAGTAAGGGTTTATGCTTTAGCATCCTTGCATACGTGTGAGTGACTGCCATGATAGCATGCTTACCATGAGGCTATGTACTTATGTGATATAATTGCCTGGATGCCTGTGGGTGAAGGTTGGGTTGCTTGAATTGGAATAATTCGTCGAAACCCGTGTTTTAGCCTACTTGCGAGTAGCAAACTTCAATCCATTTTCAAATCAAACGGATATGCGATGCTTTGTTCCAACTTAGGCAATCTAGTCTATACTTGTATGCTGTGCGCATCACATAGTAATTCTAGGTTAATAACCGAAATAAGAGCACATGTGTTTTCAAAAACAAGATATCATGCTTAGTAGTGGCTGATCTTTGATCGGGCGAGCGGGGGTGCTCATGAAATGACCTTCTCCAATCGTACCCAAGTTCCCGAGCCGAGGCAACTTTGGTGATGACGGACACGTGGCCTTAGGCACGAGTCAGGGTTTCCTAAATTCTCCCAAAATAAAATATTTAGGTGGCAACTTTGTATCTGGCAAAGTAGTCCATGTTTGGCACTTCTTTCTAAAAATTAGTTTTTCAAAATGATTTGCCGGATTTGGACTCTTTGGTGATTTATCGATCTTGCATTGCACTTTATGAGATTAGATTCAGAACCGTGACATTGAGTCTGAATTGTAATGAGCCCAATGAACAAAACGGATTCTCTCGGGACGTTCGGGTGCGTCTCCAGTACCATCAATGTAAACCAAAACAACTGTATACCACTCCCCCTTTTTGTCCGGGAGGGATCAAAAATAAGAGAAACAGAAGAGAACAGTAAAAATCATGGAGCTGGTGCCTGGGACTACAACTGAAGCATGGATAGAATCTAAGCCAACTGAGATGAAGACTGTGCCACAGATACCTCAATCCGCTGGGAAGAAGCCTCCAAGGCACTGAACCGGGTATCAGCTGTGGTCTCAAGATCGGTGAGCCTGGCCTCAAAGATATCCATCCTGTCCTCGAGATGGTCAAACCGGGAAGCAACAGATCTCTCAAAGGACTGAAGCTGACCACGAATCGTACGAACTGGAGGATGCTGCTCCCCCTCACCAATATCTCTGCCACCAGCAGCAGCATCATACTCTGCCTCCTCTGCCATAGTTGTAGCATCACTAGGACCTGCACCAGATTGACCTGAACCAGAAGAAACCCCCCGAATATGAGACTGACTCTGGGAGACAGTCTTCTTGGTGAAAGGCCGGGAATGAGAGGCAAACTTATCCTCATCGAAAGCAGGGACCTCAAGTTTGGCAAGAAGCCGGTTTATAAGGCAGCCATAGGGTAAACCAAGATTGTTGGGCTCAAAAGCAGCAACCATCTTTTGAATGATCAATGTGGCAAGATCTATGGAACGATTGTGAGCAAGGCACTGAAGGACAAACCCTTGGTCTTGATTAATTTCGGAGCTATGGGTGGTAACAATGATATTGGCACACACAATTAGGTTGAGCAACCTAAATTGGGGAAGTAGCTCATCCTGTTTGATCAAAGAACCGGTAGACCAAGAACGAGGAAAACCACACAAAGTATGGGCTACCTCATCGAAGTCATAAGTAGGGCGCACTGGAAAAGGATAGAAGATGGGAAATCTTTCACTAATCCCTTATAGCTCTTGAATAAGGTCGGTGGTAACAAGAATGGATTTAGACCTAACCCATGTTTTGAAGGAGAGCCCAATATTGTCAAGACTATCCATGTTGCAATAGAATTCTCGCACCCAAGTGAGGTTTTGAGAACCAGAAAATAAAAGAACATTATCCCCACCCAAGGGATCAAACAATGAGTGGATAGGGATAGACTCAAATGTGGAAGGTTGAACATTACGTTCAAAATGGATGGAGCGGGCGGGATAAGACTTGCGGTACAATGTGGCTTTCTCGGCAGAGGGAAAGCGATCAGTGTTATAGGTGGGGCGAGAGACAGTAGACTTTCGTCTTTTGAGGTGGACATGACTAAACCAAGACACAGAAAAAAATAGAAAACCAACACAGACAACCCCCAACCCAAATCCAAACATAAACCAACAGAGAAACCACAAAACATTAGCAGCACAGTTTGATATAGCAACATAAACAATGAGGCAACAATGTAGACTCAAAAGAGCCAAAAATAACAAATAGGTAACATGGTAAACAAAGTAGTCATGAATAACCAATAGTCCAATCATAGTGAATAAAAACAGGGGAACTCATATCCTTAGGGCAAGGCAATAAATGAAATCACAATATTAGAGGGCAATACATGTAACAAAAAAAATCCCCAAATGGAAACAAAACAAAAACTAGAATAAAAAAAAAAAAAAAAAAACCCCAAATCAAAAACCCTAGATGGAAGAGAGAGAACCGAAACCACTGTGCAACAGTCAAAATCAACATTAACTAACCCTAAACATGATGACCAAAGACAAAATAGACCCATCGACCTATTGTGCAACAAACTCAAGCTAAACAAAGACAAGGAAAGCAAAATGACAGAAGGATGAGAAAAGAAACAGAGAAGAAGTAGAGGAGAGACATACCTGGGGTGTGTAAACACACGAAAAACACCAAGGAAGTGCAGAGGACTGGAATCGCAAGGAAAGCCCTAGGAAAGAGAGAGCACTTTGGAAAAATGAACTGAAATGACGAAGGAGGGAGAATTTAAACAAACCAGTCCGCTCGAGCGTGGGTTTTAACGCTCGAGCATAAGACAAATCATGCGGAGACACGCTCGAGCTCGAAAATGGACGATCGAGCGCCAATTCGCCCCTCGTAGAACTGTAAAACTAAGTGCGAAATACTGCAAGGCTCAAAACCACGCTCGAGTATGGGAATGTCCGCTCAAGCGGGGACAAAACAATTTTTTTTTATATAAAAATAAAAAATAAAAAACATCGGAGATGTCCTGTTACCAGCGGGGAGTTCAATGGAAAGACTGTACCACGAAGATAAGATATACCATCAATCACGAGTCCTGAAAACTTGTAAAAAAAAAAATTGAAGCACCAGGTCATGAACACAACAGATAGAATGAATCAAGGCCATAAGCAACATAAGAATGCATAACTCAAAACACACACATGAGAGCTCACAAATAGAATGTGTGTGTATGCTATCCTTGAGAGCCACAAAGCTAGAGTTAATCCCCGTAGTGATCGGATGGCTGGACCTCCGACACGAGTAACAGACCATCACAGAGAAAAGTCAAACCACTAGGAATCACGGGGTATTTGTTGAGTAAACGCGGAGGCTCCCCCTCAATCAATGATTCCCTCTTTTTTATGTTTTTGAACTTTTCTTTCTTGTGGGCACTCATGGTGGCATGTACGCTCAAGAGTATGGAGACCAAACCAGAGAAGAATTAAATCAAAAAGGTTGGCCTGGTTGGTGCCTCTGAGGTAGCCTTTTCCTAATGCCCGGATTTCAATGAACTGAGGGGGAAACCATGGAAGTGAGAAACGATGATAGATGGTTAAGAGACTCAATATCACCCATGATATACTAGTATAGGTCAATTCCTCTGAAAAAGTACTAGAAACACTGTTAGTGGTCCATAGAGAACTTTGATCACTTGTGCAGAAACCCCTGCAACAGTTTATCTCAAGAATGTGTACATAATGAGATCATGAAATAAATGAGTATGGGCATTCAGAATGAGCTATGAACAAGGACGAATAAGATCTTGTAAGCAACATGAGCAATGTTCATAAAAATTTTTGATGCAAAGATATCAGGACTCAATGACAATGAGATTATCACATCCAAGTATACAACAAGCCAACCACTCACACCCATTATAGGAAATAGGAAACACCCTAGTTACTGAGCACTACACCTAAGGTCTTTCTAAGAAACTCAAATCGAAGAAGATCAAGGGGTTTTGTAAAAATATCAGCTTTTTGATGCTCAGTGGGTACATGTTCCAGAACAACAAGGCCTTCTTCCACTAACTCTCGAATAAAATGATGACGAATGTCAATGTGTTTGGTTCGAGAGTGTTGGACAGGATTTTTTGAAATGTTTATGGAACTTGTGTTATCACAAAAAAGAGTGAGAGTGTCATGTTCGATCCCACAATCATGAAGCATTTGTTTCATCCACAACATTTGTGCACAACAACTCCGTGCAGCAATGTATTCAGCCTCAGCAGTCGAAAGGGAGATGGCATTTTGCTTTTTACTATGCCAGGAAACAAGATTATTCCCAAGGTAGAAACATCCCCCGGATGTGCTTTTCCTATCATCAGCACACCCTGCCCAGTCGGCATCAGAAAAACCAGTAATTTCAACTGTAGCATCAGTAAAGAACCAAACCCCATAACCCAATGTCCTATTAACATATTTGACGATGCGTTTGATCGCAAAAAGATGAGACTCTTTAGGACTGGCTCGGTAATGGGCACAGACACCTACACTGAATGCAATATCAGGACGACTGGCTGTGAGGTAAAGAAGACTCCCTATCATACTCCTATAAAGGGTAGGATCAACATCAGTACCAGAAGAATCTTTGGAAATGTGAAGACTAGTGCTCATGGGAGTGAGTGCATGTTTGGCAAACTCAAGACCAAACTTTGACATAAGATTTTTGGCATACTTAGACTGAGAAACAAACATACCTGAAGGAGACTATTTAATTTGAAGACCCAAAAAAATAAGAGAACTCTCCCATCATGCTCATCTCAAACTCATGTGTCATGCAATCCGAAAAACATTTCACAAGATGATCAGCAGTGGATCCAAACACAATATCATCAACATAAATCTAAGCAACAAGAATATGAGACTTAGTATGTTTCACAAATAAGGTCTTATCCACACTACCCCTTTGAAAGTCATTATCAAGAAGAAATGTAGTAAGTCTATCATACCAAGCCCGAGGAGCTTGTTTCAATCCATACAAAGCCTTGTCTAACTTGTAGACATAATTTGGACATTTAGGGTCCTCAAACCCTTTTGCTTGCTCAATATATGCCTCTTCTTTCAAGTACCCATTCAGAAAGGCACTTTTCACGTCCATTTGAAACAATTTGAAACCAAGATAACAAGCAACACCAAGTAAAATACGAATAGATTAGAGATCGAGCATAACACCCAAGGTCTTTCTAAGGAACTCAAATCGAAGAAGATCAAGGGGTTTTGTAACAATATCAGCTTTTTGATGCTCAGTGGGAACATGCTCAAGAACAACAAGGCTTTCTTCCACTATCTCTCGAATAAAATGATGACGAATGTCAATGTGTTTGGTGCGAGAGTGTTGGACAGGATTTTTCGAAATGTTTATGGCACTTGTGTTATCACAAAAAAGAGTGAGAGTGTTTTGTTCAATCCCATAATCATGAAGCATTTGCTTCATCCACAGCATTTGTGCACAACTACTCCCTGCAGCAATGTACTCAGCCTCAACAGTCGAAAGAGAGATGGCATTTTGCTTTTTACTATGCCAGGAAACCAAATTATTCCCAAGGTAAAAACACCCCCGGATGTACTCTTCCTATCATCAGCACACCCTGCCCAGTCAGCATCAGAAAAACCAGTAATTTCAGCTATAGTATCAGTGGAAAACCAAACCCCATACCCCAAGGTCCCATTAACATATTTGATGATACGTTTGACCGCAAGAAGGTGAGACTCTTTAGGACTAGCTTGGTAACGTGCACAAACACCTACACTAAAAGCAATATCAGGACGACTGGCTGTGAGGTACAACAGACTCCCTGTCATACTCCTATAAAGGGTAGGATCAACATCAATACCAGTGGAATCCTTGGAGAGGTGAAGACTGGTGCTCATGGGAGTGCGAGCATGTTTGGCAGACTCAAGACCAAACTTAGACACAAGATTTTTGGCATACTTAGACTGAAAAACAAGCATACCTGAAGGAGACTGTTTAATTTGGAGACCCAAAAAATAAGACAACTCTCCCATCATGCTCATCTCAAACTCATGTGTCATGCAATCCGAAAAATATTTCACAAGATGTTCAGCAGTGGATCCAAACACAATATCATAAACATAAATCTGAGCAACAAGAATATGAGACTCAGTATGTTTCACAAATAAGGTCTTATCCACACTACCCATTTGAAAGTCATTATCAAGAAGAAATGTAGTAAGTCTATCATACCAAGCCCGAGGAGCTTGTTTCAATCCATACAAAGCCTTGTCTAACTTGTAGACATGATTAGGACATTTAGGGTCCTCAAACCCTTTTGGTTGCTCAACATATGCCTCTTCTTTCAAGTACCCATTCAGAAAGGCACTTTTCACATCCATTTGAAACAATTTAAAGCCAAGAAAACATGCAACACCAAGCAAGATACGAATAGATTCGAGACGTGCAACTGGGGCAAACGTCTCATCATAGTCAACACCCTGTACTTGTGTGTAGCCTTGAGCAACCAACCTGGCTTTATTTCGAACCACAGCACCATTCTCATCAGATTTATTTTTAAAGATCCACTTGGTACCTATCACATTCATGTCTCTAGGTCTGGGAACTAGAGTCCAAACATTATTACGTTCAAATTGACCTAATTCTTCATGCATAGCATTGACCCAATTATCATCTAGCAAGGCCTCTTTGAAATTCTTAG
Source organism: Camellia sinensis (assembly GCF_055761805.1). Classification (NCBI taxonomy): domain Eukaryota; kingdom Viridiplantae; phylum Streptophyta; class Magnoliopsida; order Ericales; family Theaceae; genus Camellia; species Camellia sinensis. The sequence continues at coordinate 166,944,828 of NC_138970.1, forward strand.
GCTCAATTAATGATACATAACACATATGTGATACCTCATCCCGAATTTGTCTTCGGTTTTTCATTCGATCTAATACACTTCCAATCACCTGTTGAGCTGGATGATTCAGTTTCACCCTTGCTGATGGTTTGAACTCAGGACTTGCGGTGACAGAAGCATCAGGAGTGATGTCTCTTTGTGCACTCTTTTGACTTTGACTTACCTGTGAGGCTGGTGCTGTCTCAACATCTTGTGCTAGGACCTCAGCTTCTCTTTGACTTTGTGGTTCAGTATCCAGGATTGGAAACTCACCATTGTCATCCTCATTTGTTGCTGGAGTAGGTGAACCTGTGTCATCTATAACCACATTGATTGATTCCATTAAACAAGAAGTTCGCAGGTTATAGACTCGAAAAGCCCTACTACTGGTTGAATACCCTAGAAAAATACCTTCATCACTTCGGGAGTCAAATTTGCCCAAAGGTTCTCTGTCTTTGAAAATGTAACACTTACTCCCAAAAGTTTTGAAGTATTTTACATTAGGTTTCAATCCCTTCCACAATTCATATGGAGTTTGTAAAGTGTCGGACCTTAAATACACGCGATTTATGACATAAACGGGCAGTATTTAGGGCTTCAGCCGAAAACTTTGGAGGAAGTTTTTTACTAAGAAGCATGACCCTAGCCATTTCTTGAACAACTCTATTCTTCCTCTCAACCACTCCATTTTGTTGTGGAGTAATAGGTGCAAAAAATTCATGCTTAACTCCATGCATATAACAAAAATCCGAAAATGAACTATTTTCAAACTCACGACCATGATCAGTTCGGATTCTTATGATACGCCCAATGGAAACACCCTGTTCATTTTGGATTTTAAGGACTAAGGCCTGGAAAGCATCAAACGTATCAGATTTTTTCCTTAAAAAATTTACCCACGAAAATCGAGTAAAATCATCAACAGTTAAAAAAATATATCTTTTACCTCCAATGCTTTCAGTGCGAGTAAGACCCATTAAATCCACGTGAACCAATTCAAGAGGACGTTTGGTTGTAAAGTTGTTCACCTTTTTATGAGGGGCACGGGTTTGCTTTCCAAGTTGACACGGTCCACACACATGGTTCAGATTCGTACCCAGTTTAGGTACTCCTCTCACCAGCTCTTTGTTGGCTATCTTAGTTAGGTCTTTGAAATTCATATGACCTAATCTTTGATGCCACAAATCAATGTTACTTATGATGGCAGAGTGACAAGTGAGATCATTAGTAGTAACAATCCCATAGCAATTATCAGATGTGCGAACCCCATGCAAGACAATATTTCCCTTTTTATCCAAAATTTCACATTTATCTTTTGAAAACAATACTTCATGGTGGGAATCACACATTTGACTAATGCTCAAAAGATTTGCTTTAAGTCCATCAACAAGAAGAGCATTTTCGAGCTTGGGAAGACCAGCAACACTTATAGAGCCCTTACCAATGACTCTAGAAGTGCCACCATCTCCAAAGGTAACAAGTCCTCCTTCATATTTTTCAAGGAAGGTGAAGTAGGATTTGTTACCGGACATGTGATGAGAGCACCCACTATCAAGATACCACATGTGTGAGTCACGTGCTTTTAGGGCAATGTGAACAACTAAACAAGTCAAATCATCGTTTCTCACCGAAATCTTTTTGGTCTTGGTAAATGTCTTGGCGTTGTGAACACCCTCATGATCTTGGTATTCCGCCTAGACATGTAAGGTTGTCTCCTAGCCCAAAAAGTATTCGAATTTCTACCCTTTTGAGACACCTTACCAAACAATTCATAGCAATAAGGACGAATGTGGCCATACCTACCACAGTGATGACAAATAAAAACAGGTTTTACCTCCCTTTTGTTGATCTTACCCCCTTAAGGTAGATGAAGAGAGGGATCACCCTAGTCTACCTTCAACTTTCCCTTTGCTTGAGTCTTCAGGTCATGTGAAGTAGAGGCCTGTCCCTTGTGAGCTGTCGCACCATAGCCTAGCCCACTTTTATCACAACCCATTTGTTGAGACCCGAGGATGTCTTCTAAAGATTTGGAACCTTTGTTCCACATGGCAATAGTGGCTCTAGCAATACGAAGTTCTTCATCTTTCTGACAGACTATCTCTTCCAATGTAGCTTGTGACATCTCAAGACTTTCAAGCTTCTCTTCATATGTGGAATACACCTTCAGAAGTTCATTCCTTTCATTTTCACATGATAGAAGTTTTCCACATAAGTCTTATCTGTCACTTGAGATCTTGATGACATTCTGCTTTGCTGCTACAAGTTCTCCTTTCAGCTTGACATTCTCATTTTCACATGCTTTGAGCTTGAGAGTGAGTTTGTCATTGATTTTAGACAGATTCAGAGATTTATCATAAAGCTTTTCGTAAGCTTGTTATAGATCATCACCGATAATCTTATCATTGTCTTCAGATGTAGATGTTTTATCATCATCTTTTTGCTTCTCATTCTTCTTGACCTCATCCAGTCGGGCAACTAAGGCAGAAAAGTTGTTGGATGGTGGTGAAGGTGCATCTCCTCTTTCATGGAATTGGCTCAGAATCTCCCATGCATCTTTAGCCTTTGTGCAGTGAGCAACCCATTGCTGTTCTTCATCAGAAATTGCTCCACGAATAGAAATCAGGGCTCTCTGATTGCTCGGATTGTCAGCACTTTCTGTATCTTCTTCAATGGCTTGCCAGCCTTTTGGGTCAAAAGCTCTCAGAAACGCCCTCATTTTGATCTTCCAATACAAGTAGTTACCCCCGTCAAAGGTGGGAGCATGATGCAGGTTCTGACCACGAGCTAATTCCGCTGGCTTAGGAAGAGGTTGAGTGAATGTGGACCAAAATGCCATGAAAGCACTATCTCTGTCTTCTCCGGATTCAGGTTCTTCGGGTTCTTGCTCCGACCCGCTTTCATCATCCCAAGTCACAACGTAGACTTTCTTTCGATTCTTTTTTGAAAGACATTCAAGGGCAATATGGCCAAACCCTTGACATTCATAGCACTTAACCCCTTGTCCATTTACAATCTTCTTTTCAGTTTTTGGAGCAAGTTTTGGTGGAAAGGTTTTGGGTTTTTCATTACTCTTATCTTTTGAAATAGGGTCTCTGAAATTAGGCTTCTTTTTCTTCAAATTTTTTTTAAACTGTTTAGTAAACATAGTCGTCATCTCACACTCTAAATCAAATTCAGTTTCTGAAGTTTTTGCAGTCTCATAAGCACTAGTGAAAGCCGCACTATCTTTTTGTTTTTTCTTTGAAATCCGGTGGGCTTCATAAGTCTGCAAGTTTCCAACCAACTGATCAAGCTTGAGGGTATCAACATTCTGAGCCTCCTCAATGGCTGTCACTTTTGATTGGAACCTCTCGGGTAATGACCTCAAAATTTTTCCAACAACTTTAGCTTCTGGGATTTTTTCACCGAGTGTGAAACAGGAATTCACGATATCACTAAGTTTTGCATAGAAATCATCAAACGTCTCATCATCACACATAAAAAGGGTTTCAAAGGCGGATGTGAGACATTGAAGTTTTGACCTTTTGACAGAAGTAGTACCTTCGTGAATCATTTCAAGAATGTCCCAGGCCTCTTTTGCTACCTCACACGTGCAGATACGACGAAACTCTTCAGGTGTGACGGAGCAAAATAGGGAATTGAGAGCCTTACTATTCTAACTTGAGTTTTGGTAATCAGTTGTGTCCCATTTATCAAGGGGTTTAGGAATATCAACACCATCAATGGTGACAGTAGGTTCACTCCACCCATAGATCACGCAGTACCAAACTTTTTCATAGATGAATTTTAAAAATGCTCTCATACGATCTTTCCAATAAGAATAGTTTGTACCATCGAGTAAAGGAGGTCTATGGGTCGAGTTACCTTCACGACTAATCACACAAAATCACACTCCTATAGTTTTGATAAAAACAAAGAGTGACCTGCTCTGATACCAATTGAAAATCCTAAGTGACTTGTGATTAGATCAAGATTAAAATATTCCAAATCCCAATTATTCAAAACACGTAATCTAAATCATCAAGCACTTACGAAAGTGATTTGGATTGTTGTTTTTCTGAATAAACAATAAATCGACACAAATGATTTTTATGTGGAAAAACCACAATTGAAGAACCTTCAATTGTAATCAAAAACCACGAGCGAAATGCCACTAATCAATCCACTACTGAAGAAAGAAAGATTACAAAGATAATACACAAATTACCCAACTCAGTCAATTTGTCTTCACACCTTCTGCAATTCTTTCACCAAGCCTTCGTCTCGGAACTGATTAACCTGAAGTTGAATCCATAACTTCACTTGTCAAATCAACGACTACGTACTGAATCAAACACCTTTGAAACACTACGTTTGAATCTTCAGAATCCACCGAAGATTAACCCTCTTGTATGTATTCGATCAACCTCCTTGATATTTGCTTCTCAATTCATGAGTGTAATACTCATTCAATTTTATCAAGGAAAACTCACAAAAATCTCCAGAAGAAAACCTCAAACAAACCCTAAAAAACCTTAAACAAGATCTAGGAGACTTAATCTTAGAATTGACCCAACATATGAATTTATAGTATCTGAGATCGCGCGGTCCGCTCGAGCGTGGGAATGCCCGCTCGAGCGGAGACTTCATAATCCGTGATTCATATAGGGTTCACGCTCGAACGGAAGTTTCCACGCTCGAGCGTGGAATCACAAGATCCAGTATATTTTGCAGGCATAGCAGAGATGCTATGAGGGTCCAAACCCCACTCGAGCGTCACTTTCCCCGCTCGAATGGGAAGACCAAAACTGGATAATCTAGAAAATTAGAAATTGTTACAAAGTTGGTTTTGTTCCATGGAATTTGACAACAAAGGGTCCTAACACATATTGTTTAAATTAATTGTTAATTCTTATATATTGTTTTACTTACATTACTATGGATCCTAATATGCCTAATGTTTATGTCGATGTTGATACATATACTACACAACATGAATCTATTGATTCTTCTTCTAATATCCCTCTTCCAACAGTTGGATCATCATCTAGGAGTAGAAGTAATAATGTTTGGGAACATTTTGAAAAAATATCTATAAATAATCCTGATGGTGCAATTACATTTAAAGGAAAATATAAATATTGTGCACATTTACTTAGTGCTGCATTTGCAGGGGGTACTAGTCATCTAAAAATGCATGCTAACAAACATTTACAAAGTCAACAACATGATATTCGAAGTCAAATACAATCAGGGGCTTCATCAACTGGTAATTTGCAAACATTTTCATATAACCCTATACGTGCACAAAATTATGTTGTTGATTATGTTATTAAAAAAGAACAACCTTTCACTACTAGTGAATGTCCTGATTTTATCGAAATGATTCACAAAAGTTTTGCACTGCAATATCAAAGTTTTTCAAGAAATACTACTAGAAACAGGATTTTAAAGAAATTTGAGGATGTTAAAAGTGAATTATTTGATATTTTTAAAAAATTGAATGGAAGAGTTTGTTTAACATCTGATCTGTGATCAAATAATGGTTTTGGATATCAATGTATCACTACACATTTTATTGATAGTGATTGGAAATTACATAAAAGAATTATTTCATTTAAATTAGTTGAACTGCCATACACTGGTCATTCGCTTGGTGTAGAAATAAGAAATGTATTATATGAGTAGGCTTTACAAAATAAAATATTTACGATTAGTTTAGATAATGCATCATATTATAATCAAACCGTAGCCTATTTAAAATTAACTTTACAATTACTTGTTGATCGTGATTTATTTCATGTTCGTTGTTGTGCCCATATTTTAAATTTGATTATTAAAGAAGCTATGCATGTATACGAAACTTTTGTACTTGTAATAAAAAATGCAGTTGTTACTATTATGTCTTCTGGTAGTCGAATTTTGGAATATAGAAAAATTTGTCAACAAGAAAATATGTCAGTTAGAAAATAAATTTTAGATATAGATAGTAGGTGGAATTCAACATATAATATGTTAAAAATAGCTTGTAAACAAAGAAGAGCAATAGATTAATTTTTTGCAACAACATTAATAGGAGGAGTATTGACTCCTACTGAACTTAATTGGCACCAAGTAGTCTTGTATAAAGATTTTTTAAAAGTTTTCAATTTTTTAACAAAATTATTTTCTTATATATATATTCCTACTTCACCATTTGTTCTACATATGCTAGGAGAAATAATTAAAGTTTTCGTAAAATATATGGTAATAAATATTATATAACCATTATTACATCAATGAAAACAAAATTTGATAAATGTTTTGATCCTTTGCCTCATCTGTTAGGTTTAGTCATAATAATTAATCCTAGGTGTAAAGAAATTAGTTTACAAGAATTTTTAGAGCATATTTTTGTTTATCAAACACAGTTTGCCCCTATTATGCAAACATACAGTAGATTATTTGAAGAATACAGGACAACTGCATCTGTAAATACACCTACACACACTACACTAGCAGTCTCATCTCAAAGCGGGAGATTAAAAGTAGAAGAGCATCTCAACATACAAGTGTAAGTAGTTCTGAACTACAACATTATTTGGAAAGCCTGTCAGTGGATGATTCCAATGATTTTGACATTTTAGAATGGTGGAAACAAAATGAAACTATGTGGCCTGTGGTTTCACAGATGGCCCGTGATATCCTAACCGTTCATATTTCTACAGTTGCTTCGGAAACAACGTTTAGTGCAGGTGGACGGGTGCTGAGCGATTACCGGATCAGGCTTTCACCCCAAATCGTTGAGGCATTGATGATATCTAGAGATCATATGCATGTGCTTACAAAAAGACAAAATTATAGTGAAAATGAGCGAATTAAAAATGATTTGGATGACATATCCATCGGTAACGCGACTGAAATGTCTGTCTCCTCCGATGATTGATCAACAATTTATTTTTACTCTTTTATTTCATTTCATATATTTTTTTTTTTTTGGTATTAGATTATTAAGGTGAAGTATAATGCAAATGACTGATAGGCTAGTAGGTGCCGACCTAGTTGGGATGTACTTGACCTATAATGACGCAATTGCTTTACCATCATCAATAATCTACACTTATTTTATTTAATAATATCAATTTTTGTAATATTTTATTTCATTTTGAAATAAAAATTATTCATACAATAAATATTATATAAATAATTTAATACTGTAATATTGAAAGTTTCATTTTTATATATATAAAATTATTCATTTCGAAAGAAAAAAATTACATAATTGCACACTTTTTTAGTTATAGTTCATAATTAAAAAAACATAAGTTATACATAATTAAATTTAAATATCACCAAGAAAAATAACCAACCAAAAATTTCATTAATTTTAACTAAAATACTCTAGTATAATTTTTTTTTAATTTTTTATTCCTAATTAAAAAAGGGCCGATTAGGCCTGAGCCCAGGCCGTATTATGAGTAGGCTTGGGCTTGGGCCTGGGTTTGGGCCCCACTTTTTAGCCTATGGGCCGGGCCCTTAAAAAGGCGAGAGCCCGCGAGGCCTGAATGGGCCCAGCTAGGCCATTATTACATCCCTAAATTTGTCCTACACACATTTGTCTTATTAGGACATTTGGATGGTTCAGATCTATTTAAACTACAAAACAATGGTTGTGATGTATCCTACTTTCCCGCTTCTCTCTCTTACTTTTTCCTTTTCTCATCCACCCTCCCATGATCCCTTGAATAATCTCATGAATGATCCCATAATCCCACTTTTCTCGTTTTCATTTTATTTTTTTATTTTCTCTCTCTCTTTTTTTTTTCCTCCCTATTTATTTAATTTTTTTGTTCTTCTTTTTGTTCACTTATTTTTATTTACTTCTTGCCTTCAAGTATGAGTATACACTAATATATAATAGAATAGAATGATTTTTGAAAATCTTCTAGGGAGCTGTTTGGGTGTGCAACCCATTAAAGGTTGCACATCATATGCAACCCAATTATCTGCCCTTGGACTACAAACAATTGATCAAGACCATTGAATTGTTTAGTGGTAGAAAATGGAAAACCTGAGCACCCGGTTAACTCTCTATCCTCTTATTTTTGTCTCACTCCCCTACAATAATTATGTTTATCTTTCTCTCTTTTTCGTCTCTCACTCTTTCTCCTCATCTTCTGCTACTCTCACCATCTTTGTGTAATCCTTAATTTCCAACAATAACTATTAGCCTCTGTTGAGTTCCAGCCACAACGGGACTACAAGCCTCTATTTGCTTCCATCGTTTTCCATCGTTGAAGTGATGGTGTTCTCTCCAATCATATAGATATCAGGTATATATGGACCTCTCTCTCTCTCTCTCTATTTGCCCTCTTCACTTCAATGATTTCCCTCTACCAAAGCCTCATACTAACTCCAACCCCTCTACCACTTCCAAAACTCAAAATCCCTTCATCTGCAACAATAACCCCCCATCTATCTCTCAAATTGATTTATGAGAAACCTTTAAAATCTCTCTCTCTTAATCAATTTTTGGCATGCATCGACTTTCTGTTTTTTTCATGATCGATCATGTGATAACCCTGTTCCGTATTATGCTAATTGATCCTTATCATGAATGTGATTATGTGTCTGATATGATTTTGTGTGCCATTTATATGAATATATGTGGTTTTGAATTTCTATCTGTTCATCGTAAAAATATCTATTCAACTTACTGTTATAAATTGAAAATTGAAGGCCTTATCGGCCATAGAAACCGAAATTGGCTACGCCTTTGTGATTAGCGTAATTTTTAGAGCCTACGGTGAAATTTAATTTAAAATTGATTCGGATCAAAATAATTAGATTCAGAATGATTAATTTAGTGCCATTAATTGGTTATAATCAAATTTGATTAAGTGGGGCTATAAAAGGGCCATTATACACTCAATTCCTCTCTTTTTATTCAACTTGGCTGAGATTGCTCTAAGGAAATAGAGAGAGGGTCAGCTAGAGAGGGAGAGAGGGGAAACAATTGGAGATTTGAGCAAGAGGCTTGGAAATCTTGAAGATTAACTCAAGAATTGGCTAGAATTTGGGTGTTTGAAGCTCCTAGGTGAGTAAATTCATAGATTTTAGTTTGTAACCTTGTGAATTCAAAGTTGATTGGTGATCAACAACATGAATTGAATTGCTTATGATGGAAATGAGTTGGTTTTGTTGAATTGGAAGTCAATATATACATGCATGTAGGAAATTGCCATGAATTTGTATGTTTGAGCTTGAAATACATGATCCATGTTGAATCTTTGATTGAAATTCATGCTTTTGATAATCTTTTCATCATTTGAATTGAGAATGAGAGCTATATCTCACATGCATGTACAATTCATAAGAGTATGAGTTTTGAATACATGAAATTGTTATGTTGGAAACAAGTTTGGTCTAATTTGGAGCATGCATGTAAGTAATTCATGAAATTGAGCTTCATAATGTGATGAATATAGTGTTGTATCATGTTAGTAAATGTATATATGAAGTTTGAGTCATAATATGCAAGATATGTTGATTTGAATGCAAGTTTGAAGCTCAAAATGGTTGCTAGAAAACCCAGAATTTGGCATCTCCGCTTGAGCGGGGCAAGCGCCGCTCGAGCGTGAAATGCGAGCTCCCAGAACTTTTGCAGACATTGATGTCCGCTCGAGCAGGTTACTTCACGCTCAAGCTCCCGCTCGAGCGGGGAACTATGTAGAATGACTTTTAGCTCGAGCGTTCGAATTCACGCTCGAGTGTATAAATGAGGTAACCAGTATTTTTGCAGACCTAATGGGTCCACTCGAGCGGGAAAGTCCACGCTCGAGCGGGGACCCCTGTTTCAAAAATTTTATAAAAGTGTTCTGTGTTTCATTTTCCGTTCCCTTTCACTTCTAAGCACTCTTAGTGTGACAACCCTCCCATCTGATTAGTGATAATCTCTTATTAAGCATGATAAGTAACTGATTAGAATGAAATCCTGAATCGATTGCATGAGTGTATTGTCTTAAATGCATTTTTATCTGTTTGATTACTGAATGATCTGTTCATGTTTTTAGTTTCAAATTGCGAATTGAAAGCCTTATTGGCGACCGATTCGAAAATTGATTAGTTTTTTATGCTAATTAGAATTTATGTGATTTTATGGTAGGTTTAATTAAAATTTGATTTAGAATGATTAATTAGATTAAATAATGTTAACTTACATCAACTTGAATTATTTTCGAAATTGCCACTTAGTGGGCCACTTTAGGGGCATTGTTTGGAGTGTGATTCATATCATTTGATGCACCATTATTCAGCCATTTTCTTAGACCAAATTGAGAGAGAGAGGGAAAGTAGGAGAAATTGGTTTCATCAAGAGCTTTGCTTGGAAACTTAGAAGACTTGAAGGGAATTTGCAAAATTGAGCTTGTATACTTTGAATTCAAGACCTAAGGTAGAGATTTCATCCTCTCATTTGTGAATTTAAGTCATTTCTTGCATGGTTCATGGAAATTTGGAGTTAAAGTCAAGAATTGGTTTAAAGTGTTGAGTTGAGAGTGAGTTCATGCATTCATGTTCATATTCTTGAATTTTGAGGTTGTTTGGCATGAATTTCTTCCATACATGTTTATATTTCAGTTGTAGTCCATGAATCCACTATGATTTTGAGCTCAACATTGCATTTGATCTTGTTTTGGAACACTAGAGTTCATGAGAACTCATGCGTGTATGATTTTACATTGTTCTTCATGTTTACACTTAATTTTTGTGTTCAATTGGTTTACCTTGGGCTTAATTTTACAAAATGATCTTTGAAACATGTTGTATTATGGGTTTGTAAATGTTTTCTAGAAAATTAGCCCAAAAGAATCGAGTTTGAAGCTTTTAAAGTTGAGTTTTGTGCTTGAGGATCAATCTAGAAATTCCAGATTTTGGATCTACGCTCGAGTGGAGGACTTCATGCTCGAGCGTACACTTTGAGTACATGCATTTCCGCTCGAGCGTAGAAAGTCACGCTCGAGCGTGAAATGCATATGCCCAGAAGTTCATGTGTTTTGCAGTCCGCTCGAGCGAGAGAATTCACGCTCGAGCGAGGGTCTGAGTTTCACGCTCGAGCAGAGGTCGAGCGTTCATCGAGCGTAAAAATCGTGCATCTAGTACTTTTTCATGAGTTTGCAGTCCGCTTGAGCGTAGAAATTCATGCTCGAGCGGAGCTCCTTTGTCTGCATGTCCGCTCGAGCGTTGAAATCCACGCTCGAGCGAGACCCATGTTTCAGCAAAATTTTGAAAAGTGTTTTAAAGTACATTTTTGCATCCTTGTTCCATCCTAGGCATTCCTAGGCCATGTTTAAGGCATCTTAATGAGGATAATGTTATAGAACCACACCGAGTCAAGTTAGGGGGGCTAAGTTATTAATCCCTAGTGTGTAATTCAGTGTGTGTTCGCTCTATTACTGTGTAGGGTTGGCATCCGAGGACACTCATTAACCTGTCTGTAGCCCAGTACTCTGTGAGTAACAATGTTGTAAAGATATATTCAATGATGATTATTTTCTGAACAATTAACTGTACTGTTTTTTTAAGTGACACTGTTTACTGAATGAATGATGTCCTATTTATGAACTGTACTCGTGGCATCCATAGCAACTTGCTATTACTGTACTGTTACTGTACTGCTACTGTTACAGAGATCTCTATCGGTTCCAATACTTGGGACCAATACTGTATACTGTTATGATGGTCATCAATTGACTGTTTGGTCTGTTAAGACCTACTGTACTGTCTTGTTATTGGATGCACCACATATGACTGATATGACTGATTTATTTCTGAAAGGACATTCATTCTTAACCTCTTTACACAGCTGTTATTCACTGGGCTTTAGCTCACAATTTATATTTATATGTAGGTGTCCAGGCACCGGACCGAAGCTAGAAGCGTCAAGCCGAGCTTATGTTTTGTCAAGCCAACCTTTGTGCCTTACTTCGAGGTTCTTGTCTGTCAAGCTAAGACTGTTTTGGGGGTGTCTCAGTTTCACCATTCCGTCTCTATTTTGTAATGAATGTATATATGTTTTGATTATGAATGTGACTTGTCCATAAAAGTCTTTTTTGCATTCAGATTGTCACAGCTCATTGAACATCTTTTAATTACAGTTTTGGCTTCCGCCAGCCCCTTACTCTGTATTACTGTCTTTACTGTTAAGCAGGCCTTTGGTAACCATGGGTTACTGGCCGGTTACGATGCTAAACCCATAGGGGCGGGTTTGGGTCGTGACACTTAGCCATGCGTTGAACATTAAGAATGAATTAAAAGGATAAGAAAGAAGCCTAAGAGGGATGTATGAATTAAGAACGGATTGAATCGTTTGTGACCCGTATGTGTTATGTAATGTGTAGGGTCGAGCTCAAGGGTGAATCCACCGGCAGAATACTGTGAGTAATATCTTAATAAAGATATTTTGAAGTATGTTATTTGTCCAATTACTTATTTCCCTATAAGTCTTATGAGTCTATTAATTTGAATTGTGGACAAATGTTTACAATGCCATATGGTTGGGCTTAAGGCCGTCTGCTATGAATGAAAGAATGAGTGGGCTAGAGGCCATCGGATATGAATGAATGGGCCAATGAATGGGCCAGAGGCCGTTGGATATGAATGAATGGGCCAATGAATGGGCCAGAGGCTGTTGGATATGAATGAATGGGCCAATGAATGGGCCAGAGGCCGTTGGATATGAATGAATGGGCCATAGGTCGTTGGGTATGAATGAATGGGCTAATGAATGGGCCAGAGGCCGTTGGATATGAATAAATGGGCCGGAGGCCGTATGACATGAATAAATGGGCCGGAGGCCGTATGACATGAATGAATGGACCAGAGGCCGTATGATACGAATGAATGGGCCAAAGGCCATCGGACAGGAATGATTGGGCCAAAGGCCGTCGAACATGAATGAATTGGGCCCAAGGCCGTTTGATGTATATTGTTCTAAGTACCGTTCATGTAACTTCTTTATTTGATATTATTCACTGGGCATTCGCTCACGCTCATTCATGTGTCTGTAGGTAAGCCAAGGGAGGTCCAAACCCAACCTCTGTGAAGTTGTGTGAAACGGTCAAGGTTTTGAAGAGTCAGCCGAAACGTCTTACGCACAAGACTCATCTTCGCCCTTTTGCTATTTTGTTATATTTTGTCATGTTGGCGAAACGTTGGTCTATCTTTGTATATAAGTTTTGGTTAGGCTGACTAAGACTTGGATGATCCTGTATGTACAGTTTATATGTTAACTTCCCTTTGATGTGAGTTATTAACGAATACTTATGTGAAATGTTATAATGTGCATATAAGCACGGCTCTATGGACAAAGTTTTAAATTTGCTTCCATTTGGCTCCTTTATTCGGATGAGTTATGTTTTATATGGTTTAAGGCCGTAGGTAATTTCTTGATTACTGGCCGGTTATGTCCTTAACCCATAGGGGCGGGTTCGGGTCATGGCAGATCAAGTTCTCCATCTCTTTCACACTTCTAAAGTCAATTCTATTTCTGGTCCTTGTAGTTATAGTTTCATTTTCCAAGTTAATTGTAGAATATGTGGTGTGTTTTAATAATTCAAAACACACACACGCACACTTGCATTGCATAGTTGGTTTGTTATTCCAACTCTATTTGTACATGCACAAAAGGAAGAAAGGCAGAATTGATATTGACAAACACAAGAAGAAAAAAGGGGAAAAAATGACCAAATGAATGAAGAAAAATAAATGTAGGAAGGGGGTGGGTAATTGTTTGTGCTTGGAAGGACATTGTCAATTCTTCTTTAATGGGTTTAATTGACTATATTCTTCTCTATTTGGTGATAATGGGTTTAAAAAAATAAAAAAAAAACTATTTTAAATGAATTTTATTTAGCTAGTACCAAATAAAATTTTCTTAGCAAAAAGGAAAGTTATAAAATTTTGTTACAAATTTTCAAATGTCTAGGGTTAAACATTCTATTCAACTTACTTGTTTATTTGCTTGTTGGTTTTGGTAGTTTTGACCTTTGATCTTTACTCCACATTCATCGTATTGTTTTATTTATTTTTTTTCTTCTTGCTTGATTTTCACACGATATTTCTCATAGTACATCTCCGAGTGTATTAGTGAAAATATCATGCACTTAAAATGTACAAAATTACAATATATAGAAAAAAAAGAGAGTAAGTAATTGCCCAAAAATAAAACTACTTTAAAAAAAATAAAAAATAAAAACAAAAATGAAATTATTTGAAATAGAAAATGATTTATTTGTTTATTAATTTTTAAAAATAATAAAACAAAGAAAACTATATATGTATATAAAAAAAAGTACAGAAATCAAATATAAAATATAATACAAAAAAATAAATGAATTATAGGATTTTCAAGAAGTGAGACTCACAAACAAATTTTGTAAAATGTTATCTATTCATATACTTTTTGTATATTTTTTTGCATTTCTAATCCAGAGAATGACATTGAAATAGTTTGCATTTCTTACATTAGGTCCATCTAATAACTTTAGTAAATATAGATGCAATAAATTTCATAACACAAAAACACAAACAATTATGAGATAAAGTATCTTAAAAAATAAAAGCAACATTCAATAATGATGTAGAAGCACACCTAACATTTTAATTAGAGATATAACTAGATAACTCGCCGTAGAAGGGGAAAACAATATTTATTTTTCATCACAACAATTACATAACTCAATATATAATTTTGATATCTTTTACTCTTCCGCACGTCTAATTTTATATCAATATTAGAATGAATGCATGAACCATAAAAAAAGAACATTTGAGAAAATAAAGAGATGTGATTTGAAACATTTCAATTGTTAAATTCTATTAATTAATAGTTATCATGTCTCAATGGTCGGACTTCCAATATTTGTTAATCATTGAAGTTGAGTTCTTTAATTTCATCTATATTCACTTAATAATTTGAGAGTGGACATGTGTCAAGCCTGTAAACAAATACTTAACACATTTTTTGAATATTATTAATAAAATCCACAGTGTAATTTTTTTTTTGCAATTGCAACATGTTATTTTGTAATAAGAATTTATATTTGTTTTAGATATTTTTTAATATACAAATTATTTTTTTTAATTCTTTTATAAAAATAATTTAATAATCTCATCACTAATCATAATATATGAAAAAAGTTAAAAATGATGCGATAGAGAAATTTCAATGTATCGAGGTTAAAATTTCTCTAAGTTAAACTTTTTTTATAAAAATATTAAAAAATCTTAACTATTATAAAAATATTATATATTTTTTATCTTGTAAAATCTTAATACCAAATATATACAAAAAAAAAAAAAAAAAAAAAATTCTCTTATTATTTATTTATAATTCTCCTTTTTATTCGGTTTTGATCTCCCTATCGGCTCTTCCTCTGTTGCTCTGCCGCCGCTTGTGTGTTAGGAGACATCACACATGTCTCTTTTGTGTTTTTTTGGTTGTTGGCAGGTACCACAAAGAACTTCCAAAGGAAGCTTCCCAACAAATAATAAAATAAAACAAATGTTTTACACATTTGAGATCTTTGAGTGGGGGTTGCTCGAGGTTCGCGGTTTTGGGAAGTGTGAAAGTAATTAATTTTTTTTTATTTATAATGAAAAAGTATGTAAAAGTAAATAAGTAATGTAATTCTAATAAGGTAATAAATTGTCATTTTGGGCACTTTTCAAAAAGAAAAATGTTATATATCTCAAATATTTTATTAAATTTTTTATATGGGGTTTGATTTTTATAATGTGTGTGGGTCTCACATCCATATAAGAGGTTTGATAAAATATTTGATAAAATATTTGAAATTCCTAACATAACTCTTTCAAAAAAAAATGATATATATCTCTAATTTGAGAGCTCTAAATAGAGGGAGAAGAGTGTGGGCCCCACGTATTCTTCACATCATTAGAATTATATTAGAACTCTCAAATATTATTGCTTCTCAAAAAAGGTTTTAGTACACTTTTTACTATTTATGAAAATATGTGTAAAAAAATATAAAGGCGATATGACTTAAATAAATATACTTAGGCCTCGTTTGGGAATCCTCATTTTTAGTCAAAAATTCAAAAAGTTACTAAATTAGCCAAAAAGCCAACAACTCATACCAAAAAGTCAAAGATTCTCTTTTGTCTCTACTTTTTGCACATCTTTTCGTAAAAAGTCAAAAAGTCATTCCAAACATACTAGTTTTTTTTTAACTCATATTTTAGCCAAATAACTAAAAAATTACTAAATTAGCCTGTTCCCAAACGAGGCCTTGAGTAATTCCCAAACAACCCTTTAAGTGTTGTTTTAGGATTTGCCCTTTTTTTTTCTTTTTTTTTTTTTCTTTTTTCTTTTTTTTATCTTCTTTGGTGAATTTTTAAAAAAAGTTTAGGGTATAAGACAAATAGATTTTTTTTTTTAAAAAAAGAATTCTAAATAAAAATTGAAAAAGTCAAAAATAAGCAAAAAAATAGGGTATCTTTTTTTTTTGGCTTATTTTGATTTTTTTTCAAATTTTTTCATAAAAATGTACTTTTTAGATTCATCTTGGCAACACAGACCGGAAAAATAAAAAGGGGCAAATTACACAAATAGTCCCTATAGTTTGGGACTTGTGTTACTTTGCTCTCAGACTTTTTAATTGTGATACATTTGACCCTGAATTTTGAATCTTCTTCCAAATAAGGATAATTTAATATATAATTAGATTTTTCAAGAGTAAAATTGTCAATTTGATAAAATATAAACTAATTTGACAAAAATAAATATCAAACAAATATTTTTGAATTTTTAAAAATTATTTCTACCTGCTAAAAATAAAATTATGTAAAACTGATAAATCTTTTAGGCATTTTTTTTACCAAATTAATTTTTATTATGTGTTTGGATGATGATCATGTAAAATTAATTTAAAAAAATTAATCATGTAATTTTTATTAATTTTACATAATTTTATCATTGGTGGATAAAAATAATTTTAAAAAAATTTAAAATATTTTTTTGACATTTATTTTTATCAAATTAGTTTATATTTTATCAAATTGACGATTTTACCCTTAAAAATCTAATAATATTTTCAATTGTTCTTATTTGGAACAAGATCCAAAATTTAGGATCAAATGTGTCACAATTGAAAAGTCAGTGACCAAAGTGACGCAAGTCCTAAACTATAGGGACTATTAGTGTAATTAACCCAATAAAAAAATTGACATAATTTTTGAAAAATTTACTAAAAAAAAATGTGACTTTTTTAAGTGTTGCCAAAGGAATTTAAGAAGAAAATACTCAACAATTTGCTTAATAAAACACTCAACAATTTGCTTAATAAGCATTCATTAACTATTTAGACATTGTTTGTCACTGAAATAGTCAATTCTTAAACGAGTCCTTAACAATATCAACAAAAAAAAAAAAAAATAAAATAATTTCAATGCACATCTCACTATAATATAATTTTTAAAGTTTTTTTAATATTTTTTAAGTTTTTTAATATTTAATATAACGATACACATTAACAAAATTTATTTATATAGACATTTTACAATATTTAATTTAATATTTTTTTTACATATGTATCAAGGGTAAAGTACACCTTTTTTTTTTCTTGAAATATTAGTGAAACATTTCTCTCCAATTTTGTGTAGCAGAAGAGGTCCAAGATATTTTTTTATAGCTAAGGTCCCTCAATACTAGTAAAATTTTGAAATTTCTCTGTATCATGGTCGAAATTTCTCTTACTCAAATTTTCTCTGTAAAAATATTAAGGGGATTCCAACTATTATGAAAATATTATATGTTCTTTTATCTTATAAAATCTTAATATTATATATCTTTTTTAATTTTTTTTAAACTGATGTAAAGTACACCTTATTTCTTCTAAATTTTAGCATTTTCTCACTTTGATGTTTAACATTTGATAAAAAAAAATTTTAGGTTTACTCTCAAAATAAACTTCTATCCAATTTTAAACAAAAAAATGCCATGTTAATAGGCACGTGATGCGACGTGAACACCCATATGGCATAAAAAAATAAAAAATAAAAAATAAAAAATTACAGTTTCCTTAAAATTTTACTTTGGCCATTAATTTTATTTTCTGCCTTAGCCCTTAAAGTTTGTAATTTTTCTCAATTTACTCTCAAAACAAAATATTGTCCAATTTGAATGGAAAAATGCCACTTTGGAAGTCATGTTGCTTAAAAATAAATTACATTAACATTTGGTGAAATTTTCATAATTTGTTTTCTAATTTTTTCTTGAATAATTAGAAACAAATTTGACCCCAAAAAAAATCAAAAAATATATTTTTGAATTTAAAAAATATATTTTTGCTCCAAAAAAGAGAAACTTATGAAAATAGTTAGTGTTTTTTTCACCAAACTAATTTTTGAATTTTTTCTTCAAAAAATAAATAATAAAAGGGAAACACTATGCACTGTTACGTATTTTTATGGTAAATATTACGCATTTTTGTGGTAAATGTTACGTATTTTTTCTGATAAGAATTACGGCAATTTGTGATTCCGAAATAAATTTACACATTTTGTGGTAATATTACACATTATTTTAGCCAAATATTTTCAAACCACAAGATGTGTAATAATACCATAAAATACATAATATTATCACAAAAATGCGTAACTTCTTCTCAACCATAAATTATCATAACCTTTACTAGAAAAATATATAATATTTATCGCAAAAATACTTAATATACTACAAAATTATGTAGCATGGTGCATGTAGGATCTCCCATTATAAAAAGGTCTAGGCTTGTCTTTAGTCTGATTTCGGACTGGAGCGTGCTGTTAGACTCCATGGGCTCACCACGGAGTCACAACGATGATTCAAACCTTTCAATATTTAGGACTAGTTGAGTACTTCATTCTTACCAAAAAAAAAAAAATCACGTTGATTGGATATCGATAGATATTTGATCACATCAAATTTTTGTCAACAATAATTATGATTTTAAAAATTAATTGTTAACACAATATAATCAAGTGGCTATTGATATCTGATCAACTTGATTTTTTATGAAGATGAAATACTTAACAAACTTTACATATTCAACTATTCAGGTTTACCGATATGAGTTGCGTGATAAATCCACAAAAGCCCACCAGGACGCTCTAGTTGGGAAACCCAACTAGAAAAGTGTTTGGGTTTATATGAATTGCAGTCATAGTGCATAGGTTTTATGAAGAAAGAATGAGACAAAAGAAGGTAATAGTGTTAGACAAAAGGTAGAAGAGGTTGTGGTAGAAGAAGGTACTGAAAGAATGGTGGAAGTTTGATGGTGGATTCGAATATGAGAAATAGAGGGGAGTTGAAATTTGGGTTTGGATTTGGATTTTAAAACTGAACAAAAATGGACATTTGGAATAAATAAAGAAAAATTACAAATATTAAGAATTAAAGTGAAATATTGTGAAACTTAAAGGGGAAAAAAAAAGAGTTAATTGCTACATTTTATGCCACGTGGCATTTCCGTTCAAATTTTTTTTTTTTTTATATTTACAAACATTAAAAGTCAAAGTGTAAAAAAGAATACTCTTAAAGTGAAGAAACGATAAAATGGAATGGGATCAAATGTAATTTATCATATCCATTGTTTAGTATTTAAAAAAAAAAATTCACATATTGAAAACAGAAGATGAAAACAAAAAACACACTATTAACTTCTTATTTTGCCTATGTTTGGCATGTGATTTTGAGATTATTTTAGTAATTAAAAGATAAGATAAATTAAAAAGTTTAATAAGATAAAATGTCACATTTAAATCATAATTATTTTATTTTTTCTCTTATAAAAATTAAACAAACTAAAAAATCTCAAATGAGGCGTTCTAACTCAAACTAAAATAATAATAAAAAAATATATTAAAAAAACCAAAAAACCAACTCCAATCTCTAGGTTATGTGTTTGATTAAAAAAAAAAACTTGGATGCCTCGAATCCAGACAACTGCTTAGTGGCAATTTGGGAAGAATGCAAAAAGTTGCGTTTTGCAACAATCCAAAAACGCCACAAGCAGCATAAAAAAGCAAGCAAGGTGGTTTGGGAAGGGAAAAAAACACAAGTGGTGAAATTACCTAGTTGCCCTCCATGAAATTACATAATTGTTCAAACAACTCCTTGGGTCAAACAGTAAATTTCCTAAGTTTGGTGGGATATTTTGGTAATTTTAATGTGATGTAACATTATAAATAAATATTATACAAAAAAGTAAAAAAATAACTTTTTACCAACTTCTCAAATCACTTTCCAAAAAAAATCAAAAAAAAACTTGATAAAAAACAAAAAATTAACTTTTTATCATTTTCTCAAAACACTTCTAAATAGGGAGAGTCCTTCTTCATTTCTTTTTAGGTTTTCGTAAAAGGTAATAAAATGTTCTAAGTGTTCTTTTTGTCTTTTTAAATTTTATAAAGATAATAAAACGCCTCTACTCTAGTAAAGAATCTTTTCCATAGAAATTAAAATACCTTTTATCAATAAATATATATATATATATATATATATATATATTTTTGGTAATTACTTCTATTTTACATTTTTATACTTTTTCTTGACTCTTTCATTTTTTACTGTTTACTTTTTTTTAACGCTTTACATGATTCTTTTACAAATTAACGAATTAAACAAAGTTAGCAAATTGTGTACACCGGCAACTAATGAGCACAAAAAATCTTATTTTTTAAAAGTATTTTACCAAAAACTCATACTTATTAAAATATAAGATTTTTAATATTTAAATATGATAAATAAAATACAAAAAAACAGAAAATAGAATTTTCTAAAGATTATCATCAGTAATCTTTTTATTGATAAATTTATAGTTCCTTTTTATGGAAAGGTATCCTATCTGCTTCTCATCTTAATTCTAGTTCTGATAATCTGCACCTGAACAATCTAGTGTTGAAATTGGGATCGGGAACTGGTATTCTATTCTGGACATATTCTTCGATCAATCCAAAACCTCTTTCTTCTGTTTTTCCAAGACTGTTTTCATTGTCCCTTCAAAAATTATTCTTCGTATCCTAGATCTTCTCCTTTTCAGAAGCAGATCCATTCTGGAATCTCCATTTTTGTAGGAGCCTTCGTATTTAGGAAGTTCGGAAACTTCACGATCTTCTCCAAATTATCAATCACGCCCTCCCACGCTCTGATCACCAAGATAGGTTCCATTGGAATTTAGACAAATCTGGCAGCTTCATGGTTGAGTCCTTTTGCAATCATTATGAAGCTGCCTTGGCGGTGAGAATGATTCCAGTATACTTTTGTGGAAGAATGTTGCTCCACCTAAAGTAAAAAATTTCTGCTGGTTACTGTTCAAAAAGTAAATTGCAACTCGTGAATTGTTGATAAAAAGATAGCTTCTGTGTGTTCTGCCATCAACACCCTGAATCTGTGGACGACCTGTTTCTACACTGCCACTTCTCTCGGTCAATTTGGTCTGCCATTCTTTGTTGGTGGGAAATTGAATGGATTTGCCCTTTTTCCATTGTATCCCTTTCTCATTGGTGGTTTAACTCTACCTTCAAAAGCCTCAAGAGAATGAACTGCTGGGAAGCTTTGTTCCTTAGTATCATTTGGAACATTTAGCTTTCTAGGAACAACATCGTATTTAATAACTCTCAAGTGCATTGGGATAAACTCATTAAAGATATTAAATTGCACACAGCTTTCTGGACCAAATCAAATTCAGGTCTTTCAAGTTTCTTCATCCATGATTTCTTGCTTCACATACATGAAGTTCGGATGATCAAATCCAAAAGGAGACTCTCCCTTCCTTCTTGACTGGCTGCTAAATCTTCTAAAAAATGATTCCAGTTCGAGGTTGGGATCATTCAGTGATTTATTGTACTCCTCTTATTTGTATTTCAGTTGTTTTCTTTTAGCGCTTTAGATTGGCTCCTTGCCTTCTATCTTTCCTATGTATCCTCTGGGGTTGAATCATGATTTTGTTTGATAGTTCAAACTTTCATGCTTTCTCCTCTTAGCTGCTTATTGTAACCTCTTCACTTGGTACTTTGCATTGGTTCATCAATAAATTTCTCTTTCGCCGATCAAAAAAAAAAAAAAAAAAAAAAATCTATATATATATATAAAGTCGAATGATTCACTTGAGTCTTGCAGTCTAAATTCATATCCTGCATGGCATAATTTCCTTGCTGGGGATATTCTTTTCTGAGTAAATCACTCAAACACTTGTCTTCATAAAGGATGGACATGTGAAGCCAAATGTAAATCTTTAATCTGATGCATACACGACAAATCATTGAGCAACTCATGGGAATAGGTCATAGACATTCATATTTCCTACCCTTGCAGGATTGCTCATCACAAAGTGAGGATGGTGCTTGCAAAGTGTGAATTTGTTTTTGGATCCGATGGACCTTTCTTGTATCAGTCTTATCTTTTATGTGCTTTGGAGGGCTTTAAAATCATGTGTTCCGACTCGCGGTGGTAGAGATTGGGCCTTCTATCATTTTTGCTTTATGATGGCACATCGATAGAAATTTGAGGGACATGACTATTTCAGGGCATGTCCCTTCACAAAATTGAAAGCTTCTTTCTCTACTCTATATTATACAAGATAAAGTTTCATTTATCATTTTAATGCGTTATTCTTCAAAATATTTTTGTAACCTAAGAATTGAAGGCTTAAAATTCAAAAAATATTTATAATTAAATTTTATTAACTGTCTAAATTTATTTAATTATTAAATAATCAAATTTATTTAATAGTATTCTGAAACCCCCAACCCCCTCCCCCTCCCAAAAAAAAAGAAGCTCATATAGAGCGGGTTAATGGGCAGGCTTGATATTTAGAAGTTTTCTTACGAGTGGACTTGGAATGATTAAATGAGGCCCAATGTTGGGCCGGGCCGAGCTTGCGATGATGCTTATATTCTTTCCATGTAATGCAATTCACATGATACTTTGTTTTGTTAATCTTGGTTGACTATTAGATATAGATTTACTTTTTTGTATTTAGCATATTTAATTTTTTTTAAAAAAAATAGTTAGATATATTATGTTCTATTTTTGAGTATTGTTGGAATGCTGATTTTTTTATTTATTTATTTTTGTTCTATTGCATTTTTATTCTGATTTTTTCTTGGCTTAAATGAAGTGCTGATTTTTACTCATGTTTTATGTTTTTGTCTAGTTGGTTTCTGTGTTGTTTTTCGGTGTCTCAAACAATGCCACCAAAGAAGAAAGGCTCTCATAAGCAGACACCACCACCAAAGAAAGGCTCCACTTCTGAGACAACTCAGCCTGATTATCCTAAGGAAAAGAACATAGAAAAAGAACACGAGAATGTGTGTGATTTATCTCAGGAAGAACAAATGGATGAAAAAGGTGGTAAAAGGAAAAATGATGAGGCTAGCCAAGGGAAAATTGATAAAATTATCCGGCAGCCTAAAATGCTGAAACTATCTTGTGGTCGTCCCATATCTACTAAACAAGTAGAGTTTGACATTACACAAGAAAGTAATGTCAACAAGAGTTTTTATGAAATACATTCTTCACTTTCTATGTGACCTTACACTGTTAAAAAATTCAACGAGTGTAATTATTTTTTAAATTTTGAACCATTTGATTCTACTTTGGATGAGTGGTTATATGGGCAGACAAACTTGTGATGTCCAATTTATAGGCAATGGGGTGAGTATCGTCCTAATGATGATTTGAGAAGAGTGCTACGGGGAATGATTTTAAGTGTGTGTTTTCTTCATCAGAGAAAAGAATTCCATGGATCCTTAGGTTGTGTTAAAAACTATGGACTTCGATTCGTTAGAAACTATGTGGGTGAGGAGGAGACTTAAACGGTTGAAGTCATCCTCCTATATAGGTCATCTAAGCCAAACACAACTATAAAACCAAGTGAGTTTGATGGTAGTGTTGTCAATGAAGGCATTAAACAAGATATGGCGGATTTGTGCACTGTCATTTTTGACAAGATACTTAAGGTTGAAAATCTTGAAGTTGCGGAGGACTTGAAACATCTTCACAAGTTGATGGCAAATAATGCTTGTATTAAAACTATCAGTGGCTTGCGATGGTTCATTACAAGTCATCCATCTTTATGGCATTGGCGAACCAAACTTCATTTCTTTGGAAAGGTTTGGAATGAGTACATACAAGGACAGTGCAGGCATAAACGTTTGGTGCTTAACAGTGTTAGAGTTACAATAGATGCGGCAATACGGCTTGTGTCTTGTGCAACTGATTGGCAAACTAGAATTCCGGCCAATACTCCATTTGAAAAGCTAATCAAACATCGAAATGCAAGTGTCTACCGTAATAGGCCAATGGACTTGCTACACTTTGTGAGAGACTTTCTTGGTCATATCTGTCACGCCCCACTTTTTATTACTCAAAGTATTACCAATTTTATTTACTTAATTTCATTTCAGAGATAACATGCGGAAATAAACTCGTATATTCAACTTGTAGAAGTGAATAACATTGCTCTCATTCGTATGCAAGTAAATACAACATGAGTACACTAAATAAATTGCCCTTGGGCTTACATCATTAAAAGTCAAGAAGAAGGGTATAACCCTTTTTACATAAATGGCATTCCGCCAACACAAAAGAGGCCCCGTGGCCAACAAATAAGAAGATCCAAAACCTTGTAGAACATCCTGGCTATCTCCTGAAAAAGATTTAACAACGTGGGATGAACATATAGTCCAGTAGGGATCTCAATATGATCTCCAACAATAACAACTTACAGATAGCTATGATCATGAATGTTCATTCTCATACTAGAATAGTAATGTGGCAGTCTATACAAAATATACATAAGTATGAACTTTTCTCGAAAACAGCCATTTCATTCGACGCTATAAGCGGTTCACATTTTTTTTTCCTTTTTCCTTTTTATTACCCATTTTTCCAAACTTTCATGACTATAACAGTTTTAGAAAAAAAACAATTTCACCAAGCCCATTACTCTTCCCCCATTTTCCGTACTTACAACAAAATGACCTTTTTTGAAAACATGTTCACAAATACCCCATTTTCCTTCACACTTTCCAAAATCTCAAAATGGCATTTTGGTTTGTTCCCAATACATTCATATCAATACATGCATGCCTTAAATAAAAGGGAAATAATAAATCATCAACATGTATATAATCCACAAATGAGGCAGCTCGGCCTTTCAAAACTGTAACCACCACAACCCATAACATACTTAGATACACTGACGATAACAATTAAAACTCTGCTCTACCGGCTATATGCACAGTAAGCTAAGGATACGCCAAGTGATAAGCGAGATAATAACTCATTTTAAACATTTCATACCTCATAATAGATACACATTTTAGTACTGTATCAATCTCAGATAAAAACACTTCCATACTTCACAAATGATACACATTTTAGTGCTGTATCAATATCAAACAAAAGCACTTCTATACTTCACAAATGATACACATTTTAGTGCTGTATCAACAGCATGTAAAAACACGTCCAATATCAATAAGCACACATATAATGGTGCTAATGGAGTCCATCCCCTATCTCCTCCCAAACAAAATCCGATTTAGAGGTCCATCCCCTATCTTCCCCTAAACCGTGGAGTACATCCCCTATCTCCTCCCACACAAAACAATGTATATAAGCGATTATCATGTACAAATTCCTCAATACAACAAAGCATAAATAACAAGTGTAATACATACACATAAACTATTCAATAATGTTTACCCAACACAAGTGTAACGTATACATCACAATTCAACACAACAATGTCATCCTCCATCGATGACCAAGGACAAAACCTCTAGATGCATGTATTCAGTACACCTAATAAAAGAGACTCAACTCTCAAGCAATCCTTAAACCCAACAACGACACTAGTACGATAGGTAAGGATAAAACCCCCAAATGTGTGTATTCAACACTCATGATACAATAGTTCAATTCTCAGATTTATTTTCTGAGACTCACATAGAGTTAACATTTCATTTACCATTTTCAAGATCAACTTTCATAATTTTTCAAGTCAACATGTTCCATCACTTATTCTAAAAACACTTTTCCCTTTTCACAAACCAATTACATTCTCTTCATTTTACAAAATCAATTCCATGGATAATAAGCCATAACCCAACTTGATTCAATACGCTCATTTCAAAATAACTCAAATACCATAATTAATCCTTTAACTGTTAACACCTTCTACACAACTCATATTAACAATAGAAATTTACCAACATTGTTCAACCATAAACCCTTTTTATTTTACCAAATCAAAATATAATTTAGGGCTTTCTCTTCTTTCAATAATAACATGCTAATTTTATTCTCTAATTAGTCCAAACCACAGTCAATGATAACAAAACCATTCTCAAACAACCAACCCTAGGTTCCCCTCATGATTTTCAAACAAATCCAACATGGATATGATTTTCATGCAATACAAAATTACCACATGTCTATCTATAGACGGAGTATTGAAAAAGAACAAAGAAATCCCTACCTCAAATGGAGAAGATGAAGGCCAAAAATCAAAGTGCTCCAAATCGCCAAACTTTCAGATTAAAATGAAGATCAAGGGAAGCTCCACACTCAATACAAAGGAACTAGGGTAGAAGATCACTAGAACTAGATGTATTTATAGAGAAAAGATGTAGTCTAGAGAGAGAAACTCTCAAGTTATTCATTCAATGAACTTCATTAAATTGATTAATGTATCTCATACATTCATGATACATAATGCATCTTCTATATTAATGAATTCATTAGATAGATTAATGTATCCTACATATTCATAATAGATACATAATGCATCTCTAAGATTCATTCATAATAAATCCATCACATTCAATGTATTAGCATTAGTCTTCTATACATTGTATAAATAGGTATCAATGATTAGTCACCATCTAATTGATGTACATGTATCTTACTAATGAGATGAATCTAGTATAATCATGCATAATCTTTGAAAAGTTAGAGAGAGAGAATGGCCCGAAAAATTGATCCAAAAAGCTGTTTTTCGGACTGATATACAAATAGGTCCGCTCAAGCGTCAAGCCCAAAATCTGGACATCAACCCTTGGTTTCCAAACACAACCAACCTATTTCAAACCTGCCCAACACAACCCAAGACTCATATACAAAGAGTAAAGGATGGAAACGGGAATAAGACAACAACACATCTATGGAACCGAGTTCGGAATACAATTAAACAATGAAGGGAAAACCAGGATCGCTATAATATCAATGAAAAGGACAAATTTGGAAAGAAGATGTACATTGATGAAGCAGTGGAAGGATATTACTCGAACGAGCAGTGTGTTGAGAAAATGATTGGCAACATATTCCCGTTGTTTCTAGTGGAGTTCTATAAAGAACTAAGTCAACTTAATTTCTTTGTATGGTGACAGATTTCCTACTGATTTCTTTATTGACAGAATTTCCTATTGGTTTTCGTAAAACAGTAAGATACTTGGGTTTTCTAATTCGTTAAGAAAATTGATATCAGATTGTTGTTTATTCGTTTGGTTTTTATATTAGTTTTTTCTGCAAACTGTTTGGTGCCTTTCTTTTGTTGTTGGATAATGAGATTGTTTTACCATTTCAATTAGTTTTTATGATTAGATTAAAAGATTTTATCTATTTGAATTAAGCAACACGCAGGGCTGGCTCTAGATAATTTGTGGTCTAAAGCAATAATTAAAACTGAGGCATTTATATAATAATTTTTTTAATAAAATTTTTATTTAAAATTTATTTTTCTAGCTTTTTGAGATGCAAAAATATTAATTAAATCTTTACATTCAAGTTTTGCTAACAAATCTTTTTCACCTAAATTGTTTGTAATGTCATTTTTTGGTTGCGTAGTTTCATTATGTTCAAACTTTTTTAGATCAATCACTTGTTCATTTATGGAACTTTCGCTTAAATTTTTTGTATTATCATTTCTTTTTTGGATAGTTTCGATATGTTATAACTCTTTTGGATCAATTACTTGTTCATTTACAAAATTTTAGACTAAATTTTTTGTTATATTTTTATTAGTTGTAATGAATTTATCAAGAGCTCCCTTTTGAGATTGAATAAAATTTTCTATTGTTTTCTTAATTTTTTCATATCTAGATTCATAATTTTTATTAGACATATTTGTTTTCTCTAAAAATAATTTTTTTTTAAAAAAAAACGTACAACACTAGAAATAATAAAAATACAGAAAAATATTGATAGGGTAGAACAATAGAACATGATTTTCCACCTTTAGTGATAAATACTAGGTATTGATTAGATACGTAATTAAAGTTTGGACCCTTTTGTTTTGTTTTGGGTCCTTTATTCAAAAAATAAATAATGAATCACATGGGCTTATTAGAAAATTGGACCTTCCCAAATTGCGAGGCCTAAAGCTTGGGCTTGGCTGGCCTTATGGTCTAGCCGGCCTTGGCGGCACGTGATCAAGACACGTAAGTTGGAAGTTAGATTCGAAAATACCTTAAACTTAACTGAAAAAGGACGTTTGTGGGTCAAAAATGCAAAACAACCACTAAACCACTTGGGGAGAGGCACGAGCAGCTTGCTTATGCCTAACAGAACTCCTGGGAACAGACGACACGTGATTATGATGCGTAGGTTGGGAGTTAGACCCGAAAATGCCTTAAACTTAATCGAAAAATGGCGTTGGTGGTCGAAAATGCAAACCAGTCCCCGAACCACTCGGGGGATGGCGTGGGCAGAGGTTGAAAAACTAATTCTATTTTGATTTAGAATTGCAAAAGTTATCTTTGAATTTTCAATATATATATATATATATTTTTTGTTTTAAGTGAATTTTATTAATATTTTAATTAAAAATTTTAATTTTTAAATTCAATTAATCTAGATATAATTAAAATGTAAAATATTTATAAAAAAATCTATAAATACAAAAAAAAGAGAGATTATTTTAATATTTTTATATTTGGTGTAATTTTAATTTTTTGAATAAAATTTATACTTTTAAATGTATTTAAATTTTGTACTTTTTTTCTTCTTCTCAAACTGTGTCATAAAACTCTAATAAAATAAAAATTATAAACAATAAATAATAATTAAAAAATATTAATTTAACAAGCATAACATATTTTTCACATCTACAAAAAAAAAAAAATAGGAACAAATTTTTTCTCAAAATTTTACCTTAATTTGAAATTCCCTCAAAATTTTGCCCATAATCCCTCCTACTTTCTCAGGTCACTTTCACTCCCTCTCTCTCACACAACTACTTGCTATCATTCCTCCTTCCTCACGGACAATTTTGGTGCTCCAATTCCACCGCTGCACCGCCTGAAATCCAAAGTTGACACCACCGATTCACGAACTTGGACTATTTCATTCTGCCTAGGTAAGTTGATTTCTCTCTCTCTGTGGATCTTATTCTTTGCCCTAATTTCTCACAAATTGACTCCCTCTCTTAGCAATCTCTACCTCACACATTTTCACTGCTCTGTAATCACTACCGCACCACGCCACCGTTGGCACCATCTCTCTCAATACAACGGAACCCCTTCTGTCACCAGAGTCTCCAAATTCGCACGACCAATCGCTACCGCTAGCCAATCCCATCGGTAAGCCTGCTTTCCATTGCTTTTGTTGTCCCTCTACATCCTCTCTTGCTTCCTGCCATAGTGCCCTAATCTCTCTCTCTCTCTCTTAGCCACCATATTTCGTTATGGGCTTATGTTAATTTCTAGATTTGATAATTTGAGGAGTATTTTGTGTTGGTACTTCATATTTATGTTTCTTTGATCAATTGCAAATTTAGTTAAACACACAATATAGTTATGTTGAATGTACACATGAATTATTGGAAGAAAAAACCTAGTGTGAACTAACAATTTAGGTATTGTGTTGTAGTCTATTTAATCAATTTATTGACTGGCACTGCTATAATGTGTGTAATTTCTTATGTATGATTGGTTTTGTCCATTATTTGAACAAGAGAAAAAGGACTAACAAGACACCTCACAATAGAAAAAATGTATGCAATTAGTCCACCAAAACAAACATTAATCATCTTAAAACTTCTTGATTAATGTTTAAGGGTAAAGGGGTAGTAGTTCGTTTCAGGTTTTCAGTTTTGTTTATTATTATTATTATTATTTATTGTTTTGATTTGGTATGATGCTTCGAATTGAATCCTCCAAATATCATTACAAGAAGTGGGTTTACAATTCATTGATTTAAAAGTTCAAAGTTTGGGAAAGGTTTATAGTTTAATTTAGATGGAGTAGTTTAATTCACAATGAACAAATTCTTGGAAGTGTTTGGACTAATCAAAGTAATTTTGGCTGATAACATCATCCTTCTTCATCTTACATCTCTACATGTAAAGGCGTTGCATTTTACTTCTCTTTTCTTTTTCTTTCTTTCTTTGTGTTTTTTAAGGTTCCTACGATTAGAATTGTTTGTCATTTTGTGATTTTTGATTTACAGGTATAGTGTGAGCACTTTGAGGTTGATGAATGAGTTATAGCTATAAAAAGTAAATTCATAAGTTAATTATAGTTGCATTTTTTTATTTTGTTTTTACACAGTAGTAACTAAGTTTTGTCATAACATCTTTTATATTATTGGTTTTTTGATTAAAAAAAAAGGAGTTTGACTATAACTTTTGTTTTAATTTTAGTTACATTTGTGCCAAGAGATTTAACTGGATCATGCAACCCCACTAGCATTGTATTCAAGTCCAATTATTCGTTTGTTGCCTGCTAACTGTTAGTAAAAGAGCGTTGTGTATTATTTTTTGGTAGAGAAAGATGATTTTATCATTGCTTTCAAGTTTTTTTCAGTATATGCTCTATTGAAAAGAAAATTTGAGCCAAATGGGAAGCTCTCTCAAAGTTGTTACATGTGAGAAATTATAATGGTGATCATGACATCATCTTTTTCGTTCAAATTGTTTGTTGCAGCTAATAATCTGTCATGTGCATTGTTTTGGTATTTTATTTTAATTTTAATTTTTTAGAATTATAGAGTACTTACTGGACAAATTCCCGCCCACAGTTGTCTTTTCTCTTATGCTTTTTCCTTTTCCCACCCCTAATCTCTCTCACCTCTCGAACCAAACCTCCTCTTAGATCCACTTTTCCTCTCTCTTACCCTCTCTCCCACTGCAGCTCACCTATGCCCTTCCCGACTTCGGCTGTTGCAAGTGGTATTGTCATTGAGCACACGGTAACCTTAAGAACATTATCATATCCTTTTGATTTTTTTGAAATTCTTGAAGTGGTATTTTTTACCGAATTTTCTTGTTTAAACTTTTATTTTTGTATATTTTGTTGACATTAGAAAATGAGTATTGACTCTGGATTACCATATTAAAGTTTTCACATTGCTTAAACTTTGGGGGTCAGTGATTGCATAGTAATAAGATTTTTTCCCCTAGTTTTAGAACATTAGGAGGCATGATAGCATGATTATTTATAATTTTTATTGAACAATTCCAATTGGTTGGTGAATTGATTCTTTCGCAAAATGTTAGATGTGCACTCGATTAGGTAACTAATTTTGCTGACTTGTACAAAAGTGATCTTGGGTCTTTACAGTGCTGGTGGTTGTCAATATTATGATAGGATACATGGCTTCAAAACCCATCCATCATCTCCAATTCATGTATCATTACTTAACTCAGGTATATATTATGCCTTTGAAGCTGATTTTTATGTATTAAATAAATAATCCATCCCATTTTGTTGGTCCACTTTTTCATTTTTGAATGCCCCAAAATAAATGTCCATTTTGAAAAGTCAATGAACAAAGTCTATAAATTGGATTATTAGTTTGATAATTTAATAAAATGCTAGGCTAAAATATCAAGCCCAACTTCAATCTTAACTAATTATAACTGGTCATAAAAAAGGGGCTGAATGTAACTATCTATATATCGGAATCCATTTTTATCTCCTTAATCCAATTCATTTTTCCTTCTCTCTGTTAACACCGCATGCAACACTGTTCTAGTCACAACATGCTCACATAACCCTTTTGCTTTACATTTGCCTTTGGTATATCCATTACAGAAACTGTAAGTGAATGTTAGTAGGTTATGTAGACTTTAGCTACACTTCATGCTTTTTCTTTTTATTTGTTTTTGTCCTTTTTCTTTTGGTGTCCACTCCTTCAAACTATACTATCATTATGGCATATTTGCCTTTTTGATGTTATATTTCTTTTTTAGACTATGGTATCTTGATTTTGGCAAGTGTTTTTTTTTTTTTTTTTGTGCATCATAATTTTAAATTTTGATAACTTAACTGTGGATGTGCTTTAGGTTTGTTTGGTAATTGAGACAATGTAAAGAAAGTGTAAAATTTAAAATTATTGAATTGGTGGACTTGTGATCCTTCTATTTGGCTTTAGTTTTAGGAAATTATTTCTCTCTTGTTTTTATCTTATATATTTTTTTCATTGCTGTTCGTGACTCGTGATAGTAACTTTGGTTATTTGCTCGTGATAGTAACTTTGGTTGTTTGCTCTTGAAGAGGCACAAAACACACAGAGTTATTCAATGTCTCTCAACTACCAACCAACATAGGTGGACCAACATTATCCCACATGTAAGATATTTCGCTATGTCATTCATTAGAAGCATCACATACTAATTGAAGCATAAATTTTAGTAGTACTAATTGTTCTTGCTTTCTGGTGCTTGAATTGAAGTTTGAAAGCTTAATTTCTATTTCAAAAGCTGTAGTAATCGGTGTCTTCAAAATGTTGGAACTTATGTTTAGAAACAAATGGTTTCTTTCAGTGTTGAAGTTGATGCATAATTGACGGAATTGAAGTTAAAACATAGGAAACCCAATTCAAATAGCGGAAATGTTGATGAATCAATTTGTGGACATTAACATAGATGAATCGGTTTACAGAAACTAATGGTCTGAAATGTGGATGTTTTATTGATAGTAACAAAAATGAAGGTAGTTCTTGAAAACAAAGGTCAACAACCTCGACAGTTTCCATGTGCTTTGTTTTTGTTTTATTTTTTAGATTCTTCTTGGAAATGATCTTGGGCATTCTTCATATCCCTTTGATGTTTTTGGAGTTCTTGAAGTGGTATTTTTTTTACTTAATTTTATTGTTTAAACCTTTATTTTTGTATATTTTGTTGACATTTGAAAATGGGTATTGACACTGGATTACCATATTGTAGTTTTCACATTGCTTAAACTTCGGGGGTTCAATGATTGGATCGGGTAATTAGTTTAAGTTGGGGGTAGATTAAGTGTTTACTACAAAACTATGATGGTATATGTATTCTGGCAAAATGACAATACCATGATTTTCATTCTATTATTTTTGTTGTTCACAATTTGTTTCTGCAATATGGTGAATGTCTTCTAGGCCTTGCCGTTACTTTTAGCTTTAAATTTGTCATACTCTACCTAAATATGAGATTTATATTCTTATTTATTTGTCATTCTCTACCTAAATATGGGTATCCACACTACCAAATATTTGCATCAAATGGCTGAAAATAACTTAGATTCCAAATCAATAAGTTATTAGTTTTTAATCATAACTGTTTTCAAACTCATAACCCATTTGATATTTATTTGAAATCATACGAACCATTCATGAGATTGGCTATGCAAGAATTGATAGAAAGCATGCTTAGATATTTTTTCCCTTCCCTTTTCGGAATGTCTTTAGGCACGGGTCATTCGCTAATTGTCTTATATGAAAATGAATTAAAATAGCGAATGACTTGTGCCTGATTGAGGACAAAAAATCTTAGTATCTTTGCAGACTTTCCACCAAGGTTGCTCACGAAAATTGCAAGGTAAGTCATTTTTTTTTATAATTTTATTTCTTCTGATTTGGATTGTAACTTTCTATTTGTGACACTTAATTATTGAAATTAATTTTGGGGAAATTGCAAATAAGTGTTAAGACCAATTTTTTTTTTTTGCACTGAGCATGCTTGGCAGGGATTGATGTTAATAACTTTTCATTCTACATAAAATTCACAATTCTATTGTTCTTTGGTCTTTCTCATCTAATTTTTTCATACCATGTAGGACCTTCATTCTCAACTGAAGAAATTAATTCCAGAACAACAGGTACATTTAACTAGGTTCGATATTTGTATTGATAATAGTGTAATTGTTTTGTTTAATTTTTTATTCTGATTGGACATGAACTCAATCAGATTTATTTTTCTTGTCTCTTCTATTACAAGTTTCATTTTTGAATTCCAATTGGTTCAGTTTCTTATGTGTTTAATACGTGTGCTCATGTCTCTATCGGCTAAAGTTGAATGCTTGAGAAATACTTTTCCTTTTGAATTGTTGATTTGAAGATTGTAGTTCATTTCAACATTTAAAGATTGAGAAATTTCACATCACATAGTAACAGATAAAGTTCCGATCCAAGAATTGAATCGACTAGACTTGTTATAAGTAGTTGTATATACTTCTTTTTGGATTATATGAAGTGTTGATTGATTTTTTTAAAAAAATTTCGTTGTAGATAACTGAGAGTAGTTGCAGAGAAGTTGTGAACCTCTTTGATTTTGGTATTCCTTTACTTTTACTTTCATGCGTTTCAATCATTAACTTTGTAACCTCTTTGTAGTAGGTTTGTTTATGTAGTGTTGATTAAAAAAAAAATTGGGTATCTTTATGGATAACTAAAGAGTAGTGCAGAGAAGTTGGGTAGAATTATTTGTGTTTCTTTATGGTTTTGATTTGTTTATTTGAAAATGAAATGGGTTGAAATTTTCTGATTTATGTGAAATAGGTTACTACGATATGAGATAAGTCGTTTTTCTTTGAAATGGGTTTCTATGAATGGGTGACTTCTGTGAAATTGTTTGATTTATGTTTTATAATTTCTTGATACTTTGTTGGGTTTGATTTTTGAATATTGTGTTGGAACAAATGGTCTTGAATTCTTCAAATGATGGTCTTCGGGTCTTCAAAATTTGGCAATGATCTTGTCTATATAGAACAGAAAATTAGTGCTTCAAGTCACATTACTAAGTCACTTTCCTAAAGACAATATGTGTACCCACCAAAAGGTGTGGAAGGGGTTGCAACAAATTTGTCTTTAGGATACAATGAAGCCTGATCTAAAGATCTAGTCTATCGGCATCTGCACTGACGACAATAGATCAGAACACGGTTGATATAATCAAGAAACCAAGACACTGATAATCAAATCTGCAGAACTTGATTATCAATAAGAAAAACAGAAATTTGCTTAAGAAACTTTTGATCGAAAATTCAAAATCAAGAGGGAGAGAGAGAGAGAATTACAGGAATGCTTTTTAGGATTTTGGGATGGAATGAAATGGCTGAATTTGTAGTCTATTTATAGGCTTAATGGATCTGATCGAATGGTCATGTCCCTTGATCGTATCCGATCAGATCTGACCGTTGGATCGACGATCTATGGTGCAGATCATTCTGACACCAAATAGATGCCTTGACTATTCACACCTGATCACGATCGGGTGCCATCTTGTCCGTACGATCGCGTTCATCTCCAATCAACGGCTACGATCAACCCGCTTCAGATCAAACACACAACCGTTTGATCGGTTGGTTGACTCATTGCCAACGGACGACACGTCATTGCCACATGGAGCTGATTGTATTCCACGTCATCGCTCCAACCTGTCCTATGGTGCAGATCATTTTGACACCGAATAGATGCCTTGACTATTCACACCTGATCACGATCGGGTGCCATATCATCCGTATGATCGCGCATATCTCCATTCAACGGCTATGATCAACCTGCTCCAGATCGAACACACAATCGTTTGATCGGTTGGTTAACTCATCGCCAACGGACAACATGTCATTGCCACGTGGAGTTGACTATATTCCACGCCACCCATGCCACGTCATCACTCCAACCTGTTCGATGCAAATAGGAAAGCGCCCTCATGGCGCCGATGCGTCCGTGCCAAGTGCAAAGTGCGCCATCAAACGCCACACAGCCAGCGCCACGCGCGCGCTTGTGCGGATGGTGCGAAGCACCATCCTTGCGGTGTGGGTGCATGCACACTAGCTTTCATCCCACAATTCCATATTCAAAGGAATATTTCATGTAGCACTTTATTAAATGCTCCAGGTTTTCCTCTCTTTCCAGTGTGGGACAAAGTCCCCAAGCTTAATTAATGCTTTCCAAATAAAAATGAGGAAGGCTTTGAAAACACCCAAAAAACAAAATATAAATTTTAAAAACCATTTTGAAAATTCCCCAACATATTGCAAACACTTTAAGATGGAAGTATTAATGGTGCATATTTAACTTACCCTATTTTTAAATTGAATGTGTAAATTGCAAGGGTTGTGAGCGAAGGTGTAATGTGGCAACATGTTTCTTGAGTTTATTAAACAAATAAACATGTCACGCCCCACTTTTTATTACTCGAAGTCATTACCAAATTCATTAGCTTAATTCAATTACAAGGATAACATGCGGAAATAAACTCATATATTTAATCCGTAGAAGTGATTAACGATACTCTCATTCGTATGCAAAGTAAATATTACATGAACATACTTAATAAATTGGCCTTGGGCTTACATCACTTAAGGTACAAGAAGAAGGGTGTAACCCTTTTACAACAATGGCATTCCGCCAACATAACTGAGGCCCCGTGGCCAGTAAACAAGTAGATCCCAAACTTGCAGCTCAACCTGCTTAATACCTGAAAAAGATTCAACAACGTGGGATGAACATATAGTCCAGTAGGGAACTCAACATGATCCTCAACAATAACAACTTACAGATAGCTATGATCATGAACACTCATTCTCATACTAGAATAGTAATGTGACAGTTTATACAAAATTATATATGTATGAACTTTTCTCGAAAACAACCGTTTCATTCAACACTACAAGTGGTTTGTCTTTCATTTTTCCTTTCATTAACCCCCGTCCCCAATCTGTCATAACATTAACAAATACTTAGGAAGTCATCACACTAAGCCCGATACTCTCTTCCATTTCCTATACATACTCAGATGTACCTTTTCAAACATGTTTATCTTTAAAACATACGTTCTCCTCCACACTTTCCAAAAGACAAAAGACCTTTTGGTTCGTTTCCATTACTATCATAACTATATATGCATATCTTTGTAAAAATATAAATTTACAACCCACCAACATGTATACAATCAACCAATGGAGTAACTCGGTCCTCCGAACTGTAACCAATCAAAATCCATGATATTTTCAGTTACAACGAAACAACAACAATCCCATTTCACTCTACTAGCTGTGTGCGTAGTAAGCCAACAATACACCCCACTCAACAACATTAACAACAAGCCAGTTTACCAGGCGCTAGCTGGAGGGGTATGGTACCTTCGATTATTAGCGCAGTCAGTTCTCCAGGCGCTAACTGGAAGGGTATGATACCTTTGATTCTCAGCGCGGGGCACAACACCAACAATCACAGCACATCAAGGCATAACCAACATGTATAATGCATATACATAAACTATCAAGACACCTGCAATGTGTTAAAGCATAAGAACACATGACTACCTCTTCCCAAGCAAGCATACATATCTAATGTATCTCAACAATTCATCACATACGATGTTCCATTAACAATGGTATAATGCATACATGACAATTCAATTCCCATATTTATTTTCTATGACTCACATAGAGTTAAAGTTTCGTTCTTCACTTTCAAAATCAACTTTCATAATTTTCCAAATCAATATGTTCCACCACTTATTCCAAAAACACTTTTCTCATTTTCCCAAAATCAATTCCATTCCTTCCATAACCTTCCAAACTAATTATGCAAATTAAATCATAATCATTAAGTTAGGGTTTTTCTATATTTCAACCACAACATGCTATTTCACGTCACAAATAGTCCAATGAACACCCAAAGACAATAAATCCATTTTTAATCAACCAATTCTAGGTTCCCTCATGATTTTCAAACAAACCCAACATAGGTATGGTTTTCATGCAATACAAAACTACCACATGTCTATCTATAGACGAAGTATTGAAAAAGAACAAGGAAATCCCTACCTTAAATGGAGAAGATGACCCGAAATCAAAGTGCTCCAAATCCCAAATTTCTTGGATCACAATGAAGCCCTCGACGATCAACACACTTCTTACAAAGGCCCAAGGTGAGGAAAACACTCTAGCTAGATCAATCCTAAGAGAGAAGTTAGGTTTTAGACTGAGGTGCTCTCCAATGGCTTTTTCGGAAAAGTAAGAGAGAGAAAGGAAATCAAAAAGTGATTCAAAAAGCTGAATCTCAGTGTGTTATACAGGTCGCCCCGCTCGAGCGTGGAAACCCCCGGTCGAGCCTCACTCACAGACTCCCGCTCGAGCGCCAAAAACCCGCTCGAGCGGCGGATACAACCATCCAGAAGTTTTGCAGAACAGGCCCCTGCTCGAGCGTCCAACTCCCCACTCGAGCGTCTCACACAAACTCCCGCTCGAGCGGCAAACCTCACGCTCGAGCGTCCAACACTACAGAGGAAATACTGGGAAGGTGATTTTCCCGCTCGAGCGCCGAAACCCTCGCTCGAGCGGAGAGGTCAAAAACTGGGCAACGATTCTAGGTTTTAAAACACAACCAACAAAACCCAACAAGTCCAACACAACCCAAAACTCTAAGATAAAGAGTAAGGGACAGAAAAGAGAATGAGACAACAACAACAAATCTACGGAACCGAGTCCGGATTACGGTTCAATAACAACAGGGAATATCGAGATCGCTATAAAACAGATTTCTAGAGTGTGTTTGTTGTTTTCTCTTTTGTCTAATTATTTATTGAGTTCAACAAGTCAATGGTGGCAGTGAATTCTATGGATGTCTCCAACAATTATCCTAAATTAGTAAGGCAAAGAAGGAATTTTTTCTTTTGGTGATAGGGAATTCTATTTTGATCATAGATTGTAAATCTATTTATAAAATCCATATTGTGGTAGTGAATTCTATTTTGTAGTTCAAGTCTGATTGTGAAATTTGTTTGATCTTAGATTTTATTTTTTTAATTATTGTTTTGTGATTCTGTTTTGTTGCGTGGCTTTAAATTTTATTTTTCTTCATTTTTTTTCAAGTATCATTTCTTTTTGTGGTTTTGTGATTTTAAAATAATTAATCAATATGCTAATCTAACCCTTTTAGATCCAATATCGAGCACCTTTGTTTTGAAGGAAAATGCTCTATTGCAGCTCCATGTAGAGGAGGGAAAGAACCATCCTAAAATTCCTAATGTGAGTTTGCCTTATAATATTGTTTTCCTTTTCGTTCTACAATGTATGAGCCTTTCAAGCCATTCACTACTCTCTCACAATCTCTCTTTCTCTAATGTGTTTTGTTTTTATATTGTAGCACTAAACTTCAATTACAATAGAAAATAAGTGTGAGTGGCCATTTACAGCTATTGTGGCGCATTTGATATTGAAGATGAAGCTTCTAAAATTCGTTGTGAGCCCAAATCAAGTGATATGAAAAGGATATCAAAAGTGAAAAGAAAGAAGGTCCCTTTTTTTGCCCCTAATATAAATTGTTTTTCTTTGTTTCATTGTTTTTGCCGCTATTGTTTGTTTTATCTTCTTTTGTGTGTGTGTGTGTGTGTGTGTGTGTTTCTTCGAGGTTTTGATTTGCTTCCTCCACTAGATTAGTTCTTCCCTAAGTTAGGCATTCCTTACGCCCTAAATCTTTCTTTCTTCTAAATGGGGTTGTTGTGGAAGTGTTTATAGCTTTCATGTTTTGGACCATATGCAGTGCTTTGTTATCCATGAAAGATGAGTATAGTTCTTGGTTTAGTTATGTTTGGGTTGAACTTTGTTATCATAAAATAATTGTGATTTTCCATATGATTTGAGATTGGATTTAATAGCTAAATTTTGGAGCCCTCAACAAATTTTCTATATGAATTTCTCTTTCCATATCTTCTTAATTGCTCGCTCTTTTTAGCCACTGATGTAGCCCCTCTCAATCACTACTGCAACACTTCCATCTCGACAATTGCAAAGGGGAAACAGAGAGGGCTTCATCTAGGGCTTCATTGTGCCTGAGCTTGATTTAAAAATAATTGCACAGGGGTAACTACTCTATCTATACCATTTGGAGCATTAATTATGTTTTTCTCACTCTCTATTTAACTATTCCTTTTCTCTACTTAATTATGTTTAATTCAGTTTCATTCTCTTTCTTTTATTTTTCTGTTGTGGTAAGTATCTTTTATAAGCATTTGGTTGTAATCTTTGTTTCAAATAAAATTTCCCGGTTAATTTTATTTAATGAACCTTGGATTTAATTTTAGTCACATTTTCCCGTTAACATTGATTTCAATTTTCATTCTTTTTTTGTTCCCTACCAATTGTTAGACATAATGTTTCAACTAGAAAATGAGGTGTGCATTATCACAGGAATGGAAACTCCAGCTAAGCTTTAATTGTTTTAGATTTTCTATTCCTTCTTATTTATAAATTTGAATTTAATTTTGTTTGGTTTTACTGTCTTGACAAATTCTTCTTCATTATAACAGGACCCTCTTGGTGGTGGGCAAACCTTCCAATCAATAGGTGAATGGATTAGTGTTGGCAAAGCCATCCGATCAAATGGACAATCGATTGGAGTGTCCAATTCTTCCAATCGGTTAGTTAATCAATGTTTTTGCAAAATTTTGGATGTGAATCGATTAGTTAACTAACGTTACAGACTTGTAGAAAAGTGATATTGGGTTTTACAATGTTGGTGGCTGCCAATATTATGATAGGATACATGGCATTAGAACCCATGCATCATCTCCAATTCATGTATCATTACTTTAAGCGAATTTTTATGAAAATTGTTTATCACAATTTACTAATTACCCAAGTGTTAATGTTGTTTAATTAAAATTTGTCTTAAATGTAATAAGCATTAATTATTAAATATAAACTATTAAGAACATAGTAATCGTTATTTTAAAAGTTAATTATTGAATTAAAAAATAATAATTCACACTACTAGAAAAAGGGGTATATGACACGGACCTTTTTGCGACGGTATATGTTGCCTTTTTGTGACGGTTAGTATTACGTCGCTAATAGTCCCTTATTGCGATGGTAATTTTTGTCTCAAAAAGAAGGAAGCATATGTTCAATGGTTTTTGCGACAGTAAACCTATCGCTATCGCAAAAGGCTCATTTTTTACGACAATTCTTCCCTCCCGACATAAATATATATATTTTAAAATTTTTTTTTCCGATGGGCAACATTGTGCCATCACTAATAGCCACAAAACACCCAAAAGTCCCAAATTTCTCAAACACTTGGCGCCTTGATACTTTCGTTTTTCCCTCTCTCGCTTTCCATCTTCCATCTTCCATCTTCGAGTTCTCTCTCTCTCTCTCTCTCTCTCTCTCTCTCTCTCTCCATCTTTCATCTACTAGTTCACTCCTGCTGGCATCAATTTATTGATCCACCCTCACGAAGCCGACATTGACGCCCACTCTCTCTCGATCTCGGTCAGTACATGGATATCACCTCTCGCAACCCCAACAGCACCAGCGTGGGAAGAGTTCTAGGTAACCCTCCTCTCCTCTCCTTTTCTTTCCCCTCACACTCGCTTGCACAGACCTTTACAATCTCTCCCTCTTGCTCGTGCGTTACCCTTACAACCTGTTTGTAGCAGCAGCAGCAGCAACTTCCCACCGATTCTCCCTCCGGCATCCATGTATATCTCTCCTCTACTATCCTCTGCTCTCCTCGCCTGTCCTCTCCTCTTTTTCTCTTCTTTTTCCTTCATTGGAATCAAGCCCTCTTTATTGGATTTAACTAAATAAAAATAAATAAACCAACCCTAAACAACAGTTTTAATCCAACGCATTATGCAACAGTTTCATAATTAAATCTCGTGTTGAATTTGTGAAAAGTGATACTCCATTTTTGTCAATGCAAGTATGAGTGTGGGGATTGGAACCCTAGAAAGTGGTGCAGAGATTGGAGATTGAGAGAGAGAGGAGAGAGGGTGTGAAAGGTTGATTGGTTGATTCAAAGTGCTATGAATGTGTTTGATGAATGTGTGTGCTCTTCACCTGTCTATTTCTATTTGTTTGGATGAATGTGTGTGCTCTTCATTTGTATATACAAGCAAAACTGCAATATTTTCAGTGCAAAAGATGGAAAATGTTTTGAGGGGTGAGAGAATTTAAGTGGGTTTTGGAAGAATGGGAAGATAAGAGTAAAAATTGGGGGGACGATAATGAGGTTTGAGAGACATGTGAAGGTGGGATATGGGTTGGAGGTTGGAGAAGAGAGAGAGAGAGTAGTTTGGGTGTGTGTATTGGGTTATATGGTCTGAGGGCTTTGAACATAGTAGTGTGTTTTAGGGGTTTGGGATTGTGAAGATTTGGTTGGGAGTTGAATAAGAAAGTGTTGATTCATGAAGAAGAAGCCATTTGAGCAGCCGGCAGGTCAAATGGCAGCAGCTGAGTACAGGGTGCGTGTCTAATTGAGAAACTCATATCATGATGTATTTTTTACTTTTGCCTATTGTCTAAGCCATGTCATCATCTGTCAAAGGAACTCATATCATCATCTATTTTTTACTTTTGGCTATTGTCTAAGCCGTTCATAGTTTACTATGTTAAAATTTAAAAGTTTTGGTGACCTGTTAGGAAGTCCTTTGCATTGATTTATTTTTATTTAATCCGTCCTCACTCTTTCACAAATTTGTGAAGGGGCACTCCTCCCTTGGGCTAAGTAGGGAAAGTGGCACCCCTCTGAACCTTGAATCATCTGTCAATATATGCCTAGGTTCCAGCCTTTTATTTATTTTTTCTCTTAATTTAAAAATAAAAAAAATTAAATACCCATTTATCTTGGCAACTACATGGAGGATTATGGGTTTTCCGCCATTGACCTTTAATTTGTTGTTTAGCCCTTGGCTGCTAAGAAATACTGATTACCCATGATCGCATTTGACCAGTTCTTTATTAGAGCTTATCTAAATTGTGTTATGGTCAATATTACTTTTTTGCTGAGTTTAGGGTAACATTCAAACCCTTAGTGCTGCTGATCTTGACAGCTATCATGCTCATGCATGGCTTCTTTCTCCTCCTTGTCAGCCTTACACTCGGCAAAGTAAAATTATTCTCTTCTCTGCTTGTTAATTTCATTTTGATTGGCAAGGTGTTCTCAAACTGTTATTATTTAGGTCTTCAAAAGGGCTTGGCTGATGCTTGGGCATCTTTTTTTCTCAAAAGTCTTGAACTTATACCAAAAACTTCTCAACCTCCTCCCGCAATATTTGTGGAGAATGTTGTAGGGTTTGAGGTTTGTATAGAAAACTTTTATCTCAATAAATAAATTCAGTTCCCTTTACATATATATTATTAACACTTCTTTTTTGTTTCTTGCTTTCTTGTTTTATCTTCTTTTACTCTCTTCTTCTTCTTCTTTTTTTTTTATAAATAACCAAACTTTATTGAGACAGCACCATTCTTTTTCTCTTTCTTTTTTCATGTGTATATGTTGCAGACATCTGATATGCATAGAATAATGATTGAGATATTGGCAAAAGCTGATTTTGTTACACAGGAGTTCATTCTTAGCCCATTGCAATTTGGTGTGCCCTATTCTAGGCCACGTTACTTCTGTCTGGTAACTTCTCTTTCTCTCTCTCTCTCTATATATGTGTGTGTGTGTGTGTGTGTGTGTGTGTGTGTCTGTCTATTTATATGTAGGTAGGTGTGGGTTTGTTTGTTTGTGATCCTTTGAATGGTTTGTAGATGGAGTCTGTTAATTTATTTGGTGTCAAATTTTATAGTCCCGAGTAATATGATTGTCCTTTTTAAGTGATTAGTGGCTATTCCCTTGTAAGATGTAGAAAAGGCATAGAAGAGTTGCTTCCAAGCCCCAGCCCTTGATTTGGAACAATTAGTTGGGGGGGGGGGGGGCATTCCACAAATTGCATAGTTGTTTTTGAGTGAATTATTCTTTAAGTAAGTTTGCTGCTGGTTGTCAATTTATATGTGTGAAATATGTTTAAAGAGTTGAGAGTATTTTGGTATATTTTCAAACATGCTGGACATGGGTTGTTTTTGGTTGCCCATGGCTAGTAGTTGGGTAATGTTATTAGGTTTCTATTTATAGATTTTAGTTGGTCCAGAAGGGCTTTAAAATTGAAGTAAGTTTCTCATTTTGGAGTTACAGTTTTGGTTAAAAAAATAGTGGTAAAGCCTTATATGATTTGGCGATATTTCAATTTTAACAAAGAACAAGGTAAAGATCATTTTCACTAGGTTTAAAGCTTTCCATGATTGTGTGATGCAATTCTAACAATAAGTTTGATAGAAAGATGGGTATCCTAGGACTTTTGAGTTAAGATTCTGGTATTCAAGGCTCACGACCGCCACAAGTGCAGTGCATGGGAGTCAAACTAGTCAAGATCTGCCATTTTGTTCTCAAAATGGGAATATTACTGTTCCATTAATAAATAGCTGACATCAAAGAACGGCCAAAAGGAACGTTGTTTACCTAGCCATTTGACCC
Source organism: Camellia sinensis (assembly GCF_055761805.1). NCBI lineage: Eukaryota > Viridiplantae > Streptophyta > Magnoliopsida > Ericales > Theaceae > Camellia > Camellia sinensis. The sequence continues at coordinate 166,989,379 of NC_138970.1, forward strand.
GCAGTTTGTATCCGCCGTTTTGTTCTCAGAATGGGAATTTTTTAACCTAATGAGACGGGCAATATTTGAATTCAGAGGGATGACTGAATAGGTCTACATTGATTATACTTTCGGATCGGGACATAATGTCACCCATATAATACTAGTGGATGCTGCATTCATAAGGGTATGATTAGTGTATGGCATCCGAATTCAAAATTGTTACAAAGTACTAGATTGAGCAATTTCAACAAAGAATATGGCCTTTTGCTTTATGAATAACAGCCAGATTGTGCGACTTTTTAACTATTATGAACTGACTAAAATATGAGTATTGAATCAAGGGGTGCTATGATATTTATTTATAAGAAAAAAAGGACTTTTTTTCTTAGAACCACAAAATCTTTAATGAATTGAAGTGTGGGTCCTTGTAGTCGTTAGGTAAATTACACAGTTTACCATGATAGCGTTTGTAGCTAAGTCAAACTGTCAATGCTCAGTCTGTTTCTATGTTATTTCACTTATATAAATACTGTATGTGGTGGGTTGTTGACCTACATCTTAGTTTTCTTTAAATGAATCGTGGTTGCTCTAAAACTTTTTTCATTCCCATCGATGCATATTTACTATCACTATTCGATTTACATTGCCTGTCTTTCTGATTCATGTGTCTCTTAGTATATTCTGTAGTTGTTGCTCTACATGTATTGTTGTGTCTAGTATTAATTTCTTATCCCATTTGTTTTCATGACAATCTCTTGCTGCTGTATTGATTGTTAGAGGGGTTTTGTTTCCCACTGATGTACTCAATTGAAGATTGTGCTGCATATAACAAGAACAGATCAAATGCCATCATTAAGAGAAAAAATGGTGTCCATGTATGCCAGAAGTCAAACATGATATCGAAGAATTTTAGTGGTTTTAGAGGGAAGTGCTAACATGATAGGAGTTGATTGAATGCTAAGAACTGCTTTCAATGGTAACAATGTGCCAATTGTAAAATGTGTGTGTATGTGTTTTCTTTTTTTAAAAAAAATTAGCTTTTGAAATTGAGATTTTAAACATACATGTCAGTTAATAGCCTCTTCTTACTGAGGCTTTCAATGTTCTAATGTCTTTCCATACTGTCACTAATCTCTTTTCTTTCTTTAGTCAGATTCACATATTGAGAGCCATTATCTTATTTTCTTAGTTTTCTCATGGATTTCGTTGGAGGCATTATTTCCTTCTATCAACTAAAGTTGGAGAGTTCTGCAGAATATGAACTTTGGTGGCCAGATGGGCCTGTGTAGATTGTCAATTGGTTTACTGATAAATTAGAACAGATAATTAGATTGAAAAATACTCAGCGGTTTATTTCTTGTTTTTGCTACTCGAACTGTTCCCCATATTTCAAAAGTCTGACAAGGTATTCCTAGAATGTTATCATAGTTATGTGTGACAAATGATGGTTGATTGCAGGAATCTACACCACCGACCTGTGCATCAAACTTGGAGACAATTTTTTCACCAACTTTGGAGTCAAATGAAGTTCACAGTGAACCAGAGATCAACAATGATGCAGGTACTGTTTAGAATTTTTCTTTTTATGCTGTCTTGGGAATTGTTTTTTTAATCTTAAATTAGAGATTTGTCGCCAGAGCATGTGTGCTTTTTGACATGAAGATGAAGTTTTTTGAGAAATTTTGTTTGGGTGTTGCTCCATTCGTCCTAAAAAAGGTGGAAATGAAAATGCTGGAAGTCACTGCTTCATGTTTCCAGAGAATGGTCTGTATGTATCTGAAGTGAATTATCTGTTTCTTTCTTTTGGTTTTGAATACAATATTGATCAGCTAAAGCTCTCCATAATTCAAAATTTCCTTCACTAAAAGGCACTTTAAAGAGATTGGGTTCACATATTTAAAAAAATTACAACATCCTCGACCAGTGCAAAAATTGTAAGATGAGCAGAACAAAAAAGCAATTACTAGACCCCTAATGCCTGCATTGCATTCAAACTCATTTCATTTGTTGCCTGCACACCAGCTTAATTCTTTATCACTTGCGTTGCCAACTCATTTAATGTGTCACTTGAATGAATAATGATGAAATTTTGCTTGATCTATGAAGAGTTCTTTGTTGGAGATGGGAGTATAAATCTTTGCACATGTTTGTAAAGAATGTCAAACAACATAGATTTTTCTTATTGGATTATGTTTTTATAAAATATTTCAAGCGCATGTCTTAGGTTTGGAAATATAAACCATCTTCTGCATATGACAGCGCAAAGCAGAAGATTCACGTTCAGTTTTGAATTGGTTGTGCCAAAAATGGATTGACATAGTCTAAATAAGCCTTACCTTCCTCTTATCTCTATGCAGGGAGTAACGAAGATCTTGATCCATCGATTTTGGGAGCTGATGACAGTGATTGTTGCAGGCTTACCCATTGAAGGCAACTCAATTTATGATGACATCACAGAAGCTAGTTGCTTGCTTGATTAAAAATTGATGAGCCAAGTACGTTTTTTGATATGGCTAAGGAATACATGATATTACCTTTCCTTGAGGATACCATGGAGGTAGGTGGCGATCATGATGGCAGAACATTTGAGGACACCATTATAGATTCAGATGATTTAAGCTTGTATCTTGCAATCCATCAGTTGAGATCCTGCAATGAGGAACCTGATGTGAATCCCTACTTAGATTCAGATCAATTAGAGTGCTTTGATCCACACATGTTTATCAGAAATCTACTTGACCTACCAAATGTGGTGCCAAATTTTCACCCCACTACATTGCTAATGAAACACAAAAAATGAAGTCCACTACCCTAGTACTGGATTTGGATGGTAAGAAAATTGAACTCCTTTGATGTGTTTACTATTAATCTCGATATTTTTTCATTTTATCTTATCTAGTTTATTTCTCTGTTATGTCAGTATAATATTTATGATCTACACCTATAGTGAACTTTCAACTTCGGGTGTACTTGTATTTCTACGAATCATTTTAAAGAATTTTTACATAAGTTTATGCTTCCAAAGGTTGGTCACACTAGCTTTCCTTTGTGCAGAAACACTTGTCCACTCTACGTTGGAACATTGTGAAGATGCGGATTTTAGTTTTCTAGTCTTTTTCAACATGAAAGTGCACAGAGTCTATGTAAAACAGAGGCCTTATCTTCAGATGTTCCTAGAGAGGGTTGCTGAGATGTTTGAAATTGTGGTGTTCACAGCCAGTCAAAGCATCTATGCAGAACAACTTCTAGATATAATGGATCCAGATAGAAAACTTATCTCTCGTCGAGCTTATCGTGAATCATGCATTTTTTTCAGATGGAAGTTACACCAAGGACTTAACAGTTTTAGGTGTTGATCTTGCAAAAAATTGCTATAATTGACAATTCTCCTTGGGCAGATTTCCTGCCCATTGACTTTCACATATCCTTTGTGAAGAATATTTAGTTGACAATTGTTACAGGGTACATATATACATATGATTTTTTAGATGTGGATGTGGATGTATTTTATTTTAAAAAATATTAATAATTTGTACAGGGAATGAATTAATAAAATATATATTGATTTTATGAAAATAATTTTATTGCGACAATAATAAACCGTCTCTAATGTAATTATCATTTCCTTACATTTTATTAGCAACAAGTTAACCTGTCGCATATATATCATAGTACAAATCTTCAGCGACGGTTTAAACTATCACAAAAATACAGTCGCTAAAAAAGTTTTGGCTACAGCAACCAACATTGTCACTAAAAGTGAAGTTCTTTTTCCTTTTTGTGTCAGGTTAAACCGTCACAAAAATCATTGATTCGCCGTCGCTACAAGAAAGCGACGGTTTGTAACCGTTGCAAATACTTTTTGTTACACCCCCTTCCGCCACCCCCCATTTCCCGTCGCTACTCCGTTGCAAAAAGTCTTTTGCGACGATATATGAACTGTAAACTGAAAAAACACAGAATATGCAGCGGAATAAAATCATCAGATCATAACTTTTGATGATAGAACCTCGTGGATAAATCACGTGCTTCCAGAATCAGATCAATCAATCCCAGCAGTGGGGTGATATTACAATGGTGAATATCACCCACACAAACCACAGTGCAACTGACTTGATCGTTGTTTCTTGGGAGAGAGTCAGAATATGGGTTGAAACAGACTCAACGTTGTTTTTCTTGGATTACCCATAACCATATAACAAATATTTAATATATTATAATATCTATCCATATCAGTTAAGATACAGATAATATCTAATATATATTATATCTATCTATATCAGTTCAAACTGATAACGTCTGTTTCAAGAGTGGTTATCCTAAATAGGTTTGATTTCAAAATCAAAACCTATTTGGATAAGGATTCAAAATCAAATTTAATGGTCATGCCACATGGGCGCCCATTACTAACATCTCCCACTCGCACATGAGTTGGCATGACACTGCCACATCTCTATCTCAATCTCCCCAAAAACGAACAATCTCATACTAGCCACTGCACCGTGCGACTGCTGAGAACACCTGCATGTGGGAGCTCTATACTAGAAACTCAAAATGAGCCAGCATAGAGACATCAACCCAAAAAGAAAAGAAATAGTGTCTCATATACCCCAGACCCATCTAATTACACCGGTCCAAAAAACATCTCTAATCCCTCAAAAAGAGCATGTTTGACCCTCTCAATTCTTGCAATATATTCACACTCAATTCGCCTCTCATACAGAGCGATGTGAGTTGCCGGCAGTGAATATACAACAGTGGTGTAATACTAGATGATCTTCCCTTTGCACTCATGCCATTTAGTTTAGGATTGACCGCTTTCCCAGTGATGTCCCTTAAGGCCGAATCATGCATGACCGCAGGCAACATACCAAAGTAGCAGAACATCAACCCCTTACCTTATGACATAGTCAAAAGTCACAAAAGGGTACATAAATGAAAGTCATATCAATAATGACACGTAAGACTCACACGGTGAGGAAGCAGGGATCCATTCTCTCACCTCATTACTCGGTCGCCAAGCACATATAGTATGAATACATGCTACGGTGGAGTAACTCTTCCATAAAGAGTGACGTCATACTCGATACACCGTACAGATATTAGTCTAGTCGCTTTCTAGCGCTTAACCCGAATTCTCTATTTGCTCGCCTTCTAGGCGCCAAATGAGATCTCGCATCTGGCTAATCATAACAGGCACAACATGGAAAGTGGGTACTAACATCCATGTTTGGTCCTTAACACGACCTCATCTTGGTTATAACCAAGGCGACATACATAGTGGATGATTTAAGCCTCTCTTGGCTCCGAATAAAAATAAACCACCAGTCTCATCCTTGCTCGCTCCCAAGCGTCAAGGGCGATTGCTCGTGTGAGTGAGCCAATCTTGCCTGCTGACATCATCATTTGCTAATCATTATGACACAAACCGTAATAGTGTCAACATCCCATCATCTCAAAATAAGTGATCGATCTTAAAAAAAATGACCACAGCTTGCGCAATTATAGATTCCAAACATAAGCCTTATCAGCACCTCTTGCGATAAGTATATACAACGGAATCCACCATGTGCGCCTCACATGAAATGATTTAAGATCACTACCTCTTGCGCAATAACCTCTCTAAAGATATTTTTGGTGACCAATTTGCGTTCATTCTTAATGCGCCCAACTAGCGCAGATGCGCCCAACTAGCGCATTGAATTTTACAAGGAGCAAATTAATATGCTTCTAATAAAGCATTTTATCCACAGTCTAATGAGCAAGGTCAATGTCTGAACAACTCAGTTAACCATTTATCAAAGATAACACTTATCATGCCGAATACGCCCACATAGCGTACTTTAGGCTCCCACAACAAAGAAAAGATCAAGGAATATAGGTCATCTGTTTCTCCCAAAGACAATCTGAGGATTCACTCAATAGCTAAGGCTCTGGCTTTTACCGATAGGTAAGTCAATGGATTTGCAATTTTGCATCTAGAATCATTCTAGGATATTCTCTATGTAAGTCATCGAAGACAAACCGAGAATTTTCCTAAAACAATCCCTAAGGATCGTACATCCGAGCATATAAATTACATCACCCATGTCCATCATATCTAAAATAGAGGACTGCCCACCCTAGATGGCGACTACCTTATAAATTCCTGGCTCATAATGACTAAGTAAGGAAAAACTTCTTTTGGACCATTGATCATGCCTCAGTGGTCTTCATCGATCATCGTTGCCCTATCATGGCTTGACGAAATCTAAGAACCACTGTTTGGATAACTGCTTTAGGCTGTAAAAGATTTATTGGAACTAGCAACCTTTTTGCGCTCCTAACTTTTCACCATAAAAGCAGAAGGTAAATCCCTACGGATCTACTTATCCAATTCTCTAATGAGAAATCGGGTCACAATGTCCACAAATCAATGTTCCGAACTTATGTCAATTATAGCCTAAGTCAAAATAACCTCACTCCTCAGGAGGAAGTCTTCTCATGGTCTACACTTTCCTCAATGGTGCGACTTTTCGGTATCTAGCGAGCCTTATGCCTCAACAATGACTATCCAAATTACGCATAACTTTATAACAGTTTTGCGTCATGATGGAAAGTCAACCAAATTATAAAAAATGGTTAATCCTCAAAGACTTTGTCTTAAACTGCGCAACATTGATCCACTTTCTAAAAACAGGAGACTAGAGCCTTTGGCATTATCCTAGGCTCTTTATCATCTTGCGGAGCAATCATGAATGTTTCCCTCTCAATCACCCAGTGATGACGTGGAAAATTTTCACATTTGCTACCACGCAACTAAGAATGTAGAGTATTCTGTTCTAATGGAGTAATCCATTAGTAGACACATCGCTCCCACTGTCCCTAGGATATTGGAAATTTCTTTCCATTCTCAACTAGGCTACATAGAGCGCTATGCTTGGAATTCTCCATCTTATAGAGTTCCGAAAACTCTATTCACGTCACCTTTACTAATAAAACTTTATGTGACTTAGTTACACTACCACAAAGCTGCTTACCTATATGCACATGACCCGGAGGGTTTGCATGACCGCATACAATAATGCGCCACACGACCCTTTGTGTTTACAAGACAGCATACAATAATGCGCTATAGAACCCTAGGTCTTAACTTCGCAATCTTATGAGAAGTAGAATAAAGATAAGCTGCTTAATGGTTACAGATCGCCCATAGATGGCTCTCTGCTAACCCATTACTCAAAATGGAGTGTAAAAAACTGATATGGAGGGCACTTAGTTAGGGATATAGGCAACAAACTAGTGCAATTCCCAATTGGGAAACATTTTGCGCCATTATCTACCTAACATTAACAATATTTAATTCCTTATCTCTACTACACCAGTGTGTTGTTGAGTACTAGGAATAATCAATGTTCTAAGCATCCATCTCTCTTCACAGAGTTTTTCTGAAAAAATAACTCAAATAGATACTCGCCACCTTGGTCAAAACTAAAAGCACAAAAAACTCTTATCTAATTGATCTCGACCTTATATGTGCAATGTCAAAAATCATCTCAAAAATTTTTGACTTATGGGAGATCAAATAGTCTTGACTCAGATGCGTATCGTAATCTATAAATGTGTCGAGATTGAGGCTTAGCTATCATACCCTCACACATATCTAGTCACAAAATACCATAGTGGACTAAATGCGCCAAAACAAATGACCTTTTGCGGCTTTCCTACTTACTTGTGCGCACCCATTGCGAACAAAGTTACATATTCACATGAGAGCAGGATGTCATAAGCGAGTGGGCCCGAGAAGGCCTACTCAAACCATCGTGTCATCATCTCATTAATGTGATTAAGTATAATAAGCCACTGGTTCATGACCAATGTCATAAACTAATTCCAATCATCTTAATGTGTGAGTTCTCGAAGACAAGTTTTAAAGGTTTAGGCCCAACTAGGTAATGACTCACGACTAAGTCATATTCACTAGATCATAAAAAGGATGTCATGGAGATATCAACTGCGCCTAAGTCGCAAATTTAACTAGTAAGTGCTAATCCCCTGCATCTTCAAGTCAATTTTATTCTCCATACACTTTAATACATCTAGTTGAAAGATGACGATACTCCTGTTGCCATCTCTATTTCTCGCTTCATAGTTACTTGCAATTAATTCTACTATCCACAAGAAGGAGAGAATAAGCTATCAACTATGATAGCTCCTGAAGTAACTTAAGCGCGAATTAGGCTAAAGAGTCTAATTCAACACAATGCTCTTACAAGCGATGCGTTAAATTCTTAGAGTCATAACAACCTTGTCAGCCTTAACCTTTTCATTACTATGCTGCAACGTTTGCGCTTAGTGGTAAATGTTATTCAAAACGTTAGCCTAGTAAAGGAATCACACAAAGAAGCACCTCATCCATGTTTCACACTCAAGTGTGGAAACAGTAAGTGTCCACACTTAGACAAGTTGGCAATGCTAATAGATTTTGCAGCCACTAAGCGCTAATCTTTTCACTCAGTGTTAATAGATTTTGCAGCTTCTAAGCGCTAATCTTTTAACTTCACGTGATATTTCAACGCACACTATTATAGTGCATGAAATTTCGCTCAATCCACTCCCAATAATTGGGTAGAGAGCAAAACACTGCTCGTACTGGCTACTCGTCTTACACTTAATGACTAATTTATTTAAGCTCGCATTTCTTGGATGACGTGACTCTTGAATGTTACTTCATCCAATGATGTAACATTATTTACAAGTCAAATTACAAAGTCAATCCGCGCAACTCATTAGTCAAGATCATATACAGATCTATTGAGGGCTTACTAATTTCATAACTCCAAAACTTGCCAACCAAAACTATGTAGCGTGCCGCTAACTATAGCGCACACATTAGTTTTTATTGTGCCAAACAAGGCAACAAAAACACGGCGACTTTGAGTCATGTTTCCTTACTTTGGCTCAATTAAGGTTTGACCTAAAGTCTCCAAGACTTTTGCTCATCTAAAGAATGGGATTAGTTTGTTCACATTTGAACATCTCTACTAAGTTTAGGTCAACCAAATTAATTTTCATAAGCTAAATCAATTTAGAGAGAAATTCGCATTGGGATTAATTTGATTAGCATAATATAATTTTACCGCAAAAATCTAAATTAAATAGTGACAATATTACACAAGTCGCAAGATCGAAAATCCGCTATGCTCGTAATCATCTCTTGCGCCACAAGTGACAATTATCCAAAATTTAGTTTAATTTATGCGCAAAATATTGGTTTTCGGGAGTTAATCTACAAAGATTTCTCTCAACCGAATAACCTCCCACTGACTATGGCATATACAAAGCATGATAAATTCCATACAATAGCATTTTAATGTAAATCTACAAATAACTCATGCTATATTTATTTAATAATGGAATTCTAATAAATAAATAAATAAACATGCTCTTCTAATTACAACATATTACAAACCCAAAAAAAAAATATGCTGTATCCAATATTTAAATTATGCCATAACAGAAAGTACATCATCCTGAAATTTTCTGGTATTTTCTGGAATTTTAAATAACTAATTAAACACACATAAAATTAGAAATAAAAAATCCAGAAACTAGTAAACAGAAAGAATATTCAGATTATGCCATAATTAAAATGTACATTGTTCTGAAATCTTCTGAAATTTTTCTGAAATATTCTGGAATTTTAAATGACTAATAAATACACATAAAATTAGAAATAAAAAATCCAGAAACTGATAAAATGAGACAATATTACCAGTAGATATTAAAACATTTCAGAAGTCCACAATAAAAATTTCAACCCCAGAAAATTAATCATGCAACACCAGATGCATTTTAAAGCAAAAAAAAATGCATTATTAACACAGTAAAAATATTACATATTTTCGTAAAATTTTCAAAATTTTACAGAATATAGAAAAATTAATTCTGAGTCTAAGGGTACCAACCATGCTTAAAACAAAGCTATAACGAATAAATTATGGCCAATTAACGCAATTCAGAATTAAAAAACAAACAAACAGAGCCTTAGAGCCAAGCCAGCGCGGAAAAACGGCTCGGCTCGGCTCGGCGCCGCTCAGCGCAAGTCGGCTCAAGGATCGGCTCGGCGCGCGGCTCAGCCTCGGCTCGGCGCGCGTGCGGGCGCGGACGGCGCGCGTGCGTGGACAGCACCGCCGACGCGCGCGTGATGGCGCGTGCAGGCGCGTCAGCATGGCATCCGGCGCGTGTAGGCGCGTGGGCGCGCGTGGGCGCGCGTGGCTTCGGCGTGGTGGCGCGTGAATGCCACGCGCCGCCTTCCAGGGTACTGACAGTTCCGATTTTTGTACTGCCGGACTCCTTTTTCCAAAATAAAATCATTTATGCTCTTAAAAATGACATTAATGATCATAAAAATAAAATATTTTTATGCTCCTTATCTGAAAAAAATATTTTTCTACAAATATTCATGTGTATAATATATACATATACATATAAAAGTATACACATGAGGAAAACACGAAAATATCCATTAACAGGCTCTGATACCAATGTAAACTGAAAAAACACAGAATATGCAGCGGAATAAAATCATCAGATCATACCTTTTGATGATAGAACCTCGTGGATAAATCACGTGCTTCCAGAATCAGATCAATCAATCCCAGCAGTGGGGTGATATTACAATGGTGAATATCACCCACACAAACCACAGTGCAACTGACTTGATCGTTGTTTCTTGGGAGAGAGTCAGAATATGGGTTGAAACAGACTCAACGTTGTTTTTCTTGGATTACCCATAACCATATAACAAATATTTAATATATTATAATATCTATCCATATCAGTTAAGATACAGATAATATCTAATATATATTATATCTATCTATATCAGTTCAAACTGATAACGTCTGTTTCAAGAGTGGTTATCCTAAATAGGTTTGATTTCAAAATCAAAACCTATTTGGATAAGGATTCAAAATCAAATTTAATGGTCATGCCACATGGGCGCCCATTACTAACATGAACCTTTTGCGACGTTTAAGACCGTCGCAAAAGCTCCGATTTTTAGCAGTGTCATTGGTTAAATTAGTGTTATCAAATATTAATATAATTTGTGTTAGTTTGAGAATTTCGGTTGTTCATTATATACTGTTATTTTAGCTTCCAATTACAGTAGAGAGCGAGCGAGCTCTTGTAGTTTCATTGTAGGGGAGATAATGTGAATCCATGAAGCTTTTGGGTTTTCTTCTTGTCACATTTCTCATGAATAATGAATTAAATTGCATCTTGGAATGTAAAGGATTTAATTAAATTGCATCTGGTTTACACCTTGTATAGATTGCTTACGAGTCATTCTAGATGGCAAAGAAGTTAACAACTAAGTATTGTTTGGTATCTGTAACAAAAAAAAAAGTATTGTTTGATAGGACAAGGAATTGATTTCTTCTTAGTACTTAGTTTTACACCTACTTCTTGTGCATTTTTGTTATTTATATTAAAAAATAAAATTCATCTTGTGCATTTTTGATGATGTTGATTTCGAATAACAGGTTGGTACCTGCCGTGCGGAGTTACATCGATGCCAAAAAACAGAAGGTCAATTATTTAATGATGGAATTTTAGATTTATTTATTATTTAAAATTTGTATTGGGACTTCAATGCTTATTTGATTTGAAATCAGAGGAAGTAATTTATTGACAATAAAACACTGAAATCAAATATGCGGAAATAATGATTGTGTATTAAAATTTAGCATGAATTTTATTCAACTGGATAAGTATTAAATGCCATGTGTCGGGGTTGAATTGATAGGGAACTTTAGCATGAACTTTTTTAAATTTTTGTTTCCCGATAAATCTGATAGATTTGTAGTATTCGATAGTAGATCTAATAATATTTGAAGCTTTCAATGGTAGTTTTGGTAGTTTTGTCCTTGTTTTTCACCCCCTTGATTGGAGCTCACTTTTAGTTCTTTAATCATCAAGTTTAAATATGATAAGAGAAGTGAAGGGTTGGAGATATTCTTTAATAATCAATTTCAAACATTGTGGTGGCCAAGCCCATCGAATCAATTGACCAATCGATTGGTGATGGCCAATCAAATGGTCATTTGATTCCTATGCACATTGTTATTTTGTATAGGACACAACCAATCAATTGTGTAATTAATCATTTATTGATGTTAATAGAATATGAGTAACTTGGTAAAGTGACTTGAAGTTGCATTGAGGTGCTAAGGTTTCCTGGAGCTTAAGCGTGAGGTGCAAGGCGAGGTGCAAGTTGTTGAAGATAACCAAAATATTAATGTTGGCAAAGTTTTAAACATAAAACAAATATTCTTAGATAGAGTCGAGTGGAGAAGAAAGATTCATGTAGTCGACCTCATTTGATGGGATTTAAGGCTTGGCTTGGTTTGGTTTGGTTTAATGACATTCAATATTCCAAAAATCATGAAAAATAACTTTCAACGTTTCAAAAATAATAAATTATAACATTCAATCTTACTTTGCCCTATACTATCTATCTTTCTTTATAAATTTATTAACGTGATTCGTTCCTTTTTTTTAGATAAGGAACTCACACCATATAATACCTTAGTGGTTTTAATTTTAAAGCGGGACCAAATTGCCTAATAACTTCAATCATTGGATGAAACTATTATAATTCATTACATTGAAAGGAATCCCAAAGCCACATATCCATCTTGCAATCCCAGAGCTTTTACTTAATGCCTAGAGCTTTTTCTGATATGAAAATTGGGGCTCAAAGTATGTTTTACATTTTATATTAAAGGGGTTGCAATTCCATATGGTTACACACACAGAATAAGGATGGAGCAAAAATTTAAATAAAGTGCATGAGGTGTGCGCCACTCCCTTAAGACGCGCCGCAGGTGCGCCTCACTCCTAAGCGCGCCTTTTAAAACACTTAGTTTGAATTTCTAAGAGTGGTATGTAACTAAAATTCTACCAACCTTTCTGTTGGTTGAGTGGAAGTGCCACAGACTATGTAGGCGAATATCGTTCCTTTTGCAATATTGATTTCAATTTCTGCCTATGTAATACCTTTTTTTTTTTTTAATAGAAATTTGATTGTTGCTCATGTTATAAAATGATAAAATGCAGATTCTATGAAGTCAATTTGTGCAAGGAAGCATTTAAAACGTGAATGCTCACTTTTTATAGCTTTAGTTTGTTTATTTTTTTTGTTTTTATGGGAATGAATCTTGATTCTAGAGAACTTCTTTGATTGTTTTTGGTATTGATTTTGTTAATTTTTTTTTGATAGCTTCTATTTTTGTGTCACTGGTGTGTATATGTGAAGGTTCAATTGCTGCCAAGACTAGTAGTGCTTCAACAGAGAAAACACAGGTATTGTTGATGTGCAATTTAATTGCTTTATTTACATTTATGTTATGAATTCATACAAACATGTTATTGATTGCTTTAACCAAACATTGGTTTTGTGTTTGTGATACTATATATTTGATTTGGTTTTATCTTTATGACTGGATTGGTTTGAGTCAAGATCCATTACAAGTTTTGTGGTGGATATGAATTTGTCATCAACGTGCAATGAAAGTTGTGTATTGCCTTCATTGCACGATTAACATGAACCGTAAGCTTAATGAGGTCTACAAGAACCTAAGTGATTTTTTTAATCTATATTATCTAAAAAACTAAAACCTTAAATTGATTTTTTGGAGTATTATTGTGTCCATCGATGGTGTTGGTTGTTTTATTTGCTTTGTAGAACCTGACAATGATGAAGATGAGATCTATTTTTTGTTTTTTTTAAGTGTTTGTTTTTGCTTTTTATTTATTTATTTTAATTGGGTTGAAAGCTTTAGTTTGTTTGGTAGTTAAGATAATGTGAAGGTGTAGAAATTAAAATTGTAGATGTGCTTTAGTTTGTTTGGTAATTGAGACCATGTACAGAAACTGTAAATTTTAAAATTATTGAATTGGTGGATGTGTGATCCTTTTATTTGGCTTTAGTTTTTGGAAGTTATTTTTTCTCTTGTTTTTATTTATTATTATTTTTTCTTCATATGCTTGTGACTCGGAATAGTAACTTTGGTTATTTGTTCTTAAGGAACCACAAAACACACTGAGTCATTCAATGTCTCTCGACTACCAAAGTTTTAATTATGTTTTAGAAGTTGTAGTAATCAGTGACTTTAAATTGTCAGAACTTATGTTTAGAAGCAAATGTATCTTTGAGTGTTGAAATTCATGCATAGTTGACGGAATTGAACTTGAAACATAGGAAATCCAATTCAAATAGCTGAAATATTGATGACTCAATTTGTGGACACTAACATGGATGAATTGGTTTACAGAAACTAATGGTCTGAAATGTTGATGCTTCATTGATAGAAACAAATGAGTAAAAGTTGGAAAATGAGTCCCAACTGTCGGTAGAGCACCGGAATTGGTAGCATAGTATTGACGTGTGGTTTAATTATTAGTTGCTTATGATTAATTGATATCAGAGCATTGGCAATTGTGCTTGCATTATTATTTGCTTTGTTTGTGGACATTAACATGGATGAATCGGTTTATAGACCAAATCAAATGCACAACACATGTACATATGAGGAATTTACTTATGGAATTTGTAAGCCATGGTGTTATACTTATGGAATTTACTTTTCTTATGAACAGGCTACTTAAGGATTCAAGCGATTATTTGAAGATATGTATAAGTCATGCTTTTGCTGATGGCATTTTATATGTATGATGTCAAGAAAGACGTATGGACAACTTTGATATTTTGGTTTTTTGACCTAGATGGGAGATAAGGAATTGATATCAGAGCATTGGCAAGTGTGCTTGCATTATTATTTACTTTGTTTGTGGACATTAACATGGATGAATCGGTTTATAGACCAAATCATACGCACAACACATGTACATATAAGGAATTTACTTATGGAATTTGTAAGCCATGGTGTTATACTTGTGGAATTTACTTTTCTTATGAATAGGCTACTTAAGGATTCAAGCGATTATTTAAAAATATGTATAAGTCATGCTCTTGCTATTTTGGTTTTCTCACGTGGTTGGGAGATACGAAATGCAAGTGCAACTAGTGTTGTGTTTTGTGAAGGGTTGGCACCCTCTTTGTAAGGGCTTCAATTTTGGCTTTTGTTGGAAGTGAGTTTTAATTTTTGAATATTTAAAAGTGATACGTACAACCCTTGCTAACCAAATTTTTTAATGTGGCAATTAGATAACCGATATGTGAACTTTGTATGCCTAATATTTTTTGGCAAGTTGGATATTAACTACTTTGTAAATGTATTGTATATCAATTATTTTATTGAAATGAAAAAAAAAATTTATTTTATTGAAATGAATGAAATATGCCCCAAATTTTCTCAAGTGTTTAAATATTACATTTATTGGTGTTCATGTGATTTTTAATTTCTCTGATGGTTTGCTAATCAATTTTTTGTTTGAATAAGATAATTGGATTTTGTGTATGGATTGACATGGATGATATTAAGTGAAGGTCCACAATTGATTAATCCACATTTGCAATTTGGGTGGCCTTTTGTGCTTAATTGATTGGCATACTTGAACAATTTGGTTGGATGTTATTTTAAAATTAATTGTGTAATCGATTCAAAGTGAATTTGTTAGGCATTGGACATATATTATAATTGCACAATCTATTGGGAGTGAATATATATGGTTTGGATTTGGTTGATATTTGATCCATGACCAATTGTACAATAATATGAATTCTTTTGTAACCGATTGATTTTGCAATTGATTAGTAGTGAAATTGTAAGATATTTGCTTACCAATCAATTGTGCAATTAAATGAGAATTAATTTGATAAGTAGTTGACAATTTCATAACCAATTGATTATAGCGATCCCGGATTTACCCTTGTTGTACAGTGATCCGGACATGTGTCCGTGGATGTTGGTAGTTGATTATTATCTTGTTTACATCCTTTTTACTTCGTATTTGAGTTGTAGGATGTGTTGGGCAGGTTTGTTACAGGTTGGTTGAGTTTAAAAACCAAAACTAGCTGCCCAGATTTTGACCTGTCCGCTCGAGCGGGAATTGCACCCATCCAGTATTTCCTGTGCAGTGTTGGACGCTCGAGCGTGGAGTTAGAAGCTCGAGCGGAGACCTGGTTCTGTAAAAGTTTTGGGAGTGTGTATCCGCCGCTCGAGCGGGATTGTTGACGCTCGAGCGGGAGTCTGTGAGTGATGCTCGAGCGGGGTGTTTGATGCTCGAGCGGGGCAACTGGGTTTAAGTTCTGAGTTTTGACTTTTCAAATCACTTTTTCACTTTCTCTTCTCTCTCCTACTTTTCCAAAAACACCATTGTTGAGCCTCTCACTCTGGAACTCTACCTTCTCTCTAGGTTTTGATCTAGTAGGAGTGATTTGCTCATCTTTAGCCTTTACAAAAAAGTTGTTGATCGTCGAGGGCTACATTTTAATATGAAAATTTCGGGATTTGGAGCACGTTGGGTTTTGTCATCTTCTCCCTTGGGGCTCCGAATTTGAGGTAGGGATATCCTACTTCTCTCTATGGATTTTGTCTTTAAATTTTGGTATTTTGAGATGTTGGGGTTGGTTTGGTAATTTTGTGAAAGTATGGGCTTTTGTGTTGTTTTACAAAAGTTGGGGTTTTATTTATCATAAACCTAGATGCATGTTTGGTATAGAGGAATGGAATAAATGTTGAATCATTGATGAAAATGGGACGTAAGGGTTGTAATGTTAATTATGGAAAATGACCTAATTACATTGATTGATTAATTGGGGTAATTAATTGTGAGAAATGAGGAAATGAAATGGAATTGTTGAGATTGGGAGTGCATGGGGTTAAAGGGTGTAGTTGAATTGTTTATCACACACCGAATTGAAATGTTGATTGAATATCCATTTGTGCATTTATTTTCTGTTTAGAAATAACTGCTTTGGGCTATCGGTGGAGGATAGTCGTAATTGTTGTAGACAATGCATGATGATTAGGCAAACGGAAACTAATCAATGGAATGTGTCATGGAATTTGACGGTTAATAGAATACATTAACTGTATGTATTGAGTGATTGTATATAGAACCAATGTGTTTGTATACGTTATGTGTAGAGGAGGAGATGGGGGATGTACTCCGCGGTTTAGGGGAAGATGGGGGATGTACCTCTAAACCGGATAGTATTGGGAGAAGATAGGGGATGAACTCCGTAGATACAGCTCATATGCTTGTCTAGAGAAATGAAGATAGAGCTAATATGCTCATCTTTGTGAAGTGTGGATACAGCTTATATGCTTATCTGTGAATGTGGGATATTGTTGTTATACATATCTGTTGGGAATGTGGATATAGCTTATATGCTTATCTGTGAATGTGGGATATAGTTTCTATACATATCTGTTGAGATGATGATAGAGCTAATATGCTCATCTGTTGAAAAAGGGAAAATGAAAAGTAACTTGGACTCATAAGTCGGATGATATAATATGTGATTTATGTGGATGTATCAGTGTTGGCCATCTATCAATTGCTAATCTTTTAGTCATTGTTCATGGTTGGTTTAGTGTATTTCTACTGGGCTGTGGCTCACCCTATATGGGAATATCATTTTCAGGTACAGGTAGCATGCCACCTCCAAGGTCATAGCTCGGGAGGTTAGAGGCGAGCAGATTGTTGTGATTTTAGTTCCTTTTTGATGTATTACATGTATATTCAAGCCAAGGGCTTAATGTGTAGATGAGTTAGCACTCTTTTGTTGTAACCAAGTGTTAACTTGGAAAGCTGTAAGCCCGTAGGGCATTTTTGCTTTTGTTGTTAACATGTAATACTTTTGTAATGAAACTCTGATGAATAGAAGAATGTGGTTATTTCATTTGTCAATGAATGTCTTATTTGATGGGTTTAATGTTCTTATTTTGAGGGCGTTACAACTTGGTATCAGAGCGTACCGGGTTCGAATACTTTGGGTACGTGGGAAGTGATTAGTAACACAATGGGTTTGTCTCGCTTGATAGAGACTTAGATGTAGTATCATATGCTATGTGCTTGATTGATAACATGCTTATGTGACTGTGTGGGTATGGGATTTAATTTCTAGGATGTTGATTGGATCCTTGGGTTTCTGGGAGTCTTGTTGGAAAGGCACTTGATCAATGCTGTTTCTAACCGGAACTCTAGTAATGCCTCGGGACTATCATTATCCGGAGATGAAATTCGTAAGTGCTTATGTGTTTATGTGCTTACGTAGAGTGAATTACAGTTGTCCATGCATTAGGACGTGAGTGTTTAGTTTCGGCACATTTGTGAATGTGCTAACGTTCTGTATCACCTTTATTAGGATGTCAGGACGAGGAAGAGGTGCTAGGCGTGGTAGACCTGCGAGGCAGGAAGTACCGTTACCGGGTGAGATTCCGGCAGTGCAGGAGGGAGTTGGTCAGGCCAATGTGGCCGAGCCAGCGGGTCAGCAGGCTATGGGTGCCTTGGCTCGGGAGATAGCAGGAGCTTTGGGTATTCTCAGGGCTGGGAATCAGGCAGCTGAGGCAGGGCCTTCTTTCTTGAAGAGGGAGTTCTTCCGGTCTAATCCGGATGAATTTATCAAGGATCCGAAGGAGCCACTGAAGGTTGATGAGTGGCTAGAGCAAATGAGTAAGACGTTCGAGATGCTTGGCATCGAGGACGGAGCACTGAAAGTGACCTTGGCATCCTTCCAACTGAAGGGAGATGCGGGTCAATGGTGGAAGTACGAGAAGGCTCGTGTTGGTGGTACATGGGAGGCGTTTGTGAATGCTTTTCAGGAGAGGTTTTTGTCTGCAGCAGCTAGGGAGAAGCTGAGGGATCAGTTTAGCCGGCTTAAATAGTAGGGCTTGTCAGTGGCCGAGTTTGAGGCTACTTTTACCAGTCTATCCAGGTTTGCACCTGAACTGGTGGCGTCTGAGGAACGCCGTTGCTATGAGTTTGAGCGGAAGTTGAGGCGGGGCCTCAAGTTGAGAGTTGGTGGGTCTTACATCCGAGAGTATAGACACCTGGTAGATGCCGCTGCTCATATGGAAATTATGATGCAGGAAGAGGAGGAAGAGCAGAGGGGCTCCAAGAGGGGCCAAGATGGCCAGGGTGATGGCAGGAGGCAGAGGGGTTATAACCCTCAGCAGTCTCAGGGTGCAGTTTCTAGATCGACCTTTCCAGTGCCGAGTGCAGGCTCGAGGAGAGGCAATCAGGGGGAGTTTGCTTGTTACAAGTGTGGCCAGCTGCGTCACAAGGTTTCAGTTTGCCCGCAGAAGGGTGGGGGTCAGAGAGCTGTTTCTTCTTCAGCTAGACCGCAGAGTCAGAGTTTGGGCAGGGGGCAGCCCTTGTCTTGTTATCAGTGTGGACAGCCTGGGCACATGAAGAGGTTTTGCCCGCAGTTGAGTGCCACTTCGGGAGCGTCTGGTTCTAGACAGACGCAGGGATTTCAGCCAGCTCAGTCTGTGCAGGCCTCGAGGGCCAATCCGGGGGCTTCGTCGTCCCAGTCAGTGCAACAGTCGTATGCTCCTAGAGGTGAGCAGGTAGACCAGGGACCTACAGGGCGCGTGTATGCTGTTACCGCGCAGGATTTAGTACCGGCTCCATCGGTAGTGAGAGGTACTTTTCTGTTTTGCATCTCGGTTGCTAGTGTGTTGATTGACACGGGTGCATCTCATTCTTTTGTATCTGCTGCATTTGCATCTGTTTTAGAATTGGAGTTGGCACAGTTAGCATCTCCTATTTGTGTGGTATCGCCTTTGGGTGGTGAGTTGATCTTGAAACAAGGTGTTAGAGGTTGTGATATAGAGGTCGCCGACCATAGGCTTCCTTTTCCATTTGTTGTCATGCCCATGAAAGGTTTTGATGTTATTTTGGGTATGGACTGGCTATCGTCATACCGGGCTGTTATCGATTGCTACCGCCAGAGGGTCACGTTATGTACCTTGAGCGGGGAGTGGTTCCATTTCTTGGGAGACCGGGTTGGTTGTGTTTTGCCACCGGGGTATGATTCGCAAGGGCGAAGTGAGCTTAGTGGTCTACTTGCTAGCTTTGAGAGAGGTGAGAGTGGTGAGACCCAGCTTGTATTGCCGAGGGTGGTTTGTGAGTATTCGGATGTCTTTCCCGAAAATCTTGTTAGTTTGCCACCTCACCGAGAGATAGAGTTCTCTATTGATCTAGTGCCCGGCACGGCGCCGATTTCTATGGCACCTTACCGTTTTGCTCCAGCAGAGTTGGTTGAGTTGAAAGTTCAGCTCCAGGAATTGCTAGATAAGGGTTTTGTTTGCCCTAGTGTTTCACTGTGGGGAGCACCGGCCCTCTTTGCTAAAAAGAAAGATGGTGCCTTGAGATTGTGTATAGACTACCGGAAGTTGAATCGGGCTACGGTTAAGAATAAGTACCCTATGCCCCGTATAGATGATTTGTTTGACCAGTTGAAGGGTTCCCGTTGTTTCTCTAAAATAGACTTGAGATCGGGTTACCACCAGTTGAGGGTCAGGGAGGAGGATATTCCGAAGACGGCATTCCGTACACGGTATGGCCACTATGAGTTTCTGGTGATGCCATTTGGGCTTACCAATGCACCAGCAGTCTTTATGGACTTGATGAACCGGATCTTCTGGGAATTCTTGGATCGATTTGTAGTCGTTTTCGTGGATGACATTCTTGTTTATTCGCCATCTGAGGAGGAGCACGAGGAACACTTGAGAGTGGTGCTTGAGTTGCTTAGAGCCCATAGGCTGTATGCGAAGTTTGGGAAGTGTGAGTTCTGGCTGAGGGAAGTCAAATTCTTAGGCCATGTGGTATCCGGGGAAGGAGTGTCTGTTGATACATCCAAAGTAGAGGCAATGCAAGATTGGGCACAGCCTAAGAGTGTATTTGAGATCCGCAGTTTTCTGGGATTAGCTGGGTATTACCGCCGGTTTGTGAAAGATTTCTCCAGGTTAGCGTCACCGTTGACTAGACTGACTCGGAAGGGAGTCAAGTTTGTGTGGAGTGAGACTTGTGAAAAGTCATTCCAAGAGCTGAAGGTTAGATTGACCACCGCTCCGGTGTTGATTATTCCGGAGAGAGGGTTGGGTTTTGCGGTTTATTGTGATGCCTCACGAGAGGGTTTGGGTTGTGTGTTGATGCAAGAGGGGAAAGTGGTAGCTTATGGCTCACGTCAGTTGAAAATACACGAGAAGAATTACCCTACACACGACCTAGAGTTAGCGGCTGCGATCTTTGCCTTGAAAATCTGGAGGCACTACCTTTATGGTGGGAAGTTCGAGGTGTTCTCGGACCACAAGAGTTTAAAGTATCTGTTTACAGAGAGAGACTTGAATTTGAGGCAGAGAAGGTGGATGGAGTTCATTGAGGATTATGATTTCGAGTTGCATTATCATCCGGGAAAGGCCAATGTTGTGGCCGATGCCCTTAGTAGGAAATCCATTAGTGATGTAGCTAGTATAGCCATCCAAGAATGGGAGATGTTGGGAGCACTTGGCGAGTTTGATTTGCTACTGGGCGAATCCGTTGAGGCTGCGGCCTTGTTTTCTGTTGTTGCGCAGCCTACACTTGTGACACGAGTGTTAGAGGCACAGAGAGGTGACCTTGAGGTAGAATCCCTCTGAGAGAAGATCTCCACTGGGAAGGTTGAGAAGGGTTTGATGGTGTATCCCGACCTGAGTGTGAGATACCGAGACCGTTTATTTGTGCCGGAGTCTTGCCGAGAGGAAGTACTCCGAGAGTTTCACCATTCGCGCCTTGCGGTGCATCCGGGAGGTACTAAGATGTATCAGGATTTGGGTCGCCAGTTTTGGTGACGGGGTATGAAGAGAGATGTGGCTGTTTTCGTATCGAAGTGCCTTACTTGCCAGCAAGTAAAGGCCGAGCATCAGAGGCCAGCGGGTTTGTTGCAACCCTTGCCTATTGCCGAATGGAAGTGGAAGCATGTCACTATGGTCTTCGTTGTAGGTCTTCCGAGGACTCAGCGGGGTAGTGATGCTATTTGGGTGGTTGTAGACCGGTTGACTAAGTCGGCGCACTTCATTCCTATGCGCGTGAGAGATTCGGCAGATCATCTTGCCGACTTGCATATTCGGGACATAGTGAGGTTGCACGGGGTCCCAGTGACGATCATCTCAGATAGAGATCCTCGTTTTACTGCTAGGTTGTGGCAGAGTTTGCAGAGTGCCTTGGGCACTAAGTTGACCTTTAGTACGGCTTACCATCCTCAGACTGACGGGCAGTCCAAGCGTACTATTCAGATCCTCGAGGATATGCTTCGGGGTTGTGTCCTGGACTTCAGTGGGACGTGGGAGAGGCGCTTACCCTTGGTAGAGTTTGCCTACAACAACAGCTTTCAGTCTAGCATCGGTATGGCACCGTTTGAGGCCTTGTATGGCCGACTGTGTAGGTCTCCAGTGTGTTGGGCCGAGGTGGGTGATGCACCTTTGTTGGGTCCGGAGTTGGTTAGGGAGACGACGGAGAAAGTTGAGCTTATCCGTAGGAGGCTTGTTACAGCCCAGAGTCGTCAGAAATCTTATGCTGACCATAGGAGGAGGCCTTTGGCGTTTAAGGTAGATGATCATGTCTTTCTGAAGATATCACCTAGGCGAGGCTTGATGAGGTTTGGGAAGAGTGGGAAGTTATCCCCTCGGTTCATTGGTCCTTTTGAGATTCTTGAGAGGATTGGCGAGGTTGCTTATCGGTTAGCCTTACCGCCGCTGTTGTCCGGAGTGCATGACGTGTTTCATGTGAGTATGCTTCGGAAGTATGAGCCGGATCCATCGCATGTGTTGGATTGGACCGATTTAGAAGTAGATGAGGATGCCTCGTATGAGGAGAGACCGGTTCGGGTCTTGGATAGGCGGGATCAGGTCCTGCGTGGCAAGACCATTCCTTTGGTGAAAGTCTTGTGGAAACATCACGGAGTGGAGGAAGCCACTTGGGAACATGAGCTGGAAGTCCGCGAAAAATATCCGGACTTGTTTGTTGATATGTAATCTTGTATTTAGATTTTGAACTATTGTTGAACTTAAGAGCTTTTATATATGTCTTAAGTTGTGAAACATTGAAAATGTTTGGTTTATTGGAAGTATGTTTTGGAACTTGCCTCATATGGAAGTTGAATGTAACATTATATATGTTGAATATATTGTTGAAATTGGAAAGGAAATGCGTAATGTTGATGCATGTTGAAAGTACATATGTTGTTTACATATTGTGAAATGCCTCTTGTTAAAGGGAGGAGGTGACTGGTAATGGGTCGAATTGTTGAATGTTAAAATGTAACATTGTTTAAAATGGAGGAAAACTTATTTTTGAAAACTTGTGCTTAATTTCGGGGACGAAATTCTTTAAGGGGGGGTTATAGCGATCCCGGATTTACCCTTGTTGTACAGTGATCCGGACATGTGTCCGTGGATGTTGGTAGTTGATTATTATCTTGTTTACATCCTTTTTACTTCGTATTTGAGTTGTAGGATGTGTTGGGCAGGTTTGTTACAGGTTGGTTGAGTTTAGAAACCAAAACTAGCTGCCCAGATTTTGACCTGTCCGCTCGAGCGGGAATTGCACCCATCCAGTATTTCCTGTGCAGTGTTGGACGCTCGAGCGTGGAGTTGGAAGCTCGAGCGGAGACCTGGTTCTGTAAAAGTTCTGGGAGTGTGTATCCGCCGCTCGAGCGGGATTGTTGACGCTCGAGCGGGAGTTTGTGAGTGACGCTCGAGCGGGGCGACTGGGTTTAAGTTCCGAGTTTTGACTTTTCAAATCACTTTTTCACTTTCTCTTCTCTCTCCTACTTTTCCAAAAACACCATTGTTGAGCCTCTCACTCTGGAACTCTACCTTCTCTCTAGGTTTTGATCTAGTAGGAGTGATTTGCTCATCTTTAGCCTTTACAAAAAAGTTGTTGATCGTCGAGGGCTACATTTTAATATGAAAATTTCGGGATTTGGAGCACGTTGGGTTTTGTCATCTTCTCCCTTGGGGCTCCGAATTTGAGGTAGGGATATCCTACTTCTCTCTATGGATTTTGTCTTTAAATTTTGGTATTTTGAGATGTTGGGGTTGGTTTGGTAATTTTGTGAAAGTATGGGCTTTTGTGTTATTTTACAAAAGTTGGGGTTTTATTTATAATAAACCTAGATGCATGTTTGGTATAGAGGAATGGAATAAATGTTGAATCATTGATGAAAATGGGACGTAAGGGTTGTAATGTTAATTATGGAAAATGACCTAATTACATTGATTGATTAATTGGGGTAATTAATTGTGAGAAATGAGGAAATGAAATGGAATTGTTGAGATTGGGAGTGCATGGGGTTAAAGGGTGTAGTTGAATTGTTTATCACACACCGAATTGAAATGTTGATTGAATATCCATTTGTGCATTTATTTTCTGTTTAGAAATAACTGCTTTGGGCTATCGGTGGAGGATAGTCGTAATTGTTGTAGACAATGCATGATGATTAGGCAAACGGAAACTAATCAATGGAATGTGTCATGGAATTTGACGGTTAATAGAATACATTAACTGTATGTATTGAGTGATTGTATATAGAACCAATGTGTTTGTATACGTTATGTGTAGAGGAGGAGATGGGGGATGTACTCCGCGGTTTAGGGGAAGATGGGGGATGTACCTCTAAACCGGATAGTATTGGGAGAAGATAGGGGATGAACTCCGTAGATACAGCTCATATGCTTGTCTAGAGAAATGAAGATAGAGCTAATATGCTCATCTTTGTGAAGTGTGGATACAGCTTATATGCTTATCTGTGAATGTGGGATATTGTTGTTATACATATCTGTTGGGAATGTGGATATAGCTTATATGCTTATCTGTGAATGTGGGATATAGTTTCTATACATATCTGTTGAGATGATGATAGAGCTAATATGCTCATCTGTTGAAAAAGGGAAAATGAAAAGTAACTTGGACTCATAAGTCGGATGATATAATATGTGATTTATGTGGATGTATCAGTGTTGGCCATCTATCAATTGCTAATCTTTTAGTCATTGTTCATGGTTGGTTTAGTGTATTTCTACTGGGCTGTGGCTCACCCTATATGGGAATATCATTTTCAGGTACAGGTAGCATGCCACCTCCAAGGTCATAGCTCGGGAGGTTAGAGGCGAGCAGATTGTTGTGATTTTAGTTCCTTTTTGATGTATTACATGTATATTCAAGCCAAGGGCTTAATGTGTAGATGAGTTAGCACTCTTTTGTTGTAACCAAGTGTTAACTTGGAAAGCTGTAAGCCCGTAGGGCATTTTTGCTTTTGTTGTTAACATGTAATACTTTTGTAATGAAACTCTGATGAATAGAAGAATGTGGTTATTTCATTTGTCAATGAATGTCTTATTTGATGGGTTTAATGTTCTTATTTTGAGGGCGTTACATGATTGTGAGTGAAATTGTAAAACATTTGATCATCAATCAATTGTGCAATTAAATGAAAATGAATATAGGTACTTGACACTTTAATAACCAATCAATTGGAAGTATAATTCTATCACCAATCAATTGTGCAATTAAATGAGAATGAATCTTATAGGTACTTGATAATTTCACATGCAAAGATTTTTTTACAACTTGGCTTGCACATGTCGCAACATAAACAATTTGGTATCCAAATATCATATACATAGATTGGCATCCAAAAAATAATTTACAATTTGGACATATATCAATTCATTTATAGATGGATTAGCCAAATCAAATTTACATCCAAATAAAAATTATCCAAGTTTACATTCATCCACACAAAAATCATCCAAATTACATCAACCAAATATTGTTCAAAAACCAATTTTAAATCGTACATTAGTCTAATTGTTTATAAAAAAAATAAAAAATAAAAAGAGGGGGGGGTCACATTTTAGAAGGGGGTTAACCATTGGTGTCAGTTTCTCCTTGAAAAATCTAGAAATCCCCTAGATGTTGATTTGTGATTATGTATCAATTTTAAGCAGAATATAACAATCCCAATCAAACAATCAAACAATCAAGACAAAGAGACACAACGATTTAACGTGGAAAAAACCACAATTGGACACCTCCAACTGTGATAAAAAAAACCACGGGCAACAGCCACAAGAACAATCCACTAAGAAGATTTAAAGGAATTACACAGGTATACTCTCAATTACCTAGCGAATCCACAACGCCTAATTGAACCAACCTTTATGTGCCTCTTCCAACCCCATCTTCACCACGGAATTGTCTTTCTGATGAGCCACTCCGGATTCCACCAAAGCTTCAGGCTCGAATTCTTCAGAATCCACAACTGAAGAATAATTCTCTCTTTTGTGTATAACAAACAAACCTTTGATGTACTCTCTTTAAATCATGAGTTGAAGACTCAATAAAAACATCAAAGAAAACAAACAAAATATCCCCAGATATAAACTTTAAGAACCAAAAAGAAGATCTGAAGGACTTCAATCAATCACTTAGTTTTGGGAGAAAACCAAGTATTTATAGAGAACCAAAAGTAATCCAAGATTGGGAAGAAAACAAACTTCTTGAGAAATCCGGATTCTGAGGTTCGCTCAAGCGAAGCTTTTTTGGCTCGAGCGAGCAGTGTATTTTTCATGATTTCTACTAGTGCCTTGGCTCGAGCGACGGATCCTTGGCTCGAGCGAGGAATACACTCTTTCAGGTTTTTGTATGGACGCAATCCTTGGCTCGAGCGTGCATTCCTTGGCTCGAGCGAGCAAGCCCTAGCTCGAGCGAGAATTCCTTGGCTCGAGCGAGCAACGACGGACATGCAATTTTGAATGCAATTTTTGAAAGCATTAATATCACAAACTTCTTTGCATGGTTCGATTCGGGTTTGGATTCGCATCTAATAAACTCATAGCCTCACTGAAATAAAAAGTGCGAAAATAAATACATCTGAAAGGAGTTTTGTCAAACGGGGTTGCCAAGAATAAAAACCTAACACTCCTTACTATAGGAACTTCACATGTAGATTAGTATAAATCAAAGGAGACTAACATGGAAATTTACACGAAAAAAGAAAAGAAAAAAGAAGATGGATTCATAAAATTACCCACAAAAAAATAAAAATAAATAGGGAATGCTTCCAAGCATAATGACGCTAAGATGGAGTCGAATCTCCCAAAGACAGCTACTAGATCAATTTGAACAGCCTCATCTATAATTGACACCACTCCTGCAATAATTTTACATCAATTTAGCTAATTTCAATGGATAACAATTACTATAAACAAAAAGTTTAAATTAATGAAAAGCAGGTACCTCATTTGCAACAAAGGCAGGCTTTTCGTTGGCAATTTCCTCACAGCATACACCATAACCCTACGCATATAACATTGGTCTAATTACCCAGTTCTGGTTATAGCAAAATTGGGATGAAGCAAGGAATCAATTCTAAAATAGAGTATTTTAGGTTTTTAACTATTATAATCTTCAAAAATATATGCAAGCTTCCCACATTCAAGAAGCAAAATACATTCACAAGTCTGGTTGTTTGGAAAGAGAGAAAATGGTCAACAAGCAACTACCAAAAAGTTAACTCTTCTATCTACTTTTTTGAAAGTCTTTTTGTAAAAAGTCAAATAGTCAACCAAAATAGCCAATTCCCAAATGAACCCTCAATACTTTTAAGCATATGGTGAAAGTAGAAAAATCAATGCAGGTTTAAGAACAAAATATATGATGTCATTCTTGAAGTGCATCAAAATATTCTATCAATTTACAACACTGACAGACATTACAAGTTGATAAAAACACAAAACCACATGTACTATTCTTAAGGGTAAAAAACACTTACCATAGAAAAGAGACAGTTTAGACAATTCCTTGTGACTATGAACAAAGGCCCATTTAGAGATTGTAGTGAAGAGAGAAACATGTATCCTAGAGCAACAGAGTGAGGGAGAGATATACTTTCATGTATCCTACCTTGACATATTTAGAACATAAATCCTTCTTGAAAAAAAATATGCAAAGTAGATTATATAAATAGAACATAAATCCTTGAAAGCTTCAGAAGGAGTACCACCTACTACCTGCTACCAAACTCATCCTATGTCAATTTATACCAAGCACAGACAGATGCATCAAATTCAAAACCTGTGATTTACCTAGATGAGATTGGTGATGATACTTGAGAGAAAAAAGAGAATGTCCAAACAAACAATAACCGGGTCCGTTGCAAAGGCAAAGTTGTTAGGCTAATAACAAAGTAGTTTTGGGAGGACAGAACACATACATTCAGTGGTCATTTGAACACTTTGAGAAAGAAGTTTAAACCCAAAAAAGTAGCATGGCGTAGAAATATATTAAGGCGCCAGGAATGAAAAAGTCATCAAGAGGTACGAACTTTAAAATAATCAGAGAAAAATACCTCAATGCCCTTGCAGCAATAACCCAACTACCCTCACTAGTAGGCAAGAGACTAAGATAGACTCAATCAGCCACTCCCTACAATTCCACAAACATATGAATCTCAAAATAAATAAATATATAAATAAAAATACCAAGTAGCGATAACTTCAATAATTACAACATTATGTACACCTTCAAAAAGTTTAACAATGGATACATAGAACCAAACCTAGAAACCACCATTACAAATTGCCTCATCAAACATAGCAAATAATTGTCCGATCCACACCAAATAAAGCTCTAAAAAATTTTACAAGACAACATTAAAAGGAGTAATTTTCTTAAACGAAGCATTTTAGTCTTTTCAGTTTGTTCTGTTTTGTTTCCTATTCAAACATACCAGCTCAACAAAAATTTCAAGTCGGGGCTCCAATTTAATAACAACTCAACCAAACAAGTTACTAGTTCAAGAAATTATGACCAGAATAATACAATTTAAAAGAGATTAGAGCAGAATATAGACAAGTGTACCCAATAACATGACTTCTGACAATTTGAGCTACTTCACAATATAAATCAACTCATTAAACACCAAAGTGAAACTTGAGGGTGAAGATGTTATCCACTCATATGTTCACACCCTGTCAAAGTTGACGGGAGATATTTGATGGAGTATTGACATTGTAACTTGACCGAAACTATGTAAACTTTTGATTGTCACAATTGAAACTAAAAACAAGGTGAAACTTAGGTCAAAGTAAAGGGGTGCAAAGTGCATGAAATTGTATTTCATAGAAGGTAAGGCCTACTCTAAGTTGTAGCCTTACAATGACATGGCATATAAAAGGCCCTTGGTTATTATTATTATTAGTAAGATAGATTCCTAGAGCATCTTGCCCTTTTTTCTATTAGTAAGGTTCTCACAAGGTATCAACCAAGCCAAAACTTGAGTTTGATTGTAGGGGCACACATTAGCATGCCAACAACATATAAAGGCTTTTGTTGCTTGCTTAAAAAACTTTAAAAACAAAACCAAAAAAAAAAAAAATATATAATTCAACTCATTAAACACATAGTCTAGAACATATGCATATATGTATGTGTGTGTGTACATGGTGTGCAATTCATAAGTAAACTAAAATGAATTAAAATCATTGAGCAAATATAATCTAAACCAGATACACAAACACACAAATATTTAGCTCTTGAAGTAATACATTTATTTTCATCATGTATTGTAAAATTGCCTATAAATCCAACCCAATATTACTTTCAGCTACGAATTTCCTATCGATTGAATATAAACAAATAATTTATTATTTTTTAAATATAAATTCCACAACCATTGCCACTGGATCCGCAATTACATTAAAGTCCCAATGTTTTGAAAAATAGGTTTTAAGTTTTAACTATTGCTAAAAAAAGAGACCATAACCTCTTCCAATTCCTAGAATAGAAAGCAGACTTCAAATGGGGAATGACCATATTATATGAACCCAACTGTCTTCGTATATTTGTTCGCCAAAAAAAAAAAAAAAAAATTGTCCTCGTATTTTTGGGTCATTTTTGGTTTTAGACAGACCAAGAAATAAATAATAAAAAGAAACACTATTAGCATTACGAATTGCAGAGCTATTTTCGTTGATAAGGTTTTAAAAAGGGCACTGTTGGAAAATAAAACGAGTAATGCTATGTAAATATAAAATTCATACATAAAATTGAACGATATGATTGCTCAAACATATTGTTTTGACATTGCTTTTGTGACATTCTGTATAACAATTATGTTTGTAAATCAATTTTCAAATTTAAAAAAAAAATGCAATTAATACATGAAATTAGTGAAGTTGCCAGGAGAAGGGGAAAAAAAAAAAAGAAGAGAGAGGAATCACACTTTGATTGACTGACCTGAGCAAATTACTCTCTCTCTCTCTCTCTAAAAACCACTGGGAGACAAAATTTAAAAACTCTTGATTCAGATAACTTTTTGTTCCTCGTCTTCAAACCTTAACCAATTCAGCGCATTGTTGATAAAAAAAAAAAAAAGAATCGGGAGAACATGGAGGCGATTACGAGAATTATATATAGAAATGAAGAAATCATTGAATTGGAAGAGTTTCGAAATCCAACATAAGTAAATCAAGAGAGCAAATTGACTTGAAACTTCAGAGATGCACAATGTTTCGCTGAAATTGAGCAAGTCCGCAACAAAAAAACCAGTGATCAGTACAATGGAGTATGTGTATATATATACAGTTCGTATATACATATACTTTACCTTAAATACATACATGTATTCCCATCAAAATTGGTAAAACATTCCAAAAATGGATTCAAAAAATTGAAAATAGGGCTAGGGTTTAGTAAGAATCATAGAGTGAGATATAGAGAGAGCAAGAGAGTGAGGGAGAGATAGGGTTTAAGAGATACCTTAAGGGAGAGATAGGGTTGTTGCTCGCTGGCGAAGGGAGAGCCGACAGAGTGAGAGCAACAGAGGGAGAGTCGACGGAGTGAGAGACATGTAGTTCAACGATGGAACCCAACAGATACTTGTAGTTCAAGGGTTATACAGATATAAAAATAAAAAATTAAAATAATTAAATAAAAATTAATCTTGTAAAAATAAAAATTTATATAATTAAATAAATAATATTAATAATTTAAAAATAAAAAAAAATAATAATTTATTAAATTAAAATCAAATTAATAATTATAGTTTTTTTTTGGCCAAGGGAGAGAGGGGGGAAATGGAGTGAGACCCATACCCATTGGCCACCCTGTCACTATGGCCGGCTGCTAGCCGTCGAAACAAGAGAGGAAGAGAGAGAGAGAGATGGAGTGTGGTGTGGGAGCCTATAGCCTACTTTGCTATAGTAGACATGAGTTACCTATAACTATTACAAACATAAAATAACATGTAAAAGTGGTGAGCAAATTTAATTTATTGAAAATATATTTATTCATCATTAGGATAGACTATTACGATAGACTGACAGAGAACATAGAAGAGAGTGGAGGAAAAATTATAAAATACAGAAATGATACATCCCTCTAATTTGAGAGCTCTAAAAGAGTACGAATGATATGGAAAATCAAAAAAAGAAGAAAAAAAAAAACCAAGGCTAAAACATCACATTACATGGGACTCACACCAATTAGAGCTATCAGAGCTCTTAATTTAGATATATTAGAGCTGTTAGAGCTCTTAATTTAGAGCTCCCAATCTTTTTTCTATAAGACTAGAGCATGGCAATGTTTTGGCTTCGTTTGGAAATAGGGGTTAGGTTGAGTTTGGGGCTATTTTAGTCACAAAAAGGCAAAGTAGGTTTTTTAGCCCAATAAGACAAAACATCACATCCAACCTATAATCATTACATTATTTCTCTCACAAAAAGTCACAAAAGTCAAAAAGTCCTTCCCAAACAAGGCTTTTTAGCCATAGGTTAAAATAACCAAAAAACCAACCCACTTCCCAAACGAACCCTTTGATATCTATCTCTAGCTCCATTCTTTTGGTCAAAAAGAACGGTTGCCTCTCTCGCTCTTAGTCCCGCCCACCCCTACTAGCTTAGTCGAAATTGGTCTGTTTATTTCCTCGTTAATCACTCAACTCAAACAGTAATATATATACAAACGGTCATAATTCAAACTACTATAAATATCTTTCATTTTTCAAAATAAATCTCACAACAAATAATTCTTTTTCTCTTTTAAACTCTCTCAATCTCTCTTAACTCTCAATTAATTTTGAAGTGTCATCCCTAAGTGACAATTGTAATTGTGCAACAAGGAACTTTTATCAGAAGAAGCAAATTGCTGTATCGCATTTGCCAGTCGGTAACATTAATTAGTTTAATTAAATTTATTAGCTACTCATTTTTTTCATTAATTATTTGTGCACATATATTAATTATTATTTTTTACTAATTGTATTTACATATTGAAAATCCTAAGTGACTTGTGATTAGATCAAGATTAAAATATTCCAAATCCCAATTATTTAAAACACGCAATCTAAATCATCAAGCACTTACGAAAGTGATTTGGATTGTAGTTTTTCTGAATAAACAACATATCGACACAAACGATTTTTACGTGGAAAAACCATAATTGAAGAACCTTCAATTGTAATAAAAAACCACGGGCGAAACACCACTAATCAATCCACTACTGAAGAAAGAAAGATTACAAAGATAATACACAAATTACCCAACTCAGTCAATTTGTCTTCACACCTTCTGTAATTCTTTCACCAAGCCTTCGTCTCGGAACTGATTAACCTGAAGTTGAATCCACAACTTCACTTGTCGAATCAACGACTACGTACTGAATCAAACACCTTTGAAACACTACGTTTGAATCTTCAGAATCCACCGAAGATTAACCCTTTTGTATGTATTCGATCAACCTCCTTGATATTTGCTTCTTAATTCATGAGTGTAATACTCATTCAATTTTATCAAGGAAAACTTACAAAAATCTCCAAAAGAAAACCTCAAACAAACCCTAAAAAACCTTAAACAAGATCTAGGAGACTTAATCCTAGAATTGACCCAACATATGAATTTATAATATCTGAGATCGTGCGGTCCACTCGAGCGTGGGAATGCCCGCTCGAGCGGAGACTTCATAATCCGTGATTCATATAGGGTTCACGCCCAAGCGGAAGTTTCCATGCTCGAGCGTGGAATCACAACATCCAGTATATTTTGCAGGCATAGCAGAAATGCTGTGAGGGTCCAAACCCCGCTCGAGCATCACTTTCCCTGCTCGAGCGGGAAGACCAAAATTGGAAAATCTGGAAAATTAGAAATTGTTACAACCTTGGTTTTGTTCCATGGAATTTGACAACAAAGGGTCCGAACAATCTCCCCCTTTGTCAAATCCCGGACAAAACCATTCTAAAACAATTTTTCTAACAAAATCACTAAAACAATTTTTCCGATTAAAAACACAAAAACAATACTAACAACACCAACAACCATGAAAATTGAAATCCATGCTTTTGATCAATCACCCTGAAAAAAACAACCACACAAGCCAACCAAAATCTGTGGAACTATATTAAATAACACAATATAAAGCCATCCATAAGACAAAAATATACTATCCAAATATACTATCTATAGCGACCCCGGTCTTTTCCCATTTGATTATTGTATCCGGACTTAGGTTCCGTAGATTCTGTCATTGTATAATTGTTGTTGTTGTCCCTTATTTTCTCATTTGGAATTATAGGATGTGTTGGGCAGGTTTGTTTCAGGTTGGTTGGGTTTAGAAACCAAGTGTTGCTGTCCAGGTTTTTTTGTGCTTCGCTCGAGCGAGGAGTTGTTCGCTCGAGCGAGAGGTTGCGTCTATTTTGGACCTGTAGCTGTGTATTCTTGGCTCGAGCGAGCTTTTCTTCGCTCGAGCGAGTTAGTTTGTTCTTCGCTCGAGCAATAGTTCCTTCGCTCGAGCGTGTGTCTGGTTACAGACCTGTGGGTTTGAGTTCTTCGCTCGATCGAGTTTTCTTTCGCTCGAGCGAGCTTTTGGGTTGTTGGGTCGAGCAAGGCTTCCTTGGCTCGAGCGTTGCTTTTCTGTGTCTGGTCGCTCGAGCGACCATGTCTTCGCTCGAGCGAGCCTGTCCAGTTTATATACACAGCAGCGGGTTTTGATCAGTCTTTTCATTTTCTTTTGATTTCAAAACCCTAGGTCCGACTTCTCTCTCTCCCTACTCACCTTCTTTCTTAGATTTGATCCACTTAGGGTGTGTTTCTACCCTAGATCCTTCATTAAAAAGATAGAGGGAGTCGAGGGCTTTCATTTAATCTGAACATTTGGCGATTTGGAGCACTTTGGTATTTGGGCACTCATCTTTGTCTTCACCATTTGTGTTGTTTTCTTCGAGGTAGGGATTTCCTACTCCATTTTATAGGTTTTGTTCTAAGTTTTGGTATTTTGATATGTTGGGGATACTTTGGTAAATTTTGGGAAAAACCCTAGTTGTATTATTGAATTAATTTGTATAAATAATTCATGGAATTGGGAAAAGAGGGTTAAATTCATGGAATTGGGGAATTCATTGATTAAATGGCGTAATTGGGTAATTGGTATCATTTGTCTATTGAATTGTTGACATAGTTATTTTCAGTTTAGAAATAACTGTTTTGGGCTATCGGTGGAGGATAGTCGTGATTGTTGTAGACATTGCATGTGGATTAGGAATAACTGAAACTAATCACATTGGTTAAGTCATTAATTTTGACTATGGCATTGATACAGAAAATACGTGTATTGATTGAGCATTGCATTTGCATACATTGTTTTGTGTGTGGGAGGAGATAGGGGATGTACTCCACGGTTTAGGGGAAGATAGGGGATGGACCTCTAAACCGGATTTTGTTTGGGAGGAGATAGGGGATGGACTCCATTAGCATCACTTTTATGTGTGCTTATTTATATAGAAGTGTTTTATTGATACAGCACTAAAATGTGTATCAATCTGGAAGTATGAAGTGTTTGATTTGAGCTTGAGTCTCATTTGTTTGTTGATATTGGAGGGATGTGAATGTGATATATGTGATTCACTGTTGTAAGTTTGGCCAGGTTCTGAGCCATGTTGATAAAATTGGAAAGTAAAACGTATCTTAGACAATAGTGTCATGAGACTGTAAAATGAAGTAATTGATTATCTTGGTTAACCATCTGTTGAATGCTATTGCTTTATTCATTGCTTATATGTGGTTTAGTATATTTCTACTAGGCTGTGGCTCACCCTTTATGGGAACATCATTTTCAGGTTCAGGTGATAAACTACCTCCAAGGACTTAGCTTGGGAGGGTTTGGCTTTTGGATTGAAGAAGACTACCTTTAGTTAATTGTCTTTAATTATTAGTACATGTAAACATTCAAGCCTAGGGCTTTTCATGTATTGAGTTAGAACTCATATTTTTGTATCCAAGTGTTGGCTTGGAAAGATGTAAGCCTGTAGGGAATTTTATTCGATGTTACATGTAATGCTTTATTTAGGAATACTCTGATGAATGAATTAATAAATTGTCTTCTTTAAATAATGCATGTCAATGATATATAATGGGTTAATTTTGAGGGCGTTACACTATCCATCCATAAAAGAAAAAACATATGTCCAACTGTACCAAATAACAATCCAACTGTATCAAAGAAGGATATAAAAAAAAGTACTGCACTAGTAGACACCCTATTTTTGACCAACCTTAAGACTCAGATGTCATCGATTGAGCGCTCGGTGATTGCGCATGTTGTGCTCGTTCTGAGGTTACGGAGTCTCGGCTGAGAGCCTTTACTCCAGAGCTCGGGACTCTTTTGTGCTTTGCCTCGGTTTGCGGACCAGGTCTTGTTTTCTCTTCCCGAAGGGAGGGAGAGGTCTCGTAGACCATCTCTCAGTGGTCGTAGACTACTTTTCATGGAAGCAGGCCACTGTTCCCATTTGGAGACCAGTTTCCGATTTTCAGAGCCGTCGGTCGCGCGCCTCGGTTCGGGACCGCTTAACATTCTCCGTTTGGCACGGTTTTTGGCACACACCTTGTTTCCTCTGTCTAGAGGGACACTGTGGTCCGAGAGACCACCTTTGTGGTCGCATGCCACTTTTGGTGCTTAACAGCCTGTTTTTGGGGCACCCGGCCGCGCGTTTCGCCCCCGAACCCTCGTTTTGCATCGATGTTGGTTCATTTTTGGCATGAACCTTGTTTCATTGTTTGGGAGGTGGTACAAGGGTGGGAGAACACCTTTTCTCTTGGAGACCACTTCTCTCTCCGCCAGTCGATTTTCTTGTAAGGAAATTGGTCTTCTCGGTCTTTGAGCCACATTTACTAGTCTCACATACCACCACTAACTTGTTTTTGGTGCGGAGACCACCAAATGGAGCTGCCGACCACTTTTCACTATGGGAGACAACTTACCTTGGTCAGCCGACCAGGGGAAGTGGCCGGCCGACCACCTTTTCTGGTCGGCAGGTTCCTGCTGGTTTTGTCTGATTGAGTGCATGCCAGCTGTGCCAGCTGGAAGGCACAGACTGTATCCTCCATACACATGTATGGAGGATATGCACCCTTGTTTAGCTTCTCCAAGAAGCTTGAACCCTTTGATTTCTCTATAAGAAAGGGCCTTCCTCTCCTTATACCAGGTTCAGATTTTGGTTAAGGCTCCAATACATATCCCTCTCTATATCTCTATATTTTGGGTTCAAAAGGGTCCTGTTCTTGACCTATTACGCCACACCTCATAGCCACACACCTCCACCATTGTTCTAAGGTTCTTGGAGGGTCTTGAGAGGTCTCAAAGAGTTGGTTTTGGGCTGGAGAAGTTGCTGGTTTTGCTGAATTACAAGGGTAACTCATTTTCTCCCTTTTTAAGCTCTATTTTGATCCTTCTCTTAGCCTTATTTGCGTGCATATTTAAGCTTTGTTGTCAACTGAGAAAAGCTTCATTTTTAAGTGTTTTTCATGTTTGTTTAAGGCCATTTTCTTGTTGGAGGTCATTTACACTCTTGCATGCTTGTTTTAGCCTCGTTTTATGCCATGCCATAAAGTCTCCGAGCTAGTTATTACTTGGCCTTTTAACCAATGAAATCCAGTGGATTTTTAGTGGTTGTTATGTGGTTTTGAGGTCCTAAATCAGAGAGGGGTGACCCTCTCTCTTGTTGTCTTGTTTACTAGCATTTTTGGCCTATCAAAGAAGCATACATTTGCATGTTTTCAAAGCTTGGTTCAGGCCCTTTTTGGTGACTTTTAGGACCTTCCTAGACTCTTTCTAGGACTGGTTTGGTTACCTTTTTTTTGCTTCTTGCATGTGTAGAGTAATCCCTTTTATGGCTTATCAAAGTAGCACCTCATTATTGCATGTGTTGGTCATGTTTCAGTGGGTTTTTGGCCATATTTTGGCATGCCATGATTCTGTTTTTGGCTGGTTTGGTAGCCTCTCACATGCTTCATATGCTTATAGTTTAACTCATGGTTACTAGCGTAGAATGCATGTTGTTTCGGCCCTCCATTCTAGCATATTTTGGCCATGCTCCAAACTGATTTTGTTCATATTTTGGGCTGCCTTAGTTCTAATTTGAGGCCTCTTGGTCGAATGATGCTTTCTATGCATACTTGTAGTGTAATATCCTTGCCTAGCCCTGAGTTTTGGAGCCCCCTGCATGCTTAAGTTGAGGTGTTTTCATGTTTTGGCATCATTGAGCATGTTATTTCAGAGCTTATACTTGTGCCATGTTCCCGTGTTTTCCACTCTTTAAATGTGTTTGAGAGTTGTGCTTGTATACTTCATTTACGGGCCATTGCATGAGCTTCATTTTTGTGCCTTTCAAGCCATCGTTTTAGTCCATTTTGCTATTGTTTTGGGCCTGCATAGGGATTGTTTGAGGTTGGTTTGGTCATTTGAGCATCATTTTACATACCTCTAGTGTAATGCACTTCACTATTTTCGGTGCTTGAGTCTTTCAAAATGCATTGCATGAGTTGTTTGCGTGATTCGGGACCATGTTGTACGTCATTTTAGAGCTGGAACTTGTGCCATTGTATGCCATATTTCATCATTCCAATGCTTTCGTGGAGTTGCATCTTGTACCTTCGGCTTTGATCCCTTGCATTTTGCATGCTTCTGTGTGTGTCATTGCCTTGATTTCATCATGTTTGGCCACTGATTTGGGTGTGGCTGAGGTCCATCCATCTTGGTTTAAGTCCATCTTGCATTGTGTATGCCATATAGCCCATGTTATCGCATGTTCGATCATTGCATTGCGTATGCCTCATTCATAACATTGCGTATGTTAGTGCATTGTGTATGCATGCCATATAATCCATGTGCATTGAGTATGCCCTTGATTAGTTCATAGCATTGTGTATGCTAGTTGCATGCTTGCATGTCATCCGTTGCATGTTTGCATCACTTAGTCGTATTACATTTAGGGTTGCATACTAGAGTTGCATTTGTACATGCAATGCCATTCCACTTGTTACATTATGTTTGGAATAGGTGTTAGTCCAAACACAGGAAACGAGGAACGTGTCATACTCCAAGTGATGAAACGTGCCTTAATTCCCGGTCGCCGACACTCTTGACCATCCATGATGGAGTTGTTGGTTTTAGTTGCTTATATGTGCATTCATGTCCCATTGAGTCGTGCAATTCGACTCCTTGGCCATCATGCATCGGGATGCGTGATTGGTGGCCCGAAGATCGAGGACTACACTCCCTAGAGCTTATGCAATGATGGGGAGAATGGTCAGGCACACATATGTTGAAAATACCTTGCCTTCTCTCTCTCTTGCCTTTGTTGTAGAAAAAGCAAAAACCAGGAGAATGAACTGGTTGGCCGACCAGGTTTTCTGGTAGGCCGACCACCTTTTCTGGTTTTCACCAAGGGTGGTCGGCAGGTGGTCTCCCTTGCCTATAGCTGGTCGGTAGCTTTCCTACAGCTTCCCTAGGTGGAGTTTCATCTCTTTGGAGCCTAGTGCAACTTTCTGAAATCAATTACAAACAAAGGCAAGTCGGGGCGTCGCGAGGGATTTCTGAGCAAGGCAACTCGAGCATGCATGCATCCTTTGTCATCCAAAACAGAGCTAAGGCAACCCACTTCATTTAGTTTACATGCTTATTTACTTGCTTACTTAGCTAATTTGTTAATTAGTTAGAGTTATGTAATAATTAGCTGTAATTTGTTATTCATTGTGGTTGTGTAATAATTAGTTTAATTAGAATAGGTTAGATTAGCCAGTTGGTTTTGTATTATTTATTCGGACCCTCCGAGAGAGGGCAATGTTGTAATAAGTGTGCGTGTGTATGATGTATGTCTTCCAACCCCACGTCTTTGTCTATTTTATTTACTAGCTTATGATGGTTAGTTTTAGGGCACATTTCAATTAGCATCCTTATGCTCGTATGTTTGCATCCATTCATCTGTTTTGCATGCACCGGGCTCGGCGCATCAAACTAATTGCATCGTATTTCAATTCCAAGTTGGATACATGTTACCTGTAGCATCTCATATGCCATCTTAGAATAGCCGAGCCTATCTTAGTTGCATTCTTACATGTGTTGCATTAGGCATCTCAGCATAGTTAGGATTCATGCATGTTTTCTAATTAGCTTCTTTCTTTGGCTCGGAGTACTCGGTAAGTGTTTATGCTTTAGCATCCTTGCATACGTGTGAGTGACTGCCATGATAGCATGCTTACCGTGAGGCTATGTGCTTATGTGATATAACTGCCTGAATGCCTATGGGTGAAGGTTGGGTTGCTTGAATTGGAATAATTCGTTGAAACCCGTGTTTTAGCCTACTTGCGAGTAGCAAACTTCAATCCATTTTCAAAACAAACGGATATGCGATACTTTGTTCCAACTCAGGCAATCTAGTCTATACTTGTATGCTGTGCGCATCACATAGTAATTCTAGGTTAATAACCGGAATAAGAGCACATGTGTTTTCAAAAACAAGATATCATGCTTAATAGTGGCCGATCTTTGATCGGGCGAGCGGGGGTGCTCATGAAATGACCTTCTCCAATCGTACCCAAGTTCCCGAGCCGAGGCAACTTTGGTGATGACGGACACGTGGCCTTAGGCACGAGTCAGGGTTTCCTAAATTCCTCCAAAATAAAATATTTTGGTGGCGACTCTGTATCTGGCAAAACAGTCCATGTTTGGCACTTCTTTCTAAAAATCAAATTTTCAAAACGATTTGTCGGATTTGGACTCTTTGGTGATTTATCAATCTTGCATTTCACTTTGTGAGATTAGATTCAAAACCGTGACATTGAGTCTGAACTGTAGTGAGCCCAATGAACAAAACAGGATTCTCC
The DNA here is from genome assembly GCF_055761805.1 of Camellia sinensis. Classification (NCBI taxonomy): domain Eukaryota; kingdom Viridiplantae; phylum Streptophyta; class Magnoliopsida; order Ericales; family Theaceae; genus Camellia; species Camellia sinensis. The sequence goes on from NC_138970.1 coordinate 167,029,515, forward strand.
CGGGACGTTCGGGCGTGTCTACAGTTTCTGGCGACTCTGCTGGGGATTTAGAGAACTTGACTCGAACTCATGATATCTTGTTTTGACTACACTTATGTGTTTCTTTGCATTGCATGTGCATTGGTGCGCCTAGGACACCGTGTTTGCCATATGTTATTCCTGAACGGTCTGCCAGAGGCCCGCTTTAAGAAGCGTGCCATAAGGCTGACCGGTTACGGGCTCTGCCACGATGGGAACACAAACCCCAGTTTTTTCCGGGGTACCCTTTTTGACCATTCGACCTAGTGCATATTCGAAATCCATAGCGACCATCCCAAACTACGACAGGTTGCTTACCCGATTGTAGGTTGTTTGAAACCGCTGTGTGCGTAGTGAAACCCTAGCTCCTGACAAAATAGGACAGGGAGACCCTACCCCTCCATAGGGGTGTTTTTGGCTCTCACTTGTTTGTTATGTGCTTTAGAGTTGGCCTCTACAGGAATGCATGTATCAGTTTACAAGTTTGGGCATCAGGCCTGCGAGCACTAGTGTTTCGAGAATCAGTATATCCGCGGGTATCAAATTCAGATTTGGGGCAGTGATTTGGGAAACAATGACCAGTGTTTGAGAATAGTATATTCAGCTTACACGTGCCAACTGTGTGTTGTGTTTATTTAAGCCGTTATGCTGTCCGTTTCTGGTTATTTATTTCCTTATTATGCTTTATTTATCTTTTTGATAGGTAGTTTAGCATAATTGCTTTCGACCAAGCAAATATTCCCCAAGCACTCTGGACTAGAGGTCGTTGACTCCATCGATCTGAGGATCTGGTAGACGGACAACCAGTGTTCTATTCCCTACCCTCGGTTGCTAGACGGAGGTCAGTAAGGCACAGTGTATCGGTACCACGGTTCCCAGATCAGTGGTCTTTGAGCAGGCAGGTTGAGATTTCCGAGTCTACTGCAAAGACAGATACACCGGTAGTTCAATTGGATCAGGACAGTATGGCAGGGATGGAGGAGATGATGCGTCAACTCCAAGAGAGTATGAAGGCCATGCAGCAGGACGCTGTTCGTCAAGTCGAATTTTCCAAACAACAGGCCGAAGTCATGGCTCAACAGGTAGAGTTAATTGCCAGGCTACAACAGCAAGCCAGAGCATCTGCATCACACCAGGTTCCTCCTCCACCAAGAGTCCCAATACCCGGGGAGACGACAAATGTCCAGAATGTCCAGGAGGATACAGACATCCCAACAGGGCCGGCACCACCCTCGATTCTACCTCAACTATCCAAGGCACCCATTCCTATCAATCAACTAGATTCCCCCTTCGAATTAGAGGTGGACCCCACAGCATTAAAAGTGAGCAAGCTTGAAAAGCTGTTCAAGAAATCTCAGGGTGTGAGGTCCATCCCAGACATCGAGGATGGGTATACCGACGCAGCCGTCATGCTGCTGGATAGATTTAAGATGCCACATATTGACCGCTTGACGGGTTCGGCGATCCCATGGTGCACTTACGGCTATTTTCAGACATATTAAGGGCGATGGGCCTCACCAGACTACAGAAGCTTTCTTTATTGGGCCGGACCCTGTCGGGTGTGGCGGTCATCTGGTACGCAAAACTGGAAGACGATGTTAAGAGGAATTGGGATGAGATGGCCGAGGCTTTTGTCACTCAGTACTCCTATAATACACAGATCGAGATCACAACTCGTGATCTCGAGACGCCTAGGCAGGAGCCTAAGAAGAGTTTTTTTGACTTCGTAACCCGGTGGAGGGCCAAGGCCTTAATGATGACCACTAGGCCCACTAACAAAGATCAGATTCGGATGATTATACGCAATCTCCAGCCCAAGCTTATGCAGAAGATGATTGTTCTCCCCTTCCCCACCTTTTCAGATTTACATGAGATGGGGGTACAAATTGAGGATGCTATGAAACAGGGTCTGATTGACCAAGACAGAGAGCAACCCAGGAGAACTTTCAACCTCAGTACGAATGCAGGCACAAGCAGTGTTGCAGCTGCAAGAGCTTCAGAAGTAAGCATGGTCACCACCAATCCCCCAAGAGCCCTTGTAGCTACGCCATTTACCGGTGCGTCCGGAAGTGGCTTGCAAACAACCAAATTCGCGCGCAGAGGCCAAAGAACCTTCACCCCACTATATATGGCCCTGTCCAAGGCTTTGGGGGTTTTAATCAGAAAAGGGCAATTGAAGCCCCTGGAGCCGCGGCCATTGCCAGAAAAACTTCCCCCTCCTATAACCCAGCTAAATACTGCGCGTTTCACCAACAGCACGGTCATGACACCGACCAATGCTTCCGACTATGTCATGAGATTCAGGATATCGTTGATAATAGGGTGATCGTACCTCCAGAGAGACCTAATGTCGCAACCAACCCTCTCCCACCACACAACCAAGTTCCACCCCCCAAACGCATCAATCTAATCCAAACTGGGGTTGTGTCATACGACCCTAGCATATATATCACCTCTTCCCACCTATCCAAGCCGGAGGTGTTCATTCCTGACAGCACTAACTTGTGCATGTTGGACATCTCCCGAACCCAACCCGAACCAATGGTGGTGACTATCGCAGATAGAACAAGGGTGACTTCGGAGGAAAATAGGAGTGTTGATATAGGATCTGAGGAATTTGGGAGCTTTGCTGAGGAGATATACAATCCGAGTGGCTACATTGCGTCAGCAGACCAGGTTAGGCCGAGTGTGGAATTGCCAATGGGGGCGAGATTTGTGTAGTGCAGGGGGATCGATTTGATCAGAGGCTAGATGACTTAGCAAATCTAGAAGAGAACATTGCTAACCTTTAGTTTTTTAATGAACAAGATCCAGCAGACATGACAGTCAACTGGTTTGATTTTGAGGGGTCAACAGAGGTCGCAGGGTGGCTTGATGACCAACCAGATATTGTTGAAGAATCTCAGCCAGAACAGGGCTCGTCAGGGACAAGGACATCATTTGTGGCCGGAAGGGCCGGGAATCATTTTACATTGTCGGAGAACGCCAGTGCTAAGAATTTTGCTCAGGATTTGGGCATTTTGAATGCAGGAAATGTTAAACAACAAACTGTACTGACGCAGTTGGAACAAGAAGGAATCGAAGACTCTGAGAGAGCCAGAAAAGCCAAGGCCCCTGTGGAGACTGAACCTGCTATGTGCACAAAGATAGAACGTGCTGCGAGCACATGAACGGAAGGTGCTATGGGTATAAGGACAGTCGTAACGGAGCCGGACAGGTGTCTGTCGACTGTCGATGGCATGTGGTGGGAAGATGATGATCTATGTCTTGCCCACACAGATGAAGACTGGGGACAAAGCCAACCGGATGATACCTGGTATGTTGGTGAAGTTGACCACATGACTAGGAGTGGCCGGTATTTCAAACCCCCACACTTAGATCAACTAGAGGCATCCGGGAAAGACAAGAAGGCAGAGAAGCAAAAAGAAAAGTTACTCGAAGACGAGGCTGTGCTGAAACAGTTGAAGAAGATACAAGCAGACATCTCCATCTGGGGACTGCTTATGGCTTCAAGAGTTCATAGACAAGCCATCCTCTCTGCAATGGACAAGGCCAAACTCTCAATAGACACCACGCTTGAGCAGCTGGTAGGATTTGTTTTTCCGGGAGGAGGTTCCCCGACGTTGACCTTTTTCGACAAAGAATTGCCACCTGAGGGTGCAAATCATAACAAGCCACTCTACATCTCTGTGGAGTGTAGAAACAAATGGATACCGGTGGTCCTTGTCGACGCGGGATCCGCCATTAACGTGTGCCCGACAAGGATAGCGTATGCAATCATGTTGAAGCCCGTAGACTTTGTGCCGACAGCTCAGGTGATAAGGGCATATGATAACACAAGCAGAGAAGTAATGGGAACGGTGAAAATTCAGACCCAGGTCAGTCCAGGACAGCATGAGATTGACTTTCACGTCTTGGAAGTTCCTGCAACCTTCAATCTACTCTTGGGGCGGCCGTGGCTGCACCAGGTGAAGCCAGTTCCGTCCACCTTGCACCAGATGTTGAAATATCCCTACGGGAAGGGGGTGGCCATTGTTTTTGGAAATTCATCGATTCATCCACCGCCAGAAGTATCTACGCCGGTTTTGGAAATCGAGCATGGTATGGAGGATGTGTTCTTGTCGGGTTTTACCTTAGTCGAGGCTCGGGTTTTACAGAACATCTTGGCTGTTGATGAGGGGTTGTATGTTAGCGCTTAATCAGTGTACCTCATGAACAAGCTCTAACACATCCCCGGGATGGGATTAGGGAAGAGTGGCCGGAAGGGCATTGCAGTATCGGCCGAAGTGCCGCACAACCCACATACCTTTGGCTTGGGTTATCTGCCCACCAAAGAGGATTGGGTGAGGAAAGGTAAAGAGATAGCTGGGAGAGCCAGAGCGAAGCAGACGGGGAAGCCTTTTGAATTGATGCACCGACCCATCCAGGGTACCCTAAACGGACGCTTCGTCCGGGAGGGGGAGGACTTTCCATTTTGTGGCTTCCCAGAGCCATGGCTGAATGTCGAGAGGAGGCATCTGCCGGGGTTTGAGATCTTCTTTGACCTACAGTTATCCGGGGATGATGTTGCCGAAGAGCTGACAGACCCATCAGCTGAGGTTGAGCAGTACAAGAAAGTGGATTCTGAGAACGCCGAAATTGAAATGGGGGTAGCACTGGCTTGTCTACTCTCAGATCCTCCGATCGTACAAAAGTGCTTGGGGGATAACTTCTTGGTGTCCATGATTGGGAACGAAACGGCTGCGAGCCCACTGTCAAGCATTTTAGATGCATCCATTGCATCCTCTCTCATCTGGTAGTACGAGGAGGGATTTTTGTCAAGCAGCACCGGGTCAGGTAGTGAGCCAAAATCTGATTCCACTGAGTCTGTAGAGTCAGAATCAGGTTCTAGCTCGTCTGAGTCTAAGTCCGATAATCCTGGGGGTGATAACCCGGATACCACAGTCCTATCTAGGTCGTCTTTTTCTTTCTCTTTTGAGTCTGTTGTAACAGAGGAATCGAACGATTTGGATGTGTTTAATGAGAATGGAATGGCTGTGGTTTCTGAGTACTTTTCTGTGCTTTTGATTTATTGTATTAATCAGGACTTTCAAAATTTTGATGAAAACGACGAGGAAGAAATTCCTCCGGTTTTACAACGTCTAATTGATCAAGAGCAGGAGAGATTTGTTAAACCTTTAGTTGATGAAATCACTATAGTTAATGTTGGTACTGAGAAGGACCCGCGGTTGGTCCAGATCGGGTCCACGTTATCTTTGGAGTAGCGCGAGCACTTAGTCGCTTTATTAAAAGATTTCAAAGATGTTTTCGCGTGGTCCTACGAAGACATGCCTGGAATCGATCCTAAGATTGTACAGCACCGGATCCCTCTTGACCTAGAGGCCCGACCCGTTAAACAGAAACTCAGAAGAATTTGCCCGGCCTGGGCTCTCAAAATTAAAGAAGAGGTCACCAAGCAAATTGACGCAGGGTTCCTGCTGGTATCTAAGTACCCAACTTGGTTGGCCAACATCGTTCCGGTGCCGAAGAAGGATGGCAGGATCCGGGTATGCGTGGATTTCAGGGATTTGAATAGAGCCAGTCCGAAGGATGACTTTCCTTTGCCGCATATCAACGAGTTAGTAGACTTCACAGCGGGGCATGCTTTGCTTTCGTTCATGGATGGATTCTCAGGCTACAATCAAATAGTGATGGCACCTGAAGACCGGGAGAAGACTGCTTTCACCACTCCGTGGAGGACTTACTACTATAGGGTGATGCCATTTGGGTTGAAGAATGCTGGAGCTACATATCAACAGGCCGCGACCATGATATTGCATGACATGATCCATAAAGAAGTTGAGGTGTACGTGGACGACATGATTGTCAAGTCCAAAGAAAGAGAGGGCCACTACACCGCCTTGCAAAAGTTTTTTCAAAGGATCTGAGAATTTTGGTTGCGGCTGAATCCTCAGAAGTGTACGTTTGGTGTTACAGTAGGAAAAATGTTGGGGTTCTTAATTACACAGAGAGGTATTGAGGTCGACCCTTCCAAAATTAAGGCCATCTTAGAAATGCCATCACCAAGGACTGAAAAGGAGGTGAGAGGCTTTCTAGGTAAACTACAATTCATAAGATGGTTTATCTCAAAATTAACCTTGACTTGTGAACCACTTTTTGGTCTCCTCAAGAAAGGAAAGAAGTTCCAATGGGACGGCTGATGCCAAGCTGCTTTTGAACAGATCAAGGAATACTTACAGAACCCACCCGTGTTGTCATCGCCTGAGCCGGGAAAACCGTTGATTTTGTACCTTTCAGTGACTGAAACTACAATGGGCTACATGCTTGCACCGGAATTAGAGGATAAAGTGGAGAAAGCTATCTACTATCTGAGCAAGACGATGTTAGATTACAAGACGTGCTACACTCCACTCGAGAAGGCTTGTTTGGCCTTGGTATGGGCTACCAGGAAGCTACGACACTACCTGTTAGCTCACTCCGTAATGTTGGTTTCAAGATTAGATCCCATCAAATATCTCTTCGAGAAATCGACACTTACAGGTAGGCTAGCTCGTTGGTTGCTTCTGCTTTCCGAATTCGATCTGAAGTATGTGACTCGCAAGTCAGTAAAGGGAAGAGCAGTAGTGGAGTTCCTAGCCGATCACCCAGTGGAAGGGGATGAAGCAGTTGAGTACTTATTCCCAGACGAGGCCATTCTGCATGTCGAAGATGAAACTTGGACGATGTACTTTGACTGAGCATCAAACCAATATGGGTACGGGATAGGGATGTTGCTGATAGCACCCGACAATTCTCGTATCCCTCTAGCATTTAAGCTCCAGTTCAAAGTCTCAAACAACGAAGCAGAGTATGAAGCATGCATTGCTGGTTTAGAAGTAGCCCTAGAACTAGGGGCAAAACGATTGAACGTCATCGGGGTCTCGAACCTTGTTGTATCCCAAGCTAAGGGAGATTGGAAAGTCAAAGAAGAAAGATAAGAATGTACCACCAGACCTTGGACCTGCTGATTCCTCGGTTTGAGAAGCTGAACTTCACTCATCTACTAAGAGAAAACAACAAGTTTGCAGATTCACTAGCAACTCTATCTTCCATGATAGACATCCCCTTTGGAGTCTGGATGCGTCCGATCATCATTGGCCAAAAGTTTGTGCCGGCTTATGAGTTGATTGCTGCCATAGATGAGGTTCAAGATGAAAATCCCTGGTATCACGATGTATGGAATTTCTTGGAGAAAGAAGCATAACCACCAGGGGCAAATGCCAAAGAAAAGAGGGCAATCCGAAGAATGGTTGCTCAGTTCATCGTCTGCGGGGGAAAACTGTATAAGAGAGGTCATCTGGGAATGCATAAGCTATGTGTTGATGCCGAAGAATCGAAGCGCCTAATGGAGGCCATCCATGGAGGAGAGTGTGGAGCGCACATGAGTGGAGTGATGCTAGCTCGGAAGATTCTCAGACAAGGTTACTACTGGTCGACCATCGAAGCTGTACAACATGACTTCGCCATGGCCATTTTCAGTTTGGGGAATCGATGTGATCGGGGATGTCACTCCAAAGGGGTCTAATGGGCATGAGTTCATTCTGGTCGCGATAGACTATTTCACAAAGTGGGTTGAGGCTCAATCTTATGCGGTGTTAAAAGCTTCACACGTTTCAAAGTTCATTAGGAACAACATCATCTATCACTATGGGGTCCCAAACGAGATTATTTCAGATAACGGTTCCCACTTCAAGAAGGAAGTGATTGACTTGTTGGAAAAATACAACGTGGCTTTTCATAAGTCATCCACATATCGGCCGCAGACCAATGGAGCAGTCGAGGCCGCCAACAAGAATATCAAACACATTTTACAGAAGATGGTGGAAACCTACCGGGACTGGCCAGATAAGTTGCCATTTGTTCTGTGGGGCTACTGGACTTCAATTAGAACTTCTACTAGGGTGACTCTGTATTTATTAGTTTATGGGATGGAGGCCGTTCTACCTATCGAAATTGAGGTTCCGTCATTACGAGTATTGGCTGAGTGCCAGATAGCTGAAGCAGATTGGCAGCAGAGCAGATTCGAAGAACTCATGCTCTTTGATGAGAGAAGGCTGAAAGCACTGTACCATGTTCAAGGTTATCAACGATGAATTGCCAGGGCTTTCAACAAAAAGGTTAAGTCCAGGAATTTGAAAGAAGGAGATTTGGTGCTCAAAGACAAACCGAGCTCCCATTCACGACCCTAAGGGCAAGTTCAGACCCAATTGGACTGGTCCCTACATCATTAAGTCTATTTGGTCAGGTGGAGCTGTCGTTCTGATGGACCTAGATGGCCTAGAGTTCTCACAGCCGATCAACATGGACAAGTTGAAGAAATATTACCCCTGAGTGGCTCGCTAGGCCGAAAACCCGAAAGGGCGACCTAGGCAAAAGTTAGGGCACAAAAAATTTGAAATGATAAAAACTGAGCTCGCAAGGTTGAAAACCCGCAAAGGGCGGCCTTGGCAAAAGTTAGAGCGTAAAAGGTGAGGGTTAATACATGAGTGAACCTGAGCCGAACTATGTAAGGCTTGATTCCCATCTTTGGGATACGCAGGCAACTTCATCTTGAATTCCAGCCATAAACTCTTCCCTGATCAACTTTGTCCATTTGATCATCTCGGTCATCTTTGTCTATCCAGCATTCAAGAGCTCGGTTGTGATCTCCAGTGCAGTGCTATTCAGACTAGGGACAACTTTCCAGTTGCTGGAATCTGGGGTTGTACATCTCAGTGACAGATCTCAGGCGTGTCCAGTTCTGATCTATATCGAAAATGGTTTTGAAAAGTTTTAATAAAAGTTGATTTTGCTCAAAGTAATCTTTTTACAACTTAGACCATTTTTGGACCAAAGCAAAAAAATTTCAGTACCCACAACCTTCAATTACATTGATTTCAGTACAGAGTTCTCTTGCTCTTGAATACAAATTGAAGTTGCTTTTTTATTACATTCATAAAGAAAACTTGAAAGTTCTGATTAAAGCAAATAAATCAGGGGCATAGTCAGGTGTTCCCGTGTCCTGTCCAAGAGCCGGTCAAAGCCTCTGATGCCAAGCTGGGCCCAACCTGTGCTTCTTCATTGAGCCAATCTACGCACTCGTCAGACAAAGTGCAACTGAAAGTGGGAGTGGGGGCCAGGAGCTCTCTAGTTTTCCATGTCGTGGCATACCGAGCAAGTTGCGCACCCCAGACCGAAAATGCAGCTGGGTATTCTATCCCCTCTGCCGGGCAAATCTGATCATGGCCAAACTGGTGCTAGAACCGGAATGGAAAGTAGAACACGCAGTGTGTCAGGCCTATCAACTGAACCCCGGTCTGCCGGGACATGCTGTAACTCATTGCCGGTAGATTGAGCCAAGGACAGCGCCAAGCAATGCGGTCTGCGGACAAATTGCACATCCAGTCAAACTACCATCCCTCATCAAGGGCATCGACTAGGCGACATCGGAAGAAGTAGTCGCGAGCTGAGTATGCTAGGCAAAAGTCCATCAACCATACTTGGGGAGGGATGAAAAATAAGAGATTAAAGAATATAGAGGTGTATGTTGAGAGAAAAGTGAGAAACGGGTTTTGTGAGAAAAACCGAGCCTGAGGGCCGAGTGATGTGAGCAACACACATGCGAGATAAAGTGGGAAACATTACCTGCAGCAGCAGTGGACTCCCCGCGAATCTGGTCGTCTCTCGGTGATGGAAAGTATCCAAGCCCATCAATGTCTCAGCCAATGTCATGGCAATGCAGCTCTTTCCATCTTTCAAGCCTTGAGCAACTTTGATCAGACGAATGCTAGACCCGCTGAAGCCTGGGGCAAGCAAAAAGTGAGATAGCATGCACAAGCAAAGGGCATGTCACCGAAAACCTTGCCAGTGGTGATCACCGCGGTCACCAGCATCAGAAAAGTGGTGAATCAGGCTAAGGATGTCCAATTCTCCGTCGCGGATCAAAGACCGAGCGTCGTGCATAGTAAGCCCACACATTCGTCCTAAGGCTTGGGCGTGGCCAAAGCGAAGCTGGGGCAAGATTTCCTCGTTGCGCTCGGACTCCATCAAAGCTTGAAAATCTTCGAAAGTAGGACACACCTCTTGCCCGCCAAAGCTAAAGACATGTGCTACTGGATTCCAAAACCTTGTCGCGGCATGGAGGAATGGAAGACGCAGCGGAGTGCGACTCAGCGTGAATAGTGCATTTATGCCGAAGCCCCGGAAGTTCAACTTTTCTGAGCCATCTAAAGTAGCAATCCAAGCTGTGAGATTTTGGATGAGAAATGCCTCCATTTTGATGCAAAACTGAGATGAAATGAAAGAACCACGAAGCTGGAATTTTTATGGAGGATAAGGCACTGTTCGGGAGACACGTATCAAAAATCTGGAGGCCGCCGGGCCAACTGATCGGCCGACCACTTTTTCTGGTTGGCCAGCCAGTTTTTCTGGTCGGCCGACCACACAACTGGTCTCCAAGACAGAAAGTTGGTCGGCCAGCCTTCTTTGGTGGTCGGCCATGGAGGAAAATTGGGTTTTGGCCTTTTCCTAGCCTCTAGAAGAGAGCTCCTAGCCTTTCCATGCGTTGGAAGTGTTGAAGGTCCGTGTTTACCTCTGTTTCGGATGCATTCCGTCGCCCGGTTTGTTAGAAATGCGTTTGCTTATCAAGTTGTTGTTGAGTTTTGCTTATCGAGTTATTAAGTTTTGCTTATCGAGTTGTTAAGATTTGTTTATCGAGTTGTTGAGTTTGCTTATCGAGTTGTCGAGTTTTGTGCATCGAGTTGTTACTTTTTGTTTGATCAACATTGTCGAGATTTGTTTATCGAGTTGTAAACTTGCTAAGGTTTTGTTGTTTCTTAGTAAGTTAAGTTGTTTAGTTTGTTATGTTGGTTCACTACCTGACTTGGCAATACACGGCGTTCAATTTCCATTCAATCTCATTTTGTGCAAAATGATGCGATGCAATGCTAAGAATACAAAATACAACACTTTTCATGCCAAAAGTTGTTTCATTCCATTGTAGCTTCTTTTGTTACGACATTGTACAACAAGGTACAAGTTTTAAAGAAAATAAAACTGCCTAAAAGCTAATGTGCTACAACTACTAGTAATAAAAGAAAATAAAGCAAGAACATTTGCATCAGTACTATCAAGTGCAAGACTGAGAGGCCCTCTTCGTCTTCTTCAGCTGAGCAACCTCTGAGCCATCACCATCTGAATCGGAGCCACCATCCTCAGAATCCTCCTCGGCATCACCTCCGCTCTTAGAACCGGAACCAGAGTCATCCTCTCTGCCCGCGGATGTCTCTAAGTGAGGATGCGCAGACTCCTCCTCCTCACTGGACTCATCATCATCCCTGATAGGTGCTCTACTCCTGCCTCGGCTGCGAGTCGAGTCTCCTCTACTAGCTCCTCGAGAAGGCCTGGATGGCCCAGCCTGTAGCGGTGGCATCTGAAAAAAAAAAGAAGAAGAAGACAATTTGAATACATTAGCCGATATGTATATCAGATGCAGAGACAGGAAAGCTACATAGAATAGGTGCATGCTGATACAGTATATGAATGTGGTGTGTCAGATGTGCTCTACACATGCAGTCAACCAACATGTTGAAATGTTCAATTTCAGTATGACATCGAAAGTATGATAAATGCAAGGAAATTGAATAATACCGAGACGCCGGCAATGAACAGCTGTGCCTCCCTCCGCAGAACCATGCCCTCAAGCAAGGCCACCACTCCGAGCATCCTATCCATGTCCTTTCTGGGAGACTGCAAATGTAAGTGCAAGTCATCAGTGAATGAATGAATGTCTAAATATCTGAGTGATAAATCAAAACTGTAAAGCATACCTGTGGCGAGTCAGGGTCACTGACGTATCGATGATCAGGTAATGGAGGCTCCAATGGAATTGGGTAGGATGTCCCATATCGCCAGTCTGTCAACTCGGTCGGAGGATCCGGCTACCCAGCATGCTGGTAAGTCGGGGAAATCAGTCCAGCCCCACCTCTCGATGTGCCGGCCCTACTAGTCGAAGGAATGTCTCCAGCTCGGGCGCGACTCGAGGAAGGCACATCAGCAGCCCTCCTCGTAGGAGTACGAATACCTGTCAACGAGGGCATCAAGTACGTATGGCGGTAGGTCGCATACTCCCCCTCCTCCAGCAACAGAACTACGTCAGTACCCAACATAGCGACATCGACCTCCTCGGGAGTGAGTCTCTCAGTGGATCGCATGTCATCTGAAGGTGCTGTTGGGATACCCTGATCAGGGACGCCCATCATCTGACTCATGAAGTGATCCTCCAGAAACCAGGCCCTGCCAACTGGCCCCTCAAATAAAATCTGGTATCGAGAAGAGGCCCACGCCCCGAGGAATCAGAAACGGGTATCTCCTCCCAAAGGTATCCAGGGCTCCCAAGTGATCTGCGGATAACAAGTGCATAAACTAATTAGATGTCATAAATATGCAAGATGAACCAAAGCACTGCCGAAGAATTGAGAGTTCTAGATTACCTCGGTCGCTCGCACAGTATCAAAGAACTGCCGAAGGAAGGGCAGAGTCTCCCGAGTCCTCGGCCGGCACCGACCCTCGAATCTGCAAGAGTAGGGGATCTCAAGAGGTGCCTCCACCTCGAGCTCTGGGGCCAATGTCGGGAAATATGCATAAACCCATAGTTGTGAAAAAACAGAACGATGGCCATCAGAATACAGAATGTATACAAAATACAGAGTGCTGAGTGCATAATGTGAATACAAAATATACGGAAAATACAGAATGCTGAGTGTAGAATGTAAAGTATAGAATGAAAAGTGTGTCGTGTGTGCTGTGTACAGATAATGAAAAGCAGGAGTGTAAATCAAGAGGACAGAAAGTACCTCCCAGGCTCTCCAGTAGCCACCAACTATGTTCCCCCGCCCGCGGGAGGTCGCACTCATATAACGATAAAAGGTAGCGAAGCCGGCGCCGCCCCAATCATACTGGCTGACCTGGGATAGGTCTACTAAAGCACTGAGCAGATAAAGTCCAACTATGTTCCCCCTGTCTAAGAACAAAGTGGTCCCTAGGAGGAACATCAAAAACCCCCGAGCATACTGCTCTATCTCTTCGACGGTCTCGGGCATAGTTCCCCTGTACCGCGTGGGAAACCCGATGATCTGTCGATCGGCGGGCGGACTCCCAGCAGATAAATCTAAGCCGCCTCCCACTCACTCATATCTGCGTCATAAGGGATCGGTCGGCCGGCCATGTCAAGAACAGTCAGCATAGCAAAGTCAAATGGGGTCATCGTCATGTCCCCAGTAACTGAAAAGTGGAACGAGTTGGTGGTGTCCCACCATCTCTCCACAAGTGCCCCCATCAAAGTCCTGCTCGCCGGATAACGAGATAGCCCTGTGCAGAAGGGTCCAAATCCTGCCTCATCCATAATATAGCGAATAGTATCTGGGAGCTCCGCATACCACTCCCTAGCGAGGATCGACCCATAGCCTCGTGTGGGACGGGAAGATACCTGCATTCAAAACGAACAGATGTATTCAATTTCGGAATGAAACATATGAGCTGCGCGCAAATGAAGTAGATGAATTGTGTGTTCAGAAATCAAGTAGATGAACTGTGTGTTCAGAAATGAAGTAAACATATGGACTGCGTGTTCAGTATGAGCTGCGTGCAAATCAAATCAGATACTGTGTTATGGACTGCGTGTTCAGTATGAGCTGTGTGCAAATCAAATCAGATACTGTGTTATGGACTGCGTTTTCAGTATGAGCTGCGTGCAAATCAAATCAGACACTGTGTTATGGACTGCGTGTTCAGTACGAGCTGTGTGCTCGAAAAAATGAGCTGCGTGCCCAAAGAATGTGTTGTGTGCCCGAAAATGAGCTGTGTGCTCTAAAAAATGAGTTGCATGCCCAAAGAATGTGCTGTGCACCTGAAAAAGAGCTGCGTGCCCAAAGGATGTGTTGTGTGCCTGAAAATGAGCTGTGTGCTCGAGAATGTGCTGTGTGCCTGAGACAAACTGTGTGGCAGAATGAGCCGCGTGTTCAGAGTAAGCTGCGTGCCAAATTAACAGAGTGTTGTGTTGTGAGCTGCGTGCCGAATGGACGGAATACTGTATTGTGAGCCACGTACTAAAATGACCAGAGTATTTCTATATATGAACTGTGTGCCAAATAGTCCGGGTGATGTGTGAAGGTGTTCAGAACGAACAGATAAAAAATACATAGCGAAAGCATGAAATATGCAGGAAATACAGAATACATTGCGGGGAATATAAAAGGGAAGCACATTCCTCTCGTGCCTGATGAGAGAGATGAGACTCTGGCTCCCGTAGTAGCAAATCCGCGGATGCTCGTCGATCAAAGTCAGTGAAATGATAGAAAGTGGTCGGAGGTAGGACGTGCTCCTGAGGATGATACCTCTTGGGGTCGAAAGGCCGAACTCTCAGAGGTAGTGACATGATGTCTGGCTCATCCTCGGCATGCGGAGGGCCTCCACCATGATGAAAATGATCTGCCATCTGAATAAATCTGCAAAATGAGCAAAAATGAGCGAAATGAGCCAAAATTAGAAAAAGTCAACAAAAGTCAACTCTCGGGAAAGGAAAAAGTCAACTCCTGAGAAAATGTGCCAAATTTCGAGATAAACATACCTCAAGTGGTGAAAATGGAGAAAGAAACACCGAAATCAAATTTTAATCGGTTCAAAGTGAATAGAACTGAAAGTTTTCGCAAAACAACTTCGCGTGGGGCGTTGGAAAGCCCGTATAAAGCACAGATCTAAGCGAGAAAGTGGTCTAGGAAGGGAGAGGAACTGATTTCGGCCTAGGGGATGTGAGCAAAAGTGTTTTGGACAAGTGGATTTAAAGAACCGAGCATAAAAGGACAAAACTGCCCCCATTTTGGTAAAATGGTCGGCCGACCAGATTTTCTAGCTGGCCAACCACCCCTTAAACAAAAACTGGTCGGTGACTCTTCTGGCTGGTCGGTGGCCCTCTTTCATGGTCTCCAATGTCCCTTTGTTCTCCCTGTAAATTTGGTGATGATTGGAGTCCCCGGCTCTCGAGAGAGTACAGGAAAAGTGCACTTTTCAGCGCGAAATGCCTCCGCGGAAACTTCAAATCCAATCTTCGACGCGTGGCTCATCGTTACTCGCCAAGAGCAAGGTGTATCCTTTTTGAGTACGTTGTAACCCCTCCGAGAGGTAAGTCGGAGGTCGCGTATGAGTTGCCCTCTTTGAGGCTTGCACTTCTTTACTCAGCGTTTTGTTTCAAGCATGCTATTAAAGTTATACCTCTCCTGCATTGTTATGCACTTTCTTTACTTGCGTTGTCGCGCACGCCATTCCTGCTTCACACATTGCATACGTTGTCGCGTATGCTTTACTTACATGTGTTCAATTCCTGCTTCACACATTGCATACGTTGTTGCGTATGCTTTACTTACATGTGTTCAACTCCTGCTTCACACATTGCATGCGTTGTCGCGTATGCTTTACTTACATGTGTTCAATTCCTGCTTCACACATTGTATATGTTGTCGTGTATGCTTTATTTACATGTGTTCAATTCATGCTTCACACATTGCATGCGTTGTCGCGTATGATTTACTTACATGTGTTCAATCCCTGTTTCACACATTGCATGCGTTGTCTCGTATGCTTTACTTACATGTGCTCAATTCCTGCTTCACACATTGCATACGTTGTCGCGTATGCTTTACTTACATGTGTTCAATTCCTGCTTCACACATTGCATACGTTGTCGCGTATGCTTTACTTACATGTGTTCAATTTCTACTTCGCATTGCATGCGTTGTCGCGTATGCTTTACTTACATGTGTTCAATTCCTGCTTCACACATTGTATACGTTGTCGCGTATGCTTTACTTACATGTGTTAAATTCCTACTTCACACATTGCATACGTTGTCGCGTATGCTTTACTTACATGTGTTCAATTCCTGCTTCACACATTGCATGCGTTGTCGCGTATGCTTTGCTTACATGTGTTCAATTCCTGCTTCACACATTGCATACGTTGTCGCGTATGCTTTACTTACATGTGTTCAATTCCTACTTCACACATTGCATGCGTTGTCACGTATGCTTTACTTACATGTGTTCAATCCCTGTTTCACACATTGTATGCATTGTCGTGTATGCTTTACTTACATGTGTTCAATTCTTTTTACGCACATCGCATGTGTTGTTGCGCATGCTTTACTTATACGTGTCTATGCTTGTCTCTATCGCATTGTTATGCACCCCTCAGTTCCGTTGTCGCACACGTTTTACTTGTATTGCCATGCTTGTGTCAACGGCATTGTTGTGCACTCCTCACCTGCGTTGTCACGCACATTTTACTTACATTGTCATGCTCGTTTCAGTCGCATTGTTATGCACACTCTACCTGGGTTGTCATGCACTCTTCTTGCATTGTTATGCACATCTCGCTCGCATTGTTATGCATCGCATTTAGGTTGCATTGTCGCGCATCCCTTCACCCGCGTTGTCACGCACTTTTCAATTGCATTGTTATGCATGTTGCTAACGATATTACACCTATTAGGTTTCTTTCCTTTACAGGCATGATATTGTATGTACGGTTCATTTGAAGCTGGTGTGACCAGACGAGCCAAACGGTATTTTATTCTCCTTGTGAGACATAGCGAGAATTGTAATTCTCTTACACCCTTACTGCATGAAATGTAATTTGATTTGCATTGCATTCTTGCTTAAAACTGTTGCATTTATTGTGTATATTTGCTTCATTACAGCTGGCTTTGCATGATCATGAGTTATGTCCAGCTTTGTGCATGTCTTTTGCATTTTGCCCCCACCTGCGGGCACATTTCTTTGATTGTCTCGCCTGTTTGTCTAAGTCTTCGGCCTTGTCAAAAATGGGTCGTCTTTGGGCTTTGACATTCACTCCCGTCATTGTTATGACTTTCGAGTTCTGTCAAAGAGGGGCAACTGTAGACACCCCATTTTTGACCGACCTTAAGACTCAGACATCATCGATTGAGCGCTCGGTGATTGCACATGTTGTGCTTGTTTTGAGGTTACGGAGTCTCAGCTAAGAGCTTTGCCTCCGGACCTCAGGACTCTCTTGTGCTTTGCCTCGGTTTGTGGACCAAGTCATGTTTTCTCTTCCCGAAGGGAGGGAGAGGTCTCATAGACCACCTCTCAGTGGTCGTAGACTACTTTTCATGGTCGCAGGCCACTGTTCCTGTTTGGAGACCAGTTTTCGATTTTCGGAGCCGTCGGCCGCGCGCCTCGGTTCGGGACTGCTTAACATTCTCTATTTGGCACGATTTTTGGCACACACCTTGTTTCCTCTGTCTAGAGGGACACTACGGCCCGGGAGACCACCTTTGTGGTCGCATGCCACTTTTGGTGCTTAACAGCCTGTTTTCAAGGCACCCGGCCGCGCGTTTCGCCCCCGAACCCTCGTTTTGCATCGGTGTTGGTTCATTTTTGGCATGAACCTTGTTTTCATTGTTTGGGAGGTGGTACAAGGGTGGGAGACCACCTTTTCTCTTGGAGACCACTTCTCTCTCCGCCAGTCGATTTTCTTGTCAGGAAACTGGTCTCCTCGGCCTTTGAGCCACATTTATTGGTCTCCTATACCACCACTAACTTGTTTTCAGTGTGGAGACCAACAAATGGAGCTACCGACCACTTTTTACTGTGGGAGACCACTTATCTTGGTCGGCCGACCAGGGGAAGTGGTCTGCCGACCACCTTTTCTGGTCGGCAGGTTCCTGTTGGTTTTGTCTGATTTAGCTGTGCCAGCTGGAAGGCACAGATTGTATCACGTGTATGGAGGATATACACCCTTGTTTACCTTCTCCAAGAAGCTTAAACCCTTTGATTTCTCTATAAGAGAGGGCCTTCCTCTCCTTATACCAGGTTCAGATTTTGGTTAAGGCTCCAATACATATCCCTGTTTATATCTCTATATTTTGGGTTCAAAAGGGTCTTGTTCTTGACCTATTACACCACACCTCATAGCCACACACCTCCACCATTGTTCTAAGGTTCTTGGAGGGTCTTAAGAGGTCTCAAAGAGTTGGTTTTGGGCTAGAGAAGTTGCTGGTTTTGCTGAGCTACAAGGGTAACTCATTTTCTCCCTTTTTAAGCTCTATTTTGATCATTCTCTTAGCCTTATTTGCATGCATATTTAGGCTTTGTTTTCAACTGATAAAAGTTTCATTTTTAAGTGTTTTTTATGTTTATTTAAGGCTATTTTCCTGTTGGAGGTCATTTACACTCTTGCATGCTTGTTTTAGCCTTGTGTTGTGCCATGCCATAAAGCCTCCGAGCTAGTTATTACTTGGCCTTTTAACCACTGAAATCCAGTGGATTTTCAGTGGTTTTTGTGTAGTTTTGAGGTCCTAAATCAGAGAGGGGTGACCCTCTCTCTCGTTGTCTTATTTACTAGCATTTTTGGCCTATCAAAGGAGCATACATTTGCATGTTTTCAAAGCTTGGTTCAGGCCCTTTTTGGTGACTTTTAGGAGGCTGGTTTGGTCCCCTTTTGTTTGCTTCTTGCATGTGTAGAGTAATCCCTTTTATGGCTTATCAAAGTAGCACCTCATTCTTGCATGTGTTGGTCATGTTTCAGTGGGTTTTTGGCCATATTTTGGCATGCAATGATTCTGCTTTTGTCTGGTTTGGTAGCCTCTCACATGCTTCATATGCTTGTAGTGTAACTCATGCTTACTAGCTTAGAATGCATGTTGTTTCGGCCCTCCATTCTAGCATATTTTGGCCATGCTCCAAACTAATTTTGTTCATATTTTGGGCTTCCTTAGCTCTGATTTAAGGCCTCTTGGTCGAATGATGCTTTCCATGCATACTTGTAGTGTAATATCCTTGCCTAGCCTTGAATTTTGGAGCCCCCCGCATGCTTAACTTGAGATGTTTTCATGTTTTGGCATCATTGAGCATGTTATTTTAGAGCTTATACTTGTGTCATGTTCTCGTGTTTTCCACTCTTTAAATGTATTTGAGAGTTGTGCTTGTATACCTCATTTACAGGCCATTGCATGAGCTTCATTTTTGTGCCTTTCAAGCCATCGTTTTAGTCCATTTTGCTATTGTTTTTGTCCTGCATAGGGACTGTTTGAGGTTGGTTTGGTCATTTGAGCATCATTTTGCATATCTCGAGTGTAATGCACTTTACTATTTTCGGTGCTTGAGTCTTTCAAAATGCATTGCATGAGTTGTTTGCGTGATTCGGGACCATGTTGTATGTCATTTCAGAGCTGAAACTTGTGCCATTGTATGCCATATTTCATCCTTCCAATGCTTTCGTGGAGTTGCATCTTTCACCTTCAGCTTTGATCCCTTGCATTGTGCATGCTTGTGTGTGTGTCATTGCCTTGATTTCATCATGTTTGGCCACTGATTTGGGTGTGGCTAAGGTCCATCCATCTTGGTTTAAGTCCATCTTGCATTGTGTATGCCATATAGCCCATGTTATCGCATGTTCGATCATTGCATTGTGTATGCCTCGTTCATAACATTGCGTATGTTAGTGCATTGTGTATGCATGCCATATAATCCACATGCATTGATTATGCCCTTGATTAGTTCATAGCATTGTGTATGCTAGTTGCTTGCTTGCATGTCATCCTTTGCATGTTTGCATCACTTAGTCGCATTACATTTAGGATTGCATACTAGAGTTGCATTTGTACATGCCATGCCATGCCATTCTACTTGTTACATTATGTTTGGAATAGGAGTTAGTCTAAACACGGGAAACGAGGAACGTGTCATACTCCAAGTGATGAAACATGCCTCAATTCCCGGTCGCCGACACTCTTGACCATCCATGATGGAGTTGTTGGTTTTAGTTGCTTATATGTGCATTCATGTCCCATTGAGTCGTGCAATTCGACTCCTCGGCCATCATGCATCGGGATGTGTGATTGGTGCCCCGAGGATTGAGGACTACACTCCCTAGAGCTTATGCAATGATGGAGAGAATGGTCGGGCACACATATGTTGAAAATACCTTGCCTTCTCTCTCTCTTGCCTTTGTTGTAGAAAAAACAGAAACCAGGAGAATGAACTAGTCGGCCGACGAAGTTTTCCGGCAGGCCGACCACCTTTTCTGGTTTTCACCACCAAGGGTGGTCGGCAGGTGGTCTCCCTTGCCTATAGCTGGTCGGCAGCCTTTCCACAGCTTCCCTAGGTGGAGTTTCATCTCTTTGGAGCCTAGTGCAACTTTCTAAAATCAATTGCAAACAAAGGCAAGTCGGGGCGTCGCGAGGGATTTTCGAGCAAGGAAACTCGAGCATGCATACATCCTTTGTCATCCAAAACAGAGCTGAGGCAACCCACTTCATTTAGTTTACATGCTTATTTACTTGCTTACTTAGCTAATTTGTTAATTAGTTGGAGTTATGTAATAATTAGCTGTAATTTGTTATTCATTGTGGTTGTGTAATAATTAGTTTAATTAGAATAGCTTAGATTAGTTAGTTGGTTTTGTATTATTTACTCGGACCCTCCGAGAGAGGGCAATGTTGTAATAAGTGTGCGTGTGTGTGATGTATGTCTTCCAACCCCACGTCTTTCTCCCTTTTATTTACCAGCTTATGATGGTTAGTTTTAGGGCACATTTCAATTAGCATCCTTATGCTCGTATGTTTGCATCCATTCATCTGTTTTGCATGCACCAGGCTCGGCGGGTCATACTAACTGCATCGTATTTCAGTTCCAAGTTGGATACATGTTACCTGTAGCATCTCATATGCCATCTTTGAATAGCCAAGCCTATCTTAGTTGCATTCTTGCATGTGTTGCATTAGGCATCTCAGCATAGTTAGGATTCAGGCATGTTTTCTAATTAGCTTCTTTCTTTTGCTCGGAGTACTCGGTAAGTGTTTATGCTTTAGCATCCTTGCATACGTGTGAGTGACTGCCATGATAACATGCTTACCATGAGGCTATGTGCTTATGTGATATAACTGCCTGAATGCCTGTGGGTGAAGGTTGGGTTGCTTGAATTGGAATAATTCGTCAAAACCCGTGTTTTAGCCTACTGGCGAGTAGCAAACTTCAATCCATTTTCAAAACAAACGGATATGCTGTAGACACCCCATTTTTGACCGGCCTCAAGACTTGGACGTCACCGTTGGAACACTCGGTGATCATCCGTGCTTGTGTTCGTCTCGAGTTCCCGGAGGTCTCGGCTGCGCGCCTTGCCTCAGGATCTCTCGACTCGACTTTTCAGTGTCTAGTTTTGCACCAAACACTTGTGTTTTTTGCCTTGAAAGGCAGGGAATGGCTTGTTGGCCATTCCCACACCCCACCCGCTGTCCCCTCACATCACCGGCCGTTTATTGGTGCCACCGGCAGTGGTTTCTTAAAACCAATGGCCGGTCGGCACTATATTTTGCCGACTGGCACTTTGTTTTGGCCGGTGACCTTTTTTTTTTGCTGGCCGGTGTGCCCCTTTTTAGCTTCTCCAAGAAGCTTGACCTTTTTTTAGCTTCTTTAAGAAGCTTGACCCTTTTTAGCTTCTCCAAGAAGCTTGACCTTTTTTTAGCTTCTCTAAGAAGCTTGACCTTTTTTAGCTTCTCCAAGAAGCTTGACCTTTTTTTTAGCTTCTCTAAGAAGCTTGACCTTTTTTAGCTTCTCCAAGAAGCTTGACCTTTTTTAAGCTTCTCTAAGAAGCTTGACCTTTTTTTTAGCTTCTCCAAGAAGCTTGACCCTTTTTAAAGCCTCTTGAAGAAGCTTGAACCTCATGACCCTTTTGCCTAGCTTCTCCAAGAAGCTTGGCCCTTTTGCTCCAAGCTTCTAAGAGAAGCTTGGCCTTTTTGGTCAAAGCTTCTAAGAGAAGGTTTGCCCCCTTGGTTTCTCCATATAAAGAGAGCCTCTCCTTCCATTTTAGGGGTTAGCAAAAATCAGACCTAATACATACATATAACATATATACCACCCTCTCTCTCTATATCTCCCTCTCTCTCTACATTTGGGTGTGTTAAGAGTGTTCAAAGACCCTTGTTCTTGGCCTATTGCACCACACCTCATAGCCATACACCACTACCATTGGACTGAGGTTCTTGGGAGGGTTTATTGAGCTCCAAAAGCTGGTTCTTGGCCCCTGAAGCTGCTGGTCTCGAATTTGGTCTTCAAGGGTAAGTTTCTTCCCCTTTTTAGCACTTTCTTGTACCTCATTTTAGCCTGTCTTGCTTGCTGATTGGAGCTTGGTGTATAACATAAAAAAGTTTTTTTTTTTTGTGTTTAAGATACTTCATTAAGACCACTTTGGTGTTTGGGGTTGTTTGACCCCTCTTAGGCCTTGTTCGGCCTCATTTTTGTGCATTTTTAGTGAGCTTCGGGACCACCTTGTTTGGGCCTCCTCACCACTGAAATCTTGAGGGATTTCAGTGGTGAGGATGGTGGTTTAAGGTCCTAAGAAGGAGAGGGCCATCCCCTCTCCTTGTTGTCTTGTTTGATGCCCTTTTTGGCCTTACAAAGGGGCCTATATTTGCACACTTCTTGAGCTCGGTTCAGGCATTTTTCAGTGGGTTTTAGGACCCCCATAAGCCATTTCCAGAGTTGTTTTGGTCATATCGAGCGTCCCTCTTGCATGTGTATAACAACCCATTGCATGGCCTTCCAAAGGAGCACCTCATTCTAACATGTGTTGGCTCTATTCCAGTGGGTATTTGTTGTTTATTTAGCATGTTTTACCTCTTTCCCATGTTGGTTTGTTGACCCTTGGCATGCATCATACACTTGCTTTGTATTCCTCTATTTTGCCTAGAAATGCATCTTGCCTTTGGACCACCATGCTTACTTGTTTTGGCCTAGCTTTGTGAAGCTTTTATGCGTGTTTTAGTGTGCTTAAGGTCTTTTTTTGGTCATTTGGGTCATCCATGCTTTGCTTTGTATAGCTACCATGCAATCTCCCTTGTAGGCCTTGAGTGTTGACCCCCCTAGCATGCTTTACCTGCTTTGCTTCAGTGGTTTGGAACCATTTATCATGCCATTTCAGACCTTATAGCATGCTTGTATGCTTGCATTTGATGCTCCTTTAATGCTTTAAAAGGTTGGTATCTTATGCTCCATGTTTGGCCCCTTTTGTATGCTTCCATGTATAGGCCATTTAGATGCCATCTAAGTGTGTCTTTGACCTTAATTTGGCATGATTTGGAACTGTTTTGATTCACTTCGATCATTTGCTTCGTGTGTCATATGATCATAGTTTAAGTCCTTGGGCTTGGATGCATGCTTTGCTTGCATTGGTAGGTTGATTTGGCATCATCTTCTACATGTTTTTCAAAGCTTATCATGTATGCTATGTGCCAATGTTTGCCCCTTTTAAGTGTGCTTGAAAGTTGCTTCTATATGCTTAGGTATTCAACCATGTTTGCATGCATGTTTGTATGCTTAGGTACTTGGCTCATGACATTTTGTTGCATGTTTAATTGGTGTTGCATTTGGCATGCATTGCTTGCTAAGTTTCCTAACATGTTATATGCCTTGCATGTGTGCATGGTTAAGATTACACTTTGCATGTTTCCTAACTTGTTGTAACAAGTCCGCGCGGGGGGGCGGGGGGCCTCGCTACAGTTCGGACTCTCGATTAGTGTCACGGTTCTTAATTTGAACCAAAGAGTCCAAATCTGGCAAATCGTTTTGAGAAACAGATTTTTGAAAAGAAGTGCCAAACATGGACTACTTTGCCAGATACAGAGTCGCCACCTAAATATTTTATTTTGGGGAATTTAGGAAACCCTGACTCGGTGCCGAAGGCCACATGTCCGTCATCACCAGAGTTGTCTCGGCTCGGGAGCTTAGGTACGATCGGGGAAGGTCAGCTATGAGCACCCCCTTTCGCCCGGTCCGAAGACTAGCCTCTACTAACCATGATATTCAGTTTTGAAAACGTCATGTGTTCTTATTCCAATTATTAGCCTAGCATTGCTATGTTATGCACGCGGCAAACAAGTATAGACCAAATCGCCCAAATTGGAATAAAACATTTCATGTTTGTTTTGAAAATGGTTTGCTACTCGCAAGTAGGCTAAAATACAGATTTTGCCACCCTCAAGTGGGCTTAAAAATCGCAGTTTTAACGCATTATCCCAATTTAAGCAATTTGACCTCCACCCACAGGCATTCAAGCAGTTTATCTCATGTAAGCACTTAGCCGCATGGCAAGTATACTGTTGTGGCAACACTCACACGCATGCTGGATGCTAAAGCGAAAATACTTACATCGTACTCCGTGCCAAAATAGTAAACTAGTTAGCAAACATGCATGTCCTAGTTCATGTTAAAAATGGCTAATGCATCACATGCAAAAATGCAATCTAGGCAGGCTCGGCTAACCCTAAAACATGGTATGTGAAAATGCACAATTATCACATATTCGGTTTAGAATTTGAAATACAGATGCGGTTAGCGTGATGTACCGAGCCTAATGTATGCAATACAAATGCATGGATGCACTCACGCATAGCATAAGGTATGCTAATTTCAAAAAAAATGCCCTAATCTACCATCATAAGCGGGTAAATAAAAGGGAATAAAGAAATGGGGATTGGAAGACATACACACCACCCACACACACTTATTACATCTTTACCCTCACTCGGAGGGATCAAATAAATATTACAGTCCCAAAATAATAAACGAATAAAAAAAATAAAAAAATATTACAAGATTTCTAATTTAATTAAAAAGAAAAAAATGGCAAAGGAAAGAAGAGGGCAACCGCAGCTTCTGCCTCGGGATGCGCGAATGATGCATGCTCGAATCCGTCTCGCCCGGAAAACCCGTACTGTACTCCTGCCGCCTCTGTTTGTACTGCCTTGTCTTTCTGAAAATTTCCAAAGTACTGGAGCAAGTTCCTTGCATCCTGCAGAGCACCACCGGCCGGACAGAATTCCCACCGGCACTTCCAAAATTCCCATCGGCACTTGTTGGATTCATCGGCACTCCATATATTGCCGGTCGGCACTAAATTCTGCCGGTCGGCAGAAACTTCCTGCAGAAGACAATTTGACAGCAAACAGAGAACAGGCAGTGCATGACATGGAGTTTTCAGGTACATGTGGGCATGGTTGTGCTTCTTATCATGTTTTGAACTCAAAGAAGCATGACCTTCGATCTTTGAGCCATCAATGGTGCATGATGACTCAAGGGATCGAATTTGCCACTTAATGTAAGGATGTATGCAACAATCACAATGAACTCAGAAACCTTATCATGGCGAAGTCAAAGGCCTCGGGGACCGAAAGTTAAGGCGCGTTACATCACTTGTGGTATGAACGCCCCTCAACTCTCACACTTGGTTTGACACCCCAAACCAAGTAATGCAATGCATGTTATGCAAAGCATGGCTCAAGATGCAACATGATATCAATGTGCAAGGTATGCCAAGAATCATGCAACTAGTATGGCAAGCATGCAATATTAGACATACAAGACACAGATGTGATGTAAACATGGACGCTTTGAGCAATAGAATCATCATGCTACAACAACATGTGAAGCAACCATGCATCAATCATGAAGTAGTCATGCAAAGATGGCTTAAAATGGCAAAGGGGCAGACCCTCACCCTCCTCAAAACAGTGGCCAAAAGTGTCCGATAGATGGACCAATGTTCATGCCAACATGCAAGCCAAAAGTCCTATGGTTAAGGCACAAAAAGGGAAACATTTCACTCTCATCAACATGACCACTCATGGCATGATTAAAACAAGTAAAAACAGAATTTTTACATGCAAAATGGGACCCCAAAACCTCCTAATATGACAGCTAAAGTACCTCCCATGAAACAAATGCACTAAGGGTCACTCCTAGGCATAAGAGGACACACCCTCAAGGCATGAAAGAGGTCATGCATGCACACATACAAACATGATTCTTGGGCTAAAATGTGGCCCTTGATGATGTTAAAATCATGAGGGTAATCACAAACATGCATGCTAGAAGCCAACATGCTCAAAGCTTTCAAGCCAAAATACAAAGCAACCCTAACAAACATGTCAAGCATGATCAAATGGATAACCAACAAACTTTAAGCATGGAAAAACAATACTAAAAGCTTCATGGAACTAAGCCAACATACACAAGAATCATGGCCTAATCATGAGGTGTATTTCTAAGCAAAATGGAGCAATACAAAGCAAGTATTATAAGCATACAAGGAGGCACAAATCCGGCCAAAAACAGAGGTTACATATGACCTAAAATACCTAAAAAAATTCTGAAATGAGGCCAAGGATCATCAAGCACACATGCTACCCTTTTGAGCCCAAAAAGCATGGAAACAAACCATGAAGGGAGAGGGGTGTCCCTCCCCTATGAAAGACTTCAAACCATCTTTTTTTGACACTAAAATACACTGATTTTCAGTGGTCAAAGGACCAAAACACTGAAGTGAACAAAACCTTATGAAAGAGGCACCAAAATGGATCAAACAAGGCTTAGAAGGGAGAGTTTGCACTCAAACCACAAAATGACCTTAATGAAAGTGCTAGAGCAGGAAAATACAAGCCCTTTTTATGTTATACACAAGAGCTAAAACAGCAAGCTAGATAGGTAAAAAAAACTATTGCAAGTTTGGGGAATATGAATCAAGATGCTCACCCTTGAAGAACCTTTGAAGAACAAAAGGTCTAGCCTCCTTCTTTGGATCAAAACCAGTCCAAAAACTCAAGAAACAACCCCCCAAGTCCCTCAATCTCGGAGTAAGGTGTAATGGTGTGTGTAATGGTGCAAAAGTAAGGTAAAAACCACCTTTTGAGCTAAGAAACACACACAAAGGAGGAGAGAGGGGGAGGTATAGAGATAATAATGTATCTATATCTCAAAGGTCTGGTTTTTGGTTGCAAGAAGCTAACCTAGATCAAAGAGGAAGGCCCTCCTCTTATAAGACTCCCTCTTGCAAAGCTTATTCAACAAGCTTGCTTAGAGGGAGATCCCTCCATACACGTGTATGGAGGGGGGAAGAGTTGGTGCCAGCTATCACAGCTGGCACAAAATATCTCCATAAAGTGGATGAACAGTGGTCGGCTGCCCAAAAATGCGATTTCGGCAAAAAACAGTGCCGACCGGCAATAAAGTGTGCCGACCGGCAAACAAAAGTGCCGATGGCAGAAAAAGACCATCCGGTGGCCTCCAGCCACTGCCGGTGGTGTGTGGGGATGCCTCATAAGGCATTCTCTGCCCTTCCAAGGCAAAACAAAAGTGTTCGGTGCAAAACCAGACACTAAACGGTCAAGTTCGGAGATCCTGAGGCAGGGCGCGCGAGCCGAGACCTCCGGGAACTCCAAACGAACGCAAACATGGATGATCACCGAGTGTTCAAACGGTGACGTCCAAGTCTTGAGGACGGTCAAAAATGGGGTGTCTACACTTGTATACTCG
Source organism: Camellia sinensis (assembly GCF_055761805.1). NCBI lineage: Eukaryota > Viridiplantae > Streptophyta > Magnoliopsida > Ericales > Theaceae > Camellia > Camellia sinensis. The sequence continues at coordinate 167,056,931 of NC_138970.1, forward strand.
TCCTCATGTTCATGTTGCATACTTAGCCTCCATGCCTAGGTTGTATTGCATAGAGCATGCATGCTTTGTCTCTTGAATTGAGTATGATAGAGGTTGGGCTTTATGTGTTTAATTGGTTTGCATGTCATTTGAAATCGAAATGCACAACTTGGTTTCTTGGGCCATCACGCATTGAAATGCGCGATTGGTGGTCCGAGGGTCAAGCACTATCCTCCTTTGAGTCATAAACATGATAAGGAGTGTGGTTGGTGCAAACATTGCTTGAAATGCATTGCCATGCCATGTTTTGCCCTCTGCTGCTGTCAAAACAGATTCTGCAGGAACTTTCTGCCGACCGGCAGTGTTCAGTGCCGACCGACAATCCTTCCTGGGCCGATAGCTTCACCAACAGCCGGTGATCACATACCACTATCGGTGGCCATTCTACTCAGCCGGTGGTGTCTCCCAATGTCCAGGGAAGCAATTCCGAGATTTTGACAGTCTTCAGAGGAGCAGAGCAAGGAATTAATTACTAACCTCGGAACACCACGTTCAATTTTTGCATTTTTATTGACATAGAAAGCAGTACAACTCCAAGGAGATCTACTGGATCTAATTAATTTTTTCTGGAGAAGAGTATTAATTTCATTTTTGCAGAGTTCCATATACTCTTTTTTCATTTGACTGGGACGAGCCTTTGTAGGAATTTTCTTTTCATTAAAAGTAGGCTCATAAGGCAAAGAAACCATGTGTTTCTTGCGATCCCAAAAAGCATTAGGAACATCACTGCAAATTTCTTCCTGGAATTCCTTTTCAAGTATTTTAATTTTTTGCTGAAAAGAGGATTGCTGTAATCTTTGTTCTGTAGTTAAAAAACTAACTTCTTTTTGAAGAAAATTGATTTGGTTTTGTTTTGAAGAAACTAGATCAGAAATTTGATCTAATTCTTTTGTACAAGGAGAAGTGATAAATTCAAAAACAATGTTTTGATTATCAAGTGTTGTATGGATACCTATTGTGTCGATTTTGGTAATAGGCATTAAAAGATTCATTAAAACCATAGGGTTTAGGGTTTAGGGTTTAGGGTTTAGATGCCATCTAAGTGTGTCTTTGACCTTAATTTGGCATGATTTGGGACTGTTTTGATTCACTTCGATCATTTGCTTCGTGTGTCATATGATCATAGTTTAAGTCCTTGGGCTTGGATGCATGCTTTGCTTGCATTGGTAGGTTGATTTGGCATCATCTTCTACATGTTTTTCAAAGCTTATCATGTATGCTATGTGCCAATGTTTGCCCCTTTTAAGTGTGCTTGAAAGTTGCTTCTATATGCTTAGGTATTCAACCATGTTTGCATGCATGTTTGTATGCTTAGGTACTTGGCTCATGACATTTTGTTGCATGTTTAATTGGTGTTGCATTTGGCATGCATTGCTTGCTAAGTTTCCTAACATGTTATATGCCTTGCATGTGTGCATGGTTAAGATTACACTTTGCATGTTTCCTAACTTGTATACTCATCCTCATGTTCATGTTGCATACTTAGCCTCCATGCCTAGGTTATATTGCATAGAGCATGCATGCTTTGTCTCTTGAATTGAGTATGATAGAGGTTGGGCTTTATGTGTTTAATTGGTTTGCATGTCATTTGAAATCGAAATGCACAACTTGGTTTCTTGGGCCATCACGCATTGAAATGCGCGATTGGTGGTCCGAGGGTCAAGCACCATCCTCCTTTGAGTCATAAACATGATAAGGAGTGTGGTTGGTGCAAACATTGCTTGAAATGCATTGCCATGCCATGTTTTGCCCTCTGCTGCTGTCAAAACAGATTCTGCAGGAACTTTCTGCCGACCGGCAGTGTTCAGTGCCGACCGACAATCTTTCCTGGGCCGATAGCTTCACCAACAGCCGGTGATCACATACCACTGTCGGTGGCCATTCTACTCAGCCGGTGGTGTCTCCCAATGTCCAGGGAAGCAATTCCGAGATTTTGACAGTCTTCAGAGGAGCAGAGCAGGGAAAACAGAGGTAGCTTGCGCATGGCAGTGCACTTCCGAGCAGGACTGAGCATGCATTGCATCGAGCCCTCTTCCCGAGGCTGATTTTATTGCTTAATTAGCTTAGTTAATTTGCTTAGCTAGTGAATTGTCTGTAATAATTAATTAGCTTGATAGTTAGTTAATTGTATTATTCTTTTGGTCCCTCCGAGTGAGGGCTAATTTGTAATAAGTGTGGGTGCGTGTGTGCATGTCTTCCAACCCCCACTTCTTTCTCCCTTTTACTTACCCGCTTTGATGGTTAGTATTAGGACACGTTTAATTTAGCATACCTTATGCAATGCATGCGTGCATTCATACATTTGTCTTGCATGCACCAAGCTCAGCGCATCATTCTAACTGCATTTGTACTTCAATTCCAAGTTGAATACGTGTTAGTTGTATCATCATCATATGCCATCTTAGAATAGCCGAGCCTGTCTAGATTGCATCTTTGCATGTGTTGCACTAGCCATTTTTAACAAGAACTAGGATCATGCATGTGATTACTAACTAGTTTTTGTTTTGGCACGGAGTACGATGTAAGTATTTATGCTTTAGCATCCTTGCATGCGTGTGAGTGTTGCCATGATATCATGATTACCATGAGGCTAGCTGCGTATATGATATAACTGCTTGAATGCCTGTGGGTGAAGGTTGGATTGTCTGAGTTGGAATGATTCATCGAAATCCGTGCTTTAGCCTACTTGCGAGTAGCAAATTCCAAAATATTTTTCCAAAACAATCGGATATGCAATGCTTATTCCCAAATTAGGCAATCTAGTCTATACTTGTTTGCTGTGCGCATAACATAGTAATTCTAGGCTAATAACCGGAATAAGAACACATAACGTTTTCAAAATTGGATATCATGGTTAGTAGAGGCCGGTCTTCGGACCGGGCGAGAGGGGGTGCTCATAGCTGACCTTCCCCGATCGTACCCAAGTTCCCGAGCCGAGGCAACTTTGGTGATGACGGACACGTGGCCTTTGGCACCGAGTCAGGGTTTCCTAAATTCCCCCAAAAATAAAATATTTAGGTGGCGACTCTGTATCTGGCAAAGCAGTCCATGTTTGGCACTTCTTTTCAAAAATCTGTTTCTCAAAACGATTTGCCGGATTTGGACTCTTTGGTTCAGATTAAGAACCGTGACACAAATCGAGTCCGAACTGTAGCGAGGCCCACGGGCGCGTCTACATATGCGATGCTTTGTTCCAACTTAGGCAATCTAGTCCATACTTGTATGCTGTGCGCATCACATAGTAATTCCAGGTTAATAACCAGAATAAGAGCACATGTGTTTTCAAAAACAAGATATCATGCTTAATAGTGGCTGATCTTTGATCGAGCGAGCGGGGGTGCTCATGAAATGACCTTCCCCAATCGTACCCAAGTTCCCGAGCCGAGGCAACTTTGGTGATGACGGACACGTGGCCTTAGGCACGAGTCAGGGTTTCCTAAATTCTCCCAAAATAAAATATTTAGGTGGCGACTTTGTATCTGGCAAAGCAGTCCATGTTTGGCACTTCTTTCTAAAAATTAGTTTTTCAAAACGATTTGCCGGATTTGGACTCTTTGGTGATTTATCGATCTTGCATTGCACTTTGTGAGATTAGATTCAGAACCATGACATTAAGTCCGAACTGTAATAAGCCCAATGAACAAAACGGGATTCTCTCGGGACGTTCGGGTGCGTCTACAGTACCATCAATGTAAACCAAAACAACTGTATACCACTCCCCCTTTTTGTCCGGGAGGGATCAAAAATAAGAGAAACAAAAGAGAACAATAAAAATCATGGAGCTGGTGCCGGGACTGCAACTGAAGCAAGGATAGAATTTGAGCCGGCTGAGACGAAGACTATGCCACAGATGCCTCAATCCGCTGCGAAGAAGCCTCCAAGGCACTGAACCGGGTATCAACTGTGGTCTCAAGATCAGTGAGCCTGACCTCGAAGATATCCATCCTCTCCTCGAGATGGTCAAACCGGGAAGCAACAGATCTCTCAAAGGACTGAAGCTGACCACAAATCGTACGAACTGGAGGATGCTTCTCCCCCTCACCAATATCTCTGCCACCAACAGCAGCATCTATAGCGATCCCGATATTTCCTGTTGTTATTGAACCGTAATCCGGACTCGGTTCCGTAGATTTGTTGTTGTTGTCTCATTCTCTTTTCTGTCCCTTACTCTTTATCTTAGAGTTTTGGGTTGTGTTGGATTTGTTGGGTTTTGTTGGCTGTGTTTTAAAACCTAGAATCTTTGCCCAGTTTTTGACCTCTCCGCTCGAGCGGGGGTTTCGGTGCTCGAGCGGGAAAATCACCTTCCCAGTATTTCCTCTGTAGTGTTGGACGCTCGAGCATGAGGTTTGACGCTCGAGCGGGAGTTTGTGTGAGACGCTCAAGCGGGGAGTTGGACGCTCGAGCAGGGGCCTGTTCAGCAAAACTTCTGGATGGTTGTATCCACCGCTCGAGCGGGGTTTTTAGCGCTTGAGTGGGAATCTGTGAGTGACGCTCGAGCGGGGAGTTCGACGCTCGAGTGGGGCGACCTATAACACACCGAGATTCAGCTTTTTGAATCACTTTTTGATTTCCTTTCTCTCTCTTACTTTTCCGAAAAAGCCATTGGAGAGCACCTCACTCTAAAACCTAACTTCTCTCTTAGGATTGATCTAGCTAGAGTGTTTTCCTCACCTTGCGCCTTTGTAAGAAGTGTGTTGATCGTCGAGGGCTTCGTTGTGATCCAAGAAATTTGGGATTTGGAGCACTTTGATTTCAGGTCATCTTCTCCATTTGAGTTCTCCATTTGAGGTAGGGATTTCCTTGTTCTTTTTCAATACTTCGTCTATAGATAGACATGTGGTAGTTTTGTATTGCATGAAAACCATACCTATGTTGGGTTTGTTTGAAAATCATGAGGGAACCTAGAATTAGTTGATTAAAAATGGATTTATTGTCTTTGGGTGTTCATTGGACTATTTGTGGCGTGAAATAGCATGTTGTGGTTGAAATATAGAAAAACCCTAAGTTAATGATTATGATTTAATTTGCATAATTAGTTTGGAAGGTTATGGAAGGAATGGAATTGATTTTGGGAAAATGAGAAAAATGTTTTTGGAATAAGTGGTGGAACATATTGACTTGGAAAATTATGAAAGTTGATTTTGAAAGTGAAGAACGAAACTTTAACTCTATGTGAGTCATAGAAAATAAATATGAGAATTGAATTGTCGTGTATGCATTATACCATTGTTAATGGAACATCGTATGTGATGAATTGTTGAGATACATTAGATATGTATGCTTGCTTGGGAAGAGGTAGTCATGTGTTCTTATGCTTTAACACATTGCTGGTGTCTTGATAGTTTATGTATATGCATTATACATGTTGGTTATGCCTTGATGTGCTGTGATTGTTGGTGTTGTGCCCCGCGCTGAGAATCAAAGGTATCATACCCTTCCAGTTAACGCCTGGAGAACTGACTGCGCTAATAATCGAAGGTACCATACCCCTCCAGCTAGCGCCTGGTAAACTGGCTTGATGCGCTAATAATCGAAGGTACCATACCCCTCCAGCTAGCGCATGGTAAACTGGCTTGTTGTTAATGTTGTTGAGTGGGGTGTATTGTTGGCTTACTACGCACATACCTAGTAGAGTGAAATGGGATTGTTGTTGTTTCGTTGTAACTGAAAATATCATGGATTTTGATTGGTTACAGTTCGGAGGACCGAGTTACTCCATTGGTTGATTGTATACATGTTGGTGGGCTGTAAATTTATATTTTTACAAAGATATGCATGTATAGTTATGATAGTAATGGAAACGAACCAAAAGGTCTTTTGTCTTTTGGAAAGTGTGGAGGAGAACGTATGTTTTAAAGATAAACATGTTTGAAAAGGTACATCTGAGTATGTATAGGAAATGGAAGACAGTATCGGGCTTAGTGAGATTACTTCCTAAGTATTTGTTAATGTTATGACAGATTGGGAATGGGGGTTAATGAAAGGAAAAAGGAAAGACAAACCACTTGTAGCGTTTAATGAAACGGTTGTTTTCGAGAAAAGTTCATATATATATATATATATATTTTATATAAACTGTCACATTACTATACTAGTATGAGAATGAGTGTTCATGATCATAGCTATCTGTAAGTTGTTATTGTTGAGGATCATGTTGAGTTCCCTACTGGACTATATGTTCATCCCACGTTGTTGAATCTTTTTCAGGTATTAAGCAGGTTGAGCTGCAAGTTTGGGATCTACTTGTTTACTAGCCACGGGGCCCCTTAGTTATGTTGGCGGAATGCCATTGTTGTAAAAGGGTTACACCCTTCTTCTTGTACCTTAAGTGATGTAAGCCCAAGGGCAATTTATTAAGTATGTTCATGTAATATTTACTTTGCATACGAATGAGAGTATCGTTAATCACTTCTACGGATTGAATATATGAGTTTATTTCCGCATGTTATCCTTGTAATTGAATTAAGCTAATGAATTTGGTAATGACTTCGAGTAATAAAAAGTGGGGCGTGACAACTTGGTATCAAAGCTAGCCGGGTTTGAATACTTTGGGCTCGTGGGAAGTGGTTTTTACCACAGTGGGTTTACTACGTATTGTGAGGACGTTGCATATAGATATCATGAAAGTTAGGACTTATGTGTTGCATTTATGTGAGCATGGGATTTAGTCTCTCGGATAATATTCATAGCCGGTGAACTTACTTTGAGGTCCTTTTGGAAACACGCCTAATCAACGTGGTTTCTGATGGGAATTCCTTGAGAGTTCCGGGATGAGTGGCTATCTTTGTGGACTTGATTCGATTATGTGTTTATCTGTCTAAATGATTGTATGCAATAGAGATGTAAATTTTGAGACTAAGTGTGTCTTGTAACTGAACGGTAGTGGAGTGTGCCTTGGTGAAGGCTATTGTGTTTTGCGCAAAGTGTGTTTTGCCTTCGTGCTTAATAGGATGTCTACAAGAGGGAGTAGAGGTCAGATGAGTAGTAGGAGCGCTGGGAGAGGCACAACAGTTCCTTTAGTACCTGCCGTTGCAGCATCGGCTGTCGGCGAGGATGTCGCACGTGAGACTGTGAGAGCAGTGCAGGACGCCCTAGCTCGCACTGAGGGCGGCAGCGGGCATGCTCTCAAGCTTACTAAGGAGTTCTTTCGCTCCAGTCCACCAGAGTTTGTGGGGGAGGCTAAACCGTTGGAGGCAGAGAGTTGGCTAGAGCAGATTACCAAGACTCTTGATATTCTCAAAGTCGAAGATGAGGAGTTGAGGGTTTCTTTGGCGACTTTTCAGTTGAAGAGTGATACGAGTTATTGGTGGAAGTATGTTAAGAATAATGTGGGTAGCACGTGGGTTGCTTTTACCGAGGCCTTTTTGGCCAAGTATTTCCCTCCTTCTGCTCAGGAAAGGTTGAGGGATCAGTTTTTGGAGTTGCGTCAGGATGATACTCCTGTGGCACAGTTTGAGATGCGGTTTGCTAGCTTGTCGAGGTTTGCTCCAGAGTTGGTGGCAACAGAGGAGCGTCGTTGTTTTGAGTTTGAAAGGCGGTTGTGTTTTGATATTCGGGAGAAGGTAGCTGGATCCTTTTGGAAGGATTATTATAATTTAGTCGAGGCAGCAGCCCATGTGGAGGCCATGGCTGTAAATGATGATGGGGTTAAGGAGGAGACCATTGCGGTAAGTCCTTCGGTTCCTAAGTGCTCTAGGCTCAGTAAGGGGTGGAGGCGGAAACATGCTCAGTCAGGGGCTGGTTCCTTTTCTTCACCAGGGGTTTCGGGCTCTTCTGTTGGAAGGCCCGGGGAGGTGCAGGTTTCAGACCAGTCTCAGAGTAGGGGGTCTGGTGGTTGTTTCGTTTGTGGCCAGCAAGGCCATGGTAGACGTTTTTGCCCTTTGCGTGTGAATTCTTCAAGTGTTTCAAAACCTAGTCAGACTCAGTCGTACCCGTCCAGTCGGGGGCGCTATCAGTACCAGAAACGGGTGGGCCAGGCTTCGAGAGCCTCGCGAGGGGCGACTTAGTAGGTAGCCCTATAGTATTACCCTGGAGGGGGGACTTTTCTGTTGATTGACCGGTAATGTATTATGTGGATGATTTTGTTGTTGACCGGTGTACTGTTGGATGCTGAGGCACCATGTTTATGTATCGCTTATGTACGCATAGTGTTGTTTGTTTAATCCTCAGGTATTGGGGAGTATGTATGGGTTTTAAGCTCTCTTTTATATTGAGAAGTTGTTAATGGGGTCAATGATCCTAATGTTGTTGCTTGCTTGGTACTGTATGATGAGTTAGTTGTGTGACGGCCTGTGTGCCTTATTCACTTTAATGATTATTTGTTGAGAACGGGAATCCGTGGGAGAATGTATCAGATGTGGTGGTTTTGAGAGTTGCGGGATGTTGGCAAGGTTATGTGTGAATGTTCGTAGGAATGTGAGATTTGTATCCCATGTTAGCGGGAATGGTACCTGTTTGTTGGTTCGTGTTTTGGGCTTTGCTAGTTAGCGAATCCGTGGTGACCCGATCGGTTGTATAAGGGTAGTGTTTGTGTTGGGATTGGTTATCAAATGTTGGGTACGGTTGTGAGTGGAGGCTGGCAGCATTCTTTGGAGGAAAAACAGTTTGTGTTCTAGTAACGAGAATAGCGTTGGTTGAATTATCCTTCGTGATTGGGTAGTCGTAATTAGAGTTGACCTTGTCGGTCTTCGGTTGAGGAGATGAGCAAACTTGCTATCTAGCCATGGAGGGTGGTAATTCCCTTAGAAACAGTGTTGATGTGGTTCGATTTTAGGAGATCTGTTGAGATTCTGAAATTTGGGGGTTTGTGTGGGGAACTCCGTGTTTGGGGTTAGTGGCACTTCAGTATGTGGTTTACTAAGAGTGGTGGTTTGTTGATTTGTTTAGTTAGCTTGTTGGTATCGGGTTTTGGGTCGACATCGGTCACCTTGAAGTTAGTCTCATTTGTTGTAGACTTTGTATGTTGATTAAGGAAAACTGAAACTAATCGAACATGTTATGTCATTGAATCTGACGGTGAATTGAGTACATTAATTCTTTGTATTGATTGATTTTGTATAGAACCCTTGTGTTTATATGCATTGCTTGTGTATGGGAGGAGATGGGGGATGTACTCCACGGTTTAGGGGAAGATGGGGGATGTACCTCTAAACCGGTTAATGGTTAAGGGAAAATGGAGGATGGACCCAGGGATGCAACTCATATGCTCTCCCATTGTGGTGATGACACAGCTCTTATGCTTGTCTAAAGAAGTGTAGATAAAGCTCATATGCTTATCTTTGAAAGTGTGACATAGTTTTTATACTTTTGTGTTGATAGTACTGTTGTTATTTCTATTAACTATCATTATAGAAATGTTATGTTCTGTGTTGGTTGTGGTATCACTGTGTGCGTGATGGTTGTTGATAGCGTTATTTCGGAAAGAAATGGAAAACAAAACTTTTCCTAGTGTTTGGGCCGCCTAAGGGTGTTGTTGAGAAATTGATTTAATTCAAGGGTTTTAAGGAATTTCAAATGAATGATTTTTGGCAAATAAACGGTGGATGACTGTGTATTAGATAACACCGTGTTGGTGAAAAATGTATACAAAGTTTTTGAGTTTCGCATGGAAAATGCAAAGTTTATTTCGAAATGTCAGCATTGAAAATTTGGCTATTTTTGAGAAATGTCTCTTGAGCAAGAAAATGTTTTCTTATTATTTACTCAAAAAGTTGTTTGGGTCGTGTTGTTGCATAGTGACTTAGCTTGAAGCGCTGGTCAGATGTGAGTAAACTGTTTCAGTAGGGTTGATTTTGTTGTGGCTTTTATGCCTATAGTGTTGTCATTTGGAACGTGTTCCCTCGGTTAGTCTCTTCCTTGGTAAGAGTGGATTAAAGGTTTGTAGTGAGAGTAGTTTCTTTCCTAGTACTCAGGTGTTGGTGTTGTGTGATCATTTGGCCTTGTGTTTTGGCGTATCCTTAATTTCGAGGACGAAATTCTTTAAGGGAGGGAGGTTATAGCGATCCCGATATTCCCTGTTGTTATTGAACCGTAATCCGGACTCGGTTCCGTAGATTTGTTGTTGTTGTCTCATTCTCTTTTCTGTCCCTTACTCTTTATCTTAGAGTTTTGGGTTGTGTTGGACTTGTTCGGTTTTGTTGATTGTGTCTAGAATCTTTGCCCAGTTTTTGACCTCTCCGCTTGAGCGGGGGTTTCGGCGCTCGAGCGGGAAAATCACCTTCCCAGTATTTCCTCTGTAGTGTTGGACGCTCGAGCGTGAGGTTTGACGCTCGAGCGGGAGTTTGTGTGAGACGCTCGAGCGGGGAGTTGGACGCTCGAGCAGGGGCCTGTTCTGTAAAACTTCTGGATGGTTGTATCCGCCGCTCGAGCGGGGTTTTTGGCGCTCGAGCAGGAATCTGTAAGTGACGCTCGAGCGGGGAGTTCGACGCTCAAACGGGGCGACCTGTATAACACACCGAGATTCAGCTTTTTGAATCACTTTTTGATTTCCTTTCTCTCTCTTACTTTTCCGAAAAAGCCATTGGAGAGCACCTCACTCTAAAACCTAACTTCTCTCTTAGGATTGATCTAGCTAGAGTGTTTTCCTCACCTTGCGCCTTTGTAAGAAGTGTGTTGATCGTCGAGGGCTTCGTTGTGATCCAAGAAATTTGGGATTTGGAGCACTTTGATTTCGGGTCATCTTCTCCATTTGAGTTCTCCATTTGAGGTAAGGATTTCCTTGTTCTTTTTCAATACTTCGTCTATAGATAGACATGTGGTAGTTTTGTATTGCATGAAAACCATACCTATGTTGGGTTTGTTTGAAAATCATGAGGGAACCTAGAATTGGTTAATTAAAAATGGATTTATTGTCTTTGGGTGTTCATTGGACTATTTGTGGCGTGAAATAGCATGTTGTGGTTGAAATATAGAAAAACCCTAACTTAATGATTATTATTTAATTTGCATAATTAGTTTGGAAGGTTATGGAAGTAAAGGAATTGATTTTGGGAAAATGAGAAAAGTGTTTTTGGAATAAGTGGTGGAACATATTGATTTGGAAAATTTTGAAAGTTGATTTTGAAAGTGAAGAACGAAACTTTAACTCTATGTGAGTCATAGAAAATAAATATGGGAATTGAATTGTCGTGTATGCATTATACCATTGTTAATGGAACATCGTATGCGATGAATTGTTGAGATACATTAGATATGTATGCTTGCTTGGGAAGAGGTAGTCATGTGTTCTTATGCTTTAACACATTGCTGGTGTCTTGATAGTTTATGTATATGCATTATACATGTTGGTTATGCCTTGATGTGCTGTGATTGTTGGTGTTGTGCCCCGAGCTGAGAATCAAAGGTATCATACCCTTCCAGTTAGCGCCTGGAGAACTGACTGCGCTAATAATCGAAGGTACCATACCCCTCCAGCTAGCGCCTGGTAAACTGGCTTGCTGCGCTAATAATCGAAGGTACCATACCCCTCCAGCTAGCGCCTGGTAAACTGGCTTGTTGTTAATGTTGTTGAGTGGGGTGTATTGTTGGCTTACTACGCACATACCTAGTAGAGTGAAATGGGATTGTTGTTGTTTCGTTGTAACTGAAAATATCATGGATTTTGATTGGTTACAGTTCGGAGGACCGAGTTACTCCATTGGTTGATTGTAAACATGTTGGTGGGTTGTAAATTTATATTTTTACAAAGATATGCATGTATGGTTATGATAGTAATGGAAACGAACCAAAAGGTCTTTTGCCTTTTGGAAAGTGTGGAGGAGAACGTATGTTTTAAAGATAAACATGTTTGAAAAGGTACATCTGAGTATGTATAGGAAATGGAAGAGAGTATCGGGCTTAGTGAGATTACTTCCTAAGTATTTGTTAATGTTATGACAGATTGGGAATGGGGGTTAATGAAAGGAAAAAGGAAAGACAAACCACTTGTAGCGTTGAATGAAACGGTTGTTTTCGAGAAAAGTTCATATATATATATATATATATATTTTATATAAACTGTCACATTACTATACTAGTATGAGAATGAGTGTTCATGATCATAGCTATCTGTAAGTTGTTATTGTTGAGGATCATGTTGAGTTCCCTACTGGACTATATGTTCATCCCACGTTGTTGAATCTTTTTCAGGTATTAAGCAGGTTGAGCTGCAAGTTTGGGATCTACTTGTTTACTAGCCACGGGGCCCCTTAGTTATGTTGGCGGAATGCCATTTGTAAAAGGGTTACACCCTTCTTCTTGTACCTTAAGTGATGTAAGCCCAAGGGCAATTTATTAAGTATGTTCATGTAATATTTACTTTGCATACGAATGAGAGTATCGTTAATCACTTCTACGGATTGAATATACGAGTTTATTTCCGCATGTTATCCTTGTAATTGAATTAAGCTAATGAATTTGGTAATGACTTCGAGTAATAAAAAGTGGGGCATGACAGCATCATACTCCGCCTCCTCTGCCATAGCTGCAGCATCACTAGGACCTGCACCAGATCGACCTGAACCAGAAGAAACCCCCCGAATATGAGACTGACTCTGGGAGACAGTCTTCTTGGTGAAAGGCCGGGAAGGAGAGGCAAACTCATCCTCATCGAAAACAGGGACCTCAAGTTTGGCAAGAAGCCGGTTTATAAGGCAGCCATAGGGTAAACCAAGATTGTTGCGCTCAAAAGCAGCAACCATCTTTTGAATGATTAATGTGGCAAGATCTATGGAACGATTGTGAGCAAGGCACTGAAGGACAAACCCTTGGTCTTGATTAATTTCGGAGCTATGGGTGGTAACAATGATATTGGCACACACAATTAGGTGGAGCAACCTAAATTGGAGAAGTAGCTCATTCTGTTTGATCAAAGAATCGGTAGACCAAGAACGAGGAAAACCACACAAAGTATGGGCTGCCTCATCGAAGTCATAAGTAGGGCGCACTGGAAATGGATAGAAGATGGGAAATCTTTCACTAATCCCTAATAGCTCTCGAATAAGGTCGGTGGTAACAAGAATGGATTTAGACCTAACCCATGTTTTGAAGGAGAGCCCAATATTGTCAAGACTATCCATGTTGCAATAGAATTCTCGCACCTAAGTGAGGTTTTGAGAACCAGAAAATAAAAGAACATTATCCCCACCCAAGGGATCAAACAATGAGTGGATAGGGATAGACTCAAATGTGGAAGGTTGAACATTACGTTCAAAATGGATGGAGCAGGCGGGATAAGACTCGCGGTACAATGTGGCTTTCTCGGCAGAGGGAAAGCGATCAGTGTTATAGGTGGGGCGAGAGACAGTAGACTTTCATCTTTTGAAGGTGGACATGACTAAACCAAGACATAGAAAAAAGCAGAAAACCAACACAGACAACCCCCAACCCAAATCCAAACATAAACCAACAGAGAAACCACAAAACATTAGCAGCACAGTTTTGATATAGCAACATAAACAATGAGGCAACAATGTAGACTCAAAAGACCCAAAAATAACAAATAGGTAACATGGTAAACAAAGCAGTCATGAATAACCAGTAGTCCAATCATAGTGAATAAAAACAGGGGAACTCATATCCTTAGGGCAAGGCAATAAATGAAATCACAATATCAGAGGGCAATACATGTAACAAAAAAAAAATCCCCAAATGGAAACAAAACAAAAACTAGAAAAAAAAAAACCCCAAATCAAAAACCCTAGATGGAAGAGAGGGAACCGAAACCACTGTGCAACAGTCAAAATCAACATTGACTAACCCTAAACATGATGACCAAAGACAAAATAGACCCATCAACCTATTGTGCAACAAACTCAAGCTAAACAAAGACAAGGAAAGCAAAATGACAGAAGGATGAGAAAAGAAACAGAGAAGAAGTAGAGGAGAGACATACCTGGGGTGTGTAAACACACGAAAAACACCAAGGAAGTGCAGAGGACTGGAATCGCAAGGAAAGCCCTAGGAGAGAAAGAGCACTTTGGAAACATGAACTGAAATGACGAAGGAGGGAGAATTTAAACAAACCAGTCCGCTCGAGCATGGGTTTTAACGCTCGAGCGTGAGACAAATCACGCGGAGACACGCTCGAGCGCGAAAACGGACGATCGAGCGCCAATTCGCCCCTCGTAGAACTGTAAAACTAAGTGCAAAATACTGCAAGGCTCAAAACCACGCTCGAGTGTGGGAATGTCCGCTCGAGCAGGGACAAAACAATTTTTTTTTTTATATAAAAATAAAAAATAAAAAACATCGGAGATGTCCTGTTACTAGCGGGGAGTTCAATGGAAAGACTGTACCGCGAAGATAAGATATACCATCAATCATGAGTCCTGAAAACTTGTAAAAAAAAAATTGAAGCACCAGGTCATGAACACAACAGATAGAATGAATCAAGGCCATAAGCAACAGAAGAATGCATAACTCAAAAAACACACATGAGAGCTCACAGATAGAATGTGTGTGTATGCTATCCTTGAGAGCCATAAAGCTAGAGTTAATCGTCGTAGTGATCGGATGGCTGGACCTCCGACACGAGTAACGGACCATCACAAAGAAAAGTCAAACCACTAGGAATCACGGGGTATTTGTTGAGTAAACGCGGAGGCTCCCCCTCAATCAATGATTCCCTCTTTTTTATGTTTTTGAACTTTTCTTTCTTGTGGGCACTTACGGTGGCATGCACGCTCAAGAGTATGGAGACCAAACCAGAGAAGAATTAAATCAAAAAGGTTGGCCTGGTTGGTGCCTCTAAGGTAGCCTTTTCCTAATGCCCGGATTTCAATGAACTGAGGGGGAAACCATGGAAGTGAAAAACGATGGTAGATGGTTAAGAGACTCAACATCACCCATGATATACTAGTATAGGTCAATTCCTCTGAAAAAGTACCAGAAACACTGTTAGTGGTCCATAGAGAACTTTGATCACTTGTGCGAAAACCCCTGCAACAGTTTATCTCAAGAATGTGTACAGAATGAGATCACGAAATAAATGAGTATGGGCATTCAGAATGAGCTATGAACAAGGACGAATGAGATCTTGTAAGCAACATGAGCAATGTTCATAAAAATTTTTGATGCAAAGATATCAGGACTCAATGACAATGAGATTATCACATCCAAGTATACAACAAGCCAACCACTCACACCCATTATAGGAAACAGGAAACACCCTAGTTACTGAGCACTACACCCAAGGTCTTTCTAAGAAACTCAAATCGAAGAAGATCAAGGGGTTTTGTAAAAATATCAGCTTTTTGATGCTCAATGGGTACATGTTCCAAAACAACAAGGCCTTCTTCCACTAACTCTCGAATAAAATGATGACGAATGTCAATGTGTTTGGTTCGAGAGTGTTGGACAGGATTTTTTGAAATGTTTATGGCACTTGTGTTATCACAGAAAAGAGTGAGAGTGTCATGTTCGATCCCATAATCATGAAGCATTTGTTTCATCCACAGCATTTGTGCACAACAACTCCGTGCAGCAATGTACTCAGCCTCAGCAGTCGAAAGGGAGATGGCATTTTGCTTTTTACTATGCCAGGAAATCAGATTATTCCCAAGGTAGAAACACCCCCCGGATGTGCTTTTCTTATCATCAGCACACCCTGCCCAGTCAGCATCAGAAAAACCAGTAATTTCAACTGTAGTATCAGTAGAGAACCAAACCCCATACCCCAATGTCCTATTAACATATTTGACGATGCGTTTGACCGCAAGAAGATGAGACTCTTTAGGACTGGCTTGGTAACGGGCACAGATACCTACACTGAATGCAATATCAGGACGACTGGCTGTGAGGTAAAGAAGACTCCCTATCATACTCCTATAAAGGGTAGGATCAACATCAGTACCAGAAGAATCTTTGGAAATGTGAAGACTAGTGCTCATGGGAGTGAGTGCATGTTTGGCAGACTCAAGACCAAACTTTGACACAAGATTTTTGGCATACTTAGACTGAGAAACAAACATACTTGAAGGAGACTGTTTAATTTGAAGACCCAAAAAATAAGACAACTCTCCCGTCATGCTCATCTCAAACTCATGTGTCATGCAATCCGAAAAACATTTCACAAGATGATCAGCAGTGGATCCAAACACAATATCATCAACATATATCTAAGCAACAAGAATATGAGACTTAGTATGTTTCACAAATAAGGTCTTATCCACACTACCTCTTTGAAAGTCATTATCAAGAAGAAATGTAGTAAGTCTATCATACCAAGCCCGAGGAGCTTGTTTCAATCCATACAAAGCCTTGTCTAACTTGTAGACATGATTTGGACATTTAGGGTCTTCAAACCCTTTTGCTTGCTCAACATATGCCTCTTCTTTCAAGTACCCATTCAGAAAGGCACTTTTCACATCCATTTGAAACAATTTGAAACCAAGATAACAAGCAACACCAAGTAAAATATGAATAGATTCGAGACGTGCAACTGGGGCAAACGTCTCATCATAGTCAACACCCTCTACTTGTGTGTAGCCTTGAGCAACCAACCTGGCTTTATTCCGAACCACAGTATCATTCTCATCAGATTTATTTTTAAAGATCCACTTGGTACCTATCATATTCATGTCTTTAGGTCTGGGAACTAGAGTCCAAACATCCTCTTTGAAATTCTTAGGTTCAATTAATGATACATAACACATATGTGATACCTCATCCCGAATCTGTCTTCGGTTTTTCATTCGATCCGATACACTTCCAATCACCTGTTGAGCTGGATGATTCAGTTTCACCCTTGCTGATGGTTTGAACTCAGGACTTGCGGTGACAGAAGCATCAGGAGTGATGTCTCTTTGTACACTCTTTGGACTTTGACTTACCTGTGAGGATGGTGCTGTCTCAACATCTTGTGCTAGGACCTCAGCTTCTCTTTGACTTTGTGGTTCAGTATCCAGGATTGGAGACTCACCATTGTCATCCTCATTTGTTGCTGGAGTAGGTGAACCTGTGTCATCTATAACCACATTGATTGATTCCATTAAAGAAGAAGTTTGCAGGTTATAGACTCGAAAAGCCCTACTAGTGGTTGAATACCCTAGAAAAATACCTTCATCACTTCGGGAGTCAAATTTGCCCAAAGGTTCTCTGTCTTTGAAAATGTAACACTTACTCCCAAAAGTTTTGAAATATTTTACATTAGGTTTTAATCCCTTCCACAATTCATATGGAGTTTGTAAAGTGTCGGACCTTAAATACACGCAATTTATGACATAAACAGCAATATTTAGGGCTTCAGCCGAAAACTTTGGAGGAAGTTTCTTACTAAGAAGCATGACCCTAGCCATTTCTTGAACAACTCTGTTCTTCCTCTCAACCACTCCATTTTGTTGCGGAGTAATAGGTGCAGAAAATTCATGCTTAATTCCATGCATATAACAAAAATCCGAAAATGAACTATTTTTAAACTTACGACCATAATCAGTTCGGATTCTTATGATACGCCCAATGGAAACACCCTGTTCATTTTGGATTTTAAGGACTAAGGCCTGGAAAGCATCAAACGTATCAGATTTTTTCCTTAAAAAATTTACCCACGAAAATCGAGTAAAATCACCAACAGTTAAAAAAATGTATCTTTTACCTTCAATGCTTTCAGTGCGAGTAGGACCCATTAAATCCATGTGAACCAATTCAAGAGGACGTTTGGTTGTAAAGTTGTTCACCTTTTTATGAGGGGCACGGGTTTGCTTTCCAAGTTGACACGGTCCACACACATGGTTCAGATTCTTACCCAGTTTAGGTACTCCTCTCACCAGCTCTTTGTTGGCTATCTTAGTTAGGTCTTTGAAATTCATATGACCTAATCTTTGATGCCACAAATCAATGTTACTTATGATGGCAGAGTGACAAGTGAGATCATTAGTAATAACAATCCCATAGCAATTATCAGATGTGCGAACCCCATGCAAGACAATATTTCCCTTTTTATCCAAAATTTCACATTTATCTTTTGAAAACAATACTTCATGGTGGGAATCACACATTTGACTAATGCTCAAAAGATTTGCTTTAAGTCCATCAACAAGAAGAGCATTTTCGAGCTTGGGAAGACCAGCAACACTTATAGAGCCCTTACCAATAACTCTAGAAGTGCCGCCATCTCCAAAGGTAACAAGTCCTCTTTCATATTTTTCAAGGGAGGTGAAGTAGGATTTGTTACCGGACATATGATGATAGCACCCACTATCAAGATACCACATATGTGAGTCACGTGCTTTTAGGGTAGTGTGAACAACTAAACAAGTCAAATCATCTTTTCTCACCCAAATTTTTTTGGTCTTGGTAAATGTCTTGGCGTTGTGAACACCCTCATGAATCTTGGTATTCCGCCTAGACATGTAAGGTTGTCTCCTAACCCAAAAAGTATTCAAATTTCTACCCTTTTGAGACACCTTACCAAACAATTCATAGCAATAAGGACGAATGTGGCCATACCTACCACAGTGATGACAAATAAAAACAGGTTTTACCTCCCTTTTGTTGATCTTACCCCCTTGAGGTAGATGAAGAGAGGGATCACCCTGGTCTACCTTCAACTTTCCCTTTGCTTGAGTCTTCAGGTCATGTGAAGTAGAGGCTTGTCCCTTGTGAGCTGTCGCACCATAGCCTAGCCCACTTTTATCACAACCCATTTGTTGAGACCCGAGGATGTCTTCTAAAGATTTGGAACCTTTGTTCCACATAGCAATAGTGGCTCTAACAATACGGAGTTCTTCATCTTTCTGACAGACTATCTCTTCCAATGTAGCTTGTGACATCTCAAGACTTTCAAGCTTCTCTTCATATGTGGAATACACCTTCAGAAGTTCATTCCTTTCAGTTTCACAGGATAGAAGTTTTCCACATAAGTCTTGCCTGTCACTTGAGATCTTGATGATATTCTACTTTGCTGCTACAAGTTCTCCTTTCAGCTTGACATTCTCACTTTCACATGCTTTGAGCTTGAGAGTGAGTTTGTCATTGATTTTAGACAGATTCAGAGATTTATCATAAAGCTTTTTGTAAGCTTGTTGTAGATCATCACCGGTAATCTCATCATTGTCTTCAGATGTAGATGTTTCATCATCATCTTTTTGCTCCTCATTCTTCTTGACCTCATCCAGTCGGGCAACTAAGGCAGAGAAGTTGTTGGATGGTGGTGAAGGTGCATCTCCTCTTTCATGGAATTGGCTCAGAATCTCCCATGTATCTTTAGCCTTTGTGCAGTGAGCAACCCGTTGCTGTTCTTCATCAGAAATTGCTCCACAAATAGAAATCAAGGCTCTCTGATTGCTCGGATTATCAGCACTTTCTGTATCTTCTTCAATGGCTTGCCAGCCTTTTGGGTTAAAATCTCTCAAAAATGCCCTCATTCTGATCTTCCAATACAAGTAGTTACTCCCGTCAAAGGTGGGAGCATGGTGCAGGTTCTGACCACAAGCTAACTCCGCTGGCTTAGGAAGAGGTTGAGTGAATGTGGACCAAAATGCCATGAAAGCACTATCCCCATCTTTTCCGGATTCAGGTTCTTCGGGTTCTTGCTCCGACCCGCTTTCATCATCCCAAGTCACAGTGTAGACTTTCTTTCGATTCTTTTTCGAAAGACATTCAAGGGCAATATAGCCAAACCCTTGACATTCATAGCACTTGACCCCTTGCCCCTTTACAATCTTCTTTTCAGTTTTTGGAGCAAGTTTTGGTGGAAAGGTTTTGGGTTTTTCATTACTCTTGTCTTTTGAAATAGGGTCTCTGAAATTAGGCTTCTTTTTCTTCAATTTTTTTTAAACTGTTTAGTAAACATAGCCGTCATCTTAGACTCTAAATCAAATTCAGTTTCCGGAGTTTTTGCAGTCTCATGAGCACTAGTGAAAGCCGCACTATCTTTTTGTTTTTTCTTTGAAATCTGGTGGGCTTCATAAGTCTGCAAGTTTCCAACCAACTGATCAAGCTTGAGGGTATCAACATTCTGAGCCTCCTCAATGGCTGTCACTTTTGATTGGAACCTCTCGGGTAATGACCTCAAAATTTTTCCAACAACTTTAGCTTCTGGGATTTTTTCACCGAGTGTGAAACAGGAATTCACGATATCACTAAGTTTTGCATAGAAATCATCAAACGTCTCATCATCGCACATAAAAAGGGTTTCAAATGTGGATGTGAGACATTGAAGTTTTGACCTTTTGACAGAAGTAGTACCTTCGTGAATCGTTTCAAGAATGTCTCAGGCCTCTTTTGCTACCTCACACGTGCAGATACGACGAAACTCTTCAGGTGTGACGGAGCAAAATAGGGAATTGAGAGCCTTACTGTTCTAACTTGAGTTTGGTAATCAGTTGTGTCCCATTTATCAAGGGGTTTAGGAATATCGACACCATCAATGGTGACAGTAGGTTCACTCCACCCATAGATCACGCAGTGCCAAACTTTCTCATCGATGGATTTTAAAAATGCTCTCATATGAGCTTTCCAATAAGAATAGTTTGTACCATCGAGTAAAGGAGGTCTATGGGTCAAGTTACCTTCACGAATAGAATCCATGTCACTAATCACACAAAATCACACTCCTATAGTTTTGATAAAAACAAAGAGTGACCTGCTCTGATACCAATTGAAAATCCTAAGTGACTTGTGATTAGATCAAGATTAAAATATTCCAAATCCCAATTATTCAAAACACGCAATCTAAATCATCAAGCACTTACGAAAGTGATTTGGATTGTTGTTTTTCTGAATAAACAATAAATCGACACAAACGATTTTTGCGTGGAAAAACCACAATTGAAGAACCTTCAATTATAATCAAAAACCACAGGCGAAACGCCACTAATCAATCCACTACTGAAGAAAGAAAGATTACAAAGATAATACACAAATTACCCAACTCAGTCAATTTGTCTTCACACCTTCTGTAATTCTTTCACCAAGCCTTCGTCTCGGAACTGATTAACCTGAAGTTGAATCCACAACTTCACTTGTCGAATCAACGACTATGTACTGAATCAAACACTTTTGAAACACTACGTTTGAATATTCAGAATCCACCGAAGATTAACCCTCTTGTATGTATTCGATCAACCTCCTTGATATTTGCTTCTCAATTCATGAGTGTCATACTCATTCAATTTTATCAAGGAAAACTCACAAAAATCTCCAGAAGAAAACCTCAAACAAACCCTAAAAAACCTTAAACAAGATCTAGGAGACTTAATCCTAGAATTGACCCAACATATGAATTTATAGTATCTGAGATCGTGCGGTCCGCTCGAGTGTGGGAATGCCCGCTCGAGCAGAGACTTCATAATCCGTGATTCATATAGGGTTCACGCTCGAACGGAAGTTTCCACGCTCGAGCGTGGAATCACAACATCCAGTATATTCTGCAGGCATAGCAGAGATGCTGTGAGGGTCCAAACCCCGCTCGAGCGTCACTTTCCCCGCTCGAGCGAGAAGACCAAAACTGGAAAATCTAGAAAATTAGAAATTGTTACAACGTTGGTTTTGTTCCATGGAATTTGACAACAAAGGGTCCTAACACATATTGTTTAAATTAATTGTTCATTCTTATATATTGTTTTACTTACATTACTATGGATCCTAGTATGCCTAATGTTTATGTCGATGTTGATACATATACTACACAACATGAATCTATTGATTCTTTTTCTAATACCCCTCTTCCAACAGTTGGATCATCATCTAGGAGTAGAAGTAATAATGTTTGGGAACATTTTGAAAAAATATCTATAAATAATCCTGATGGTACAATTACATTTAAAGGAAAATAAAATATTGTGCACATTTACTTAGTGTTGCATTTGTAGGGGGTACTAGTCATCTAAAAATGCATGCTAACAAACATTTACAAAGTCAACAACATGATATTCGAAGTCAAATACAATCAGGGGCTTCATCAACTGGTAATTTGCAAACATTTTCATATAACCCTATACGTGCACAAAATTATGTTGTTGATTATGTTATTAAAAAAGAACAGCCTTTCACTACTAGTGAATGTCCTGATTTTATCGAAATGATTCGCAAAAGTTTTGCACTGCAATATCAAAGTTTTTCAAGAAATACTACTAGAAACAGGATTTTAAAAAAATTTGAGGATGTTAAAAGTGAATTATTTGATATTTTTAAAATTTTGAATGGAAGAGTTTGTTTAACATCTGATCTGTGATCAAATAATGGTTTTGGATATCAATGTATCACTACACATTTTATTGATAGTGATTGGAAATTAAATAAAAGAATTATTTCATTTAAATTAGTTGAACTTCCATACACTGGTCATTCGCTTGGTGTAGAAATAAGAAATGTATTATATGAGCGGGCTTTACAAAATAAAATATTTACGATTAGTTTAGATAATGCATCATATTATAATCAAACTGTAGCCTATTTAAAATTAACTTTACAATTACTTGTTGATCGTAATTTATTTCATGTTCGTTGTTGTGCCCATATTTTAATTTTGATTGTTAAAGAAGCTATGCATATATACGAAACTTTTGTACTTGTAATAAAAAATACAGTTGTTACTATTATGTCTTCTGGTAATCGAATTTTGGAATATAGAAAAATTTGTCAACGAGAAAATATGCCATTTAGAAAATTAATTTTAGATATAGATAGTAGGTGCAATTCAACATATAATATGTTCAAAATAGCTTGTAAACAAAGAAGAGCAATAGATTAATTTTTTGCAACAACATTAATAGGAGGAGTATTGACTCCCACTGAACTTAATTGGCACCAAGTAGCCTTATATAAAGATTTTTTAAAAGTTTTTAATTTTTCAACAAAATTATTTTCTTATATATATATTCCTACTTCACCATTTGTTTTACATATGCTAGCAGAAATAATTAAAGTTTTCATAAAATATATGGTAATAAATATTATATAACCATTATTACATTAATGAAAACAAAATTTGATAAATGTTTTGATCCTTTGCCTCATCTGTTAGGTTTAGTCATAATAATTGATCATAGGTGTAAAGAAATTAGTTTACAAGAATTTTTAGAGCATATTTTTGTTTATCAAACACAGTTTGCCCCTATTATGCAAACATACAATAGATTATTTGAAGAATACAGGACAACTGCATCTGTAAATACACCTACACACACTACACTAGCCGTCTCATCTCAAAGCGGGAGATTAAGTGTTTTTTCAACAATAAAAAGTAGAAGAGCATCTCAACATACAAGTGTAAGTAGTTCTGAACTACAACATTATTTGGAAAGCCTGTCAGTGGATGATTCCAATGATTTTGACATTTTAGAATGGTGGAAACAAAATAAAACTATGTGGCCTGTGGTTTCACAGATGGCTCGTGATATCCTAACCGTTCATATTTCTACAGTTGCTTCGGAAACAACGTTTAGTGCAGGTGGACGAGTGCTGAGCGATTACCCGATCAGGCTTTCACCCCAAATCGTTGAGGCATTGATGATATCCAGAGATCATATGCATATGCTTACAAAAAGACAAAATTATAGTGAAAATGAGCGAATTAAAAATGATTTGGATGACATATTCACGGGTAACGCGACTGAAATGTCTGTCTCATCCGATGATTGATCAATAATTTATTTTTACTCTTTTATTTCATTTCATTTTTTTTTTTTTGTATTAGATTATTAAGGTGAAGTATAATGCAAATGACTGATAGGCTAGTAGGTGCCAACCTAGTTGGGATGTACTTGACCTATAATGATGCAATTGCTTTACCATCATCAATAATCTACACTTATTTTATTTAATAATATCAATTTTTGTAATATTTTATTTCATTTTGAAATAAAAATTATTCATTCAATAAATATTATATAAATAATTTAATACTGTAATATTGAAAGTTTCATTTTCATATGTATAAAATTATTCATTTCGAAAGAAAAAAATTACATAATTGCACACTTTTTTAGTTATAGTTCATAATTAAAAAAACATAAGTCATACATAATTAAATTTAAATATCACCAAGAAAAATAACCAACCAAAAATCTCATTAGTTTTAACTAAAATACTCTAGTATAATTTTTTTTTAATTTTTTATTCCTAATTTAAAAAAGGGCCGATTAGGCCTGAGCCCAGGCCGTATTATGAGTAGGCTTGGGCTTGGGCCTGGGTCTGGGCCCCACTTTTTATCCTATGGGCCGGGCCCTTAAAAAGGCGAGAGCCCGCGAGGCCCGAATGGGCCCAGCCAGGCCATTATTACATCCCTAAATTTGTCCTACACACATTTGTCTTATTAGGACATTTGGATGGTTCAGATCTATTTAAACTACAAAATAATGGATGTGATGTATCCTACTTTCCCGCTTCTCTCTCTTACTTTTTCCTTTTCTCATCCACCCTCCCATGATCCCTTGAATAATCTCATGAATGATCCCATAATCCCACTTTCCTCATTTTCATTTTATTTTTTTATTTTCTCTCTCTCTTTTTTTTTTATTTTCCTCCCCATTTATTTAATTTTTTTATTCTTCTTTTTGTTGACTTATTTTTATTTACTCTGTGCCTTCAAGTATGAGTATACACTAATATATAATAGAATAGAATGATTTTTGAAAATCTTCTAGGGAGCTGTTTGGGTGTGCAACCCATTAAAGGTTGCACATTATATGCAACCCAATTATCTGCCCTTGGACTACAAATAATTGATCAGGACCATTGAATTGTTTAGTGGTAGAAAATGGGAAACCTGAGCACCCGGTTAATTCTCTATCCTCCTATTTTTGTCTCACTCCCCTACAATAGTTATGTTTATCTTTCTCTCTTTTTCGTCTCTCACTCTTTCTCCTCATCTTCTGCTACTCTCACCATCTTTGTTTAATCCTTAATTTCCAACAATAACTAGTAGCCTCTGTTGAGTTCCAGCCACAATGGGACTATAAGCCTCTATTTGCTTCCATCGTTTTCCATCGTTGAAGTGATGGTGTTCTCTCAAATCATATAGATATCAGGTATATATGGACCTCTCTCTCTCTCTCTCTCTCTCTCTCTCTCTCTCTCTCTCTCTCTCTATTTGCCCTCTTCACTTCAATGATTTCCCTCTACCAAAGCCTCATACTAACTCCAACCCCTCTACCACTTCCAAAACTCAAAATCCCTTCATCTGCAACAATAACCCCCCATCTATCTCTCAAATTGATTTATGAGAAACCTTTAAAATCTCTCTCTCTTAATCAATTTTTGGCATGCATCGGCTTTTTGTTTTTTTCATGATCGATCATGTGATAACCCTGTTCCGTATTATGCTAATTGATCTTTATTATGAATGTGATTATGTGTCTGATATGATTTTGTGTGCCATTTATATGAATATATGTGGTTTTGAATTTCTATCTGTTCATCGTAGGAATATCTATTCAACTTACTATTATAAATTGAAAATTGAACGCCTTATCGGCCATAGAAACCGAAATTGACTACGCCTTTATGATTAACATAATTTTTAGAGCCTACGGTGAAATTTAATTTAAAATTGATTTGGATCAAAATAATTAGATTCAGAATGATTAATTAAGTGCCATTAATTGGTTATAATCAAATTTGATTAAGTGGGGCTATAAAAGGGCCATTATACACTCAATTCCTCTCTTTTTATTCAACTTGGCTGAGATTGCTCTAAGGAAATAGAGAGAGGGTCAGCTAGAGAGGGAGAGAGGGGAAACAATTGGAGATTTGAGCAAGAGGCTTGGAAATCTTGAAGATTAACTCAAGAATTGGCTAGAATTTGGGTGTTTGAAGCTCCTAGGTGAGTAAATTCATAGATTTTAGTTTGTAACCTTGTGAATTCAAAGTTGATTGGTGATCAAGAACACGAGTTGAATTGCTTATGATGGAAATGAGTTGGTTTTGTTGAATTGGAAGTCAATATATACATGCATATAGGAAATTGCCATGAATTTGTATGTTTGAGCTTGAAATACATGATCCATGTTGAATCTTTGATTGAAATTCATGCTTTTGATCATCTTTTCATCATTTGAATTGAGAATGAGAGCTATATCTCACATGCATGTACAATTCATAAGAGTATGAGTTTTGAATACATGAAATTGTTATGTTGGAAACAAGTTTGGTCTAATTTGGAGCATGCATGTAAGTAATTCATGAAATTGAGCTTCATAATGTGATGAATATAGTGTTGTATCATGTTAGTAAATGTATATATGAAGTTTGAGTCATAATAAGCAAGATATGTTGATTTGAATGCAAGTTTGAAGCTCAAAATGGTTACTAGAAAACCCAGAATTTGGCATCTCCGCTTGAGCGGGGCAAGCGCCGCTCGAGCGTGAAATGCGAGCTCCCAGAACTTTTGGAGACATTGATGTCCACTCGAGCGGGTAACTTCACGCTCGAGCTCCCGCTTGAGCGGGGAGCTATGTAGAATGACTTTCAGCTCGAGCGTTCGAATTCACGCTCGAGCGTATAAATGAGGTAACCAGTATTTTTGCAGACCTAATGGGTCCGCTCGAGCGGGAAAGTCCACGCTCGAGCGAGGACCCCTATTTCAGAAATTTTATAAAAGTGTTCTGTGTTTCATTTTCCGTTCCCTTTCACTTCTAAGCACTCTTAATGTGACAACCCTCCCCTCTGATTAGTGATAATCTCTTATTAAGCATGATAAGTAACTAATTAGAATGAAATCCTGAATCGATTGCATGAGTGTATTGTCTTAAATGCATTTTTATCTGTTTGATTACTGAATGATCTGTTCATGTTTTTAGTTTCAAATTGCGAATTGAAAGCCTTATCGGCGACCGATTCGAAAATTGATTAGTTTTTTATGCTAATTAGAATTTATGTGATTTTATGGTAGGTTTAATTAAAATTTGATTTAGAATGATTAATTAAATTAAATAATGTTAAATTACATCAACTTGAGTTATTTCAAAATTGCCACTTAGTGGGCCACTTTAGGGGCATTGTTTGGAGTGTGATTCATATCATTTGATGCACCATTATTCAGCCATTTTCTTAGACCAAATTGAGAGAGAGATGGAAAGTAGGAGAAATTGGTTTCATCAAGAGCTTTGCTTGGAAACTTAGAAGACTTGAAGGGAATTTGCAAAATTGAGCTTGTATACTTTGAATTCAAGACCTAAGGTAGAGATTTCATCCTCTCATTTGTGAATTTAAGTCATTTCTTGCATGGTTCATGGAAATTTGGAGTTAAAGTCAAGAATTGGTTTAAAGTGTTGAGTTGAGAGTGAGTTCATGCATGCATGTTCATATTCTTGAATTTTGAGGTTATTTTGCATGAATTTCTTCCATGCATGTTTATATTTCAGTTGTAGTCCATGAATCCACCGTGATTTTGAGCTCAACATTGCATTTGATCTTGTTTTGGAACACTAGAGTTCATGAGAACTCATGCATGTATGATTTTACATTGTTCTTCATGTTTACACTTAATTTTTGTGTTCAATTGGTTTACCTTGGGCTTGATTTTACAAAATGATCTTTGAAACATGTTGTATTATGGGTTTCTAAATGTTTTCCAGAAAATTAGCCCAAAAGAATCGAGTTTGAAGCTTTTAAAGTTGAGTTTTGTGCTTGAGGATTAATCTAGAAATTCCAGATTTTGGATCTACGCTCGAGCGGAGGACTTCATGCTCGAGCGTACACTCTGAGTACATGCATTTTCGCTCGAGCGTAGAAATTCACGCTCGAGCGTGAAATGCATATGCCTAGAAATTCATGTGTTTTGCAGTCCGCTCAAGCGAGAGAATTCACGCTCGAGCGAGGGTCTGAGTCTCACGCTCAAGAAGAGGTCGAGCGTTCATCGAGCGTAAAAATCGTGCATCCAATACTTTTTCATGAGTTTGCAGTCCGCTCGAGCGTAGAAATTCACACTCGAGCGGAGCTCCTTTGTCTGCATGTCCGCTCGAGCGTACAAATCCACGCTCGAGCGAGACCCATGTTTCAGCAAAATTTTGAAAAGTGTTTTAAAGTATATTTTTGCATCCTCATTCCATCCTAGGCATTCCTAGGCCATGTTTAAGGCATCTTAATGAGGATAATGTTATAGAACCACACTGAGTCAAGTTAGGGGGGGCTAAGTTATTAATCCCTAGTGTGTAATTCAGTGTGTGTTCGATCTGTTACTGTGTAGGGTTGGCATCCGAGGACGCTCATTAACCTGTCTGTAGCCCAGTACTCTGTGAGTAACAATGTTGTAAAGATATGTTCAATGATGATTATTTTCTGAACAATTAACTGTACTGTTTTTTGAAGTGACACTGTTTACTGAATGAATGATGTCCTATTTATGAACTGTACTTGTGGCATCCATAACAACTTACTGTTACTGTACTGTTACTATACTGCTACTGTTACAGAGATCTCTGTCGGTTCCAATACTTGGGACCAATACTGTATACTGTTATGATGGTCATCAACTGACTGTTTGGTCTGTTAAGACCTACTGTACTGTCTTGTTATTGGATGCACCACATATGACTGATATAACTGATTTATTTCTGAAAAGACATTCATTCTTAACCTCTTTACACAGCTGTTATTCACTGGGCTTTAGCTCACTATTTATATTTATATGTAGGTGTCCAGGCACCGGACCGAAGCTAGAAGCGTCAAGCCGAGCTTATGTTTTGTTAAGCCAACCTTTGTGCCTCACTTCGAGGTTCTAGTCTGTCAAGCTAAGGCTGTTTTGGGGGTGTCTCAGTTTCACCATTCCGTCTCTGTTTTGTAATGAATGTATATATGTTTTGATTATGAATGTGACTTGTCCATAAAAGTCTTTTTTGCATTCAGATTGTCACAGCTCATTGAACATCTTTTAATTATAGTTTTGGCTTCCGCCAGCCCCTTACTCTGTATTACTGTCTTTACTGTTAAGCAGGCCTTTGGTAACCACGGGTTACTGGCCGGTTACGATGCTAAACCCATAGGGGCGGGTTTGGGTCGTGACACTTAGGCATGCGTTGAACATTAAGAATGAATTAAAAGGATAAGAAAGAAGCCTAAGAGGGATGTATGAATTAAGAACGGATTGAATCGTTTGTGACCCGTATGTGTTATGTAATGTGTAGGGTCGAGCTCAAGGGTGAATCCACCGGCAGAATACTGTGAGTAATATCTTAATAAAGATATTTTGAAGTATGTTATTTGTCCAATTACTTATTTCCCTATAAGTCTTATGAGTCTATTAATTTGAATTGTGGACAAATGTTTCAATGCCATATGGTTGGGCTTAAGGCCGTCTGCTATGAATGAAAGAATGAGTGGGCTAGAGGCCATCGGATATGAATGAATGGGCCAATGAATGGGCCAGAGGCCGTTGGATATGAATGAATGGGCTAATGAATGGGCCAGAGGCCGTTGGATATGAATGAATGGGCCAATGAATGGGCCAGAGGTCGTTGGATATGAATGAATGGACTAATGAATGGGCCAGAGGCCGTTGGATATGAATAAATGGGCCGGAGGCCGTATGACATGAATGAATAGGCCGAAGGCCGTATGATACGAATGAATGGACCAGAGGCCGTCGGACAGGAATGATTGGGCCAAAGGCCGTCGGACATGAATGAATTGGGCCCAAGGCCGTTTGATGTATATTGTTCTAAGTACCGTTCGTGTAACTTCTTTATTTGATATTATTCACTGGGCATTCGCTCACGCTCATTCATGTGTCTGTAGGTGAGCCAAGGGAGGTCCAAACCCAGCCTCGGTGAAGTTGTGTGAAACGGTCAAGGTTTTGAAGAGTCAGCCAAAACGTCTTACGCACGAGACTCATCTTCGCCATTTTGCTATTTTGTTATATTTTATCATGTTGGCGAAAACGTTGGTCTATCTTTGTACATAAGTTTTGGTTAGGCTGACTAAGACTTGGATGATCCTGTATGTACAGTTTATATGTTAACTTCCCTTTGATGTGAGTTATTAACGAATACTTATGTGAAATTTTATAATGTGCATATAAGCACGGCTCTATGGACAAAGTTTTAAATTTGCTTCTGTTTGGCCCCTTTACTCTGATGAGTTATGTTTTATAGCGACCCCGGTGTTTTCCCATTCGGTTGTTGTATCCGGACTTATGTTCCGTAGACCCTGTTGTTATATAATTGTTGTTGTTGTCCTTTAATTTCTTATTTTTGAGTTATAGGATATGTTGGGCAGGTTTGAAACAGGTTGGTTGTGTTTGGAAACCAAGGGTTGATGTCCATTTAATTCCAACTAGTGTCTATTAAATTTTCATGATGGTTCATTCAATTCCAATTAGTGATCCATTCATATTCCATTAGTGGGATTTTATGACAAACTTGTCCATTCATATTTCTAACTAGTGTTCATTTAATGCTAGTTAGTGTTCATTTAATTTCAATTAGTGTTCATTTAATTTTAACTTGTCTTTTCATTTTCCAATTAATGGGCTTTAATAACAACCTTTCAATATCACTTTTTCATCTCCCTTTTGATTTCAAAACCCTAGAACCATCTTCTCTCTCCCTACACACCTTCTCTCTAGGTTTTCATCTCCCTCTAGTGTAAATCTATACTAAGTCCTTTGTAAGAAAGGTAGAGTGGGTTGAGGGCTTCATTTTAATCTGAAAGTTTGGCGATTTGGAGCACTTTGGTTTTTGGCCTTCATCTTCTCCATTCGGGTTATTTACTTCGAGGTAGGGATTTCCTACTCCATATTATAGGTTTTGTCCTAAGTTTTGGTATTTTGATATGTTGGGGGTTGTTTGGTAATTTTGGGAAAAACTCTAATTGTTGTAATAAATTAATTTGTATAATTAATTTAGGGAAAATTGGGGAATTTAGTTGAGTTCATGAAATTGAGGAATTTATTAATTAAATGGTGTAGTTGATTTGTTTAATCACTCACCTATGAAAATGTTGGAATTATATTAGTTGATTCATTTATTTCCTGTTTAGAAATAACTGTTTTGGGCTATCGGTGGAGGATAGTCGTGATTGTTGTAGACATTGCATGTGGATTAGGAAAAACTGAAACTAATCACATTGGTTAAGTCGTTGATTTTGACTGTTGAATTAATACAAAAAATACGTGTATTGATTGTGTGTTGTATATGCCAAGTGTTTAATACATTGTATATGCATTTTGTTTGGGAGGAGATAGGGGATGTACTCCACGGTTTAAGGGAAGATAGGGGATAGACCTCTAAACCGGATTTTGTTTGGGAAGAGATAGGGGATGGACTCCATTAGCACCACTATATGTGTGCTTATTGATTTATGGAAGTGTTTTTGCATGTTGTTGATACAGCACTAAAATGTGTATCAATCGGGAAGTATGGAAGTGTTTTGGTATGAGCCTTAGTCTCATTTGTTTTGTTGATATTGGAAGAAATGTTAATGTGATATTTAGTTCATTGTTATAGTTTGGCCAGGTTCTGAGCCATATTGATATAAATGGAAAGTTGAACAAATAATGGAAAATGAAACGTGTCATCGACATTAATGTCATGAAACTGTATGTTGGGAAAGTGAATAGTTGTGTTAACCATCTATTGAATACTATTGCTTTATTCAATGCTTATATTTGGTTTAGTATGTTTCTACTGGGCTGTGGCTCACCCTATACGAGAACATCATTTTCAGGTTCAGGTGATATGCTACCTCCAAGGACTTAGCTTGGAAGGAGTTGGAGTTGAAGACTCTGTTTAGTTTAGTTGTTATTTATTTTATTTGATATTACATGTAAACAATCAAGCCAAGGGCTTAATTTGTAATTGAGTTAGTACTCACATTTTGTGTCCAAGTGTTGGCTTTGAAAGATGTAAGCCCGTAGGGCATTTACTTTTCATGTTACATGTAATGCTTTTCAATAAGAATACTCTGATGAATGGTATAATGGTTGGTTTTCTTTTATTAATGCATGTCAATGTTATATATTATGGGTTTATTTTGAGGGCGGTACATGTTTTATATGGTTTAAGGCCGTAGGTAATTTCTTGATTACTGGCCGGTTATGTCCTTAACCCATAGGGGCGGGTTCGGGTCATGACAGATCAAGTTCTCCATCTCTTTCACACTTCTAAAGTCAATTCTATTTCTGGTCCTTGTAGTTATAGTTTTAGTTTCCAAGTTAATTGTAGAATATGTGGTGTGTTTTAATAATTCAAAACACACACATGCACACTTGCATTGCATAGTTGGTTTGTTATTCCGACTCTATTTGTACATGCACAAAGGGAAGAAAGGCGGAATTGATATTGACAAACACAAGAAGAAAAAAGGGGAAAAAATGACCAAATGAATGAAGAAAAATAAATGTAGGAAGGGGGTGGGTAATTGTTTGTGCTTGGAAGGACATTGTCAATTCTTCTTTAATGGGTTTAATTGGCTATATTCTTCTCTATTTGGTGATAATGGGTTAAAAAAAAAAAAAACTATTTTAAATGAATTTTATTTAGCTAGTACCAAATAAAATTTTCTTAGCAAAAAGGAAAGTTATAAAATTTTATTACAAATTTTCAAATGTCTAGGGTTAAACATTCTATTCAACTTACTTGTTTATTTGCTTGTTGGCTTTGGTAGTTTTGACCTTTGATCTTTGCTCCACATTCATCGTATTGTTTTATTTATTTATTTTCTTCTTGCTTGATTTTCACACGATATTTCTCATAGTGCATCTCCGAGTGTATTAGTGAAAATATCATGCACTTAAAATGCACAAAATTACAATATATAGAAAAAAAAGAGTAAGTAATTGCCCAAAAATAAAACTACTTTAAAAAAAATAAAAAATAAAAACAAAAATGAAATTATTTGAAATAGAAAATGATTTATTTGTTTATTAATTTTTAAAAATAATAAAACAAAGAAAACTATATATGTATATAAAAAAAAGTACAGAAACCAAATATAAAATATAATACAAAAAAATAAATGAATTATAGGATTTTCAAGAAGTGAGACTCACAAACAAATTTTGTAAAATGTTATCTATTCATATACTTTTTGTATATTTTTTTTGCATTTCTAATCCAGAGAATGACATTGAAATAGTTTGCATTTCTTACATTAGGTCCATCTAATAACTTTAGTAAATACAGATGCAATAAATTTCATAACACAAAAACACAAACAATTATGAGATAAAGTATCTTAAAAAATAAAAGCAACATTCAATAATGATGTAGAAGCACACCTAACATTTTAATTAGAGATATAACTAGATAACTCGCCATAGAAGGGGAAAACAATATTTATTTTTCATCACAACAATTACATAACTCAATATATAATTTTGATATTTTTTACTCTTCCGCACGTCCAATTTTATATCAATATTAGAATGAATGCATGAATCATAAAAAAAGAACATTTGAGAAAATAAAGAGATGTGGTTTGAAACATTTCAATTATTGAATTCTATTAATTAATAGTTATCATGCCTCAATGGTCGGACTTCCAATAGTTGTTAGTCATTGAAGTTGAGTTCTTTAATTTCATCTATATTCACTTGATAATTTGAGAGTGGACATGTGTCAAGCCTTTAAACAAACATTTAACACATTTTTTGAATATTATTAATAAAATCCACAGTGTAATTTTTTTTTCGCAATTGCAACATGTTATTTTTTAATAAGAATTTATATTTGTTTTAGATATTTTTTAATATACAAATTATTTTTTTTAATTTTTTTATAAAAATAATTTAATAATCTCATCACTAATCATAATATATGAAAAAAGTTAAAAATGGTGTGACAGAGAAATTTCAATGTGTCGGGGTTAAAGTTTCTCTAAGTTAAATTTTTTTTATAAAAATATTAAATTTTTTTAATTATTATAAAAATATTATATATTTTTTATCTTATAAAATTTTAACACCAAATATATTAAAAAAAATTCTCTTTTTATTTATTTATAATTCTCCTTTTTATTCGGTTTTGATCACCCTGTCGGCTCTTCCCCTGTTGCTCTGCCGCCGCTTGTGTGTTAGGAGACATCACACATGTCTCTTTTGTGTTTTTTTGGTTGTTGGCAGGTACCACAAAAAACTTCCAAAGGAAGCTTCCCAACAAATAATAAAATAAAACAAATGTTTTACTCATTTGAGATCTTTGAGTGGGGGTTGCTCGAGGTTCGCGGCTTTGGGAAGTGTGAAAGTAATTAATTTTTTTATTTATGATGAAAAAGTATTTAAAAGTAAATAAGTAATGTAATTCTAATAAGTTAATAAATTATCGTTTTAGGCTTTTTAAAAAGAGAAATGTTATATATCTCAAATATTTTGTTAAATATTCTATTAAACTTTTTCATGGAGTTGGACTTTTATAATATGTGTGGGTCTCACATCTATGTGAGAGTTTTGATAAAATATTTGAAGTTCCTAACATAACTCTTTCAAAAAAAATGATACATATCTCTAATTTGAGAGCTCTAAATAGAGGGAGAAGAGTGTGGGCCCCACCTTCACAGGTATTCTCCATATCATTAGAATTATATTAGAACTCTCAAACATTATTGCTTCTCAAAAGAGGTTTTAGTACACTTTTTACTATTTATGAAAATATGTGTAAAAAAATATAAAAGCGATATGACTTAAATAAATATACTTAGGCCTCGTTTGGGAACCTTCATTTTTAGTCAAAAATTTAAAAAGTTACTAAATTAGTCAAAAAGCCAACAACCCATACAAAAAAATCAAAGATTCTCTTTTCTCTCTACTTTTTACACATTTTTTCGTAAAAAGCTAAAAAGTCATTCCAAACATACTAGTTTTTTTAACTCATATTTTAGCCAAATAACCAAAAAGTTACTAAATTAGTTTGTTCCCAAACGAGGCCTTAGGTAGTTCCCAAACAACCCTTTAAGTGTTGTTTTAGGATTTACCTCTTTTTTTTTTTTTTTTATCTTCTTTGGTGAATTTTTAAAAAAAGTTTAGGGTATAAGACAAATAGATTTTTTTTTTAAAAAAAGAATTCTAAATAAAAATTGAAAAAGTCAAAAATAAGTAAAAAAATAGGGGATCTTTTTTTTGGCTTATTTTGACTTTTTTTTCAAAATTTTTCATAAAAATGCACTTTTTAGATTCATCTTGACAACACGGACCGATAAAATAAAAAAGGACAAATTACACAAATAGTTCCTATAGCTTGGGACTTGTGTTACTTTGCTCCTTGACTTTTCA
This sequence comes from Camellia sinensis, assembly GCF_055761805.1. Taxonomy (NCBI): domain Eukaryota; kingdom Viridiplantae; phylum Streptophyta; class Magnoliopsida; order Ericales; family Theaceae; genus Camellia; species Camellia sinensis. Next base: position 167,092,092 of record NC_138970.1, read on the forward strand.
ATTGTGACACATTTGACCCTGAATTTTGAATCTTGTTCCAAATAAGGATAATTGAATATATAATTAGATTTTTCAAGGGTAAAATTGTCAATTTGATAAAATATAAATTAATTTGACAAAAATAAATATCAAACAAATATTTTTGAATTTTTTAAAATTATTTCTACCTACTAAAAATAAAATTATGTAAAACTGATAAATCTTTTAGACATTTTTCTTTACCAAATTAATTTTTATTATGTGTTTGGAAGATGATCATGTAAAATTAATTTAAAAAAATTAATCACGTAATTTTTATTAATTTTACATAATTTTATCATTGGTGGATAAAAATAATTTTAAAAAAATTTAAAGTATTTTTTTTGACATTTATTTTTGTCAAATTAGTTTATATTTTATCAACTTGACGATTTTGCCCTTAAAAAATCTAATAATATTTTCAACTGTTCTTATTTGGAACAAGATTCAAAATTTAGGATCAAATGTGTCACAATTGAAAAGTCAGTGACCAAAGTGACGCAAGTCCTAAACTATAGGGACTATTAGTGTAATTAACCCAATAAAAAAATTGACATAATTTTAAAAAAATTTACTAAAAAAAAAAAGTGACTTTTTAAAGTGTTGCCAAAGGAATTTAAGAAGAAAATACTCAACATTGTGTTTGGTAACGTTTACGTTTTCAGTTTATATTTATAAAAATTTTATAAACTAGTTTTTGTTTATTTTTAGCTTATTTTTAGAAAAACATAAACTACAAACGCGTTTGGTAATTGACAAAATGTTTAAAAAAATTTAAAAATATAAAAAAGAGCGAGAAATGGCAAGTGGTGACAAGTGGCGGCGGAAGACAGTGGTGGAAAGTGGTGACGGTGGGTGGTGGGTAGCTGGTGGTGGTGGTGGTAGGTGGGTGGGTGACGATGACGGGTGGTAGCGAGTGGGTGGTGGTGGTGGTGGTGGTAGGTAGTGGGTGGTGGTGGCAGGTGGGTGGCGGATGGCGGGTAGTGATGGGTGGTGGCGGGTGGTGGTAGTGGTGGGTGGGTGGGTAACGGTGGTGGGTGGTAGCGAGTGGGTGGTGGTGGTGGTGGTGGTGGTGGTGGCGGGTGGTGGGTGGTAGTGACAGGTAGAAGGCGGATGGCGGGTAGTGGGTGGTGGGTGGCGGATGGCCGGTGGTGGCAGGTAGGTGGCGGGTGGTGGTGGCGGTGAGTGGGTGGGTGACGGTGGCGGGTGGTAGGCGGTACCGAGTGGGTGGTGGTGGTGGTGGTGGGTGGTGGTGGCAGGTAGGTAGCGGGTGGGTGGTGGGTGATGGTGGTGGTGGTGGGTGGGTGGTGGTGGCGGGTAGGTGGCAGATGGTGGTGGGTGGGTGGGTGACGGTGGTGGGTGGTAGCGAGTGGGTGGTGGGGGTGGTGGTAGTGGTGGTGGTGGTGGTGGTGGTGGCGGGTGGTAATGGCAGGTGGGTGGCGGATGGCGGGTGGTAGCAAGTGGGTGGTGGGTGGTGGGGGCAGGTGGGTGACGGATGGCTGGTGGTTGCAGGTAGGCGGCGGGTGGTGGTGGTGGTGGTGGGTGGGTGATGGTAACGGGTGGTAGGTAGTAGCGAGTAGGTGACGGTGGCGGGTGGTAGGTGGTAGCGAGTGGGTGGTGAGTGGTGGTGGCAGGTGGGTGGCGGGTGGGTGGTGGGCGGTTGGTGGTGTTGGTGGTGGTGGGTGGCTGGTGGTAGCAGGTGGGTGGTAAGTGGTGGTGGCAAGCAGGTGGCGGGTGGTGGTGGCGAGTGGTGGATGGTAGTGGCGGGTGGAAGATAGGGGGGTAGTGGGTGGTGGTAGCAAGTAGGTGATAGGTGGTGGGTGGTGGTAGCGGGTGGTGGTGGCAGGTGGTGGTGGAGGGTGGGTAGTGAGTGGTGGTGGCGGAAGACGGTAGTGGAAAATGATGGCGGGTGGTGGCTAGTGTTTGGTGGTACAAAAAAACAGAAAACTCAAAATGGAAACACATTTTTTGTGTTTTCATTTTTTGGCCAAATTTATAAACTGAGACCACTGATTTATAAATCAAAAATTTTACCAAACAAGTTTTTATTTAAATTTTTTAAATTTTTATAAATTTAAACAGAAAACTGAAAACGTAAGTGTTACCAAACGGCACCTCAACAATTTGCTTAATAAGCATTCATTAACTATTTAGACATTGTTTGTCACTGAAATAGTCAATTCTTAAACGAGTCCTTAACAATATCAAAAAAAAAAAAAAAAAAAAAAAAATTAATTTCAATGCACATCTCACTATAATATAATTTTTTAAGTTTTTTAATATTTAATTTAACGATATACATTAACAAAATTTATTTATATAGACATTTTACAATATTTAATTTAATATTTTTTTACATATGTATCAAGGGTAAAGTACACCTTTTTTTTTCTTGAAATATTAGTGAAACATTTCTCTTCAATTTTGTGTAGCAGAAGAGGTCCAAGATATTTTTTTATAGCTAAGGTCCCTCAATACTAGTAAAATTTCGAAATTTCTCTGTATCATGGTCGAAATTTCTCTTAGTCGAATTTTCTCTATGAAAATGTTAAGGGGATCCCAACTATTATGAAAATATTGTATGTTCTTTTATCTTATAAAATCTTAATATTATAGATCCTTTTTAATTTTTTTTAAACTGATGTAAAGTACACCTTATTTCTTCTAAATTTTAGCATTTTCTCACTTTGATGTTTAACATTTGATAATTTTTTTTTTTTTTTAGGTTTACTCTCAAAATAAACTTCTATCCAATTTTAAACAAAAAAATGCCATGTTAATAGGCACGTGATGCCACGTGAACACCCATATGGCATAAAAAAATAAAAAATAAAAAATAAAAAATTACACTTTACTTAAAATTTTACTTTGGCCATTAATTTTATTTTTTGCCTTAGCCCTTAAAGTTTGTAATTTTTCTCAATTTACTCTCAAAACAAAATATTGTCCAATTTGAATGGAAAAATGCCACTTTGGAAGTCATGTTGCTTAAAAATAAATTACATTAACATTTGGTGAAATTTTCATAATTTGTTTTCTATTTTTTTTTTGAATAATTAGAAACAAATTTGACCCCAAAAAAAATCAAAAAATATATTTTTGAATTTAAAAAAAATATTTTTGCTCCAAAAAAGAGAAACTTATGAAAATAGTTAGTGTTTTTTTCACCAAACTAATTTTTGAATTTTTTCTTCAAAAAATAAATAATAAAAGGGAAACACTATGCACTGTTACGTATTTTTATGGTAAATATTATGCATTTTTATGATAAATGTTACGTATTTTTTCTAATAAGAATTACGGCAATTTGTGATTCCGAAATAAATTTACACATTTTGTGGTAATATTACACATTATTTTAGCCAATATTTTCAAACCACAAGATGTGTAATAATACCATAAAATACATAATATTATCACAAAAATGCGTAACTTCTTCTCAACCATAAATTATCATAACCTTTACTAGAAAAATATATAATATTTATCGCAAAAATACGTAATATACTACAAAGTTATGTAGCATGGTGCATGTAGGATCTCCCATTATAAAAAGGTCTGGGCTTGTCTTTAGTCTGATTTCGGACTGGAGCGTGCTGTTAGACTCCATGGACTCACCACGGAGTCACAACGATGATTCAAACCTTTCAATATTTAGGACTAGTTGAGTACTTCATTCTTACAAAAAAAAAAATAAATAAATCACGTTGATTGGATATCGATAGATATTTGATCACATCAAATTTTTGTCAACAATAATTATGATTTTAAAAATTAATTGTTAACACAATATAATCAAGTGGCTATTGATATCTGATCAACTTAATTTTTTATAAAAATGAAATACTTAGCAAACTTTACATATTCACGATTCAGGATTATCGATATGAATTGCGTGGTAAATCCACAAAAGCCCAACAGGACGCTCTAGTTGGAAAACCCAACTAGAAAAGTGTTTGGGTTTATATGAATTGCAGTCATAGTGCATAGGTTTTATGAAGAAAGAATGAGACAAAAGAAGGTAATAGTGTTAGACAAAAGGTAGAAGAGGTTGTGGTAGAAAAAGGTACTAAAAGAATAGTGGAAGTTTGATGGTGGATTCGAATATGAGAAATAGAGGGGAGTTGAAATTTGGGTTTGGATTTGGATTTTAAAACTGAACAAAAATGGACATTTGGAATAAATAAAGAAAAATTACAAATATTAAGAATTAAAGTGAAATATTGTGAAACTTAAGGGGGAAAAAAGAGAGTTAATTGCTACATTTTATGCCATGTGGCATTTCCGTTCAATTTTTTTTTTTTAATTTACAAACATTAAAAGTCAAAGTGTAAAAAAGAATACTCTTAAAGTGAAGAAACGATAAAATGGAATGGGGTCAAATGTAATTTATCATATCCATTGTTTAGTATTTAATAAAAAATTTCACATATTGGAAACAGAAGATGAAAACAAAAAACACACTATTAACTTCTTATTTTGCCTATGTTTGGCATGTGATTTTGAGATTATTTTAGTAATTAAAAGATAAGATAAATTAAAAAGTTTAATAAGATAAAATGTCACATTTAAATCATAATTATTTTATTTTTTATCTTATAAAAGTTAAACAAACTAAAAAATCTCAAATGAGGCATTCTAACTCAAACTAAAATAATAATAAAAAAATATATTAAAAAAACCAAAAAACCAACTCCAAACGCTGGGTTATGTGTTTGATTAAAAACGAAAAAAATTTGGACGCCTCGAATTCAGACAACTACTTAGTGGCAATTTGAGAAGAATGCAAAAAGTTGCGTTTTGCAACAATCCAAAAACGCCACAAGCAGCATAAAAAAGCAAGCAAGGTGATTTGGGAAGGGAAAAAAACACAAGTGGTGAAATTACCTAATTGCCTTCCATGAAATTACATAATTGTTCAAACAACTCCTTGGGTCAAATAGTAAATTTCCTAAGTTTGGTGGGGTATTTTGGTAATTGTAATGTGATGTAACATTATAAATAAATATTATACAAAAAAGCAAAAAAGTAACTTTATACTACCTTCTCAAATCACTTTCCAAAAAAGTCAAAAAAAACTTGATAAAAAATCAAAAATTAACTTTTTATCATCTTCTCAAAACACTTCTAAGTAGAAAGAGTCCTTTTTCCTTTCTATTTTGATTTCCGTAAAAGGTAATAAAATATTCTAACTGTTCTTTTTGTCTTTTTGGATTTTATAAAGCGGCGCTGCTTGAGGGCCCGAATTTCGGGGCTCGAATGCCCCGAAATTTCCACTTTAGGTAAAAAAAAAAAAAAAAAAAAGGAAAAAAGAAAGAAAAAAAGGAAACAGTTTCTAAAAATGGAAATTATGGGCATTAGGGGCAAATTTTTTAGGGCCACCAATCATTTTCCTTTATAAAGATAATAAAACGCATTCTACTCTAGTAAAGAATCTTTTCCATAGGAATTAAAATACCCTTTTATCAATAAATAAATAAATATATATATATATATATATATATTTGGTAATTACTTCTATTTTACATTTTTATGCTTTTTCTTGACTCTTTCATTTTTTACTGTTTACTTTTTTTTAACGCTTTACATGATTCTTTTACAAATTAACGAATTAAACAAAGTTAGCAAATTGTCTACACCGGCAACTAATGAGCACAAAAAATCTTATTTTTTAAAAGTATTTTACAAAAAACTCATACTTATTAAAATATAAGATTTTTAATATTTAAATATGATAAATAAAATACAAAAAAACAGAAAATAGAATTTTCTAAAGATTATCATCAGTAACTTTTTTATTAATAAATTTATAAACATACAATTGAGTCACAAAAATAGATAATTAATTAATTTATAAACATATGAATAGATGGATAGAAATTTTAAAAGTGGACTCACTGGCAAATCAAGTATTGTCCACTCATATATATTTTATGTTTGATTCAATAATTGATTTATGTGTTGGTATCAAAACTTTTCATTCGTATATATCTTTTAATTAAAAAATAGTTTTGTACGGGGGCGAAATATCCTCTATTTTCCGTACTCTTTGGACGTCAAGCTTCTCGTGACGGCGTCTATCTCTGCAACACAGAAATGGTGAGCTGCCCGGCGGTGGTGTGCCGGATAGACCCTCCGATGATCAAGTCAGACCACTGAAAGAAGAAGAAGGCTACCAGAGAGGGAGTGAGTGCTAGTGATATAGTGTATTTTCATACCTCCAACGCTCGCCTTTTTTCATATTTCTAGGCTGGCCATGCAGCCTCAAGATTGTGCGCGCACTACCTCTGCTGTCCTTCCCTGGACATGTGGCAGTGCTTATCTCTCACCATCTTACGCGTGTAAAGGCTTAGTCCTCCCACCAGTACACGCAGAACTGTCCAACGGTATTGGCGCATGCCTGGAGCAGATTTCCTCTCCCTCACGCCATTGGCCCAGGTGGCACACTGAACCGGAGTACCACGACCGGCCTATCACTAGTGGAGGGTTGCCATCACATGCACACGACCGAGCTATGTGTCGCCGGCCTGTCCCTTGGCAAAAGGGGCCAAAGAGCGATGCTCATGGCCGAGCTGATGTTGACTGGTTCATTAGGCTAACCGGTTGCGAGGTATGCCGGCCTCCACCCATCCTACCTTCATTCTCGGTCACACGAAGCCCACTTATCTCGGTTGATCGGTCAGAGGCGTGCCGGCCCTAACCGCGTCCATAGTCTAGCCCGGGCTACTTTAACTCGGTCGCCACACACCAGTGCCGCTCTGTCAAATGTAAGTGAGTCACTACTCGGTCAAGCCACAGCCTACGTCTGCCCGGCCGGTCTTCCCGACCGTGGCCATGGCCTATGCCTGCCCGGTCAATCCCCATCACCGTGCATAACGGACCAGTAGACTGTATCAACGGGGGGAACGACATGACGCCGTGAAGTCTATCACGACCCGCGCTATCGTAGCTCGGTCGTACTAACGGTGCAAATCTCCCCTCTCAATTGCCCCTTAATCCTATCCGAGCTATCGTGATTTGGATTATCCCCGTGACCGATTCGACGGACAGTGAGTTGCATCATTTCCAAGCCGAGCATGGTTGGGATCATATCTGTCGCCGAGCTATCCCATTTGGTCGGTCATTTCTTCAGCAGTCTTGTCAAGCGTCGTACCACCGTACTGACAGACGCGTTTTCAGTGCCACGTGGCTCCCTTCCATTGGGTCGTACAGCCCAGCCGTCCTCCACGTGCAAAATTCAAACGGCTGCGCCGTTTGGGTTTTTCCTCCCTTTTTATGTACAGCCCAAGAGTCATTCGAACCCATCATTGTCCATTCTCTCCTCCGAACAAACCCTAAACCTCCCAAACCTTCGAACCTCCAAGATCACTGCCATTACTGTCTCTGTGCTACATCCTCTATTTTAGTTCCTTTCGAAGGCTGCAATCGAGCTCTCGAGGTTGCGTTCACCCTCGCATCTGCCCCCTGGTAAGTTACACTACCCTTCCTTGCATTTTCTGTTACTATTTCTCAAATTTTTTATACCTGTTCTTCATTTCCGTGCCACCGTGCTTCGTGTTTTTTTTTTGTGACCACCAGTGCCCCCTTTATTTGCTTGGAACCGAGCTGTAACTTGAGGTCTCCACTTCAAAGCCTAACCGAGTTGAATACTCCATTAGATCCGCAAATAGAAATAAACCGAGCTAGGAAATCGACCAAGTAGTCTAGCGGAGATAGGGGTCAGGCCGGTAGAACACCAAGAATGCCGCGCTAACCCTTGGCCTCATTTTTTAACAATGCAGAACAAACTAGGACCGATCGGTTTAGTCCAGAACCATCACTGGTGGAGCTCAAGGACCGAGCAAAACATTTTTGACCGAGATACAAGTAAACTCACCGAATAAAACTGAGATAGATGGGCAAGTACCGATTCATGGTGAGCTCTCCCGGTGCGATGGCCGAGTTTCGTAGGGAGTTCAACATTCTAGACGATGTCATTTTAGAGCTGGCCAAGAAGGGAGATACCCCTGGGGCGACTTAGACCGGTGCCCCTTCACGGTCGTATCAATAGTAGTGGGAGGGCTCTGTTTCCCAGTTCAACCCTTGATCTGCGAATTTTTGAGGCAGACAAGGCTTTGCCCGACCCAAGTTTCAAATAACACTTACAAAATAATAAACGGGGTCACCGAGCTGAACCGTAGGCTCGGTATAAATCTCGGTCTCGCAGAAATTTTTCATCAATATAGTCTTAGTAGGAATAAGAGTGGGCTTTGCTGGTACCTCAAAGTCAAGAAAGGCCGAGCAAAACTCATAGAGGGCAACCCGGACAAGGAGACGAATGACGACGACTTCTTGTGGGTGTCCGGTCGCTATGAGGACACCGAGGCACCCATACCGGGATGGTATATTAGAAAGGATTTTGGCAGTGCGGGTGAGTTGCTCGGCTGACCGCGCTATTTTCTTTATGCATCAATTACTTTCCATGCCGATCTGACACTTGTCTTCTTTTTGTAGATAAGCACCTAGCAGCAGACTACCACCAGGCCAACCAAAAGGCCATCAGAACCCTGCTGCGCCATCCTGCCGAGGAGAGGAAGGCTTCGAAACTGCTCGGCTTCGAACAGACCTACCACTACACCGCACCGCGAAGGAGCCGGGTTACCGACTTTCTGTGTGCGCCGTCCCCAGAACCAGATCCAAACCTACCACTGATCAGGCTTGTTCCACTCACAGCCGAGCAAGAAATGGCAAAAATCAGGGCCATAAAGTCCATGATCGTTGGGGAAGAAGGCGAGTCCCAACCACCAGAGGCAACCGGGGGGACATCCTCCACACCCGCCGGGCAACAAGAAGGGGCAGTACTGGCCCTTGCCAGCGAGCAGCCGGCGGGTCAGTCCAAAAAGCGACCGAGGACGGAGCAAATCGGGCCGCGTCTGGTAGATGAAGACTCTACCGAGCTCGGGGACCAGACCGAGCAACCACAGACCGGTAAATCCAAGGGCCCAGCCACCCCCCCGGTCTAGGCGCCCGAGTTCAAATACCAGGGCCGAGCAGTTTCTGCTGAAAACTCGGTCTACGCGGACAAGGACTACTCACTTGGTTTCAATTTGACCAAGGGGTTGATCTTGCCCGCTGATATGAAAAAACACGACGAGCTTTCCGACCTCAAGGTCCTCCGCTCGGCGACAAAATCGATAGTGATGGTAAGTTCTCCATTCTTTGCTTCAAACTGTTTGCTCAGTTTTTGCTTGATTTTTCGAATACTCACGATCTCTCGCTTGTTTTCAGGCCGCGCAAAAGAACTATTTGGCCCACGACTGAACGATCAAAGTGCGGCAGAGTCTGCGTGAGGCCATCGCCGAGAATAAGGCCTAAAAGGCCGAGATAGCAAAACTCAGGGCCGCGCAAGAAGCGGTCGCGGCGGAGCGAGACATCCTGAGCCAAAAGGTCGACCGAGCTAACGAGGACAAACAACGGGCCGTGAAGTCGACGAAGGCTCGGTACCTTGCCGAGCTAAGGAAACTGCGCGATGCCAGCAAGGTAGCCATGGACAAGGCGGTCGGAGATGCCGAGGACCGGGGATACACTCAGGGCGAGAAGACTTACAAGCGTCAGGTCCAAGCGACCAAGGACATTTTTTTCCAGTGCGGTTGGAAAGCCGCCGTGGAAAAAGTTGGCCTTGGTCAGGACGCTGACATGTTCCTTAACCCCCCTGCAGCCCATATCCCGGTCTATATGCAGGCGTACGCCAGTGCTACCCAGAACCGGCTTATCGCTAAGGCAAGGAAAGAGGCCGAGGAAGAAGCCGCCGCCGCGCAACAAGCCGAGCAAACCACTGCCGAAGCATCCCAAGATGCGGAAGATGAAGTGGCTGATCGGGAGGTTGCTGTGGAGGATGGAGCAGACGATGACGCCGAGGAAAACCTGCCCGAGCAGACAACTGAGATTGCCGAGCAGACGGTGGAGGCAGCCGAGCAAACCGTGGACCTTGAACTGGACTAAAGATCTTCCTTGTTTTGTTTTTGGTTTCTGTTTTTCTTGGTTTTTTGGATGTAACGGGCTATGTCCCCCATCTTGTACTGAAATTTCCTTTATCAATGAAAATTTTTGACTTTTTGCTCGTTTACCTGCCATTTCTGTTTAGTTGGCATGTGCATAAATTCCTTGATTCAAACTGGCAGGTCGGCTTCGCCGCGCACTAAGCCGAGCTGAAATTAGAATTGCTCCACTTAAACTCACGCCTTTTCTTGAACCGAGCATAATCAGCTCGGTCTGAGCAAGAATTAGCCCTGCCATTCTGGCTTTGACAACGCTCTAAGTCTCATTTTTGGGTGGGGCAAATTAGCTCGGGTCCCAATAGGAAGTTGGGGGAAATCACAAACATTTCCTTTCAGCCGAGAAAAATCAGTTCGGCGTATATTGGAATCACCGATATCCCGATGTGGCCGAGCAAAATCAGCTCGGCCTAGCGTCGGATAGGACGCCAACATTGCCTTCGTCCAAGCAAAACCAGCTTGGATCTTGTAAGTTGGGCAATTCACCAACGTTTCGATCTGTCCGAGCAAAAGCAGCTCGGCCCATAGATTGGACAGAACTTCAATATTTCCACCTTCGAGCAAAGTCAGCTCGGCTATTATTAGTTGGGCAATTCACCAACATATCGTTCGGTCGATCAAAGTCATCTCGGCCTTAACATTGGGTAAAACACCAATATTCCATTTAAGTTGGTCAGGACGCCAACACCCAGTTGGGCGAGCAAGATTCAGCTCAACCCCTAAGCTAATTAGACGATACACCAATTACTTCACAAGCCAATCTTCCCAACGGTTTGCGCAGTATGCCTCATGCCGGCCAGAGAAAGTCAGTCCGGTTCCATTCAGATCGGTCTATTTGCCCCTGGCATCTATAATGGCCCAGTGCCCTCGCAGTGTCATTGTACGGAAAGGTGTAACATGAAACAAATAGAAGGGCTATTTTTCATTACAAGAAAATGTGCTATTTCTTACATCGAATGCCTCAAGGCTTACAGTTCTAGCTAAACAACAAAGGCAAATTACATCCTAAAAGTAAAAGATCTTAAGGTTGGCTGCATTCCACGGTCTGGGGACAGCCTTGCCATCCAAATCTTCCAAATGGTATGCCCCTCTGCCAGCAAGGCTAGTCACCTTATACGGTCCTTCCCAGTTCGCACCGAGCTTCCTCTCTCCAGGGACCACCGTGTTACCCAGCACCTTGCGCATGACCTAGTCCCCGATCTTGAATAGTCTGGGGTGCACTGCCTTGTTGTATTTTTTGGAGAGTTCTTGTTGATAAGCCGCTATGTGGATCAAAGCCCGCTCCCTTCTTTCCTCGGCTAGGTCTAGCTCCAGTGCCACTGCTTCATTGTTCAGATCTGGCTCGAAATTCTCAGACCGGATGGTTGGCATGCCAATTTCCAGCGGGATGACGGCCTCCATGCCATAGGCCAAGGCAAATGGTGTCTCCCCGATCGACCGTCTTGGCGTGGTGCGGTATGCCCAAAGCACATTAGTGAGTTCTTCAGCCCACTTCCCTTTGGCCTTCTCAAGCCACTTCTTCAACCCATCCAGGATGGTCTTGTTTGAGGCCTCTGCTTGACCATTTGACTGAGGATAGGCCGGCGTTGAATTGTAGAACTCAATCTTCAATTCTTCACAAAATCCGCGAAAGAGTTTCCCGTCGAATTGAGTGCCATTATCTGAGATGAGGGCCTTGGGTATACCGAAGCGAGTGATTACATTTTGCCAAACAAACTTCTTCACATCCTTTTCCTTTATGGTCGCTAATGGCTCGGCCTCGACCCACTTGGTGAAGTAGTCGGTTGCAGCGATGAAGAACTTGCGATTGCCCGGTGCTGCTGGGAGTGGTCCAACAATATCCAATCCCCAAAGCGCGAACGGCCAAGGACTTGACAGTGGAAGAAAATCTCTAGCTGGCTGGTGGATCTGGTGAGCGAACTTCTGACACTTCTCGCACCTGCGAACATATTTTTGCGCATCTACCTGCATGCACGGCCACCAATAACCCTGAGAAATTGCTCGGTAAGCCAAGGATCTGCCCCCAGTATGGCTGCCGCAGATGCCTTCATGGATCTCGTAGAGAAAAGCTTCCACCTTGGCGGGGTGGACACACTTCAAATATGGCCCGGTAAAGGACTTCTTATACAAGGCCCCGGACGGGGAGAGCCAAAACCGCTCTGACTTTGCCTGGATCTTGTGGGCCGCCTTCTTTTCTTCCGGTAGAATTCTATCTTTCAGGAAGGCGATGATAGGATCCATCCAAGAAGGTCCTAAGTTAGCGCAAAGTATCTCGGTTACCTCTGGTTCCTCTATACTTGGCCGCGGTAAAAATTCGATCATCAAGGGATTAGGAAAGGCTGTCTGAGTAGAAGTGAGTCCGGCCAATTCATCTGTCGTGTTATTTCCTTGCGGTTGATCTGTTCTACTCTTATGGCATCGAACTTCCTAATCTCTGCACGCACCAGCTCCTGATACTTGGCCATTCTTTCATCCCTGGCCTCATACTCCCCTGAGACTTGATTGAGCACCAGCTTGGAGTCGCTGAAGACCATAAGGGCTGTGGCTTTCATTCTTAACGCGCTTCTTAGTCCGGCAAGTAGGGCCTCATACTCGGCCTCGTTGTTGGAAGCTGGGAAGCCAAGCGTAATTGCTTGCTCGATAATCAGCCCGTCCGATGAAGTCAGCACAATTCCCAGCCCGGCCCCGTGTCTGTTCGATGCCCCATCCACGAAGAGCTTCCACATCTCGCCAATGAACAGCTTCCAGCAATCAGAGGGATTTTGGGAACTCCTCAGATCCAAGTCTATGACCGGCTCATTCTGGTCTCTTTCCTTGGCTTGGTCAATTCCTCCCTCCAACAAGTCACTTGCCCCCGCCGGTTCGGTCACTCTTTGCCCTTCCTCCTTTTGCGCACCAACACTAGTCCCTATCGCCTGAACCGTGGGTTGTGCTAAATCCGCACCGGCCAAGTTAACCGGATAAATCGGATGGGTTCCAGGGGCAAATTCCGCCACAAAATCCGCAAGAGCTTGCGCCTTGATCGCGGTGCACGGGCGAAACTTGATGTCGTACTGTCCCAATTCCACGGCCCATTTCAAAATTCTTCCAGTGAAGTCTGCCTTTTCAAAAAGCACCTTGAGCGAGAATTCGGTTAACACAACTATTGTATGGGCATGAAAATAGTGTGCCAACTTTCTTGACGCCATCATTAGGGCCAGCGCCAATTTTTCCAAGGGAAGATATCTCGTTTCGGCTGGGAGCAGAGTCTTGCTTACGTAGAAGATCGGTAGGTGCTGAACGCCTTCAGCACGGACCAATACCGCACTGACCGCGTGTTGAGAGACAGCCAAGTAGAGGTACAACTCTTCGCCCGGCTGAGGTGTGACCAAAATAGGGGCTGAGGAGAGATATGCTTTCAGGCGCGGTCGCACTCATCATCCCAGAAGAACTTGGACTTCAAAGTTTTAAAGAAGGGCCTACAACGATCCGAAGACCAGCTGATAAATCTGTTCAACGCGGCTGCCATCCCGGCAAGATGTTGCACGTCCTTCGTGGAGTTAGGACGCTCCAGCTCTTGTATTGCCTTGATTTGTGATGGGTCGGCTTCGATTCCCCGATTTGTAACCAGAAAACCCAAGAACTTCCCAGTGCCAACTCCGAAGGCGCATTTGGAGGCGCTCAGACGAAGCCTGTGATGCTTTAGGATGGCAAACATTTCTGCTAGGTCGTCGAGGTGTTAAGACTTCTCCCTACTCTTCACCACCATGTCGTCGATATAGGCCTCCATTGTTCGGCCCAAAAGAGGAGCGAACATCTTTGTTACCATCCTCTAAAAAGTCACCCCGACGTTCTTCAGTCCGAACGGCATGACTTTGTAACAATATAAGCCCCCGGGAGTAGTGAACGATGTGATCTCTCGGTCCAGTCTATACATAGCTATTTGGTGGTAGCCGCGATATGCGTCCAGGAAGCTAAACCTCTGATGGCCAGCGGTTAAGTCCACCAGATGGTCAATTCGAGGGAGGGGAAAGCTATCCTTTGGGCAAGCACGATTGACAGTCTCGTAGTCAACGCAGACTCGCCACTTGCCGTTCTTCTTTGGAACCACCACCGTGTTGGATATCCATTGAGGGTAGTGCACTTCTTCTATAGCCCCAGCTTCCAACAGGTTCTTCACCTCCTCCGCTACTACCTCAGCATGGTGCAGGGCTAAGCGGCGTGTCCTTTGGATGACGGGCCGTGCATCAGGGAAGACATTCAACTGATGGCAAATGAAGCTTGGGTCAACGCCAGGCATATCGTAAGGCGTCCACGCAAAGGCCTTCAAATTAGAAGTTAAGAATTTGACATAATCTAACCGCTCGGCGCTCGACAAAGACGATCCCAAGAGGAAGAACTTAGACGGGTCATCCTCATTGATGCGCACTTCAACCAAATCCTCTACCGATTTCTCCTCGGCCTTCCTTCCTACGTCTTCAAGGACCTCCTTCCCTTCAGGCCCCTCTATCATTTGGACGAACCCTTTGGCTGCTCGGCTGCCATTTACCACAACGAAGCATTGTTTTGCCATCAACTGGTCTCCCCAAACCTCTTCGATTTGCCCGGTGGGCGCCGAAAAGCACATAACTTGATGGAAGGTAGACGCAACTGCTTGCATGGCGTGCAACCACCCCCTGCCTAAAATTAAGTTGTATGTGGATGAAACTTTCAGCACCCAGAATTCCACCTGCTTTACTACAGAACCCGCTCTGACTGGCAAAATGATCTTTCTGATCGGCCACTCTGGTTGAGAGTTAAAACCAACCATGGGGGACGTCGCGGGAGCCAAGTCTTTGCCCTCCAACTTCATTTGTTTGAACGCGTCATAATACATAATTTCGACCGAGCTCCCCTGGTCGATCAAGATTCTCTTGATGTCAAAGTCTTTGACGCGAAGAGTCACCACTAAGGCATCATTGTGGGGCATCTGGATCCTTTCCAAATCCTTACTTGTAAAGGTAAGGACGTCTTTTGGCTCGGTTTTGCCCCTCTTCACAGTGGGCTGAACAGAGAGCACTTCCCTCATATGCTTGGCCTTCTTGATCATCCCTCTCAGCTCGCAGACCCTGGCTGGTTCAATGATGCCATGGATAACGTTGATTACACCTTGCGGGTCCGCATCCAGGGCGGCTAGGTCGTTTGGCTCGGCTTGCCCTAACGGTGCGGCCTTCATTCCCCCATCTATGTATTGGTCAAGATGTCCAGCCGCCACCAACTCCTCCAGGTGTTGTTTGAGCGGCAAGCATTCCTCCGTTCGGTGGCCCCGTTCTTCATGAAAGGTGCAGCGATATTTTGAATTGAAGCCCCTCTGCGCACTTCCCAACTTGGCCGGCCAACGGACGAAGGGTTCACCTCGAATCTCGCTCAAAATACAGTAGATGGGGATTTTAAAGACCGTGGTCATTCCAGTCCGTGCATTCAATTTCCTCTTGGCGTCCTCCGCTGTATCACGGGGAGTGTCAGCCCGATCGTTTCGGCGGCCCTTGTTTCTGTCATCACGGTTTGAACCATGGCGCTGATCTTTTGACCGGTTGTTTGGGCGGTTATCCTCCTGCCCGACCGAGTGAACTTTCCCCGCCACCCTTTGGTCCGCAACGGCCGGATTAGCCTTCTCGGTCGCGGAGGCGGCGTCATCCTCCACGCGAATGTGCTCATTGATCCGCTGCATCAATGACTCCATGCTTATGGGTTGATGCATCGTGAGTGAATCTCGTAGCTTATGTCCAACTGGGAGACCCCATTTGTATTGAGCGATCGCCAGATTGGTAGGGCAGTCGAGGATCTCATTGTAAGGTTCCCAGTACTTCGCATTGTATGCCTTCAACAAACATCCAGACTCCATCTTGACGCCCAGGAGATGGTCGACCTCCTTCGGCGTTCGTGTGTTGGTTTTGAATCTGGTGATGAAGGCTTTCGCTAGTTGCTGCCACCCCTCAATACTCCCCTCCGGCAGCCTTTCGAACCACTTCAAACCCAGCTCTCCCAGGCTTGCTAGGAATATGAGGCACATCAAGGCGTCGTTGCGCCGATGGCTAGCCATCACTTGCTGGTAATGGCTCACATGCATGTACAGATCCGTCTTGCCGTCGTACAAAGTGAACTTTGGCTGGTGGAATCCGACGGGGAGTGGTGTACTCTCAATCTCTGGAGACAGCGGCGTGGCTGTAAGTCGCGCCAGCTCTTTGTCCACCAGTGCAGGGGCTATCACTTTGGGGGGTGGCATCGCCACTTCCTCACTACAACGAACCGGAGCGCTCAACCTCTGCAATGTCGACACTCTTTGAGCCTCCCGACGGCGCGCCCTCTCCTCCAAAACATCCCTCAAGTCCCTAGAACGAGTGGAGAAAGAGGATTGCGACGTTGGCATCGGGCGTGAGGGGTGGTAAGTGCTGTCGCGAGAGAGGGACCTACCCTCTCTTTGGTCGGAATCTCCAACCCCATAGTTTCTGGTGATGGAGAGAGAGTGAGTCCTCCCCTGGCGGCGATTGCTACAACGAGGGGACGGGGTGCGCTCACTGAAGTTGCCCTCTCCAGCAACACCTTTCCCTTTAATCTGGCGTTTCAGCAGCTCCATCTCCGCCGCCATCTTGCGAATGAGGGCGTCTTGGTCCTTGAGTTTGTGCTCTAGGTGCTGCGCATGGGACTCCCCCCGGCGTCGGCGGCCTTCTGGACTTTGCGAGCGATCAGTACTCCTCCCGCGTTTGTCTCGTGCACCTCGCGAAGGGGTCTCTAAGCCCGCCATGGCTGGAATATTTGGGGGGCCTTCTCTCAGGCGGACATACTCAGGTGTGACGCCATCGACGATGGACAGTGGGGCTTCGTCATTGTTGGCCATGGAAATGGTCGAAGAAGCTTAAAGAACAAGGGTTGAGTACCAAAGACTTCCCACGGACGGCGCAAATTGTACGGGGGCGAAATATCCTCTGCTTTCCGTACTCCTTGGACGTCAAGCTTCTCGTGACGGCGTCTATCTCTGCAACACAGAAATGGTGAGCTGCCTGGCGGTGGTGTGCCGGATAGACCCTCCGACGATCAAGTCAGACCATTGAAAGAAGAAGAAGGCTACCAGAGAGGGAGTGAGTGCTAGTGATAGAGTGTATTTTCATACCTCCAACGTTCGCCTTATTTCATATTTCTAGGCTGGCCATGCAGCCTCAAGATTGTGCGCGCATTACCTCTGCTGTCCTTCCCTGGACAGGTGGCAGTGCTTGCCTCTCACTACCTTACGCGTGTAAAGGCTTAGTCCTCCCACCAGTACACGCAGAACTGTCCAATGGTATTGGCGCATGCCTGGAGTAGATTTCCTCTCCCTCATGCCATTGGCCCAGGTGGCACACTGAACCGAAGTACCACGACCGGCCTATCACTAGTGGAGGGTTGCCATCATATGCACACGACCGAGCTATGTGTCGCCAGCCTGTCCCTTGGAAAAAGGGGCCAAAGAGCGATGCTCATGGCCGAGCTGATGTTGACTGGTTCATTAGGCTAACCGATTGCGAGGTATGCCGGCCTCCACCCATCCTACCTTCATTCTCGATCACACGAAGCCCACTTATCTCAGCTGATCGGTCAGAGGCGTGCCGGCCCTAACCGCGTCCATAGTCTAGCCCGGGCTACTTTAACTCGGTCGCCACACACCAGTGCCGCTCTGTCAAATGTAAGTGAGTCACTACTCGGTCAAGCCACAGCCTACGTCTGCCCGGCCGGTCTTCCCGATTGTGGCCATGGCCTATGCTTGCCCGGTCAATCCCCATCACCGTGCAAGACGGACCAGTAGACCGCATCAGCGGGGGGAACGGCATGACGCCGTGAAGTCTGTCACGACCCGCGCTATCGTAGCTCGGCCGTACTAACGGTGCAAATCTCCCCTCTCAAGTCTGATTGATCTAATTTATAAAATAGTAATCCATATTGGATCATTCCACATGTAAAATGTCACAATCAAATAACTTTTAATTACAATTAAAAAAATCAATAATAATCAAACACCACATAAGTATAACTAATTTTTTTTATCATAATTAAAATAATAATGACAATAGATCATAAAATACCATAATAAGTCATAACTAACAATATAATGAATTATAACTAATACCGCTTGACAAGATTGAGAGAATTGTAACAAAAAAAATAAAGAAGAATATTATATATTAACCCCCCCCCCCCCCCAAAAAAAAAAAAATTAATAGATTACATTTTTTACGTTTAAGATACCCAAAAAGAATTGCTAAGGATATTTTAGCCTTGTTTAGTTTGTGTTTTAGATGCAAATTTTGAAGAAATTTTTTAAAAATTTTGTTTGATTTATTGATTTTGGAAATTTTTTTTCTAAAATCACTCTCTCTAAAATTTTCCAAAATTTTGGCCTTGTTTGGTCTCTAAAAATTTTCTAAAAAATTTATTATGTTTACAATACCCAAAAAGAGCACCCAAAAAGAATTGTTAAGGATATTTTGTCAAGGATTGAACATTCTTAACAAAACATTTTTTTTTGTTTTTTTCTTTTTATTTCTTTGTTTTCCGACAACGGTAAGACTGAAAAAGGCACCTCCAAACTCCATTCTCGGCCTCTGCAACGTTTGCTCTTGCTCTGCACACACAAACTAGGTATTTTCTCTCTCTCTCTCTCTCTGAAATCTCACATTATCGCCTCTCTAACTATGTGGTGCTTTAGGTAGCTTGCGGTGGACGAAATTTGATATTTGAAGAGCGGTTTTGAGGTAGAATCATTATGTCTACTTTATTAGTTGCTTTTTGTACGTTTTTGCTAATTTTGCAATTTTTTTTTTAGTCAGATACATTGTGTTCTATTTTTCTGTTGTTGAGTTCTGATGAAATCATGATTTATTTATTTATTCATTTATTTATTGTGTCTGTGTGCTCTGATTTTTGTTCCATTGTGTTTTCTCTTCTTGGTTGATTGGTTTTTGCGCTGATTGTTCTACTTTGGGGGAAATGATAGGGAAAACAAATATTTTGTAAACTTATATTTTCATTGGGTTTGGTCCCAAAATTGTTTTCTGTGAGGGAAAAGTAGGAATCTTTTTTTGGTCCTTTTTCACATTTTGATAGCAGGAACAGTAGTCCCTTTAAGATTGCCTTGCTTTATTTCCATAAAAAAAGGAAACTGGTTGCTCATGATGATAGGTGGGGGTTTTGTAATTGATGGATTTCAATCTAAACAAATGAGAAGCTAAGACGGTGGCCGTGACTGTGTCGGAAACCTAAAACTATATTTGTTGGACACTTCTTGACGTATGTCCGACACTCGTCAAAGTGTATCATGTTTTAAAATGTTTTTTAGACTTTGGACATTTGGAGGACACTCACGTCTATCGTTTAAACACACGTGTTATATATTAAACTAATTACAAGTTTAAACAAAATAACTTAGAAATACTAATAAAATAAAAACAATGTAAATTTATAAAATCAAGTGTTATATTGTATTCTTTGTATTATCGTTGAATTATACATTCATATATATAAAACATAAAATAAACATATAAACTTATACATTTTGTATGCTTCCCCTACGTGTCGTGTCTTGTATTTTTTTAAAGTTGGCTCGTTCGTATCGTGTTGTGTATCCGTGTCCATGCTTCTTAGATCGGAAGTAACTTGATAGAAAAATTTAGGGCCAATTTCACTTTACACATTGTGGTTTGCCAAATTAACTCCACAACTAGCTTTTGATCCAAAGTAGCTGGCTGTGGGCCTATGGGGTGGCTCTATTTGCACCAAAAAAAGTTGGTTGAACAACCCATTACTTAGAGCACCCCAAGTGAAATTTTGATTTTTTTTATTCACTTTGAACACCCCAAATAATTCCATTCTTACACAACTAGCCTCTGCCGCCGGCAGACCGCCTCCGCCGCCATCTTTTGATGCCTGACATCCTGTTCGCCATAGCAGTTTGCACACCTCCTCCTCATCTCTTCTTCTTCTTCTTCTTCTTATTCTTCTTCTTCTTCCTCCTCCAAAAACCCTATATCTTCTTCTTCTTGCTTCAAAAACCTTAGATCTGAATTAGAAAAAAAAAAAAAAAAAGAAAAGGGGTTGGGACGGGGGGTTCGTGACGGGGAGGTTTCATATCGGAGTAGGTGGCGGCAATGGCAACGCTATTGGAGGGGTTTCGCTGCGAGAAAGGGGACAGTTTGGGGAAGAGAGTCGCAATCGCGGAGGGGGTTCGTGACAGGGTGGACGATAGCTAGGGTGGGTAATTGCGATGGAGGAGGAGGCTGGGTTAGGGTTTTGTAGGTGAAGAAGAAGAAGAGGCAGCATCGACGGCGATGGCGACAAGTAGGAGCAGAGGAAGGAAGGAAGGAAGAAGAAGAAGAGAAGAAAAAGAAGGGACCGTGCTGACGAATGGTTGGCCAAAGTGGAGAAGGTGTCGGAATAACTGGCCGGAGTAGGGAGGGCCTTATCGGAGTGTGAAACGGCTGCCTAAGAGAAGTTAGGGTTTTGAGCTTTTTTGGTAATTTCATTTAGGGGTATAATTAATTTTTTGTATGCAAATTGGGGTGTTCAACCAAATTTGTGGAGTGCAAATAGAGCCACCTGAGCCTATGTGGAGAGTAAATAATTTTTATAACAAAAATACCCTTTATTAACAATTCCAAAATTTAAAAAAATGCACTGCACCAATGCTACTTATTTGTTCTCTCTTCAGTCTCTTTTTACTTTTTGTGGGTGGGGGTGGGGAAGTTATGATAGTAGGGGAGTGAGACTATGTACAAGTGATATATATATATATATGAGTTTTTACTTTTTTGTGGGGGGGTGATGTGTTTATTGCAACATGACAGAGGGTCATCTACATATGGGCCAAAAATTCCATGTTACTAAAACATGGATTGTTTCGGTACATAGAACGGGAACAGGTACGCAGTATGCCGCACGCTCTAAATTGCGGTACAATAGGGGTAGACTTGTGTAATTTATACTATAAGAATTTAAGGCACTACTAGTCTAAAGTATTTTTTTTTAAAAAAAAAAAAAATTAGATTTCCAATAAAATGTAATTTTTTTTCTTCAAATTAATCATATAGAAACAAATTTATACGAGCATTATGTGACCTATTTTTTAAATTTTGTCATGTCAAAACTTCACTCAGCTTTAGTTTATTAAATTTGATAAAAGGAAATATATTGGAAAAACTTTCGGATCGCTATGGATCACTTCATTCACCATATTAGAACAAAAGTATATCACGTTTTGGAACGTTCCAAAACGTAATTCATTAGGTATCCATCACAAGGGTTAAAATGAAATTTGCCCAAAAATAAATTGGAGCTATAAAACAAGTAGCTTCTCATAAAATATGTTGTAGGCTAGAAAGGCGAGCACTGTAGTACATAGAGTTGAGTACAGGGCTAACTTTTTGTATTTGTCATGTTCTTTTCTCTTGTTTGGCGTAAAGGGTACTACTTGTTATCCTATTTATATGAAGGTCATGTGATTGATAATGAATTCCCCATATATTCTATAATTTTGTTAGCATATGCCAGCTCGTGTCAAAGCATATCAATCCGTTAGGATTTACCTTGATCCCCGAGCATCCATACAAGAAACTCAATGACACGGTCTCTCTCTCTCTCTCTCTCAAATGAAATAAATATCCCCAACGAGGTGACATTTTGATCGACACCTTTGTCTCTAGCCACCAAGTCATTAGATCCCAGAGTCTCGCGACGCTACGTTGAAGAGCTCAACATACAGTCCTTCCTCCCTTGGCTTAGGTAGTAGGGGCATGGTTTAAAATATCGCCGATACTGTTACGTAAAGGTATTTGGATCCTCCACTACAGATATGTGTACTTGTATCCCCAAGGGAACAAATCACAGTTGTATCGGCTGATACAACATATACTATTTCATATTGGTGCTGTATTGCTGTATTTGTCCTTATCGACTGATATGGCCATATTTTAAGTAATGCAACCCTTATTTCAACTGATACGGTTTACATAACCTCTTTAGGTATACAACACACCCAAACTCGATCTAGTCACATTTACATTATTTTTCTACCTTTCTCTTTTTTGTTTGCTACTCTCCACTTTTTTAAATATTGAGATCTCCTCATTGAAATCTTAATCTTTCAAGCTTATTCTCAGCCCTACTTTATAAAATGGTTAATTTGTTATTGAATTTTTTTATTGGTGTTTCCATTTCATGTAACTGGATAATAGATCCATTATGTCACGGATGCTCTTGAATTCCAACTACTTGTAGTTAGTGCATGTCCATTAGTATTGTTTTACCACAAATATTGTGATTAAGGGAAGCATTTAGAAAGGACGAGTTGGAACAACAATTTTGATTCCATTGATTCACGCATGAATGTTGAAAACTAAACCCTACTCCAAACCTGTTGATTCACTAAGAATACCAGGAATGAAGACATCAACAATATTCCACAGAACACGCAAAAGTTAGAGAATGAGCAAACTCACTCAAAGTTTCATAAATCATCAAAAGCTATTGAGCCATAAGGCTTACATCCTTATTTATAATAAATCTATTTTTTTTAGAACAAAAACTAATAAAATAGGAAAATGAAACCAAAACTTTAGGAAAGTTAATAATTTGGCATCTATACTAAGCCAAACTATTCCTAATTACCTTTTACTTCCAAAATAGCTATAAAAGAAAAAAAAAAGGGTACTTACGTGTAGGTCCTAATAAGTGAACTTATTGTCTAATAGGTCTTATGGAAAAAAATTGTCATAAAAAAGTCACTAATTGTAAGTTTTAGTGACAATTTATAAAAATCATGACAAAAAAAAAGTCACTAATTGCCAATTTTTACCGACATATATAAAAAATTGTCACACAAAAATTATTTTTAGCGACAATTTAATAAAAACTTATTTTCAATAGGACTTAATGGGAATTAAGTCAAACTATTAAGATCTATTGGTAGTTTACCCAAAAAAATATTTCTAAAGTCACAGCTACATCATTCTAACCAGCTTGAGAAAACTCGTTGTCTTCAAGTTTTCACTGCTCAAAATAATTTTATATGCCTATACTTGTCCGCATCTACTTTGTATTTAAGATTAATCTTTTTTAATATCCATTGACATAAATTTACTAGAATGGTCCATTGATAAGAAACTCATAGCTCATTGTTGACCTAAAATTTAATTTCACTAGTAAAAGACTTTTGATCAAAATCATCTTTTAACGGGTTTTTGTCCTCTTTATTGGACACACAAAACATTGGCCTACATAGATGAACCACAAATAAAGGCTTGAATGATTATTAGTAGCCAACAACTTGTGCTACCTTATCATGCGAGACATCAAACCACTATCAAATAAAGGTTGGGACACTTTGGTGACTTCTTGGGCAACTTGATATCACTGTCATTAACTTCTGTGGCTTTCTTCTAATGCATCAAGTATGAACTTGACATTTATGTTTGTCATCTGTATTGATTTTTTCGCCCACAATTGGATCTGGGGTAGTAGACAGTAAGGTTGATTTACAACGGTTAAGTCTACGATATATTGTGCCACTGCGTTAATCGCATGAACCATCTGTTTAAGTCGTCCCTTCCATGGAACATACCTTGTTCTTTACAAATCTTCAACAGTGGCACTCCAACCACATGGTTGATGGTGCTCCTTTTAGCACCATGATCAGGACTTGAGCTCTAATACCAACTAATGTAGGGAAGCATGTAGAAAGGATGAGTTCAACGATGTTGAGTCCATTGATTCGTGCACAATGCCATAAACAAAACCTTCCTCTAAACTCGTTGATTCATCAAGAATACAGGGAATAAAGGCATCAACAATGGTTGATTCATATTCATTAATCAAAGTACAAATATTGTTAGAGAAAGAGTAAAGTAACTCAAAAGTTTCATTACATTAGAACTCATTGAGTTATATGGCTTGCGTAATTATTTATAATAAACCTAATTCTTGTAGAACGACAAACTAATAAAATAGGAAAATAAACTCAAAACATTTTAGGAACCTAATTAATTTAGCATCTTCTATATTAAATCAAAATAATTTTGATTCTCTATTGTTTCCAAAATAGCCAAAAATAAAAATATTATTTTTAAAATCACACTTCCATCATATTGGCTTGTGCTTGCTTCATTATTGTGAATTATGAATTATCAATCGTAGTAGGTTTCCTAATTATCCTAGCAATGATTCTCTTACCATATGAGCTTATCCACTTTTTGGCCACAAAATCAACATGAAATTCAATTTAACTATAGAAAATATATTTTTAGTTGTCCCACTGTTGATGAAAACCATTAGAAAGATTCAAATTGTGGTAAATATGATCAGAAGACTTAAAACTTGCCTATCAATAAGTTTCTTTGGCATTTGCTAATACCTGGAAAAAAAAATAGAAGCTCAGTTTTGGAGTCCCATTACACAATGACCGATAATCTTGATAACCGTTACACGTGACCACGATCATTACACTACCTGATACTGTGATTTAAATCCATGATTGGGAGACTAGTGCGGTCAACCTTACTGCAGGTAGAGATCGTGCGGTATAATCACCCCAGTGAGTTATATAGTTGAATGAGTCCCCCACAACTATGGAGAAAGGTTGTGTCCCACAAATACAATATCTGTAGTAAAAGCTGGTTTCGCTCTTCTCTCCCCTTATCTTTGTGCTCCTTTTTATGGAAAGGTATCCTATCTGCTTCTCATCTTAATTCTAGTTCTGATAATCTGCACCTGAACAATCTAGTGTTGAAATTGGGATCGGGAACTGGTATTCTATTCTGGACAGATTCTTCGATCAATCCCAAACCTCTTTCTTCTGTTTTTCCAAGATTATTTTCATTGTCCCTTCAAAAATTATTCTTCGTATCCTAGATCTTCTCCTTTTCAGAAGCAGATCCATTCTGGAATCTCCATTTTTGTAGGAGCCTTCGTATTTAGGAAGTTCAGAAACTTCACGATCTTCTCCAAATTATCAATCACGCCCTCCCACGCTCTGATCACCATGATAGGTTCCATTGGAATTTAGACAAATCTGGCAGCTTCATGGTTAAGTCCTTTTGCAATCATTATGAAGCTGCCTTGGCGGTGAGAATGATTCCAGTATACTTTTGTGGAAGAATGTTGCCCCACCTAAAGTAAAAAATTTCTGCTGGTTACTGTTCAAAAAGTAAATTGCAACTCGTGAATTGTTGATAAAAAGATAGCTTCTGTGTGTTCTGCCATCAACACCCTGAATCTGTGGACGACCTGTTTCAACACTGCCACTTCTCTCGGTCAATTTGGTCTGCCATTCTTTGCTGGTGGGAAATTGAATGGATTTGCCCTTTTTCCATTGTATCCCTTTCTCATTGGTGGTTTAACTCTACCTTCAAAAGCCTCAAGAGAATGAACTGCTGGGAAGCTTTGTTCCTTAGTATCATTTGGAACATTTAGCTTTCTAGGAACAACATCATATTTAATAACTTTCAAGTGCATTGGGATAAACTCATTAAAGATATTAAATTGCACACAGCTTTCTGGACCAAATCAAATTCAGGTCTTTCAAGTTTCTTCATCCATAATTTCTTGCTTCACATACATGAAGTTCGGATGATCAAATCCAAAAGGAGACTCTCCCTTCCTTCTTGACTGGCTACTAAATCTTCTAAAAAATGATTCCAGTTCGAGGTTGGGATCATTTAGTGATTTATTGTACTCCTCTTATTTGTATTTCAGTTGTTTTCTTTTAGCGCTTTAGATTGGCTCCTTGCCTTCTATCTTTCCTATGTATCCTCTGGGGTTGAATCATGATTTTGTTTGATAGTTCAAACTTTCATGCTTTCTCCTCTTAGCTGCTTATTGTAACCTCTTCACTTGGTACTTTGCATTAGTTCATCAATAAATTTCCCTTTTGCCGATCCAAAAAAAAAATCTATATATATATAAAGTCGAATGATTCACTTGAGTCTTGCAGTCTAAATTCATATCCTGCATGGCATAATTTCCTTGCTGGGGATATTCTTTTCTGAGTAAATCACTCAAACACTTGTCTTCATAAAGGATGGACATGTGAAGCCAAATGTAAATCTTTAATCTGATGTATACACGACAAATCATTGTGCAACTCATGGGAATAGGTCATAGACATTCATATTTCCTACCCTTGTAGGATTGCTCATCACAAAGTGAGGATGGTGCTTGCAAAGTGTGAATTTGTTTTTGGATCCGATGGACCTTTCTTGTATCAGTCTTATCTTTTATGTGCTTTGGAGGGCCTTAAAATCATGTGTTCCCACTCGCAGTGGTAGAGATTGGGCCTTCTATCATTTTTGCTTTATGATGGCACATCGATAGAAATTTGAGGGACATGACTATTTCAGGGCATGTCCCTTCACAAAATTGAAAGCTTATTTTCTCTACTCTATATTATACAAGTTAAAGTTTCATTCATCATTTTAATGTGTTGTTCTCCAAAATATTTTTGTAACCTAAGAATTAAAGGCTTAAAATTCAAAAAATATTTATAATTAAATTTTATTAACTGTCCAAATTTATTTAATTATTAAATAATCAAATTTATTTAATAGTATTCTGAAACCCCCAACCCCCATCCCCTCCCCCCCCCCCCCCCCAAAAAAAAAAAGAAGCTCATATAGAGCGGGTTTATAGGCAGGCTTGATATTTAGAAGTTTTCTTAGGAGTGGACTTGGAATGATTAGATGAGGCCCAATGTTGGGCCGAGCCGAGCTTGCGATGATGCTTATATTCTTTCCATGTAATGCAATTCTCATGATACTTTGTTTTTGTTAATCTTGGTTGACTATTAGATATAGATTTACTTTTTTGTATTTAGCATATTTAATTTTTTTAAAAAAAATAGTTAGATATATGATGTTCTATTTTTGAGTATTGTTGGAATGCTGTTTTTTTTTTTAATTTTTTTTTTGTTCTATTGCATTTCTATTCTGATTTTTTCTTGGCTTAAATGAAGTGCTGATTTTTACTCATGTTTTATGTTTTTGTCTAGTTGGTTTCTGTGTTGTTTTTCGGTGTCTCAAACAATGCCACCAAAGAAGAAAGGCTCTCATAAGATGACACCACCACCAAAGAAAGGCTCCACTTCTGAGACAACTCAGCCTGATTATCCTAAGGAAAAGAACATAGAAAAAGAACACGAGAATGTGTGTGATTTATCTCAGGAAGAACAAATGCTTGAAAAAGGTGGTAAAAGGAAAAATGATGAGGCTAGCCAAGGGAAAATTGATAAAATTATCCGGGAGCCTAAAATGCTGAAACTATCTTGTGGTCGTGCCACATCTACTAAACAAGTAGAGTTTGACATTACACAAGAAAGTAATGTCAACAAGAGTTTTTATGAAATACATTCTTCACTCTCTATGACACCTTACACTGTTAAAAAATTCAATGAGTGTAATTATTTTTAAAATTTTGAACCATTTGATTCTACTTTGGATGAGTGGTTATGTGGGTAGACAGACTTGTGGTGTCCAATTTATAGACAGTGGGGTGAGTATCGTCCTAATGATGATTTGAGAAGAGTGCTACGGGGAATGATTTTAAGTGTGTGTTTTCTTCATCAGAGAAAAGAATTCTATGGATCCTTAGGTTGTGTTAAAAACTATGGACTTCGATTCGTTAGAAACTATGTGGGTGAGGAGGAGACTCAAACGGTTGAAGTTATCCTCCTATATAGGTCATCTAAGCCAAACACAACTATAAAACCAAGTAAGTTTGATGGTAGTGTTGTCAATGAAGGGATTAAACAAGATATGGCGGATTTGTGCACTGTCATTTTTGACAAGATACTTAAGGTTGAAAATCTTGAAGTTGCGGAGGACTTGAAACATCTTCACAAGTTGATGGTAGGTAATGCTTGTATTAAAACTATCAGTGGCGTGCGATGGTTCATTGCAAGTCATCCATCTTTATGGCATTGGCGAACCAAACTTCATTTCTTTGGAAAGGTTTGGAATGAGTACATACAAGGACAGTGCAGGCATAAACGTTTGGTGCTTAACAGTGTTAGAGTTACAATAGATGCGGCAATACGGCTTGTGTCTTGTGCAACTGATTGGCAAACTAGAATTCCGGCCAATACTCCGTTTGAAAAGCTAATCAAACATCGAAATGCACGTGTCTACCGTAATAGGCCAATGGACTTGCTACACTTTGTGAGAGACTTTCTTGGTCATATCAATGACAAGGACGAATTTGGAAAGAAGATGTACATTGATGAAGCAGTGGAAGGATATTACTCGAACGAGCAGTGTGTTGAGAAGATGATTGGCGACATATTCCCGTTGTTTCTAGTGGAGTTATATAAAGAACTAAGCCAACTTAATTTCTTTGTATGGTGACAGATTTCCTACTGATTTCTTTATTGACAGAATTTCCTATTGGTTTTCGTAAAACAGTAAGATACTTGGGTTTTCTAATTCGTTAAGAAAATTGATATCAGATTGTTGTTTATTCGTTTGGTTTTTATATTATTTTTTTCTGCAAACTGTTTGGTGCCATTCTTTTGTTGTTGGATAATGAGATTATTTTACCATTTCAATTAGTTTTTATGATTAGATTAAAAGATTTTATCTATTTGAATTAAGCAGCACGCAGGGCTGGCTCTAAATAATTTGTGGTCTAAAGCAATAATTAAAACTGAGGCTTTTATATAATAATTTTTTTAATAAAATTTTTATTTAAAATTTATTTTTCTAGCTTTTTGAGATGCAAAAATATTAATTAAATCTTTACATTCAAGTTTTGCTAACAAATCTTTTTCACCTAAATTGTTTGTAATGTCATTTTTTGGTTGCATAGTTTCATTATGTTCAAACTTTTTTAGATCAATCACTTGTTCATTTATGGAACTTTCGCTTAAATTTTTTGTATTATCATTTCTTTTTTGGATAGTTTCGATATGTTATAACTCTTTTGGATCAATTACTTGTTCATTTACAAAATTTTAGTCTAAATTTTTTGTTATATTTTTATTAGTTGTAATGAATTTATCAAGAGCTCCCTTTTGAGATTGAGTAAAATTTTTCTATTTTTTTCTTAATTTTTTCATATCTAGATTCATAATTTTTATTAGACATATTTGTTTTCTCTAAAAATAATTTTTTTTAAAAAAAAAAAACGTACAACACTAGAAATAATAAAAATACAGAAAAATATTGATAGGGTAGAACAATAGAACATGATTTTCCACCTTTAGTGATAAATACTAGGTATTGATTAGATACGTAATTAAAGTTTGGACCCTTTTGTTTTGTTTTGGGTCCTTTATTCAAAAAATAAATAATGAATCACATGGGCTTATTAGAAAATTGGACCTTCCTAAATTGCGAGGCCTAAAGCTTGGGCTTGGCTGGCCTTATGGTCTAGCCGGCCTTGGCGGCACGTGATCAAGACACGTAAGTTGGAAGTTAGATTCGAAAATACCTTAAACTTAACTGAAAAAGGACGTTTGTGGGTCAAAAATGCAAAACAACCACTAAACCACTTGGGAAGAGGCACGAGCAACTTGCTTATGCCTAACAAAACTCCTGGGAACAGGCGACACGTGATTATGACGCGTAGGTTGGGAGTTAGACCCGAAAATGCCTTAAACTTAATCGAAAAATGGCGTTGGGGGTCGAAAATGCAAACCAGTCCCCGAACCACTCGGGGGATGGCGTGGGCAGAGGTTGAAAAACTAATTCTATTTTGATTTAGAATTGCAAAAGTTATCTTTGAATTTTCAATATATATATATTTTGTTTTAAGTGAATTTTATTAATATTTTAATTAAAAAATTTAATTTTTAAATTCAATTAATCTAGATATAATTAAAATGTAAAATATTTATAAAAAAATCTATAAATAAAAAAAAGAGAGATTATTTTAATATTTTTATATTTGGTGTAATTTTAATTTTTTGAATAAAATTTATACTTTTAAATGTATTTAAATTTTGTACTTTTTTTCTTCTTCTCAAACTGTGTCATAAAACTCTAATAAAATAAAAATTATAAACAATAAATAATAATTAAAAAATATTAATTTAACAAGCATAACATATTTTTCACATCTACACAAAAAAAAAAAAAAAAAATAGGAACAAATTTTTTCTCAAAATTTTACCTTAATTTGAAATTCCCTCTCAAAATTTTGCCCATAATCCCTCCTACTTTCTCAGGTCACTTTCGCTCCCTCTCTCTCACACAACTACTTGCTATCATTCCTCCTCCCTCACGGACAATTTTGTTGCTCCAATTCCACCGCTGCACCGCCTGAAATCCAAAGTTGACACCACCGATTCACGAACTTGGACTATTTCATTCTAACTATGTAAGTTGATTTCTCTCTCTCTCTGTGGATCTTATTCTTTGCCCTAATTTCTCACAAATTGACTCCCTCTCTTAGCAATCTCTACCTCACACATTTTCACCGCTCTGTAATCACTACCACACCACGCCACCGTTGGCACCGAATACAATGGAACCCCTTCTATCACCAGAGTCCCCAAATTCGCACTATAGCGATCCCGGGTTTACCCTTGTTGTACAGTGATCCGGACATGTGTCCGCGGATGTTGGTAGTTGGTTATTATCGTGTTTACATTCCATTTTCTTCATATTTGAGTTATAGGATGTGTTAGGCAGGTTTGTTACAGGTTGGTTGTGTTCGGGAGCCTAGTGTTGCTGCCCAGAATTTTGGACCTTCGCTCGAGCGAGGAGTTGGTCGCTCGAGCGAGAGTGGGGTTCGTGTCTGGTGGGTCGAGCCAGAGTGGCTCGCTCGAGCGAGCGGTTGCACCTGGTTCTGGACCTGAGAGTTGCCTTTCTTGGCTCGAGCGAGCTTCCTTCGCTCGAGCGGTCTGGGTTTTTCTTCGCTCGATTGAGAACTTCTTGGCTCGAGCGAGAGTTTCTGTGTCTGGTCGCTCGAGCGACGAAGGCTTCGCTCGAGCGAGCGTGTTTTATATCAGCGGACAGCAGCGTCTTAAACATCACTTTTTCACTTCCTTTCTTTGATCAAACCCTAAATCCGAGCCTCTCTCTCTCTAAACTTACATTCTCTCTAAGATTTTATCTCCCTAGGGTGTGAATCTAGCCTAGGGCCTTTGTTAAAAAGATAGAGGGCGTTGAGAGCTTCGATTTAATTTGAAAAAGTTTGGATTTGGAGCAAGTTGATCTTCGAGTCTTCATCTCCTTTGTGGCTTAAACTTCAAGGTAGGGATATCCTACTCCTCTCTACGGGTTTTGTCTTTAAATTTTGGTATTTTGAGATGTTGGGCTTGGTTTGGTAATTTTGTGAAAGTTTGGGGCTTTTGTGTAATTTTACAAAAGTTGGGATTTTATTCATAATAAACCTAGATGCATGTCTGGCATAGAAAAATGGAATGATTGTTGAATCATTGATGAAAATGGGACCTAAGGGTTGAAATGTTAATTATGGGAATTGACCTAATTACATTGTTTAATTAATTGAGAAGAATGAAGAAATGAAATGTTGATTGAATATCCATTGTGCATTTATTTTCTGTTTAGAAATAACTGCTTTGGGCTATCGGTGGAGGATAGTCGTGATTATTGTAGACAATGCATGATGATTAGGCAAACTGAAACTAATCAATGAAGTGTGTCATGGAACTTGACGGCTGATAGAATACATTAATTGTATGTATTGGGTGATTGTGTATAGAACCAATGTGTTTGTATACGTTTTGTGTAGAGGAGGAGATAGGGGATGTACTCCGCGGTTTAGGGGAAGATAGGGGATGTACCTCTAAACTGGTTAGTGTTGGGAGAAGATAGGGGATGAACTCCGTAGATACAGCTCATATGCTTGTCTAGAAGTGAAGATAGAGCTCATATGCTTATCTTTGTGATGTGTGGATATAGCTCATATGCTCATCTGTGGATATTGTGGTTATACATATCTGTTGTAGAATGTGGATATAGCTTATTTGCTTATCTGAGAATGTGGATATTGTTGTTATACATATCTGTTGAGAATGTGGTTAGTGCTTATATGCCTATCCGTTGAAAAAGGGAAAATGAAAGGAAACTTGGACTTATAAGTCGTATGACATAAATATGTGATTTATGTGATTGTATCAGTGTTGGCCATCTATCAATTGCTAATATTTTAGTCATTGTTCATGGTTGGTTTAGTGTATTTCTGCTGGGCTGTGGCTCACCCTATATGGGAATATCATTTTCAGGTGCAGGTAGCATGCCACCTCCAAGGACATAGCTGGGAGGCTAGTGGCAAGCATACTTTTGTTGCTTAACTTTTGATGTATTACATGTAACTTCAAGCCAAGGGCTTAATGTGTAAACGAGTTAGTACTCTTTTGTTGTAACCAAGTGTTAACTTGGAAAGCTGTAAGCCCGTAGGGCATTTTGTTATGATGATTAACATGTAATACTTATGTAATGGAACTCTAAGGAATAAAGGAATGTGGTTAGTTTATATGTAAATGCATGTCTTGTCTGATGGGTTTAATGTTGTTATTTTGAGGGCATTACAACTTGGTATCAGAGCGCACCAGGTTCGAATACTTTGGGTACGTGGGAAGTGATTAGGATCACAATGGGTTTGTCTCGCTTGATAGAGACTTAAATGTAGTATCATATGCTATGTGCTTAAGTGATAACATGCTTATGTGACTATGTGGGTATGGGATTTAATTTCTAGGATGTTGATTGGATCCTTGTGTTTCTGGGAGTCTTGTTGGAAAAGCACTTGATCAATGCTGTTTCTAACCGGAACTCTAGTAACGCCTCGGGACTATTATTATCCGGAAATGAAATTCGTAAGTGCTTATGTGTTTATGTGCTTATGTGGAGTGAATTACAGTTGTCCATGTATTAGGACGTGAGTGTTTAGTTTCGGCACATTTATGAATGTGCTAACGTTCTGTGTTGCCTTTATTAGGATGTCAGGACGAGGAAGAGGTGCTAGGCGTGGTAGACCTGCGAGGCAGGAAGTACCGTTACCGGGTGAGATTCCGGCAGTGCAGGAGGGAGTTGGTCAGGCCAATGTGGCCGAGCCAGTGGGTCAGCAGGCCATGGGTGCCTTGGCCAGAGAGATAGCAGGAGCTTTGGGTATTC
Organism: Camellia sinensis; assembly: GCF_055761805.1. Lineage (NCBI taxonomy): Eukaryota > Viridiplantae > Streptophyta > Magnoliopsida > Ericales > Theaceae > Camellia > Camellia sinensis. Next base: position 167,125,255 of record NC_138970.1, read on the forward strand.
TTAGAGCTGGGAAACAGGCAGCTGAGACAGGGCCTTCTTTCTTGAAGAGGGAGTTCTTCCGGTCTAATCCGGATGAGTTTATCGGGGATCCGAAGGAGCCACTGAAGGCTGATGAGTGGTTAGAACAGATGAGTAAGACGTTCGAGATGCTTGGCATTGAGGACGGAGCACTGAAAGTGACCTTGGCATCCTTCCAGCTGAAGGGAGATGCGGGTCAATGGTGGAAGTACGAGAAGGCTCGTGTGGGCGGTACTTGGGAGGCGTTTATAAATGCTTTTCAGGAGAGGTTTTTGTCTGCAGCAGCTAGGGAGAAGCTGAGGGATCAGTTTAGCCGGCTTAAACAGCAGGGCTTGTCAGTGGCCGAGTTTGAGGCTACTTTTACCAGTCTGTCCAGGTTTGCACCGGAAATGGTGGCGTCTGAGGAACGCCGTTGCTATGAGTTTGAGCGGAAGTTGAGGCGGGGCCTCAAGTTGAGAGTTGGTGGGTCTTACATCCGAGAGTATAGACACCTAGTTGATGCTGCTGCTCATATGGAGATTATGATGCAGGAGGAGGAGGAAGAACAGAGGGGCTCCAAGAGGAGCCAGGATAGTCAGAGTGATGGCAGGAGACAGAAGGGTTATAACCCTCAGCAGTCTCAGGGTGCAGTCTCTAGATCGACCTTTCCAGTGCTGAGTGTAGGCTCGGGGAGAGGCAGTCAGGGGGAATTCACTTGTTACAAGTGTGGCCAGCTGGGTCACAAGGTTTCAGTTTGCCCGCAGAAGGGTGGGGGTCAGAAAGCTGCTTCTTCTTCAGCTAGACCGCAGAGTCAGAGTTTGGGCAGGGGGCAGCCCTTGACTTGTTATCAGTGTGGACAGCCTGGGCACCTGAAGAGGTTTTGCCCGCAGTTGAGTGCCACTTCGGGAGCGTCTGGTTCTAGGCAGACGCAGGGTTTTCAGCCAGCTCAGTCTGTGCAGGCCTCGAGGGCCAATCCGGGAGCTTCGTCATCCCAGTCTGTGCAGCAGTCTTTTGCTCCGAGAGGTGAGCAGGTAGACCAGGGGCCTACGGGGCGCGTGTATGCTGTTACCGCGTAGGATTTAGTACCGGCTCCATCGGTAGTGAGAGGTACTTTTCTGTTTTGCAACTCGGTTGCTAGTGTGTTGATAGACACGGGTGCATCTCATTCTTTTGTATCTGCTGCATTTGCATCTGTTTTGGAATTGGAGTTAGCACGGTTAGCATCTCCTATTTGTGTGGTATCGCCTTTGGGTGGTGAGTTGATTCTGAAACAGGGTGTTAGAGGATGTGATATAGAGGTCGCCGACTATAGGCTTCCTTTTCCGTTTGTTGTCATGCCCATGAAGGGCTTTGATGTTATTTTGGGTATGGACTGGCTATCGTCATACCGGGCTGTTATTGATTGCTACCGCCAGAGGGTCACGTTATGTACCTTGAGCGGGGAGTGGTTCCATTTCTTGGGAGACCGAGTTGGTAGTGTTTTGCCACCGGGGTATGATTCGCGAGGGCGAAGTGAGCTTAGTAGTCTACTTGCCAGCTTTGAGAGTGGTGAGAGTGGTGAGACCCAGCTTGTGTTGCCGAGGGTGGTTTGTGAGTATTCGGATGTTTTTCCCGAAGATCTTGTTAGTTTGCCACCTCACCGAGAGATAGAGTTCTCTATTGATTTAGTGCCTGGTACGGCGCCGATTTCTATGGCACCTTACCGTTTTGTTCCATCAGAATTGGTTGAGTTGAAAGTTCAGCTCCAGGAATTGCTCGATAAGGGCTTTGTTCGCCCTAGTGTTTCACCGTGGGAGTGCCGGCCCTCTTTGTTAAAAAGAAAGATGGTGCCTTGAGATTGTGTATAGACTACCGGAAGTTGAATCGAGCTACGGTTAAGAATAAGTACCCTATGCCCCGTATAGATGATTTGTTTGACCAGTTGAAGGGTTCCCGTTGTTTCTCTAAGATAGACTTGAGATCGGGTTACCATCAGTTGAGGGTCAGGGAGGAAGATATTCCTAAGACGGCATTCCGTACGCGGTATGGCCATTATGAGTTTCTGGTGATGCCATTCGGACTTACCAATGCACCGGCAGTCTTTATGGACTTGATGAACCGGATTTTCTGGGAGTTCTTAGACCGATTTGTGGTTGTTTTCGTGGACGATATCCTTATCTATTCGTCTTCTGAGGAGGAGCACGAGGCACACTTGAGAGTGGTGCTTGAGTTACTTAGAGCCCATAGGCTGTATGCCAAGTTTGGGAAGTGTGAGTTCTGGCTGAGAGAAGTCAAATTCTTAGGCCACGTGGTATCCGGGGAAGGGGTATCTGTTGATACATCCAAGGTTGAGGCAGTGCAAGATTGGGCACAGCCTAAGAGTGTGTTTGAGATCCGCAGTTTTCTGGGATTAGCTGGGTATTACCATCGGTTTGTGAAAGATTTCTCCAGGTTAGCGTCACCGTTGACTAGACTGACTCGGAAGGGAGTCAAGTTTGTGTGGAGTGAGACTTGTGAAAAGTCGTTCCAAGAGTTGAAAGTTAGATTGACCACCGCTCCGGTGTTGATTATTCCGGAGAGAGGGTTGGGTTATGCGGTTTATTGTGATGCCTCACGAGAGGGTTTGGGTTGTGTGTTGATGCAAGAGGGGAAAGTGGTAGCTTACGGCTCACGTCAGTTGAAAATACATGAGAAGAATTACCCCACACACGACCTAGAGTTAGCAGCAGTGATCTTTGCCTTGAAAATCTGGAGGCACTACCTTTATGGTGAGAGGTTCGAGGTATTCTCGGATCATAAGAGTTTGAAGTATCTGTTTACACAGAGAGACTTGAATTTGAGGCAGAGGAGGTGGATGGAGTTCATCGAGGATTATGATTTTGAGTTGCACTATCATCCGAGAAAGGCCAATGTTGTGGCCGATGCCCTTAGTAGGAAGACCATTGGTGAGGTAGCTTGTATAGCCATCCGGGAATGGGAGATGTTGGGAGCACTTGGCGAGTTTGATTTGCTACTAGGCGAATCTGTTGAGGCTGCGGCCTTGTTTTCTGTTGTTGCGCAACCTACACTTGTGATTAGAGTGTTAGAGGCACAGAGAGGTGACCTTGAGGTAGAATCCCTCCGAGAGAAGATCTCCAGTGGGAAGGTTGAGAAGGGTTTGACGGTGTATCCCGACCTGAGTGTGAGATACCGAAACCGTTTGTTTGTACCGGAGTCTTGCCGAGAGGAAGTACTCCGAGAGTTTCACCATTCGCGCCTTGCGGTGCATCCGGGAGGTACTAAGATGTATCAGGATTTGGGTCGCCAATTTTGGTGGCGGGGTATGAAGAGAGATGTGGCTGTTTTTGTATCGAAGTGCCTTACTTGCCAGCAAGTGAAGGCCGAACATCAAAGGCCAGCGGGTTTGTTACAACCCTTGCCTATTGCCGAGTGGAAGTGGGAGCATGTCACTATGGACTTCGTTGTAGGTCTTCCGAGGACTCAGCGGGGTAGTGATGCTATTTGGGTGGTTGTAGACCGGTTGACTAAGTCGGCGCACTTCATTCCTATGCGCGTGAGAGATTCGGTAGATCATCTTACCGATTTGTATATTCGGGACGTAGTGAGATTGCACGGGGTCCCAGTGACGATCGTCTCAGATAGAGATCCTCGTTTTACTGCTAGGTTGTGGCAGAGTTTGCAGAGTGCCTTGGGCACTAAGTTGACCTTTAGTACGGCTTATCATCCTCAGACTGACGGGCAGTCCGAGCGTACTATTCAGATCCTCGAGGATATGCTTCGGGGTTGTGTCCTGGACTTCAGTGGGACGTGGGAGAGGCACTTGCCATTGGTAGAGTTTGCCTACAACAACAGTTTTCAGTCTAGCATCGGTATGGCACCGTTTGAGGCCTTGTATGGCCGACCGTGTAGGTCTCCAGTGTGTTGGGCCGAGGTGGGTGATGCACCTTTGTTGGGTCCGGAGTTGGTTAGGGAGACGACGGAGAAAGTTGAGCTTATCCGTAGGAGGCTTGTTACAGCCCAGAGTCGACAAAAGAGTTATGCTGACCGTAGGAGGAGGCCTTTGGTGTTTGAGGTAGGTGATCATGTCTTTCTGAAGATATCACCTAGACGAGGCCTGATGAGGTTTGGGAAGAGTGGGAAGTTATCCCCTCGGTTTATTGGTCCTTTTGAGATCCTTGAGAGGATAGGTGAGGTTGCTTATCGGTTAGCCTTACCGCCGCAGTTGTCCGGAGTGCATGACGTGTTTCATGTGAGTATGCTTCGGAAGTATGAGCCAGATCCATCACATGTGCTGGATTGGACCGATTTAGAGGTAGATGAGGATGCCTCGTATGAGGAGAGACCGGTTCGGGTCTTGGATAGGTGGGATCAGGTCCTGCGTGGCAAGACCATTCCTTTGGTGAAAGTCTTGTGGAAACATCACGGAGTGGAGGAAGCCACTTGGGAACGTGAGTTGGGAGTCCGTGAGAAATATCCGGACTTGTTTGTTGATGTGTGATCTTGTACTTAAATTTTACATTTTGTTGAACTTAAGAGCTTTTATATATGTCTTAAGTTGTGAAACATTGAAAATGTTTTGATTATTGGAAGTATGTTTTGGAACTTGCCTCATATGGAAGTTGAATGTAACATTATATGTGTTAAGTATATTGTTGAAATTGGAAAGATAGTGCATAATGTTGATGCATGTTGAAAATACATATGTTGTTTACATATTGTGATATGTCTCTTGTTAAAGGGATGGGATGACCGGTAATGGGTCGAATTGTTGAATGTTAAAATGTAACATTGTCTAAAATGGAGGAAAACCTGTTTTTGAAAACTTGTGCTTAATTTCGGGGGCGAAATTCTTTAAGGGGGGGAGGTTATAGCGATCCCGGGTTTACCCTTGTTGTACAGTGATCCGGACATGTGTCCGCGGATGTTGGTAGTTGGTTATTATCGTGTTTACATTCCATTTTCTTCATATTTGAGTTATAGGATGTGTTAGGCAGGTTTGTTACAGGTTGGTTGTGTTCGGGAGCCTAGTGTTGCTGCCCAGAATTTTGGACCTTCGCTTGAGCGAGGAGTTGGTCGCTCGAGCGAGAGTGGGGTTCGTGTCTGGTGGGTCGAGCCAGAGTGGCTCGCTCGAGCGAGCGGTTGCACCTGGTTCTGGACCTGAGAGTTGCCTTTCTTGGCTCGAGCGAGCTTCCTTCGCTCGAGCGGTCTGGGTTTTTCTTCGCTCGATCGAGAACTTCTTGGCTCGAGCGAGAGTTTCTGTGTCTGGTCGCTCGAGCGACGAAGGCTTCGCTCGAGCGAGCGTGTTTTATATCAGCGGACAGCAGCGTCTTAAACATCACTTTTTCACTTCCTTTCTTTGATCAAACCCTAAATCTGAGCCTCTCTCTCTCTAAACTTACATTCTCTCTAAGATTTGATCTCCCTAGGGTGTGAATCTAGCCTAGGGCCTTTGTTAAAAAGATAGAGGGCATTGAGAGCTTCGATTTAATCTGAAAAAGTTTGGATTTGGAGCAAGTTGATCTTCGAGTCTTCATCTCCTTTGTGGCTTAAACTTCAAGGTAGGGATATCCTACTCCTCTCTATGGGTTTTGTCTTTAAATTTTGGTATTTTGAGATGTTGGGCTTGGTTTGGTAATTTTGTGAAAGTTTGGGGCTTTTGTGTAATTTTACAAAAGTTGGGGTTTTATTCATAATAAACCTAGATGCATGTCTGGCATAGAAAAATGGAATGATTGTTGAATCATTGATGAAAATGGGACCTAAGGGTTGAAATGTTAATTATGGGAATTGACCTAATTACATTGTTTAATTAATTGGGATAATTAATTGAGAAGAATGAAGAAATGAAATGTTGATTGAATATCCATTGTGCATTTATTTTCTGTTTAGAAATAACTGCTTTGGGCTATCGGTGGAGGATAGTCGTGATTGTTGTAGACAATGCATGATGATTAGGCAAACTGAAACTAATCAATGAAGTGTGTCATGGAACTTGACGGTTGATAGAATACATTAATTGTATGTATTGGGTGATTGTGTATAGAACCAATGTGTTTGTATACGTTTTGTGTAGAGGAGGAGATAGGGGATGTACTCCGCGGTTTAGGGGAAGATAGGGGATGTACCTCTAAACCGGTTGGTGTTGGGAGAAGATAGGGGATGAACTCCGTAGATACAACTCATATGCTTGTCTAGAAGTGAAGATAGAGCTCATATGCTTATCTTTGTGATGTGTGGATATAGCTCATATGCTCATCTGTGGATATTGTGGTTATACATATCTGTTGTAGAATGTGGATATAGCTTATTTGCTTATCTGAGAATGTGGATATTGTTGTTATACATATCTGTTGAGAATGTGGTTAGTGCTTATATGCCTATCCGTTGAAAAAGGGAAAATGAAAGGAAACTTGGACTTATAAGTCGTATGACATAAATATGTGATTTATGTGATTGTATCAGTGTTGGCCATCTATCAATTGCTAATATTTTAGTCATTGTTCATGGTTGGTTTAGTGTATTTCTGCTGGGCTGTGGCTCACCCTATATGGGAATATCATTTTCAGGTGCAGGTAGCATGCCACCTCCAAGGACATAGCTGGGAGGCTAGTGGCGGGCATACTTTTGTTGCTTAACTTTTGATGTATTACATGTAACTTCAAGCCAAGGGCTTAATGTGTAAACGAGTTAGTACTCTTTTGTTGTAACCAAGTGTTAACTTGGAAAGCTGTAAGCCCGTAGGGCATTTTGTTATGATGATTAACATGTAATACTTATGTAATGGAACTCTAAGGAATAAAGGAATGTGGTTAGTTTATATGTAAATGCATGTCTTGTCTGATGGGTTTAATGTTGTTATTTTGAGGGCGTTACACGCACGACCAATCGCTACCGCTAGCCAATCCCATCGATAAGCCTGCTTTCCATTGCTTTTGTTGTCCCTCTACATCCTCTCTTGCTTCCTGCCATAGTGCCCTAATCTCTCTCTCTCTCTCTCTTAGCCACCATATTTCGTTATGGGCTTATGTTAATTTCTAGATTTGATAATTTGAGGAGTATTTTGTGTTGGTACTTCATATTTATGTTTCTTTGATCAATTGCAAATTCAGTTAAACACACAATATATTTATGTTGGATGTACACATGAATTATTGGAAGAAAAAACCTAGTGTGAACTAACAATTTGGGTATTGTGTTGTAGTCCATTTAATCAATTTATTGACTTGCACTGCTATAATGTGTGTAATTGCTTATGTATGATTGGTTTTGTCCATTATTTGAACAAGAGAAAAAGGACTAACAAGACACCTCACAACAGAAAAAATGTATGCAATTAGTCGACCAAAACAAACATTAATCATCTTAAAACTTCTTAATTAATGTTTAAGGGTAAAGGGGTAGTAGTTCGTTTCAGGTTTTCAGTTTTGTTTATTATTATTATTATTATTATTTATTGTTTTGATTTGGTATGATGCTTCGAATTGAATCCTCCAAATATCATTACAAGAAGTGGGTTTACAATTCATTGATTTAAAAGTTCATAGTTTGGGGAAGGTTTATAGTTTAATTTAGATGGAGTAGTTTAATTCACAATGAACAAATTCTTGGAAGTGTTTGGACTAATCAAAGTAATTTTAGTTGATAACATCATCCTTCTTCATCTTACATCTCTACATGTAAAGGCATTGCATTTTGCTTCTCTTTTCTTTTTCTTTCTTTCTTTGTGTTTTTTAAGGTTCCTACGATTAGAATTGTTTGTCATTTTGTGATTTTTGATTTACAGGTATAGTGTGAGCACTTTGAGGTTGATGAATGAGTTATAGCTATAAAAGGTAAATTCATAAGTTAATTATAGTTGCATTTTTTTATTTTGTTTTTACAAAGTAGTAACTAAGTTTTGTCATAACATCTTTTATATTATTGGTTTTTTGATTAAAAAAAAGGAGTTTGACTATAACTTTTGTTTTAATTTTAGTTACATTTGTGCCAAGAGATTTAACTGGATCATGCAACCCCACTAGGATTGTATTCAAGTCCAATTATTCGTTTGTTGCCTGTTAACTGTTAGTAAAAGAGCGTTGTGTATTATTTTTTGGTAGAGAAAGATGATTTTGTCATTGTTTTCAAGTTTTTTCAGTATATGCTCTATTGAAAAGAAAATTTGAGCCAAATGGGAAGCTCTCTCAAAGTTGTTACATGTGAGAAATTATAATGGTGATCATGACATCATCTTTTTCGTTCATATTGTTTGTTGCAGCTAATAATTTGTCATGTGCATTGTTTTGGTATTTTATTTTAATTTTAATTTTTTAGAATTATAGAGTACTTGCTGGACAAATTCCCGCCCACTGTTGTCTTTTCTCTTATGCTTTTTCCTTTTCCCACCCCTAATCTCTCTCACCTCTCGCACCAAACCTCCTCTCAGATCCACTTTTCCTCTCTCTTACCCTTTCTCCCACCGCAGCTCACCTACGCCCTTCCCGACATCGGCCGTTGCAAGTGGTATTGTCATTGAGCACACGGAAACCTTAAGAACATTATCATATCCTTTTGATTTTTTTGAAATTCTTGAAGTGGTATTTTTTACCGAATTTTCTTGTTTAAACTTTTATTTTTGTATATTTTGTTGACATTAGAAAATGAGTATTGACTCTGGATTACCATATTAAAGTTTTCACATTGCTTAAACTTTGGGGGTCAGTGATTGCATAGTAATAAGATTTTTTCCCCTAGTTTTAGAACATTATGAGGCATGATAGCATGATTATTTATAATTTTTATTGAACAATTGATTAGTGTTTGCCAATCCATCCAATTGGTTGGTGAATTGATTCTTTCGCAAAATGTTAGATGTGCACTCGATTAGGTAACTAATTTTGCTGACTTGTACAAAAGTGATCTTGGGTCTTTACAGTGCTGGTGGCTGTCAATATTATGATAGGATACATGGCTTCAAAACCCATCCATCATCTCCAATTCATGTATCATTACTTAACTCAGGTATATATTATGCCTTTGAAGTGGATTTTTATGTATTAAATAAATAATCCATCCCATTTTGTTGGTCCACTTTTTCATTTTTGAATGCCCCAAAATAAATGTCCATTTTGAAAAGTCAATGAACAAAGTCTATAAATTGGATTATTAGTTTGATAATTTAATAAAATGCTAGGCTAAAATATCAAGCCCAACTTCAATCTTAACTAATTATAACTGGTCATAAAAAAGGGGCTGAATGTAACTATCTATATATCGGAATCCATTTTTATCTCCTTAATCCAATTCATTTTTCCTTCTCTCTGTTAACACCGCATGCAACACTGTTCTAGTCACAACATGCTCACATAACCCTTTTGCTTTACATTTGCCTTTGGTATATCCATTACAGAAACTGTAAGTGAATGTTAGTAGGTTGGTATCTTGATTTTGGCAAGTGGTTTTTTTTTTTTTTTTTTGTGCATCATAATTTTAAATTTTGATAACTTAACTGTGGATGTGCTTTAGGTTTGTTTGGTAATTGAGACAATGTAAAGAAAGTGTAAAATTTAAAATTATTGAATTGGTGGACTTGTGATCCTTCTATTTGGCTTTAGTTTTAGGAAATTATTTCTCTCTTGTTTTTATCTTATATATTTTTTTCATTGCTGTTTGTGACTCGTGATAGTAACTTTGGTTATTTGCTCGTGATAGTAACTTTGGTTATTTGCTCTTGAAGAGGCACAAAACACACAGAGTTATTCAATGTCTCTCAACTACCAACCAACATAGGTGGACCAACATTATCCCACATGTAAAATATTTCGCTATGTCATTCATTAGAAGCATCACATCCTAATTGAAGCATAAATTTTAGTAGTACTAATTGTTCTTGCTTTCTGGTGCTTGAATTGAAGTTTGAAAGCTTAATTTCTGTTTCAAAAGCTGTAGTAATTTGTGTCTTCAAAATGCCGGAACTTATGTTTAGAAACAAATGGTTTCTTTCAGTGTTGAAGTTGATGCATAATTGACGGAATTGAAGTTAAAACATAGGAAACCCAATTCAAATAGCGGAAATGTTGATGAATCAATTTGTGGACATTAACATAGATGAATCGGTTTACAGAAACTAATGGTCTGAAATGTGGATGTTTTATTGATAGTAACAAAAATGAAGGTAGTTCTTGAAAGCAAAGGTCAACAACCTCAACAGTTTCCATGTGCTTTGTTTTTGTTTTATTTTTTAGATTCTTCTTGGAAAGGATCTTGGGCATTCTTCATATCCCTTTGATGTTTTTGGAGTTCTTGAAGTGGTATTTTTTTTAACTTAATTTTATTGTTTAAACCTTTATTTTTGTATATTTTGTTGACATTTGAAAATGGGTATTGACACTGGATTACCATATTGAAGTTTTCACATTGCTTAAACTTCGGGGGTTCAATGATTGGATCGGGTAATTAGTTTAAGTTGGGGGTAGATTAAGTGTTTGCTACAAAACTATGATGGTATATGTATTCTAGCAAAATGACAATACCATGATTTTCATTCTATTATTTTTGTTGTTCACAATTTGTTTCTGCAATATGGTGAATGTCTTCTAGGCCTTGCCGTTACTTTTAGCTTTAAATTTGTCATACTCTACCTAAATATGAGATTTATATTCATACTTATTTGTCATTCTCTACCTAAATATGGGTATCCACACTACCAAATATTTGCATCAAATGGCTGAAAATAACTTAGATTCCAAATCAATAAGTTATTAGTTTTTAATCATAACTGTTTTCAAACTCATAACCCATTTGATATTTATTTGAAATCATACGAACCATTCATGAGATTGGCTATGCAAGAATTGATAGAAAGCATGCTTAGATATTTTTTCCCTTCCCTTTTCGGAATGTCTTTAGGCACGGGTCATTCGCTAATTGTCTTATATGAAAATGAATTAAAATAGAGAATGACTCGTGCCTGATTGAGGACAAAAAATCTTAGAATCTTTGCAAACTTTCCACCAAGGTTGCTCACGAAAATTACAGGGTAAGTCATTTTTTTTTATAATTTTATTTCTTCTCATTTGGATTGTAACTTTCTATTTGTGACACTTAATTATTGAAATTAATTTTGGGGAAATTGCAAATAAGTGTTAAGACCAAATTTTTTTTTTGCACTGAGCATGCTTGGCAGGGATTGATGTTAACAACTTTTCATACTACGTAAAATTCACAATTCTATTGTTCTTTGGTCTTTCTCATCTAATTTTTTCATACCAAGTAGGACCTTCATTCTCAACTGAAGAAATTAATTCCAGAACAACAGGTACATTCAACTAGGTTCGATATTTGTATTGATAATAGTGTAATTGTTTTGTTTAATTTTTTATTCTGATTGGACATGAACTCAATCAGATTTATTTTTCTTGTCTCTTCTATTACAAGTTTTATTTTTGAATTCCAATTGGTTCAGTTTCTAATGTGTTTAATACGTGTGCTCATGTCTCTATCGGCTAAAGTTGAATGCTTGAGAAATACTTTTCCTTTTGAATTGTTGATTTGAAGATTGCAGTTCATTTCAACATTTAAAGATTGAGAAATTTCACATCACATAGTAATAGATAAAGTTCTGAGCCAAGAATTGAATCGACTAGACTTGTTATAAGTAGTTGTATATACTTCTTTTTGGATTATATGAAGTGTTGATTGATTTTTTTAAAAAAATTTCTTTGTAGATAACTGAGAGTAGTTGCAGAGAAGTTGTGAACCTCTTTGATTTTGGTATTCCTTTACTTTTACTTTCATGCGTTTCAATCATTAACTTTGTAACCTCTTTGTAGCAGGTTTGTTTATGTAGTGTTGATTAAAAAAAAAAATTGTGTACCTTTATGGATAACTAAAAGAGTAGTGCAGAGAAGTTGGGTAGAATTATTTGTGTTTCTTTATGGTTTTGATTTGTTTATTTGAAAATGAAATGGGTTGAAATTGTCTGATTTATGTGAAATAGGTTACTACGATATGAGATAAGTCGTTTCTCTTTGAAATGGGTTTCTATAAATGGGTGACTTCTGTGAAATTGTTTGATTTATGTTTTTATAATTTCTTGATACTTTGTTGGGTTTGATTTTTGAATATTGTGTTGGAACAAGTGGTCTTGAATTCTTCAAATGATGGTCTTCGGGTCTTCAAAATTTGGCAATGATCTTGTCTATATAGAACAGAAAATTAGTGCTTCAAGTCGCATTACTAAGTCACTTTCCTAAGACAATATGTGTACCCACCAAAAGGTGTGGAGTGGGTTGCAACAAATTTGTCTTCAGGATACAATGAAGCCTGATCTAAAGATCTAGTCTATCGGCGTCTGCACTGACGACAATAGATCAGAACACTGTTGATATAATCAAAAAACCAAGACACTGATAATCAAATCTGCAGAACTTGATTATCAATAAGAAAAGCAGAAATTTGCTTAAGAAACTTTTGATCGAAAATTCAAAATCAAGAGGGAGAGAGAGAGAGAGAATTGCAGGAATACTTTTTGGGATTTTGGGATGGAATGAAATGGCTGAATTTGTCACGCCCCACTTTTTTGTTTTACTCGAAGTCATTACCAAGTTCATTAACTTAATTCAATTTCAGAGATAACATGCAGAAATAAACTCAAATGTTCAACTAAAAGGAGTGAACAATAACTCTCTCTTTCGAATGCTAATTAAATACAACATGAGTATAATAAATAAATTGCCCTCAGGCTTACAACATTAACTAATCAAATGAAGGGTGCAACCCTTTTACATATATGGCGTTCCGCCTACAACAAAGAGGCCCCGTGGCCAACAAATAAGAAGATCCAAATCTTGTAGTACATCCTGCTAAACACCTGAAAAAGATTCAACAACGTAGGATGAACATATAGTCCAGTAGGGATCTCAACATGGCCCTCAACAATAACAACATACAGATAGCTATGATCATGAATGCTCAATCTCATACTAGAACAGTAATGTGTCAGTTTATACAAAATATACATATATGTATGAACTTTTCTTGAAAACAACCATTTTAGTCAACTCCATAGGCGATTCAATTCTCCTTTCTTTTCATTAACCCCCGTTCCCAATCTTTCATAACATTAACAATTCCTTAGGGATTAAATTCACTATGCCCACTACTTTCTTCCATTTTCCACAATACCATAGATGTGCCTTTTCAAAACATGTTTCTAAAGTGTTCGATCTTCTTCACGTTACCGAAAGACATAAAGGCATTTTGGTTCATTCCCAATTCAATCATAATTACACATGCATACCTTTATAAACGGGAGATAAAAACTCAACTACATGCATAAAATAAACCAATGAGGCAACTTGGCCCTCCAAAACTGTAACCAACACAATCCACAATGTTCCCAGATACACTGAAACAATAACAACACTTTGCTCTACTAGCTATATGCGTAGTAAGCCAAAGATACACTTCTCACAACAATCTACCAGTTTACCAGGCACTAGCTGGAAGGGTATGGTGCCTTCAATTCTCAGCGCAGTCAGTTCTCCAAGCGCTAGCTGGAAGGTAACGGTACCTCTGATTCTCAGCGCAGGGTATAACACCAACAGCCACAATACAATAAGGCATAACCAACATGTGTACTACATACACATAAACTAACAAGATACCAGCAATGTGTTAAAGTAGATGAACACATAAGTGTAATGCATACACGACAATTCAACATAACCACGTCATCCTCCACCGATGACCAGGGATAGAACCTCTAGATGCATGCATATTGTACATCTACTAACAGGCTCAATTAACACGAGATCACAAAACCCAACAACAACATCAACATGGTAGTTAAAGATACAACCACCACAAGTGTGTATTCAACACTCAAGATACAACATTTCAATGTTTATACTTATTTCAGAAAATACCTTTCCCATTTCACAAAACGAATTTCCACTTCCTTTTGCTTTCACAAAACTAACTCCATCCCTTTGTTTCCACAAAACCGATCCCATTCCTTTTTGTTTTACAAAACCAATTCCATTGATAATAAAGCCATAACTCACATTAGTCCATTGCATTCATTTCAAACCATTCCAAAGCCAAAGTTAACCCCTTAGGCATTAACACCTTCATCCAACCCACGTCAACAATAGAGATTTACAAAAAAGGGTTCACTGTCCTCCATTTTAATTTACCAATCAAAATATGATTTAGGGCTTTTTCTTCTATCAATTTCAACATGCTAATTTACACTCCAATTAGCCCAAAACAACCATCAATGATAACATAACCATTTTCAACACCCAACCCTAGGTTCCTTCTCATGATTTCAAACAAATCCAACATGGATATGATTTTCATGCAATACAAAATTACCACATGTCTATCTATAGACGAAGTATTGAAAAAGAACAAGGAAATCCCTACCTCAAATGTAGAACCTAAGGAGAAGAAGAGCTAAACTCGGAAGTGCTCCAAACACCAACTTTCTCGGATCAAAAAGTAGCCCTCAATGATCAACACACTTCTTACAAAGGCTCAAGGTGAGGAAAACACTCCTACTAGATCAAACCCTAGAGAGAAGTTAGGTTTTAGAGTGAGGAGCTCTCAAAAATCAGTTTTGGGAAAGTAAGAGAGAGAAAGGAAATGTAAAAAGTGATTTAAAATAGCCTAGCTGTCAACTGATATACGACTCTCCCGCTCGAGCAGAGAACACAGCGCTCGAGCGTCAAGGACAAAAAGCTAGGTACGCTCGAGCGCAAGAAGGCCCGCTCGAGCGCGAAAACCAGTCCGCTCGAGCGTAGATTTCTCCCTCCTAGAACTTACACCAAACAGTACAACCCGCTAGAGCGCTAACAAGCCCGCTCGAGCGTGACCCGCTCGAGCACAAGAAATCAGCTCGAGCGTAGAAAACACATCTGCAGAAGTTTTGCAGAGGCACAAAATACTGAAACTGTGAAACCCCCGCTCGAGCGCAAGAAGACCCGCTCGAGCGGACCATTCAAAAACTGGACAACAACAATGGGAGCTAAAGCTCTACCAACCTGTAACAACCAAGCCCAACACATTCTAAAACTCAAATAAAAAAGTTTAAAGGTTGACAACACGATAGGTACAACTACCAACTCCACGGAACCGCATTCAGACAACAACAAAACAGTAAAGGGACAATCGGGATCGCTATAGAATTCGTAGTCTATTTATAGGCCTTAATGGATCTGATCGAATGGTCATGTCCCTTGATCGCATCCGATCAGATCTGACCGTTGGATCGACGATCTATGGTGCAGATCATTCTGACACCGAATAGATGCCTTGACTATTCACACCTGATCATGATCGGGTGCCATCTCGTCCGTATGATCGCGCGTATCTCCAATCAATGGCTACGATCAACCCGCTTCAGATCGAACACACAACCGTTTGATCGGTTGGTTGACTCATTGCCAACGGACGACACATCATTGCCACATGGAGCTGACTGTATTCCACGTCATCGCTCCAACCTGTCCTATGGTGCAGATCATTTTGACACCGAATAGATGCCTTGACTATTCACACCTGATTACGATCAGGTGCCATATCATCCGTACGATCGCGCATATCTCCATTCAACGGCTATGATCAACCTGCTCCAGATCGAACACACAATCGTTTGATTGGTTGGTTGACTCATCGCTAACGGACAATATGTCATTGCCACGTGGAGCTGACTGTATTCCAGCCACCCATGCCACGTCATCGCTCCAACCTGTCCGATGCAAATAGGAAAGCGCCCTCATGGCGCCGATGCGTCCGTGCTAAGTGCAAAGTGCGCCATCAAACGCCACACAGCCAACGCCACGCGCGCGCTTGTGCGGATGGTGCGAAGCACCATCCTTGCAGTGTGGGTGCATGCACACTTGCTTTCATCCCACAATTCCATATTCAAAGGAATATTCCATGTTGCACTTTATTAAATGCTCCAGGTTTTCCTCTCTTTCCAGTGTGGGACAAAGTCCCCAAGCTTAATTAATGCTTTCCAAATAAAAATAAGGAAGGCTTTGAAAACACCCAAAAAACAAAATATAAATTTTAAAAACCATTTTGAAAATTCCCCAACATATTGCAGACACTTTAAGATGGAAGTATTAATGGTGCATATTTAACTTACCCTGTTTTTAAATTGAATGTGTAAATTGCAAGGGTTGTGAGCAAAGGTGTAATGTGGCAACATGTTTCTTGAGTTTATTAAACAAATAAACAGATTTCTAGAGTGTGTTTGCTGTTTTCTCTTTTGTCTAATTGTTTATTGAGTTCAACAAGTCAATGGTGGCAGTGAATTCTATGGATGTCTCCAACAATTATCCTAAATCAGTAAGGCATAGAAGGAATCTTTTCTTTTGGTGATAGGGAATTCTATTTTGATCATAGATTGTAAATCTATTTATAAAATCCATATTGTGGTAGTGAATTCTATTTTGTAGTTCAGGTCTGATTGTGAAATTTGTTTGATCTTAGATTTTATTTTTATTATTATTGTTTTGTGATTTTGTTTTGTTGCGTGGCTTTAAATTTTATTTTTCTTCATTTTTTTTCAAGTATCATTTCTTTTTGTGGTTTTGTGATTTTAAAATAATTAATCAATATGCTAATCTGACCCTTTTAGATCCAATATCGAGCACCTTTGTTTTGAAGGAAAATGCTCTATTGCAGCTCCATGTAGAGGAGGGAAAGAACCATCCTAAAATTCCTAATGTGAGTTTGCCTTATAATATTGTTTTCCTTTTCGTTCTACAATGTATGACCCTTTCAAGCCATTCACTACTCTCTCGTAATCTCTCTTTCTCTAATGTGTTTTGTTTTTATATTGTAGCACTAAAGTTCAATTACAATAGAAAATAAGTGTGAGCGGCCATTTACAGCTATTGTAGCGCATTTGATATCGAAGATGAAGCTTCTAAAATTCGTTGTGAGCCCAAATCAAGTGATATGAAAATGATATCAAAAGTGAAAAGAAAGAAGGTCCATTTTCTTGCCCCTAATATAAATTGTTTTTCTTTGTTTCATTGTTTTTGCCGCTATTGTTTGTTTTATCTTCTTTTTTTTGTGTGTGTGTGTGTGTGTGTTTCTTCTAGGTTTTGATTTGCTTCCTCCACCAGATTAGTTTTTCCCTAAGTTAGGCATTCCTTACGCCCCAAATCTTTCTTTCTTCTAAATGGGGGTGTTGTGGAAGTGTTTATAGCTTTCATGTTTTGGACTATATGCAGTGCTTTGTTATCCATGAAAGATGAGTATAGTTCTTGGTTTAGTTATGTTTGGGTTGAACTTTGTTATCATAAAATAATTGTGATTTTCCATATGATTTGAGATTGGATTTAATAGCTAAATTTTGGAGCCCTCAACAAATTTTCTATATGAATTTCTCTTTCCATATCTTCTTAATTGCTCGCTCTTTTCAACCACTGATGTAGCCCCTCTCAATCACTGTTGCAGCACTTCCATCTCGACAATTGCAAAGGAGAAACAGAGAGGGCTTCATCTAGGGCTTCATTGTGCCTGAGCTTGATTTGAAAATAATTACACAGGGGTAACTACTCTATTTATACCATTTGGAGCATTAATTATGTTTTTCTCACTCTCTATTTAACTATTCATTTTCTCTACTTAATTATGTTTAATTCAGTTTCATTCTCTTTCTTTTATTTTTCTGTTGTGGTAAGTATCTTTTATAAGCATTTGGCTGTAATCTTTGTTTCAAATAAAATTTCCCAGTTAATTTTATTTAATGAACCTTGGATTTAATTTTAGTCACATTTGCCCGTTAACATTGATTTCAATTTTCATTCTTTTTTTGTTGCCTACCAATTGTTAGACATAATGTTTCAACTAGAAAATGAGGTGTGCATTATCACAGGAATGGAAACTCCAGCTAAGCTTTAATTGTTTTAGATTTTCTATTCCTTCTTATTTATAAATTTGAATTTAATTTTGTTTGGTTTTACTGTCTTGACAAATTCTTCTTCATTATAACAGGACCCTCTTGGTGGTGGACAAACCTTCCAATCAATTGGTGAATGGATTAGTGTTGGCAAAGCCATCCGATCAAATGGACAATCGATTGGAGTGTCCAATTCTTCCAATCGGTTAGTTAATCGATGTTTTTGCAAAATTTTGGATGTGAATCGATTAGTTAACTAATGTTACAGACTTGTAGAAAAGTGATATTGGGTCTTTACAATGTTGGCGGCTGCCACTATTATGATAGGATACATGGCATGAGAACCCATGCATCATCTCCAATTCATGTATCATTACTTTAAGCGAATTTTTATGAAAATTGTTTATCACAATTTACTAATTACCCAAGTGTTGATGTTGTTTAATTAAAATTTGTCTTAAATGTAATAAGCATTAATTATTAAATATAAACTATTAAGAACATAGTAATCGTTATTTTAAAAGTTAATTATTGAATTAAAAAATAATAATTCACACTACTAGAAAAAGGGGTATATGACACGGACCTTTTTGCGATGATTAGTATTCCGTCGCTAATAGTCCCTTATTGTGATGGTAATTTTTGTCTCAAAAAGAAGGAAGCATATGTTCAATGGTTTTTGCGACAATAAACCTATCGTTGTCGTAAAAGGCTCATTTTTTACGACGATTCTTCCCTCCCGACGTAAATATATATATTTTTAATTTTTTTTTTCCCGATGGGCAACATTGTGCCGTCGCTAATAGCCACAAAACACCCAAAAGTCCCAAATTTCTCAAACGCTTGGCGCCTTGATACTTTCGTTTTTCCCTCTCTCGCTTTCCATCTTCCATCTTCCATCTTCGAGTTCTCTCTCTCTCTCTGTCTCTCTCCATCTTTCATCTACTAGTTCACTCCTGCTGGCATCAATTTATTGATCCACCCTCACCGAGCCGACATCGACGCCCACTCTCTCTCGATCTCGGTCAGTACATGGATATCACCTCTCGCAACCCCAACAGCACCAGCGTGGGAAGAGTTCTAGGTAACCCTCATCTCCTCTCCTTTTCTTTCCCCTCACACTCGCTCGCACAGACCTTTACAATCTCTCTCTCTTGCTCGTGCGTTACCCTTACAAACTGTTTGTAGCAGCAGCAGCAGCAACTTCCCACCAATTCTCCCTCTAGCATCCATGTATATCTCTCATCTGCTATCCTCTGCTCTCCTCGCCTGTCCTCTCCTCTTTTTCTCTTCTTTTTCCTTCATTGGAATCAAGCCCTCTTCATTGGATTTAACTAAATAAAAATAAATAAACCAACCCTAAACAACAGTTTTAATCCAACGCATTATGCAACAGTTTCACAATTAAATCTCGTGTTGAATTTGTGAAAAGTGATACTCCATTTTTGTCGATGCAAGTATGAGTGTGGGGATTGGAACCCTAGAAAGTGGTGCAGAGATTGGAGATTGAGAGAGAGAGGAGAGAGGGTGTGAAGGGTTGATTGGTTGATTTAAAGTGCTATGAATGTGTTTGATGAATGTGTGTGCTCTTCACCTGTCTATTTCTATTTGTTTTGATGAATGTGTGTGCTTTTCATTTGTATATACAAGCAAAACTGCAATATTTTCAGTGCAAAAGATGGAAAATGTTTTGAGGGGTGAGAGAATTTAAGTGGGTTTTAGAAGAATGGGAAGATAAGAGTAAAAATTAGGGGGACGATAATGAGGTTTGAGAGACATGTGAAGGTGGGATATGGGTTGGAGGTTGGAGAAGAGAGAGAGAGTAGTTTGGGTGTGTGTATTGGGTTATATGGTCTGAGGGCTTTGAACATAGTAGTGTGTTTTAGGGGTTTGGGATTGTGAAGATTTGGTTGGGAGTTGAATGAGAAAGTGTTGATTGATGAAGAAGAAGCCATTTGAGCAGCCGCCAGGTCAAATGGCAGCAGTTGAGTACAGGGTGCGTGTCTAATTGAGAAACTCATATCATGATGTATTTTTTACTTTTGCCTATTGTCTAAGCCATGTCATCATCTGTCAAAGGAACTCATATCATCATCTATTTTTTACTTTTGGCTATTGTCTAAGCCGTTCATAGTTTACTATGTTAAAATTTAAAAGTTTTGGTGACTTGTTAGGAAGTCCTTTGCATTGATTTATTTTTATTTAATCCGTCCTCACTCTTTCACAAATTTGTGAAGGGGCACCCCTCCCTTGGGCTAAGTAGGGAAAGTGGCACCCCTATGAACCTTGAATCATCTGTCAATATATGCCTACGTTCCAGCCTTTTATTTATTTTTTCTCTTAATTTAAAAATAAAAAAAATTAATACCCATTTATCTTGGCAACTACATGGAGGATTATGGGTTTTCCGCCATTAAGCTTTAATTTGTTGTTTAGCCCTTGGCTGCTAAGAAATACTGATTACCCATGATTGCATTTGACTAGTTCTTTATTAGAGCTTATCTAAATTGTGTTATGGTCAATATTACTTTTTTGCTGAGTTTAGGGTAACATTCAAACCCTTAGTGCTGCTGATCTTGACAGCTATCATGCTCATGCATGGCTTCTTTCTCCTCCTTGTCAGCCTTACACTCGGCAAAGTAAAATTATTCTCTTCTCTGCTTGTTAATTTCATTTTGATTGGCAAGGTGTTCTCAAACTGTTATTATTTAGGTCTTCAAAAGGGCTCGACTGATGCTTGGGCATCTTTTTTTCTCAAAATTCTTGAACTTATACCAAAAACTTCTCAACCTCCTCCCACAATATTTGTGGAGAATGTTGTAGGGTTTGAGGTTTGTATAGAAAACTTTTATCTCAATAAATAAATTCAGTTCCCTTTACATATATATTATTAACACTTCTTTTTTGTTTCTTGCTTTATTGTTTTATCTTCTTTTACTCTCTTCTTCTTTTTTTTTTTTTTTTGATAAATAACCAAACTTTATTGAGACGGCACCATTCTTTTTCTCTTTCTTTTTTCGTGTGTATATATTGCAGACATCTGATATGCATAGAATAATGATTGAGATATTGGCAAAAGCTGATTTTGTTACACAGGAGTTCATTCTTAGCCCATTGCAATTTGGTGTGCCCTATTCTAGGCCACGTTACTTTTGTCTGGTAACTTCTCTTTCTCTCTCTCTCTCTCTCTCTCTCTCTCTCTGTGTATATGTGTGTGTGTGTGTGTGTGTGTGTGTGTGTGTGTGTGTGTCTATTTATATGTAGGTAGGTGTGGGTTTGTTTGTTTGTGATCCTTTGAATGGTTTGTAGATGGAGTCTGTTAATTTATTTGGTGTCAAATTTTATAGTCCCGAGTTATATGATTGTCCTTTTTAAGTGATTAGTGGCTATTCCCTTGTAAGATGTAGAAAAGGCATAGAAGAGTTGTTTCCAAGCCCCAGCCCTTGATTTGGAACAATTAGTTGGGGGGGGGGGAGAGGGGGGGCATTCCACAAATTGCATAGTTGTTTTTGAGTGAATTATTCTTTAAATAAGTTTGCTGCTGGTTGTCAATTTATACGTGTGAAATATGTTTAAAGAGTTGAGAGTATTTTGGTATATTTTCAAACTTGCTGGACATGGGTTGTTTTTGGTTGCCCATGGCTAGTAGTTGGATAACTTCTCGGTGTCCATGATTGGGAACGAAACGACTGCAAGCCCACCATCAAGCATTTTGGATGCATCCATCGCACCCTCTCTCATCTGGCAGTACGAGGAGGGATTTTTGTCAAGCAGCACCGGGTCAGGTAGTGAGCCGAAATCTGATTCCACTGAGTCTGTAGAGTCAGAATCAGGTTCCAGCTCATCTGAGTCTGAGTCCAGTAATCCTAGGGGTGATAACCCAGATACCACAGTCCTATCTAGGTTGTCATTTTCTTTCTCTTTTGAGTCTGTTATAATAGAGGAATCAGACGATTTGGATGTGCTTAATGAGAATAGAATGGCTGTGGTTTCTGAGTACTTTTCTGTGCCTTTGATTTATTGTATTAATCAGGACTTTCAAAATTTTGATGAAAACGAGGAGGAAGAAATTCCTCCGGTTTTACAACGTCTAATTGATCAAGAGCATGAGAGATTTGTTAAACCTTTAGTTGATGAAATCACTACAGTTAATGTTGGTACTGAGAAGGACCCGCGGCTGGTCCAGATCGGGTCCACGTTATCTTTGGAGGAGCGCGAGCGCTTAGTCGCTTTATTAAAATATTTCAAAGATGTTTTCGCGTGGTCCTACGAAGACATGCCTGGAATCGATCCTAAGATTGTACAGCACCAGATCCCTCTTGACCTGGAGGCCCGACCCGTTAAACAGAAACTCAGAAGGATCCACCCGGACTAGGCTCTCAAAATTAAAGAAGAGGTCACCAAGCAAATTGACGCAGGGTTCCTGCTGGTATCTGAGTACCCAACTTGGTTGGCCAACATCGTTCCGGTGACGAAGAAGGATGGCAGGATCCGGGTATGCATGGATTTCAGGTATTTGAATGGAGCCAGTCCGAAGGATGACTTTCCTTTGCCGCATATCAACGAGTTAGTAGACTTCACAGCGGGGCATGCTTTGCTTTCGTTCATGGATGGATTCTCAGGGTACAATCAGATAGTGATGGCACCTGAAGACCGGGAGAAGACTGCTTTCACCACTCCGTGGAGGACTTACTGCTATAGGGTGATGCCATTTGGGTTGAAGAACGCTGGAGCTACATATCAACGGGCCGCGACCACGATATTGCATGACATGATCCATAAAGAAGTTGAGGTGTACGTGGACGACATGATTGTCAAGTCCAAAGAAAGAGAGGGCCACTGCACCTCCTTGCAAAAGTTTTTTCAAAGGATTAAAGAATTTCGATTGCGGCTGAATCCTCAGAAGTGTACGTTTGGTGTTACAGTAGGGAAAATGCTGGGGTTTTTGATTACACAGAGAGGTATCGAGGTCA
This sequence comes from Camellia sinensis, assembly GCF_055761805.1. Taxonomy (NCBI): domain Eukaryota; kingdom Viridiplantae; phylum Streptophyta; class Magnoliopsida; order Ericales; family Theaceae; genus Camellia; species Camellia sinensis. Next base: position 167,148,106 of record NC_138970.1, read on the forward strand.
ACCCTTCCAAAATCAAGGCCATCTTAGAAATGCCACCACCAAGGACTGAAAATGAGGTGAGAGGCTTTCTGGGTAAAGTACAATTCATAAGATGGTTTATCTCAAAATTAACCTTGACTTGTGAACCACTTTTTGGTCTCCTGAAGAAAGAAAAGGAGTTCTAATGGGACGGCCAATGCTAAGATGCTTTTGAACAGATCAAGGAATACTTACAGAACCCACCCGTGTTGTCACCGCCTGAGCCGGGAAAATCGTTGATTTTGTACCTTTCAGTGACTGAAACTACGATGGGCTGCATGCTTGTGCAGGAATCAGAGGATAAAGTGGAGAAAGCTATCTACTATCTGAGCAAGAAGATGTTGGATTACGAGACCCGCTACACTCCACTCGAGAAGGCTTGTTTGGCCTTGGTATGGGCTACCAGGAAGCTACGACACTACCTGTTAGCTCACTACGTAATGTTGGTTTCAAGATTAGATCCCATCAAATATCTCTTCTAGAAACTGGCACTTACGGGTAGGCTAGCTCGTTGGTTACTTCTGCTTTCCGAATTCGATTTGAAGTATGTGACTCGCAAGTCAGTAAAGGGGAGAGCGGTAGCGGAGTTCCTAGCCGATCACCCAGTGGAAGGGGATGAAGCAGTTGAGTACTTATTCCCAGACGAGGCCATTATGCATGTCGAAGATGAAACTTGGACGATGTACTTTGACGGAGCATCAAACCAATATGGGTATGGGATAGGGGTGTTGCTGATAGCACCCGACAATTCCCGTTGCCCTCTAGCATTTAAGCTCCGGTTCAAAGTCTCGAACAACGAAACAGAGTATGAAGCATGCATTGCTGGTTTAGAAGTAGCCCTAGAACTAGGGGCAAAACGGTTGGACGTTATCGGGGACTCGAACCTTGTTGTATCCCAAGCTAAGGGAGATTGGAAAGTCAAAGAAGAAAAGATGAGAATGTACCACCAGACCTTGGACCTGCTGATTCCTCGGTTTGAGAAGCTGAACTTCGTTCATCTACTAAGAGAAAACAACAGGTTCGCTAATTCACTAGCTACTCTATCTTCCATGATAGACATCCCCTTTGGAGTCCGGATGCGCCCGATCATCATTGACCAAAAGTTTGTGCCGGCTTATGAGTTGATTGCTGCCATAGATGAGGTTCAAGATAAGAATCCCTAGTATCACGATGTATGGAATTTCCTGGAGAAAGAAGCATAACCACCAGGGGCAAATGCGAAAGACAAGAGGGCAATCCGAAGAATGGCTGCTCAGTTCATCGTCTGCGGGGGAAAACTGTATAAGAGAGCTCATCTGGGAATGCATAAGCTGTGTGTTGATGCCGAAGAATCGAAGCGCCTGATGGAGGCCATCCATGGAGGAGAGTGTGGAGCGCACATGAGTGGAGTGATGCTAGCTCGGAAGATTCTCAGACAAGGTTACTACTAGTCGACCATGGAGAAGGATTGTATCGGTTTTGTTCGGCGATGCCACAAATGTCAGATCCATGCAAACCGCATGAACATCCCGCCGCCGAAGCTGCACAATATGACTTCGCCATGGCCATTTTTAGTTTGGGAAATCGATATGATCGGGGCTGTCACTCCAAAGGGGTCTAATGGGCACGAGTTCATTCTGGTCGCGATAGACTATTTCACAAAGTGGGTTGAGGTTCAATCTTATGTGATGTTGAAAGCTTCACACGTTGCAAAGTTCATCAGGAACAACATCATCTATCGCTATGGGGTCCCAAACGAGATTATTTCAGATAACAGTTCCCACTTTAAGAAGGAAGTGATTGACTTGTTGGAAAAATACAACGTGGCTTTTCATAAGTCATCCACATATCGGCCGCAGACCAACGGAGCAGTCGAGGCTGCCAACAAGAACATCAAACACATTTTACAGAAGATGGTGGAAACCTACCGGGACTGGCCAGATAAGTTGCCATTTGCTCTGTGGGGCTACCGGACTTCAATTAGAACTTCTACTAGGGTGACTCTGTATTCATTAGTTTATGGGATGGAGGCCGTTCTACCTATCGAAATTGAGGTTTCGTCATTACGAGTATTGGCTGAGTGCCAGATAGCTGAAGCAGATTGGCAGTCGAGCAGATTCGAAGAACTCATGCTCTTTGATGATAGAAGGCTGAAAGCACTGTACCATGTTCAAGGTTATCAACGACGAATTGCCAGGGCTTTCAACAAGAAGGTTAAGTCCAAGAATTTGAAAGAAGGAGATTTGGTGTTCAAAGACAAACCGAGCTCCCATTCACGACCCTAGGGCTAAGTTCAGACCCAATTGGATTGGTCCCTACATCATTAAGTCTATTTGGTTAGGTGGAGCTGTCGTTCTGATGGACCTAGATGGCCTAGAGTTCTCACAACCGATCAACATGGACAAGTTGAAGAAATATTACCCCTGAGTGGCTCGCTAGGCCGAAAACCCGAAAGGGCGACCTAGGCAAAAGTTAGGGCACAGAAAATTTGAAATGATAAAAACTGAGCTCGCAAGGTTGAAAACCCGCAAAGGGCGGCCTTGGCAAAAGTTAGAGCGTAAAAGGTGAGGGTTAATACACGAGTGAACCTGAGCCGAACTATGTAAGGCTTGATTCCCATCTTTGGAATATGCAGACAACTTCATCTTGAAGTCCAGCCATAAACTCTTCCCCGATCAACTTTGTCCATTTGATCATCTCGGTCATCTTTGTCTATCCATCATTCAAGAGCTCGGTTGTGATCTCCAGTGCAGTGCTATTCAAACTAGGGGCAACTTTCCAGTTGCTGGAATCCGGGGTTGTACATCTCAGTGACAGATCTCAGGCGTGTCCAGTTCTGATCCATATCGAAAATGATTTTGAAAAGTTTTAATAAAAGTTGATTTTGCTCAAATTAATCTTTTTACAACTTAAACCATTTTTGGACCAAAGTAGAAAATTTTCAGTACCCACAACCTTCAATTACATTGATTTCAGTATAGAGTTCTCTTGCTCTTGAATACAAATTGAAGTTGCTTTTTTATTACATTCATAAAGAAAACTTGAAAGTTCTTATTAAAGCAAATAAATCAGGGGCATAGTCAGGTGTTCCCGTGTCCCGTCCTAGAGCTGGTCGAAGCCTCTGATGCCAAGCTGGGCCCAACCTGTGCTTCTTCATTGAGCCAATCTACGCACTCGTCAGACAAAGTGCAATTGAAAGTGGGAGCGGGGGCCAGGAGCTCTCTAGTCCTCCATGCCGTGGCATACCGAGCAAGCTGCGCGCCCCGGACCAAAAATGCAGCTGGGTATTCTATCCCCTCTGCCGGGAAAATCTGATCATGGCCAAACTGGCGCTGGAACCGGAATGGAAAGTAGAACACGCAGTGTGTCAGGCCTATCAACTGAACCCCGGTCTGCCGGGACATGCTCTAGCTTATTGCCGGTAGATTAAGCTAAGGACAACGCCAAGCAATGCGGTCTGCGGACAAATTGCACATCCAGTCAAACCACCATCCCTCATCAAGGGCATCGACTAGGTGACATCGGAAGAAGTAGCCGCGAGCTGAGTATGCTGGGCAAGAGTCCACAACCTGCAATTTGTCCATCAACCATACTTGGGGAGGGATGAAAAATAAGAGATTAAAGAATAGAGAGGTGTATGTTGAGAGAAAAGTGAGAAACGGGTTTTGTGAGAAAAATCGAGCCTGAGGGCCGAGTGATGTGAGCAACACACATGCGAGATAGGGTGGGAAACATTACCTGCAGCTGCAGTGGAATCCCCGCGAATCTGGTCGTCTCTCGGTGATGGAAAGTATCCAAGCCCATCAATGTCTCGGCCAATGTCATGGCAATGCAGCTCTTTCCATCTTTCAAGCCTTGAGCAACTTCGATCAGACGAATGCTAGACCCGCTGAAGCCTGGGGCAAGCAAAAAGTGAGATAGCATGCACAAGCAAAGGGCATGTCGCCGAAAACCTTGCCCGTGGTGATCATCGCGGTCACCAGCATTAGAAAAGTGGTGAATCAGGCTGAGGACGTCCAATTCTCCATCGCGGATCAGAGATCGAGCATCGTGCATAGTAAGCCCACACATTCGTCCTAAGGCTTGGGCGTGGCCAAAGCGAAGCTGGGGTAAGATTTCCTCGTTGCGCTTGGACTCCATCAAAGCTTGAAAATCTTCGAAAGTAAGAGACACCTCTTGCCCGCCAAAGCTAAAGACATGTATTACCAGATTCCAAAACCTTGCCGCAGCATGGAGGAATGGAAGATGCAGCGGAGTACGACTCAGTGTGAATAGCGCATTTATGCCGAAGCCTCAGAAGTTCAACTTTTCTAAGCCATCTAAAGTAGCAATCCAAGCTGTGAGATTTTGGATGAGAAATGCCTCCATTTTGATGCAAAACTGAGATGAAATGAAAGAACCACGAAGCTAGAATTTTTATGGAGGATAAGGCACTGTTCGGGAGACATGTGTCAAAAATCTGGAGGTCGTCGGGCCAACTAGTCGGCCGACCACTTTTTCTGGTTGGCCAGCCAGTTTTTCTGGTCGACCGACCACACAACTGGTCTCCAAGACAGAAAGCTGGTCAGCCAGCCTTCTTTGGTGGTCGGCCATGGAGGAAAATTGGGTTTTGGCCTTTTCCTAGCCTCTAGAAGAGAGCTCCTAGCCTTTCCATGCGTTGGGAGTGTTGAAGGTCCGTGTTTACCTCTGTTTCGGATGCATTCCGTCGCCCGGTTTGTCAGAAATGCGTTTGCTTATCGAGTTATTAAGTTTTGCTTATCGATTTGTTAAGATTTGTTTATCAAGTTATTGAGTTTGCTTATCGAGTTGTCGAGTTTTGTGTATCGAGTTGTTACTCTTTGTTTAATCAACATTGTCGGGATTGTTTATCGAGTTGTAAACTTACTAAGGTTTTGTTGTTTCTTAGTAAGTTAAGTTGTTTAGTTTGTTGTGTTGGTTCACTACCTGACTTGGCAATACACAGTGTTCAATTTCCATTCAATCTCATTTTGTGCAAAATGATGCGATGCGATGCTAAGAATACAAAATACAACACTTTTCATGCCAAAAGCTGTTTCATTCCATTGTAGCTTCTTTTGTTACGACATTGTATAACAGGGTACAAGTTTTAAAGAAAATAAAACTGCCTAAAAGCTAATGTGCTACAACTACTAGTAATAAAAGAAAATAAAGTAAGAACATCTGCATCAGTACTATCAAGTGCAAGACTGAGAGGCCCTCTTCGTCCTCTTCGACTGAGCAACCTCTGCGCCATCACCATTTGAATCGGAGCCACCATCCTCGAAATCCTCCTCGGCATCACCTCTGCTCTCAGAACCGGAACCAGAGTCATCCTCTCTGCCCGTGGATGTCTCTAAGTGAGGATGCGCAGACTCCTCCTCCTCGCTGGACTCCTCATCATCCCTGATAGGTGCTCTATGCCTGCCTCGGCTGTGAGTCAAGTCTCCTCTACCAGCTCCTCGAGAAGGCCTCGATGGCCTAGCCTGTAGCGATGGCATCTGAAAAAAAAAAAAAAAAAAAAGAAGACAATTTGAATACATTAGCCAATATATATATCAGATGCAGAGACAGGAAAGCTACATAGAATGGGTGCATGCTGATACAGTATATGAATGTGGTGTGTCAGATGTGCTCTACACATGCAGTCAACCAACGTGTTGAAATGTTCAATTTCAGTATGACATCGAAAGTATGATAAATGCAAGGAAATTGAATAATACCGAGACGCCGGCGATGAACAACTATGTCTCCCTCCGTAGAAGCATGCCCTCAAGCGAGGCCACCACTCCGAGCATCCTATCCATGTACTCTCTGGGAGACTGCAGATGTAAGTGCAAGTCATCAGTGAATGAATGAATGTCTAAATATCTGAGTGATAAATCAAAACTGTAAAGCATACCAGTGGCGAGTCAGGGTCATTGACGTATTGATGATCAGGCAATGGAGGCTCCAATGGAATTGGGTAGGATGTCCCATATCGCTAGCCTGTTAACTCGGTCGGAGGATCCGACCACCCAGCATGCTGGTAAGTCGGGAAAATCAGTCCAGCCCCACCTCTCGATGTGCCAGCCCTGCTAGTCGAAGGAATGTCTCCAGCTCGGGCGTGACTCAAGGAAGGCACATCAGCAGCCCTCCTCGTAGGAGTACGGATACCTGTCAACGGGAGTATCAAGTACGTATGGCAGTAGGTCGCATACTCCCCCTCCTCCAACAACAGAACTACGTCAGTACCCAACATAACGACATCGACCTCCTCGGGAGTGAGTCTCTTAGTGGATCACATGTCATCTGGAGGTGCTGTTGGGATACCCTGATCGGGGATGCCCATCATCTGACGCATGAAGCGATCCTCCCGAAACCAGGCCCTGCCCACTGGCCCCTCAAATAAAATCCGGCATCGAGAAGAAGCCCACGCCCCAGGGAATCGGAAACGGGTATCTCCTCTCAAAGGTATCCAGGGCTCTCAAGTGATCTGCGGATAACAAGTGCACAAACTGATTAGATGTCATAAATATGCAAGATGAGCCAAAGCACTGCCGAAGAATTGAGAGTTCTAGATTACCTCGGTCGCCCGCACAGTATCAAAGAACTGCCGAAGGAAGGGCAGAGTCTCCCGAGTCCTCGGCCGGCACCGACCCTCGAATCTGCGAGAGTAGGGGATCTCAAGAGGTGCCTCCACCACGAGCTCTGGGGACAATGTCGAGAAGTATGCATAAACCCATAGTTGTGAAAAAATAGAACGATGGCCATCAGAATACAGAATGTATGCAAAATACAGAGTGTTGAGTGCATAATGTGAATGCAGAATATATGGAAAATACAGAATGCTGAGTGCAGAATGTAGAGTATAGAATGAAAAGTGTGTCGTGTGTGCAGTGTACAGATAATGAAAAGCAGGAGTGTAAATCAAGAGGACAGAAAGTACCTCCCAGGCTCTCCAGTAGCCACCAACTATGTTCCCCTGCCCGCGGGAGGTCGCACTCATATAACGATAAAGGGTAGCGAAGCCGGTGCCGCCCCAATCATACTGGCTGACCTGGGATAGGTCTACTAAAGCAATGAGCAGATAAAGTCCAACTGTGTTCCCCCTGTCGGAGAACAAAGTGGTCCCAAGGAGGAACATCAAAAACCCCCGAGCATACTGCTCTATGTCTTCGACGATCTCGGGCATAGTCCCCCTGTACCGCGTGGGAAACCAGGTGTATCTAACTTTACCCAATGATCTGTCGATCGGCGAGCGGACTCCGAGCAGATAAATCTAAGCCGCCTCCCACTCACCCATATCTGCGTCATAAGGGACCGGTTGGCCGGCCATGTCAAGACCAGTCAGCATAGCAAAGTCAAATGGGGTCATCGTCATGTCCCCAGTAACTGAAAAGTGGAACGAGATGGTGGTGTCCCACCATCTCTCCACAAGTGCCCCCATCAAGGTCCTGCTCGCCGGATAACGAGATAGCCTTGTGTAGAAGGGTCCAAATCCTACCTCATCCACAATATGGCGAACAGTATCTGGGAGCTCCGCGTACCACTCCCTAGCGAGGATCGACCCATAGCCTCGTGTGGAACGGGAAGATACCTGCATTCAAAACGAACAGATGTATTCAATTTCGGAATGAAACATATGAGCTGCGCGCAAATGAAGTAGATGAACTGTGTGTTCAGAAATCAAGTAGATGAACTGTGTGTTCAGAAATGAAGTAAACATATGGACTGCGTATTCAGTATGAGCTGCGTGCAAATCAAATCAGATACTGTGTTATGGACTGCGTGTTCAGTATGAGCAGTGTGCAAATCAAATCAGATACTGTGTTATGGATTGCGTGTTCAATATGAGCTACGTACAAATCAAATCAGACAATGTGTTATGGACTGTGTGTTCAGTACGAGCTGTGTGCCCGAAAAAATGAGCTGCGTGCCCAAAGAATGTGCTGTGTGCCCGAAAATGAGCTCTGTGCTTGAAAAAATGAGCTGTGTGCCCAAAGAATGTGTTGTGCACCTGGAAAAGAACTGCGTGCCCAAAGGATGTGCTGTGTGCCTGAAAACGAGTTGTGTGCCCGAGAATGAGCTGTGAGCCTGAGAATGTGTTGTGTGCCTGAGACAAACTGTGTGGTCAGAATGAGCCGCGTGTTCAGAGTAAGCTGCATGCCAAATTAACAAAATGTTGTGTTGTGAGCTGTGTGCCGAATGGACAGAATACTGTGTTGTGAGCCACATACTAAAATGACCAGAGTATTTCTATAAATGAGCTGTGTGCCAAATAGACCGGGTGGTGTGTGAAGGTGTTCAGAATGAACAGATAAAAAATACATAGCAAAAGCATGAAATATGCAGGAAATACAGAATACATTGCGGGGAATATAAAAGGGAAGTACGTACCTCTCGTGCTTGATGAGAGAGATGAGACTCTGGCTCCCGTAGTAGCAGATCCGCGGATGCTCGTCGATCAAAGTCAGTGAAGTGATAGAAAGTGGTTGGAGGTAGGACGTGCTCCGGAGGATGATACCTCTTAGGGTCGAAAGGCTGAACTCTCGGAGGCAGTGACATGATGTCTGGCTCATCCTCGGCATGCGGAGGGCCTCCACTATGATGAAAATGATCTGCCATCTAAACAAATCTTCAAAAATGAGCAAAAATGGGCGAAATGAGCCAAAATTGGAAAAAGTCAACAAAAGTCAACTCTCGGGAAAGGAAAAAGTCAACAAAAGTCAACTCCCGAGAAAATGTGCCAAATTTCGAGATAAACATACCTCAAGTGGTGAAAATGGAGAAAGAAACACCGAAATAAATTTTAATCAGTTCAAAGTGAAGAGAACTGAAAGTTTTCGCGAAACAACTTCGCGTGGGGCATTGGAAAGCACGCATAAAGCACAGATCTGAACGAGAAAGTGGTCTAGGAAGGGAGAGGAACTGATTTCGGCCTAGGGGATGTGAGCAAAAGTGTTTTGGACAAGTGGATTTAAAGAACCGAGCATAAAAGGACAACTACCCCCATTTTGGTAAAATGGTCGGCCGACCAAATTTTCTAGCTGGCCGACCACCCCTTAAACAAAAGCTGGTCGGTGGCTCTTCTGGCTGGTCGGTGGCCCTCTTTCATGGTCTCCAATGTCCCTTTGTTCTCCCTGTAAATTTGGTGATGATTGGAGTCCCCGGCTCTCGAGAGAGTACAAGAAAAGTGCACTTTTCGGCGCGAAATGCCTCCGTAGGAACTTCAAATCCAATCTTCGACGCGTGGCTCATCATTACTCGCCAAGAGAAAGGTGTATCCTTTTTGAGTACGTTGTAACCCCTCCGAGAGGTGAATCAGAGGTCGCGTATGAGTTGCCCTCTTTGAGGCTTGCACTTCTTTACTCAGCGTTTTGTTTCAAGCATGCTATTAAAGTTATACCTCTCCTACATTGTTGTGCACTTTCTTTGCTTACGTTGTCGCGCATGCCATTCCTGCTTCACACATTGCATACGTTTTCGCGTATGCTTTACTTACATGTGTTCAATTCCTGCTTCACACATTGCATACGTTGTCGCGTATGCTTTACTTACATGTGTTCAACTCTTGCTTCACACATTGCATGCGTTGTCGCGTATACTTTACTTACATGTGTTCAATTCCTGCTTCACACATTGCATATGTTATCGCGTATGGTTTATTTACATGTGTTCAATTCTTGCTTCACACATTGCATGCGTTGTCGCGTATGCTTTACTTACATGTGTTCAATCCCTGTTTCACCCATTGCATGCGTTGTCTCGTATGCTTTACTTACATGTGTTTAATTCCTGCTTCACACATTGCATACGTTGTCGTGTATGCTTTACTTACATGTGTTCAATTTCTGCTTCACACATTGCATATGTTGTCGCGTATGCTTTACTTACATGTGTTCAATTCCTGCTTCACATTGCATGCGTTGTCACATATGCTTTACTTGCATGTGTTCAATTCCTGCTTCACACATTGTATACGTTGTCGCGTATGCTTTACTTACATGTGTTCAATTCCTGCTTCACACATTGCATACGTTGTCGCGTATGCTTTACTTACATGTGTTCAATTCCTGCTTCACACATTGCATGCATTGTCGCGTATGCTTTACTTACATGTGTTCAATCCCTGTTTCACACATTGTATACGTTGTCGCATATGCTTTACTTACATGTGTTCAATTCCTGCTTCACACATTGCATACGTTGTCGCGTATGCTTTACTTACATGTGTTCAATTCCTGCTTCACACATTGCATGCGTTGTCGCGTATGCTTTACTTACATGTGTTCAATCCCCGTTTCACACATTGTATGTATTGTCGCGTATGCTTTACTTACATGTGTTCAATTCTTTTTACGCACATCGCATGCGTTGTTGCGCATGCTTTACTTATATGTGTCTATGCTTGTCTCTATCGCATTGTTATGCACCCCTCACTTGCGTTGTCGCACACGTTTTACTTGCATTGTCATGCTTGTGTCAACAGCATTGTTGTGCACTCCTCACCCCCGTTGTCACGCACATTTTACTTGCATTGTCATGCTCATTTCAGTCGCATTGTTATGCACACTCTACCTGCGTTGTCACGCACTCTTCTTGCATTGTTATGCATATCTCGCTCACATTTTTATGCATCACACTTAGGTTGCATTGTCGTGCATCCCTTCACCCGTGTTGTCACGCACTTTTTAATTGCATTGTTATGCATGTTGCTAACGATATTACACCTGTTAGGTTTCTTTCCTTTGTAGGCACGATATTGTATGTACGGTTCATTTGAAGCTGGTGCGACCAGACGAGCCGAACGGTATTGTATTCTCCTTGTGAGACGTAGCGAGAATTGTAATTCTTTTACACCCTTACTGCATGAAATGTAATTTGATTTGCATGGCATTCTTGCTTAAAACTGTTGCATTTATTGTGTATATTTGCTTCATTACAGCTAGCTTTGCATGATCATGAGTTATGTCCGGCTTTGTGCATGTCTTTTGCATTTTGCCCCTGCCTGCGGGCATATTTCTTTGATTGTCTCGCCTATTTGTCTAAGTCTTCGGCCTTATCAAAAATGGGTCGCCTCTGGGCTTGGACATTCACTCCCGTCATTGTTATGACTTTCGAGTTCTATCAAAGAGGGGCAACTGTAGACACCCCATTTTTTACTGACCTTAAGACTCAGATGTTATCGATTGAGCGCTCGGTGATTGCGCATGTTGTGCTCGTTCTGAGGTTACGGAGTCTCGGCTGAGAGCTTTGCCTCCGGACCTCGGGACTCTTTTGTGTTTTGCCTCGGTTTGCGGACCAGGTCTTGTTTTCTCTTCCCGAAGGGAGGGAGAGGTCTCATAGACCATCTCTCAGTGGTCGTAGATTACTTTTCATGGTCGCAGGCCATTGTTCCCGTTTGGAGACCAGTTTCTAGTTTTCAGAGCCGTCGGTCGCGCACCTCGGTTCGGCACTGCTTAACATTCTCTGTTTGGCACGGTTTTTGGCACACACCTTGTTTCCTCTGTCTAGAGTGACACTGCAGCCCGGGAGACCACCTTTGTGGTCGCATGCCACTTTTGGTGCTTAACAGCCTGTTTTTGGGGCACCCGGCTGCGTGTTTCGCCCCCGAACCCTCGTTTTGCATCGGTGTTGGTTCATTTTTGGCATGAACCTTGTTTTCATTGTTTGGGAGGTGGTACAAGGGTGGGAGACCACCTTTTCTCTTGGAGACCACTTCTCTCTCTGCCAGCCGATTTTCTTGTCAGGAAACTGGTCTCCTCGGTCTTTGAGCCACATTTACTGGTCTCCCATACCACCACTAACTTGTTTTCAGTGTGGAAACCACCAAATGGAGCTGCCGACCACTTTTTACTATGGGAGACCACTTACCTTGGTTAGCCGACCAGGGGAAGTGGTCGGCCGACCACCTTTTCTGGTCGGCAGGTTCCTGCTGGTTTTGTCTGATTTAGTGCATGCCAGCTGTGCCAGCTGGAAGGCACAAATTGTATCCTCCATACGGAGGATACGCACCCTTGTTTACCTTCTCCAAGAAGCTTGAACCCTTTGATTTCTCTATAAGAGAGGGCCTTCCTCTCCTTATACCAGGTTCAGATTTTGGTTAAGGCTCCAATACATATCCCTCTTTATATCTCTATATTTTGGGTTCAAAAGGGTCTTGTTCTTGACCTATTACACCACACCTCATAGCCACACACCTCCACCATTGTTCTAAGGTTCTTGGAGGGTCTTAAGAGGTCTCAAAGAGTTGGTTTTGGGCTGGAGAAGTTGCTCGTTTTGCTGAGCTACAAGGGTAACTCATTTTCTCCCTTTTTAAGCTCTATTTTGATCCTTCTCTTAGCCTTATTTTCATGCATATTTATGCTTTGTTTTCAACTGAGAAAAGCTTCATTTTTAAGGGTGTGTTTGGTAACGTTTACGTTTTCAGTTTATATTTACAAAAATTTTATAAACTGATTTTTGTTTATTTTTTGTTTATTTTTAGAAAAACATAAACTACAACCGCGTTTGGTAATTGAAAAAATGTTTAAAAAAATTTAAAAATATAAAAAAGAGTGAGAAATGGCAAGTGGCGGCGGAAGACGGTGGTTGAAAGTGGTGACGGTGGGTGGTAGGTAGCTGGTGGTGGTGGGTGGTGGCGGGTGGGTGGTGGCGGTGGATGGGTGGGTGACGGTGGCGGGTGGTAGTGAGTAGGAGGTGGTGGTGGCGGGTGGTGGTGGCAGGTGGGTGGTAGATGACGGGTGGTGATGGGTGGCGAGTAGGTGGCGGGTGGTCGGTGGTGAGTGGCCGATAACGGGTGGTGGTGGGTGGCGGGTGGGTGGGTGGGTGACAGTGGCGGGTGGTGCGTGGTAGCGAGTGGGTGGTGGTGGTGGTGGTAGTGGTGGCGGGTGGTAGTGGGTGGTGGCGGGTGGGTGGTGATAATGGGTGGCTGGGTGACGGTAGCGGGTGATGGGTGATAGCGAGTGGGTGGTGGTGGTGGTGGCGGCGGCGGCGGCGGCGGGTGGTGAGTGGTGGTAACAAGTGGGTGGCGGATGGCGGGTGGTGGCGGGTGGTGGTGGGGGTGGTGGATGGGTAGGTGACGGTGGCGGTGATAAGTGGTAGCGAGTGGGTGGTGGTGGTGGGTGGCGGGTGGTGGTGGCAGGTGGGTGGCGGGTGGTGGTGGTGGTGGTGATGGTGGTGGTGGGTGGGTGGGTGACGGTGGCGGGTGGTGGTGGTGGTTGGTGGGTGGGTGACGGTGGCAGGTGGTAAGTGGTAGCAAGTGGGTGGTTGTGGTGGTGGTGGGTGTGAGTGGTGGTGGTGGCAGGTGGGTGACGGATGGTAGTGGTGGTGGGTGGATGGGTGACGGTGGCGGGTGGTAAGTGTGGCGGGTGGTAAGTGGTAGCGAGTGGGTGGTGGTGTGGTGGTGGTGGTGGGTGGTGGTGGCAGGTGGGTGGTGGGTGATGGTGGTGGTGGTGGTGGGTGGTGGTGGCGGGTGAGTGGCAGATGGCTGGTGGTGGTGGGTGGCTGGTAGTGGCAGGTAGTGAATGGTGGTGGCAGGTGGGTGGTGAGTGATGGTGGCAAGTAAGTGGCGGGTGGTGGTGGCGGGCGGTGAATGGTAGTGGCAGGTGGTGGGTGGTGGCGGGTGGATGACAGATGGGTGGTGGTGGTGGTGGCGAGGGGTGGGTGGTGGGTGGTGAGTGGTGGTGGCAGGTGGTGGTGGAGAGTGGGTAGTGAGTGGTGGTGGCGGAAGACGGTGGTGGAAAATGGAGGCGGGTGCTGGCTAATGTTGGGTGATAAAAAAAAAAAACTAAAAACTCAAAATGGAAACACATTTTTTGTGTTTTCATTTTTTGGCCAAATTTATAAACTGAGACCACTGATTTATAAATCTAAAATTTTACCAAACAAGTTTTTATTTGAGTTTTTTAAATTTTTGTAAATATAAACAGAAAACTGAAAACGTAAGTGTTACCAAACGGCACCTAAGTGTTTTTCATGTTTGTTTAAGGCCATTTTCCTGTTGGAGGTCATTTACACTCTTGCATGCTTGTTTTAGCCTTGTTTTGTGCCATGCCATAAAGCCTCCGAGCTAGTTCTTAGTTGGCCTTTTAACCACTGAAATCTAGTGGATTTTCAGTGGTTTTTATGTAGTTTTGAGGTCCTAAATCAGAGAAGGGTGACCCTCTCTCTCGTTGTCTTGTTTACTAGCATTTTTGGTCTGTCAAAGGAGCATACATTTGCATGTTTTCAAAGCTTGGTTTAGGCCCTTTTTGGTGACTTTTTGGACCTTCCTAGACTCTATCTAGGGCTGGTTTGGTCCCCTTTTGTTTGCTTCTTGCATGTGTAGAGTAATCCCTTTTATGGCTTATCAAAGTAGCACCTCATTCTTGCATGTGTTGGTCATGTTTCGGTGGGTTTTTTGCCATATTTTGGCATGCCATGATTCTGTTTTTGGCTGGTTTGGTAGCCTCTCACATTATTCATATGCTTGTAGTGTAACTCATGCTTACTAGCTTAGAATGCATGTTGTTTTGGCCCTCCATTCTAGCATATTTTGGCCATGCTCCAAACTAATTTTGTTCATATTTTGGGCTGCCTTAGCTCTGATTTGAGGCCTCTTGGTCGAATGATGCTTTCCATGCATACTTGTAGTGTAATATCCTTGCCTAGCCTTGAATTCTGGAGCCCCCTACATGCTTAACTTGAGGTGTTTTCATGTTTTGGCATCATTGAGCATGTTATTTCAGAACTTATACTTGTGTCATGTTCCCGTGTTTTCCACTCTTCAAATGTGTTTGAGAGTTGTGCTTGTATACGTTATTTACGGGCCATTGCATGAGCTTTATTTTTGTGCCTTTCAAGCCATCGTTTTAGTCCATTTTGCTACTGTTTTTGGCCTGCATAGGGACTGTTTAAGGTTGGTTTGGTCATTTGAGCATCATTTTACATATCTCTAGTGTAATGCATTTCACTATTTTCGGTGCTTGAGTCTTTCAAAATGCATTGCATGAGTTGTTTGCATGATTCGGGACCATGTTGTACGTCATTTCAGAGCTGGAACTTGTGCCATTGTATGCCATATTTCATCCTTCTAATGCTTTCGTGGAGTTGCATCTTGTACCTTCGGCTTTGATCCCTTGCATTGTGCATGCTTGCGTGTGTGTCATTGCCTTGATTTCATTATGTTTGGCCACTGATTTGGGTGTGGCTGAGGTCCATCCATCTTGGTTTAAGTCCATCTTGCATTGTGTATGCCATATAGCCCATGTTATCGCATGTTCAATCATTGCATTGTGTATGCCTCGTTCATAACATTGCGTATGTTAGTGCATTGTGTATGCATGCCATATAATCCACATGCATTGATTATGCCCTTGATTAGTTCATAGCATTGTGTATGCTAGTTGCATGCTTGCATGTCATCCTTTGCATGTTTGCATCACTTAGTCACATTACATTTAGGATTGCATACTAGGGTTGCATTTGTACATGCCATGCCATTCTACTTGTTACATTATGTTTGGAATAGGAGTTAGTCTAAACACGGGAAACGAGGATCGTGTCATACTCCAAGTGATGAAACATGCCTCAATTCCCGGTCGCCGACATTCTTGACCATCCATGATGGACTTGTTTGTTTTAGTTGCTTATATGTGCATTCATGTCCCATTGAGTCGTGCAATTCGACTCCTCGGCCATCATGCATCGGGATGTGTGATTGGTGGCCCGAGGATCTAGGATTACACTCCCTAGAGCTTATGCAATGATGGAGAGAATAGTCGGGCACACATATGTTGAAAATACCTTGCCTTCTCTCTCTCTTGCCTTTGTTGTAGAAAAAACAGAAACCAGGAGAATGAACTGGTCGGCCGACCAAGTTTCCGGCAGGCCGACCACCTTTTCTGGTTTTCACCACCAAGGGTGGTCGGCAGGTGGTCTCCCTTGCCTATAGCTGGTCGGCAGCCTTTCCACAGCTTCCCTCGGTGGAGTTTCATCTCTTTGGAGCCTAGTGCAACTTTCTGAAATCAATTGCAAACAAAGGCAAGTCGGGGCGTCGCGAGGGATTTCCAAGCAAGGCAACTCGAGCATGCATGCATCCTTTGTCATCCAAAACAGAGCTGAGGCAACCCACTTCATTTAGTTTACATGCTTATTTACTTGCTTACTTAGCTAATTTGTTAATTAGTTAGAGTTATGTAATAATTAGCTGTAATTTGTTATTCATGGTGGTTGTGTAATAATTAGTTTAATTAGAATAGCTTAGATTAGCTAGTTGGTTTTGTATTATTTATTCGGACCCTCCGAGAGAGGGCAATGTTGTAATAAGTGTGCGTGTGTGTGATGTATGTCTTCCAACCCCACGTCTTTCTCCCTTTTATTCACCAGCTTATGATGGTTAGTTTTAGGGCACATTTCAATTAGCATCCTTATGCTCGTATGTTTGCATCCATTCATCTGTTTTGTATGCACCGAGCTCGGCGCGTCGTACTAACTGCATCGTATTTCAATTCCAAGTTGGATACATGTTACCTGTAGCATCTCATATGCCATCTTAGAATAGCCGAGCCTATCTTAGTTGCATTCTTGCATGTGTTGCATTAGACATCTCAGCATAGTTAGGATTCATGCATGTTTTCTAATTAGCTTCTTTCTTTGGCTCGGAGTACTCGGTAAGTGTTTATGCTTTAGCATCCTTGCATACGTGTGAGTGACTGCCATGATAGCATGCTTACCATGAGGCTATGTGCTTATGTGATATAACTGCCTGAATGCCTGTGGGTGAAGGTTGGGTTGCTTGAATTGGAATAATTCGTCGAAACCTGTGTTTTAGCCTACTTGCGAGTAGCAAACTTCAATCCATTTTCAAAACAAACGGATATGCGATGCTTTGTTCCAACTTAGGCAATCTAGTCTATACTTGTATGCTGTACGCATCACATAGTAATTCTAGGTTAATAACCGGAATAAGAGCACATGTGTTTTCAAAAACAAGATATCATGCTTAGTAGTGGCTGATCTTTGATCGGGCGAGCGGGAGTGCTCATGAAATGACCTTCCCCAATCGTACCCAAGTTCCCAAGCCGAGGCAACTTTGGTGATGACGGATACGTGGCCTTAGGCACGAGTCAGGGTTTCCTAAATTCTCCCAAAATAAAATATTTAGGTGGCGACTCTGTATCTGGCAAAGCAGTCCATGTTTGGCACTTCTTTCTAAAAATTAGTTTTTCAAAACGATTTGCCGGATTTGGACTCTTTGGTGATTTATCGATCTTGCATTGCACTTTGTGAGATTAGATTCAGAACCGTGACATTGAGTCCGAACTGTAATGAGCCCAATGAACAAAACGGGATTCTCCCCGGACGTTCGGGTGCGTCTACAGTACCATCAATGTAAACCAAAACAACTGTATACCACTTCCCATTTTTATCCGGGAGGGATCAAAAATAAGAGAAACAGAAGAGAACAGTAAAAATCATGGAGCTGGTGCCTGGGACTGCAACTGAAGCAAGGATAGAATCTGAGCCAGCTGAGACGAAGACTGTGACACAGATGCCTCAATCCGCTGGGAAGAAGCCTCTAAGGCACTGAACCGGGTATCAGCTGTGGTCTCAAGATCGGTGAGCCTGGCCTTAAAGATATCCATCATCTCCTCGAGATGGTCAAACCGGGAAGCAACAGATCTCTCAAAGGACTGAAGCTGACCACGAATCGTACGAACTGGAGGATGCTGCTCCCCCTCACCAATATCTCCGCCACCAGCAGCAACATCATACTCCGCCTCCTCTACCATGGCTGCAGCATCACTAGGACCTGCACCAGATCGACCTGAACCAGAAGAAACCCCCCGAATATAAGACTGACTCTGGGAGATAGTCTTCTTGGTGAAAGGCCGGGAAGGAGAGGCAAACTCATCCTCATCGAAAGCAGGGACCTCAAGTTTGGCAAGAAGCCGGTTTATAAGGCAGCCATAGGGTAAACCAAGATTTTTGCGCTCAAAAGCAGCAACCATCTTTTGAATGATCACTGTGGCAAGATCTATGGAACGATTGTGAGCAAGGCACTGAAGGACAAACCCTTGGTCTTGATTAATTTCGGAGCTATGGGTGGTAACAATGATATTGGCACACACAATTAGGTTGAGCAACCTAAATTGGGGAAGTAGCTCATTCTGTTTGATCAAAGAACCGGTAGGCCAAGAACGAGGAAAACCACACAAAGTATGTGCTACCTCATCGAAGTCATAAGTAGGGCGCACTGGAAAATGATAAAAGATGGGAAATCTTTTACTAATCCCTAATAGCTCTCGAATAAGGTCGGTGGTAACAAGAATGGATTTAGACCTAACCCATGTTTTGAAGGAGGGCCCAATATTGTCAAGACTATCCATGTTACAATAGAATTCTCGCACCCAAGTGAGGTTTTGAGAACCAGAAAATAAAAGAACATTATCCCTACCCAAGGGATCAAACAATGAGTGGATAAGGATAGACTCAAATGTGGAAGGTTGAACATTACGTTCAAAATGGATGGAGCGGGCGGGATAAGACTCGCGGTACAATATGGCTTTCTCAGCAGAGGGAAAGCGATCAGTGTTATAGGTGGGGCAAGAGACAGTAGACTTTCGTCCTTTGAAGGTGGACATGACTAAACCAAGACACAGAAAAAAACAGAAAACCAACACAGACAACCCCCAACCCAAATCCAAACATAAACCAACAGAGAAACCACAAAACATTAGCAGCACAGTTTTGATATAGCAACATAAACAATGAGGTAACAATGTAGACTCAAAAGACCCAAAAATAACAAATAGGTAACATGGTAAACAAAGCAGTCATGAATAACCAGTAGTCCAATCATAGTGAATAAAAACAGGGGAACTCATATCCTTAGGGCAAGGCAATAAATGAAATCACAATATCAGAGGGCAATACATGTAACAAAAAAAAAATCCCCAAATGGAAACAAAACAAAAACTAGAAAAAAAAGCCCAAATCAAAAACCCTAGATGGAAGAGAGAGAACCGAAACCACTGTGCAACAGTCAAAATCAACATTGACTAACCCTAAACATGATGACCAAAGACAAAATAGACCCATCAACCTATTGTGCAACAAACTCAAGCTAAACAAAGACAAGGAAACCAAAATGACAGAAGGATGAGAAAAGAAACAGAGAAGAAGTAGAGGAGAGACATACCTGGGGTGTGTAAACACATGAAAAACACCAAGGAAGTGCAGAGGACTGGAATCGCAAGGAAAGCCCTAGGAGAGAGAGAGAGCACTTTGGAAAAATGAATTGAAATGACGAAGGAGGGAGAATTTAAACAAACCAGTCCGCTCGAGCGTGGGTTTTGACGCTCGAGCATGAGACAAATCACACGGAGACATGCTCGAGTGCGAAAACGGACGATCGAGCGCCAATTCACCCCTCGTAGAACTGTAAAACTAAGTGCAAAATACTGCAAGGCTCAAAACCACGCTCGAGTGTGGGAATGTCCGCTCGAGCGGGAACAAAACAATTTTTTTTTTATATAAAAATAAAAAACAAAAAACACTGGAGATGTCCTGTTACCAGCGGGGAGTTCAATGGAAAGACTATACCACGAAGATAAGATATACCATCAATCATGAGTCCTGAAAACTTGTAAAAAAAAAATTGAAGCACCAGGTCATGAACACAACAAATAGAATGAATCAAGGCCATAAGCAACATAAGAATGCATAACTCAAAAAACACACATGAGAGCTCACAAATAGAATGTGTGTGTATGCTATCCTTGAGATCCACAAAGCTAGAGTTAATCTTCGTAGTGATCGGATGGCTGGACCTCCGACACGAGTAACGGACCATCACAGAGAAAAGTCAAACCACTAGGAATCACAGGGTATTTGTTGAGTAAACGCGGAGGCTCCCCCTCAATCAATGATTCCCTCTTTTTTATGTTTTTGAACTTTTCTTTCTTGTGGGCACTCACGGTGGCATGCACACTCAAGAGTATGGAGACCAAACCAGAGAAGAATGAAATCAAAAAGGTTGGCCTGGTTGGTGCCTCTGAGGTAGCTTTTTCCTAATGCCCGGATTTCAATGAACTGAGGGGGAAACCATGGAAGTGAAAAACGGTGGTAGATAGTTAAGAGACTCAACATCACCCATGATATACTAGTATAGGTCAATTCCTCTGAAAAAGTACCAGAAACACTGTTAGTGGTCCATAGAGAACTTTGATCACTTGTGCGGAAACCCCTGCAACAATTTATCTCAAGAATGTGTACAGAATGAGATCATGAAATAAATGAGTATGGGTATTCAGAATGAGCTATGAACAAGGACGAATGAGATCTTGTAAGCAACATGAGCAATGTTCATAAAAAATTTTGATGCAAAGATATCAGGACTCAATGACAATGAGATTATCACATCCAAGTATACAACAAGCCAACCACTCACACCCATTATAGGAAACAGGAAACACCCTAGTTACTGAGCACTACACCCAAGGTCTTTCTAAGAAACTCAAATCGAAGAAGATCAAGGGGTTTTGTGAAAATATCAGCTTTTTGATGCTCAGTGGGTACATGTTCCAGAACAACAAGGCCTTTTTCCACTAACTCTTGAATAAAATGATGACGAATGTCAATGTGTTTGGTTCGAGAGTGTTGGACAGGATTTTCTGAAATGTTTATGGCACTTTTGTTATCACAGAAAAGAGTGAGAGTGTCATGTTCGATCCTATAATCATAAAGTATTTGTTTCATCCACAGCATTTGTGCACAATAACTCTGTGCAACAAGGTACTCAGCCTCAGCAGTCGAAAGGGAGATGGCATTTTGCTTTTTATTATGCCAGGAAACAAGATTATTCCCAAGGTAGAAACACCCCCCGGATGTGCTTTTCCTATCATCAGCACACCCTGCCCAGTTAGCATCAGAAAAACCAGTAATTTCAGCTGTAGTGTCAGTAGAGAACCAAACCCCATACCCCAATGTCCTATTAACATATTTGATGATGCGTTTGACCGCAAGAAGATGAGACTCTTTAGGACTGGCTTGGTAACGGGCACAGACACTTACACTGAATACAATATCAGGACAACTGGCTGTGAGGTAAAGAAGACTCCCTATCATACTCCTATAAAGGGTAGGATCAACATCAGTACCAGAAGAATCTTTGGAAATGTGAAGACTAGTGCTCATGGGAGTGAGTGCATGTTTGGAAGACTCAAGACCAAACTTTGACACAAGATTTTTGGCATACTTAGACTGAGAAACAAACCTACCTGAAGGAGACTGTTTAATTTGAAGACCCAAAAAATAAGACAACTCTCCCATCATGCTCATCTCAAACTCATGTGTCATGCAATCCGAAAAACATTTCACAAGATGATCAGCAGTGGATCCAAACACAATATCATCAACATAAATCTAAGCAACAAGAATATGAGACTTAGTATGTTTCACAAATAAGGTCTTATCCACACTACCCCTTTGAAAGTCATTATCAAGAAGAAATGTAGTAAGTCTATCATACCAAGCCCGAGGAGCTTGTTTCAATCCATACAAAGCCTTGTCTAACTTGTAGACATGATTTGGACATTTAGGGTCCTCAAACCCTTTTGCTTGCTCAACATATGCCTCTTCTTTCAAGTACCCATTCAGAAAGGCACTTTTCACATCCATTTGAAACAATTTGAAACCAAGATAACAAGCAACACCAAGTAAAATACGAATAGATTCGAGACGTGCAACTGGGGCAAACATCTCTTCATAGTCAACACCCTCTACTTGTGTGTAGCCTTGAGGAACCAACCTGGCTTTATTCCGAACCACAGTACCATTCTCATCAGATTTATTTTTAAAGATCCACTTGGTACCTATCACATTCATGTCTCTAGGTCTGGGAACTAGAGTCCAAACATTGTTACGTTCAAATTGACCTAATTCTTCATGCATAGCATTGACCCAACTATCATCTAGCAAGGCCTCTTTGAAATTCTTAGGTTCAATTAATGATACATAACACATATGTGATACCTTATCCCGAATCTGTCTTTGGTTTTTCATTCGATCCGATACACTTCCAATCACCTGTTGAGCTGGATGATTTAGTTTCACCCTTGCTGATGGTTTGAACTCAGGACTTGCGGTGACAGAAGCATCAGGAGTGATGTCTCTTTGTGCACTCTTTGGACTTTGACTTACCTGTGAGGATGGTGCTGTCTCAACATCTTGTGCTAGGACCTCAGCTTCTCTTTGACTTTGTGGTTCAGTATCCAGGATTGAAGACTCACCATTGTCATCCTCATTTGTTGCTGGAGTAGGTGAACCTGTGTCATCTATAACCACATTCATTGATTCCATTAAAGAAGAAGTTCACAGGTTATAGACTCGAAAAGCCCTACTAGTGATTGAATACCCTAGAAAAATACCTTCATCACTTCGGGAGTCAAATTTGCCCAAAGGTTCTCTGTCTTTGAAAATGTAACACTTACTCCTAAAAGTTTTGAAGTATTTTACATTAGGTTTCAATCCCTTCCACAATTCATATGGAGTTTGTAATGTGTCAGACCTTAAATACACGCGATTTATGACATAAACAACGATATTTAGGGCTTCAGCCGAAAATTTTGGAGGAAGTTTCTTACTAAGAAGCATGACCCTAGCCATTTCTTGAACAACTCTATTCTTCCTCTCAACCACTCTATTTTTGTTGTGGAGTAATAGGTGCAGAAAATTCATGCTTAATTCCATGCATATCACAAAAATCCGAAAATGAACTATTTTCAAACTCACGACCATGATCAGTTTGGATTCTTATGATATGCCCAATGGAAATACCTTGTTCATTTTGGATTTTAAGGACTAAGGCCTGGAAAGCATCAAACGTATCAGATTTTTTCCTTAAAAAATTTACCCACGAAAATCGAGTAAAATCATCAACAGTTAAAAAAATGTATCTTTTACCTCCAATGCTTTCAGTGCGAGTAGGACCCATTAAATCCATGTGAACCAATTCAAGAGGACGTTTGGTTGTAAAGTTGTTCACCTTTTTATGAGGGGCACGGGTTTTCTTTCCAAGTTGACATGGTCCACACACATGGTTTAGATTCTTACCCAGCTTAGGTACTCCTCTCACCAGCTCTTTGTTGGCTATCTTAGTTAGGTCTTTGAAATTCATATGACCTAATCTTTGATGCTACAAATCAATGTTACTTATGATAGCAGAGTAACAAGTGAGATCATTAGTAGTAACAATCCCATAGCAGTTATTAGATGTGCGAACCCCATGCAAGACAGTATTTCCCTTTTTATCCAAAATTTCACATTTATCTTTTGAAAACAATACTTCATGGTGGGAATCACACATTTGACTAATGCTCAAAAGATTTGCTTTAAGTCCATCAACAAGAAGAGCATTTTCAAGCTTGGGAAGACCAGCAACACTTATAGAGCCCTTACCAATGGCTCTAGAAGTGCCGCCATCTCCAAAGGTAACAAGTCCTCCTTCATATTTTTCAAGGGAGGTGAAGTAGGATTTGTTACCGGACATGTGATGAGAGCACCCACTATCAAGATACCAAATGTGTGAGTCACGTGCTTTTAGGGCAGTGTGAACAACTAAACAAGTCAAATCATCTTTTCTCACCCAAATCTTTTTGGTCTTGGTAAATGTCTTGGCGTTGTGAACACCCTCATGAATCTTGGTATTCCGCCTAGATATGTAAGGTTGTCTCCTAACCCAAAAAGTATTCGAATTTCTACCCTTTTGAGACACCTTACCAAACAATTCATAGCAATAAGGACGAATGTGGCCATACCTACCACAGTGATGACAAATAAAAACAGGTTTTACCTCCCTTTTGTTGATCTTACCCCCTTGAGGTAGATGAAGAGAGGAATCACCCTGGTCTACCTTCAGCTTTTCCTTTGCTTGAGTCTTCAGGTCATGTGAAGTAGAGGCCTGTCCCTTGTGAGTTGTCGCACTATAGCCTAGCCCACTTTTATCACAACCCATTTGTTGAGACCCAAGGATGTCTTCTAAAGATTTGGAACCTTTGTTCCACATGGCAATAGTGGCTCTAGCAATACGGAGTTCTTTATCTTTTTGACAGACTATCTCTTCCAATGTAGCTTGTGACATCTCAAGACTTTCAAGCTTCTCTTCATATGTGGAATACACCTTCAGAAGTTCATTCCTTTTAGTTTCACAGGATAGAAGTTTTCCACATAAGTCTTGCCTGTCACTTAAGATCTTGATGATATTCTGCTTTGCTACTACAAGTTCTCCTTTCAGCTTGACATTCTCACTTTCACATGCTTTGAGCTTGAGAGTGAGTTTGTCATTGATTTTAGACAGATTCAGAGATTCATCATAAAGCTTTTCGTAAGGTTGTTGTAGATCATCACTGGTAATCTCATCATTGTCTTCAGATGTAGATGTTTCATCATCATCTTTTTGCTCCTCATTCTTCTTGACCTCATCTAGTCGGGCAACTAAGGCAGAAAAGTTGTTGGATGGTGGTGAAGGTGCATCTCCTCTTTCATGGAATTGGCTCAGAATCTCCCATGCATCTTTAGCCTTTGTGCAGTGAGCAACCCGTTGCTGTTCTTCATCAGAAATTGCTCCACAAATAAAAATCAGGGCTCTTTGATTGCTCGGATTGTCAGCACTTTCTGTATCTTCTTCAATGGCTTGGCAGCCTTTTGGGTCAAAAGCTCTCAGAAAATGCCCTCATTCTGATCTTCCAATACAAGTAGTTACTCCCGTCAAAGGTGGGAGCATGATGCAAGTTCTGACCACGAGGTAATTCTGCTAGCTTAGGAAGAGGTTGAGTGAATGTGGACCAAAATGCCATGAAAGCACTATCCCCGTCTTCTCCGGATTCAGGTTCTTCGGGTTCTTGCTCCGACCCGCTTTCATCATCCCAAGTCACAGTGTAGACTTTCTTTCGATTCCTTTTCGAAGGACATTCAAGGGCAATATGGCCAAACCCTTGACATTCATAGCACTTGACCCCTTACCCCTTTACAATCTTCTTTTCAGTTTTTGGAGCAAGTTTTGGTGGAAAGGTTTTGGGTTTTTCATTACTCTTGTCTTTTGAAATACGGTCTCTGAAATTAGGCTTCTTTTTCTTCAAATTTTTTTTAAACTGTTTAGTAAACATAGCCGTCATCTCAGAATCTAAATCAAATTCAGTTTCCGGAGTTTTTGCAGTCTCATGAGCACTAGTGAAAGCCGCACTATCTTTTTGTTTTTTCTTTGAAATCTGGTGGGCTTCATAAGTCTGCAAGTTTCCAACCAACTGATCAAGCTTGAGGGTATCAACATTCTGAGCCTCCTCAATGGCTGTCACTTTTGATTGGAACCTCTCGGGTAATGACCTCAAAATTTTTCCAACAACTTTAGCTTCTGGGATTTTTTCACCGAGTGTGAAACAGGAATTCACGATATCACTAAGTTTTGCATAGAAATCATCAAACGTCTCATCATCGCACATAAAAAGGGTTTCAAAGGCGGATGTGAGACGTTGAAGTTTTGACCTTTTGACAGAAGTAGTACCTTCGTGAATCATTTCAAGAATGTCTCAGGCCTCTTTTGCTACCTCACACGTGCAGATACGACGAAACTCTTCAGGTGTGACGGGGCAAAATAGGGAATTGAGAGCCTTACTGTTCTAACTTGAGTTTTGGTAATCAGTTGTGTCCCATTTATCAAGGAGTTTAGGAATATCAACACCATCAATGGTGACAGTAGGTTCACTCCACCCATAGATCACGTAGTGCCAAACTTTCTCATCGATGGATTTTAAAAATGCTCTCATACGAGCTTTCCAATAAGAATAGTTTGTACCATCGAGTAAAGGAGGTCTATGGGTCGAGTTACCTTCATGAATAGAATCCATATCACTAATCACACAAAATCACACTCCTATAGTTTTGATAAAAACAAAGAGTGACCTGCTCTGATACCAATTGAAAATCCTAAGTGACTTATGATTAGATCAAGATTAAAATATTCCAAATCCCAATTATTCAAAACACACAATCTAAATCATCAAGCACTTACAAAAGTGATTTGGATTGTTGTTTTTTTAAATAAACAATAAATCGACACAAACGATTTTTACGTGGAAAAACCACAATTGAAGAACCTTCAATTGTAATCAAAAACCACGGGCGAAACGCCACTAATCAATCCACTACTGAAGAAAGAAAGATTACAAAGATAATACATAAATTACCCAACTCAGTCAATTTGTCTTCACACCTTCTGTAATTCTTTCACCAAGCCTTCGTCTCGGAACTGATTAACCTGAAGTTGAATCCATAACTTCACTTGTCGAATCAACGACTACGTACTGAATCAAACACCTTTGAAACACTACGTTTGAATCTTCAGAATCCACCGAAGATTAACCCTCTTGTATGTATTCGATCAACCTCCTTGATATTTGCTTCTCAATTCATGAGTGTAATACTCATTCAATTTTGTCAAGGAAAACTCACAAAAATCTCCAGAAGAAAACCTCAAACAAACCCTAAAAAACCTTAAACAAGATCTAGGAGACTTAATCCTAGAATTGACCCAACATATGAATTTATAGTATCTGAAATCGCGCGGTCCGCTCGAGCGTGGGAATGCCCGCTCGAGCAGAGACTTCATAATCCGTGATTCATATAGGGTTCACGCTCGAACGGAAGTTTCCACGCTCGAGCGTGGAATCACAACATCCAGTATATTTTGCAGGCATAGCAGAGATGTTGTGAGGGTCCAAACCTCGCTCGAGCGTCACTTTCCCCGCTCGAGCGGGAAGACCAAAACTGGAAAATCTGGAAAATTAGAAATTGTTACAACGTTGGTTTTGTTCCATGGAATTTGACAACAAAGGGTCCTAACACATATTATTTAAATTAATTGTTAATTCTTATATATTGTTTTACTTACATTACTATGGATCCTAATATGCCTAATGTTTATGTCGATGTTGATACATATACTACACAACATGAATCTATTGATTCTTCTTCTAATATCCCTCTTCTAACAGTTGGATCATCATCTAGGAGTAGAAGTAGTAATGTTTGGGAAGATTTTGAAAAAATATCTATAAATAATCCTGATGGTACAATTACATTTAAAGGAAAATATAAATATTGTGCACATTTACTTAGTGCTGCATTTGCAGGGGGTACTAGTCATCTAAAAATACATGCTAACAAACATTTACAAAGTCAACAACATGATATTCGAAGTCAAATACAATCAGGGGCTTCATCAACTGGTAATTTGCAAACATTTTCATATAACCCTATACGTGCACAAAATTATGTTGTTGATTATGTTATTAAAAAAGAATAACCTTTTACTACTAGTGAATGTCTTGATTTTATCGAAATGATTCACAAAAGTTTGGCACTACAATATCAAAGTTTTTCAAGAAACACTACTAGAAACAGGATTTTAAAGAAATTTGAGGATGTTAAAAGTGAATTATTTGATATTTTTAAAATTTTGAATGGAAGAGTTTGTTTAACATCTGATCTGTGATCAAATAATGGTTTTGGATATCAATGTATCACTACACATTTTATTGATAGTGATTGGAAATTAAATAAAAGAATTATTTCATTTAAATTAGTTGAACTTCCATACATTGGTCATTCGGTTGGTGTAGAAATAAGAAATGTATTATATGAGTGGGCTTTACAAAATAAAATATTTACGATTAGTTTAGATAATGCATCATATTATAATCAAACCGTAGCCTATTTAAAATTAACTTTACAATTACTTGTTGATCGTGATTTATTTCATGTTCGTTGTTGTGCCCATATTTTAAATTTGATTGTTAAAGAAGCTATGCATGTATACGAAACTTTTGTACTTGTAATAAAAAATGCAGTTGTTACTATTATGTCTTCTGGTAATCGAATTTTGGAATAAAAGACAAATTTGTCAACGAGAAAATATGTCATTTAGAAAATTAATTTTAAATATAGATAGTAGATGGAATTCAACATATAATATGTTAAAAATAGCTTGTAAACAAAGAAGAGCAATAGATTAATTTTTTGCAACAACATTAATAGGAGGAGTATTGACTCCCACTGAACTTAATTGACACCAAGTAGCCTTGTATAAAGATTTTTTAAAAGTTTTCAATTTTTCAACAAAATTATTTTCTTATATATATATTCCTACTTCACCATTTGTTTTACATATGCTAGCAGAAATAATTAAAGTTTTTGTAAAATATATGGTAATAAATATTATATAACCATTATTACATCAATGAAAACAAAATTTGATAAATGTTTTGATTCTTTGCCTCATCTGTTAGGTTTAGTCATAATAATTGATCCTAGGTGTAAAGAAATTAGTTTACAAGAATTTTTAGAGCATATTTTTGTTTATCAAACACAGTTTGCCCCTATTTTGCAAACATGCAATAGATTATTTGCAGAATACAGGACAACTGCATCTGTAAATACACCTACACACACTACACTAGCAGTCTCATCTCAAAGCGGGAGATTAAGTATTTTTTCAACAATAAAAAGTAGAAGAGCATCTCAACATACAAGTGTAAGTTGTTCTGAACTACAACATTATTTGGAAAGCTTGTCAGTGGATGATTCCAATGATTTTGACATTTTAGAATGGTGGAAACAAAATGAAACTATGTGGCCTGTGGTTTCACAGATGGCCCGTGATATTGTAACAGCGCCCGCGTGGGACCTCGTGCTACAGTTCGGACTCGATTTGTGTCACGGTTCTTAATCTGAACCAAAGAGTCCAAATCTGGCAAATCGTTTTGAGAAACAGATTTTTGAAAAAGTAGTGCCAAACATGGACTGCTTTGCCAGATACAGAGTCGCCACCTAAATATTTTTTATGGGGGAATTTAGGAAACCCTGACTCGGTGCCGAAGGCCACATGTCCGTCATCACCGGAGTTGTCTCGGCTCGGGAGCTTGGGTACGATCGGGGAAGGTCAGCTATGAGCACCCCCTTTCGCCCGGTCCGAAGACCGGCCTCTACTAACCGTGATATCCAATTTTGAAAACGTTATGTGTTCTTATTCCAATTATTAGCCTAGAATTACTATGTTATGCGCATAGCAAACAAGTATAGACTAGATTGCCTAATTTGGAAAGAAACATTGCATATCCGTTTGTTTTGAAAATGCTTTAAATTTTGCTACTCGCAAGTAGGCTAAAACACGGATTTCAATGAGTTTTTCCAACTCAAACAATCCAACCTTCACCCACAGGCATTCAAAACAGTTTAACACATAAGCATCTAGCCACATGTTAAGCATGCTGTTATGGCAACATTCACACTCATGCGATATGCTAAAGCGGAAATACTTACATAGTACTCCGTGCCAAAACAAAGAACTTGTTAGCACACATGCATGCCCTAGTTCATGTCAAAAATGGCTAATGCATCACATGCAAAAATGCAATCTAGGCAGGCTCGGCTAACCCTAAACATGGCATGTGAAAATGCACAATTATCACATATTCGGTTTAGAATTTGAAATACAAATGCAGTTAGCGTGATGTTCCGAGCCTGATGCATGTCAACAAATGCATGAATGCACGCATGCATAGCATAAGGTATGCTAAAATAAATGTGCCCTAATCTACCATCATAAGCAGGTAAATAAAAGGGAAGAAAGAAGTGGGGTTGGAAGACATACATCACACGCACGCACACTTATTACAAATATGCCCTCGCTCGGAGGGACCAAATAAATATTACAAATTAATTAACTACGCAAGCTAATTAATATTACAAATTAACTAATTTAATTAACAAATTAAATAAATTAATTGAAACAGGAAAACGCCTTGGGAAGCGCGCCGCCATGCGCAAGCTGCCTCTGTTTTCCTTCTTTCACTCCTCTGGAGACTGTCAAAACCTCAGGGTTGCATCCCTAGGCACTGGGGAGTACCACCGGCTGAGTGGAATCACCACCGGCACTGGTATATGTCCATCGGCACAAAATTGAATCTGTCGGCAGAGAAAAGGTTGCCGGCCGGCACCTTACACTGCCGGTCGGCAAAGAAAGTCTGCTGGACCTGCAATTCACAGCAACAGAGGGCAAAACGAGGCATGGCAGCATATTTCAAGGCATGTATGCATCAACCATGTCTCTTATCATTGTGATGACTCAAAGGGACATGTGCCTCGGTTCTCGGACCACCAATCACGCATTTCCATGCATGATGGCCCAAGGAACCAAGTATGCAACTTTGATTTCAAATGCATGCAAACCAATCAAACAAATTAGGCCCTATTCCTATCACCAATTCAAGGAACAAGGCATGCATGCAAAATGCAATGTAACCTAGGCATACAAGCTAGGAATGCAACATGACATGGCAATGCACTTATGCAATCATGCAAGCATACATAGGGCAATGCAAATGGATGGCAAGATGGACTTATACATGAATTAAGCAACTCTAAAAAGGCCTAAAACAGTAGCCAATAAGTGCTAAAGAGTGAGAGCTAAATGGCATGCACACACACATGCACATAAGGGCCAACACTTAAGCACAAAACGAGCAATATTCAAGCACACTTGAAAGAGGGAATCATGGACAATTAGCATGCAACATAAGCATTGAAATCATGCCAAAACATGGTACCAAACCAAGCAATAAATCAAGCCAAGCATGCAACAAATGGCCCAAATGCTCAAGGCAAGTCAATGGAGCATTGGACTACACTAAGCAAGACCAAACATGGCATGAACTCATTGACCAAAAACAGAGTTTTGGGACATTAATATAAGGCCCGAAGGACCACTTAGATGGCATCTAAATGGCTCAAAACAAAGGCATGCACAAATGGTCAAAACAAGGGGCATGCAACACATGCTTCCAAAGCATTAAAGAGGCATGCAAGGCAATCAAACAAGCATGGAAATGGGACTGAAATA
This sequence comes from Camellia sinensis, assembly GCF_055761805.1. NCBI lineage: Eukaryota > Viridiplantae > Streptophyta > Magnoliopsida > Ericales > Theaceae > Camellia > Camellia sinensis. The sequence continues at coordinate 167,179,019 of NC_138970.1, forward strand.
ACATATAGGATGGTCCCAAATCATCAAAATAATGCAAGGATGTCATGCTACACATGCACATACTCAAGGCCAATAAGCCCAAATACAAAGGAGCTATATCAAGCATGCCAAAATCGACCCAAACACTTATGGACAGACCTAAAACATGGCAAAATAAGCACATAAACTTCACAGATACAAGCCTAAAACATGCTCCAACAAAGGCTAACAACCTAGAACATGTTAAGGCACAAATAAGGCATTACATGGCAACTATGCTAAACATGCATGGAGTTCCAAAACCAACTCAAAATCATGTTATATTATAGGTATATAAGCATGAAAAACAAACCAAACATGCTCAACACACACTCAAGCATAGGCTTCCTTAAGAGGCCAAAATATGCCCTTTTCAAGGACAACAAGGAGAGGGGGTGGCCCTCTCCTTCTTAGGACTTCAAAGCATCATCTTCACCACTGAAATCCCTCAAGATTTCAGTGGTGAAGAGACCTCAACACCAAAATCCCGGAGCTAGTACAAAATGGCTCAAAATGAGGCCTTTTGAGGCCTAAGGGTGGTCAACACCCCTCAAACAACAAAACACTCTTAATAAACAATAAAGAGGGCTTAAAAATAGAACTTTTTTATGTTATACAATAATCACAAAAACAGTTCTAAGATAGGTATAAAATTGATGCAAAAAAGGGGGAAAAATGGACTAGTTTCTCACCCTTGATGCCTTCTTCAACAAAGATGCTCCAATGGCCTCCTTGAGCTTGAATCCAAGACCAAAACTTCAAAACACACTCTTTAGAACCTCAGCTCCTAGAGGAAGGTGAAACACTAGGTGTTTGTGTGCAATAGTGAGACACAAAACACCTAGTGTGCAAAATGAGAGGGAAAGAGAGATAGGTGAGTGTATCTAACCCTAACCCTAGAAAACCAGAGCTCTCCTCTGTATTTTCCTCCCTCAAAAATGTCTAAGCCTCTCCCTTTTGCCTTAGAGAGAGTTCCTCTCTATATGCCTCTTGTAAAGCTTACAAGACAAGCTTTGCAAGAGGGAGATCCCTCCATACACGTGTATGGAGGGGAGCAAAATCAATACAGCTGTCCTAAAATATCTACAAAAGCAGATGAACAGCAATCGGCCGGCAAAAAATGCCATCTTGGCCAAACAAAGTGCCGACCGGCACAAAAAAGTGCTGACCGACAACAAATAGTGCCGACCGGCAAACTAAATTGCCGGTGGCAGCAAAAACCAGCCGGTGGCATCTAGCCACTGCCGGTGATGGGTGGGGATGGTCTACAAGCCTCACCCTGCCTCTCAAAGGCAAGATGCAAGTGTTTGGTGCAAAACCAGACACTAAACGGTCGAGTTCGGGGATCCTGAGGCGGGGCGCGCGAGCCGAGACCTCCGGGAACTCCAAACGAACACAAACATGGATAATCACCGAGTGTTCAAACGGTGACGTCCAAGTCTTGAGGACGGTCAAAAATGGGGTGTCTACAGTTGCCCCTCTTTGACAGAACTCGAAAGTCATAACAATGACGGGAGTGAATGTCAAAGCCCAAAGACGACCCATTTTTGACAAGGCCGAAGACTTAGACAAACATACAAGACAAATAAGATATGCGCCCGGAGGCAGGGGCAAAATGCAAGACAATGCACGGAGCCGAGCATAACTTATGATCATGCAAAGAAAGCTGTAATGAAGCAAACATGCGACAATTTTAAGCTAGCAAACCAAACTACACTACAATGCAGAAAGGATGTAAGAGAATTATGGAATTCTCAATACGTCTCACTCGGGAGATACAATACCTGTGCGGCTCGTCTGGTTGCACCAGCTTCAAATGAACCGTACATACAATATCGTGCCTGCAAAGAAAACAAACTTAACAGGTACAATATGGTTAGCAACATGCATGACAATGCAAAATGGATGCAAGACGATATGCAATATATACAAAACAATGTATAAATAATGCAAATGATGATGCAATGTAATTGAAACAATGCAAGCTACATGCAAAGCATTTGAATCGTGATCCAATCACGAGTGGTTCGAAACCACATCTATGTCAAATAGATTGATGGAGATAACAAGTCTGTCTACCATAGAACGGTCAACTGAACTATGAGTATTGTAGACAGACGCAAGAACAAGTATTGGGTGGAATTGACATAAGTGGGGAAACGACCCGCTGGAGAAAGGACTACGATCCTAATGCCGGATGCAAAAATTACACTACAATGTAATGGATGGATATGGCACGCATGCCAAACCAAATCTTGCCTAGGAAAGGCATGCATACATACAAGCCATGTGTAACACAGAAAAGGTGCCGCAACCCTCAACCAACATATCAACGTGGAATCGGCGCGATACACATACAGAACTGTGTTTTAACATGAAATGTAAGGACACATACCGGACCAAGCTCAACCTGGAAAGGCGCAAGCCATAGGCGGAAGGTGATGTAATGAATGCATGCAATCTACAATGCAATATCTACAAATATGCAATAGAATGGATATGGATACAATGGATATGGCACGCAAGCCAAAGCAAATCTTGCCTAGGAAAGGCATGTATACATACGAGCCATGTGTAACACAAAAAAGGTGCCGCAACCCTCAACCAACATATCAACGTGGAATCGGCGCGATACACATACAGAACTGTGTTTTAACATGAAATGTAAGGACACATACCGGACCAAGCTCAACCTGGAAAGGCGCAAGCCATAGGCGGAAGGTGATGCAATGAATGCATGCAAACTACAATGCAAATGCATGACAATGCACTATGATGCAATGACTATGATTGCAACTTTCCCTATCTTACCAACAGGGTGATATACTAGGTTGGTTCAGTATCCAGAACTGAGGCGTAGACATGCCGCCTCAACCTATGGGGCTTCCATACAGATTTCAAGCCGAGGGTAAACCTCTGGGTATTTAAACCAGACTTTAGTCTCGGAACTCCCGAACCTTTGCGTTCTAGGCATAAGCCGTTCGAACTCTAGTTTCCACCGTCCCAGTTGGTCTTCTAGGAACTCATCGCAAGCACAGACAGGTGGCTTTACCAGACCACCGAAAAGTCGTTCGGACACGACAAACACCGAAGGAATTGCACCTTCAGAGGATTTAAGGTCTCCTAGACCGGAATGCAAAATGTATGCATGACCATGCACGTTTTTTTTTGTTTTTTTTTTGAAATGCAAATGATGCAAGTAATGCATGTTGCATGAGATGCGCGACAACACGCGGCTTAAGATATGTACAAAGCAATAGTGTGCACACCAATGCAATAAAGGTCTTGCACCTTCCAAGGATTTAAGGTCTCCTAGACCGTACGTGTTTAAGGTCTCGCCAGACCATGCGTGTTTAAGGTCTCGCCAGACCATGGGGGTATTTACAAGACGCGTGACAATGCGCTGAAGGTTTCGCACCTCCAAAGGATTTAAGGTCTCCTAGACCGTGCGTGTTTAAGGTCTCGCCAGACCATGCGTGTTTATGGTCTCGCCAGACCATGCGTGTTTAAGGTCTCGCCAGACCATGCGTGTTTAAGGTCTCGCCAGACCGTGCGTGTTTAAGGTCTCGCCAGACCATACGTGTTTAAGGTCTCGCCAGACCGCGCGGTATGATGCGCAAAATAGCGCAATGCGTTAGGCAACGCGAGTGCACAGGACAGTGCGATGGAATGCATGCAAAATGCAATGAGATGCGCAAAACAGCGCGAAATTGAAATGCACAAAAACAGTGCGATGCGCAGAAAAGCGCGAGGTTTTGAAATGCACAAAACAGTGCAGTGCGCAGAACAGCGCGAACGATACAATGCACAAAACAGTGCGATGGAATGCATGCAAAATACAATGAGATGCGCAAAACAGCGCGAAATTGAAATGCACAAAACAGTGCAATGCGCAGAACAGCGCGAGGTTTGAAATGCACAAAACAGTGCAATGCGCAGAACAGCGCGAGGTTTGAAATGCACAAAACAGTGCGATGCGCAGAACAGCGCGAACAACTTTGAAATGCACAAAACAGTGCGATGCGCAGAACAGCGTGAAGTTTGAAATGCACAAAACAGTGCGACGCACAGAACAGCGCGAGGTTTGAAATGCACAAAACAGTGCAATGCGCAGAACAGCGCGACGCTTGAAATGCACAAAACAGTGCAATGCGCAGAACAGCGCGACGTTTGAAATGCACAAAACAGTGCGATGCCAAGTGTGACGTGCATGTCACACGGAGTGTAAATGGGCTTAAATGCGCAACAACGCACGTATTCCGGAATGCATGACAATGCATGGAATGGAAATGCAATGATGATGCATGAGAAATGTGCACGACAATGCAAAGGGGTGCGTGTTGCAACGCATGTAACATGTGCATAACAATGCAAATGTGTGGCGCACGACAGCGCGATGTAATGCACCGAAGTAGTGTGATGAACTTGTGCAACACACGTGGGGAAACTTTTGAATTCAAAAGGATACAAAAAGGATACACCTTGCACGAATTTGAGTGCCACGCACTGGAGACACGGCCCGCGGTCAGAACGGAGGCCGGTTGAATGTCGGAGATGCACTTTCTTGCACTTTCTTGAGCTATAAAGACCCAAAACAGATCAAATGGCCTAAACAAGGCTGTGGGAACCCCACCGGCCGAAAGGGGAGGCCACCGGCCGGCCATCGGCACAAAAACAATTCCATCGGCACAAAAAAGTGCCGGCCGGCACAAAACATTGCCGACCGGCAAACAGTTGCTGGTGCGGGGCAGTTTTGTCTTTCCACCTCGAGGGTTATAAAATAGGGCTTGAAAACCCTATTCTTCACTTTTCCACCGCCGAAAATTCTTGCCCTCTCTCTCTAGAGCATTTCTTTCTCATTTTTCGCCCGTTTCTTCGCGTTCTACGCTCGTTTCGTCGTCGGATTCGCGATCCTCTTCGCGTTTCGGACATTTTCCACCGATCACATTCTCGTTTCGGTGCCTCGTTTGGCGTTCTTGCCTTCTCGGGGTTCGTTCCCCTCACTTTCCTCTTCATTTCCGTGCCTTTTCACATTCCGGCCTTCCCGGCCATTTCCGACCCTCTCGGGAGTTGACTTTTCAGTTGACTCTTCGTATTCCGGCTCGGTTTTCCTTTTCCGGCCATTCTCGTACCATTCTCTACATGGCGGACGACATTCCACGTGTCGGGACTCCCCCGGACCACGAGATGGATCCCGGGGTCGAGCTCTTACCACTGAGCGAGCGCCCGTTCGACCCGGCGACCTACCGGCCGGCGATCCACGTTCTGCCCCCAGACGGCCTGCGTCAGTTCCGGAGCTTTGAGAGGTACGCGGCCCCTGAGCTACTACTACGCGAGCCTACCTCCCACCTTTCATTCGGCACTCCCGAGGTAACTCTTCATCTTCTGCTTTACTTTCTGCAATGTGGGATACAAAAACTGCCATAGTTAGTTGTATTCTTTAATTGCTGAAATCTGATATGCCGTAGACCGTAGTTCACTGTAAACATACATACAACTGATATCTGCTTGAGGCTGACACATGCACACACACTGCACTAGCCCTGAATCACCCAAACACACGGCACACACCGTATTTCACTGTACATACACTGGTACCCAGTATTTGTCTGAATCTGTCAAACTTGCATACATGCCACATCTGTTCTGAAGCACTCAAACACGCTGACACAGCACACGTATTTTACTGTAAGCACACCGGCACCCGGTATCTGCCTGAATCTGACAAACTTGCATACATGCCATATCTATCTTTTCAAAACTGCATTTTGAATGTTGTCCTGCAATTGTTGTTTTCTGTTTGCAGGAGGGTTCCCATACCATTCGCGGGTATGGGAATACTGGTGCGCGGGAGTGGTATGACGAGCTCCCTGATGCGGTCCAGCGCATCGTGGACCGAGCGGGCTTCGGCACCTTCTGCCGAGGGCTCTCTAGGCTCTCCACATGCAGACCTCTCCTTGCCGCTCTGGCGGAGAGGTGGTGGGACACCACCGATTCGTTCCACTTTTCTGCTGCGGGGGATATGACGATGACCCCTTATGACTTCTCGATGCTCACAGGCATCGGGGTAGGGGGTGATCCGATCCCCTTCGACACTGACATGGATGAGTGGACCGCCGCTCAGGTCCATCTACTGGGGGAGGCGCCACCGCTAGCTCGTCCAGGCTTCGTCCGATACTCTTGGTTCGAGGCACAGTTCAGGGTCCAGCCCGCATTGGGGGAGGAGGTGCAGATGACCGAGGAGGACGTGGAGAGGTATGCCCGCGGCTTCCTCATGTTCCTGTTCGGGACTACTATCTTCGCCGACCGGGCGAACACCGTGCCTCTCTGCCTTCTCAGCGCACTGGTGGACGTCCGAGACATCCTGCACTATGACTGGGGCGGCGCTGCTCTGGCCACCCTGTACGGATATATGAGCTCGGCTTCTCGCGGCAGCGGCCAGCTGCTCGGAGGTTACTGGTGGGCTTGGGAGGTACATTTCTTCTCCACTTTTCATTTCTATCTCGTACTTTCTGTACTCAGTACACTGCACACACTGTGGTCTGGTCTATACTTGCTGTATACTGTACACACGGCACACACATACATTCTGCTTTACACTGACTGTACACTGTTCACACTGTACACTGCACACAATACACTGCATAACACACGGCTCTGCCATTTCTGCTTTATTCTGTCGGTCATACTAACATCTGTTTTGCAGTTGTGGGTTTACGCCTACTTTCCTAGGCTTGCACCCGTACCAGTTGCGGAGCCTCCTCCGGCTGTCCCGTTCTCGATTCGCTTTGACGGGAGATGCACCCGGCGACCACGGGAGACGTTCGGCTTCTTCCGCCGATATTTCGACACCATCACCCCCGCGGAGGTATGTTTTATTTTCAGTTTATTTAGCTTCGCTTTCCCACTGCATATTTCAATAACAGTAGATAACAAACTGTCTGTCACTTTCAGATCACTTGGCGGCCATGGGCTTCGCTGCCGTCGGCGATGCGGGGTCGGTTCCCTGGTGCTGAGGAGACCTCGCGTTTCCGGATTCTGCTTGAGGGCCCGGTCTGTCGGGCTTGGTACCTGGGGGAGCGTTTTCTACGCCAGACCCGCGGGTTACCTGAGCAGATAGTCCCGGCTCACCCTCCTGCAGAGATGAGGGAGACCGAGGGGCTGACCCCTGAGCAGCTGGATGATTACTCCATCGACTGGGAGGAGGCCGGCTTCCGAGGCACCGGCGACTATCAGGAGTACGTGCGGACGTACCTGATGCGACCTTTGAGCGGCCGTCGAGCAGAGGGGGCCAGGCCTGTAGCATCGGCGGCTGGGGCCGGAGCAGGAGCAGGGGCTGGATCTTCGAGGAGGGCCCAAGTCCGTGGTAGGGGCGGAGTGCGGGGTGGACGAGGAGCTGGGTGGCCTGCCCTACCCGCTGTGCTGACTTTCCAGGGGCAGGGTGGGGCGACCTATCAGATCCCCTTCGCCCCTCCACCGGCTGGTCACGAGTTCACTGATGCCCCGACCTTCCCCCGGTATGTTCTACTGCATTTCGTACAGTTATTCATTTCAGTTTACTTGATATTCCACAGAATACTAATGCATCTGATACTTTTGCAGGCCTCTTCTGAGTACACCCGTCAGTCGTTGGCGATGAATGCCTCGATGATGGGGATGCTCCAGCGGACTTTTGACCTCCTAGCCGTCTACAGCATACCGGTATGTCCTTCTGACACTGGCCTGAAACCATTCATACACTGCTTTACATAATCTGATGCACGACACAACACCTGATACACTGATCTCACAGTATCTGAACACTGCATACACTGCGTTCTGCACCGTACCCTACACTGATAAACTGCTCACGGCATTCATACACTGTACTCACGCACTGCATTCTGCACTGATAAACTGCCCACGGCATTCATACACTATACTCACACACTGCATTCTGCACTGATAAACTGCCCACGGCATTCATACACTGCATTCAACATTGCATTCTGCACTGATAAACTGTCTACAGTATACTGATGCATTTCACTTTTGTGTACTTTTTCAGCCTCCTTTCCAGATTCCCATGGCAGGAGGTGCTCCAGCTAGACCTGCTGTCCCTGCTCGGGGGAGAGACGAGGAGGGCAGGATATTTCCCCGCACTAGGGGTGGGCGTACTCACGTCGGGAGTAGCTCGCGAGCTCCAGTTCCGGACGACAACGACGACGATGAGTCAGAGGCGGAGGCAGGGTCATCGGAGGAGGAGACCGGAGACAGTTCTAGCTCGGGCTCTGACGACGACGCTGACGATGCTCCTGGACCTTCGTCCAGGAAGAGGACCAGGATGGACTGACGGCCCTTAGAGTGATCGACACAGATGCAGATTTTTGCTACCTTTTCTTTCTTTCCTTGTACTTTTCTTTTTGGTTGGTAGATAGATTACCTTGTACTGCCGCAGGCAGATTTTTGTTTCCAAAACTTGTACGTTTGAAAAGATAATGAAATGAAACGGACTTTTTATCTGAAAAAGTGTTTACATTTACACATTTCATCCATTGCATCGCATCTCATCATGTTACACCTCAATGTAAACGAAATTGATTGGTTATCTGAAAATTGAACACTTGCACTGTAATAATCAGATAACTTAAACAGCCAACAGCCAAAACAACCCAAGCAACCCACTGCCTGATCCTTAGACACACAGCCCTTACTCTGTTAGGGATTAATCTGCATACAGTCCATAACACAGCATTCGGTTCATTCTGCACACAGCAAATTCTGAACAAACGGCCCAATCTGACAAGACAGAGCTCAAAGATGGAACCGGTTGGTGTCGAAATGCGTTCAAATGTAGAGAATGGCACAGCATTCTAAGCATAAGCGATTTTTGAAATCGAATGAGGGTTTTTCAAACTGGGATATCGAGCCTACCACTGAACACAGCAGGGAGGACTCAAACAAAGAGGTACACGACCTAAACACCACGAGACACGCTCGAGAGAGACTCAAAACAAAAGACGAGACCGTCAAATGAAAGAGACACGACACACAGACGCGTAAACGAAGATGGGAGACCTCGGACCACGAGGAGCCAGTTTCTCTGGGTATTGTTTCCCACCCTTTCTGATTTGTGATTCTCACATCACTCGGCTCTCAAGCTCGGATTTTCTCTCAAAACCCTTTTCCTCACTTTTCTTTCAACTTACACCTCTCTATTCTTCAATCTCTCATTTTTCATCCCTCCCCGGGGTGATTAATGGATGAATAGGAAGTTGTGGGTTCACGCCCGATGCCGTTAGCTCACAGCTATTCTTCCGGCAGGCAGAGTGCTCTTCAGGCAAGTACGTCGGTGACGGGGGAAAGACAGAACGCCTGGCTCAACTGTGCCCCTAGTTCATCATTTTAACCATTCTTTCGTTTTTGCTTTCTACCAAAACGGTTTTGATCAAAATGAGAGTCGGATTAACGTACTTGTTCAATTTTTGATTTGAAAGGCATGCAAGTCAGGTTGCAAGCACTGAAAATTTTCCTTTTTGGGTCCAAGACAATGGTCCAGTTTTGGAAAATGAGATAGTTTTCGAGAAAATAGTCAACCTCAGTAAAAATTTTCAAAAACTATTTTTCAAACAGCTGATGCTCAACAAGCATGAAACTTACCCTTCGAGATGCGCAACCTCGGATCGGAGGCAATGGAAAATTGCCCCTGGTTTGAAGGAGAGTGGGAGGCAACGGAAAGTTGCCCCTAGTTTGAATGGCGGCTCGCGGCGGCTGGTGGCAACGGAAAGTTGCCCCTTGTTTGGGATGGTGCCGCAGCAATCCGCAGACAGTCTTCATCGGCGGTGGTCGAGCTCTTGGACACAGAGATGACGAAGACGATTACAACACATATATGGACACAATCACCTTGAAGGGTGTTGGCCACTGGACTTTGGAACAAAATTGAAACCATTGCATGGACTGAGACGCTTATGAAAGCGTTGGGGGCTGGACTTCATGATGAAGTTGCCTACGTATCCCATACATGGGAATCAAGCCTTACGTAGTTCCGGCTAAGGTCCACTCGGGTATTTTAACCTTCACTTTGTTTGGCTCTCACTTTTGCCAAGGCGCCCAATGCGGGTTTTCGACCTTGCGAGCTTCTTTTCATTTTCTTTTGTTCGTTTCTTTTTCTTTTCTTTTTTTTCTTTTCTTGCTTTTTTTTTTTTTCTTTTTTTCTTTTTCAATCTTTCTTTTTGTATTTTTCTCTTTTTTTTGTATTTTTCTCTTGCTCTAACTTTTGCCTGGGTCGCCCTTCCGGGTTTTCGGCCCAGCGAGCCTCTCAAAGGGGAAAAGTGTAGCAAGTCCATGCCAAATGGTTTTTTTTTGAAATTGAAGCCTCTCTGTGTCTAGGAGAACGGCTGTTGCACTGATTTGCAGGAGAATCCATCACGGTTGCTCCACGAGCTTCTTCCGGCGAGATCCACTCCTTCTGATTTGGCTTTTGGTGCCTCTTGCTCGAGGGCTGTTTCGAAACTGGCCATACAGACCTTTCACGGCGTTTGTCCGTTGAACTTTCTGAACGTTCTGAACGGGTTCAAAGTCGGAAAACAAACAGGTTGAATCTTGAGGCTGAGAGCGATCCTAGGCTGCGCGACCTCAAGAGGGATTCCACACAAGTCTTCACAGGGCCGCGTAAAACATTTGCTTTTGAAAGTTTTTAAGAAGGCGACGAATCGCTCGCGCCGAAGATAGTGTGGAACCAATCTGGATCAGGCTAGGGTCCTTCTCAGTTCTCACGCCGACAAGCATGATTTCATTCATAAAAAGGCTTAGCACGCCTCTCTTTCTCTCAAAATGATCAAAATTTTACAAAACCCGAGGAATTCCTTCCTCTTCGTTTTCACCGCAGTGTTCAAAAAGTTTGTTTTTTGGAAAACTTAGGTTAATGCAATGAGTTTGGCACACAGGAGAGCAGGCGAGATGTACTGTCAGCCCGATCAAATTCTCTGGCACTTATGCTGAAAGCAAGCATAACGTTTGAGATAGCAGCAGCTGTTTCATTCGGATTTGTTGGTGCAACTGGCCCCTCGGTAGAGACAGACTCAAAACAAAAACAGATAATTACAAAACAAGACGGTGTTCGAGGCAACAACCCCTGAATCACCTGGTATTATATACAACGGGGACTGACTCGATACGACCAGACAGACCCTTAAGCAAAAAAAAGACTGAGAGACAGACTCAAAACAAAAGACTGACTCGACATCCAAGCCAAGATTTACAAAACTCGGTTTCACCGATGCTCAAAAATGCGTGCCAGACGCTTCATCCAAAATGTACCAAATGTTGCCCGCAGGCGGTCCACTTTACATACTCGCAGTATCTGAGCCCTCGAAATCCAACAACTGAGTGGTGACGGGCTTGCCTGAGGTAGGTGGTAGGATAACCTTGTTATCAATCAAATCCTGCACTTCATGACGAAGGCGGGAACATCCATCGGTACTGTGACCGGACTGTTGATGGTACGCGCAGTACAAGGTAGCATCATGAGTGGCGGGGAGATTCTTCGGGAGTGGCCGGGACTCCAAAGGCTTAAGATGCCCATTCTTCGCCAATATTAGTAATGCCCTAGACAAAGGCATGTGGAGGTCGTGAAAGACCCTGCGCCCTCGGGGCAGGTACTTTGCAGTTTGAGGATTCTTGCCAGATGCGCTGGCGAAAGGATCAGCTGGCGCTGCCTTGGCCTTTTGAACTTTTCCCGGTGCAGGGTTGGGAACTACAGGAATTGTCTGGGCATGACGGGGCCCATCCCAGTTTTCTGTCTGGCTTGAACTGCCTTTGATTGGAGCGGGGAAAGCATCATCTACAGCTTTGGTCACTATTGCAGATGTTTGTTGCTTGTTCATCCCTCTGACCTTCAAAGCCTCGACTGCCCACAGCAGTTGCTCAATAGGGTCGGCGTCTACCTTTGCCTTGTCCTTTCCTTTGGCCTCAGCCTGATCGAGGGTCTGGGTTGGTGCTGACATGTCGTAGCTATAGCCGGAAGCCACCTCTGGCTGGCTGAGCTCTATCACAATCCGCCCCAGTAGCGGGGGCTCCTGTGGTACAAAATTCCCGGCGTACGGCGCCGCTGGCGGTGAAGCCGACATTCCATAGGCGAGGTCTGCCACAGACCTTTGGAGATCGCCTATCATCCCCATCAATTCGAAGGTGGTGGGCTCACGAGCCTGGTATAACTGGGGAGCCCAGACCGGGTGCACAACGGGCGACCTGGGCGGATATGACATACTGATGCTGGCCTCATTCTGCGGAGTGGTTCCCTGCTCCGATACAACCGTCATAACCACAATCTCTTCTGAACTTTGTGTCGCCATAAATCCTGCCTCAGCAAGGGGGAGACACTGGTTATTCTGTATCAACTCTGCAACTCTCTGAACTGAAAGAAAAACAGACAGCATTTCAGCCCAAACTGATCAATCACGGGTGTAGCCAAACAACTGTACCCTTCTACTGATCACTGTTCCCAGAAATTACTGTTCCCGGAAACTGAACCGATACCCGCGGATAACTGATTCTCACAACTGATACTGATACTTGGTATCTTCAGGTTTGATCCTCAAACTTGCAAACTGATACGTACTTCCCTGTAGAAATACATTCTAGAAGCACATAGCAAGTAAAGAGAAGAAAACACCCCTATATTGGGGTAGGGTTTCCCTGTCCTATTTTGTCAGGAGCTAGGGTTTCACTACGCACACAGCGGTTTCAAACAACTTAGCATCGGGTAAGCAACCTGTCCTACTTTGGAATGGTCACTACGGATTCCGAATATGCACTAGGTCGAATGGTCAAAATGGGTGCCCCGGTAAAACCGGGGTTTGTGTTCCCATGCTGTCAGAGCCCATAGCCGGTCAGCCTTATGGACATGCCTTGACAAGACAAGCCTCCGGCAAACCGTTCAGGAATGGCAGATGGCAAACACTGTGTTCCTAGGCGCACCAATGCACATGCAATGCAAAGAAACACATAAATGAAGTCAAAATGGGATATCACGAGTTCGAGTCAAGCTCTCTAAAATCCCCAGCAGAGTCGCCAGAAACTGTAACAGCGCCCGCGTGGGACCTCGTGCTACAGTTCGGACTCGATTTGTGTCACGGTTCTTAATCTGAACCAAAGAGTCCAAATCTGGCAAATCGTTTTGAGAAACAGATTTTTGAAAAAGTAGTGCCAAACATGGACTGCTTTGCCAGATACAGAGTCGCCACCTAAATATTTTTTATGGGGGAATTTAGGAAACCTTGACTCGGTGCCGAAGGCCACATGTCCGTCATCACCGGAGTTGTCTCGGCTCGGGAGCTTGGGTACGATCGGGGAAGGTCAGCTATGAGCACCTCCTTTCGCCCGGTCCGAAGACCGGCCTCTACTAACCGTGATATCCAATTTTGAAAACGTTATGTGTTCTTATTCCAATTATTAGCCTAGAATTACTATGTTATGCGCATAGCAAACAAGTATAGACTAGATTGCCTAATTTGGAAAGAAACATTGCATATCCGTTTGTTTTGAAAATGCTTTAAATTTTGCTACTCGCAAGTAGGCTAAAACACGGATTTCAATGAGTTTTTCCAACTCAAACAATCCAACCTTCACCCACAGGCATTCAAAACAGTTTAACACATAAGCATCTAGCCACATGTTAAGCATGCTGTTATGGCAACATTCACACTCATGCGATATGCTAAAGCGGAAATACTTACATAGTACTCCGTGCCAAAACAAAGAACTTGTTAGCACACATGCATGCCCTAGTTCATGTCAAAAATGGCTAATGCATCACATGCAAAAATGCAATCTAGGCAGGCTCGGCTAACCCTAAACATGGCATGTGAAAATGCACAATTATCACATATTCGGTTTAGAATTTGAAATACAAATGCAGTTAGCGTGATGTTCCGAGCCTGATGCATGTCAACAAATGCATGAATGCACGCATGCATAGCATAAGGTATGCTAAAATAAATGTGCCCTAATCTACCATCATAAGCAGGTAAATAAAAGGGAAGAAAGAAGTGGGGTTGGAAGACATACATCACACGCACGCACACTTATTACAAATATGCCCTCGCTCGGAGGGACCAAATAAATATTACAAATTAATTAACTACGCAAGCTAATTAATATTACAAATTAACTAATTTAATTAACAAATTAAATAAATTAATTGAAACAGGAAAACGCCTTGGGAAGCGCGCCGCCATGCGCAAGCTGCCTCTGTTTTCCTTCTTTCACTCCTCTGGAGACTGTCAAAACCTCAGGGTTGCATCCCTAGGCACTGGGGAGTACCACCGGCTGAGTGGAATCACCACCGGCACTGGTATATGTCCATCGGCACAAAATTGAATCTGTCGGCAGAGAAAAGGTTGCCGGCCGGCACCTTACACTGCCGGTCGGCAAAGAAAGTCTGCTGGACCTGCAATTCACAGCAACAGAGGGCAAAACGAGGCATGGCAGCATATTTCAAGGCATGTATGCATCAACCATGTCTCTTATCATTGTGATGACTCAAAGGGACATGTGCCTCGGTTCTCGGACCACCAATCACGCATTTCCATGCATGATGGCCCAAGGAACCAAGTATGCAACTTTGATTTCAAATGCATGCAAACCAATCAAACAAATTAGGCCCTATTCCTATCACCAATTCAAGGAACAAGGCATGCATGCAAAATGCAATGTAACCTAGGCATACAAGCTAGGAATGCAACATGACATGGCAATGCACTTATGCAATCATGCAAGCATACATAGGGCAATGCAAATGGATGGCAAGATGGACTTATACATGAATTAAGCAACTCTAAAAAGGCCTAAAACAGTAGCCAATAAGTGCTAAAGAGTGAGAGCTAAATGGCATGCACACACACATGCACATAAGGGCCAACACTTAAGCACAAAACGAGCAATATTCAAGCACACTTGAAAGAGGGAATCATGGACAATTAGCATGCAACATAAGCATTGAAATCATGCCAAAACATGGTACCAAACCAAGCAATAAATCAAGCCAAGCATGCAACAAATGGCCCAAATGCTCAAGGCAAGTCAATGGAGCATTGGACTACACTAAGCAAGACCAAACATGGCATGAACTCATTGACCAAAAACAGAGTTTTGGGACATTAATATAAGGCCCGAAGGACCACTTAGATGGCATCTAAATGGCTCAAAACAAAGGCATGCACAAATGGTCAAAACAAGGGGCATGCAACACATGCTTCCAAAGCATTAAAGAGGCATGCAAGGCAATCAAACAAGCATGGAAATGGGACTGAAATAACATATAGGATGGTCCCAAATCATCAAAATAATGCAAGGATGTCATGCTACACATGCACATACTCAAGGCCAATAAGCCCAAATACAAAGGAGCTATATCAAGCATGCCAAAATCGACCCAAACACTTATGGACAGACCTAAAACATGGCAAAATAAGCACATAAACTTCACAGATACAAGCCTAAAACATGCTCCAACAAAGGCTAACAACCTAGAACATGTTAAGGCACAAATAAGGCATTACATGGCAACTATGCTAAACATGCATGGAGTTCCAAAACCAACTCAAAATCATGTTATATTATAGGTATATAAGCATGAAAAACAAACCAAACATGCTCAACACACACTCAAGCATAGGCTTCCTTAAGAGGCCAAAATATGCCCTTTTCAAGGACAACAAGGAGAGGGGGTGGCCCTCTCCTTCTTGGGACTTCAAAGCATCATCTTCACCACTAAAATCCCTCAAGATTTCAGTGGTGAAGAGACCTCAACACCAAAATCCCGGAGCTAGCACAAAATGGCTCAAAATGAGGCCTTTTGAGGCCTAAGGGTGGTCAACACCCCTCAAAAAACAAAACACTCTTAATAAACAATAAAGAGGGCTTAAAAATAGAACTTTTTTATGTTATACAATAATCACAAAAACAGTTCTAAGATAGGTATAAAATTGATGCAAAAAAGGGGGAAAAATGGACTAGTTTCTCACCCTTGATGCCTTCTTCAACAAAGATGCTCCAATGGCCTCCTTGAGCTTGAATCCAAGACCAAAACTTCAAAACACACTCTTTAGAACCTCAGCTCCTAGAGGAAGGTGAAACACTAGGTGTTTGTGTGCAATAGTGAGACACAAAACACCTAGTGTGCAAAATGAGAGGGAAAGAGAGATAGGTGAGTGTATCTAACCCTAACCCTAGAAAACCAGAGCTCTCCTCTGTATTTTCCTCCCTCAAAAATGTCTAAGCCTCTCCCTTTTGCCTTAGAGAGAGTTCCTCTCTATATGCCTCTTGTAAAGCTTACAAGACAAGCTTTGCAAGAGGGAGATCCCTCCATACACGTGTATGGAGGGGAGCAAAATCAATACAGCTGTCCTAAAATATCTACAAAAGCAGATGAACAGCAATCGGCCGGCAAAAAATGCCATCTTGGCCAAACAAAGTGCCGACCGGCACAAAAAAGTGCTGACCGGCAACAAATAGTGCCGACCGGCAAACTAAATTGCCGGTGGCAGCAAAAACCAGCCGGTGGCATCTAGCCACTGCCGGTGATGGGTGGGGATGGTCTACAAGCCTCACCCTGCCTCTCAAAGGCAAGATGCAAGTGTTTGGTGCAAAACCAGACACTAAACGGTCGAGTTCGGGGATCCTGAGGCGGGGCGCGCGAGCCGAGACCTCCGGGAACTCCAAACGAACACAAACATGGATAATCACCGAGTGTTCAAACGGTGACGTCCAAGTCTTGAGGACGGGCAAAAATGGGGTGTCTACAGATATACTAACCGTTCATATTTCTACAGTTGCTTCGGAAACAGCGTTTAGTGCAAGTGGACGGGTGCTGAGCGATTACTGGATCAGGCTTTCACCCCAAATCGTTGAGGCATTGATGATATCCAGAGATCATATGCATGTGCTTACAAAAAGACAAAATTATAGTGAAAATGAGCGAATTAAAAATGAATTGGATGACATATCCACGGGTAACGCGACTGAAATGTCTGTCTCCTCCGATGATTGATCAACAATTTATTTTTACTCTTTTATTTCATTTCATTTTTTTTTTTTTGTATTAGATTATTAAGGTGAAGTATAATGCAAATGACTGATAGGCTAGTAGGTGCCAACCTAGTTGGGATGTACTTGACCTATAATGATGCAATTGCTTTACCATCATCAATAATCTACACTTATTTTATTTAATAATATCAATTTTTGGAATATTTTATTTCATTTTGAAATAAAAATTATTCATTCAATAAATATTATATAAATAATTTAATACTGTAATATTGAAAGTTTCATTTTCATATATATAAAATTATGCATTTCGAAAGAAAAAAATTACATAATTGCACACTTTTTTAGTTATAGTTCATAATTAAAAAAACATAAGTCATACATAATTAAATTTAAATATCACCAAGAAAAATAACCAACCAAAAATCTCATTAATTTTAACTAAAATACTCTAGTATAATTTTTTTAAATTTTTTATTCCTAATTAAAAAAAGGGCCGATTAGGCCTGAGCCTAGGTCGTATTATGAGTAGGCTTGGGCTTGGGCCTGGGTCTGGGCCCCACTTTTTGGCCTATGGGCTGGGCTCTTAAAAAGGCGAGAGCCCGCGAGGCCCGAATGGGCCCAGCCAGGCCATTATTACATCCCTAAATTTGTCCTACACACATTTGTCTTATTAGGACATTTGGATGGTTCAGATCTATTTAAACTACAAAACAATGGTTGTGATGTATCCTACTTTCCCGCTTCTTTCTCTTACTTTTTCCTTTTCTCATCCACCCTCCTATGATCCCTTGAATAATCTCATGAATGATCCCATAATCCCACTTTCCTCGTTTTCATTTTATTTTTTTATTTTCTCTCATTTTTTTTTATTTTCCTCCCTATTTATTTAATTTTTTTATTCTTCTTTTTGTTCACTTATTTTTATTTACTCCGTGCCTTCAAGTATGAGTATACACTAATATATAATAGAATAGAATGATTTTTGAAAATCTTCTAGGGAGCTATTTGGGTGTGCAACCCATTAAAGGTTGCACATTATATGCAACCCAATTATCTGCCCTTGGACTACAAACAATTGATCAGGACCATTGAATTGTTTAGTGGTAGAAAATGGGAAACCTGAGCAGCCGGTTAACTCTCTATCCTCTTATTTTTGTCTCACTCCCTTACAATAATTATGTTTATCTTTCTCTTTTTTTTGTCTCTCACTCTTTCTCCTCATCTTCTGCTACTCTCACCATCTTTGTGTAATCCTTAATTTCCAACAATAACTAGTAGCCTCTGTTGAGTTCCAGCCACAACGAGACTACAAGCCTATATTTGCTTCCATCGTTTTCCGTCGTTGAAGTGATGGTGTTCTCTCCAATCATATAGATATCAGGTATATATGGACCTCTCTCTCTCTCTCTCTCTATATATATATATATATTTGCCCTCTTCACTTCAATGATTTCCCTCTACCAAAGCCTCATACTAACTCCAACCCCTCTACCACTTCCAAAACTCAAAATCCCTTCATCTGCAACAATAACCCCCCCATCTCTCTCTCAAATTGATTTATGAGAAACCTTAAAAATCTCTCTCTCTTAATCAATTTTTGGCATGCATCGACTTTCTGTTTTTTTCATGATCAATCATGTGATAACCCTGTTCCGTATTATGCTAATTGATCTTTATTATGAATGTGATTATGTGTCTGATATGATTTTGTGTGCCATTTATATGAATATATGTGGTTTTGAATTTCTATCTGTTCATCGTAGGAATATCTATTCAACTTACTGTTATAAACTGAAAATTGAAGGCCTTATTGGCCATAGAAACCGAAATTGACTACGCCTTTGTGATTAGCGTAATTTTTAGAGCCCACGGTGAAATTTAATTTAAAATTGATTCGGATCAAAATAATTAGATTCAAAATGATTAATTAAGTGCCATTAACTGGTTATAATCAAATTTGATTAAGTGGGGCTATAAAAGGGCCATTATATACTCAATTCCTTTCTTTTTATTCAACTTGGCTGAGATTGCTCTAAGGAAATAGAGAGAGGGTCGGCTAGAGAGGGAGAGAGGGGAAACAATTGGAGATTTGAGCAAGAGGCTTGGAAATCTTGAAGATTAACTCAAGAATTGGCTAGAATTTGGGTGTTTGAAGCTCCTAGGTGAGTAAATTCATAGATTTTAGTTTGTAACCTTGTGAATTCAAAGTTGATTGGTGATCAAGAACATGAATTGAATTGCTTATGATGGAAATGAGTTGGTTTTGTTGAATTGGAAGTCAATATATACATGCATGTAGGAAATTGCCATGAATTTGTATGTTTGAGCTTGAAATACATGGTCCATGTTGAATCTTTAATTGAAATTCATGCTTTTGATCATCTTTTCATCATTTGAATTGAGAATGAGAGCTATATCTCACATGCATGTACAATTCATAAGAGTATGAGTTTTGAATACATGAAATTGTTATGTTGGAAACAAGTTTGGTCTAATTTGGAGCATGCATGTAAGTAATTCATGAAATTGAGCTTCATAATGTGATGAATATAGTGTTGTATCATGTTAGTAAATGTATATATGAAGTTTGAGTCATAATATGCAAGATATGTTGATTTGAATGCAAGTTTGAAGCTCAAAATGGTTGCTAGAAAACCCAGAATTTGGCATCTCCGCTTGAGCGGGGCAAGCGCCGCTCGAGCGTGAAATGCGAGCTCCCAGAACTTTTGCAGACATTGATGTCTTCTCGAGCGGGTAACTTCACGCTCGAGCTCCCGCTCGAGCGGGGAGCTATGTAGAATGACTTTCAGCTCGAGCGTTCGAATTCACGCTCGAGCGTATAAATGAGGTAACCAGTACTTTTGCAGACCTAATAGGTCCGCTCGAGCGGGAAAGTCCACGCTTGAGTGGGGACTCCTGTTTCAGAAATTTTATAAAAGTGTTATGTGTTTCATTTTCCGTTCCCTTTCACTTCTAAGCACTCTTAGTGTGACAACCCTCACCTCTGATTAGTGATAATCTCTTATTAAGCATGATAAGTAACTGATTAGAATGAAATCTTGAATCGATTGCATGAGTGTATTGTCTTAAATGCATTTTTATCTGTTTGATTACTGAATGATCTATTCATGTTTTTAGTTTCAAATTGCGAATTGAAAGCCTTATCGGCGACCGATTCAGAAATTGATTAGTTTTTTATGCTAATTAGAATTTATGTGATTTTATGGTAGGTTTAATTAAAATTTGATTTAGAATGATTAATTAGATTAAATAATGTTAAATTACATCAATTTGAGTTATTTCGAAATTGCCACTTAGTGGGCCACTTTAGGGGCATTGTTTGGAGTGTGATTCATATTATTTGATGCACCATTATTTAGCCATTTTCTTAGACCAAACCAAGAGAGAGAGGGAGAGTAAGAGAAATTGGTTTCATCAAGAGCTTTGCTTGGAAACTTAGAAGACTTGAAGGGAATTTCCAAAATTGAGCTTGTATACTTTGAATTCAAGACCTAAGGTAGAGATTTCATCCTCTCATTTGTGAATTTAAGTCATTTCGTGCATGGTTCATGGAAATTTGGAGTTAAAGTCAAGAATTGGTTTAAAGTGTTGAGTTGAAAGTGAGTTCATGTATGCATGTTCATATTCTTGAATTTTGAGGTTGTTTTGCATGAATTTCTTCCATGCATGTTTATATTTCAGTTGTAGTCCATGAATCCACCGTGATTTTGAGCTCAACATTGCATTTGATCTTGTTTTGGGACACTAGAGTTCATGAGAACTCATGCATGTATGATTTTACATTGTTCTTCATGTTTACACTTAATTTTTGTGTTCAATTGGTTTACCTTGGGCTTGATTTTAAAAAATGATCTTTGAAACATGTTGTATTATGGGTTTCTAAATGTTTTCCAGAAAATTAGCCCAAAAGAATCGAGTTCGAAGCTTTTAAAGTTGAGTTTTGTGCTTGAGGATCAATCTGGAAATTCCAGATTGTAGATCCACGCTCGAGCGGAGGACTTCATGCTCGAGCATACACTCTGAGTACATACACTTCCGCTCAAGCGTAGAAAGTCACGCTCGAGCGTGAAATGCATATGCCCAGAAGTTCATGTGTTTTGCAATCCGCTCGAGCGAGAGAATTCACGCTCGAGCGAGGGTCTGAGTCTCACGCTCGAGCGAAGGTCGAGCGTCCATCGAGCGTAAAAATCGTGCATCCAGTACTTTTTCATGAGTTTGCAGTCCGCTCGAGCGTAGAAATTCATGCTCGAGCGGAGCTCCTTTGTTTGCATGTCCGTTCGAGCGTAGAAATCCACGCTCGAGCGAGACCCCTGTTTCAGCAAAAATTTGAAAAGTGGTTTAAAGTACATTTTTGCATCCTCATTCCATCCTAGGCATTCCTAGGCCATGTTTAAGGCATCTTAATGAGGATAATGTTATAGAACCACACCGAGTCAAGTTAGGGGGGCTAAGTTATTAATTCCTAGTGTGTAATTTAGTGTGTGTTCGTTCTGTTACTGTGTAGGGTTGGCATCCGAGGATACTCATTAACCTGTCTGTAGCCCAGTACTCTGTGAGTAACAATGTTGTAAAGATATGTTCAATGATGATTGTTTTCTGAACAATTAATTGTACTGTTTTTTAAAGTGACACTGTTTACTGAATGAATGATGTCCTATTTATGAACTGTACTCGTGGCATCCATAGCAACTTACTGTTACTGTACTGTTACTGTACTACTTCTGTTACAGAGATCTCTGTCGGTTCCAATACTTGGGACCAATACTGTATACTGTTATGATGGTCATCAATTGACTGTTTGGTCTGTTAAGACCTACTGTACTGTCTTGTTATTGGATGCACCACATATGACTGATATGACTGATTTATTTCTGAAAGGACATTCATTCTTAACCTCTTTACACAGCTGTTATTCACTGGGCTTTAGCTCACTGTTTATATTTATATGTAGGTGTCTAGGCACCGAACCGAAGCTAGAAGCGTCAAGCCGAGCTTATGTTTTGTCAAGCCAACCTTTGTGCCTCACTTCGAGGTTCTAGTCCATCAAGCTAAGGCTGTTTTTGGGGTGTCTCAGTTTCACCATTCCGTCTCTGTTTTGTAATGAATGTATATATGTTTTGATTATGAATGTGACTTGTCCATAAAAGTCTTTTTTGCATTTAGATTGTCACAGCTCATTGGACATCTTTTAATTACAGTTTTGGCTTCCGCCAGCCCCTTACTCTGTATTACTGTCTTTACTGTTAAGCAGGCCTTTGGTAACCACGGGTTACTGGCCGGTTACAATGCTAAACCCATAGAGGCGGGTTTGGGTCGTGACACTTAGGCACGCGTTGAACATTAAGAATGAATTAAAAGGATAAGAAAGAAGCCTAAGAGGGATGTATGAATTAAGAATGGATTGAATCGTTTGTGACCCATATGTGTTATGTAATGTATAAGGTCGAGCTCAAGGGTGAATCCACCGACAGAATACTGTGAGTAATATCTTAATAAAGATATTTTGAAGTATGTTATTTGTCCAATTACTTATTTCCCTATAAGTCTTATGAGTCTATTAATTTGAATTGTGGACAAATGTTTGCAATGCCATATGGTTGGGTCTAAGGCCGTCTGCTATGAATGAAAGAATGAGTGGGCTAGAGGCCGTCGGATATGAATGAATGGGCCAATGAATGGGCCAGAGGCCGTTGGATATGAATGAATGGGCCAATGAATGGGCTAGAGGCCGTTGGATATGAATGAATGGGCCAATGAATGGGCCAGAGGCCATTGGATATGAATAAATGGGCCGGAGGCCGTATGACATGAATGAATGGACCAGAGGCCGTATGATACGAATGAATGGTCCAAAGGCCATCAGACAGGAATGATTGGGCCAAAAGCCGTCGGACATGAATGAATTGAGCCCAAGGCCGTTTGATGTATATTGTTCTAAGTACCGTTCGTGTAACTTCTTTATTTGATATTATTCACTGGGCATTCACTCACGCTCATTCATGTGTCTGTAGGTGAGCCAAGGGAGGTCCAAACCCAGCCTCGGTGAAGTTGTGTGAAACGGTCAAGGTTTTGAAGAGTTAGCCGAAATGTCTTACGCACGAGACTCATCTTCGCTCTTTTACTATTTTGTTATATTTTGTCATGTTAGCGAAAATGTTGGTCTATCTTTGTATATAAGTTTTGGTTAGGCTGACTAAAACTTGGATGATCCTGTATGTACAGTTTATATGTTAACTTCCCTTTGATGTGAATTATTAATGAATACTTATGTGAAATGTTATAATATGCATATAAGCACAGCTCTATGGACAAAGTTTTAAATTTACTTCCGTTTGGCCTCTTTACTCTGCTGAGTTATGTTTTATATGGTTTAAGACCGTAGGTAATTTCTTGATTACTGACCGGTTATGTCCTTAACCCATAGGGGCGGGTTCGGGTCATGACAGATCAATTTCTCCATCTCTTTCACACTTCTAAAGTCAATTCTATTTCTGGTCCTTGTAATTATAGTTTCATTTTCCAAGTTAATTGTAGAATATGTGGTGTGTTTTAATAATTCAAAACACACACATGCACACTTGCATTGCATAGTTGGTTTGTTATCCCAACTCTATTTGTACATGCACAAAGGGAAGAAAGGCGGAATTGATATTGACAAGCACAAGAAGAAAAAAGAGGGAAAAATGACAAAATGAATGAAGAAAAATAAATGTAGGAAGGAGGTGGGTAATTGTTTGTGCTTGGAAGGACATTGTCAATTCTTCTTTAATGGGTTTAATTGGCTATATTTTTCTCTATTTGGTGATAATGGGTTTAAAAAAAAAAAAAATTAAATGAATTTTATTTAGCTAGTACCAAATAGAATTTTCTTAGCAAAAAGGAAAGTGATAAAATTTTGTTACAAATTTTCAAATGTCTAGGGTTAAACATTCTATTCAACTTACTTGTTTATTTGCTTGTTGGCTTTGGTAGTTTTGACCTTTGATCTTTGCTCCACATTCATCGTATTGTTTTATTTATTTTTTTTCTTCTTGCTTAATTTTCACACGATATTTATCATAGTGCATCTCCGAGTGTATTAGTGAAAATATCATACACTTAAAATGCACAAAATTACAATATATAGAAGAAAAAAAAAAGAGTAAGTAATTGCCCAAAACTAAAACTACTTAAAAAAAAATAAAAAATAAAAACAAAAATGAAATTATTTGAAATAGAAAATGATTTATTTGTTTATTAATTTTTAAAAATAATAAAACAAAGAGAACTATATATATATATATATATATCTTGAAAAAACTAGAAATCCCCTAGATGTTGATTTGTGATTATGTATCAATTTTAAGCAGAATATAACAATCCCAATCAAACAATCAAGACAAAGAGACACAACGATTTTACGTGGAAAAAACCACAATTGGACACCTCCAACTGTGATAAAAAAACCACGGGCAACAGCCACAAGAACAATCCACTAAGAAGATTTAAAGGAATTACACAGGTATACTCTCAATTACCTAGCGAATCCACAACGCCTAATTGAACCAACCTCTATGTGCCTCTTCCAACCCCATCTTCACCACATAATTGTCTTTCTGATGAGCCACTCTGGATTCCACCAAAGCTTCAGGCTCGAATTCTTCAGAATTCACAACTGAAGAACAACTCTCTCTTTTGTGTATAACAAACAAACCTTTGATGTACTCTCTTTAAATCATGAGTTGAAGACTCAATAAAAACATCAAAGAAAACAAACAAAATATCTCCAGATATAAACCTTAAGATCCAAAAAATAAGATCTGGAGAACTTAAAAAAAAAACCACTTAGTTTTGGGAGAAAACCAAGTATTTATAGAGAACAAAAAGTAATCCTAGATTGGGAAGAAAACAAACTCCTTGAGAAATTCGGATTCTGAGGCTCGCTCGAGCGAAGCTTTTCTGGCTCGAGCGAGGAGTGTATTTTTCATGATTTCTACTAGTGCCTTGGCTCGAGCGACGGATCCTTGGCTCGAGCGAGGAATACACTCTTTCAGGTTTTTGTATGGACGCAATCCTTGGCTCGAGCGCGCATTCCTTGGCTCGAGCGAGCAAGCCCTAGCTCGAGCGAGAACTCCTTGTCTCGAGCGAGCAATGACGGACATGCAATTTTTAATGCAATTTTGCATTTTGCTTCGGCCGCGAGCTGACTGGGCAGCTCGACCCCCGTAATAATCAGCGAAGTGGCAATCTTGAAAGCATTAACATCACAAACTTCTCTGCATGGTTCGATTCGGGTTTGTATTCGCATCTAATAAACTCATAGCCTCACTGAAATAAAAGTGCAAAAATAAATACAACTGAAAGGAGTTTTGTCAAACGGGATTGCCAAGAATAAAACCTAACATATATATATATATATATATAAAGTACAGAAACTAAATATAAAATATAATACAAAAAAATAAATGAATTATAGGATTTTCAATAAGTGAGACTCACAAACAAATTTTGTAAAATGTTATCTATTCATATACTTTTTGTATATTTTTTTGCATTTCTAATTCAGAGAATAACATTGAAATAGTTTGCATTTCTTACATTAGGTCCATCTAATAACTTTAGTAAATACAGATGCAATAAATTTCATAACACAAAAACACAAACAATTATGAGATAAAGTATCTTAAAAAATAAAAGCAACATTCAATAATGATGTAGAAACACACCTAACATTTTAATTAGAGATATAACTAGATAACTCGCCATGGAAGGGGAAAACAATATTTATTTTTTATCACAACAATTACATAACTCAATATATAATTTTGATATCTTTTACTCTTCCGCACGTCCAATTTTATATTAATATTAGAATGAATGCATGAACCATAAAAAAAGAACATTTGAGAAAATAAAGAGATGTGGTTTGAAATATTTCAATTGTGGAATTTTATTAATTAATAGTTATTATGTCTCAATGGTCGGACTTCCAATATTTGTTAGTCATTGAAGCTGAGTTCTTTAATTTCATCTATATTCACTTGATAATTTGAAAGTGGACATGTGTCAAGACTTTAAACAAACACTTAACACATTTTTTGAATATTATTAATAAAATTCACAGTGTAATTTTTTTTTTACAACTGCAATATGTTATTTTTTAATAAGAATTTATATTTGTTTTAGATATTTTTTAATATACAAATTATTTTTTTAATTTTTTTTATAAAAATAATTTAATAATCTCATCACTAATCATAATATATGGAAAAAGTTAAAAATGGTGTGACAGAGAAATTTTAATGTGTCGGGGTTAAAATTTTTCCGAGTTAAATTTTTTTTATAAAAATATTAAAAAATCTTAATTATTATAAAAATATTATATATTTTTTACCTTGTAAAATCTTAATACCAAATATATAAAAAAAAAATTCTCTTTTTATTTATTTATAATTCTCCTTTTTATTCGGTTTAAAAAATGATGCAGACGCAGTGGTTACATTAGGGATGTGGCAATGGGTCCCACCCACTATCACATATGTTTTATGTCTTAATTTTTATTTTTTTTATTTGTCACATCATTAATGATTATATTAATGATAAAAATTTAATGATATTTAATATTGTTGATTCGGTTTTGATCTCCCTGTCGGCTCTTCCTCTGTTGCTCTGCCGCCGCTTGTGTGTTAGGAGACATCACACATGTCTCTTTTGTTTTTTTTTTTGGCTGTTGGCAGGTACCACAAAGAACTTCCAAAGGAAGCTTCCCAACAAATAATAAAATAAAACAAATGTTTTGCTCATTTGAGATCTTTGAGTGGGGGTTGCTCGAGGTTCGCGGTTTTGGGAAGTGTGAAAGTAATTAATTTTTTTATTTATTATGAAAAATATGTAAGAGTAAATAAGTAATGTAATTCTAATAACTTAATAAATTGTCATTTGGACACTTTTTAAAAAGAGAAATGTTATATATTTTAAATATTTTATTAAATTTTTATTTGGGTTGGACTTTTTTAATGTCTGTGAATCTCACACTTATGTGAGAGGTTTGATAAAATATTTGATGAAATATTTGAAATTTTTAACATAACTCTTTCAAAAAAAAAATGATACATATCTCTAATTTGAGAGCTCTAAATAGAGGGAGAAGAGTGTGGGCCCCACCCTCACAGGTATTCTCCACATCATTAGAATTATATTAGAACTCTCAAACATTATTACTTCTCAAAAGAGGTTTTAGTACACTTTTTACTATTTTTGAAAATGTGTAAAAAAATATAAAGGCGATATGACTTAAATAAATATATTTATGCCTCGTTTGGGAACCCTTATTTTTAGTCAAAAAGTCAAAAGGTTACTAAGGCCTCGTTTGGGAACAAGTTAATTTAGTAACTTTTTGGCTATTTAGCTAAAAAAGTAGGTAAAAAAATTTATATGTTTGGGATGACTTTTTGGCTAATTACGAAAAGATGTGCAAAAAGTAGAGAGAAAAGAGAATCTTTGACTTTTTGGTATGAGTTGCTGACTTTTTGGCTAAAAAGGTAACTTTTTAGCTTTTTTGGCTAAAAAGGTAAGTCCCCAAACGGGGCCTAAATCAGCTAAAAAGTCAGCAACTCATACCAAAAAGTCAAAGATTCTCTTTTCTCTCTACTTTTTGCACATCTTTTCGTAAAAAGTCGAAAAGTCATTCCAAACATACTAATTTTTTTTAACTCATATTTTAGCCAAATAACCAAAAAATTACTATAGCCTGTTCCCAAACGAGGCCTTAGGTAGTTCCCAAAGAACCCTTTAAGTGTTGTTTTAGGATTTGCTTTTTTTTTTTTTTTTTTTTTTTTTTTTTATCTTCTTTGGTGAATTTTTAAAAAAAGTTTAGGGTATAAGACAAATAGAATATTTTTTTTAAAAAGAATTCTAAATAAAAATTGAAAAAGTCAAAAATAAGCAAAAAAATAGGGGATCTTTTTTTTGGCTTATTTTGATTTTTTTTCAAATTTTTTCATAAAAATGTACTTTTTAGATTCATCTTGACAACACAGACCGGAAAAATAAAAAAGGACAAATTACACAAATAGTCCCTATAGTTTGGGGCTTATGTTACTTTACTCCCTGACTTTTCAATTGTGACACATTTGATCCTGAATTTTGAATATTGTTGCAAATAAGGATAATTGAATATATAATTAGATTTTTCAAGGGTAAAATTGTCAATTTCATAAAATATAAACTAATTTGACCAAAATAAATATTAAACAAATATTTTTGAATTTTTAAAAATTATTTGTACCTACTAAAAATAAAATTATGTAAAACTGATAAATCTTTTAGACATTTTTTTTTACCAAATTAATTTTTATTATGTGTTTGGATGATGATCATGTAAAATTAATTTAAAAAAATTAATCATGTAATTTTTATTAATTTTACATAATTTTATCATTGGTGGATAAAAATAATTTTAAAAAAATTTAAAATATTTTTTTGACATTTATTTTTGTCAAATTAGTTTATATTTTATCAAATTGACGATTTTACCCTTGAAAAATCTAATAATATTTTCAATTGTTCTTATTTGGAACAAGATTCAAAATTCATGATCAAATGTGTCACAATTGAAAAGTCAGGGACCAAAGTGACACAAGTGCTAAACTATAAGGACTATTAGTGTAATTAACCCAATAAAAAAAATTGACATAATTTAAAAAAAATTTACTAAAAAAAAAAAGTGACTTTTTTAAGTGTTGCCAAAGGAATTTAAGCAGAAAATACTCAACAATTTGCTTAATAAAACACTCAACAATTTTCTTAATAAGCATTCATTAACGATTTAGACATTGTTTGTCACTGAAATAGTCAATTCTTAAAGGAGCCCTTAACAATATCAAAAAAAATAAAATAAAATAAAATAATTTCAATGCACATCTCACTACAATATAATTTTTTAAGTTTTTTAATATTTAATTTAAGAGAGCTTTTTTAGTAAATCCATTATCTCAGAGTGGAGTTCCAGGAAACCCATACTGTTTTATAATATTCCATTAGGTCCATTTTATACAAAAAGACCAAAAAAGCCCTAAAAAAACACGCGCCCCTCTCTCTCTCTCTCTTTGAATCTAATAACCGTTTCTCTTCCCCTCTCTATTCTTGCGCAAGAAATCACGCACAGTACCTCTACAGTCCAGAAATCCAAACCATATTCCACATCGCCTCGACGCCCCGAAGACTGTATTCCTTCCATCGTTGCATCGTCGCATCGTCTCATCGTCTTCTCCCCATCCATACGCCGAGAAGCCTGTCTTCGTTCGATCGTCACATCGTCTCATCATCTTCTTCGCCGTTCGTACGCCCAGAAAACTGTATACGTTTCTTCGTCGAATCGTCCCTTCGTCTCAACATCTTTGTCGTCGAAATGGGCAAAAAACGTAAGCATTCATTTATTCTGAACCCCTCAATCGTAATCCCTAAATTTTTTCATTTTTTCACTCAAAAACATTACACTTGCCATTACATTGTGTTCACAACTGTCAACAATCGACAATGTTCTAGTTGTAGTTGTTGTTATTGAAAAATGTGAACATTCACATTGTTTGGAAATGGTTTGATGATCAAATTATTCCAGATGTTACCCCGTTGTTGTTCAATGCTGTGACCATTCACATGGTTTCAAAAATTTTTTGGCCAGTTCTTTTTCTGTTGCTGTTGGTAACAGATATGAACATTCACATAGAGTTAAAATGTTTGCGTAATCAGGTATTAATGGTGTTGTTGTTGTATGCTGTGAAAATTCACAGGCATTGACACAGTTTGGCCAATTCTGTTGTTGTTCTTGTTGTTGGAAACTGTGCACATTCACATTGCCTGAACATTGTAGGACAATCAGATATTATTGGTTTATCTTGTTATAGCCTGTGAACATTCGCATTGCCTGGAAATTTTAGGAGAGTCAGATGTCGGTGGTGTTAATGTTCTTCGATGTGAACATTCACATTGCCTGAAGGTTTCAGTTCGATCAGATATTAGTGGTGCTTTTGGGCTAGTCTGTGAACTTTCACATTGTCTGGAAAATTTGCCTGAAAATTTAGGACATTTAGATATTATTGAACTTTCACATTGCCTGAAAGTTTTAGTTCAATCAGGTATTATTGGTGCTTTTGGGATAGGCTGTGAACATTCACATTGTCTGAAAATTTGCATGAAAAATTTAGGACATTCAGATAGTATTTGTGTTGTTGTTCTATGCTGTCAACATTCACATTTCCTTCAAATTTTAGGAGAGTCAGATGTCGGTGGGGTTAATGATATACGATGTGAACATTCACATTGCCTGAAGGTTTAAATTCGATCAGATATTATTTGTGCTTTTGTTCTACTGTGAACATTCACATTGTCTGTAAAATTTGCCTGGAAATTTACACAATACAAATATTGTTGGTGTTGTTGTTCTATGCTATCAACATTCACATTTGCTGGAAATTTTTGGAGAGTCAGATGTCGGCGGTGTTAATGTTCTACCATGCCAACATTCACATTGCCTGAAATTTTTAGTTCAATCAGATATTATTGGTGCTTTTGGGCTAGGCTGTGAACATTCACATTGTTTGAAAAATTTGCCTGAAAATGTAGGACAGTCATATGTTATTGGTGTTCTTGTTCTACGCTGTCAACATTCACATTTCCTGGAAATTTTAGGAGAGTCAGATGTTGGTGGTGTTAATGTTTTACTATGTGAACATTCACATTGCATGAATTTGTTACTTCAATCATATTATTGGTGCTGTTGTTCTATGCTGTGAACATTCAAATTGCTTGAAAATTTTAAGAGACTCAGATTTTATTTGTGCTGTTGGTATATGCTGTGAACATTCACATTCCCTGACGATTTTAGGACAATCAGATATTATTGGTCCTGCTCCTATATGCTGTGAACATTCACATTGCCTGAAAATTTTATACATGCTCTTCAACGGTGTTCATGGTTGTATAAAAATGCATTGTTTACCACACACTGACACGATATGTTCATTGTGTTTGTCGTGACACAGTCGAAATACACATTCATGTACGTATGTGAATGTTCACAACCACACACAAACTCTGGTGATTCACACCAACGCACACAACTGTGAACATGCACACCAGTGGAAATGCTGTGAATGTTCACATCTGTTCGACTATGCTAATCACATGAGCCTTCACTTAATTTTTTTTAAATGCTCCATTTTGCAGACGTCGCACACAAGAAAACCGGAAAGAGAAAAAGAGATGAGTCCCATGCGAAGGAAGAAACCCCAAAAACAAATACTTGCACCAATGTCGACAAGCGCCATGTGAACTACAGATCTAATATGACAGGACTGGTCAAATTAATGAAAACCACCAAGTTCACAGAAGCACAGCTTCGCTGCCTTCGGCAAACCCCTTTTTGGAATTTGTTTGATGCATTGAGAAACAATCAAATCGACCTGGATAAATGCATGAAGTATGATGATGTTGTTGTGCATGTACTACAAATGTACCAAGCTTCAGAAGATGCCTTCTACATTGGGCAGAAGAAGATGAAAATACACAACAGCGACATCAAGCTGATTTTCGGTGTGGACTGTGGCAGCAAGCCAATGGACATAACATACGGTGCGAAACCAAAGACTGGCATTGTAAACAGAAGATGCAAAAACGTAAGCCGGTTGACTTCAAAATGGATACAAACCCTTTTGACCGAGGCATTGAAAGAAAAAAAGAAAGATGACAACGAAGAAGTTGCCCGACTAGTGTGCATGTATGCTTGCCAGAAGCTTTTTTTCTCAACAAGCGGAGAGACAATAGGATGGGGCTACTACGCACATATGGTCCCACTGGAAAGCATGCAACAATATGATTGGGCCAAGCAAATTAGGACAATGTTGACATCGTCTATTTCCCAAAATGACAAAAATCCAGCAAAAGTCACCGGCTGTGTCATGTTATTGATGGTAAGTACCCATGTTTTCCAATAATAAGATTGAAATGTCCTCCAATGTTTTTCATCTAAGCCAACTGTCAACATTGGCATCTGCACCTCTGATGTGAATGTCCATATGCAATTGTATTTCACATATGTGAATGTTCACATCTGACCAACTGATGTGACCGATCACATCCACTCATAACATACTACTGTGCATGTTCACAACAGTGCCAAAGCACTTATGTTTCTGTCATCATTCACATCAGTGATTCAAATGTGAACAGTGTGAATGTTCACATTCAATGACAATGTACCACTCTGAATGTTTACCACACTGCTCTGTAGGCAATTATGTTTTCACTACTGTGAATGTTCACATCTGAAGCAGTTAATGTCACTGATCACATTGACTCATAACATAACTCTGTGAATGTTCACAGTAGTGCCACATCGTTCACGATTCGCAGATGTGAATGTTCACATTCAATGATAATGTACTACTGGGATGTTCACAACAATGCCACTGTGATTAATGTTCACATAGGTTGCCATTACTCTGCAAATGCTAAATAACAATATGCGTTTCTTGTTTTATTGAAGTACTGGTTGTGTGAGCACACAACCATCCTCCAACCTCACAGACCCAATGCTTTTCCTCGCTGTGTGAAGTGGGATCTGACTGCTTTGCAGAAGAAGATGAAAACCATCTCCTTAGCAGATTTGGGTTTTAATGAGGTAGGGCCTTCAACTAGTGATCCAAACATTCACATTATAACACCACCCAAATATATGCGTTAATTAACATAATTTTTTCATTTCCAGGTTAATGCCGGTGAACTCTTTGCAATCCCAACAGAATTACAGAAGTTCAAGCGTAAAACATTGAAGGTGGAGCCTGAAATTTATGAACCAGGCAGAAAATGTCCCAACATTTCTGACATCAAGGGAGAACAACACAGTGGCAGCAGCTCCCACTTTTCTGGGGATGGGGTAGACCTGAAGGACAGTGATGAGGACATTCACATTCCATTTAGCAGCCAACATTATGACAGAGCTATTGTAATACCAGACACAAACCAACCTGATATCATTGATGTCCTTATCCAAGAAAATCGGAAGGCTTGGGGCGTCATCAGGTAATGGGAAGCAAAGTACAAACACCTTCAATTTTCATGGGAGTTGAGGGCAAGAGTCATAGCTGATCTTGAACATAGATTGTTTAACCAGTCCAGCCCGCCCAACGTGAATATCGAAATGAAGAAGTCCATGGAGCAGAAGGATCAAGAAATCAAACGCTTAACGCAGCTGGTCATCGACTTAAAATGCGATAAAACAATTCTTTAGGATCTTTACGATGACCAGTCAGTCCACATTGTCACACAAGCTATGTCAGAAAGGCAACCCCCTAGCCCAATGCAACACAATATCAGCCCACCTTCTAGGGTCAAGCGTATAAAGGAAAAAGATCGCAAAGAACATCGCCTGCCTGACTTCCAATACCCAGACTTACCTGGCCAAAAGCAGCCCCATCCAGTCGAAATGGTTGAAGATGAGGAGGAACACCCAGCAGCGAAGCAGCCAAAAAAATTATCCTTCACCAAGAAGTTCAAAGTCTGGGCCAAGATGTCCAAACATGACAAACAAAAGGTCCAAGCTTTACAAAAAAATGGAGGCGATGAGTAAGTGACTGTGCAAACATCCAATGTTAACATTCACATTCCGTAGTAGTCTATATTCCTAACTGTGTTCAGTTTTTTTGGGTTGTTGAGATATATGCAATGTGAATATTTACATTGGTTTGTTAATAATGCACAGGCTGCTGGTGTGGAAAGGAGATTCGAAGGCTACACATGTGTATTTTGATGACATTGTCAACCTTATCAAGGAGGAATCAATACACAGCAATGTATGCCATTACAAATATAATTCAGTCTTCATGCATATGCACACACGGCCACACACACACTGATGTTGTATCACATGTGTGAACATTCACATTTGTGGTTGCTCATAGCAATTGTAAACACTGATGTGAATGTTCACACTCACGTACGATATTCATAATATGACCCCATGTTTGTGCAGCTCATAGATGCATATGCTGAACTGTTGCATGAACAACAAGAGGTGGTCAACCCAACTTCAGATGAAGCCTCATTGATCTTCACGAGCATGTGTTTGGTAAAATCCATCATTCCTTTACTTGTAATGTGACTGTGAAACTTCACAGTCCATTAATTATTTGTCAAATGTGTACAGAAAGTGATACGAGAGTACCATCCTCGCAAAAGGAGTAAACACATTGATGCACATGTCAGAAACTACCAAGGAGAGAGATACCTACTATTCCCATTGCATCATGAGTACCACTGGACGATAGTTGTGTATGATGCTAAAGAAAATTTGTGGAAGCATTACAACTCGTTGCGCCCAAGACCAGGCATACATGACCCGCATATCGACCAAGCACAGGAAATTGTAAGTGGCTATTTTTCAACACAAACATGACTTGTTCTCGTGCATTAAATGACTGTACACACACATATGTTTGTTGGTCCCTAATGTGAAATTCCATACACAGAGGAACTACATTGAGCATGTTGTGACCGTTATTGGCGAGTCATCACCGCTACACACTAAGTTAGCAGGCCAAAATCTAGCACAACCAACCAAAAGTGTTGATGTCTGTCCTCAACAAGGCGACGACTCGTAAGCCTCACTAAATTTTTTTTCAAATCCTCCACAACCATTATGCAAATATTCCTGTCAACTGCTAATCAAAACCATTTCACATTTACAGAGTGGACTGCGGACCTGCAGTATGTTACATCATGCGGGCGCACGTATATCATGAAGAAATTGTGGGCAGCCTCAGTAGTGCAGAATGGTGTGGACTATGAGATTTGTTAGTGCATAGTTTTTTGAATCATAAGAAATCAGAGCTTCCTTAAAACCTATAGGTGGGGGGTGTCCACCTACGAACTAACCAACAGTCGATTTGAATGTTAATATGGAAAGCGTTGATATTTTGACACAGCAACTGATTGTAAAACAGTGATACAACATCTGTTAATAGGGAAAAGGCAGCTGCGAATTTTGAACTACTTTTGGTGTTGTTATGTTTTACATATGTGAATGTCCACAATTGTACCACTAATGTGAATGTTCACAGTCACGTACGATATGCATACTGATGTGTTGTTGTGAGAAAAATTTCTGCAAGTGTTTGAACCTGACTGTTGTTTAGTACACATACCTTGTGCAGGAATGTACACTTGGTCTACGTGACATCAGTATAGATCACATACACATGTGTGAACATTCACATTTGTGGTTGCTCATAGCAATTGTAAACACTGATGTGAATGTTCACACTCACGTACGATATTCATAATGCCGTGTTGTGATGAGCATTCACTTATGATATTCAAATGCATATGCACTAATGTTTACATTCACTTACGATATTCATATGCACTAATGTTTACAGCTATGACTGTTCACAGTTTCAACACTGATGTGAATGTTCATAATCACTTATGATATTCATAATGACGTGTTTTGATGAGCATATTTGATGCGATTTGTGGAACCAGTTTTCAATGTAACACACATACCTTGTGCAGGAATGTACACTCGGTCTACGTGACATCAGTATGGATCACATACACATGTGTGAACATTCACAGTTGTGGTTGCTCATAGCAATTGTAAACACTGATGTGAATGTTCACACTCACGTACGATATTCATAATGCCGTGTTGTGATGAGCATTCACTTATGATATTCAAATGCATATGCACTAATGTTTACATTCACTTACGATATTCATATGCACTAACGTTTACAGCTATGACTGTTCACAGTTTCAACACTGATGTGAATGTTCATAATCACTTATGATATTCGTAATGCCGTGTTTTGATGAGCATATTTGATGCGATTTGTGGAACTAGTTTTCAATATAACACACATACCTTGTGCAGGAATGTACACATTGTTTGCATGACATCATTACGGGTAACATGAACAGGTGTGAATATTCACATTTCTTTACATTCATAACAGTTGTACATGTTCACACCATGTCAATCTTCATGAATGTGAAAGTTCACATCACATCTTGTATTCATGTCAACATTGACAACAATAAGGTAAAAACGTCCAACCCATGTGCAAGTTTTCACATAATATGATTCGTTTACGTAAGTGTGAATGTCCACATCATGTATTTATCATTACAACTTTAACAAAAAATCAGTTTCGTACAGAAAAAGAAAATGAAAAGGCACAAATGAATATAAGAATCCAATGTAAAACACAACGTTAAAATGAAAAATGTACATCCTATATCGGCTCCTTGCATGACTTCCGATTATGGCTCCCCAGCTTATCACATCTCCCGCACCTTATTTGCTTAAGTTTCTCACCCCTTGATGGGATCCTATTCTTTTTCGGCCTTCCGGGTGGTCTTTTCACAGTTGGCAGGTATATAGTGAAGTCCATGGGATCAAAAGACGGCTTCTCCACCGATGGTATAGGGAATATGGCACCCGAATACGCTCCACGATATGTCTGTACATGAAAGTAATGTTCCACACAATCATTGAGATTGTAGCGGCTCTTCTGAATGGCAACAACAGCATGGTCACATGGGAATCCGTTAATTTGCCATTTGAAGCACGAACATGTACGCCTCGCAACATCAACAGTGACAGATGGTATCGAATGAACTTCAAACACATTCTCATTGGCTTTGCTAACTTGCCAAGACCTGCTGTGATTGAACGAATCCATAAGCCTTGCTTCAAATGTAGGACAAATAAGCTCATTCCATTTGTTTGCTTGGTCACGCCGTGCAGACATTTGCCGCATCAACTGAGTACGAATTGTGTCCACCATTTGAGTGATAGGAAGATTACGCGCTTCTTTAATCCAGTTATTAAATGACTCCGCCGCATTGGAAGTCATCTCCCCATAACGCATGCCCCTGCACAATATCACAAACATTTTACACCCCGAAAGTTAACAGGTTTGAACACTCACGTTGACTGATGTGAACATTAACACCAATCGCAGTGGACATTAACATCAACTTACACGATGCACAGATGTGAACACTAACATCAACTTAAATGACAGAATGATGTGAATGTTAACAACAGCAAAATATGACAACTTGTTTGAACATTCACATCATTCAAATGAGTCATTGCTATCAGATGTGAACATTCACATCGCTGACATTGAACGTGAAACACAATTGGAAGATTTTACAAATCGTAACTGATAATTCACATCGCTACCATTTTGGCTTGCCCAATGGAACACTTTATGAAACTGTTATTACCTGAAGTATGAATTTGCCCAGTGCTCAGGTGCCAAGTCCTTGAAGAAATCATGTGCTCGTTGTTTACCCTCCTCTTTTAATTTTGCAAGCTTTTCATGGAACCCTACCACAGTTGGCTCATAAGCACAATCACCCAAACTACTTACTAGGTGATCCCTGAAGCCATTATCAATTCCTTTCATCCGGTCTCTTAAATTGCTCTTCAAGTGTTGTAAGCAATAACCGTGATGAGCCGATGGGAACACCTTCGGCATAGCTTCTAACAGGCCAAGATTACGATCCGAAATAAAAGTAATCTGCCGGTTACCATCAACAACCTTCCCAAGTTCATGCAAGAACCACGACCAATTCGCCGTGGTCTCCGAATCAACAACCGCAAATGCAACAGGAAACAGACCTACAACACAACACCCATCAATAATTCAGCAATTGATAATGTGAACATTCACATTAACGCCCATCAATAATTCATTTTTGATTGTTCAGCAACTGATAATATGACCAATCACAGTAATGCTCATTAACAGATCAACTGACAGTAGTATACACTGATGTGAATGTGAATGTTCACATAACTATCATTAGCAGGCACAGATGTACAATACTGTGAATGGATCAATGTAAAATAATGTGAATGTTCACATTACAGGCATCAGCAGACACAGATGTGAACATTCACATCAGTGCATACTAATGTCAATGTTCACAGTGCTTATAATTTTTCCATCACTCATTTGTCCATACTATGCATGTCAATGTGAATATTGACATGAATATAGAGGTAAAAAAATTACTAACCATTGTTTCTGTCTTTTGCCGTTGCCGCCAGTAGCTGACCTTTGTACTTTCCTTTGAGGAATGTTCCATCCAAGAATAATAAAGGCCGACAAGAATTGAACCCAGAAATACACGCAGCGAATGACACAAAGAAACGACAAAACTGTTGACTACTCGCATCATAGTCAATATTGACATAACTCCCCGGATTGTACCGCATCACCGCATCCGAATACCACCGCAGCTGGTCAAACGATAATGAGTGATCTCCATGAATACTAGCCTTTGCTTTCTCCACAGCCAACCATACGACGTGGTAACTCACATCTAGCCCATAATCCCTCTTCAAAATAGTAACAACATCACACGGCCGAGTCAACGGCTTGTCCCTCACAATTTCAGATATGGTACTCGACACCAAATCCGAACTAACTCGTGGATTCTTCGATGTTCGGACATCCGTACCACACGTATGCACATCACTAAAACTCTTGATGTAGAAAAAATCATTTGCTCGTTGTGCTCTACAATGTATAGCCCACAAGCAGCCCCTCTCCTCCCGCATCGCACACACAGCAGTAACTCTTGTTGTCTCGTTCTTCACATATGTAAACTGAAACCCACATTGGATGGCGTACTTACATAAAACGTCACGAAATTCTTGTGCACCTCCAACAAACCGTTGTCCCACATGCGTAATACCATTTGCCCAAGAGGCTGACAACAACACCTTCTCGTTATGGTGGCAAAATCTTCGTAATGCATCAATTTCTTCCTCAACCCCCACTCGCACCAATCCCAAACTAGTCGACTGAACAATACCACTTTTCAACTCAACCACAACTTCTACATGTTGTACCCCCATTGATTTAGCAAGCAGTAACATGTTCTGAAATTCTTCCTCATTGTCCAAATCACACTTCCTAATCCCAGGTAGTTTACAGAACAGTGAAATAGAACCAGCAGACAACTCATCCCATTTCTCACACAAACACTCCACCAAACGAGAATAACACATTGCGCGGGCAACATTTATTACAGTTGTACTGCAACCATATGTACACACCAACAGCATAAAGGTATCCATCTCCTATAAAAACACAAAAACGACAACAATGAACATTAATATAAATCAATATGAAAATTCACTTTGTGCAGAAAATGGATGAGAACGCGTACAGCCGAAGTGCTAAATCCATGCTTCAGAATACGAAGATGTGAACATTCACATTGTTGTTAACAACATGTCAACATTAAGGAAACATCAAAGTAAAATGACAAAATCAACAATCTTCACATCATATTCGCACGATGTGAACATTTACATTGAAACAGACACTCTAAATTATATGACACACACAGAGCCTCATTCAGCAAACATCAATTTCAAATGAGAACATCCACATTCTTCACATAATCCACATTAACAAATTGTTAACATCCACATTGACCTATATACTGATAATCAAATCATCTACAGAGATCCTCATTACGCATGCGTCCAAGTAAAATGAGAACTACACATTTAATCAAAATCGACATCAAAAATCACATTGTGCAAATAATCAAAAATTACTACGTGTACAGTTCAGGTGCTAAATCCATAATTCACAAATACAAAGATGTGAACATTCACATTTATATTAACAAGATGCCAAAATTGCAAACATCAAAGTAAAAATGAGAACACCAACAAACTTCACATAATATTAACAAAATCTGAACATTTACATTGAAACATACACTCTGAATTATATCACACACACAGAGCCTCATTAAGTAAACATCAATTTAAAATGAGAACATCCACATTCTTCACATAATCCACATTAGCAAAATGTCAACATTCACATTGCCATATATACTGATAATCAAATCATATACACAGATCCTCATGACGCATACAACTAACTAAAATGAGAACTAACACTGTTCTTCACATAATATGAATGTACTCCCCTCCACAGGACGACGTAAGAAGCATATAATTGAAAAGCCAGCGCATCCAATTCACATCAATCCAAAAACAGAGCATCTGCTTCATCATACAAATGAACTGAACATTTATTCACAATCAAATTGATACTAACCTCAACCATGCAATCCTACAATCCTCCAGAAAGTCGAACACAACTGATTCGAACTACTTAAAGCTCGGAAAATGTGACAGCCGAACAGCTACCTCTTCGTCATCTTCAGTCGCAAACCACAGAACCAGAACCAGACTAGAACACCAACAATGAAACCCTAGCACCACCAATCCTTCGAACGAGTATGCAAAACATAAACGTATCTCTTGGAATTGGATTGATGAAGAGAAACGTAAAATGGAAACTGCCAAACTGAATCACCGAGGAAACAGCCACGTAAACAGGCACATAATATGTAAATGCGTATAACACTGTACACATACATATATATATATATATATAGGGGCAAAATAGTCCAGTAAAATATGTTAAATTAGGAAAATGGACCTTATGGAATAAAAAGAAAAGTTTATGGGACTAATCAGGTTATCATATTCTTTTGTGGACCTAATGGGTTATAACAACTCTAGAATGGATTTATCAATAAAAATCTCTTAATTTAACGATACACATTAACAAAATTTATTTATATAGACATTTTACAATATTTAATTTAATATTTTTTTACATATGTATCAAGGGTAAAGTACACCTTTTTTTTTTCTTGAAATATTAGTGAAACATTTCTCTCCAATTTTGTGTAGCAGAAGAGGTGCAAGATATTTTTTTATAGCTAAAGGCCCTCAATACTAGTAAAATTTCGATATTTCTCTGTATCATGGTCGAAATTTTTCTGAGCCGAATTTTCTCTGTGAAACTATTAAGGGGATCCCAACTACTATGAAAATATTGTATGTTCTTTTATCTTATAAAATCTTAATATTAGAGATCTTAAAAAAAAAATCTTTATTTTTTTTAAAACTGATGTAAAGTACACCTTATTTCTTCTAAATTTTAGCATTTTCTCACTTTGATGTTTAACATTTGATAATTTTTTTTTTAGGTTTACTCTCAAAATAAACTTCTATCCAATTTTAAACAAAAAAATGCCATGTTAATAGGCACGTGATGCCACGTGAACACCCATATGGCATAAAAAAATAAAAAATAAAAAATAAAAAATTACACTTTACTTAAAATTTTACTTTGGCCATTAATTTTATTTTTTGCCTTAGACCTTAAAGTTTGTAATTTTTCTCAATTTACTCTCAAAACAAAATATTGTCCAATTTGAATGGAAAAATGCCACTTTGGAAGTCATGTAGCTTAAAAATAAATTACATTAACATTTGGTGAAATTTTCATAATTTGTTTTCTAATTTTTTTTTTGAATAATTAGAAACAAATTTGACCCCCCAAAAAATCAAAAAATATATTTTTGAATTTAAAAAAAATATTTTTGCTCCAAAAAAGAGAAACTTATGAAAATAGTTAGTGTTTTTTTCACCAAACTAATTTTTGAATTTTTTCTTCAAAAAATAAATAATAAATGGGAAACACTATGCATTGTTACGTATTTTTATGGTAAATATTACGCATTTTTGTGGTAAATGTTACGTTTTTTTTTTTCTGATAAGAATTGCGGCAATTTGTGATTCCGAAATAAATTTACACATTTTGTGGTAATATTACACATTATTTTAGCCAAATATTTTCAAACCACAAGATGTGTAATAATACCATAAAATACATAATATTATCACAAAAATGCATAACTTCTTCTCAACCATAAATTATCATAACCTTTACTAGAAAAATATATAATATTTATCGCAAAAATACGTAATATACTACAAAATTATGTAGCATGGTGCATGTAGGATCTCCCATTATGAAAAGGTCTAGGCTTGTCTTTAGTCTGATTTCGGACTGGAGTGTGCTGTTAGACTCCATGGGCTCACCACGGAGTCACAACGATGATTCAAACCTTTCAATATTTAGGACTAGTTGAGTATTTCATTCTTACGAAAAAAAAAAAAAAATCACGTTGATTGGATATCGATAAATATTTGATCACATCAAATTTTTGTCAACAATAATTATGATTTTAAAAATTAATTGTTAACACAATATAATCAAGTGACTATTGATATCTGATCAACTTGATTTTTTATAAAGATGAAATACTTAACAAACTTTACATATTCAACGATTTAGGTTTATCGATATGAGTTGCGTGGTAAATCCACAAAAGCCCAACAGGACGCTCTAGTTGGAAACCCAACTAGAAAAGTGTTTGGGTTTATATGAATTGCAGTCATAGTGCATAGGTTTTATGAAGAAAGAATGAGACAAAAGGAGGTAATAGTGTTAGACAAAAGGTAGAAGAGGTTGTAGTAGAAGAAGGTAGTAAAAGAATAGTGGAAGTTTGATGGTGGATTCGAATATGAAAAATAGAGGGGAATTGAAATTTGGGTTTGGATTTGGATTTTAAAACTGAACAAAAATAGACATTTGGAATAAATTAAGAAAAATTACAAATATTAAGAATTAAAGTGAAATATTTTGAAACTTAAGGGGAAAAAAAAGAGTTAATTGCTACATTTTATGCCACGTGGCATTTCCGTTTAATTTTTTTTTTTATTTACAAACATTAAAAGTCAAAGTGTAAAAAAGAATACTCTTAAAGTGAAGAAACGATAAAATGGAATGGGGTCAAATGTAATTTATCATATCCATTGTTGAGTATTTAAAAAAAAATTTCACATGTTGGAAACAGAAGATGAAAACAAAAAACACACTATTAACTTCTTATTATGCCTATGTTTGGCATGTGATTTTGAGATTATTTTAGTAATTAAAAGATAAGATAAATTAAAAAGTTTAATAAGATAAAATGTCATATTTAAATCATAATTATTTTATTTTTTCTCTTATAAAAGTTAAACAA
The DNA here is from genome assembly GCF_055761805.1 of Camellia sinensis. Lineage (NCBI taxonomy): Eukaryota > Viridiplantae > Streptophyta > Magnoliopsida > Ericales > Theaceae > Camellia > Camellia sinensis. The sequence continues at coordinate 167,222,063 of NC_138970.1, forward strand.
ATTAAAAAATCTCAAATGAGGCGTTCTAACTCAAACTAAAATAATAATAATAAAAATATATTAAAAAAACTAACTCCAATCTCTAGGTTATGTGTTTGATTAAAAAAAAAAAACTTGACGCCTTGAATCCAGACAATTGCTTAGTGGCCATTTGGGAAGAATGCAAAAAGTTGCGTTTTGCAACAATCCAAAAATGCCACAAGCAGCATAAAAAAACAAGCAAGGTGAGTTGGGAAGGGAAAAAAACACAGGTGGTGAAATTACCTAATTGCCCTCCATGAAATTACATAATTGTTCAAACAACTACTTGGGTCAAATAGTAAATTTTCTAAGTTTGGTGGAGTATTTTGATAATTTTAATGTGATGTAACATTATAAATAAATATTATACAAAAAAGCAGAAAAGTAACTTTTTACCAACTTCTCAAATTAGTTTTCAAAAAAATCAAAAAAAACTTGATAAAAAACCAAAAATTAAATTTTTATCATCTTCTCAAAATACCTTTAAATAGAGAGTCCTTTTTCCTTTTTTTTGGATTTTCGTAAAAGGTAATAAAATATTCTAATTGTTTTTTTTGTCTTTTTGGGTTTTATAAAGATAATAAAACGCACCCTACTCTAGTGAAGAATCTTTTCCATAGGAATTAAAATACCCTTTTATCAATATATATATATATATTTGAAAATTACTTCTATTTTACATATTTATACTTTTTCTCGACTCTTTCATTTTTTACTGTATACTTTTTTTAACGCTTTACATGATTCTTTTACAAATTAACGAACTAAAAAAAGTTAGCAAATTGTCTACACCGGCAACTAATGAGCACAAAAAATCTTATTTTTTAAAAGTATTTTACAAAAAACTCATACCTATTAAAATATAAGATTTTTAATATTTAAATATGATAAATAAAATACAAAAAAAAACAGAAAATAGAATTTTCTAAAGATTATCATCAGTAATTTTTTTATTAATAAATTTATAAACATACAATTGAGTCACAAAAATAGACAATTAATTAATTTATAAACATATGAATAGATGGATAGAAATTTTAAAAGTGAACTCACTGGCAAATCAAGTATTGTCCACTCATATATATTTTATGTTTGATTCAATAATTAATTTATGTGTTGGTATCAAAACTTTTCATTCGTATATATCTTTTAATTAAAAAATAGTTTGATTGATCTAATTTATAAAATAGTAATCTATATTGGGTCATTCCACATGCAAAATGTCACAATCAAATAACTTTTAATTACAATTAAAAAAATCAGTAATAATCAAACACCACATAAGTATAACTAATTTTTTTTATCATAATTAAAATAATAATGACAATAGATCATAAAATACCATAGTAAGTCATAACTAATAATATAATGAATTATAACTAATACCGCTTGACAAGATTGAGAGAATTGTAACAAAAAAAATAAAATAAAGAAGAATATTTTATATTAATCTCCCCCCCCAAAAAAAAAAATTTAATAGATTACATTTTTTACGTTTAAGATACCCAAAAAGAATTGTTAAGGATATTTTGGCCTTGTTTAGTTTGTGTTTTAGAAACAAATTTTGGAGAATTTTTTTTAAAATTTTGTTTGATTTATTGATTTTGGAAATTTTTTTTCTACAATCACTCTCTCTAAAATTTTCCAAAATTTTGGCCTTGTTTGGTCTCTAAAAATTTTCTAAAAAATTTATTACGTTTACAATACCCAAAAAGAGCACCCAAAAAGAATTGTTAAGGATATTTTGTCAAGGATTGAACATTCTTAACAAAACATTTTTTTTTTTGTTTTTTTCTTTTTATTTATTTGTTTTCCGACAACGGTAAGACTGAAAAAGGCACCTCCAAACTCCATTCTCAGCCTCTGCAACGTTTGCTCTTGCTCTGCACACACAAACTAGGTATTTTCTCTCTCCCTCTCTCTCTCTCTCTCTCTCTCAAATCTCACATTATCGCCTCTCTAACTATGTGGTGCTTTAGGTAGCTTGCGGTGGATGAAATTTTATATTTGAAGAGCGGTTTTGAGGTAGAATCATTATGTCTACTTTATTAGTTGCTTTCTGTACGTTTTGCTAATTTTGCAATTTTTTTTTTAGTTAGATACATTGTGTTCTATTTTTCTATTGTTGAGTTCTGATGAAATCATGATTTATTTATTTATTCGTTTATTTATTGTGTCTGTGTGCTCTGATTTTTGTTCCATTGTGTTTTCTCTTCTTGGTTGATTGGTTTTTGCGCTGATTGTTCTACTTTGGGGGAAATGATAGGGAAAACAAATATTTTGTAAACTCATATTTTCATTGGGTTTGGTCCCAAAATTGTTTTCTGTGAGGGAGAGGTAAGAATCTTTTTTGGTCCTTTTTCACATTTTGATAGCAGGAACAGTAGTCCCTTTAAGATTGCCTTGCTTTATTTCCATAAAAAAAGGAAACTGGTTGCTCATGATGATAGGTGGGGGTTTTGTAATTGATGGATTTCAATCTAAACAAATGAGAAGCTAAGACGGTGGCCGTGACTGTGTCGGAAACCTAAAACTATATTTGTTGGACACTTCTTGACGTATGTTCGACACTCGTCAAAGTGTATCATGTTTTAAAATGTTTTTTAGACTTTGGACATTTGGAGGACACTCACGGCTATCGTTTAAACACACGTGTTATATATTAAACTAATTACAAGTTTAAACAAAATAACTTAGAAATACTAATAAAATAAAAACAATGTAAATTTATAAAATCAAGTGTTATATTGTATTCTTTGTATTATCGTTGAATTATATATTCATATATATAAAACATAAAATAAACATATAAACTTATACATTTTGTATGCTTCCCCTACGTGTTGTGTCTTGTATTTTTTTTAAATTGGCGTGTTCGTATCGTGTTGTGCATCCGTGTCCATGCTTCTTAGATCGGAAGTAACTTAATAGAAAAATTTAGGGCCAATTTCACTTTACACATTGTGGTTTGCCAAATTAACTCCACAACTAGCTTTTGATCCAAAGTAGCTGGTTGTGGGCCTATGGGGTGGCTCTATTTGTACCAAAAAAAGTTAGTTGAACACCCCATTACTTAGAGCACCCCAAGTGAAATTTTGATTTTTTTTTTATTCACTTTGAACACCCCAAATAATTCCATTCTTACACAACCAGCCTCTGCCGCCGGCAGACCGCCTCCGCCGCCATCTTTTAATGCCCGACATCCTGTTCGCCACAGCAGTTCGCACACCTCCTCCTCATCTCTTCTTCTTCTTCTTCTTCTTCTTCCTCCTCCAAAAACCCTATATCTTCTTCTTCTTGCTTCAAAAACCTTAGATCTGAATTAGAAAAAAAAGAAGAAAAGGGGCTGGGACGGGGGGTTCGTGACAGGGAGGTTTCATATCGGAGTAGGTGGCGGCAATGGCAACGCTATTGGAGGAGTTTCGCAGCGAGAAAGGGGACAGTTTGGGGAAGAGAGTTGCAATCGCGGAGGGGGTTCGTGACAGGGTGGGCGATAGCTAGGGTGGGTAATTGCGATGGAGGAGGAGGCTGGGTTAGGGTTTTGTAGGTGAAGAAGAAGAAGAGGCAACATCGACGGCGATGGTGACAAGTAGGAGTAGAGGAAGGAAGGAAGGAAGGAAGGAAGAAGAAGAAGAAGAAGAAGAAGAAGAATAGAAGAAGAAGGGACCGTGCTGACGAATGGTTGGCCAAAGTGGAGAAGGTGTCGGAATAACTGGCCGGAGTAGGGAGGGCCTTATCGGAGTGTGAAAGGGCTGCCTAAGAGAAGTTAGGGTTTTGAGCTTTTTGGTAATTTCATTTAGGTATAATTAATTTTTTGTATGCAAATTGGGGTGTTCAACCAAATTTGTGGAGTGCAAATAGAGCCACCTGAGCCTATGTGGAGAGTAAATAATTTTTATAACAAAAATACCCTTTATTAACAATTCCAAAATTTAAAAAAATGCACTGCACCAATGCTACTTATTTGTTCTCTCTTCAGTCTCTTTTTGCTTTTTGTGGGTGGGGGTGGGGAAGTTATGATAGTAGGGGAGTGAGACTATGTACAAGTGATATATATATGAGTTTTTACTTTTTTGCGGGGGGGGGGGGGGGGGGGGGGTGATGTGTTTATTGCAACATGACAGAGGGTCATCTACATTTGGGCCAAAAATTCCATGTTACTAAAACATGGATTGTTTCGGTACATAGAACGGGAACAGGTATGCAGTATGCCGCACGATCTAAATTGTGGTACAATAGGGTAGACTTGTGTAATTTATGCTATAAGAATTTAAGGCACTACTAGTCTAAAGTATTTTTTTTTAAAAAAAAAATTAGATATCCAATAAAATGTAATTTTTTTTCTTCAAATTAATCATATAGAGACAAATTTATATGAGCATTATGTGACCTATTTTTTAAATATTGTCATGTCAAAATGTCACTCAGCTTTAGTTTATTAAATTTGATAAAAGGAAATATATTGGAAAAACTTTCGGATCGCTATGGATCACTTCATTCACCATATTGGAACAAAAGTATATCACGTTTTGGAACGTTCCAAAACGTAATTCATTAGGTATCCATCGCAAGGGATAAAATGAAATTTGCCCAAAAATAAATTGGAGCTATAAAACAAGTAGCTTCTCATAAAATATGTTGTAGGCTAGAAAGACGAGCACTGTAGTACATAGAGTTGAGTACAGGGCTAACTTTTTGTATTTGTCAAGTTCTTTTCTCTTGTTTGGCGTAAAGGGTACTACTTGTTATCCTATTTATATGAAGGTCATGTGATTGATAATGAATTCCCCATATATTCTATAATTTTGTTAGCATATGCCAGCTCGTGTCAAAGCATATCAATCCGTTAGGATTTACCTTGATCCCCGAGCATCCATACAAGAAACTCAATGACGCGGTCTCTCTCTCTCTCTGTCTCTCTCTCTCTCAAATGAAATAAATATCCCCAACGAGGTGACATTTTGATCGACACCTTTGTCTCTAGCCACCAAGTCATTAGATCCCAGAGTCTCGCGACGCTACGTTGAAGAGCTCAACATACAGTCCTTCCTCCCTTGACTTAGTTAGTAGGGGCATGGTTTGAAATATCACCGATACTGTTACGTAAAGGTATTTGGATCCTCCACTATGGATATGTGTACTTGTATCCCCAAGGGAACAAATCACAGTTGTATCGGCTGATACAACATATACTATTTCATATTGGTGTTGTATTGTTGTATTTGTCCTTATCGACTGATATGGCCATATTTTAAGTAATACAACCCTTATTTCAACTGATACGGTTTACATAACCTCTTTAGGTATACAACACACCCAAACTCGATCTAGTCACATTTACATTATTTTTCTACCTTTCTCTTTTTTGTTTGCTACTCTCCACTTTTTTAAATATTGAGATCTCCTCATTGAAATCTTAATCTTTCAAGCTTATTCTCAGCCCTACTTTATAAAATGGTTAATTTGTTATTGAATTTTTTTATTGGTGTTTCCATTTCATGTAACTGGATAATAGATCCATTATGTCACGGATGCTCTTGAATTCCAACAACTTGTAGTTAGTGCATGTCTATTAGTATTGTTTTACCACAAATATTGTGATTAAGGGACGCATTTAGAAAGGACGAGTTGGAACAACAATTTTGATTCCATTGATTCATGCATGAATGTTGAAAACTAAACCCTACTCCAAACCTATTGATTCACTAAGAATACCAGGAATGAAGACATCAACAATATTCCACATAACACGCAAAAGTTAGAGAATGAGCAAACTCACTCAAAGTTTCATAAATCATCAAAAGCTATTGAGCCATAAGGCTTACATCCTTATTTATAATAAATTTATTTTTTTAAGAACAAAAACTAATAAAATAGGAAAATGAAACCAAAACTTTAGGAAAGTTAATAATTTAGCATCTATACTAAGCCAAACTATTTCTAATTACCTTTTACTTCCAAAATAGCTATAAAAGAAAAAAAAAAAAAGGGTACTTACGTATAGGTCCTAATAAGTAAACTTATTGTCTAATAGGTCTTATGGAAAAAATTTGTTATAAAAAAGTCACTAATTGTAAGTTTTAGTGACAATTTATAAAAATCATGACAAAAAAAGTCACTAATTGTCAATTTTTACCGACATATATAAAAAATTGTCACACAAAAATTATTTTTAGCGACAATTTTATCGAAACTTATTTTCAATAGGACTTAAAGAGAATTAAGTCAAACTATTAAGATCTATAGGTAGTTTACCCAAAAAAATAGTTCTAAAGTCACAGCTACATCATTCTAACCAACTTGAGAAAACTCGTTGTCTTCAAGTTTTCACTGCTCAAAATAATTTTATATGCCTATACTTGTCCGCATCTACTTTGTATTTAAGATTAATCTTTTTTAATATCCATTGACATAAATTTACTAGAATGGCCCATTGATAAGAAACTCATATCTCATTGTTGACCTAAAATTTAGTTTCACTACTAAAAGACTTTTGATCAAAATCATCTTTTAACGGGTTTTTGTCCTCTTTATTGGACACACAAAACATTGGCCTACATAGATGAACCACAAATAAAGGCTTGAATGATTATTAGTAGCCAACAACTTGTGCTACCTTATCATGCGAGACATCAAACCACTATCAAATAAAGGTTGGGACACTTTGGTGACTTCTTGGGCAACTTGATATCACTGCTGTTAACTTTTGTGGCTTTCTTCTAATGCATCAAGTATGAACTTGACATTTATGTTTGTCATCTGTATCAATTTTTTCGCCCACAATTGGATTTGGGGTAGTAGACAGTAAGGTTGATTTACAACGGTCAAGTCTACGATATATTGTGCCACTGCGTTAATCGCATGAACCATCTGTTGAAGTTGTCCCTCCCATGGAACATACCTTGTTCTTTATAAATCTTCAACAGTGGCACTCCAACCACATGGTTGATGGTGCTCCTCTTAGCACCATGATCAGGACTTGAGCTCTAATACCAACTAATGTAGGGAAGCATGTAGAAAGGATGAGTTCAACGATGTTGAGTCCGTTGATTCGTGCACAATGCCATAAACAAAACCTTCCTCTAAACTTGTTGATTCATCAAGAATACAGGGAATAAAGGCATCAACAATGGTTGATTCTGAAAATCTAGAAATCTCCTAGATATTGATTCGTGATTATGTATCAATTTTAAGCAGTATATAGCAATCCCAATCAAACAATCAAGACAAATCAACACAACGATTTTAACGTGGAAAAACCACAATTGGACACCTCCAACTGTGATTAAAAAACAAAGGGCAACAGCCACAAAACAATCCACTAAGAAGATTTAAAGGAATTACACAGGTATACTCTCAATTACCTAGCGAATCTACGCCTAATTGAACCAACCTCTATGTGCCTCTTCCAACCCCGTCTTCACCTCGGAATTGTCTTTACGATGAGCCACTCCAGAATCCACCGAAGCTTCAGGCTCGAATTCTTCAGAATCCACCAAAGAACAACTCTCTCTCTCTCTTGTGTATAACAAACAAAACCTTTGATGTACTCTCTTTAAACCATGAGTTGAATACTCAATAAAACATCAAAGAAAACTAACAAAATATCCCCAGATATAAACCTTAAGAAGCAAAAAGAAGATCTGGAGGAATTAAATAGTTTTGGGAGAAAACCAACTATTTATAGAAACTCCAAAAGTAATCATAGTTTTGGAAGAAATCCAATTACTTATAGAAATCCAAAAGTAATCCTAGTTTTGGAAGAAAATCAACTTCTTAAAGAAATCCTTGTCAAATGGGATTGCCAATAATAAAACCTAATAATCTCCCCCTTTGGCAATGCCGTGACAAAACACACCTAACAAATAAAATCCTAATCACCCCAACCCATTACAACCAACAAACACAAACTTCTTTCTCAAGATTAAGATCTGCAAAACAGCTATTAGTACCACAATCTCCAAAACAACTATTAGTCTCACAAGAGTATGTGAAAAAGCAATAAACATATTATCTTGAAGCATTTGAAGCATGAGATGGAAAACATGAATAGATGCGACTTGGAGATTTTAAAAACATGTAATATGAAAACCTGAAAACTTTAAGAACATGTAGCATGAAAACCTGAAAACTAAGACACATACTCCCTCTTTTTTGTCACGAATTGACAAAGGAAGTGCAATCAACTAAAGCCATATCATAAACCACACAAGTAATGATATGATGATGTAAATATCAGGAGCATGCAAGAAGGAAATAATAAGCAAATAGTGCATAGCAACATGCAAAATATAGCGATCCCGGTTTTCCCTTCATTGTTTAATTGTATTTCAGACTCGGTTCCGTGGATGTATTGTTGTCTTTTTCCTGTTTCCATCCTTTACTCTTTGTATATAAGTCTTTGGTCGTGTTGGGTAGGTTTAAAACAGATTGGTTGTGTTTGGAAACCAAGGGTTGATGTCCGTTTAATTCCAACTAGTGTCTATTAAATTTTCATAATGGTTCATTCAATTCCAATTAGTGATCCATTCATATTCCATTAGTGGGATGTTATGACAAACTTGTCCATTCATATTTCTAACTAGTGTTCATTTAATTCTAGTAGTGTTCATTTAATGCTAGTTAGTGTTCATTTAATTTCAATTAGTGTTCATTTAATTCTAACTTGTCCTTTCATTTTCCAATTAATGGGCTTTAATAACAACCTTTCAATGTCACTTGTTCATCTCCCTTTTGATTTCAAAACCCTAGAACCATCTTCTCTCTCCCTACACACCTTCTCTCTAGGTTTTCATCTCCCTCTAGTGTAAATCTATACTAAGTCCTTTGTAAGAAAGGTAGAGTGGGTTGAGGGCTTCATTTTTAATCTGAAAGTTTGGCGATTTGGAGCACTTTGGTTTTTGGCCTTCATATTCTCCATTTGGTCTCTCCATTTGAGGTAGGGATTTCTTTGTTCCTTTTCAATACTCCGTCTATAGATAGACATGTGGTAGTTTTGTATTGCATGAAAATCATATCCGTGTTGGATTTGTTTGAAAATCATGAGGGGAACCTAGGGTTGGTTGTTTGAGAATGGTTTTGTTATCACTGACTGTGGTTTGGACTAATTAGAGAGTAAAATTAGCATGTTATTGTTGAAAGAAGAGAAAACCCTAAATTATATTTTGATTTGGTAAAATAAAAAGGATTTACAGTTGAACAATGTTGGTAAATTTCTATTGTTAATATGAGTTGTGTAGAAGGTGTTAACAGTTAAGGGATTAATTATGGTATTGGGGTTATTTTGAAATGAACGTATTGAATCAAGTTGGGTTATGGCTTATTATCCATGGAATTGATTTTGTAAAATGGAGAGAATGTAATTGGTTTTGTGAAAAGGGAAAAGTGTTTTTGGAATAAGTGATGGAACATGTTGACTTAAGAAAATTATGAAGTTGATCTTGAAAATAGTAAATGAAATGTTAACTCTATGTGAGTCTCGGAAAATAAATTTGAGAATTAAACTATTGTATCATGAGTGTCGAATACACATATTTGGGGGTTTTATCCTTACCTATCGTACTAGTGTCGTTGTTGGGTTTAAGGTTTGCTTGAGAGTTGAGTCTCTTTTATTAGGTGTACTGAATACATGCATCTAGAGGTTTTGTCCTTGGTCATCGGTGGAGGATGACATTGGTGTGTTGAATTGTGATGTATGCGTTACACTTGTGTTGGTTAAACATTATTGAATAGTTTATGTGTATGTATTACACTTGTTATTGATGCTTTGTTGTATTGAGGAATTTGTATATGATAATTGTTTATATACATTGTGTTGTGTGGGAGGAGATAGGGGATGTACTCCACGGTTTAGGGGAAGATAGAGGATGGACCTCTAAACTGGAAACTGTTTGACATTGATACAGCACTACAATGTGTATCATTTGTGAAGTATAGAAGTGTTTTTGTTTGATATTGATACAACACCAAAATGTGTATCATTTGTGAAGTATGGAAGTGTTTTTGTCTGAGATTGATACAGGACTAAAATGTGTATCTATTATGAGGTATGAAATGTTTAAAACGAGTTATTATCTCGCTTATCGCTTTGGCATATCCTTAGCTACTGTGCATATAGCCGGTAGAGTAGAGTTTTAATTGTTATCGTCAGTGTATCTGAATATGTTATGGGTTGCGATGGTTACAGTTTTGAAAAGCCGAGCTGCCTCATTTGTGGATTATATACATGTTGATGATTTGTTATTTCCCTTTTATTTAAGGCATGCATGTATTGTTATGAATGTATTAGGAACAAACCAAAATGCCATTTTGAGATTTTGGAAAGTGTGAAGGAAAAAGGGGTATTTGTGAACATGTTTTCAAAAAAGGTCATTTTGTTGTAAGTACAGAAAATGGGGAAAGAGTAATGGGCTTGGTGAAATTGTTTTTTTTTTCTAAAACTGTTATAGTCATGAAAGTTTGGAAAAATGGGTAATTAAAAGGAAAGAAGGTGAACCACTTATAGCGTTGAATGAAATGGCTGTTTTCGAGAAAAGTTCATACTTATGTATATTTTGTATAAACTGCCACATTACTATTCTAGTATGAGATTGAACATTCATGATCATAGCTATCTGTAAGTTGTTATTGTTGAGGATCATGTTGAGATCTCTATTGGACTATATGTTCATCCCACGTTGTTGAATCTTTTTCAGGTGATAGCCAGGATGTGCTACAAGGTTTTGGATCTTCTTATTTGTTGGCCACGGGGCCTCTTTTGTGTTGGCGGAATGCCATTTATGTAAAAGGGTTATACCCTTCTTCTTGACTTTTAATGATGTAAGCCCAAGGGCAATTTATTTAGTGTTCTCATGTTGTATTTACTTGCATACGAATGAGAGCAATGTTATTCACTTCTACAAGTTGAATATACGAGTTTATTTCTGCATGTTATCTCTGAAATGGAATTAAGTAAATGAAATTGGTAATACTTCGAGTAATAAAAAGTGGGGCGTGACACAAAACAACTAAAGCCAATCTCCCTTACCAAACAAAACAAAGTGTTTATGCTAACAAACTCTTGTAATGATAAACCAAACTCCCCCTTACTAAAAACAATGAACAAGAAGAAAACGACAAAAAATAATATGGTGGAGCAAGCAAGGAATTTCTGATTTGTACCTTGAAATACACAAGATTATCCAAGAAGCACCACTACAAGAAAACACAATGTACACAGCCTCTAGAAGATTCCTCATAAAAGAAAGTGATGCATTATGTGAAAAGCATAGATCCCATGATAAAAGTGTGTGTGTGACTCTTGGAGTTCGACAAACACTAGATTCAATCCTAGTAGTGACTTGAAAGTTGAACCTCAGACAAGAGAATCTAAGCACAACAAAGGAAAGTCAAACCACTAGGAATCAAGGGGTATTTGGTGAGTAAAGGCGGAGCCTCCCCCTCAATCAATGAATCCTTTATTTTTTCCTTTTTTTTCACATCTTTTTCTTTTCTTTCTTTTGCACATCTTTTTTTTTTTTCTTTCTTTCTTTTGCACATTTTTTTCTTTCTTTTTCACACTCATTGGCAGCTGATACGCTCAAGAGTATGGAAACCGAACCAGAGAAACATGGATATAATAAGGATGGCCTGGTTGGTGACTCTGAGGTAGCCTTTTCCTCATGCCTGGACTACAAAGAATAGAGGGGAAAGCCGTGGAGGTGCAAAAAGATGGAAGGTGGTTAAGAGACTCAACATTACTCAAGATATGCTAGTATCGGTCAATTCCTCTAGAAAAACAAAAGATACCATGCCAGAAGTCCAAAAAAAATAATCACTAAGGCGGAGACTCCGATATTTGCTAATCCAAGAGTGTGTACAGAATGAGATATACTAATCAAAAAACACACACTCCAACATGAGTAATGACCACAGAAAGCACAGATATATTAACATGTAATGGATATTCGCATCAATTCCAATATGTACAAAGGACCACTCAAAAATTTCAAGCTTGCAAAACCATCCTAAGAAAATCTTTTTGGGTTTTTTTATTTATTTTTATTTTTTTTTCTTAACCAAAGCAAGACAAAAAACGAACAAACATTTTTTTTTTCATTAAAAACAACACACAAAAACCCAAAGGCTAAAACAAATAAACAAATTAACACAAGTCAAGTTTTCTCACCCAAACCGCTTTAGTATAAACAAAGTTGTGAGCAATGCGGTTCTTAGGTGGTGTCTTGACGTTGTGGTTCCCTTTGCTTTCAATGGGAACCCGTCTCGACTTGGTTTCCAACATCCTATTTTTAGGTCTAGGGAACTATGCTCTCCCATGCAACTTATAACAATAAGGGTGAATATGACCATGCATACCACAATGATGACAAATAAAAACAGGGTGTACAGGATGTACCTTCTTTTCTTTTACCTTACCAATTCTAGCAAGTTTGAGAAGTCCATCCTTATGTCGAATTTTTTGTTCTGTTTTTCCTTGAAGTCTTGTATCATGAGATGCAAATGCATTCTGTTTTTGCTCTTTCTTACCACCAAAGCCAATGCCACTCTTGTCCGAACAAATTTGTTGAGACCCAATAATATTGTCCAAAGTCTTTGATCCTCTGTTCCAAAGACCAATGGTAGCCATAGCACACTTGAGTTCTTCCTCTTTCTTGATCATTAGTTCTTCCAAAGCAACTTGTGACATCTCGAGAGATTCAATCTTTTCTTCATCCATGGCATGGGTTTCTTGTAGCTCATTCCTCTCTGTCTCACAAGTCAATAGTTTTGCACAAAGAGCTTGTCGATCATTAGCTATCTTGATGGCATCAATCCTGGCCTCGGAAATCGCTTCCTTAAGTTTGACATTCTCACTTTCACATGCTTTGAGTTTCTTTGTGAGTTTGTCATTTAATTTGAATAAGTTAAGAGACTCCTTATACAACTTTTCATAAGCTTGCTCAAGCTCTTCATCATCACTCTCTGAGGATTCGTCAAGTAGGGGTGGTCGAACCATAGAATTTCCCTCACGAATTGAATCCATTATCACAAATCAAACAAGATCTCGTTCTAAAAGAATTTTTTTTTAAAAAAATAGAACGACCTGCTCTGATACCAATTGAAAAATCTAGAAATCCCCTAGATATTGATTTGTGATTATGTAACAATTTTAAGCAGTATATAACAATCCCAATCAAACAATCAAGACAAATCAACACAACAATTTTAACATGGAAAAACCACAATTGGACACCTCCAACTGTGATTAAAAAACCACGGGCAACAGCCACAAAACAATCCACTAAGAAGATTTAAAGGAATTACACAGGTATACTCTCAATTACCTAACGAATCCACGCCTAATTGAACCAACCTCTATGTGCCTCTTCCAACCCCGTCTTCACCTCGGAATTGTCTTTACGATGAGCCACTCCATAATCCACCGAAGCTTCAGGCTCGAATTCTTCAGAATCCACCAAAGAACAACTCTCTTTCTCTTGTGTATAACAAACAAAACCTTTGATGTACTCTCTTTAAACCATGAGTTGAATACTCAATAAAACATCAAAGAAAACTAACAAAATATCCCCAGATATAAACCTTAAGAAGCAAAAAGAAGATCTGGAGGAATTAAATAGTTTTTGGAGAAAACCAACTATTTATAGAAACTCCAAAAGTAATCATAGTTTTGGAAGAAATCCAATTACTTATAGAAATCCAAAAGTAATCCTAGTTTTGGAAGAAAATCAACTTCTTAAAGAAATCCTTGTCAAATGGGATTGCCAATAATAAAACCTAACAGATTCATATTCATTAATCAAAGTACAAATATTGTTGGAGAAAGAGTAAAGTAACTCAAAAGTTTCATTACATTAGAACTCATTGAGTTATAAGGCTTGCGTAATTATTTATAATAAACCTAATTCTTGTAGAACGACAAACTAATAAAATAGGAAAATAAACTCAACACATTTTAGGAACCTAATTAATTTAGCATCTTCTATATTAAATCAAAATAATTTTGATTCTCTATTGTTTCCAAAATAGCCAAAAATAAAAATATTATTTTTAAAATCACACTTCCATCATATTGGCTTGTGCTTGCTTCATTATTATGAATTATCAATTATCAATTATCAATCGTAGTAGGTTTCCTAATTATCCTAGCAATGATTCTCTTACCATATGAGTTTATCCACTTTTTGGCCACGAAATCAACATAAAATTCAATTTAACTATAGAAAATATATTTTTAGTTGTCACACTGTTGATAAAAACCATTAGAAAGATTCAAATTGTGATAAATATGATCAGAAGACTTAAAACTTGCCTATCAATAAGTTTCTTTGGCATTTGCTAATACCTGAAAAAAAAAAAAATAGAAGCTCAGTTTTGGAGTCCCATTACACAATGACCGATAATCTTGATAACCGTTACACGTGACCACGATCATTACACTACCTGATATTGTGATTTAAGTCCATGATTGGGAGACTAGTGCGGTCAACCCTACTGCAGGTAGAGATCGTGCGGTATAATCACCCCAGTGAGTTATATAGTTGAATGAGTCCCCCACAAATATGGAGAAAGGTTGTGTCCCACAAATACAATATCTGTAATAAAAGCTGGTTTCGCTCTTCTCCCCCCTTATCTTTGTGCTCCTTTTTATGGAAAGGTGTCCTATCTGCTTCTCATCTTAATTCTAGTTCTGATAATCTGCACCTGAACAATCTAGTGTTGAAATTGGGATAGGGAACTGGTATTCTATTCTGGACAGATTTTTCGATCAATCCCAAACCTCTTTCTTCTGTTTTTCCAAGATTGTTTTCATTGTCCCTTCAAAAATTATTCTTCGTATCCTAGATCTTCTCCTTTTCAGAAGCAGATCCATTCTGGAATCTACATTTTTGTAGGAGCCTTCGTATTTAGGAAGTTCGGAAACTTCACGATCTTCTCCAAATTATCAATCACGCCCTCTCACGCTCTGATCACCAAGATAGGTTCCATTGGAATTTAGACAAATTTGGTAGCTTCATGGTTAAGTCCTTTTGCAATCATTATGAAGCTACCTTGGCCGTGAGAATGATTCCAGTATACTTTTGTGGAAGAATATTGCTCCACCTAAAGTAAAAAATTTATGCTGGTTACTGTTCAAAAAGAAAATTGCAACTCGTGAATTGTTGATAAAAAGATAGCTTCTGTGTGTTCTACCATCAACACCCTGAATCTGTGGACGACCTGTTTCTACACTGCCACTTCTCTCGGTCAATTTGGTTTTCCATTCTTTGTTGGTGGGAAATTGAATGGATTTGCCCTTTTTCCATTGTATCCCTTTCTCATTGGTGGTTTAACTCTACCTTCAAAAGCCTCAAGAGAATGAACTGCTGGGAAGCTTTGTTCCTTAGTATCATTTGGAACATTTAGCTTTCTAGGAACAACATCATATTTAATAACTCTCAAGTGCATTGGGATAAACTCATTAAAGATATTAAATTGCACACAGCTTTCTGGACCAAATCAAATTCAGGTCTTTCAAGTTTCTTCATCCATGATTTCTTACTTCACATACATGAAGTTCAGATGATCAAATCCAAAAGGAGACTCTCCCTTCCTTCTTGATTGGCTGCTAAATCTTCTAAAAAATGATTCCAATTCGAGGTTGGGATCATTCAGTGATTTATTGTACTCCTCTTATTTGTATTTCAGTTGTTTTCTTTTAGCGCTTTAGATTGGCTCCTTGTCTTTTATCTTTCCTATGTATCCTTTGGGGTTGAATCATGATTTTGTTTGATAGTTCAAACTTTCATGCTTTCTCCTCTTAGCTGCTTATTGTAACCTCTTCACTTGGTACTTTGCATTGGTTCATCAATAAATTTCCCTTTTGCCGATCAAAAAAAAAATAAAATCTATATATATATAAAGTCGAATGATTCACTTGAGTCTTGCAGTCTAAATTCATATCCTGCATGGCATAATTTCCTTGCTGGGGATATTCTTTTCTGAGTAAATCACTCAAACACTTGTCTTCATAAAGGATGGACATGTGAAGCCAAATGTAAATCTTTAATTTGATGTATACACGACAAATCATTGTGCAACTCATGGGAATAGGTCATAGACATTCATATTTCCTACCCTTGCAGGATTGCTCATCACAAAGTGAGGATGGTGCTTGCAAAGTGTGAATTTGTTTTTGGATCCGATGGACCTTTCTTGTGTCAGTCTTATCTTTTATGTGCTTTGGAGGGCCTTAAAATCATGTGTTCCCACTCGCGGTGGTAGAGATTGGGCCTTCTATCATTTTTTCTTTATGATGGCACATCGATAGAAATTTGAGGGACATGACTGTTTCAGGGCATGTCTCTTCACAAAATTGAAAGCTTCTTTTCTCTACTCTATATTATACAAGTTAAAGTTTCATTCATCATTTTAATGTGTTGTTCTCCAAAATATTTTTGTAACCTAAGAATTGAAGGCTTAAAATTCAAAAAATATTTATAATTAAATTTTATTAACTGTCCAAATTTATTTAATTATTAAATAATCAAATTTATTTAATAGTATTCTGAAACCCCTAAAAAAAAAAAAAGAAGCTCATATAGAGCGGGTTAATGGGCAGGCTTGATATTTAGAAGTTTTCTTAGGAGTGGACTTGGAATGATTAGATTAGGCCCAATGTTGGGCTGAGCCGAGCTTGCGATGATGCTTATATTCTTTCCATGTAATGCAATTCTCATGATACTTTGTTTTTGTTAATCTTGGTTGACTATTAGATATAGATTTACTTTTTTGTATTTAGCATATTTAAATTTTTTTTAAAAAATAGTTAGATATATGATGTTCTATTTTTTAGTATTGTTGGAATGCTGATTTTTTTTAATTTTAATTTTTATTTTTGTTCTATTGCATTTCTATTCTGATTTTTTCTTGGCTTAAATGAAGTGCTGATTTTTACTCATGTTTTATGTTTTGGTCTAGTTGGTTTTTGTGTTGTTTTTCGGTGTCTCAAACAATGCCACCAAAGAAGAATGGCTCTCATAAGAAGACACCACCACCAAAGAAAGGCTCCACTTCTGAGACAACTCAGCCTGATTATCCTAAGGAAAAGAACATAGAAAAAGAACATGAGAATGTGTGTGATTTATCTCAAGAAGAACAAATGGATGAAAAAGGTGGTAAAAGGAAAAATGATGAGGCTACCCAAGGGAAAATTGATAAAATTATCCGGGAGCCTAAAATGCTAAAACTATCATGTGGTCGTCCCACATCTACTAAACAAGTAGAGTTTGACATTACACAAGAAAGTAATGTCAACAAGAGTTTTTATGAAATACATTCTTCACTCTCTACGACACCTTACACTGTTAAAAAATTCAATGAGTGTAATTATTTTTTAAATTTTGAACCATTTGATTCTACTTTGGATGAGTGGTTATGTGGGCAGACAGACTTGTGGTGTCCAATTTATAGACAGTGGGGTGAGTATCGTCCTAATGATGATTTGAGAAGAGTGCGACGGGGAATGATTTTAAGTGTGTGTTTTCTTCATCAGAGAAAAGAATTCCATGGATCCTTAGGTTGTGTTAAAAAATATGGACTTCGATTCGTTAGAAACTATGTGGGTGAGGAGGAGACTCAAATGGTTGAAGTCATCCTACTATATAGGTCATCTAAGCCAAACACAACTATAAAACCGAGTGAGTTTGATGGTAGTGTTGTCAATGAAGGGATTAAACAAGATATGGCGGACTTGTGCATTGTCATTTCTGACAAGATACTTAAGGTTGAAAATCTTGAAGTTGCGGAGGACTTGAAACATCTTCACAAGTTGATGGCAGATAATGCTTGTATTAAAACTATCAGTGGTGTGCGATGGTTCATTGCAAGTCATCCATCTTTATGGCATTGGCGAACCAAACTTCATTTCTTTGGAAAGGTTTGGAATGAGTACATACAAGGATAGTGCAGGAATAAACGTTTGGTGCTTAACAGTGTTAGAGTTACAATAGATACGGCAATACGGCTTGTGTCTTGTGCAACTGATTGGCAAACTAGAATTCCGGCCAATACTCTGTTTGAAAAGCTAATCAAACATCGAAATGCAAGTGTCTACTGTAATAGGTCAATGGACTTGCTATGCTTTGTGAGAGACTTTCTTGGTCATATCATTGACAATGACGAATTTGGAAAGAAGATGTACATTGATAAAGCAGTGGAAGGATATTACTTGAACGAGCAGTGTGTTGAGAAGATGATTAGCGACATATTCCCGTTGTTTCTAGTGGAATTCCATAAAGAACTAAGTCAACTTAATTTCTTTGTATGGTGACAGATTTCCTACTGATTTCTTTATTGACAGAATTTCCTATTGGTTTTCGTAAAACAGTAAGATACTTGGGTTTTCTAATTCGTTAAGAAAATTGATTGCAGATTGTTGTTTATTCGTTTGGTTTTTATATTAGTTTTTTCTGCAAACTGTTTGGTGCCTTTCTTTTGTTGTTGGATAATGAGATTATTTTGCCATTTCAATTAGTTTTTATGATTAGATTAAAAGATTTTATCTATTTGAATTAAGCAGCACGCAGGGCTGGCTCTAGATAATTTGTGGTCTAAAGCAATAATTAAAACTGAGGCTTTTATATAATAATTTTTTTAATAAAATTTTTATTTAAAATTTATTTTTCTAGCTTTTTGAGATGCAAAAATATTAATTAAATCTTTACATTCAAGTTTTGCTAACAAATCTTTTTCACCTAAATTGTTTGTAATGTCATTTTTTGGTTGCGTAGTTTCATTATGTTCAAACTTTTTTAGATCAATCACTTGTTCATTTATGGAACTTTCGCTTAAATTTTTTGAATTATCATTTCTTTTTTGGATAGTTTCGATATGTTATAACTCTTTTGGATCAATTGCTTGTTCATTTATAGAATTTTAGTCTAAATTTTTTGTTATATTTTTATTAGTTGTAATGAATTTATCAAGAGCTCCCTTTTGAGATTGAATAAAATTATCTATTTTTTTCTTAATTTTTTCATAGCTAGATTCATAAGTTTTATTAGACATATTTGTTTTCTCTAAAAATAATTTTTTTTTTTAAAAAAAAAACGTACAACACTAGAAATAATAAAAATACAAAAAAATATTGATAGGGTAGAATAATGGAACATGATTTTCCGCCTTTAGTGATAGATACTAGGTATTGATTAGATATGTAATTAAAGTTTGGACCCTTTTGTTTTGTTTTGGGTCCTTTATTCAAAAAATAAATAATGAATCACATGGGCTTATTAGAAAATTGGACCTTCCCAAATTGCGAGGCCTAAAGCTTGGGCTTGGCTGGCCTTATGGTCTAGCCGGCCTTGGCGGCACGTGATCAAGACACGTAAGTTGGAAGTTAGATTCGAAAATACCTTAAACTTAACTGAAAAAGGACGTTTGTGGGTCAAAAATGCAAAACAACCACTAAACCACTTGGGGAGAGGCACGAGCAGCTTGCTTATGCCTAACAGAACTCCTGGGAATAGACGACACGTGATCATGACACATAGGTTGGGAGTTAGACCCGAAAATGCCTTAAACTTAATCGAAAAATGGCGTTGGGGGTTGAAAATGCAAACCAGTCCCCGAACCACTCAAGGGATGGCGTGGGCAGAGGTTGAAAAACTAATTCTATTTTGATTTAGAATTGCAAAAGTTATTTTTGAATTTTCAATATATATATATATTTTGTTTTAAGTGAATTTTATTAATATTTTAATTAAAAATTTTAATTTTTAAATTCAATTAATCTAGATATAATTAAAATGTAAAATATTTATAAAAAAACTATAAATACAAAAAAAGAGAGATTATTTTAATATTTTTATATTTGGTGTAATTTTAATTTTTTGAATAAAATTTATACTTTTAAATGTATTTAAATTTTGTACTTTTTTTCTTTTTCTCAAACTGTGTCATAAAACTCTAATAAAATAAAAATTATAAACAATAAATAATAATTAAAAAATATTAATTTAACAAGCATAACATATTTTTCACATCACAAAAAAAAAAAAGAAAAAAAAAATAGGAACAAATTTTTTCTCAAAATTTTACCTTAATTTGAAATTCCCTCTCAAAATTTTGCCCATAATCCCTCCTACTTTCTCAGGTCACTTTCGCTCCCTCTCTCTCACACAACTACTTGCTATCATTCCTCCTCCCCCACGGATGATTTTGTTGCTCCCATTCCACCGCTGCACCGCCTGAAATCCAAAGTTGACAGCACCGATTCACGAACTTGGACTATTTCATTTTGACTAGGTAAGTTGATTTCTCTCTCTCTGTGGATCTTATTCTTTGCCCTAATTTCTCACAAATTGACTCCCTCTCTTAGCAATCTCTACCTCACACATTTTCACCGCTCTGTAATCACTACCGCACCACGCCACCGTTGGCACCGTCTCTCTCAATACAACGAAACCCCTTCTGTCACCAGAGTCCCCAAATTCGCACGACCAATCGCTACCGCTAGCCAATCCCATCGGTAAGCCTGCTTTCCATTGCTTTTGTTGTCCCTCTACATCATCTCTTGCTTCCTGCCATAGTGCCCTAATCTCTCTCTCTCTCTCTCTCTTAGCCACCATATTTCTTTATGGGCTTATGTTAATTTCTAGATTTGATAATTTGAGGAGTATTTTGTGCTGGTACTTCATATTTATGTTTCTTTGATCAATTGCAAATTCAGTTAAGCACACAATATATTTATGTTGGATGTACACATGAATTATTGGAAGAAAAAACCTAGTGTGAACTAAGAATTTGGGTATTGTGTTGTAGTATATTTAATCAATTTATTGACTTGCACTGCTATAATGTGTATAATTTCTTATGTATGATTGGTTTTGTCTATTATTTGAACAAGAGAAAAAGGACTAACAAGACACCTCACAACAGAAAAAAATGTATGCAATTAGTCGACCAAAACAAACATTAATCATCTTAAAACTTCTTGACTAATGTTTAAGGGTAAAGGGGTAGTAGTTCCAATTTGGTTTCAAGTTTTCAGTTTTGTTTATTATTATTATTATTATTTATTGTTTTGATTTGGTATGATGCTTCGAATTGAATCCTCCAAATATCATTACAAGAAGTGGGTTTACAATTCATTGATTTAAAAGTT
This sequence comes from Camellia sinensis, assembly GCF_055761805.1. NCBI lineage: Eukaryota > Viridiplantae > Streptophyta > Magnoliopsida > Ericales > Theaceae > Camellia > Camellia sinensis. The sequence continues at coordinate 167,243,226 of NC_138970.1, forward strand.
CATAGTTTGGGGAAGGTTTATAGTTTAAGATGGAGTAGTTTAATTCACAATGAACAAATTCTTGGAAGTGTTTGGACTAATCAAAGTAATTTTGGCTGATAACATCATCCTTCTTCATCTTACATCTCTACATGTAAAGGCATTGCATTTTGCTTCTCTTTTCTTTTTCTTTCTTTCTTGGTGTTTTTTAAGGTTCATACGATTAGAATTGTTTGCCATTTTGTGATTTTTGATTTACAGGTATAGTGTGAGCACTTTGAGGTTGATGAATGAGTTATAGCTATAAAAGGTAAATTCATAAGTTAATTATAGTTGCATTTTTTTATTTTGTTTTTACAAAGTAGTAACTAAGTTTTGTCATAACATCTTTTATATTATTGGTTTTTTGATTAAAAAAAGGAGTTTGACTATAACTTTTGTTTTAATTTTAGTTACATTTGTGCCAAGAGATTTAACTGGATCATGCAACCCCACTAGCATTGTATTCAAGTCCAATTATTCGTTTGTTGCCTGCTAACTGTTAGTAAAAGAGCGTTGTGTATTATTTTTTGGTAGAGAAAGATGATTTTGTCATTGCTTTCAAGTTTTTTCAGTATATGCTCTATTGAAAAGAAAATTTGAGCCAAATGGGAAACTCTTTCAAAGTTGTTACATGTGAGAAATTATAATGGTGATCATGACATCATCTTTTTCGTTCATATTGTTTGTTGCAGCTAATAATTTGTCATGTGCATTGTTTTGGTATTTTATCTTAATTTTAATTTTTTAGAATTATAGAGTACTTGCTGGACAAATTCCCGCCCACTGTTGTCTTTTATCTTATGCTTTTTCCTTTTCCCACCCCTAATCTCTCTCATCTCTCTCACCTCTCGCACCAAACCTCCTCTCAGATCCACTTTTCCTCTCTCTTACCCTCTCTCCCACCGCAGCTCACCTACGCCTTTCCCGACTTCGGCCGTTGCAAGTGGTATTGTCATTGAGCACACGGTAATCTTAAGAACATTATCATATCCTTTTGATTTTTTTGAAATTCTTGAAGTGGTATTTTTTACCAAATTTTCTTGTTTAAACTTTTATTTTTGTATATTTTGTTGACATTAGAAAATGAGTATTGACTCTGGATTACCATATTAAAGTTTTCACATTGCTTAAACTTTGGGGGTCAGTGATTGCATAGTAATAAGATTTTTTCCCCTAGTTTTAGAACATTAGGAGACATGATAGCATGATTATTGTGGGGATATATTTTCTGAGTACCAACACGTGGCATGGTGACAGCGACGTGTCAGCCGAGGTGCCACATATCGTGGTAGTTGAGTCGAGGTGATCTCGGAGTTGCCGAGGTTACCTCCGAAGATATTGGAATCCGAGATAAGCGGATAAGGGACTTAGTCAAGATAAGGATAAAGCTCTTAGGGAGTTTATCTTTATCTCTTGAGGAATCCAAAGTAAGCACTGAATTGGATTTCATAGAAGTCATGCTTCTAGTAGGACTTGGATTGAGTAAACTATAAAAGAGAGGCACCCCCGTGGGTCTAAGGTACGTAATTTATGTCTTGAGCATTAAGTTTAACACTTGATTATCTTTGAGAGAAATACTGACTTGATCGTCGGAGTGCCACCGGGTGGAAGAACCACCGCCGGAGCCTTTTCTTTCTGTTACAGGTTAGCTAAAGCCATCTATTCTGCCAGTGCTCTCCAGTTGATTACTAAGCGGGCAGTGTGGTCAGATTTTTACCCACACAATTTGGCGCTGTCTGTGGGAATCTTAGAAGAATAGATGGCCAGTGACGGACAAAGGGAAAACAATGGGGGCGACACTTCTGCTGGGAGTGGCAGACCGATTGATCTTGACTTTGAAGAAGACAACCACAACATAGAAACTCATGGCCAGGGCCACGGAGAGAAAGACGTCAGCCAGGAGGGCAACACTTCAAAGAAGACAGACCAAGGCAAGTACTATAACGAAGATAACCTTCAGATATGGAGGGATAGGTGCCTACGGAGGGATGAGGAAGTAAAAGACTTGGCAAACAAGTTGGCGGACCTACAGTCGGTCGTCAACTTCATGATGCAAAATAACGTCATGCAGCCACCATACCCGCTGCAAGATACGCCGATGCCAGCGATTAATACCCAGAAGGGAGGAAGAAAAGCAATCCCTGAAGCCCCTCAGCACACCAGGAGTGAAAGCCGCTCTCACCGACCTTCCAGGGAAGTCGGACGAGAGGAACCAAGGCAAGAAAAATCCCAAAGGACATATCGCATAAAGGATCTAGGGCCCAAAGAACATTGGCGTATTCAAGGGCAAGCACTCTACTTTGACACAACCCATGGAGAAAGATTGAAACGGGCCCACCACGAGGCCGAAAGTAGCGCACCAAAAAGATTGAAGTCCAGAGATAGCCGAGCTCCAGGTAGGAGTAAGGAAGACTTAAGGGACTACTTCAAAAGGAGGCAGCAGAATATTGAAGCAGAGGTCACTTCCAAAGTTAAGCCGAGAACACCATTCTTGGTGGAACTGGACAAATTTGAAGCACCAAAAAGATTCAGTATGCCGAGGTTCCAAATTTATGATGGTAAGTCAGACCCCAACTTTCATGTTGGACTATACCTGAACTCAATGGCATTATACAGTGGGAACGAGCCGTTGCTCTGCAAAGTATTTCCCTCATCCTTTGGGGAAATTGCATCCGATTGGTTCCATAAGCTACCAAAGGGAAGCGTGAAGACATGAGAGGGCCTGGCCGAGATGTTTGTGGCCAGGTTTGTAACGAACAAACTACAGCCCTTAAGGGTCGACGCCCTGATGGCTTTAAGAATCACCAAGGAAGAAGGCCTTAGGGCCTACGCGAAGAGATACTACGAGGTGTTCAACCGAATACCCGAATGCAACCAAGAAGTGGCGGTCGTATCTTTCAAGAACGGCTTGAAAGATGACTGTCCACTACAGAAGTCTTTGGCAAAAACATTGCCAAAAAGCATGGAAGAACTCATGGCGAGAATCGAGAAGTACGCCAGAGCCGAGGAAGATATGTCGGGAAACAAAAAGATAAAGCAGGAAAAAGGAAACGGCTCGCTGAAGCGAGGCCGAGGTAACAACGGACCGACCAAACAAGAGACAGAATTGAAGGGTAAACAGGCAGTGACGACGGTGTTCCGAATCCCTATCCATAAAGTCTTGGATCAAATACGAAACCAACCCTATTTCAGAACTCCAGCCAGAACACCAGGGGAATTTATGGGAAGAAACGTTGGAAGGCGCTGTGCTTACCATAATGAAGAAGGACACCCAACTCACGGTTGCAGAGCCTTAAAAGCACACTTAGAAGACCTAGTAAGGCAAGGCCATCTGAGGGACCTTGTTGATGAGGCCAGAACAAGAGAAGAACAGACAAGATTGCCTCAAGCACCAGCAGCACCGCCTCCCCCAGCACAGCAACCACAGGCAGGAGAACCACGGGTGGTTAATGTAATCCACTCAAAGGTGAACGAAAGCGACATTCGGGGAGAAACCCAAAGAGTAAAACACCTGCAGCACGTGAACCAGGTCGGATACAAAAGACCTCGGCCTGAAGAAAGCCAAGAACCAATGATAACCTTCACTGAAGCCGATCTAGAGTTAGTCCAACATCCGCATAATGATGCCTTGGTAGTATCCCTCCAGGTTGGGGAATGCCAAGTGAAACGCATCCTAATAGATCAAGGCAGCTCTTGTGATATCATGTACGTCAGATGTTACAAGGAGCTGGGCCTTCACCCTGACGACCTGGAACAATCCAGCAACCCTATGGTCGGCTTCAATGTAACGCCGACATGGCCACTGGGCGCAGCAAGCGTGGAAGTGCAAGCTGGTACTAAAAAGATCAAAACAGAATTTATGGTGATTGACACACCCTCGCCATATAACATCATCTTAGGGAGACCATGGTTGCATGCAATGGGGGCAGTTCCTTCAACACTGCATCAACTACTACGGTTCCCAATAGAGCATGGGATTGAAGAAGTCAGAGGAGATCAACTGCAGGCAAAAACTTGCTCCATGGCGGCAATGAAGACTACTTGCAGCATTCGAAAGCCAAAAGAGGCAGAGATTGAAGACGAGGACATGGAGGTCCTAGAAGATGTCGGCAAGGAGCCGACCGAAAAAAGTGAAGAGACATTAAAGAAAATCCTTGTCCGGGAGGGCGGCGAAGAACGCTTCTTTCTTCTCGGCTCAGGCTTAGCCGAAGAAGAGGAAAGAGAACTGGAAGATTTTTTAAGAGCCAACATTGAGGTGTTCGCCTGGACACCTTACGAGATGCCTGGAATTGACCCCGAGGTCACTTGCCACAGATTGAATGTCGACAGGTCGGCAAAACCTGTGATTCAACGAGCTAGAAGACCGACGTTGATGCACGTCGAAGCAGTAGAAGAAGAAGTAGATAGACTTCTGGAGGCCAGGGCCATCCGAGAAGTTCACTACCCAACTTGGCTATCCAACACAGTAGTGGTGAAAAAGAAGAACGGTAAATGGAGGGTCTGTGTAGATTTTACCAGCCTCAACAAAGCCTGCCCCAAAGACAGCTTTCCTCTGCCCAAAATTGACCAGCTAGTAGATGCAACTTCAGGGCACGAAAGGATGAGTTTTTTGGATGCATACAGAGGGTACCACCAGATTGTCATGTACCCACCAGACGAGGAGAAGACTGCGTTCATCACCCCTAAAGGCTTGTACTGTTACAAAGTAATGCCTTTTGGGTTGAAAAACGCAGGAGCAATTTACCAAAGGTTAGTAACAAAAATGTTCAAGCACCTAATTGGTAAAATGGTAGAAGTCTACATCGATGACATGGTGGTGAAGACCAAGGAATCTAAGGGTCATCTTGCTGACTTAAAAGAGGTCTTTGATATACTCAAAACATATCGGCTCCGACTCAACGTGTCAAAGTGCGCGTTTGGAGTTGGATCAGGTAAGTTTTTAGGGTATCTGGTAACGAGAAAGGGCATTGAGGCCAGCCCACACCAAATCAAGGCCATCCTAGAGCTGCAGAGCCCGACGTCGGCAAAATAGGTTCAGATGCTTACCGGAAAGGCCGCAGCCCTAAACAGATTCATCAGTAGAAGCTCAGATAAATGCAGACCCTTCTTCAACTTGGTGAAAAAAGCCACAGACTTTCTGTGGACAGAAGAATGCGAAGCCGCTTTAACCAACCTAAAGAGGTACTTGACCACGACTCCGGTTCTTTCCAATCCAGAACCAGGGGAAGAACTATATTTGTACTTGGTAGTTTCAGAACACGCAGTCAGTGCAGTACTAATTCGAGAAGAAAAAGGGGAGCAAAAGGCTGTTTACTATGTAAGCAAAACTCTAGCCAGCGCAGAAACAAGGTATCTACCACTGGAGAAATTAATGCTAGCCTTAGTAATGGCTTCAAAGAAGCTGAACCATTACTTTCAGGCACATAAAATTGTGGTCTTAACAGAGCATCCATTGAAGTCCTTATTACAGCAAGGAGACTTAACAGGAAGGATAGCAAGATGGGCCGTAGCCCTAGGTCAGTATGATCTAGAGTTCAGGCCGAGAACAGCGATTAAAGGCCAAGCTTTGGCCGACTTCGTTATAGAATTCACCCCCGAAACCACCAAACATCGGGCTCCGTTGAGCCAGGATGAGCATTGTCCCAGGAAGCAAGGAGAATCTCAGCCAAAGACCAAAGAGCAAAGGAAGGAAAAACTCAGACCCTACAGCATCTACATCGGCGACTCATTCAGACTGTTTGTCGATGGAAGTTCAAACCGACAAGGCGCAGGGGCAGGAGTACTGCTGATATCTCCAGATGGAGAAATAATAGAACAGTCCATCCGTTTGGGGTTCAAGGCCTCAAACAATGAAGCAGAATACGAAGCATTAATTGCAGGGCTAAAACTGGCAGCAGTAGCAGAAGCAGATGAGGTAATAGTTTTTTGTGATTCAAAACTTATTGTTAACAGGTGAATTTGCAGCCAGGGACGAAAGGATGTCAGCATATACAAAAGAGGTCATCAGATTGGCAACCCTATTTCAGAACTGCCGACTACTGCAAGTCAGCCGAGATGACAACACCCACGCCGACGCGTTGACTTACCTGGCAAGTTCAATACAGACTGGAAAAACAAGAACAATTATGATCGACTATATGTCGGGCCCGAGCATAGAACCAGAGAGCACAAAGCAGCAAGCAATGTGTGTGGATATGGGGCCAAGCTGGATGGATGCAACTGTTGCATTCCTGAAAGAAGGAAAGTTGCCAGAAGATCATAAGGAGGCACACAAAGTCAGATTGAAATCGGCAAGATTCAGTCTGACAGAAGATGGACACCTCTACAGAAGGTCCTTCACCGGACCACTTTTAAGGTGCGTACACCCTTTACAGGTTGAAGATTTCCTGTATGAAATTCATGAAGGAATTTGTGGAAGCCATGCTGGGGGCAGATCATTAGCCCACAGGGCCATTACCCAGGGGTATTGGTGGCCCTACATGCAGAAGGATGCTGAAGCCTACGTAAAGAAGTGTGAACAATGCCAAAAGTTTGCACCTTTGATACATCATCCAGCTGCTGACCTAAACCCAGTATCCAGCCCTTGGCCGTTTGCCCAATGGGGCATGGATCTGGTTGGGAAACTTCCCCAGGCAACTGGGCAGAGAAAATACTTGCTGGTGGCAACAGATTACTTTACAAAATGGATAGAGTCAGAACCTCTTGCCAAAATCCGAGATGTGGACGTCAAGAACTTTATATGGAGAAACATCATCACCAGATTTGGGATTCCAAGAGCAATAGTTGCCGACAACGGAACACAGTTTGACAGCAAACTCATCAAGAACTTTTGTGCGAAATTCAAGATCAAAAATTACTTTTCAACACCAAGTTTTCCCCAAAGTAATGGGCAAGCAGAAGCATCCAACAAAGTAATTTTGGATGGAATAAAGAAGAGACTGCAGGCAGCAAAAGGAAAGTGGGTAGACGAATTGCCCAACGTGCTTTGGGCATATCGGACTACGCCGAGAAGATCAACAAGGGAATCCCCCTTTGCCATGGCTTATGGCACAGAAGCAGTCATCCCATTAGAGATCGGCATCCCAGGAATCAGGACCCAGGGAGTAGAGAATGGCACCAATGACATACTCTTGGCCCGAGATCTGGATCTTCTGGAAGAACGAAGAGAAAAAGCTGCAATTCAGCTGGCAGTATACCAGCAACAGCTTGCCAGAGCTTACAACAAGAAGGTTAATCCAAGCGAATTTCAAGTCGGCGACCTAGTCTTGAGAAAAGTCGTCGGCAACAAGAAGGATCCCAGAGAGGGCAAGCTTGGCCCAAACTGGGAAGGACCCTACAGAATTACTTCAGTATTAGGCAATGGAGCTTATCGGCTTGAAGATAACGAGGGCAAAGCACTGCCAAGACCTTGGAACACTTGTAATTTGAAAATTTTCTATCATTAGATGTGCATTATTTTTTGGCCGATGTCATCAATAAAATTTTTTCAGAATTCTTTCAACACATATGACTGATAAAATTACATATTCTTTGGAGACATGAATAATGAGAACCCAAGTAGAACTCAGGTTCACATTGGGGGCATGGAGAACAAGAATGCGTTTACCACTTGTTGAAATTTGTAGCAATTTACAAGTTGGAATTAAGCTGATTCCTTATCTTCACTTGTTGAAATTTGTAGCAATTTACAAGTTGGAATTAAGCTGATTCCTTATCTTCACTTGTTGAAATTTGTAGCAATTTACAAGTCGAAGTTAAGCCAAGATTATTCCTTAATTCACTTGTTGAAATTTGTAGCAATTTACAAGTTGAAATTAAGTTGATTCCTTATCTTCACATGTTGAAATTTGTAGTAATTTACAAGTTGAAGTTAAGCCGAGATTATTCCTTAATTCACTTGTTGAAATTTGTAGCAATTTACAAGTTGGAATTAAGCTGATTCATTATCTTCACTTGTTGAAATTTGTAGCAATTTACAAGTTGAAGTTAAGCCGAGATTATTCCTTAATTCACTTGTTGAAATTTGTAGCAATTTACAAATTGGAATTAAGCTGATTCCTTTTCTTCACTTGTTGAAATTTGTAGCAATTTACAAGTTGAAGTTAAGCCGAGATTATTCCTTAATTCGCTTGTTGAAATTTGTAGCAATTTACAAGTTGGAATTAAGCTGATTCCTTATCTTCACTTGTTGAAATTTGTAGCAATTTACAAGTTGAAGTTAAGACGAGATTATTCCTTAATTCACTTATTGAATTTTGTAGCAATTTACAAGTTGGAATTAAGTTGATTCCTTAATTCACTTGTTGAAATTTGTAGCAATTTACAAGCTGATGTTAAGCCAACATGTGATCATCCGTTGAAATTTGCAGCAATTTCCAGGTTGAAGTAAAAGCTAAGTATATTGCTTAAACACTTGTTGAAATTTGTAGCAATTTTCAAGTAGATCATTATTTAACACTTGTTATAAATTGGGAACAGTTTACAGTATATGTTAACACTTGTTGAAATTTGTAGCAATTTACAAGTAGGTTAGACCGAGATCACTGTTTACATACTTGCTGAAATTTGAGAAGAAGCTTGCAAAGTTAACATTGAGTAGTACATGTTTCATACTTGTTAGAATCTATGACAAGTTTGCAGGACAGTATCTTACTGAAGTAAAGCTTATAGTTATTATACCCGAGGTATGTTACCCCGAGAAGATTGCACAAAGGTGGCAAGATATGAAAGGCGTGTAACACATGCTAAGTATAGAATCACACAGAAGTAATCCAGAGAAAATAAAAATTGAAGCATTCAGAGGAAAACAGTTGCAGTTGTATACACACATCGGCCATAAAAGGGAGCTTACATTGTCCAGAAATTAAAACAAAGTACAAAGTACAAAAAAAAAAAAAGAAAGACATCAAAGTTATGATTCCTCTGCCCCAGGAGCAGTTTGGGTCTGGACCTCGGAAGTTTCTTGCGAAACCACTTCGGCAACCTTCTCTGCCGCCTGCTCGGCGTCAATTTCTGCTATTGTTTTATCAAGACTTCTTTCAGCCAGAAGAAGGTCGGATGATAGCTGCCCTGGAACAGCCACCTTGGACACCTCCTCAACCTCACCATCCTCTTCATCTTGAGTTAAGTTGATGACCTGCTCAGTAGAAGGAAAGGACTTGGCTTCAGCAGCACCCTTGGATTTCCTCACTAGGGCCTCATCATCATTGTTGTTTTCATCCTCAGCCTCAGGCTCTGATTCATCTTCAGCTTGGCTTGGAGGTGGAGGTGGAGGAAATGGGAGAGGAATAGCATCAGTATTGCAGAAAGGCGAGTCAACAGGGAGATCAAGTTTTTTTTATCAGGGACATCCAACCAAGGGAAAATCCCCTGTTGCATGCCTGCCTGACTTGAAGCTTGTAATCCTTAGTGACGTCGGCCACGCCCTGAGCATATGTCTTCTCATCAACCTTTTTGATATCGACTTCCTTTGTGGCCAAGGCTTTCTGAAGTTCCTTTTCGGCCTGGGCCGCTCTCGCCTCGGCCTCTTTCTTTTGGGATTTAGCAACTGTCTTGATGGCCTCAGCAGATTCAGCCTTTTCCTCCGCTAAGGTTTGGGCTTTGGTGGCAGCCTCGGCCTGATCCTCCAATTTTTTCATCTTTAATTCAAGAGATTTATTCTCCTTTTTGAGGGCAGAAACCTCCCTCCTCAGGTCGACCAGCTCCTCTCGAGTCTGGAAAGATTGCATCGAAAATGAGTGGGCATGCTGGATGGCCTGAAAGAAAACAGAAGTGTTAGAAAATATTTGTAAGTACAAAACAGAATGGAAGAGAAAGTACCAAGCAGGAACACTTACTTGAACAGAGTGCTGGAGCATTAGGGCATAGTTCGCATATTCACTATACCCGGCATTCCGCTCCAAATCACCAGGAAGGAGCAACGCCGTAGTAAGGGCAACGCCGACATTTATGTCATCGGCGCTTTCATTGGTCATTATAGGCCTATCTTCCAGAGTAATCTGGGGAGCCCAAGGAACATCAGATTTTTTGGAGCCCGAGGTCGTCGCAGACGATGACCTCGGCTTCTTGGGTTGAGTAGATTCTGATGGCTGGGATTCTGCACGCCTCTTCCCAGCGGAAGGTTGAGATTTGCTGTTTTCAGCCAGCTTGGAGATGGGTAGAGCATCCTCAGCTTCAACCTCAGTAGCCTTGGTCTTAGGCTGGGCCTTCTTGGTTCTTCTTGGCTTCGGTGGGGGCATAGGTTGTGTCGGAACAACGTCGACGTCAGTTGGAAGATCGGCTAGGAGATCTTGGGCGACAGGCTTTTGACGAACCATCTCGGCAGTTTTTACGAGTCTTCCCCGACATTTTCTTTCTGGTATTGGGATTAGGTATGGACCAGAAGTTGATGGTTGGTCGGCTGGATCAGAGGTTGACCCTTGGTCAGCCCGAGATGTTGATGCTATTTGTAAAGTGGTAGCAGAGGAAGGAGATAGGCTCTTATTATTTCTTTTTGGGACGTCGGGCAGTGTGGATTTGTATGTCGGGATAAAATTTAGTAACAGAGGGGCCTTGCGCTTGTGGATTGGAAGATCTAGAAGCTTCTTTAAATCTTTGCCTGGGAAGTATGATTGGCGAAAGTTTTTTGGTGGCTGATGAAGATCTGTGGGACAAACAAACAGACATTAGAAACAGACAAAGTTTTGAAGACTTGAAAAGAAACAACTAGGTATTGACGCTGGGCTCTTACCCTTGCCCTCTTTAACTGTTCGAGGAAGAGGGTAGAGGTGAACATCTTCGTCTGGGCCAAATTCCCAACTTCCCGAAACAATAACAAAGTCATCCCCGGCTCCCTTGTTGGAGTCTGGGAGGTTGGCTACAATTTTGAACTTGGTGGACCTCGGCTTGAGGTAGTAGACGAAACCTTTTTCCTTCAGGTTAAGTGGACACATGGTATAACAATATTGTATATCGGCAAGGGTGATTCTAACGTTTTCTTGTCTAGCTAAGGTGATGATACCAAAAATCACTCGATAAGAGTTTATGGTAAGTTGCATAGGGTTCAACCTATAGTAGTGGAGAACTTCGCGAAAAAGGGGATTAAGTGGAAGCTGAAGTTCGCATTCAGTAAAGGCTACAATATGAAAGGGCATCGTATGATCTGTGGGCATGATGGAATCGTCATCCCCAGCTAGCCTGAGGTGAACATCGGCAGGGATTGAGAACTCTTGCCTAAAGTATTTGAGTTTGGTTGGGGTGTTGACCCTATGTCTCCACATACCCATAACGACGGCCTAAGTTCAGAAGGCTAAGTTTCAGAAAGAAGGCTCACTTAAAGGGTTATTGGAACCTCGGCAAAGCCCTAGGTAAGAACTGATAAGGTTTGTTTCAGTTTTCCCTAAAAATTAAAGATTCTATAGACAAATCCCAAACCTAAAACTATGAAGGCCAAGATTGAAAAGCAAGAATTAAAGATAGAGATCTGGAAAGAAAAAACAGAAAACAAGAAACACAGAATGACGTTTCAGAATCAACGAATAGAGGTATGGTTCTCGAAAGGGAAAGAAATACAGAAGTAAACAAGTCAAGAACAGTGGCAAGAAAAGTGTTGAGATAGTGCAAGTGTTCAAGATATGAGCAAAATCATGGAACAAACACATCCAGATGAACAATCCAAGGTTTGAACAAAACAAAAATGGCAGCAAGTAAAAGCGCATGGAAGAAATTGGGAATAAAAGGAACAGAATCTTACCAGAACAAACGAAGTCGGAATAAGAGGTCGTTGAAGTAAGGCAACGATTGCAGACACTGCGGGACGGCGGAAGCTTCAAAAAGAGAATGAAGACGATTGCAGAGCTTGGAGCTGGAGCAATGGCGGGCTTGAGAAAGTTTAGAGAGAGAGAGAGCCAGAAATTCAAATGCAAAAGTAAAGAGACGAAAAGAAAGGGGGAAAAGTTTTGTAAAAAACTTGAAACGGCGGCAAAAGTAGGGCATTTATTACGCCTGGAGCAACGCACACGTCAGACGGCGCAGATGGGTGAAATACAGCTTTCAGTCGCGTCTCAGACACGGGCCAATGAAGATAAAGCACGTGAGGGGAACGGTTGAGAAAAGGTGCATGACAGCTCATGCGCGTGGAGGAATTCGTTTGAGTTCTTGTTCTTTGATAAAGGCATGTCGGCCTAAAATGAATGATCTCGGCCAAAGAATTCTCACGCCGAGGTACTGGAAGAAAATACAGAAATAGGTTATATTTCTTTGATAAAGGCATGTCGGCCTTTTTGATGTTATATTTCTTTTTTAGACTATGGTATCTTGATTTTGGCAAGTTTTTTTTTTTTTTTTTTTTTTTGTGTGCATCATAATTTTAAATTTTGATAACTTAACTGTGGATGTGCTTTAGGTTTGTTTGGTAATTGAGACAATGTAAAGAAAGTGTAAAATTTAAAATTATTGAATTGGTGGACTTGTGATCCTTCTATTTGGCTTTAGTTTTAGCAAATTATTTCTCTCTTGTTTTTATCTTATATATTTTTTTCATTGCTGTTTGCGACTCGTGATAGTAACTTTGGTTATTTGCTCGTGATAGTAACTTTGGTTGTTTGCTCTTGAAGAGGCACAAAACACACAGAGTTATTCAATGTCTCTCAACTACCAACCAACATAGGTGGACCAACATTATCCCACATGTAAAATATTTCGCTATGTCATTCATTAGAAGCATCACATAGTAATTGAAGCATAAATTTTAGTAGTACTAATTGTTCTTGCTTTCTGGTGCTTGAATTGAAGTTTGAAAGCTTAATTTCTGTTTCAAAAGCTGTAGTAATCGGTGTCTTCAAAATGCTGGATCTTATGTTTAGAAACAAATGGTTTCTTTCAGTGCTGAAGCTGATGCATAATTGACGGAATTGAAGTTAAAACATAGGAAACCCAATTCAAATAGCGGAAATGTTGATGAATCAATTTGTGGACATTAACATAGATGAATCGGTTTACAGAAACTAATGGTCTGAAATGTGGATGTTTTATTGATAGTAACAAAAATGAAGGTAGTTCTTGAAAACAAAGGTCAACAACCTCGACAGTTTCCATGTGCTTTGTTTTTGTTTTATTTTTTAGATTCTTCTTGGAAAGGATCTTGGGCATTCTTCATATCCCTTTGATGTTTTTGGAGTTCTTGAAGTGGTATTTTTTTTACTTAATTTTATTGTTTAAACCTTTATTTTTGTATATTTTGTTGACATTTGAAAATGGGTATTGACACTGGATTACCATATTGAAGTTTTCACATTGCTTAAACTTCGGGGGTTCAATGATTGGATCGGGTAATTGGTTTAAGTTGGGGGTAGATTAAGTGTTTGCTACAAAACTATGATGGTATATGTATTCTGGCAAAATGACAATACCATGATTTTCATTCTATTATTTTTGTTGTTCACAATTTGTTTCTGCAATATGGTGAATGTCTTCTAGGCCTTGCTATTACTTTTAGCTTTAAATTTGTCATACTCTACCTAAATATGAGATTTATATTCATATTATTTGTCATTCTCTACCTAAATATGGGTATCCACACTACCAAATATTTGCATCAAATGGCTGAAAATAACTTAGATTCCAAATCAATAAGTTATTAGTTTTTAATCATAACTATTTTCAAACTCATAACCCATTTGATATTTATTTGAAATCACACGAACCATTCATGAGATTGGCTATGCAAGAATTGATAGAAAGCATGCTTAGATATTTTTTCCCTTCCCTTTTCGGAATGTCTTTAGGCACGAGTCATTCGCTAATTGTCTTATATGAAAATGAATTAAAATAGCGAATGACTCGTGCCCGATTGAGGAAAAAAAATCTTAGTATCTTTGCAGACTTTCCACCAAGGTTGCTCACGAAAATTGCAGGGTAAGTCATTTTTTTTTATAATTTTATTTCTTGTCATTTGGATTGTAACTTTCTATTTGTGACACTTAATTATTGAAATTAATTTTGGGGAAATTGCAAATAAGTGTTAAGACCAATTTTTTTTTTTTTTTTTTTTTTTTGCACTGAGCATGCTTGGCAGGAATTGATGTTAATAACTTTTCATTCTACGTAAAATTCACAATTCTATTGTTCTTTGGTCTTTCTCATCTAATTTTTTCATACCATGTAGGACCTTCATTCTCAACTGAAGAAATTAATTCCAGAACAACAGGTACATTCTACTAGGTTCGATATTTGTATTGATAATAGTATAATTGTTTTGTTTAATTTTTTATTCTGATTGGACATGAACTCAATCAGATTTATTTTTCTTGTCTCTTCTATTACAAGTTTCATTTTTGAATTCCAATTGGTTCAGTTTCTTATGTGTTTAATACGTGTGCTCATGTCTCTATCGGCTAAAGTTGAATGCTTGAGAAATATTTTTCCTTTTGAATTGTTGATTTGAAGATTGTAGTTCGTTTCAACATTTAAAGATTGAGAAATTTCACATCACATAGTAATAGATAAAGTTCTGAGCCAAGAATTGAATCGACTAGACTTGTTATAAGTAGTTGTATATACTTCTTTTTGGATTATATGAAGTATTAATTGATTTTTTAAAAAAATTTTCTTTGTAGATAACTGAGAGTAGTTGCAGAGAAGTTGTGAACCTCTTTGATTTTGGTATTCCTTTACTTTTACTTTCATGCGTTTCAATCATTAACTTTGTAACCTCTTTGTAGGGGTATCTTTATGGATAACTAAAAGAGTAGTGCAGAGAAGTTGGGTAGAATTATTTGTGTTCCTTTATGGTTTTGATTTGTTTATTTGAAAATGAAATGGGTTGAAATTGTCTGATTTATGTGAAATAGGTTACTACGATATGAGATAAGTCGTTTTTCTTTGAATTGGGTTTCTATGAATGGGTGACTTCTATGAAATTGTTTGATTTATGTTTTTATAATTTCTTGATACTTTGTTGGGTTTGATTTCTGAATATTGTGTTGGAACAAATGGTCTTGAATTCTTCAAATGATGGTCTTCGAGTCTTCAAAATTTGGCAATGATCGTGTCTATATAGAACAGAAAATTAGTGCTTCAAGTCGCATTACTAAGTCACTTTCCTAAAGAGAATATGTGTACCCACCAAAAGGTATGGAGGGGGTTACAACAAATTTGTCTTCAGGATACAATGAAGCCTGATCTAAAGATCTAGTCTATTGGCGTCTGCACTGACGACAATAGATCAGAACACTGTTGATATAATCAAGAAACCAAGACACTGTTATAGCGATCTCGATATTCCCTGTTGTTATTGAACCTTAATCCGGACTCGGTTCCGTAGATTTGTTGTTGTTGTCTCATTCTCTTTTCTGTCCCTTACTCTTTATCTTAGAGTTTTGGGTTGTGTTGTGGTTGTGTTTTAAAACCTAGAATCTTTGCCCAGTTTTTGACCTCTCCGCTCGAGCGGGGGTTTCGGAGCTCGAGCGGGAAAATCACCTTCCCAGTATTTCCTCTGTAGTGTTGGACGCTCGAGCGTGAGGTTTGATGCTCGAGCGGGAGTTTGTGTGAGACGCTCGAGCGGGGAGTTAGACGCTCGAGCAGGGGCCTGTTCTGCAATACTTCTGGATGGTTGTATCCGTCGCTCGAGCGGGGTTTTTGGCGCTCGAGCGGGAGTCTGTGAGTGAGGCTCGAGCGGGGGTTTCCACGCTCGAGCGGGGCGACCTGTATAACACACCGAGATTCAGCTTTTTGAATCACTTTTTGATTTCCTTTCTCTCTCTTACTTTTCCGAAAAAGCCATTGGAGAGCACCTCACTCTAAAACCTAACTTCTCTCTTAGGATTGATCTAGCTAGAGTGTTTTCCTCACCTTGGGTCTTTGTAAGAAGTGTGTTGATCGTCGAGGGCTTCGTTGTGATCCAAGAAATTTGGGATTTGGAGCACTTTGATTTCGGGTCATCTTCTCTATTTGAGTTCTCCATTTGAGGTAGGGATTTTCCTTGTTCTTTTTCAATACTCCGTCTATAGATAGACATGTGGTAATTTTTATATTGCATGAAAATTGTACCATGTTGGATTTGTTTGACAATCATGAAATAAACCTAGGGTTGGTTGTGTAGAGAATGGTTTTGGCTTCATTGATTGTTGTCTTGGCTAAAATAAATATAAATATAAATTAGCATGTTGTAGTTAATAGAAGAAAAGCCCTAAATTATATTTTGGTTGGGTAAATTATAATGGGGGTTTGTTGACCATTGTGTGTAAATCTCTTTTGTCAAAATGAGTGTGGTAAGGGTGTTAATACCTAAAGGATTAACCATGGCTTTGGAGTTGATTTTGTGGAAACAAGATTAGTGGAGTTGGTTTTGTGATAACAAAAAGGAAATGGAATCATTTTTGTGAAAATGAGGGAAGTGTTTTCGAAATAAGTTTGAGAATTGGATTGTTGTATCTTGAGTGTTGAACACACATGTAGAAGTTGTATCTTTAACTATCATGTTAATATTGTTGTTGGGTTTATGATTCAAGATATTTGAGTCTTTTAATAGATGTACTAACTATATGCATCTAGAGGTTTTGTCCTTGGTCATCGGTGGAGGATGACACGGTTGTGTAGAATTGTCGGGTTTGCATTTTGCCATTGATTAATTGAACATCGTATGTGATGAAGTGCTAGATACATTATATATATGTATATTTGCTCGGAAGGAGATGGTTATGTGTTCTTATGCTTTAACACATTGCTGGTGTCTTGATAGTTTATGTATATGCATTATACATGTTGGTTATGCCTTGATGTGCTGTGATTGTTGGTGTTATGCCCCGCGCTGAGAATCAAAGGTATCATACCCTTCCAGCTAGCGACTGGAGAACTGACCACGCTGAGAATCAAAGGTGTCATACCCTTCCAGTTAGCACCTGGAGAACTGACTGTGCTAATAATCGAGGGTACCATACCCCTCAAGCTAGCACCTGGTAAACTGGTTTGCTGCGCTAATAATCGAAGGTACCATACCCCTCCAGCTAGCGCCTGGTAAACTGGCTTGTTGTTGTAAAAGGTGTATTGTTGGCTTACTACGCACATATCTAGCAGAGCGAAGTTGGTTATAGTTATTTCCGTATATTGTTGGCTTACTACGCACATAGCTAGTAGAGCAAAGTGGGATTGTTGTTGTTGTTTCGTTGTAACTGAAAATATCATGCATTTGATTGGTTACAGTTCGGAGGACCGAGTTACTCCATTGGTTGATTGTATACATGTTGGTGGGTTGTAAATTTATATTTTTACAAAGATATGCATGTATAGTGATGATAGTAATGGAAACGAACCAAAATGTCATTTTTGTCTTTTGGAAAGTGTGGAGGAGAACGAATGTTTTAAAGATAAACATGTTTGAAAAGGTACATCTGAGTATGTATAGGAAATGGAAGAGAGTATCGGGCTTAGTGTGATTACTTCCTAAGTATTTGTTAATGTTATGACAGATTGGGAACGGGGGTTAATGAAAGGAAAAAGGAAAGACAAACCACTTGTAGTGTTGAATGAAACGGTTGTTTTCGAGAAAAGTTCATACATATATAATTTTGTATAAACTGTCACATTACTATTCTAGTATGAGAATGAGTGTTCATGATCATAGCTATCTGTAAGTTGTTATTGTTGAGGATCATGTTGAGTTCCCTACTGGACTATATGTTCATCCCACGTTGTTGAATCTTTTTCAGGTATTAAGCAGGTTGAGCTGCAAGTTTGGGATCTACTTGTTTACTGGCCACGGGGCCTCAGTTATGTTGGCGGAATGCCATTGTGGTAAAAGGGTTACACCCTTCTTCTTGTACCTTAAGTGATGTAAGCCCAAGGGCAATTTATTAAGTATGTTCATGTAATATTTACTTTGCATACGAATGAGAGTATCGTTAATCACTTCTACGGATTGAATATATGAGTTTATTTCCGCATGTTATCCTTGTAATTGAATTAAGCTAATGAATTTGGTAATGACTTCGAGTAATAAAAAGTGGGGCGTGACACTGATAATCAAATCTGCAGAACTTGATTATCAATAAGAAAAACATAAATTTGCTTAAGAAACTTTTGATCGAAAATTCAAAATCAAGAGGGAGAGAGAGAGAGAGCATTGCAGGAATGCTTTTTAGGATTTTGGGATGGAATGAAATGGCTGAATTCGTAGTCTATTTATAGGCCTTAATGGATCTGATCGAATGGTCATGTCCCTTGATCGCATCCGATCAGATCTGACCGTTGGATCGACGATCTATAGTGCAGATCATTCTGACACCGAATAGATGCCTTGACTATTCACACCTGATCACGATCGGGTGCCATCTCGTCCGTACGATCGCGTGCATCTCCAATCAACGGCTACGATCAACCCGCTTTAGATCGAACACACAACCGTTTGATCGATTGGTTGACTCATTGCCAACGGACGACACGTCATTGCCACATGGAGCTGACTGTATTCCACGTCATCGCTCTAACCTGTCCTATGGTGCAGATCATTTTGACACCGAATAGATGCCTTGACTATTCAAACCTGATCACGATCGGGTGCCATCTCATCTGTACGATCGCGCGTATCTCCATTCAACGGCTATGATCAACCCGCTCCAGATCGAACACATAATCGTTTGATCGGTTGGTTGACTCATCACCAACGGACAACATGTTATTGCCACGTGGAGCTGACTGTATTCCACGCCACCCATGCCACGTCATCGCTCCAACCTGTCTGATGCAAATAGGAAAGCGCCCTCATGGCGCTGATGCGTCCGTGCTAAGTGCAAAGTGCGCCATCAAACGCCACACAGCCAATGCCACGCGCGCGCGTGTGCGGATGCGGTGTGGGTGCATGCACACTAGCTTTCATCCCACAATTCCATATTCAAAGGAATATTCCATGTAGCACTTTATTAAATGCTCCATGTTTTCCTCTCTTTCCAATGTGGGACAAAGTCCCCAAGCTTAATTAATGCTTTCCAAATAAAAATAAGGAAGGTTTTGAAAACACCTAAAAAACAAAATATAAATTTTAAAAATCATTTTGAAAATTCCCCAACATATTGCAAACACTTTAAGATGGAAGTATTAATGGTGCATATTTAACTTACCCTATTTTTAAATTGAATGTGTAAATTGCAAGGGTTGTGAGCGAAGGTGTAATGTGGCAACATGTTTCTTGAGTTTATTAAACAAATAAATAGATTTCTAGAGTGTGTTTGCTGTTTTCTCTTTTGTCTAATTGTTTATTGAGTTCAACAAGTCAATGGTGGCAGTGAATTCTATGGATGTCTCCAACAATTATCCTAGATCAGTAAGGCATAGAAGGAATATTTTCTTTTAGTGATAGGGAATTCTATTTTGATCATAGATTGTAAATCTATTTATAAAATCTATTTTGTGGTAGTGAATTCTATTTTATAGTTCAAGTCTGATTGTGAAATTTGTTTGATCTTAGATTTTATTTTTTTAATTATTGTTTTGTGATTCTGTTTTGTTGCGTGGCTTTAAATTTTATTTTTCTTCATTTTTTTTCAAGTATCATTTCTTTTTGTGGTTTTGTGATTTTAAAATAATTAATCAATATGCTAATCTGACCCTTTTAGATCCAATATCGAGCACCTTTGTTTTGAAGGAAAATGCTCTATTGCAGCTCCATGTAGAGGAGGGAAAGAACCATCCTAAAATTCCTAATGTGAGTTTGCCTTATAATATTGTTTTCCTTTTCGTTCTACAATATATGAGCCTTTCAAGCCATTCACTACTCTCTCGCTATCTCGCAATCTCTCTTTCTCTAATGTGTTTTGTTTTTATATTGTAGCACTAAACTTCAATTACAATAGAAAATAAGTGTGAGCGGCCATTTACAGCTATTGTGGCGCATTTGATATTGAAGATGAAGCTTCTAAAATTCGTTGTGAGCCCAAATCAAGTGATATGAAAATGATATCAAAAGTGAAAAGAAAGAAGGTCCCTTTTTTTGCCCCTAATATAAATTGTTTTTCTTTGTTTCATTGTTTTTGCCGCTATTGTTTGTTTTATCTTCTTTTGTGTGTGTGTGTGTTTCTTCTAGGTGTTGATTTGCTTCCTCCACTAGATTAGTTTTTCCCTAAGTTAGGCATTCCTTACGCCCCAAATCTTTCTTTCTTCTAAATGGGGGTGTTGTGGAAGTGTTTATAGCTTTCATGTTTTGGACTATATGCAGTGCTTTGTTATCCATGAAAGATGAGTATAGTTCTTGGTTTAGTTATGTTTGGGTTGAACTTTGTTATCATAAAATAATTGTGATTTTCCATACGATTTGAGATTGGATTTAATAGCTAAATTTTGGAGCCCTCAACAAATTTTCTATATGAATTTCTGTTTCCATATCTTCTTAATTGCTCACTCTTTTCAGCCACTGATGTAGCCCCTCTCAATCACTGCTGCATCACTTCCATCTCGACAATTGCAAAGGGGTAATAGAGACGGCTTCATCTAGGGCTTCATTGTGCCTGAGCTTGATTTGAAAATAATTGCACAGGGGTAACTACTCTATTTATACCATTTGGAGCATTAATTATGTTTTTCTCACTCTCTATTTAACTATTCCTTTTCTCTACTTAATTATGTTTAATTCAGTTTCATTCTCTTTCTTTCATTTTTCTGTAGTGGTAAGTATCTTTTATAAGCATTTGGCTGTAATCTTTGTTTCAAATAAAATTTCCCGGTTAATTTTATTTAATAAACCTTGGATTTAATTTTAGTCACATTTGCCCGTTAACATTGATTTCAATGTTCATTCTTTTTTTTTGCCTACCAATTGTTAGACATAATGTTTCAACTAGAAAATGAGGTGTGCATTATCACAGGAATGGAAACTCCAGCTAAGCTTTAATTGTTTTAGATTTTCTATTCCTTCTTACTTATAAATTTGAATTTAATTTTGTTTGGTTTTACTATCTTGACAAATTCTTCTTCATTATAACAGGACCCTCTTAGTGGTGGACAAACCTTCCAATCAATTGGTGAATGGATTAGTGTTGGCAAAGCCATCCGATCAAATGGACAATCGATTGGAGTGTCCAATTCTTCCAATCGGTTAGCTAATCGATGTTTTTGCAAAATTTTAGATGTGAATCGATTAGTTAACTAATGTTACAGACTTGTAGAAAAGTGATATTGGGTCTTTACAATGCTGGTGGCTGCCAATATTATGATAGGATACATGGCATTAGAACCCATGCATCATCTCCTATTCATGTATCATTACTTTAAGCGAATTTTTATGAAAATTGTTTATCACAATTTACTAATTACCCAAGTGTTAATGTTGTTTAATTAAAATTTGTCTTAAATGTAATAAGCATTAATTATTAAATATAAACTATTAAGAACATAGTAATCGTTATTTTCAAAGTTAATTATTGAATTAAAAAATAATAATTCACACTACTAGAAAAAGGGGTATATGACACAGACCTTTTTGCGACGGTATATGTTGCCTTTTTGCGATGGTTAGTATTCCGTCGCTAATAGTCCCTTATTGCGATGGTAATTTTTGTCTCAAAAAGAAGGAAGCATATGTTCAATGGTTTTTGCGTCGCTAACAGTTTTAATCCAACGCATTATGCAACAGTTTCACAAGTAAATCTCGTGTTGAATTTGTGAAAAGTGATACTCCATTTTTGTCGATGCAAGTATGAGTGTGGGGATTGGAACCCTAGAAAGTGGTGCAGAGATTGGAGATTGAGAGAGAGAGAGAGGAGAGAGGGTGTGAAGGGTTGATTCAAAGTGCTATGAATGTGTTTGATGAATGTGTGTGCTCTTCACCTGTCTATTTCTATTTGTTTTGATGAATGTGTGTGCTTTTCATTTGTATATACAAGCAAAACTGCAATATTTTCAGTACAAAAGATGGAAAATGTTTTGAGGGGTGAGAGAATTTAAGTGGGTTTTGGAAGAATGGGAAGATGAGAGTAAAAATTGGGGGGACGATAATGAGGTTTGAGAGACATGTGAAGGTGGGATATGGGTTGGAGGTTGGAGAAGAGAGAGAGAGTAGTTTGGGCGTGTGTATTGGGTTATATGGTCTGAGGGCGTTGAACATAGTAGTGTGTTTTAGGGGTTTGGGATTGTGAAGATTTGGTTGGGAGTTGAATGAGAAAGTGTTGATTGATGAAGAAGAAGCCATTTGAGCAGTCGGCAGGTCAAATGGCAGCAGCTGAGTACAGGGTGCGTGTCTAATTGAGAAACTCATATCATGATGTATATTTTACTTTTGCCTATTGTCTAAGCCATGTCATCATCTGTCAAAAGAACTCATATCATCATCTATTTTTTACTTTTGGCTATTGTCTAAGCCGTTCATAGTTTACTATGTTAAAATTTAAAAGTTTTGGTGACCTGTTAGGAAGTCCTTTGCATTGATTTATTTTTATTTAATCCGTCCTCACTCTTTCACAAATTTGTGAAGGGGCACCCCTGTAACGCCCTCAAAATAACACATAAAATCCATCACTTTAGACATGCATTGATACAAAAGAAATCAACCATTTCTATTCATCAGAGTAGTTCTTACAACAGTATTACATGTTAACAACAAAAGCAAATGCCCTACTGGCTTACAGCTTTCCAAGTCAACACTTGGTTACACAAAAAAGAGTACTAACTCTATACAAAGTAAGCCCTTGGCTTGATATACATGTAATACAAACAAAATAATCAAAAAGAGTCTTCAACTCCCATATCCATCCAAGCTATGTCCTTGGAGGTGGCATGCTACTAGTACCTGAAAATAATGTGCCATATAGGGTGAGCCAACGCCCAGTAGAGATATGCTAAACACAGTATGAGTAATAACTAAGACATTAGCAAATGATAAATGTTTAATTCCCATAAATCAATTCATAACCCATTTCCATTACATGACCACTATGTCCATGTTCCATTTCATTTTCCATTCCTATCCAATTTCCCATTTACAACAACGGCTCAGAACCTGGCCAACAATTTTTATGAGACAGTGACTCATATTAAACGTTTCTCATTTCGCAAAAGATAAGCCTACTAGCTATATCAACATCTCAACAGATAAGCATACAAGCTGTATCCACACTTCAACAGATAAGCATATGAGCTATATCAACACTTCTATAGATAAGCATATGAGCTGTATCACTACATTATCTGACAAGCATATGAGCTGTATCAGGGGAGTCCATCCCCTATCTCCTCCCAAACAACATCCAGTTTAGAGGTCCATCCCCTATCTTCCCCTAAACCGTGGAGTACATCCCCTATCTCCTCCTACACGCACAACGTATATACACATACGTCATATACACAATCAATCAATACATAACGCAAATGTATTCTATCAACCATCATACTATATGACACATTCAATTGATTAGTTTTAGTTTGCCTAATCATCATGCATTGCCTACAACAATCATAACTACCCTCCACCGGTAGCCCAAAGCAATTATTTCTAAACAGATAATAAAAGCTCCAACAGATAAAGTATTAATGTTTCCAAAAGTGAGCGATTTATAAATCCAACTCCACCATTTCACAACATAATGAGCCAATTTCATTATTTCCAACTCAATTCCATAAGTCCAAAAGTTTCCCAAATTAATTATACCAATTAATTTATACAATAGATTAGGATTTTCTACCCCATTTCCCAATATTGACCCAATGGCCTACATATCAACAACCAACAACAATATCATTATTTTGAAACCCAAAATACACATTTTTGAATCAAAATAACAAAACCCCCTTTCAACATTTTCAAACCCCAACTTTCCAAAATCAACCATTTAACAAAATACCCAAATATCTAGGTCAAAACCCATAGTAGTGAGTAGGAATCCCTACCTCAAAAGATGACACCCAACAAAGAAGATGACGAAAACGAAGTTGCTCCAAATCACAAGTTTCTCGGATCAAAATGTAGCCCTCGACGATCAACCCAACTTTTACAAAGGCCAAAGGTGAGGAAACAACTCCTACTAGATCAATACTTAGAAAGAATTTTGAGTTTTAGAGTGGGGTGCTCTCTAGTGGCTTTTTCGGAAAACTAAGAGAGAGAAAGAATGAGAAAAAGTGATTTAAAAATGCCCCACAGCCAACTGATATACGACATTCCCGCTTGAGCGGAAAACACAACGCTCGAGCGTCGAGAACAAAAACTAGGTCCGCTCGGGCACAAGAAGGCCCGCTCGAGCGCTAAGACACAAGAATAAAGTACACCCACTCGAGCAAGAAAACCAGTCCGCTTGAGCGTAAACTTCCCTCTCCCGAACTTTCACCAAGACAGTACTACCCGCTCGAGCACCAACAAACCCGCTCGAGCGCGACCCGCTCGAGCGTAGAAATCACACCTGCAGAAGTTTTGCAGGGACACGAAATACTGGGAGTGTGCAATCTCCGCTCGAGCGCCAGAACACCCGCTCGAGCGGACAACCAAAAACCAAACTCCGCTCGAGCGCAGAATGACCCGCTCGAGCGTAACACCAAAAACCTGGGCAATAACACTAGAGACCAAAACTCATCCTACCTGTTCGAAACATGCCCAACACATCCTAAAACTCAAACAAAAGGAATTTAAAAGATGAAAATAAGGTATACAACCACCAACTCCACGGAACCAAAGTCCGGAACACAACAATTACAGAAAGGAAAAACCGAGATCGCTATAACCTTCCCCCCTTAAGGAATTTCGTCCCCGAATTAAACAGAAGTTTTTCAAAAATAGGTTTTCTTCATTTACAACAATATTACAACATAATATTGAACATTCCGACCCATTACCGGTCAATCCCCTCTCTTTTCAAGAGGCATTTCTCATTATACATAACAACCTGCATTATCAACATGCATTCCTCTGAAATTTACCAATTCCAACTCATTGTCAATGCCAAAATATATTTTTGCATTTCTAAACATCATTAACATATACAATGTTAAAATCAACTCCCATCATAAGGCAAGTTCTACAGCATACTTCCATAAATCAAAACATATACCATGTTTTACAACTTAAGACATATTTAATGCTCTTAAAGCTCACAATATTACAGAATTTCAATACATGATTACACATCAACAAACAAGTCCGGATAATTCTCACGGACATCCACCTAACGTTCTTAAGTGGCTTCCTCCACTCTGTGATGCTTCCACAAAACCTTCACCAAGGGAATGGTCTTGCCTCGCAAGACTTGATCCCGCCTATCCAAGACCCGAACCGGTCTCTCCTCATACGAGGCATCCTCATCTACCTCTAAGTCGGTCCAATCCAACACATGGGACGGATCCGGCTCGTACTTCCGAAGCATACTAACATGAAATACGTCATGTATCCCGGACAACTGCGGTGGCAAAGCCAAACGATAAGCAACTTCCCCAATCCTCTCAAGGATCTCAAAGGGACCGATAAACCGAGGGGATAACTTCCCACTCTTCCCAAACCTCATCAAACCTCGCCTAGGTGATATTTTCAAGAAAACATTATCACCTATCTCAAACGCCAAAGGCCTCCTCCTACGGCCGGCATAACTCTTTTGGCAACTCTGGGCTGTAACAAGCCTCCTACGGATAAGCTCAACTTTCTCCGTCGTCTCCCTAACCAACTCTGGACCCAACAAAGGTGCATCACCCACCTCGGCCCAACAAACTGGAGACCTACACGGTCGACCATACAAGACCTCAAACGGTGCCATACCGATGCTAGACTGGAAACTGTTGTTGTAGGCAAACTCCACCAAGGGCAAGTGCCTCTCCCACGTCCCACTAAAGTCAACGACACAACCTCGAAGCATATCCTCAAGGATCTGAATAGTACGCTCGGACTGCCCGTCAATCTGAGGATGATAAGCCGTACTAAAGGTCAACTTAGTGCCCAAGGCACTCTGCAAACTCTGCCACCACCGAGCAGTAAAATGAGGATCTCTATCTGAGACGATCGTCACTGGGACCCCGTGCAATCTCACTATGTCCCGAATATACAAGTCGGCAAGGTGATCTACCAAATCTCTAACGCGCATAGGGATAAAGTGTTCCGACTTCGTCAACCGGTCTACAACCACCCATATAGCATCACTACCTCGCTGAGTCCTCGGAAGACCTACAACGAAGTCCATAGTGACATGCTCTCACTTCCACTTGGCAATAGGCAAGGGTTGTAACAAACCCGCCGGCCTCTGATGTTCGGCCTTCACTTGCTGACAAGTAAGGCACTTAGACACGAAAACTGCCACATCCCTCTTCATACCCCGCTGCCAAAACTGGCGACCCAAATCACGATACATCTTAGTGCCTCCCGGATGCACCGCAAGGCGTGAATGGTGAAACTCTCGGAGTACTTCTTCTCGGCAAGACTCCGGCACAAACAAACGATCTCGGTATCTCACACTCAGGTCGGGATACACCGTCAAACCCTTCTCAACCTTCCCACTGGAGATCTTCTCTCGGAGGGATTCTACTTCAAGGTCACCTCTCTG
Organism: Camellia sinensis; assembly: GCF_055761805.1. Lineage (NCBI taxonomy): Eukaryota > Viridiplantae > Streptophyta > Magnoliopsida > Ericales > Theaceae > Camellia > Camellia sinensis. The sequence goes on from NC_138970.1 coordinate 167,269,721, forward strand.
TGCCTCTAACACTCGAGTCACAAGTGTAGGCTGCGCAACAACAGAAAACAAGGCCGCAGCCTCAATAGACTCGCCCAGAAGCAAATCAAACTCGCCAAGTGCTCCCAACATTTCCCACTCTCGGATGGCTATGGATTTTCTGCTAAGGGCATCGGCCACAACGTTGGCCTTTCCCGGGTGATAGTGCAACTCAAAGTCATAGTCCTCAATGAACTCCATCCACCTTCTCTGCCTCAAATTCAAGTCTCTCTGTGTAAACAGATACTTCAAACTCTTATGGTCTGAGAACACCTTGAACCTCTCACCATAAAGGTAGTGCCTCCAAATCTTCAAGGCAAAGATTGCTGCTGTTAACTCTAGGTCGTGTGTAGGGTAATTTTTCTCGTGTATTTTCAACTGACGTGAGCTATAAGCTACCACTTTCTCCTTTTGCATCAACACACAACCCAAACCCTCTCGTGAGGCATCACAATAAACCGCATAACCCAAACCTCTCTCCGAAATAATCAAGACCGGAGCAGTGGTCAATCTAACTTTCAACTCTTGAAACGACATTTCACAAGTCTCACTCCACACAAACTTGACCCCTTTTCGCGTCAATCTAGTCAACGGCGAAGCTAACCTGGAGAAATCCTTCACAAACCGACGTAGTACCCAGCTAATCCCAGAAAACTGCGGATCTCAAACACACTCTTAGGCTGTGCCCAATCTTGCACTGCCTCAACCTTGGATGCATCAATAGACACCCTTTCCCCGGATACCACATGGCCTAAGAATTTGACCTCTCCTAGCCAGAACTCACACTTCCCAAATTTGGCATACAGCCTATGGGCTCTAAGCAATTCAAGCACCACTCTCAAGTGTTCCTCGTGCTCCTCCTCAGAAGGCGAATAGATAAGAATGTCGTCCACGAAAACGACAACAAAACGATCTAGGAATTCCCAGAAGATCCGGTTCATCAAGTCCATAAAGACTGCCGGTGCTTGGTAAGCCCAAATGGCATCACCAGAAACTCATAATGGCCATACTGTGTACGGAATGCCGTCTTCGGAATATCCTCCTCCCTGACCCTCAACTGGTGGTAACCCGATCTCAAGTCTATTTTAGAGAAACAACGGGAACCCTTCAACAGGTCAAACAAATCATCTATACGGGGCATAGGGTACTTATTCTTAACCGTAGCCCGATTCAACTTCCGGTAGTCGATACAAAGTCTCAAGGCGCCATCTTTCTTTTTAGCAAAGAGGGCCGGTGCTCCCCACGGTGAAACACTACGGCGAACAAAACCCTTATCTAGCAATTCTTGGAGCTGAATCTTCAACTCACTTAACTCGGCTGGGGCAAAACGATAAGGTGCCATAGAAATCGGCACTGTGTCGGGCACTAAATCAATAGAGAACTTTATCTCTCGGTGAGGTGGCAAACTAACAAGATCCTCGGGAAAAACATCCGAATACTCACAAACCACCCCCGGTAATACAATCTGGGTCTCATCACACTCACCACTCATAAAGCTAGCAAGTAGACCACTAAGCTCACTCTGCCCTCGCGGATCACACACCGGTGGTAACACACTACCAACCCGGTCCCCTAAGAAATAGAAACACTCCCCGCTCAAGGTACACACCGTAACCCTCTGGTGGTAGCAATCAATAACAGCCCGGTATGACGATAGCCAGTCCATACCCAAAATAAGATCAAAGTCCTTCATGGGCATAACAACAAAGGGAAAAGGAAGCCTACGGTCGGCGACCTCTATATCACAACCTCTACATCCGTGTTTCAAAATCAATTCACCCCCAATAGGTGATACTACACAAATAGGAGATGCTAATAGTGCCAACTCCAACTCCAACACAGATACAAATGCAGCAAATACAAAAGAATGAGATGCACCCATATCAATCAACACACTAGCAACCGAGTTGCAGAACAAAAAGGTACCTCTCACTACTAATGGAGCCGGTACTAGGTCCTGCGCGGTAACAGCATACACGCGCCCTGTAGGCCCCTGATCCACCTGCTCACCTCTAGGATCAAAAGACTGCTGCACAGACTGAGATGATGAAGCTCCCGAATTGGCCCTCGAGGCCTGCACAAACTGAGCTAGTTGATAATCCTGCGTCTGCCTAGAACCAAACGCTCTCAAAGTGGCACTCAACTGTGGTCAATACCTCTTCAGGTGCCCAGGCTGACCACACTGATAGCAAGACAAGGGCTGACCCCTGTCCTGACTCTGGCCCTGAGGTCTAGCTGAAGAAGAAACAGCTCGCTGACCCCCTCCCTTCTGTGGGCAAACTGTAGACTTGTGACCCAGCTGGCCACATGTGAAACAAGTCAAGCCTCCCTGATTACCTCTCCCAGAGCCTGTACTCGGCACTACAAAGGTCGATCTAGCCAAACCTCCCTGAGACTGCTGAGGGGTAAAACCTCTCTGTTTCCTGCCATCACCCTGACCATCTTGGCTCCGCTTGGAGCCTCTCTGCCCTTCATCCTCCTCCTGCATCATAACCTCCATATGAGTAGAAGCATCCACCAAACGTCTATACTCTTGAATAAACGATCCTCTAACCCTTAACTTGAGTCCACGCCTCAACTTCCGCTCAAACTCAAAGCAACGGCGTTCCTCGGACGCCACAAGTTCAGGTGCGAACCTGGACAAACTAGTAAAAGTAGCCTCAAACTCGGCCACTGACAAACCCTGCTGCTTAAGCTATCAAAACTGTTCCCTCAGCTTCTCCCTCGCAGCTGAAGATAAAAACTTCTCCTGGAAAGCATTCACAAAAGCCTCCCATGCACCACCAACATTGCCCTTCTCGTACTTCCACCACTGACCCGCATCTCCCTTCAATTGGAAGGATGCCAAGGTCACCTTTATGGCTCCGTCCTCGATGCCAAGTATCTCGAACGTCTTCTCCATGTGTTCCAACCACTCGTCAGCCTTAAGTGGCTCCTTCGGATCCCCAACAAATTCATCCGAGTTAGACCGGAAGAAATCCCTCTTCAAGAAAGAAGGCCCTGCTTCAGTAACGTGGGCCTGATCCTGATTCCCAGCTCTGAGAATACCCAAAGCTCCTGCTATCTCTCGGGCCAAGGTACTCATAGCCTGCTGACCTGCTGGCTTGGCCACATTGGCCTGACCGACTCCCTCCTGCTGTGCCGGAATATCATCCGGTAAAGGCATCTCTTGCCTACCACGTCCTCATCCTGACATCCTAATAAAGGTAACGAAGACTATTAGCACATTCACAAATGTGCCGAAGCTATAACACTCGCGTCCTAATATATGGACAACTGTAATTCACTCTACGTAAGCACATAATCACATAAGCAATTACGAATTTCATTTCCGGATAATGATAGTCTCGAGGCGTTACTAGAGTTTCGGCTAGAAACAGCATTGATCAAGTGCTTTTCCAACAAGACTCACAGAAACCCAAGGATCCAATCAACATCCTAGAAATTACATTCCATACCCATATAGTCACATAAGCATGTTATCAACTAAACACATAGCATAGGACTCTCCACCTAACTCTCTATCAAGTGAGACAAACCCATTGTGATACTAATCACTTCTTACGTACCCAAAGTATTCGAACCCGGTACGCTCTGATACCAAGTTGTAACGCCCTCAAAATAACACATAAAATCCATCACTTTAGACATGCATTGATACAAAAGAAATCAACCATTTCTATTCATCAGAGTAGTTCTTATAACAGTATTACATGTTAACAACAAAAGCAAATGCCCTACAGGCTTACAGCTTTCCAAGTCAACACTTGGTTACACAAAAAAGAGTACTAACTCTATACAAAGTAAACCCTTGGCTTGATATACATGTAATACAAACAAAATAATCAAAAAGAGTCTTCAACTCCCATATCCATCCAAGCTATGTCCTTGGAGGTGGCATGCTACCAGTACCTGAAAATAATGACCTATATAGGGTGAGCCAACGCCCAGTAGAGATATGCTAAACACAGTATGAGCAATAACTAAGACATTAGCAAATGATAAATGTTTAATTCCCATAAATCAATTCATAACCCATTTCCATTACATGACCACTATGTCCATGTTCCATTTCATTTTCCATTCTTATCCAATTTCCCATTTACAACAACGGCTCAGAACCTGGCCAACAATTTTTATGAGACAGTGACTCATATTAAACGTTTCTCATTTCGCAAAAGATAAGCCTACTAGCTATATCAACATCTCAACAGATAAGCATACAAGCTGTATCCACACTTCAACAGATAAGCATATGAGCTATATCAACAATTCTATAGATAAGCATATGAGCTGTATCAGGGGAGTCCATCCCCTATCTCCTCCCAAACAACATCCAGTTTAGAGGTCCATCCCCTATCTTTCCCTAAACCGTGGAGTACATCTCCTATCTCCTCCCACACACACAACGTATATACACATACGTCATATACACAATCAATCAATACATAACGCAAATGTATTCTATCAACCGTCATACTATATGACACATTCAATTCATTAGTTTTAGTTTGCCTAATCATCATGCATTGCCTACAACAATCATAACTACCCTCCACCGGTAGCGCAAAGCAATTATTTCTAAACAGATAATAAAAGCTCCAACAGATAAAATATTAATGTTTCCAAAAGTGAGCGATTTATAAATCCAACTCCACCATTTCACAACATAATGAGCCAATTTCATTATTTCCAACTCAATTCCATAAGTCCACAATTTTCCCAAATTAATTATACCAATTAATTTATACAACAAATTAGGGTTTTCTACCCCATTTCCCAATATTGACCTAATGGCCTATATATCAACAACCAACAACAATATCATTATTTTGAAACCCAAAATACACATTTTTGAATCAAAATAACAAAACCCCCTTTCAACATTTTCAAACCCCAACTTCCCAAAATCAACCATTTAACAAAATACCCAAATATCTAGGTCAAAACCTATAGTAGTGAGTAGGAATCCCTACCTCAAAAGATGACACCCAACGAAGAAGATGACGAAAATGAAGTTGCTCCAAATCACAAGTTTCTCGGATCAAAATGTAGCCCTCGACGATCAACCCAACTTTTACAAAGGCCAAAGGTGAGGAAACAACTCCTACTAGATCAATACTTAGAGAGAAGTTTGAGTTTTAGAGTGGAGTGCTCTCTAATGGCTTTTTCGGAAAAGTAAAAGAGAGAAAGAATGAGAAAAAGTGATTTAAAAATGCCCCACAGCCAACTGATATATGACATTCCCGCTCGAGCGGAAAACACAACGCTCGAGCGTCAAGAACAAAAACTATGTCCGCTCGAGCGCAAGAAGGCCCGCTCGAGCGCTAAGACACAAGAATAAAGTACACCCACTCGAGCGAGAAAACCAGTCCGCTCGAGCATAAACTTCCCTCTCCCAGAACTTCCACCAAGACAGTACTACCCGCTTGAGCGCCAACAAACCCGCTCGAGCGCGACCCGCTCAAGCGCAGGAAACCCGCTCGAGCGTAGAAATCACACCTGCAGAAGTTTTGCTGGGACACGAAATACTGGGAGTGTGCAATCTCCGCCCAAGCGCCAGAACACCCGCTCGAGCGGACAACCAAAAACCAAACTCCACTCGAGCGCAGAATGACCCGCTTGAGCGTAACACCAAAAGCCTGGGCAATAACACTAGAGACCAAAACTCATCCTATCTGTGCGAAACATGCCCAACACATCCTAAAACTCAAAGACAAGGAATTTAAAGGTTGACAATAAGGTATACAACCACCAACTCCACGGAACCAAAGTCCAGAACACAACAATTACAGAAAGGGAAAACCGGGATTGCTATAACCCCTCCCTTGGGCTAAGTAGGGAAAGTGGCACCCCTCTGAACCTTGAATCATCTGTCAATATATGCCTAGGTTCCAGCCTTTTATTTATTTTTTCTCTTAATTTAAAAATAAAAAAAATTAAATACCCATTTATCTTGGAAACTACATGGAGGATTATGGGTTTTCCGCCATTAACCTTTAATTTGTTATTTAGCCCTTGGCTGCTAAGAAATATTGATTACCCATGATCGCATTTGACCAGTTCTTTATTAGAGCTTATCTAAATTGTGTTATGGTCAATATTACTTTTTTGCTGAGTTTAGGGTAACATTCAAACCCTTAGTGCTGCTAATCTTGACAGCTATCATGCTCATGCATGGCTTCTTTCTCCACCTTGTCAGCCTTACACTCGGCAAAGTAAAATTATTCTCTTCTCTGCTTGTTAATTTCATTTTGATTGGCAAGGTGTTCTCAAACTGTTATTATTTAGGTCTTCAAAAGGGCTCGGCTGATGCTTGGGCATCTTTTTTTCTCAAAATTCTTGAACTTATACCAAGAACTTCTCAACCTCTGGAGAATGTTGTAGGGTTTGAGGTTTGTATAGAAAACTTTTATCTCAATAAATAAATTTTGTTCCCTTTACATATATATTATTAACACTTCTTTTTTGTTTCTTGCTTTCTTGTTTTATCTTCTTTTACTCTCTTCTTCTTCCTTTTTTTTTTTTGGATAAATAACCAAACTTTATTGAGACAGCACCATTCTTTTTCGCTTTCTTTTTTCATGTGTATATGTTGTAGACATCTGATATGCATAGAATAATGATTGAGATATTGGCAAAAGCTGATTTTGTTACACAGGAGTTCATTCTTAGCTCATTGCAATTTGGTGTGCCCTATTCTAGGCCACGTTACTTCTGTCTGGTAACTTCTCTTTCTCTCTCTCTCTCTCTCTCTCTCTCTCTCTCTCTCTCTCTCCCTCTCTCTCTCTCTTTCTATATATATATGTGTGTGTGTGTGTGTCTATTTATATGTAGGTAGGTGTGGGTTTGTTTGTTTGTGATCCTTTGAATGGTTTGTAGATGGAGTCTGTTAATTTATTTGGTGTCAAATTTTATAGTCCCTAGTTATATGATTGTCCTTTTAAGTGATTAGTGGCTATTCCCTTGTAAGATGTAGAAAAGGCATAGAAGTGTTGCTTCCAAGCCTCAGCCCTTGATTTGGAACAATTAGTTTTTTTTTTTTTTTGGGGGGGGGGGTTGTGCGGCATTCTAGAAATTGCATAGTTGTTTTTGAGTGAATTATTCTTTAAGTAAGTTTGTTGTTGGTTGTCAATTTATACGTGTGAAATATGTTTAAAGAGTTGAGAGTATTTTGGTATATTTTCAAACTTGTTGGACATGGGTTGTTTTTGGTTGCCCATGGCTAGTAGTTGGGTAATGTTATTAGGTTTCTATTTATAGATTTTAGTTGGTCTAAAAGGGCTTTAAAATTGAAGTAAGTTTCTCATTTTGGAGTTAAAGTTTTGGTTAAAAAAATAGTGGTAAAGCCTTCTATGATTTGGCGATATTTCAATTTTAACAAAGAACAAGGCAAAGATCATTTTCACTAGGTTTAAAGCTTTCCATGATTGTGTGATGCAATTCTAACAATAAGTTTGATAGAAAGATGGGTATCCTAGGACTTTTGAGTTAAGATTCTGGTATTCAAGTCTCACGACCCCCCCAAGTGCAGTGCATGGAGGTCAAACTAGTCAAGATCTGCCGTTTTGTTCTCAAAATGCGAATATTACTGTTCCATTAATAAATAGCTGACATCAAAGAACGGCCAAAAGGAACGTTGTTTACCTAGCCATTTGACCCACTGTTTGTATCCACCGTTTTGTTCTCAGAATGGGAATTTTTTAACCTAATGAGACGGGCAATATTTGAATTCAGAGGGATGACTGAATAGGTCTACATTGATTATACTTTCGGATCGGGACATGATGTCACCCATATAATACTAGTGGATGTTGCATTCATAAGGGTATGATTAGTGTATGGCATCAGAATTCAAAATTGTCACAAAGTACTAGATTGAGCAATTTCAACAAAGAATATGGCCTTTTGCTTTATGAATAATAGCCAGATTGTGCGACTTTTTAACTATTATGAACTGACCAAAATATGAGTATTGAATCAAGGGGTGCTATGATATTTATATATAAGAAAAAAAGGACTTTTTTTCGTAGAACCACAAAATCTTTAATGAATTGAAGTGTGGGTCCTTGTAGTCGTTAGGTAAATTACATAGTTTACCATGATAGCATTTGTAGCTGAGTCAAACTGTTAATGCTCAGTCTGCTTCTATGTTATTTCACTTATATAAATACTGTATGTGGTGGGTTGTTGACCTACATTTTATTTTTCTTTAAATGAATCGTGGTTGCTCTAAAACTTTTTCATTCCCATCGATGCATAGATACTATCACTATTCGATTTACATTGCCTGTCTTTCCGATTCATGTGTCTCTTAGTATATTCTGTAGTAGTTGCTCTACATGTATTGCTGTGTCTAGTATTAATTTCTTATCCTATTTGTTTTCATGACAGTCTTTTGCTGCTGTATTGATTGTTTAGAGGGGTTTTGTTTCCCACTGATGTACTCAATTGAAGATTGTGCTACATATAACAAGAACAGATCAAATGCCATCATTAAAAATGAAGACCAAGTCAACCCTGGGGTGTTTAAGAGAAAAAATGGTCTCTATGTATGCCAGAAGTCAAACATGATATCGAAGAATTTTAGTGGTTTTAGAGGGAAGTGCTAACATGATAGGAGTTGATTGAATGCTAAGAACTGCTTTCAATGGTAACGATGCGCCAATTGTAAAATGTGTGTGTGTGTGTTTTCTTTTTTAAAAAAAATTTAGCTTTTGAAATTGAGATTTTAAACATACATGTCAGTTAATAGCCTCTTCTTACTGAGGCTTTCAATGTTCTAATGTCTTTCCATACTGTCACCAATCTCTTTTCTTTCTTTAGTTAGATTCACATATTGAGAGCCATTCTCTTATTTTCTTAGTTTTCTTATGGATTCCGTTGGAGTCATTATTTCCTTCTATCAACTGAAGTTAGAGAGTTCTGCAGAATATGAACTTTGGTGGCCAGATGGGTCTGTGTAGATTTCCAATTGGTTTACTGATAAATTAGAACAGATAATTAGATTGAAAAATACTCAGCGGTTTATTTCTTGTTTTTGCTACTCGAACTGTTCCCCATATTTCAAAAGTCTGACAAGGTATTCCTAGAATGTTATCATAGTTATGTGTGACAAATGATGGTTGATTGCAGGAATCTACACCATTGACCAGTGCATCAAACTTGGAGACAATTTTTTCACCAACTTTGGAGTCAAATGAAGTTCATCGTGAACCAGAGATCAACAATGATGCAGGTACAGTTTAGAATTTTTCTATTTATGCTATCTTGGGAATTGTTTTTTTAATCTTAAATTAGAGATTTGCCGCTAGAGCATGTGTATTTTTGACATGAAGATATAGTTGTTAGGACCCTTTGTTGTCAAAATCCATGGATCAAAACCAAGGTTGTTACAGGTTTCAGTTTTCCAATTTTTCAAAGTTTGGTCTCCCCGCTCGAGTAGGGAAAGTGACGCTCGAGCGGGGATTGGGAGCTCACAGCATCTCTGCAGTCGCCTGAAAAAGTACTGGATGGTGTGATTCGACGCTCGAGCGTGGAAACTGACGCTCGAGCGTGAAGCCTATATGAATTACACAATTTTGTAGCCTCCGCTCGAGCGGGAATTCCCACGCTCGAGCGGACTGCGCGAACACAGATTTTATAAATTCGCTTGTTGGGTCTGTTTTCGGATTACTTTTCCTAGATCTTATTCAAGAGTCCTAGGGTTTTGTTTGAAGTATTCTTCTGAGGTTTTGGTGAGTTTTCCTTGATATTTTTGAGAAGAGTTCTTCACTCATGATCTAAAATACATACATCAAGGAGTTGGTTACTTTAAATTCAAGAGAGAGTTCTCTTCGGTGGATTCCGAAGATTCAAGCGTAGAGTTTCAAAAGGCGTTTGATTCTATACGTAGTCGTTAATTCGACAAGTGAGGTTGTGGATTCAACTTCAGGATTGATCAGTTCCGAGACGAAGTCGTGGTGAAAGAGTTACAGAAGATTCGAAGACAAATTGACTGAGTTGGGTAATTTGTGTGTTATCTTTGTAATCTTTCTTACTTCAGTAGTGGATTGATTAGTGGCGTTTCGCCCGTGGTGTTTTAATCACAATTGGAGGTGTCCAATTGTGGTTTTTTTCCACGTAAAAATCGTTTGTGTCGATTTATTATTTATTCTGAAAAACAAACAATCTAAATCACCTTCGTAAGTGCTTATTGGTTTAGATTGTGTGTTTTGGATATTTGGGATTTGGAATATTTTAATCTTGATCTAATCACGAATCACTTAGGATTTTCAATTGGTATCAGAGCGGGTCACCCTTTTTAAAAAAAATATAGGAGTGTGATTTTGTATGACTAGTGATATGGATTCTATTCGTGAAAGTAACTCGACCCATTGACCTCCTTTACTCGATGGTACAAACTATTCTTATTGGAAAGCTCGTATGAGAGCGTTTTTAAAATCCATCGATGAGAAAGTTTGGCACAGCGTAATCTATGGGTGGAGTGAACCTACTGTCATCATTGATGTTGTTGATATTCCTAAACCCCTTGATAAATGGGACACAATTGACTACCAAAACTTGAGTTGGAACAGTAAGGCTCTCAATTCCCTGTTTTGTTTTATCACACCTGAAGAGTTTCGTCGTATCTGTACGTGTGAGGTAGCAAAAGAGGCTTGGGACATTTTGGAAACGATTCATGAAGGTACTACTTCTGTCAAAAGGTCAAAACTTCAACGTCTCACCTCCGCTTTTGAAACTCTTTTTATGCGCGATGATGTGACGTTTGATGAATTCTATGCAAAACTTAGTGATATCGTGAATTCCTATTTCACACTCGGGGAAAAAATCCCGGAAGCTAAAGTTGTTGGAAAAATTTTGAGGTCCTTACTCGAGAGGTTCCAATCAAAAGTGACAGCCATTGAGGAGGCTCAGAATGTTGATACCCTCAAGCTTGATCAATTGGTTGGAAACTCACAGACTTATGAAGCCCACCAAATTTCCAAGAAAAAACAAAAAGAAAGTGTGGCTTTCACTAGTGCTCATGAGTCTGCAAAAACTCCGGAGACTGAATTTGATTTAGAGTCTGAGATGACGGCTATGTTTACTAAACAATTTAAAAAAAAAATTGAAGAAAAAGAAGCCTAATTTCAGAGACCCTATTTCAAAAGACAAGAGTAATGAAAAACCCAAAACTTTTCCACCAAAACTTGCTCCAAAAACTGAAAAGAAGATTGTAAAGGGGCAAGGGGTCAAGTGCTATGAATGTCAAGGGTATGGTCATATGGCCCTTGAATGCCCTTCGAGCAAGAATCGAAAGAAAGTCTACACTGTGACATGGGATGATGAAAGCGGGTTAGAACAAGAACCCGAAGAACCTGAATCAGAAGAAGACGGGGATAGTGCTTTCATGGCATTTTGGTTCACTTTCACTCAACCTCCTCCAAAGCCAACAGAGTTAGCTCGTGGTCAGAACTTGCATCTTGCTCCCACCTTTGATGGGAGTAACTACTTATTTTGGAAGATCAGAATGAGGGCTTTTTGAGAGCTTTTGATCCAAAAGGCTGGCAGGCCATTGAAGAAGATACATAAAGTGCTAACAATCCGAGCAATCAGAGAGCCCTGATCACTATTCGTGGAGCAATTTCTGCTGAAGAACAGCAACGGGTTGTTCGTTGCACAAAGGCTAAAGAGGCATGGGAAATTTTGAGCCAATTCCACGAAAGAGGAAATTCACATTCACCATCATCCAGCAACTTTTCAGTCTTAGTTGCTAGATTGGATGAGGCCAAGGAGAATGAAGTGCAAAAAGAGGATGATGAAACATCTGAAGACAATGATGAGATCAATGGCGATGAACTACAACAAGCTTACGAAAAGCTGTACGAGGAATCTCTGAATTTGTCCAAAATCAACGACAAACTCTCTCTCAAGCTCAAAACATGTGAGAGTGAGAATGTCAGGCTAAAAGAAGAACTTGTAGCAGCAAAGCAGAATATCGTCAAGATCTCGAGTGACAGGCAAGACTTATGTGGAAAACTACTATCCTGTGAAACTGAAAGGAATGAACTTTTGAAGGTATATTCCACATATGAAGAAAAGCTTGAAAGTCTGGAGCTGTCACAAGCTACATTGGAAGAGATAGTCTGTCAAAAAGATGAAGAGCTCCGTGTTGCTAGAGCCACTATTGCCATGTGGAACAAAGGTTCCAAATCTTTAGAAGACATCCTCGGGTCTCAACAAATGGATTGTGACAAAAGCGGGTTAGGCTATGGTGCAACAACTCACAAGGGACAGGCCTCTACTTCACATGACAAGAAGACTCAAGCAAAGGGAAAGTTGAAGGTAGACCAGGCTGATCTCTCTCTTCATCTACCTAAAGCTGGTAAGATCAACAAAAAGGAGGTAAAACCGGTTTTTATTTGTCATCACTGTGGTAGGTATGGCCACATTCGTCCCTATTGTTATGAATTGTTTGGGAAGGTGTCTCAAAAGGGTAGAAATTCAAATACTTTTTGGGCTAGGAGACAACCTTACATGTCTAGGCGGAATACCAAGACTAAAAAGATTTGGGTGAGAAAATATGATTTGACTTGTTTAGTTGTTCATATTGCTCTAAAAGCACGTGATTCACACATGTGGTATCTTGATAGTGGGTGTTCTCGTCATATGTCCGGTAACAAATCCTACTTCACCTCTCTTGAAAAATATAAAGGAGGAATTGTTACCTTTGGAGATGGCGGCACTTCTAGAGTCATTGGTAAGGGCTCTATAAGTGTTGCTGGTCTTCCCAAGCTAGATAATGCTCTGCTTGTTGATGGTCTTAAAGCAAATCTTTGGAGCATTAGTCAAATGTGTGATTCCCATCATGAAGTATTGTTTTCAAAAAATAAATGTGAAATTTTGGATAAAAAGGGAAATACTGTCTTGCATGGGGTTCGCACATCTGATAACTGCTATGGGATTGTTACTACTAATGATCTCACTTGTCACTCTGCCATCATTAGTAACATCGACCTGTGGCATCAAAGATTAGGTCACATGAATTTCAAAGACCTAACTAAGATAGCCAACAAAGAGCTTGTGAGGGGAGTACCTAAACTGGGTAAGAATTTGAGCCATGTGTGTGGACCATGTCAACTTGGAAAGCAAACCCGTGCCCCTCATAAAAAGGTGAACATATTTACAACCAAACGTCCTCTTCAATTGGTTCACATGGATTTAATAGGTCCTACTCGCACTGAAAACATCGGAGGTAAAAGATACATTTTTTTAACTGTTGATGATTTTACTCGATTTTCGTGGGTAAATTTTTTAAGGGAAAAATCTGATACGTTTGATGCTTTCCAGGCCTTAGTCTTTAAAATCCAAAATGAACAGGGTGTTTCCATTGGGCGTATCATAAGAATCCGAACTGATCATGGTCGTGAGTTTGAAAATAGTTCATTTTCGGATTTTTGTGATATGCATGGAATTAAGCATGAATTTTCTGCACCTATTACTCCACAACAAAATGGAGTTGTTGAGAGGAAGAATAGGGTTGTTCAAGAAATGGCTAGGGTCATGCTCCTTAGTAAGAAACTTTCTCCAAAGTTTTGGGTTGAAGCCTTAAATACTGCTGTTTATGTCATAAATCGCGTGTATTTAAGGCCCGACACTTTACAAACCCCATATGAATTGTGGAAGGGTTTGAAACCTAATGTAAAATACTTCAAAACTTTTGGGAGTAAGTGTTACATCTTCAAAGATAGAGAGCCTTTGGGCAAATTTGACTCCCGAAGTGATGAAGGTATTTTTCTAGGGTATTCAACCACTTGTAGGGCTTTTAGAGTCTATAACCTGCGAACTTCATCTTTAATGGAATCTATCAATGTGGTTATAGATGACACAGGTGCACCTATGTAGACACCCCATTTTTGACCGTCCTCAAGACTTGGACGTCACCGTTTGAATACTCGGTGATTATCCTTGTTTGTGTTCGTTTGGAGTTCCCGGAGGTCTCGGCTCGCGTGCCCTACCTCAGGATCTCCGAACTCAACCGTTTAGTGTCTGGTTTTGCACCAAACACTTGCATCTTGCCTTTGAGAGGCAGGGTAGGGCTTGTGGACCATCCCCACACCCCACCGGCAGTGGCTAGAGGCCACCGGCTGGTTTTTTGCTGCTATCGGCACTTTTATTTGCCGGTCGGCACATTTTATTGCTGGTCGGCACTATTTTTTGCCGAAATGGCATTTTTGGGCAGCCGACCACTGTTCATCCACTTTATGGAGATATTTTGTGCCAGCTGTGATAGCTGGCACCAACTCTTCCCCCCTCCATACACGTGTGTGGAGGGATCTCCCTCTAAGCAAGCTTGTTGTATAAGCTTTGCAAGAGGGAGTCTTATAAGAGGAGGGCCTTCCTCTTTGATCTAGGTTAGACTCTTGCAACCAAAAACCAGACCTTGGAGATATAGATACATATTATCTCTATACCTCCCTCTCTCTCCTCCTTTGTGTGTGTTTCTTAGCTCAAAAGGTGGTTTTTACCTTACTTTTGCACCATTACACACACCATCACACCTTACTCCGAGATTGAGGGACTTGGGGGGTTGTTTCTTGAGTTTTTGGACTGGTTTTGATCAAAATAAGGAGGCTAGACCATTTGTTCTTCAAAGGTTCTTCAAGGGTGAGCATCTTGATTTATGTTCCCCAAACTTGCAATAGTTTTTTACCTATCTTGCTTGCTGTTTTAGCCCTTGTGTATAACATAAAAAGGGCTTGTATTTTCCTGCTCTAGCACTTTCATTAAGGTCATTTTGTGGTTTGAGTGCAAACTCACCCTTCTAGGCCTTGTTTGGTCCATTTTGGTGCCTCTTTGATAAGGTTTTGTTCACTTCAATGTTTTGGTCCTTTGATCATTGAAAATCAGTGTATTTTTAGTGTCAAAAAGTTGGTTTGAAGTCTTGCATAGGGGAGGGACACCCCTCTCCCTTTATGATTTTGTTTCCTTGAGTTGTGGCCCAAGAGGGTGACATGCATGCTTGCTTGGTTCTTGCTTCATTTCAGAACTTTTTGGGTGTTTTTAGGTCATGTGGGATCTCTATTTTTGGTTGGATTTGTACCTCCTTGTATGCTTGTAATACTTGCTTTGTATTGCTCCATTTTGCTTAGAAGCGCATCTCATGATTAGGCCATGATTCTTGTGTGTGTTGGCTTAGTTCCATGAAGCTTTTAGTGTCGTTTTTCCATGCTTAAAGTCTGTTGGCTATCCGTTTGGTCATGCTTGACATGTTTGTTAGGGTTGCTTTGCATTTTGGCTTAAAAGCTTTGAACATGTTGACCTCTAGCATGCATGGTTGTAATCATCCTCATGATTTGACATCATCTAGGATCACATTTTAGCCCAAGGATCATGTTTGTATGTGTGCATGCATGGCCTTTTTTATTCCTTGAGGGTGTACCCTCTTATGCTTAGGAATGAGCCTTAGTGTATATGCCTTTTGGGAGTCATCTTTAGCTGCCATACTAGGAGGTTTTGGGGTCCCATTTTGCATAAAAAAAAAATCTTTCCTTACTTGTCTTAATCATGCCATAGCTTGGTCTTGTTGTTGGAAGTAAAGTTGTCCCATTTTGTGCCTTGACCTTGGGATCATAAGTTTGCTTGTTAACATGAGTTGTTTGTCCATCATTTTGAGCACTTTTGGTGCTGTTTTGAGGTGAATAAAGGTCTGCACCTTTATCACTTCGAAGCCCCCTTTGCATGCTTATTTCATGATTGATTGCATGATTGTCCCATTAATGTGCTATTCTAATGCTAACTTTATGGCAAATTGGTTCATGTTTGTATCCCAATTGCATCTTGCATGTTGACATTACATACTTGCCATGTTTTTGTTGCATAACATTTGGCATATCTTGCATGTTTAGCATCATGTTGTATTTTGAGCCTTGTGAGCATAACATGCATTGCATCATTTGGCTTGGGGTGTCAAGCCAAATATGAGGGTCAAGGGACATTCATACTCCAAGTGATGCAATGTACCTTGATTCTCGGTCACCGGGGCCTTTGACTTCAACATGAAAAGGCTTCGGATCTCATTTTGTTTGTTGCATGCATCCTTACATTGAGTGGCGAATTTGATCCCTTGGGTCATCATGCTCCATTGATGGCTCAAAGATCGAGGGTCATGCTTCTTCGAGTTCAAAACATGATAAGAAGCACAACCATGCCCACATGTACCTGAGAACCCCATGCCATGCACTGTCTGTTCTCTGTTTGCTGTCAAATTGTCTTCTGCAGAATTTAGTGCCGACCGGCAATATCTGGAGTGCCGAGGAATCCAACAAATGCCGATGGGAATTTTGAAGTGCCGGTGGGAATTCTGTCCGGCCGGTGGTGCTCTGCAGGATGCAAGGAACTTGCTCCAGTACTTTGGCAATTTTCAGAAAGACAAGGCAGTACAAACAGAGGTGGCAGGAGTACAGTACGGGTTTTCCGGGCGAGACGGATTCGAGCATGCATCATTTGCGCATCCCGAGGCAGAGGCTGCGGCTGCCCTCTTCTTTCCTTTGCCATCTTTTCTTTTAAATTAAATTAGAAATCTTGTAATAATTTTATTTGTTTATTATTTTGGGACTGTAATATTTATTTGGGCCTTCCGAGTGAGGGCAAATCTGTAATAAGTGTGTGTGGGCGGTGTGTATGTCTTCCAATCCCCATTTCTTTCTTCCCTTTTATTTACCCGCTTATGATGGTAGATTAGGGCATTTTTTGAAATTAGCATACCTTATGCTATGCATGCGTGCATCCATGCATTTGTATTGCATACATTAGGCTCGGTACATCACGCTAACCGTATTTGTATTTCAAATTCTAAACCGAATATGTGATAATTGTGCATTTTCACATACCATGTTTAGGGCTAGCCGAGCCTGCCTAGATCGCATTTTGCATGTGATGCATTAGCCACTTTTAACATGAACTAGGACATGCATGTTTGCTAACTAGTTTACTATTTTGGCACGGAGTACGATGTAAGTATTTTTGCTTTAGCATCCAGCATGCGTGTGAGTGTTGCCATGACAGTATGCTTGCCATGCGACTAAGTGCTTACATGAGATAAACTGCTTGAATGCCTGTGGGTGGAGGTCAAATTGCTTAAATTGGGATAATGCGTTAAAACTGCGATTTTTAAGCCCACTAGATAGTGGCAAAACCATCTTTTCCAAAAGCCCACTTGAAGGTGGCAAAACCTGCATTTTAGCCTACTTACGAGTAGCAAACCATTTTCAAAACGAACATAAAATGTTTTATTTCCAATTTGGGCGATTCGGTCTATACTTGTTTGCCGCGCGCATAACATAGTAATGCTAGGCTAATAATTGGAATAAGAACACATAACGTTTTCAAAACTGGATATCCCGGTTAGTAGAGGCCGGTCTTCGGACCGGGCGAGAGGGGGTGCTCATAGCTGACCTTCCCCGATCGTACCCAAGCTCCCGAGCCGAGACAACTCCGGTGATGACGGACATGTGGCCTTCGGCACTGAGTCAGGGTTTCCTAAATTCTCCCATAAAAAATATCTAGGTGGCGACTCTATATCTGGCAAAGCAGTCCATGTTTGGCACTACTTTTTCAAAAATCTGTTTCTCAAAACGATTTGCCAGATTTGGACTCTTTGGTTCAGACTTAGAACCGTGACACAAATCGAGTCTGAACTGTAGCATGAGGCCCACGGGCGCGTTGCTACAACCTACTCCAGCAACAAATGAGGATGATAATGATGAGTCTCCAATCTTGGATACAGAATCACAAAATCAAGGAGAAGGTGCGGACCAATCACACGAAATGGTTACAGAACCATTCTCACAGGTAAGATCAAGTCCAAAGAGTGCTCCAAGGGACATCACTCCTGTTGCTTCTGTCACCGCAAGTCCTGAGCTTAAACCATCAGCAAGGGTGAAACTGAATCATCCAGCTCAACAGGTAATTGGAAGTGTCTTGGATCGAATGAAAACCCGAAGACAGATTCGGGACGAGGTATCACATATGTGTTATGTTTCATTAATTGAACCTAAGAATTTTAAAGAGGCCTTGCTAGATGATAGTTGGGTCAATGCTATGCATGAAGAATTAGGTCAATTTGAACGTAACAAAGTTTGGACTCTAGTTCCTAGACCTAGAGACATGAATGTGATAGGTACCAAGTGGATCTTTAAAAATAAATCTGATGAGAATGGTACTGTTGTAAGGAATAAAGCTAGGTTAGTTGCTCAAGGCTACACACAAGTAGAGGGTGTTGACTATGATGAGACGTTTGCCCCAGTTGCACGTCTCGAATCTATTCGTATCTTGTTTGGTGTTGCATGTTTTCTTGGCTTTAAATTGTTTCAAATGGATGTGAAAAGTGCCTTTCTGAATGGGTACTTGAAAGAAGAGGCATATGTTGAGCAACCAAAAGGGTTTGAGGACCCTAAATGTCCTAATCATGTCTACAAGTTAGACAAGGCTTTGTATGGATTGAAACAAGCTCCTCGGGCTTGGTATGATAGACTTACTACATTTCTTCTTGATAATGACTTTCAAATGGGTAGTGTGGATAAGACCTTATTTGTGAAACATACTGAGTCTCATATTCTTGTTGCTCAGATTTATGTTTATGATATTGTGTTTGGATCCACTGCTGAACATCTTGTGAAATATTTTTCGGATTGCATGACACATGAGTTTGAGATGAGCATGATGGGAGAGTTGTCTTATTTTTTGGGTCTCCAAATTAAACAGTCTCCTTCAGGTATGCTTGTTTTTCAGTCTAAGTATGCCAAAAATCTTGTGTCTAAGTTTGGTCTTGAGTCTTCCAAACATGCTCGCACTCCCATGAGCACCAGTCTTCACCTCTCCAAGGATTCCACTGGTATTGATGTTGATCCTACCCTTTATAGGAGTATGACAGGGAGTCTGTTGTACCTCACAGCCAGTCGTCCTGATATTGCTTTTAGTGTAGGTGTTTGTGCACGTTACCAAGCTAGTCCTAAAGAGTCTCACCTTCTTGCGGTCAAACGTATCATCAAATATGTTAATGGGACCTTGGGGTATGGGGTTTGGTTTTCCACTGATACTATAGCTGAAATTACTGGTTTTTCTGATGCTGACTGGGCAGGGTGTGCTGATGATAGGAAGAGTACATCCGGGGGTGTTTTTACCTTGGGAATAATTTGGTTTCCTGGCATAGTAAAAAGCAAAATGCCATCTCTCTTTCGACTGTTGAGGCTGAGTACATTGCTGCAGGGAGTAGTTGTGCACAAATGCTGTGGATGAAGCAAATGCTTCATGATTATGGGATTGAACAAAACACTCTCACTCTTTTTTGTGATAACACAAGTGCCATAAACATTTCGAAAAATCCTGTCCAACACTCTCGCACCAAACACATTGACATTCGTCATCATTTTATTCGAGAGATAGTGGAAGAAAGCCTTGTTGTTCTTGAGCATGTTCCCACTGAGCATCAAAAAGCTGATATTGTTACAAAACCCCTTGATCTTCTTCGATTTGAGTTCCTTAGAAAGACCTTGGGTGTTATGCTCGATCACTAGAGTGTTACTTGTTACTTGAGTAGGTGTCGGTGTTTTGTCTTATATGTACTTGGATGCCATAATCTCATTGTCATTGATATCTGTTTTTCTTGCATCCAACTTTTTATGTACACTACTCATGTTGCTTACAAGATCTCATTGTTCATTGTTCATAGCTCATGTTGAATGCCCATGCTCATTAACCTCATGATCTCATTCTGTACACGTCCTTGAGATAAATTGCTGCAGGGGTTTCCGCACAAGTGATCAAAGTTCTCTATGGACCACTAACAGTGTTTCTTGTACTTTTGCAGTGGAATTGACCGATACTAGTATATCATGGGTGATGTTGAGTCTCTTAACCATCTACCATCTGTATTCACTTCCACGGTTTCTCCCTCAGTTCCTTGAAGTCCGGGCATTAGGCAAAGGCTACCTCAGAGGCACCAACCAAGCCATCCTTTATGATTTCATTCTTCTCTGGTTTGGTTTCCATACTCTTGAGCGTGAATGCCACCAGTGAGTGCCCACAAAAATAAATAAATAAATAAATAAAAAATAAAATAAAAAGGGACTCATTGATTGAGAGGGAGCCTCCGCTTTTACTCAACAAATACCCCGTGATTCTTAGTGGTTTGACTTTTCTCTGTGTTGTTGAGTTACTCTTGGTGGAGGTCCAGCCATCCGATCACTACGAGGATTAACTCTAGCTCAGTGGACTCTCATGGATTGCACACACACACTTTATTTTGTGAGATATCATGTTGGATTTTGAGTTGTACATTCTTATGTAGCTTATGATCATTGATTATATTTTATCTTCTTTGCTCATGATTTCTAGTGTCATTTTTTTTTACATTGCAAGTTTACAGAATTCATGAATTGCAGATTATTTCATCTTAGCATTTACTTTTGGCTAAATGTGATCATCTACTTTTGTTTCAGGTCTCACCTCTTGATATTGAGTATCTTGTTTTTATTTTCAAAAAAAAAAAAGGGTTTTTTCCCGCTTGAGTGTAGTTTTGAGCCTTGCAGTAGTTTGCTCTTTGCCTTACAGTTCTGAGAGGGGTGAATTGGGGCTCGAGCGTACGTGTCCACGCTCGAGCTGCTCTCTACGTGTTTTGACTCACGCTCGAGCGTTAAATCTCAAGCTCGAGCGGACTGGTTTTGTATAAATTTCCCTCATTCGTCCTTTCAGTTTATTTTTTCCACAGTGCTCTCTCTCTCTCCTAGGTTTTTTTTCTTATGCTTCCCGTCCTCTGCTCTTCCGTGGTGTTTCCTTGGTGTTTTCGTGGGTTTCCACAACTCAGGTTTGTCTCTTCTCTCTTTCTCCTTTGCTCTTGTCGGATCTCTGTTACTTTGATATATTCGTCTTCGTTTTTTTTTTTTTTTTTTTTTTTTTTGAGTTGTTTTTCAGTATGTAGATGGGTCTGTTGTGCTTTTGTTCATCTAGTTGAAGGTCCTTCATTGTTTCTTTTGATTAGTTAATAATTGTGTAGTGTCCCTATCTTGCATCTAGGGTTAGTATTTTGGGCACTTTGCTAGTTTTTGATTGACTTTGAAATTGGGGATTTTGGTCTACATCTATTATCTTGTGTTACTTGATCCTATTTTTTCTCTGAATAAGTCCCTCACCATACTGCATACATATGTGTTTGACTGCCGTTCTCTTGGTCCTAGTACACATCACCTTTACTCTGCTTCATACTTGCAATTTTTGAAATCCTTTGCATACATTTTTGCATTCTAGATCTCTTTTATTGCCTTATGTTACTATATTACTGTGTTACTAATGTTTCTGTTGTTTCTCTTGTCTTTGTTGGTTTTTGGATGTATTGGGTTGGGGTTTGTTTGTCCTGTTTAGTCATGACCACCTTCAAAAGACGTAAGTCTACAGCCTCTCGCCCTCCATATAACACTGACCGCTTCCCATCGGCTGAAAAAGCCAAGTTATATCGCGAGTCCTACCCATCCCGATCCATCCATCTTGAACGTAATGTTCAAACCTCCACCTTTGAGTCCATTTCTATCCGATCTTTCTTTGATTCTTTGGGTGGGGATCAGGTACTTTTGTTCTCTGGGTCACAAAATCTTACTTGGGTACGGGAATTTTATTGCAATATGGATGGTCTTGATGACATTGGACCATCTTTTAAGACCTGGGTTAGATCCAAGGAAATCACTGTTACCACTAACATTATCCGCGAGATTTTAGGGATTCGTGAGAGATTTCCTATTTTTTACCCTTTTCCAGTGCGCCCCACGTGTGATTTTGATGAGGTTGCTCAGTTTCTTTGTGGTTGTCCTCGTTCTTGGCCTTCCGGTTCCTTGATCAAACAGAATGAACTTCTTCCACAATATAGGTTACTCAACTTAATTGTGTGTGCCAATATCATAGTTACCACCCACTGCTCTGAGATTAACCAGGATCAAGGCTTTGTTCTTCAGTGTATCGCCCAAAACCGTCCCATCGATCTTGCCACTCTTATCATTCAAAAGATGGTTGCTGCTTTTGAGCGCAGCAATCTTGGCTTACCCTATGGCTGTCTCATCAATCGACTTTTAGCCAAATTGAAGGTCCCTGCCTTTGATGAGGACGAATTTGCTTCTCCTTCTCGCCTGTTTACCAAGAAGACTGTCTCCTAGAGTCAGTCTTACATTAGGGGGGTTCCTTCTGGTTCGGGTAGATCTGGTGCAAGTCCCAGTGCTGCTGCGGCCATGGCAGAGGAGGCCGAGTATGATGCTGCTGCTGGCGGAGATCTGGGTGAGGGGGAGCAGCACCCTCCAGTTCGTACAGTTCGTGGTAAGCTTCAGTTCCTCGAGCGCTCTGTTGGTTCCCGGTTTGACCATCTTGAGGCGCGGAAGGATATATTTGAGGCCAGACTCACAGATCTTGAGACCACTACCGATACTCGTTTCAGTGCCTTGGAGGCTTCTTCCCAGCGGATTGAGGATTCTGTGGCACAGTCTTCATCCCAGTTGGCTCAGATCTTGACCTTGCTTCAGATGCGGTCTCCGGCTCCGGCTCCGTGATCTTTGCTCTTTGCTATTTTGTTTTGTTTCTCTTTCTTTTGTTCCCTCCCGGACAAAAAGGGGGAGTGTTTTTGGTGGTGGTACAGTTGCTTTTACCTTATCCTTTTGGTGGTGGTACAGTTGTTTTTATCTTATCCTTCTTTGGTACAGTTGGATTGTCATACGTTTATGTTTTGGATGATTTTTTCATTGGTTATTTGTTATTTAATTTAATCCAGTTCCACATATTTTTGGTTGGCTTGTGTGTGGTTGTTTTCTTTCAGGATAATTGTTCAAAAGCATGGATTTGAGATTTGGTTGTGACTGTTGGATCGTCGTTGGTGGTGTTGGTTTTATGATTTCTGTTGGAAAATTGTTTTTAGACTAGTTTGGAATATTGTTTGAGTTCCTTCTGTGATTTTGTTAGGACAACTGTTTTAGAATGGTTTTGTCCGGGATTTGACAAAGGGGGAGATTGTTAGGACCCTTTGTTGTCAAAATCCATGGATCAAAACCAAGGTTGTTACAGGTTTCAGTTTTCCAGTTTTTCAAAGTTTGGTCTCCCCGCTCGAGCGGGGAAAGTGACGCTCGAGCGGGGATTGGGAGCTCACAGCATCTCTGCAGTCGCCCGAAAAAGTACTGGATGGTGTGATTCGACGCTCGAGCGAGGAAACTGACGCTCGAGCGTGAAGCCTATATGAATTACACAATTTTGTAGCCTCCGCTCGAGCGGGAATTCCCACGCTCGAGTGGGCCGCGCGAACACAGATTCTATAAATTCGCTTGTTGGGTCTGTTTTAGGATTACTTTTCCTAGATCTTATTCAAGAGTCCTAGGGTTTTGTTTGAAGTTTTCTTCTGAGGTTTTGGTGAGTTTTCCTTGATATTTTTTAGAAGAGTTCTTCACTCATGATCTAAAATACATACATCAAGGAGTTGGTTACTTTAAATTCAAGAGAGAGTTCTCTTCGGTGGATTCCGAAGATTCAAGAGTAGAGTTTCAAAAGGCGTTTGATTCTATACGTAGTCGTTAATTCGACAAGTGAGGTTGTGGATTCAACTTCAGGATTGATCAGTTCCGAGACGAAGTCGTGGTGAAAGAGTTACAGAAGATTCGAAGACAAATTGACTGAGTTGGGTAATTTGTGTGTTATCTTTGTAATCTTTCTTACTTCAGTAGTGGATTGATTAGTGGCGTTTCGCCCGTGGTGTTTTAATCACAATTGGAGGTGTCCAATTGTGGTTTTTTTTCACGTAAAAATCGTTTGTGTCAATTTATTATTTATTCTGAAAAACAAACAATCTAAATCACTTTCGTAAGTGCTTGTTGGTTTAGATTGTGTGTTTTGGATATTTGGGATTTGGAATATTTTAATCTTGATCTAATCACGAATCACTTAGGATTTTCAATAGTTTTTTGAGAAATTTTGTTTGGGTGTTGCTCCATTCGTCCTAAAAAAGGTGGAAATGAAAATGCTGGAAGTCACTGCTTCATGTTTCCAGAGAATGGTCTGTATGTATCTGAAGTGAATTATCTGTTTCTTTCTTTTGGTTTTGAATACAATATTGATTAGCTAATGGTCCCCATAATTCAAAATTTCCTTCACTAAAAGGCACTTTAAAGAGATTGGGTCTATATATTTAAAAAAATTACAACGTCCTCGACCAGTGCGAAAATAGTAAGATGAGCAGAACAAAAAAGCAATTACTACACCCCCAATGCCTGCATTGCATTCAAACTCATTTCATTTGTTGCCTGCACACCAGTTTAATTCTTTATCATTTGCATTCCCAACTTATTTAATGTGTCGCTTGAATGAATGATGATGAAATTTTGCTTGATCCGTGAAGAGTTCTTTGTTGGAGATGGGAGTATAAATCTTTGCACATGTTTGTAAAGAATGTCAAACAACATAGATTTTTCTTATTGGATTATGTCTTTATAAAATATTTCAAGCACGTCTTAGGTTTGGAAATATAAACCATCTTCTGCATATGACAGCGCAAAGCAGAAGATTCACGTTTAGTTTTGAATTGGTCGTGCCAAAATGGATTGACATTGTCTAAATAAGCCTTACCTTCCTCTTATTTCTATACAGGGAGTAACGAAGATCTTGATCCATCGATTTTGGAAGCTGATGACAGTGATGATAACAGCAGGAGCTCTAGTGAATATCAAACTTGCATTGTCTCAGATTTCTACATTTCTGACATGATTGTTGCAGGCTTACCCATTGAAGGCAACTCAATTTATGATGACATCACAGAAGCTAGTTGCTTGCTTGATTAAAAATTGATGAGCCAAGTATGTTTTTTTGATGTGGCTAAGGAATACATGATACTGCCTTTCCTTGAGGATACCATGGAGGTAGTTGGCGATCATGATGGCAGAACATTTGAGGACACCGTTATAGATTTAGATGATTTAAGCTTGTATCTTGCAATCCATCAGTTGAGATCCTACAATGAGGAACTTGATGTGAATACCTATTTAGATTCAGATCAATTAGAGTGCTTTGATCCACACATGTTTATCAGAAATCTACCTGACCTACTAGATGTGGTGCCAAATTTTCACCCCACTACATTGCTAAATGAAACACAAAAAATGAAGTCCACTACCCTAGTACTGGATTTGGATGGGAATAAAATTGAACTCCTTTGATCTGTTTACTATTAATCTCGATAATATTTCATTTTATCTTATCTAGTTTATTTCTCGGTTATGTCAGTATAATATTTATGATCCACACCTATAGTGAACTTTTAATTTCGGGTGTACTTGTATTTCTACGAATCATTTTAAAGAATTTTTACATAAGTTGATGCTTCCAAAGGTTGGTCACACTAGCTTTCATTTGTGCAGAAACACTTGTCCACTCTATGTTGGAACATTGTGAAGATGCAGATTTTAGTTTTCCAGTCTTTTTCAACATGGAAGAGCACAGAGTCTATGTAAAACAGAGGCCTTACCTTCAGATGTTTCGAGAGAGGGTTGCTGAGATGTTTGAAATTGTGGTGTTCACAGCCAGTCAAAGCATCTATGCAGAACAACTTCTGGATATACTGGATCCAGATAGAAAACTTATCTCTCGTCGAGCTTATCGTGAATCATGCATTTTTTTCAGGCGGAAGTTACACCAAGGACTTAACAGTTTTAGGTGTTGATCTTGCAAAAATTACTATAATTGACAATTCTCCTCGGGCAGATTTCCTGCCCATTGACTTTCACGTATCCTTTGTAAAGAATATTTAGTTGACAATTGTTACAGGGTACATATATACATATGATTTTGTAGATGTGAGTGAATGTGAATGTGGATGAGTTTGGATGTGGATGTGGATGTGGATGTGGATGTGGATATGGATGTGGATGTATTTTATTTTAGAAAATATTAATAATTTGTACAGGGAATGAATTAATAAAATATATATTGATTTTATGAAAATAATTTTATTGCGACAATAATAAACCGTCTCTAATGTAATTATCATTTCCTTACATTATATTAGCGACAAGTTAACCTGTTGCATGTATATCGTAGTTCAAATCTTCACCGACGGTTTAAACTGTCGCAAATATGGTATTAATTTAATTTTACTTTTTTGCAACATTTAGACTGTCGCTAATAATATTTTTCGCAATGGTTTAAACTGTCGCAAATATGATATTAATTTAATTCTACTTTTTTGCGATGTTTTAGACTGTCGCTAATAATACTTTTCACGACGTCAAATACAATTGCTAAAAAAGTTTTGGCTATAACAACCAACATTGTCACTAAAAGTGAAGTTTTTTTCCCTTTTTGTGTCAGGTTAAATCATCGCAACAATCATTGATTAGCTGTCGCTACAAGAAAGCGATGGTTTGTAACCGTTGCAAATACTTTTTGTTACCCCCCCCCTTCCGCCAACCCCCATTTCCCGTCGCTACTCCGTCGCAAAAAGTCTTTTGCGACGATATATGAACCTTTTGCGACGTTTAAGACTGTCGCAAAAGCTCCGATTTTTAGCAGTGTCATTGGTTAAATTAGTGTTAGTTATCAAATATTAATATAATTTGTGTTAGTTTGAGAATTTTGATTGTTCATTATATACTATTATTTTAGCTTCCAATTATAGTAGAGAGCGAGCGAGCTCTTGTAGTTTCATTGTAGGGGAGATAATGTGAATCCATGAAGCTTTTGGGTTCTCTTCTTGCCACATTTCTCATGAATAATGAATTAAATTGCATCTTTGGAACGTAAAGGACTTAATTAAATTGCATCTGGTTTAGACCCTGTATAGATTGCTTAGGAATCATTCTAGATGGCAAAGAAGTTAACAACTAAGTATTGTATGATAGGACAAGGAATTGATTTCTTCTTAGTACTTAGTTTTACACCTACTTCTTGTGCATTTTTGTTATTTATATTAAAAAATAAAATTCATCTCGTGCATTTTTTATGATGTTGATTTCGAATAATAGGTTGGTACCTGGCGTGCGGAGTTACATCGACGCGAAAAAAACAGAAGGTCAATTATTTAATGATGGAATTTTAGATTTATTTATTATTTAAAATTTGTATTGTGACTTCAATGCTTATTTGATTTGAAAATTAGAGGAAGTAATTTATTGACAATAAAACACTAAAATCAAATATGAGGAAATAATGATTGTGTATTAAAATTTAGCATGAATTTTATTCAACTGGATAAGTATTAAATGCCATGTGTCGGGGTTGAATTGATGGGGAACTTTAGCATGAACTTTTTTAAATTTTTGTTTCCCGATAAATCTGATAGATTTGTAGTATTCGATAGTAGATCTAATAATATTTGAAGCTTTCAATGGTAGTTTTGGTAGTTTTGTCCTTGTTTTTCACCCCCTTGATTGGAGCTCACTTTTAGTTCTTTAATCATCAAGTTTAAATATGATAAGAGAAGTGAAGGATTGGAGATATTCTTTAATAATCAATTTCAAACATTGTGGTGGCCAAGCCCATCCAATCAATTGACCAATCGATTGGTGATGGCCAATCAAATGGTCATTTGATTCCTATGCACATTGTTATTTTGTATAGGACACAACCAATCAATTGTGTAATTGATCATTTATTGATGTTAATAGAATATGAGTAACTTGGTAAAGTGACTTGAAGTTGCATTGAGGTGCTAAGGTTTCCTGGAGCTTAAGCATGAGGTGCAAGGCGAGGCGCGCGCCTCAATGAAGCGAGGTGCAAGTTGTTCAAGATAACCAAAATATTAATATTGGCAAAGTTTCAAACATAAAACAAATATTCTTAGATAGAGTCGAGTGGAAAAGAAAGATTCATGTAGTCGACCCCATTTGATGGGATTTAAGGCTTGGCTTGGTTTGGTTTGGTTTAATGACATTCAATATTCCAAAAATCATGAAAAATAACTTTCAACATTTCAAAAATAATAAATTATAACATTCAATCTTACTTTGCCCCTATACTATCTATCTTTCTTTATAAATTGAATAACGTGATTCATTCCTTTTTTTAGATAAACTCACACCATATAATACCTTAGTGGTTTTAATTTTAAAGGGAGACCAAATTGCGTAATAACTTCAATCATTGGATGAAACTGTTATAATTTATTACATTAAAAGGAATCCCAAAGCCACATATCCATCTTGCAATCCCAGAGCTTTTGCTTAATGCCTAGAGCTTTTTCTGATATGAAAATTGGGGCTCAAAATATGTTTTACATTTTATATTAAAGGGGTTGTAATTCCATATGGTTACACACACAAAATAAGGATGGAGCAAAAATTTAAATAAAGTGCATGAGGTGTGCGCCACTCCCTTAAGGCCCGCCTCAGGTGCGCCTCGCTCCTAAGCGTGCCTTTTAAAACACTTAGTTTGAATTTCTAAGAGTGGTATGTAACTAAAATTCTACCAACCTTTCTGTTGGTTAAGTGGAAGTGCCATAGACTAAGTAGGCTAATATCTTTCCTTTTGCAATATTGATTTCAATTTCTGCCTATGTAATACCCTTTTTTTTAATATAAATTTGATTGTTGCTCGTGTTATAAAATGCTAAAATGCAGATTCTATGAAGTCAATTTGTGCAAGGAAGCAATTAAAACGTGAATGCTCACTTTTTATAGCTTTAGTTTGTTTATTTTTTTGGTTTTTATGGGAATGAATCTTGATTCTAGAGAACTTCTTCAATTGTTTTTGGTATTGATTTTGTTATTTTTTTTTGATAGCTTTTATTTTTGTGTCACTGGTGTGTATATGTGAAGGTTCAATTGCTACCAAGACTAGTAGTGCTTCAACAGAGAAAACACAGGTATTGTTGATGTGCAATTTAATTGCTTTATTTACATTTATGTTATGAATTCATACAAACATGTTATTGATTGCTTTAACCAAACATTGGTTTTGTGTTTGTGATACTATATATTTGATTTGGTTTTATCTTTTTGACTGGATTGGTTTGAATCAAGATCCATTACAAGTTTTGTGGTGGATATGAATTTGTCCTCAACGTGCAATGAAAGTTGTGTATTGCCTTCATTGCACGATTAACATGAACCGTAAGCTTAATGAGGTCTACAAGAACCTAAGTGATTTTTTTGATCTTTATTATCTGTAAATCATCAGTACAACGCAGCGGAATAAAAATTATGGTCATACCTTTCCTGCAGAGTCTGAATAGAAAGGATCTCGGGGGTAAATCACGTGCTTCCTGAATCTGATCAGTCAACCCAGCAGTGGGGTGATATTACAACAGTGAATATCACTTACACAAATCACAGTGCAAACGGCTTTGATCGTTGTTTTTTTTTTTTGGGAGAGAGTCAGAATATGGGAAATTTCTGTGTGTTTTAGACTTGACAGGAGGGTCTCAATTTATACATGTATAGGGGAGAGAGGAAAAGCCTCCAGCCTTTATGGCTGGTCATTAATGCACCATTAACCTCTGCAATAAAGGCAGGAGTTACAAACCCCATTAATGCAGGAGTTACAGTTATAAATTCAAAGCATTGAAATGGTCATGCCACATGGGCGCCCATTTCTAACATCTCCCACTCGCACATGAGTTGGCATGACACTGCCACATCTCTATCTCAATCTCCCCAAAAAAATGAACAGTCTCATACTAGCCAATGCATCATGCGACCACTGAGAACACCTGCATGTGGGAGTTCTATACTAGAAACTCAATATGAGTCAGCATAGAGACATCAACCCAAAAAAAACAGAAATAGTGTCTCATGTACCCAGACCCATCTAGCTACATCAGTCCAAAAATATCTCTAATCCCTCAAAGAGCATGTTTGACTCTCCTAGGTCCTGCATTATATTCACACCCAATCAGCATCCTATAAAGAGCGATGTGAGTTGTCGACAGTGAATATAGAGCAAAGATGTAGAACTAGATGATCTTCCCTTCACCCTTATATCATTCAATTTGCAATTGACCGCTTTCCCAGTAATGTCCCTTAAAGCCAAATCATACATGACCGCAAGCAACATACCAAAGTGGCTGAACATCAACTCCTCATCTTATGACATAGTCAAAGGTCACAAAAGGCACAAAGTGAAGTCATTTAGGGAAAAATAACTTTTAGGACTCACGCGGTGAAGAAGCAGGGATCCATTCTTTCACCTCGCTAACGGGTCGATAAGCACATGCAGTATGAATGCATGTTATAGTGGAGTTACTCTTCCAAAGAGTGATGTTAAACTCACACACTATACAGATCTTAGTCTAGTTGCTTTTAAGCGCACAAGTCGCTTCCTAGCGTCTAACTCGAATTCTCTATTTGCTCGCCTCTCAGGCATCAAATGAGATCTCGCATCTGGCTATCCATAATAGGCACATCATGGAAAAGTGGGTACTCTCATTTCCATGGTCGGTCTCTAACAAGACCTCATCTTGGCTCCAACCAAGGCGACATAGCTAGTGGATAATCTTGGCTTTTCTAATTGCTTCAAATACAATAAGCCACTAATCTCATCCTTACTCACTACCTAGCGCTAAGGGTGATTGCTCGTGTGAGTGAGCCAATCTTGCCTGCTAACATCAATTTAATTATTTTGTGTATGCTAATTCACAAGCCATTGCAAAAGGTAGTAAACATAAATGTGTAATAGAAACAAATATGAATACTAATGGCATAAATATCCCCCAAAAATATGAGTTCAACTGGATACACATAAAAAAAAAATATCACCACCTACGTAGTCCTAAAGCCCTAACATGAGTAAGATAAACATCTCTAGCAATGGGCTTAGTCAGAGGGTCCGCAACCATACGACTCGTAGGGATGTGCTCCAGGATCACTTCTTTCTGCGCCAAAATGTCTCTGATAAGTTGAACCTCACATCAATGTGTTTGGTTCTGCCGTGGTATTTAGGATCCTTAGCGTAAGCGAGTGCAGCCGTGCTGTCACAATGGATAGTCACAGGGTCTGAAGTGTGTGTGACAACATCCAAATGCTGAAAGAATCTCCTTAACCACACGGCTTCCTGAACGGCAGATGAACAAACCACAAACTCAACCTCCATTGTCGATAAGGCGATACAGGATTGCTTCTTACTGCTCCAAGAAATAGCACCATCGCTAAGCATGAAAGCATATCCTGAAGTAGACTTACGCTCATCTAAGTCTCCTCCCCAGTCAGCATCACAATAGCCAACTAGATGTAGATCTGAACTTTGGTAGCAAAGTGTGTAATCTGCAGTCCCTCTAAGATATCGTAATATCCTCTTAACTGCTTTCCAATGAGCTGGTCCTGGGTTGGATTGGTAACGACTCACCAATCCAACCGCATAACAAATGTCAGGACGCGTACACATCATAGCATACATCAAGCTTCCAACAGCATTTGCATAGGGAACACGGGCCATCTTTTCAATCTCTTCTTGAGTCTTAGGACCCATATCAAGGCTTAGGCTCTCGCCTTTTGCAACAGGAGTGTCAATGGGTTTGCAGCTCTGCATCTGGAATCGCTCTAGGATAGTCTTAATGTAAGTCTCTTTAGACAAACCAAGAAGTCTCCTAGTGCGATCCCTAAGGATCTTAACACCGAGTACATAGCTTGCCCCACCCATGTCCTTCATCTCAAATGTAGAGAACAACCACCTTTTAGTGGCGACAATCATCTCCTTGTCATTTCCAGCCATTAATATGTCATCTACATATGATGACAATATCACAAAAATGTCCTTGGACCGCTTAACGTATACATAGTGATCTTCATCAATCATCGTAAACCCATTAGAAACAATAGCTCGATGAAATCTCAGATTCCACTATTTGGATGATTGCTTTAAGCCATAAATAGATCGTTAAAGCTTGCAAACTTTGCGCTCCTGACCTACTGCCACAAAGCCTTCTGGTTGATCCATATAGATCTCTTCATCCAATTCTCCATTGAGAAATGCAGTCTTAACGTCGATCTGATATAGCTCTAAGTCCAACTGAGCTACTGTGGCCAGGATTAGGCGAATAGAGGCAAACCTTACAACTGGTGAAAAAGTTTCCTCATAGTCCACACCCTCTCATTGGGTGTAACCTTTCGCCACTAGGCGAGCCTTATACCTTTCTATGGAACCATCCGCCTTGCGCTTGATTTTGAGAACCCATTTGTTCCCAATAGTCTTGCGCCCTGGCGGCAAATCAACTAAGTTCTAGACATGATTTTTCTTCATAGACTCTATTTCTTCATCCATTGCAGTACTCCATTCTTTACTAGCAGGGGATGAGAGAGCCTCTTTGAGATTCTTAGGCTCCATCTCATCACTTGGAGCAATCATGAATGCTTCCCCTTCAATCTCAAAACGACGACGGGGTATAGCTCCACGTTTGCTTCTACGTAGTTGAGAATCCTGAGAATCCTCATCCATTGGATCTAATCCATGGACAGGTAGATCGCTCCCACTGTCCCTAGGAGCTTGAGGAATTATCTCCTCATTCTCTACTAGGCTACTAGGTGCGCCTTCAAGTAGATCCTTCATCTCATAGAGTTCTACTTCTCTAGTTACCTCACCTCTGCTAGGGAAATCCTCCTCTAGGAAATCCACATCTCGTGACTCAATTTAAGTCACACTTCCATCCGGATGCTCCCCAACAAACACATAGCCCTTAGACTGCTCACTATAGCGAATGAAGATACACTTCTTTCATCTAGGGCCCAACTTCCCAAACTTATGAGAAGCGTTGTGTATGTAAGCTGCCGAATCCCAAGGCTGCAAATTGCCCAAATCAGGCTTTTTGCCAGTCCACATCTCATATGGGGTGGAAGGAACTGATTTGGAGGGCACATGGTTAAGGACGTAGGCATCAGTCAATAAAGCATCTGCCCAATAAGAAATGGGAAGATTAGCTTGTGCCATCATTGATCTAACCATGTCAAGCAATGTGCGATTCCTTCTCTCCGCTACACCATTTTGCTGTGGAGTCTTAGGAATTGTCAATTACCTGATGACTTCTTTTTCCTCACAGAGCACTTTAAATTGCTCAGATAGATACTCACGTCCTCGATCAGTCCTTAGAGCCTTAATGCTCCTGTCTAATTGATTCTCAACCTCATGAACATACCGTCTAAAGCAATCCAATGCTTCTGACTTGTGAGAAATCAAATAAACATGACCAAAACGCGTGCAATCATCTATAAATGTGATGAAATAAGGGGCTCCATGTCTTGCCTTCACATTCATTGGTCCACATATATCAGAATGAATAAGTTGCAATGGGACTAATGCCCTTATGGCTTTCCCAAATGGTTTCCTTATTGCCTTACCAGTAAGACAGTGCTCACAAGTGGGCAAAGTGACTCTAGCGAGTGGGCCTAAAAGACCTTCTCTAGCCAATCTAGTCATCCTGTCTTGCCCTATGTGGCCTAATCTGGCATGCCATCTCATAGAATCATTATCACAAAAAAATGCAATATTAGAAACAGAGCCATTGATATTTTTATTAAGACTATAATTATCCACATCCAAAACTAAAAAACCATCTGGAAGATAACCAAAACCATAAAAAATTGTTCCCAAATAAATGCTAGCACCATTATTCTCAAAACAAAAACTAAAACCAAGGCTCATCATGCTAACAACTGAAACTAAGTTTCGCCGAATATCCGGAGCATAAAGAACATCATGAAGATACAAGGTGCGCCCTCGTCGCATTTCCAGCTTGAATGTGCCAATGCCAAGCACCTCCACACTGGACTCGTTCCGCATGTAAACTTTTTTGCTCCCAGCAGGTACTCGACGATACTCAACGAACCCTACTCTGTCTCTCGCGATGTGGTCTGTTGCTCCGGAGTCTACAACCCAAAAATGAGGAGAATGAGCAATTAATGCTTGACTAGACACAAAGCATTGAATGCGAGAAATTAAGTAAGGGAGTACCTTATTCTGCTCAGGGTAATCCCGAGCGAAGTGTCCTTCTTTGTTACAGTTAAAGCATGTCAATTTAGCCTTTGCCTTCTTACCACCTCTCGTGGCCCTACGCTTGAAATTTCTAGCGCCATTGGGCTTAAGCGTAGCTGCTGCTTGCTCCTTAGGGGCACCTTTTGCTTTTCCACGTTTGAACTGAGAAGTCCTACGTGAGCTTGACTCAACCACCATAGCAGAACCATCAGACTTAGCCGCCTCAAGGCGCTCAGCCTGTAGCTCCAAATGGCGCGATATGTCTTCGAATGTTTTCACACCCTCATTATGCATCATGTTCTGCTTCATCTGCTCCCAAGAATTTGGCAGAGAGCGAATCACAGCTTGTACTTGCTGCTCTTGAGTCAAATTGTGCCCAGCAGCTGCAAGCTCACGTATCATGGCTGACATGACCCTCAAATGTTGCTTTATCGAGTGATGCGCCTTTTTCTGATATGAGTCAAACTTCATAGTCAGCCCACGTAGCTTTTCCAAAGAGGTAATACCAAACTTTTGCTTGAGAGCTTCCCACATCTCAAATGCAGTCGGGCAATGCTCAAACTCACTAATCAAGTCGTTGTGCATGCTGCTCAACATAGTAAAGCGCGCACACCGATCTTTGTTACGCCAAGTCTGAAAGGCTTCAAGATCACAACGATGTTGAGTTGTATTGCCCTGCTCTGGCTTAACCATCACTTGTTCAAGTGTGGTCAACACTTCTTGCTCATTGAGGAGGTATTGGATCTTACGGCGCCATATGTCATAATTGTCGCCATCCAATTTCTCTCCCTTAGTTAAGTCTGCCACCACTGTCTTAGCATCCATTTCTACATATAGAGCAAACAAATGCGCAGGGGATATTAATGATAGCAACACAAAAAAACAAAAAAAAAAATTTTGCAGCAAAAAAGAATCTAAATTAAATAATGATAATTTTACACATGTCTCAAGATCGAAAATTTGCTATGCTCGTAATCATCTCTTGTGCCTCTAGTGATAATTATCAAAATTTAATTTAATTCCATGCGCAAAAAATAACCAATCAATCTCCCACTACTTACGGCATATACAAAGCATGATAAATTCCATACAATAGCATCTTCATGTAAATTTACAAACAATTCATGCTATATAATGTGTACATATATGTACATGATTAAGAAAACACGAAAATACCCAACTAGGCTCTGATACCAATGTAAATCATCAGTACAACGCAGCGGAATAAAAATTATGGTCATACCTTTCCTGCAAAGTCTGAATAGAAAGGATCTCGTGGGTAAATCACGTGCTTCCTGAATCTGATCAGTCAACCCAGCAGTGGGGTGATATTACAACAGTGAGTATCACCCACACAAATCACAGTGCAAACGGCTTTGATCGTTGTTTTTTTTTTGGAGAGAGTCAGAATATGGGAAATTTCTGTGTGTTTTAGACTTGACAGGAAGGTCTCAATTTATACATGTATAGGGGAGAAAGGAAAAGCCTCCAGCCTTTATGGCTGGTCATTAATGCACCATTAACCTCTACAATAAAGGCAGGAGTTACAAACCCCATTAATGCAGGAGTTACAGTTATAAATTCAAAGCATTGAAATGGTCATGCCACATGGGCACCCATTTCTAATATTATCTAAAAAACTAAAACCTTAAATTGATATTTTGGAGTATTATTGTGTCCATCGATGGTGTTGGTTGTTTTATTTGCTTTGTAGAACCTGACAATGATGAAGATGAGATTCTGTTTTTTGTTTTTGTAAGTGTTTGAATTTTGTTATTTATTTATTTATTTGAATTGGGTTGAAAGCTTTAGTTTGTTTGGTAGTTGAGATAATGTGAAGGTGTGGAAATTAAAATTGTGGATGTGCTTTAGTTTGTTTGGTAATTGAGACCATGTAAAGAAACTGTATAGTTTAAAATTATTGAATTGGTGGATGTGTGATCCTTTTATTTGGCTTTAGTTTTTGAAAGTTATTTTTTCTCTTGTTTTTATTTATTTATTTATTTTTTCATATGCTTGTGACTCGGAATAGTAACTTTGGTTATTTGTTCTTAAGGAACCACAAAACACACTGAGTCATTCAATGTCTCTCGACTACCAAAGTTTAAATTATGTTTTAGAAGCTGTAGTAATCAGTGACTTTAAATTGTCAGAACTTATGTTTAGAAACAAATGTATCTTTGAGTGTTGAAGTTTATGCATAGTTGACGGAATTGAACTTGAAACATAGGAAATCAAATTCAAATAGCTGAAATGTTGATGACTCAATTTGTGGACATTAACATGGATGAATTGGTTTATAGAAACTAATGGTCTGAAATGTTGATGCTTCATTGATAGAAACAAATGAGTAAAAGTTGGAAAATGAGTCCCAACTATCGGTAGAGCACCGGAATTGGTAGCATAGTACTGGCGTGTGGTTAAATTATTAGTTGCTTATAATTAATTGATATCAGAGCATTGGCAAGTGTGCTTGCATTATTATTTGCTTTGTTTGTGGACATTAACATAGATGAATCGGTTTATAGACCAAATCAAACGCACAACACATGTACATATGAGGAATTTACTTACGGAATTTGTAAGCCATGGCATTATACTTATGGAATTTACTTTTCTTATGAACATGCTACTTAACGATTCAAGCGATTATTTGAAGATATGTATAAGTCATGCTTTTGCTCATGGCATTTTATATATAATGACTCGGATTTTAAATTCACATTGGATTGATGTATAGTGGTGTC
This sequence comes from Camellia sinensis, assembly GCF_055761805.1. Lineage (NCBI taxonomy): Eukaryota > Viridiplantae > Streptophyta > Magnoliopsida > Ericales > Theaceae > Camellia > Camellia sinensis. The sequence continues at coordinate 167,306,437 of NC_138970.1, forward strand.
CGTCACCTTAAAACTTGTATGGTTGTCGGACTCTTGATATTGATGGGTTGGCAAGTGAACTTTAAATATTATAATTGAGGACCCCTGGGTGATGTTTGGAACCTTGATTGAAGCCTTAACAAGGTATTTAGATAAGATTAGATAAAAAGCCCCAAATTTGAGTTTGAGTTTTTGACCAGCTATCACTCTTTTGCCCTTTTCTTTTTCCACACTTTGCATTTGGATGTGAGACTAGAACCATTGGAAATCTTAATTACAGGGCTTCGATTTGGATACAAGAACGACCTAGAACGGAGTTCCGATGAGAGAGTTATACTCATTTGAAGTTTTCATATCTGTGTTGGAAGCATGTCTGCTCAAGCGGGAAAATATGAGCTCGAGCGGACTATGCGAATTCAGCAGCTTAAAAACATAATTTTTAGCTCATTCTTTGTATTTTCCTTTTCCTTCTTTATCCCTCTCACCCTAGGTCCGAAACCCTAGGGTTTTGACCTCAAATACCTTCCATTTCCCTAAGGATTGGCTAAGATCTCTTACAAAGAAATGAAGAAGGCTTGAAGATCAACATTTTCAACCGATTGGAATTCGGATTGGTGATGGATTCTTCTCAAAGCTTGCTTTTCTTGCTTGATTCTTGAGGTAGGTGTAACAACCCTCACTCTACCCTAGTCACGCTTGCATACATTACATGATCTTGTCTCGATATGCTGCATCTTTGCAAACCTTGATTTGTCTTGCTTAAGTGTTCTCGCATGTTTTGTATCTTGCTTGGTGTGAGTTTAGCCGAGGTCATCTTTAGTCTAGAATTTCCTTGGAACCACTTTGTTTGACCTCCACCTTCGCCTTGACATATTGGCCGAGATGTCATTATCTAGGCCGAGGTGTTCATCACTAAGGCCAAGATGTGTATTATCTAGGCCGAGATGTTACCTTGGCACCTAAGTGATCTTGTCCTGGAGTGGTATGACCTAGACCAAGGTGTGGCACATCTAGGCCAAGGTGTGGCACAGCTTAGTCAAGTGTTGTCCTTCCTAGCCGAGATCATTGTTCCCCTACTTGCCGACGTCTTGTTCTTAGCCGAGATCATTACCCGCCGGAGTGCCCATGCCATCTTGCTTGTTGAACACACTTTGTCATAGTCTTGTCTTTTCACTCAGTCACCTTTTTGAATAGAACCAACCAGCTGTTGCCACGTACCCCTATAGAGGGTTAAGTCAGCCGGCAGACCCAGAAAATATACATTTTTGTATTATATCTTTGTCTTATAGAGAGAGAGAAGCTCTAGGAGGAAGAAGAAGTTTTAGAGTGAGAGAGTGGGCTTTCGAGCTTGATTCCTAGAGATCAAACCGTTAGATTCGTGTATTGAGGTTAGATTCTTGATTCACTTTTGTTGTTCTTTATGCTTATCTAGCAGCATTGCATGATCGAACCTATTCTGCACGTCATGTATTGATGTAAAGCTGGTTTTAGAAAGAGAAAATAGTGTTTATGTGTTCTTGAAGAAAAAGTCTAGTTTTGATCCGAAAGTTTGCATTGAGAATCATGTTTTTGTGTTTGTTTTTGCAAGATCTTCAAGTATGCGTACCCAGGTCCATGTTTTTGAACTCGTAGCATGGAAATCCCAGATTTTGTGATAACAGGTTGTTTTTGAGCATTCATATTTTTCATGTTCTTCATGCTCATGTTTTTCATGTCCATCAGCAGAGGGAAACCCAAATTTTCCCGACTTCTTTTCCTTGAATGTGGCCCTCGGGAACACACCTCGGCGAGGAGGTGTGGTACCTCGGCCAAGACCTGATTGGTGCCCAGCATGTTTTTCCGAGATACGAAACTATGTTTTGTTTTGATTGGACTTAGTTTCTGAAGAATGCCGAGATCATTTGTATACATATGAAGCTTATTTGAAAGTGCATTCAATAGGCTTTGCCATGTGTTTGTAGGACTTGGACTTGCCTTGACCCTGACGTTTGAAGAACTATGTGAGTGGTATTTTTAATAAAGTTATGTTATTAAGTTTTGATAAAGTTTTGCCTTGTTTGTTTTGGAAAAGTATTTGTTAAGCATGAATGACTATCCCTATTTTGTGTATCAAGTATTAGCTTTGGTTTTAACAATCTTTGAAAGTCCGCACGTGCTAGGGGACTATAAGCATTTGTAGCACAATCTTTGAAAGTCTGTACGTGCTAGGGGACTATAAGCATTTGTAGCACAATCTTTGAAGGTCCGTACGTGCTAGGGGACTATAAGCATTTGTAGCACAACCTTGTTAATGTCATCCCTTGGAACTTGAAAGCATTGAAAGACTTTGATTGTTGAGACTTGAAGGATTTGTTAGATAAACTTGATTTGCCCTTGGATTTTGTACAAGTTGTGATGTGCTTTGATTTGATAGAGATTGCGGATATCATTCATGCAAACCCCTTTATTATTTATACCATTCACTGAGTATCCAAGCTCACCCCTCTCTATATATATGTAGGTGACGAGCAAGACGGCGATGACGCTTAGGTGTACTTGCCACTTGTTTTGGATTATGCACTTTTGACGCATCTTGAAGATTATGCTTCTTAGTTGTATTTTATTGTATCTTGTATTTGATGGCTGAGAAGCCTTTTGGTCAAGATGTATTTTTGTACTTCATTTGGTTGTATTAAAGCTATGTAAGAATGTATGCCATTCCATTTAACTTATGCACAGCTCTTATGGACTAATTAAATTTGTATTTATTGCTTCTGCATTTGTTAGCCCCATATGTAATACTCTGATTGTGTGTGAATTTTTGAAAGTTGGCCTTCGGTAATCTCGGATTACTGGCCATCAGGGCACCATTCTACTAGGGGCGGGATGGGGTCGTGACAGTAGGGGTCCTAGTTCTCTTTCAATACTTCCATAAATAGATAGATTTGTGGTATTTTGAGTATATACATATAAAACTCACATTTTTGAGCATATAGTGCACATCATAATTTTGGGGGTTTAAGGTTTGAAGTGTTGGGGGTTCAATTGTTGGTTTAATAAGGTGGATTATGAACCTTAGGTGTTTAATCAATGGGAAGATTGGAAGAAAGAGTAGTGGTTTAAGAAGTTTGAATTTTTCTTGAAATTCTTGATTTTCTTGAAAACCGTAAGTTGATTCATGATGATAAACAATGATTTTGCCTAAATTGAAAGTAGAATCATGAAATTGGTAGGTTGAATTATATATATACAAGTTTAATTGGATTTTGGAGGTGTTTGAAAATTATGTTAAAAATTAGCGATTGAACCTTTGTTATGGTATGGATGTTGTAAAATATGCTATAATGTGAAATGAAGATTGGGGAAATGATTTATTAATGATATGGATGACATGAGCCTTGGGGTGAAACGATGAAATAAAGGTTTAAGAGTTCACCTTGAACTATGTTGAATTGTGTTGAATAGTGTTGATTATGTTGAGTTGTGTTGAATAATGTTGAACCGAATTGTGTTAGACTATGATGAATTGTGTTTGAATCATGTTGAATTGTGTTGAGTTGGAGTTGTGTTGGGTCATATTGAGTTTGAGATGAGTTGGGTTGGGTGGTGTTGTGTTGGTACCCGGGGGGAAGTTGAAAGATGATACGGAATTTCTGATAAGATGATGAAGTGAAGATTTAAGAATTTTATTGTATAATTAGAAAGTAATTTTATATCCCAAAACTAAAAGCCCAACTTTATATTTAACTCCAGTTATGAAGTTTTATTTTGGAAAATGAGGATACTTCAATCAACATTAAATTTATGAAATTAAGTCTATGTTGGGTTAAGATGAGTATGAATAATGATAAATGGGAGATTGTGAAATATGATGATGTTATATGAAAGAGTTGTATCAAAGAAAATTAAATGTTGGAGATTTAATTTATAACTGTGGGTAGTAATTGATAATCAATGTGTTTAAAAAAATTGAATTTGAAGACTTGATGATAATATGGAAAAGTAAAGAAATAGTTTGAACCCAAGAATTGTGAACACTATAAAGATGAGTCTTTGCCTCTATGGATGTGTTGTTATATTTATGTGTGACAAAACAATGAATGACTTAATGGATAATGAAGAAGGTCGTGGAACATATTTGTACTTGTTATGTGAATGTAATTTTAATAAATGGTAGATGTATATTGAATTAATATGTTACGGAAATAATGGAAGATGTGTTGGCATTATCCACTAATTGTAATGATGGATTGTGATGATATCTTGGGGTCCGTTTCCCGCCGTATTTGAGCCGACAAAGCGTGGCGCTTGAGATAGGTTCCGCCTTCCTTCCGGAGTAGCGCCAGGTAAAGCGTGTGGTATGTTGGGGTTCTGCGTTCCTTCCGGATGGTGACCGGTAAAGCGGGAGGTTCCGCGTTCCTTCCGGATGGTGACCGGTAAAGCGTGAGGTTCCGCGTTCCTTCCGGCTTGTGGCCGGTAAAGTGTGAGGTTCTGCATTCCTTCCAACTTGTGACCGGTAAAGCGTGTGAGTCATGGAGATGACTTGTGATTGGATCCGGTATTTGATATGAGATTAATTGAAAGAATGGAAAATGAAATCGTAATTGGATTAGGGATTGGTGCTGATACACTCAATGGATTGCTTGTGATTAAAATGGAAGATTATGAGTTTTGTTCTATAAATAATAGAGGAATTGAATTAAAAAGGGATTATTATTCTTGTGTCATGCTTGTATTCTATTTGGTAATGCAAACGTTAATGTGAGGTAATTGTTGGGCAAGTTTGAGTTGAGTGTATGAGGATTGTCTTTTTGAACATAAAGGAAATTGGATCTTGACATTGTGGAGTTATAGTGATTGGAAATAGTATAAGGAAAAAAAATGGCAATGAAATGGGGAATATTTTGGGAATTGGTTAATAATTTTTAAATGATGTTGTTTCTAAAACATGTTGGTTTCACAAGGATCTATGGTTTTCTAAAGTTAATGGACGAATTTTAATGGCTGAAGGTTTTTCTTAAAAGTGTTCAAATAGTTTTTGAGAAAAGGTACTCTACGTATGATATTTTGAAGTTATAAAACGTCACTCTACTATATGGTATCATCCTGCATGCATGATCATTTTCTATCTGTGTGTTAGTTATTGATTGAGAACTATGAGATTCCCACTGGGCATTAGTGCTCACCCTGTTGTTGTTTTACTTTTTTACAGGAAGAAAGTTTGGATTCTTTGATTGAAGAGTTGAGAAGTCCATGTGTCTTTTATATGTAATTTCATTGTAGATGTGATGGATCCTGTAATTGTATTTTATTCATTTATAGCTTCACAGTAGGAGATTGGCATGTATTGTTGACATTGTAATTTTCATTGAGAGAGAAAGAACATGTATCATTGTATTCCTATTACTCAAGTGTAATAGATATTTGTATATGTATAAAAAAAAATAAAAAAATATATGGACCTAAATTTACAGGCTTTGGTAATGTTTTCGAGTAATTAAAATTCGGGGCGTGACATTATATGTATGATGTCAAGAAAGACGTATGGACAACTTTGATATTTTGGTTTTTTGACCTAGTTGGGAGATAAGGAATTGATATTAGAGCATTGGCAAGTGTGCTTGCTTTATTATTTGCTTTGTTTGTGGACATTAACATGGATGAATCGGTTTATAGACCAAATCATACGCACAACACATGTACATATAAGGAATTTACTTATGGAATTTGTAAGCCATGGCGTTATACTTGTGGAATTTACTTTTCTTATGAATAGGCTACTTAAGGATTCAAGCGATTATTTGAAGATATGTGTAAGTCAAGCTTTTGCTCATGGCATTTATATGTATGATGTCAAGAAAGACGTATAGTGTTGTGTTTTGTGAAGGGTTGGCATCCTTTTTGTAAGGGGTTCAATTTTGGCTTTTGTTGGAAGTGAGTTTTAATTTTTGAATATTTAAAAGTGATACGTATCACCTCTGCTAACCAAATTTTTTAATGTGGCAGTTAGATAACCGATATGTGAACTTTGTATGCCTAATATTTTTTGGCGAGTTGGATATTAACTACTTTGTAAATGTATTGTATATCAATTATTTTATTGAAATGAATGAAATATGCCCCAAATTTTCTCAAGTGTTTAAATATTACATTTATTGGTGTTCATGTGATTTTTAATTTCTCTGATGGTTTGCTAATCAATTTTTTGTGAACATAAGCTGGTAACCTGTTTGGTGCAGCTGTGCGATTATGGATTTAAGTAGCAGAGTAGTGTTTGGTAAATAAGCTGTAAAATAGTTTATTGTTGTATAACTGTTATTTTTGCCCTTATAAGATATAAAATTTGTGATTTCATTTATAATACATTTTCTTCTTTTTCTTTTTCATTTTATTTTATTTTCTTTTCTTTTTCACCTTATTTTCTTTTCTTTTTTTTTAATTTTTTTTTCTTCTCTTCTTTCTTTGTTAATTTTTTTTGATTTATTAATTCATTAAAATTAATATTCATGTTCTAATTTATATTAATGTTATGATTTCATTACAAATTATTTTCATATATTCATTTTTATTATTTATAACTGTATTTCTTTTCTTTATTATTATTAATTGTGATTGTAGTATAAAAATTATCAATTGCTCAACAATTATTAAAATTAGTATCAATTATTATTATTATTATTAATTTGTTCATCAATTATTAAAATTAGTATCAATTGTCCATCAATTATTATTATTATTATTATTATTATTATTATTATTATTATTATTATTATTATTATTATTATTATTATTATTATTATTATTATTATTATTTTCATATTATTATTATTCTTAGTAAAATTAGTAAACTTATTATTATTAGTGTCAATTAATGGATTAATTATTATTATTATTATTTTCATTTTTAGTATCAATTAATATATTAATACTAATTCATTAATATTTAATATATTAATATTAATATATTAACACATTAATTTAATTTATTAATACATTAATATTTATTAACATTTTAGTTTATTAATATTTATTTTTAATACTAAAATTAATATTTAATTCTATCAATTATTTTTTATTAATATTTATTTTTTTCTAAAATTATTTTAGTTTCCTTCTCCTCTTCGTCCACACGTCGCCGGTGGCAAAACGACGATGGCGAAGCGACGGACTAGAGACAATGGTTAGTGTTTCAGATCGAGGAGCTAAGGTTTCATCGCCTCTAGTTCGTGCGAGAGAGAGAGAGAGAAAGAGAAGAGATCGTGATCGCGACGGGGCAGATCGCGATCGCGGCGTCGCTAGGGTTTCCTCTGGTTCGTGCAAGGGAGAGAGAAATAGAGAGAAAAGAGATCGCGACGGAGCAGATTGTGATCGCGATGGGGCAGATTGATATCATGACGGCGCAAGGGTTTCCACTTGATCGTGAGAGAGAGAGAGAGAGAGAAGAGAGGCCGCGACGGAGCAGATATGGATGCTGTGCTGTGTTGACCCCTTATCGTCTCTCCTTCTGTCGCCGGAAATCGCCTCTCTCCTTTCGTGAGAGGGAAAAAATGAGTGTATTTTATATATATACCTGGTTCACTTGTAATTACTTCAAAGTATGAAGGACATTTAAGTCTTTCACATGCACCTTGTCGATTAAGCTGAAAATTATGCACCCCTTCCCTCACTCAACCAAAAGCTCATTTTTCACTTATAAAAAGCTATAATCTACACCCATTAAGCTACACCAAACACTCTAAAATCACTTATTTTAAGCTATAAGTGGATTTAAGTTGAAAATAAGCTTTGCCAAACAGGCACTATATATGGTTTGGATTTGATTGATATTTGATCCATGACCAATTGTGTAATAATATGAATTCTTTTGTAACTAATTGATTTTGCAATAGATTAGTAGTGAAATTGTAAGATATTTGCTCACCAATCAATTGTGCAATTAAATGAGAATTAATTTGATAAGTAGTTGAAAATTTCATAACCAATTGATTGTGAGTGAAATTGTAAAACATTTGATCATCAATCAATTGTGCAATTAAATGAAAATGAATATAGGTACTTGACACTTCATAACCAATCAATTGGAAGTACAATTCTATCACCAATCAATTGTGCAATTAAATGAGAATGAATCTTATAAGTACTTGATAATTTCACATGCAAAGATTTTTTTACAACTTAGCTTGCACATGTTGCAGCATAAACAATTTGGTATCCAAATATCATATACATAGATTGGCATCCAAAAAACAATTTACAATTTGGACATATAGTAGTTTGTTTATAGATGGATTAGCAAAATCAAATTTACATCCAAATAGAAATTATCCAAGTATACATTCATCCACATAAAAATCATCCAAATTACGTCAACCAAATATTGTTCAAAAACCAATTTTAAATCGTACATTAGTCTAATTGTTTATAAATAAAATAAAGGGGGGGGGGTGTCACATATTGGAAGGGGGTTAGCCATTGGTGTTCGTTTCTCTTTACTATAGGAACTTCACATGTAGATTAGTATAAATCAAAGGAGACTGACATGGAAATTTACATGAAAAAAGAAAAGAAAAAAGAAGATGGATTCATAAAATTGCCCACAAAAAAATAAAAATAAATAGGGAATGCTTCCAAGCATAATGATGTTATGATGGAGTCGAATCTCCAAAAGCCATCTACTAGATAAGTTTGAACAGCCTCATCTATAATTGACACTACTTCTGCAACAATTTTACATCAATTTAGCTAGTTTCAATGGAAGAACATTTAAATGGATAACAATTACTATAAACAAAAAGTTTACATTAATGAAAAGCAGGTGCCTCATTTGCAACAAAGGCAAGCTTTTCGTTGGCAATTTCCTCACAGCATACACCATAACCCTACGCATATAACATTGGTCTAATTACCCAGTTGTAGTTATAGCAAAATTGGGATGAAGCAAGGAATCAATTCTAAAATAGAGTATTTTAGGTTTTTAACTATTATAATCTTCAAAAATATATGCAAGCTTCCCACATTCAAGAAGCAAAATACATTCACAAGTCTGGTTGTTTGGAAAGAGAGAAAATAGTCAACAAGCAACTACCAAAAAGTCAACTCTTCTATCTACTTTTTTGCAAGTCTTTTTGTAAAAAGTCAAAAAGTAAACCAAAATAGCCAATTCCCAAATGAACCCTCAATACTTTTAAGCATATGGTGAAAGTAGAAAAATCAATGTAGGTTTAAGAACAAAACATATGATGTCATTCTTGAAGTACATCAAAATATTCTATCAATTTACAACACTGACAGACATTACAAGTTGATAAAAACACAAAACCACATGTACTACTCTTAAGGGTAAAAAACACTTACCATAAAAAAGAGACAGTTTAGACAATTCCTTGTGACTATGAACAAAGGCCCATTTAGAGATTCTAGTGAAGAGAGAAACATGTATCCTAGAGCAACAGAGTGAGGGAGAGATATACTTTCATATATCCTACCTTAACATATTTAGAACATAAATCCTTCTTGAAAAAAATATGCAAAGTAGATTATATAAATAGAACATAAATCCTTGAAAGCTTCAGAAGGAGTACCACCTACTACCTGCTACCAAACTCATCCTATGTCAATTTATACCAAGCACAGACAGATGCATCAAATTCAAAACCTGTGATTTACCTAGATGAGATTGGTGATGATACTCGAGAGAAAAAAGAGAATGTCCAAACAAACAATAACCCGGTCCACTGCAAAGGCAAAGTTGTTAGGCTAATAACAGAGTAGTTATGGGAGGACATAACACATATATTCAGTGGTCATTTGAACACTTTGTGAAAGAAGTTTAAACCCAAAAAAAGTAGCATGGCATAGAAATATATAATATTAAGGTGCCAAGAATGAAAAAGTCATCAAGAGGCATGAACTTTAAAATAATCAGAGAAAAATACCTTAATGACCTTACAGCAGTAACCCAACTACCCTCACTAGTAGGCAAGAGACTAAGATAGACTCAATCAGCCACTCCCTGCAATTCCACAAACATGAATTTCAAAAAAAAAAAAAAAAAAAAAAAACCAAGTAGCGATAACTTCAATAATTACAACATTATGTACACCTTCAAAAAGTTTAACAATGGATACATAGAACCAAACCTAGAAACCACCATTACAAATTGCCTCATCAAACAGCAAATAATTGTCCAATCCACACCAAATAAAGCTCTAAAAAATTTTACAAGACAACATTAAAAGGAGTAATTTTCTTAAACGAAGCATTTTAGTCTTTTCAGTTTGTTCTTTTTTGTTTCCTATTTAAACAGACCAGCTCAACAAAAATTTCAAGTCGAGGCTCCAATTTAATAACAACTCAACCAAACAAGTTACTAGTTCAAGAAATTATGACTAGAATAATAAAATTTAAAAGAGATTAGAGCAAAATATAGACAAGTACACCCAATAACATGACCTCTGACAATTTGAGCTACTTTACAATATAAATCAACTCATTAAACACTAAAGTGAAACTTGGAGGTGAAAGTGTTGTCCACTCATATGCTTACACCCTGCCAAAGTTGACGGGAGATATTTGATGGAGTATTGACATTGAAACTTGACTGAAACTATGTAAACTTTTGATTGTCACAATTGAAACTAAAAACAAGGTGAAACTTAGGTCAAAGTAAAGGGGTGCAAAGTGCATGAAATTGTATTTCATAGAAGGTAAGGCCTACTCTAAGTTGTAGCTTTACAATGACATGGCATATAAAAGGCCGGTGGTTATTATTATTATTAGTAAGATAGATTCCTAGAGCATCTTGCCCTTTTTTCTATTAGTAAGGTTCTCAAAAGGTATCAACCAAGCCAAAACTTGAGTTTGATTGCAGGGGCACACATTAGTATGCCAACAACATATAAAGGCTTTTGTTGCTTTCTTAAAAAACTTTTAGAAAAAAAAAAAACCATATAATTCAACTCATTAAACACATAGTCTAGAACATATGCATATATGTACGTGTGTGTGTGTACATAGTGTGCAATTCATAAGAGTAAACTAGCATTTGATACGCAAAAGAAAATAAATAAACAAGAGAGAAAAAAAAAAAGGACAAAATGAATTAAAAATCATTGAGCAAATATAATCTAAACCAGATACACAAAAACACAAATATTTAGCTCTTGAAGTAATACATTTGCTTTCATCATATATTGTAAAACTGCCTATAAATCCAACCCAATATTACTTTGAGCTACAAATTTCCTATCGATTGAATATAAACAAATAATTTATTATTTTTTAAATATAAATTCCACAACCATTGCCACTAGATCCGCAATTACGTTAAAGTCCCAATGTTTTGAAAAATAGGTTTTAAGTTTTAAGGGCTAAAAAAAGAGACCATAACCTCTTCCAATTCCTAGAATAGAAAGCAGACTTCAAATAGGGAATGACTATATTATACGAACCCAACTGTCTTTGTATTTTCGTTCACCAAAAAAAAAAAAAAAATTTGTCCTCATATTTTTGGGTCATTTTTGGTTTTAGACCAAGACCAAGAAATTAAAAAGAAAAAAAAAACTATCAACATTACGAATTGCAGAGCTATTTTCGCTGATAAGGTTTTAAAAAGGGCATTGTTGGAAAATAAAACGAGTAATGCTATGTAAATATAAAATTCATACATAAAATGGAACGATATGATTGCTCAAGCATATTGTTTTGACATTGCTTTTGTGACATTCTGTATAACAATTATGTTTGTAAATCAATTTTCAAATTTTAAAAAAAAAATGCAATCAATACATGAAATTAGTGAAGTTCCCAGGAGAAAGGGGGGAACAAAAAAGAAGAGAGAGAAATCACACTTTGATTGACTGACCTAAGCAAATTACTCTCTCTCTCTCTCTCTCTTTAAAAACCACTGGGAGACAAAATTTAAAAACTCTTGATTCAGATAACTTTTTGTTCCTCTTCTTCAAACCTTAACCAATTCAGCGCATTGTTGATAAAAAAAAAAAAAATCGGGAGAACGTGGAGGCAATTACGAGAATTATATATAGAAATGAAGAAATCATTAAATTGGAAGAGTTTCGAAATCCAACATAAGTAAATCAAGAGAGAAAATTGACTTGAAACTTCAGAGATTCGCAATGCTTCGCTGAAATTGAGCAAGACCGCAACAAAAAAACCAGTGATCAGTACAATGGAGTATGTGTATATATATATATATATAGTTCATATATACACATACTGTACCTTAAATACATACATGTATTCCCATCAAAATTGGTAAAAAAATTGATTCAAAAAATTGAAAATAGGGCTAGGGTTTAGTGAGAATCACAGAGTAAGAATCATAGAGTGAGAATCATAGAGTGAGATATAGAGAGAGTAAGAGAGTGAGGGAGAGATAGGGTTGCTGCTCGCTGGCGAAGGGAGAACCGACTAAGTGAGAGCAACAGAGGGAGAGTCGACGGAGTGAGAGACTTGTAGTTCAACGATGGAACCCAACAGAGGCTTCTTGTGTTACACAGAGGAAGATAAGAAAACGGAGAGACGAAATAGAGACTGAGTTAAGTGGGATAGAAATAGGGGTTTAACCGGTTTCCTCGATTTTCAATTTTTTACTATTAAACAATTGAATGATCTTGATCAATTATTTGTAATCCAAGGGCTAATAATTAAATTGGATATGGTGTGTAACCTTAAGGGTTTTCTTACAAAATTTTCTCTCATTCTCACAATATATATCTATATAATAAAGTAGGATGGTTTTTGAATTTGTCTAGGAGTGTAAAATGGTTCGGGGCCTGTGGGCGGCCTGAAACTCCAGGCGGGCCAGGCCAGGCCCGAGCCCAGCCTAGTACCTTGGGCTTGGGCCTTCCATTTGGGGCGGGCCCAGTTCGTTGCCCTGATCTGACCCAAAACAAAAACAAAAAAAAATCGACCCCTGCAGGCAGCCTCGCCCGACCCACCCATCCGGTCCTCTCTCTACCAATGGTCAAATTTCAAAAAATAAAAATAAAAAACAACTTGTATTGGTTAAATAATTAAAAAAATAATAAATAAAATAAATAAAAATATTGATCCTATAAAAATAAAAAAATAAAATAATTAAATAAAAATTAATCTTGTAAAAATAAAAATTTATATAATTAAATAAATAACATTAATAATTTAAAAATAAAATAAATAATAATAATAATTTATTAAATTAAAATCAAACTAATTAATAGTTTTTTCTTTGGCTAAGAGAGAGAGAGAGAGGGAAATGGAGTGTGACCCACACCCATTGGCCACACTATCACTATGGCCGGCTGCTAGCGGCCGAAACAAGAGAGGAGGAGAGAGAAGAGAGAGAGAGAGAGAGAGAGAGAGAGAGAGAGAGAGAGAGAGAGATGGAGTGTGGTGTGGGAGCCTATAGCCTACTTTACTATAGCAGACATGAGTTACCTATAACTATTACAAACATAAAATAACATGTAAAAGTGGTGAGCAAATTTAATTTATTGAAAATATATTTATTCATCATTAGGATAGACTGTTACGATAGACTGACAGAGAACATAGAAGAGAGTGGAGGCAAAGTTATAAAATACAGAAATGATACATCCCTCTAATTTGGGAGCTCTAAAAGAGTACTAAAGATGTGGAAAATCAAAAAAAGAAGAAAAAAAAAAAAAACAAGGCTAAAACATCACATCCCATGAGACACACACCAATTAGACCTATTAGAGCTCCCAATCTTTTTTCAATAAAATATTTTGTATATACAAGAGAGAATCCCTGAAAAGACTAGAGCATGGCAATATTTTGGCTTCGTTTGGAGAAAAGGTTGGGTTGAGTTTGGGGCTATTTTAGCCACAAAAAGACAAAATAGGTTTTTTAACCCAATAAGACAAAACATCACATCCAACCCATAATCATTACATTATTTCTCTCACAAAAAGTCAAAAAAGCCAAAAAATCCTTCCCAAACAAGGCTTTTTAGCCCCAGGCTAAAACAACCAAAAAACCAACCCACTTCCCAAACGAACCCTTTGATATCTATCTCTAGCTCCATTATTTTGGTCAAAAAGAACGGTTGCCTCTCTCGCTCTTCGTCCCACCCACCCCTACTAGCTTAGTCGAAATTGGTTTGTTGCATCTCCTCGTCAATCATTCAACTCAAACGGTAATATATATACAAACGGTCATAATTCAAACTACTATAAATATCTTTCATTTTTCAAAATAAATCTCACAACAAATAATTCTTTTTCTCTCTTAAACTCTCTCAATCTCTCAATTAATTTTGAAGTGTCATCTCTAAGTGACAATTGCTATTGTGCAACAATGAACTTTTATCAGAAGAAGCAAATTTCTGTATCACATTTGCCAGTCGATAACATTAATTAGTTTAATTAAATTTATTAGCTACTCATTTTTTTCATTAATTATTTGTGCACATATATTAATTATTATTTTTTACTAATTGTATTTACACATTGTTTAAATTAATTGTTAATTCTTATATATTGTTTTACTTACATTACAATGGATCCTAATATGCCTAATGTTTATGTTGAAGTTGATACATATACTACCCAACATGAATCTATTGATTTTTCCTTCTAATATCCCTCTTTCAACAGTTGGATCATCATTTAGGAGCAGAAGTAGTAGTGTTTGGGAATATTTTGAAAAAATATCTATAAATAATCCTGATGGTATAATTACATTTAAAGCAAAATGTAAATATTGTGCACATTTACTTAGTGCTGCATCTGCAGGGGATACTAGTCATCTAAAAATGCATGCTAACAAACATTTACAAAGTCAACAACTTGATATTCGAAGTCAAATGCAATTAGGGGCTTCATTAATTGGCAATTGGCAAACATTTTCATATAGCCCTATACGTGCACAAAATTCTGCAGTTGATTATATTATTAAAAAAGAACAACCTTTTACTACTAGTGAATGTCTTGATTTTACCGAAATGATTCACGAAAGTTTTGCACCGTAATATCAAAGTTTTTCAAGAAATACTACTAGAAACAGAATTTTAAAGAAAATTGAGGATGTTAAAAGTGAATTATTTAACATCTTTAAAAATTTGAATGGAAGAGTTTGTTTAACATCTGATCTGTGATCAAACAATGGTTTTGAATATCAATATATCACTACACATTTTATTGATAGTGATTGGAAATTAAATAAAAGAATTATTTCATTTAAATTAGTTGAACTTCCATACACTGGTCATTCGCTTGGTGTAGAAATAAGAAATGTATTATATGAGTGGGTTTTACAAAATAAAATATTTACGATTAGTTTAGATAATGCATCATATTATAATCAAACTGTAGTCTATTTAAAATCAACTTTACAATTACTTGTTGATGGTGATTTATTTCATGTTCGTTGTTGTGCCTATATTTTAAATTTGATTGTTAAATAAGCTATGCATGTATACGAAACTTCTATACTTGTAATAAAAAATGCAGTTGTTATTATTATGTCTTCTGGTAATCGAATTTCAGAGTATAGAAAAATTTGTCAACGAGAAAATATGCCATTTAGAAAATTAATTTTAGATATAGATAGTAGGTGGAATTCAACATATAATATGTTAAAAATAGCTTGTAAACAAAGAGGAACAATAGATTTATTTTTTGCAATAACATCAATAGGAGGAGTACTGACTCCCACTAAACTTAATTGGCGCCAAGTAGCCTTGTATAAAGATTTTTAAATTTTTTTTTGATATTTCAACAAAATTATTTTCTTATATATATATTCCTACTTCACCATTTGTTTTACATATGCTAGCAAAAATAATTAAAGTTTTTGTAAAATATATGGGTAATGAATATTGTATAACCATTATTACTTTAATGAAAACAAAATTCGATAAATATTTTGATCCTTTACCTCATCTGTTAGGTTTAGTCATAATAATTGATCCTAGCTAGGTGTAAAGAAATTAGTTTACAAGAATTTTTAGAACATATTTTCATTGATCAAACACAGTTTGCCTCTATTATGCAAACATGCAATAGATTATTTGAAGAATACATGGCAGCTGCATCTGTAAATACACCTATACACACTACACTAGCAGTCTCATCTTGAGGCGGGAGATTAAGTGTTTTTTCAACAATAAAAAGTAGAAGAGCATCTCAACATACAAGTGTAATAGTTTTGAACTACAACATTATTTGGAAAGCCCATTAGTGGATGATTCCGATGATTTTGACATTTTAGAATAATGGAAACAAAATGAAACTATGTGGCTTGTGATTTCACAGATGGCCCGTGATATACTAACCGTTCATATTTCTACAGTTGCTTCGGAAACAGCTTTTAGTGTAGGTGGACGGGTGCTGAGCGATTACCGGAGCAGGCTTTCACCCCAAATGGTTGAGGCATTGATAATATCTAGAAATCATATGCATGCGCTGACAAAAAGACAAAATTATAATGAAAATGAGTGAATTCAAAATGATTTGGATGACATATCCTCTAGCAACATGACTAAAATGTCTGTCTTCTCCGATGATTGATCATCAATTTATTTTTACTATTTCATTTCATTTCATTTTTATTTTTATTTTTTTGGTATTAGATTATTGAGGTGAAGTATTATGCATATGATTTGTAAGCTAGTAGGTGCTAACCTAGTTGGGATGTACTTGACCTATAATGATGCAATTACTCTACCATCATCAATAATCTACACCTATTTTATTTAATAATATCAATTTTTGTAATATTTTATTTCATTTTGAAATAAAAATTCATTTAATAAATGTTATATAAATAATTTAATACTATAATATTGAAAGTTTCATTTTCATATATATAAAATCATTCATTTCGAAAGAAAAAAATTACATAATTGCACACTTTTTTGGGCCATTTCCTAAAATAAGCCAACCTACTAACCTATTTCCCAAACTAAGCCTAGTTTGGCCTAAATTCCCAAAATAAGTTGAAGTGTGTTTCCAAAACACACTTTCAGCATGTTTCTGGCCTAGGCACACAAAATGAATAAAATCATAAAGGCGAGGTTACAAATCATGCTTTTAATTAAGAAAACGTTGTTCCTATTAGCGTTTTCATCTTTAGTGAAAGCATGTTTTAGAATCGCGCTTTCAATAGAAAGCGTGGTTAGAAACCACGCTTTTAAAGAAAATTTGCTTTTAAAAGAAAGCGTGGTTCGTAACCACGCTTTTAAAAGTTATATAAAATGGCCCACCCCCCTCATTTGCAACCACGCTTTTTATACACTTCGTTTTTTCCCCCGAACCAGTCTCCCTCTGTTCTCCCTCTGCTCTCACTCTCTCTTTTCGTGGGGTCTCTGCTCTCTCTCTCTTTGTGGGTCGCTCTCTGCTCTCTCTCTCTCTCTCTCTCTCGCTAGTATGACTGTCTGTCTCTCTCTCTCTCTCTCTCTCTCTCTCTCAGTTTGAATTTTATATGTGTTGATTTTGTTTGTGAAAATGTGATTGTAGGTACAATGTGGGTAGAATAGGGTTTGTGAATGTGAAAATGTTGGTAGAATAGGGTTTGTGAATGTGAAAATGTTGTGAATTGAAATTGATATCAATGTGGGTAGAATAGGGTTTGTGAATTGAAATTGTGGTTTTGAATTCACAAAATAAACCATAGCCCTAACCCAATTCTAGGGTTTCAAATTGAACCCTAGCCCTAACCCAAAGTTTGTAATGCAAATTGAACCCTAGCCCTAACCCAATTCAAGGGTTTTCAATTGAATTTGAATTCACAAATTAGGGTTATGATTTTTTATTTTTTATTTTTTAATTCACAATTGAATTCTAGGGTTTTTATTTTTGAGTGGCAGACAAATGTTCACAAAAATAATGAAAAATAAAAAATTTAAACTCTCTTAAAACAACTAATAAGAATATTATAAAATTTGTAAATTTTGGTGAACATTTGTCTGAATAATGAATAATTCTTTTAAACTCTCAAAATTGTAAACTCATAATTCTGGTGAACATTTGTCTGAATAAAAATTGTAAACTCTAAAAAATAATGAATAATTCATTTAAACTCTTTTAAGGACTTTTTTATTTTTTATTTTTTATATTTATTAGTATTGTTTGAACATAATTACTAAAATTTGCTTATACGGATTAAGATATTAAGGAATCATTTCAAGAATTGAAAAAGATAAAAATAAATAAATAAATGATTTTGTTACTTCATAGTTTACCAAAATTCAGTACACAATTTTTAAAAATATAAAATTATATGAAAACAATAATTTAAATGCAACAAAATTTCACTTAAATGTTACTCTTCTTATATTTTTAATTGCAAAGTTACTAATTAAACTTGCATAATGAAGCTTATCTATTATATCATTTTCAATGGATAATATAATAAACTGCAAAATTACTAATTAAACATTACTCTTTTTATTTATTTATTTTTTGTTTGGTTGCTAGCTGAATTAAAAATAATAATTTTGGACCTTTTGGATTTGGACTCCATTTGAGTGAGGCTTATTAAGAATATTTTAATTTTGAACTTAGTATAAAATGTATAAATTTTTTGGATCCCAATTTTTACATAATTTTGATTTTAAACTTTTTTTTTTTTTTTAAATGATGGACTCAAAGTTAAGAATGATAATAGGGCAAGCCAATGTAGGGATCCACTCATATCAGATTGAGAGAGATAAATACGGACGCGGTAATTTTATAATCTTAAGGATTGCGGTATTAATAAAAATAAGAGAAGATATAGTATATTATAGATAATAATTTATAGGTCATGCTAAGGGTTGTTAATAAGTACCCATAACAAGATCAAAAAAATTATAATCCCAATATATTTTCCCATATATTCCAGAATATTTTTACACATTTCAATACACTTTTAATATACATGCTACACACTTTTTCAACACTATCAATAAGTGTTAGGGCTTATGTATATAAAAAATAATATTAATAATAAGCCTTAGGGCTTTTATTAGCATTTTTCATAAATTATAAAAAATGAGACTTAAAAAATGTAAAATGAAAAATAAAGAAATGAAAATGAGTGTTTTAAGTATAATATTTAAGTGTTTTAGTCTTATTATATTTTAAAAAAATTAAATTATATATATTATATAAAACTATATTTGATTAGTATATTGGAGATGGGGGTGAGAATAAGAAAATGCGTCCCCACAGGTAATTCTATTTAAACATCCTTACTTATCTTAGGATATACCATTTATTCATTTTACACCATACACAAATTAAAACTTTTAATTTTGTCTCAATACACATCATTTTACACCATACACAAATTAAAACTTTGATTAGTATAATGGAGATGATCTATGCAATGGATGCCAGGCAAGAGGAGAGGAATGCTATGAAGGTGGTGATGATCGGAAGGGAGGGAGGTGACTGCTGGTGGTCAGAAATGGCAAAGGTTAGGGTTGAGTTGGGAGGGAGGGAGGGAGGGAGAAAAGGAGGGGTGTGTTGGTAATTTGATTGAAGGATAGAAATTTAATAAAAAAAATTTAAAAAAAATGTGTATTGAATTAATTAAGTGTATGAAAATAGAATTTCCCTGTCCCCACCCTATTTTCTCATTGAAGTGATATTGGGAAAAATTACCATCTCTATTCAAAACTCAATTAAGTTATTATATTTGAATTTTGTATGTAATTTATTTTTTTAGGTACAATGCACGAAATAGAATATTGTGGTGTGTTCCTATGGGTTGGATTGAGATTTTTCTTCTAGGTGGACCTATGATGAGCTCTTACCATAAAAGTTCTTGAAGTGGACAAGTCACAAGTTTTTTTTTTTTTAGTATACCAGTTTTCTAACAAATGTAAAATATGCCTAATTCATGTAACTCAGAAGTAGGTGCAAATGTTATGAATTTATAATTTTATATTTAAATTTTTAGATAGTTTTTGATAAATAAAAAGAACAATGTTAGTCGGTTTGATTAATAACGAAAAAAAAAATCATTTAGCAAATATTAAATGTGATAGTGATTGTATGCAGGAAGCGTTCCTTCTTTTTTTTTTTTTGATTTTATTTTTAAATGTGACATCCTTCATTTATATAATACAATACATTGCATGTCTATTTGTGTCAAAATTACAATATCAAATTTAAATTTTAGTACAAGTTTTAATTTTTAATTTTTATATTTATATTTATTTTTTTTTTGAGAAAATACAAGATTTAATATATTATACATCTAACAATAAGTCATCTAATAAAAGAAGTCTGAGTACAAAATATAAAATAAATCCTAAATGGAGAAAAAAAACCTTCACGCAGAAAAGATACGAGTCTCTACATAGGGAGTAAAAAAAATCTCCACGTAGAAATGAAACCACTACAGAGAGAGAGATTATTGCAACACAAAATCAAAACAAAAAACAAAAAACAAAACGATCACCACCAAATAAATAATACCAATCACCTTAATGATCTTAATGATTTGGTCATTGTCACAATTGATAGCTTTGATACTTCAATTCCTGCATCTACGTTAAGATGTTTAAAAAGTGAAAAATCTAGAAATCCCTTAGATATTGATTTGTGATTATGTATCAATTTTAAGCAGTATATAACAATCCCAATCAAACAATCAAGACAAATCAACACAACGATTTTAACGTGGAAAGACCACAATTGGAGCACCTCCAATTGTGATAAAAAATCACGGGAAACAGCCACAAAACAATCCACTAAGAAGATATAAAGGAATTACATAGGTATACTCTCAATTACCTAGCGAATCCACGTCCGAATTGAACCAACCCCTATGTGTCTCTTCCAACCCCGTCTTCACCTTGGAATTGTCTTGACGATGAGCCACTCCAGAATCCACCAAAGCTTCAGGCTCAAATTCTTGAAAATCCACCGAAGAACAACTCTCTCTTTTGTATAGAATGAACAAACAATCCTTTGATGTATTCTCTTTAAACCATGAGTTGAATACTCAATGAAACATCAAAGAAAACTAGCAAAATAGCCCCATATATAAACCCTGGAACCCAAGAAGAAGATCTGGAGGTGTAACCCTAGATTTGGAGCAACATGCGAATTTATAGAATCTGAAATCGCGAGGTCCGCTCCAGTGTGGGAATGGACGCTCGAGCGAGGACACTATATGACATGTTCCAAACCAGGATGTATGCTCGAGCGGGGATTTCGACGCTCGAGCGTGAAAACACGGATCACAGTATTTTTGCAGACACGCATACTTTTGGAACTCACAAATCTCCGCTTGAGCGGGGGAATGTCTGCTCGAGCGGACAAGCAACTTTCAATGCACTTTTGCATTTTGCTTCAGGGGCGCTGCCCCTGACCCCGCCTAGGCGCTGCCCCGGACCCGCCAAGGGGCGCTGCCCTCTGGACCCCCGCGAGCTAACCGGGCAGCTCAATCCCCGTCATAATCAGCGAAGTGGCAATCTTGAAGCATTAACATCATAAACTTCTCTGCAAGGCACAATTCGGG
Organism: Camellia sinensis; assembly: GCF_055761805.1. Lineage (NCBI taxonomy): Eukaryota > Viridiplantae > Streptophyta > Magnoliopsida > Ericales > Theaceae > Camellia > Camellia sinensis. The sequence goes on from NC_138970.1 coordinate 167,327,872, forward strand.
TTGGATTCGCATCTAAACACTCATAGTCTCACTGAAATAAAAAGTGCGAAAACAAGTACAACTGAAAGAAGTTTTGTCAAATGGGATTGCCAAGAATCAAAACCTAACAATCTCCCCCTTTGGCAATGCCGTGACAAAACACACCTAACAAATGAAATCCTAATTACCCCAACCCATTACAGCCAACAAACACAAACTTCTTTCTCAAGGTTAAGATCTGCAAAACAGCTATTAGTGCCACAATCTCCAAAACAACTATTAATCCCACAAGAGTATATGAAAAAGCAATAAACATATGGCTAGATTATCTTGAAGCATGAGATGGAAAATGTAACGCCCTCGAAATAATAACATTAAACCCATCAATATAGACATGCATTGATATATAAAAGCTTCACTTTCTTCTATTCATCAGAGTTCCATTACCAAAAAGTATTACATGTTAACGACAAAAGCAAATGCCCTAAAGGCTTACAGCTTTCCAAGTTAACACTTGGTTACAACAAAAGAGTGCTAACTCATTTACACATTAAGCCCTTGGCTTGAATATACATGTAATACGTCAAAGAAACTAAACAACAAAAGTCCGCCCGCCTCTAGCCTCCCAAGCTACGTCCTTGGAGGTGGCATGCTACCTGTACCTGAAAATGATATTCCCATATAGGGTGAGCCACAGCCCAGTAGAAATACACTAAACCAAATATGAACAATGACTAAAAGATTAACAATTGATAGATGGCCAACACTGATACTTTCCCTTATCACACTTTACAGTTTCATGACATACAAGTCTATGTTACAATCCATTTTCCAATTCCTTTTAAATTCTCAGTTTATAACCATGGCTTAGAACCTGGCCAAACAACTCATATGAGACAGTAACTCATATTAAGCACTTTCCCATTTCATAATAGATAAGCATACTAGCTATATCACACACCAACAGATAAGCATACAAGCTATATCATCACTTCCATAGATATGCATAAGAGCACTATTACACTTCCAAAGACAAGCATATGAGCTCTGTCAACACATTACTAGATAAGCATATGAGCTCTATCTATGGAGTCCATCCCCTATCTTCTCCCAACAACATCCGGTTTAGAGGTCCATCCCCTATCTTCCCCTAAACCGTGGAATACATCCCCTATCTCCTCCAACACGACACAATGCATATAAACAATAATTATACACATCATCACACAACACATAAATTTAATGTATTCTTTCAACCGTCATATTCAATGACACATTCCAGTGATTAGTTTTAGTTTGCCTAATCATCATGCATTGTCTACAACAATCAAGACTATCCTCCACCGATAGCCCAAAGCAGTTATTTCTATACAGAAAATAAATGCAACAATGGATATATATAATCAACATTTTAACCAGGTGAGTGATAAATAATCCAACTACACCCTTTAATTCCATACATTTCCAAATCAATTTCTCATTTCCTCATCATTAATTATGCAAATCAATTAACCAATGTAATTAGGGCATATTCCATAATTAGCATTACAACCCTTAGGTTCCATTTTCATTAATGTTTTAACATTAATTTCACTTTTGCATGCCAAACATGCATCTAGGTTTTATATAGCTAAAACCCTAACTTTTGTAAATTTACACAAAAGTCCCAAACTTTCACAAAATTACCAAACCAACCCCAACATCTCAAAACACTAAAATTTAAAGACAAAGCCCATAGTGAGGAGTAGGTTATCCCTACCTCGAAAGATGACTCCCAACCAAGAAGGTGAAGAAAACGGAAATGCTCCAAACCACGAATTTCTCGGATTAAAAGATAGCCCTCGATGATCAACAACTCTTTTGTAAAGGCCAAAGGTGAGGAAATCACTCCTACTAGATCAATACCTAGAGAGAAGTCAAGGTTTTAGAGAGAGGAGCTCTCAAAATGGGTTTTAGAAAAAGTAGGAGAGAGAAAGAAAAGTAAAAAGTGATTTAAAATCACCCAGCGGATAACTCATATACGCATAACCCACTCGAGCGGAGAACACAACGCTTGAGCTCCAAGAACAAAAATCTGGACACGCTCGAGCGCAATAAGGCCCGCTCGAGCGCCAAGACACAAGAATAAAGCACTTCCGCTCGAGCGCAAAAACCAATCCGCTCGAGCGTAGATTTCCCCCTCCTAGAACTTACACCGAAAAGGTACCACCCGCTCGAGCGCCACCGCTCGAGCGTAAACAAACCCGCTCGAGCATAAAAATCACATCTGCAGAAGTTTTGCAGGAACACGAAATACTGGAGGTGTGCAATCCCCGCTCGAGCGAAGAAGACCCGCTCGAGCGGATCGCCTAAACACTGGACAACAAGGAATTGAAACCAAGGCCTAACCAACCTGTAACAACCCTGCTCAAAACATCCTAAAACTCAATCAAGTGGAATTAAAGGACGGCAACAAGATAGATACCACTACCAACTTCACGGAACCGAGTCCGGAATACAACAGAACAGTAAAGGGACAATCGGGATCGCTATAACCTCCCCCCCATAAAGAATTTCGTCCCCGAAATTAAACACAAGTTTTTCAAAAACAGATTTTCTCCATTCTCAACAATATTACGACATAATATTAAACATTTCGACCCATTACCGGTCAATTCCATCTCTTTTCAAGAGGCATTTCACAACATATATTACAAGTGCATTATCAACATGCATTTTTATTCCATTTCCAACCATTTCCAACATACATGGTTCACAGTTCATATCATAATCAATATACATGATACAACTCCAATTCTACAATATAGCCAACTGTAGACACCCCATTTTTGACCGTCCTCAAGACTTGGACATCACCGTTTGAACACCCGGTGATCATCCATATTTGTGCTGGAGGTCTCGGCTACGCGCTTTGCCTCAGGATCTCCGAACTCGACTGTTTAGTGTCTGGTTTTGCACCAAACACTTGTGTTTTGCCTTGGAGGGGCAGGGAATGCCTTGTGAGACATCCCCACACATCACCGGCCATGGCCAGAGGCCACCGGCTGGTGTTTTGTTCCCATCAGCAATATATATTGCCGGTCGGCACTGTTTTTTGCCGGTCGGCACTCCTTTTTTACAAAATGGCAATTTTGAGCAGCCGATTACTGTTCATCTGCTTTTGTAGATATTTTAAGACAGCTGTATGTCATTTTGTTCCCCTCCGTACACGTGTATGGAGGGATGGACCCCTTGTTAGCTTACCTTGTAAGCTTTACAAGATTGGCTCCTCCATAAGAGGAGCCCTCCCCTCTTGGCTCTAGGTTAGAAATTTTGGAGAGAAAATTGGTGTGAGAGCTCTGGTTTTAGGTTTAGGGTTTGATATATATTCTATTTCTATACCTATCTCTCATTTAGCCTTTGTGTGTGTTTAAGTGTGTTTGTGTCTTACTATTGCACACAAACACATAGTGTTACACCTTTGCTTGATTTCTTGAAGGACCAGAGGTTGTTCTTGAGGTTCTTGAGCTGTTTTGAGCTCAAAGAAGCTGTTGGAGCTTCATCTTTGAAGAAAGTCAACAAGGGTAAGAAACTAGTCCTATTTTACCCCATTTTTGCATTGTAATTTTACCTATCTTGAAATTGTTTTTTGGTTTTGAATATAATACAAAAAAGTTCTGTTTTTAGGACCTCTAAATAGTTTATTTAGGGTGTTTTGTTGTTTGAGGCTGTTTGACCCCTCCTAAGCCTTGTAAGGCTCCATTTTGTGCTATTTTGAGTGAGCTCCGAGACATTGGTGTTTGGGCCTCCTCACCACTGAAATCTTGATGGATTTTAGAGGTGAGGATGGTTCCTTGAGGTCCCAAGAAGGAGAGGGCCACCCCCTCTCCTTATTGTCCTTGAAATGGACCATTTTTGGCCTCTTGAGGGAGCACCTAGCTAAGCTTCATGTTGGCCATGCCTTAGTTGTTTTTTTGTGCTTATTATGTCATAATATGCCTCTTTTTTTTATTGGTTTTGGTACACCATGCATGCTTAGCATACCTACCTTGTAATGCCACTTTGTTGCCTTAACATGCCTTAGGTTGTAAACCCTTGTTCTAGCATGTTTTAGGCTTAGCTTTGTGAAGCTTTTGTGCATATTTTGCCATGTTTAAGGTCTGTCCTAGGTTGTTCGGGTCGGATTTGGCATGCTTAGTATAGCCCCTTTGCATTCCGGCTTGTTGGCCTTAAGTGTGTGAATGTATAGCATGACATTCTTGCATTGATTTAGTGGTTTGGAACTAATCACCATATCATTTTAGTCCCCTTTGCATGCCTATATGCTTGCCTTGGATGTCTCTTTGATGCCTTATGAGCTTGTGTTATATGCTCCATGTTGTGGCCATTGTACATGCCTTTGAATTTGAGCCACTTAGATGCCATCTAAGAGTCCCCTTTGCATGGTCCACGTCTGCCTTGGACCTGTTTTGAGCCCCCTAGGCCTTGTGAGGCTTGGTTGACTTGGTCATGGTTCAAGCCCCTTTGACTTGCTTCAAGTACTTGGGCCATTCATTGCATGCTTGGTCTATTTTGTTTGCTTGGTTTGACACCATCTTAACATGATTTTCAGAGCTTAATGCATGTCATTTATCCATGTTTGCATTCTCTTAATTGTGCTTGAGAATTGCTTTTAAATGCTTGAAGTATTGGATATCCGTTGCATGCATGTGTGTGTGTGTTTTAGTCCTTCATTTTGGGCACTATGGCCACTGTTTTGGGCTAATTAGAGCTGCCCAAATCATGTTTAAGTCCAATCTTTACATATTGTTACATGTCTTACACTTTGCATGCTTTGATTGCACCACGTCTTGCATGTCCACTAGCTTGCATGCTTGTTCATTGCTTGCTTGTTTGCCTTGCATCTAGCATGCATGTCTTGTTCCTTGATCTAGTGATAGGAATTGGGCTTTGGTTTGTTGGTTTGCATTGCATTTGACATCAAAATGTGCACACTTGGTCCCTTGGGCCATCACGCATGGAAATGCGCGATTGATGGTTCGAGAACCAAGGACCATGTCCCTTTGAGTCACTAATATGATAAGGGACATGATTGGTGCATATATGGCTTGAATTGCATTGCCATGCTCTGCCTTGCCCTCTGTTACTGTCAATTGCAGATTCTGCAAGAACTTTCTGCCGACCGGCAGTGTCTAGTGCCGACCGGCAATCCTTTCTCTGCCGATAGCCTCAACAATGGCCGGTGATCATACAACACTACCGGTGGAAATTCTACTCAGCCGGTGGTGTCTCCCAATGTCCAGAGAAGCAACTCTGAGACTTTGACAGTCTTCAGAGGAGCAGAGCAAGGAAAATAGAGGCAACCTAGGCATGGCAGTACACTTCCGAGCAGGACCGAGCACGCATCTCACTGAGCTCTCTTCCCGAGGCGGCTTATTGTTTTTCCTAGCTTAGTTAGTTTGTTAACTAATTAGGTAATTTGTAATAATTAATTAGCTAGGATAGTTAATTTATTATTCGATTTGTATTATTCTTTTTGGTCCCTCCGAGCGAGGGTAAATTTGTAATAAGTGTGGGTGCGTGTTTGTGCATGTCTTCCAACCCCCACTTCTTTCTTCCCTTTTACTTACCTGCTTTGATGGTTAGTAATATTTCATGTTTAAATTAGCATACCTTATGTTATGCATGCGTGCATCCATACATTCGTCTTGCATGCACCGGGCTCGGTACATCATGCTAACTGCATTTGTACTTCAATTCCAAATTGAATACGTGCATCAATTGATTACATTTCACATGCCATGTTTAGGTTAGCCGAGCCTATACTAGTAACATTTTGTATGCGATGCATTAGGCACTTAACATGGACTCGGATCATGCATTATTTACTAACGAGTTTATTGTTTTGGCACGGAGTACGATGTAAGTATTTTAAATGCTTTAGCATATCGCGTGCGTGTGAATGCTATCATGACAGCATGCTTACCATGTGGCTAGATGCTTATGTGATAAACTGTTTGAATGCCTATGGGTGAAGGTTGGATTGCCTGAGTTGGAATAGCTCATTGAAATCCATGTTTTTTTTTAGCCTACTTGCGAGTAGCAAATTTCAAAATGTTTTTCAAGACAAACGGATATGCAGTGTTTATTTCCAAATTAGGCAATCTAGTCTATACTTGTTTGCTGCGCGCATAACATAGTAATTCTAGGCTAATAAATGGAATAAGAACACATAATATTTTCAAAAACGGATATCACGGTTAGTAGAGGCCGATCTTCGGATCGGGCGAGAGGGGGTGCTCATAGCTGACCTTCCCCAATCGTACCCTAGCTCCCGAGCCAAGACAACTCCGGTGATGACGGACATGTGGCCTTCGGCACCGAGTCAGGGTTTCCTAAATTCCCCTATTTAAATATATTTAGGTGGCGACTCTATATCTGGCAAAGCAGTCCATGTTTGGCACTTCTTTTCAAAAAATCTGTTTCTCAAAATGATTTGCCGGATTTGGACTCTTTGGTTCAAGATTAAGAACCGTGACACAAAATCGAGTCTGAACTGTAGCAGCGAGAGGGCCCCCCACGCGGGCGCGTTTACAGTTTCTGGCGACTCTGCTGGGGATTATAGAGAGCTTGACTCAAACTCGTGATATCCTATTTTGATTTCATTTATGTGTCTCTTTGCATTGCATGTGCATTGGTGCGCCTAGGAACACAGTGTTTGCCATCTGCCATTCCTGAACGGTTTGCTGGAGGCTTGTCTTGTCAAGGCATGACCATAAGGCTGACCGGTTATGGGCTCTGACAGTATGGGAACATAAACCCCGGTTTTACCGGGGCACCCTTTGCGACCATTCGACCTAGTGCATATTCGGATCCATAGTGACCATTCCAAATTAAGACAGGTTGCTTACCCGATGTTAGGTTGTTTGAAAACTGTTGCGTGCATAGTGGAACCCTAGCTCCTGACAAAATAGGACAGGGAAACCCTACCCCAACATAGGGGTGTTTTGGCTTTATTTACTTGCTATGTGCTTTAGAGTGTTTCTCTACAGGGAAAGTACATATCAGTTTGCAAGTTTGAGTATCAGGCCCGGGCCCGAAGGCACCAGTATCAGTGTTGTTAAGAATCAGTTATCTGCGGGTATCAGGCTCAGTTTTTGGGGACAGTGATTTCTGGGGAACAGTGATCAGTAGTAGAGTGCAGTTGTTTGGCTACGCCCGTGTTTGATCTGTTTGGGCTGAAATTCTATTTGTTGTCTCTTTCAGTTCGGACATCTGGTACAGAATAGCTAGTGCTCCCCCTTGCTGAGGCAGGACTTATGATGACTCAGAATTCAGAAGAGATCGTGGTTATGACAGCTGCGTTAGAGCAAGGGATCGCTCTGCAAGGTGAGACCAATGTTGATATGCCACATCCACCCAGGTCGCCTGTTGCGCACCCGGTCTGGGCCCCCCAGCTATACCAGGCTCGCGAGCCTACTACATTTGAACTAATGGGGATGATAGGTGATCTCCAGAGGTCTGTGGCGGATCTTGCCTACGGAATGTCAGCTTCACCTCCAGCTGCACCATATGCCGGGAGTTTTGTACCCCAGGAGCCCCCGCTATTGGGGCAAATTGTGATTGAACTTAGCCAACCGGAGATGGCCTCCAGCTATGGTAATGACATATCAGCATCAACCCAAACCCTCGATCAGGCTGAGGCTAGAGGAAAAGACAAAGTGAAGGCAGATGTCGATCCCATTGAACAATTGCTGTGGGCAGTCGAGGCTTTGAAAGCCGCGGGGATGAACAAGTAACAGATATTCGCAGTTGTGGCAAAAACTATGGAGGATGCTTTCCCCACTCCACCTGAGGGTAGTTCAAGCCAGTCAGAAAATCGGGATAGGCCCCGTCATGCCAGAACGGTTCCTCCTGTTCCCGCCCCTGCACCTGGGAAAGATCAGAAAGCTAAGGTGGCGCCTGCCGACCCTTTCGCTTGTGCGGCTAGTAAGAGCGCTCAGACTTCAAAATACCTGCCCCGAGGGCGCAGGGTCTTTCATGCTCTCTACATGCCTCTGTCTAAGGCACTTCAAATCCTTGCTGAGAGGGGACACCTTAAACCCTTGGAGCCTCGGCCTCTCCCGAAGAATCTCCCTGCTACGCATGATGCTGCTCAGTACTGCGCGTACCACCAACAGACAGGCCATGCTACCGAAAATTGTTTTCGCCTCCGTCATGAGGTGCAAGATTTGATTGATAACGAGGTTATCCTCCCGCCCACCTCAGCCAAGTCCGTTACCACCCAGCTATTGGATTTTGAGGACACAGATACTACAAGTATGTAATCAGAAAGTGAACCACCTGCGGGCGGCATTTGGTATATTTTGGATGTGGCGTCAGGCACGCATTTTTGAGCATTTGTGAATGCTAGCTTTGTAAATTCTGGCTTGGGTATCGAGTTAGTCTTTTGTTTTGAGTCTGTCTCTTTTGTCTTGAGTCAGTCTTTTTGCTTAAGGGTCTGTCTCTTTGTATCGAGTCAGTCCCCTTTGTATAGAATACCAGGTGATTCCGGGGTTGTTGCCACGAACACCATTTTGTCTTATAATTACCCGTTTTTGTTTTTAAGTCTGTTTCTGTCGAGGGGCCAGTTACACCAACAAATCTGAATGAAACAGCTGTTGCTATCTCACTTTCATGCTTGCTTTCAGTGTAAGTTCGTTGTGCCAGAGGATTTGATCGGGCTGACAATACATCTCGCCTGCTCTCCTGCGCGCCAAACTCATTACATTAACCTAAGTTTTTCAAAAACCCCTTTTGAACACTGCGGTGATAAAAACGAAGAGGAAGGAATTCCTCGGCTTTTGCAAAATTTTGATCATTTTGAGAGAAGGAGAGGCATGCTAAGCCTTTTTATGAATGAAATCATGCTTGTCAGCGTGAGTACTGGAAAGGACCCTGGCTTAATCCAGATTGGTTCCACACTATCTTCGGCACAAGCGATTTGTCGCTTTCTTAAAAACTTTCAAAAACAAATGTTTTACGCGGCCCTGTGAAGACCTGTGTGGAATCGCTCTTGAGATTGTGTAGCCTAGGATCGCTCTCAGCCTCAAGATTCGACCTGTTGTCTTGAACCTCGAACTCATTCGGAACATTCAATAGTCAACTGTCAGAGGAGGCCCGTGTGGCCAGTTTTGAAGCAGCCTTCGAGCGAGAGGCACCAAAGCCGAATCAAAAGGATTAGATCTCACCAAAAGAAGCTCATGGAGCAACCATGATGGATTCTTCTGCAAATCAGTGCAACAGCCGTTCTCCTAGACACAGAGAGGCTTCAACTTCAAAAACCATTTGGCATGGACTTGTTACACTTTTACCCTTTGAGAGGCTCGCTGGGCCGAAAACCCGGAAGGGCGGCCCAGGCAAAAGTTAGAGCAAGAAAAAAATACCAAAAAAGGAGTAAAAGCAAAAAATACAAAGAAAGCAAAAAAAGTACAAAAAAAAGAAAAGAAAAGAAAAGAAAAATGCGAAAAAGGAAAGAAAAAGAAATGAACAAAAAAAAAAGGAAAATGAAAAGAAGCTCGCAAGGTCGAAAACCCGCATCGGGCACCTTGGCAAAAATTAGAGCCTAAAAAGTGAAGGTTAAAATACCCGAGTGTACCTTAAACCGGAACTACGTAAGGCTTGATTCCCATGTTTGCGATACGTAGGCAACTTCATCATGAAGTCCAGCCCCCAACGCTTTCATAGCGTCTCAGTCCATACAATGGTTTCGATTTCATCCCAAAGTCTAGTCGCCAACACCTTCCAAGGTGATTGTGTCCATATATTTGTTATAACCGTCTTCGTTATCTCTGTGTCCAAGAGTTCGACCACCACCAATGAAGACTGTTTGCGGACTGCTGCGGCACCATCCAAACAAGGGGCAACTTTCCGTTGCCACGAGTTGCCGTGAGCCGCCATTCAAACCAGGGGCAACTTTCCGTTGCTATCCACCCCTTTTAAGCAAGGGGCAATTTTCCATTGCCTCCGATCTGAGGTTGCGCATCTCAAAGAGTAAGTTCCATACTCGTTGAGCATTGACTGTTTGCGAAATAGTTTTTGAAAATTTTTACTGAAGTTGACTATTGTCTCGAAAACTATTCCATTTTCCAAAACTGGACCATTTTCTTGGACCCAAAAAGGAAACTTTTCAGCGCTCATAGCCTGACTCGCATGATTTTCAAATCAAAAATCGAACAAGTATGTTAATCTAACTCTCCTTTTGATCAAAACTGTTTTAGTAGAAAGCAAAAACAAAAATGGTCAAAATGATGAACCAGGGGCACAGTTGAGTCAGGCGTTCTGTCTTCCCCCGTCGTCAACATACTTGCCAGAAGGGCATTCTACCCACCAGAAGAAATAGCCGTGAGTTAACGGTGTTGAGCATGAACCCACACCTTCCTATTTATCCATCAATCACCCCGGGGAGGGATGAAAAATGAGAGAATAAAGAATAGAGAGGTGTAAGTTGAGAGAAAAGTGAGGAAAAGGGTTTTGAGAAAAAAAAGAGAGCCTGAGGGCCGAGCGATGTGAGAATCACAAACGAGAAAAGGGTGGGAAACAATACCCAGAGAAACCGGCTCCTCGTGATCCGATGTCCCCCGTCTTCGTTAACGCGTTTGTACGTCGTGTCTTTTGTTTTGTTTACCTCAACCTTTGTTTTAGGTTTCTTCCGAGCTTGTCTCATTGTGTTTAGGTCGTGTACCCTTTTGTTTGAGTCCTCCCCGCTGTGTTCAGTCGTAGGCTCGATACCCCGGTTGAAAACCCTTATTTAATTTTGAAAATCATTTATGCTCAGAATGCTGTGCCATTCTCTGTATTTGATTGTGTTTCAACTCCAGCTGGTTTCACCTCCGTAGCCCGTCTTGTTAGATTGGGCTGTTTGTTCAGGATTTGCTGTGTGTAAAACGAATCAAATGCTGTGTTACGGGCTGTATGTAGATTAACTCCCAGTAGAGTAAGGGCTGTGTATCCAGAATCAGGCAGTGGATTGCTTGGGTTTATTTTGCTGCTGGCTATTTAGTTATCTGATTATTACAATGCAAGTGTTCAACATTCAGACCACAGATCAATTCTATTTACATTGAGGTGTAACATGATGTGATGCGATGCAATACATGAGATATGTAAATGTAACACTTTTTACGCAAAAAGTTTGTTCATTTCATAATCTTTTTTTAAGTACAAAGTTTTGAAGAAAACAAAATCTGCCTGCGGCAGTACAAAGTATCCTAACTACCAACAAAAGGGAAAAGTACAAGAAAGAAGAAAAATATCAAAAAATCTGTATCCGTGTCCAGCGGCTCCGAGGGCTATCAGTCTGTCCTAGTCCTCTTCCTAGACGAAGGTCCAGGAGCATCATCAGCATCATCATCAGAGCCCGAGCTAGAGCCGCCTCCGGTTTCCCCCTCCGACGACTCTGCCTCCGACTCTGCCTCTGCCTCTGCCTCGGACTCGTCATCGTCATCACCATCATCAGGGGTCGGCGCCCGAGAACTACTCCCGACATGAGTACGCCCTCCCCTGGTACGGGAACGTGCAGTGTCTCCACTCCCTCCTCAAGAAGGAAAAGAAGGCCCAGCTGGAGCACCGCCCACCGGAGGAATCTGGAAGGGAGGCTGAAAAGCACAAAAGGCAAAAACATCAGAATACTGTGGACAGTGTATTAGTGCAGAATGCAGTGTATGAGTACAGTGTGAGAATGCCGTGAGCAGTTTATCAGTGTAGAATGCAGTATACAGTGTGTGAATGCCGTGGGCAGTTTGTCAGTACAGAGTACAGTGTAGAATGCAGTGCATGCAGTGTGTCAGATGCTGTGAGGTCAGTGTATCAGGTGTTGTGTCGTGTATCAGATTACATGAATCAGCTTATGAATGGTTTGAGGCCGTGATCAGAAGAACATACCGGAATGCTGTAGAGGGCCAGGAGGTCAAAGGTCCACTGTAGCATCCCCATCATGGAGGCATTCAACTCCACGGAATGTCGGGTGTACCCAGAGGACGCCTGCAAGAGTATAAGATACATCAGTATTCCGCGGGATATCAAATAAACTGAAATGAAATGCAGATGCAAGATGCAAAATGAAGTAATACATACCGGAGGTAAGTCGGGGATGCCGGCTAACTCATGACCAGCCCAGGGAGGAGCAAAAGGGATCTGATAGGTCGCCCAATCCTGCCCTCTATATGACAATACAGTGGGCAGGGCGGGCCAGCCAGTCCCCCGTCCTCCCCGAGCTCCGCTCCTTCCATGCACTCGAGCCCTCCTCGATGTGTCCGCTCCAGCCCCAGCTCCCGCTCCGGCTACTGGCGCCGCTGGCCTCTCCCCCTCAGCTCGACGACCACCGCTCAAGGGTCGCATAATATAGGTCCGGACGTACTCTACATAGTCGCCCTCACCTCTGTGATGCTCCTCACTCCAGCCGATGGTGAAGTCCCGCATCTGCTCAAGAGAGAACCTCTCTGTATACCTCATATGCGTAGGAGGCGGACCCGGCACTATCTGCTCTGGTAAACCTAGGGTCTGACGCAAGAAACGCTCGCCCAGGTACCAAGCCCGACAGACCGGGCCCTCCAACAGAATCTGACAACGGGCAGTCTCCTCTGCGCCCTCATAGTGATCCCTCACCGCAGCCGGTAACGGAGCCCAAGGCTAGCAAGTGATCTGAAAATGGAATACAGTTCATTATCTACCGTTATTGAAACTATACGGTGCGAAGCAAAGGCAAAAAATAATAAACTCTAAAAAGTTGAACATACCTCCGCGGCGGTGATGGTATCGAAGTATCGGCGGAAGAAAGTAAGAGACTCCCGTGGTCTCCGCACGCATCGCACATCGAAGCGATGAGAGAAGGGGACGTCAAGTGAGATCTCCTCATCGGGTACTGGGGTAAGCCTAGGAAAGTAGGCATACACCCATAACTGCAGAACAGATATCAGTATGACTGTCAGATAAGGCAGAATACAGATTAAAGCAGAAATAGCAGAACCGTGTGTTGTGCAGTGTATTGTGCAGAATGTACAGTGTGAGCAGTGTGCAGTCAGTGTAAAGCCGAGTATATGTGTGCTGAGTGTGCAGTGTACAGTCAGTGTGGGGCAGTGTACAGTATATGTGTAGCGTACAGAATACAGAAAGCAGAAGACAGAAATGTAAAAAAAAAGGAAGATGACGTACCTCCCAGGCTTGCCAGTAGCCACCAAGGAGCTGTCCGCTGAGGCGGGAAGAAGAGCTCATATAACCGTATAAAGTGGCCAAAGCGGCGCCACCCCAGTCGTAATGGCGGATCTGCCTGACGTCCACCAGCGCGGTCAGCAGGCATAAGGGCACGGTGTTCGCCCGATCGGCGAAGAGAGTCGTCCCGAAGAGGAACATGAGGAAGCCCCGCGCATACCGGTCCACCTCCTCTGGGGACATCTGTGCCTCCTCTACCAAGGTCGGCTGGACCCGAAAGTGGCTCTCAAACCACAAATACCTGACGAACCCCGCTCGAGAGAGGGGAGGCTGCGTACCAAGCAGGTATAGCTGGGCAGCGTCCCACTCATCCATATCCGTGTCGAAGGGGATCGGATCGCCCCCCACCCCAATGCCAGTAAGCATCGAGAAGTCGTAAGGGGTCATCGTCATATCCCCTGCGACGGAGAAGTGAAAGGAGTCGGTGGTATCCCACCACCTCTCCGCTAGAGCAGCAAGCAAGGGCCGACAGGTAGTCAGTCGAGAGAGCCCCCTGCAGAAAATGCCAAAGCCGGCCTCGTCAATGATGTCACGAACCGCATCTGGTAGCTCGAGGTACCACTCCCGGGCGACGATGTTCCCATACCCACGGATGGTATGGGAATCCCCCTGTAATCAAAACAAAACAACAACAAATGCAAGGCAATATTCAAAATGCAGTTCTAAGAAGCATATAGGTATACAGCATGTGTGCATGTTTTCAAATTCAAACGAATACCGGGTGCCGGTGTGCTTACAGTGAACTACAACGTGTGATGTGTCAGCATGTTTGGGTGGTTCAGGGCAGATGTAGCATGCGTGCGAGTTTTAACAGATTCAAACAAATACCGGGTGCCGGTGTGCTTACAGTGAATTACAACGTATGATGTGTCTGTGTGTTCGAGTGGTTCAGTACAGCGTAGCATGCGTGCATATTTTCAGACTCAAGCCAATACCAGTTACCAGTGTGTATGCAGTGAAATACAGTGTGCGCCGTGTGCTCGGGTGATTCAAAGCCAGTGCAGTATGTGTGCATGTGTCAATCCCAAACAGATATCAGTTGCACGTATGTTTACAATCAACTACAGTATACAGGGTATTTGAGCTAAAGCAGTTAAAGAGCATAACCAGCTACAGCAGTTTTGCATCCTACATTGCAGAAAGTAAAGCAGAGAAGGAAAGTTACCTCAGAAGCGCCGAAGGACAGGTGGGAGGTAGTGTAACAGCGCCCACGTGGGACCTCACGCTACAGTTCGGACTCGCGATTTGTGTCACGGTTCTTAATCTGAACCAAAGAGGCCAAATCTGGCAAATCGTTTTGAGAAACAGATTTTTGAAAAAGTAGTGCCAAACATGGACTGCTTTGCCAGATACAGAGTCGCCACCTAAATATTTTTTATGGGAGAATTTAGGAAACCTTGACTCGGTGCCGAAGGCCACATGTCCGTCATCACCGGAGTTGTCTCGGCTCGGGAGCTTGGGTACGATCGGGGAAGGTCAGCTATGAGCACCCCCTTTCGCCTGGTTCAAAGACCGGCCTCTACTAACCGTGATATCCGTTTTTGAAAACTTTATGTGTTCTTAAACCAATTATTAGCCTATAATTACTATGTTATGCGCGCAGCAAACAAGTATAGACTAGATTGCCTAATTTGGGAAATAAGCATTGCATATCCGTTTGTTTTGGAAAATGTTTTGGATTTGCTACTTGCAAGTAGGCTAAAACACGGATTTCAATGAGTTCTTCCAACTCAAACAATCCAACCTTCACCCACAGGCATCCAAGCAGTTTATAACACATAAGCATCTAGCCACATGTTAAGCATGCTGACATGGCAACATTCACACTCATGCGATATGCTAAAGCGGAAATACTTACATCGTACTCCGTGCCAAAACAAAGAACTCGTTAGCAAACATGCATGATCCAAGTCCATGTTAAGTGCCTAATGCATCGCATACAAAGTGTTGCTAGAATAGGCTCGGCTATCCTAAACATGGCATGTGAGAATGCACAACTATCACATATTCAGTTTAGAATTTGAAGTACAAATGCAGTTAGCGTGATGTACCGAGCCTAATACATGTAGCACAAATGCATGAATGCACGCATGCATAGCATAAGGTATGCTAATTTAAACGTGCCCTAATCTACCATCGTAAGCAGGTAAATAAAAGGGAAGAAAGACGTGAGGTTGGAAGACATACACACACTCACGCACACTTATTACGGATTTGCCCTCGCTCGGAGGGACCAAATAAATATTACAGATTAATTTACTACGCAAGCTAATTAATAATTACAAATTAATTAATTAATTAACAAATTAACTAAACTAAAGAAAAACAGTAAACCGCCTCGGGGCGAGGGCCAGATGCAACACATGCTCGGGACTGGCTCGGAATCGCACTGCCATGCATAGTTTGCCTCTGTTTTCCCTGCTTTGCTCCTCTGAAAACTGCCAAAGTCTCAGGGATGCCTCTCAGGACACTGGGGGATATCATCAGCTGAGCAGAATTTCCACCGGCAGTAGCATTTAGCCACCGGCACAAAATAGATCCACCGGCCATCGATTGACTGCCGGTCGGCACTAAATACTGCCGGCCGGCAATAAATTCCTGCAGAACCTGCAACTCACAGCAGCAGAGGGCAAGGCAAAGCATGGCAGCACAATTCAAGGCATATATGCACCAACCATGTCCCTTATCATGATAATGACTCAAAGGGGCATGTGCCTCGATTCTCGGACCACTAATCACGCAATTCCATGCATTATGGCCCAAAGAACCAAGTATGCAACTTTGATTTCAAATGCATGCAAACCAAATCAAACCAAAGTCCTAATCCCTATCACCAAATCAAGGGACAAGGAATGCATGCAAAATGCAATGCAACCTAAGCATACAAGCTAAGGATGCAACATGGCATGGCAACTAACTTATGCAAGCATACAAGCATACATATGGCAATGCAAATGGATGCAAAGATGGTCTTAAACATGAATTAGGCAGCTCTAAATAGGCCTAAAACAGTAGCCATAATCCTAAAATGAGGGGCCAAATATACATGCACACATGCATATGTTGAAAGGCCATCACTTAGGCATAAATTGAACAACTCTCAAGCACACTTGAAAGCGGGAATCATGGACTATTAACATGCAACATAAGCTCTGAAAATGCATGTTAGGATGGTGTCAAACCAAGCAAAAAATAAGCTAACATTCACATGCAAAATGGTCCAAGTGTTCAAAGCAAATCAAAGGAGCATTGAACTACACTTAACAAGACCAAACATGGCATGAAAGGAAGGACCAAAATAAGAGGTTTAGCATGTTAAAACAAAGCTAAAGGACTACTTAGATGGCATCTAAGTGACTCAAAATCAAAGGCATGCATAAACACCAAAACATGGAGCATTGCTACGCAAGCTTAAGAGGCATTAAAGATGCGTGCAAGGCAATCAAACAAGCATGGAAATGGGACTGAAATAACATATAAAGTGACCCCAAATCACCAAATCGATGCAAAGATGTCATGCTACACATGCACATACTCAAGGCCAACAAGCCCAAATACAAAGGAGCTATATCAAGCATGCCAAAATCAACCCAAACAACCTAGGACAGACCTAGAACATGGCAAAACATGCACAAAATCTTCACAAGACTAAGCCTAAAACATGCTCCAACAAAGGCTAACAACCTAAGACATGTTAAGGCATAACAAGGCATTACAAGGCAACTATGCTAAGCATGCATGGAGTACCCACACCAACTTAAAATCATGTTATATTATGGATATATAAGCATGAAAAACAACCTAAACATGCTCAACACACACTCAAGCATAATGCTCTCTCAAGAGGCCAAAACATGCCCTTTTCAAGGACAACAAGGAGAGGGGGTGGCCCTCTCCTTCTTGGGACTTCAAGGCATCATCTTCACCACTGAAATCCCTCAAGATTTCAGTGGTGAAGAGACCCTAACACCAAAATCCCGGAGCTAGCACAAAATGGCCCAAAATGAGGCCTTTCAAGGCTTAAGGGGGGTCAACCACCCTCAAACAACAAATCACTCTAAATAAACAATAAATAGGGCCTAAAAATAGAACTTTTTTATGCTATACAATAAGCACAAAAACAGCTCTAAGATAGGTAGAAAATCAATGCAAAATTGGGGAAAAAGGAGACTAGGTTCTCACCCTTGAAGACCCCTTTGCAAATGGTGCTCCAATGGCCTCCTTTAGCTTGAATCCAACACCAAAACTTCAAAACCAGTCCTTTAGAACCTCAAGAGCCAAAGGAAGGTTAAACACTAGGTGTTTGTGTGCAATAATAAGACACTAAAACACCTAGTGCACAAATGAGAGGGAAAGAGAGATAGAAAATGTATCTAACTCAAACCCTAGAACCAGAGCTCAACAATGGCTGTTTTTTTCTCTCAAAAATCTTAACTCTCTCCCTAAGTCCTCCCTTTTTGCCTCAAGAGAGAGCCTCTCTCTATATGTCTTGTAAAGCTTACAAGACAAGCTTTACAAGAGGGAGATCCCTCCATACACGTGTATGGAGGGATGCAAAAGCAAGACAGCTGTCTAAAAATATCTGCAAAAGCAGATGAACAGCAATCGCCCGGCCAAAAATGCCATCTTGGCCAAAAAGAGTGCCGGCCGGCACTAAATAGTGCTGACCGGCAACAAATAGTGCCGGCCGGCAATATACATTGCCGGTGGCAGCAAAAACCAGCCGGTGGCCTCTAGCCACTGCCGGTGATGGGTGGGGATGGTCCACAAGCCCTACCCTGCCCTTCCAAGGCAAAACACAAGTGTTTGGTGCAAAACCAGACACTAAACGGTCGAGTTCGGAGATCCTGAGGCAAGGCACGCAAGCCGAGGCCTCCGGGAACTCCAAACGAACACAAACATGGATGATCACCGAGTGTTCAAACGGTGACGTCCAAGTCTTGAGGACGGTCAAAAATGGGGTGTCTACAGTTGCCCCTCTTTGACAGAACTCGAAAGTCATAACAATGACGGGAGTGAATGTCAAAGCCCAGAGACGACCCATTTTTGACAAGGTCGAAGACTTAGACAAACATGCAAGACAATCAAGATATGTGCCCGAAGGCAGGGGCAAAATGCAAGACAATGCATAGAGCCGAGCATAACTTATGATCATGCAAAGAAAGCTGTAATGAAGCATACATGCGACAGTTTTAAGCTAGCATACACCGAACTACACTACAATGCAGAAAGGATGTAAGAGAATTATGCAATTCTCAATACGTCTCACTCGGGAGATACAATACCTGTGCGGCTCGTCTGGTTGCACCAGCTTCAAATGAACCGTACATACAATATCGTGCCTGCAAAGAAAACAAACTTAACAGGTACAATATTGTTAGCAATATGCATGACAATGCAAAATGGACGCAAAACGATATGCAATATATACAAAACCATGTATAAACAATGCAAATGAAGATGCAATGTAATTGAAACAATGCAAGCTATATGCAAAGCATTTGAATCATGATCCAATCATGAGCGGTTCGAAACCACACCTATGTCAAATAGATTGATGGAGATAACAAGTCTGTCTACCATAGAACGGTCAACTGAACTATGAGCATTGTAGACAGACGCAAGAACAAGTATTGGGTGGAATCGACATAAGTGGGGAAATGACCCGCTGGAGAAAGGACTACGATCCTAATGCCGGATGCAGAAATTACACTACAATGTAATATGTACGGATATGCTAGGAAGATGGCAATGGATATGGCACGCAGGCCAAACCAAATCTTGCCTAGGAAAGGTATGTACGCATACAGGCCATGTGTAACACAGAAAAGGTGCCGCAACCCTCAACCAACATACCAGCATGGAATCGGCGCGATACACATGCAGAACTGTGTTTTAACATGAAGAGTAAGGGCACATACCGGACCAAGCTCAACCTGGAAAGGCGCAAGCCATAGGCGGAAGGCGATGCAATGAATGCATGCAATCTACAATGCAATATCTACAAATATGCAATGGAATGGATATGGATACAATGGATATGGCACGCAAGCCAAACCAAATCTTGCCTAGGAAAGGCATGTACACATACGAGTCATGTGTAACATAGAAAAGGTGCCGCAACCCTCAACCAACATATCAGCGTGGAATCGGCGCGATACACATGCAGAATTGTGTTTTAACATGAAAAGTAAGGGCACATACCAGACCAAGCTCAACATGGAAAGGCGCAAGCCATAGGCGGAAGGTGATGCAATGAATGAATGCAAGCTACAATGGAAATGCATGACAATGCACTATGATTGTTTGTTTTTTTTTTTTTGTTTTTTGAGATGCACATGATGCAAGTGCGACACGCGTGCCATACGGAATGTAAGATGATACAAATTAGACACGCACGCCTCATAAGACGCAAAAAATGATTTTGACAATTGGACTTATACGCTACGCGAAGCCGGTTTGTAATTGGACTTATACGCTTTCGCGAAGCCAGCTTGTAATTGGACTTATACGCTTTCGCGAAGCCGGTTTGTGTTCAAAACAATGCAATGTACTAACAAGTACAAGCAAGATGCACAAGATAGCGCGAATGGATGCATGCAAGATGCAATTGAGGTGCACAAAACAGTGCGATGCGCAAAACAGCGCGATTGAAATACAATGCACAAAACAGTGCGACGATTTGAAATGCACAAAACAGTGCGACAGTTTGAAATGCACAAAACAGTGCGATGGTTTGAAATGCACAAAACAGTGCGATAGTTTGAAATGCACAAAACAGTGCGACAGTTTGAAATGCACATGGGGCAACTTTTGGACCTTGTAAAAGTCAAAAGGATACGAAAAGGATACACCTTGCATGGGTTGAAGTGCTACGCATGGCAGACACGACCCGAGGTCACAACGGAGGCCGGTTGAGCGTCGGAAATGCACTTTCTTGCACTTTCTTGAGCTATAAAGACCAAAAACTTCTCATATGGCCTAAACAAGGCTGTGGAAACACCACCGGCCGGGAGGGGAGGCCACCGGCTGTTCACCGGCTGAAGAATAATTCCATCGGCACAAAAAAGTGCCGGCCGGCACAAAACATTGCCGACCGGCAAACAGTTGCTAAATCGGGGCAGTTTCGACTTTTCACTTTGGGCATTTTAAAATAGGGTTTCAAAACCCTATTCCTCACTTCTCCACCGCCGAAAACTCTTGCCCTCTCTCTCTGGAGTGTTTTTCTTTCACTTTTCGTCCATTTCTTCACGTTCTACGCCCGTTTCGTCGTCGGATTCGCGATTTCCTTCGCGTTTCGGACATTTTCAACCGATCACATTTTTGTTTCGGTGCCTCGTTTGTCATTCTTGCCTTTTCGGGGTTTGTTCCCCTTGTTTTCCTCTTCATTTCCGTGCCTTTTCACATTCCGGCCTTTCCGGCCATTCCCGACCCTCTCGGGAGTCGACTTTTCGGTTGACTCTTCGTATTCCGGCCCGGTTTTCCTTCCTCCGGCCATTTTCTCATCATTTTCGATATGGCGGACGATGTTCCACGTGGCGGGACTCCCCCGGACCACGAGATGGATCCCGGGGTCGAGCTCTTACCACTGAGCGAGCGCCCGTTCGACCCGGCGACCTACCGACCGGCGATCCATGTTCTGCCCCCCGACGGCCTGCGTCAGTTCCGGAGCTTCGAGAGGCACGTGGCGCCTGAGCTACTACTGCGTGAGCCTACCTCCCACCTTTCATTCGGCACTTCCGAGGTAATTCTTTGTCTTCTGCTTTACTTTTCGCAATGTAGGATACAAAACTGTCATAGCTAGTTGTATTCTTTAACTGCTGAAAACTGATATGCTGTAGACTGTAGTTGACTGTAAACATACATACAACTGATATCTGCTTGAGATTGACACATGCACACACACTGCACTGACCCTGAATCATTCAAGCACACTGCACTCACTGTATTTCGCTGCATACGCACTGGCACCCAGTATTTGTTTGAATCTGTCAAACTTGCACATATGCTATATCTGCTCTGAAACACCCAAACACGCTGACACATCACACGTATTTCACTGTAAGCACACCGGCACCCGGTATTTGCCTGAATCTGACAAACTTGCATACATGCTATATCTGTTCTTTCAAAACTGCATTTTGAATGTTGTCTTGCAATTGTTATTTTCTGTTTGCAGGAGGGTTCCCATACCATTCGCGGGTATGGGAATACTGGTGCTCGGGAGTGGTATGATGAGCTCCCTAGCGCGGTCCGACGTATCGTGGATCGAGCGGGTTTCGGCGCCTTCTGCCGAGGACTCTCTAGGCTCTCCACTTGCAGGCCTCTCCTTGCCGCTCTGGCGGAGAGGTGGTGGGACACCACCGACTCTTTTCACTTCTCTGCTGCAGGGGATATGACGATGACCCCTCATGATTTCTCGATGCTCACAGGCATCGGGGTGGGGGGTGATCCGATCCCATTTGACATCGCGATGGATGAGTGGACCGCAGCTCAGGTCCATCTACTGGGGGAGGTGCCACCCCTAGCTCGCCCAGGTTTCGTTCGATATTCCTGGTTTGAGGTCCAGTTTCGGGTCCAGCCCGCGTTGGAGGAGGAGGCGGAGATGACCCCGGAGGACGTGGAGAGGTATGCTCGCGGCTTCCTCATGTTCCTGTTTGGGACTACCATCTTCGCCGATCGGGCGAACACCGTGCCTCTCTGTCTTCTCAGCGCACTGGTGGACGTCCGGGACATTCTGCACTATGATTGGGGCGGCGCTGCTCTGGCCACCCTTTATGGATATATGAGCTCGGCTTCGCGCGGCAGCGGCCAGCTACTCGGAGGCTACTGGCGGGCTTGGGAGGTACATTTCTTCTCCGCTTTTCATTTCCGTCCGATATTTTCTGTACTCTGTACACTGCACACACTGTAGTCTGCTTTACACTTGCTGTATACTATACACACGGCACACACATACATTCTGCTTTACACTGACTGTACACTGCTCACACTGTACACTACACACAATACACTGCACAACACACGGCTCTGCCATTTCTGCTTTATTCTGCATTCTGCTTCAACTGATAAATGCACTGGTATTTACCTTGCAGTTGTGGGTTTACGCCTATTTTCCTAGGCTTGCTCCTGTGCCAGTTGCGGAGACTCCTCTGGCCGTCCCCTTTTCGAGTCGCTTTGATGGGAGGTGCACCCGGCGACCACGGGAGACATTCGGCTTCTTCCGCCGATACTTCGATACCATTACCCCTGCCGAGGTATGTTTTACTTACAGTTCATTTAAGCTTCGCTTTTCCACTGTATATTTTCAAAACAGTAGATAACAAACTGTCTGTCACTTTCAGATCACATGGCAGCCGTGGGCTCCCTTGCCGGCGGCGATGCGGGATCGGTTCCCTGGTGCGGAGGAGACCTCGCGTTTTCGGATTTTGCTTGAGGGCCCGGTCTGTCGGGCTTGGTACCTGGGGGATCGTTTTCTACACCAGACCCTAGGGTTACCTGAGCAGATAGTCCCGGTTCACCCTCCTGCGGATATGAGGGAGACCGAGAGGCTCACCAGCGAGCAGATGGACGACTACACCATCGGCTGGGAGGAGGCCGGCTTCCGAGGCACTGGTGACTACCGGGAGTATGTGCAGACATACCTGATGCGTCCTTTGACCGGCCGTCGAGCAGAGGGGGCCAGGCCTGTGGCATCGGCGGCTGGGGCTGGAGCGGGGGTTGGAGTAGGGGCTGCGAGGAGGGCCCGGGTCCGTGGCAGGGGCGGAGTGCAGGGAGGACGGGGAGTTGGCTGGCCTGCCCTGCCCGCTGTACTGACTTTCCAGGGGCAGGGTGGGTCGACCTATCAGATCCCCTTCGCCCCTCCACCGGCTGGTCACGAGTTCATCGATGTCCCCGATCTACCTCCGGTATGTATTACTGCATTTTGTACAGTTATTCATTTCAGTTTACTTGATATTCCACAGAATATTAATGCATCTGATACTTTTGCAGGCTTCTTCTGAGTACACCCGTCAGTCGTTGGCGATGAATGCCTCGATGATGGGGATGCTTCAGCGGACATTTGATCTCCTAGCCCTCTACAGCATACCGGTATGTCCTTCTGACACTGGCCTCAAACCATTCATACACTGCTTTACATAATCTGATGCACGGCACAACACCTGATACACTGATCTCACAGTATCTGAACACTGCATACACTGCATTCTGCACTGTTAAACTGCCCACGGCATTCATACACTGTACTCACACGCTGCATTCTGCACTGATAGACTGCTCACGGCATTCTCACACTATACTCATACACTGCATTCTGCACTGATAAACTGTCTACAGTATACTGATGCATTTCCCTTTTTATATACTTTTCAGCCTCCTTTCCAGATTCCCATGGCAGGAGGTGCTTCGGCCGGACCTTCCGTCCCTGCTCAGGGGAGAGATGAGGAGGGCAGGATATTTCCCCGTACCAGGGGTGGGTGTACTCATGTCGGGAATAGCTCGCGAGCTCCAGTCCCGGATGATGATGACGACGAGGAGTCAGAGGCGGAGGCAGAGGCGGAGTCCGAGTCATCAGAGGAGGAGACCGGAGACGGTTCTAGCTCGGGCTCTGACGACGACGCTGATGATGTTCCTGGACCCTCGTCCAGGAAGAGGACCAGGACGGACTGACGGCCCTTGGAGTGCTCGACATGGATGTAGATTTTTGTCACCTTCTTCTTTTTGTACTTTTCCTCTTTTCTTTGGTAGTTAGATTACCTTGTACTGCCGCAGGCAGATTTTTGTTTTCCTCAAAACTTTGTACTTAAAAGATTATGAAATGAAACGGACTTTTTATCTGAAAAAGTGTTTACATTTACATATCTCATGCATTGCATCGCATCTCATCATGTTACACCTCAATGTAAATGAAATTGATTGGTTATCTGAAAATTGAACACTCGCACTGTAATAACTAGATAACTTAAACAGCCAACAGCAAAATAACCCAAGCAACCCGCTGCCTGATTCTTGGACACATAGCCCTTACTCTGTTGGGGATTAGTCTGCATACAGCCCATAACACAGCATTCGGTTCATTCTGCACACGGCAATTCTCAAACAAACAGCCCAATCTGACAGGACGGACCTCAAAGATGGAATCGGTTGGAGTCGAAACACGTTCAAATGTAGAGAATGGCACAGCATTCTGAGCATAAATGATTTTTGAAATTGAATGAGGGTTTTTCAAACTGGGATATCGAGCCTACAACTGAACACAGCGGGGAGGACTCAAATATAAAGGTACACGACCTAACACAACGAGACACGCTCGGAAAAGACCTAAAACAAAGGTTGAGGTAAACAAAACCAAAGACACGACATACAGACGCGTTAGCGAAGACGGGGGACCTCGGACCACGAGGAGCCAGTTTCTCTAGGCATTGTTTCCCACCCTTTCTGATTTTTTATTCTCACATCACTCGGCTCTCGAGCTCGGATTTTTTTCTCAAAAACCCTTTTTCTCACTTTTCTCTCAACTTACACCTCTCTATTCTTCATTCTCTCATTTTTCATCCCTCCCCGGGGTGATTGATGGATAAATAGAAAGGTGTGGGTTCACGCCCGATGCCGTTAGCTCACAGCTATTTCTTCTGGCGGGCAGAGCGCTTTTCTGGCAAGTACGTCGATGACGGGGGAAAGACAGAACGCCTGGCTCAACTGTGCCCCTAGTTCATCATTTTAACCATTCTTTGTTTTTGCTTTCTACTAAAACAGCTTTGATCAAAATGAGAGTCGGATTAACGTACTTGTTCAATTTTTTGATTTGAAAAGCATGCAAGTCAGGCAGCAAGCACTGAAAATTTTCCTTTTTGGGTCCAAGACAATGGTCCAGTTTTGGAAAATGGGATAGTTTTCGAGAAAATAGTCAACCTCAGTAAAAATTTTCAAAAATTATTTTTCAAACAGTTGATGCTCAACAAGCATAGAACTTACTCTTCGAGATGTGCAACCTCGGATTGGAGGCAATGGAAAATTGCCCCTGGTTTGAAGGGGGGTGGGAGGCAACGGAAAGTTGCCCCTAGTTTGAATGGCGGCTCACGGCGGCTCGTGGCAACGGAAAGTTGCCCCTTGTTTGGGATGGTGCCGCAGCAATCTGTAAACAGTCTTCATTGGCGATGGTCGAACTCTCAGACACAGAGATGACGAAGACGGTCACAACACATATATGGACACAATCACCTTGAAGAGTGTCAGCCACTGGACTCTGGGGATGAAATTGAAACCATTGCATGGACTGAGACGCTATGAAAGCGTTGGGGGCTGGACTTCACGATGAAGTTGCCTACGTATCCCAAACATGGGAATCAAGCCTTACGTAGTTCCGGTTAAGGTACTCTCGGGTATTTTAACCTTCACTTTGTTTGGCTCTCACTTTTGCCAAGGCGCCCAATGCGGGTTTTCGACCTTGCGAGCTTCTTTTCATTTTCTATTTCTTCTTTTTCGTTCCTTTTTCTTTTTTCTGCTTTTTTTCTTTCTTTTTTGTTCTTTTTTCTCTTTTTTTTTTCTTGCTCTAACTTTTGCCTGGGCCGCCCTTCTGGGTTTTCGGCCCATCGAGCCTCTCAAAGGGTAAAAGTGTAACAAGTCCATGCCAAATGGTTTTTGAAATTGAAGCCTCTATGTGTCTAGGAGAACGGCTGCTGCACTGATTTGCAGAAGAATCCATCACGGTTGCTCCACGAGCTTCTTCCGGCGAGATCCACTCCTTCTGATTTGGCTTTTGGTGCCTCTTGCTCGAGGGCTACTTCAAAACTGGCCACACGGGCCTTTCATGGCGTTTGTCCGTTGAACTTTCTGAACGTTCTGAACGGGTTCAAAGTCGGAAAACAAATAGGTTGAATCATGAGGCTGAGAGCGATCTTAGGCTGCGCGACCTCAAGAGGGATTCCACACAAGTCTTCACAGGGCCGCATAAAACATTTGCTTTTGAAAGTTTTTAAGAAAGCGACAAATCGCTCGCGCCGAAGATAGTGTGGAACCAATCTGGATCAGGCCAGGATCCTTCTCAGTACTCACGCCGACAAGCAAGATCTCACTCATTAAAAGGCTTAGCACGCCTCTCTTTCTCTCAAAATGATCAAAATTTTGCAAAACCCGAGGAATTCCTTCCTCTTCGTTTTTATCACCGCAGTGTTCAAAAAAGTTTGTTTTTTGGAAAACTTAGGTTAATGCAATGAGTTTGGCACGCAGGGGAGCAGGCAAGATGTACTGTCAGCCCGATCAAATTCTCTGGCATTTATGCTGAAAGCAAGCATGAAGTTTGAGATAGCAACAGCTGTTTCAATCGGCTTTGTTGGTGCAACTGGCTCCTTGGCAGAAACCGACTCAAAACAAAAACAGATAATAACAAGATGGCGTTCGGGACAACGACCCCAGAATCACCTGGTATTATATACAAAGGGGACTGATTCGATACAACCAGACAGACCCTTAAGTAAAAAAGACTGACTCAAGACAAAGAGACAGACTCAAAACAAAAGACTGACTCGATATCCAAGCCAGGATTTACAAAACTCGGTTTCACCGATGCTCAAAAATGCGTGCCAGACGCTTCAAAAATACACCAAATGTTGCCCGCAGGCGGTCCACTTCACATACTCGCAGTATCTGAGCCCTCGAAATCCAACAACTGGGTGGTAACTGACTTGGCTGAGGTGGGTGGAAGGATAACCTTGTTATCGATCAAATCCTGCACTTCATGACGAAGGCGGGAACATCCATCGGTACTGTGACCGGACTGTTGGTGGTACGCGCAGTACAAGGTAGCATCGTGCGTGGCGGGGAGATTCTTCGGGAGTGGCCGGGGCTCCAAAGGTTTAAGATGCCCATTCTTCGCCAATATTAGCAATGCCCTAGACAAAGGCATGTGGAGGTCGTGAAAGACCCTGTGCCCTCGGGGCAGGTACTTTGAGGTTTGAGGATTCTTGCCAGATGCGCTGGCGAAGGGGTCGGCTGGCGCTGCCTTGGCTTTTGGAACCTTTCCCGGTGCAGGGTTGGGAACTACAGGCATTGTCTGGGCATGACGAGGCCCATCCCGATTTTCTACCTGGCTTGAACTACATTTGATTGGAGTGGGGAAAGCATCATCCACAGCTTTGATCACGATTGCGGATGTTTGTTGCTTGTTCATCCCTCTGACTTTCAGAGCCTCGACTGCCCACAGCAGTTGTTCAATAGGGTCGGCGTCTACCTTTGCCTTGTCTTTTCCTCTGGCCTCAGCCTGATCAAGGGTCTGGGTTGATGTTGGCATGTCGCGGCTGTAGCTGGAAGCCACCTGTGGCTGGCTGAGCTCTATCACAATCCGCCCCAGTAGCGGGGGCTCCTGTGGTACGAAATTCCCGGCATACGGTGCCGCTGGCGGTGAAGTCGACATTCCATAGGCCAGATCGGCCATGGTCCTCTGGAGGTCCCCTATCATTCCCATCAATTCGAAGGTGGTGGGCTCACGAGCCTGATATAACTGGGGAGCCCAAACCGGGTGCACAACGGGCGACCTGGGTGGATGTGACATACTGATGCTGGCCTCACTCTGCGGAGCGGTCCCCTGCTCCAATGCAGCCGTCATAACCACAACTTCTTCTGAATTTTGTGCCGCCATAAATCCTGCCTCAGCAAGGGGAGACACTAGCTATTCTGTATCAACTCTGCCACTCTCTGAACTGAAAGGAAAAACAGGCAGCATTTCAGTCCAAACTGATCGAATACGGGCATAGCCAAACAACTGTACCCTACTGCTGATCACTGTTCCCAAATTTCTGTTCCCAAAATACTGAATCTGATACCCGCGGATAACTGATTCCTGATAACTGATTCTCAACAATACTGATTCTGGTGCCCTCGGGCCCGATACTCAAACTCGCAAACTGGTATATGTGTTCCTGTAGAGATACACTCTAAAAGCACATAGCAAGCAAGTGAGAGCCAAAACACCCCTATGTTGGGGTAGGGTTTCCCTGTCCTATTTCGTCAGGAGCTAGGGTTTCACTACGCACACAGCGGTTTTTCAAACAACCTAACATCGGGTAAGCAACCTGTCCTATTCTTGGAATGGTCACTATGGATCCGAACATGTACTAGGTCGAATGGTCAGAAAAGGTGCCCCGGTAAACCGGGGTTTGTGTTCCCATGCTGTCAGAGCCCATAGCCGGTCAGCCTTATGGACATGTCTTGACAAGACAAGCCTCCGGCAAACCGTTCAGGAATGGCAGATGGCAAACACTGTGTTCCTAGGCGCACCAATGCACATGCAATGCAAAGAAATACATAAGCGAAATCAAAACAGGATATCATGAGTTCGAGTCAAGCTCTCTAAAACTCCCCAGCGGAGTCGCCAGAAACTGTAACAGCGCCCGCGTGGGACCTCACGCTACAGTTCGAACTCGCGATTTGTGTCGCGGTTCTTAATCTGAACCAAAGAGTCCAAATCTGGCAAATCGTTTTGAGAAACAGATTTTTGAAAAAGTAGTGCCAAACATGGACTGCTTTGCCAGATACAGAGTCGCCACCTAAATATTTTTTATGAGAGAATTTAGGAAACCCTGACTCGGTGCCGAAGGCCACATGTCCGTCATCACCGGAGTTGTCTCGGCTCGGGAGCTTGGGTACGATCGGGGAAGGTCAGCTATGAGCACCCCCTTTCGCCCGGTTCAAAGACCGGCCTCTACTAACCGTGATATCCGTTTTTGAAAACTTTATGTGTTCTTAAACCAATTATTAGCCTAGAATTACTATGTTATGCGCGCAGCAAACAAGTATAGACTAGATTGCGTAATTTGGGAAATAAGCATTGCATATCCGTTTGTTTTGGAAAATGTTTTGGATTTGCTACTCGCAAGTAGGCTAAAACACGGATTTCAATGAGTTCTTCCAACTCAAACAATCCAACCTTCACCCACAGGCATCCAAGCAGTTTATAACACATAAACATCTAGCCACATGTTAAGCATGCTGACATGGCAACATTCACACTCATGCGATATGCTAAAGCGGAAATACTTACATCGTACTCCGTGCCAAAACAAAGAACTCGTTAGCAAACATGCATGATCCAAGTCCATGTTAAGTACCTAATGCATCGCATACAAAGTGTTGCTAGAATAGGCTCGGCTATCCTAAACATGGCATGTGAGAATGCACAACTATCACATATTCAGTTTAGAATTTGAAGTACAAATGCAGTTAGCGTGATGTACCGAGCCTAATACATGTAGCACAAATGCATGAATGCATGCATGCATAGCATAAGGTATGCTAATTTAAACGTGCCCTAATCTACCATCGTAAGCAGGTAAACAAAAGGGAAGAAAGACGTGAGGTTGGAAGACATACACACACTTACGCACACGTATTACAGATTTGCCCTCGCTCGGAGGGACCAAATAAATATTACAGATTAATTAACTACGCAAGCTAATTAATAAATACAAATTAATTAATTAATTAAGAAATTAACTAAACTAAAGAAAAACAGTAAACCGCCTCGGGGCGAGGGCCAGATACAACACATGCTCGGGACTGGCTCGGAATCGCACTGCCATGCATAGTTTGCCTCTGTTTTCCCTGCTTTGCTCTTCTGAAAACTGCCAAAGTCTCAAGGATGCCTCTCAGGACACTGGGGGATATCATCGGCTGAGCAGAATTTCCACCGGCAGTAGCATTTAGTCACCGGCATAAAATAGATCCACCGGCCATCGATTGACTGCCGGTCGGCACTAAATACTGCCAGCCGGCAATAAATTCCTGCAGAACCTGCAACTCATAGCAGCAGAGGGCAAGACAAAGCATGGCAGCACAATTCAAGGCATATATGCACCAACCATGTCCCTTATCATGATAATGACTCAAAGGGGCATGTGCCTCGATTCTCGGACCACCAATCACGCATTTCCATGCATGATGGCCCAAAGAACCAAGTATGCAACTTTGATTTCAAATGCATGCAAACCAAATCAAACCAAAGTCCTAATCCCTATCACCAAATCAAGGGACAAGGAATGCATGCAAAATGCAATGCAACCTAAGCATACAAGCTAAGGATGCAACATGGCATGGCAACTAACTTATGCAAGCATACAAGCATACATATGGCAATGCAAATGGATGCAAAGATGGTCTTAAACATGAATTAGGCAGCTCTAAATAGGCCTAAAACAGTAGCCATAATGCTAAAATGAGGGGCCAAATATACATGCACACATGCATATGTTGAAAGGCCAACACTTAGGCATAAATTGAACAACTCTCAAGCACACTTGAAAGCGGGAATCATGGACTATTAACATGCAACATAAGCTCTGAAAATGCATGTTAGGATGGTGTCAAACCAAGCAACAAAATAAGCTAACATTCACATGCAAAATGGTCCAAGTGTTCAAAGCAAATCAAAGGAGCATTGAACTACACTTAACAAGACCAAACATGGCATGAAAGGAAGGACCAAAATCAGAGGTTTAGCATGTTAAAACAAAGCTAAAGGACTACTTAGATGGCATCTAAGTGACTCAAAATCAAAGGCATGCATAAACACCAAAACATGGAGCATTGCTACGCAAGCTTAAGAGGCATTAAAGATGTGTGCAAGGCAATCAAACAAGCATGGAAATGGGACTGAAATAACATATAAAGTGACCCCAAATCACCAAATCGATGCAAAGATGTCATGCTACACATGCACATACTCAAGGCCAACAAGCCCAAATACAAAGGAGCTATATCAAGCATGCCAAAATCAACCCAAACAACCTAGGACAGACCTAGAACATGGCAAAACATGCACAAAATCTTCACAAGACTAAGCCTAAAACATGCTCCAACAAAGGCTAACAACCTAAGACATGTTAAGGCATAACAAGGCATTACAAGGCAACTATGCTAAGCATGCATGGAGTACCCACACCAACTTAAAATCATGTTATATTATGGATATATAAGCATGAAAAACAACCTAAACATGCTCAACACACACTCAAGCATAATGCTCTCTCAAGAGGCCAAAACATGCCCTTTTCAAGGACAACAAGGAGAGGGGGTGGCCCTCTCCTTCTTGGGACTTCAAGGCATCATCTTCACCACTGAAATCCCTCAAGATTTCAGTGGTGAAGAGACCCTAACACCAAAATCCCGGAGCTAGCACAAAATGGCCCAAAATGAGGCCTTTCAAGGCTTAAGGGGGGTCAACCACCCTCAAACAACAAAACACTCTAAATAAACAATAAAGAGGGCCTAAAAACAGAACTTTTTTATGTTATACAATAAGCACAAAAACAACTCTAAGATAGGTAGAAAATCAATGCAAAATTGGGGGAAAATGAGACTAGGTTCTCACCCTTGAAGACCCCTTTGCAAATGGTGCTCCAATGGCCTCCTTTAGCTTGAATCCAACACCAAAACTTCAAAACCAGTCCTTTAGAACCTCAAGAGCCAAAGGAAGGTGAAACACTAGGTGTTTGTGTGCAATAATAAGACACTAAAACACCTAGTGCACAAATGAGAGGGAAAGAGAGATAGAAAATGTATCTAACTCAAACCCTAGAACCAGAGCTCAACAATGGCTGTTTTTTTCTCTCAAAAATCTTAACTCTCTCCCTAAGTCCTCCCTTTTTGCCTCAAGAGAGAGCCTCTCTCTATATGTCTTGTAAAGCTTACAAGACGAGCTTTACAAGAGGGAGATCCCTCCACACACGTGTATGGAGGGATGCAAAAGCAAGACAGCTGTCTAAAAATATCTGCAAAAGCAGATGAACAGCAATCGCCCGGCCAAAAATGCCATCTTGGCCAAAAAGAGTGCCGGCCGGCACTAAATAGTGCTGACCGGCAACAAATAGTGCCGGCCGGCAATATACATTGCCGGTGGCAGCAAAAACCAGCCGGTGGCCTCTAGCCACTGCCGGTGATGGGTGGGGATGGTCCACAAGCCCTACCCTGCCCTTCCAAGGCAAAACACAAGTGTTTGGTGCAAAACCAGACACTAAACGGTCGAGTTCGGAGATCCTGAGGCAAGGCACGCGAGCCGAGGCCTCCGGGAACTCCAAACGAACACAAACATGGATGATCACCGAGTGTTCAAACGGTGACGTCCAAGTCTTGAGGACGGTCAAAAATGGGGTGTCTACAGGTAGGCTCACGCAGTAGTAGCTCACGTGGCACGTGCCTCTCGAAGCTCCGGAACTGGCGTAGTCCGTCGGGGAGCATCTCATGAACCGCAGGCCTGTAGGTCTTTGGATCGAACGGCCGGACGCGGAGTGGTAAGGGCTCAGCCTCAGGGTCCATCTCGTGCTCGGGAGGGGTCCCGCACTGTGGAAGGTCGTCTGCCATCTCGAAGAGAATGCGAAAATGGCCGGAAGACGAAAAACCGTGCAAAAAGGCGAAAAGTCAACAAAAAGTCAAGCCTCAAGAGGGTCGGAAAAGGCCGAAAAAGCCGGAGTGCAGAAAAGGCACGGGTATCGAGAAAAACTCGAGGGAAACAAGCCCCGAGTGGCGAAAATCAAGAAAGAGATACCGAAATGAAGTTTCGTTCGTTTGAAAATGTCTGAAACGCGAAGGAGATCGCGAATCGAACGACGAAATGAGAGCTAGAACGCAAGAAAAAGAGAGAATCAAGGGAGGAGAACACTCTAGAGAGAGAGAGGTGTTTTTCGACCAAGGAGAAGTAAGAAAATAGGGTTAGAAATCCTATTTTAAAAGACCCGTGCCGAAATGACAGAACTGCCCCGGTACAGGGCGTTTTTGCCGGTCGGCAAAATATTGTGCTAGTGGAATTTCATTAGTGCCGATGGACGGCCGGTGAGTCATTCTGATGGCCGGTGGACATCCGGTGGTCTTATACAGTGATTTTGAAGCCTCCTACACCCTTGTTTGAGTTAGGTGTGGGGTCCAGGGCCTCTAGTGCTCAAAACAGTGCAAAACAGTGCGTTTCCGACGCTCAACCGGTCTTCGTTTTGACCTCGGGTCATGTCTTCTGTACGTGGCACTCGAATTCGTGCAAGGTGTATCCTTTTCGTATCCTTTTGGGCTTTTACAGAACTCAAAAGCCGCCCCATGTGTATCACATATTATCGCACTGTTTTGTGCATTTCAAATTATCGCACCGTTTTGTGCATTTCAAATCATTGCACTGTTCTGTGCATTTCAAATCATCGCACTGTTTTGTGCATTTCAAATCATCGCACTGTCTTGTGCATTTCAAACCATCGCACTGTCTTGTACACTCGCGTTGTCCAACGCATCGCACGGTTTTGCGCATCTCATTGCATTCCGCATGCATTCAATCAAATCATTGTTTGCGTAGACCGCATGATTGTTCAATTTCATTACCTGCGTAGACCGCATGTTTTGTTTGCGTAGACCGCATAATCGTTCAATTTCATTACCTGCGTAGACCGCATGTTTTGTTTGTGTAGACCGCATAATTGTTCAATTTCATTACTTGCGTAGACCGCATGTTTTGTTTGCGTAGACCGCATGTTTTGTTCAATTCCATTACTTGCGTAGACCGCATGTTTTGTTTGCGTAGACCGCATAATTGTTCAATTCCATTACTTGCGTAGACCGCATGTTTTGCTTGCGTAGACCGCATGATTATTCAATTTCATTACCTGCGTAGACCGCATGTTTTGTTTGCGTAGACCGCATAATCGTTCAATTTCATTACTTGCGTAGACCGCATGTTTTGTTTGCGTAGACCGCATAATTGTTCAATTCTATTACTTGCGTAGACTGCATGTTTTGCTTGCGTAGACCGCATAATTGTTCAATTTCATTACTTGCGTAGACCGCATGTTTTGTTTGCGTTGACCGCATAATTGTTCAATTCCATTACTTGCGTAGACCGCATGTTTTGTTTGCATAGGCCGCATAATCGTTCAATTCCATTACTTGCGTAGACCGCATGTTTTGCTTGCGTAGACCGCATAATCGTTCAATTTCATTACCTGCGTAGACCGCATGTTTTGCTTGCGTAGACCGCATAATCGTTCAATTTCATTACCTGCGTAGACCGCATGTTTTGTTTACACAGATCGCATAATCGTTCAATTTCATTACTTGCGTAGACCACATGTTTTGTTTGCGTAGACCGCATAATTGTTCAATTCCATTACTTGCGTAGACCGCATGTTTTGCTTGCGTAGACCGCATAATTGTTCAATTCCATTACCTGCGTAGACCGCATAATTGTTCAATTTCATTACCTGCGTAGACCGCATGTTTTGTTTGCGTAGACCGCATAATCGTTCAATTTCATTACTTGCGTAGACCGCATAATTGTTCAATTCCATTACTTGCGTAGACCGCATGTTTTGCTTGCGTAGATCGCATAATTGTTCAATTCCATTACCTGCGTAGACCGCATGTTTGGTTTGCGTAGACCGCATAATCGTTCAATTTCATTACCGGCGTAGACCGCATGTTTTGTTTGCGTAGACCGCATAATTGTTCAATTTCATTACCTGCGTAGACCGCATGTTTTGTTTGCGTAGACCGCATAATTGTTCAATTTCATTACCTGCGTAGACTGCATGTTTTGCTTGCGTAAACCGCATTCTTATGATTCAGATTCATTACTTGTGTAGACCACATGTCCTGCTTGCATAGACCGCATATCCGTAATCAATTTCGTTGCCTGTGTAGACCGCGTGCTCCACTTACATATCTGTGCCTTCACAGCATTGTTATGCTTCCCACTTGCTTTGCACTGTCACGCATTTTCAAATACATTAATGCACATATTATTAATCACATTGTACCTGTTAAGTTGTTTTCTTTACAGGCACGATATTGTATGTACGGTTCATTTAAGGCTGGTGCAACCAGGCGAACCGCGCAGGTACTGTACGGTCTAGGAGACCCTAAATCCTCTGAAGATGCAAGTCCTTCGGTGTTCGTCATGCCCGAACGACTTTTGGTGAGTTACATTATACATATATTTCAAGCGACTCGTGTTGTCGCATGTTCAAGTTCACATGCATCTCAAAAGCCGCGCGTTGTCACGCACTTCAAGATCGTGCATCATCATTGCATTTGCATTTCAAAAACAAAAACAAAAAAATAAAAAAAAAACACGCATTGTCATGCATTCATTGGAAGTAGTGTATTGTCATGCATACATGGTAAATATTGCATTGTCATGCATTGTAGAAAATAAACACGCATTGTCATGCATTTCCATTGTAGCTTGTGTGCATCCATTGTATTTTCCCCAGCAGATCGCATCATACTGCATTGTCATGCATTTTTGTATCCATTTCCATCCCATTGCATATTTGTAGATATGGCATTGTAGTTTGCATGCATTCATTGCATCACCTTCCATCTATGGCTTGCGCCTTTCCAGGTTGAGCTTGGTCTCGAATGTGCCCATACTTCTCGTGTCAAAGCATAGTTCAGTGGACCGTTCTATGTTAGCCGCGGCTTGTTTGTGTACATGCCTTTCCTAGGCAAAATTTGGTTTGGCCCGCGTGCCACTTCTATTGCATTGTAGTTTGTATGCATTCATTGCATCACCTTCCATCTATGGCTTGCGCCTTTCCAGGTTGATCTTGGTCTCGTATGTGCCCATACTTCTCGTGTCAAAGCATAGTTCAGTGGACCGTTCTATGTTAGCCGTGGCTTGTTTGTGTACATGCCTTTCCTAGGCAAAATTTGGTTTGGCCCGCGTGCCATTTCTATTGCATTGTAGTTTGCATGCATTCATTGCATCACCTTCCGCCTATCGCTTGCGCCTTTTCATGTTGAGCTTGGTCTGGTATGCGCCCATACTTTTCACGTCAAAACATAGTTCAGTGGACCGTTCTATGTTAGCCGCGGCTTGTATGGTTACATGCCTTGCCTAGGCAAGATTTGGTTTGGCCCGCAGGCCATATCCATCGTATCTTTCCCATCCCAGTGCACATTGTATTGTAGCTTGCATGCATTCATTGCATCACCTCCGCCTGTGGCTTGCGCCTTTCCATGTTGAGCTTGGTCTGGTATGTGCCCATACTTCTCGTGTCGAAACATAGTTCAGTAGACCGTTCTATGTTAAACATGACTTGTATGCGTACATGCCTTGCCTAGGCAAGATTTGGTTTGGCCCGCGTGCCATATCCATTGCCATTTCTCCAGCATTTTCATTACATAGTAGTGTAATTTTTGCATCCAGCGTTAGGATCGTAGTCCTTTCCCCAGCGGGTCGTTTCCCCACCTTTGTCATCCCCCCCAATACTTGTTCTTGTGTCCGTCTACATTACTCATAGTTCAGTTGACCGTTCTATGGTAGACGGACTTGTTACCTCCATCAATCTATTTGACATAGGTGTGGCTGCGAACCACTCGTGATTGGATCATGATTCAATTGCTTTGCATATAGTTTGCATTGTTTCAATTGCATTGCATCTTCATTTGCATTATTTATACATTGTTTTGTGTATATTGCATATCATTTTGCATCCATTTTTGCATTGTCATGCATGTTGCTAATAACATCGTACCTGTTAAGTTGTTTTCTTTACAGGCACGATATTGTATATACGTTTCATTTCAGGCTGGTAGAGCTAAACGAGTCGCACAGGTATTGTATCCTCCGAGTGAGACGTATCGAGAATTGCATAATTCTCTTATATCCTTTCTGCATTGTAGTGTAGTTCGGTGTATGCTATCTTAAAACTGTCGCATGTATGCTTCATTACAGTTTTCTTTGCATGATCATAAGTTATGACCGGCTCTGTGCATTGTCTTGCATCTTGCCCCTGCCTTCGGGCACATACCTTGTTTGCCTTGCATGTTTGTCTGAGTCTTCGGCCTTGTCAAAAATGGGTCGTCTCTGGGCTTTGACATTCACTCTCGTCATTGTTATGACTTTCGAGTTCTGTCAAAGAGGGGCAACTGTAGACACCCCATTTTTAACCGTCCTCAAGACTTGGACGTCACCGTTTGAACACCCGGTGATCATCCATATTTGTGTTCGTTTGGAGTTCCCGGAGGTCTCGGCTACGCGCCTTGCCTCAGGATCTCCGAACTCGACTGTTTAGTGTCTGGTTTTGCACCAAACACTTGTGTTTTGCCTTGGAGGGGCAGGGAATGCCTTGTGAGACATCCCCACACATCACCGGCCATGGCCAGAGGCCACCGGCTGGTGTTTTGTTCCCATCGGCAATATATATTGCCGGTCAGCACTATTTTTTGCCGGTCGGCACTCCTTTTTTACAAAATGGCAATTTTGAGCAGCCGATTACTTTTCATCTGCTTTTGCAGATATTTTAAGACAGCTGTATGTCATTTTGTTCCCCTCCATACACGTGTATGGAGGGATGGACCCCTTGTTAGCTTACCTTATAAGCTTTACAAGATTGGCTCCTCTATAAGAGGAGCCCTCCCCTCTTGGCTCTTGGTTAGAAATTTTGGAGAGAAAATTGGTGTGAGAGCTCTGGTTTTAGGTTTAGGGTTTGATATATATTCTATCTTTATACCTCTCTCTCATTTAGCCTTTGTGTGTGTTTAAGTGTGTTTGTGTCTTACTATTGCACACAAACACATAGTGTTACACCTTTGCTTGATTTCTTGAAGGACCAGAGGTTGTTCTTGAGGTTCTTGAGCTGTTTTGAGCTCAAAGAAGCTGTTGGAGCTTCATCTTTGAAGAAAGTCAACAAGGGTAAGAAACTAGTCCTATTTTACCCCATTTTTGCATTGTAATTTTACCTATCTTGAAATTGTTTTTTGGCTTTGCATATAATACAAAAAAGTTCTGTTTTTAGGCCCTCTAAATAGTTTATTTAGGGTGTTTTGTTGTTTGAGGCTGTTTGACCCCTCCTAAGCCTTGTAAGGCTCCATTTTGTGCTATTTTGAGTGAGCTCCGAGACCTTGGTGTTTGGGCCTCCTCACCACTGAAATCTTGAGGGATTTTAGAGGTGAGGATGGTGCCTTGAGGTCCCAAGAAGGAGAGGGCCACCCCCTCTCCTTGTTGTCCTTGAAATGGACCATTTTTGGCCTCTTGAGGGAGCACCTAGCTAAGCTTCATGTTGGCCATGCCTAAGTTGTTTTTTGTGCTTATTATGTCAAAATATGCCTCTGTTTTTTATTGGTTTTGGTACACCATGCATGCTTAGCATACCTACCTTCTAATGCCACTTTGTTGCCTTAACATGCCTTAGGTTGTAAACCCTTGTTCTAGCATGTTTTAGGCTTAGCTTTGTGAAGCTTTTGTGCATATTTTGCCATGTTTAAGGTCTGTCCTAGGTTGTTCGGGTCAGATTGGCATGCTTAGTATAGCCCCTTTGCATTCCGGCTTGTTGGCCTTAAGTGTGTGAATGTATAGCATGACATTCTTGCATTGATTTAGTGGTTTGGAACTAATCACCATATCATTTCAGTCCCCTTTGCATGCCTATATGCTTGCCTTGGATGTCTCTTTGATGCCTTATGAGCTTGTGTTATATGCTCCATGTTGTGGCCATTGTACATGCCTTTGAATTTGAGCCACTTAGATGCCATCTAAGAGTCCCCTTTGCATGGTCCACGTCTGCCTTGGACTTGTTTTGAGCCCCCTAGGCCTTGTGAGGCTTGGTTGACTTGGTCATGATTCAAGCCCCTTTGACTTGCTTCAAGTACTTGGGCCATTCATTGCATGCTTGGTCTATTTTGTTTGCTTGGTTTGACACCATCTTAACATGATTTTCAGAGCTTAATGCATGTCATTTATCCATGTTTGCATTCTCTTAATTGTGCTTGAGAATTGCTTTTAAATGCTTGAAGTATTGGATATCCTTTGCATGCATGTGTGTGTTTGTTTTAGTCCTTCATTTTGGGCACTATGGCCACTGTTTTGGGCCTAATTAGAGCTGCCCAAATCATGTTTAAGTCCAATCTTTACATATTGTTACATGTCTTACACTTTGCATGCTTTGATTGCACCACGTCTTGCATGTCCACTAGCTTGCATGCTTGTTCATTGCTTGCTTGTTTGCATTGCATCTAGCATGCATGTCTTGTTCCTTGATCTAGTGATAGGAATTGGGCTTTGGTTTGTTGGTTTGCATTGCATTTGACATCAAAATGTGCACACTTGGTCCCTTGGGCCATCACGCATGGAAATGCGCGATTGATGGTTCGAGAACCAAGGACCATGTCCCTTTGAGTCACTAATATGATAAGGGACATGATTGGTGCATATATGGCTTGAATTGCATTGCCATGCTCTGCCTTGCCCTCTGTTGCTGTCAATTGCAGATTCTGCAGGAACTTTCTGCCGGCCGGCAGTGTCTAGTGCCGACCGGCAATCCTTCCTCTGCCGATAGCCTCAACAATGGCCGGTGATGATACAACACTGCCGGTGGAAATTCTACTCAGCCGGTGGTGTCTCCTAATGTCCAGAGAAGCAACTCTGAGACTTTGACAGTCTTTAGAGGAGCAGAGCAAGGAAAACAAAGGCAACCTAGGCATGGCAGTACACTTCCGAGCAGGACCGAGCACACATCGCAATGAGCTCTCTTCCCGAGGCAGTTTATTGTTTTTCCTAGCTTAGTTAGTTTGTTAACTAATTAGGTAATTTGTAATAATTAATTAGCTAGGATAGTTAATTCATTATTCGATTTGTATTATTCTTTTTGGTCCCTCCGAGCGAGGGTAAAATTGTAATAAGTGTGGGTGCGTGTGTGTGCATGTCTTCCAACCCCACTTGTTTCTTCCCTCCCCATTTGTTTCTTCCCTTTCACTTACTTGGTTTGATGGTTAGTAATAGGTCATGTTTAAATTAGCATACCTTATGCTATGCATGCGAGTAGCAAATTTCAAAATGTTTTTCAAGACAAACGGATATGCTGTGTTTATTTCCAAATTAGGCAATCTAGTCTATACTTGTTTGCTGCGCGCATAACATAGTAATTCTAGGCTAATAAATGGAATAAGAACACATAATGTTTTCAAAAACGGATATCACGGTTAGTAGAGGCCGATCTTCGGATCGGGCGAGAGGGGGTGCTCATAGCTGACCTTCCCCAATCGTACCCTAGCTCCCGAGCCGAGACAACTCCGGTGATGACGGACATGTGGCCTTCGACACCGAGTAAGGGTTTCCTAAATCCCTCCATTTTAAAATATTTAGGTGGCGACTCTGTATCTGGCAAAGCAGTCCATGTTTGGCACTTCTTTTCAAAAAATCTGTTTCTCAAAACGATTTGCCAGATTTGGACTCTTTGGTTCAAGATTAAGAACCGTGACACAAAATCGAGTCCGAACTGTAGCAGCGAGAGGGCCCCCCACGCGGGCGCGTCTACACCAACATATGCAATATCATAATCAACTCCCATATCAAGGTAAGTTCTACAACATACTTCCATTAAACCAAAACATTACCAATGTTTTACAACTTAAGACATATAAAGCTCTTAAGTCCAACAACATTACAAAATTTAAATACAAATTACTCATCAATGAACAAGTCCGGATATTTCTCGCGGACCTCCAACTCACGTTCCCAAGTGGCTTCCTCCACTCCGTGATGTTTACACAAAACCTTTACCAAAGGAATGGTCTTGCCACGCAGGACTTGATCCTGCCTATCCAAGACCCGAACCGGTCTCTCCTCATATAAGACATCCTCATCTACCTCTAAATTGGTCCAATCTAACACATGCGATGGATCCGGCTCATACTTCCGAAGCATACTCACAAGAAACACGTCATGAACTCCGGACAACTGCGGCGGTAAGGCTAAACGATAAGCAATCTCGCCAATCCTCTCAAGGATCTCAAAGGGACCAATAAACCGAGGGGATAACTTCCCACTCTTCCCAAACCTCATCAAACCTCACCTAGGTGATATTTTCAAGAAGACATGATCACCTACCTCGAACGCCAAAGGCCTCCTCCTACGGTCGGCATAACTCTTTTGGCGACTCTGGGCTGTAACAAGCCTCCTACGGATAAGCTCAACTTTCTCCGTCGTCTCCCTAACTAACTCCGGACCCAACAAAGGTGCATCACCCACCTCGGCCCAACACACTGGAGACCTACACGGTCGGCCATACAAGGCCTCAAACGATGCCATACGGATACTAGACTGAAAGCTGTTGTTGTAGGCAAACTCCACTAAGGGCAAGTGCCTCTCCCACGTCCCACTAAAGTCAAGGACACAACCTCGAAGCATATCCTCAAGGATCTGAATAGTACGCTCAGACTGTCCGTCAGTCTGAGGGTGATAAGCCGTACTAAAGGTCAACTTAGTACCCAAGGCACTATGCAAACTCTGCCACAACCTAGCAGTAAAACGAGGATCTCTATCTGAGACGATCGTCACTGGGACCTCGTGCAATCTCACTATGTCCCGAATATACAAGTCGGCAAGATGGTCTACCGAATCTCTCACGCGCATAGAAATGAAGTGCGCTGACTTAGTCAACCGGTCTACAACCACCCAGATAGCATCACTACCCCGCTGAGTCCTCGGAAGACCTACAACGAAGTCCATAGTGACATGCTCCCACTTCCACTCGGCAATAGGCAAGGGTTGCAACGAACCCGCTGGCCTCTGATGCTCGGCCTTCACTTGCTGACAAGTAAGGCACTTAGACACGAAAGCTGCCACATCTCTCTTCATACCCCGCCACCAAAACTGGCGACCCAAATCCCGATACATCTTAGTGCCTCCCGGATGCACTGCAAGACGTGAATGATGGAACTCTCGGAGTATTTCCTCTCGGCAAGACTCCGGCACACACAGACGGTCTCGGTATCTCACACTCAGGTCGGGATACACCGTCAAGCCCTTCTCAACCTTCCCACTGGAGATCTTCTCTCAGAGGGATTCTACCTCAAGGTCACCTCTCTGTGCCTCTGACACTCGAGTCACAAGCGTAGGCTGCGCAACAACAGAAAACAAGGCCGCAGCCTCAACAGATTCGCCCAGATGCAAACAAACTCGCCAAGTACACCTAACATCCCCCATTCCCAGATGGCTATACAAGCTACATCACTAATGGATTTCCTACTAAGGGCATCGGCCACAACATTGGCCTTCCCCGGGTGATAGTGCAACTCAAAATCATAGTCCTCAATGAACTCCATCCATCTCCTCTGCCTCAAATTCAAGTCTCTCTGTGGAAACAGATACTTCAAACTCTTGTGGTTGAGAACACCTCGAACCTCTCACCATAAAGGTAGTGCCTCCAAATCTTCAAGGCAAAGATCACTGCTGCTAGCTCTAGGTCGTGTGTAGGGTAATTCTTCTCGTGAATTTTCAACTGACGTGAGCCATAAGCTACCACTTTCCCCTCTTG
Organism: Camellia sinensis; assembly: GCF_055761805.1. NCBI lineage: Eukaryota > Viridiplantae > Streptophyta > Magnoliopsida > Ericales > Theaceae > Camellia > Camellia sinensis. The sequence goes on from NC_138970.1 coordinate 167,370,363, forward strand.
CATCAACACACAACCCAAACTCTCTCGTGAGGCATCACAATAAACCGTATAACCCAACCCCCTCTCCGGAATAATCAAAACCGGAGCGGTGGTCAATCTAACCTTCAACTCTTGGAACGACTTTTCACAAGTCTCACTCCATACAAACTTGACCCCTTTTTGCGTCAATCTAGTCAACGGCGAAGCTATCCTGGAGAAATCTTTCACAAACCGACGGTAATACCCAGCTAATCCCAGAAAACTGCGGATCTCAAACACACTCTTAGGCTATGCCCAATCTTGCACTGCCTCTACCTTGGATGTATCAACCGATACCCCTTCCTTGGAAACTACATGGCCTAAGAACTTAACTTCTCCTAGCCAGAAGTCACACTTTCCAAACTTGGCATACAGCCTATGGGCTCTAAGCAACTCAAGCACCACTCTCAAGTGTTCCTCGTGCTTCTTCTCAGAAAGCGAATAGATAAGAATGTCGTCCACGAAAACGACTACAAATCGATCTAAGAATTCCCGGAAGATCCGGTTCATCAAGTCCATAAAGACTGCCGGTGCGTTGGTAAGCCCAAATGGCATCACCAGAAACTCATAATGGCCATACCGTGTACGGAATGCCGTCTTCGGAATATCCTCCTCCCTGACCCTCAACTGGTGGTAACCCGATCTCAAGTCTATCTTAGAGAAACAGCGGGAACCCTTCAACTGGTCAAACAAATCATCTGTATGGGGCATAGGGTACTTATTCTTGATCGTAACTCGATTCAATTTTCGGTAGTCGATACACAGTCTCAAGGCACCATCTTTCTTTTTAGCAAAGAGGGTCGGTGCTCCCCACAGCGAAACACTAGGGCGAACAAAACCCTTATCTAGCAATTCCTAGAGCTGAACTTTCAACTCAACCAACTCTGCTGGAGCAAAACAGTAAGGTGCCATAGAAATCGGCGCCGTGCCGAGCACTAGATCAATAAAGAACTCTATCTCTCGGTGAGGTGGTAAACTAACAAGGTCCTCGGGAAAGACATCCGAATACTCACCAACCACCCTCGGCAACACAAGCTGGGTCTCACCACACTCACCATTCTCAAAGCTAGCAAGTAGACCACTAAGCTCACTCCGCCCTCGCGAATCATACCCCGGTGGCAAAACACTACCAACCCGATCTCCCAAGAAATGGAACCACTCCCCGCTCGAGGTACATAATGTGACCCTCTGGCGGTAGCAATCGATAACAGCCCGGTATGACGATAGCCAGTCCATGCCCAAAATAACATCAAAACCCTTCATGGGCATAACTATAAAAGGGAATGCAAGTCTATAGTCGGTGACCTCTATATCGCAACCTCTACAACCCTGTTTCAAGATCAGCTCACCCCCAAGAGGTGACACTACACATATAGGAGATGCTAACTGTGCTAACTCCAACTCCAAAACAGATGCAAATGCAGCAGATACAAAAGAATGAGATGCACCCGTATCAATCAACACATTAGCAACCGAGTTGCAAAACAAAAAGGTACCTCTCACTACTGATGGAGTCGGTACAAGATCCTGCGCGGTAACAGCATACACGTGCCCCGTAGGCCCCTGATCTACTTGCTCACCCCTCGGAGCATACGACTGCTGCACTAACTGGGACGACGAAGCCCCCGGATTGGCCCTCGAGGCCTGCACAGACTGAGCTGGCTGATAACTCTGCGTCTGCCTAGGACCAAACGCTCTTGAAGTAGCACTCAACTATGGGCAATACCTCTTCAGGTGCCCAGGCTGCCCACACTGATAGCAAGATAAGGGCTGCCCCCTGCCCAAACTCTGACTCTGGGGTCTAGCTGAAGAAGAAGTAGCTCTCTGACCTCCGCCCTTCTGCGGGCAAACCGAAGACTTGTGACCCTGCTGGCCACAAGTGTAGCAAGTCAAACCTCCCTGAATACCTCTCCCCGAGCCTGCACTCGGCACTGGAAAGGTCGATCGAGCAACTCCACCCTGAGACTGCTGAGGGTTATAACCCCTCTGTCTCCTGCCATCACCCTGACCCTCCTGGCCCCGCTTGGAGCCTCTATGTTTCTCCTCGTCTTCCTCCTGCATCATAAGCTCCATATGGGCTGCAGCATCCACTAAATGTCTATACTCTCGGATGTAAGACCCACCAACCTTCAACTTGAGGCCCCTCCTCAACTTCCGCTCAAACTCATAACAACGGCGTTCTTCGGACGCCACCAACTCAGGTGCAAACCTGGACAAACTAGTAAAAGTGGCCTCAAACTCTGCCACGGACATACCCTGCTGATTAAGCCGGCTAAACTGATCCCTCGGCTTCTCCCTAGCAACTGCAGATAAGAACCTCTCCTGGAAAGCATTCACAAACGCCTCCCATGTATCACCAACACAAGCCTTCTCGTACTTCCACCATTGACTCGCATCTCCCTTCAGCTGGAAGGATGCCAAGGTCACTTTCAATGCTCCGTCCTCGATGCCAAGCATCTCGAATGTCTTACTCATTTGTTCTAACCACTTGTCAGCCTTAAGTGGCTCCTTCGGATCTCCAACAAACTCGTCCGGATTAGACCGGAAGAACTCCCTCTTCAAGAAAGAAGGCCCTGCCTCAGCTGCCTGATTCCCTACTCTGAGAATACCCAAAGCTCCTGCTATCTCTCGGGCCAAGGCACTCATAGCCTGCTGACCCGCTGGCTTGGCCATATTGGCCTGACCAATTCCCTCCTGCACTGCCGGAACCTCCTCTGGTAACGGCATCTCCTGCCTACCACGCCTGCCACGCCTACCGCGTCCTCGTCCTGACATCCTAATAAAGGTAACTCAGAACATTAGCACATTCATCAATGTGCTGAAACTAAACACTTACGTCCTAATGCATGGACAACTGTAATTCACTCCACGTAAGCACATAAACACATAAGCACTTACGAATTTTCTTTCCGGATAATGATAGTCCCGAGGCATTACTAGAGTTCCGGTTAGAAACGGCATTGATCAAGTGCCTTTCCAACAAGACCCCCAGAAACCCAAGGATCCAATCAACATCCTAGAAATTAAATCCCATACCCACATAAACACATAAGCATGTTATCAATTTAAACACATAGCATATGACACTACACCTAAGTCTCTATCAAGCTAGACAAACCCATCGTAATACTAATCACTTCCCACGTACCCAAAGTATTCGAACCCGGTACGCTCTGATACCAAGTTGCAACGCCCTCGAAATAATAACATTAAACCCATCAATATAGACATGCATTGATATATAAAAGCTTCACTTTCTTCTATTCATCAGAGTTCCATTACCAAAAAGTATTACATGTTAACGACAAAAGCAAATGCCCTAAAGGCTTACAGCTTTCCAAGTTAACACTTGGTTACAACAAAAGAGTGCTAACTCATTTACACATTAAGCCCTTGGCTTGAATATACATGTAATACGTCAAAGAAACTAAACAACAAAAGTCCGCCCGCCTCTAGCCTCCCAAGCTACGTCCTTGGAGGTGGCATGCTACCTGTACCTGAAAATGATATTCCCATATAGGGTGAGCCACAGCCCAGTAGAAATACACTAAACCAAATATGAACAATGACTAAAGGATTAGCAGTTGATAGATGGCCAACACTGATACTTTCCCTTATCACACTTTACAGTTTTATGACATACAAGTCTATGTTACAATCCATTTTCCAATTCCTTTTAAATTCTCAGTTTATAAGCATGGCTCAAAACCTGGCCAAACAACTCATATGAGACAGTAACTCATATTAAGCACTTTCCCATTTCATAATAGATAAGCATACTAGATATATCACACACCAACAGATAAGCATACAAGCTATATCATCACTTCCATAGATATGCATAAGAGCACTATCACACTTCCAAAGACAAGCATATGAGCTCTGTCAACACATTACTAGATAAGCATATGAGCTCTATCTATGGAGTCCATCCCCATATCTTCTCCCAACAACATCCGATTTAGAGGTCCATCCCCTATCTCCCCCTAAACCGTGGAGTACATCCCCTATTTCCTCCAACACGACACAATGCATGTAAACAATAATTATACACATCATCACACAACACATAAATTTAATGTATTCTTTCAACCGTCATACTCAATGACACATTCCAGTGATTAGTTTCAGTTTGCCTAATCATCATGCATTGTCTACAACAATCAAGACTATCCTCCACCGATAGCCCAAAGCAGTTATTTCTAAACAGAAAATAAATGCAACAATGGATATATATAATCAACATTTCAACCAGGTGAGTGATAAATAATCCAACTACACCCTTTAATTCCATACATTTCCAAATCAATTTCTCATTTTCTCATCATTAATTATGCAAATCAATTAACCAATGTAATTAGGGCATATTCCATAATTAGCATTACAACCCTTAGGTTCCATTTTCATTAATGTTTTAACATTAATTTCACTTTTGCATGCCAAACATGCATCTATGTTTTATATAGCTAAAACCCCAACTTTTGTAAATTTACATAAAAGCCCCAAACTTTCACAAAATTACCAAACCAACCCCAACATCTCAAAACACTAAAATTTAAAGACAAAGCCCATAGTGAGGAGTAGGTTATCCCTACCTCGAAAGATGACTCCCAACCAAGAAGGTGAAGAAAACGGAAATGCTCCAAACCACGAATTTCTCGGATCAAAAGATAGCCCTCGACGATCAATAACTCTTTTGTAAAGGCCAAAGGTAAGGAAATCACTCCTACTAGATCAATACCTAGAGAGAAGTCAAGGTTTTAGAGAGAGGAGCTCTCAAAATGGGTTTTAGAAAAAGTAGGAGAGAGAAAGGAAAGTAAAAAGTGATTTAAAATCACCCAACGGATAACTCATATACGCATAACCCGCTCGAGCAGAGAACACAACGCTCGAGCTCCAAGAACAAAAATCTAGACACGCTCGAGCGCAATAAGGCCCGCTCGAGCGCCAAGACACAAGAATAAAGCACTTCCGCTCAAGCGCGAAAACCAGTCCGCTCAAGCGTAGATTTCCCCCTCCCAGAACTTACACCGAAAAGGTACCACCCGCTCGAGCTTAAACAAACCCGCTCGAGCGTAAAAATCACAACTGCAGAAGTTTTGCAGGAACACGAAATACTGGAGGTGTGCAATCCCCGCTCGAGCGCAAGAAGACCCGCTCGAGCGGATCGCCTAAACACTGGACAACAAGGAATTGAAACCAAGGCCTAACCAACCTGTAACAACCCTGCTCAAAACATCCTAAAACTCAATCAAGTGGAATTAAAGGACGACAACAAGATAGATACCACTACCAACTTCACGGAACCGAGTCCGGAATACAACAGCACAGTAAAGGGACAACCGGGATCGCTATAGAAAACATGAATAGATGCGACTTAGAGTTTTTAAGAACATGTAGCATGAATAGATGAATACTAAGACACATGCACTCGACGAAACAATCTCCCCCTTTTTGTCACAAATTGACAAAGGAAGCTCAAACAATAAAGAAGCCAATGCAAAGCAACATGCAAACCAACTAATGCCAATCTCCCGTACCAAACAAAATAAAGTGTTCATGCTAACAAACTCTTGCAATGATAAACCAAACTCCCCCTTACTAAAAGTAACCACAAGCACTGAAAACAATGAACAGGAAGAAAACGACAAAAAATAATATAATGGAGCAAGTAAGGAATTTTTTATTTGTACCTTGAAACACATAATATTATCCAAGAAGCACAATTACAAGAAAACACAATGTGCACAGCCAGTAGAAGATTCCTCATAAAAGAAAGTGATGCATTATGTGAAAAGCATAGATCCCATGATAAAAGTGTGTGTGTGACTCTTGGAGTTCGACAAACACTAGATTCAAATCCTAGTAGTGATATGAAAGCTAGACCTCTGACAAGAGAATCTAAGCACAACTTAGGAAAGTCAAACCACTAGGAATCAAGGGGTATTTGGTGAGTAAAAGCGGAGGCTACCCCTCAATTAATGAATTCCTTTTTTTTTCTTTCTTTTGCACATTTTTTCTTTCTTTTTCACATTTTTTTTTCTTTTTTCACACTCATTGGCGGCTGACACGCTCAAGAGTATGGAAATCGAAGCAGAGAAGCATGGATATAATAAGGATAGCCTGGTTGGTGACTCTGAGGTAGCCTTTTCCTCATGGCTGGACTACAAAGAATAGAGGGGAAAGTCGTGGAGATGCAAAAAGATGGAAGGTGCTTAAGAGACTTAATATCACCCATGATGTGCTAGTAGAGGTCAATTCCTCTAGAAAAGCAAAAGATACAATGCCAGAAGTCCATAGAGAAAAAAGATCACTAAGGCGGAAGACTCCACAATTTGCTAATCCAAGAGTGTGTACAGAATGAGACATACTAATCAAAGCACACACACTCCAAAATGAGTAATGACCACAGAAAGCACACACATATTAACATGTGATAGATATTCTCATCAATTCCAATATGCACCAAGGACCACTAAAAAATTTCAAGCTTACAAAACCATACTAAGAAAATCTTTTGGGGATTTTTTTTTTTTCATTTTTTTTTTCTAAACAAAGCAAGACAGAGAACAAACACGCACACACTACATGACTCAAAAAAAACATACAAAAACCCAAAAACTAAAACTAATAAACAAATTAACACAAGTCAAGTTTTCTCACCCAAACCGCTTTAGTATGAACAAAGTTGTGAGAATGGCGGTTCTTGGGTGGTGTCTTGACATTGTGGTTCCCTTCCCTTTCAATGGGAACCTGTCTCGACTTGGTTTCCAACTTCCTATTTCTAGGTCTAGGCAAATACAAACTCGCTCCATGTTTGGTCTCAAGCACATCAAAATAGCAAGGTATATTATGACCTTTAACCTCATTACGACCAATAAAGTGTCTCCTATCCCACGAGATGTTGAAATTTCTTCCATCTCTATGAAACACTCTCCCATGCAACTCATAACAATAAGGGCGAATATGACCATGCATACCACAATGATGACAAATAAAAATAAAGTGTACCTTCTTTTCTTTGACCTTACCAACTCTAGGAAGATTGAGAAGTCCATCCACATGCGGAATTTTTTGTTCTCCCTTTCCTTGAGTTCTTGTATCATGAGATGTGGAAGCACTCTGTTTTTGCTCTTTCTTACCACCAAAGCCAATGCCACTCTTGTCAGAACAAATTTGTTGAAACCCAATGATATTATCCAAAGTCTTTGATCCTTTGTTCCAAAGACCAATGGCTGCCATAGCACACTTGAGCTCTTCCTCTTTCTTGATCATTAGTTCTTCCAAAGCAACTTGAGACATCTCAAGAGTTTTAATTTTTTCTTCATATGTTGCATAGATTTGTTGTAGCTCATTCCTCTCTGTCTCACAAGTAAAAGTTTTGCACAAAGAGCTTGTTGATCATTAGAAATCTTAAGGGCATCATTCCTAGCCTCGGAAATCTCTTTCTTTAATTTGACATTCTCACTTTCACATGCTTTGAGTTTCGTAGTGAGTTTGTCATTCAATTTGGATAAGTTAAGAGATTCCTTATACAACTTTCGATAAGCTTGCTCAAGCTCTTCATCATCACTCCCTGAGGATTCATCATCAGTGGCATTCTTAACCGGCTTCTTCGGATACTTTGTTCGTCTTTCAGTTTCGGAAGCCGCCATGAAAGAAAGGAATTGTTTATGTCCCTCTTCGCATTGATCTTCGTTGTCGCTTTCATCTTCATTAGATTCTGATTCATCATCACAAGTGATAGCGAGGGCTTTCTTCTTCTTCAAACGAGTGGGGCATTCTGAAGCAAAGTGGCCAAATCCTTGGAATTCATAGCATTGGACTCTTTCAGAGTTCCCTTGTATCTTTCCTTTCTCCTTCTTGGCTATAGAATTAATTTTGAGTTTATCTTTGCCTTTAGATTTATATAGCGATCCCGGTTGTCCCTTTACTGTTCTGTTGTATTCCGGACTCGGTTTCGTGAAGTTGGTAGTGGTATCTATCTTGTTGCCGTCCTTTAATTCCACTTGATTGAGTTTTAGGATGTTTTGAGCAGAGTTGTTACAGGCTGGTTAGGCCTTGGTTTCAAATCCTTGTTGTCTAGTTTTTAGGCGATCCGCTCGAACGGGTCTTCTTGCGCTCGAGTCGGGATTGCATACCTCCAGTATTTCGTGTTCCTAAAAACTTCTGCAAATGTGGTTTTTACGCTCGAGCGGGTTTGTTTACGCTTGAGCGGGTTTGGTGGTGCTCGAGCGGGTAGTACTTTCTGGGTATAAGTTCTGGGAGGGGAAAACCTACGCTCGAGCAGACTGGTTTTCGCGCTAGAGCGGAAATGCTTTATTCTTGTGTCTTGGAGCTCGAGCGGGCCTTGTTACGCTCGAGCGTGTCCAGATTTTTGTTCTTGGCGCTCGAGCGTTATGTTCTCCGCTCGAGCGGGTCATGCGTATATGAGTTATCCGCTGGGTGATTTTAAATTACTTTTTACTTTCCTTTCTCTCTCCTACTTTTTCTAAAACCCATTTTGAGAGCCTCTCTCTCTAAAACCTTGACTTCCCTCTAGGTATTGATCTAGTAGGAGTGATTTCCTCAGCTTTGGCCTTTATAATAAAGTTGTTGATCGTCGAGGGCTATCTTTTGATCCGAGAAACTTGTGGTTTGGAGCAACTTCGTTTTCACCATCTTCTTCTTTGGGTCTCATCTTTGAGGTAGGGGTTCCTACTCACTCTTATGGTCTTTAACCTAGATTTTTAGTTGTTTTGATAAAGTGTTGAATTTGGGAAATTTTGAGACTTAGGGTTTCGAAATGTGTTAAAGAGGGTTTTGTGATTTTGGGCTCATAATATGTATTTTGGGTTTCAAATGGTGTTATTGATGTTGGTTGTTGATATTTAGACCATTGGGTCAATATTGAGAAATGGGATAGAAAACCCTAATTTGGTTGAATAAATTAATTGGTATAATTAATTTGGGAAAATTGTGAATTTATGAAATTGAGTTGCAAATAATGAAATTGGCTCATTATGTTGTGAAATGATGGAGTTGGATTTATAAATCGCTCACTTTTGAAAACATTGATATTTTATCTGTTGGAGCTATTATTATCTGTTTAGAAATAATTGCTTGGACTACCGGTGGAGGGTAGTTTTGATTATTGTAGACAATGCATGATGATTAGGCAAACTAAAACTAATCAATTGGATATGTCATAGAGTATGACGGTTGACAGAATACATTAACGTTATGTATTGATTGATTGATTGTGTATATGACCTTTGCGTATATATGCATTGTGTGTGTGGGAGGAGATAGGGGATGTACTCCACGGTTTAGGGGAAGATAGAGGATGGACCTCTAAACCGGATGTTGCTTGGGAAGAGATAGGGGATGGACTCCACTGATACAGCTCATATGCTTGTTAGATAATGTGTTGATACAGCTCATATGCTTGTCATTGGAAGTGTTGATACAGCTCATATGCTTGTCATTGGAAGTATTGATATAGCTAATATGCATATCTGTTGAAATGTGGGTACAGCTTGTATGCTTACCTGTTGAGATGTTGATACAACTTGTATGTTTATCTATTGTGATAATGAGAAATGTTTAATATGAGTCACTGTCTCATATAGGTAGTCGGCTAGGTTCTGAGCCATTGATGTAAATTGTGAAATTGATAAGAAATGGAAACCGAAAAGAAACATGAACGTAATGGTCATGAGATGGAAATGGGTTATGAATTGGTTTATGAAAATTGAACATTTATCAATTGCTAATGTCTTAGTTATTGCTCATACTGTGTTTAGCATATCTCTACTGGGCGTTGGCTCACCCTTTATGGGACATTATTTTCAGGTACAGGTAGTATGCCACCTCCAAGGACATAGCTTGGGAGGCTAGAGGCAGACAGACTTTTGTTGTCTTATTTCCTTTTGATGTATTACATGTAAATCCAAGCCAAGGGCTTAATGTGTAATTGAGTTAGTACTCCTTTTTTGTAACCAAGTGTTAACTTGGAAAGTTGTAAGCCCGTAGGGCATTTGCTTTTGTTGTTAACATGTAATACTTTTGTAAAGAAATACTCTGATGAATTGAAGAATGTGGATCTTATATATATAAATGCATGTTTATATTGTTGGGTTTAAGGTTATTATTTTGAGGGCGTTACAACTTGGTATTAGAGCGTACCGGGTTCGAATACTTTGGGTACGTGGGAAGTGATTAGGATCACAATGGGTTTGTCTCGCTTGATAGAGACTTAGATGTAGTGTCACATGCTATGTGCTTAATTGATAACACGCTTATGTGTTTATATGGGTATGGGATTTAATTTCTATGATGTTGATTGGATCCTTGGGTTTCTGGGAGTCTTGTTGGAAAGGCACTTGATCAATGCCGTTTCTAACGGGAACTCTAGTAACGCCTCGGGACTATCATTATCCGGAAATGAAATTCGTAAGTGCTTATGTGTTTACGTTCTTACGTGGAGTGAATTACAGTTGTCCATGCATTAGGACGTGAGTGTTTAGTTTCAGCACATTTATAAATGTGCTAATGTTCTGAGTTACCATTTTTAGGATGTCAGGACGAGGGCGTGGTAGGCGTGGTAGGCATGGTAGGCAAGAGGTACCTCTACCGGATGATGTTCCGGCAGTACAGGAGGGAGTTGGTCAGGCCAACGTGGCCGAGCCAGCTGGTCAGCAGGCTATGGGCGCCTTGGCCCGAGAGATAGCGGGAGCTTTGGGTATTCTCAGAGCTGAGAATCAGGTTGCTGAGGCAGGGCCTTCTTTCTTGAAGAGGGAATTCTTCCGGTCTAATCCGGAGGAGTTTGTTGTGGATCCAAAGGAGCCACTTAAGGCTGACGAGTGGTTGGAACAGATGAAGAAGACGTTCGAGATGCTTGGCATCGAGGACGGGGCTTTAAAGGTGACCTTGGCATCCTTCCAACTGAAGGGAGATGCGGGTCAATGGTGGAAGTACGAGAAGGGCAGTGTTGGTGGTGCATGGGAGGCGTTTGTGAATGCTTTCCAGGAGAAGTTTTTATTTGCAGCTGCTAGGGAGAAGTTGAGAGAGCAGTTTTGCCAACTTAGATAGCAGGGCTTGTCAGTGGCCGAGTTTGAGGCTACTTTTACTAGTCTGTCCAGGTTTGCACCTGAACTAGTGGCGTCCGAGGAACGCCGTTGCTTTGAGTTTGAGCGGAAGTTGAGGCGAGGCCTCAAGCTGAGGGTTGGTGGGTCTTTCATCCGAGAGTACCGACGTTTGGTGGATGCAGCTGCTCATATGGAGATTTTGATGCAGGAGGAGGATGAGGGGCAGAGAGGCTCCAAGAGGAGCCATGATGGTCAGGGTGACGGCAGGAGACAGAGAGGTTCTAACCCTCAACAGTCTCAGGGTGGTGTGGCTAGGTCGACCTTTCCAGTGCCGAGTACGGGCTCTGGGAGAGGTAGTCAGAGAGGCTTGACTTGTTTTGCATGTGGCCAGCTGGGTCACAAGTCTTCGGTTTGCCTGCAGAAGGGAGGGGGTCAGCGAGCTGCTTATTCTTTAGCTAGACCTTAGGGCCAGAGTCAGGGCAGGGGCCAGACTTTGTCTTGCTATCAGTGTGGTCATCCTGGGCACCTAAAGAGGTATTGCCCACAGTTGAGTGCTACTTCAGGAGCGTCTGGTTCTAGGCAGACGCAGAGTTATCAGCCAGCTCAATCTGTGCAGGCCTCGAGGGCCAATCCAGGAGCTTCGTCATCCCAGTCAGTGCAGCAGTCTTTTGCTCCTAGAGGTGAGTAGGTGGATCAGGGGCCTACAGGGCGCGTGTATGCTGTTACCGTGCAGGATCTAGTACCGGCCCCATCAGTAGTGAGAGGTACTTTTTCTGTTTTGCAACTCGGTTGCTAGTGTGTTGATTGACACTGGTGCATCTCATTCTTTTGTATCTGCTGCATTTGCTTCTGTTTTGGAATTGGAGTTAGCACAGTTAGCGTCTCCTATATGTGTGGTATCGTCTATTGGTGGTGAGTTGATCTTGAAACAAGGTGTTAGGGGTTGTGATATAGAGGTCGCCGACCATAGGCTTCCTTTTTCGTTTGTGGTCATGCCCATGAAGGGTTTTGATGTTATTTTGGGTATGGACTAGCTATCGTCATACCGGGCTGTTATCAATTGCTACCGCCAGAGGGTCACGTTATGTACTTTGAGTGGGAAGTGGTTCCATTTCTTGGGAGACCGGGTTGGTAGTGTTTTGCCACTGGGGTATGATTCGCGAGGGCAGAGTAAGCTTAGTGGTCTACTTGCTAGCTTTGAGAGTGGTGAGTGTAGTGAGACCCAGCTTGTGTTGCCGAGGGTGGTTCGTGAGTATTCGGATGTCTTTCCCGAAGACCTTGTTAGTTTGCCACCTCACCGAGAGATAGAGTTCTCTATTGATCTAGTGCCCGGCACGGCGCCGATTCCTATGGCACCTTACCGTTTTTCTCCAGCAGAGTTGGTTGAGTTGAAAGTTCAGCTCCAGGAATTGCTAGATAAGGGCTTTGTTCGCCCTAGTGTTTCGCCGTGGGGAGCACCGGCCCTCTTTGCTAAAAAGAAAGATGGTGCCTTGAGATTGTGTATAGACTACCGGAAGTTGAATCGGGTTACGATCAAGAATAAGTACCCTATGCCCCGTATAGATGATTTGTTTGACCAGTTGAAGGGTTCCCGTTGTTTCTCTGAGATAAACTTGAGATCGGGTTACCACCAGTTGAGGGTCAGGGAGGAGGATATTCCGAAAATGGCATTCTGTACGCGGTATGGCCATTATGAGTTTCTGGTGATGCCATTCGGGCATACCAATGCACCGGTAGTCTTTATGGACTTGATGAACTGGATTTTTCAGGAATTCTTGGATCGATTTGTAGTCGTTTTCGTGGACGACATTCTTATCTATTCGCCTTCTGAGTAGAAGCACGAGGAACACTTGAGAGTGGTGCTTGAGTTGCTTAGAGCCCATAGGCTGTATGCCAAGTTTGGGAAGTGTGAGTTCTGGCTAAGGGAAGTCAAATTCTTAGGCCACGTGGTATCCGACGAAGGGGTGTCCGTTGATACATCCAAGGTTGAGGCAGTGCAAGATTGGGCACAGCCTAAGAGTGTGTTTGAGATCCGCAGTTTTCTGGGATTAGCTGGGTACTACCGTCGGTTTGTGAAGGATTTCTCCAGGCTAGCTTCGCCGTTGACTAGATTGAGACTTGTGTAAAGTCGTTCCAAGAGTTGAAGGTTAGATTGACCACCGCTCGAGTTTTGATTATTCTGGAGAGAGGGTCGGGTTACGCGGTCTATTATGATGCCTCACAAGAGGGTTTGGGTTGTGTGTTGATGCAAGAAGGGAAAGTGGTAGCTTATGGCTCACGTCAGTTGAAAATTCACGAGAAGAATTACCCTACACACGACCTAGAGTTAGCGGCAGTGATCTTTGCCTTGAAGATTTGGAGGCACTACCTTTATGGTGAGAGGTTCGAGGTGTTCTCGGACCACAAGAGTTGAAGTATCTGTTTACACAGAGAGACTTGAATTTGAGGCAGAGGAGATGGATGGAGTTTATTGAGGACTATGATTTTGAGTTGCACTATCACCAGGGGAAGGCCAATGTTGTGGCCGATGCCCTTAGTAAGAAATCCATTAGTGATGTAGCTTGTATAGCCATCCAGGAATGGGGGATGTTGGGTGTACTTGGTGAGTTTGATTTGCATCTGGGTGAATCTGTTGAGGTTGCGACCTTGTTTTCTGTTGTTGCGCAGCCAACACTCGTGATTCGAGTGTCAGAGGCACAGAGAGGTGACCTTGAGGTAGAATCCCTCCGAGAGAAGATCTCCAGTGGGAAGGCTGAGAAGGGTTTGTTGGTGTATCCCGACCTGAGTGTGAGATACCGAGACCGTCTGTGTGTGCCGGAGTCTTGCTGAGAGGAAGTACTCCGAGAGTTCCATCATTCACGTCTTGCGGTGCATCTGGGAGGCACTAAGATGTATCGAGATTTGGGTCGCCAGTTTTGGTGGCGGGGTATGAAGAGAGATGTGGCAGTTTTCGTGTCTAAGTGCCTTACTTGCCAGCAAGTGAAGGCCGAGCATCAGAGGCCAGCGGGTTTGTTGCAACCCTTGCCTATTGCCGAGTGGAAGTGGGAGCATGTCACTATGGACTTCGTTGTAGGTCTTCCGAGGACTCAGCGGGGTAGTGATGCTATCTGGGTGGTTGTAGAACGGTTGACTATGTCGGCGCACTTCATTCATATGCGCGTGAGAGATTCGGTAGACCATCTTGCCGACTTGTGTATTCGGGACATAGTGAGGTTGCACGGGGTCCCAGTGACGATCGTCTCAGATAGAGATCCTCGTTTTACTGCTTGGTTGTGGTAGAGTTTGCAGAGTGCCTTGGGCACTAAGTTGACCTTTAGTACGGCTTATCATCCTCAGACTGACGGGCAGTCCGAGCGTACTATTCAGATCCTTGAGGATATGCTTCGGGGTTGTGTCCTTGACTTTAGTGGGACGTGGGAGAGGCACTTACCATTGGTGGAGTTTGCCTACAACAACAGCTTTCAATCTAGTATCGGTATGGCACCGTTTGAGGCCTTGTATGGCCGACCGTGTAGGTCTCCAGTGTGTTGGGCCGAGGTGGGTGATGCACCTTTGTTGGGTCCGGAGTTGGTTAGGGAGACGACGGAGAAAGTTGAACTTATCCGTAGGAGGCTTGTTACAGCCCAGAGTCGTCAGAAATCTTATGTTGACCGTAGGAGGAGGCCTTTGGCGTTTGAGATAGGTGATCATGTCTTCTGAAGATATCACCTAGGCAGGGGTTGATGAGGTTTGGGAAGAGTGGGAAGTTATCCCCTCGATTTATTGGGCCTTTTGAGATCCTCGAGAGGATTGGCGAGGCTGCTTATCATTTAGCGTTGCCGCCACAGTTGTCCGGAGTTCACGACGTGTTTCATGTGAGTATGCTTCAGAAGTATGAGCCGGATCCATCGCATGTGTTAGATTGGACCGACTTAGAGGTAGATGAGGATGCCTCGTATGAAGAGAGAACGGTTCGGGTCTTGGATAGGCGGGATCAAGTCCTGCGTGGCAAGACCATCCCTTTGGTAAAGGTTTTGTGGAAACATCACGGAGTGGAGGAAGCCACTTGGGAACATGAGTTGGAGGTCCGCGAGAAATATCCGGACTTGTTTATTGATGAGTTATCTTGTATTTAGATTTTGTAATGTTGTTGGACTTAAGAGCTTTATATATGTCTTAAGTTGTAAAACATTGGTAATGTTTTGGTTTAATGGGAGTATGTTGTAGAACTTACCTTGATATGGGAGTTGATTGTGATATTGCATATGTTGGCTATATTGTAGAATTGGAGTTGTATCATGTATATTGATTATGATATGAACTGTGACCCATGTATGTTGGAAATGATTGGAAATGGAAGAAAATTGCATGTTGATAATGCACTTGTAATATATGTTGTGAAATGCCTCTTGAAAAGAGATGGAATTGACCGGTAATGGGTTGAAATAATTAATATTATGTCATAATATTGTTGCGAGTGGAGAAAACCTGTTTCTGAAAAACTTGTGTTTAATTTCGGGGACGAAACTCTTTAAGGGGGGGAGGTTATAGCGATCCCGGTTGTCCCTTTACTGCTCTGTTGTATTCCAGACTCGGTTCCGTGAAGTTGGCAGTGGTATCTATCTTGTTGCTGTCCTTTAATTCCACTTGATTGAGTTTTAGGATGTTTTGAGCAGAGTTGTTACAGGTTGGTTAGGCCTTGGTACCAAATCCTTGTTGTCCAGTTTTTAGGCGATCCGCTCAAGCGGGTCTTCTTGCGCTCGAGCGGGGATTGCACACCTCCAGTATTTCGTGTTCCTGCAAAACTTCTGCAGATGTGGTTTTTACGCTCGAGCGGGTTTGTTTATGCTCGAGCGGTAGAGCTCGAGCTGAGTTTGGTGGCGCTCGAGCGGGTAGTACTTTCTGGGTATAAGTTCTGGGAGGGGAAAACCTACGCTCGAGCAGTCTGGTTTTCGCGCTCGAGCGGAAATGCTTTATTCTTGTGTCTTGGAGCTCGAGCGGGCCTTATTGCGCTCGAGCATGTCCAGATTTTTGTTCTTAGCGCTCAAGCGTTGTGTTCTCCGCTCGAGCGGGTCATGCGTATATGAGTTATCCGCTGGGTGATTTTAAATTACTTTTTACTTTCCTTTCTCTCTCCTACTTTTTTCTAAAACCCATTTTGAGAGCCTCTCTCTCTAAAACCTTGACTTCTCTCTAGGTATTGATCAAGTAGGAGTGATTTCCTCACCTTTGGCCTTTACAATAAAGTTGTTGATCGTCGAGGGCTATCTTTTGATCCGAGAAACTTGTGGTTTGGAGCAACTTCGTTTTCACCATCTTCTTCTTTGGGTCTCATCTTTGAGGTAGGGGTTCCTACTCACTCTTATGGTCTTTAACCTAGATTTTTAGTTGTTTTGATAAAGTGTTGAATTTGGGAAATTTTGGGACTTAGGGTTTTGAAATGTGTTAAAGAGGGTTTTGTGATTTTGGGCTCATAATATGTATTTTGGGTTTCAAATAGTGTTATTGATGTTGGTTGTTGATATTTAGACCATTGGGTCAATATTGAGAAATGGGGTAGAAAACCGTAATTTGGTTGAATAAATTAATTGGTATAATTAATTTGGAAAAATTGTGAATTTATGAAATTGAGTTGGAAATAATGAAATTGACTCATTATGTTGTGAAATGATGGAGTTGGATTTATAAATCGCTCACTTTTGAAAACATTGATATTTTATCTGTTGGAGCTATTATTATCTGTTTAGAAATAATTGCTTGGGCTACCGGTGGAGGGTAGTTTTGATTGTTGTAGACAATGCATGATGATTAGGCAAACTAAAACTAATCAATTGGATATGTCATAGAGTATGACGGTTGACAGAATACATTAACGTTATGTATTGATTGATTGATTGTGTATATGACCTTTGCGTATATATGCATTGTGTGTGTGGGAGGAGATAGGGGATGTACTCCACGGTTTAGGGGAAGATAGAGGATGGACCTCTAAACCGGATGTTGCTTGGGAAGAGATAGGGGATGGACTCCACTGATACAGCTCATATGCTTGTCAGATAATGTGTTGATACAGCTCATATGCTTGTCATTGGAAGTGTTGATACAGCTCATATGCTTGTCATTGGAAGTATTGATATAGCTAATATGCATATCTGTTGAAATGTGGGTACAACTTGTATGCTTACCTGTTGAGATGTTGATACAACTTGTATGTTTATCTATTGTGATAATGAGAAATGTTTAATATGAGTCACTGTCTCATATAGGTAGTCGGCTAGGTTCTGAGCCATTGATGTAAATTGTGAAATTGATAAGAAATGGAAACCGAAATGAAACATGAACGTAATGGTCATGAGATGGAAATGGGCTATGAATTGATTTATGAAAATTGAACATTTATCAATTGCTAATGTCTTAGTTATTGCTTATACTGTGTTTAGCATATCTCTACTGGGCGTTGGCTCACCCTTTATGGGACATTATTTTTAGGTACAGGTAGTATGCCACCTCCAAGGACATAGCTTGGGAGGCTAGAGGCGGACAGACTTTTGTTGTCTTATTTCCTTTTGATGTATTACATGTAAATCCAAGCCAAAGGCTTAATGTGTAATTGAGTTAGTACTCCTTTTTTGTAACCAAGTGTTAACTTGGAAAGCTGTATGCCCGTAGGGCATTTGCTTTTGTTGTTAACATGTAATACTTTTGTAAAGAAATACTCTGATGAATTGAAGAATGTGGATCTTATATATATAAATGCATGTTTATATTGTTGGGCTTAA
The DNA here is from genome assembly GCF_055761805.1 of Camellia sinensis. Classification (NCBI taxonomy): domain Eukaryota; kingdom Viridiplantae; phylum Streptophyta; class Magnoliopsida; order Ericales; family Theaceae; genus Camellia; species Camellia sinensis. The sequence continues at coordinate 167,388,208 of NC_138970.1, forward strand.
GGTTATTATTTTGAGGGCGTTACAATTTATGAGTATGAGTAGGTTCCAAAAGATTAGGATTCTTTTTCAAAAAAGATTTTTTTAATTGTTTAACAAAAGCAGCCGTAATCTTGGAATCTATCTCACAATCCTCATCAGAATCCTCTCCAACTCTATGAGCACTACTAAAAGCAATAGCATCTTTTTGTTTCTTTTTGAAATTCCTAAGTGCCTCATAAGTTTGGAGATTTCCAACCAAGTGATCCAGCTTGAGGTTGTCAACATCTTGAGCCTCCTCAATAGTCGTAACTTTTGGTTGGAACCAATCGGGCAAGGATCTCAAAATTTTTCCCACAACTTTGGATTCTGGTATTTTTTCACCTAAATTGAAGCTGGAATTTACAATGTCACTCAACTTCACATAAAATTCATCAAAGGTCTCACTATCTTTCATTGAAAGGTTTTCGAAACTAGATGTGAGCCTTTGAAGTTTTGAGCGTTTCATAGAAGGAGTGCCCTCATGAATAGTTTGTAAGATATCCCAAGCCTCTTTTGCGACTTCACAATTACAAATACGACTAAACGCTTCAGGTGTGACAGCGCAAAAGAGAGAATTGATAGCTTTACTATTCTAGCTACTATTTTGGTAATCAATTGTGTCCCACTTATCAATTGGTTTGGGGAAAGTTACTCCATCAACGGTAATCGTCGGTTCAGTCCACCCATACATGACAGATTGCTAAACTTTTTCATCAATAGATTTTAAAAACGATCTTATTCGAGCTTTCCAAAATGAATAATTGGATCCGTCAAGTAGGGGTGGTCGAATCATAGAATTTCTCTCACGAATTGAATCCATTATCACAAATCAAACAAGATCTCGTTCTAAGCGATTATTTTTTTAAAAAAAAATAGAACGACCTGCTCTGATACCAATTGAAAAATCTAGAAATCCCCTAGATATTAATTTGTGATTATGTATCAATTTTAAGCAGTATATAACAATCCCAATCAAACAATCAAGACAAATAACACAACGATTTTAACGTGGAAAAACCACAGTTGGAGCACTTCCAATTGTGATAAAAAAATCACGGGCAACAGCCACAAAACAATCCACTAAGAAGATATAAAGGAATTACACAGGTATACTCTCAATTACCTAGAGAATCCACGCCCAAATTGAACCAACCTCTATGTGTCTCTTCCAACCCCGTCTTTACCTCAGAATTGTCTTGACGATGAGCCACTCCAGAATCCACCAAAGCTTTAGGCTCAAATTCTTTAGAATCTACCGAAGAACAACTCTCTCTTTTGTATAGAATGAACAAACAATCCTTTGATGTATTCTCTTTAAACCATGAGTTAAATACTCAATGAAACATCAAAGAAAACTAGCAAAATAGCCCCAGATATAAACCCTAGAACCCAAGAAGAAGATTTGGAGGTGTAACCCTAGATTTGGAGCAATATGTGAATTTATAGAATCTGAAATCGCGAGGTCCGCTCCAGCATGGGAATGGACGCTCGAGCGGGGACACTATATGACATGTTCCAAACCAGGATGTACGCTCGAGCGGGGATTTCGACGCTCGAGCGTGAAAACACGGATCACAGTATTTTTGTAGACACGCATACTTCTGGAACTCATCAATCTCCGCTCGAACGGGGGAATGTCCGCTCGAGCGCACAAGCAACTTTGAATGCACTTTTGCATTTTGCTTTGGGGGCGCTGCCCCGGACCTGCCAAGGGGCGTTGCCCTCTGGACCCCCGCGAGCTGACCGGGCAGCTCGATCCCCGTCATAATCAGCGAAGTGGCAATCTTGAAAGCATTAACATCATAAACTTCTCTGCAAGGCACAATTCGGGTTGGATTCGCATCTAAACACTCATAGTCTCACTAAAATAAAAAGTGTGAAAACAAGTACAACCGAAAGGAGTTTTGTCAAACTGGATTGCCAAAAATAAAAACCTAACAAAAAGGTTATACATTTTTATTACACATTCATGCAAAATATAATCAAAATGACATAACTTGACAATAATACTCCAACAATAAACATCTTTTACACTAAAAAGTAAAACACAACAAGAAAGAAAAAAAAGTTTTATTTTAAAAATTTGGTATTCTCATAATTTGGCTTAAAAACAACATACCAAAATAATTTTAACTACAATTTGAAAATAATAAATTTCAAATTTTAAATAATTTTAGCTACTAATTTTTCAGTTTTAACTACTAATTTTTAGTATTTAATTTTCATTTTTATCAAACACCAGCTAAATTTGAATAATATCTTATGTCTAATTAATGTATTGATTTAATCAACCTGTAATTATTATTTACGCCAATACATTGATTCTATATGATCATTGTTAATTGGGTAAATTGGGAAAAAATATTGGGTATTTGTTAATTGGGAAAAAATACAATTTGTCTTACACTTTAAAATTATATATAAGAAAATTCTCAATTAGTGTGATAAATTTTTCATCGTGTCTAAATTGAACAGTGGTATCTAGACTATAGGTTCTACCACAAATCTCATTTTGATAATTTAATTTTATTTTTTTGTAAGCCCTCGTATATATATTATTCATTAGAAAATCAAATTAATTCACATTTATTTAAAAAAAATTGATAACTAGTATAATTTTATTTTTCTTTTTAAAAACAAATATAACGAAATTATATGATTATAATTATCGGATCAATTTAATTTTTATATGAATAAACAACACATAAAGTAAATAAAATAAACAACTTAAATCATTAAAGTGAGACCTGTAATAAACCTCACATGCCCAGATTACATTGTCCATTCTACAATGTGAACTGGATACAAGTCCAATCCTTTATTAACACATCTCGATGTATTGTTGATCGGATTCAATAATAATTTTATTATTTAAAAAATAGGACATATTTAATATTTTTCTTATACATTTTGCTCATTCTATACATATTTGATATATCTAATTGGAAGGGTCACACCAATGATGAGGACAATGAATTATTTTAGAGCCCATCCACATTGACTAAGAGTTGTTCCATATTTTCTAGTCAATGGTTGTTGTCTTTGTTGAACCTTTAGTCACTATGAAGTAAAAATTCGTAATGAGACAATGAGATGCCCATACTCCAAGACGAAGCCTCAAATACAAGCTCAAATGTCACTAAAGTTGTCTAAATAATTGCACCTCATATAAATGTATACTTATTTGTTGCTCTGATATGATATATTTGGATTTGACTATTACTTTTGTGATGCCAATTTTCCAGTACATCATTAAATGGTTAGTGATTAATATTGGGTCAACCATTGGGTCTACTATAATTATCTTCATATAATTGTACTTCTGAAATATTGGGAATGGAATTGTTTTAGGGGCAGGATAAAAATAAATAAGTGTTTTCCTTGTCTCAACTCTCATCTCATCGCAACTTTCTACTGTTTGATAAATCTATTATATTTTTTTATTTGAAAACGGATATATATATATATATATATCCTACTTAAAATAAATGAAAAATATGTGTACCTACTGAATATGCAATTTAGTATCATTCTGTTAATAACTTAAACTGTTTGTTTGATATTAGACCAGTTCATTTGATTGAACTTGAAAATATAAGAAGATGAAATTGATAAAATTAAAACTTAAAACATCAAAATAGTACAAAACTCATATTTTAACAACTATAATTGCATTCCATCCTTTGTTATTTAGTGGTCTTGAAGTAATGTTTCACATTGTATGGTATATCATTCCATACCATTATACATTTAGTGGTCTTGAAGTAATGTTTCACCTCTAGAGTTCCTTGTACCCTGGAAAATATAAAATGACAAAAATGAGAGGGTTGATTTTTATAGGAAAATGTCACTTATGATATGAGCCACATTCATCAACCATATAGCTCAATGAAACCCTCACCTTTTCATAGTGCCTTTCTTGGAGTGTCATCTCCTCAAACTTGTCATGCCCCCATTTCGGACTGTGTTTTGACTCCCATAACTTCCTTCAACCAAGTGTCCACCTAAACAAATTCAAATAACCAACACAAAAATAAAAGCAGGTTAATTTAAAAAAATCAAATCAACACTGAAATATGACCAAAACTAAGAAAAAGAAACATGGAAAAAAAAATTACACTTAGCGTGCACAAGAGCATGATGTTATTGGTAATAAATAATGAAAAAAACAGAACACAGGAGTTCCATAGACAGTTATGTCAAAACAAACCAACATTAAACCTTATGTGTTGTAAGCTTTTTTCTTAAAAAACTAAAAAATCCAAAACATAATAATTATTTTAACTCATATTTTAATTAAAAAAATCAATAATGATTATTGGATTACAATTGTTGATTGCTTCAATAAAGTTCTTGACTCACAAGTAATTGTAATTGAATGAGTTAAAATCCATATAATTCTTTTAGAAGTAAAATCCAATATAAGTATATTGTTGATATTTTAATATTTTTTGTTTCATTGAAGCAAGTATATGGAGAGTGTTCCAATTATCTTCTACTGGGGGGGAAACATAATTTGAGATTTCGATGAAAGTGTGTCATATGATGCTGAGCCGAAAGAGACATATGGGGTGCAACTTGGCCCCACGCTTAACAATTTGGAGGAGATGTTCATGTCCAAGGTGGCAAGTTACGACGAAAGTATCCGATTGAACTTCAAATGTAGATATCCTTATCGCCAGTGGCAAGCAATCAACAAATACAAGATATTACCGATCAATGACGATGAGACGTTGAACACAGTATTAAGTATCGGTGCAAGTTTCCAACCACCAAATTGTTTAGAAGTGTACATTGATAAAGAGGTTATACACAATGTCCCGAATATGACACAGATGGATTCTCGTCCCTTCACTACATTACTTACACAGGGGATTAACAGGACAGCGTTTTGGTCTCCTATGTATGCTCCAGGTCAATGTTATTTAGTGGGCTACACACAACAGACATTTGAGGGCCATGGTGTGGAATCAAGTTCATGTGGTGGATATGATTATGAATTTCACAATAACACAGAAGATGTGCCCACCTGCAACCATCATACCACTCTAGTTGAAGTTGGTGGGAATATGGCGGAAATGGTGAACTATGTGCAGTTTGCTGACAATGACATGTATGGTCCTGATGTCGCCCTAGACGATGATGAAAATGAAATGTGTGATGAAGAAAATTTATTGGCTGGATCAGAAGATGATGATGAAGAAAATGAAGCCGATGGCCCCGTTGACCCTGAAAATGTCCCCATTCCACCTAGACCTGAAATCCCTTTCTATGAGAACATTCACATGGGTAGTGATTTGACATGAGTAGCCATGATGTCGTTCCCCGTAACCAGATCTGGAACACTGAAAATCCAGAGTTGGACAAAGGGATGGTTTTCGTCGATAAGAAGTAACTTGTACATGCTGTGAAAATCCATAGTTGGACAAAGGGATGGTTTTCGTCGATAAGGTCGTAACCTCCAAGTGAGACCTTTGGGTGTCTGTTTGCAAGGACGATTTCCCTTGGTGGTTGCGTGCATCTCTTAACAAGAAACATGGTTTTTTTGAAATAAAACAGTACAGTGTCCTCACCATTGTTTATACCCACGAATGAACAGGGACCACACTAATATTGACTCCAGTTACATTGCTTCTCATCTTTTGGGATAAGTTGCGGTGAGTATAAAAAATAAATTTATATATATATATATATATATATGTTTGTTTATAGTGTTCACACCCAAATAATCCAACTCATATTTGATTGTCATATGCAGAATGAACCTCATATACCAATTAAGAATGTCATCGAAGATATCAAAAAGACCATGAACTACAGTATATCATACAAGAAGGCGTGGCATGCAAGGGGAAAGACAATTATAATGGTATTCGGGGATTTGGATGAATCATATAGGTAGTTGACTAAATTCATGCATGCATTACAGACATCTAATCCTGGCACCATCGTTCAATGGAAGCATAGATATACCGGAGGTACAACCATTATGCCCTCCACTTTGTTTTTTGGTCTTTCAAACCTGTCATCGATGGATTCAGATATTGTAGGTTTGTTATAACCATAGATGGTACATTCTTATATGGCAAATACACTGGTGTGTTGCTTGTAGCAACGATCGTCACTGCCAATGGCTAGCATTCGCTGTTGTCGACAAGGAGAGTTTGGAGTCTTGGTCGTTCTTCATTTCAAATATCAGGGAACATATTGTCATGGACTGACATGGAGTGACTTTGATATCTGATCGAGCTGAGAGTATTTTAGCTATTGTGAGGCGGCATTGGCTGAATCCCTCGCTCCAATTTGTTGGATATCATTGGCACTGCCTTTGACATGTTTGTAGTAACTTTAACACAAAGTTTAAAAATAAGGAGCTGAAACAACTTCTATGGAAAACAGGGAGTGCTCATTAACGACGAAAGTGTAATGCTTACTTAGAACAGATACAGGCTATTAACCAAGATGCCATCGATTGGGTCCGCAAGATGAATCCTGTGGAGTGGGCCCTTGCGTGTGACGGTGGATATCGGTGGGGGGTATTAACCAGCAATGACACAGAGTGTTTCAACAATGTCTTGAAAGGTGCAAGGAACTTACCTATCTCAGCTATGGTTGAGTTTACATTTCGACGGCTCGTAAAATATTTTGACGAGATGGGAGCCCAAGCAGAAATAGATGCACGAAATGAGTTCCAATACCCTAGAGAGATGCAAAAAACTATCGAGGAGGGCATCGCAAGGGGAAATACTTTCTAGTTGATATCGTACGACATGTCAGTTTGTAATGTAAACTAAATTGTGCTTATAATGTTGTGAAGTTAATTACACATAAAAACATGAACTTGATTAGTTTGTAACAATATTGTCTGATAGGCCCTGCAGTGTATTTGAGGTGCAAACATCTTTTCGCCATGGACGAGGTCGCAAATTGTGCGCATGAATTATAGCAATCCCGGTTGTCCCTTTACTGTTCTGTTGTATTCCGGACTCGGTTCCGTGAAGTTGGTAGTGGTATCTATCTTGTTGCCGTCCTTTAATTCCACTTGATTGAGTTTTAGGATGTTTTGGGCAGGTTTGTTACAGGTTGATTAGGCCTTGGTTTCAATTCCTTGTTGCCCAGTTTTTAGGCGATCCATTCGAGCGGGTCTTCTTGCGCTCGAGCGGGGATTGCACACCTCCAGTATTTCGTGTTCCTGCAAAACTTCTGCAGATGTGATTTTTACGCTCGAGCGGGTTTGTTTACGCTCGAGCGGTAGCGCTCGAGCGGGTTTGGTGGCGCTCGAGCGGGTAGTACTTTCTGGGTATAAGTTCTGGGAGGTGGAAATCTACGCTCGAGCGGACTGGTTTTCACGCTCGAGCGGAAGTGCTTTATTCTTTTGTCTTGGCGCTCGAGCGGGCCTTATTGCGCTCGAGCGTGTTCAGATTTTTGTTCTTGGCGCTCGAGCGTTGTGTTCTCCGCTCGAGCGGGTCATACGTATGTGAGTTATCCGCTGGGTGATTTTAAATCACTTTTTACTTTTCTTTCTCTCTCATACTTTTTCTAAAACTCTTTTTTGAGAGCCTCTCTCTCTAGAAACTCCTTTCTCTCTAGGGTTTGATCTAGTTAGAGTGTCCTCCTTCTCTTTGGCCTTTGTAAAAGTTGTGTTGATCGTCGAGGGCGTCGTTTTGATCCGAAAATCTTGGTCTTTAGAGCACTTTGGTTTTGGTCTCTTCTCCATCCGAGCTCTAACTTCGAGGTACGGATAACATACTCCTCACTATGGGCTTTGTCTTTAAATTTTAATATTTTGAGATGTTGGGGTTGGTTTGGTAATTTTGTGAAAGTTTGGGGGCTTTTGTGTAAATTTACAAAAGTTGGGGTTTTAGCTATATAAAACCTAGATGCATGTTTGGCATGGAAAAGTGAAATTAATGTTAAACCATTAATGAAAATGAAACCGTGAAGGGTTGAAATGTTGATTATGGAAAATGCCCTAATTACATTGGTTAATTAATTTGCATAATTAATTATGAGAAATGAGGAATTGATTTCGAAAGGTATGGGATTAAAGGGTGCAGTTGGATTATTTATCATTCACCTAGTTGAAATGTTGATTATATATATCCATTGTTGCATTTATTTTCTGCATAGAAATAACTGCCTTGGGGTATCGGTGGAGGATAGTCTTGATTGTTGTAGACAATGTATGATGATTAGGCAAACTGGAACTAATCACTGGAATGTGTCATTGAGTATGACGGTTGAAAGAATACATTAAATTTATGTGTTGTGTGATGATGTGTATAATTATTGTTTATATGCATTGTGTTGTGTTGGAGGAGATAGGGGATGTACTCCACGGTTTAGGGGAAGATAGGGGATGGACCTCTAAACCAGATGTTGTTGGGAGAAGATAGGGGATGGACTCCATAGATAGAGCTCATATGCTTATCTATTAATGTGTTGATAGAGCTCATATGCTTGTCTTTGGAAGTGTGATAGTGCTCTTATGCATATTTATGGAAGTGGTGATATAGCTTGTATGCTTATCTGTTGGTGTGTGATATAGCTAGTATGCTTATCTATTATGAAATGGGAAAGTGCTTAATAACAGTTATTGCCTCATATGAGTTGTTTGGCCAGGTTCTGAGCCATGGTTGTAAATTGAGAATTGAACAGAATTGGAAAGTGGATTGTAACATGGACTTGTATGTCATGAAACTGTAAAGTGTGTTAAGGTAAAATATCAGTGTTGGCCATCTATCAACTGCTAATCTTTTAGTCATTGTTCATATTTGGTTTAGTGTATGTCTACTGGGCTGTGGCTCACCCTATATGGGAATATCATTTTCAGGTACAGGTAGCATGCCACCTCCAAGGACGTAGCTTGGGAGGCTAGAGGGGAGCGGACTTTTGTTGTTTTATTTCTTTGATGTATTACATGTATATTCAGGCCAAGGGCTTAATGTGTAAATGAGTTAGCACTCTTTTGTTGTAACCAAGTGTTAACTTGGAAAGCTGTAAGCCTTTAGGGCATTTGCTTTTGTTGTTAACATGTAATACTTTTGGTAATGGAACTCTGATGAATAGAAGGAAGTGGAACTTTTATATATCATTGCATGTCTATATTAATGGGTTAATGTTATTTTTTTGAGGGCGTTACAACTTGGTATCAAAGCGTACCAGGTTCAAACACTTTGGGTACGTGGGAAGTGATTAGCATCACAATGGGTTTGTCTCGCTTGATAGAGACTTAGATGTAGTGTCATATGCTATGTGCTTAATTGATAACATGCTTATGTGACTATGTAGGTATGGGATTTAGTTTCTAGGATGTTGATTGGATCCTTGGGTTTCTGTGAGTCTTGTTGGAAAGGCACTTGATCAATGCTGTTTCTAACCGGAACTCTAGTAACACCTCGGGACTATCATTATCCGGAAATGAAATTTGTAAGTGCTTATGTGTTTATGTCCTTACGTGGAATGAATTACAGTTGTCCATGCATTAGGACGTGAGTGTTTAGTTTTGGCACATTTGTGAATGTGCTAACGTTCTGTATTACCTTTATTAGGATGTCAGGACGAGGAAAAGGTGTTAGGCGTGGTAGGCTTGCGAGGCAGGAAGTACCTGTACCGGATGATATTCCGACAGTGCAGGAGGGAGTTGGTCAGGCCAATGTGGCCGAGCCAGCGGGTTAGCAGGCTATGAGTGCCTTGGCCCTAGAGATAGTAGGAGCTTTGGGTATTCTCAGAGCAGGGAATCAGGCAGCTGAAGCAAGGCCTTCTTTCTTGAAGAGGGAGTTCTTCCGGTCTAATCCGGACGAGTTTGTTGGAGATCCGAAGGAACCACTGAAGGCTGACGAGTGGTTAGAACAGATGAGTAAGACGTTCGAGATGCTTGGCATCGAGGACGGAGCATTGAAAGTGACCTTGGCATTTTTCCAGCTGAAGAGAGATGCGGGTCAATGGTGGAAATACGAGAAGGCTCATGTTGGTGGTACTTGGGAGGCGTTTGTGAATGCTTTCCAGGAGAGGTTCTTATCTGCAGTTGCTAGGGAAAAGCTGAGGGATCAGTTTAGCCGGCTTAATCAGTAGGGTATGTCTGTGGCAGAGTTTGAGGCCACTTTTAATAGTTTGTCCAGGTTTACACCTGAGTTGGTGGCGTTCGAAGAATGCCGTTGCTATGAGTTTGAGCGGAAGTTGAGGCGGGGCCTCAAGCTGAGGGTTGGTGGGTCTTACATCCGAGAGTATAGACATTTAGTGGATGCTGCAGCTCATATGGAGCTTATGATGCAGGAGGAAGACGAGGAGAAGCATAGAGGCTCCAAGCGGGGCCAAGAGGGTCAGGGTGATGGCAGGAGACAGAGGGGTTATAACCCTCAGCAGTCTCAGGGTGGAGTTACTAGATCGACCTTTCCGGTGCCTAGTGCAGGCTCGGGGAGAGGTAATCAGGGAGGTTTGACTTGCTACACTTGTGGCCAGCTGGGTCACAAGTCTTCAGTTTGCCCGCAGAAGAGCGGAGGTCAGAGAGCTGCTTCCTCTTCAGCTAGACCTTAGGGCCAGAGTCAGGGCAGGGGCCAGCCTTTGTCTTGCTATCAGTGTGGTCAGCCTGGGCACCTGAAGAGGTATTGCCCGCAGTTGAGTGCTACTTCGGGGGCGTCTGGTTCTAGGCAGACGCAGAGTTATCAGCCAGCTCAGTTTGTACAGGCCTCGAGGGCCAATCCGGGAGCTTCGTCATCCCAGTCAGTGCAGCAGTCATATGCTCCGAGGGGTGAGCAGGTGGATCAGGGGCCTACAGGGCGCGTGTATGCTGTTACCGCGCAGGATCTTGTACCGGCTCCATCAGTAGTGAGAGGTACTTTTCTGTTTTGCAACTCGGTTGCTAATGTGTTGATTAACATGGGTGCATCTCATTCTTTTGTAGCTGCTGCATTTGCATCTGTTTTGGAATTGGAGTTGGCACAGTTAGCATCTCCTATTTGTGTGGTATCACCTATTGGTGGTGAGTTGATCTTGAAACAAGGTGTTAGAGGTTGTGATATAGAGGTCGCCGACCATAGGCTTCCTTTTCCTTTTTTAGTTATGCCCATGAAGGGTTTTGATGTTATTCTGGGTATGGACTGGCTATCGTCATACCGGGCTGTTATTGATTGCTACAGCCAGAGGGTCACGTTATGTACCTTGAGCGGGGAGTGGTTCCATTTATTGGGAGACTGGGTTGGTAGTGTTTTGCTACCGGGGTATGATTCGCGAGGGCGGAGTGAGCTTAGTGGTCTACTTGCTAGCTTTGAGAGTGGTGAGTGTGGTGAGACCCAGCTTGTGTTGCCGAGGGTGGTTTGTGAGTATTCGGATGTCTTTCCCGAAGACCTTGTTAGTTTGCCACCTCACCGAGAGATGGAGTTTTCTATTGATCTTGTGCCCGACACGGCGCCGATTTCTATGGCACCTTACCGTTTTGCCCCAGCAGAGTTGGTTGAGCTGAAAGTTCAGCTCCAGGAATTGCTAGATAAGGGTTTTGTTCGCCCTAGTGTTTCGCCATGGGGAGCACCGCCCCTCTTTGCTAAAAAGAAAGATGGTGCCTTGAGATTGTGTATCAACTACCGAAAGTTGAATCGGGCTACGGTCAAGAATAAGTACCCTATGCCCCGTATAGATGATTTGTTTGACCAGTTGAAGGGTTCCCGTTGTTTCTCTAAGATAGACTTGAGGTCGGGTTACCACCAGTTGAGGGTCAGGGAGGAGGATATTCCTAAGACGGCATTCCGTACGCGGTATGGCCATTATGAGTTTCTGGTGATGCCGTTTGGGCTCACCAATGCACCGGCAGTCTTTATGGACTTGATGAACCGGATCTTTCGGGAATTCATGGATCGATTTGTAGTCGTTTTCGTGGAATTCTTGAGTTGCTTAGAGCCCATAGGCTGTATGCCAAGTTTGGGAAGTGCGAGTTCTAGCTGAGGGAAGTCAAATTCTTAGGCCACGTGGTGTCCGGGAAAGGGGTGTCCGTTGATGCATCCAAGGTTGAGGCAGTGCAAGATTGGGTACAGCCTAAGAGTGTGTTTGAGATCCGCAGTTTTCTGGGATTAGCTGGGTATTACCGTCGGTTTGTGAGGGTTTCTCCAGGCTAGCTTCACCGTTGACTAGATTGACGTGGAAAGGGGTCAAGTTCGTATGGAGTGAGACTTGTGAAAAGTCATTCCAAGAGTTGAAGGTTAGATTGACCACCGCTCCGGTTTTGATTATTCCGAAGAGAGGGTTGGGCTTTGCGGTTTATTGTGATGCCTCATGAGAGGGTTTGGGTTGTGTGTTGATGCAAGAGGGGAAAGTGGTAGCTTATGGCTCACGTCAGTTGAAAATACACGAGAAGAATTACCCTACACACGACCTAGAGTTAGCGGCAGTGATCTTTGCCTTGAAGATTTGGAGGCACTACCTTTATGGTGAGAGGTTCGAGGTGTTCTCGGACCACAAGAGTTTGAAGTATCTGTTTACACAGAGAGACTTGAATTTGAGGCAGAGAAGATGGATGGAGTTCATTGAGGACTATGATTTCGAGTTGCACTATCACCCGGGGAAGGCCAATGTTGTGGCCGATGCCCTTAGTAGGAAATCCGTTAGTGATGTAGCTTGTACAGCCATCCGGGAATGGGGGATGTTGGGTGTACTTGGCGAGTTTGATTTGCATCTGGGCGAATCTGTTGAGGCTGCGGCCTTGTTTTCTATTGTTGTGCAGCCTACACTTGTGACTAGAGTGTTAGAGGCACAGAGAGGTGACCTCGAGGTAGAATCCCTCCGAGAAAAGATCTCCAGTGGAAAGGCTGAGAAGGGTTTGACGGTGTATCCCGACCTGAGCGTGAGATACCGAGACCGTCTATGTGTGCCGGAGTCCTGCCGAGAGGAAGTACTCCGAGAGTTCCATCATTCACGCCTTGCAGTGCATCCGGGAGGCACTAAGATGTATCGAGATTTGGGTCGCCAGTTTTGGTGGCGGGGTATGAAGAGAGATGTGGCAGTTTTCGTGTCTAAGTGCCTTACTTGCCAGCAAGTGAAGGCCGAGCATCAGAGGCCAGCGGGTTTGTTGCAACCCTTGCCTATTGCCGAGTGGAAGTGGGAGCATGTCACTATGGACTTCGTTGTAGGTCTTCCGAGGACTCAGCGGGGTAGTGATGCTATTTGGGTTGTTGTAGACCGGTTGACTAAGTCGGCGCACTTCATTCCCATGCGCGTGAGAGATTCGGTAGATCATCTCGCCAACTTGTATATTCGGGACATAGTGAGATTGCACGGGGTCCCAGTGACGATCGTCTCAGATAGAGATCCTCGTTTTACTGCTAGGTTGTGGCAGAGTTTGCAGAGTGCCATGGGTACTAAGTTGACCTTTAGTACGGCTTATCATCCTCAGACTGACGGGCAGTTCGAGCGTACTATTCAGATCCTTGAGGATATGCTTTGGGGTTGTGTCCTTGACTTTACTGGGACGTGGGAGAGGCACTTACTGTTGGTGGAGTTTGCCTACAACAATAGCTTTCAGTCTAGTAGCGATATGGCACCGTTTAAGGCCTTGTATGGCCGACCGTGTAGGTCTCCAGTTTGTTGGGCCGAGGTGGGTGATGCACCTTTGTTGGGTCCGGAGTTGGTTAGGGAGACGACGGAGAAAGTTGAACTTATTCGTAGGAGGCTTGTTACAGCCCAGAGTCGTCAGAAATCTTATGCTGACCGTAGGAGGAGGCCTTTGGCGTTTGAGATAGGCGATCATGTCTTTCTGAAAATATCACCTAGACGGGGTTTGATGAGGTTTGAGAAGAGTGGGAAGTTATCCCCTCGATTTATTGGGCCTTTTGAGATCCTTGAGAGGATTGGCGAGGTTGCTTATCGTTTAGCCTTACCGCCGCAGTTATTCGGGGTTCATGACGTGTTTCATGTGAGTATGCTTCGGAATTATGAGCCGGATCCATCGCATGTGTTAGATTAGACCGACTTAGAGGTAGATGAGGATGCCTCGTATGAGGAGAGACCAGTACGGGTCTTGGATAGGCGGGATCAAGTCCTGCGTGGCAAGACCATCCCTTTGGTAAAGGTTTTGTGGAAACATCACGGAGTGGAGGAAGCCACTTGGGAACGTGAGTTGGAGGTCCGTGAGAAATATCCGGACTTGTTTGTTGATGAGTAATCTTGTATTTAGATTTTGTAATGTTGTTGGACTTAAGAGCTTTATATATGTCTTAAGTTGTAAAACATTGGTAATGTTTTGGTTTAATGGAAGTATGTTGTAGAGCTTACCTTGATATGGGAGTTGATTATAATATTGCATATGTTGGCTATATTGTAGAATTGGAGTTGTATCATGTATATTGATTATGATATGAACTGTGAACCATGCATGTTCGAAATGGTTGGAAATGGAAGAAAATTGCATGTTGATAATGCACTTATAATATATGTTGTGTTTTGCCTCTTAAAAAAAAAAAGTGGGATCGACCAGTAATGGGTCGGGTTGTTTAAATATTATGTTGCAATATTGTTGAAAATAGAAAAAACCTGTTTTTGAAAAAAAAACTCGTGTTTAATTTCGGGGACGAAATTCTTTAAGGGGGGGAGGTTATAGCGATCCCGGTTGTCCCTTTGCTGTTCTGTTGTATTCCGGACTCGGTTCCGTGAAGTTGGTAGTGGTATCTATCTTGTTGCCGTCCTTTAATTCCACTTGATTGAGTTTTAGGATGTTTTGGGCAAGTTTGTTACAGGTTGGTTAGGCCTTGGTTTCAATTCCTTGTTGCCCAGTTTTTAGGCGATCCGCTCGAGCGGGTCTTCTTGCGCTCGAGCGGGGATTGCACACCTCCAGTATTTCGTGTTCCTACAAAACTTCTGCAGATGTGATTTTTATGCTCGAGCGAGTTTGTTTACGCTCGAGCGGTAGCGCTCGAGCGGGTTTGTTTACGCTCGAGCGGTAGCGCTCGAGCGGGTTTGGTGGCGCTCGAGCGGGTAGTACTTTCTGGGTATAAGTTCTGGGAGGTGGAAATCTAAGCTCGAGCGGACTGGTTTTCGCGCTCGAGCAGAAGTGCTTTATTCTTGTGTCTTGGCGCTCGAGCGGGCCTTATTGTGCTCGAGCGTGTTCAGATTTTTGTTCTTGGCGCTCGAGCATTGTGTTCTCCGCTCGAGCGGGTCATACGTATATGAGTTATCCGATGGGTGATTTTAAATCACTTTTTACTTTTCTTTCTCTCTCCTACTTTTTCTAAAACTCTTTTTTGAGAGCCTCTCTCTCTAGAAACTCCATTCTCTCTAGGGTTTGATCTAGTTAGAGTGTCCTCCTTCTCTTCGGCCTTTGTAAAAGTTGTGTTGATCATCGATGGCGTCGTTTTGATCTGAAAATCTTGGTCTTTGGAGCACTTTGGTTTTTGTCTCTTCTTCGTCTGAGCTCTAACTTCGAGGTACGGATAACCTACTCCTCACTATGGTCTTTGTCTTTAAATTTTAGTATTTTGAGATATTGGGGTTGGTTTGGTAATTTTGTGAAAGTTTGGGGGCTTTTGTGTAAATTTACAAAAGTTGGGGTTTTAGCTATATAAAACCTAGATGCATGTTTGGCATGGAAAAGTGAAATTAGTGTTAAACCATTAATGAAAATGAAACCGTGAAGGGTTGAAATGTTGATTATAGAAAATGCCCTAATTACATTGGTTAATTAATTTGCATAATTAATTATGAGAAATGAGGAATTGATTTCGAAAGGTATGGGATTAAAGGGTGCAGTTGGATTATTTATCATTCACCTAGTTGAAATGTTGATTATATATATCCATTGTTGCATTTATTTTCTGTATAGAAATAACTGCCTTGGGGTATCGGTGGAGGATAGTCTTGATTGTTGTAGATAATGTATGATAATTAGGCAAACTGGAACTAGTCACTGGAATGTGTCATTGAGTATGACGGTTGAAAGAATACATTAAATTTATGTGTTGTGTGATGATGTGTATAATTATTGTTTATATGCATTGTGTTGTGTTGGAGGAGATAGGGGATGTACTCCACGGTTTAGGGGAAGATAGGGGATGGACCTCTAAACCGGATGTTGTTGGGAGGAGATAGGGGATGGACTCCATAGATAGAGCTCATATGCTTATCTATTAATGTGTTGATAGAGCTCATATGCTTGTCTTTGGAAGTGTGATAGTGCTCTTATGCATATCTATGGAAGTGATGATATAGCTTGTATGCTTTTCTGTTGGTGTGTGATATAGCTAGTATGCTTATCTATTATGAAATGGGAAAGTGCTTAATAAGAGTTATTGCCTCATATGAGTTGTTTGGCTAGGTTCTGAGCCATGGTTGTAAACTGAGAATTGAACAGAATTGGAAAGTGGATTGTAACATGGACTTGTATGTCATGATACTGTAAAGTGTGTTAAGGGAAAATATCAGTGTTGGCCATCTATCAACTGCTAATCTTTTAGTCATTGTTCATATTTAGTTTAGTATATCTCTACTGGGCTGTGGCTCACCCTATATGGGAATATCATTTTCCGGTACAGGTAGCATGCCACCTCCAAGGACGTAGCTTGGGAGGCTAGAGGCGAGTGGACTTTTGTTGTTTTATTTCTTTGATGTATTACATGTATATTCAAGCCAAGGGCTTAGTGTGTAAATGAGTTAGCACTCTTTTGTTGTAACCAAGTGTTAACTTGGAAAACTGTAAGCCTTTAGGGCATTTGCTTTTGTTGTTAACATGTAATAATTTTGGTAATGGAACTCTGATGAATAGAAGAAAGTGGAACTTTTATATATCAGTGCATGTCTATATTGATGGGTTAATGTTATTTTTTTGAGGGCGTTACATGAATCAACCCACGTGCAGTTTTGGCAAATACAAGATATGACACTATCCATGTTCCCATATGCTCGCTGTTATGTCTGAATGCGGTGACAATCCATTCGAGTACGTTGATCCAGTATACAGGCTTCCTATATATATGAGGGTTTGGGAAACTAAATTCAATCCAATACTACATCAAGATTATTGGGATGATCCGCAGTGGACCTTAATGCCTAATGTACTTCCTTTGCGAGAAGTAAAACGGGGTCGTAAATCTCTGTCCCGTATTCCGAATGAGATGGATACATCATATAGGCGTTTGACCACTCGTTGTAGTGAGTGCCAGCAGACAGGTCATGACAGGCGAACATGTCCGGCACGGCTAGGTCGATGAAGACTATGTAATGCTTACATGAGTTTTGTGAATTGTGAAATTGTAAAATGGTTGCGCTTTTTAATTATGAGATTGTAATTGGACAACCCATGTGAATTTTTAGCTTGTAATGCAAATGACCCCCTGTTAAACTATTAATTAATTATATTTACTAATGTTTTAGAGGTTAGACCAATTGAACATTTTGCAAACCCTAAAGTCATTTTCTTAATTTGAACTCTAAATAGATCATTTTTAATTTTTAATTCTTTATATATTGTAATTGTTTTATATTAAAAAAAAATTATAACTAACATACTAAGCAAATAAATTAAACTAAATATGTATGCAAAAAAATTTAACTGTAGCACATAGGCCTAAGTTTTTTATTGTGTAGTTGATTGAAAATGTGTATTACAAAATTCTATACTTAATAAAATAGTTCTTCTACCATTTGAAAATTTAATATTTATGAATAAATTTAATATTTTCAAATACTCCAAGCATTTTTCGCATTTACAATTTATGAATAAATTTATTTAATTTAAAAATTTATACTTTATTGAAACATTTAGCATTACAAAATCAATAATTAAGTTTTGTCAAATATGCCATAAATGTAATCACCAACCTATTTTTGAAACAAAATTTTCTCATTCAATTTTTTGGCAAATATTTATGTAGGAAAACTATCCACATGTTTCTGCACTATGTTCATGGTAATTATTAAGCTTATGTAACTGAGGCCCTAAAATTATTTTGAAAAAGATTTTTGTATTAGTTATAGCATAGATAACGGTAGGTCTTGTTGAATTGTTTATCATATTTAATGACACATAATTTTAAATCTTAAATTAGAAATATATATATATATATATATATATTTAAAAATCATAAATTATGGAATAATTAGAGTTTTTTTATGATTATAATTAGATTTTAGTGAATTGCTTCCATATTAGTGGCACAAAAATTTATAATTTTAAAATAATCGAGCACATTTTTCTTTTAGAAGTCGTCATGTATGAAATAATTAGAGTTTAATTGTTATAGTTAAATTACAGTTAACTAATAGAGTTTTTTGAAGTAAAAATTAATTACATTTTAGTGAATTGCTTCTATAATAGTATCACAGAAATTTAAATTTTGAAATAACTGAGCATACTTTCCTGTTACAAATTGCAATTTATAGAATAATTACAGTTTTTTTGTTATGATTAAATGAGAGTTTTGTTGTTATGATCTATCATTTCACTTGTACAGGCTTCATGGCATATCTACCTGAGGAGGTCCCACTTCTCATTCATCCACATCGGGCCGACAATACATGGGAGCATTTGGTATGCAATAACGTTTGTTGGACTTTAAGCTTACGATTAAAATACCCTTTATTTTGTTTTATCTTACATGATAATGATATTATTTAAACTAGTCATTCTGTTATGCAAGAGGAGGCACGTACAGTGTTGACATGCCATCGGGCAGATTCTAGCATGCGGGAGCATCCGTTGGACCATAGAGTCCTGTAGTATATACTACACGCAGGATTCTATGGTGTTTACCGTATTGGTCACATTAGACTGGACCACCCACTCATCACTGCTCTGGCCGAGGGGTGATGCACAGAGACTCATACATTCTATTTCTTGATCGGAGAGGCCACGGTCACATTGCAGGACGTATCTGTCCTATATGGTCTACGGATTGACATGCGAGCAGTTACTGGTGTTGACCGATCATTTACGAGGGACTAGTGGATAGCTTTATGTGCTGAGCTATTGGGAGTAGCACCTATACCTGCAGACTTACAGGCAGGTAGACTGAGGGTGAGGTGGCTGGTTGAGCATTTTGGTCCTCTTCCAGAGCAGGCTCCAGATGAGTTGGTACAGTAGCATGCCCGAGCATATATTTTGTGGCTTATGGGGGGTACTTCTCCCTGATATGTCACAAAACCTGCTCAAGCTTATGTACTTACCACTGCTGAGAGACATTGACGAGATCAGCAAGTACAGCTAGGGTGGCGCGGCTTTGGCATGCTTGTATAGAATACTGTGTCGAGCGGCTCAAGTGGGTGCGAAAGAGATCAGAGCGCCACTTGTCTTGCTACAGGTTAGTAAGAATTTTAGTACATGTCAATTCATTTTGTATGACATATATTAGTATTGTAATTAGGTTCAAACTATTGCAGATTTGGGCGTGGGACAAATTCATTCACATTGCCCCGTCTAGGCGGCAAGTGGTTGCTCATGGTGAGCTTCTCATGGGCCAGGGAGACATGCAGTTGCCACCCGGACCTCAAGGCAGCCGGTGGAGAGTTAACTTCGGCTACGAGGTCGTATCGACCCACGTAGTCGTCGTTTATAAAGACCAGTTCGTCCGGATGATCGAGGGCGAGGTATGCAATTTAGTACATTTTAGTTGTCTTGTTCATTGTATATGTTTTGAGTTCACGAGCGAATTTTAATATACTTGTCGTTGTTGTAGTTTATATGGCAGCCTTATGCTGGGGTCCTCAATACGCTCCCAGACTACTGTCGACTAGGTCGGGAGATATGGATGGCAAGAGTGCCACTTATTTGTTTTGACGTAATTGAGTGGCATCTCCCCGATCGCGTCCTCCGACAGTTTCGTCGGGTCCAGTCCATGCCAGACTAGTTCGACACCGAGTGGCGGTTGCATGTGACTGATAGGCATGGCCAAGCTGGCACTGACTGGAGTCTGTTTTATATGTGGTATATACAGTAGTGGGATGCCCGTCGGGACACTATTGTACAGGCTGACTAGAGCAATGAGGTACTTCCCTCGTCCGACCCTTACATGTTACGGTATCGGCGACATACACATTTACTAGTCGGTAATTTGAGCCACCTGTTTGAGTCCGAATATCAGGGAGTTGGGCCTTCTCTTGAGGCATTGGTGAGTATCATAGTATGTGTCAGATAATTATTAAGATTATAATTGATTTACTTTCAGTCAACTGCAGCCTAATACGTCTGAATTTTTGTTCAGGTGGTTGGAGCTGGGAGGTCATATCACTTGGTTGAGGACGCCCTTTTCAGACGTGATGGACAGCAAGCCTTGCAGGCCGTTGTAGAGATTCGAGACTTACTGTACGAAGCGATCCAGCATGCCCATTAGGGGGATCGTCTGCATTTTGGCCACTACGGTGTACACAGTGTAACAGCTGCTCTAGACACATCAGTGTTGTCCATGTCAGTGCCTTCCACTTCAACGCTGACCACATCAGGTCCTTGGACATCAGTGACCCCACTACATGCTACCCCATACATATCTTCAGATTCCCTCTAGTACATCCTATCCAGCATACTGGCATACCTTATGTAACTGACCCTGATTGGACACCTCCCCGATACATGCATGAGGTTGTTACCCCACCGACCCAGTTGCCACCACCACACAGTTTAGGTGTGTGTAATGTTGGAGTTGATACATGTATATCACATATTCCCACACTACATACACCTACTTTTTTGGGGACTAGTTCGACCGTAACCACGACTACACATGATGCAGTTCTCACCGGCATCTCCCATGCTTAAGATGAGGTCTATATTGAGGCCCCCCTCAGAGTGCGAGGGAGAGGCTAAGGTTATGGTCGTGGCAGACATCGCGACCGAGGTTGGGGTGCGGGCAGAGGCAGAGGTTGAGGTCCAATTGCAGATCGTGATACGGTTGTACTAGATGAGAGAGTTTCATAGCTCACAGCAGTATCCAATGTTGGGCCAGAGGGAGGATCAGAGGCAGCACAGGAAGGAGAGGAGGGTCACAGTCATAGGCTCCATAAGCAGTTGCTGGAGGGCCACATATGGAGGAGGGAGCGCCACAGGATCCGCATTTGCGATTGAGGGAGCCACATATTTAGAGAGTCTATGGCAGGAGACTGATGAGGGAGGTCCACGGTCGGGGTTGTGGGACTGGGGGCAAGTTAGGGCATTAGAGGGTGTGATATGGAGTGTATAGTATTTTTTATTTATAGTTTTTATTATAGTTTTTGTAAATCAAACTTGTATAGAGGATGTAAATGTGCTATATTTATTTATTCCAAAATATAATTTTACAATTTTTGATTCCTACTTATTCTAAGGCTTTCCTAAATACTTCAAATATTCAAATCATGATGTCACAATGGATTTAAATAGGGTGATTATATACATAAGAGATTGAAGTTGTGCTGCATTTTGTACCATATGGATTTTCGTTTTACAGTAATAAGCTATATAATTTTTTAAATAGTTTTTTTTAAATTTTTTTTTAAGAACAATGAATTATTTCTTTACAAAAAACTCAATAAATAAATAAATAAAATTTATTTCTTATTCTGTACTTTTTTTCCCAAAGAATTTGATAACATAATGGAAAATTTAAGACCACTTTTTTTTGGAAACACACACACAAAAATTTAAGATTAAAGAAAACTCCCACAAAAAAAAAAAGGGTACAGAACCTGATAATATAATAGAAATTTTAAGAACATTGATTTTTTAAAAAACATGCGCACACACACACATACAACATTAAGAAAACAAACACACAAATTTTTTATACTATGTTTTTTTTCCCCCAAAAAACCTGATTACATAATGAAACATTTTAATGAAGAACATAAAAATTATAATTAACAATACTACACTTACCGTGCAAGATGAGCAGTAGATATATATTTTGGACAATCACTCTATGAACTTGCAACAAAACTATAAGATTGCAATCTGCTTCAATAGTCTTTATCCACACCAAAAAAATAAAATTTAAATAAGAAAAAACAGAAAGAAAGAAAGAAAGAAAAAAGTTCTTGAATACTTGAATAGTTTTTCTCCAAAAAAAAAAAAAAAAAAAAATTAGTTTTTGAATAGAGTGAAGATAATGAACTGTGGAACTTACACAACAGTTTGTTATAAATTTAAAATATAAAATTAAAAAAAAAGAGAGAAGATGGTGAAACGTGGAACTGCACGGTAGTTTCTGAAATGTGGGAAGTGGAAAACTGGAAATTATTTACTAAGTTACTAATTTATGATTTGACCCTTAATTACAAATTGATATAATTTTTAAAATAATAGATTATTTAACAAGTTATGGTCATTTTAGGAAAAATAGAAAAAAATTTCTAAGCCAGGCTTCATGACACAAAAATTGGTGTACCCCTTTAATAATAGAATAGATTAACCCCCCAACTGGACCAACAACTTGCAAATGAGATTGTTTCTACAGCTCCCAAATTCTGTAATTTGCCAACCCCACATTCCTTCCTTCCCATCATCACTGTGGCTCTCTTCACTCGAAGAACCCCAACCCCCTCTACTGGACCCTCAGCCATTTGCCTTTAACGTTGTGTCGTTCCCCAAAATCTGATTTTTGTCAACAGGCCACTCGTTGCCGCCATTGGACTCACTATTTTTATTACAACTCTAGATATTGGTGGGTGATTCATTCTCATGCTTGGTTTGAGATTGTATTTCAACTTCACTCCCCTCAGTATTCGAAGAACCCCAAGTAGCAGAAGTTTTTGACTGAGGTACATGCTCTGCATCTTCTTATTTGACTGTGGGTGGCTCATTCTCATGCCCGGTTTGAGATTGTATTTCAACTTTACTCCACTCAGTATTCAAAGAACTCCAAGCAACGAAAGTTTTTGACTGAGGTACATGTTCTACATGTAGGTACTTGACTGTGGGTGTGTTACATAGTGCTATCTGCGACTGAGAAAATAATTTCGGCTTTGCCTCATGTGACTTAGCTCATGGGCATTTCAAGACACTTGAGGGTATTATGGGCATTTTAGTATTTATTTTTGATGACATCAGCAACTTCAGTTAGCTGGGTTCACAAACCCTATTCTACCAACATATTTATCAATTCACAACATTTTCACATTCACAAAACCTATTCTACCCACATTGTACCCACATTCACATTTTCACAAACAAAATCAACACATATAAAATTCAAACTAAGAGAGAGAGAGAGAGAGAGAGAGAGAGTCATACCAGCGAGAGAGAGAGAGAGCAGGGAGCGACCCACAGATAGAGAGAGAGTAGAGAACCCATAAAGAGAGAGAGAGAGAGTGAGAGTAGAGGGAGAACAAAGGGAGACTGGTTCGGGGAAAAAAAAAACGAAGTGTATAAAAAGAGTGGTTGCAAATAAGGGGGGTGGGTCATTTTATTTAACTTTTAAAAGCGTGGTTACGAACCACGCTTTCTTTTAAAAGCAAATTTTCTTTAAAAGTGTGGTTTCTAACTATGCTTTCTATTGAAGGCGTGATTCTGAAACATGCTTTCATTAAAGATGAAAGCGCTAATAGGAACAACGTTTTCTTAATTAAAAGCGTGATTTGTAACCACACTTTTATGATTTTATTCATTTTGTGCGCCTGTGCCAGAAACATGCTGAAAGCGTGTTTTGGAAACACACTTCAGCTTATTTTGGGAAAGGGCCCACTTTTTTAGTTATAAGTTAATACTTAAAAAAACATAAGTCATACATAATTAAATTTAAGTATCACCAAGAAAAATAACCAAACAAAACATCTCATTAATTTTAACTAAAATAAGCTAGTATAAATTTTTTTTAATTATTTATTCCTAGTTAAAAAAAGGGTCGACTAGGCTCGACCGGTGGCCCAGGTCCTATTATGATTAGGCTTGGGCTTGGGCTGGACCCCACTTTTTGGCCCATGGGCCGGGCCGGGCCGTTAAAAAGGCGGGAGCCCGCGAGGCCCGGATGGGCCAAGCCGGGCCATTATTACATCCCTAAATTTGTCCTATACACATTTGTTCTATTACAACATTTGGATGGTTCAGATCTATTCAAACTACAAAACAATGGCTGTGATGTATCCTACTTTCCCGCTTCTCTCTCTTACTTTTTCCTTTTTTCATCCACCCTCCCATGATCCCTTAAATAATCTCATGAATGATCCCATAATCCCACCTTCCTCGTTTTCATTTTATTTTTTTATTTTCTCTCTCTTTTTTTTTTTCCTCCCTATTTATTTAATTTTTTTCTTCTTCTTTTTGTTCACTTGTTTTTATTTACTCCGTGCCTTCAGGTACGAGTATACACTAATATATAATAGAATAGAATGATTTTTGAAAGTCCTCTAGGGAGCTGTTTGGGTGTGCAACCTTGCACATCATATGCAACCCAATTATCTACCCCTGGATTACAAACAATTGATCAGGACCATTGATGTAACGCCCTCAAAATAAACCCATTATATATACAACATTGACATGCAATATTAAAAGAAAACAATTCATTATCCCATTCATCAGAGTATTATTAAATAAAAACAATACATGTAATACCAAATTAAATGCCCTACGGGCTTACATTTTTCCAAGCCAACACTTGGACACAAAACATGAGTTCTAACTCAAATACAAATAAAGCCCTAGGCTTGATTATATATCAAATAAAAACAAATAACTAAAGATGGTCTTCAGAATCCAAAAGTTAAATCCTTCCAAGCTAAGTCCTTGGAGGTTGCTTATCACTTGAACCTGAAAATGATGTTCCCATAAAGGGTGAGCCACAGCCCAGTAGAAAAATACTAAACCAAATATAAGCATTGAATAAAGCATTAGCATTCAATAGATGGTTAACCAAGATAATCAATTACATCATTTTACAGTCTCATGACAATATTGTCTAAGATACGTTTTACTTTCTAACTTTATCAATATGGCTCAGAACCTGGCCAAACTTACAACAGTGAACTATATATATTATATTCACATTCTTCCAATGTCAACAAACAGATGAGACTCAGGCTCAAATCAAACACTTCATACTTCCAGTTTGATACACATTTTAGTGCTGTATCAAATAAAACACTTCAATATAAATAAGCACACATAAAAGTGATGCTAATGGAGTCCATCCCCTATCTCCTCCCAAACAAAATTCGGTTTAGAGGTCCATCCCCTATCTTCCCCTAAACCGTGGAGTACATCCCCTATCTCCTCCCACACAAAACAATATATGCAAATGCAATGCTCAATCAATGCACGTATTTTCTGTATTAATGCAATAGTCAAAATTAATGACTTAACCAATGTGATTAGTTTCAGTTATTCCTAATCCACATGCAATGTCTACAACAAACACAACTATCCTCCACCGATAGCCCAAAACAGTTATTTCTAGACTGGAAATAAATATATCAACAATTCAATAAGCGAGCGATTTTAATTATCCAACTACACCATTTAATCAATGAATTCCTCAATTTCATGCATTTAACCAATTTCCCCAATTTCCTTAAATTAATTATACAAATTAATTTATTAATGCCACTAGGGTTTTTCCCAAAATTACCAAAGTACTCCCAACATATCAAAATACCAAAACTTAGGACAAAACTTATAGGATGGTGTAAGAAATCCCTACCTTGAAGCGAAGAATTCGAATGGAGAAGATGACGAAAACCAAAGTGCTCCAAACCCAGGATTGTTCAGATCAAACGGAAGCCCTCGACCCACTCTATCTTTTTAACAAAGGACTTAGGGTAGAAATACACTCTACGTAGATCAAACCTAAGAGAGAAGGTGTGTAGGGAGAGGGAGAAGACGGTTCTAGGGTTTTAAAATCAAAAAGGAGATGAAAAATCCTCCAAAAAGTCGGATCTCGGATTTTTATACCATTCGCCCCGCTCGAGCGTGGAAACCCCCGCTCGAGCGCCACTCACAGACTCCCGCTCGAGCGGCCAAACTCCCGCTCAAGCGGCGAATGCACACTCCCAGAAGTTTTTGCAGACAGGTCCCCGCTCGAGCGCCCAAATCCCCGCTCGAGCGTCACTCACGATTTCCCGCTCGAGCGTCCAATCCCCCGCTCGAGCGGCCAACACTACACAGGACATACTGGATGGGTGTATTCCCCGCTCGAGCGTCCAAACCCCCGCTCGAGCGGACAAGCCAAAATCTAGGCAACTAGACTTGGTTCCTAAGCTCAACCAACCTGCTCCAAATCTTCCTAACACAACCCAAGACTCAAAATAAGAAAATAATGAATGACAACAACAATTATACAATGACGGAATCTACGGAACCTAAGTCCAGATACAATAATCAAATGGGAAAAGACCGGGGTCGCTATAACCTCCCCCCCCCCCCCTTAAAAGAATTTCGTCCCCGAAATTAAGCATAAGTTTGTAAATAAAAACAAGTTTTTCTCAATTCTCAAAGATATTGTATAACAACAATAAACATCTTGACCCAATACTGGTCACTTCATCTCTTTATCAAGGGGTATCTCACATTATATATATAAAACAACATATATTTCAACCTGTATCATTATTATGCATTATTCCTCTCAATGTTAACACTTCCCATATCATATTCAATCGCATGATATATACAACCCATTCAACAATGTACTCAACAGATGCAATGTTACACCAAACTTCTATAATGAAGCAAGTTTCAAGATACACCCATTTACCAATACAAACTCAATGTTTTACAACTTAAGAAATATATAAAGCTCTTAAGTTCAACAATATAACAGAATCTAATTATAAGATTACAAATCAACAAACATGTCTGGATATTTCTGGCGGACTTCCAATTCACGTTCCCAAGTGGCTTCCTCCACTCCGTGATGTTTCCACGAAACTTTCACCAAAGGGATGGTTTTGCCTCGCAAAACTTGATCCCGCCTATCCAATACCCGAACCGGTCTCTCCTCATACGAGACATCCTCATCAACCACTAAATCGGTCCAATCCAACACATGTGATGGATCCGGCTCATACTTCCGAAGCATACTCACATGAAACACGTCATGTACTCCGGACAGCTGCGGCGGTAAAGCTAAACGATAAGCAGCCTCGCCAATCCTCTCAAGGATCTCAAACGGACCAATGAACCGAGGGGACAACTTCCCGCTCTTCCCAAACCTCATCAAACCCCGTCTAGGTGATATCTTCAGAAAGACATGATCACCCACCTCAAACACCAAAGGTCTCCTCCTACGGTCGGCATAAGATTTCTGACGACACTGTGCTGTAACAAGCCTCTTATGGATAAGCTCGACTTTCTCTGTCGTTTCCCTCACCAACTCCGGACCCAACAGAGGTGCATCACCCACCTCGGCCCAACAAACAGGAGATCTACATGGTCGGCCATACAAGGCCTCAAACGGTGCCATACCGATACTAGACTGGAAGCTGTTGTTGTAGGCAAACTCCACCAACGGCAAGTGCCCCTCCCACGACCCACTAAAGTCTAGAACACAACCCCGAAGCATATCCTCAAGAATCTGAATAGTACGCTCGGACTGCCCGTCAGTCTGTGGATGATAAGCCGTGCTAAAGGTCAACTTAGTGCCTAAGGCACTCTGCAAACTCTGCCACAACCTAGCAGTAAAACGAGGGTCTCTATCTGAGACGATCGTCACTGGGACCCCGTGCAACCTCACTATGTCCCGAATATATAAACCGGCAAGATGATCTACCGAATCGCTTACGCGCATAGGAATGAAGTGCGCCGACTTAGTCAACCGGTCTACAACCACCCAAATAGCATTACTACCCCGCTGAGTCCTCGGAAGACCCACAACGAAGTCCATAGTTACGTGTTCCCACTTCCACTCAGCAATAGGCAAGGGTTGCAACAAACCCGCTGGCCTCTGATGTTCGGCCTTCACTTGCTGACAAGTAAGGCACTTAGATACGAAAGCTGCCACATCTCTCTTCATACCCCGCCACCAGAACTGGCGACCCAAATCCCGATACATCTTAGTGCCTCCCGGATGCACCGCAAGGCGTGAATGATGAAACTCTCGGAGTACCTCCTTTCGACAAGACTCCGGCACAAACAGACGGTCTCGGTATCTCACACTCAGGTCGGGATACACCGTCAAACCCTTCTCAACTTTCCCACCGGAAATCTTCTCACGGAGGGTTTCTACCTCAAGGTCACCCCTCTGAGCCTCTAACACTCGAGTCACGAGTGTAGGCTGCACAACTACAGAAAACAAGGCCGCAGCCTCAACGGATTCGCCCTGAAGTAAATTAAACTCCCCAAGTGCACCCAACATCTCCCATTCTCGGATGGCTATACTAGCTATGCCACCAAAAGGTTTCCTGCTAAGGGCATCGGCCACCACGTTGGCCTTTCCCGGATGATAATGCAACTCAAAGTCATAATCCTCTATGAACTCCATCCACCTCCTCTGCCTCAAGTTCAAGTCTTTCTGTGTAAACAAATATTTCAGACTCTTATGATCCGAGAATACCTCGAATCTCTCACCATAAAGATAATGCCTCCAAATCTTCAAGGCAAATATCACAGCTGCTAACTCTAGATCATGCATAGGGTAATTCTGCTCGTGAATTTTCAGCTGACGTGAGCCATAGGCAACTACTTTCCCTTCTTGCATTAACACACAACCCAGACCCTCTCGTGAGGCGTCACAATAGACTGCATAACCCAACCCTCTCTCTGGAATAATCAATACTGGAGCGGTGGTCAGTCTAACTTTCAACTCCTGGAACGACTTTTCAGAAGTCTCACTCCATACAAATTTGACTCCCTTCCGAGTCAATCTAGTCAAAGGTGAAGCTAATCTGGAGAAATCTTTCACAAACCGACGATAATACCCAGCTAACCCCAGAAAACTGCGGATCTCAAACACACTCTTAGGTTGCGCCCAATCTTGCACCGCCTCAGTCTTGGATGTATCAACAGACACTCCTTCCCCAGAAACTACATGGCCTAAGAACTTAACCTCTTCTAGCCAGAACTCACACTTCCCAAACTTAGCATAAAGCTTATGGGCTCTAAGTAACTCAAGCACCACTCTCAAGTATTCTTTGTGCTTCTCCTCAGAAGGTGAATAAATAAGGATGTCGTCCACGAAGACAACTACAAAACGATCTAAAAATTCCCGGAATATCCGGTTCATCAAATCCATAAAAACTGTCGGTGCATTGGTGAGCCCAAATGGCATCACCAGAAACTCATAGTGGCCATACCGCGTACGGAATGCCGTCTTCGGAATATCCTCCTCCCTGACTCTCAACTGATGATAACTCGATCTCAAATCTATCTTTGAGAAACAACGGGATCCCTTCAACTGATCGAACAGATCATCTATACGAGGCATAGGGTACTTATTCTTAACCGTAGCCCGATTCAATTTCCGGTAATCTATACAAAGTCTCAAAGCACCACCTTTCTTTTTAACAAAGAGAGCCGGTGCTCCCCAAGGTGAAACACTAGGACGTATAAAGCCCTTATCTAGCAACTCCTGGGGCTGAATCTTCAACTCAACTAACTCGGCTGGGGCAAAACGATAAGGTGCCATAGAAATCGGCTCTGTGCCAGGCACTAGGTCAATAGAGAATTCCATCTCTCGATGCGGTGGCAAACCAACGAGATCCTCGGGAAAGACATCCGAGTACTCACAAACCACCCTTGGCAACACAATCTGAGTCTCATCATCCTCACTAATCGAAAGGTTAGCAAGTAGACCACTAAGCTCACTCCGTCCTCGCGGAACATACCTCGGTGGCAACACATTACCAACCCGGTCCCCCAGAAAATGAAAGTACTCTCCGCTCACAGTACAACAAGTGACCCTCTGGCGGCAGCAATCAATAACTGCCCGGTATGACGATAACCAGTCCATACCCAAAATAACATCGAAACCCCTCATAGGCATAACTACAAAGGAAAATGGGATTCTATGATAATCAACCTCTATATCACAACCCCTAACACCTTGTTTCAAAATCAAATCACCCCCAAGAGGTGACGCTACGCAAATAGGAGATGCTAACGGTGCTAACTCCAACTCCAAAACAGATGCAAATGCAGCAGACACAAAGGAATGAGATGCACCCGTATCAATCAAAACATTAGCAACCGAGTTGCAAAACAAGAAGGTACCTCTCACAACTGATGGTGCCGGCACAAGATCCTGCGCGGTAACAGCATACACACGCCCAGACGACCTCTGATCAACCTGCTCACCCCTAAGAGCATAAGATTGCTGTACCGACTGGGATGATGAAGCCCCCTGATTGGCCCTCGAGGCCTGACCCGACTGAGCTGGTTGCTGACCCTGAATCTGCCTCAAACCAGATACACCCGGTGTGCCACCCAACTGAGGGCAATACCTCTTCATATGCCCCGGCTGACCACACTGATAACACGAGAGTGGCTGGCCTCTACCCTGACTCTGGCTCTCAGATCGAGCCGAAGATGATGCTGCTCTCTGCACTCCTCCCCTCTGAGGACAAACTGGAGACTTGTGGCCCAGCTGGCCACACTTGAAACAGGTAATGTCTCCCTGACTGCCTTTTCCCGAACTAGCACTCGGCACAGGAAAAGTCGATCTAGAAAAACTACCCTGAGACTGCTGAGGATTAAAACCCTTCTGTCTCCTACCATCACTCTGACCATCCTGACTCCTCTTGGAGCCCTTCTGTCCTTCCTCCTCCTCTTGCATCATGATTTCCATGTGGGCCGCAGCATCAACCATACGCCCATAATCCCGAATCATAGTTCCCCCAACTCTCAGCTTGAGGCCACGCCTTAACTTCTTCTCAAACTCAATACAACGGCGTTCCTCAGACGCCACCAACTCAGGTGCAAACCTGGACAAGCTAGTAAATGCAGCCTCAAACTCGGCCACTGAAGAACTCGCCTGCTTAAGCTGACAAAACTGGTCTCGCAGCTTCTCCCTGACTGCTGGAGATAAGAACTTCTCCTGGAAAGCATTCACAAAAGCCTCCCAAGTACCTCCTATACGACCCTTAGTGAACTTCCACCACTGACCCGCATCCCCCTTCAGCTGGAAAGATGCCAAGGTCACTTTCAACCCCTCGTCTTCGATGCCAAGCATCTCAAACGTCTTCGTTGTCTGTTCGAGCCATTCATCTGCCTTAAGCGGCTCTTTAGGATCACCCACAAATTCATCCGGATTAGACCGGAAGAACTCCCTCTTCAGAAAGGAAGGTCCTGCATCTGCAGCAACATCCCGAGCTTGATTCTCAGCTCTGAGAATGCCTACTGACTCCCTGAATGCCCCTGCTATCTCTCGGGCTAGAGCGCCCATAGCCTGCTGGCCTACTGGCTCGGCCACATTGGCCTGGCCAATTCCCTCCTGAACTGCCGGAATCACCTCTGGCACAGGCACCTCCTGCCTACCCGGCCTACCACGCCTACCGCGTCCTCGTCCTCGTCCTGACATCCTAATAAAGGAAACAAAGACGTTAGCACATTAATAAATGTGCCGAAGCTAAACACTCGCGTCCTAATACATGGGACAACAATAATTCATTCCACGTAAGCACATAATCACATAAGCACCTACGAATTTCAATCCTGGATAATCATAGTCCCAATGCGTTACTATAGTTCCGGTTGGAAGCAGCAGTGATCAAGTGCCTTTCCAACAAGACTACTAGAAACTCAAAGGTCCAATCAACATCCTAGAAACTACATTCCATACCCACATAATCACATAAACATGTTATCACATAAGCATATAACATTACACTAAGTCTCTATCAAACGAGACGAACCCAATGTGATACTAATCACTTCCCACGTACCCAAAGTATTCAAACCCGGTACGCTCTGATACCAAGTTGTAACGCCCTCAAAATAAACCCATTATATATACAACATTGACATGCAATATTAAAAGAAAACAATTCATTATCCCATTCATCAGAGTATTATTAAATAAAAACAATACATGTAATACCAAATTAAATGCCCTACGGGCTTACATTTTTCCAAGCCAACACTTGGACACAAAACATGAGTTCTAACTCAAATACAAATAAAGCCCTAGGCTTGATTATATATCAAATAAAAACAAATAACTAAAGATGGTCTTCAGAATCCAAAAGTTAAATCCTTCCAAGCTAAGTCCTTGGAGGTTGCTTATCACCTGAACCTGAAAATGATGTTCCCATAAAGGGTGAGCCACAGCCCAGTAGAAAAATACTAAACCAAATATAAGCATTGAATAAAGCATTAGCATTCAATAGATGGTTAACCAAGATAATCAATTACATCATTTTACAGTCTCATGACAATATTGTCTAAGATACGTTTTACTTTCTAACTTTATCAATATGGCTCAGAACCTGGCCAAACTTACAACAGTGAACTATATATATTATATTCACATTCTTCCAATGTCAACAAACAGATGAGACTCAGGCTCAAATCAAACACTTCATACTTCCAGTTTGATACACATTTTAGTGCTGTATCAAATAAAACACTTCAATATAAATAAGCACACATAAAAGTGATGCTAATGGAGTCCATCCCCTATCTCCTCCCAAACAAAATTCGGTTTAGAGGTCCATCCCCTATCTTCCCCTAAACCGTGGAGTACATCCCCTATCTCCTCCCACACAAAACAATATATGCAAATGCAATGCTCAATCAATGCACGTATTTTCTGTATTAATGCAATAGTCAAAATTAATGACTTAACCAATGTGATTAGTTTCAGTTATTCCTAATCCACATGCAATGTCTACAACAAACACGACTATCCTCCACCGATAGCCCAAAACAGTTATTTCTAGACTGGAAATAAATATATCAACAATTCAATAAGCGAGCGATTTTAATTATCCAACTACACCATTTAATCAATGAATTCCTCAATTTCATGCATTTAACCAATTTCCCCAATTTCCTTAAATTAATTATACAAATTAATTTATTAATGCCACTAGGGTTTTTCCCAAAATTACCAAAGTACTCCCAACATATCAAAATACCAAAACTTAGGACAAAACTTATAGGATGGTGTAGGAAATCCCTACCTTGAAGCGAAGAATTCGAATGGAGAAGATGACGAAAACCAAAGTGCTCCAAACCCAGGATTGTTCAGATCAAACGGAAGCCCTCGACCCACTCTATCTTTTTAACAAAGGACTTAGGGTAGAAATACACTCTAAGTAGATCAAACCTAAGAGAGAAGGTGTGTAGGGAGAGGGAGAAGACGGTTCTAGGGTTTTAAAATCAAAAAGGAGATGAAAAATCCTCTAAAAAGTCGGATCTCGGATTTTTATACCAGTCACCCCGCTCGAGCGTGGAAACCCCCGCTCGAGCGCCACTCACAGACTCCCGCTCGAGCGGCCAAACTCCCGCTCGAGCGGCGAATGCACACTCCCAGAAGTTTTTGCAGACAGGTCCCCGCTCGAGCGCCCAAATCCCCGCTCGAGCGTCACTCACGATTTCCCGCTCGAGCGTCCAATCCCCCGCTCGAGCGGCCAACACTACACAGGACATACTGGATGGGTGTATTCCCCGCTCGAGCGTCCAAACCCCCGCTCGAGCGGACAAGCCAAAATCTGGGCAACTAGACTTGGTTCCTAAGCTCAACCAACCTGCTCCAAATCTTCCCAACACAACCCTAGACTCAAAATAAGAAAATAATGAATGACAACAACAATTATACAATGACGGAATCTACGGAACCTAAGTCCGGATACAATAATCAAATGGGAAAAGACCGGGGTCACTATAATTGAATTGTTTAACGGTAGAAAATGGGAAACCTAAGCAACCGGTTAACTCTCTCTCCTATTTTTGTCTCACTCCCCCACAACGATTATGCTTCTCTTTCTCTCTTTTTCGTCTCTTACTCCTTCTCTTCCTCCTCTGCTGCTCTTAGCATCTCTGTGTAATCCTTAATTTCCAGCAATAACTAGTAGCCTCTGTTGAGTTCCAACCACAACGAGACGATAAGCCTCTATCGGCTTCCATCATTGAAGTGAAGGTGTTCTCTCCAACAAGATAGATATCAGGTTTATATGGGCCTCTCTCTCTGTCTCTCTCTCTCTCTCTCTGCTCTCTTCGCTTTAATGGTTTCCCTCTACCAAAGCCTCATACTAACTCCAACCCCTCTACCACTTCCAAAACTCAAAATTCCTCCATTTGCAACAATAACCCCCCCTCTCTCTCAAATTGATTTCTAAGAAGCCCTAAAAATCTCTCTCTCAATCGATTTTTGGCATGCACCGACTTTCTATTTTTTTCATGATCGATCAATTTCTCCATCTCTTTCACACTTCTAAAATCAATTCTATTTCTGCTCCTTACAGTTATAGTTTCATTTTCCAAGTTAATTGTAGAATATGTGGTGTGCTTTAATAATTCAAAACACATACATGCACACTTGCATTGCACAGTTGGTTTGTTAACCCAACTCTATTTGTACAAGCACAAAGGGAAGAAAGAGGGAATTGATATTGACAAAAACAAGAAGAAAAAAGGAAAAAAAAAAATGACGAAATGAATGAAGAAAAATAAATGTAGGAAGGGGTGGGTAATTGTTTGTGTTTGGAAGGACATTGTCAATTCTTCCTCAATGGGTTTAATTGGCTATATTCTTCTCTATTTGGTGATAATGGGTTAAAAAAAAAAAACTATTTTAAAAGAATTTTATTTAGCTAGTACCAAATAGAATTTTCTTAGCAAAAAGGAAAGTTGTAAAATTTTGTTACAAATTTTCAAATGTCTATGGTTAAACATTCTATTCTACTTACTTGTTTATTTGCTTGCTTGCTTTGGTAGTTTTGAGCTTTGATCTTTGCTCCACATTCATCGTATTGTTTTATTTATTTATTTTCTTCTTGCTTGATTTTCGCATGATATTTCTTTCATAGTGCATCTCCGAGTGTATTAGTGAAAATATCATACACTTAAAATGCACAAAATTACAATATATAGAAAAAAAAAAAAGAAAGTAAGTAAGTAATTGCTCAAAACTAAAACTTCTTTAAGAAAAAATAAAAAATAGAAACAAAAATGAAATTGTTTGAAATAGAAAATGATTTATTTATTTATTAATTTTTAAAAATAAGAAAACAAAGAAAACTATATATATATATATAAAAGTACAGACACCAAATATAAAATATAATACAAAAAATAAATGAATTATAGGATTTTCAAGAAGTGAGACTCACAAACAAATTTTATAAAATGTTGTCTATTCATATACTTTTTGTATATTTTTTTGTATTTCTAATCCAGAGAATGCCATTGAAATAGTTTGCATTTTTTACATTAGGTCCATCTAATAACTTTAGTAAATACAGATATAACAAATTTCATAACACAAAAACACAAACAATTATGAGATAAATGGGTGTTTTGGGAAGTGGGTTATAATCCACTTCTCAGATTATAACCCACTTCCCTCTCTTACAAAAAGCTTATTATAATCAGCTTTTAACCAAAAAGTTGATTATAACCATCTTCCAAAAATAGTCCAAAGTATCTAAAAAAATAAAAGCAACATTCAATGATGATGTAGAAGCACACCTAACATTTTAATTGGAGGTACAACCAGATAACTCGCTATAGAAGGGGAAAATAACATTTATTTTTCATCACAACAATTACATAACTCAATATATAATTTTGATATCTTTTACTCTTCCGCACGTCCAATTCTCTATCAATATTAGAATGAATGCATGAACCATAAAAAAAGAACATTTGAGAAAATAAAGAGATGTGGTTTGAGACATTTCAATTGTTGAATTCTATTAATTAAAAGTTATTAGGCCTCAATGGTTGGACTTCCAATATTTGTTAGTCATTAAAGCTGAATTCTTTAGTTTCATCTATATCCACTTGATAATTTGAGAGTGGACATGTGTCAAGTCTTTACACAAACACTTAGCACATTTCTGGAATATTATTAATAAAATACACAGTGTAATTTTTTTTTTGCAATTACAACATGTTATTTTTTAATAAGAATTTATATTTGTTTTAGATATTTTTTAATATACAATTTTTTTTTTAATTTTTTTATAAAAATAATTTAACAATCTCATCACTAATCATAGTGTATGGGAAAAGTTGAAAAGGGTGCGACAGAGAAATTTCAATGTGTCGGGATTAAAATTTCTCTGAATCAAAT
Organism: Camellia sinensis; assembly: GCF_055761805.1. Lineage (NCBI taxonomy): Eukaryota > Viridiplantae > Streptophyta > Magnoliopsida > Ericales > Theaceae > Camellia > Camellia sinensis. The sequence continues at coordinate 167,424,333 of NC_138970.1, forward strand.
AAAATTTATCTGAGTTAAATTTTTTCTATAAAAATATTAAAAAATCTTAACTACTATAAAAATATTATATATTTTTTATTTTATAAAATCTTAATACCAAATATCTACAAAAAACTCTCTTTTTATTTATTTATAATTCTCGTTTTTATTCGGTTTTGATCTCCCTGTTGGCTCTTCCTGTTTTGCTTTGCCGTCGCTTCTGTGTTAGGAGACATCAGACATGTCTCTCTTCTATTTTTTCGGTGTCCGGATCCTCTGCCATTATTCCCTGCAATTATCCCTGCCGTGGGCCAAAACGGCGTTGTTTTGAACAAATTTTTTTTTCCACCCTGTTTTCTTCTTTCTTCTCCTTCTAAGCTCTCAAATGTTTCAGAGTAGGGCACCTACGAACGACCGAACAGAGAGATGAAGAGGGGAGTGAAAGCACCGGCGAGACGACGACACCGACGAGGATCAAACTCACATAACCCAGCCAAACGAAAGACCAAAATGATCCTCATATTTGGGATGTGAATTTCTACATCTGAATGTTGATTTTGAAATGTTTCACTGTTGTTGCCTTCTGGATATTGTTTATTTATTTGTTTTGGCACATGGGTTCTTGTTATGTTGCTATTTTATGTTCAATTGATTCATTCTTAGCACTGTTTGGTTGTATTGTTTTTTTGGGTTATGAACTTTAGATTTGAAAGGTGCATTTGGTATGTTTGAGAATGGGAAAAGTTTGGCCATCCATAGTAAGTCACGGAGTTCAATTGTTGCTCGCCGTCACTGTTGGCACGGTGATGCGAGGCAGGATTGGTTCAATAGTAAGCCACGGAGTTCAAGAGAGTACTTCCCATCAGGTGCATTTTTAACCAGACCAAAATCTACAACCTTGGCTCTCATGTCATCCCCAAGAAGTATATTAGAGGGTTTTAAATCTCTATGAATGAAACTTTGTTGTGCTAAGCTGTGAAGATACTCAACCCCTCTGGCCACATCCAATGCCATTGTCACCCTCTGCTTCCAAGCAAGAGGAGAGTTCCCAAGTTTACCCCACTCAAACAAATGTTGAGCCAAAGTCCTCTGTGGCATGTTCTCATACACCAAAAGCCTTTCATTGCCATTGATACAGTAACCTAGAAGAGCAACCAAATGTCTATTTTGTTAAGATTGCAATTTCTGGTTGAAATTCATTCATTCCTTTGGTACCCATTGCCCCAGATTCATTTATACTCTCTCTCTAACTTTCTCTCTCTACATTCTCTACAATTTGATGGAGCACTGAAGGAAGGGCGTCACCTCGCCGCCGCCATCGCCTCGCCTGGTGTCGCCTTGCCTCGCCGTGCTATTGTCGTCGCGTCATCATCTTCCCTCTTCGTCTCTCTGGTTTGAGAGTTGAGTGAAAAGAAGAGGGGAGGAAAGTAAAAATGCAAAAAAAAAAAAAAGAGAAGGTCCAAAACGTCGTCGTTTTGGCCCATGGCAGGGATCACTGCAGTGAACAACGGCAGAGGATCCAGACTCTTTTTTTCGTTGTTGGCAGGTACCACAAAGAACTTCCAAAGGAAGCTTCCCAACAAATAATAAAATAAAACAAATGTTTTACTCATTTGAGATCTTTGAGTGGGGGTTGTTCGAGGTTTGCGGTTTTGCGAAGTGTGAAAGTAATTAATTTTTTTATTTATTATGAAAAAGTATGTAAAAGTAAGGGTTGGTTTGGCAACTTTAAAAAAGTCAAAAAAATCAAAAAGTTATCAAAAAAGTTAAAAAGTTATCACTATTCATCCAAACAAAATATAAAAAAATTAATATACAAATATTAAAATACAAATAAACTTTTTGGCCCATCAACGTACTGACGTCAAAGCAACTGCAGTGAAAGGGAAAAAAAAATTAAATGTGTACATTTACTAAGTTGGATGGTAAAGTTGGGCCCGTGGGGGCCCACCATGGGTCTCGTTTTGATAATCCGAACCGTTCAATATATAGAACGCTTCTAGTACTATATACCTGTAAAAAATCACATCTATCGGATATTGCTAACTACATGATCAAATCAGTTTTGTATAAAAAATGGATGGTGTTATAATTAATAGTTGATTAAAAAAACTAACACGATCAGATAGCTATCGATATCCAATCAGCATGATTTTTTACAAGCATATAGTACTCTATGAGTTCTATACATTGAACGGTTCCGATTAGAAAAACGGGACCCGTGGTGGGCCCCTATAGGCCGAACAACACCGTTCAATCAAAACCCGAAAAGGAGGCAATCTTTTCCCATCTACTCACCCAGCCGACTGCACTACCAACTCGTACGGCCTACTACACTATCTTCTCCTACACACTTATTTATACAAATTTTTAATACACATTTTTTCATAAAAAGTCAAAAAGTTAACTCAAACATCCATATTTTTTTCCTCAACTTTTTAGTGCAAAAAGACAAAAAATGCACTTATTTAGGATACCCCAAACATAATGTAATTCTAATAAGTTAATAAATAGTCTTTTTGGGCACTTTTCAAAAAAGAGAAATGCTATGTATCCCAAATATTTTATTAAATATTTTATCAAACCTCTCACATGGGGTTGGACTCACTTAAATTCATATGTGTGTGGGTCCCACACGAGGTTTGGTAAAATATTTGATAGAATATTTAAAGTTCCTAACATAACTCTTTCAAAAAATAATGATACATTCCTCTAATTTGATAGCTCTAAATAGAGAGAGAAGAGTGTGGGCCCCATCTTCATATGAGTACTCTCTACATCATTAGCATTACATTAGAACTCTCAAACATTATTGCTTCTCAAAAGAGGTTTTAGTACACTTTTTACTATTATGAAAATATGTGTAAAAAAATATAAAGGCGAAATGACTTAAATAAATATACTTAGTTAAGTAGTTCCCAAGCAACCCTTTAAGTGTTGTTTTAGGATTTGCTTTTTTTTTTTTTAATTTATTTTCTTATCTTCTTTGGTGAATTTTTTTTTCAAAAGTTTAGGGTATAAGACAAATCGAATTTTTTTAAAAAGAATTCTAAATAAAAATTGAAAAAGTCAAAAATAAGCAAAATTTTTTGGCTTATTTTGATTTTTTTTAATTGTTTTTTCATGAACATGTACTTTTTAGATTCATCTTGACAACACAAATAGAAAAAATAAAATAAAAAAATTGACATAATTTTAAAAAAATTTAAAATAAATGACTTTTTTAAGTGTTGCCAAAGGAATTTAAGAAGAAAACACTCAACAATTTGCTTAATAAGCATTCATTAATGATTTAGACATTGTTGGTCACTGAAGTAGTCAATTCCTAAACGAGTCCTTAATAATATCAACAAAAAAAAAAAAAAAACAATAATTTCAATGCACATTTCACTATAATATAATTTTTTAAGTTTTTTAATATTTAATTTAACGATACACATTAACAAAATTTATTTATATAGACATTTTACAATATTTAATTTAATATTTTTTTTACATATTTATCAAGGGTAAAGTACACCTTTTTTTTTTTTTTTGAAATATTAGTGAAAAATTTCTCTCTAATTTTGTGTAGCAGAAGAGGTCCGAGATATTGTTTTATAGCTAAGGTCTCTCAATACCAAAAAAATTTTGAAATTTCTCTGTATCATGATCAAAATTTCTTCGAGTTGAATTTTCTCTGTAAAAATATTAAGGGGATCCCAACTACTATGAAAATATTGTATGTTTTTTTATTTTATAAAATCTTAATATTAGGGATCTTAAAAAAAATTCTCTGTTTTTTTTTTTTTTTTTTGAACTGATGTAAAGTATACCTTATTTCTTATAAATTTTAGCATTTTCTCACTTTGATGTTTAACATTTGATCATTTTTTTTTTTTTTAGTTTACTCTCAAAATAAACTTCTGTCCAATTTTAAACAAAAAAAAAATGCCATGTTAATAGGCACGTGATGCCACGTGAACACCCATATGGCATAAAAAAATAAAAAATAAAAAATTACACTTTACTTAAAATTTTACTTTGCCATTAATTTTATTTTTTGCCTTAGCCCTTAAAGTTGGTAGTTTTTCTCAATTTACTCCCAAAACAAGATATTGTCCAATATGAATGGAAAAATGCCACTTTGGAAGTCATGTTGCTTAAAAATAAATTATATTAACATTTGGTGAAATTTTCATAATTTGTTTTCTATTTTTTTTTTTTTTGAATAATTAGAAACAAATTTGACCGAAAAAAATCAAAAAATATATTTTTGAATTTAAAAAAAATATTTTTGTTCCAAAAAAGAGAAACTTATGAAAATAGTTAGTGTTTTTTTCACCAAACTAATTTTTGAATTTTTTCTTCAAAAAATAAATAATGAAAGGGAAACACTATGCACTGTTACGTATTTTTATGGTAAATATTATGCATTTTTGTGATCAATGTTACGTATTTTTTTCTGATAAGAATTACGACAATTTGTGATTCAGAAATAAAGTCACACATTTTGTGGTAATATTACACATTATTTTAACCAAATATTTTCTAACCACAAAATGTGTAATAATACCATAAAATACATAATATTATCACAAAAACACGTAACATACTACAAAATTATGTAGCATGGTGCATGTAGGATCTCCCATTATAAAAAGGTATAGGCTTGTCTTTAGTCTGATTTCGGACTGAAGCGTGTTGTTAGACTTCATGGGCTCACCACGGAGTCATAACGATGATTCAAACCATTCAATATTTAGGACTAATTGAGTACTTCATTCTTACAAAAAAAAAATCACGTTGATTAGATATCGAAAAATATTTGACCACATCAAATTTGTGTCAACGATAATTATGATTTTAAAAATTAATTGTTAACACAATATAATCAAGTAGCTATTGATATCTGATCAACTTGATTTTTTATAGAGATTATAGCGATCCCGGTTCTTCCTCCTTTTGTTGTTGTATCCGGACTTGGTTCCGTGGATGTCGGTTTTGGTTTATATCTTGTTTCTGTCCTTCAATACTTTGTATTTGAGTTATAGGATGTTTTGGGCAGGATTGCTACAGGTTGGGTGTGATTGGGAGCAAATGGTTGCTGCCCAGAATTTTGGTCCTTCGCTCGAGCGAGCCTTTTGTCACTCGAGCGAGCTCATTGTTTTAGATCCTTCGCTCGAGCCAGGATTCCTTCGCTCGAGCGAGAGTTGAGTTTTGTGTCTGGTGGCTCGAGCGAGAAGTCCTTCGCTCGAGCTTGCGTCTGCGTCCAGTTCTGGACCTGAGAGTTGCAATTCTTCGCTCGAGCGAGCGAGGTCTATGGTTTGGGTTTCTTCGCTCGAGCGAGCATTCTGTTGCTCGAGCGTGCTTTTGGGTTGCAGACCTGAAGCTTTGTATTGTTGGCTTGAGCGAGGCTTTCTACGCTCGAGCGAGGGTTCTTTGTGTCTGGTCGCTCGAGCGAGCAATACTTCGCTCGAGCGAGCCTGTGTTATATCAGTTGACAGCAGCGGGTTTACACTTAACTTTTTCATCTCTTCTTTTACCCAAACCCTAGAGCCAACTCTCCCTCTCTCTCTACATATCTTCTCTCTAGGGATTGATCTAGTTCTTGAGTGTTTCTACCCTAATCTCTTTGTAAGAAAGATAGAGGGTGACTTGGGCTTTCTTTTAATCTGAAAAATCTTGGATTTGGAGCACTTTGAGTTTTGGGTCTTCTTCTCCATTTGAGGTCTTCATTTCGAGGTAGGGATACCCTACTCCATCTTATGAGCTTTGTCTTAAATTTCGGTCATTTTGATTAGTTGGTGATGTTGGGTAATTTTGGGAAAAATTAGGGTTGCTGTGTAATTTCACTACAAGAAAATCAGGTTTTAGCAGCGTTTTTTATTGCAGCGGCCTAGAAAATGCTGCTATAGATGGGCTATTGTAGCGGTTATTAACCACAACTAAAAATTAAATTTTTAGTAACATTTTTTGCCTAAAACGCTGCAACATATTTTTTAATAATGACGGTTTGTACAGAACCGTTACTAAAAAGCCAATCAAAATAGAGTCCCGTCAAATCGAACTCTGATTTCGCGCGAAATCAAATTTTTTTTTCCGTGGGGAGTGGATATATAACATATCAGAATTTCAGTCAAAAAAAAAAAAAAAAAAAAAAACCGTTCAACTCATCTAAAACTGTGCCCTAGTCCAGCGCCCCTGTTTGGCGAAGTAGCAGAGTTCATCCTCCCCCGCGGCGACGTGTCGGCATTCATCCTTCCCCGCAGCATTCATCATCCTCCCACTGTGATTTCAAGGTCAGTTTGCTTTCTCTGTTTCTCTTTCTCTATCCCTTTCTTTCTTCTTGTCTCTCGGTTTATCTCTCTGCGATTCTTCCTTCTACTATCTATGTTTATGTTTTTCCTATACTGTCTTCGGTCAAGTTTGGGTCAATGAAATTCATTGTTAATCTAACGACTTGCCACTCCATTCAACGCTTCTAATCTCTCCAAAACTTCTCTACTTTGAAGGATTTCATGAACATCTTGAATGATTTTAATTTGGAAAAATAATTTCGAAAATAGAAAAAAAAAATTGTTAGTATTTAATATATGTATGTACTGACCCCGACCTGGATTTCCATGTGCCGAGTCACACATCAGAAATCTACAAGGGGCAATGAACCCAAAGGACATCCCTTGACTAGCCCCTTTGGGAAGCAATGAGCCCAGAAGACATCCCTTGACTATCTCTTTTGGGGAATTCCCATGGTTGTTGTTATATATCTATTAAATAGATGCGTATGATATTAGAGAACTTTTAAAAATAAAATGCTAACACTATATGTTGATAATCAGTTCATCTATAGTATGTTCAATGAAAATTTGAAGAAGATTGAGATTAACCAGTAATATGTTCAACAAAAATTCAAACATTGAGATTAACGGGCCATAGAGATCAACCCAATCACTATAACACCTTGGCAGATTATCCCATTTAATTACCTCCATTAAGGAGAGTCAAGGGGAAAAATAAACCAAGAAAAAAGAAAAAGGAAATAAAATTAAGAATGATAAAAAAGAGAATACTGAGGAGAATGCATCACCACTAAGTCAACTGCAACAGAGAGTTTGTAGAAACACTTAACATGGAATAACTTATAGCAGCCAAAACCACTGTTTTTCTCAAACAAAAAAAGTTACAATTTTGCACAGAGTTTTCTTTCTGGAACAACAATGGTGACATAAATGATACTCATGTACATATATCTCCTTATATTATTATTTGAGAAAGTGAAGCCACTAGATGTTTCCATTAACATATAAATATAAAGTTCAGCTTTTGTCTTCTTGAGGTTGTGGATGTTTTGTGGGTGCTACGGCTTGTCATGTCTTAATGGATATATTGCATAACCACTTTTAGTTCTTCAAACACTTGCAATAATTTGTTTTTGGAAATCAACTTTTTAGTGCCTGTTTAGTTAAAATATGAGGTGAAAAAAATTAGTGTTTGGGAATGATTTTGACTTCTATACAAAAACATGCAAATAGTAGAGAGAATGGAAGGAATTTTTTACCTTTTTTATGATTTTATGATTTTTTTTAGTGACTTCTTAGCTAAGACAAACAATCCCTTAGAACCATATTTCTTTTTGTCACCAAGGCACTCTTATTTGTGAGCTGGCATAATAGGGGGAAATTTTACTCAAATCAGGGGGAAAAAAATTCTGGGATGCACATCATAGAAAATTTGCGGACACCATTCATTTCTGTTTTGTAGTTTATTTTTGTTCTGAAATTTATATTCAAATATTTTATTTTTGTTTGAAATTTATATTCAAACAATACAAATATTCAAATTTTTTCTGGTGTGCTTTCTAGTGTGCATAATGGGTATTATGCTTTTTGGTGTGTCCTGCAACTGGTCTGAATTCTTGGCTTCTTAACTGTCTGTTAAACTCTGTTATGCATGACTGTAAGGGTGGGAGGTAGTGTTAATAGTAAGGGGGTTGTGGCTTGTGGTTGGCTTCTGCTGTTCTGCACTGGTCTGCTGTCATTGATGCTTTGGGTACATCCAGATGTGTAATGGGGCAGCTGCAATGGGGCTGCTCCTGGTGTACTGGTTGCACAACTGGGTTTCATTGTTTGAGAGTTATCCATTAGGCTGTTTGAGAGTTATCCATTTGGGAGACTTGGGCAGCTTTTTGATTTCTTCCGAATGATGTCATTTTATTTTACCACCGTCGGTTACTATTTTTGCACTATGGTATGTTATTTATGCCATCTTGAGCTGTGAATCTCTGTTATGTTGTGAGCTTTGATTGAAATTAGTGTTGGAATCTGTTGCTGTAGGATTGGAATGTTAGTTTTTGAGGATAATGTTAATTGTTTATTGGTTTATTACTTCTTTGTTTCATGTATCTGCGAACAAAAAAAATTAATTTTTTGGGAGGGGAAGCACTTAATTAGTGACTTTCTTGTGAATTAATTTTCTTGATATTGGTTGTGCTAAACATTTAATATTACAAGTTAAGTTGTTTCTGTTTAGTGTCTAGAACTTGATGATCTTGATGTCATCTATTCCTATACAGTTCTCTTTCACATCAGTGTCTGCTTATTATCATTTACTTTGGTGTTACTTGTCACATGCGTAAATGGTGCTGCAGAAGAATGTGATTTAACTGACGAAAGAAGAGCGAGATTAGAAATGAACTATGTATGCAGTACTTGAAGTTCTTTCAGAGTTTGATATATATTGTTGGACCCATTCGCTATTAGCTTTAGCTTTGCAGCTGATTGTTTTCTTGACACATTATTAACTATGAAACACAAATACTAAAAAAACTATACGTGTACATTGTATACATTACGTGAGTAGAATGCTGCATGTTATAATTACTCAAATAAAAGATGAATCCCTAATCTGGACACAAATCGATGTGCCACAAGTTTAGTATAGATTACTTTTTCAATGTTATTGTTTTCCCTTTAATTCATAAAAAATTTATGTACTAAGGTAGAATTGTAGTATTTTCTTAGAAATAGTGTATTATATTAGAGATTTTTCTTATCTATTATGTAATACTTAAATTTAATCATGGAGTTTAAATCATATAATGTATTGTTCAAGAGATTTTCTTAACCTTCAATAACCAAACTTTCATTATGTATTTGCATGTGCACGTGAAAGACAGTAAAAAATCATAACCAAACCAAACTAAGCCTTATGTTCCATCAAATGGGGTCGACAGGGTAAAAAAAATCATAACTCATAAAAATTAAAATGCTACATAAATTGTGAAAATTAAATAAAAGAAAAAAAATTAAAAAACATGAAACATATCAATATAAAAAGTTCAATTTTTGGAAAAGATATACATGAAAAGTCATATACAAATAATTCAATTATTTGTACCTACACTAAATTGTGTAGTGCTTTTTTATATTAGTATAGATAACTCTTTATATAATATATTTAACTTTTTATTTTGTTTCGTGGTACTTCAATTTAGTTAATTATCAATGGATAAGAGTTGGATGAAGAAGAGTAGATTGTCAAGAGATTATATGCAAGGGATTAAAGAATTTTTAGAGTTTGCTTCTCACAATGTATCTAATGATGGAACAATTTCATGTCCATGTATGAGATGTGTGAATTCATACATGTTGACCCTAGAAGTTGTACATGATCACTTGGTATCCTATGGAATTAGTCCGGGTTATAATTATTGGTATCTTCACAGGGAAATTATGTCTGCAACGACTTCTAGTAGAACTAGTCAAAGCCATGAAGAAATACGACCTGAGTATGGTGATATACGTGACATGTTGCGGGACCTGTTTCCCATGCACACCCAAAATATAGATGAATATGCAGAAGAAAGTAATTTACCAGAACCATCTGATCAAGGTCCAAGCATGCAACGACCTCAAGAAGATCCTAATGAAGAGGCACAAAAATTTTACGACTTACTGAAAGATGCTGAGAAGCCTTTGTATGAAGGGTGCAAGAATTTTAGCAAGTTGTCAGCAATTATGCATCTGTATCACTTGAAATGTCTTAATGGATGGAGCAACCACTCATTCACAATGTTGCTTCAAATTTTGAGAGATATGCTTCCTTTAGATGCAAATTTGCCGAAAGCCTCTTATGATGCCAAGAAGATTATTAAGGATTTAGGTCTCGGTTATGAAAAGATTCACGCTTGTCCTAATGATTGTATGTTATTTTGGAAAGAACATGCAAATGATGAAGTGTGTCATTGTGGTGCTTCAAGGTGGGCAAAAAATGAGAATGATTTGCAGCATAATTGAGTACTTCATCTAAAAAGAGAAAGAAAAAGGCTGCAAAGGTTTTACGGTGGTTTCCCTTGAAGCCTCGATTGCAGAGGTTGTTCATGTCTTCAAAAACAGCTGCTTATATGAAATGGCATGCTGAAGGTCGTACAAATGATGGCATAATGAGGCATCCTGCCGATTCTATGGCTTGGAAACATTCGACTCTCGATATGTAGATTTTTCCTTTGACTCCCGCAATGTCAGGTTGGGGTTGGCAGCAGATGGATTTAACCCTTATGGGAATATGAGTACTAGTTATAGTATATGGCCGGTCATATTGGTCCCATATAATTTGCCTCCATCGATGTGCATGAAAAGATCTTCTTTTATCCTATCATTGCTTATTCCTGGTCCGAGCTCCCCTTCGAATGACATAGATGTGTATATGCAGCCTTTAGTTGAAGAATTGAAGGAATTATGGGATGTTGGAGTACAAACTTATGATATATCTTCCAAAGAGAACTTTCAAATGCATGCAGCTCTAATGTGAACTATAAATGACTTTCCCGCATATGGTGATTTGTCTGGTTGGAATACCAAGGGTGCTCTTGCATGTCCTTCTTGTAATTATGAGACTCATTCTCGATGGTTAAAACATGGAGGGAAATATTGTTTTATGGGCCATAGGCGTTTCTTGGATAAAGATCATAGATTTCGTAAAGATAGAGCATCATTTGATGGCAAACAAGAAATAGAATCAGCTCCTGATATACTATCTGGCTTTGAGATCATGATGCAAACAGAAGACCTTGATTACAAATTTGGGAAGACAAAGGCAAATGAAAAAAAACAAAAAAAGAAAGAAACAAGCGGATGGTGATGAGATACAACCATGGAAGAAAAGAAGTATATTTTTTACATTGTCATATTGGGCAAATCAAAAATTGCGTCACAATCTTGATGTGATGCATATAGAGAAAAATGTGATTGATAATGTATATGGAACATTGTTGAATTTAGATGGGAAGACAAAGGATAACTTGAAGGCACGTCTTGACTTACAAGAGATGGGTATAAGACGTGAACTTCACCCACAAAAGATCAGTTCCAATAAGACATATTTGCCTCCAACTTGCTTCTCAATGATTTTAAAAGAGAAAGATGACTTCTTAAAAGTTTTGAAAGGGGTAAAAGTCCCAGATGGTTATGCTTCAAATATTTCACGTTGTATCCAACTTAGATAGCGTAAGATTATAGGTTTGAAGAGTCATGATGGTCATATTTTGATGCAGCAACTTCTTCCTATCGCATTACGAGGAACATTACCAAAAAAAGTTGCTTCACCTCTAATTGAGTTATCTTGTTTCTTTAGGGAAATATGTTCCAAAGTCTTGCAAGTGGAAGAGCTTGACCAACTTGCATCTCAAATTGTACTGACTTTATGCAATTTGGAGAGAATCTTCCCTCCCTCGTTTTTTACTATTATGGTGCATTTAGTCGTCCATTTGGCCACTGAGGCTAAAATTGCTGGCCCAGTTCACTATAGATGGATGTATCCCATTGAGAGGTTAGGTGTGACAACTTGTATCCATTTGTGTTTTTAACCCACTTCACAATGACATCCAATTTAGTCGATCTATAATCATGTTGTTTTTCATGTAGGTATCTCCAACGACTAAAATCTTATGTTCGTAATAAAGCCCATCCAGAGGGCTCTATTGCAGAAGGATACATAGCTGAAGAGTGTTTAATATTTTGTTCGCGGTATTTGGAATCTATTGAAACTGTATTCAATCGACCCTTAAGAAATGTGGAAGATTCTACAGGGGCAATAATGAATATCGAACTTGATCAAAAGTCATGGATACAAGCACATCGTTATGTGCTATTTAACAATGATGAAACTCAACCATATCGGATGTAAGCAATATTTATGAGTTATGGTATATAAATAAGTTTGAGTTTCCCATTTTAATACTTGCAATAGTAACACAAGTTAGGAATGAACATACAGAGAACACAAGGAGCATATAAAGAGACAAAGTCGTCTGCGTCGTCTAACTGATGAAGTTCTTAATAAGATGCATATGGAAAAGTTTTGTGAGTGGTTTCGATCATATGTAAGTATGTAGCTATTCAACAATACTATTACCATATACAATTTTTAGCGTAGAGATTAATGTAATCATTTTAATGGATTCTATAATATATCAGGTTGTAGCTATGGATGACACAAGAAAGCAACAACTTACTGATGAAATCAAGTGCCTTGCTCAAGGCCCAAACACTCTAGCTAGACGATTCAAACGACATGTTGTTAATGGTTTTAAGTTTCGAATTAAAAATTACGAGGAGGCGAAGAAAACTCAAAATAGTGGGGTTTGTGTGGCCACTGAAGAAGGCACCATGTATTATGGTGTTTTATTTGATATCATTGAGCTGAATTATTTTGACAAGTTGAAATATGTACTATTCAAATGCAATTGGGCTGATGTGAACACAAGTAGAGGCTACAAGATAGATGAATATGGTTTTAACCTTGTAAATTTTTCGTATTTGATACATACTGGAGAACAGTTAAATGATGAACCATTTGTCTTGTCATCTCAAGCAACACAAGTTTATTATGTGGGAGATGTAAGGCATGAAAATTGGTTGGTTGTTGTTAAAACAAAAGCGACGGATGTGTTTGATGTTGGTACTACTTGTAGACACCCCATTTTTGACCGACCTTAAGACTCAGACGTCACCGATTGAGCGCTTGGTGATGTTGCATAATGTGCTTGTTCAGAAGCTTCAGAGTCGCGGCCGTGAGCCCTGCCTCCGGACTTCCGAACCCTCTTCTGTGCTTTGCCTCGGTTTGCGAACCAGACTCGGTTTTCTTTGTCTCTTTTCCTGAGGGAAGAGAGAGGTCCCGTAGACCATCTCTCAGTGTCCGTAGGCTACATTTGGTGGCCGTAGGCCATTTTGCCCATTTCGGAGTCCGGTTTCCGGTTTTTCGGAGCCGTCAGGCCGTGTACCTCGGTTCGGGACCGCTTAACCATCTCCGTTTGCTCTGATTTTTGGCATACTTCCTATTTTCTCCCTTTTGAGGGACACTGGGGTCTGAGAAACCCACTTCGTGGCCGAATGCCACTTTCGGTGCTTAACAGCCCATTTTCGGGACCCCGAACTGCGTGTTTTGGTCCCCGAGCATTCGTTTTGCAACGGTTTTCGTTCATTTTTGGCAGGTACCTCTGTTTTATCACCGGGGAGGTCACTGAAGGGTGGGAGGCCAGCAATTGTTGCAGCAACCAGTTATACATCCTCCGACGCCCTCCGGCGCCCGTTTTTCGCACTTCCGGGCTAATGTTGAACACCTTGGGCCCATTTTCTTGAACTTTGAACCACATATTTGTGATGTACACACATGGGAGGACCCTAAAAAGTGGTGGCCGGCCAGTAATGTTACTTGACCCTTTTGACCCCCTCCTTCCGGGCTAATGTTGAACCCCTTGGGCCCATTTTCTTGAACTTTGAACCACATATTTGTGATGTACACACATGGGAGGACCCTAAAAGTTGGTGGCCGGCCAGTAATTCCACCTGACCCTTTTGAACCCCTCTTTCCGAGCTAATGTTGAACCCGTTGGACCCACTTTCTTGGACTTTTAACCACAGGGATGTGTTGTACACACATAGGAGGACACTATCAGTTGGTGGCCGGCCAGAAAATCTTCTTGACCCTTTTGACCCCTAGCCGGCCGGCTAGGGGGTGTGGCCGGCCGGCCACCTGGAGCAAAAGTAATAGGCCGGCCGTGCTCCTTGCACTGTGCACTTTACAGCTGTAGGGCTTTATCCCCCAGAAAAGATCTTTCTCCGGGGGATATTTTGTGGGGGAAAGTTTGTCTCCTTTTTCCCCACCTTTACACCCCCTTGTTGGCCTATATAGCAAGCAAGATATATCCTTTGTTGGGGTTAGAAAACTTCACCTTCAAGCATCCATACACAACTCCATCTTTATACCTCTCATTTCCTTGAAAATCTCTAACCCCCTAAGCTCCATTTCTTCTACACCACCAAGCTCTACCACCACCACCTCATTTCCAGCAACAAGGAAGGTTTCAAAGGCAAAAGAAGCTGCAAATTGGTCCAAGAAGCAACAAAATTCTTAGTCTTCAAGGGTGAGTAACATTTCTTCACTTTGACCCTTTTTCTTGATCCATTGGTAAGCCTTTTATGCTTTTTGTTTCAAGCTCCGGCCCTAACTGAAAAGGGCCCTCTTTTGAGCTCATCTTCACTTTTCATTAAGGGCTCAACCCTGTTTGAGCCCTCCATGATGCACTTGCTTCATTGATCCTCTCATATGTCATAATCTTGCATGCTATTTTTGGCCCATGATTAATCTGTTTTGGAGCATGTTGTAAACTGATATTAGCCTTATTTTGAGCCCCTCTTCAACATTTAAGAAGGGCTCAACACCATTTGGGACTTCCATGTTGTACCTACCTTTATACTTCTCTTTTCTTCCCCATTCTTGCATGCAATGGCAGCCTACCATGCTTTTGTTTTTGGCCATTTTACAGTTCTTAAAAGGTGCTTATTTTGGTCCATTCTTCATGTTTCATTTAGGTCCTTTCATGGTTTTGGACCTCCATAGGTCACTTCATGTTATATCCCTCTTTTCTTCCCCATTCTTGCATGCAATGGCAGCCTACCATGCTTTTGTTTTTGGCCATTTTATAGTTCTGTAAAAGTGATTATTTTGGTCCATTTTACATGTTTTATTAAGGGTCTTTGGCTGTTTGGTGATTATTTTGTACACTTCATGTTATAGCACCTTTTGAGCCTCAATCTTGTGTTCATTTTTTAGCATGTTTGTATACTGATTTTGAGGCTGCCATATACTGTAAATATTCATATTTTTGATCCCTCTTCAGTGTTGTAGAAGGAAATTTTTCAGTTTGGGTTTTGTTTGTATCACTTGCTTCATTACCCCTCTTTTGGCCCCTATTCTTGCATGCCATTTTTACCATACCTATGCTTGCTGTTTGGCCATGTTTATAACTGTGAAAATGAATTTTTTGGGACTGTCTAGCTTCTGTCTTTGCATTGCATGTCCATATTGTGCATGTTTGGCATAGCTATAGGTCATTTTGGGTGCCTAAATTCACATTTCGGGACAATTCCATGCATTTCATGTCATTTCGCCTCATTTCGGGACTGTTTTCCCCCATATTTTAGTGCTGAAATTCCATTAGAATGATTGCATCATGTTTCCATGTCATTTCATCGCATTCTGCCATCGCCTCGGTTTGCGTGCCCGTGTGCACGCATTTCGAGGCACTTCATTTTTCATCCATCGGCATCCTATGTGAGTGTGGCTGAGGCTCACTCATGTTGGTATAAGCCCATATCATGTTTTCATGTCATTTCATCGCATTCTGCCATTGCCTCGATTTGCGTGCCCGTGTGCATGCATTTCGAGGCACTTCATTTTTCATCCATCGGCATCCTATGTGAGTGTGGCTGAGGCTCACTCATGTTGGTATAAGCCCATATCATGTTTTCATGTCCTTTCATCGCATTCCGTCATCGCCTCGGTTTGCGTGCCCGTGTGCACGCATTTCGAGGCACCTCATTTTTTATCCATCGGCATCCTATGTGAGTGTCGCTGAGGCTCTCTCATGTTGGTATCAGCCCATATCACATTTTCATGTCATTTACATTGTATTTTACCATTGCCTCGGTTTGCGTGTCCATGAGCACGCATTTCGAGGCACCTCATTTTCATTGCGCATACCATTGCCTCGGTTTGCGTGCCGGTGTGCACGCATTTCGAGGCACCTCATTTTCATTACATAGCATTTTGCCATCGCCTCGGTCTGCGTGCCCGTGTGCACGCATTTCAAGGCGTCTCATTTTCATTGCATTCATGCATTTTCTCGGTTTGCGTGCCCGTGTGCACGTATTTCGAGGCATCTCGGTTTGCGTGCCCGTGTGCACGCATTTCGAGGCATCTCATTTTCATAGCATTGTGCATACTAGGTTGTATCTTAGATTGCATTCTGTCATTTTCTCGGTTTGCGCGCCCGTGTGCACGCATTTCGAGGCATTTCACTTCCATAGCATTGTGTATATTAGGATTATATCTTAGTTGCATTTCATACATATCATGCATATTGCATCGTGTCCGGAATAGAAGTTAGCCCGGGCACGGGAAACGAGGTACATTTCGTACTCCGAGTGACGGAATGTGTCTCAATTCCCCAGTCACCGACACTCCGGATTATCCATGATGGAGTTAGGTTTTAGCTGTAGTTTCATGTGCATTCATCCTATATTGAGTTGTGCATTTCGACTCCTCGGCCATCATGCCTCGGTATGCATGATTGGTGGCACGAGGTTCGAGACATGCATATATCTGTGCAAATACATTGCTATGCCCCTTTCCTGCTCTCTGTTGCAGTAAAACGAAGAATTAGCAACCTTTTGGGGCCTGGCACGCATTTCAAGAACAGGTGTAAACAGAGGCTAATTGGGGCATTCCGGTGGATTTCCGCGCAAGACAACCCGGACATGCATCATCCATCAGAAGCAAGGCAGTCCCTGGCTTGCACGCCAGTTTTATTTGCTTTCTTAGTTAATTCATTAATTAATTAGGATTTTGTAATATTTTGGACTGTAATATTCTTTCGTTCGGGATTGTAATATTCGGACTGTATTATTTATTCGGACCCTCCGAGTGAGGGCATAACTGTAATAAGTGTGCGTGAGTGTGATGTATGTCTCCCAACCCCACGTCTTTCTCCCTTTTATTTATCCGCTTATGATGGTTAGATTAGGGCATATTTCGATTAGCATACAGTATGATAACATGTTTGCATCATTCATCTGTATTGCATGCACCGGGCTCGGCGCATCATACTAACTGCATTGTATTTTCAATTCTAAATTGAATACATGTTAGTTGTAGCATTTCATATACCATCTTAGAATAGCCGAGCCTGCTATAGTTGCATTTTGCATGTGTTGCATTAGGCATTTCTGTATACTTAGGTTTCATGCATGATTTCTAATAAGTTTCTATTTTGGCTTGGAGTACCCGGTAAGCTTTATGCTTTAGCATCCTTGCATGCGTGTGAGTGACTGCCATGAATAGCATGCTTACCATGAGGCTAATTGCTAATGTGATATAACTGCCTGAATGCCTGTGGGTGAAGGTTGGGTTACGTAAATTGGAATAAATCATCAAATGTTTCAAGCCTACCTGCGGGTAGCAAACCATTTTCAAAAAGCGAACGTGAAATGTTTTGTTCCAATTCAGGCGACTCGGTCTATATTTGTATGCTGTGCGCATCACATAGTAACCTAGGCTAATAAACCGGAATAAGAACTCACAATGTTTTCAAAAATTGATATCATGGTTAGTAGAGGCCGGTCTATGACCGGGCGAGCGGGGGTGCTCACGAAGTGACCTTCCCCAATCGTACCCAAGTTCCCGAGCCGAGGCAACTTTGGTGATGACGGACACGTGGCCTTTTGGCACCGAGTCAGGGTTTCCTAAATTTCCCAAAACAAAATATTTAGGTGGCGACTCTGTATCTGGCAAAGCAGTTCATGTTTGGCACTTCTTTCAAAAATCTGTTTTTCTCAAAACGATTTGCCGGATTTGGACTCTTTGGTTCAGACTTAGAACCGTGACTACGCAAGTCGAGTCCGAGCTGTAGCGAGGTCCCCCGCGGGCCTGTCTACACTACTGAATTGGGTGATGGTGATGTTGACAATTACTATGATAACGAGCCGTATAATATGATAGTTGAAGACACTCATGTGGATGCGAATGAAAACCTCAATTGGGCTAGAAATGATACAGATGGAACGACAATCAATATACCACTTCCACTTGATAACCAACTGATCGATGAAGATGATTTAGATGAGGATGTCTAGCTATTGAGTTCAACTAGTTTGATTTTAATTTATTTATTCTCATGTTAATCTTTGAAACATGATTTGGTTTTGAATATAAATTTCAAACTTCTTAGTTTCATATATGTATGGAAACCCATGTTTTTTATTTTAATGTTTGTTGTTAAATATAGCTATTACAAAGTTGGACTGTCAAATCAGCATCTTGACAATATGTTTTTTTCCTCTCTCTGGTTTTAACTTTTAGTTGGCGAATCTAGGTATATCATATCTTGAGAAGAAAGAAGTCTTCATCCGTCTAAGAGAGGTGAGTATAGTCATGTATGTCCGCACCTGTCTGAATGTAGTACTATTATTGTGTCATGTTATGTTTAATGAACTAAGGAGTTTACTAACAACACTTGGGATGATGTGGACGTGTTGGAGCCTCTTTCTTACAGAGCAGTTTAATGTGTTGCCTCTGGGCATCTGCACCATAATGCTGATGCTGTGCTTGCCTAACCTGAACTATGTACTGTCCGATTTTGATATGATTACATTCAGCCTGCTCAAAATTCTAGTCAAATTATTGTGCTCAAACTATCCCTAGGGATTTTTAAGGCATTAATGATAGGCCAAATCACATTTTTATTGTGTTCTTCAGTGGCTAGATTTGAATTACGATCCTTTTTTTTAAAAAAATGTTTTTCTACGGTTTTAAATTTTAATATTATGAATTCCTATAAGAAATTAAATATGTCGAAGGTAGCACTGAATACTTATCTGAATTAAGTAATATAAGTAACTCAGTCAATGACATTGTACATCATCTTCAACAGGTTTTAGTCTGCCTTGGCTAAGGTTACTGTCTAGCTAATTTCTGTTTCTTTCTGATCTGTCCCTGTGTTGTTTGATCTGTGTTATTCTGGTCTGGTGTGAGATCCGAGTTATTGTGGTATGTTCCTGGGATGGTTTTCAAGGCAACAGTTCAGGTGCTGGTTTGTAAGGTAGAAGACTGCTATTGTGGTAAGGCTGCTGTTTCTACTGGAATACTAGGCCCCAGTTTGGGTGTACATTAGCTTCAGGCTGCAGAGTTCTAAGTTTGCATTGGTGCTTATAGTCTGCTAGTAGCAGGTTTGTTGTGTTTTAGTTCTGGGGTGGTTTTCAAGGAACCAGTTCAGGTGCTGGTTTATAAGTAACCTTAACTAAGCCAAGAAAGGAAAATGTATGGACAGATATATTTTTGTTTTATTTTTTTCCTGCATTTTGCTTTTGGCTTTGTTTTAGTCTGATGAAATAGGATGAGTGGCCAAACTTCTGTAAGTTATCTTGTGGTATTTGTTCTTGTGTAGGAAAGTCCAGAGCAAGAGATGCTGCATTAAATGTCGTTCAATCACCTTTATTAGATATTGGCATAGAGAGGGCCACTGGAATTGTCTAGAACATAATTGCTGGTACTGATTTAACTTTGTTTGAGGTCTCTCTCTCTCTCTCTCTCTCTCTCTCTCTCTCTCTCTCTCTCTCATCATATGCATGGGTTTGATATGTGTAGTTAACATTTGCAGATCCCTCTTTACCTCATATTTTGTTTGGGCATCTTCTGAATATAACCATTGGTGGTTAAAATTACGATCTAATTGAGAGTGAACTTCTACAACTTCCGAGACATAAATATATGTATACATGCACATACATATTTGTATACATGTATTGCAGCCTATGTAAATTCCTACACCATTTAGTTATTTGTTTAGTAAATAATGACTACATTAATTAGCATCAAGCGGATGCCACCCATGTACATCAAAAGAGCCTATGAGAGAGCCCTCAGTTTTTATAAATTTTTTTTAAATGACCAAAAGGTCCCACAAAAAGGAATATTACTTACAATTAAGGTATTGGTCCCAGGTTAGGCCCCACATTTGCCACTTAAAGTACCTTGAGGATTTTCTCAATGTTCATCAATTTTACATGAACAGAACAGAGGCAAATTCTTATGTCTACCCTTGTCATGCTATATTTGCTTATGTTGAACCTTGTCATGCTATGTTCTTTATCCGCATGCATGTCTATTTATCTATCTTACTGATCACACCTTGATTCATACTTTGAACTTAAGTGGTTAGTATTATTGCACAAAATGTGTACAGTTTTCCTTGGCTTCAGTGTTTAAATCTTATGGTCTATGAAAATATTGATTAGTTCATGGTTAGTTAATTGATTTGGCCTATCATTAATGCCAAATAACATTGACTCATGAAACAATAGCAATAATGATTACCCAAACCCTAAAAAAATCCTCTTTGACAGGAGATTTCAGTCATCACTACTGGGGACAGTCAGGCCCTTGGTCTGCATTTGTTTATGCATCCATTGCCAGTTCTCTGGTGTGACCTCACCCCCAAGAGCCCGAATAACAGAGCCACCATTGCATAAGCCCACTTTGTAGCATTCCTCTAGGTTTAGCCCCTTTACCAATCTGTACAAAAACCCACTTGCAAACAGGTCCTCTGCTCCAGTGGCATCTATTGCCTTTGCCTCCCCAATTGCTGGAACCCGAACAATCTGAAAGAGGGAATAAAATTCTATTTATTACTTACCAAAAAGTAAAAAAATATAAAAGTGCACTTTTTTAGTGCTAATGTTCTGTACTTAGACCTGTTTCTATAGTTAGATCTGTGTCTGTAGACTTACTATATACTAAAAGAGAGATTATTATAAGATTCCATGGAATAGTTACCTTTCAAAGTTCCACAGATTTTATATATATAACCAGGTTATATATTAATATTTCTAATAACCAAAACTATGGAAGAGGAGACCAATGTAACATATCACTGACCTCTTTTACATGTTTTGCAATGCACCCATTAGGCCCTAATGTCACCACAGCCCACTGACAGTGTTTTGCCAAAAAATCAAGAGTAGACTCAGGATTGGCACCTTCTTCACCCCTACAACCGTACCAAGACAATCAAACACCATTTACTAGAGACTGCACCCTTAGTTGAGAACCAATGAACTTACAATCATTTTGCCCCTCCACAAATACCACAGTGCAGCAAAAGGAAACACATCCCATATTTTCCATTCCAAGATTCTAAATTTATACCCAATCCACCATTGTAACAGATCTGTTCCTCTTTCCATGCATTGTGTACAGAAAATCTCCTTAGAAGTAGAAAAAGAAAATAATCTTGTGAGGTGTATATGAGCTTTTCCTATGGCTTATGTTCTTTAATATCTTTAGTATACTATGATAAATGCTCATTTAATTTGATTAATATCTTTGTGTTTGATTAATTACATCTATTGTTCATCTAGGAGATATGGCAAAGAAACGATTTAGAACTTGCAATCTTGAGAATGATTCCCAAAATAAGCGATCAAATGGCTCTTCACAACCTAGCCAGTCAAATAACTCTTCACAGCCTAGCCAACCAAATAACCCTTCACAGCTTAACGCACCAAGTGGAACTTCACAACCTAGTCGCTCAATTGGCTCTCCACAGATGGATTGGCCAAATAGAACTTCACAACCTAGTCGTTCAAATGCCTCTTTACAGCTTAATCGGCCAAATGAAACTTCACAGCCTAGTCGATCAAATGGCTCTTCACAACCTAGTTGGTCACATCCCTCCTCACATGCTCCATCACATGTTCCACATCCTCAACCTCAAGAATCAGAGGTTAACCCTCAGTTTGAAGATGATTTAGATGAGGACTGGTTAAGTTAAGAAGAAATGCAACGTACAGGTATTATTAGATTTTTAGTTGAGGTACAAATTACAAGTCACCCTTAACTTCCATGATATATTTCATTGTTGTATTGTAATAGATGAATCAACCAAGCGAAACACGCGGGGAATTACACGTATGGTTGAAGTGTGGAATTTGACTCCAGAAGAGCGCATTATGCTCACCTTCAACAAGGATCTGCAGGCTGTTTCTACAGAGGGTGGTATATTCAGTCGCTTCATAGGCACCATTGCTAGGAAGCCACACTTATGCCCAATTAAGTACAAGAATTGGCATGAAGTGCCAGATCAGTATAAAGAAGATTGTTGGAATATTATCAAGGTAATTTTCTAACTACAAGTATTGGCATGAGGACATATGTTTGTTGTTAGGATTGTCTGAAAGTTCCTTTCCTGTATTAGGATATAGGTGTCGTCTAGAAGTAAGAAGTATGAAATTAGTGTGGTTCATTATCTCCATGTAAAAATATGCGAATTAGGCAAACAAATGCACAAATTTAGTTTATATTATTGTATTGATAATTTTAAGAATGTTCGTAACATGAAAAAACATACAATTGTAGTCCAAGTTTGCCATTCCTCAAGATGAGAGAAGGGATATGATTAGGCATCGAACATTGAAGTCAATGGGAGAGAAATGGAGAAATTGGAAATGTAGTTTAAAAGCAAAGTACTATGATGAGACAAAGACAGCAGCACAGATAGTAGCTACTGTGCCTTTAACAGTTAACCGTGAGCACTATGCTGACCTTGTCGCGTATTGGTTTTCAAAGGAAGGACAGGTATGCATAGATGTATGTTTTCTATCAAATAATACAATGTCATTATATCAATTTTTTTTAACATATTGTTATGCATTTATGAGTGAAGGAACTCAGTGCAACCAATAAGGAAAGCAGGCGAGAGCAAACAAGTGCACATACGGGAGGATCTAAAACTTATGCACAACATGCATATGATATGGTATTTCAAACTTCATTCCTTCTTTTATATTTTCAATTTGGTTAGCGCATTATATTATGAATTTATTCTCAAACGATATGATTGTTACATAGGAGCAAAAAGATAAGATTGCACTAGATCGAGCAAAATTATATATACCGCTTCACAAAAAGAAATATGGGACACCAGTCAATGAAGCAGCAGCTACAAAAATTGTATGCCCATTTAATAAGTTACATTTTCAAAATTCTAATGTGTTTGTGGCAAACAATCACTCTCGCTCTTTGTCTTCTTATTTCCCCCCCCCCCATTTATGCTATAGGAAAAACTAGAAGCTTTGATGAGCTCACAACCAAGTAGCTCCGAAGGAAATGTTGGTGGACGTATATCTTGGTCACCAAATGATATTTATTCTCAAGTGATGGGTAAAGAGCATCATGGACGTGTTCGAGGTTTAGGATTTGGGCCTACTCCTTCCAAGCATGGCTTCATGTGTAATAATCTTGACCACTTAAGAATGGTTTCTGATGAAGAGAGAATGAGAGACAAAGACACTATAATTGAGTTGAAGGAACAACTAAAAACTCAAGGTGATCAGTTGCAAACTCAAGGTATTCAGTTGCAAGCTCAAGATGCTGTAATAAACTCTTTAAAAGAGCAAGTAGCATTTTTGATGAGTCAGAGACATAGTTCTAGTGGTTTGCAGGTATAACTACATATAACATATTCTTTTATATGATGTGTTTATCATATGTTATCATTTTCTAAATTTATGCATACTTATGTAAATTTTATTGTATAAATTAGGCGACAGATGGATCTAGTGTCATTCCGGACCAAGCTTCTCCACGAACACATCAAAGATCCTCTTTTGGGAGTCATGAAATGCAACCTTCAAATCGAGGTAAGTCATCATTACAATACACCTACATTGACACAAGTTTAGAACCACTGTTAATGACTTCTTTACCAATAAATTGTTAGTTAGTTAGTTTGGATAGAAATTGGGGTTTGATAGGCTGACTTCTCTACTTTGCTTCCTTTATTGGCATCCGTAAAAATACCAAACAAACCAATGAAATAGAGAATTGGGCAAAAATCGAACAAATTTGAATATCAGCAACATATCAAACTGTAATATACAATTAAAAATAGACCCTTAGATGTTGCTAGTTGTTGCTTGATTTGGTGGCTGCTACTAATGTTTGGCTTGATGATCTTCAACTTCATTGTAATCTTTATTTTTTTATATGTAAACCATATACTTACCAAAAAAAAATAAATAAATAAGACTTGTCGAGAATTATTTGTTGTCTAAATTTCTTTATAGATTTTAAAATTGAAAATGATACTTATGCTCATTCAATTATTTTTATTGCAGGAAATAAGATAATATGAAGTATCAAACAATGGACGTCAATTCTGGATTTGAACATTTTTCATGGAGATCTTTATAAAATGGTGTCATGAGTAATACTTTTGAGTACTATTGTTATGTGAGAAGTTTTTCTTTTGGAATATGGTGTGGGCTATTAGTTTGCTAGAAACATTGGATCTTTTTTGTATTACAGGCTTATGTAATGAACCTTTTAATTAAGGTGTTTTGGATATTTTGGGATTATGAAAATGCTGACTCTTTTACCTTTTACAATTATTGAGTATTGAGCCATTAGAATAAAATAGTGTTGTTATAGATATATAATGTAAGCAGGGCTATGGTGTCTGTTTTGATCATTTTGTAATCAAATTGTCCCTGTAATATGGCCTTTTGGGTTTTGTTTCTAGTTCCTTTTATTGTTTGGATCTTTTCAATGTAACCAGGTTATGTTGCTCTTAGGTTTTTTTTGGTATTGTTTGCCTTGTTCTTGTCCTCATTTGCTCTTTGCTTATGTGGTGTGTGAACATGATGGTTTTTGTTGTCTAAATTGTCTTTTTTTGTTTTTTGGTTTATGTGTCTTTGTATAGTTGGTTAGCTCCTAGGGTATACCCCTTGTATCTTGTAGTTTTTTGTCATTTTATTTATGACTTTATTCATCTCCCCCCCCCCTCCAAAAAAAAAATAGCCTATAACAGTGGTTAATAACCGTCGCTGTAAATAAAATTCGAAACGAATTCTATGGTTATAGCGACAGTGTAAAACTGATGGAATAGAGTCAAAATATAGCAGCGGTTTACAAAATGTCGCAAAAGTGAAGGATATAGCAGCAGTCGACCCGTCGCTATA
Organism: Camellia sinensis; assembly: GCF_055761805.1. Taxonomy (NCBI): domain Eukaryota; kingdom Viridiplantae; phylum Streptophyta; class Magnoliopsida; order Ericales; family Theaceae; genus Camellia; species Camellia sinensis. The sequence goes on from NC_138970.1 coordinate 167,449,367, forward strand.
AAGTTAGCAAGTAATTGGTACATTCAAGATATAGCGACATTTGTAACTGCCACTACATCAACCGTCGCAATAAAAATAACTATACCAGCGTTTGCGAAAAACGTCACTATAAGGATATGCCGACAGGGCTATTGCGGCGGTTTGGCCGCCACTATTGCAACCGCGGGTAAAGGTGTTTTAGTTTTTAGCGACGCTTTTTCCTGCTTTTAGCGACAGTTTTGGCCGCCACTAAATCTTGGATTTTTTGTAGTGTTTATGAAAGAGGGGTTTTCAAATATTAAAACCCATGTGTATGTGAGATAATGGAAAATGGAATTATTGTTGTCAAATTGGTAAAATCAAACCTTAGGGTTGATATTGAGAAAGGGTGAAAATGCCCTAATTATTGAAATAAATTAATTAGTATAATTAATTTGGAAAAATATTAAATTGAGTTGAAATCCATGAAATTGGGAAATTACGGGATTGAACGGTGTAGTTGGATTAATTTATCACTCACCTATGTAAATGTTGATATTATATTTGTTTAATGCATTTATTTTCTGTTTAGAAATAACTGCTTTAGGCTATCGGTGGAGGATAGTCTTGATTGTTGTAGACACTGTATGTTGATTAGGGAAAACTGAAACTAATCACATTGAATACGTCATTGAATATGACGGTTGGAATAATACGTCAAATATGTGTATTGGATGATCCCTGTATATGATAATTGTTTATATACTTGGAATATGTGTATTGTGTGGGAGGAGATAGGAGATGTACTCCATGGTTTGAGGGAAGATAGGGGATGGACTCTCAAACCTGTTTGGGAGGAGATAGGGGATGGCCTCCATTAATACAGCAAATATGTGTATTAAATTGAAGTATTGATACAGCAAATCTGTGTGTCATTTGTGAAGTATGGAAGTGTTTTAATATGATAATGATGCATCAAATATGTGTATCTATTGTCAAATATGGAAGTGTTGGTATATGAGTTATGGTCTCATTGAATTGTCTGGCCAGGTTCTGAGCCATGTATATGAAATGATTTGGATAAATAAAGGAAAATGGAACGTAACATGGACATAATTGTCATGGAACTGTATTGTGATATAACTGGTTTATAAGTGTTAACCATCTATCAAATGCTATTGTTTTAGTCATTGCTTTTATTTGGTTTAGTATATCTCTACTGGGCTTTGGCTCACGCTATATGGGACATCATTTTCAGGTCCAGGTGATATGCTACCTCCAAGGACATAGCTTGGAAGGTTTTGGAGTTGAAGACTTTTTTTTTTTTTTTGGTTATTTTGTTATTTGGGTATTACATGTAAATTCAAGCCAATGGCTTAAAGTGTATTTGAGTTAGTACTCTCTTTTGTGAACAAGTGTTGGCTTGGAAAGTTGTAAGCCCATAGGGCATTTACTTTTGTTGTCAACATGTAATATTTTTGTGTACTTAACTACTCTGATGAATGGAAGGATGTTTTATTCTCTTATATCAATGCATGTCAAAATTGTTGGGTTTTATGTATTATTTTGAGGCCGTTACAACTTGGAATCAGAGCGTACCGGGTTCGAATACTTAGGGTACGTGGGAAGTGATTAGTATCGCAATGGGTTCGTATCATTTGTTAGAGACTTAGATGTAATGTTATGTACTTATGTGATAACATGTTTATGTGACTATATGGGTTTGGAATGTAGCTTCTAGGATGTTGATTGGATCCTTGGGTTTCTAGGAGTCTTGTTGGAAAAGCACTTGATCAATGTTGTTTCTAACCGGAACTCTAGCAACGCCTCGGGACTGTCATTATCCAGAAATGAAATTCGTAGGTGCTTATGTGATTATGTGCTTACGTGGAATGAGTTACTGTTGTCCATTGTATTAGGACGCAGGTGTTATAGCTTCGGCACATTTGTGAATGTGCTAACGTCTTTGTTACCTTTATTAGGATGTCAGGACGAGGACGTGGTAGGCGTGGTAGGCAGGAGATACCTATACCAGATGAGATTCCGGAGCAGCAGGAGGGTGTTGGTCAGGCCAATATGGTTGAGCGAGTAGGCCAGCAGGCCATGGGTGTCTTATCCCGTGAGATAGCATGAGCATTGAGGGAATCCATGGGCATTCTCAGAGCTGAGAATTAAGTCCAGGCCTAGGTTATTGATGCAGGGCCTTCTTTTCTGAAGAGGGAGTTTTTTCGGTCTAATCCGGACGAGTTTGTGGGTGATCTGAAAGAGCCACTGAAGGCTGATGAGTGGCTCAAGCAGATGACTATGACGTTTGAGATGCTTGGCATCGAAGACGAGGCTTTGAAGGTGACCTTGGCGTCTTTCCAACTGAAGGGAGACACAGGTCAGTGGTGGAAGTTTGTGAGGGGCCGTATTGGAGGGACTTGGGAGGCTTTCGTTGATGCCTTTTAGGAGAAGTTTCTGTCTCCCGCTGTCAGGGAGAAATTGAGAGATCAGTTCTGTCAGCTCAAGCAGCTGAGTATGCCTGTGGCCGAGTTTGAGGCTGCATTTACCAATTTATCCAGGTTTGCACCTGAGCTAGTGGCGTCTGAGGAACGCCGTTGTCTTGAGTTTGAGAGGAAGTTGAGGTATGGGCTCAAGACTAGAGTTGGGGGGTCCATGACCTGGGACTATGGGCGCCTTGTGGATGCTGCGGCCCATATGGAGATTATGATGCATGAGGAGAAGGAGAGGACGAGGGGCTCCAAGAGAAGTTAGGGTGGCCAGGGGGATGGTAGGAGGCAGAGGGGTTCTAACCATCAGCAGTCCCATGGTGCTTTAGCGAGGTCTACCTTTCCAGTGCCGAGTGCAAGTTCTGGGAGAGGCAGTCAGGGAGACATTACTTGTTACAAATGTGGTCAGCTGGGCCACAAGTCCCCAGCTTGCCCGTAAAAGGGAGGAGGGCAGAGAGCAGCTTCATCTTCGGCTCGACCTTAGAGCCAGAGTCAGGGCAGAGGCCAGCCGCTCTCTTGTTACCAGTGTGGTCAAGCGGGGCACTTGAAGAGGTTTTGCCCGCAGTTGAGTGGCACATCTGGTGCATCTGGTTTGAAGCAGACTCAGAGCCATCAGCCAGCTCAGTCAGTTCAAGCCTCGAGGGCCAATCAGGGGGCTTCATCATCCCAGTCTGTGCAGCAGTCTTATGCTCCTAGGGGTGAGAAGGTAGACCAGAGACCTTCAGGGCACGTGTATGCTGTTACCGCGCAGGATCTTGTACCGGCTCCATCTGTTATGAGAGGTACCTTTTTGTTTTGCAACTCAGTTGCCAATGTGTTAATTGATACGGGTGCATCCCATTCCTTTTTGTCTACTGCATTTGCATCTGTTTTGGGGTTGGAGTTGGCGCAGTTAGCATCTCCTATATGTGTTGTATCACCTGTTGGGGGTGAATTGATTTTGAAACAAGGGTGTCGGGGCTGTGATATAGAGGTCGCCGACCGCCGGCTTCCATTTTCCTTTGTAGTTATGGCTATGTCGGGTTTTGATGTGATTTTGGGTATGGACTGGTTATCATCATACCGGGCTGTTATTGATTGCTACCGCCAGAGGGTCACTGTATGTACCTTGAGCGGGGATCGTTTCCATTTCTTGGGGGATCGGGTTGGTAGTGTTTTGCCACCGGTGTATGATCCGTGAGGGCGGAGTGAGCTTAATGGTCTTCTTGCTAGCTTTATGAGTAGTGAGTGTGATGAGACCCAGACTGTATTGCCGAGAGTGGTTTGTGAGTATTCAGATGTTTTTCCCGAGGACCTTGTTACCTTACCACCTCATCGAGAGATTGAGTTCTTTATTGATTTAGTGCCCGGCACGGTGCCGATTTCTATGGCACCCTACCATTTTCCCCAGCCGAGTTGAGTGAGTTGAAGATTCAGCTCCAGGAGTTGCTAGATAAGGGCTTTATTCGCCCTAGTGTTTCGCCATAGGGAGCACCGACCCTCTTTGCTAAAAAGAAAGATGATGCCTTGAGACTTTGTATCGATTACCGGAAATTGAATCAGGCTACGGTTAAGAATAAATACCCTATGCCTCGTATAGATGATTTGTTTGACCAGTTGAAGGGGTCCCGTTGTTTCTCTAAGATAGACTTGAGATCGGGTCAGGGAGGAGGATATCCCGAAGATGGCATTCCGTACGCGGTATGGCCACTATGAGTTCCCGGTGATGCCTTTTGGGCTCACCAATGCACCGGCAGTGTTTATGGACTTGGTGAAACGGATATTCTGGGAATTCTTAGATCGCTTTGTGGTCGTCTTCGTGGACGACATTCTGATTTATTCACCTTTTGAGGAGGAGCATGAGGAACACTTAAGAGTGGTGCTTGAGTTGCTTAGAGCCCATAAGCTATATGCTAATTTTGGGAAGTGTGAATTCTGGCTAAGAGAGGTCAAGTTCTTAGGCCATGTGGTCTCCGGAGAAGGGGTGTCTGTTGATACCTCCAAGATTGAGGCAGTGCAAGATTGGGCACAGCCTAAGAGTGTTTTTGAGATCCGTATTTTTCTGGGATTAGCTAGGTATTACCGCCAATTTGTGAAGGATTTCTCCAGGCTAGCTTCGCCATTGACTAGATTGACACGGAAAGGGGTCAAATTTGTGTGGAGTTAGACTTGTGAAATGTCGTTCCAAGAGTTGAAAGTTAGACTTACCACCACTCCAGTGTTGATTATTCCGGAGAGGGGTTTGGGTTATGTGGTTTATTGTGATGCCTCACGAGAGGGTTTGGGTTGTGTGTTGATGCAAGAGGGGAAAGTGGTAGCCTATGGCTCACGTCTGTTGAAAATACACGAGAAGAATTACCCTACACATGACCTAGAGTTAGCATCTGTAATTTTTGCCTTGAAGATTTGGAGGCACTACCTTTATGGTGAGAGGTTCGAGGTATTCTCGGATCATAAGAGTCTGAAATATCTATTTACATAGAAAGACTTGAACTTGAGGTAGAGGAGGTGGATGGAGTTTATTGAGGATTACGACTTTGAGTTGCATTATCATCCGGGAAAGGCCAATGTTGTGGCCAATGCCCTTAGCAAGAAATCCATTAGTGATGTAGCTTGTATAGCCATTCGGGAATGGGAGATATTGGGTGCACTTGGCGAGTTTGATTTGCTTCTAGGCGAATCCGTTGAGGTTGCGGCCTTGTTTTCTGTTGTTGCGCAGCCTACACTTGTAAGTCGAGTGTTAAAGGCACAGAGAGGTGACCTTGAGGTAGAATCTCTCCAAGAGAAGATCTCCAGTGAGAAGGTTGAGAAGGGTTTGACTGTGTATCCCGACCTGAGTGTGAGGTACCGAGACCGTCTCTTTGTGGCAGAGTCTTGCCGAGGGGAAGTACTCCGAAAGTTTCACCATTCACACCTTGCGGTGCATCCGGGAGGCACTAAGATGTATCGTGATTTGGGGCGCCAGCTTTGGTGGAGGGGTATGAAGAGAGATGTGGCAGTTTTTGCGTCTAAGTGCCTTACTTGTCAGCAAGTGAAGGCCGAACATCAGAGGCCAACGGGTTTGTTACAACCCTTGCCTATTGCCGAGTGGAAGTGGGAGCATGTCGCGATGGACTTCGTTGTGGGTCTTCCGAGGACTCAGCGGGGTAGTGATGCTATTTGGGTGGTTGTAGACCGGTTGACTAAGTCGGCGCACTTTATTCCTATGCGTGTGAGAGATTCGGTAGATCATCTTGTCGACTTGTATATTCGGGACATAGTGAGGTTGCACGGGGTCCCAGTGTCGATCGTCTCAGATAGAGATCCACGTTTTACTGCTAGGTTGTGGCAGAGTTTGCAGAGTGCCTTGGGCACTAGGTTGACCTTTAGCGTGGCTTATCATCCTCAGACTGACGGGCAGTCCGAGCGTACTGTTCAGATCCTTGAGGATATGCTTTGAGGTTGTGTTCTTGACTTTAGTGGGTCGTGGGAGAGGCACTCGCCCTTAGTGGAGTTTGCGTACAACAACAGTTTCCAGTCGAGTATCGGTATGGCACCGTTCGAAGCCTTGTATGGCCGACCGTGTAGGTCTCCAGTTTGTTGGGCCGAGGTGGGTGATGCACCTTTGTTGGGCCCAGAGTTGGTTCGGCAAACGACGGAGAAAGTTGAGCTTATCCGTAAGAGGCTTGTTACAGCCCAGAGTCGTCAAAAATGTTATGCCGACCGTAGGAGGAGGCCTTTGGTATTTGAGGCGGGTGATCATGTTTTTTTTTAAAATATCACCTAGGCGGGGTTTGATGAGATTTGGTAAGAGAGGAAAGTTGTCCCCTCGATTTATTGGCCCTTTCGAGATCCTTGAGAGAATTGGCGAGGTTGCCTACCGTTTAGCTTTGTCGCCGCAGTTGTCCGGAGTTCATCACATATTTCATGTTAGCATGCTTCGGAAGTATGAGTCGGATCCATCGCATGTATTGGATTGGACCGACTTCGAGGTTAACGAGGATGCCTCATATGAGGAGAGACCGGTACGGGTCTTGGATAGACGGAACCAAGTCTTGCGAGGCAAGACTATTCCCTTGGTAAAGGTTTTGTGGAAACATCACGGGGTTGAGGAAGCCACTTGGGAACATGAATTGGAGGTCCGAGAGAAATATCCGGATCTATTTGTGGATGTTTGAGCATATGTTAGTTATGTTGTCGTATTGATAAACCTTAAGAGCATTGTATATGTCTTAAGTTGTAAAACATTGTATATGTTTGGCTTATGGAAATATTGTGGAGGTATTATTGAGCATGCGTTGAGAATGGAAGTTTATTTTAACATTGCACATGTTAATTCTGTTTTAGAAATGCAAATATATTGTTGGCATTGAATATGTAATTGAATTATGGAATATGCGTTGAAATTGGTAAATTTCAAAGGAATGCATGTTGATAATGCAGGTTGAAAATTATATTGTAAGCTGCCTCTTGAATAGAGATGGGATGACCGGTAATGGGTCGGGTTATGGAATGTTGAATTGTAACATTATTGAAAATTGAGAAATCTTATTTTGAAAACTTGTACATAATTTCGGGGACGAAATTCCTTAAGGGGGGAGGTTATAGCGATCCCGGTTCTTCCTCCTTTTGTTGTTGTATCCGGACTTGGTTCCGTGGATGTCGGTTTTGGTTTGCATCTTGTTTCCGTCCTTCAATACTTTGTATTTGAGTTATAGGATGTTTTGGGCAAGATTGTTACAGGTTGGGTGTGATTGGGAGCAAATGGTTGCGCCCAGAATTTTGGTCCTTCGCTCGAGCGAGCCTTTTGTCGCTCGAGTGAGCTCATTATTTTAGATCCTTCGCTCGAGCCAGGATTCCTTCGCTCAAGCGAGAGTTAAGTTTTGTGTCTGGTGGCTTGAGCGAGAAGTCCTTCGCTCGAGCTTGCGTCTGCGTCCAGTTCTGGACCTGAGAGTTGCAATTCTTCGCTCGAGCGAGCGAGGTCTATGTTTTGGGTTTCTTCCCTCTAGCGAGCATTCTGTCGCTCGAGCATGCTTCTGGTTTGCAGACCTGAAGCTTCGTATTGTTGGCTCGAGCGAGGGTTCTTTGTGTTTGGTCGCTCGAGCGAGGGTTCTTTGTGTTTGGTCGCTCGAGCGACCAATACATCACTCGAGCGAGCCTGTGTTATATCAGTTGATAGCAGCGGGTTTACACTTAACTTTTTCATCTCTTCTTTTACCCAAACCCTAGAGCCGACTCTCCCTCTCTCTATACATACCTTCTCTCTAGGGATTGATCTAGTTCTTGAGTGTTTCTACCCTAATCTCTTTGTAAGAAAGATAGAGGATGACTTGGGCTTTCTTTTAATCTGAAAAATCTTGGATTTAGAGCACTTTGAGTTTTGGGTCTTCTTCCCCATTTGGGCTCTTCATTTCATGGTAGGGATACCCTACTCCATCTTATGAGCTTTGTCTTAAATTTCGGTCATTTTGATTAGTTGGTGATGTTGGGTAATTTTGGGAAAAGTTAGGGTTGTTGTGTAATTTATAAAAGAGGGGTTTTCAAATATTAAAACCCATGTGTATGTGAGATAATGGAAAATGGAATTATTGTTGTCAAATTGGTAAAATCAAACCTTAGGGTTGATATTGAGAAAGGGTGAAAATGCCCTAATTATTGAAATAAATTAATTAGTATAATTAATTTGGAAAAATATGAAATTGAGTTGAAATCCCTGAAATTGGGAAATTACGGGATTGAACGGTGTAGTTAGATTAATTTATCACTCACCTATGTAAATGTTGATATTATATCTGTTTAATGCATTTATTTTCTGTTTAAAAATAACTGCTTTAGGCTATCGGTGGAGGATAGTCTTGATTCTTGTAGACACTGTATGTTGATTAGGGAAAACTGAAACTAATCACATTGAATACGTCATTGAATATGACGGTTGGAATAATACATCAAATATGTAAATTGGATGATCCCTGTATATGATAATTGTTTATATACTTGGAATATGTGTATTGTGTGGGAGGAGATAGGAGATGTACTCCATAGTTTGAGGGAAGATAGGGGATGGACTCTCAAACCTGTTTGGGAGGAGATAGGGGATGGCCTCCATTAATACAGCAAATATGTGTATTAAATTGAAGTATTGATACAACAAATCTGTGTGTCATTTGTGAAGTATGGAAGTGTTTTAATATCATAATGATGCATCAAATATGTGTATCTATTGTCAAATATGAAAGTGTTGGTATATGAGTTATAGTCTCATTGAATTGTCTGGCCAGGTTCTGAGCCATGTATATGAAATGATTTGGATAAATAAAGGAAAATGGAACGTAGCATGGACATAATTGTCATGGAACTGTATTGTGATATAACTGGTTTATAAGTGTTAACCATCTATCAAATGCTATTGTTTTAGTCATTGCTTTTATTTAGTTTAGTACATCTCTACTGGGCTTTGGCTCACCCTATATGGGACATCATTTTCAGGTCTAGGTGATATGCTACCTCCAAGGACATAGCTTGGAAGGTTTTGGAGTTGAAGACTTTTTTTTTTTTTTTTGGTTATTTTGTTATTTGGGTATTACATGTAAATTCAAGCCAAGGGCTTAAAGTGTATTTGAGTTAGTACTCTCTTTTGTGACCAAGTGTTGGCTTGGAAAGTTGTAAGCCCATAGGGCATTTACTTTTGTTGTCAACATGTAATATTTTTGTGTACTTAACTACTCTGATGAATGGAAGGATGTTTTATTCCCTTATATCAATGCATGTCGAAATTGTTGGGTTTTATGTATTATTTTGAGGGCGTTGCAGAGATGAAATACTTAACGAACTTTACACATTAAACTATTCAAGGTTATCGATATGAGTTTCGTGGTAAATCCACGAAAGCCCAACAGGACGCTCTAGTTGGGAAACCCAACTAGAAACAAGCTCATCCCTTATAAAAAGTGTTTGGGTTTATATGAATTGCAGTCATAGTGCATAGGTTTTATGAAGAAAGAATGAGACAAAAGGAGGCAATAGAGTTAGACAAAAGGTAGAAGAGGTTGTAGTAGAAGAAGGTAGTAAAAGAATAGTGGAAGTTTGATGGTGGATTCGAATATGAGAAATAGAGGGGAGTTGAAATTTGGGTTTGGATTTGGATTTTAAAATTGAACAAAAATGGGCATTTGAAATAAATTAAGAAAAATTACAAATATTAAGAATTAAATTGAAAAAAAAAATTAAGAATTAAAGTGAAATACTGTGAAACTTAAGAGGGAAAAAAAGAGTTAATTGCTACATTTTATGCCACGTGGGATTTCCGTTCAAAAGTTGATGGAAGTTGGCTTCTGGAACAATTAATTTTTTTTTTAATTTACGAACATTAAAAGTCAAAATGTAAAAAAGAATACACTTAAAGTGAAGAAATGATAAAATGGAATGGTGTCAAATGTAATTTATCCTATCCATTTTGTACTTTAAAAAAAAAATTTCACATGTTGGAAATAGAAGATAAAAACAAAAAACACACGATTAATTTCTTATTATGGCTATGTTTGGCATGTGATTTTGAGATTATTTTAGTGATTAAAAGATAAGATAAATTTAAAAGGTAATAAGATAAGAAGTCACATTCAAATCATAATTATTTTATTTTTTCTCTTATAAAAGTTAAACAAACTAAAACATCTTAGATGAGGCTTTCTAACTCAAACTAAAATAATCAAAAAATAAAAAAATAAAAAAACCAAAAAACCTACCCAATCTCTAGGGTATGTGCTTGATTAAAAAAAATAAAAATAAATAAATAAATAAATAAAAACTTGGACGCCTCGAATCCAGACAACTGCTAAGTAGAGAGAGCCCTTTTTCCTTTCTTTTTGGGTTTTTGTAAAAGGTAATAAAATTTCCTAATTGTTCTTTTTGTCTTTTGGGGTTTTATAAAGATAATAAAACGCACTCTACTCTAGTAAAGAATCTTTTCCATAGGAATTAAAATACCCTTTTGTTAAAATACTAGCGTAAAAATAATATTAAGATTAAAATGGAGTTATAAAAATATATATAACAGACTGTACTCTACAATTCCAAACAAATCAAATATAAAAAAAAATTAAATATCAAATAATGCACATCGGCGAGTGCTTTGCAATTTAAAAGTTGTAAGCATTTTCCTAATAAAACTCTTCTCAACTGTATTTAGGCTCTATTTGAAAATTGCTAACTTAGTTAATTTTTTAATTTTTTACAAAAAAAAAAACTACAAAAAAATCTATACAATATTTTATAGTGATTTTTAAATTTTTTTATTAAAAATTATAATTCCGAAATGGACTTTACTACTCAAACAATACCTAATTAACATATCCTCTCAGATGACAACACATAATTATTAACTCCACACCTGGGCCAAACAAAAAAAATATAATAGGAGAAAAAAAAAATGGAAAAATATCAAATAGAAATGTACCAAATAGAGAAAACTACATAATCATTCTGTTTTGGAAAAGTAGTTTCCGAATTGGGTAAGAGAGAGAGTGAGTAGTAGAATCTCAAATAAGCTCATCATTTAATTTTTTATTTTTTAGAGAAACAAAAAAAGAGAGTAGTTTTTGGATGTAGAAATGGTAGAGACTAAGAAATTGATTACAGAAAATATAATGCACACACATAAATTCTATCATTCAACAAAGTTGTTTTCATCAGAAGGTTGAAACTGAAATGGCTAACAAAAAATAAAAATAAAAAAATAAAATAAAATCCCAATCAACAAATCCAATTGCATAATTGCATTGGGTCATGATCTAAAACCAAGTTTGACTCAAAGGAAACACCGCACCTCATTACCAAACTTTGGATACTAATCTTAAAATGCAAGCTCCCATAGAGAGAGTGAGAATATTTTACAATCAAGGGCATATTTATAATTTACCCTTTTTTAAGATTTTGTGAAAAATTGAGAAAGGAGATTTAGAGGGCTGCGATCCATCACATTCTTACAGTATATTGGCATAGTTTTTAAATTTCTTTTGTCTGGAAACCGACCAATAACAATAGACGAAAAGATAATCAAGTGGTTTACGATTAAATCTTGGATTACATCTCTTTTTAAGATAGGTCCCTAGGTAATCAATGAATTTCAATCAAAGAAGACAGCTTGAAAATCCTTATGTAATATAGCGGAAGCTTAAAACAAAAGTTGGCCATTGAAAACAAAAGAGGCAGCACTTCAACTGCAATTTCAAATCTCACTGTGATTGGAGATCGCCAACCAATCAATATTCAAGGAGTTAAAGATAAGATAGACCGGACACATACAAATGACCAAAACATTAATCCAGTATTCCCTTTATTTTAACAAATACCTGAACAATTATAATCTATTTTCTTCAAACAATTGCTGAGTATCCTAACAATGGTTAAATGCAAAGCAAAGCACTAGCCAACAAAATCAACTTTAGAGAAAGTTTCGGATGTGTAATGACTTCACATCAACCATCTCCTCATCCTTAAATTCCTCCCTGAAATATATTGAAAGCATTCCATCAATTAACCATAAAAAAAATAATGAATAAATAAATAAATAAAAACTATATACAATAAATGTTAATGGTGTAGACAAATGCATAGTAATTGAAGGGGAACACTAACACACTGGGTATAATAACAGTTGGCAGAGACCCAGCCTTTCAAAGCAAGGGTCATGGGCTTGAAGCTCTATTCATGGGGCTATTGCAGTGTAAAAATGAACTGGTACATGGAGCAATATACTATACTATTCAATTCACTTAATTGATATTGCAACCAAGCTTCAGTGTGTCCTAGTGCAGTTCATCCACCAGTGAATCTTCAGCCCCCACAAGATTTTTGAATAATCACTAAGTTGTGAACTTTCTCAAAGTTAGTGATTTGTGTGTGTCAGAAGCACATATCCCACTAAAGACTGCAGATGAACCGAGCCAAGCCAGGTGCTTGGCTATTACACCCAGATTAGTTACGGCAGAATGGCGTTCAAGCTTTGCATTGTGTCATGATCTAGAACCAAGTTTGACTCAAAGGCAACACCGCACCTCATTACCAAACTCTGGATACTAATCTTAAAATGCAAGCTCCCATAGAGAGAGTGAGAATAATCTTAAAATGCAAGCTCCCATAGAGAGAGTGAGAATATTTTACAGAGCAACAACATAAAAGTAGTTTAAAAACCCAAGTACTCCATTTCGGGCCGGTATTGTGATTTATGGGTGGAAAACGCCAAACCCACCAATTTTCCACCCATAAATCAAAATGGGATTGGTGGATATTTTTGTGATTTGGTGTGGCTCAAGTATATGATAACATATTAAATAATGGGATTACTATCCCAATTGAGGATAGTGATTCCCTAGATTTAGACATTCAATTTAAAAATAAATAAACAAATAAAGAATGCTGATCCGAATCCAAACCCACCATTTTTTTTTAAAAAAAAAAATGGAACCCAGTTTGGTGGCATATAAGCCTACCAAACTTTAACATATACTTATAATTAATATAAAAAATAAAAATAAAAATAAAAATAAAAATAAAAATAAAAATAAAAGAAGAAGAGGAAGAAAAAGAAAAATAAAAGCCTATAAGTAAAGAGACGATTACCTGGATGCAAAGCTAAATCAGCATGTCTGGGACGCACTCTGCTGGAGAGTGATTGAGCAGTAAAAAAATAATTAATCCATTCAAAAATCCAGCAAATAATGTTCATCTAGCAAATAATTAATCTACGTGTTCCTGAAGACTTGTTTATAACATAGGTCAGTTGTAAAAAGATTGGTTCAGATTGCAATGTCATTTACATATATGATCCAATACCTTCTTGTGGTTCCATTCCATTTATTAGATCAAGTATGGCTAATATTAGATGCTTTGAAATAGATGCAAGTCACACAACAATTAAAACCCCACTACACACTTGCCTTGATTCTCCTAATACATAGAAGTCAAATATGTGTTCCATCTAAGTTTCAGGCAATCGTAATGGCACTGATGACGGGTAGTAATATCACATGGTAACAAATACCAGGTCCAAGGAAATGTGTATGGTGGTAATCAATCTCTCAACCAGCATGTTATCTATATTCTCACACTTAAATTCGAACACTTTCACCAAACAATAAGACGCATTTTTTTCACGCGTTCTTCATCAACTCACAAAATATATCATAAACAATTCCCCCTTATGTCTAGAATTGCCAAATCATTTCAAACATGTACAAATTGCAAGTACCTACTTTCCTATTCTCCCAAGTGATATAAATCCGAATTTTTGGGAATCCATCAGTTTCTTTATGGAATTCTAACTCCTCTCAATAATTTCTCAGATATCTTGCAGATTATAAATTACTGTGATGCCAAAGAATTCCTTGAATCTCTTGTCACTGTGTTCAGAACAACAAACTAAATGATTCCTCACCCTCCTAAATTCAATTTTCCACCCATAAATCACAATACCGGCCCCTCATCATACACACACAGACATTCAATTTAAAAATAAATAAACAAATAAAGAATGCATCTAATTTCGTACCTATCCCAATTTGAAACAAATGAGTTTACACTTTAACAGTATAGTAAGGATTTTCAAACTTGTCCATCTATTAAATGCATTCAAACTTAACAAAATGATGATAACAATATTAGTTTCTTGGCTTTTCAAGATGGTTAACTATTTTGGGACATCCCAAACAACAATGGAAGGTGGGTGTACATACTCTGTTAGTAAGTCTAAATATCATCAATATCAATTTCACCAATAATTTCCCAATTTTAATATAATTCTCTTGTTTTCCAAATCAAAGAAACACATAAATATCCCATAAACACATACGTAACTTGACTTTCAATATATTAAGAATTTTCAACGTTCAATATATTAAGAAGTTTCAACGTTGTCCCTCTGTTAAATGTATTCACACAAACCTAACTATCTTGGCTTTGATAAGCATTTTAGGACATCAAAATAACAGTGGGAAGAGTCTAATACAATCAATAATTCCGCAATTTTAACATAATTCTTCTTGTTACCCAAATAATATAATAATAATAAAAAAAAAAACAATATCCCATTTATGTGAAAAAAAACTCTAGAACCTAACCGCTATTAGAAATCAATAATGAACAATATTGTTTTCTCAACCACAAATTCACGCTTTACGTAAATTAACAAATAAGTTTCGAAACCATAATACAATCAAAATCAGTAAACCCTAATCACCAAGTCATTAGACAATCAAAAGGATAAAATCTCAATCATCAATGAGATCAAAAAGGGAGGAGAAAACCAAACCAGAATGAGATCGAAGAGGGTTCCCTGATCTACTTTTACAAACTCGGTATCAAAGTTCAATATAACAGTTTGCCATTCAATTGCCTCAAGTTTGGTGTTGAACGATTATGTAGAGACACAAGTTTTCTAGCCTCAAGGATTTTCCAAGCAAATCACCGTTATAACGATCCTGGTTTTCCCTGTCATTTGTTGTTGTTATTGTTGTTGTCTATATCTTGTCTTCACCCTTTAATCCTGTTAGGTTTTCATTCTTGGCAATCCCGTTTGACAAAACTCCTTTCAGTTGTACTTGTTTTCGCACTTTTATTTCAGTGAGGCTATGAGTTTGTTAAATGTGAATCTAACCCGAATTGTGCCGTGCAGAGAAGTTTGTGATGTTAATACTTTCAAGATTGCCACTTCACTGATTATGACGGGGATGGAGCTGCTCGGTCAGCTCGTGGGGGTCCAGGGGGCAGTGCCCAGGCGGGGTCAAGGGGCAGCGTCCCCGAAGCAAAATGAAAAATTGCATTCGAAGTTGCATGTCCGCCCTTGCTTGAGCGAAGGCTGCGTCTGTACAAAAAACCTGAAAGAGATGAATGTGCGCTCGAGCGAAGCCACTTATGAAAAACACACATTTTTGGTTCCTCGCTCGAGCGAGAGAGTCTTCGCTCGAGCGAGCTTCGCAGTCCCAGATTTCTATAAGTATCTGTTTTAGTCCAAAACTAGGATTACTTCTTCAGATCTTCTTTTTGGATATTAAGGTTTATATTTGGGGATATTTTGCTAGTTTTCTTTGATGTTTAATTGAGTATTCAACTCATGGGTTAAGAAGAATACATCAAAAGTTCGTTTGTTCATTCTATACAAAAGAGAGAGTTGTTCTTCGGTGGATTCTGAATAATTTGAGCCGGAAGCTTTGGTGGATTCTGGAGTGGCTCATCGTCAAGACAATTCCGAGGTAAAGACGGGGTTAGAAGAGACACATAGGGGTTAGTTCAATTTGGGCGTGGATTCGCTAGGTAATTGAGAGTATACCTGTGTAATTCCTTTATGTCTTTTTAGTGGATTGTTTTGTGGCTTTTGCCCGTGGTTTTTTTTTATCACAATTGGAGGTGTCCAATTGTGGTTTTTTCACGTAAAATCGTTGTGTCGATTTGTCTTGATTGTTTGATTGTGATTGTTGTTTACAACTTAAAATTGATACATAATCACAAATCAACATCTAGGGGATTTCTAGATTTTTCAAATCCTTTGAATTTGAGTTTAGAAATGTCTTGGGCATGTTTCGAATAGGTTGGTTGAGTTTTAGTCCCTAATATTGTTGCCCAGATTTTTGATGATCCGCTTGAGCGGGTCTTGTTATGCTCGACCAGAGTTTGCATCCTTTCAACATTTTGTGCGTCTGCAAATATACTGCAGAAGTGTTTTTCATGCTTGAGCGGCGTTCCTCACGCTCGAGCGGGTCTATTTGCGCTCGAGCAGGTGTCTGAAGTTTGTAAAAATACTGGAGGAGTGTATTCTACGCTCGAGCAAGTCCATTTGCACTTGAGCGGGTTGTGCTTTGTTGTTGTGCCTTGGCGCTCGAGCGGGTCCCTTTGCGCCCGAGCGGGTTTAGTTTTTGTGTCTTACGCTCGAGCGTATTACTCTCCGCTTGAGCGGACTATATGTATATCAGATCGCGACTGTGTCATTTTAAATCACTTCTTCGGTTCTCTCTCTCTCAAAAACATTTCCAAACCCTAATTTGAGAGCTTCTCTCTCTAGAATACCCTCTCTCTCTACATTTAAACTAAGATTAAGTGATCTCTTCACCCTCTTTCCTTCATTAAAAAGCTTGGGCTCTTCAAGACCTCTATTTTCATCCGAGTGGAAAGTGATTTCGACATGTTTGGAGTTCTTCCCTTGCTAGGCTCGTCTTATACACTTAAGGTAGGGATAACTACTCATATTTATGGCCTTTGACATAGACATGTGATCATTTTGATTTAATGTAAAAGTTGAGAAATTTTGGGTGTTAGGGTTTCAAAACTTGAAATGTATAAAGAGGGGTTTTGTTCCTTTTGAATTATACATGTGTATATGAGCCTTAAAATGAGGTTATTGATCTTTATTGATGATAAATGAACCTTAGGGACAAAGTTGGGAACAAGGGGGAAAAGTCCTAATTTTATGTGAATAATCAACTTGTACAATTAATTTGGGAAAGTATGAGAATGTGAAATTGAGGTGAAAATCATGAAATTGGGAAGCTGTGAGAAGGAATGGTGTAGTTGGATTGATAAATCACTCACCTTTGAAATTGTAGATAATTTATCTGTTGATAATTTATTATCTGTTTAGAAATAACTGTTTTGGGCTATCGGTGGAGGATAGTCTTGATTGTTGTAGACACTGCATGAGGATTACGTGAATTAAAACTAATCAATTGAGTATGTCATTGAATATGACAGATGGAATAACACATTGAATATGTGATTGCTTGATCATTGTATATAATAAGTGTTTAAATACATTGCATATGTATCTTGTTTGGGAGGAGATAGGGGATGTACTCCAAGATTTGAGAGGAGATAGGGGATGTACTCTCACACCTGTTTGGGAGGAGATAGGGGATGGACTCCATTGATAATTAAGTTGGCCGGAGTGTCCAGGGTGAAAGCCTCGAAATCTTGATTATGTTTGCAAAACGTAAATGAATTGAAGTGTTGAAGTATTATTGATATGAGTTGTAGTCTCATTTTGAATTGAAGTATGGAAATGTGAATAATGTGAGTTGTAGTCTCATATTAAGTGATTATGATTGAAGTATCGTTAACATGAGTTGTAGTCTCGTTATAAACCATCTGGATGAATTGAGAACCACAACTATGAACTGGTTTGGATAATGAAACGGAAAAGGATTGATAAATATATATATATATACCTGTGAATATGGATTGGGTATGAAAGAGAAGTATGTCTGTCTATTTGAGTTGAACATTTATCAAATGTTAATGTTTTAGTTATTGTTCATTTTATATTTAGCATATCTCTACTGGGCGTTGGCTCACCATATATGGGACATCATTTTTCAGGTGCAGGTGATATGCAGCCACCAAGGTCTTAGCTTGGATGGTTTTGGGAGTTGAAGACTCTTTTGGTCGTTTTGTTATTTTTGGTGTTACATGTAAATTCAAGCCAAGGGCTTAATGTGTTTAGAGTTAGAACCCTCTATTTGTGTAACCAAGTGTTGGCTTGGAAAGTTGTAAGCTCGTAAGGCATTTACTTTTGTTGTCAATAGGTAATACTTTTGAACCAAATACTCTGATGAATGGATATATGTTTTATTCTTTTACGTCTATGGATGTCTTGAATGGTTGGTTTATATGTATTATTTTGAGGGCGTGACAACCATAAAGAACGAAAAAGATTGAGTAGCGAGAGGAGGGAAACACAGAACAACCCGAAGAGAGAAAAAGGGGGAGGCAGAAATGCAGAGAGAGAAAGAGAACATAAAGAGAAGGGGAGCGAGCATCTTACCTTGCAAGCTAAGATTGGAGAGCAGTTTCAGGAGTGAGTGAAGAGGGAGGGTAGGGAAGAAGAAGAACAGGGAGGGAGAGAGAGAGATAAAGAGGAAATGGGAGTAGACGTGGGTGAGAACAAAGAGGGAGATGTGAGCTAAAAAAAGAATAGAGAGGGAGAGAGATAAAAGGCTGTTTGGTAGAGCTTATAAGTTGCTTATTTCAACTTTTAGCTTAATTTAAGCTAAAATATTCTGTTTGGTGCAACTTAAGTTCACCAGCTTATAGCTTAAATCAAGCTATTTCTCAGCTTATCTAGAAAGCTGGTCAAGGGGTCCTTAAATTTTTGACTTAAGTGCGTTGCTGGTGTGAGGGGGGCTAAAATTACTTAAATGTCCTCGTCGATACCCAAATATTAATATTAATTAAAAAATAAAAAATTGTATATTTCTAAAGAAAAAGAAAAAAATCAATATTAATTGAAAAATAAATATTAATTGGTATTAATTATTAATAAATTCATATTGTATATTTTTATATTAATTAAAAAATTGTATATTTCTGAAGAAAAAGAAAAAAGTCAATATTAATTAAAAAAATCAATATTAATTGGTATTAATTATTTATAAATTAATATTGGATACTTTTGTAATGAATTAATTATTAATTGATACTAATTAATAACAATTGTTGATTATTAATATTAATTGATACTAATAAAAATTAAATGTTAATATTAATTAATACTAATTAATAATTTTAGTATTAATTGAGACTAATTAAGCCATTAATTGATACTAATTAATAATTTTAGTATTAATTGATACTAATTAAACAATTAATTGATACTAATTAATTTATAATGGAAAACAATTGTAACAATAATACTTCCATTACATTTTTAGCAAATGTATCAATTTTTATATTAATTGATACTAATTAATACTAATTATATTAACTTTTATTAAAGAAACATTTTTTTAAAAAATTAAAACTGAAAAAAATGACAATAATTATTTTTATATCATATAAGGACAGAAAGGACAATTATACAGTAAAAAGCTATTTTACAGCTTATTAACCAAAAACTACTCTGCTGCTTAAATCCATAATCTCACAGTTATACCAAATAGGTTAACAACTTATGTTCACAGCTATAAGCCATAATCTGTTAAGTTATAATCTATAATCACTTTTCCATAGCTCTACCAAACGGGGCCAAAGATAGAATAGAATGGAGGGGAGACGTGGGTAACTTATTGTTTGGGCGGGAAATAAATGTATTTCAACCATTGATATATACTTAGGATTGGTATAGGCTGTTGATTCAAATTGTATATCTGATACATTTTACATATTTTCAAAATCCGTTTTGCTTTATTATATAGATATATATATTTGGAAATTACTTCTATTTTACATTTTTATATTTTTTCTTGACTCTTTCATTTTTTACTATTTACTTTTTTTAATGCTTTACATGATTCTTTTACAAATTAACGAATTAAAAAAAAATAATTAACGAATTAAAAAAAGTTAGCAAATTGTCCACACCGGCAACTAATGAGCACAAAAAGTCTTATTTTTTAATAGCATTTTACAAAAAACACATACCTATTAAAATATAAGATTTTTAATATTTAAATATGATAAATAAAATACAAAAAAACAGAAAATGGAATTTCCTAAAGATTATCATCAGCAATTTTTTTTATTAATAAATTTATAAACATACAATTGAGTCACAAAAATAGATAATTAATATGAATAGATGGATAAAAATTTTAAAAGTGGACTCACTGGCAAATCAAGTATTGTCCACTCATATATATTTTATGTTTGATTCAATAATTAATTTATGTGTTTGTATCAAAACTTTTCATTCGTATATATCTTTTAATTAAAAAATAGTTTGATTGATCTAATTTATAAAATAGTAATCTATATTGGATCATTCCACATGCAAAATGTCACAATTAAATAACTTTTAATTACAATTAAAAAAATCAGTAATAATCAAACACCACATAAGTATAACTATTTTTTTTATCATAATTAAAATAATAATGACAATAGATCATAAAATATCATAATAAGTCATAACTAATAATATAATGAGTTATAACTAATACCACTTGACAAGATTGAGAGAATTGTAACAAAAAAAAAAAAGAAGAATATTTTATTTTAATCCGCCCTCCCCCCAAAAAAAATAATAGATTACATTTATTACGTTTAAGATACCTAGAAAGAATTGTTAAGGATATTTTGGCCTTGTTTGGTCTGTTTTTTAGAAACAAATTTTGGAGAAAATTTTCTAAAATTTTGTTTTGTAACGCCCTCAAAATAATAACATTAAACTAACCACATTCCTTTATTTCATTGAGTTTCATTACATAAGTATTACATGTTAACATCAAAACAAAATGCCCTACGGGCTTACAGCTTTCCAAGTTAACACTTGGTTTCAACAAAAGAGTTCTAACTCGTTTACACATTAAGCCCTTGGCTTGAAATTACATGTAATACATCAAAAGTATAACGACAAAACTATGCCCGCCACTAGCCTCCCAGCTATGTCCTTGGAGGTGGCATGCTTCCTGTACCTGAAAAATGATATTCCCATATAGGGTGAGCCACAGCCCAGTAGAAATGCACTAAACCAACCATGGACAATGACTAAAACATTAGCAATTGATAGTTGGTCAACACTGATACAATCACATAAATAACATATTTATGTCAACGACTTACAAGTCCCAATTACTTTTCATTTTCCCTTTAACAACAGATAAGCATACTAGCTCTATCATCATTTCCACAGATATGTATAAAAACTATATCTCACATTCTCAACAGATATGTATATCAACAATATCCACAGATAAGCATACAAGCTATATCCACACTCTACAACAGATATGTATATCAACAATATCCACAGATAAGCATACAAGCTATATCCACACTTCACAACAGATATGTATATCAACAATATCCACAGATAAGCATACAAGCTATATCCACACTTCACAACAGATAAGCATATGAGCTCTATCTTCACTTCTCTAGACAAGCATATGAGCTCTGTCTACGGAGTTCATCCCCTATCTCCTCCCAATACCTATCCGGTTTAGAGGTACATCCCCTATCTTCCCCTAAACCGCGGAGTACATCCCCTATCTCCTCCTCTACACATAACGTATACAAACACAATGGTTCTATATACAATCACCCAATACATACAAATAATGTATTCTATCAACCGTCAAGTTCCATGACACATTTCATTGATTAGTTTCAGTTTACCTAATCATCATGCATTGTCTACAACAATCACGACTATCCTCCACCGATAGCCCAAAGCAGTTATTTCTAAAACAGAAAATAAATGCACAAATGGATATTCAATCAACATTTCATTTCTTCATTCTTCTCAATTAATTATCCCAATTAATTAAACAATGTAGTTAGGGCAATTCCCATAATTAACATTTCAACCCTTAGGTCCCATTTTCATCAATGATTCAACAATCATTCCATTCTTTTCATGCCAAACATGCATCTAGGTTTATTAAGAATAAAACCCCAACTTTTGTAAAATTACACAAAAGTCCCAATCTTTCACAAAATTACCAAACCAAGCCCAACATCTCAAAATACCAAAATTTAAAGACAAAACCCATAGAGAGGAGTAGGATATCCCTACCTCAAATTCGGAGTCCCAAAGGATAAGACGAAAAAACCCAACGTGCTCCAAAACCCGAGATTTTCAGATTAAAATGAAGCCCTCGACGATCAACAACTTTTTTGTAAAGGCCAAAGGTGAGTAAATCACTCCTACTAGATCAAAACCTAGAGAGAAGGTAGAGTCTAGAGTGAGAGGCTCAACAATGGTGATTTTGGAAAAGTAAGAGAGAGAAGAGAAAGTGAAAAAGTGATTTGAAAAGTCACAATTTCGGGACTTTAACCCAGGTCTCCGCTCGAGCGTAAAACACCCCGCTCGAGCGTCCACTCACAGACTTCCGCTCGAGCGGCCAACCTCCCGCTCGAGCGCAGAATGCACTCGCCCAGCACTTTTGCAGAACCAGGCCTCCGCTCGAGCTCCCAACCCTACGCTCGAGCGTACAACGCTGCACAGGAAAATACTGAATGGGTGTAATCTCCGCTCGAGCGCCAACACCTCCGCTCGAGCGTACAGGCCAAAAAATCTGGGCAACTAGTTTTGGTTTCTAAACTCAACCATCCTGAAACAAATCCGCCCAACACATCCTATAACTCAAATACGAAGTAAAAGGATGTAAACAAAATAATAAACAACTACCAACATCCACGGACACATGTCCGGATCACGGTATAACAAGGGTAAACCCGGGATCGCTATATGTTTGATTTATTGATTTTGGATTTTTTTTCCCCCCTAAAATCACTCTCTCTAAAATTTTCCAAAATCACTTTCTCTCTAAAATTTTCCAAAATTTTGGCCTTCTTTGGTTTCTAAAAATTTTCCAAAATTTTCTAAAAAATTTATTACGTTTACAATACCCAAAAAGAATTGTTAAGGATATTTTGTCAAGGATTGAACATTCTTAACAAAACATTTTTTTTTTGTTTTTTTCTTTTTATTTGTATTTGTTTTCTGACAACGGTAAGACTGAAAAAGGCACCTCCAAACTCCATTCTCAGCCTCTGCAACGTTTGCTCTTGCTCTGCACACACAAACTAGGCACTCTCTCTCTCTCTCTCTCTCTCTCTCTCTCTCTCTCTCTCTCCCTCTCTCTGATATCTCTGTCAAATCTCACATTATCCCCTCTCTAACTATGTAGTGCTTTAGGTAGCTTGCGGTGGACGAAATTTGATATTTGAAGAGCGGTTTTGAGGTAGAATAATTATGTCTACTTTATTAGTTGCTTTCTGTTCGTTTTGCTAATTTTGCAAATTTTTTTTTAGTCAGATACATTGTGTTCTATTTTTCTGTTGTTGAATTCTGATGAAATCATGATTTATTTATTTATTCCTTTATTTATTGTGTTTGTGTGCTCTGATTTTTGTTCCATTGCGTTTTGTCTTCTTGGTTGATTGGTTTCTGCGCTGATTGTTCTACTTTGGGGGAAATGATAGGGAAAACAAATATTTTGTAAACCCATATTTTCATTGGGTTTGGACCCAAAATTGTTTTCTATGAGGGAAAGGTAAGAATCTTTTTTTAGTCCTTTTTCACATTTTGATAGCAGGAACAATAGTCCCTTTAAGATTTCCTTGCTTTATCTCCATAAAAAAAGGAAACTAGTTGCTCATGATGATACGTGGTGGTTTTGTAATTGATGGATTTCAATCTAAAAAAATGAGAAGCTAAGACGGTGGCCGTGATTGTGTCGGAAACCTAAAACTATATTTGTTGGACACTTTTTGACGTATGTCCGCCACTCATCAAAATGTATCATGTTTTAAAATGTTTTTTAGACTATGGACATTTGGAGGACACTCACGTCAATCGTTTAAACACATGTGTTATATATTAAACTAATTACAAGTTTAAACAAAATAACTTAGAATATACTAATATAAAATCAAGTGTTATATTGTATTCTTTGTATTATCATTGAATTATATATTCATATATATAAAACATATAATAAACATATAAACTTATACATTTTGTATGCTTCCCAGTGGCGGATCCACATGGGGACTAGGGGGGTCACGTGGCCCCCCTGGATTTTTCAATTTTTTTTTGGTTACTTTTGTATATAAATAAAATTTTAAACAAAAATAATATTTAGAATAAAATATCAAGGGCATTTTTAAATTTATGAAAACAATAGTGATTGTTTTATTGAAAATGAAGTGACTACAACAAATTATATTTTTATGTGTGAAAATTTTGTGAAAAAATCTCAATATAAAGGTAATATCCATAATTATTGATATGCAAATATAATTAATCTCACTATATATATATATATATATATATGTAAAAATTACTAGAATGTTAATTATATTTGCATGTGGATGGTCGGAGTTCACCCTTCATATGTTGCTTTACTATTGGTTGGTGATATCATATGTCAATAATGACGTTATATCACTATTATATAAAATTTTTACTCAAATTTTGTAAAAATTTAATTTATCTTACCATTCTATAATTTATTTTATGACTTAAATATATGACTTTTTTTCATTGTCCATGATACACTAGTTACACGCAATACTTTCTTTTCGATTTTAGTCGAAGTTAATTGTAAACTTTTATGTGAAAAACTTTTCTAACAATTTATTTAATTTTTGTACTTATATTAATTCAAAAATTATTATTATCTTCTTATTGTTGGTTATGAAAAAAAAAAACTGTAATTAATAAGTGTCCCTCCTCATTTAATTTCCTGGCTCCGCCACTGATGCTTCCTCTACATGGCTTGTATTTTTTTAAAATTGGCGCGTTCGTTTCGTGTTGTGTATCCGTGTCCATGCTTCTTAGATTGGAAGTAACTTGATAGAAAAATTAGGGCCAATTTCACTTTACACATTGTGGTTTGCCAAATTAACTCCACAACTAGCTTTTGATCCAAAGTAGCTGGCTGTGGCCCTATGGGGTGGCTCTATTTGCACCAAAAAAAATTGGTTGAACACCCCATTACTTAGAGCACGCCAAGTGAAATTTTGATTTTTTTTTTATTCCGCTGCCATCTTTTGATGCCCGACATCCTGTTCGTCACAGCAGTTCGCACACCTCCTCCTCATCTCTTCTTCTTCTTCTTCTTCCTCCTCCTCCTCCTTCTTCAAAAACCCTATATCTTCTTCTTCTTGCTCCAAAAACCTTAGATCTGAATTAGAAAAAAAATAAAAAGAAAAGGGACTGGGACGGGGGGTTCGTGACGGGGAGGTTTCATATCGGAGTAGGTGGCAGCAATGACAATGCAACTGGAGGGGTTTCGCAGCAAAAAAGGGGACAGTTTGGGGAAGAGAGTCGCAATCGCGGAGGGGGTTTGCGACATGGTGGGTAATCGCGATGGAGGAGGAGGTTGGGTTAGGGTTTTGTAGGTGAAGAAGAAGAAGAGGCAGCATCGACGGCGATGATGACAAGTAGGAGCAGGGGAAGGAAGGAAGGAAGGAAAGAAGAAGAAGAAGAAGAGAAGAAGAAGGGATCGTGCTGACGAATGGTAGGCCAAAGTGGAGAAGGTGTCGGAATAACTAGCCGGAGTAGGGAGGGCCTAATCGGAGTGTGAAAGGGCTGCCTAAGAGAAGTTAGGGTTTTGAGCTTTTTGGTAATTTCATTTGGGGTATAATTAATTTTTTGTATGCAAATTGGGGTGTTCAACCAAATTTGTGGAGTGCAAATAGAGCCACCCGAGCCTATGTGGAGAGTAAATAATTTTTATGACAAAAATACCCTTTATTAACAATTCCAAAATTTTTAAAATGCACTGCACCAATGCTACTTTTTGTCCTCTCTACAGTCTCTTTTTGCTTTTTGTGGGTGGGGGTGGGGAAGTTATGATAGTAGGGGAGTGAGACTATGTACAGGTGATATATATATGAGTTTTTACTTTTTTACGGGGGGGTGATGTGTTTATTGCAACATGATAGAGGGTCATCTACACATGGGCCAAAAATCCCATGTTACTAGAACATGGATTGTTTCGGTACATAGAACAGGAATAGGTACGCAGTATGCCGCATGCTCTAAATTGCGGTACAATAGGGGTAGACTTGTGTAATTTATACTATGAGAATTTAAGGCACTACTAGTCTAAAGTATTTTTTTAAAAAAATTAGATATCCAATAAAATGCAATATTTTTCTTCAAATTAATCATATAGAAAAAAATTTATATGAGCATATGTGAACCATTTTTTAAATTTTGTCATGTCAAAACTTCACTCAGCTTTAGTTTGTTAAATTTGATAAAAGGAAATATATTGGAAAAAAATTTCGGATCGCTATGGATCACTTCATTCACCATATTGGAACGAAAGTGTATCATGTTTTGGAACATATGTTCCAAAATGTAATTCATTAGGTATCCATCACAAGGGATAAAATGAAACTTGCCCAAAAATAAATTGGAGCTATAAAACAAGTAGCTTCTCATAAAATATGTTGTAGGCTAGAAAGACGAGCACTGTAGTACATAGAGTGGGTGTTTGGGAAATGGCTATTTTAGAGGCTTTTTGGCTATTTTAGTAGGCTATTTTACTTTTTTTATTTGGGAAGATAGGATGGATTTTTATTTGAGGTGGTGTATTGAAAAATGTGTTGAAATGATGTTTGAAGTTAAAATGACAAATTTGTCCCTAACTTCACATTTTCCAAAATTAATTTGAAGGGGTAAAATTGTAATTTAGCTACCTGTCACTGTGACAGTGGTAGGACTATCACAGTGACAGCCACTGCCGGCCTATTTTTTTTTTTGAAAAAAAAAACTTTTGGTTTAGGAGCTTTTAGGCCAAAATTGTTTTTGAGGCTATTTTAGCCCCAAATCTAGGTTCCCAAACACCCCAAGAGTTGAGTACAGAGCTAACTTTTTGTATTTGTCATGTTATTTTCTCCTGTTTGGCATAAAGGGTACTACTTGTTATCCTATTTGTTAGGTTTTTATTCTTGGCAATCCCGTTTGACAAAACTCCTTTCAGTTGTATTTGTTTTCGCACTTTTATTTCAGTGAGGTTATGAGTTTATTAGATGCGAATCCAACTCGAATCGAGCCTTGCAGAGAAGTTTGTGATGTTAATGCTTTCAAGTGCATTCAAAGTTGCTTGTCCGCTCGAGCGGACATTCCCCCGCTCGAGCGGAGAATGCTAAGTTCCAGAAGTTTGGTGAGTCTGCAAATATACTGTGATCAATGTTTTCACACTCGAGCGTCTGTTTCCCCGCTAGAGCGTACACCCTAGTGCAGAACACGCCATATAGTGTCCCCGCTCGAGCGTCCATTCCCACGCTCGAGCGGACCTCGCGATTTCAGATTCTATAAATTCGCAAGTTACTCCAAATCTAGGATTACTCCTCTAGATCTTCTTTTTGAATATTAAGGTTTATATCTGGGGATATTTTTCTAGTTTTCTTTGATGTTTTGATTGAGTATTCAACTCATGGTTTAAAGAGAATACATCAAAGGATTATTTGTTTGTTCTACACAAAAGAGAAAGTTGTTCTTCGGTGGATTCTGAAGAATTCGAGCCTGAAGCTTTGGTGGATTCTAGAGTGGCTCATCGTCAAAACAATTCCGAGGTGAAGACGGGGTTGGAAGAGGCACATAGGGGTTGGTTCAATTTGGGCAAGGATTCACTAGGTAATTGAGAGTATCCATGTGTAATTCCTTTATATCTTCTTAGTGGATTGTTTTGTGGCTGTTGCCCGTGGTTTTTTATCACAATTGGAGGTGTTCAAATTGTGGTTTTTCCACGTTAAAATCGTTGTGTCGATTTGTCTTGATTGTTTGATTGGGATTTTTTTATTGCTTAAAATTGATACATAATCACAAATCAATATCTAGCGGATTTTTAGATTTTTCAATTGGTATCAAAGCAGGTCGCTCTATTTTTTTGTTTTACAAATCTATTAGAGCGAGATCTTGTTTGATTTGTTATAATAAATACAATTCGTGAGGGAAATTCTATGGTTCGACCACCCCTACTTGACGAATCCGATTATTCTTTTTGGAAAGCTCAGATGAGATCGTTTTTAAAATCTATTGTTGAAAAAGTTTGGCAATCTGTCATGTATGGGTGGATTAAACCAATGATTACTGTTGATGGAGTAACTTTCCCCAAACCAATTGATAAGTGGGACACAATTGATTACCAAAATAGTAGCTACAATAGTAAAGCTATCAATTCTCTTTTTTGCGCTGTCACACCTGAAGAGTTTAGTCGTATTTGCAATTGTGAAGTCGCAAAAGAGGTTTGGGATATCTTACAAACTATTTATGAGGGCACTCATTTTGTTAAACGCTCAAAACTTCAAAGGCTCACGTCTAGTCTCGAAAACCTTTCAATGAAAGATAGTGAGACCTTTGATGAATTTTATGCGAAGTTGAGTGACATTGTAAATTCCAGCTTCAATTTAGGTGAAAAAATACCAGAATCCAAAGTTATGGGAAAATTTTTGAGATCCTTGCCCGATCGGTTCCAACCAAAAGTTATAGCTATTGAGGAGGCTCAAGATGTTGACAACCTCAAGCTGGATCACTTGGTTGGAAATCTCCAAACTTATGAGGCACATAGGAATTTCAAAAAGAAACAAAAAGATATTGCTTTTAGTAGTGCTCATAGAGTTGGAGAGGATTTTGATGAGGATTCTGAGATAGATTCCAAGATTACGATTGCTTTTGTTAAACAATTTAAAAATATTTTTTGAAAAAAAATCCTAATCTTTTGGAATCTACTCATACTCATAAATCTAAGGGCAAAGATAAACTCAAAATTAATTCTATAGCCAAGAAAGAGAAAGGAAAGATACAAGGGAACTCTGAAAGAGTCCAATGCTATGATGCCAAGGATTTGGCCACTTTGCTTCAGAATGCCCCATTCGCTTGAAAAAGAAGAAAGGCATCGCTATCACTTGGGAAGATGAATCAGAATCTGATGAAGATGAAAGTGACAATGAAGATCAAGGCGAAGAGGAACATAAACAATTCCTTGCTTTCATGGTGGCTTCCGAAACTGAAAAACGAACAGAGTATCCGAAGAGGTCGGTTGAGAATGCCACTAATGATGAATCCTCGAAGAGTGATGATGAAGAGCTTGAGCAAGCTTATGAAAAGTTGTCTAATGAGTCTTTTAACTTATCCAAATTGAATGACAAACTCACAATGAAACTCAAAGCATGTGAAAGTGAGAATGTCAAACTTAAGGAGGAGATTTCCGAGGCTAGGAATGATGCCCTTAAGATTTCTAATGATCGACAAGCTCTTTGTGCAAAGCTCTTGACCTTTGAGACAAAGAGGAATGAGCTACAGCAAATCTATGCAATGTATGAAGAAAAGATTGAATCTCTCGAGATGTCTCAAGTTGCCTTGGAAGAACTAATGATCAAGAAAGAGGAAGAGCTCAAGTGTGCTATGGCTACCATTGGTCTTTGGAACAAAGGATCAAAGACTTTGGGGGATATCATTGGGTCTTAACAAATGTGTTGTGACAAGAGTGGAATTGGCTTTGGTGATAACAAAGAGCAAAAACAGAGTGCATCTACATCTCATGATACAAGAACTCAAGGAAAGGGAGAACAAAAAATTCAACATAAGGATGGACTTCTCAAACTTCCTAGAGTTGGTAAGGCCAAAGAAAAAAAGGTACACTCTGTTTTTATTTGTCATCATTGTGGTATGTATGGTCATATTCGCCCTTATTGTTATGAGTTGCATGGGAGAGTGTCTCATAGAGATGAAAGAAATTTCAACATCTCATGGGGTAGGAGACACTTCATTGGTAGTAATGAGGTTAAAGGTCATATTAGACCTCGTTATTTTGATCAGCTTGAGACCAACATGGAGCGAGTTTGTATTTGCCTAGACCTAGAAATAGGAAGTTGGAAACCATGTCGAGACAGGTTCCCATTGAAAGGGAAGGGAACCACAATGTCAAGACACCACCCAAGAACCGCCATTCTCACAACTTTGTTCATACTAAAGCAGTTTGGGTGAGAAAACTTGACTTGTGTTAATTTGTTTATTAGTTTTAGTTTTTGGGTTTCTGTATGTTTTTTTTTTCTTGAGTCATTTAGTGTATGCGTGTTCATTCTCTGACTTGCTTTGTTTAGAAAAAAAAAAAAAATATGTGCATGTTCGTTTTCTGTCTTGCTTTGTTTAGAAAAAGAAAAAAAATATAATAAAAAAAAAACCAAAAAGATTTTCTTAGTATGGTTTTGCAAGCTTGAAATTTTTGAGTGGTCCTTGGTGCATATTGGAATTGATGAGAATATCCATTACATGTTAATATGTGTGTACTTTCTGTGGTCATTACTGATTTCGGAGTGTGTGTTCTTTGATTAGTATGTCTCATTCTGTACACACTCTTGGATTAGCAAATATCGGAGTCTTCCGCCTTAGTGATTTCTTTTCTATGGACTTCTGGCATGGTATCTTTTGTTTTTCTAGAGGAATTGACCGATACTAGCATATCTTGGGTGATGTTGAGTCTCTTAACCACCTTCCATTTTTTTGCATCTCCATGGCTTTCCCCCTCTATTCTTTGTAGTCCAGCCATGAAGAAAAGGCTACCTCAGAGTCACCAACCAGGCCATCCTTATTATATCCACGCTTCTCTGGTTCGGTTTCCATACTCTTGAGTGTGTCAGCCGCCAATGAGTGTGAAAAAGGAAAAAAATGTGAAAAAGAAAGCAAAAATGTGCAAAAGAAAGAAAAGAAAAAAATGTGACAAAAAAAGGGGATTCATTGATTGAGGGGGAGCCTCCGCTATTACTCAACAAATACCCCTTGATTCCTAGTGGTTTGACTTTTCTTAGTTGTGCTTAGATTCTCTTGTCAGAGGTCCAGCTATCAGATCACTATTAGGATTTGAATCTTGTGTTTGTCGAACTCCAAGAGTCACACACACACTTTTATCATGGGATCTATGCTTTTCACATATTGCATCACTATCTTTTATGAGGAATCTTCTACTGGCTGTGCACATTATGTTTTCTTATAATTGTGCTTCTTGGATAATCTTGTGTGTTTCAAGGTACAAATAAGAAATTCCTTGCTTGCTCCACCATATTATTTTTGTCGTTTTCTTCCTGTTCACTATTTTCAGTGCTTGTGGTTACTTTTAGTAAGGGGGAGTTTGGTTTATCATTACAAGAGTTTGTTAGCATGAACACTTTGATTTGTTTGGTAAGGGAGATTGGCTATAGTTATTTTGAATGTTGCTGTGCACTGTTTCCTTATTATTTCCTCTTGCATGCTCCTGATATTTACATCATCATATCATTGCTTGTGTGGTTTATGATCTTGTTTTATTGTTTGAGCTTCCTTTGTCAATTCGTGACAAAAAGGGGAGAAAGTATTTGTTCATGTTTTCATGCACATGTGTCGTAGTGTGATTTCATCCATTCATGTGTCGGGTGCATGTGTCTTAGTTTTCATGTTTTCATGCTACATGTTAAAATCTCCAATTTCCATCTATTCATTTTTTTTATCTCATGCTTCAAGATAATCTAGTCATATGTTTATTAAATATACTCTTGTGGGACTAATAGTTGTTTTGGAGATTGTGGCACTAATAACTGTTTTGCAGATCATGACCTTTGTTTTGCAGATCATGACCTTGAGAAAGAAGTTGGCTTTTGTTGGTTGTTATGGGTTGGGGTTGTAATGTAACAAGCCCGCGGGGGACCTCGCTACAGCTCGGACTTGATTTTGTAGTCACGGTTCTAAATCTGAACCAAAGAGTCCAAATCCGGCAAATCGTTTTGAGAAAACAGATTTTTGAAAGAAGTGCCAAACATGGACTGCTTTGCCAGATACAGAGTCGCCACCTAAATATTTTATTTTGGGAAATTTAGGAAACCCTGACTCGTTGCCTAAGGCCACGTGTCCGTCATCACCAAAGTTGCCTCGGCTCGGGAACTTGGGTACGATTGGGGAAGGTCACTTCGTGAGCACCTCCGCTCGCCTAGTCATAGACCGGCCTCTACTAACCATGATATCTATTTTTGAAAACATTGTATGTTCTTATTCCGGTTATTAGCCTAGGTTACTATGTGATGCACATAGCATATAAGTATAGACTGAGTTACCTGAATTGGAACAAAACATTTCATGTTTGTTTATTTGAAAGTGGTTTGATGGTGCTACCCGCAAGTAGGCTAAGACGTGGATTTGCCACCCTCGGGTGGGCTTAGAAAACATGATTTTGCCACTATCTAGTGGGCTTAAAACACACATTTGATGAATTATTCCAATTCAAATAACCCAACCTTCACCCACAGGCATTCAGGCAGTTATATCACATTAGCAATTAGCCTCATGGTAAGCATGCTATTCATGGCAGTCACTCACACGCATGCAAGGATGCTAAAGTATAAAACTTACCGAGTACTCCAAGCCAAAATAGAAACTCATTAGAAATCATGCATGAATCCTAAGTATACAGAAATACCTAATGCAACACATGCAAAATGCAACTATAGCAGGCTCGGCTATTCTAAACATGGCACATGAAATGTTACAACTATCATGTATTCAACTTGGAATTGAAAATACGATGCAGTTAGTATGGTGCGCCGAGCCCGGTGCATGCAAAACAGATGAATGAATGCAAACATGCTATCATACTGTATGCTAATTGAAATATGCCCTATTCTAACCATCATAAGCAGATAAATAAAAGGGAGAAAGACATGGGGTCGGAAGACATACAACACACACACGCACACTTATTACAGTTGTGCCCTCGCACAGAGGGTCCGAATAAATATACAGTCCCGAATAAAAGAATATTACAGTTCAAATATTACAGTCCAAATAATATACAAATTTCTAATTAATTAATCAAATTAACTAAGAAAGCTGTAAAACTGGCATGCAAGCCAGGGACTGCCTTGCTTCTGATAGATGATGCATGTCCGGGTTGTCTTGCGCGGAAATCCACCGGGATGCCCCAATTAGCCTCTGTTTAGCAGTTATTCTTGAAATGTGTGCCAAGTCTCGAAAAGTTGCTGATTCTTCATTTTGCTGCAACAGAGAGCAGGAAAGGAGCATAGCAATGTATTTTCACAAATATATGCATGCCTCGATCCTCGTGCCACCAATCACGCATACCGAGGCATGATGGCCGAGGAGTCGAATTGCATAACTCAATATAGAATGAATGCACGTATAAACACAACAAGAACCTAACTCCATCATGGATGATCCAGAGTGTCGGTGACTAGGGAATTGAGACACATTCCGTCACTCGGAGTACGAAATGCACCTCGTTTCCCGTGCCCGGGCTAACTCCTATCCTGAGCACAATGCAATATGCATGACATGCATGAAATGCAACTAAGATACAATCCTAACATACACAATGCTATGGAATGACATGCCTCGAAATACGTGCACGCGGGCACGCAAGCCGCAAAAATGCATGAATGCGATCTAAGATACAACCTAGTATGCACTATGCTGTGAAAATGAGATACCTCGAGATGTGTGCACACGGGCACGCAAACTGAGAAAGTGACATACGCAATGCAAATGATAGAGAAATATGATATGGGCTTACACTAACATGAGAGAGCCTCAGCCACACTCACATAAGAGGCCGATGGATGAAAATGAAGTGCCTCGAAATGCGTGCACACGGGCACGCAAATCGAGGCAATGCATACGCAATGCAATGGCATGGAAATGACATATAGAATGCAACATGGACTTATACTAACATGAGAGAGCCTCAGCCGCACTCACATAAGAGGCCGATAGATGAAAATGAGGTGCCTCGAAATGCGTGCACACGGGCACGTAAACCGAGACAATGGCATACGCAATGCAATAATGGCTAAAATGGCATGTAGAATGCAACATGGACTTATACTAACATGAGAGAGCCTCAGCCGCACTCACATAAGAGGCCGATAGATGAAAATGAGGTGCCTCGAAATGCGTGCACACGGGCACGTAAACCGAGACAATGGCATATGCAATGCAAATGACATGGGAATATGATATGGGCTTATACCAACATGAGAGAGCCTCAGCCACACTCACATAGGATGCCGGTGGATGAAAATGTAGTGCCTCGAAATGCGTGCACACGGGCACGCAAACCGAGGCATGCAAAAATGCAAACTATGGCATGGAAAATGATACGCAAACATGCTAATGGGATTTCAACACTGAAAAGTGGGGGAAAACAGCCCCAAAATGGGGCGAAAACACACCCGATGCAAGGAATAGTCCCGAAACATGAATTTTGGGACCCGAAATGGCCTATAGCTATACCAAACATGCACAATATGGATATGCAATGAAAATACAGAAGCAAGGAAGTCCCAAAATTAGCATTTTTCTAGTACAAAACATGGCCAAACAGCAAGCAAAGATAGGGAAAAATTAGCATGCGAAAATGGTCCTAAACATGAGATTATGAAGCAACTCACAGCTGAAAACTCCAAATGGGTTAGGACCCTTCAACAACATTGAAGAGGGACCAAAAATAAGCACTTTCACAGAACTGTAAAAACCTCAAAAATAAACATAGATAAGGCTAAGTTCTTACGCAAGAAAACAGACCAAAAGGTGGCCAAAGAGGCAAGTGGTATATAAAAAGCCCAAACTGAAAAATTCCCTTCTACAACATTGAAGAGGGACCAAAAATAAGCATATTTGAAGAACTGTAAAAACTCCAAAACAATATACAAACATGCTAGAAATGCAATGCAAAATGAGGCTCAAAGGAGGCTATAACATGAAGTATGCAAAATGTTCCACAAATGGCCAAAGACCCTTAATGAAACATGTTAAGAAGGTCAAAATAAGGCCATCTCTAGGCCTGTAAATCGTCCAAAAATGGAAGCATGATAGGCTTCCAAAGCATGCAAGAAAACGGTATTTAAGGAGGATATTGAATCAAGTGCAATATGGAGGGCTCAAAAAGGGTTGAGCCCTTAATGAAACAAGAAAATGAGCTCAAAAAAATGACCTTTTCAGTTTTGGTCGGAGCTCAAATCAATAAGCATGTATGGCTTACAAATGTTGCAAAAATGTGCTAGAAAAGAGGGAAAGTGGACTTACCCTTGAAGATTAATGCTTTTGTTGCTTCTTGGACTAACTTTGATGACTCTAAGCTGCTGGAATTCTTCCCCTTGCTGCTGGAATGGAGGGGTGGTGGTAGAGCTTGATGATGATGAAGAAATGAGGCCAAAACTTGGAAGTTTTTTGAGAAAATGAGAGAGATAGAGGGAGAGTTGTATGTAAAGCCACAAAGCAATTTTGTTCCAACCCCTATAATGTATGTTGGCAGCTGGTTATATGGAACAAAAAGAGGGTGTAAAGGTGGGGGAAAAGGAGGCAAGCTTTCCCCCATAAAATATCCCCCGGATTGGGATATTTTCTGGGGGAAATAGCTGCACAGTTGTAAAGTACCAAGTATGAGGAGTATGGCCGGCCCCTTACTTTTGCTGCAGGTGGCCGGCCGGCCACCCCCCCTAGCCGGCCGGCTAGGGGTCAAAAAGGTCAACTTCAATTAGTGGCCGGCCACCACAAAAAGGTGGCCTCTCAGGTCTCCTCTTCACAGCCCTGTGGTTCGAATTTGGAAATTCTAAAACAGGAGAGAGAACAAGCCATTTTCAAGAGGGGTTCAAAAGGGTCAAATTGAATTAGTGGCCGGCCATGAACTTTTAGGGTCCTCCCATGTGTGTACAACACAAATATGTGGTCCAAAGTTCAAGAGAAAATGGCCCAGGTTGTTCAACATTGGCCCGGAAGGAGGGGTTCAAAAGGGTCAAATGGAATTAGTGGCCGGCCATGAACTTTTAGGGTCCTCCCATGCGCGTACATCACAAATATGTGGTTTGGGGTTGAAGAAAGTGGCTCCAAGGTGTTCAACATTGGCCCGGAAGTGCGAAAAATGGGTGTCGGAGGGCGAAAATGGAACATAACTGGTTGCCAGGATAATTGCTGGCCTCCCACCCTCTAGTGACCTCCATGGTGATGAAACAGAGGCACCTGCCAAAAATGAACGAAAAGCAATGCAAAACGAATGCTCGGGGGCCAAAACACGCAGTTCGGGGTCCCGAAAATGGGCTGTCAAGCACCGAAAGTGGCATTCGGCCACGAAGTGGGCTTCTCAGGCCCCAGTGTCCCTTGAAAGGGAGAAAATAAGATGTATGCCAAAATTTAGAGTAAACGGAGATGGTTAAGCGGTCTCGAACCGAGGCACACGGCCTGACGGCTCCGAAAACCGGAAACCGGACTCCGAAATGGGAAAAATGGCCTACGGCCACAAAATGTAGCCTACGGACATTGAGAGATGGTCTACTGGACCTCTCCCTTCCCTCAGGAAAAGAAACCGAGAAAACCGAGTCTGGTTCGCAAACTGAGGCAGGGCACAGAAGAGGGTTCGGAAGTCCGGAGGCAGGGCTCGCAGCCGCGACTCTGAGACTTCTGAACAAGCACAACATGCAATATCACCAAGTGCTCAACTGGTGACGTCTGAGTCTCAAGGTCGGTCAAAAATGGGGTGTCTACATGTAACAACCCAGATCTTTGGTTATTCTGTAAAATTTATACTAATATTATTTAATCACAGTTAGGGAAAATATATAATTTATTATATATTATTATGTGTAATTTTGTAAAATAATATAATTATTAGAAAATTTAGGGGTCAAAGTATAAATAAAATAAGTCGGATAAACTTGAATTAATGGGTTTAGTAGAAAGGCGACACGTGGCAGTTTGCTTGGGTATCACGAATTGAATTTGTATAAATGGGGGAGAAGTTGACTCAGTAAGAAGGAAAGAAAGAAAAGAAAAAGAAAAAAGAAGAGAAAGGAGAGAAAAGAAAGGAAGAGAAAAGAGAGGAAAAATTAATGGAAGTTAAGAAGATCTTTGATGGTGGAAAGAAATAGTAAGGTATTAAAGTGAAAGTGAGTTATATTATACCTTGGGTTACCAAAATGTATTTTACTTATACTTTGACTTACCAAAATCTGCTTTACACAAGTTATGTTTTTAATAAAAGTTATGTTTTATAAAGATTTTAGTTACGTGATTTTATTTATTATAGCGATCCCGGGTTTACCCTTGTTGAATAGTGATCCGGACGTGTGTCCGTGGATGTTAGTAATTGATTATTATATTGTTTACATCTGTTACTACTTTGAATATTGAGTTATAGGATGTGTTGGGCAGGTTTGTTACAGGTTGGTTGTGTTTGGGAGCCTAGTGCTGCTGCCCAGATTTTTGGACCTTCACTCGAGCGAGGAGTTGGTCGCTCGAGCGAGAGTTGAGTTCGTGTCTGGTGGATCGAGCCAGAGTGGCTTCGCTCGAGCGAGCGATTGCGTCTGGTTCTGGACCTGAGAGTTGCATTTCTTGGCTCGAGCGAGTTTTCTTCGCTCGAGCGATCTGGGTTTGTTATTCGCTCGAGCGAGGGGTATGTCGCTCGAGCGTGCTTCTGGTTGCAAACCTGAGGGTTTGAGTTGTTGGCTCGAGCGAGCATTCTTTCGCTCAAGCGCACTTTTGAGTTTTTGGCTCGAGCGAGAACTTCTTGGCTCGAGCGAGAGTTTTCTGTGTCTGGTCGCTCGAGCGACAAAGGCTTCGCTCGAGCGAGAGTGTTTTATATCAGCAGACAGTAGCATTTTTGAACATCACTTTTTCACTTTTCTTTTGATCAAACCCTAGATCCGAGACTCTCTCTCTCTAAGAATTGATCTCCCTAGAGTGTGAATCTAGCCTAGGGCCTTTGTTAAAAAGATAGAGGGCGTTGAGAGCTTTGTTTTAATCTGAAAAAGTTGGAATTTGAAACACGTTGATCTTCGAGTCTTCATCTCCTTTTTGGCTCAAACTTCGAGGTAGGGATATCCTACTCCTCTCTATGGATTTTGTCTTTAAATTTTAGTATTTTGAGATGTTGGGGTTGATTTGGTAATTTGGTGAAAGTTTGGGCTTTTGTGTAATTTTACAAAAGTCGGGGTTTTAAATATATGAACCTATATGCATGTTAGGCATAGAGAAGTGAGATTGATGTTGGTACATTGATGGAAATGGAACCCTAGGGTTGTTTTGTGAATTATGGTAATTTGCCCTAATTGGTTTAAATTGATTAATGCATATAGTTAATTGAAGAAAACGAGGAATTGAATTGAAAATGTTGATATATTATCCATTTGTGCATTTATTTCCTGCTTAGAAATAATTGCTTGGGCTACCGGTGGAGGGTAGTGTTGATTGTTGTAGACAATGCATGATGATTAGGCAAACTAAAACTAATCAATCGGATGTGTCATAGAGTATGACGGTTGATAGAGTACATTAACTTTATGTATTGATTGATTGCGTATGTGATTCTGTGTTTACATGTGTTATATTGTGTGTAGAACCTTTGTGTTTATATGCATTGTGTAGAGGAGGAGATGGGGGATGTACTCCGCGGTTTAGGGGAAGATGGGGGATGTACCTCTAAACCGGATTGGATTGGGAGGAGATGGGGGATGAACTCCGTAGATACAGCTCATATGCTTGTCTAGTGAAGTGTAGATACAGCTCATATGCTTGTCTAGTGAAGTGTAGATACAGCTCATATGCTTGTCTAGCGAAGTGTGGATACAGCTAATATGCTTATCTGTTGATGTGTGATATGCTTATCTGTGAATGTGGATATTGTTGTTATACATATCTGTTGAGAATGTGGATAGAGTTTATATGTCTATCTGTTAAAAAGGGAAAATGAAAAGTAACTTGGACTCATAAGTCGTATGACATAAATATGTGATTTATGTGAATGTATCAGTGTTGGCCATCTATCAATTGCTAATCTTTTAGTCATTGTTCATGGTTGGTTTAGTGTATTTCTACTGGGCTGTGGCTCACCCTATATGGGAATATCATTTTCAGGTACAGGTAGCATGCCACCTCCAAGGACATAGCTTGGGAGGCTAGAGGCGGACATACTTTTGTCGCTTTACTTTTGATGTATTACATGTAAATTCAGGCCAAGGGCTTAATGTATATGAGTTAGTACTCTTTTGCTGTAACCAAGTGTTAACTTGGAAAGCTGTAAGCCCTTAGGGCATTTGCTTTTGTTGTTAACATGTAATACTTATGTAATGAAATTCTGATAAATGGAAGAATGTGGAACTTTTACATATCAATGTATATCTTTATTGTTGGGTTTGATGTTGTTTTTTTTGAAGCGTTACAACTTGGTATCAGAACGTACCGGGTTCGAATACTTCGGGTACGTGGGAAGTGATTAGGATCACAATGGGTTTGTCTCGCTTGATAGAGACTTAATAGTAGTGTCATATACTATGTGTTTAAATTGATAACATGCTTATGTGACTATGTGGGTATGGAACGTAATTTCTAGGATGTTGATTGGATCCTTGGGTTTCTGGGAGTCTAGTTGGAAAAGCACTTGATCAATGCTGTTTCTAACCAGAACTCTAGTAACGCCTCGGGACTATCATTATCCGGAAATGACATTCGTAAGTGCTTATGTGTTTATGTGCTTACGTGGAGTGAATTTCAGTTGTCCATGTATTAGGACGTGAGTGTTTAGCTTCGGCACATGTATGAGTGTGCTAATGTGTCTCTGTTACTTTTACTAGGATGCCTAGGCGAGGAAGTTGTGATTTCCTTCCTTCTGCTCGGGAAGAGTTGCGGAAACAGTTTGTGGAGTTACGCCAAGGTACTACACCTTTGGTGCGGTTCGAAAGGTGGTTTGCTAATCTGTCGAGGTTTGCTCCAGAATTGGTGGAGACGGAGGACTTGCGTTGTTTCGAGTTTGAGAGTAAGTTGCGTGACGACATCCGTGTGAGGATAGCGGGGTCTTGGCATAAAAGATATAGTGTGCTTGTTGAGGCAGCTACCCATGTAGAGGTTGCGGTGCTAGCAATGGGGCAGAGTGGGGAGGGAGCCATCTCGGCAACTCCCGTGACTCAGGGTGTTGGTAGACCTTTTAAGAGGCAAAGGGGTTTAAACCCGCAACAGGGAGGTCGGGCTAGAACCACCCTTCCAGTGTCGGATTTGGGTTCGGGAGAACGTAAACAGAGGGATGTCGTTTGTTTCAAATGTGGTCTTCTGGGCCACAAGGTTTCGGGTTGCCCATAGAGGAAGAGGGCAGGGTTAGCAGTTCAACCAGTAGTCGTACCACCAGGACCATCTAACCAGTCGGGTTTTGGGTCGATCAAATGCTCAGTGGGGAGGCAGTTGTTGGGGTCTTTATCAACCCAGATTCTAAGCCAGTCTCGTGCTCAGGCACCGCCTACTTGTTGGATGTGTAATCAGTCGGGTCATATTCGGCGTTTCTGTACTCAGCCGGGGGCTTCTTTAGGGGTTTTGCAACCTAGCCAGACTCAGTTTCATTCGACTGAGCAGGAACAGTATCGTTTTGGGGGACTAGCAGGCCAGATTGCGAGGGCCTCAGTAGAGTCGAGTTCCCAAGCCCCAGTTGGGGAAGTTCGTAGTTGTTCCAGGTGTGGACAGAGGGGGCACGTCGGTAGTTCTTGTCCGTGGTTAATAAACTCGTAGGTTGTCTTGTGTTTGGAGATGATCAATTTTGGCGGTCCAGCGAGGGATGGCAGTGGTGGTAATACCGAGGGGTTGGTTTCGTTTTGGCTAATCCGTTTTGTAATCGGTGAATTATCGTTTGTGATCATTGGGTTCCGTTGTGTAACCAATGTGTTTTGGGAATGTTGAAACATCTAAACTGTTTGTTTGTCTATATGTATACATATGTGCTTTGTTTGTTAACTTTCCTGGAATGGGTGAATTGGAGCATGTTGTAGCTCTGAAGTTTTATTAATGTATAAAGTTGCTGTAAAACCACAAAAAAAATTTTTTTTGGGTATTAGGCGTGTGACTTGATTGGGAAAGATGAGGGCTGAGGAGCCATGTTTTCAAATTTGAAAGAACCACTGAGGTGTGCGTGTCCTAGCCACGGCAATATTGGAGAGGATGTGAAGTGTGCGATTAGTACCAGATGTAGCACGTATTTGATGTGGTGTCCTACGGGGGCATAGCGTATAATTTTGTTAAGGTTGGACCTGTACCTTCGTGGTAGGTAGCATTGCCGAGATTACAGGTGTACTGATTGGCCGTTTTAAGTGAGGGGATGTTAGTCCCTATATAAGGTCGTGATTGTTGTGTCGGGGAGTGTTGTATTGCAAGCAGTTGGTGCTATATCTCGGCCAGTAGTATATGGGTATTTCCTAAGTTTTGGGGCTCCTTTATTTTGATCGAATGTGATAGGTTTGTACCTTAACACTGGTTAGGTCGGGAGATGCCATCGTAAGGGTTAATTGGGTGTACAGTCCGTAGTTGGGGTGTGATCCGTGGATGGAGTCACAGTGGTATGGTGTTTGCGGATGGAGGCGTGGGTTAATGGCAAGGAGAGTGAGAACCTTTACTCTGCTGGATAGTTAGAAGAGTGAATCCTTGAAAGCCTTGTCGGTGACCTGTAGTGGTGTCGGGGTTTGGTTCATGATGGTTGTCTAGCGGTAGTTTTGACTAGTAGTTTAGCACGGAAGCTGGGCCTCTGAAGGGTACTCTTGGGATGAGTGGAAGGCAAGATGTGGAGATTTGATGTGATGGTTAGATGTGATGATTGCGAGAGTTGCGCGGTGTTGGCAAGACTATGTGAGAATGTTCGAGGGAATGTGAGATTTGTATCTCGAGTTAGTAGAAATGGTACCTGCGTGTTGGTTCGTGTTTTGGGTCTTGCTAGTCAGTGAGTCCGTGGTGACCCCATTGGTTGTGTAGGGGTAGCGTTCGAGTTGTGATTGGTTATCAATTGTTGGATTTGGGTTGTGAGTGGATGCTGGTAGCATTCTTTGAAGGAAGGGTTCGTGTTCGGGTTGTTGTGATTGAGGTTGACCATGTCGGTCTTTGGTCAAGGAAGTGAGCAGGCTTGCTAGATAGCCATGGTGGGGAATGGTGATTCCCTTAGACGTAGTGTTGTTGCGGTTCCGTTTTAGGAGATCCGGAGAGGTTCCACAATTTGTGGTTTGTGTAGAGAACTCCGTGGTTGGGGTCAGTGGCTAGAGTGGCACATAAGTGTGTGGATTACTGAGTGTAGAGTTTATTGAGTTGATTAGTCAGCTTGTCGGTAACGGGTTTCGGGTTGGCATTGGTCACCTTGAGTTTAGTCTCGTTGGTTGTAAATTTTGTATGTTGATTAGGAAAAACTGAAACTAATCGAACATGTTTTGGCGTAGAATCTGCCGGTTGGAATAATACATCTAATATATGTATTAATTGATCATTGTGAATGATTGGCTTTTATACATTATGTATGTATGATGTTTGGTTTGATATTGATACAGCACTAAGATGTGTATCATTTGTGTGTTAAAGGGGGATATTGTGGGGATGAGATGTGATCTCATTTGGTTGTTGGCCAGGTCCTGAGCCGTATTTATACCTTATGTGTTGATAGTACTGTTGTTATTTCTATTAACTATCATTATAGAAATGTTGTGTCCCATGTTAGTTGTGGCATCACCATGTGAGTGATGGTTGTTGATAGTGTCACTTTGGAAAGAAATGGAAAACAAACTTTTCCTAGTGTTTGGGACCGTCTAGATGTATTGTTGAAAAGTTGATTTAATTCAAGGATTTTAAAGAATTTCCGATTAATCTTTCGGACAAATAAACTGTGGATGACTCTGCGTTTAGGGTAACACCGTATTTGTGAAAAATGTTTGCAAAGCTTTTGAGTTTTCGTATGGAACATGCAAGATTTATTCCGGAACGTTAACGTTGAAAATTTAACCATCTTTGGGAAATGCCTCTTGAACAAGAAAATGTTTTCTTATTATCTACTCTAAAGATTTGCTTTGGTCGTGTTGTTGAGTAGTGACTTAGCTTGGAGTGCTAGTCGGTTGTTGGTGAATTGTTTCGGGGGAGGTTTGGTTTGTTGAGGCTTGCGTACCTAAGGTGTGGTCATTTAGAATGTGCTTCCTTGGTTAGTATCCTCCTTGCTAAGAGTAAGTCGGAGGTTTGTTGTGAAAGTAATTTCTTTCCTTGGGGACTCGGTCGTTGAATGCTCTGTGATTAATTGGCCTTGTGTTTTGGCGTATCCTTAATTTCGGGGACGAAATTCTTTAAGGGGGGGAGGTTATAGTGATCC
Source organism: Camellia sinensis (assembly GCF_055761805.1). NCBI lineage: Eukaryota > Viridiplantae > Streptophyta > Magnoliopsida > Ericales > Theaceae > Camellia > Camellia sinensis. The sequence continues at coordinate 167,492,343 of NC_138970.1, forward strand.
CGGGTTTACCCTTGTTGAATAGTGATCCGGACGTGTGTCCGTGGATGTTAGTAATTGATTATTATCTTGTTTACATCTGTTACTACTTTGAATATTGAGTTATAGGATGTGTTGGGCAGGTTTGTTACAGGTTGGTTGTGTTTGGGAGCCTAGTGCTGCTGCCCAGATTTTTGGACCTTCGCTCGAGCGAGGCGTTGGTCGCTCGAGCGAGAGTTGAGTTCGTGTCTGGTGGATCGAGCTAGAGTGGCTTCGCTCGAGCGAGCGATTGCGTCTGGTTCTGGACCTGAGAGTTGCATTTCTTAGCTCGAGCGAGTTTTCTTCGCTCGAGCGGTCTAGGTTTGTTATTCGCTCGAGCGAGGGGTATGTCGCTCGAGCGTGCTTCTGGTTGCAAACCTGAGGGTTTGAGTTGTTGGCTCGAGCGAGCATTCTTTCGCTCGAGCGCACTTTTGAGTTTTTGGCTCGAGCGAGAACTTCTTGGCTCGAGCGAGAGTTTTCTGTGTCTGGTCACTCGAGCGACAAAGGCTTCGCTCGAGCGAGAGTGTTTTATATCAGCGGATAGTAGCATTTTTGAACATCACTTTTTCACTTTTCTTTTGATCAAACCCTAGATCCGAGACTCTCTCTCTCTAAACCTACTCTCTCTCTAAGAATTGATCTCCCTAGAGTGTGAATCTAGTCTAGGGCCTTTGTTAAAAAGATAGAGGGCGTTGAGAGCTTTGTTTTAATCTGAAAAAGTTAGGATTTGGAACACGTTGATCTTCGAGTCTTCATCTCCTTTTTGGCTCAAACTTCGAGGTAGGGATATCCTACTCCTCTCTATGGATTTTGTCTTTAAATTTTAGTATTTTGAGATGTTGGGGTTGATTTGGTAATTTGGTGAAAGTTTGGGCTTTTGTGTAATTTTACAAAAGTCGGGGTTTTAAATATATGAACCTATATGCATGTTAGGCATAGAGAAGTGAGATTGATGTTGGTACATTGATGGAAATGGAACCCTAGGGTTGTTTTGTGAATTATGGTAATTTGCCCTAATTGGTTTAAATTGATTAATGCATATAGTTAATTGAAGAAAACGAGGAATTGAATTGAAAATGTTGATATATTATCCATTTGTGCATTTATTTCCTGCTTAGAAATAATTGCCGCTCGAGCGAGATGTTGTTTTGGTTCTTCGCTCGAGCCGGGGGTTTGGTAGCTCGAGCGAGAGTTTGCGTCTGGGTTGGACCTGAAGCTTTGCATTCTTGGCTCGAGCGAGCTTTTCTTCGCTCGAGCGAGTTAGTTTGTTCTTCGCTCGAGCAATAGTTCCTTCGCTCGAGCGTGAGTCTGGTTTCAGACCTGAGGGTTTGAGTTCTTCGCTCGATCGAGCTTTCTTTCGCTCGAGCGAGCTTTTGGGTTGTTGGCTCGAGCAAGGCTTCCTTGGCTCAAGCGTAGATTCTCTGTGTCTGGTCGCTCGAGCGACCAAGTCTTCGCTCGAGCGAGCCTGTCCAGTTTAAATACACAGCAGCGGGATTTGATCAGTCTTTTTCATATTCTTTTGATTCCAAACCCTAGGTTCGACCTCTCTATCTCCCTACTCACCTTCTCTCTTAGATTTGATCCACTTAGGGTGTGTTTCTACCCTAGATCCTTCATTAAAAAGATAGAGGGAGTCGAGGGCTTCCATTTAATCTGAACTTTTGGCAATTTGGAGCACTTTGGTATTTGGGCATTCATCTCCATCTTCTCCATTCGGGTTACTCTCTTCGAGGTAGGGATTTCCTACTCCATTTTATAGGTTTTGTTCTAAGTTTTGGTATTTTGATATGTTGGGGATACTTTGGTAAATTTTGAGAAAAAAACCATAGTTGTATTGTTGAATTAATTTGTATAAGTAATTCATGGAATTGGGGAATTTATTGATTAAATGGCGTAATTGGGTAATTGATATCATTTGTCTATTGAATTGTTGATATAGTTATTTCCAGTTTAGAAATAACTGTTTTGGGCTATCGGTGGAGGATAGTCGTGATTGTTGTAGACATTGCATGTGGATTAGGAATAACTGAAACTAATCATATTGGTTAAGTCATTAATTTTGACTGTTGCGTTGATTCAGAAAATACGTGTATTGGTTGAGCATTGCATTTGCATACATTGTTTTTGTGTGGGAGGAGATAGGGGATGTACTCCACGGTTTAGGGGAAGATAGGGGATGGACCTCTAAACCGGATTTTGTTTGGGAGGAGATAGGGGATGGACTCCATTAGCATCACTTTTATGTGTGCTTATTTATAGAAGTGTTTTATTGATACAGCACTAAAATGTGTATCAATCTGGAAGTATGAAGTGTTTTGATTTGAGCTTGAGTCTCATTTGTTTATTGATAATGGAAGGATGTGATTATGATATATGTAATTCACTGTTGTAAGTTTGGCCAGGTTCTGAGCCATGTTGATAAAATTGGAAGGTAAAATGAGTTTTAGACAATAGTGTTATGAGACTGTAAAATGAAGTAATGGACTATCTTGGTTAACCATCTGTTGAATGCCATTGCTTTATTCATTGCTTATATGTGGTTTAGTATATTTCTACTGGGCTGTGGCTCACCCTTTATGGGAACATCATTTTCAGGTTCAGGTGATAAGCTACCTCCAAGGACTTAGCTTGGAAGGACTTGGATTTTGGAAGACTACTTTTAGTTATTTGTTTTTCATTGTTAATACATGTAAACACTCAAGCCTAGGGCTTTATTTTTACTTGAGTTAGAACTCATACTTTGTGTCCAAGTGTTGGCTTGGAAAGATGTAAGCCGGTAGGGCATTTATTTTGATGTTGCATGTAATGCTTTTATTATTTGTAAGACTCTGTTGGACATTATAAGGAATTATTAAAGTGTTCTTTTTAAGCAATGCATGTCAATGATATATAATGGGTTATTTTTGAGGGCGTTACAACTTGGTATCAGAGCGTACCGGGTTTGAATACTTTGGGTACGTGGGAGGTGATTAGTATCACATTGGGTTCGTCTCGTTTGGTAGAGACTTAGTGTAATGTTATATGCTTACGTGATAACATGTTTATGTGATTATGTGAGTATGGAATGTAGTTTCTAGGATGTTGATTGGACCCTTGAGTTTCTTGTAGTCTTGTTGGAAAGGCACTTGATCACTGCTGCTTCCAACCGGAACTATAGTAACGCATTGGGACTATCATTATCCGGGAATGAAATTCGTAGGTGCTTATGTGATTATGTGCTTACGTGGAATGAATTATTGTTGTCCATTGTATTAGGACGCGAGTGTTTAGCTTCGGCACATTTATTAATGTGCTAATGTCTTTGTTTCCTTTATTAGGATGTCAGGACGAGGACGAGGACGAGGACGCGGTAGGCGTGGTAGGCCGGGTAGGCAGGAGTTGCCTGTGCCAGAAGAGATTCCGGCAGTTCAAGAGGGAATTGGCCAAGCCAATGTGGCCGAGCCAGTAGGCCAGCAGGCTATGGGCGCTCTCGCCCGAGAGATAGCAGGGGCATTCAGGGAGTCAGTAGGCATTCTCAGAGCTGAGAATCAAGCTCAGGCTGTTATTGCGGATGCAGGACCTTCCTTTCTGAAGAGGGAGTTCTTCCGGTCTAATCCGGATGAATTTGTGGGTGATCCTAAAGAGCCACTTAAGGCAGATGAATGGCTCGAACAGACAACGAAGACGTTTGAGATGCTTGGCATCGAAGACGAGGGGTTGAAAGTGACCTTGGCATCTTTCCAGTTGAAGGGGGATGCGGGTCAGTGGTGGAAGTTTACTAAGGGGCGTATAGGAGGTACGTGGGAGGCTTTTGTGAATGCTTTCCAGGAGAAGTTTTTATCTCCGGCAGTCAGGGAGAAACTGCGAGACCAGTTTTGTCAGCTTAAGCAGGCGAGTTCTTCAGTGGCCGAGTTTGAGTCTGCATTTACTAGTTTGTCCAGGTTTGCACCTGAGTTGGTGGCGTCTGAGGAACGCCGTTGTATTGAGTTTGAGAAGAAGTTGAGGCGTGGCCTCAAGCTGAGAGTTGGGGGAACTATGATTCGGGATTATGGGCGTATGGTTGATACTGCAGCCCATATGGAGATCATGATGCAGGAGGAGGAGGAAGGGCAGAAGGGCTCCAAGAGGAGTCAGGATAGTCAGAGTGATGGTAGGAGACAGAAGGGTTTTAATCCCCAGCAGTCTCAGGGTAGCTTTTCGAGATCGACTTTTCCTGTACCGAGTGCTATTTCGGGGAAAGGCAGTCAGGGAGACATTACCTGTTTCAAGTGTGGCCAGCTGGGCCACAAGTCTCCAGTTTGTCCTCAGAGGGGAGGAGTGCAGAGAGCAGCATCATCTTCGGCTCGATCTCAGAGCCAGAGTCAGGGTAGAGGTCAGCCACTCTCGTGTTATCAGTGTGGTCAGCCAGGGCACATGAAGAGGTATTGCCCACAGTTGGGTGGCACACCTGGTGCATCTGGTTTGAGGCCGATTCAGGGTCAGCAGCCAGCTCAGTCGGGTCAGGCCTCGAGGGCTAATCAGGGGGCTTCATCGTCCCAGACAGTGCAGCAATCTTATGCTCCTAGGGGAGAGCAGGTTGATCAGAGGTCGTCTGGGCGCGTGTACGCTGTTACCGCGCAGGATCTTGTACCGACTTCATCAGTTGTGAGAGGTACCTTCTTGTTTTGCAACTCGGTTGCTAATGTTTTGATTGATACGGGTGCATCTCATTCCTTTGTGTCTGCTGCATTTGCATCTGTTTTGGAATTGGAGTTAGCACAGTTAGCATCTCCTATATGTGTAGTGTCACCTCTTGGGGGTGAATTGATTTTGAAACAAGGTGTTAGGGGTTGTGATATAGAGGTTGATCATCATAGAATCCCATTTTCCTTTGTCGTTATGCCTATGAGGGGTTTCGATGTTATTTTGGGTATGGACTGGTTATCGTCATACCGGGCAGTTATTGATTGCTACCGCCAGAGGGTCACTTGTTGTACCTTGAGCGGAGAGTATTTTCATTTTCTGGGGGACCGGGTTGGTGATGTGTTGCCACCGGGGTATGTTCCACGAGGTCGGAGTGAGCTTAGTAGTTTACTTGCTAACCTTTCGATTAGTGAGGATGAGGAGATACTGATTGTGTTGCCAAGGGTGGTTTGTGAGTACTCGGACGTCTTTCCTGAGGATCTTGTTGGTTTGCCACCGCATCGGGAGATTGAGTTCTCCATTGACCTAGTGCCAGGCACAGCACCGATTTCTATGGCACCTTATCGTTTTGCCCCAGCCGAGTTAGTTGAGTTGAAGATCCAACTCCAGGAGTTGCTAGATAAGGGCTTTATACGTCCTAGTGTTTCGCCGTGGGGAGCACCGGCCCTCTTTGTTAAAAAGAAAGGAGGTGCTTTGAGACTTTGTATAGATTACCGGAAGTTGAATCGGGCTACGGTCAAGAATAAGTACCCTATGCCCCGTATAGATGACCTGTTTGACCGGTTGAAGGGTTCCCGTTGTTTCTCTAAGATAGACTTGAGATCGGGTTACCACCAGTTGAGGGTCAGGGAAGAGGATATTTCGAAGACGGCATTCCGTACGCGGTATGGCCATTATGAGTTTCTGGTGATGCCATTCGGACTCACCAATGCACCGGCAGTCTTTATGGACTTGATGAACCGGATTTTCCGGGAATTCTTGGATCGGTTTGTAGTCGTTTTTGTGGACGACATCCTTATCTATTCGCCTTCTGAGGAGGAGCACGAGGCACACTTGAGGGTGGTGCTTGAGTTACTTAGAGCCCATAGGCTGTATGCCAAGTTTGGGAAGTGTGAGTTCTGGCTGAGAGAAGTCAAATTCTTAGGTCATGTGGTATCCGGTGAAGGAGTGTCTGTTGATACATCCAAGGTAGAGGCAGTGCAGGATTGGGCACAGCCTAAGAGTGTATTTGAGATCCGCAGTTTTCTGGGATTAGCTGGGTATTACCGTCGGTTTGTGAAAGATTTCTCCAGGTTAGCATCACCGTTGACTAGGCTGACTCGGAAGGGAGTCAAATTTGTATGGAGTGAGACTTGTGAAAAGTCGTTTCAGGAGTTAAAAGTTAGACTGACTACCGCTCCAGTATTGATTATTCCAGAGAGAAGGTTGGGTTATGCAGTCTATTGTGACGCCTCACGAGAGGGTCTGGGTTGTGTGTTAATGCAAGAGGGGAAAGTAGTTGCCTATGGTTCACGTCAGTTGAAAATTCACGAGCAGAATTACCCTACGCATGATCTAGAGTTAGCAGCTGTGATATTTGCCTTGAAGATTTGGAGGCATTATCTTTATGGTGAGAGGTTCGAGGTGTTCTCGGATCATAAGAGTCTGAAGTATTTGTTTACACAGAAAGACTTGAACTTGAGGCAGAGGAGGTGGATGGAATTTATAGAGGATTATGACTTTGAGTTGCATTATCATCCGGGAAAGGCCAATGTGGTGGCCGATGCCCTTAGCAGGAAACCTGTTGGTGACATAGCTAGTATTGCCATCCGAGAATGGGAGATGTTGGGTGCACTTGGGGAGTTTGATTTACTTCTGGGCGAATCCGTTGAGGCTGCGGCCTTGTTTTCTGTTATTGCACAGCCTTCACTTGTGATTCGAGTGTTAGAAGCTCAGAGAGGTGACTTTGAGGTAGAATCTCTCCGTGAGAAGATTTCCGGTGGGAAGGTTGAGAAGGGTTTGACGGTATATTCCGACCTGAGTGTGAGATACCGAGACTGTCTGTTTGTGCCGGAGTCTTGCCGAGAGGAGGTACTCCGAGAGTTCCATCATTCACGCCTTGCGGTGCATCCGGGAGGCACTAAGATGTATCGGGATTTGGGTCGCCAGTTTTGGTGGCGGGGTATGAAGAGAGATGTGGCAGCTTTCATATCTAAGTGCCTTACTTGCCAGCAAGTGAAGGCCGAGCATCAGAGGCCAGCGGGTTTGTTGCAACCCTTGCCTATTGCCGAGTGGAAGTGGGAGCATGTCACTATGGACTTCGTTGTAGGTCTTCCGAGGACTCAGCGGGGTAGTGATGCTATTTGGGTGGTTGTAGACCGGTTGACTAAGTCGGCGCACTTTATTTCTATGCGCGTGAGAGATTCGGTAGATCATCTTGCCGACTTGTATATTCGGGACATAGTGAGATTGCACGGGGTTCCAGTGACGATCGTCTCAGATAGAGATCCTCGTTTTACTGCCAGGTTGTGGCAGAGTTTACAGAGTGCTTTAGGCACTAAGTTGACCTTTAGCACGGCTTATCATCCTCAGACTGACGGACAGTCCGAGCGTACTATTCAGATACTTGAGGATATGCTTCGGGGTTGTGTTCTAGACTTTAGTGGGTCGTGGGAGAGGCACTTGCCGTTGGTGGAGTTTGCCTACAACAACAGTTTCCAGTCTAGTATCGGTATGGCACCATTTGAGGCCTTGTATGGCCGACCGTGTAGATCTCCTGTGTGTTGGGCCGAGGTGGGTGATGCACCTCTGTTGGGTCCAGAGTTGGTGAGGGAAACGACGGAGAAAGTTGAGCTTATCCGTAAGAGGCTCGTTACAGCACAGAGTCGTCAGAAATCGTATGCCGACCGTAGTAGGAGACCTTTGGTGTTTGAGGTGGGTGATCATGTCTTTCTGAAGATATCACCTAGACGGGGTTTGATGAGGTTTGGGAAGAGTGGGAAGTTGTCCCCTCGGTTCATTGGTCCGTTTGAGATCCTTGAGAGGATTGGCGAGGCTGCTTATCGTTTAGCTTTGCCGCCGCAGTTGTCCGGAGTACATGACGTGTTTCATGTGAGTATGCTTCGGAAGTATGAGCCGGATCCATCACATGTGTTGGATTGGACCAATTTAGTAGTTGATGAGGATGTCTCGTATGAGGAGAGACCGATTCGAGTCTTGGATAAGCGGGATCAAGTTTTACGAGGCAAGACCATCCCTTTGGTTAAAGTTTTGTGGAAACACCACGGAGTGGAGGAAGCCACTTGGGAACGTGAATTGGAAGTCCGCGAGAAATATCCGGACATGTTTGTTGATTTGTAATCTTATAACTAGATTCTGTTATATTGTTGAACTTAAGAGCTTTACATATGTCTTAAGTTGTAAAACATTGAGTATGTTTTGGTAAATGGGTGTATCTTGAAACTTGTTTCATTATAGAAGATTAGTGTAACATTGTATATGTTGATTACATTGTTGGATGTGGTATATATATCATGCAGTTGAAATATATGTTGTTTTATATATATTGTGGGATGCCTCTTGATAAAGAGATAAAGTGACCAGTATTGGGTCAAGTTGTTTATTATTGTTATATACTATCTTTGGGTATTGAGAAAAAAAAAAAAAAAAAAACCTGTTTTCAAATTTGTGCCTAATTTCGGGGACGAAATTCTTTGAAGGGGGGGAGGTTATAGCGACCCCGGTCTTTTCCCATTTAATTATTGTATCCGGACTGTTCCGTAGATTCTGTCATTGTATAATGGTTGTTGTTGTTATTCCTTATTTTCTCTTTTGGAATTATAGGATGTGTTGGGCAGGTTTGTTCAGGTTGGTTGGGTTTAGAAACCAAGTGTTGCTGTCCAGAATTTTGGTTATTCGCTCGAGCGAGGAGTTTGTCGCTCGAGCGAGATGTTGTTTTGGTTCTTCGCTCGAGCCGGGGGTTTGGTAGCTCGAGCGAGAGTTTGCGTCTGGGTTGGACTTGAAGCTTTGCATTCTTGGCTCGAGCGAGCTTTTTTTCGCTCGAGCGAGTTAGTTTGTTCTTCGCTCGAGCAATAGTTCCTTCGCTCGAGCGTGAGTCTGGTTTCAGACCTGAGGGTTTGAGTTCTTCGCTCGATCGAGCTTTCTTTCGCTCGATCGAGCTTTCTTTCGCTCGAGCGAGCTTTTGGGTTGTTGGCTCGAGCAAGGCTTCCTTGGCTCGAGCGTAGATTCTCTGTGTCTGGTCGCTCGAGCGACCAAGTCTTCGCTCGAGCGAGCCTGTCCAGTTTAAATACACAGCAGCGGGATTTGATCAGTCTTTTTCATATTCTTTTGATTCCAAACCCTAGGTTCGACCTCTCTATCTCCCTACTCACCTTCTCTCTTAGATTTGATCCACTTAGGGTGTGTTTCTACCCTAGATCCTTCATTAAAAAGATAGAGGGAGTCGAGGGCTTCCATTTAATCTGAACTTTTGGCAATTTGGAGCACTTTGGTATTTGGGCATTCATCTCCATCTTCTCCATTCGGGTTACTCTCTTCGAGGTAGGGATTTCCTACTCCATTTTATAGGTTTTGTTCTAAGTTTTGGTATTTTGATATGTTGGGGATACTTTGGTAAATTTTGAGAAAAAAACCATAGTTGTATTGTTGAATTAATTTGTATAAGTAATTCATGGAATTGGGGAATTTATTGATTAAATGGCGTAATTGGGTAATTGATATCATTTGTCTATTGAATTGTTGATATAGTTATTTCCAGTTTAGAAATAACTGTTTTGGGCTATCGGTGGAGGATAGTCGTGATTGTTGTAGACATTGCATGTGGATTAGGAATAACTGAAACTAATCATATTGGTTAAGTCATTAATTTTGACTGTTGCGTTGATTCAGAAAATACGTGTATTGGTTGAGCATTGCATTTGCATACATTGTTTTTGTGTGGGAGGAGATAGGGGATGTACTCCACGGTTTAGGGGAAGATAGGGGATGGACCTCTAAACCGGATTTTGTTTGGGAGGAGATAGGGGATGGACTCCATTAGCATCACTTTTATGTGTGCTTATTTATAGAAGTGTTTTATTGATACAGCACTAAAATGTGTATCAATCTGGAAGTATGAAGTGTTTTGATTTGAGCTTGAGTCTCATTTGTTTATTGATAATGGAAGGATGTGATTATGATATATGTAATTCACTGTTGTAAGTTTGGCCAGGTTCTGAGCCATGTTGATAAAATTGGAAGGTAAAATGAGTTTTAGACAATAGTGTTATGAGACTGTAAAATGAAGTAATGGACTATCTTGGTTAACCATCTGTTGAATGCCATTGCTTTATTCATTGCTTATATGTGATTTAGTATATTTCTACTGGGCTGTGGCTCACCCTTTATGGGAACATCATTTTCAGGTTCAGGTGATAAGCTACCTCCAAGGACTTAGCTTGGAAGGACTTGGATTTTGGAAGACTACTTTTAGTTATTTGTTTTTCATTGTTAATACATGTAAACACTCAAGCCTAGGGCTTTATTTTTACTTGAGTTAGAACTCATACTTTGTGTCCAAGTGTTGGCTTGGAAAGATGTAAGCCGGTAGGGCATTTATTTTGATGTTGCATGTAATGCTTTTATTATTTGTAAGACTCTGTTGGACATTATAAGGAATTATTAAAGTGTTCTCTTTAAGCAATGCATGTCAATGATATATAATGGGTTATTTTTTAGGGCGTTACAGCTTGGGCTACTGGTGGAGGGTAGTGTTGATTGTTGTAGACAATGCATGATGATTTGGCAAACTAAAACTAATCAATCGGATGTGTCATAGAGTATGACGGTTGATAGAGTACATTAACTTTATATATTGATTGATTGCGTATGTGATTCTGTGTTTACATGCGTTATATTGTGTGTAGAACCTTTGTGTTTATATGCATTGTGTAGAGGAGGAGATGGGGGATGTACTCCGCGGTTTAGGGGAAGATGGGGGATGTACCTCTAAACCGGATAGGATTGGGAGGAGATGGGGGATGAACTCCGTAGATACAGCTCATATGCTTGTCTAGTGAAGTGTAGATACAGCTCATATGCTTGTCTAGTAAAGTGTAGATACAGCTCATATGCTTGTCTAGTGAAGTGTAGATACAGCTCATATGCTTGTCTAGCGAAGTGTGGATACAGCTAATATGCTTATCTGTTGATGTGTGATATGCTTATCTGTGAATGTGGATATTGTTGTTATACATATCTGTTGAGAATGGAGATAGAGTTTATATGTCTATCTGTTAAAAAGGGAAAATGAAAAGTAACTTGGACTCATAAGTCGTATGACATAAATATGTGATTTACGTGAATGTATCAGTGTTGGCCATCTATCAATTGCTAATCTTTTAGTCATTGTTCATGGTTGGTTTAGTGTATTTCTACTGGGCTGTGGCTCACCCTATATGGGAATATCATTTTCAGGTACAGGTAGCATGCCACCTCCAAGGACATAGCTTGGGAGGCTAGAGGCGGACATACTTTTGTCGCTTTACTTTTGATGTATTACATGTAAATTCAGGCCAAGGGCTTAATGTATATGAGTTAGTACTCTTTTGTTGTAACCAAGTGTTAACTTGGAAAGCTGTAAACCCTTAGGGCATTTGCTTTTGTTGTTAACATGTAATACTTATGTAATCAAATTCTGATAAATGGAAGAATGTGGAACTTTTACATATCAATGTATATCTTTATTGTTGGGTTTGATGTTGTTTTTTTTGAGGGCGTTACATTTATGAACCCTATTTGCCTAAAAGGAAACCCATGGATTTGTTTGTTTATATTTTAAAGAATATTTGGCTATGACCTTATATGAAAATATGTTTTGTGAGTACTACCACGGGAGTCCCATGCCTTGGGGGACTTAAATAACCATTGGCTTGGTGATTGACCACTTTGTGGTCTAGTGTTTGTCGTGGATCCATTGACCAGTGCAGTGCTTGGCACTTAGTGATGTACCGTGGTTATGGTTGTATAGTGATTTCCGTATTACATGTTATATGTCAAATGATATGTTTGTTTTACTTTTAAAGAATATTTGGCTATGACCTTATATGAAAATATGTTTTGTGAGTACCACCACGGGAGTCCTATGCCTTGGGGGACTTAAATAACCATTGGCTTAGTGAGTCCCATGCCTTGGGGGACTTAAATAACCATGGGCTTAGTGATTGACCACTTTGTGGTCTAGTGTTTGTCGTGGATCCATTGACCAGGGTAGTGCTTGGCACTTAGTGATGTACCGTGGTTATGGTTGTATAGCGATTTCCGTATTACATGTTAAATGATCTGAAGTATATATCAAATGATTTTCGTATTATATGTAGCAAGCTCTTTTTGGCCAACTAATTATCTATGATGAATTTTATGCCTTATACTCTTAGTATAATATTTCTCACTCTGCCATGAGCTTATAGTTTTCTTTTACCACTTTCAGGTGGCATGTCGGGACCGGCGTGTGGGGTAGGCATAAAGCACTTTTATTGATGTATTTTTTAATGTAAATATCGGTCTTTTTGGTCAATACAATTTGTAATAAAAATAGAAACTCCAATGAGTATTTTAGTACCTTTATTTAAATATTTCTTCCGCTTGCGTTTATTAATTTGTTTAAGATTTGGCCGGAGGTAACCTCGGTTACTGGCCATCACGATGCTTAACCTTTGGGTACGGGGAGCGGGTCGTGACAAATTGTAACAATTCAGATTTTTAATTATTCTGAAGAATTTATACTAATATTATTTAATCTCAGTTTAAAAAATATATAATTTATTATACATTATTATGCGTAATTTTGTAAAATAATGTAATTATTAAAAGTTTAGAGGTCAAAGTATAAATAATAATAATAATAATAATGGATGTGGTAGTAAAATAAATAATTAATTTTCTATTAGTATATGATAAAATGTAATTTAATTAAAAATTAAATTAAATTATATAATTATATTTAAATATTAAGTTAAAAGGGAATTACCTTAAATATCTATTAAGGGTAACGACGAATCTATGTAATTAATTATCGAACCTGGGGAGAGGGATACGTGTTGACCGAATAACGCGTTCACCTCTCTATAAATAGGGAGAGGTGATCTGCAGAAAGAAACGAAAGGAAGAAAGAAAAAGAGAGAAAGAAAAGAAAGAAGAAAAGGAAAGAAAAGAAAGAGAAGGAAGGAAAAAAATAATGAAAGTTGAAAAAGTTTTTGATAGTTAAAAGAAAAAGTAAGGTATTAAAGTTAAGGTGAGTTATATTATACCTTGAGTTACCAAAATGTATTTTACTTATATCTTGACTTACCAAAATCTATTTTATACAAGTTATGTTTATTAGTATATTTATAAAAGTTCTGTTTTATAAAGGTTTCAGTTACGTGGATTATTTTATGAACCTTATTTGCTTAAAAGGAAACTCATGGATATGTTTGTTTTACTTTTAAAGAATATTTGGCTATGACCTTATATGAAAATATGTTTTGTGAGTACCACCACGGGAGTCCCATGCCTTGGGGGACTTAAATAACCATTGGCTAGTGAGTCTCATGCCTTGGGGGACTTAAATAACCATTGGCTAGTGAGTCTCATGCCTTGGGGGACTTAAATAACTATTGGCTTAGTGATTGACCACTTTGTGGTCCAGTGTTTGTCGTGGATCCATTGACCAGTGTAGTGCTTGGCACTTAGTGATGTACCGTGGTTATGGTTGTATAGTAATTTCCGTAGTACATGTTATATATCAAATGATTTCTGTATTATGTATGTTATGTATCAACATCTTTCTGGCCCAACTAATTATCCATGGTGAATTTTATACCTTATACTCTTAGTATAATATTTCTCACTCTGCCATGAGCATATAGTTTTTTTACCACTTTTAGGCGACATGTCAGGATCAATGTGTGGGGTAGGCACAAAGCACTTTTATTGATGTATTTTTTTTAGGTAAATATCGGCATTTTTGGTCAATACATTTTGTAATAAAAATAGAAGCTCCAATGATTATTTTAGTACCCTTATTTAAATATTTCTTCCGCTCGCGTTTATTAATTTGTTTAAAGATTTGGCTGTAGGTAACCTCGGTTACTGGCCATCACGATGCCTAATCCTTGGGTACGGAGAGCGGGTCGTGACAAATGGTATCAGAGCAATGGTTTATAAAAAAAAAAAAAAAATAGGACACATGCACATTTAAGAAGTGAGATAGCGGGTAATTAGTACCTAAATATTATATTTAGTTCGTCGATTTAATTATATTATAATTTTCTATGATTTTATATATATATTAATTTTTTTTTGTGTGCATAGTTTGTGAAAGATATTAGATATAATTTACGAATGAAAAAAAGAAACAAAAGATGTCAAACACCCACAAAAAAAATTATAATATAATTAAATATACGTAAATTCTAATTAGTATTCAAAAAAAAAATTTTGACTTTTTAAAAGTGGGTTTCAATTTTAAAAATACTAATTTTGAAATTATTTCCAATCAATGAAAAGTTCATCTCAAATTTTTTCAACTCTCACATATGATTCTGTCATTGTGGTCTCATTTTATTTCCATTTATTTATTTTTATTGGAAACAATACGAGTGAAAAGTTTTTAAAGTCACCCATTATTTCTCATTTTGGCCCAAACTAATTTTTGACAAGTAAACAGTGAGTGGTTTTTGGTAAAGTTTTTTTTTAGGTAATATTTTCTATCAGATTAATCATCTAATATATATATTTATCAGAGTGCGCAGCGGATAGCTTACACATATAACAAATTTTGAGGACGAAATTTTAAAAGGAGGAAAGATTGTAACAACCCAGATCTTTGGTTATTATGTAAAATTTATACTAATATTATTTAATCACGGTTAGGGAAAATATATAATTTATTATATATTATTATGTGTAATTTTATAAAATAATATAATTATTAGAAAATTTAGGGGTCAAAGTATAAATAAAATAAGTCGGATAAACTTGAATTAATGGGTTTAGTAGAAAGGCGACACGTGGCAGTTTGCTTGGGCATCACGAATTGAATTTGTATAAATGGGGGAGAAGTTGACTCAGTAAGAAGGAAAGAAATAAAAGAAAAAGAAAAAGAAAAAAAGAAGAGAAATGAGAGAAAAGAAAGGAAGAGAAAAGAGAGGAAAAATTAATGGAAGTTAAGAAGATCTTTGATGGCGGAAAGAAATAGTAAGGTATTAAAGTTAAGGTGAGTTATATTATACCTTGGGTTACCAAAATGTATTTTACTTATATTTTGACTTACCAAAATTTATTTTACACAAGTTATGTTTTCAATAAAAGTTATGTTTTATAAAGATTTTAGTTATGTGGTTTTATTTATGAACCCTATTTGCCTAAAAGGAAACCCATGGATTTGTTTGTTTATATTTTAAAGAATATTTGGCTATGACTTTATATGAAAATATGTTTTGTGAGTACCACCACGGGAGTCCCATGCCTTGGGGGACTTAAATAACCATTGGCTAGTGAGTCCCATGCCTTGGGGGACTTAAATAACCATTGGCTTAGTGATTGACCACTTTGTGGTCCAATGTTCGTCGTGGATCCATTGACCAGTGCAGTGCTTGGCACTTAGTGATGTACCGTGGTTATGGTTGTATGATACATTTGTTTTACTTTTAAAGAATATTTGGCTATGACCTTATATAAAAATATGTTTTGTGAGTACCACCACGGGAGTCTCATGCCTTGGGGGACTTAAATAACCATTGGCTTAGTGAGTCCCATGCCTTGGGGGACTTAAATAACCATGGGCTTAGTGATTGACCACTTTGTGGTCCCGTGTTTGTCGTGGATCCATTGACCAATGTAGTGCTTGGCACTTAGTGATGTACCGTGGTTATGGTTGTATAGTGATTTCCGTATTACATGTTAAATGATCTGAAGTATATATCAAATGATTTTCGTATTATATGTATCAAGCTCTTTTTGGCCAACTAATTATCCATGATGAATTTTATGCCTTATACTCTTAGTATAATATTTCTCACTCTGCCATGAGCTTATAGTTTTTTTTACCACTTTCAGGTGGCATGTCGGGACCAGCGTGTGGGTAGGCACAAAGCACTTTTATTGATGTATTTTTTAATGTAAATATTGGCCTTTTTGGTCAATACAGTTTGTAATAAAAATAGAAACTCTAATGAGTATTTTAGTACCCTTATTTAAATATTTCTTCCGCTTGCGTTTATTAATTTGTTTAAGATTTGGCCGGAGGTAACCTCGGTTACTGGCCATCACGATGCTTAACCTTTGGGTACGGGGAGCGGGTCGTGACAGGGGTGCTTAGGATTTTATTTGTTAGGTGTGTTTTGTCACGACATCACCAAAGGGGGAGATTGTTAGATTTTTATTCTTGGCAATCCCGTTTGACAAAATTCCTTTCAGTTGTATTTGTTTTCACACTTTTATTTCAGTGAGGCTATGAGTTTATTAGATGCAAATCCAACTCGAATCGAGCCTTGCAGAGAAGTTTGTGATGTTAATGCTTTCAAGTGCATTCAAAGTTGCTCGTCCGCTCGAGCGGACATTCCCCCGCTCGAGCGGAGAATGCTAAGTTCCAGAAGTTTGGTGAGTCTGCAAATATACTGTGATCCATGTTTTCACGCTCGAGAGTTCGTTTCCCCGCTCGAGCGTACACCCTAGTGTGGAACACGCCATATAGTGTCCTCGCTCGAGCGTCCATTCCCACACTCGAGCGGACCTCGCGATTTCAGATTCTATAAATTCGCAAGTTGCTCCAAATCTAGGATTACTCCTCCAGATCTTCTTTTTGAATATTAAGGTTTATATCTGAGGATATTTTGCTAGTTTTCTTTGATGTTTTGATTGAGTATTCAACTCATGGTTTAAAGAGAATACATCAAAGGATTATTTGTTTGTTCTACACAAAAGAGAGAGTTGTTCTTCGGTGGATTCTGAAGAATTCGAGCCTGAAGCTTTGGTGGATTCTAGAGTGGCTCATCGTCAAGACGATTCCGAGGTGAAGACGGGGTTGGAAGAGGCACATAGGGGTTGGTTCAATTTGGGCATGGATTCGCTAGGTAATTGAGAGTATGCATGTGTAATTCCTTTATATCTTTTTAGTGGATTGTTTTGTGGCTGTTGCCCGTGGTTTTTTTTATCACAATTGGAGGTGTTCCAATTGTGGTTTTTCCACGTTAAAATCGTTGTGTCGATTTGTCTTGATTGTTTGATTGAGATTGTTTTATTGCTTAAAATTGATACATAATCACAAATCAATATCTAATGGATTTCTAGATTTTTCACTATTTATATGAAGGTCATGTGATTGATAATGAAGTCCCCATTTATTCCATAATTTTGTTAGCGTATGCCAGCTCGTGTTAAAGCATATCAATCCGTTAGGATTTACCTTGATCCCCGAGCATCCATACAAGAAACTCAATGACGTGGTCTCTCTCTCTCTCTCTCTCAAATGAAATAAATGTCCCCAGCGTGGTGACATTTTGATCGACACCTTTGTCTCTAGCCACCAAGTCATTAGATCCTAGAGTCTCGCGACGCTATGTTGAAGAGCTCAACATACAGTCCTTCCTCCCTTGACTTAGGTAGTAGGGGCATGGTTTAAAATATCGCCGATACTGTAACGTAAAGGTATTTGGATCCTCCACTACGGATATGTGTACTTGTATCCCCAAGCGAACAAATCACAGTTGTATCAGCTGATACAACATATACTATTTCATATTGGTGTTGTATTGTTGTATTTGTCCTTATCGACTGATATGGCCATATTTTAAGTAATACAACCCTTATTTCAACTGATACAGTTTACATAACCTCTTTAGGTATACAACACACCCAAACTCGATCTAATCACATTTACATTATTTTTCTACCTTTCTCTTTTTTGTTTGCTACTCTCCACTTTTTTAAATATTGAGATCTCCTCATTGAAATCTTAATCTTTCAAGCTTATTCTTAACCCTACTTTATAAAATGGTTAATTTGTTATTAATTTTTTTATTGGTGTTTCCATTTCATGTAACTGGATAATAGATCCATTATGTCACGTATGCTCTTGAATTCCAATAACTTGTAGTTAGTGCATGTCCATTAGTATTGTTTTACCACAAATATTGTGATTAAGGGAAGCATTTAGAAAGGACGAGTTGGAACAACAATTTTGATTCCATTGATTCATGCATGAATGTTGAAAACTAAACCCTACTCCAAACCTATTGATTCACTAAGAATACCAGGAATGAAGACGTCAACAATATTCCACAGAACACGCAAAAGTTAGAGAATGAGCAAACTCACTCAAAGTTTCATAAATCATCAAAAGCTATTGAGCCACAAGGCTTACATCCTTATTTATAATAAATCTATTTTTTTTAGAACAAAAACTAATAAAATAGGAAAATGAAACCAAAACTTTAGGAAAGTTAATAATTTAGCATCTACACTAAGCCAAACTATTCCTAATTGCCTTTTACTTCGAAAATAGCTATAAAAAAAAAAAAAAATAGGGGTACTTACGTGTAGGTCCTAATAAATGGACTTATTGTCTAATAGGTCTTATGGAAAAAATTTGTCATAAAAAAAGTCACTAATTGTAGGTTTAGTGACAATTTATAAAAATCAGGACAAAAAAAAGTCACTAATTGTCAATTTATAGCAACATATATAAAAAATTGTCACAAAAAAATTATTTTTAGTGACAATTTTATCGAAACTTATTTTCAATAGGAATTAAGTCTAACTATTGAGATCTATTGGTAGTTTACCCAAAAAAATATTTCTAAAGTCACGGCTACATCATTCTAACCAGCTTGAGAAAACTCGTTGTCATCAAGTTTTCATTGCTCGAAATAATTTTATATGCCTATACTTGTCCACATCTACTTTGTATTTAAGATATTTTTTTAATATCCATTGACATAAATTTACTTGAATGGCCCACTGATAAGAAACTCATAGCTCATTGTTGACCCGAAATTTAATTTCACTACTAGGAGACTTTTGATCAAAATCATCTTTTAACGGGTTTTTGTTCTCTTCATTGGACACACAAAACATTGGCCTACATAGATGAACCACAAATAAAGGCTTGAATGATTATTAGTAGCCAACAACTTGTGCTACCTTATCATGCGAGACATGAAACCACTATCAAATAAAGGTTGGGACACTTTGGTGACTTCTTGGGCAACTTGATATCACTGCTGTTAACTTTTGTGGCTTTCTTCTAATGCATCAAGTATGAACTTGAGATTTATGTTTGTCATCTGTATTGATTTTTTCGCCCACAATTGGATTTGGGGTAGTAGACAGTAAGGTTGATTTACAACGGTTAAGTCTACGATATATTGTGCCATTGCGTTAATCGCATGAACCATCTGTTGAAGTCGTCCCTCCCATGGAACATACCTTGTTCTTTACAAATCTTCAACAATGGCACTCCAACCACATGGTTGATGGTGCTCTTCTTAGCACCATGATCAGGACTCTAATACCAACTAATGTAGGGAAGCATGTAGAAAGGATGAGTTCAACGATGTTGAGTCCGTTGATTCGCGCACAATGCCATAAACAAAACCTTCCTCTAAACTCGTTAATTCATCAAGAATATAGGGAATAAAGGCATCAACAATGGTTGATTCATATTCATTAATCAAAGTACAAATATTGTTGGAGAAAGAGTAAAGTAACTCAAAAGTTTCATTACATTGGAACTCATTGAGTTATAAGGCTTGCATAATTATTTATAATAAACCAAATTCTTGTAGAACAAAAAACTAATAAAATAGGAAAATAAAATCAACACATTTTAGGAACCTAATTAATTTAGCATCTTCTATATTAAATCAAAATAATTTTGATTCTCTATTATTTCCAAAATAGCCAAAAATAAAAATATTATTTTTAAAATCACACTTCTATCATATTGACTTGTGCTTGCTTCATTATTGTGAATTATGAATTATGAATTATCAATCGTAGTAGTTTCCCTAATTATCGTAGCAGTGATTCTCTTACCATATGAGCTTATCCACTTTTTGGCCACGAAATCAACATGAAATTCAACTCAACTATAGAAAATATATTTTTAGTTGTCACACTGTTGATGAAAACTATTAGAAAGATTCAACTTGTGATAAATATGATTAGAAGACTTAAAACATGCCTATCAATAAGTTTCTTTGGCATTTGCTAATACCTGGAAAAAAAAATAGAAGCCCAGTTTTCGAGTCCCATTACACAATGACCGATAATCTTGATAACTGTTACACGTGACCACGATCATTACACTACCTGATACTGTGATTTAAATCCATGATTGGGAGACTAGTGCGGTCAACCCTACTGCAGGTAGAGATTGTGCGGTATACTTATCCCAGTGAGTTATATAGTTGAATGAGTCCCACAAATATGGAGAAAGGTTGTGTCCCACAAATACAATATCTGTAATAAAAGCTGGTTTCCCTCTTCTCCCTCCTTATCTTCATGCTCCTTTTTATGGAAGGGTATCTTATCTGCTTCTGATCTTAATTCTAGTTATGATAATCTGCTCCTGAACAATCTAGTGCCGAAATTGGGATCGGGAACTGGTATTCTATTTTGGATAGATTCTTCGATCAATCCCAAACCTCTTTCTTTTGTTTTTCCAAGATTGTTATCCTTGTCCCTTCAAAAATTATTCTTCATATCCTAGATCTTCTCCTTTTCAGAAGTAGATCCATTCTGGAATCTCCATTTTTTTAGGAGCCTTTGTATTTAGGAAGTTCAGAAACTTCACGATCTTCTTCAAATTATCAATCACGCCCTCCCACGCTCTGATCACCAAGATAGGTTCCATTGGAATTTAGACAAATCTGGCAGCTTCATGGTTAAGTCTTTTTGCAATCATTATGAAGCTGCCTTGGAGGTGAGAATGATTCCAGTATACTTTTGTGGAAGAATGTTGCTCCACCTAAAGTAAAAAATTTCTATTGGTTATTGTTCAAAAAGAAAATTGCAACTCGTGAATTGTTGATAAAATGATAGCTTCTGTGTGTTCTGCCATCAACACTTTGAATCTGTGGACCACCTGTTTCTACACTACCACTTCTCTCAGTCAATTTGGTCTTCCATACTTTGTTGGTGGGAAATTGAATGGATTTGCCCCTTTTCCATTGTATCCCTTTCTCATTGGTGGTTTAACTCTACCTTCAAAAGCCTCAAGAGAATGAACTAGAAAGCTTTGTTCCTTAGTATCATTTGGAACATTTAGCTTTCTAGGAACAACATCATATTTAATAACTCTCAAGTGTGTTGGGATAAACTCATTAAAGATATTAAATTACACACAGCTTTTTGGACCAAATCAAATTCAGGTCTTTCAAGTTTCTTCATCCATGATTTCTTGTTTCACATACATGAAGTTCGGAAGATCAAATCCAAAAGGAGACTCTCCATTCCTTCTTGACTGGCTGCTAAATCTTCTAAAAAATTATTCCAGTTCGAGGTTGGGATCATTCAGTGATTTATTGTACTCCTTCTGTTATTTGTATTTCAGTTGTTTTCTTTTAGTGCTTTGGATTGGCTCCTTGCCTTCTATCTTTCCTATGTATGCTCTGGGTTTGAATCATGATTTTGTTTGATAGTTCAAACTTTCATGCTTTCTCCTCTTAGCTGCTTATTGTAACCTCTTCCCTTGGTACTTTGCATTGGTTCATCGATAAATTTCTCTTTTGTTGATCAAAAAAAAAAAAAAAAACTATATATATATAAAGTCGAATGATTCACTTGAGTCTTGCAGTCTAAATTCATATCCTGCATGGCAAAACTTCCTTGCTGGGCATATTATTTTCTGAATAAATCACTCAAACACTTGTCTTCATAAAAGATGGACATGTGAAGCCAAATGTAAATCTTCAATCTGATGTATACACGACAAATCATTGTGCAACTCATGGGAATAGGTCAGACATTCATATTTCCCATCCTTGCAGGATTGCTCATCACAAAGTGAGGATGGTGCTTGCAAAGTGTGAATTTGTTTTTTGGATCCGATGGATCTTTCTTGTGTCAGTCTTATCTTTTATGTGCTTTGGAGGGCCTTAAAATCATGTGTTCACACTCGCGGTGGTAGAGACTGGGTCTTCTATCATTTTTGCTTTATGATGGCACATTGATAGAAATTTGAGGGACATGACTGTTTCGGTGCATGTCTCTTCACAAAATTGAAAGCTTCTTTTCTCTACTCTATATTATACAAGTTAAAGTTTCATTCATCATTTTAATGTATTGTTATCCAAAATATTTTGGTTACCTAAGAATTGAAGGCTTAAAATTCAAAAAAAAATTTACAATTAAATTTTATCAACTGTCCAAATTCATTTAATTATTAAATGATCAAATTTATTTAATAGTATTCTGAAACCCCAAAAAAAAAAAAAAAAGAATCTCATATAGAGAAGTTTTCTTAGGAGTGGACTTGGAATGATTAGATTAGGCTCAATGTTGGGCCGAGCCGAGCTTGTGATGATACTTATATTCTTTCCATGTAATGCAATTCTATGATACTTTGTTTTTGTTAATTTTGGTTGACTATTAGATATAGATTTACTTTTTTGTGTTTTTCATATTTAAAATTAAAAAAAAAAGAGTTAGATATATGATGTTCTATAGCGATCCCGGTTGTCCCTTTACTGTTCTGTTGTATTCCGAACCCGGTTCCGTGGAGTTGGTAGTTATATCTATCTTGTTGCTATCCTTTAAATCCATTTGTTTGAGTTTTAGGATGTGTTGGGCTTGGTTGTTACAGGTTAGTAGAGCTTTGGCTCCCATGGTTGTTGTCCAGTTTTTGGATGGTCCGCTCGAGCGGGTCGTTTTGCACTCGAGCGGGGTTTGCACCCTTCCAGCATTTCGTGTCTCTGCAAAACTTCTGCAGATGTGTTTTCTACGCTCGAGCAAATTTCTTGCGCTCGAGCGGGCAGCGCTCGAGTGGGTAGTACAGTTTTGGTGTAAGTCCTGGGAAAGGGAAATCTACGCTCGAGCGAACTGGTTTTTGCGCTCAAGCGGATGTACTTTATTTTTGTGTATTGGCACTCAAGCGGACATTCTTGCGCTCGAGCGTGTCCAGATTTTTGTGCTTGACGCTCGAGCGTTTTGTTTTTCGCTCGAGCGGGAATGTCGTAAAACAGAGGGCAGCTGGGCATTTTTGAATCACTTTCTACACTTCCTCTCTCTCTAGAAACTCTCTTCTGTCTAGGTATTGATCTAGTAGGAGTGATTACCTCACCTTCGGTCTTTACGAAAGTTGGGTTGATCGTCGAGGGCTACGTTTTGATCCGAAAATATTGAGTTTTGGAGCACGTTGAGTTTCTTCATCTTCTTCCCTTGAACTCCGAATTTGAGGTAGGGATTCCTACTCACTCTTATGATCCTTGACATAGATTTTTGGTTGTTTTGATAAAATGTTAAAGTTGGGTTTGATTATGGGATCTAGAGTTTCAAAATGTATAAAAGGGAATTTACTATTTTGATTCTAAAATGTGTATTTTGGGTTTCAAAATAAGGATGTTGATGTGGGTTGTTGATATATAGGCCATTGGGCCAATGTTGGGAAATGGGGTAGAAAACCCTAATTTGTGGTGAAAATTGATTGGTATAATTAATTTGGGAAATTTGTGGACCTATGGAATTGTGTTGGAAATAATGAAATTGGCTCATTATATGGTAAAATAATGGAGTTGGATTTGTTAATCGCTCACTTTTGAAAACATTGATATTCTATCTGTTGAAACTTTTATTATCTATTTAGAAATAATTGCTTGGGCTACCGGTGGAGGGTAGTTTTGATTGTTGTAGACAATACATGATGATTAGGCAAATTGAAACTAATCAATTAGATATGTCATAGAGTATGACGGTTGATAGAATACATTAACGTTATGTATTGATTGATTGTGTATATGACCTATGTGTATATACGTTGTGTGTGTGAGAGAGGAGATAGGGGATGTACTCCACGGTTTAGGGGAAGATAGGGGATGGACCTCTAAACCAGATGTGTTTAGGAGGAGATAGGGGATGGACTCCATTGATACAGCTCATATGCTTGTCAGATAAAGTGTTGATACAGCTCATATGCTTATCTATGGAAGTGTTGATATAGCTCATATGCTTATCAGTTGAAGGGTGGATACAGCTTGTATGCTTATCTGTTGAGTTGTTGATATAGCTAGTAGGCTTACCTATTGTGTAATGAGAAACGTTTAATATGAGTCACTGTCTCATAAATGATTGGCCAGGTTCTGAGCCATTGATATGAATTATGAAACTGTTAAGAAATGGAAAGTGGAATGAAACATGGCCATAGTGATTATAAAATGGAAATGGGTTATGAATTGATTTATGGAAATTGAACATTTATCAATTGCTAATGTCTTAGTTATTGCTCATACTGTGTTTAGCATATCTCTACTGGGCGTTGGCTCACCCTATATGGGACATTATTTTCAGGTACAGGTAGCATGCCACCTCCAAGGATATAGCTTGGATGATGATGAGAGTTAAAGACTCTTTTGTTTATTTGTTTGTATTACATGTACATCAAGCCAAGGGCTTCTTTTGTATAGAGTTAGTACTCTTCTTTTGTGTAACCAAGTGTTGACTTGGAAAGCTGTAAGCCCGTAGGGCATTTGCTTTTGTTGTTAACATGTAATACTGTAGAAAGAACTACTCTGATGAATAGAAATGGTTGATTTCTCTTTTATATATAACATGTTTAATTGTTGGGTTTTATGTATTTTTTTGAGGGCGTTACAACTTGGTATCAGAGCGTATCGGGTTCGAATACTTTGGGTACGTGGGAAGTGATTAGTATCACAATGGGTTTGTCTCGCTTGATAGAGACTTAGATGTAGTGTCATATGCTATGTGTTTAATTGATAACATGCTTATGTGACTATGTGGGTATGGAATGTAGTTTCTAGGATGTTGATTGGATCCTTGGGTTTCTGGGAGTCTTGTTGGAAAAGCACTTGATCAATGCTGTTTCTAACCAGAACTCTAGTAACACCTCGGGACTATCAGTATCCGGAAATGAAATTCGTAATTGCTTACGTGATTATGTGCTTACGTGGAGTGAATTACAGTTGTCCATGCATTAGGACGCGAGTGTTATAGCTTCGGCACATTTGTGAATGTGCTAATAGTCTTGGTTACCTTTATTAGGATGTCAGGACGAGGACGTGGTAGGCGTGGTAGACGTGGTAGGCAGGAGATGCCTTTACCAGATGACGTTCCAGCAGTGCATGAAGGGGTTGGTCAGGCCAATGTGGTCGAGCCAGCGGGTCAGCAGGCTATGGGCACCTTGGCCCGAGAGATAGCGGGAGCTTTGGGTATTCTTAGAGCTGAGAATCAGGTTGCTGAGGCTGGACCTTCTTTCTTGAAGAGGGAGTTCTTCCGGTCTAACCCGGACGAATTTGTTGGGGATCCAAAAGAGCCCCTTAAGGCTGATGAGTGGTTGGAACAGATAGAGAAGACGTTCGAGATGCTTGGCATCGAGGACGGGGCTTTAAAGGTGACCTTGGCATCCTTCCAACTGAAGGGAGACACGGGTCAGTGGTGGACGTACGAGAAGGGTCGTGTTGGTAATGCATGGGAGGCGTTTGTGAGTGCCTTCCAGGAGAAGTTTTTGTCTTCAGCTGCTAGGGAGAAGCTGAGGGAGCAGTTCTGCCAGCTTAAACAGTAGGGCTTGTCAGTGGCCGAGTTTGAGGCTACTTTTACTAGTTTGTCCAGGTTTGCACCTGAACTTGTGGCGTCTGAGGAACGTCGTTGCTTTGAGTTTGAGCGGAAGCTGAAGCGTGGGCTCAAGTTGAGGATTGGAGGGTCGTTTATCTGGGAGTACAGACGTTTGGTTGATGCTGTAGCTCATATGGAGCTCATGATGCAAGAGGAGGATGAGGGGCAGAGAGGCTCCAAGAGGAGCCAAGATGGTCAGGGTGATGGCAGGAGACAGAGGGGTTCTAACCTTCTACAGTCTCAGGGTGGTTTGGCTAGATCGACCTTCCCAGTGCCGAGTGCAGGTTCTGGGAGAGGTAGTCAAGGAGGCTTGACTTGTTTTGCATATGGCCAGCTGGGTCACAAGTCTTCAGTTTGCCCGCAGAAGGGAAGAGGTCAGCGAGCTGCTTCTTCTTCAGCTAGACCTCAGGGCCAAAGTCAGGGCAGGGGCCAGCCTTTGTCTTGCTATCAGTGTGGTCAGCCTGGGCACCTGAAGAGGTTTTGCCCACAGTTGAGTGCCACCTCGGCAGCGTCTGGTTCTAGGCAGACGCAGAGTTATCAGCCAGCTCAGTCTGTGCAGGCTTCGAGGGCCAATCCGGGAGCTTCGTCGTCCCAGTCTGTGCAGCAGTCTTTTGCTCCTAGGGGTGAGCAGGTAGATCAGGGGCCTACAGGGCGCGTGTATGCTATTACCGCGCAGGACCTAGTATCGGCTCCATCAGTTGTGAGAGGTACATTTCTGTTTTGCAACTCGGTTGCTAGTGTATTGATTGATACGGGTGCATCTCATTCTTTTGTATCTACTGCATTTGCATCTGTGTTGGAGTTGGAGTTGGCACTATTAGCATCTCCTGTTTGTGTAGTATCACCCATTGGGGGTGAATTGATTTTGAAACATGGATGTAGAGGTTGTGATATAGAGGTCGCCGACCGTGGGCTTCCTTTTCCCTTTGTTGTTATGCTCATGAAGGGCTTTGATGTTATTTTGGGTATGGACTGGCTATCGTCATACCGGGCCATTATTGATTGCTACCGCCAGAGGGTCACAGTTTGTACCTTGAGCGGGGAGTGTTTCCATTTCTTGGGGGATCGGGTTGGTAGTGTGTTGCCACCGATGTATGATCCGCGAGGGCGGAGTGAGCTTAGTGGTCTACTTGCTAGCTTCATGAGTAGTGAGTGTGATGAGACCCAGACTGTGTTATCGAGAGTGGTTTGTGAGTATTCGGATGTATTTCCCAAGGATCCCGTTAGCTTGCCACTTCACCGAGAGATAGAGTTCTCTATTGATTTAGTGCCCGGCACGGCGCCGATTTCTATGGCACCTTATCGTTTTGCCCCAGCTGAGTTGAGTGAGTTGAAGACTCAGCTCCAGGAGTTGTTAGATAAGGGTTTTGTTCGCCCTAGTGTGTCGCCGTGGGGAGCACCGGCCCTCTTTGCTAAAAAGAAAGATGGTGCCTTAAGATTGTGTATCGACTACCGGAAGTTGAATCGGGCTACGGTTAAGAATAAGTACCCTATGCCCCGTATAGATGATTTGTTTGACCAGTTGAAGGGTTCCCATTGTTTCTCTAAGATAGACTTGAGATCGGGTTACCACCAGTTGAGGGTCACGGAGGAGGATATTCCGAAGACGGCATTCCGTACGCGGTATGGCCATTACGAGTTTCTGGTGATGCCATTTGGGCTTACCAATGCACCGGCAGTCTTCATGGACTTGATGAACCGGATCTTCCGGGAATTCTTAGATCGCTTCGTGGTCGTTTTCGTGGATGACATTCTGGTTTATTCACCTTCTGAGGAGGAGCACGGGGCACACTTGAGAGTGGTGCTTGAATTGCTTAGAGCCCATAGATTGTATGCCAAATTTGGGAAGTGTGAGTTCTGGCTAGAAGAAGTCAAGTTCTTAGGCCATGTGGCATCCGGGGAAGGGGTGTCTGTTGACACATCCAAGGTAGAGGCAGTGCAAGATTGGGCATAGCCTAAGAGTGTGTTTGAGATCCGCAGTTTCCTGGGATTAGCTGGGTATTACCGCCGGTTTGTGAAAGATTTCTCCAGGCTAGCTTCGCCGTTGACTAGATTGACGCGGAAATGGGTCAAGTTTGTGTGGAGTGAGACTTGTGAAAAGTCATTCCAAGAGTTGAAGGTTAGATTGACCACCGCTCCGGTTTTGATTATTCCGGAGAGAGGGTTGGGTTATGCGGTTTATTGTGATGCCTCACGAGAGGGTTTGGGTTGTGTGTTGATGCAAGAGGGGAAAGTAGTAGTTTATGGCTCACGTTAGTTGAAAATACACGAGAAGACTTACCCTACACACGACTTAGAGTTAGCAGCCGTGATTTTTGCCTTAAAGATTTGGAGGCACTACCTTTATGGTGAGAGGTTCGAGGTGTTCTCGGACCACAAGAGTTTGAAGTACCTGTTTACACAGGGGGACTTGAATTTGAGGCAGAGAAGGTGGATGGAGTTCATTGAGGACTACGATTTTGAGTTGCACTATCACCCGGGAAAGGCCAATGTTGTGGCCGATGCCCTTAGCAGAAAATTCATTAGTGATGTAGCTTGTATAGCCATCCGGGAGTGGGAGATGTTGGGTGCACTTGGCGAGTTTGATTTGCTTCTGGGCGAATCCGTTGACGCTGCGGCCTTGTTTTCTGTTGTTGCACAGCCTACCCTTGTGACTCGAGTGTTAGAGGCGCAGAGAGGTGACCTTGAGGTAGAATCCCTCCGAGAGAAGATCTCCAGTGGGAAGGTTGAGAAGGGTTTGACGGTGTATCCCGACCAGAGTGTGAGATACCGAGACCGTTTGTTTGTACCGGAGTCTTGCCGAGAGGAAGTACTTCAAGAGTTTCATCATTCACACCTTGCAGTGCACCCGGGAGGCACTAAGATGTATCGTGATTTGGGTCACCAGTTTTGGTGGCGGGGTATGAAGAGAGATGTGGCAGTTTTCGTGTCTAAGTGCCTTACTTGTTAGCAAGTGAAGGCCGAGCATCAGAGGCCAGCGGGTTTGTTGCAACCCTTGCCTATTGCCGAGTGGAAGTGGGAGCATGTCATTATGGACTTCGTTGTAGGTCTTCCGAGGACTCAGCGGGGTAGTGATGCTTTTTGGGTGGTTGTAGACCGGTTGGCTAAGTCGGCGCATTTTATCCCTATGCGCGTGAGAGATTCGGTGGATCATCTTGCCGACTTGTATATTCGGGACATAGTGAGATTGCACGGGGTCTTAGTGACGATCGTCTCAGATAGAGATCCTCGTTTTACTGCTAGGTTGTGGCAGAGTTTGCAGAGTGCCCTGGGCACTAAGTTGACCTTTAGTACGGCTTATCACCCTCAGACTGACGGGCAGTCCGAGCATACTATTCAGATCCTTGAGGATATGCTTCAGGGTTGTGTCCTTGAGTTTAGCGGGACGTGGGAGAGGCACTTGCCACTTGCCTTTGGTGGAGTTTGCCTACAACAACAGTTTTCAGTCTAGCATCGGTATGGCACCGTTTGAGGCCTTGTATGGCCGACCGTGTAGGTCTCCAGTTTGTTGGGCCGAGGTGGGTGATGCACCTTTGTTGGGTCTGGAGTTGGTTAGGGAAACGACGGAGAAAGTTGAGCTTATCCGTAGGAGGCTTGTTACAGCCCAGAGTCGCCAAAAGAGTTATGCCGACCGTAGGAGGAGGCCTTTGGCGTT
This sequence comes from Camellia sinensis, assembly GCF_055761805.1. Classification (NCBI taxonomy): domain Eukaryota; kingdom Viridiplantae; phylum Streptophyta; class Magnoliopsida; order Ericales; family Theaceae; genus Camellia; species Camellia sinensis. The sequence continues at coordinate 167,521,483 of NC_138970.1, forward strand.
TGAGATAGGTGATCATGTTTTCTTGAAAATATCACCTAGGCGAGGTTTGATAAGGTTTGGGAAGAGTGGGAAGTTATCCCCTCAGTTTATCGATCCCTTTGAGATCCTTGAGAGGATTGGGGAGGTTGCTTATCGTTTGGCTTTGCCACCGCAGTTGTCCGGAGTGCATGACGTGTTTCATGTGAGTATGCTTTGGAAGTATGAGCCGGATCCATCCCATGTGTTGGATTGGACCGACTTGGAGGTAAATGAGGATGCCTCGTATGAGGAGAGACCGGTTCGGGTCTTGGATAGGCGGGATCAAGTCCTGCGTGGCAAGACTATCCCCGTGGTAAAAGTTTTGTGGAAACATCACGGAGTGGAGGAAGCCACTTGGGAACGTGAGGTGGATGTCCGTGAGAATTACCCGGACTTGTTTGTTGATGTGTAATCATGTATTGAAATTTTGTAATATTGTGGAACTTTAAGAGCATTACATATGTCTTAAGTTGGACAACATGGTATATATTTTGATTTATGAAAGTATGTTGTAGAACTTGCCTTATGATGGAAGTTGATTTTAACATTGTATATGTTAATGATGTTTAGGAATGCAAAAATACATTTTGGCATTGAAAATGAGTTGAAATTGGTAAATTTCAGGGGAATGCATGTTGATAATGCAGGTTGTTATGTAAAATGAGAAATGCCTCGTGAAAAGAGATGGGATTGACCGGTAATGGGTCGGAATGTTTAATATTATGTTGTAATATTGTTGGGAATGGCGAAAACCTGTTTTTGAGAAACTTGTGTTTAATTTCGGGGACGAAATTCTTTAAGGGGGGGAGGTTATAGCGATCCCGGTTGTCCCTTTATTGTTCTGTTGTATTCCGGACTCGGTTCCGTGGAGTTGGTAGTTGTATCTATCTTGTTGCTATCCTTTAAATCCATTTGTTTGAGTTTTAGGATGTGTTGGGCTTGGTTGTTACAGGTTGTTAGAGCTTTGGCTCCCATGGTTGTTGCCCAGTTTTTGGATGGTCCGCTCGATCGGGTCATTTTGCACTCGAGCGGGGTTTGCACCCTTCCAGCATTTCGTGTCTCTGCAAAACTTCTGCAGATGTGTTTTCTACGCTCGAGCGGGTAGCGCTCGAGCGGGTTTGTTGGCGCTCGAGCGGGTAGTACAGTTTTGGTGTAAGTTCTGGGAAAGGGAAATCTACGCTCGAGCGAATTGGTTTTCGTGTTCGAGCGGATGTACTTTATTCTTGTGTCTTGGCGCTTGAGCGGACATTCTCGCGCTCGAGCGTGCCCAGATTTTTGTGCTTGACGCTTGAGCGTTGTGCTTTCCGCTCGAGCGGGAATGTCGTATAACAGAGGGCAGCTGGGCATTTTTGAATCACTTTCTACACTTCCTCTCTCTCTCTCTTGCATTCTAAAAAGATATTTTGAGAGCCTCTCTCTCTAGAAACTCTCTTCTCTCTAGGTATTGATCTAGTATGAGTGATTTCCTCACCTTCGGTCTTTACGAAAGTTGGGTTGATCGTCGAGGGCTACGTTTTGATCTGAAAATATTGAGTTTTGGAGCACGTTGAGTTTCTTCATCTTCTTCCCTTGAACTCCGAATTTGAGGTAGGGGTTCCTACTCACTCTTATGATCCTTGACATAGATTTTTGGTTGTTTTGATAAAATGTTAAAGTTGGGTTTGATTATAGGATCTAGAGTTTCAAAATGTATAAAAGGGAATTTATTATTTTGATTCTAAAATGTGTATTTTTGGGTTTCAAAATAAGGATGTTGATGTGGGTTGTTGATATATAGGTCATTGGGCCAATGTTGGGAAATGGGGTAGAAAATCCTAATTTGTGGTGAAAATTGATTGGTATAATTAATTTGGGAAATTTGTGGACCTATGGAATTGTGTTGGAAATAATGAAATTGGCTCATTATATGGTAAAATAGTGGAGTTGGATTTGTTAATCGCTCACTTTTGAAAACATTGATATTCTATCTGTTGGAGCTTTTGTTATCTGTTTAGAAATAATTGCTTGGGCTACCGGTGGAGGGTAGTTTTGATTGTTGTAGACAATGTATGATGATTAGGCAAATTGAAACTAATCAATTGGATATGTCATAGAGTATGACGGTTGATAGAATACATTAACGTTATGTATTGATTGATTGTGTATATGACCTATGTGTATATACGTTGTGTGTGTGTGGGAGGAGATAGGTGATGTACTCCACGGTTTAGGGGAAGATAGGGGATGAACCTCTAAACCGGATGTGTTTGGGAGGAGATAGGGGATGGACTCCACTGATACAGCTCATATGCTTGTCAGATAAAGTGTTGATACAGCTCATATGCTTATCTATGGAAGTGTTGATATAGCTCATATGCTTATCGGTTGAAGTGTGGATGCAGCTTGTATGCTTATCTGTTGAGATGTTGATATAGCTAGTAGGCTTATCTATTGTGTAATGAGAAACGTTTAATATGAGTCACTGTCTCATAAATGGTTGGCCAGGTTCTGAACCGTTGATATGAATTGTGAAACTGTTAAGAAATGGAAAGTGGAATGAAACATGGCCATAGTGATTATAAAATGGAAATGGGTTATGAATTGATTTATGGAAATTGAACATTTATCAATTGCTAATGTCTTAGTTATTGCTCATACTGTGTTTAGCATATCTCTACTGGGCGTTGGCTCACCCTATATGGGACATTATTTTCAGGTACAGGTAGCATGCCACCTCCAAGGATATAGCTTGGATGATGATGAGAGTTGAAGACTCTTTTGTTTATTTGTTTGTATTACATGTACATGAAGCCAAGGGCTTCTTTTGTATAGAGTTAGTACTCTTGTTTTGTGTAACCAAGTGTTGACTTGGAAAGCTGTAAGCCCGTAGGGCATTTGCTTTTGTTGTTAACATGTAATACTGTAGAAAGAACTACTCTGATGAATCGAAATGATTGATTTCTCTTTTATATATAACATGTTTAATTGTTGGGTTTTATGTATTATTTTTTAGGGCGTTACAGGACCCTTTTGTTTTGTGTTTTTTTTTGGCTCCTTTGTTCAAAAAGTAAATAATGAATCACATGGGCTAATTAGAAAATTGGGCCTTCCCAAATTTCGAGGCCTAAAGCTTGGGCTTAGCTGGCCTTATGGTCTAGCCGGCTTTGGGGGCACGTGATCAAGAAACGTAAGTTGGAAGTTAGATTCGAAAATACCTTAAACTTAATTGAAAAGGACGTTTGTGGGTCAAAAATGCAAAACAACCACTAAACCACTTGGGGAGCGGTACGGGCAGCTTGCTCATGCCTAACAGAACTCCTGGGAATAGATGACATGTGATTATGACGTGTAGGTTGGGAGTTAGACCTAAAAATGCTTTAAACTTAATCGAAAAATGGCGTTAGGGGTCGAAAATGCAAACCAGTCCCCGAACCAGTCGAGGGATGGCATGGGCAGAGGTTGAAAAAGTAATTCTATTTTTATTTAGAATTGCAAAAGTTATTTTTGAATTTTCAGTATATATATATTTTTTATTTTAAGTGAATTTTATTAATATTTTAATTAAAAATTTTAATTTTTAAATTCAATTAATCTAGATATAATTAAAAAGTAAAATATTTATAAAAAAATCAGTAAATACAAAAAAAAAAAGAATTTTTTTTTATATTTTTATATTTGGTGTAATTTTAATTTTTTGAATAAAATTTATACTTTTAAATGTATTTAAATTTTGTATTTTTTTTTCTTCTTCTCAAACTAAGTCATAAAACTCTAATAAAATAAAAATTATAAACAATAAATAATAATTAAAAAATATTAATTTAACAAGCATAACATATTTTTCATATCTACACAAAAAAAAAAGTAGGAACAAATTTTTTCACAAAATTGTACCTTAATTTGAAATTCCCTCTCAAAATTTTGCCCCTCCTACTTTCTCAGGTCACTTTCGCTCCCTCTCTCTCACATAACTACTTGCTCTCATTCCTCCTCCCTCACGGACGATTTTGTTGCTCCCATTCCACCACTGCACCGCTTGAAATCCAAAGTTGACACCACTGATTCACGAACTTGGACTATTTCATTATGACCAGGTAAGTTGATTTCTCTTTCTCTCTGTGGATCTTATTCTCTGCCCTAATTTCTCACAAATCGACTCCCTCTCTTAGTAATCTCTACCTCACACATTTTCACCGCTCTGTAATCACTACCGCACCACGCCATCGTTGGCACCGTCTCTCTCAATACAATGGAACCCCCTCTGTCACCACAGTCCCCACATTCGCACGACCCATCGCTACCGCTAGCCAATCCCACCGGTAAGCCCACTTTCCATTGCTTTTGTTGTCCCTCTACATCCTCTCTTGCTTCCTGCCATCGTGCCCTTATCTCTCTCTCTCTCTTAGCCACCATATTTCGTTATGGGCATATGTTAATTTCTAGATTTGATAATTTGAGGAGTATTTTGTGTTGGTACTTCTCATTTATGTTTCTTTGATCAATTGCAAATTCAGTTAAACAGACAATATATTTATGTTGGATGTACAAATGAATTATTGGAAGAAAAAACCTACTGTGAACTAAGAATTTGGGTATTGTGTTGTAGTCTATTTAATTAATTTATTGACTTGCATTGCTATAATGTGTGTAATTTCTTAGGTATGATTGGTTTTGTATATTATTTGAACAAGAGAAAAAGGACTAACAAGACACCTCACAACAAAAAAAATGTATGCAATTAGTCCACCAAAACAAACATTAATCATCTTAAAACCTCTTGATTGATGTTTAAGGGTAAAGGGGTAGTAGTTCAAATCTGGTTTCAGGTTTTTAGTTTTATTTATTACTATTATTATTATTATTATTATTATTATTATTATTATTATTATTATTATTATTATTATTATTATTATTATTTTGATTTGGTATGATTATAGCGACCTCGGTCTTTTCCCATTTGATTATGGTATCCGGACTTAGGTTCCGTAGATTCTGTCATTGTATAACGGTTGTTGTCATCTTTTATTTTCTCATTTGGAGTTATAGGATGTGTTGGGCAGGGTTGTTTCAGGTTGGTTGGGTTCGGAAACCAAGTGTTGCTGTCCAGTTTTTTGGGTTGTTCGCTCGAGCGAGGACTTGGTCGCTCGAGCGAGGGTTGTTTTTGTGTCTGGTGGCTCGAGCCAGATTTTATTCGCTCGAGCGAGCGATTGCGTCTAGTTTAGGCCTGAGGGCAGTGTTTCTTTGCTCAAGCGAGATTTCCTTAGCTCGAGCGAGCATTCTGTCGCTCGAGCGTGCTCTTGGGTTGCAGACCTGAAGCATTGCATTCTTGGCTCGAGCGAGCTTTTCTTCGCTCGAGCGACGGTTTCGTGTGTCTGGTCGCTCGAGCGACCAAGTGTTCGCTCGAGCGAGCCTATCGGGTTTATATACGCAGCAGCGGTTTTTAAAACGTTTTTTCACATTCTTTTGATCCTAAAACCCTAGTTCCGAGTTCTCTCTCCCTTTACTCACCTTCTTTCTTAGGTTTCATCACCTTTTAGGGTGTTTCTACCCTAGTTGCTTTATTAAAAAGATAGAGTGAGTCGAGAGCTTCGTTTTAATCTGAGAGTTTGTAGTTTCGGAGCACTTTGGTTTTGGGTCATCATCTCCGTCTTCTCCATTCGGGTTATTTTCTTCGAGGTAGGGATTTCCTACTCCACCTTATAAGTTTTGTTCTAAGTTTTGGTATTTTGATATGTTGGGGGTACTTTGGTAATTTTGGGAAAAACCCTAGTTGTATTAATAAATTAATTTGTATAATTAATTTAAGGAAATTGGGGAATTTGGTTAAATTCATGAAATTGAGGAATTCATTGATTAAATGGTGTAGTTGGATAATTTAAATCACTCGCCTATTGAATTGTTGATATATTTATTTCCAGCCTAGAAATAACTGTTTTGGGCTATCGGTGGAGGATAGTCGTGTTTGTTGTAGACATTGCATGTGGATTAGGGAAAATTGAAACTAATCAATTTGTTTAAGTCATAAATTTAGACTATTGAATTAATACAGAAAAGACATGTTTTGATTGAGCATTGCATATGCATATTGTTTGGGAGGAGATAGGGGATGTACTCCACGGTTTAGGGGAAGATAGGGGATGGACCTTTAAACCGGATTTTGTTTGGGAGGAGATAGGGGATGGACTCCATTAGCATCACTATTATGTGTGCTTATTATATTGAAGTGTTTTTACATGTTATTGATACAGCACTAAAATGTGTATCAAACGGGAAGTATGAAGTGTTTTGATATGAGCCTGAGTCTCATCTATGTTGTTGATATTGGAAGTAATGTGAATATGTTATATAGTTCACTGTTGTAAGTTTGGCCAGGTTCTGAGCCTTATTGATAATAATGGGAATTGAAACATGTCATAGACGTTAGTGTCATGAGACTGTATTAAGTTATAATTGATTATCTTGGTTAACCATCTATTGAATGCTATAGCTTTATTCAATGCTTATATTTGGTTTAGTATTTTTCTACTGGGCTGTGGCTCACCCTTTACGGGAACATCATTTTCAGGTTCAGGTGTGTAGACACCCCATTTTTGACCGTCCTCAAGACTTGGACGTCACCGTTTGAACACTCGGTGATCATCCATGTTTGTGTTCGTTTGGAGTTCCCGGAAGCCTCGGCTCGGGCGCCCTGCCTCAGGATCTCCGAACTTGACCGTTTAGTGTCTGGTCTTGCACCGAACACTTGCGTTTTGCCTTGGAAGGGCAGGGAATGCCTTGTGAGACATCCTCACACCCCACCGGCAATGGCTAGAGGCCACCGGCTGGTCTTTTGCTGCTATCGGCACTTTTGTTTGCCGGTCGGCATAGGTTGTTGCCGGTCGGCACTGTTTTTTGCCGAAATGGCATTTTTGGGCAGCCGACCACTGTTCATCCACTTTATGGAGATATTTTGTGCCAGCTGTGATAGCTGGCACCAACTCTTCCCCCCTCCATACACGTGTATGGAGGGATCTCCCTCTAAGCAAGCTTGTTGTATAAGCTTTGCAAGAGGGAGCCTTATAAGAGGAGGGCCTTCCTCTTTGATCTAGGTTAGACTCTTGCAACCAAAAACCAGACCTTGGAGATATAGATACATATTATCTCTATACCTCCCTCTCTCTCCTCCTTTGTGTGTGTTTCTTAGCTCAAAAGGTGGTTTTTACCGTACTTTTGCACCATTACACACACAATCACACCTTACTCCGAGATTGAGGGACTTGGGAGGTTGTTTCTTGAGTTTTTGGACTGGTTTTGATCAAAAGAAGGAGGCTAGGCCATTTTTTCTTCAAAGGTTCTTCAAGGGTGAGCATCTTGATTTATATTTCCCAAACTTGCAATAGTTTTTTACCTATCTTGCTTGCTGTTTTAGCCCTTGTGTATAACATAAAAAGGGCTTGTATTTTCCTGCTCTAGCACTTTCATTAAGGTCATTTTGTGGTTTGAGTGCAAACTCACCCTTCTAGGCCTTGTTTGGTCCATTTTGGTGCCTCTTTGATAAGGTTTTGTTCACTTCAGTGTTTTGGTCCTTTGATCATTGAAAATCAGTGTATTTTTAGTGTCAAAAAAGTTGGTTTGAAGTCTTGCATAGGGGAGGGACACCCCTCTCCCTTCATGGTTTTGTTTCCTTGCTTTTTGGGCTCAAAAGGGTAGCATGTGTGCTTGATGATTCTTGGCCTCATTTCAGAAGTTTTTTAAGTGTTTTAGATCATATGTAACCTCTGTTTTTGGTCGGATTTGTGCCTCCTTGTATGCTTGTAATACTTGCTTTGTATTGCTCCATTTTGCTTAAAAGCGCATCTCATGATTAGGCCATGATTCTTGTGTGTGTTGGCTTAGTTCCATGAAGCTTTTAGTGTTGTTTTTCCATGCTTAAAATCTGTTGGTTATCCATTTGGTCATGCTTGACATGTTTGTTAGGGTTGCTTTGTATTATGGCCTTGAAAGCTTTGAGCATGTTGACCTCTAGCATGCATGGTTGTGATTATCCTCATGATTTGACATCATCTAGGATCACATTTTAGCCCAAGGATCATTATTGTATGTGTGCATGCATGGTCTCTTTTATGCCTTGAGGGTGTACCCTCTTATGCTTAGGAATGAGCCTTAGTGCATATGCCTTTTGGGAGTCATCTTTAGCTGCCATACTAGGAGGTTTTGGGGTCCCATTTTGCATAAAAAAAAATCTGTCCTTACTTGTCTTAATCATGCCATAGCTTGGTCTTGTTGTTGGAAGTAAAGTGGCCCTTTTGGCGCCTTAGCCTCGGGTCTATTAGCTTGCATGTTGGCATGAGTTGTTTGTCCATCATTTTGAGCACTCTTGGTGCTGTTTTGAGGTGAATAAAGGTCCGCACCTTTATCATTTTAAGGCCCCTTTGCATGCTTATCTCATGTTGATTGCATGATTGTCCCATTAATGTGCTATTCCATGCTAACTTTATGGCAAATTGGTTCATGTTTGTATCTCAATTATATCTTGCATGTTAACATTACATACTTGTCATGTTTTGTTGCATGATATTTGGCATATCTTGCATAATTAGCATCATGTTGTATTTTGAGTCTTGCGAGCATAACATGCATTGCATCATTTGGCTTGGGGTGTCAAGCCAAATATGAGGGTCAAGGGACATTCATACTCTAAGTGATGTAATGTACCTTGATTCTCGGTCACCGGGGCCTTTGACTTCGACATGATAAGGCTTCGGATCTCATTTTGTCTGTTGCATGCATCCTTACATTGAGTGGCGAATTTGATCCCTTGGGTCATCATGCTCCATTGATGGCTCAAAGATCGAGGGTTGTACTTCTTTGAGTTCAAAACATGATAAGAAGCACAACCATGCCCACATGTACCTGAGAACCCCATGCCATGCACTGTCTGTTCTCTGTTTGCTGTCAAATTGTCTTCTGCAAGAAGTTTCTGCCGACCGACAGAATTCAGTGCCGACCGGCAATATCTGGAGTGCCGAGGAATCCAACAAATGCCGTTGGGAATTGTGAAGTGCCGGTGGGAATTCTGTCCGGCCGGTGGTGCTCTGCAGGATGCAAGGAACATGCTCCAGTACTTTGGCAATTTTCAAAAAGACAAGGCAGTACAAACAGAGGCGGCAGGAGTACAGTATGGGTTTTCCGGGCGAGACGGATTCGAGCATGCATCATTCGCGCACCCCGAGGCAGAGGCTGCGGCTACCCTCTTCTTTCCTTTTCCATCTTTTCTTTTAAATTAAATCAGAAATTTTGTAATAATTTTATTTGTTTATTATTTTGGGACTGTAATATTTATTTGGGCCCTCCGAGTGAGGGCAAATCTGTAATAAGTGTGTGTGGGTGGTGTGTATGTCTTCCAATCCCCATTTCTTTCTTCCCTTTTATTTACCCGCTTATGATGGTAGATTAGGGCATTTTTTGAAATTAGCATACCTTATGCTATGCATGCGTGCATCCATGCATTTGTATTGCATACATTAGGCTCGGTACATCACGCTAACCGCATTTGTATTTCAAATTCTAAACCGAATATGTGATAATTGTGCATTTTCACATACCATGTTTAGGGCTAGCCGAGCCTGCCTAGATCGCATTTTGCATGTGATGCATTAGCCACTTTTAACATGAACTAGGACATGCATGTTTGCTAACTGGTTTACTGTTTTGGCACGGAGTACAATGTAAGTATTTTTGCTTTAGCATCCAGCATGCATGTGAGTGTTGCCATAATAGTATGCTTACCATGCAGCTAAGTGCTTACATGAGATAAACTGCTTGAATGCCTGTGGGTGGAGGTCAAATTTCTTAAATTGGGATAATGCGTTAAAACTGTGAATTTTAAGCCCACTAGATAGTGGCAAAACCATCTTTTCCAAAAGCCCACTTGAGGGTGGCAAAATCTGCATTTTAGCCTACTTGCGAGTAGCAAACCATTTTCAAAACGAACATAAAATGTTTTATTTCCAATTTGGGCGATTTGGTCTATACTTGGTATAAGAACATAGTAATTCTAGACTAATAATTGGTATAAGAACATATAACGTTTTCAAAACCGGATATCACGGTTAGTAGAGGCCGGTCTTCGGACCGGGCGAAAGGGGGTGCTCATAGCTGACCTTCCCCGATCGTACCCAAGCTCCCGAGCTAAGACAACTCCGGTGATGACGGACATGTGGCCTTCGGCACCGAGTCAGGGTTTCCTAAATTTCCCCATTTTAAAAATATTTAGGTGGCGACTCTGTATCTGGCAAAGCAGTCCATGTTTGGCACTACTTTTTCAAAAATCTGTTTCTCAAAACGATTTGCCAGATTTGGACTCTTTGATTTAGATTAAGAACCGTGACACAAGTCGAGTCCGAACTGTAGTAACCCCAAATGAACAGAATGGGACTCACCCTCCCGGGGCGTTCGGGGACGTCTACAAGGTGATAAGCTACCTCCAAGGACTTAGCTTGGGAGGATTTGGCTTTTGGATTTGAAGAAGACTATCTTTAGTTAATTGTTTCTATTTGTTAGTACATGTAAACATTCAAGCCTAGGGTTTTACTTGTATTGAGTTAGAACTCATATTTTTGTGTCCAAGTGTTGGCTTGGAAAGATGTTAGCCCGTAAGGCATTTAATTTGATGTTACATGTAATGCTTTTATGTAGTAATACTCTAATGAATGAATTAATAAATTGTTTTCTTTAAATAATGCATGTCAATGATATATATATATATATATAATGGGTTTATTTTGAGGGCGTGACAACTTGGTATCAGAGCGTACCGGGTTTGAATACTTTGGGTACGTGGGAAGTGATTAGTATCACAATGGGTTCGTCTCGTTTGATAGAGACTTAGTGTAATGTTATATGCTTACATGATAACATGTTTATGTGACTATGTGGGTATGGAATGTAGTTCCTAGGATGTTGATTGGACCCTTGAGTTTCTAGTAGTCTTGTTGGAAAGGCACTTGATCAATGCTGCTTCCAACCGGAACTATAGTAACGTTTCGGGACTATCATCATCGAGGAATGAAATTCGTAGGTGCTTATGTGATTATGTGCTTACGTGGAATGAATTATTGTTGTCCAATGCATTAGGACGCGAGTGTTTAGCTTCGGCACATTTATTAATGTGCTAACGTCTTTGTTTCCTTTATTAGGATGTCAGGACGAGGACGCGGTAGGCGTGGTAGGCCGGGTAGGCAGGAGGTGCCTGTGATAGAGGAGATTCCGGCAGTTCATGAGGGAATTGGCCAGGCCAATGTGGCCAAGCCAGTAGGCCAGCAGGCTATGGGTGCTCTAGCCCGAGAGATAGCAGGGGCATTCAGGGAGTCAGTAGGCATTCTCAGAGCTGAGAATCAAGCTCGGGTTGTTGTTGCGGATGCAGGACCTTCCTTTCTGAAGAGGGAGTTCTTCCGGTCTAACCCGGATGAATTTGTGGGTGATCCTAAAGAGCCGCTTAAGGCAGATGAATGGCTCGAACAGACAACAAAGACGTTTGAGATGCTTGGCATCGAAGACGAGGGGTTGAAAGTGACCTTGGCATCTTTCCAGCTGAAGGGGGATGTGGGTCAGTGGTGGAAGTTCACTAAGGGTCGTATAGGAGGTACATGGGAGGCTTTTGTGAATGCTTTCCAGGAGAGGTTCTTATCTCCAGCAATTAGGGAGAAGCTAAGAGACCAGTTCTGCCAGCTTAAGCAGTCGAGTTATTCAGTGGCCGAGTTTGAGGCTGCATTTACTAGCTTGTCCAGGTTTGCACCTGAGTTGGTGGCGTCTGAGGAACGCCGTTGTATCGAGTTTGAGAAGAAGTTGAGGCGTGGCCTCAAGCTGAGAGTTGGGGGAACTATGATTCGGGATTTTGGGCGTATGGTTGATGCTGCAGCCCACATGGAAATCATGATGCAGGAGGAGGAGGAAGGACAGAAGGGCTCCAAGAGGAGTCAGGATGGTCAGAGTGATGGTAGGAGACAGAAGGGTTTTAATCCTCAGCAGTCTCAGGGTAGCTTTTCTAGATCGACTTTTCCTGTGCCGAGTGCTAGTTCGGGGAAAGGCAGTCAGGGAGACATTACCTGTTTCAAGTGTGGCCAGCTGGGCCACAAGTCTCCAGTTTATCCTCAGAGGGGAGGAGTGCAGAGAGCAGCATCATCTTCGGCTCGATCTCAGAGCCAGAGTCAGGGTAGAGGCCAGCCACTCTCGTGTTATCAGTGTGGTCAACCAGGGCATATGAAGAGGTATTGCCCGCAGTTGGGTGGCACACCTGGTGCATCTGGTTTGAGGCAGATTCAGGGTCAGCAGCCAGTTCAGTCGGGTCAGGCCTCGAGGGCCAATCAGGGGGCTTCATCGTCCCAGTCGGTGCAGCAATCTTATGCTCCTAGGGGTGAGCAAGTTGATCAGAGGTCGTCTGGGCGCGTGTACGCTGTTACCGCGCAGGATCTTGTGCCGGCACCATCAGTTGTGAGAGGTACCTTCTTGTTTTGCAACTCGGTTGCTAGTGTTTTGATTGATACGGGTGCATCTCATTCCTTTGTGTCTGCTGCATTTGCATCTGTTTTGGAGTTGGAGTTAGCACAGTTAGCATCTCCTATTTGTGTAGTGTCACCTCTTGGAGGTGAATTGATCTTGAAACAAGGTGTCAGGGGTTGTGATATAGAGGTCGCCGATCATAGACTTTCGTTTCCTTTTGTAGTTATACCCATGAAGGGCTTTGATGTTATTTTGGGTATGGACTAGTTATCGTCATACCGGGCAGTTATTGATTGCTACCGCCAGAGGGTCACTTGTTGTACCGTGAGCGGGGAGTGTTTTCATTTTCTGGGGGACCGGGTTGGTAGTGTTTTGCCACCGGGGTATGATCTACGAGGGCGGAGTGAGCTTAGTGGTCTACTTGCTAGCTTTGAGAGTGGTGAGGGTAATGAGACCCAGACTGTGTTGCCAAGAGTGGTTTGTGAGTACTCGGACGTCTTTCCCGAGGACCTTGTTGGTTTGCCACCTCACAGAGAGATTGAATTCTCTATTGACTTAGTGCCCGGCACGGCGCCGATTTCTATGGCACCTTATCGTTTTGCCCCAGCTGAGTTAGTTGAGTTGAAGATCCAACTCCAGGAGTTGCTAGATAAGGGCTATATACGTCCTAGTGTTTCGCCATGGGGAGCACCGACCCTCTTTGTTAAAAAGAAAGGTGGTGCTTTGAGACTTTGTATAGATTACCGGAAATTGAATCGGGCTACGGTTAAGAATAAGTACCCTATGCCTCGTATAGATGATCTGTTCGATCAGTTGAAGGGTTCCCGTTGTTTCTCGAAGATAGACTTGAGATCGGGTTATCATCAGTTAAGAGTCAGGGAGGAGGATATTCCGAAGACGGCATTCCGTACGTGGTATGGCCACTATGAGTTTTTGGTGATGCCATTTGGGCTCACCAATGCACCGGCAGTTTTTATGGATTTGATGAACCGGATATTCCGGGAATTTTTAGATCGTTTTGTAGTCGTCTTCGTGGACGACATCCTTATCTATTCACCTTCTGAGGAGAAGCACAAGGAACACTTGAGAGTGGTGCTTGAGTTACTTAGAGCCCATAAGCTTTATGCTAAGTTTGGGAAGTGTGAGTTCTGGCTAGAAGAGGTCAAGTTCTTAGGCCATGTAGTTTCTGGGGAAGGAGTGTCTGTTGATACATCCAAGACTGAGGCAGTGCAAGATTGGGCACAGCCTAAGAGTGTGTTTGAGATCCGCAGTTTTCTGGGGTTAGCTGGGTATTATCGCCGGTTTGTGAAGGATTTCTCCAGGTTAGCTTCACCTTTGACTAGATTGACTCGGAAGGGAGACAAGTTTCTATGGAGTGAGACTTGTGAAAAGTCGTTCCAGGAGTTGAAAGTTAGACTGACCACCACTCCAGTCTTGATTATTCCGGAGAGAGGGTTGGGTTATGCAGTCTATTATGACGCCTCACGAGAGGATCTGGGTTGTGTGTTGATGCAAGAAGGGAAAGTAGTTGCTTATGGCTCACGTCAGTTGAAAATTCACGAGAAGAATTACCCTACGCATGATTTAGAGTTAGCAGCTGTGATATTTGCCTTGAAGATTTGGAGGCATTATCTTTATGGTGAGAGGTTTGAGGTATTCTCGGATCATAAGAGTCTGAAATATCTGTTTACACAGAAAGACTTGAACTTGAGGCAGAGGAGGTGGATGGAGTTTATTGAGGATTATGACTTCGAGTTGCATTATCATCCGGAGAAGGCCAATGTGGTGGCCGATGCCCTTAGCAGGAAATCTGTTGGTGACATAGCTAGTATAGCCATCCGGGAATGGGAGATGTTAGGTGCACTTGGGGAGTTTGATTTACTTCTGGGCGAATCCGTTGAGGCTGCGGCCTTGTTTTCTGTTGTTGCACAGCCGACACTTGTGACTCGAGTGTTAGAGGCTCAGAGGGGTGACCTTGAGGTAAAATCCCTCCGTGAGAAGATTTCCGGTGGGAAGGTTGAGAAGGGTTTGACGGTGTATCCCGACCTGAGTGTGAGATACCGAGACCGTCTGTTTGTGCCGGAGTCTTGTCGAGAAGAGGTACTCCGAGAGTTTCATCATTCACGCCTTGCGGTGCATCCGAGAGGCACTAAGATGTATCGGGATTTGGGTCGCCAGTTTTGGTGGCGGGGTATGAAGAGAGATGTGGAAGCTTTCGTGTCTAAGTGCCTTACTTGTCAGCAAGTGAAGGCCGAGCATCAGAGGCCAGCGGGTTTGTTACAACCCTTGCCTATTGCCGAGTGGAAGTGGGAGCATGTCACTATGGACTTCGTTGTAGGTCTTCCGAGGACTCAGTGGGGTAGTGATGCTGTTTGGGTGGTTGTAGACCGGTTGACTAAGTCGGCGCACTTTATTCCTATGCGTGTTAGAGATTCAATCGATCATCTGGCCGACTTACATATTCGGGACATAGTGAGGTTGCACGGGATTCCAGTGACGATCGTCTCAGATAGAGATCCTCGTTTTACGGCCAGGTTGTGACAGAGTTTGCAGAGTGCCTTAGGCACTAAGTTGATCTTTAGCACGGCTTATCATCCTCAGACTGATGGGCAGTCCGAGCATACTATTCAGATCCTTGAGGATATGCTTCGGGGTTGTGTTCTAGACTTTAGTGGGTCGTGGGAGAGGCACTTGCCGTTGGTGGAGTTTGCCTACAACAACAGTTTCCAGTCTAGTATCGGTATGGCACCGTTTGAGGCCTTGTATGGCCGACCGTGTAGATCTCCTGTTTGTTGGGCCGAGGTGGGTGATGCACCTCTGTTGGGCCCGGAGTTGGTGAGGGAAACGACGGAGAAAGTTGAGCTGATCCGTAAGAGGCTTGTTACAGCACAGAGTCGTCAGAAATCTTATGCCGACCGTAAGAGGAGACCTTTGGTGTTTGACATGGGAGATCATGTCTTTCTGAAGATATCACCTAGACGGGGATTGATGAGGTTTAGGAAGAACGGGAAGTTGTCCCCTCGGTTCATAGGTCCTTTTGAGATCCTTGAGAGAATTGGCGAGGCTGCTTATCGTTTAGCTTTACCACCGCAGTTGTCCGGAGTACATGGCGTGTTTCATGTGAGTATGCTTCGGAAGTATGAGCCGGATCCATCTCATGTGTTGGATTGGACCGATTTAGTGGTTGACGACGATGTCTCGTATGAGGAGAGACCGGTTCGGGTCTTGGATAGGCGGGACCAAGTTTTGCGAGGCAAAACCATCCCTTTGGTGAAAGTTCTGTGGAAGCATCACTGAGTGGAGGAAGCCACTTGGGAACGTGAATTGGAAGTCCGCGAGAAATATCCGGACTTGTTTGTTGATGTGTAATCATGTGTCGAAATTTCGTAATTTTAATGAACTTTAAGAACATTGTATATATGTTTTAAGTTGTAAAACATTGTAAATGTTTTGGTTTAATGGAAGTACATGGAAACTTGCCTCATTATGGAAGTTTATGGTAACATTGCATATGTTGAATATATATTGTTGAATTAGAGTTCTATCATGAAATTGAATATGATATTGAGAACTGTTAAAAAAAAAAATGCATAATACTAATGCAGGTTGAAATATATGTTGTTTTATATATATTATGAGATGCCTCTTGATAAGAGATGATAGGACCGGTATTGGGTCAAGTTGTTCATTGTTGTGATGTTATGTTGTTGGAATAAAAAAAAAAAAAAAAAAACTGTTTTAAAAAAAAAACTTATGCTTAATTTCGGGGACAAAATTCTTTTAAGGGGGGGAGGTTATA
The DNA here is from genome assembly GCF_055761805.1 of Camellia sinensis. Taxonomy (NCBI): domain Eukaryota; kingdom Viridiplantae; phylum Streptophyta; class Magnoliopsida; order Ericales; family Theaceae; genus Camellia; species Camellia sinensis. Next base: position 167,537,759 of record NC_138970.1, read on the forward strand.
GCGACCCCGGTCTTTTCCCATTTGATTATGGTATCTGGACTTAGGTTCCGTAGATTCTGTCATTGTATAATGGTTGTTGTCGTCCTTTATTTTCTCATTTGGAGTTATAGGATGTGTTGGGCAGGGTTGTTTCAGGTTGGTTGGGTTCGGAAACTAAGTGTTGCTGTCCAGTTTTTGGGTTGTTCACTCGAGCGAGGACTTGGTCGCTCGAGCGAGGGTTGTTTTTGTGTCTGGTGGCTCGAGCCAGATTTTATTCACTCGAGCGAGCGATTGCATCTAGTTTAGGCCTGAGGGCAGTGTTTCTTCGCTCGAGCGAGATTTCCTTAGCTCGAGCGAGCATTCTGTCGCTCGAGCGTGCTCCTAGGTTGCAGACCTGAAGCATTGCATTCTTGGCTCGAGCGAGCTTTTCTTCGCTCGAGCGAGGGTTTCGCGTGTCTGGTCGCTCGCGCGACCAAGTGTTCGCTCGAGCGAGCCTGTCGGGTTTATATACGCAGCAGCGGTTTTTAAAACGTTTTTTCACATTCTTTTGATCTTAAAACCCTAGTTCCGAGTTCTCTCTCCCTCTACTCACCTTCTTTCTTAGGTTTCATCACCTTTTAGGGTGTTTCTACCCTAGTTGCTTTATTAAAAAGATAGAGTGAGTCGAGAGCTTCGTTTTAATCTGAGAGTTTGTAGTTTCGGAGCACTTTGGTTTTGGGTCATCATCTCCGTCTTCTCCATTCGGGTTATTTTCTTCGAGGTAGGGATTTCCTACTCCACCTTATAAGTTTTGTTCTAAGTTTTGGTATTTTGATATGTTGGGGGTACTTTGGTAATTTTGGGAAAAACCCTAGTTGTATTAATAAATTAATTTGTATAATTAATTTAAGAAAATTGGGGAATTTGGTTAAATTCATGAAATTGAGGAATTCATTGATTAAATGGTGTAGTTGGATAATTTAAATCACTCGCCTATTGAATTGTTGATATATTTATTTCCAGCCTAGAAATAACTGTTTTGGGCTATCGGTGGAGGATAGTCGTGTTTGTTGTAGACATTGCATGTGGATTAGGGAAAATTAAAACTAATCAATTTGTTTAAGTCATAAATTTAGACTATTGAATTAATACAGAAAATACATGTTTTGATTGAGCATTGCATATGCATATTGTTTGGGAGGAGATAGGGGATGTACTCCACGGTTTAGGGGAAGATAGGGGATGGACCTCTAAACCGGATTTTGTTTGGGAGGAGATAGGGGATGGACTCCATTAGCATCACTATTATGTGTGCTTATTATATTGAAGTGTTTTTACATGTTATTGATACAGCACTAAAATGTGTATCAAACGAGATGTATGAAGTGTTTTGATATGAGCCTGAGTCTCATCTGTGTTGTTGATATTGGAAGTAATGTGAATATGTTATATAGTTCACTGTTGTAAGTTTGGCCAGGTTCTGAGCCTTATTGATAATAATGGGAATTGAAACATGTCATAGACGTTAGTGTCATGAGACTGTATTAAGTTATAATTGATTATCTTGGTTAACCATCTATTGAATGCTATAGCTTTATTCAATGCTTATATTTGGTTTAGTATTTTTCTACTGGGCTGTGGCTCACCCTTTATGGGAACATCATTTTCTGGTTCAGGTGATAAGCTACCTCCAAGGACTTAGCTTGGGAGGATTTGGCTTTTGGATTTGAAGAAGACTATCTTTAGTTAATTGTTTCTATTTGTTAGTACATGTAAACATTCAAGCCTAGGGCTTTACTTGTATTGAGTTAGAACTCATATTTTTGTGTCCAAGTGTTGGCTGGGAAAGATGTTAGCCCGTAGGGCATTTAATTTGATGTTACATGTAATGCTTTTATTTAGTAATACTCTGATGAATGAATTAATAAATTATTTTCTTTAAATAATGCATGTCAATGATATATATATAATGGGTTTATTTTGAGGGCGTGACAATGATGCTTCGAATTGAATCCTCCAAATATCATTACAAGAAGTGGGTTTACAATTCATTGATTTAAAAGTTCATAGTTTGGAGAAGGTTTATAGTTTAATTTAGATGGAGTAGTTTAATTCTCAATGAACAAATTCTTGGAAGTGTTTGGACTGATCAAAGTAATTTTGATTGATAACATTATCCTTCTTCATCTCACATCTCTACATGTAAAGGCATTGCATTTTGCTTTTGTCTTTTCTTTTTCTTTCTTTCTTTATGTTTTTTAAGGTTCCTACTATTAGAATTGTTTTCCATTTTGTGATTTTTGATTTACAGGTGTAGTGTGAGCACTTCGAGGTTGATGAATGAGTTATAACTATAAAAGGTAAATTCATAAGTTAATTATAGTTGCATTTTTTTATTTTGTTTTTACGAAGTAATTACTAAGTTTTGTCATAACATCTTTTATGTTATTGGTATTTTGATTAAAAAGAAGGAGTTTGACTATAACTTTTGTTTTAATTTTAGTTACATTTGTGCCAAGATATTTAACTAGATCATGCAACCCTAGGGATGGCAATTTAAACCCGGCCCGACGGGGACCCGACCCCCCGTTCCCAATAAGAGTGGTTTTTCCCCGAAAAATACCCCCGACGGGCCGGGGATGGTATTTGAAATTAAATCCCCGATTAGTTTCTAGCCAGGGATGAGGATAGCTTTCACAGCCCCGTCCCCGGCCCCTGCTCCGGTTCTCCCCGAAATAAAATTACCATAATACCCCTCCATCATTCATATATATAACAACCCTTTGTTAATTAGCCCATTGATCTCTATCTCTCTCTCACTCACTCTCTCTCTCTCTCTCTCTCTCTCTCTTCTCTCACTGTCTCTGCTCACCGCGTCGTCGTCTCCTCTCCTGCTCACTGCCTCCTCTTCCTCCTCCTCCTTCTCTGTCGCCTCTCACTGCCTTCTCCTCGTCTTCTGTCGCTTCCTCCTCCTCCAGGTCGTCGCCGAACCATCGCCTCGCCTCCTCCACCATTCGCTATGGCATATCTGAACAGATCCCACCACCGCCACCGTCGATTCCCTTTTTCTCAGATCTGAGCAAATCCCCCATTCGCCACTCAGATCCTCCATCTCGCCTGCTCCTCCCTCCGTTACCGTCTATCTATCTTTTTCTTTTCTTTTTTTGTATCTGTCTCTATATTTTTGTATGTTACACTAAAGAAATTTCAACACTAAGAAATGTTGTTGATGATGTTTTTAAGAATTTCTTTTTTGTTGATTCCATATACAGATTATTATTATTATTATTATTATTATTATTATTATTATTATTATTATTATTTGAACAGATCTGTGTGTGTGTGTGTGTGTTGAACAGATCTCTGTGTGTGTTGTGAACAGGTCCGGGGATTTTACGAGGTCAGGGAAACCCGATCCCCGTTAGGGGGCGGGGGCGGGGGAGGTGATGCCTTCCCCATCGGGGATCAGGGCCGGGGACGGGGATTTTTTAATCTTTGGGGATCGGGGACGGGGAGTGGCATCCCCTGCCCCCGGCCCCCGGCCCGGCCTGTTGCCATTCCTGTGCAACCCCACTAGCATTGTATTCAAGTCCAATTATTCGTTTGTTGCCTGCTAACTGTTAGTAAAAGAGTGTTGTGTATTATTTTTTGGTAGAGAAAGATGATTTTGTCATTGCTTTCAAGTTTTTTTGGTATATGCTCTATTGAAAAGAAAATTTGAGCCAAATGGGAAGCTCTCTCAATGTTGTTACATGTGAGAAATTATAATGGTGATCATGACATCATCTTTTTCGTTCATATTGTTTGTTACAACTAATAATTTGTCATGTGCATTGTTTTGGTATCTTATTTTAAATTTAATTTTTTAGAATTATAGAGTACTTGCTGGACAAATTCCCGCCCACTGTTGTCTTTTCTCTTATGCTTTTTCCTTTTCCCACCCCTAATTTCTCTCACCTCCCGCACCTCTTGCACCAAACCTCCTCTCAGATCCACTTTTCCTCTCTCTTACCCTCTCTCCCACCGCAACTCACCTATGCCCTTCCTGACTTCGGCCGTTGCAAGTGGTACTGTTATTGAGCACAAGGTAACCTTAAGAACATTATCATATCCCTTTGATTTTTTTGAAATTCTTGAAGTGGTATTTTTTACCTAATTTTCTTGTTTAAACCATTATTTTTGTATATTTTGTTGACATTAGAAAATGAGTATTGACTTTGGATTACCATATTAAAGTTTTCACATTGCTTAAACTTTGGGGGTCAGTGATTGCATAGTAATAAGATTTTTTCTCCTAGTTTTAGAACATCAGGAGGCATGATAGCATGATTGTTTATAATTTTTATTGAACAATTGATTAGTGTTTGCCAATCCATCCAATTGATTGGTGAATTGATACTTTTGCAAAATGTTAGATGTGCAATCGATTAGGTAACTAATTTTGCTGACTTGTACAAAAGTGATCTTGGGTCTTTACAGTACTGGTGGCTGTCCATATTATGATATGATACATGGCTTCAAAACCCATGCATCATCTCCAATTCATGTATCACTACTTAACTTAGGTATATATTATGCCTTTGAAGCGGATTTTTATGTATTAAATAAATAATCCATCCCATTTTGTTGGTCCACTTTTTCATTTTTGAATGTCCCAAAATAAATGTCCATTTTGAAAAGTCAATGAACAAAGTCTATAAATTGGATTATTAGTGAGATAATTTAATAAAATGCTATGCTAAAATATCAAGCCCAACTTCAATCTTAACTAAGTATAATTGGTCATAAAAAAGGGGCTGAATGTAACTATCTATATATCGAAATCCATTTTTATCTCTTTAATCCAATTCATTATTCCTTCTCACTTTTAACACTGCATGCAACACTGTTCTAGTCACAACATGCTCACATAACCCTTTTGCTTTACATTTGCCTTTGGTTTATTCATTACAGAAACTTAGTGAGTGAATGTTAGTAGGTTATGTAGACTTTAGCTAAACTTCATGCTTTTTCTTTTTATTTGTTTTTGTCCTTTTTCTTTTGGTGTCCACTCCTTCAAACTATACTATCATTATGGCATATTTGCCTTTTTGATGTTATATTTCTTTTTTAGACTATGGTATCTTCATTTTGTCATTAGCTTTTTTTTTTTTTTTTGTGCATCATAATTTTATAATTTTAAATTTTGATAACTTAATTGTGGATGTGCTTTAGGTTTGTTTGGTAATTGAGACAATGTAAAGAAAGTGTAAAATTTAAAATTATTGAATTGGTGGACTTGTGACCCTTCTATTTTGCTTTAGTTTTAGGAAATTATTTCTCTCTTGTTTTTATCTTATATATTTTTTTCATTGCTGCTTGTGGCTCATGATAGTAACTTTGGTTGTTTGCTCTTGAAGAACCACAAAACACAGAGTCATTCAACGTCTCTCAACTACCAACCAACATAGGTGGACCAACATTATCCCACATGTAAAATATTTCGCTATGTCATTCATTAGAAGCATCACATACTAATTGAAGCATAAATTTTAATAGTACTAATTGTTCTTGCTTTCTGGTGCTTGAATTGAAGTTTGAAAGCTTAATTTCTGTTTCAAAAGCTATGGTAATCGGTGTCTTCAAAATGCTGGAACTTATGTTTAGAAACAAATGGTTTCTTTCAGTGCTGAAGTTGATGCATAATTGACGGAATTGAAGTTAAAACATAGGAAACCCAATTCAAATAGCGGAAATGTTGATGAATTAATTTGTGGACATTAACATGGATGAATCGGTTTACAGAAACTAATGGTCCGAAATGTGGATGTTTTATTGATAGTAACAAAAATGAAGGTAGTTCTCGAAAACAAAGGTCAACAACCTCGACAGTTTCCATGTGCTTTGTTTTTGTTTTATTTTTTAGATTCTTCTTGGAAAGGATCTTGGGCATTCTTCATATCCCTTTGATGTTTTTGGAGTTCTTGAAGTGATATTTTTTTTACTTAATTTTATTGTTTAAACCTTCATTTTTGTATATTTTGTTGACATTTGAAAATGGGTATTGACACTGGATTACCATAATGAAGTTTTCACATTGCTTAAACTTCGGGGGATCAATGATTGGATCGGGTAATTAGTTTAAGTTGGGGATAGATTAAGTGTTTGCTACAAAACTATGATGGTATATGTATTCTCGCAAAATGTCAATACCATGATTTTCATTCTATTATTTTTGTTGTTCACAATTTGTTTCTGCAATATGGTGAATGTCTTCTAGGCCTTGCCGTTACTTTTAGCTTTAAATTTGTCATACTCTACCTAAATATGAGATTTATATTCATATTTATTTGTCATTCTCTACCTAAATATGGGTATCCACACTACCAAATATTTGCATCAAATGGCTGAAAATAACTTAGATTCCAAATCAATAAGTTATTAGTTTTTAATCATAACTGTTTTCAAACTCATAACCCATTTGATATTTATTTGAAATCATACGAACCATTCATGAGATTGGGTATGCAAGAATTGATGTAACGCCCTCAAAATAATACATAATACCCATCAATTAAACATGCAGTGATATAAGAAAATTAACACATTTCCATTCATCAGAGTAATTCTTAAAATAGTATTACATGTTAACAACAAAAGCAAATGCCCTACGGGTTTACAGCTTTCCAAGTCAACACTTGGTTACACAAAAGAAGAGTACTAACTCTATATAAAATAAGCCCTTGGCTTGATATACATGTAATACAAACAAAATAATCAAAAAAAGTCTTCAACTCCCATATCCATCCAAGCTATGTCCTTGGAGGTGACATGGTACCTGTACCTGAAAATAATGTCCCATATAGGGTGAGCCAACGCCCAGTGGAGATGTGCTAAACACAGTATGAGCAGTAACTAAGACATTAGCAATTGATAAATGTTTAATTCCCATAAATCAATTCATAACTCATTTCCATTACATGACTACTATGTCCATGTTTCATCTCATTTTCCATTTCTTATCAAGTTCACAATTTACAACAATGGCTCAGAACCTGGCCAACAATTCACATGAGATAGTGACTCATATTAACATTTTCCATTTCACATTAGGTAAGCATACAAGCTATATCAACACCTCATCAGATAAGCATATAAGCTATATCAACATCTCAACAGATAAGCATACAAGTTGTATCCACACTTCAACAGATAAGCATATGAGCTATATCAACACTTCCATAGATAAGCATATGAGCTGTATCAACACATTGACTGACAAGCATATGAGCTGTATCAGCGGAGTCCATCCCCTATCTCCTCCCAAACAACATCCGGTTTAGAGGTCCATCCCCTATCATCCCCTAAATCGTGGAGTACATCCCCTATCTCCTCCCACACACATACAACGTATATACACATAGGTCATATACTCAATCAATCAATACATAACGTTAATATATTCTATCAACTGTCATACTCTATGACACATCCAACTGATTAGTTTTAGTTTGCTTAATCATCATGCATTGTCTACAACAATCAAAACTACCCTCCACTGGTAGTCCAAACCAATTACTTCTAAACAGATAATAAAAGCTCCAACAGATAAAATATCAATGTTTTCAAGAGTGAACGATTAATAAATCCAACTCCACAATTCTACCATATAATGAGCCAATTTCATTATTTCCAACTCAATTCCATATAACCACAATTTTCCCAAATTAATTATACCAATTAATTTATACAACAGGTTAGGGCTTTCTACCCTATTTCCCAATATTGACCCAATGGTCTATATATCAACAACCAACAACAATAACACCATTTTGAAACCCAAAATACATATTTAAGAATCAAAATGACAAAACCCTCATTTATACTTTTTGAAACCCTAAGTCCCAAAATCATTCCATTTAACAAAATGCCTAATAATCTAGGTCAAAACCCATAAGAGTGAGTAGGAATCCCTACCTCAAATTCGGAGCCCAAGGGAAGAAGATGAAGAAAACCAAAATGCTCGAAACTCCAAGATCCACGGATCAAAACGAAACCCTCGACGATCAACACAACTTTTATAAAGGCCAAAGGGGAGGGAAGCACTCTAACTAGATCAAACCCTAGAGAGAAGGGAGTTTCCAGAGAGAGAGGCTCTCAAAATCGGTTTTGGGAAAGTAAGAGAGAGAAGGGAAAAGTAAAAAGTGATTCAAAAATGCCCAGCTGCCCTCTGTTATACAACATTCCCACTCGAGCGGAAAACACAACGCTCGAGCGTCAAGAACAAAAACTAGGTCCGCTCGAGCGCAATAAGGCCCGCTCAAGCGCCAAGACACAGGAATAAAGTACATCCGCTCGAGCGCGAAAACCAGTTCGCTCGAGCATAGATTTCCCCCTCCCAGAACTTACACAAAAAAAGTACTACCCACTCGAGCGCCAGCAAGCCCGCTCGAGCGCGACCCACTCGAGCGCAAGAAACCCGCTCGAGCGTAGAAATCACACCTGCAGAAGTTTTGCAGACCACGAAAATACTGGGAGTGTGCAATATCCGCTCGAGCGCTCTAAGACCCGCTCGAGCGGAAAGACCAAAAATTAGGCAATAAGATTTAAGACCAAGGCTCAACCCACCTGCTCGAAACATGCCCAACACATCCTAAAACTCAAACATAAGGAATTAAAGGATGACAACAAGGTATACAACCACCAACTTCACAGAACCAAAGTCCGGAATACAACAAATACAAAAAGGGAAAACTGGGATCGCTATAATTGATAGAAAGCATGCTTAGATATTTTTTCCCTTCCCTTTTCGGAATGTCTTTAGGCACAGGTCATTCACTAATTGTCTTATATGAAAATGAATTAAAGTAGCGACTGACCTGTAACGCCCTGAAAATAATAACGTTAAACCCTCAATTGAGACATTCCTTGACATGCAAAATATCCACATTCTTCTATTAATCAGAGTTTCATTACAATAGTATTACATGTTAACAACAAAAGCAAAATGCCGTACGGGCTTACAACTTTCCAAGTTAACACTTGGTTACAACAAAAGGATGCTAACTCATCTACACATTAAACCCTTGGCTTGAATATACCTGTAATACATCAAAAGAAACTAAACAACAAAAATCAGCTCGCATCTAGCCTCCCAAGCTATGTCTTTGGAGGTGGGATGTTACCTGTACCTGAAAATGATGTTCCCATATAGGGTGAGCCATAGCCCAGTAGAAATACACTAAACCAACCATGAACAATGACTAAAAGATTAGCAATTGATAGATGGTCAACACTGATACATCCACATAAATCACATTTTATGTCATACGACTTATGAGTCCAAGTTACTTTTCATTTTCCCTTTTTCAACAGATAAGCATATTAGCTCTATCATCATTTCAAAAGGTATGTATAAAAACTATATCCCATATTCACAGATTAGCATATAAGCTATATCCACATTCTCAATAGATATATATAACAACTATATCACACATTCACAGACAAGCATATAAGCTATATCCATATTCTCAACAGATATATATAACAACTATATCCCACATTCACAGACAAGTATATAAGCTGTATCTACACTTCACAAAGATAAGCATATAAGCTCTATCTTCACTTCTCTAGACAAGCATATGAGCTGTATCTACGGAGTTCATCCCCTATCTCCTCCCAACGCTATCCGGTTTAGAGGTACATCCCCCATCTTCCCCTAAATTGCGGAGTACATCCCCCATCTCCTCCTCTACACATAACGCATACAAACACATTGGTTCTATATACAATCATCCAATACATACAGTTAATGTATTCTATCAACCGTCAAATTCCATGACACATTCTATTGATTAGTTTTCGTTTGCCTAATCATCATGCATTGTCTACAACAATCACGATTATCCTCCACCGATAGCCCAAAGCAGTTATCTCTAAACAGAAAATAAATGCACAATGGATATTCAATCAACATTTCATTTCGGTGAGTGATAATTAATTCAACTACACCCCTTTAACCCCATACATTCCCAATCTCAACAATTTCATTTCATTTCCTCATTTCTCACAATTAATTATCCCAGTTAATCAAACGATGTAATTAGGTCATTTCCATAATTAACATTACGACCCTTAGGTCCCATTTTCATCAATGATTCAACATTTATTCTATTTCTCTATGCCAAACATGCATCTAGGTTTATTATAAATAAAACCCCAACTTTTGTAAAATAACACAAAAGCCCCAAACTTTCACAAAATTACCAAACCAACCCCAACATCTCAAAATACCAAAATTTAAAGACAAAATCCATAGAGAGGAGTAGGATATCCCTACCTCAAATCCGGAGTCCCAAGAGAGAAGATGACAAAACTCAACGTGCTCCAAAACTCGAAATTTTCAGATTAAAATGTAGCCCTCGACGATCAAAAACTTTTTTGTAAAGGCCAAAGGTGAGCAAATCACTCATACTAGATCAAAACCTAGAGAGAAGGTAGAGTTCTAGAGTGAGAGGCTCAACAATGGTGTTTTTGGAAGAGTAGGAGAGAGAAGAGAAAGTGAAAAAGTGATTTGAAAAGTCAAAACTCGGAACTTAAACCCAGTCGCCCCGCTCGAGTGTCAAACACCCCGCTCGAGCGTCACTCACAGACTCCCGCTCGAGCGTCAACCATCCCGCTCGAGCGGCGGCTGCACACTCCCAGAACTTTTACAGAACCAGGTCTTCGCTCGAGCTTCCAACTCCCCGCTCGAGCGGCACTCACACAACCCCGCTCGAGCGGCCAATCCCACGCTTGAGCATCCAACACTGCACAGGAAATACTAGATGGGTGCAATTCCCGCTCGTGCGCCAAAACCCCCACTCGAGCGGACAGGTCAAAATCTGGGCAACTAGTTTTGGTTTCTAAACTCAACCAACCTGAAACAAACCTGCCCAACACATCCCATAACTCAACTACAAAGTAAAAAGGATGTAAACAAGATAATAATCAACTACCAACCTCCACGGACACATGTCCGGATCACTGTACAACAAGGGTAAATCCGGGATCGCTATAACCTCCCCCCCCTAAAAGAATTTCGTCCCCGAAATTAAACACAAGTTTTCAAAACAGGTTTTCCTCCATTTTAAACAATGTTACACTTTAACATTCAACAATTCGACCCATTACCGGTCATCCCATCCCTTTAACAAGTGGCATTTCACAATATGTAAACAACATATGTACTTTCAACATGCATCAACATTACGCATTTCCTTTCCAATTTTAACACTGTATTCAACATATATAATGTTACATTCAACTTCCATACGAGGCAAGTTCCAAAACATACTTCCAATAAACCAAAACATTTTCAATGTTTCACAACTTAAGACATATATAAAAGTTCTTAAGTTCAATAATAGTTCAAAATTTAAATACAAGATTACATATCAACAAACAAGTCCGAATATTTCTCACGGACTTCCAACTCACGTTCCCAAGTGGCTTCCTCCACTCCGTGATGTTTCCACAAGACTTTCACCAAAGGAATGGTCTTGCCACGCAGGACCTGATCCCGCCTATCCAAGACCCGAACCGGTCTCTCCTCATACGAGGCATCCTCATCTACCTCTAAATCGGTCCAATCCAATACATGTGATGGATCTGGCTCATACTTCCGAAGCATACTCACATGAAACACGTCATGAACTCCGGACAACTGAGGTGGTAAAGCTAAGCGATAAGCAACCTCGCCAACTCTCTCAAGGATCTCAAAAGGACCAATAAACCGAGGGGATAACTTCCCACTCTTTCCAAATCTCATCAAACCTCGTCTAGGTGATATCTTCAGAAAGACATGATCACCTACCTCAAACGCCAAAGGCCTCCTCCTACGGTCGGCATAAGATTTCTGACGACTTTGGGCTGTAACAAGCCTTCTACGGATAAGTTCAACTTTCTCCGTCGTCTTCCTAACCAACTCCGGACCCAACAAAGGTGCATCACCCACCTCGGCCCAACAAACTGGAGACCTACACGGTCGGCCATACAAGGGCTCAAACGGTGCCATATCGATGCTAGACTGAAAACTGTTGTTGTAGGCAAACTCTACCAAGGGTAAGTGCCTCTCCCACATCCCACTGAAATCTAGGACACAACCCCGAAGCATATCCTCAAGGATTGAATAGTACGCTCGGACTGCGCGTCAGTCTGAGGGTGATAAGCCGTACTAAAGGTCAACTTAGTGCCCAAGGCACTCTGCAAACTCTGCCACAACCTGGCAGTAAAACGAGGATCTCTATCCGAGACGATCGTCACTAGGACCCCGTGCAATCTCACTATGTCCCGAATATACAAGTCGGCAAGATGATCTACCGAGTCTCTCACGCGCATAGGAATAAAGTGCGCCGACTTAGTCAACCGGTCTACAACCACCCAAATAGCATCACTACCCCGCTGAGTCCTCGGAAGACCTACAACGAAGTCCATAGTGACATGCTCCCACTTCCACTCGGCAATAGGCAGGGGTTACAACAAACCCGCTGGCCTCTGATGCTCGACCTTCACTTGCTGGCAAGTAAGGCACTTCGATACGAAAACAGCCACATCTCTCTTCATACCCCGCCACCAAAACTGGCGACCCAAATCCCGATACATCTTAGTGCCTCCCGGATGCACCGCAAGACGTGAATGGTGAAACTCTCGGAGTACTTCCTCTCAGCAAGACTCCGGTACAAACAAACGATCTCGGTATCTCACACTCAGGTCGGGATACACCGTCAAACCCTTCTCAACTTTCCCACTGGAGATCTTCTCTTGGAAGGACTCTACCTCGAGGTCACCTCTCTGTGCCTCTAACACTCTAGTCACAAGTGTAGGCTGTGCAACAACTGAAAACAAGGCCGCAGCCTCAACAGATTCGCCCAGTAGCAAATCAAACTCGCCAAGTGCTCCCAACATCTCCCATTCCCGGATGGTTATACAAACTACATCGCTAATGGATTTCCTACTAAGGGCATCAGCCACAACATTGGCCTTTCCCGGGTGATAGTGTAACTCAAAATCATAGTCCTCAATGAACTCCATCCATCTCCTCTATCTCAAATTCAAGTCTCTCTGTGTAAACAGATACTTCAAACTCTTGTGGTCCGAGAACACCTCAAACTTCTCACCATAAAGGTAGTGCCTCCAGATTTTCAAGGCAAAGATCACAGCCGCTAACTCTAGGTCGTGTGTAGGGTAATTCTTCTCGTGTATTTTCAACTGACGTGAGCCATAAGCTACCACTTTCCCCTCTTGCATCAACACAAAACCCAAACCATCTCGTGAGGCAGCACAATAAACCGCATAACCCAACCCTCTCTCCGGAATAATCAGAACCGGAGCGGTGGTCAATCTAACTTTCAGCTCTTGGAACGACTTTTCACAAGTCTCACCCCACACAAACTTGACTCCCTTCCGAGTCAATCTAGTCAACGGTGACGCCAACCTGGAGAAATCTTTCACAAACCGGCGGTAATACCCAGCTAATCCCAGAAAACTGCAGATCTCAAACACATTCTTAGGCCGTGCCCAATCTTGCACTGCCTCTACCTTAGATGTATCAACAGACACCCCTTCCCCGGATACCACATGGCCTAGGAATTTGACTTCTCCTAGCCATAACTCACATTTCCCAAACTTGGCATACAGCCTATGGGCTCTAAGCAACTCAAGCACCATTCTCAAGTGTTCCTCGTGCTCCTCCTCCGAAGGTGAATAGATAAGAATGTCGTCCACGAAAACGACTACGAATCGATCCAAGAATTCCCGGAAGATCCGGTTCATCAAGTCCATAAAGACTGCCGGTGCATTGGTAAGCCCAAATGGCATCACCAGAAACTCATAATGGCCATACCGCGTACGGAATGTCGTCTTAGGAATATCCTCCTCCCTGACCCTCAACTGGTGGTAACCCGATCTCAAGTCTATCTTAGAGAAACAACGGGAACCCTTCAACTGGTCAAACAAATCATCTATACGAGGCATAGGGTACTTATTCTTAACCGTAGCCCGATTCAACTTCCGGTAGTCAATACACAATCTCAAGGCACCATCTTTCTTCTTAGCAAAGAGGGCCGGTGCTCCCCACGGCGAAACACTAGGGCGAACAAAACCCTTATCTAGCAATTCCTGGAGCTGAACTTTCAACTCAACCAACTCTGCTGGAGCAAAACGATAAGGTGCCATAGAAATCGGCGCCGTGCCGGGCACTAAATCAATGGAGAACTCGATCTCCCTATGAGGTGGCAAACTAACGAGATCCTTGGGAAAGACGTCCGAGTACTCACAAACTACCCTCGGCAAAACAACCTGGGTTTCATCACACTCACCACTCTCAAAGCTAGCAAGTAGACCACTAAGCTCACTTCGCCCTCGCGAATCATACCCCGGTGGCAAAACACAACCAACTTGGTCTCCCAAGAAATGGAACCACTCCCCGCTCAAGGTACATAACGTGACCCTCTGGCGGTAGCAATCGATAACAGCCCAGTATGACGATAGCCAGTCCATGCCCAAAATAACATCAAAACCCTTCATGGGCATGACAACAAACGGAAAAGGAAGCCTATGGTCGGCGACCTCTATATCACAACCTCTAACACCTTGTTTCAAGATCAACTCACCACCCAAAGGCGATACCACACAAATAGGAGATGCTAACTGTGCTAACTCCAATTCCAAAACAGATGCAAATGCAGCAGATACAAAAGAATGAGATGCACCCGTGTCAATCAACACACTAGCAACCGAGTTGCAAAACAGAAAAGTACCTCTCACTACCGACGGAGCCGGTACCAAATCCTGCTCGGTAACAGCATACACGCGCCCTGTGGGCCCCTGATCCCCCTGCCCACCTCTAGGAGCATACGACTGCCGTACTGACTGGGATGACGAAGCCCCCTGGTTGGCCCTCGAGGCCTGCACAAACTGAGCTGGCTGAAAACTCTGCGTCTGCCAGGAACCAGACGCTCCCGAAGTGGCACTCAACTGCGGGCAAAACCTCTTCAGGTGCCCAGGCTGTCCACACTGATAACAAGACAAGGGCTGCCCCCTGCCCAAACTCTGACTCTGCAGTCTAGCTGAAGAAGAATCAGCTCTCTGACCCCCACCCTTCTGCGGGCAAACTGAAACCTTGTGACCCAGCTGGCCACACTTGTAACAAGCAAACTCCCCCTGATTGCCTCTCCCCGAGCCTACACTCGGCACTGGAAAGGTCGATCTAGAAACTGCACCCTGAGGTTGCTGAGGGTTATAACCCCTCTGCCTCCTGCCATTACCCTGACCATCCTGGCTCCTCTTGGAGCCCTTCTGCTCTTCCTCCTCTTCCTGCATCATAATCTCCCCATGAGCAGCAGCATCTACCAGGTGTCTATACTCTCGGATGTAAGACCCACCAACTCTCAACTTGAGGCCCCGCCTCAACTTCCTCTCAAACTCATAGCAACGGCGTTCCTCAGACGCCACCAGTTCAGGTGCAAACCTGGACAGACTGGTAAAAGTAGCCTCAAACTCGGCCACTAACAAGCCCCGCTGTTTAAGCCGGATAAACTGACCCCTCAGCTTCTCCCTAGCTGCTGCAGACAAAAACCTCTCCTGAAAAGCATTCACAAACGCCTCCCATGTACCCCCAACACGAGCCTTCTCGTACTTCCACCATTGACCCGCATCTCCCTTCAGCTGGAAGGATGCCAAGGTCACTTTCAGCGCTCCGTCCTCGATGCCAAGCATCTCGAACGTCTTACTCATTTGCTTTAGCCACTCATCTGCCTTCAGTGGCTCCTTCGGATCCCCGATAAACTCATCCAGATTAGACCGGAAAAACTCCCTCTTCAAGAAAGAAGGCCCTGCCTCAGCTGCCTGATTCCCAGCTCTAAGAATACCCAAAGCTCCTGCTATCTCTCTGGCCAAGGCACCCATAGCCTGTTGACCCGCTGGCTCGGCCACATTGGCTTGGCCAACTCCCTCCTGCACTGCCGGAACCTCCTCCGGTAATGGTACTTCCTGCCTCGCAGGCCTACCACGCCTAGCACCTCTTCCTCGTCCTGACATCCTAATAAAGGTAATACAGAACGTTAGCACATTCACAAATGTGCCGAAACTAAACACTCACGTCCTAGTGCATGGACAACTGTAATTCACTCCACGTAAGCGCATAAACACATAAGCACTTACGAATTTCGTTTCCGGATAATGATAGTCCCGAGGCGTTACTAGAGTTCCGGTTAGAAACAGCATTGATCAAGTGCTTTTCCAACAAGACTCCCAGCAACCCAAGGATCCAATCAATATCCTAGAAACTAAATCCCATACCCACATAGTCACATAAGCATGTTATCAATTAAGCACATAGCATATGACACTACATCTAAGTCTCTATCAAGCGAGACAAACCCATTGTGATCCTAATCACTTCCCACGTACCCAAAGTATTCGAACCCGGTACGCTCTGATACCAAGTTGTAACGCCCTCAAAATAATAACATTAAACCCTCAATTGAGACATTCCTTGACATGCAAAATATCCACATTCTTCTATTAATCAGAGTTTCGTTACAATAGTATTACATGTTAACAACAAAAGCAAAATGCCCTACGGGCTTACAGCTTTCCAAGTTAACACTTGGTTACAACAAAAGGATGCTAACTCATCTACACATTAAGCCCTTGGCTTGAATATACATGTAATACATCAAAAGAAACTAAACAGCAAAAATCAGCTCGCATCTAGCCTCCCAAGCTATGTCCTTGGAGGTGGCATGGTACCTGTACCTGAAAATGATGTTCCCATATAGGGTGAGCCACAGCCCAGCAGAAATACACTAAACCAACCATGAACAATGACTAAAAGATTAGCAATTGATAGATGGTTAACACTGATACATCCACATAAATCACATTTTATGTCATACGACTTATGAGTCCAAGTTACTTTTCATTTTCCCTTTTTCAACAGATAAGCATATTAGCTCTATCATCATTTCAACAGGTATGTATAAAAGCTATATCCCACATTCACAGATTAGCATATAAGCTATATCCACATTCTCAACAGATATATATAACAACTATATCCCACATTCACAGACAAGCATATAAGCTATATCCACATTCTCAACAGATATATATAACAACTATATCCCACATTCACAGACAAGCATATAAGCTGTATCTACACTTCACAAAGATAAGCATATGAGCTCTATCTTCACTTCTCTAGACAAGCATATGAGCTGTATCTACGGAGTTCATCCCCTATCTCCTCCCAACGTTATCCGATTTAGAGGTACATCCCCCATCTTCCCCTAAACCGCGGAGTACATCCCCCATCTCCTCCTCTACACATAACGTATACAAACACATTGGTTCTATATACAATCATCCAATACATACAGTTAATGTATTCTATCAACCGTCAAATTCCATGACACATTCTATTGATTAGTTTTCGTTTTCCTAATCATCATGCATTGTCTACAACAATCACGACTATCCTCCACCGATAGCCCAAAGCAGTTATCTCTAAACAGAAAATAAATGCACAATGGATATTCAATCAACATTTCATTTCGGTGAGTGATAATTAATTCAACTACACCCCTTTAACCCCATGCATTCCCAATCTCAACAATTTCATTTCATTTCCTCATTTCTCACAATTAATTATTCCAATTAATCAAACGATGTAATTAGGTCATTTCCATAATTAACATTACGACCCTTAGGTCCCATTTTCATCAATGATTCAACATTTATTCCATTTCTCTATGCCAAACATGCATCTAGGTTTATTATAAATAAAACCCCAACTTTTGTAAAATAACACAAAAGCTCCAAACTTTCACAAAATTACCAAACCAACCCCAACATCTCAAAATGCCAAAATTTAAAGACAAAATCCATAGAGAGGAGTAGGATATCCCTACCTCAAATCCGGAGTCCCAAGAGAGAAGATGACAAAACCCAACGTGCTCCAAAACCTGAAATTTTCAGATTAAAATGTAGCCATCGACGATCAACAACTTTTTTGTAAAGGCCAAAGGTGAGCAAATCACTCCTACTAGATCAAAACCTAGAGAGAAGGTAGAGTTCTAGAGTGAGAGGCTCAACAATGGTGTTTTTGGAAAAGTAGGAGAGAGAAGAGAAAGTGAAAAAGTGATTTGAAAAGTCAAAACTCGGAACTTAAACCCAGTCGCCCCGCTCGAGCGTCAAACACCCCGCTCGAGCGTCACTCACAGACTCCCGCTCGAGCGTCAACCATCCCGCTCGAGCGGCGGCTGCACACTCCCAGAACTTTTACAGAACCAGGTCTCCGCTCGAGCTTCCAACTCCCCGCTCGAGCGGCACTCACACAACCCCGCTCGAGCGGCCAATCCCACGCTTGAGCGTCCAACACTGCACAAGAAATACTAGATGGGTGCAATTCCCGCTCGAGCGCCAAAACCCCCGCTCGAGCGGACAGGTCAAAATCTGGGCAACTAGTTTTGGTTTCTAAACTCAACCAACCTAAAACAAACCTGCCCAACACATCCCATAACTCAACTATAAAGTAAAAAGGATGCAAACAAGATAATAATCAACTACCAACCTCCACGGACACATGTCCGGATCACTGTACGACAAGGGTAAATCCGGGATCGCTATATGACCCGTGCCTGATTGAGGACAAACAATCTTAGTATCTTTGCAGAATTTCCACCAAGGTTGCTCACGAAAATTGCAGGGTAAGTCATTTTTTTTTGTATTTTTATTTCTTCTCACTTGGATTGTAGCCCATTAAGTATTTTCTATCCGTGACACTTAATTATTGAAATTAATTTTGGGGAAATTGCAAATAAGTGTTAAGACCAAAAAATATTTTTGCACTGGGCATGCTTGGCAGGGATTGATGTTAATAATTTTTTATTGTAGGTAAAATTCACAATTCTATTGTTCTTTGGTCTTTCTCATCTAATTTTTTCATACCATGTAGGACCTTCATTCTCAA
Source organism: Camellia sinensis (assembly GCF_055761805.1). Lineage (NCBI taxonomy): Eukaryota > Viridiplantae > Streptophyta > Magnoliopsida > Ericales > Theaceae > Camellia > Camellia sinensis. The sequence goes on from NC_138970.1 coordinate 167,556,714, forward strand.
CTGAAGGAATTAATTCCCGAACAACAAGTACATTCTACTAGGTTTGATATTTGTATTGATAATAGTGTAATTGTTTTGTTTAATTTTTTATTCTGATTGGACATGAACTCAATCAGATTTACTTTTCTTGTCTCTTCTATTTCAAGTTTCATTTTTGAATTCCAATTGGTTCAGTTTCTTATGTGTTTAATATGTGTGCTCATGTCTCTATTGGCTAAAGTTGAATGCTAGAGAAATACTTTACCCTTTGAATTGTTGATATGAAGATTGTAGTTCATTTCAACATTTAAAGATTGAGAAATTTCATATCACATAGTAATAGATAAAGTTCTGAGCTAAGAATTGAATCAAGTAGACTTGTTATAAGTAGTTGTATATACTTCTTTTTGGATTATATGAAGTATTGATTGATTTATTTTTTTTTAAATTTCTTTGTAGATAATGGAGAGTAGTTACAGAGAAGTTGTGAACCTCTTTCGTTTTGGTATTCCTTTACTTTTACTTTCATGCTTTTCAATCATTAACTTTGTAGCGTTTTTGTAGCTGGTTTGTTTATGTAGTGTTAATTAAAAAAAAAAATTGGGTATCTTTATGGATAACTAAAAGAGTAGTGCAGAGAAGTTGGGTAGAATTATTTGTGTTTCTTTATGGTTTTGATATATTTTATTTGAAAATGAAATGGGTTGAAATTGTCTGATTTATGTGAAATAGGTTACTATGATATGAGATAAGTCGTTTTTCTATGAAATGGGTTTCTATGAATGGGTGACTTCTATGAAATTGTTTGATTTATGTTTTTATAATTTCTTAATACTTTGTCGGGTTAGATTTTTGCATATTGCAAACACTTTAAGATGGAAGTATTAATGGTGCATATTTAACTTACCCGATTTTTAAATTGAATGTGTAAATTGCAAGGGTTGTGAGCGAAGGTGTAATGTGGCAACATGTTTCTTGAGTTTATTAAACAAATAAACAGATTTCTAGAGTGTGTTTGTTGTTTTCTCTTTTGTCTAATTGTTTATTGAGTTCAACAAGTCAACGGTGGCAGTGAATTCTATGGATGTCTCCAACAATTATCCTTGATCAATAAGGCATATTTTTTTTTGGTGATAGGGAATTCTATTTTGATCATAGATTGTAAATCTATTTATAAAATCTATTTTGTGATAGTGAATTCTATTTTGTAGTTCAAGTCCGATTGTGAAATTTGTTTATCTTAGATTTTATTTTTTTACTTATTGTTTTGTGATTCTGTTTTGTTGCGTGGCTTTAAATTTTATTTTTCTTCATTTTTTTTCAAGTATCGTTTCTTTTTGTGGTTTTGTGATTTTAAAATAATTAATCAATATGCTAATCTGACCCTTTTAGATCCAATATCGAGCACCTTTGTTTTGAAGGAAAATGCTCCATTGCAGCTCCATGTAGAGGAGGGAAAGAACCATCCTAAAATTCCTTATGTGAGTTTGCCTTATAATATTGTTTTCCTTTTCGTTCTACAATATATGAGCCTTCCAAGCCATTCACTACTCTCTCGCAATCTCTCTTTCTCTAATGTGTTTTATTTTTATATTGTAGCACTAAACTTCAATTACAATAGAAAATAAGTGTGAGCGGCCATTTACAGCTATTGTGGTGCATATGATATTGAAGATGAAGCTTCTAAAATTCGTTGTGAGCCCAAATCAAGTGATTTGAAAATTATATCAAAAGTGAAAAGAAAGGTCCCTTTTTTTGCCCCTAATATAAAATGTTTTCCTTTGTTTCATTGTTTTTGCCGCTATTGTTTGTTTTATGTTTTGTGTGTGTGTGTGTGTGTGTTTCTTCTAGGTTTTGATTTGCTTCCTCCACTATATTAGTTTTTCCCTAAGTTAGGCATTCCTACCCCCCAAATATTTCTTTCTTCTAAATGGGGGTGTTGTGGAAGTGTCTATAGCTTTCATGTTTTGGACTATATGCAGTGCTTTGTTATCCATGAAAGATGAGTATAGTTCTTGGTTTAGTTATGTTTGGGTTGAACTTTGTTATCATAAAATAATTGTGATTTTCCATATGATTTGAGATTGGATTTAATAGCTAAATTTTGGAGCCCTCAACAAATTTTCTATAGCGATCCCAGTTCTTCCTCCTTTGGTTGTTGTATCCGAACTTGGTTCCGTGGATGTCAGTTGTTGTATATATCTTGTTTCCGTCCTTTAATACTTTGTATTTGAGTTATAGGATGTTTTGGGCAGGTTTGTTACAGGTTGGTAGTGAGTTTGAACCAAGTGTTGCTACCCAAAATTTTGTATCTTCGCTCGAGCGAGACTTTCGTCGCTCGAGTGAGAGTTAAGTTTTGTATCTGGTGGCTCAAGCGAGAAGTCCTTCGCTCGCGCTTGCATCTGCGTCCAGTACTGGATCTGAGAGTTGCAATCCTTGGCTCGAGCGAGCTTTCCTTCGCTCGAGCGAGCGAGGTCTATGTTTTGGCTTTCTTCGCTCGAGCGAGCATTTTTTCGCTCGAGCATGCTTTTGGGTTGCAGACCTGAAGCTTCAAATTATTGGCTCGAGCGAGACTTTCTATGCTCGAGCGAGGTTTCTTTGTATCTGGTCGCTCGAGCGACCAATCCTTCGCTCGAGCAAGCCTACGTTATATCAGTAGACAGTAGCGGGGAACACTTCACTTTTTCATCCTCTTTTGTTTTGCAAACCCTAGATTCGAGCTCTCTCTCTCTTTACACACTTTCTCTCTAGGGATTCATCTAGTTTTAGTGTGTTTCTACCCTAAGTCCTTTGTAAGAAAGGTAGAGGGTGGCTTGGGCTTCGTTTTAATCTGAAAAGTTGTGGATTTGGAGCATTTCGGGTGTTCACCATCTTCTCCTTTGGGCTTCTAATTTCGAGGTAGGGATACCCTACTCCATCTTATGAGTTGTGTAATAAATTTTGGGCATTTTGATATGTTGGGGTGGTTGAGTGAATTTTTGGAAAAGTTAGGGTTTGATTTGTAGTTTATAAAAAGGGGGTTGTCAAAATGTTAAATCCTATGGGTGTTTGAGAACAACAAAAATGGAATTAATGTTGTTGTATTGTTAAATTTGAGCCTTTGGGTTGAGATGTGATAAAGGGGGAAGAATGCCCTAATTATTGAGATAAATTAATTAGTACAATTAATTTGGGAAAATATGAAATTGAGTTGACATCCATGAAATTGGAAAATAATGGGATTGAATGGTGTAGTTGGATTAATTTATCACTCACCGATGTAATTGTTGATATTATATTTGTTTAATGCATTTATTTTTTGTTTAGAAATAACTGCTTTGGGTTATCGGTAGAGGATAGTCTTGATTGTTATAGACACTGTATGTTGATTAGGGAAAACTAAAACTAATCACATTAAATATATCATTGAATATAGTGGTTGAATTAATACAGCAAATATGTGTATTGATTGATTATTGTGTATAACAAGTGTTAAATACATTGTATATGCATATGGTTTGGGAGGAGATATGGGATGTACTCCATGGTTTGAGGGGAGATAGGGGATGAACTCTCAAACCTGTTTGGGAGGAGATAGGGGATGGACTCCATAGATACAACAAATATGTGTATCACTTGAAGTGTTAATACAGCAAATGTGTGTATTAAATTGCAATATTGGAAGTGGTTTTAATGTGAGTTGTAGACTCATTTGAATTTTGAATAAAGGAAATGTTTAATAAGGAATGTATTCCTATTAATTGTTTGCTAGGTTCTAATCCATGTTTATGAAATGATTTGGATAAGTAAAGGAAGGTGGAACGTAACATGGAAATAATTGTCATGTAACTATATTGTGATATAACTGGTTTATAAGTGTTAACCATCTATCAAATGCTATTGTTTTAGTCATTGCTTATATTTGGTTTAGTATATCTCTACTGGGCTTTGGCTCACCCTATATGGGACCTCATTTTCAGGTTTAGGGGATATGTTACTGTAGATGTCCCCGAACGTCCCGGGAGGAAATCTCGTTTTGTTCATTGGGCTTACTACAGTTCAGGACTCAATGTCACGGTCCTATATCTAATCTCGTAGAGTGCAATGTAAGACCGATGAATCATCAAAGAGTCCAGATCCAGCAAATCGTTTTGAAAATAGATTTTTAGAAAGAAGTGTCAAACATGGACTGCTTTGCCAGATACAGAGTCACCACCTAAATATTTTATTTTGGAGAAATTTAGGAAACCTTGACTCGTTGCCTAAGGCCACGTGTCCATTATCACCAAAGTTGCCTTGGCTCGGGAACTTGGGTACGATTGGGGAATGTCAGCTATGAGCACCCCCGCTCGCCCGATCAAAGATCGGCCACTACTAAACATGATATCTTGTTTTTTTGAAAACACATGCGTTCTTATTCCGGTTAATTAGCTAATCTTTACTACGTGATGCGCACAGCAAAACAAGTATAGACTAGATCACCTAATTTGGGACAAAGCATTGCATATCCGTTTGTTTGGAAATGGTTTGAAGTTTGCTACTCGCAAGTAGGCTAAAACACAGATTCCAATGAATTGTTCCAATTCAAGCAATCCAACCTTCACCCATAGGCATTCAGGCAGTTATATCACATAAGCAATTAGCCTCATGGCAAGCATGCTGTCATGTTAACATTCACATACATGCAAGATGCTAAAGCATAAACACTCACAGTTTACTCCGAGCCAAAACCAGAAACTAGTTAGTAATCATGCACGATCCTAGTTCATGTTAGCAATGGCTAATGCAACGCATGCCAAAAGCAACTAAGGTAGGCTCGGCTACCCTAAGAATGGCATGTGAAATGCGACAACTCGATACACGTATTCAAGTTGGAATTGAAATACTATGCAATTAGTATGATGCGCCGAGCCCAGTGCGTGCAATACGAATGAATGTATGCAAACATGCTATCATAAGTATGCTAATTGAAATGTGCCCTAAGACTAACCATTGAAAGCAGGTAAGTAAAAGAAAGAAAGACGTGGGGTTGGAAGACATGCATCACACAGACGCACGCTTATTACAAATTCGCCTTCTCGAGGGAGGGACCGAAAGAATAATACAAATTTAACTAACTAACAAACTAATTAAATAATTACAAAACCGCTTAACCAATTAACAAATTGATTAAGCTAAGAAATCAATGAAGAGGTCTCGAGAAGAGAGATGAATGCATGTGTGCTCGGCTTTGCTCGGAAATCTGTCGCCATGCTCATGTTGCCTCTGTTTGCACTGCTCTGCCCATTTGAAGACTGCACAGGTCCCAAGGATGCTTCAGAATCACTCCATGATCACTGTGGGATGTCACCGGCCGAGAGGAATGGTCACCGGCCATGGAAAAGTGGTCATTGACTAGAGATTTGTAGTCGGCCGGCACTGAATGTGGTCGGTCGACCATTCATTCTTGCAGAACCCTGTTTTGCAGCAGCAGAGGACAGACAAGGCATGGCAATGCATTTTTAAAGCAATGTGTGCACAACCACCCTCTCTATCATGTTATGGACTCAAGGGAGTATGGCTCTCGACCCTCGGACCATCAATCACGCATTTCAATGCATGATGGCCAAAGAAGCCAAGTGTACAACTCAATATGGAATAAAATGCACAAAACACACAAAGGGCCCCAACTTCTATCATGATTGATCAAGAGGCAAGGGATGCACACACAATGCAATGCAACCTAGACAAGCAAGCAAGCATGCAAATAACTCAAGTGTGCAACAAATCTAATGCAACATGAGCATGTTAACATGCAATATGCAATAGGCATACAACCTAAACATGTGGACATGTATAGCATGCAACAACATGCAAAATGAAACAAGCAGGCAACAACATGGTGAGATGGACTTACACTAACATGGGTAGCTCTCAAGCATGCCAAAATCAGTGGCCAAAAATGATGGAATCAAGGCACCAAAACTCATGCAAACATGCACAATGCAATGGCCCCATGACTAAGGCAGAAAATATAACTCTCCAAGTGCATGGCAAGGATGAAACATGAGGTACAGTGGCATACACTCCAGCTCTGAAATAGCATACAAAATGACTCCGAAATGATGCAACGACTCGTGCAATGCATATAGGAAGGCTCAAATACCGAAATTAGTGAAGCACATTACACTAGAGTTATGCAATGCAATGCACAAATAATGAAACCAACTCCTAATAGACCTCATGCAGTCCCTAAACAGTGGCAAAATGAGCTGAAATGAGGGCTTGACATGCACCAAAATGAAGCTCATGCAAAGGCTCATAAACAAGGCATAATGATGCAACTCTCAAACGCATCGAAGGCATGCTAAACATGAGAATATGGCACACATATAAGCTCTGAAATAGCATTCCCTATGATACCAAAACATGCAAACACCTCAAGCAACGCACGCAAGGGTCTTCAAAACTCAAAGGTAAGCAAGGCTATTACACTACAACCATGCATGGCAAGCACCAATCGACCAAGAGGCCTAAAAATAGAGCTAAGGAAGCCCAAAATATGAACAAAACATGTTTGAAACATGGCCAAAATATGCTAGAATGGAGGGCCAAAACAACATGCAATGTGAGCTAGTAAGCATGGTTTACACTACAAGCATGTAAAGCAAATGAGGGACCACCAAACCAGCCAAAAAATGATTCATGGCATGCCAAATATGACTAAAAACCGACTGAAACATAGTCAACACATGCTAGAATGGGGTGCTCCTTTGATAAGCCAAGAAAGGGGTTACTCTACACATGCAAGAAGCAAACAAAAGGGGACCAAACCAGCCATGGACAGAGGCTATGAAGGTCCTAAGAGTCACCAAAAATGGCCTAAACCAAGCTTAGGATGCATGCAAATATGGGCTCCTTTGTAAGGCCAAAAATGCAAGTAAACAAGACGATAAGGAGAGGGGATGGCCCTCTCCTTCTTAGGACCTCAAAACACCATCCCCACCACTGAAATCCCTCTGGATTTCAGTGGTGAGAAGGCCAATACAAGGTGGTCCCGAAGCTCACAAAAAAGGTACAAAAAGGAGGCCAAACAAGGCCTAAGAGGGGGTAAAAAACCCCAAACACAAAAGTGACCTTAAACAAAGATCAAAATCATGAAAAATCAGAACTTTTATCAGTTATACACTAAGCTCAAAACAGCATGAAAGACAGGCTAAAAGCTTGTGCAAAAATCAGGAATAAAAGAGGGAAGAGGAGTTACCTTTGAAGAACAGCAAAACCAGCAGGTTCTTGGACCAAAAACCAACTCTTTAACCTCTGAAAATAAGCTCTAAGATGCTTAGATGGATGATGGAGAGGTTAGGTTAGGAGGTGTAGTGCAATGGGACCAAGAACCTTACACTTTCAAGGCCAAATGGGAGAGATACAAAGGGAGAGTGTATGTATGCCTTGGCCAAAAATCTCAACCTTTGCTAATGAGGGAGAGGCTCCCTCTTATAGAAGAAGAGGTCCAAAGCTTCTCAAAGAAGCTTGGAGCAAAGGGTTAGAAGCTTAGAGCAAAGGGTTCAAGCTTCTTGGAGAAGCTAAAAAAAGTTCAAAAGGTTCAAGCTTCCTCAAGAAGCTAAAACAAAGGGTTCAAAAAGTTCAAGCTTCCTCAAGAAGCTAAAACAAAGGGTTCAAAAGGTTCAAGCTTCCTCAAGAAGTTAAAATAGGGGTTCAAAAGGTTCAACACAAAAAAAGGTGGTCAGCTAGAAAAAGTGGCCGGTCGACCAAAACAATGGCCGGCCGACCAAAAACATTGCCGACCGGCCAACACCTTTGGCCGATAGCAAGAAAACAGGGCAGATGGCCTCAAGCCATGGTCGGTGAGGTGTGGGGATGGCCAACAAACCATTCTCTGCCCTCAGAAGCAAAACACAAGTGTTTGGTCCACAACCAAGCACAAAACAAACAAGTCGAGAGGTCTTGAGGCAAGGCGCGCGGCCGAAACCTCCGAGAACTCAAGATGAACACGAACATGGATAATCATTGAGTGTTTAAACAATGACATCCAATTCTTGAGGACGGTCAAAAATGGGGTGTCTACAGCTACCTCCAAGGACATAGCTTGGAAGGTTTTGGAGTTGAAGACTCTTTTTGGCTGTTTTGTTATTCTGATTTTGGAGTTAAATTCTTTGAGTTAAATTCTTTTTTGGCTGTTTGGCTGTTTTGGAGTTAAATTCAAGCCAAGGGCTTAATATGTATTTGAGTTAGCACTCACTTTTTGTATCCAAGTGTTGGCTTGGAAAGTTGTAAGCCCGTAGGACATTTACTTTTGTTGTCAACATGTAATATCTTTTGTAAGAATACTCTGATGAATGGAAGAATGTTTTATTCTCTTATATCAATGCATGTCGAAATTGTTAGGTTTTATGTATTATTTTGAGGGCGTTACATTTTCTATATGAATTTCTCTTTCCATCTCTTCTTAATTGCTCTCTCTTTTCAGCCACTGATGTAGCCCCTCTCAATCACTACTGCAGCATCTCCATCTCGACAATTGCAGAGGGGTAACAGGGAGGGCTTCGTCTAGGGCTTCATTGTGCCTGAGCTTGATTTGAAAATAATTGCACAGGGGTAACTACTCTATTTATACCATTTGGAGCATTAATTATGTTTTTCTCACTCTTTATTTAACTATTCTTTTTCTCTACTTAATTATGTTTAATTCAGTTTCATTATCTTTCTTTCATTTTTCTATTGTGGTAAGTATCTTTTATAAGCATTTGGCTGTAATCTTTGTTTCAAAAAAAAATTTCCGGTTAATTTTATTTAATAAACCTTGGATTTAATTTTAGTTAGATTTGCCCGTTAACATTGATTTCAATTTTCATTATTTTTTTGTTGCCTACCAATTGTGAGACATAATGTTTCATCTAGAAAATGAGGTATGCATTATCACAGGAATGGAAACTCAAGGTAAGCTTTAATTGTTTTAGATTTCCTATTCCTTCTTATTTATAAATTTGAATTTAGTTTTGTTTGGTTTTACTGTCTTGACAAATTCTTCTTCATTATAACAGGGCTCTCATGGTGGTGGACAAACCTTCCAATCGATTGGCGAATGGATTAGTGTTGGCAAAGCCATCCGATCAATTGGACAATCGATTGGAGTGTCCAATTCTTCCAATCGATTAGTTAATCGATGTTTTTGCAAAATTTTAGATGTGAATCGATTAGTTAACTAATTTTACAGACTTGTAGAAAAGTGATATTGGGTCTTTACAATGCCGGTGGCTGCCAATATTATGATAGGATACATGGCATTAGAACCCATGCATCCAATTCATGTATCATTACTTTAAGCTAATTTTTATGAAAATTGTTAATCACAATTTACTAATTACCCAAGTGTTAATGTTGTTCAATTAAAATTTGTCTTAAATGTAATAAGCATTAATTATTAAATATAAACTATTAAGAACATAGCAATTGTTATTTTAAAAGATAATTATTGAATTTAAAAAAAATAATAGTGTTAGTTATCAAATAATAATATAATTTGTGTTAGTTTGAGAATTTCGGTTGTTCATTATATACTATTATTTTAGCTTCCAATTACAGTAGAGAGCGAGCGTGCTCTTGTAGTTTCATTGTAGGGGAGATAATGTGAATCCATGAAGCTTTTTGGTTCTCTTCTTGTCACATTTCTGATGAATAATAAATTAAATTGCATCTTTGGAATGTAAATGATTTAATTAAATTGCATCTGGTTTAGACCCTGCATAGATTGCTTAGGAGCCATTCTAGATGGCAAAGAAGTTAACAACTAAGTATTGTTTGATAGGACAAGGAATTGGTGTCTTCTTAGTACTTAGTTTTACACCTACTTCTTGTGCATTTTTGTTATTTATATTAAAAAATAAAATTCATCTTGTGCTTTTTTGATGATTTTGATTTCGAATAACAGGTTGGTACCTAGCGTGCGGAATTACATCGATGCCAAAAAACAGAAGGTCAATTATTTAATGATGAAATTTTAGATTTATTTATTATTGAAAATTTGTATTGGGAGTTCAATGCTTATTTGATTTGAAAATCAGAGGAAATAATTTATTGACAATACAAAAACTGAAATCAAATATGAGGAAATAATGATTGTGTATTAAAATTTAGCATGAATTTAATTCAACTGGATAAGTATTAAATTCCATGTGTCGGGGTTGAATTGATGGGGAACTTTAGCATGAACTTTTTTTAATTTTTGTTTCCCGATAAATATGATAGATTTGTAGTATTCAATAGTAGATCTAACAATATTTGAAGCTTTCAATGGTAATTTTGGTAGTTTTGTCCTTGTTTTTCACCCCCTTGATTGGAGCTCACTTTTAGTTCTTTAATCATCAAGTTTAAATATGATAAGAGAAGTGAAAGGTTGGAGATACTCTTTAATAATCAATTTCAAACATTGTGGTGGCCAAGCCCATCCAATCAATTGACCAATCGATTGGGGGTGGCCAATCATGTAACACCCTCAAAAAATACATAAAACCCATCATTCTTGACATGCAACAATATAAGAGAATTAAACATCTTTCTATTTATCAGAGTAGTTCTTACAAAAGTATTACATGTTGACAACAAAAGTAAACACCCTATGGGCTTACAACTTTTCAAGCCAACACTTGGTTACAAGAAATGAGTACTAACTCATATACATATTAAGCCCTTGGCTTGAATTTACATGTAATACATCAAAGGAAAGCAAAACAACCAAAAAGTCTGTTTGCCTCTAGCCTCCCAAGCTATGTCCTTGGAGGTGGCATGCTACCTGTACCTGAAAATGATGTCCCATATAGGGTGAGCCACAACCCAGTAGAAATATACTAAACCAACTATAAACAATGACTAAAAGATTAGCAGTTGATAGATGGTCAACACTTATATTCCAACTCATATCATATTACAGTTTCATGACAATCATGTCCATGCTACATTTCCTTTTCCATTTCTCATTCAACTTTAAGTTCGAAAACAAGGCTCAGATCCTGGCCAACCAGTTTAATAATACTTTCAAAAGAATCATGACGGATACACATTTTGGTGTTGTATCAGTTACACATAAAATCACTTCCATAGTTCACATATGATATACATTTTGGTGTTGTATCAAATAAACATAGAAACACTTCTATACTTCACAATTGATAATGATATACATTTTAGTGCTATATCAAATCAAACAAACACGTCCATACTTCACAAATGATACACATTATAGTGCTGTATCAATGTCAAACAGTTTCCGGTTTAGAGGTCCATCCCCTATCTTCCCCTAAACAGTGGAGTACATTCCCTATCTCCTCTCACACAACACAATGTATATAAACAATTATCATATACATAATGAATCAATACATAAGGTTAATGTATTATTCTAACCGTTATATTCGATGACACATTCAATTGATTAGTTTTGGTTTGCCTAATCATCATGCATTGTCTACAACAATCAAGACTATCCTCCACCGATAGCCCAAAGCAATTATTTCTAAACAGAAAATAAATGCATCAAATGGATATAATATCAACATTTTGACTAGGTGAGCGATAAACAAATCCAACTACACCCTTTAATCCCATATCTTTCCAATTCCATTATTCTCAATTCAATTTCTCATTTCTCAAAATTAATTATACAAATTAATTTATCAAACTAATTAGGGCATTTTCCCATAATTCAAACAGCAACCCAGAGGTTCCATTTTCATCAATAATCCAACATTTATCTCATTTCTTCATGCTAAACATGCATATAGGTTTATATAAGTAAAACCCCTTATTTTGTAAGATTACATAAAGGTCCAAACTTTCTCAAAATTACCCAACAACCCCCAACATAACAAAATGCTTAAATTTAAAGACAAAGCTCATAAGAAGGAGTAGGATATCCCTACCTCGAAGTTAGAGCTCAAACGGGGAAGTTGAAGGAAACCAAAATGCTTCAAACTCCAAGATCCACGGATCAAAACGAAGCCCTCGACGATCAACACACTTTTTACAAAGGCCGAAGGATAGGGAGACACTCTAACTAGATCAAACCCTAGAGAGAAGGGAGATCCTAGAGAGAGAAGCTCTCAAAAAGTGTTTTTAGAAAGTAAGAGAGAGAGAGAGAGAATGTAAAAGTGATTTTAAAACGCCCAACTACCAACTGATATACGACATTCCCGCTCGAGCAGAGAATAGAACGCTCGAGCGTCAATCACAAAAATCTGGACACGCTCGAGCTCAAGAAGGCCCGCTCGAGTGCCAAGACACAAGAATAAAGTACATCCGCTTGAGCGCGAAAACCAGTCTGCTCGAGCGTAGATTTCCCCCTCCCAGAACTTTCACAGACAAACTACTACCCGCTCGAGCGCCAACATACCCGCTCAAGCGCGACCCGCTCGAGCGTAGAGAAACCCACTCGAGCGTGAAAAACACACCTGCAGAAGTTTTGCAGAGGCACAAAATACTGGGAGTGTGTAAACCCCGCTCGAGCGCAAGAAGGCCCACTCGAGCGGACAACCAAAAACCAGACTCCGCTCAAGCATAACACCGAAAACCTGGGCAACAACACTTGAGACCAAAACTCAACCTACTTGTTTGAAACACGCCCAACACATCCTAAAACTCAAACACAAGGTACGAAAGGATGTAAACAAGACATAAATAACTGCTAACATCCATGGAACCAAGTTCGGATCACTGTACAACAAGGGGTAAAACCCGGGATCGCTATAAATCAAATGGTCATTTGATTCCTATGCACATTATTATTTTGTATAGGACACAGCCAATCAATTGTGTAATTGATCATTTATTAATGTTAATAGAATATGAGTAACTTGGTAAAGTAACTTGAAGTCGCATTAAGGTGCTAAGGTTTCTTGGAGCTTAAGCGTGAGGTGCAAGGCGAGGTGCGCGCCTCACCAAAGCTAGGTGCAAGTTGTTGAAGATAACCAAAATATTAATATAGGCAAAGTTTTAAACATAAAACAAATATTCTTAGATGGAGTCGAGTGGGGAAGAAAGATTCATGTAGTCGACCCCATTTGATGGGATTTAAGGCTTAGCTCGATTTGGTTTGGTTTAACGACATTTAATATTCCAAAAATCATGAAAAATAACATTTAACGTTTCAAAAATAATAAATTATAACATTCAATCTTACTTTGCCCTATACTATCTATCTTTCTTTATAAGTTTATTAACGTGATTCATTTCTTTTTTTAGATAAGGAACTCACACTATATAATACCTTAGTGGTTTTAATTTTAAAGTGAGACCAAATTTCCTAATAACTTCAATCATTGGCTGAAACTGTTATAATTTATTGCATTGAAAGGAATCCCAAAGCCACATATCCATCTTGCAATCCTAGAGCTTTTGCTTAATGCCTAGAGCTTTTTCTGATATGAAAATTGGGGCTCAAAATATGTGTTTACTTTTTATATTAAAGGGGTTGTAATTCCATATCGTTACACACAGAATATGGATGGAGCAAAATTTAAATGAAGTGCATGAGGTGTGCGCCACTCCCTTAAGGCGCACCTTAGGTACGACTCGCTCCTAAACGTGCCTTTTAAAACACTTAGTTTGAATTTCTAAGAGTGGTATGTAACTAAATTTCTACCAACCTTTCTGTTGGTTGAGTGGAAGTGCCACAGACTAAGTAGGCGAATGTCTTTCCTTTTGCAATATTGATTTCAATTTCTGCCTATGTAATACCTTTTTTTTTAATATAAATTTGATTGTTGCTCGTGTTATAAAATGCTAAAATGCAGATTCTATGAAGTCAATTTGTGCAAGGAAGCATTTAAAACGTGAATGCTCACTTTTTATAGCTTTAGTTTGTTTATTTTTTTGGTTTTTATGGGAATGAATCTTGATTCTAGAGAACTTCTTCAATTGTTTTTGGTATTGATTTTGTTAATTTTTTTTTTTGATAGCTTCTATTTTTGTGTCACTGGTATGTATATGTGAAGGTCCAATTGCTGCCAAGACTAGTAGTGGTTCAAGAGAGAAAACACAGGTATTGTTGATGTGTAATTTAATTGCTTTATTTAGATTTATGTTTTGAATTCATACAAACATGTTATAGATTGCTTTAACCAAACATTGGGTTTGTGTTTGTGATACTATATAGTTGATTTGGTTTTATCTTTTTTACTGGATTGGTTTGAGTCAGGATCAACATGCAATGAAAGTTGTGTATTGCTTTCATTGCACGATTAACGTGAACCGTAAGTTTAATGAGGTCTACAAGAACCTAAGTGATTTTTTTGATCTATATTATCTAAAAAACTAAAACCTTAAATTGATTTTTTGGAGTATTAATGTGTCCATCTGTAACGCCCTCAAAACAACCCATAAATCATACAATGTTGACATGCTTAGACATAAGAAAGTAAAGTATAATTTCATTCATCAGAGTGTTCCTTACAAAAGTATTACATGTTGACATCAAAAGTAAGTGCCCTACAGGCTTACAACTTTCCAAGCCAACACTTGGTTACAAAAAAAGGAGTACTAACTCTAAACACAAAGTAAGCCCTTGGCTTGATTTACATGTAATACACAATTAATCAAAAAAGAGAAGCCTTCAACTTCTACAACCTTCCAAACTACAACCTTGGAGGCGGCATATCGCCTACACTTGAAAATAATGTCCCATATAGGGTGAGCCAACGCCCAATAGAGATATGCTAAACATAATATGGGCAATAACTAAAACATTCGCATTTGATAAATATTTAACTGATAAAAGCCAACATGCAGTACAATCCAGTTCCATAATCTTTTACTTATCCAATTCTCAACTTATAAACACGGCTTAGAACCTGGCCAGACGACTTAAATGAGACTACATCTCAAGCCAACAATATTTCAAACTGCCATTTTACGAAAATTGTGTCCGCGGGATTCGACACCCATGTATAATTATTTTCTTGTGGCCATTTTACGGAAATTTCATCCGCGGGACTCGGCACCCATGTATAGATATTTTCAAATTTCCATTTTACGAAAATTTCATCCGCGAGGTTCGGCACCCATGTATAATTATTTTCGAATTGCCATTTTACGGAAATTTCATCTGCGGGATTTGGCACCCATGTATTCAAATACATATCATATACAATGACCTATCAATACACATATTCGTTGTATTATTCCAACTGTCATACTCAATGACATACTCAAATTGATTAGTTTTAATTCACCTAATCATCATGCAGTGTCTACAACAATCAAAAGTATCCTCCACCGATAGCCCAAAGTAGTTATTTCTAAATAGATAATAAATGCACCAACAGATAAATTATCAATAATTTCTCAAAGGTGAGTGATTATTAAATCTAACTCCACCATTCTACTACATAATGAGCCAATTTCATTATTCCCAACTCAATTTCATATTACCATAACATTCCCCCAATTAATTATATAAATTAATCTATAACATCAAATTAGGGCATTTCTTTCTCTTTCTCTATATTGACCCAACGGCTCAAAATATCTACAATATCATCAATACCCTCATTTTATGACCAAAAATACACAAGTGTGGGTCAAAATAACAAAACCCCTCTTTTCATTTTGAAACTCTAACACCCAAAATTGCCCAACATCAACATTATATCAAAATCACTAAAAATTTATGTCAAAGACCATAAGAATGAGTAGTTATCCCTACCTCAAATTCGGAGCTCACAGCGAGAAGATGAAGAATTTCAAGATGCTCCAAATCCCAAGATTTTTGGATCAAAAAGTAGCCCACAACAAGATTAACACTTTTTACAAAGGCCCAAAGGTAAGAGATCGCTCAAACTAGATCAAACCCTAGAGAGAAGTTGAAGTTCTAGAGTGAGGTGCTCTCCAATGGAGGTTTTGAAAAGTTAGAGAGAGAAAGGAAGTTGAAAAGTGATCCAAAAAGTCACTTTTCGGACTGATATAAAAGTCGCCCCGCTCGAGCGTCAGACACAGACTCACGCTCGAGAGTGAAAAGCGCCGCTCAAGCGTCGATTGCACACTTTCAGAAGTTTTGCAGACATGGTCCCCGCTCGAGCGGAGGGACAAAATCAAAGTGACCCGCTTGAGCATCAAAGCCCCGCTCGAGCGTCCAACGACCTGCAGAGAAAAAATACTGGGAGATGAATATTCATGCTCGAGCATCGAAATGCCCGCTCGAGCGGAGAAGCAACAACAAAAGGCCCGCTCGAGTGTGAAGGCCAAAATCTGGGCATCAACTCTAGGTTTCCCAATACAACCAACCTGTTTCAAACCTGCCCGACATAACCCAAGACTCAAATACAAAGAGTAAAGGATGGAAAAAATATGTGACAACAACACATCCACGAAACCGAGTCCGGAATACAGTTAAACAACAAAGGGAAAACTGGGATCGCTATACCATCGATGGTGTTGGTTGTTTTATTTGCTTTGCAGAACCTAACAATGATGAAGATGAGATCTGTTTTTTGTTTTTGTAAGTGTTTGTATTTTGCTTTTTATTTATTTATTTTAATTGGGTTGAAAACTTTAGTTTGTTTGGTAGTTGAGATAATGTGAAGGTGTAGAAATTAAAATTGTGGATGTGCTTTAGTTTGTTTGGTAATTGAGACCATGTAAAGAAACTGTAAAATTTAAAATTATTGAATTGGTGGATGTGTGATCCTTTTATTTGGCTTTAGTTTTGGAAGTTATTTTTTCTCTTGTTTTTATTTATTATTTTTTTTTTCCATATGCTTGTGACTCAGAATAGTAACTTTGGTTATTTGTTCTTAAGGAACCACAAAGCACACTGAGTCATTCAATGTCCCTCGACTACCAAAGTTTAAATTATGTTTTAGAAGCTATAGTAATCAGTGACTTTAAATTGTCGGAACTTATGTTTAGAAACAAATGTATCTTTGAGTGCTGAAGTTCATGCATAGTTGGTAGAATTGAACTTGAAACATAGGAAATCAAATTCAAATAGCTGAAATGTTGATGACTCAATTTGTGGACATTAACATGGATGAATTGGTTTATAGAAACTAATGGTCTGAAATGTTGATGCTTCATTGATAGAAACAAATGAAAAAAAGTGGGAAGATGAGTCCTAATTGTCGGTAGAGCACCGGAATTGGTAGGCATAGTATTGGCGTGTGGTTAAATTATTAGTTGCTTATAATTAATTGATATCAGAGCATTGGCAAGTGTGCTTGCATTATTATTTGCTTTGTTTGTGGACATTAACATGGATGAATCAATTTATAAACCAAATCAAACGCACAACACATGTACATATAAGGAATTTACTTATGGAATTTGTAAGCCATGGTGTTATACTTACGGAATTTACTTTTCTTATGAACAGGCTACTTAAGGATTCAAGCGATTATTTGAAGATATGTATAAGCCATGCTTTTGCTCATGGCATTTATATGTATGATGTCAAGAAAGACGTATGGGCAACTTTGATATTTTAGTTTTTTGACCTAGTTGGGAGATAAGGAATTGATATCAGAGAATTGGCAAGTGTGCTTGCATTATTATTTTCTTTGTTTGTGGACATTAACATGGATGAATCGGTTTATAAACCAAATGGGAGGCTGCCTGGATTCATCTGTTGGGAGCTCGCCCACCAGTCGACCGATCTTCGGGCCGAGTCCGATATACCTGGTTTTCTACACAGTTCAGAGGGACTGAGCCCGAGACTCCTGAGGAGATTGCACAGTACGCCCACGGGTTTTTGATGTTCCTCTTCGGGACCACTCTGTTCGCCGACAGGGGGAACACCGTTGGGCTATGTTTGCTGAGTGCCCTGGTGGACCTTACGCAGGTTGGTCAGTATGACTAGGGTGGCGCCAGCTTGGCTACCCTCTATTGCTATATGAGTGCGACATCCCGCGGACGGGGGAACATAGTCAGCGGCTATTGGAGAGCCTGGGAGGTACCTTCTGTCCTCTTGATTCACATTTCTTCTTTTCATTATCTGTACATTGCACACACGGCACACTTTACATTCTGTACTTATATTCTGCCCTCAACATTCTTTATTCAGATTCTGCACTCAGCATTGTGTATTCTGATGGCTTTTGCCCTGTCTTCCACAGTTATGGGTCTTCGCTTACTTTTCGACGCTAGCCCCAGAGCTCGAGGTGGAGGCCCCTCTCATGACCCCTTATTCGCTCGTCTTCGAGGGCCAGTACTGGTCGCGGCCTCGGGAGACTCTCCCCTACCTGCGGCAGTATTTTGACACGGTGCGGGCGACCGAGGTATTTCAGAACTCTCAATTCTTCATGTGTTGATCTTTGATTTATTTTGCACATTTGTGATTTCTAATCGGTTATGCATTGGTCATCCGCATATCTCATGGCAGCCCTGGGTGCCTCTGGGTGGGGATCTCCGATTCCAGTTTACCGGAGGATGGGCCGCCTCCCGGTATGGGATCTTGTTCGAGGGGCCAGTTGGCAGGGCCTGGTTCTTGGGGGAACACTTCCTTCGTCAGACTATGGGCTTCCCAGAGCCGAGTGTCCCTTCAGCACCCCTGGACGATATGCGGCTCGCTGATAGGCTTACTCCCTAGGGTGTCATTGATGCCAGGCTGGGCACTGATGCACTGCTGCATTTGGAGGACGGGGAGTATGTGACCTACCGTCACACCTACTTGATGCCTCCATTGACAGGTGTCTGTACTCCCTCGAGGAGGTCTACTGGCATGCCGTCTTCGAGTCGCACCCAAGCCAGAGACATTCCTTCGGCCAGTAGGGCTGGCACATCCAGAGGTGGGCCTGGGCTGGTCCCCCTGATTCCCCCGACTTATCATCATGCCGGATGGCCGGATATCCCGACTGAATTGACGAGATAGAGATACGGGGCTTCCTACCCGATTCTGATAGAGCCTCCCATGCCAGATCATCCGTACTCCAGAGACCCTGACTCACCATCGGTATGTTTTACAGCTTTGCTTTATCACTCAGATACTTGGACATTCATTCATTCACTGATGATTTGCACTTGCATCTGCAGCCTACCACGGAGTATGCTGAGGGGTTACTCGGGTTAGTGGCCTCGCTCGAAGGCACGGTCTTGCGGAGAGAGGCGCAGCTGTCCATCATGGGTGTCTCGGTACTGTTTAGTTTTCTTGCATTTATCATATTTCTAATGACATGCTGAATTTGAACATTTCACTGCATTGATTGACTGACTGTATGCGGAGAGCACATCTGACACACACCACATCCATGTACTATATTTGCATACATCCACTCCATGTAGCTTTTATTTGTGCATCTGATATACATATTTTGGCTGATGTATTCAAATTGCACTCTTTGTTTTCAGATGCCTCCGATATATGCCGGACCATAGGCCGGGCCATCTGGGCCTTCCCGAGGAGCCGGGCCATCTAGGCCTTCTCGAGGAGCCGGGAGAGGGGAGTCGTCTCGCGGACGAGGTGGGCGCAGAGCACATATCATTGAGGAGGAGTCCAGTAAGGTGGAGGAGTTCGCGCATCGTCAGTCAGAGACATCTGCTGGCAGAGAGGATAACTCTAAGTCTGGCTCTGGAGATGAAGCCGAGGAGGATCTCGAGGATGACAGCTTTGACTCAGATGGCGATGATGGTGCTGAGGCTGTTCCGCAGAAGAGGACGAAGAGGGCCTCTTTTTCTTACGCTTGAGAGCACAGATGTTCCCTGCTTTATTTGCCTTTTTTACTAATAGTTGTAGCACATTGTACATTTTTAGGCAATTTTATTTTCTGTAAAACTTGTACCCTTGTTGTGAAATGTTATAACAAAGGAAACATGATGGAATGAAACAGCTTTTGTTCAAAAAAGTGTTGTATTTTATGTTCTTGCATCGCATCGCATTATTTTGCACAAAAATGAGATTGAATGGAAATCGTGCATTGAAAATTGCCAAGTCAGGTAGTGAACTGACGCAACAAACAAAGCAACTTAACTTACTAAGAAAGAACAGAACCTAAGCAAGTTTACAACTTGATAAACAAAACACAACAACGTTGATTAAATTTACAACTCGATAAGCAAGACACAATAATGTTGATAAACAAAGAGTAACAACTCAATACACAATACTCGTCAACTCGACAAAGCTTAACAACTCGGTAAGCTTAACAACTCGGTAAGCAAAGCAATAACTCGATAAGCAAAAACAACAACTCAATAAGCAGGATTTAACAACAACTCGATAAACAAATGCATTTCAGACGATCTGGGTGACGGAACGCATCCGAAATAGAGGAAAACTCGCACCTTTAACGCCCCCAATGCATGGAAATGCTTGGAACTTTCTTCTAGAGGCTAGAACAAGACCAAAGCCACCCTTCTCTTGATGGCCGACCACCTAAGGAAGCTGGCTGACTAGCTTTTTGCATTGGAGGGGAGAGGGGTGGTCGGCCTGCCAGAAAAGGTGGCCGACCGGCCACCTAACGTGGAAACCACCAAATTTTCGACACGTGTCCTCCGAACAGTGCCTTATCCTCTTTAAAAACTCCAGCCTCGTGGTTCTCTCATTTCATCTTAGTTTTGCACCAAAATGGAAGCATTTCTCACCCAAAATCTCACAGCTTGGATTGCTTCTCTAGATGGCTCTGAAAAGTTGAACTTCCGGGGCTTCGACTTGAATGCACTATTCACGCCGAGCCGTACTTTGCTGCACATTCCGTTCCTCCATGCCGCGGTGAGGCTTTGGAATCCGATAACACACGTCTTTAGCTTCGACGGGCAAGAGATGTGTCCGACCTTCGAAGATTTTCAAGTTTTGATGGAGTTCAAGCGTAACGAGGAAATCTTGCCTCAACTCCGATTTGGCCACGTCCAAGCCTTAGGACAAATGTGTGGGCTCACCATGCACGATGCTCGGTCTCTGATCTGCAACGGGGAACTGGATATCCTTGGCTTGATTCATCGCTTTTCTGATGCCAGTAACCGCGACAACCATCATTGGCAAGGTTTTCGACAACACGCCCTTTGCTTGTGCATACTATCTCACTTTTTGCTTGCCCTGAGCTTTAGCGGATCTAGCATCCGTCTGATTGAAGTTGCTCAAGGCTTGAAAGAAGGAAAGGGCTGCATTGCCATGACATTGGCCGAGACGCTGATGGGCTTGGATGCTTTCTATCGCCGAGAGACGACCAGATTCGCGGGGAGTCCACTACTGCTACAGGTAATGTTTCCCACCCTTTCTCACATATATATTGCTCACATCACTCGGCCCTCAGGCTCGGTATTTCTCACAAAACCCTTTTCTTACTTTTCTCTCATCGTACATCTCTCTATTCTTTATTCTTTCATTTTTCATCCCTCCCCAGGTGTGGTTGATGGTTAAATTGCAGGTTGTGGACTCTTGCCCAGCCTACTCAGCTCGCGGCTACTTCTTCCGACAACAACTAGTCAATGCCCTTGATGAGGGGTGGTGGTTCGACTGGATGTGCAATTTGTCTGCGGATCGCATTGCTTGGCGCTGTCCTTGGCTCAATCTTCTGGCAATGAGCTATAGCATGTCCCGGCAGACCGGGATCCAGTTGATTGGTCTGACTCACTGTGTGTTCTACTTTCCGTTCCGGTTCCGGCGCCAGTTCGGCCATGATCAGACTTGCCCGCCAGAGGGGATAGAGTATCCTGCCGCATTCCCGGTTCGAGGCGCATAGCTTGCCCTGTATGCGACAGCATGGAGGACTAGAGAGCTCCTGGCCCCTACTCCTACTTTCAATTGCACCTTGTCTGATGAGTGCTTGGATTGGCTCAATGAAGAGGCACAGGAGGGGCCTACTTTGGCATCAGAGGCTTTGACCAGCTCTGGGAGGGGGCGTAGGAACACCTGACTTAGCTATGCCCCGAACTTATTGCTTTATTAGTACTTTCAAATTTTCTTTATGATTATAATAAAAAAACCACTTCAATTTGTATGCAAGAGCAGGAGAACTCTGTATTGAAATCAATGAAATTGAAGGTTATGGGTACTGAAAATTTTCTGCTTTGGTCCAAAAATGGTCTAAGTTGTAAAAAGATTAATCTTGAACACAGTCAACTTTTATTAAAACTTTTCAAAACCATTTTCGATATGGATCAGAACTGGGCATGCCTGAGATCTGTTACTGAGATGCACAACCCCGGATCCTAGCAACTGGAAAGTTGCCTCTAGTCTGAAGAGTACTGCGGCACTGCACAGCAACGGAAAGTCGCCCCTAGTCTGAAGAGTACCACGGCACTGCACAGCAACGGAAAGTTGCCCCTAGTCTGAAGAGCACTGCACCGGAGATCATAACCGAACTCTTGAATGCTGAATAGACAAAGATGGCCGAGATGATCAAATGGACAAAATTGACTGGGGAAAAGTTTATGGCTGAATTTCAGGATGAAGTTGCCTACGTATCCCAAAGATGGGAATCAAGCCTTACGTAGTTCAGGCTTAGGTTCACTCGAGAATTTTCACTCTCCTTTTACGCTCTAACTTTTGCCAAGGCCGCCCTTTGCGGGTTTTCAACCTTGCGAGCTCAGTTTTTATAATTTCAAATTTTTTCAATGCTCTAACTTTTGCCTAGGTTGCCCTTTCGGGTTTTCGGCCTAGCGAGCCTCTTAGGGGTAATATTTCTTCAACTTCTCCATGTTGATCGGTTGCGAGAACTCTAAGCCATCTAGGTCCATTAGAACCACAGCTCCACCTGACCAGATAGCTTTGATGATGTAGGGACCAGTCCAATTGGGTCTGAACTTGCCCCTTGGGTCGTGGATGGGAGCTCGGTTGTCTTTGAGCACCAAATCTCCTTCTTTTAGATTCCTGGACTTAACTTTTTTGTTGAAAGCCCGAGCAATTCTGCGCTGATAGCCTTGAACATGGTACAGTGCTTTCAGTCTGCGCTCGTCAAAAAGCATGAGTTCTTCAAATCTGCTCTGTTGCCAATGTGCTTCGACTATCTGACACTCAGCCAGCACTCGCAAAGACGGAAACTCAATTTCAATAGGTAGAACGGCCTCCATCCCATAAACTAATGAATACAGAGTTGCCCCAGTAGAAGCTCTAATTGAAGTCCGGTACCCCCACAGAGCAAACGACAGCTTGTCTGGCCAATCCCGGTAGGTTTCCACCATCTTCTGCAATATGTGTTTGATATTCTTGTTGGCGGCCTCGACCGCTCCATTGGTTTACGGCCGATATGTAGACAACTTATGAAAAGCCACGTTGTATTTCTCCAACAAGTCAATCACTTCCTTCTTGAAGTGGGAACCATTATCTGAAATGACCTCGTTTGGGACCCCATAACGACAGATGATGTTGTTTCTGATGAACTTAGCAACATGTGACGCCTTCAACACCGCATAGGATTGGGCCTCAACCCACTTCGTGAAATAATCTATCGCGACCAGGATGAACTCATGCCCATTAGACCCCTTCGGAGTGACAGCCCCGATCACATCGATTCCCCAAACTGAAAATGGCCACGGGGAAGTCATATTATACAACTTCGACGGCAGGATGTTCATGCGGTTTGCATGGATCTGACATTTGTGGCATCGCCGAACAAAGCTGATACAATCCTCCTCCATGGTGGACCAGTAGTAACCCTGTCTGAGGATCTTCCGTGCCAGCATTACCCTGTTCATATGTGCTCCACATTCTCCTCCATGGATGGCCTCCATCAGGCGTTTTGATTCTTCAGCTTCAACACATAGCTTATGCATTCCCAGATGACCTCTCTTATATAATTTACCTCCGCAGATGATGAACTGAACAGCCATTCTTCTGATTGCTCTTTTGTCCTTGGCATTTGCCCCTGGTGGATACGCCTCTTTCTCCAAGAAGTTCCAAATGTCGTAATACCAGGGGTTCTCATCTTGAACCTCGTCTATAGTAGCAATTGACTCATAAGCTGGTGCAAACTTCTGGTCAATAATGACTGGATGCATCCGGACTCCAAATGGGATGTCTATCATGGAAGATAGAGTTGCTAGTAAATCTGCGAACCTGTTGTTCTCTCTTACTAGATGAGCAAAGTTTAGCTTCTCAAACCGAGGAATCAACAAATCCAAGGTCTGGTGATACATCATCATTTTTTCTTCTTTGACTTTCCAATCTCCTTTCGCTTGAGATACAACAAGGTTCGAGTCTCCGATGACGTCCAACCGGTTTGCCCCTAGTTCCAGAGCTGCCTCTAGACCGGCAATGCATGCCTCATATTCTGCTTCGTTGTTCGAGACTTTGAACCAGAGCTTGAATGCTAAAGGGATACGGGAATTGTCGGGTGCTATCAGCAACACTCCTATCCCATACCCGTATTGATTGGACGCTCCGTCGAAATACATCGTCCAAAACTCATCGTCGATATGCAAAATGGCCTCATCTGGGAATAAGTACTCAACTGCTTCACCCCCTTCCACTGGATGATCGGCTAAGAACTCTTCTACTGCCCTTCCCTTGACCGACTTGCGCGTCACATATTTTAGATCGAATTCGGAAAGCAACAGCAACCAACGAGCTAGCCTACCCGTAAGTGCCAGTTTCTCGAAGAGATATTTGATGGGATCTAATCTCGAAACCAACATTACAGAGTGAGCTAACAGGTAGTGTCGCAGCTTCCTGGTAGCCCATACCAAGGCCAAGCAAGCCTTTTCCAATGGTGTGTAGCGAGTTTCATACTCTAACATCTTCTTGCTCAGATAATAGATAGCCCTTTCCACTTTGTCCTCTGATTCCTGCGCGAGCATGCAGTCCACTGTGGTCTCAATTACCGAAAGGTACAATATAAACGGTCTTCCCGGTTCTGGTGGTGACAACACAGGTTGGTTCTGTAGATACTCCTTAATCTTTTCAAAAGCAGCTTGGCATCGGCCGTCCCACTGGAATTTCTTTCCTTTCTTCAGGAGACCAAAAAGTGGTTCACAAGTCAAGGTTAATGTAATACCCCTGTCCCGTAATATGTTAATTGGTCCTTAATAAGATGTGATTATGTGTTTGTTATGGTTTTGTATGCCATTATGTGAAAATATGTGGTTTTGAATTTCTATCTGTTCACCGTAGGAATATCTGTTTGATTTTACCACTTCGGAAATTAAATTGGAGGCCTTATCGGCCGCAGAACCCGAAATTGATTACGCCATTGTGGTCGGCATAATTTTTAGAGCCTACGGTGAAATTTAATTAGAAATTGATTCGGGTCAGATTAAGTTGATTAAATTGATAATTTAGTGCCCAATTGTTTATTATTATTATTTTGGAATAGTGGGGTTTGATGTAAAAGGGCACTACACCCTCAATTCCTTCCCTTATGTGGCTTTGGCTTATTAAACTCCCTAGAGAGAGTGAGAGACCCGAAATTGAGAGAGAAAGGGGGAAATCATCTAAGTTTGCTCTTGAAGCTTTGGAGTCTTGAAGGCTAGCTCAAGAATTAACCATAGTTGTGAAGATTGAAGCTCCTAGGTGAGTGATCAACACCTAATTCATGAATTTGTGTATGTAATAATGTGAATTCGCAGAGGATATCTGATCAAGAACATGAATGGTGTTGAGTATGATGAAATTGAAGTTTATATGCACATGCATGCATAGAATTGCCATGAAAATGTATAATCTAGCATGTATTGAGTTAAACATGGAAATAAAGGTGTTAAATCTTACATGCAAGCATGTTTTTGTTGAGCTCCATGAGAATGAGCACCATTTGCATTATTTGGAATGAAAATGAAGTCAAGATTAGCATGCATGTTGAATAATTAAAGATAGGAGCTTTGGAATGCATGAATGTGTATGATAGAATTGAGCTTGAATTAAATTGAGCCATGCATGTATTTGATTTATGAAATTGGGCTCCATGAAGATGTATTTTGGTGTTTATACCATGTTAGTACAAGTATATGTGAAATTGGAGCCACCAAAAGCATGGAATGACGGTTTGAATGTTGAAGGGAGCTCAAGAACACAATCTGGAAAACCCAGAATTTTGATGTCCGCTCGAGCGGGGAACCTGACGCTCGAGCGGAGAAATCGAGCTCCCAGCATTTTCTGCAGACATGGTTCCCGCTCGAGCGGGGAAGTTGACGCTCGAGCGGGGAGCTATATAGACAGGCAGTCCGCTCGAGCGGCCGAGTTCACGCTCGAGCTGGAATTGAAGGCAACCAGTACTTTTGCAGACCTAAGGGTCCGCTCGAGCGAGGGAAGTCCACGCTCGAGCGGGGACCCTATTTTCTGAAATCCTGTTTTTGCATTTTGTGTTCTGTTTTCCGTTCTCTTTCACTTGCAAGCATTCTTAGGCTTATGTTAAGCATTGTAAATGAGCTAATGAGATAAGAATAAAGCCTAAAAGAGGAATATGTGAATTAAGGAACGGATTGAATTGTTAATGACCCCTTTTGTGTTCATGGAATGTATAGGGTCAAGCTCCAGGGCGAATCCACAAGCCAATCACTGTGAGTAATATCAATATTTGAATGCTTGCGAATGTCCAATTGTTTACTCCCTTTTAAGCTTTATGAATTGCTAATTGGGTTTGTGGACGTAAGTCTGATATGGATGAATGAATGGACCAAAGGTCGTTTTGAAATGAATGATTGGACCAAAGGTCGTTTTGATGTAAATGAATGGACCAAAGGTCGTTTTGACACATGTGAGTGGGCCAAAGGCCGTTTTGACATGAATGAGTAGGCCGAAAGCCGTTTTGACATGAATGAATGGGCCGAAGGCCGTTTTGACAGAAATGAATGGGCCGAAGGCCGTTTTGACAGAAATGAATGAGCCGAAGGCCGTTTTGACAGAAATGAATGGGCCGAAGGCCGTTTTGACAGAAATAAATGGGCCGAAGGCCGTTTTGACATAAATGAATGGGCCGAAGGCCGTTTTGACATGAATGGAAATCTGAGTGGGCCAAAGGCCAGAATGGTTGGAACTACAGTCACTTGATTTGAATTTCGTATACTTATATATCTGTTAAGTAGAAATAGGAATTGGGCCTAAGGCCGTTTGGAACCTGTTGTTCTACATTGTTTACGTAATTTCTGTATTTGATATTATTCACTGGGCTATCGCTCACGCTCATTCATGTGTTTGTTTGTGAGCCCGGAGAAGTCCAAACCCAGCCCCAGTGAAGTCTGTGAGGAACAACAGAGGTTTTTGGAGAGTCAGCCCTTGCGTCTCACGCACGAGACCCGTCTTCGCCCTTCCGTTATGTATTTATATCTTGTCATGGTGGCGAAGTTTTTGATTATGTCTGTATATAGTTTCATGGGTTGACTTAGTTGGACGATCATGTCTGTATAGAATTTTATGCTACTACATTTCTGACGTGAGTTATTAACATGAGTTGGTATGGAATGTTATGATGTGCATATAAGCACGGCTCTATGGACAAAGTTTTAAATTTCGCTTCCCTTTTTGGCCCCTTTACTCTGATGTGTTAAGTCTGTTTTGGTCTGAGGCCGTAGGTAATCTTAGGATTACTGGCCGGTTACGTCCTTAACCCATGGGGGCGGGTTCGGGTCGTGACAGTTAATTTTGAGATAAACCGTCTTATGAATTGCACTTTACGCAGAAAGCCTCGCACCTCCTTTTCAGTCCTTGGTGGTGGCATTTCTAGGATGGTGTAGACACCCCATTTTTGACCGACCTTAAGACTCAGACGTCACCGATTGAGCGCTTGGTGATGTTGCATAATGTGCTCGTTCAGAAGTTTCAGAGTTGCGGCCGTGAGCCCTGCCTCCGGACTTCCGAACCCTCTTATGTACCTTGTCTCGGTTTGCGAACCAGACTCGGTTTTCTCTGTTTCTTTTCCTGAGGGGAGGGAGAGGTCTAGTAGACCATCTCTCAATGTCCATAGGCTACATTTGGTGGCCGTAGGCCATTTTTCCCATTTCGGAGTCCGGTTTCCGGTTTTCGGAGCTGTTAGGCCGTGTGCCTCGGTTCGGGACCGCTTAACCATCTCCGTTTGTCCTGATTTTTGGCATACTTCCTATTTGCTCCCTTTTGAGGGACACTGGGGGCTGAGAAGCCCACTTCGTGGCCGAATGCCACTTTCGGTGCTTAACAGCCCATTTTCGGGACCCCGAACTGCGCGTTTTGGTCCCCGAGCATTCGTTTTGCAACGGTTTTCGTTCATTTTTGGCAGGTACCTCTGTTTTATCACTAGGAAGGTCACTGAAGGGTGGGAGGCCAGCAATTGTTGCAACAACCAGTTATACATCCTCCGACGCCCTCCGGCGCCCGTTTTTCGCACTTCCAGGCTAATGTTGAACCCCTTGGACCCTTTTTCTTGAACTTTGAACCATATATTTGTGATGTACACACATGAGAGGACCCTAAAAGTTCATGGTCGGCCATTAATTCAACTTGACCCTTTTGACCCCCTCCTTCCGGGCTAATGTTGAACCCCTTGGACCCTTTTTCTTGAACTTTGAACCACATATTTGTGATGTACACACATGAGAGGACCCTAAAAGTTCATGGTCGGCCATTAATTCAACTTGACCCTTTTGACCCCCTCCTTCCGGGCTAATGTTGAACCCCTTGGACACTTTTTCTTGAACTTTGAACCACATATTTGTGATGTACACACATGAGAGGACCCTAAAAGTTCATGGCCGGCCATTAATTCAACTTGACCCTTTTGACCCCCTCCTTCCGGGCTAATGTTGAACCCCTTGGACCCTTTTTCTTGAACTTTGAACCACATATTTGTGATGTACACACATGAGAGGACCCTAAAAGTTCATGGCCGGCCATTAATTCAACTTGACCCTTTTGACCCCCTCCTTCCGGGCTAATGTTGAACCCCTTGGACCCACACTCTTGGGCTTTTAACCACAGGGTTGTGTTGTACACAGGTAGGAAGACCCCACCAGTTGGTGGCCGGCCAGAAAATCTGATTGACCTTTTTGACCCCTAGCCGGCCGGCTAGGGGGTGTGGCCGGCCGGCCACCTGCAACAAAAGTACCAGGCCGGCCGTATTCCTTGCACTGTGCACTTTACAGCTGTGGGGCTTTATCCCCCAGAAGAGATCTTTATCCGGGGGATATTTTGTGGGGGAAAGTTACTCTCCTTTTCCCCCACCTTTACACCCCCTTTTTGGCCTATATAGCAAGCAAGATATATCCTTTGTTGGGGTTAGAAAACTTCACCTTCAAGCATCCATACACAACTCCATCTTTATCCCTCTCATTTTCTTAAAAAACCCTAAGTCCCTAAGCTCCATTCCTTCTACACCACCAAGCTCTACCACCACCACCTCATTTCCAGCAATAAGGAAGGTTTCTCAAAGGCCAAAGAAGCTGCAAATTGATCCAAGAAGCAACCAAAGTCTTAGTCTTCAAGGGTGAGTAACTTTTCTTCACTTTGACCCTTTTTCTTGATCCATTTGTAAGCCTCACTTGCTTTTTGTTTCAAGCTCCGGACCTAACTGAAAAGGGCCCTCTTTTGAGCTCATCTTCACTTTTCATTAAGGTCTCAACCCTGTTTGAGCCCTCCATGATACACTTGCTTCATTGATCCTCTTATATGTCATAATTTGCCATGCTATTTTTGACCCATGAGTAATCTGTTTTTGAGCATGTTGTAAACTGATATTAGGCTTATTTTGAGCCGCTCTTCAATATTGAAGAAGGGCTCAACACCATTTGGGACTTCCATGTTATACCTACCTTTATACTCCTCTTTTCTTCCCCATTCTTGCATGCAATGGCAGCCTACCATGCTTTTGTTTTTGGCCATTTTACAGTTCTGAAAAAGTGCTTATTTTGGTCCATTCTTCATGTTTCATTTAGGTCCTTTCATGGTTTGCGGCCTCCATAGGTCACTTCATGTTATATCTCTCTTTTATTCCCCATTCTTGCATGTTTAGTTAGCCTACCATGCTTTTGTTTTTGGCCATTTTATAGTTCTGAAAAAGTGCTTATTTTGGCCCATTCTACATGTTTCATTAAGGGTCTTTGGCTGTTTGGTGAATATTTTGCATACTTCATGTTATAGCCACTTTTGAGCCTCATTTTGCATCACATTTCTATCATGTTTGTATACTGATTTTGAGGCTGCCATATACTGTAAATATTCATATTTTTGGTTCCTCTTAAATTTTGTAGAAGGAAATTTTTCAGTTTGGGTTTTGATTATATCACTTGCTTCATTACCCCTCTTTTGGCCCCTATTCTTGCATGCCATTTTTTCCATACCTATGCTTGCTGTTTGGCCATGTTTATAACTGTGAAAGTGCATCTTTTGGGACTGTATAGCTTCTGTCTTTGCATTGCATGTCCATGTTGTGCATGTTTGGCATAGCTATAGGCCATTTCGGGTGCCTAAATTCACATTTCGGGACAATTCCATGCATTTCATGTCATTTCGCCTCATTTCGGGACTGTTTTCCCCCATGTTTTAGTGCTGAAATTCCATTAGCATGCTTGCATATCATTTTTTCCATATTACATCACATTCTGTCATTGCCTCGGTTTGCGTGCCCGTGTGCACGCATTTCGAGGCACTCCTTTTTTATCCGACGGCATCCTATGTGAGTGTGGCTGAGGCTCACTCATGTTGGTATAAGCCCATATCATGTTTTCATGTCATTACATCACATTCTGTCATTGCCTCGGTTTGCGTGCCCGTGTGCACGCATTTCGAGGCACTCCTTTTTTATCCGACGGCATCCTATGTGAGTGTGGCTGAGGCTCACTCATGTTGGTATAAGCCCATATCATGTTTTCATGTCATTTTCATAGCATTCTGCCATCGCCTCGGTTTGCGTGCCCGTGTGCACGCATTTCGAGGCATCTCATTTTCATTGCATTCTGCCATCGCCTCGGTTTGCGTGCCCGTGTGCATGCATTTCGAGGCACCTCATTTTCATAGCATTCTGTCATTGCCTCGGTTTGTGTGCCCGTGTGCACGCATTTCGAGGCACCTCATTTTCATTGCATTCTGTCATTTTCTCGGTTTGCGTGCCCGGGTGCACGCACTTCGAGGCATCTCTTTTCCATAGCATCGTGTATGTTAGGATTATATCTTAGTTGCATTTTATGCATATCATGCATATTGCATCGTGTTCGGAATAGGAGTTACCCCGGGCACGGGAAACGAGGTACATTTCGTACTCCGAGTGACGGAATGTGTCTCAATTCCCCAGTCACCGACACTCCGGATTATCCATGATGGAGTTAGGTTTTAGCTGTAGTTTCATGTGCATTCATCCTATATTGAGTTGTGCATTTCGACTCCTCGGCCATCATGCCTCGGTATGCGTGATTGGTGGCACGAGGTTCGAGACATGCATATATCTGTGCAAATACATTGCTATGCCCCTTTCCTGCTCTCTGTTGCAGCAAAATCAGGAATCAGCAACTTTTTGGGGCTTGGCACGCATTTCAAGAACAGGTGTAAACAGAGGCTAATTGGGGCATTCCGGTGGATTTCCGCGCAAGACAATTCGGACATACATCATCCATCAGAAGCAAGGCGGTCCTTGGCTTGCACGCCAGTTTCATTTACTTTCTTAGTTAATTCGTTAATTAATTAGAATTTTGTAATATTTTGGACTGTAATATTCTTTTATTCGGGACTGTAATATTTGGACTGTATTAT
Organism: Camellia sinensis; assembly: GCF_055761805.1. Taxonomy (NCBI): domain Eukaryota; kingdom Viridiplantae; phylum Streptophyta; class Magnoliopsida; order Ericales; family Theaceae; genus Camellia; species Camellia sinensis. Next base: position 167,588,239 of record NC_138970.1, read on the forward strand.
TTATTCGGACCCTCTGCGCGAGGGCATAACTGTAATAAGTGTGCGTGTGTGTGTTGTATGTCTTCCAACCCCACGTCTTTCTCCCTTTTATTTATCCGCTTTTGATGGTGAGATTAGGGCATGTTTAAATTAGCATACAGTATGACAGCATGTTTGCATCATTCATCTGTTTTGCATGCACCGGGCTCGGCGCATCATGCTAACTGCATTTGTATTTCAATTCCAAATTGAATACATGATAGTCGTAGCATTTCATATACCATCTTAGAATAGCCGAGCCTGCTATAGTTTCATTTTGCATGTGTTGCATTAGGCATTTCTGTATATTTAGGATCATGCATGATTTCTAATAAACTTCTTTTTTTAGCTTGGAGTACTCGGTGAGTTTTATGCTTTAGCATCCTTGCATGCGTGTGAGTGACTGCCATGAATAGCATGCTTACCATGAGGCTATGTGCTTATATGATATAACTGCCTGAATGCCTGTGGGTGAAGGTTGGGTTATCTGAATTGGAATAAATCATCAAATGTTTCAAGCCTACCTGCGAGTAGCAAACCATTTTCAAAAACAAGCATGAAATGTTTTGTTCCAATTTGGGCGACCCGGCTATACTTGTATGCTGTGAGCATCACATAGTAAACTAGGCTAATAACCGGAATAAGAACATACAATGTTTTCAAAAATTGATATCATGGTTAGTAGAGGCCGGTCTATGACCGGGCGAGCGGGGGTGCTCACGAAGTGACCTTCCCCAATCGTACCCAAGTTCCCGAGCCGAGGCAACTTTGGTGATGACGGACACGTGGCCTCTTGGCACCGAGTCAGGGTTTCCTAAATTTTCCAAAATAAAATATTTAGGTGGCGACTCTGTATCTGGCAAAGCAGTCCATATTTGGCACTACTTTTTCAAAAAATCAGTTTCTCAAAACGATTTGCCGGATTTGGACTCTTTGGTTCAGATTAGGAACCGTGACATTTAAGAGTCCGAGCTGTAGTGACCCCAAATGAACAGAACGGGACTAACCCTCCCGGGGCGTTCGGGGACGTCTACAGATGGCCTTGATTTTGGAAGGGTTGACTTCGATACCCCTCTGTGTAATGAGAAACGCTAGCATTTTTCCTGCTATAACACCAAACGTACACTTCTGAGGATTCAGCCGCAACCGGAATTCTCTGATCCTTTGAAAGAATTTTTGCAAGGCAGTGTAGTGGCCCTCTCTTTCCTTGGACTTGACAATCATGTCGTCCACGTACACCTCAACCTCTTTGTGGATCATGTCATGCAATATCGTGGTCGCAGCCCGTTGATATGTAGCTCCAGCATTCTTCAGCCCAAACGGCATTACTCTGTAACAGTATGTCCCCCACGGGGTGGTGAAGGCAGTCTTTTCTCGGTCTTCAGGTGCCGTCACTATCTGGTTGTAGCCTGAGAAGCTATCCATGAACGAAAGCAAAGCATGCCCCGCCTTGAAATCTACCAACTCGTCAATATGCGGCAAGGGAGAGTCGTCCTTCGGACTAGCTCTATTCAAATCTCTAAAATCCACGCATACCCGGATCCTGCCTTCCTTCTTCAGCACTGGAACAATGTTGGCCAACCAAGTTGGGTATTCGGATACCAGCAGGAAATCTGCGTCAATTTGCTTGGTAACTTCTTCCTTAATCTTGAGAGCCCAGTCCGGGCGGATCCTTCTGAGTTTTTGTTTAACTGGTCAGGCCTCGAGGTCAAGAGGGATCCGGTGCTGTACGATCTCAGGATCGATTCCAGGCATGTCTTTGTAGGACCACGTGAAAACATCTTTGAAATCTTTTAATAAAGCGACTAAGCGCTCGCGTTCCTCCGAAGACAACGTGGACCCGATCTGGACCAGCCGCGGGTCCTCCTCAGTACCGACATTCACGGTAGTGATTTCATCCATTAAGGGTTTAACAAATCTTTCCTGCTCTTGTTCAATTAAGCGTTGCAAAACCGGAGGAATCTCTTCCTCATCGTTTTCATCAAAATTTTGAAAGTCTGAATTAATGTAATAAATCAAGGGCATAGAAAAGTATTCAGAAACCACAGCCAAATCATTCTTATTAAGCACATCCAAATCATCCGATTCTTCGGTTACAACAGACTCAAAAGAGAAAGAAAAAGACGACCTAGACAGGACTGTGGTATCCAGGTTATCATCCCCAGGAATACCGGACTCAGACTCAGTCGAGCAGGAACCTGATTCTGACTCACAAGACTCGGTGGAATCAGATTCCGGCTCACTACCTGACCTGGTGCTGCTTGACAAAAATCCCTCTTCATACTGCCAGATGAGAGAGGGTGCGATAGATGCATCCAAAATGTTTGCTGGTAGACCCGCAGCCATTCCATTCTCGATCACGCATACCGAGAAGTTATCCCCCAAGTACTTCTGTTCGATCGGAGGATCTGAAAGTAGACATGCCAGTGCTACCCCCATTTCACTTTCGGCGTCCTCAGACTCCATTTTCTTGCTCTGCTCAACCTCAGCTAATGGGTCTGTCTGCTCTTCGGCAACGTCATCCCCGGGTAACTGCAGGTCAAAGAAGATCTCAAACCCTGGCACGCGCTTCCTCTCCGCATTCAGCCACGGCTCTGGGAAGCCACAAAACGAAAAGTCCTCTGCCTCCCGGACAAAGCATCCGTTTAGGGTACCCTGAATGGGCCGGTGCATTAAGTCAAAAGGCTTCCCCGCCTTTTTCGCTCTGGCTCTCCCAGCCATCTCCTTACCCTTCCTTATCCAATCCTCTTTGGTGGGTAGATAACCCAAGCCAAAGGTATGTGGGTTATGTGGCACCTCGACTGATGCTACGACGCCCTTCCGGCCGCTCTTTCCCAATCCCATCCCGGGGATATGTTAAAGCTTGTTCATGAGGTATACCGATTGAGCACTGGCGTACACCCCCTCATTAATAGCTAAGATGTTCTGCATGACCCGGGCCTCAGCTAGGGTAAAACCGGATAAGAACACATCCTCCATACCGTGCTCAATTTCCAAAACTGGCGTAGATACTTTCGACGGTGGATGGATCGATGAATTCCCAAAAACAATGGCTACTCCCTTTCCATGGGGGTATTTCACCATTTGATGCAATGTAGAAGAAACTTCCTTGACTTGATGCAGCCACGGCCGCCCCAAGAGCAGATTGAAAGTGATGGGAACCTCTAGGATGTGAAAGTCAATTTCATGCTGCCCTGGCCCAACCTTGGTCTGAATTTTCGCTGTCCCCATGACTTCTCTGCTTGTGTTGTCGTATGCTCGAATCACCTGGGCTATTGGCACAAAGTCCGCGGTCTTCAAGCCAATTGCATAGGCAGTCCTTGCTGGACATACATTGATGGCGGACCCTCTGTCGACAAGCACCACGGGTGTCCATTTATTTCTGCACTCCACGGAGATGTAGAGTGGTTTGTTATGGTTCGCACCCTCAGGTGGCAGCTCTTTGTCAGGGAAGGTCAACATCGGGGTAGCTCCTCTCGAAAAAACTAAGCCCACCAGCTGTTCGGGCGTAGTGTCTATAGAGAGCTTGGCCTTGTCCATGGCCGATAAGACAGCTTGTCGATGCACTCGCAATGCCATAAGAAGTCCCCAGATGGAGATGTCTGCTTGTATCTTCTTTAACTGCTTCAGTACAACCTCTTCTTTGACTTGCTTCTCTTTCTGTCTCTTAACTTCCTTATCCTTCCCAGATGCCTCCGGCTGGTCTAGGTGCGGGGGCTTAAAATACCGTCCGCTTCTCGTCATATGATCGACCTCACCGATATACCAGGTATCATCTGGCTGATTACTCCCCCAATCCTCATCCGTGTGGGTAAGACATAAATCATCGTCCTCCCACCACATTCCGTCGGCAGCCAACAGACACCTGTCTGGCTCCGGTTCAATTGCACCCGCAATGCTCTCTATCCACATGCTCGCAACGTTCTCTATCTTCATGCACACAGCACTCTCAGTCCCCTCAGGGCCCTTAGCTTTCCTAATTCTCTCGGCATCCTCAAACCTTTCTTGTTCCAACTGCGTCAGTACAGCTGGTTGTTCAACAATTCCCGCATTCATAATGCCCAAGTCTCGAGCGGAATTCTTAGCACCGGCGCTCTCCGGCGATTCATTCTGATTTTTGGCCCTTCCGGCCACAATTGATATTCTCGCCCCTACCGGGCCCTGTTCTAACCGAGATTCTTCGACGACGTCTGGTAGGTCATCAAGCCACCCAGTAGCCTCTGCCGATTCCTCATAATCAAACCAGTTGACTACCGCGTCTCCTGGATCTTGGTCGTTGAAAAACTGGAGGTTGGCCAAGTCCTCTTCCACAGCCGTCAAACCATCTGTCCCCTACTCAAATCCATCCCCTCGGATCACACACAACTCTGCCCTCTCTGGTAATTCAATATTAGGCTCAAACTGGCCTGCTGACAGAATGTAATCAGTCGGATCGTAGGCTTCCCCAGCGACACTCCCAGACTGCTCAAACCCTGATTGAACAATTCCATCCTCCTCTGAAATCTCCTCTGTTCTATCTTTGCCAGTCACCACCATTGGCTCGGGTTGGGTTCTGGAGATGTCCAACATGCACAAAGAGTCAGTGCAGTCAGGAAGGAGCATCTCCGGCTTAGGTAGGTGGGAAGGAGTGATATATATGCTGGGTTCGTAAGACACGACCCCAGTCTGGATGAAGTTGATTCTTTTGGGAGGTGGAGCTTGGTTGTGCGGTAGGAGAGGGTTTGTTGTGACATTGGGTTTTTCTGGAGGTACAATCACCTGCTTGTCAATGAGGTCTTGAATCTCATGACGCAATCTGAAACATTGGTCGGTGTCGTGACCATGTTGTTGGTGATATGCGCAGTATTTTGCTGGGTTATGAGAAGGAGGGAGTGGATTTGGCAATGGCCTCGGCTCCAGGGGCTTTAAGTGCCCTTTCTTGATTAATACCCCTAGAGCCTTGGACAAGGGCATATACAATGGGGTGAAGGTTCTTTGGCCTCTGGGTTGGAATCGAGTGGTTTGTGTGTTACTTCCGGACGCGCCGGAGAAAGGTGTAGCTGCCATGGGTCTTGGAAGGGGAAGGGGAATGGTGGTGACCACGCTTACCTCCGAAGCTCTAGAATTTGTGGCATTGTTGGTGCCCGTGTTGTTATTGCGGTTGAAAGTTCTTCGAGGTTGCTCTCTATCTTGGTCAATTAGACCCAGTTTCATTGCATTTTCAATTTGTACCCCCATTTCATGTAGATCTGAAAAAGTGGGAAAGGGAAGCACAATCATTTTTTGCATCAGTTTTGGCTGGAGATTGCGCACAATCATCCTGATTTGGTCTTTGTCGGTAGGCCTCAGGGTCATCATCGAAGCCTTCGCCCTCCACCGAGTTACGAAATCCGAGAAGCTCTCCTTAAGCTCCTGCCTTGTTGTTTCGAGATCTCGGGTCGTAATCTCGATTTGGGTATTGTAAGAGTATTGCGCGACAAAGGCCTCAGCCATTTCATCCCAACTCCGCTTGGCATCATCCTCTAACTTCGCATACCAGATAGCGGCCACACCCGACAGGGTCCGGCCGAATAGTGAAAGCTTTTGTGGTCTGGTGAGGCCCATTGGCCGTAGTATATCTGAAAATAGCCGGAGATGCACCATGGGGTCCCCAGATCCGTCGAAGCGATCAATTTGTGGCATTTTGAACCTATCCGGCAGCGTCACAGCCACGTTGGTATATTCGTCCTCGATATTCGGGATAGCCTTTACCCCTTGGGATTTCTTGAACAACTTCTCAAGCTTGCTCAATTTCAGTGTTGTATGGTCTACCTTGAACTCGAAGGGAGAGTCCGGTTGATTGACAGGCGTAGGTGCCTTAGATAGCTGGGGTAGAATTGGGGGCGGAGCTGGCCCTGTTGGTATGTCCGTATCTGCCTGGACATTTGGTGCCTCCCCAGGTGCCGGGACTCCTGGTGGGAGAGGAATTGGGTGTGAAGCAGATGCCCCAGTTTGTTGTTGTAACCTAGTAATTAATTCTGCCTGCTGGGCCATGATCTCGGCCTGTTGTTTGGCAAACTCATCTCGGCAAGTAGCGTCTTGCTGCGTGGCTCTCATGGTGTCCTGCATCTGACGCATTATTTCCTCAACTCCTGTCGATCCCGCCATACTGCCCTGATCTATCTGAACTACTGGCAGGTCCATCTCTATAGCAACAATTGGGATCTCAATCCGACTGTCCACTGATGGGGTAATCCGCTGCTCTGGCAACCTCTGCTCCGATACACTGCGCCTTTTCGACCTCCGTCTGATAACCGAGGGTAGAGAGTGAAACACTGGTTATCCGTCGACCAGATCCTCAGATCGATTCAGTCGGCGACCTCTTGTCCAGAGTGCTTGGGAGATATCTGCTTGGTCTGGAGCAATTATGCTAAACTACCTAGCAAAAAGATAAATAAAACAATAATAAGGAAATAAACAAGAAGACGAACAGACAGCATAATGGTGTAAATAAACACAACACACAGTCGGGTATAATTAACATGCAATTGATACACTATTCTCAAAGACCGATCATTATTCCCAAATCACTATCCCCGAAGCTGAATCTGATACCTGCAGATAACTGATTCCGAAAGTACCGAAATGGTGCCCGCAGGCCTGATACCCAGAAATACTGAAATGGTGCCCGCAGGCCTGATGCCCAAACTTGTAAACTGATACATGCATTCGTATAGAGACGCACTCTAAAAGCACATAACAAACAAGTAAGAGCCAAAACACCCCTATGTTGGGGTAAGGTTTACCTGTCCTATTTTGTCAGGAACTAGGGTTTCACTACGCACGCAGCGGTTTCAAACAACCCATAAACGGGTAAGCAACCTGTCCTAGTTTGGAATGGTCACTATGGATTCTGAATATGCACTAGGTCGAATGGTCAAAAAGGGTGCCCCGGTAAAAACCGGGGTTTGTGTTCCCATACTGGCAAAGCCTGCAACCGGTCAGCCTTATGGCATGCTTTGACAAAGCAAGCCTCCGGCAAACCATTCAGGAATAGCAGATGGCAAACACGGTGTCCTAGGTGCACCAATGCACATGCAATGCAAAGAAACACATAAGTGTAGTCAAAACAAGATATCATGAGTTCAAGTCAAGTTCTCTAAATCCCCAGCAGAGTCGCCAGAAACTGTAGACGTCCCCGAACGTCCCGGGAGGGAATCCCCCCGTTTTGTTCATTGGGCTCACTACAGTTCACGACTCAATGTCACGGTCCTGTATCTAATCTCGCAGAGTGCAACGCAAGACCGATGAAATCATCAAAGAGTCCAAAATCCGGCAAATTGTTTTTGAAAACAGATTTTTTGAAAGAAGTGCCAAACATGGACTACTTTGCCAGATACAGAGTCGCCACCTAAATATTTTATTTTGGGAAATTTAGGAAACCCTGACTCGTTGCCTAAGGCCACGTGTCCGTCATCACCAAAGTTGCCTCGGCTCGGGAACTTGGGTACAATTGGGGAAGGTCACTTCGTGAGCACCCCCGCTCGCCCGATCAAAGATCGGCCACTACTAACCATGATATCTAGTTTTGAAAACATTATGCGTTCTTATTCCGGTTATTGGCCTAGATTTACTATGTGATGTGCACAGCATACAAGTATAGACTGGGTCGCCTAAATTGGAATGAAACATCTCATGTTTGTTTTGAAAAACAGTTTGATGATGCTACCTGCAAGTAGGCTAAGACGTGGATTTGCCACCCTCGGATGGGCTTAGAAAAACATGATTTTGCCACTATCTAGTGGGCTTAAAACTCATAATTAATGAATTGTTCCAATTCAAATAACCCAACCTTCACCCATAGGCATTCAGGCAGTTATATCATATATACACATAGCCTCATGGTAAGGCATGCTATCATGGCAGTCACTCACACACATGCAAGGATGCTAAAGCATAAGTACTTACCGAGTACTCCAAGCCAAAACAAAAGCTATGTTAGAAATCCATGCATGATCCTAACTATACAGAAATGCCTAATGCAACACATGCAAAATGCAACTAAGATAGGCTCGGCTATTCTAAAGATGGCATGTGAAATGCTACAACTAATACGTATTCAACTCAGAATTGAAATACAAATGCAGTTAGTATGATGCGCCGAGCCCGGTGCATGCAACACAGATGAATGAATGCAAACATGCTATCATACTGTATGCTAATTGAAACATGCCCTAATCTAACCATCATAAGCTGGTAAATAAAAGGGAGAAAGACGTGGGGTTTGGAAGACATACATCACACGCACGCACACTTATTACAACATTGCCCTCGCTCGGAGGGTCCGAAAGAATAATACAGTCTGAATAAATAATTATAGTCCGGAATGAATAATTAAATATTACAAAACCCTAATTAATTAACAAATTAACTAGGAAAGTGATAAACTAGCATGTAGGCCTATGGACTGCCTCAGCTCTGTTCCGAATGGTGGAATGATGCATGAAAGCCTGACGTGGAAATCTATTGCGATGCCCCGATTCGCCTCTGTTTGCAATTGTTTTCAGAATATTGCGCAACGCTCTAGAAGGCCGCTGATTTCTGATTTACTGCAACAGAGAGCAACAAAGGGGCATGGCAAAGTATTTCATATGTATGCATGACTACTCTTCAGAGAGTGTAGTCGTCGATCCTCATGCCACCAATCACGCATATCGATGCATGATGGCCGAGGAGTCGAATTGCATGACTCAATATGAAATGAATGCACATGAAAATACAACAAGACCTAAACTCCATCATGGGTAATTCGGAGTGTCGGCGATAGGGAATTGAGACACGTTCCGTCACTCGGAGTACAAAACGTCTCTCGTTTCCCGTGCTTGGGCTAACTCCTATCCCAAACACAATGCAAATGAAATGGCATACACAATGCGACTAACATACAACCTAGCATACGCAATGCTATGAGATGGCATACACAATGCACTAACACGCAACCTAGCATACGCAATGCTATGAATTGAAAAGGCATACACAATGCATAATGGACTTACACCAACACGAATGGACCTCATCCACACTCACATCAGTGGCCGTTGGATGAAAATGAGATAATCGAAATGCGTGCACACATGCACGCAAACCGAGGACCGAACCTAAGGCATAAAATATCACTCTACCAAAGCATGACAAGAATGAAGCATGGCATTCAAACATGTAATTTTCAGCACTGAAACATAATGCTAAATGGTCCCGAAACATGGAAATATGGCACCCGATGCATGGAATAAGCCCCGAAACTCAATACTAGGCACATGCATTGAACCACAAGTATACAAATCAAGCATTATTTGATCATGAAGTCAAAAGACAGAACCAAGGCAGTCCCAAAACATGCACATTTATAGTTTAGAGCATGGCCAAAAGATGCTAACATGATGGACTAAAATGCATGCAACATTGGCTAGTAAGCATGGTTTACATGGCATGTATATGAAAAAAATGAGAACTCATCAAACTAGCCAAAAACAATGAATACAATATGCCAAAATATGCCCAAATAATCACTGAAATGCAGCCAATGCATGTAAAAATGAGGGGCTTCTTTGGAAGGACATTCAAGGGATTGTTAAGCACATATAAGATAGACACTTAGCATGACCAAACCAACTCTGGAAATGAGTTATGACAGCCCTAAAACTCACAAAATTGGCCCTGAAATCAGTCAAGGAAGCATACGATGAAAGGCCTCCTCAAAAGGCCTTGAATGGAATTGTTCTACACATGCACTATAGACATAAAATATGATCAAAAGGGCCATGGACAGAGCCAAGGAAGACCTTAAAACCCACAAAATTGGGCCCAAAAAGTGACTTCAATGCATGCAAAATAGAGCCCCTTTGGAAAGCCAATGATGCTAGTAAAGAAAATGAGGGGTGAGGGGGTCACCCCTCTATGATTTCAAGGTTCAAAACCTCATAAAAGCCACTGAAAATCCCTTGGATTTCAGTGGCTAAGAGGCCAAAACAAGTCCAATGCAAATGCTCTAATGCATAGCCCTAAATATGAAGGAATGAAGCATGCAAAGAAGGAGATGACTCCAAACAGAAAAGTGACCTCAAGAAAACTTAAAGAGGAGGTCAAAAAAGGCTTTTTTCAGTTTATAACAAATCTCGAAAATGTTCACAAGTAAGGCTAAAGTATGATGCAAAAATAGCCATAAAAGAGAGATAGAGGGTAAGGGGATGTAGATGACCTCAAACAGCAAAGTGCCCTTAAACAAAGTTGAAGAGGAGCTCAAAATATGACACTTTATAGTTTATGAGAAAGCCCAAAAATACTTGCAAGTGAAGCTAAGTAATGAAGCAAAAAAATCCAAGTTTAAGGGAAACAGACACTTACCCTTCAAGAGCTGACCTCCGGCAGATTTTGGACCAAGTTGGTGAGCTCTCAACCTCTGCAAATGACTTCCAAGGTGTTGGAATGGATGATGGAGGTGTGGTGCTAAGGGTTGTAGTGCAAATGGACCAAGAAAATTAGGGTTTTGGAGCTTGGAATAGTGACAATGGAGGAGGGAGGTTATATGCCTTAAGGAATTTTGTTCAACCAGCTGATATGAAGTAAAACCTCTCCTTTATAGAGGAGAGGCTCCAAAATATCCAAAAGGGACCTCAAGTATCCTCCATACACGTGTATGGAAGATGCACCAAATGGCCTCCAGCTGGCACAGCTGGACTACACTCAGAAAAAGCAAAAAGCAAGAAGCAGGCCGGCCAGTTCAAGTGGCCGAATGGCCACCCCCCCTGGTCGGCCGACCAGGGGTCAAAAGGGTCAACAAAAATTGCTGGTCGGCCTACCCAGAAAGGTGGCCTCCCAGATGAGTAGAATACAGTTGTGTGGTGAAAAACCAGAAAATGTGACCCAAGAAAGAGAAAAGCTAGATTTTAAGCAAGGTTCAAAAGGGTCAAGAAGAGAAAACTGGTCGGCCTACCATATTGGTGGCCTCTCAGATGAGTAGATCACAATGGTGGGGTGGGAGGCCAGAAATTGTGGCTCAAAAGTAGGAAAAACCAGTTTTCGGTCAGAAAAATTGGCTTTTGGAGAGAGAAAATGAGAGAACTGGCTTTTCAGGGGAAAAGGTGGCCGGCCACCATACTACCCCCTCCCTAATAGTGAAAATAGGGTCTCTACCAAAAATGGACCAAAACGGATGCAAAACGAAGGTTCGGGGGCCAAAACGCGCGGTTCGGGGCCCTGAAAACAGGTTGTTAGGCACCGGAAGTGGCGTATGACCACGAAGGTGGTCTCCCAGGCCACAGTGTCCCTCTAAAGGGAGGAAATAAGGTGTGTACCAAAAATCGAAGCAAACGGAGGTAGTTAAGCGGTCCCGAACCGAGGCACACGGCCGACAGCTCTGAAAACCGGAAACTAGGCTCCAAACGGGAAAAATGGCCTACGACCACGAAACGTAGCCTACGGCCACTAAGAGATGGTCTATGAAACCTCTCCCTCCCTTCGGGAAGAGAAAATGGAGAAAACAAGATCTGGTTCGTAAACTGAGGCAAAGCACAAAAGAGCCCCGAAGTCTGAAGTCAAGGCTCGCAACCGAGACTCTAAAACCTCAAAACGAGCACAGAATGCAACATCACCGAGCGCTCAACTGGTGACGTCTAAGTCTTAAGGTCGATCAAAAAATGGGGTGCCTACACCTTGCTCTATAAATAGAGGGCCTCTCCTCTCATTTCAAGGGTTGGAAAATCTGATATATAATATATATATATCACTCTCTCTCTCTATATCTCCATCTCTCTCTACATTTGGATGTGTTAGAGGGTTCAAAAGGGTCTTGTTCTTGGCCTATTGCACACCACTTCATAGCCACACACTTCCATCATCACTTGGAGGTTCTTGGAGCTTGTTTTAAGAGGTTGAGGGTTGCATTTTTGGGTCTAAAGGCTGCTGGTTCTTGCTGGTCTTCCAGGGTAACACTTCTTACCCTCTTTATTCCCCGTTTTTGAACACACTTTTAGACTTATTTTCAAGAATATTTGGGCTTTGTCATAAACTAAAAAAATTCTTGTTTTGAGCTCCTTTTGAAGTTTGTTTAAGATCACTTTTGTGTTTGGGGTCGTTTACCCCCTATTTGGCCTTGTTTGGCCCCATTTTGTGCTATTTTTGGTGAGCTTCGGGACCACCTTGTTTGGGCCTCCTCACCACTGAAATCTTAAGGGATTTCAGTGGTGAGCATGGTGTCTTAATGTCCTAAGAAGGAGAGGGCCATCCCCTCTCCTTGTTGTCTTCAAAATACGCCATTTTAGCCTCATGTGTGAGCACCATTGTTGAGTTCATGTTGGTCATGTCTTAAGTGTTATTTGTGCTTATTTTGCCATGATATAGCACTGTTTTTACTTGGTTTAGACACACCATGCTTGCTTTGCATACTTGTCTTATAATGCCATGATTTGCCTTAATATGCTTTATGCTTTGAGCCTTGTTTCTAGCATGTTTTTGGCTTATCTTTGTGAAGCTTTTATGCTTATTTTGATGTGATTGAGGACTTTTTTTTGTCATTTGGGTCATCCATGCTTTGGTTTGTATAGCTACCATGTAATCCCCCTTGTAGGCCTTAAGTATCGGACCCTCTAGCATGCTATCCTTGCATCATTTCAGTGGTTTAGAACCACTTGTCATGTCATTTCAATCCTTTTGGTATACTTGTATGCTTGCATTTGATACCCCTTTAATGTTTTATAAGGTTAGTGTTTCATGCTTCATGTTTGTGCTATTGTGTATGCCTCTAGGATTAGATCATTTAGATGCCATCTAAGTGGTTTTGGGGGCTTAATTTGGCATGATTTGGGACTGTTTTGATTCACTTTGATCATTTGCTTCATGTGTCATATGATGATAGTTTAAGTCCTTGGGCTTGGATGCATGCTTTGCTTGCATTGGTAGGTTGATTTGGCATCATCTTCTACATGTTTTTCAAAGCTTATCATGTATGCTATGTGCCAATGTTTTCCCCTTTTAAGTGTGCTTGAAAGTTGCTTCTATATGCTTAGGTATTCAACCATGTTTGCATACATGTTTGTATGCTTAGGTACTTGGCTCATGACATTTTGTTGCATGTGTAAATGGTGTTGCATTTGGCATGCATTCTTGCTAAGTTGCCTAACATGTTACATGCCTTGCATGTGTGCATGGTTAAGATTACACTTTGGATGTTTGCTAACTTGCATACTTGCCCTCATGTTCATGTTGCATACTTAGCCTCCATGCCTAGGTTGCATTGCATAGAGCATGCATGCTTTGCCTCTTGAATTGAGTATGATAGAGGTTGGGCTTTATGTGTTTATTTGGTTTGCATGTCATTTGAAATTAAAATGCACAACTTGGTTTCTTGGGCCATCACGCATTGAAATGCGCAATTGGTGGTCTGAGAATCGAGTACCATCCCCATTTGAGTCATAAACATGATAAGGGGTGTGTTGGTGCACACATTTGCTTGAAATGCATTGCCATGCCTTGTTTTTCCCTCTGCTACTTTCAAAACAGGTTTCTGCAGGAAGATATGGCCGGTCGACCATCTACAGTGCCGATCGACCAAACATTTGTGGCCGATATCAATATCCATGGTCAATAAATGGCCGGTGGCCTTTACCCTTGACCGGTGACCTTCCACAGTGCTCAGAAGGTGGTTCAGAAGCATCCTGGAGACTTATGCAGTTTTCAGAGGTGCAAAACAGTGTAAACAGAGGCAACAATGGCATGGCATTAGATTTCCGAGCGAAGTCAATCCGAGCATGCGTGCATCCCTCTTCCCTAGGCCTTTTACCGCTTTCCTTAGCTTAATTGATTTTTTAATTAATTAGGTGGTCTGTAAATTATTTAATTAGCTTGTAGGTTAATTAAATTGTATTATTCTTTTGGTCCCTCTGAGCGAGGGCGGATTTGTAATAAGCGTGCGTGCGTGTGATGCATGTCTTCCAATCCCCACTTCTTTCTCCCTTTTACTTACCTGTTTTTGATGGTTAGTATTAGGACATATTTCAATTAGCATCCTTATGCTATGCATGCGTGCATCCATTCATTTGTATTGCATGCACCGGGCTCGGCGCATCATACTAATTGCATAGTATCTCAAATCTAACTTGAATACATGTTATCTGTGCATTTCACATGCCACCCATAGATTAGCCAAGCCTATTCTAGTGAAATTCTGTATGTGATGCATTAGCCATTTTAACATGAACTAAGATCATGCATGATTACTAACTAGTTTCTTGTTTTGGCTCGGAGTACACTGTGAGTGTTTATGCTTTAGCATCTTGCATGTATGTGAATATTAACATGACAGCATGCTTGCCATGTGGCTATGTTCTTATGTGTTATAACTGCCTGAATGCCTATGGGTGAAGGTTGAGTTACTTAAATTGGAACAATGCATTGAATATGAGTTTTAAGCCCACTTGAGTGTGGCAAAATTATATTTTCTAAGCCCACTTGAGGGTGGCAAAATTCATATCTTAGCCTACTTGCGGGTAGCACCATCAAACCATTTTCAAATAAACAAACACGACATGTTTCGTTCCAATTTAGGCGACTTAGTCTATACTTGTTTGATGTGTGCATCACGTAGTAAATCTAGGCTAATAACCGGAATAAGAACGCATAATGTTTTCAAAACTAGATATCATGGTTAGTAGAGGCCGATCTTTGATCGGGCGAGCGGGGGTGCTCATAGCTGACCTTCCCCAATCGTACCTAAGTTCTCGAGCCGAGGCAACTTTTGGTGATGACAAACACGTGGCCTTAGGCAAACGAATCAGGGTTTCCTAAATTCCCCCATAAAAATATTTAGGTGGCGACTCTGTATCTGGCAAAGCAGTCCATGTTTGGCACTTCTTTTCTAAAAATCTGTTTTTCTCAAAACGATTTGCCGGATTTGAACTCTTTGGTTCAGATTAAGAACTGTGACAATTTGAGAGTTCGAACTGTAGTGAGCCCAAAACGAACAGAACGGGGTCCCCCCCCTGGGACGTTCGGGGACGTCTACACACACTGATTGGGACTAAGAACTAGTCTAGAGCTATTTTTTGTTGATCCCAAATCGTGCTACAACCGAACTAGGCAACTGTTTGCGACCTTTAGGCCTACATCCGACCGAACTAACAATGTAATTGATCAAAAACCGAGCTATATGATCAATAATCATGCTATAAACCTTAGCCGATCCTGTTTCTAGACCGAATTGGGAATGGTCTATAACCTAGTTGTAGCCGAGCAAGGCTTATTTTGCTTTGTCTATTTTACTTAGCCCGATCCATTAACTGGGTATAACCCTTGTTATTTCCACTTTGCAGACTCGACTAAGTTAGCCAGGCACACCCTTACACCTTGCCCCAGGGGCAATTTTGCTCAATCGAGCCACCCCAAGCTACCTCAGCGCTGGGCTAGGCATTCATGTCCATTTGTAATATAACAATTTTTAAGTATAATGGGTAAATACCGGTTCCTGGTGGACTCACCTGGGGCCATGGTAGAATTTCGAAAGGAATACTGCATCCCAGATAACGTCCATCTCTCCCTAGCCGAGCTAGACACAACGCCATAGGACAAGTCAAGATTTGTTCCATTCACCGTGGTGTCTATTGTAGAGGGGGGACTTTGGTTTCCAATCCAACCCTTGATCTGCAAATTCCTTAAGTAGACCAGGCTATGCCCCACAAAACTATCCTCCAATACTTACAGAATAATAAATGGCATAGCTGTACTAAATCGCCGTCTTGGCCTCAACCTCAAACTGACCGAGCTTTTTCATCAATATTTGCTCGGTCAGAATGATGACGGTTGGGTATACTATCTTACAGTAAGAAGGGGCTGAGAGAAAATCATCAAGAACACACCTGATAAAGACCTGAATGACGATGATTTTCTCTGGGTGTCTGGGAACTTTGAGGATTATGAAGCCCAGATACCGGGCTACAACATCAACTGGAACAAAGGGACAGCTAGTAAGGACAACTCGGTTTCATCTTTACCTGTTTATCCAAATAACTACCGTACTAACCCTTGTGTTCTTCGTTCATTATGCAGATTTGAACCACCTAAAATCAGCTTACGCTTACGCAAATCAAGATGCACTCCGAGCCATGCTACGATACAAGCAACGTGATTGGACCAAGCTACTCGACGTGCAACCAACCTATCGATACAGCGATAAAAGGAAGACCAGGGTAACCAAGTTCCTACTTGAGCCCTCCTCGGAGCTGGACCCCACTCTTCCTCAAATTAATCTAATTTCCCTTACTAAGGAGCAGGAAATGGCAAAAAGAAGGGTCGTTCGAGCTCTCATCACCGAGCAACCCTCCTTTGAAAACCAACCAGAACAAGCCCCATCCAATCGACCGCGCGAGACCGTTGTTGCACTACCAACTACCAGGGCAACATCATCCCGACCGAGCAAACGTGCGTGCACCTCATCAACTGAACCGCAACACCTGGTGGATGAAGAGGAGACCGCACTACCTGATCATGTCTTGCCGAGTCAAGAACATACACATCTGGGCCAAGCAAGCCCTTCTGAATGGGTGCCCTCTATGTCCTACAAGAACTGAGTTGTATCCATCACGAATTCAGTGGTTGTAGACAAGGACCATATGTTTGCTTTCAACCTCTTCAAAAGTGTCTGTCTGCCATCAGACATGGAGCACCATGACCACCTGACCGAGCTCAAGGGCATTCGCTCAGCGACTAAGTCGATGGTGTTTGTAAGTTTTCTCCCCTCTATTCGTATCCATTTTTAACCATTTGTTTACTCAGTTTAACCTAACCACTACCTTTCCTATCTGTAGGCATTACAGAAAAACCATGTGGCCCACAAGCGTGTGCTTGAACTCCGCAAGACAGCACGATCGGCCGTGGCAGATACAAACGCCATGTCGGCCGAACTAAAGGAGGCCAAGCTGAAAATGGCCGAGCTGGAATCTGAAAACGCACGGCTCACCGAACTGGTCAATGCGGCGAAAGCCGATAAGCAAAAGGCACTGGCCAAAAAGAAAGACCGCTACCTATGTGAACTGGCCAAGCTAGAAAGGAAAAAGAATGCCGAGGTCACCGAGCTGAGGAAGAAGATGGAAGATGCTGAGGACCGAGGCTTTAAAGAAGGAGAGGCAACCTATGTCTTGCAGTGTGAGGCTGCTAAAGACATCTTCTTCAAATGTAGGTGGAAGGTTGTAGCTGTGAAGCTCGGTCAGGGGCATAATGCCAAGATCTTTCTGAACCCTCCCCCTCATTTCATACCAAGCTACATGACGGACTACGCCAACGCGGTCCAGCAGAAGTTCCTCCAAGAATGAGAGGAGGAGGAGGAATCCCCTGAGCCAACTAATGCCCCACCTGCTAACACTGACCTCAGTCTCTAGCCTTCTCTGCGAGCTCTAGTGGATCTACGCAGCCAACTGGTGCCAAGTGCAGTTGAGGGGGCACCTGTGACCGACCTAGCCCAGGAGGTAGCCGCCGAAACCGGCCTGCCAAGTGGTGAAGCCCGGGTTGATTTGGACGCCGATTTAGACAACCTGTTTGCCTGATTTTCTTTTGTTGTTTATTTTTTTCCTTTCACTTTCAGTCGAAAAATGTAACCGGGCTACAAGCCCCTTCCCTTGTACTGAATTTCCAATGAATAAAAAACTTCAATGAATGAAATTTCTTATTTTTCTCATCTTTTTGTTCGGTCAATGCATTTTTCTGTTTTAAATTGTGCCAACTAGCCAACCTATCTAGCCAGGTCAAACCTTAACCTGTCCATCTCTTTCAGCCGAGATAATTATCTTAGCTAAAGAACAAATAATGTCAATCTTGCCAACCTTCTTGAGCCTAGATCCTCATCTCAGCTGAAGAATAAATAGTGTCGATCAAACCTGCCAACCTTCTTGAACGTAGATCCTTATCTCGGCTGAAAAACAAAGGGTGTTGGTCAAACATGCCAACCTTCTTGAGCCTAAATCCTTATCTCGGCTGAAGAACAAAGAGTGTTGGTCAAACCTGCCAACCTTCTTAAGCGTAGATCCTTATCTCAGCTGAAAAAGAAAACCAAGTGTTGGTCAAACCTGCCAACCTTCTTGAGCCTAGATCCTTATCTTGGCTAAAGAAGAAAACTAAGTGTTGGTCAAACCTGCTAACCTTCTTGAGCCTAGATCCTTATCTCGGCTGAAGAACAAAGGGTGTTGGACAAACTTGCCAACCTTCTTAAGCCTAGATCCTATCTCAGCTGAAGAACAAAGGGTGTTGATCAAACTTGCCAACCTTCTTGAGCCTAGATCCTTATCTCGGCTGAAGAAGAGAACCAAGTATTGGTCAAACCTGCCAACCTTCTTACGCCTAGATCCTTATCTCGGTTGAAGAACAAAAGGGTGTTGGTCAGACCTGCCAACCTTCTTGAGCTTAGATTTTTATCTCGGCTAAAACAAAGAACTAAGTGTTGGTTAAACCTGCCAACCTTCTTGATTGCCCCCAATTGGTAATAACTATGAACAACTACCACAAAGGAAAGAATTTTACTAGGGAAAAAAAAAAACTACTTGTTTTATTCAAAAAAGAAATTTACAAGTGTTTTAAGAAAAAGCTAAAAGTAAAATAGTTTGAGGTTGGTCGTGTTCCATGGCCTGGGAATAGCTTTGCTGTCCATATCTTCTAAGTGATATGCCTCTTTTCCCGCTAAACCAATCACTTTGTATGGTCCTTCCCAGTTAGGTCCTAACTTGCCATCTCCAGGTACCAAAGTATTGCCCATTACTTTGCGCAGTACCCAATCTCCAATCTTAAATTGTCTTGGGTGCACTGTTTTGTTATATTTTCTAGACAACTCTTGTTGATATGAAGCAATGTGCATCAATGCCCTTTCCCTTCTTTCTTCTGCAAGGTCGAGTTCTAGGGCTATGGCCTCTCCATTCAAGTTTGGATCAAAATTTTCACTTCTAATAGTAGGGAAGCCCACTTCCAGGGGGATTACTGCCTCCATGCCATAGGCCAATGAAAAAGGTGTTGCGCCAGTTAACCGTCGAGGTGTAGTACGGTAAGCCCATAAAACATGGAGAAGTTCCTCAGCCCACTTATCTTTTGCTCTTTCCAACCTCTTTTTCAGACCATCTAAGATTACTTTGTTGGAAGCCTCAGCTTGGCCATTAGCTTAGGGGTACGCCGATGTAGAGTTGTAGAATTCTATCTTGTATTTTTCGCAAAAGCCTCTAAAGATTTTGCCATCAAACTGAGTGCCATTGTCGGATATTAAAGCCTTGGGTATGCCGAACCGAGTTATGATGTTCTTCCAGATGAACCTCTTGACATATTTTTCTTTTATGGATGCGAGTGCTTCTGCCTCCACCTATTTTGTGAAATAGTTTGTTGCTGCGAGAAAGAATTTTCTATTGCCAGGCGCAGTTGGGAGTGGTCCTACTATATCCAGGCCCCACATTGCAAAGGGGCACGGGCTAGTCAATGCTAGAAGCTCTCTAGCTAGTTGATGTATTTGGTGCGCGAACTTCTGACATTTCTCACATCTCTTGACGTACTTCTCGGAATCTGCTTGCATATATGGCCACCAATATCCCTGTGAAATTGCTTTGTAGGCCATCTATCTTCCCCCTTGGTGGCTTCCGTAGACGCTCTCATGTATTTCGAATAAAAATGCCTCGACCTTACTAGGATGGACACACTTCAAGTAAGGTTCTGTGCAGGATTTTTTGTACAATGCTAGTGATGGAGAGAGCCAAAATCGCTGTGATTTTGCTCTAATTTTGTTGGTTTCTTTCTTTTCTTCGGGTAAGAAGCCATCTTTTAAAAATACTATGATGGGGTCCATTTAGGAAAGGCCCAGCTCGACACAACATGCTTCAGCTGCTTCTAGTTCTTCAATACTAGGTCTAGGTAGGAAGTCAATCAGCAATGGGTGTGGGATAGATGTATCAGCCATTAACGCAAAACCGACCAGCTCATCTGCTTTATTATTTTTCTCCCGGCCAATTTACTCTATCCGGACTACTTCAAACTTCATGATCTCCTTTCTGACCAAGTCTTGGTACTTAGCCATCCTATCATCCTTTGCCTCGTAGTCGCTTGAAATCTGGTTGGCTACCAGCTGGGAGTCACTGTACACCATCAGTTTAGTGGCCTTCATGCGAGGTGCTGATTTCAAACCTGCTAGCAATGCTTCATACTCTGCCTCGTTGTTAGATGCTGGGAAGCCAAGGTTGACTGCCTGTTCAATTGTTAGGCCATCCGGTGAGATGAGGACTATGCCAAGTCCTACACCGTGCCTGTTGGATGCTTTATCCACGGATAGTTTCTACATCTCTCCGACGAATAGCTTCCAGCAAGTGGAGAGATCGGATGATATCTTGGGATCAGGGGCGTTGCTGATGCCTTCTTTCAGGTTAATGTCTGCCGTTAGGCTTCGATCCTTACTGTCTAACTGTCTCAAGACTTTACTTTTAGGTGAGTCCTTGCTGGCAATGTTGCGGTCTGTTCCTTCTTCCCATTCTTCAGGGCTGAATGGCTTGCTATTTAGTTGAGCATCCTGCTTCGGAGGCTGTGCCATTCCTGCGGCACTAGCCCCCCTTCTTTCGGTTGCTTCAGTCAAATCGATTTGGGTAAACATAATGACTGCCTAGTGTGAACTCGGCCACGAAGTCTGCCAAAGCTTGGGCCTTTATCGCGGTTCTTGGTTGAAATTAATGTCAAACTGCCCCACTTCAAAATTCGTCTAGAAAAATCCACCCTCTCAAACAAAGCTTTTAAGGGGAAGGCAGTTAAGACAACCATGGTGTGCGCATGGAAGTAGTTCGACAACTTTCTTGACGCCATTATCAAAGCTAAGGCCAGCTTTTCCAATGGTAGGTACCTTGTTTCAACGCCCAGCAATGTCTTGCTTACATAAAAGATGGACAGGTGTTGTATTCCTTCAACTCTTACCAACACAGCGCTCACTGCATGCTGGGAAACTGCTAAGTACAAAAAGAGCTCCTCTCTTGGTACTGGGGTTACTAACAACGGATGAGAGGTCATGTAGTCTTTCAAGCTTTCTAGGGCACGGTCGCACTCATCATCCCACTCAAACTTGGCCTTCAGCGTCTGGAAAAATGGTCGACACCTTTCTGACGAACGACTTATGAATCGGTTGAGCGCGGCTGCTAGGCCAATGAGATATTGCACCTCTTTGACTGTGTTGGGCCTCTCGAGATCTTGGATGGCTTTTATCTGAGTGGGATCAGCTTCTATACCCTAGTTGGTCACTAGAAAGCCCAGGAATTTGCCTGACCCTACGCCGAATGCTGACTTAGATGCGTTCAGACGCAACTTATGGGATTTCAAGATTTGAAACATTTCATCTAGGTCCCTGAGATGATCCCTCTCATCTCTGCTTTTGACCACCATATCATCTATGTAAGCCTCTATTGTTCTATCTAACAATGGTTCACACATTTTGGTGATCATCTGTTGGAATGTAGCCCCTGTGTTCTTTAGGTCAAAGGGCATGACCTTGTAGCAATATAGTCCTCTAGGTGTTGTAAATGGCGTGACCTCCTGATCTGGTTTATACATAGCAATCTGATGGTAACTGTGATACGCATCAAGAAACTTAAGTCGGTTATACCCTGCTGTTAGGTCCACCGGTTGGTCTATTCGTGGTAGGAGAAAATTGTCCTTTGGGCATGCTTTGTTGATTGTTTTGTAGTCCACGCAAATGTGCCATTTGCCGTTCTTTTTTGGTACCACTACAGTGTTGGAAATCCGCCTGGGATAGTGTACTTCTCTAATTGCTCCTGCCTCCAGCAAGTTTCCCACTTCCTCCGTCACTATTTCTACGTGGTGGAGTGCCGATCGGCGAGTTCGCTGTATAATTGGTCTGGCAGTTGGATGGACATTAAGTCGATGGCAGATGAAATTAGGGTCAATGCCAGGCATGTCATATGGTGTCCAAGTGAACACTTCGATGTTAGAGGTCAAAAATTCCATGATCTCTATTCTCTCGGTGTTGGACAAAGATGAACCGAGCAAAAAGAACTTTTCTGGGTTCTTTTCATCTATCCTTACATTTACCAAGTCTTCTACTGCCTTCTGTTCGGTTGTTTTGCCGACGTCTATGAACACTTCGTTGCTTTCTGGCTCTTCTACCATCTGTACAAACCCTTTTGCAGCCCAGCTACCATTTACTGTGACAAAGCACTGTTTTGACATGATTTGGTCCCTTAAGACTTATTCAATCACTCCGATTTCGTTGGGGAACTGTAACACCTGATGGTAGGTTGATGCCACTGATCGCATGGTGTGTAACCATGCTCTTCCCCAGATTATGTTGTAAGTGGAAGGAACTTTTAATACCCAAAATTCCACCTGTTTCATCATCGTTCCTGCCTTGACTGGCATAATTATCTTGCCCACCGGCCACTCTGGCATTGAGTTAAAGCTAACTAAGGGAGATGTTGCAGGTGCCAAGTCTCCGTCCTCCAATTTTAGTTTCTTGAAGGTCTCATAGTACATTATCTCACATGAGCTCCCTTGGTCTAGTAAGATCCGCTTGATGTTGAAGTTCTTGACGCGCAAAGTCACCACCAATGCATCGTTCTGAGGGCATTATAACTTTGCTAAGTCCTTGTCAGAAAAGGAGATGACGTTAGTTGCCTTCGTTTTTCCCCTTTTGATGGTAGGTTGTGCACTTAGTACCTCTCTCAAGTGCTCAACCTTTTTTA
The DNA here is from genome assembly GCF_055761805.1 of Camellia sinensis. Taxonomy (NCBI): domain Eukaryota; kingdom Viridiplantae; phylum Streptophyta; class Magnoliopsida; order Ericales; family Theaceae; genus Camellia; species Camellia sinensis. The sequence goes on from NC_138970.1 coordinate 167,610,963, forward strand.
TCATCCCTCTGAGCTCACATACCTGCTCGGGTTCAACGATCCCATATATCACGTTGATTATGCCTTGGGGTGGACCGTCGACCGGCATCCCATTCGACCTGTTGCGGTCCTGGGGGGCCGGCAGTGTTCCCCCCTCTATAAACTGGTCCAAGTGACCAGCGGTCACTAACTCCTCCAGATGTTGCCTTAATGGTGTACAATTTTCAGTTTGGTGCCCCTTTTCATCATGGAAGGTGCAACGGTACCTATCATCGTAGCCCCTCTGTGCTTCTCCCAACTTGGCTGGCCGCCAAACGAAGGGTTCGTCGCGTATTTTGCTAAGAATCTGGTAGATAAGTTTGTTGAATACCGTGGTGATGGCAGTGCAGACTCTCAACTTCCTTGCTTGGGGGTCCTCTCTGTTGGCTCATCTGCCTCGTCCATTCTTGCTCGGTTGTTCTTCTTGCCCGGCCGTGTTTACCTTTGCTGCAGGCTTTCTGTCTGACATCGTTGTTGTGCTAGTTTTTGCTTTGGTGCGTGCGACATCTTCTTCTACTCGGATGTGTTGATACACTCTTTCCATTAGGGCCTCCATTGTGAGGGGTGGATTCATTGTCATTGAATCCCTCAATTTATTACTTGCTGGCAAACCTCGCTTGTACTTTGCAATAGCTAGGTTTGTGGGGCAATCTCCAATCTGATTAAAAGTCTCCCAATACCGGTTATTGTAAGACCTCAACGTTTCCTTCTCACCCATATCTATGGAAAAAAGCTGGTCAATCTCCACAGGTGTTTTGGTGTTTGTTCTGAATCTGTTTACAAATGCCTCTGCTAGTTGCACCCATGAAGCTATGCTACCTTTTGGCAACCTTTCAAACCATGTTAGACCCAGGTCACCAAGGCTGGAAGGGAATAGGATACACATTAGAGCCTCGTTTCGCCAATACATCGCCATGACCTGGCAGAAGTGGCTCAAGTGCATGTAGGGGTCCGATTTTCCCTCATAAATAGTGAATTTAGGGTGGTGGAAGCCGGAGGGTAATGGTGTGTTCTCTATCGCCAAAACGAATTGTGAGCTCTGCAATCTTGCTAACGCTTTGTCTTCCGGTTCATAGGCAAGGCATGGCTTTGGAATTCCCACCTCGACACTCCCATGTGTTCTAAGAGCCAACCGTTGTAGTGCAGAGACTCTGCAGAGGTCGCGAGCCTGAGTGTCTTCTCTCCTTCGATCCTTCTCCTCAAGCACTGTCCGCAAGCCCTCCGACCTAGGCAACTCTGTGTGCCTAGATGTTGTTTGGTGTGAATGCGAGGGCCGATAACTGCTTCCTTCTGTGTAAGACCTCTCAGTCCTCGTTCTCTCAGACCTGGAATAACGAGTCCTGGAAGTCCTTGATTGTGTATCGCCCGACCTGAGGCTTTTACTTTCAGCTTGTGATGGTGTGACTTGTCTGTCACAATCTCCTGAGTGGTAAGAGTGCGTGTTGCCTCTTCGCCCCTCTTCTGTTGCCACCCCTTTGCCTTTTATCTGGCGCTTCCTTGTCTCCATGTCCGCCACCATCCTCCGTATCAATTGAGGATCTAACCTTCGCCTCTGCCTTTCAGGGATTTGGAAGCGACGAAGACTGGAGCCCCATCTTTCATGGGTATCCCTCTGCGGGTTTCGTTACTGGGGATCTAACTCTGCCATGGGCGGGATAAAAGGTAAGCCTTCGCGCCTTCCATCCCCCTCCGAGGTTTGCCCATAAATGGCAGAGTGTGGCAAGTCTTCATTGTGCGCCATTTGAATTAAGTTGAAAGAAAACTTAATCAAGAGGTTTGTTCTTTGTGATTGCTTTTCCCACAGACGGCACCATTGTACGAGCACGAAATAATCTTCTCGTATAATCTTGTTGATCAAATTTGCACTCCTTCAAACGTCATCGTTTTGTTGCCTGAAAACACAGACGTGAGTTAGCCGGCAGGTGTGTGCCGAAAACCTCTCTGATGCCTAAGTCAACAAATAAACAATAGACAAAAGCTTTGTGTATTCGAGAGTAGAAATTGTGATACCAGTACATAGGTCTTGTATGAGCTTTTGTAGATTTTTTTTGGCACAATCCTAGTAGGACTCTAACTCTCCTCAACAGAGTCCTCCTAGGAATCACACTCATCAGGATAATACCTATCCTGATGACATCGTTCTCACTACTAACCAAATGAGATGGCCCAAACCTCCTTACCTCGGCTCAATAGCAGCTCAACCGAGCTAGGAAGGCCTTGCCCGATACCAGACAGAACCAGGGCAATCTTTAACCGAGATAACCACTCCAAAATCCTGCACCATCGTACCCCGGTCCTGCTTTGATATAACCACCTCGGTTCAAGCCTTGGGCCGAATACCCGTCCAGACCACGACCGAGCTTAATCCATTCTCATTTTCGCCCACAGCGCGGCCCAATGACCAAGAGTGAACCTAGCTCGGTCCATTCAATAAATGGCCTCAGCTCGGCCTTATTTAGACATAAATTTCCCTCTCATAACCAAACAAATTTTTCATACTCAAATCATAATTCCAAAACTCATAAACTTAAAATGCAACTCTATTCTCAAATCATATTTCTAAAACTTTACCAAATGCTACCTAAATTTCTCTTATTTCTTTCTTTAATGTTTTTGTTAATGCCATTACAAATTAGAACATTCTCTCTCATTTTGCTTTAATTTTTTTGTATTCGTTTTCTCTTCTTCTTCTTTTTCTTCTTTTTCACTCATTTCTTTCTCATTCTATGGCAAACCACACACCTCTCATACCATCATCAAATACACGCACGCATATATATATCTAGAATTTAGACCCAAACAAATACTCATCTCTCTCTCTCTCTTTAGAATTTAGACCCAAATAAACACTCATCTCTCTCTCTAGAACTTAGACCCAAACAAACAATCCATAGCTGCAAACACCTACCATGCTTATCACATCTTCTCCACTTAATCAACACTCACTACCTCCTCCTCTCACGACACCCATGGTGGTAGCCACTACTACAATTTGGGTATTGGCTTAGTTAATTGGGTATGCCTATATATATATGTGTGTGTCTATAGTGATAAAGAGAAAATGAATGATGATGGTGGTTGCCAGGTAGAGAGAGACTATGAGAGACTACTATGGGAGCCCATGGTTTCAATGATAGTGGTCTTAGGGTGTTATAAGAAATGAGAGAGAATGACATGGAGAAGATAAAAAGGGAGATAGTGGTAATATGTGCAGTATGGTAATAGTGAAGGGAGGAATATGATGGTAGATGGAGAAGCAGAAGTGAGAGAGGTTGAGCTCGGCTAGATTAACTCTAATTTTTGTGTTAACTTTATTTGAGTTAAGAGAACGATAGATATAGATTTTAGAAGAATAATAAAACAAAAATGAAAAGAAAAGATGGAGAAATAAGGGAGATAAGCTAGAGAGAGAGAGAAAGAAAGAAAGAAACATTTTAGAGAGAGAACAGTCTTTGGTTTTTAAAAAAATTAGGAACAAGAAAAAGTTAAGGAATTATCCAGTGTGGTTGAAAAGGGGAAATTTTGGTTTTATGGTCAGAAATTTTGGTTTTATGGTCACAAAAAGGGCAACACACGGTTTGTTGAAACAAATGGTTTTGTCAGAAATTACAATATGGTATGAAATCTAAGGGGTTTAAGTGTTACAAATGAAACTATAGGAAGGCTCCATATTTTTTGGATAAATCACAGGGGGTTAAATTATAATTTACCCAAATTTTTATTTAAAATTTATTTTTCTAGCTTTTTGGGATGCAAAAATATTAATTAAATCTTTATATTCAAGTTTTGCTAACAAATCTTTTTTGCCTAAATTGTTTGTAAATGTCAGTTTTTTGGTTGTGCAGTTTCATTATGTTCAAACTCTTTTAGATCAGTCACTCATTCATTTATGGAACTTTTGCGTAACTTTTTTGTATTATCATTTCTTTTTTGGATAGTTTCAATATGTTCTAAATTTTTTGGATCAATTACTTGTTCATTTACAGAATTTTAGTCTAAATTTTTTGTTATATTTTTATTAGTTGTAATGAATTTATCAAGAGCTCCTTTTTGAGATTGAATAAGTTCTATTTTATTCTCAAGTTTTTCATATCTAGATTCATAATTTTTATTAAACATATTTTTTTTCTCTAATAATAATATTTTTTTAAAAAAAAAAGCATACAATACTAGAAATAATAACAATACAAAAAAAAAAATTTGAAAGGGTAGAACAATAAAACATGATTTTCCACCTTTAGTGATAAATAGTAGGTATTGATTAGATGTGTAATTAAAGTTTGGACCCTTTTGTTTTGTTTTGCGTCCTTTATTCCAAAAATAAATAATGAATCACATGGTCTTATTACATTTTATTAAAAAATTGAACCTTCCCAAATTTAGAGAGGCCTAAAGGTTGGGCTTGGCTGGGCTTATGGTCTAGTCGGCCTTGGCTGCACATGATTAAGACACGTAAGTTGGAAATTAGAATCGAAATTCCTTATAACTTAATTGAAAGTGAAACTAACTCCCAACTTGTTCAAAACACAGCTGACAACTCTAAACAATTAATCCCACACTATAACAAGACAACAAGGAGTATAAACAACAACCATAATTACCGGATCCTGGTCCAAAGAATACAAAAAGGTCAGGTTTTGACTCGAGTCGCTATAATTTATGAACAACCCTAGTTGGGGATATGAATTAGGTTTAGTTTAAAATATATATGTATATATAGATATATTCGTGGCAAGCCTAACTCGCAAGCTTTTTTACCAAACCCACGTGTGCTTTGATTTAATTTACTAAATCAAAGTTGTTTTGAATATATTTAATAAATCTATGTTGTTTTTTAAATTGTGTTTTAGTATCACGGGAAAATTGTGTTTCCACCACACGATTTTCTTTCATTTTTTCCCTCTATTTTTTTCACCCCACAACCCTTTGGTTATTTATTTTTATTTTTTTTAATTTAACCCATCATCCCCACCATCACCAACATGACTCTCTCTATCAAATGGGGTTAAGGAAAAAATGGGTTTCATGTTAATACCAATTTTTATTTCATGTTTTTTTTTATTTGGTGAATAATTTTTATTTCATGTTAATCATATGGCTTGAGGATTGTTAACATTAAATGGGTTAATTAATGTTAACAATAAGGTTAACTATTGAGGTTCTCTTTAATCATCAATAAGGTTTTAACTTGAGTGTTTAAACCAACAAGTCTCTTTTTTTTTTCGTCCCATCATCTCTACCATCACCAACAAAGCTCTCTGTTTTCCCTCCATTATCCATTGCATTTTTTTTTCCTACCATCACCAACAAACCCCTCTCTATCAAATGGGGGTTAAACAAAAAAAGGGTTTCTAAGTTAACACCCATTTAAGTTTTTGATATTTCTCTCTCTCTAGTTTGAGAGTTTCTCTCTCTAAACTTTTCTCCCCCTAGGGTTTCATAGTTTGTGGCTACCGGCAGTGGGGCAGGGGTTTCCGAAGGCCTCCAGCCCCCTCTCCCCTCCCCCTACCCCTCTCTTGCTCTTTCCTTTCCTTACTTAGCTTTCCCATAACTTGGAAGCCTCGGCTTTCCATCCTCTCCCTCCTTTGTGAGGTGTTTTTCCCACATCCATTCACTCCGGGAGTGGCTTTCTCAAATCCGCACCGTCACCGCCTCTTCCTCGTCGTCTTCTTCTCCGCTGCCTTCGCCAACACCGGATTCGCCTCCCCAGCAGCCTTCATCGCCTCTTCTCCACTCCTTTTGCCGCCTTCACCGCCTCTTCTCCACAACATCTTCATCGCCGTTCTTCTCCACCGTCAGTTTCGCCAAAACTGCTGCCAGATCTGTTTGGGTGAGGGTCTGTTTTTTTATTTTGTTTGGTTTGATAGATGTAGTCCCTTGTTTGTTTTTTTTGGATTTCTGTTCCTTTGGTTTGTGTTGGTTATGGGTTTGTTTGGTTCTCTTAGAGTCCATCTGTGCGATTTGTTAAGCTTACCCTCATTGTGGTTGGGATCTATGATTTATTTCGGACATGCTCTATTGCCGAACTTTTATGATCGGCTCTGCATTGCAGTACGAGCACGAGTACGATATGTACGTCCAAATATTTTCATAGTTTTCTTCCTAAGTGCTTATTGCTTTATTTTCACTTTGTTTGGTGTAAGTTTTGGATTGTTTGGACTCTTGTAATTGCTATTTTCACTTTCTTAAATGACATATTTCTTCCGATAAAAAAAAAAAAAAGTTAACACCCATTTTTATTTCACGTTTGAGGATTGTTAAAATTAATGTTAACTATTGTGGTTCTCTCAAATCATCAATGGGGTTTTAACAGTGTTAAAACCGATCACCTTATTTGGTTTCAATTTTTTGAAAATTGAGGTTTTTTCTTTAATTTTTATGTTTTTAGTGAATTTTTTTTATTATTTTCAACATTTTTTTATTTTTTAGATATACTTAATATAAATATAATTAAAAAGTATAATATTTGTGAAAAAAATCTTTAAAAAATTCACTAAATACCTGAAATACAAAAATTTAATATATTTTCATATTCTTGTATATTTATTGATTTTTTTAATATTTTATTTTTTAGGTACATCTAGATTAACAAAAAAAAACTCAATTTCTAAAAAAATAAATTTTAAAAATTGAAACCAAACAAATAGCTCTCTGCTGCTTTTTTTTTTTTCATCCCATCATCTCCACCATCACCAATAGAGTTTTTTTTTTTTTTTTTTTCCTACCATGACCAACAAAGCTCTCTCTGGGTCGAATGGGGGTTAAAGAAAAAAATGGGTTTCAAGTGAACATTGGGTAAGTTTGTGAACATTGTTTTGTATTTTTACCTACATCTGCATGTTACACAGAGCATTTTATATTGTTATATATCTATATCCAATATCATATGATTTTTTATGATGTATATAATGAGTATTATATAGATAAGATAAAAGGTTTGTTGCAAAATGTATTTGTAAATGTGTGAGTGATTTTCCGATCACACTGCCCAACTCAGTACTCAGCTGGAGAATACTAGCAGAATAGATGACACTTGGCTAACCTGTGACAGAAAGAGAAGATTCCGGCGGTGGTTCGTCCACCCGGGGGCACTCTGACGATCAAGTCAGTATATCTCTCAAAGATAATCATTAATGCTAAACTCAATGCTCAAAACATAAAATTGCGTACCTTAGACCCATGGGGTGCCTCTCTTTTATAGTTACCTCAATCCTAATCCCAATAGAAGCCTGACTTCTATGGATTCGTGTTCGGTACTTACTTTGAACTCCTCAAGAGATAAAGATAAACTCCCTAAGAGCTTTATCTTTATCTTGGCTAAGTCACTTCTTTATTCTAGGACTCTTGTCCCTTATCCTTATCCGCTTATCTCTGATTCCGATATCTTCGGAGATAACCTCGGCCTAACCGAGATGACCTCGGCATATTGACCAAGACACATGGTACCTCGGCTGACACGTCGGCGTCACCTTGCCACGTGTTGGTACTCAAAAATATATCCCCACAACTGTCCCCTAGGTTCTATTACCTCGGCATTCTGAGGTGATGGAACCTATATCTGTGCTTCCTTTCAGTACGTCGGCTTAACGACTTCTAGCCCAGATCATTATTTGAAGGCCAACATGCCTTCTTTAAAGGCCAAGACTTCTAAGTGCCCTTCTTTGTTTGTGAGCTGTCGTGTACAAACAACTCAACTGTTTTAGCCAGGCGTCTTTTTCTTACTGGATCGTACTCCGGACGCGCCTGTAGATCGTCTTTGCGCCTGTATGCGCCGCCTGATGGATTCATTTTTCTGGAGTCATTGATTTCCTTTTTGCTGCCGTTTCAAGTTTAATCAAAACTTTTTCTTTCCCCTATCTTTTCACTTTACTCTTTCTCGTCTGAAGCTTTTTCTCTCTCTTTCTTGCTTTACCCTTCGAAAACCTTCATTGCTCAAGTTTCCAAAGCTCTGCAACCACCGTCGTTCATTTTCTTTGACTAGGTTTGTGCTAATTCTCCCGTCCGCCACCGTCGTCTGACCTCGGAGATATTCAACTCCGGCTTCGTTCTTCCTCTAGTAATACACTATTCCTTCTTATTTCAGTTTCTTAATTTTTTCTTGAACTTGTTGCCATTATTGCTTTGCTTAAACATTCGATCTGTGAATCATATATTTGAGTGTGTGATTTTGCCCTTGTCCATAATCTTGAACATACGCATTGTTTCACCACTTCCCTGTATTTTTGCCACTGTTCTTGGCCCTATATTTCTTGTATTCTTTATGCTCTTAATAGACCATCTCTGTTCTTGATTCTGAAACTCCGTTCTTGTTTTTTGCTTTTTGTGTCTTTTCAGATTCGTATCTTCAACTTTGTTTCCATAGACTTAGGTTTGGGATTTGTCTGTAGAACCCAGAATTTAGGGCAAAACTGAAACATACCTTACAAATTTCTGTACCAGCTCAAACCTAGATTTTTGCCAAGGTCCTAATAACCCTTTTTTTTTATACATCTTCTTTCCTGAAATCCAACACCTTTAGTTACCCTGATATCATGGGTATGTGGAAACATCGGGTAAACACCACCTCTACGCTAGAATTTTTTAGGCAAGAGTTTGAAATCCCAGCCGATGTCAATCTGAGGTTGGCTAGGGATGATGACTCCATCATGCCTACAGAAAACTCCATGCCCTTCCCTGTGGTTGCCTTTATCGAGTGTGGACTCCGGTTTCCACTTGACCCTTTTTTCCGTCAAATCCATCACTTCTATAAGTTGAGCCCAATGCAACTCACCATCAATTCTTACCGAGTTATTACTGGTACCATAGCTTTAGTTAAACAAGAGAATGCCAGGATTATACTTGTTGATTTCCAGTACTGTTATACCATGTGTTGCCTTAGAAAAGACACGAACTATGTCTATTACCTTAAGCCGAGATCCACCGAATATAAAATTGTAGCCAACCTCCCAGGCTCCAACAAGGGAGCTGGAGACGATTACTTCATTGTCTTGGGCAATTGGGAGTTTCAGCCAAACGACGACCTCCATCTTTATCCTTTAAGCCGAACTGTTTTGGGAAAAGGAGCTGGTAAGGGCCATCCTTCATAAGTTTTCTTATCTTCTTGCATAAAGTTTTCAATATTTTATTCTAATGTCTGTGTTGTTTTATCTTTGCAGTTCTTCCTCAGCCTCCAAAGAACTTTCGCCAATACTTCTTCCCCAGTAAGGATTTGAAGAAACTATTGAACCTGCCAGTTTACAAACGGAATGCGCCTTTGCTTCTCAATTTTATCCCAACCTATAAGTCAGTCTTGCCCGACGTCCCTAAGAGGAAGAAGAAAAGCCTCTCTCCACCTTCTGCCATAACTCCACAGACTGCGTCCACATCTCGGACAGATCAAGGGTCAACTTCCGATCCAGCTGACCAACCATCAACCTCGGCTCCATACCTGATTCCAATATCCCAACACCGCCGTCAACGCTGAACAGTTTCTACTGCCGAGATGGGTCGCCCAAAACCAATTGTGAAAGATCTCTTGGCTAGCATCCCTTCTGATGTTGATGCACAACCAACACAAGCCCTGCCTCCACCGAAGTCAAAAAGAATAAAAAAGGCTCAGCCAAAGGCTAAAGTTACTCAAATTGAGTCTGAGGATGCCCTACCAATCTCCAAGTTGGCTGAGAGTGACAAATCTCAACCCTCTGCTGGGAAGAAGCGCTCTGAGGCCTAACCATCCGAATCGCCAAAATCAAAAAAGCCGAGGTCATCTTCTGCAACGACCTCGAGGTCTAAGAAGCCTGCTGCCCCCTGGGCCCCCGAAATTACTTTGGAGGATAAGCCAGTCATGGAAAATGATAGTGTCGAGGATATTAATGTCAGCGTTGCGCTCAATACTGCTCTGTTGCTACCAGGCAATCTGGAGCAAAACACCGAGTTGAGCGAATACGAAAACTATGCGTTGATGCTTCAACGCTCTGTTCAAGTAAGTGTCTTTCATCTGGCACTTTTTTTCTTTCTTTTTCATACTTAGAAATTTTTGCAATAACTTTTACCTTGTGTTTTCTTCAGGCCGTCCAGCATGCCCACTCTTTTTCTGTTCAATCTTTCGAAAATTGGCAAAAGTTGGTCGATATGAAGAGGGAGTTCTCTTCTCTTCAAAAAACCAACAAGAATTTGTAGTCAAAGATGAAAAAGTTGGAGGACCAAGCCGAGGCTGCAATCAAAGCCCAAACTGAAGCCGAAGAGAAGGTTGAATCCTCTAAAGCTATCAGAAAGGTTGCTGAGTCGCAAAGAAAAGAGGATGAGGAGAAGATGGCCCAAGCCGAAAAAGAGCTTCAAGAAGCCTTGGCCACCAAAGAGGCTGAAATCAAAGACGCCGATGAAAAGGCGTATGCCCAAGGCATGGCCGATGTCACTGAGGCTTATGAAAAACAGGTGGAGGAGGCATGCAACAAGGGTTTCACCCTTGGTTGGACGTCCCTTCTGAAAAAGCTCAAAGTTCCTGAGGGCTCGCCCTTGAGAAAAACCGACGCCATTCCTCTTCCATTCCCTCCATCTCCACCTCCAAGTCAAGACGTCGGCAAATCTGAGTCTGAGGATGGTGATGAGGATGAGGATGAGGCCTTGGCGAGAAAATCCAAGGATGCTGATGGGGCCAAGTCCCCTCTTCAGAAGGAGCAAGTCCTAGACTTGACTCAAGATGAGGAAGGTGATGAGGTTCCCAAAGACGCTGCCCATGAGAAGGTATCAGCCGACGTCCCCTTCGCCGACAAGAGTATTGAAGAAACTTTGCAAGAAATTGATGCTGAGCTAACGGCGGAGAAGGCGGCCGAGGTTGCTTCTCAACAATCGTCCGAGGTCCTAACCCAGCTCACTGTCGACGCTGAGGAACCTTAGTTTTCATGTCTTTTCTTTTGTACTTTGTTTTTCTTTGTTTTTTGAAACAATGTAAGCCTTCCATATGGCCGATGTTCCTCCCTTTTGTTAAATGCTAATATAACTTTCCTTTACTGATTGCTTGTACTTTTGTCTTTTCTTGACTGCTCTGGTGTGATTCTATACTTAGAATATTCTGCATGTCTTTCACACACTCTTCCTTCTTTGTACAATCTTCTCGGGCTGACACACCTCGGATAGACAAACTTCTTGATTTTAATCCTAACTTGTAAACTTTTAACAAGTGTTGAACATCATACTGGTTTAACTTAACTTGTAAATTGTCCACAAATTTCAACAAGTGTTAAACAATGACTTCGGCTTAACTTCAACTTGTAAATTGTCCACAAATTTCAACAAGTGTTAAGCAATGATTTCAGTTTAACTTAACTTGTAAATTGTCCATAAATTTCAACAAGTGTTAACAATGATTTCGGTTTAACTTAACTTGTAAATTGTCCACAAATTTCAACAAGTGTTAAACAATGACTTCGGCTTAACTTCAACTTGTAAATTGTCCACAAATTTCAACAAGTGTTAAGCAATGATTTCGGTTTAACTTAACTTGTAAATTGTCCACAAATTTCAACAAGTGTTAAACAATGACTTCGGCTTAACTTCAACTTGTAAATTGTCCACAAATTTCAACAAGTGTTAAGCAATGATTTCGGTTTAACTTAACTTGTAAATTGTCCACAAATTTCAACAAGTGTTAAACATATTCGTCTTCTTTCTACCCCCTAATGTGAACCTGAGTTCCACTTGGGTTCTCATTATGTATGTGTTCTAGAGACAATGTCAAGTATCTTGAAAAGAGAACTGAATCTTTATTTATTTACTTCGGCAAATGGCAAAGGAACAAAGAAATTCTAATGATAGAAAAATTTCAAATTACAAGTGTTCCAAGGTCTTGGCAACTCTTTGCCCTCATTATCTTCAAGCCGATATGCCCCATTACCCAGTACTGAGATGATTCGGTAGGATCCTTCCCAGTTTGGGCCAAGTTTGCCCTCTCTAGGATCCTTCTTGTTGCCGACGACTTTCCTCAGGACTGGGTCGCTGACTTGAAACTCTCTTGGATTGACCTTCTTGTTATAAGCTTTTGCAAGTTGCTACTAGTACGCTGCAAGCTGGATTGCAACTTTCTCTCTTCTTTCTTCTAAAAGATCCAGATCTCGGGCTAAAAGTACATAATTAGTCCCGTTTTCTACTCCCTGGGTTCCGATTCCTGGGATGCCGATCTCCAGCGGAATGACTGCTTCTGTGCCATAAGCCATGGCGAAGGGGGATTCTCCTGTTGATCTTCTCGACGAAGTTCGATATGCCTAGAGTACGTTGGGCAATTCGTCTACCCACTTGCCTTTTGCTGCCTGCAGCCTCTTCTTTATTCCATCCAAAATTACTTTGTTGGATGCTTCTGCTTGTCCATTGCTTTGTGGAAAGCTTGGGGTTGAAAAGTAGTTCTTGATCTTGAACTTTGCACAGAAGTTCTTGATTAGCTTGCTGTCAAATTGAGTTCCATTGTCTGCAATGATTGCTCTCGAAATCCCAAATCTAGTGATGATGTTTCTCCATATGAAGTTCTTGACATCCACATCTCGGATCTTGGCAAGAGGTTCTGCTTCTATCCATTTTGTGAAGTAATCTGTTGCTACCAGCAAGTACTTTCTTTGTCCAGTTGTTTGGGGTAATTGCCCAACGAGATCCATGCCCCATTGGGCAAATGGCCAAGGACTAGATACAGGGTTTAGGTCAGTAGCTGGCTGGTGTATCAAAGGTGCAAACCTTTGGCATTGTTCACACTTCTTCACGTAGGCTTCTGCATCTTTTTGCATGTAAGGCCACCAATACCCCTGGGTAATGGCCCTGTGAGCTAGTGATCTGTCACCAGCGTGGCTTCCACAAATTCCTTCATGGATTTCATATAAAAAAACTTCAACCTGCAAAGGGTGTACGCACCTTAAAAGGGGTCCAGTGAAGGATCTTCTGTAGAGGTGTCCCTCTGCTGTTAGACTGAATATTTCCAACTTCAATCTGATCTTGTGTGCCTCCTTGCAGTTGTCTGGCAGCTTTCCTTCTTTTAGGAATGCAACAATTGCATCCATCCAGCTTGGTCCCATGTCTACGCATATTGTTTCATGCTCTGTGGTTGCTGGTTCAATGCTCGGGCCCGATAGGTAGTCAATCATTATTGTCCTTGCTTTTTCAGGTTGTATTGCACTAGCTAAGTTGGCCAACACATCAGCGTGGCTGTTATCATCTCGGCTTACCTGAAGTAGTTGACAGTTCTGAAACAAGGCTGACAGTCTGATTACTTCTTTTGCGTAGGCCGACATTCATTCATCTCGGGCTGCAAACTCGCCTATTTTCTGGTTAACTATTAGTTGTGAATCACAAAAAACTATTACCTCATCTGCTTGCACTATTGCTGCCAACTTCAGTCCTACAATGAGTGCTTCATACTCTGCTTCATTATTTGAGGCCTTGAACCCCAAACGAATTGACTGTTCTAGTACCTGCCCATCTGGGGATATCAATACTACTCCTGCCCCCGCTCCTTGTCGGTTTGAACTTCCATCAACGAACAATCGAAAGGAGTCGCCGATGTAAATGCTGCAGGGTCTGAGTTTTTCTTCTTTCTTTTGTTCTTTTGCCTTTGCCTGGGCTTCTCCTTGCTTGGTTGGATATCGCTCATCCTTGCTCAACGAAGCCCGATGTTCGATGGATTCTAGTGTGAACTCGGCCACGAAGTCAGCCAGAACCTGGCCTTTGATTGTTGTCCTTGGCCTGTACTCGAAGTCATACTGGCCTAGGGTGACTGCCCACCTGGCTATTCTTCCTATCAGGTCTCCTTGTTGCAGTAAGGACTTCAAGAGGTGCTCTGTTAGCACCACAATTTTATGGGCCTGGAAGTGATGGTTCAATTTCTTTGAAGCCATTACTAAAGCTAGTGCCAATTTCTCTAAGGGTAGATACCTCGTTTCTGCATCAGCTAGGGTTTTGCTTATATAGTAAACAGCCCTTTACTCCCCTTTTTCTTCTCGGATTAGTACTGCACTTATTGTATGTTCTGAAACAGCTAAGTACAGAAACAGCTCCTCCCCAGGTTCTGAATTTGAAAGAACTGGAGCTATGGTCAAGTACTTCTTCAGGTCAGCCAAAGCGGCTTCGCATTCTTCTATCCACAAGAAGTCTGTGGCTTTCTTCACCAAGTTGAAGAAAGGTCTGCACTTATCTGAGCTTCTGCTGATGAATCTGTTTAGGGCTGCGGCCCTTCCAGTTAGCATCTGTACCTGTTTTGCCGACGTCGGGCTCTTCAACTCTAGGATGGCCTTGATTTGATCTGGGCTGGCCTCGATGCCCCTTCTAGTCACCAGGTATCCTAAAAACTTACCAAATCCAACTCCAAATGTACACTTCGATGCATTGAGTCGGAGCCGATATGTTTTAAGGATTTCAAAGACTATTTTTAGATCGGCAAGATGACCCTCAGGCTCCTTGGTCTTAACGACCATGTCGTCGATGTAGACTTCTACTGTTCAGCCAATCAGGTGTTTAAACATTTTGGTTACCAGCCTTTGGTAAGTTGCTCCTGCATTTTTCAACCCGAAAGGCATTACTCTGTAACAGTACAAGCCTTTTGGGGTGATAAACGCGGTCTTCTCTTCGTCTGGGGGGTACATGGCTATCTGGTGGTACCCCTTGTAGGCATCTAGGAAGCTCATTCTTCCATGCCCTGAAGTGGCATCTACTAGCTGGTCAATCTTGGGTAGAGGAAAGCTGTCTTTGGGACAGGCTTTATTGAGGCTGGTGAAGTCCACGCAGACCCTCCATTTACCGTTCTTTTTCTTTACCACCACTGTATTGGATAGCCATGTTGGGTAGTGTACTTCTCTAATGGCCCTGGCCTGCAGAAGTCTGTCTACTTCTTCCTCTACTGCTTCGACGTGCATCAACGTCGGTCTTCTGGTTCGTTGAATTATAGGTTTGGCCGATCTATCAACATTCAGTTTGTGGCAAGTGACCTCGGGGTCAATGCCAGGCATTTCGTAAGGTGTCCAAGCGAACACCTCAATATTTGCTCTCAAAAAAGTTTCCAACTCTTTTTTCTCTACTTCGGCTAAGCCCGAGCCGAGAAGAAAGAAGCGTTCTTCATCCCCATCCTGGACGAGGATTTTTTTCAGTGACTCTTCTCTCTTCTTGGCTGGCTCCTTGTCGACGTCTTCTAGGACTTCCACGTCCTCATCTTCAATTTCTGCCTTCTCTGGTTCTCGTACGCTGCAGGTAGATTTCATTGCTACCATGGAGCAATTCTTCGCCTGCAGCTGATCGCCTCTGACTTCCTCTATCCCATGCTTTGTTGGGAATCGCAATAGTTGATGCAATGTTGAGGGAACTGCCCCCATTGCATGAAACCATGGCCTTCCCAAGATAATGTTGTAAGGAGAGGGTGTGTCAATGATGGTGAATTCTGTCTTGATCTTCCTAGTGCCAGCCTGCACCTCCAAGCTTACTATTCCCAGTGGCCATGTCGGCGTTCCATTGAACCCAACCATTGGACCATTAGATTGTTCCATATCATCTGGGTGAAGGCCAAGCTCCTTGTAACATCGGACGTACATGATGTCGCAAGAGCTGCCTTGATCAATCAGGATGCGTTTCACTTGGCACTCCCCAACCTGGAGGGATATTACCAAGGCATCATTATGCGGATGCTGGACCATCTCTAAGTTGGCTTCAGTAAAGGTTATCATTGGTCCCTGGCACTCTTCTGCCCGATATCTTTTTTCTCCGACTTGTTAGACATGTTGCAGGTGCTTCACTTTCTGGGTCTCTCCTCGGATTTCGTTTTCGTTGACCTTCGAGTGGATTACATTGATTACCCGAGGTCCTCCTGCTTGCGGCTGCTGTGCTGGGGAGGTGGGGCTGCTGGTGCCTGAGGCAACCTTGCCTGTTCTTCCCTTGTCCTGGTCTCATCGACAAGGTCTCTTAGATGTCCTTGTCTCACCAGGTCTTCCAAATATGTTTTCAGGGCTCTACAACCCTGAGTTGTATGCCCATCTTCATTGTGATAGGTGCAATGTCTGCTAATGTTTCTTCCCATGAACTCTCCTGGAGTCCTCTCTGGCATTCTGAAATAGGGTTGGTTCCGAATTTGATCCAGGACTTTAGGAATTGGGATTCGGAACACAGTTGTTACTGCTTGTATGGCTCTCAGTTCTGCCTCTTGCCTGCTCGTTCCATTTTTACCTCGGCCTCGCTTTGGCGAGCCGTTTCCTTTCTCTTGTTTTATCTCCCTGGTTCCCGACGTGTCTTCTTCGGCTCTGGCGTACTTCTCGATTCTCGCCATGAGCTCCTCCATACTTTTTTGCAATGTCTTTGCCAAAGACTTTCGTAGTGGATAGTTGTCTTTCAAGCCGTTCTTGAAAGATACGACTGCCACCTCTTGATTACATTCGGGTATTCGATTGAACACCTCATAGTATCTTTTTGCGTAGGCCCTAAGGCCTTCATCCTTGCTGATCTTTAGAGCCATCAATACATCCACCCTTAATGGCTGCAGCTTGTTTGTCACAAACCTGGCCACAAATATCTCGGCCAGGCCTTCCCAAGTCTTCACGCTTCCCTTCGGTAGTTTGTGGAACCAATCTGATGCAATCTCCCCGAAGGATGAGGGGAACACTTTGCAGAGCAACGGCTCGTTCCCACTATACAATGCCATTGAATTCAAATATAGCCCAACGTGGAAGTTGGGGTCTGACTTACCATCGTATATTTGAAACCTCGGCATACTGAATTGCTTTGGTGCCTCAAATCTGTCTAATTCCACCGAGAATGGTGTCCTCGGCTTATCTGGAGAGGTTATCTAGAGAGGTTACCTCGGCTTCGGCATTCTGTTGCTTCCTCTTGAGGTAATCTTTTAAGTCTTCTTTGCTCCGCCCAGGAGCTCGGCTATCTTTCAACTTCAGTCTTTTCGGTATACTACTCTCGGTCTCGTGGTGAGCCCATTTCGATCCCTCTCCATGAGTTGTGTCGAAGCACAGTGCCTGCCCCTGAACATGCCGATGTCCTTTGGGGTCTGCCTCCTTTATGCGATGCGTCCTCCGTGATCCTTCTCTTCGTCCGTCCTCCCTAGAAGGTCGGTGAGAGTATCTCTCGTTTCCGTTGTGCTGAGGGGCTACGGGGATTGTTTTCTGTCCTCCCTTCTGGGTATTGGCCGCTGGAATCGGCGTGTCCTACAGCGGGAATGGTGGCTGCATGACGTTATTTTACATCATGAAATTGACGACCGACTTCAGGTTTGCCAATTTGTTTGCCATCTCTTTTACCTCTTCGTCCCTCCGTAGGCACCTATCCTTCCAAATTTTGAGGTCGTCCTCGTTGTAATACCTGTTTTGATCAGGTTTCTTTGGCGCGTCGCTAGTCTGGCCGACGTCTTTTACTCCATGAGTTTGTTCATGAGTTTCTGTATTCGACCTTTCTCCTTCGCCATCTGTAGACGGCGCCCGCGTGGGACCTCGTGCTACAGTTCGGACTCGATTTGTGTCACGGTTCTTAATCTGAACCAAAGAGTCCAAATCTGGCAAATCGTTTTGAGAAACAGATTTTTTTTGAAAAGAAGTGCCAAACATGGACTGCTTTGCCAGATACAGA
Source organism: Camellia sinensis (assembly GCF_055761805.1). Lineage (NCBI taxonomy): Eukaryota > Viridiplantae > Streptophyta > Magnoliopsida > Ericales > Theaceae > Camellia > Camellia sinensis. Next base: position 167,628,549 of record NC_138970.1, read on the forward strand.
GTCGCCACCTAAATATTTTTTTATGGGAGAATTTAGGAAACCCTGACTCGGTGCCGAAGGCCACATGTCCGTCATCACCAGAGTTGTCTCGGCTCGGGAGCTTAGGTACGATCGGGGAAGGTCAGCTATGAGCACCCCCTTTCGCCCGGTCCGAAGACCGGCCTCTACTAACCGTGATATCCATTTTTGAAAACTTTATGTGTTCTTAAACCAATTGTTAGCCTAGAATTACTATGTTATGCGCACAGCAAACAAGTATAGACTAGATTGCCTAATTTGGAAATAAACATTGCATATCCGTTTGGTTTGAAAATGCTTTGGAATTTGCTACTCGCAAGTAGGCTAAAATACGGATTTCAACGAGTTTTTCCAACTCAAACAACCCAACCTTCACCCACAGGCATTTAAACAATTATAACATATAAGCATCTAGCCACATGTTAAGCGTGCTGTCATGGTAACATTCACACTCATGTGATATGCTAAAGCGGAAATACTTACATAGTACTCCGTGCCAAAACAAAGAACTTGTTAGCAAACATGCATGACCCAAGTCCATGTGAAGTGCCTAATGCATCACATACAAAATGTTGCTAGAATAGGCTCGGCTATCCTAAACATGTCATGTGAAAATGCACAGTTATCACATATTCAGTTTGGAATTGAAGCATTGATGCAATTAGCGTGATGTACCGAGCCTAATGCATGTAATACAAATGCATGGATGCACACGTGCATAGCATAAGGTATGCTAAATTAGACGTGCCCTATTACTAACCATCAAAGCAGGTAAATAAAAGGGAAGAAAGACGTGAGGTTGGAAGACATTCACACACCCACACACACTTATTACAGATTTGCCCTCGCTCGGAGGGACCAAATAAATATTACAAATTAATTAACTACACAAGCTAATTAATATTACAAATTAACTAATTAACAAATTAACTAATTAATTAAAGCAGAAAAACGCCTCGGGAAGCGCGCCACCATGCGCAAGCTGCCTCTGTTTTCCTTCCTTTCCTCCTCTGGAGGCTGTCAAAGCCTCAGGAATGCATCCTTGGACAGAGGGGATCATCACCGGCTGAATGAGACTTCCACCGGCAGTGTAGTATGGCCATCGGCACAAAATAGGGTCTGTCGGCAGAGAAAATTGTGCCGGTCGGCACATTACACTGCCGATCGGCAGAGTATTCCTGCAGAACCTGCAACTCACAGCAACAGAGGGCAAAACAAGGCATGACAGCATATTTCAAGACATGTATGCACTAACCCTGTCTCTTATCATTGTGATGACTCAAAGGGACATGTGCCTCGGTTCTCGGACCACCAATCACGCATTTCCATGCATGATGGCCCAAGGAACCAAGTATGCAACTTTGGTTTCAAATGCATGCAAACCAATCAAACAAATTAGGCCCAATTCCTATCACCAATTCAAGGAACAAGGCATGCATGCAAAATGCAATGCAACCTAGGCATACAAGCTAGGAATGCAACATGGCATGGCAAGGCACTTATGCAAGCATACAAGCATGCATATGGCAATGCAAATGGATGCAAAGATGGACTTAAACATGAATTAGGCGACTCTAAAATAGGCCTAAAACAGTAGCCAAAAGTGCTAAAGAGTGAGAGCTAAATGGCATGCACACACACATGATGGAAGGCCTACACTTGGGCACAATTTAAACAACCCTCAAGCACACTTAAAAGGGACAAACGAGAGCAACTAGCATGCAACCTAAGCATTGAAATCATGTCATAAAATGATGCCAAATCATATTAAGCAAGACAAGCAAATGCATGTAAGCATGGTCTAAGCACTTGAAGCAAGTCATGAAGCTTTGAAGCATGTTTATCACAACAAACATGGCATGCATTGAACAACCTAAAACAGGTCTTTAGCTCATAACATGAGGCCCAAAAGACCACTTAGATGGCGTCTAGATGGCTCAAAGACAAAGGCATGCAAAGGCACCAAAACATGGATCATTGCAACATATGCTTTCAAAGCATTAAAGAGGCATGCAAGGCAATCAAACAAGCATGGAAATGGGACTGAAATGACATATAGAATGATCCCAAATCACCAAAACAATGCAAAGATGGCATGCTACACATGCACATACTCAAGGCCAACAAGCCCAAATGCAAAGGAGCCATATAATGCATGCAAAGATCAACCCAAACGACTATGGACAGAGCTAAAACATGGCAAAATAAGCACATAAACTTCACAAATACAAGCCTAAAACATGCTCCAACAAAGGCTAACAACCTAGACATGTTAAGGCACAAATATGGCATTACAAGGCAACTATGCTAAGCATGCATGAGGTTCCAAAACCAACTTGAAATCATGTTATATCATGGATATATAAGCATGAAAAACAAACCAAATATGCTCAACACACACTCAAGCATAGGCTTCCTTAAGAGGCCAAAATGTGCCCTTTTCAAGGACAACAAGGAGAGGGGGTGGCCCTCTCCTTCTTGGGACTTCAAAGCATCATCTTCACCACTGAAATCCCTCAAGATTTCAGTGGTGAAGAGACCTCAACACCAAAATCCCGGAGCTAGCACAAAATGGCTCAAAATGAGGCCTTTTGAGGCCTAAGGGTGGTCAACAACCCTCAAACAACAAAACACTCTTAATAAACAACAAAGAGGGCTTAAAAACAGAACTTTTTATGTTATACAACAAGCACAAAAACAGCTCTAAGATAGGTATAAAATCAAAGCAAAAACGGGGGAAAAAGGGACTAGTTTCTTACCCTTGTAGTCCTCTTCAACAAAGATGCTCCAATGGCCTCCTTGAGCTTGAATCCAACACCAAAACTTCAAAACACACTCTTTAGAACCTCAGCTCCTAGAGGAAGGTGAAACACTAGGTGTTTGTGTGCAATAGTAAGGCACAAAACACCTAGTGAACAAAATGGAAGAGAAAGAGAGATAGATTGTGTATGTCTAACCCTAACCCTAGAAAACCAGAGCTCTCCTCTGTCTTTTCTCTCTCAAAAATGTCTAAAGCCCTCTTTTTTTGCCTTAGAGAGAGTTCCTCTCTATATGCCTCTTGTAAAGCTTACAAGACAAGCTTTGCAAGAGGGAGATCCCTCCATACACGTGTATGGAGGGGAGCAAAAGTTATACAGCTGTCCAAAAATATCTGCAAAAGCAGATGAACAGCAATCGGCCGGCAAAAAATGCCATCTTGGCCAAACAAAGTGCCGACCGGCACAAAAAAGTGCTGACCGGCAACAAATAGTGCCGACCGGCAGACTATTTTGCCGGTGGCAGCAAAAACCAGCCGGTGGCATCTAGCCACTGCCGGTGGTGGGTAGGGATGGTCTACAAGCCCCACTCTGCCTCTCAAAGGCAAGATGCAAGTGTTTGGTGCAAAACCAGACACTAAACGGTCGAATTCGGGGATCCTGAGGCGGGGCGCGCGAGCCGAGACCTCCGGGAACTCCAAACGAACACAAACATGGATAATCACCGAGTGTTCAAACGGTGACGTCCAAGTCTTGAGGACGGTCAAAAATGGGGTGTCTACAGTTGCCCCTCTTTGACAGAGCTCGAAAGTCATAACAATGACGGGAGTGAATGTCAAAGCCCAGAGACGACCCATTTTTGACAAGGCCGAAGACTCAGACAATCATGCAATACAAATAAGATATGCGCCCGGAGGCAGGGGCAAAATGCAAGACAATGCACGGAGCCGAGCATAACTTATGATCATGCAAAGAAAGCTGTAATGAAGCAAACATGCAACAGTTTTAAGCTAGCATACCAAACTACACTACAATGCAGAAAGGATGTAAGAGAATTATGGAATTCTCAAAAAGTCTCACTCGGGAGATACAATACCTGTGCGGCTCGTCTGGTTGCACCAGCTTCAAATGAACCGTACATACAATATCGTGCCTGAAAAGAAAACAAACTTAACAGGTACAATATGGTTAGCAACATGCATGACAATGCAAATGTGGATGCAAAACGAAATGCAATATATACAAAACAATGTATAAACAATGCAAATAAACATGCAATGTATTTGAAACAATGCAAGCTACATGCAAAGCAATTGAATCGTGATCCAATCACGAGCGGTTCGAAACCACATCTATGTCAAATAGATTGATGGAGATAACAAGTCTGTCTACCACAGAACGGTCAACTGAACTATGAGCATTGTAGACAGACGCAAGAACAAGTATTGGGTGGAATTGACATAAGTGGGGAAACAACCCGCTGGAGAAAGGACTACGATCCTAATGCCGGATGCAAAAATTACACTACAATGTAATATGGGTGGATATGGCACGCAGGCCAAACCAAATCTTGCCTAGGAAAGGCATGCATACATACAAGCCATGTGTAACACAGAAAAGGTGCCGCAACCCTCAACCAACATATCAACGTGGAATCGGCGCGATACACATACAGAACTGTGTTCTAACATGAAAAGTAAGGGCACATACCAGACCAAGCTCAACCTGGAAAGGCGCAAGCCAAAGGCGGAAGGTGATGCAATGAATGCATGCAATCTACAATGCAATATCTACAAATATGCAATGGAATGGATACAATGGATATGGCACGCAAGCCAAACCAAATCTTGCCTAGGAAAGGCATGCACACGTACAAGCCATGTGTAACACAGAAAAGGTGCCGCAACCCTCAACCAACATATCAACGTGGAATCGGCGCGATACACATACAGAACTGTGTTCTAACATGAAATGTAAGGACACATACCAGACCAAGCTCAACCTGGAAAGGCGCAAGCCAAAGGCGGAAGGTGATGCAATGAATGCATGCAAACTACGATGCAAGTGCAAGACAATGCACTATGATGCAATGACTATGATTGCAACTTTCCCTATCTTACCAACAGGGTGATATACTAGGTTGGTTCAGTATCCAGAATTGAGGCGTAGACATGCCGCCTCAACCTATGGGGCTTCCATACAGATTTCAAGCCGAGGGTAAACCTCTGGGTATTTAAACCAGACTTTAGTCTCGGAACTCCCGAACCTTTGCGTTCTAGGCATAAGCCGTTCGAACTCTAGTTTCCACCGTCCCAGTTGGTCTTCTAGGAACTCATCGCAAGCACAGACTGGTGGCTTTACCGGACCACCGAAAAGTCGTTCGGGCACGACGAACACCAAAGGAATTGCACCTTCAGAGGATTTAAGGTCTCCTAGACCGGAATGCAAAATGTATGCATGACAATGCATGTTTTTTTGTTTTGTTTTTTTTTGAAATGCAAATGATGCAAGTGAAATGCATGTTGCATGGAATGCGCGACAACACGCGGCTTAAGATATGTACAAAGCAATAGTGTGCACACCAATGCAATAAAGGTTTTGCACCTTCCAAGGATTTAAGGTCTCCTAGACCGTACGTGTTTAAGGTCTCGCCAGACCATGCGTGTTTAAGGTCTCGCCAGACCGTGCGTGTTTAAGGTCTCGCCAGACCAGGGGTATTGCACGACGCGTGACAATGCGCTGAAGGTTTCGCACCTCCAAAGGATTTAAGGTCTCCTAGACCGTGCGTGTTTAAGGTCTCGCCAGACCGCGCGTGTTTAAGGTCTCGCCAGACCACTGTGGTATTAAATGTATGCATGTGTGACACGTATGCCACACGGAATGCAAAATTTTGAAAATTGGACTTACACGCTTCGCGAAGCCGGATCGTATGCAAAACAATGCAATGTACTAACAAGTACAAGTGAGGTGCGTAAAATAACGCGAGGGGATATATGCTAGATGCAATTGAGGTGCACAAAACAGTGCGATGCGCAGAACAGCGCGAACAATACAATGCACAAAACAGTGCGATGCGCAAAACAGCGCGGACAATACAATGCACAAAACAGTGCGATGCGCAAAACAGCGCGGGGTTTGAAATGCACAAAACAGTGCAATGCGCAGAACAGCGCGAACAATACAATGCACAAAACAGTGCGATGTGCAAAACAGCGCGAACAAAATACAATGCACTAACAAGTGCAAGTAAGGTGCGCAAGATAGCGCGAACAAATGCAATGCACTAACAAGTGCAATTAAGGTACGCAAGATAGCGCGAACAAAATACAATGCGCTAACAAGTGCAATGCGCAAAATAGCGCGAAGAAATGCAATGCACAAAATAGTGCGATGCGCAAAATAGCGCGAAGAAAAATGTAATGCACTAACAAGTGCGATGCGTAAAATAGCGCGAACAAAATACAATGCACTAACAAGTGCAAGTAAGGTGCGCAAGATAGCGCGAACAAATGCAATGCACAAAATAGTGCGATGCGCAAAATAGTGCGAAGGAAATGTAATGCACAAAATAGTGCGATGCGCAAAATAGCGCGAACAAAATGTAATGCACTAACAAGTGCAATGCGCAAAATAGCGCGAAGAAATGCAATGCACAAAATAGTGCGATGCGCAAAATAGCGCGAAGAAAAATGTAATGCACTAACAAGTGCGATGCGCAAAATAGCGCGAACAAAATACAATGCACTAACAAGTGCAAGTAAGGTGCGCAAGATAGCGCGAACAAATGCAATGCACTAACAAGTGCAATGCTAAGTGCGATACGCAGGCCACACGGAGCGTAAATGGGCTTAAATGCGCAACAACGCACGTATTCCGGAATGCATGACAACGCATGGAATGGAAATGCAATGATGCATGAGAAATGTGCACGACAATGCAAAGGGGTGCGTGTTGCAACGCATGTAACACGTGCATAACAATGTAAATGTGTGGCGCGTGACAGCGCGATGTAATGCACCGAAGTAGTGTGATGAGTTCGTGCAACACACATGGGGCAACTTTTGAATTCAAAAGGATACAAAAAGGATACACCTTGTACGAATTCGAGTGCCACGCACTGAAGACACGGCCCGAAGTCAAAACGGAGGCCGGTTGAATGTCGGAGATGCACTTTCTTGCACTTTCTTGAGCTATGAAGACCCAAAACAATTCAAATGGCCTAAACAAGGCTGTGGGAACCCCACCGGCAGAAAGAGGAGGCCACCGGCTGGCCATCGGCACAAAAACAAATCCATCGGCACAAAAAAGTGCCGGCCGGCACAAAACATTGCCGACCGGCAAACAGTTGCTGGTGCGGGGCAGTTTTGTCTTTCCACCTCGAGTGTTATAAAATAGGGCTTCATGCCCTATTTCCTCATTTCCTACCGCCGAAAACCTTTGCCCTTTCTCTCTAGAGTGCTTCTCTCTCATTTTTCGCCCGTTTCTTCGCGTTCTACGCTCGTTTCGTCGTCGGATTCGCGATCCTCTTCGCGTTTCGGACATTTTCCACCGATCACATTCTCGTTTCGGTGCCTCGTTCGGCGTTCTCGCCTTCTCGGGGTTTGTTCCCCTCACTTTCCTCTTCATTTCCGTGCCTCTTCACATTCCGGCCTTCCCGGCCATTTTCGACCCTCTCGGGAGTTGACTTTTCAGTTGACTCTTCATATTCCGGCTCGGTTTTCCTTTTCCGGCCATTTTCACACCACTCTCTACATGGCGGACGACATTCCACGTGGCGGGACTCCCCCGGACCACGAGATGGACCCCGTGGTCGAGGTCTTACCACTGAGCGAGCGCCCGTTCGACCCGGCGACCTACCGGCCGGCGATCCACGTTCTGCCCCCAGACGGCCTGCGTCAGTTCCGGAGCTTTGAGAGGTACGCGGCCCCTGAGCTACTACTACGCGAGCCTACCTCCCACCTTTCATTCGGCACTCCCGAGGTAACTCTTCATCTTCTGCTTTACTTTCTGCAATGTAGGATACAAAACTGCCATAGTTAGCTGTATTCTTTAATTGCTGAAATCTGATATGCCGTAGACCGTAGTTGACTGTAAACATACATACAACTGATATCTGCTTGAGACTGACACATGCACACACACTGCACTAGCCCTGAATCACCCAAACACACGGCACACACTGCATTCTACTGCACATACACTGGTACCCAGTATTTGTCTGAATCTGTCAAACTTGCATACATGCTACATCTGTTCTAAAACACCCAAACACGCTGACACATCACACGTATTTTCTGTAAGCACACCGGCACCCGGTATTTGTCAAAATCTGGACAAACTTGCATACATGCCATATCTGTCTTTTCACAACTGCATTTTGAATGTTGTCTTGCAATTGTCATTTTCTGTTTGCAGGAGGGTTCCCATACCATTCGCGGGTATGGGAATACTGGTGCTCGGGAGTGGTATGACGAGCTCCCTGATGCGGTCCAGCGCATCGTGGATCGGGCGGGCTTCGGCACCTTCTGTCGAGGGCTCTCTAGGTTGTCCACCTGCAGACCTCTTCTTGCCGCTCTGGCGGAGAGGTGGTGGGACACCACCGATTCTTTCCACTTTTCTGCCGCAGGGGACATGACGATGACCCCTTATGACTTCTCGATGCTCACAGGCATCGGGGTAGGGGGTGATCCGATCCCCTTCGACACCGACATGGATGAGTGGACCGCCGCTCAGGTCCATCTACTGGGGGAGGCGCCACCGCTAGCTCGTCCAGGCTTTGTTCGATACTCCTGGTTCGAGGCACAGTTCAGGGTCCAGCCCGCACTGGGGGAGGAGACTCAGATGACCGAGGAGGACGTGGAGAGGTATGCCCGCGGCTTCCTCATGTTCCTGTTCGGGACTACTATCTTCGCCGACCGGGCGAACACCGTGCCTCTCTGCCTTCTCAGCGCACTGGTGGACGTCCGAGATATTCTGCACTTCGATTGGGGCGGCGCTGCTCTGGCCACCCTGTACGGATATATGAGCTCGGCTTCTCGCGGCAGCGGCCAGCTGCTTGGAGGTTACTGGCGGGCTTGGGAGGTACATTTCTTCTCCACTTTTTCATTCTGTCTCGTACTTTCTGTACTCTGTACACTGCACACACTGTAGTCTGCCTTAGACTTGCTGTATATTGTACACACGGCACACACATACATTCTGCCTTACACTGACTGTACACTGTTCACACTGTACACTGCACACAATACACGGCTCAACACACGGCTCTGCCATTTCTGCTTCATTCTGTATATTCTGCTTTATCTGATGGTCATGCTGACATCTGTTTTGCAGTTGTGGGTTTACGCCTACTTCTCTAGGCTTGCACCTGTGCCAGTTGCGGAGCCTCCTCCGGCTGTTCCCTTCTCGAGTCGCTTTGACGGGGGATGCACCCGGCGACCACGGGAGACGTTCGGCTTCTTCCGCCGATATTTCGACACCATCACCCCGGCCGAGGTATGCTTTACTTTCAGTTCATTTAGCTTCGCTTTCCCACTGCATGTTTCAATAACAGTAGATAACAAACTGTCTGTTACTTTCAGATCACATGGCGGCCATGGGCTTCGCTGCCGTCGGCGATGCGGGGTCGGTTCCCTGGTGCTGAGGAGACCTCGCGTTTCCGGATTTTGCTGGAGGGCCCGGTCTGTCGGGCTTGGTACCTGGGGGAGCGTTTTCTACGCCAGACCCACGGGTTACCTGAGCAGATAGTCCCGGCTCACCCTCCTGCAGAGATGAGGGAGACCGAGGGGCTGACCCCTGAGCAGCTGGATGATTACTCCATCGGCTGGGAGGAGGCCGGCTTCCGAGGCACCGGCGACTATCAGGAGTACGTGCAGACGTACCTGATGCGACCTTTGAGCGGCCGTCGAGCAGAGGGGGCCAGGCCTGTGGCATCGGCGGCTGGGGCCGGAGCGGGAGCAGGGGCTGGATCTTCGAGGAGGGCCCGGGTCCGTGGCAGGGGCGGAGTGCGGGGAGGACGAGGAGCTGGCTGGCCTGCCCTGCCTGCTGTACTGACTTTCCAGGGGCAGGGTGGGTCGACCTATCAGATTCCCTTCGCCCCTCCACCGGCTGGGCATGAGTTCATTGACGTCCCCGACTTACCGCCGGTATGTATCACTGCACTTCGTACAGTTATTTCATTTCAGTTTACTTGATATTCCACAGAATACTAATGCATCTGATACATTTGCAGGCTTCTTCTGAGTACACCCGTCAGTCGTTGGCGATGAATGCCTCGATGATGGGGATGCTCCAGCGGACATTTGACCTCCTGGCCGTCTACAGCATACCGGTATGTCCCTCTAACACTGGCCTCAAACCATTCATACACTGATTCACATAATCTAATGCACGGCACAACACCCGACATACTGATCTCGCAGCATCTGATACACTGCATATACTGCATTCTGCACTGTACTCTGTACTGACAAACTGCTCACGGCATTCTTACCCTGTACTCACATTCTGCATTCTGCACTGATAAACTGCTCACGGCATACTGATGCATTTCCCTTTTTGTGTACTTTTCCAGCCTCCTTTCCAGATTCCCATGGTAGGAGGTGCTCCAGCTAGACCTGCTGTCCCTACTCGGGGGAGAGATGAGGAGGGCCGGATATTTCCCCGCACTAGGGGTGGGCGTACTCACGTCGGGAGCAGCTCGCGAGCTCCAGTCCCGGACGATGATGACGACGAGGAGTCAGAGGCGGAGGCAGGGTCATCGGAGGAGGAGACCGGAGACGGCTCTAGCTCGGGCTCTGACGACGACGCTGATGATGCTCCTGGACCCTCGTCCAGGAAGAGGACCAGGACGGACTGACGGCCCTTCGGAGTGCTTGACACAGATGCAGATTTTTGCTATCTTTTCTTTCTTTCCTTGTACTTTTCTTTTTGGTTGGTAGATAGATTACCTTGTACTGCCGCAGGCAGATTTTTGTTTCCAAAACTTGTACATTTGAAAAGATAATGAAATGAAACGGACTTTTTATCTGAAAAAGTGTTTACATTTACACATTTCATGCATTGCATCGCATCTCATCATGTTACACCTCAATGTAAATGGAATTGATTGGTTGTCTGAAAATTAAACACTTGCACTGTAATAATCAGATAACTTAAACAGCCAACAGCAAAATAACCCAAGCAACCCACTGCCTGATTCTGGACACATAGCCCTTACTCTGTTAGGGATTAATCTGCATACAGTCCATAACACAGCATTCGGTTCATTCTGCACACAGCAAATTCTGAACAAACGGCCCAATCTGTCAGGACGGACCTCAAAAGTGGAACCAGTTGGAGTCAGAACACGCTCAAATGTAGAGAATGGCACAGCATTCTTGAGCATAAACGATTTTTGAAATCGAATGAGGGTTTTTCAAACCGGGATATCGAGCCTACCACTGAACACAGCGGGGAGGACTCAAATATAGGTACACGACCTAAACACAACGAGACACGCTCGGGAGAGACTCAAAACAAAAGACGAGACCGTCAAATGAAAGAGACACGACACACAGACGCGTAAACGAAGATGGGGGACCTCGGACCACGAGGAGCCAGTTCAATCTGGGTATTGTTTCCCACCCTTTCTGATTTGTGATTCTCGCATCACTCGGCTCTCAAGCTCGGATTTTCTCTCAGAGCCCTTTTCTTCCCTTTTCTCTCAACTTACACCTCTCTATTCTTCATTCTCTCATTTTCCATCCCTCCCCGGGGTGACTGATGAATGAACAGGAAGTTGCGGGTTCACGCCCGATGCCGTTAGCTCACGGCCATTTCTTCTGGTGGGCAGAATGCTCTTCTGGCAAGTACGTCGATGACGGGGGAAAGACAGAACGCCTGGCTCAACTGTGCCCCTAGTTCATCATTTTAACCATTCTTTGTTTTTGCTTTTTACTAAAACAGTTTTGATCAAAATGAGAGTCGGATTAACATACTTGTTCGATTTTTGACTTGAAAACCGTGCGAGTCAGGCTGCAAGCACTGAAAATTTTCCTTTTTTGGGTCCAAGACAATGGTCCGATTTTGGAAAATGGAATAGTTTTCGAGAAAATAGTCAACTTCAGTAAAAATTTTCAAAAACTATTTTTCAAACAGCTGATGCTCGACAAGCATGGAGCTTACCCTTTGAGATGCGCAACCTCGGATCGGAGGCAATGGAAAATTGCCCCTGGTTTAAAGGGGGTGGGAGGCAACGGAAAGTTGCCCCTAGTCTGAGTGGTACTGCACCGGAGATTCCAACGAATGCTGATGGACTAAGATGGCTGAGATGATCAAATGGACAAAGTTGATCGGGGAAGTGTTATGGCTGAACTTCAGGATGAAGCTGCCTACGTATCCCAAACATGGGAATCAAGCCTTACGTAGTTCCGGTTAAGGTCCACTCGGGTATTTTAACCTTCACCTTTGTTTGGCTCTCACTTTTGCCAAGGCGCCCAATGCGGGTTTTCGACCTTGCGAGCTTCTTTTCATCTTCTATTTCTTTTTTCTTGCATTTTTCTTTTTCTTTTCTTTTCTTCTTTTTCAATCTTTCTTTTGTATTTTCCTCTTTTTTGTTGTATTTTTCTCTTGCTCTAACTTTTGCCTGGGCCGCCCTTCCGGGTTTTCGGCCCAGCGAGCCTCTCAAAGGGTAAAAGAGTAGCAAGTCCATGCCAAATGGTCTTTTTTTTTTTTTTTTTGAAATTGAATTGAAGCCTCTCTGTGTCCAGGAGAACGGCTGTTGTAATGATTTGCGGAAGTACCCATCCTGGTTACTCCACGAGCTTCTCCCAGCGAGATCTACTCCTTCCGATTTGGCTTTGGTGCCTCTTGCTCGAGGGCTGTTTCAAAACTGGCCATACAGACCCTTCACGGCGTTTGTCCGTTGAACCTCCTGAACGTTCTGAACGGGCTCAAAGTCGGAAAACAAATAGGTTGAATCTTGAGGCTGAGAGCGATCCTAGGCTGCGCGACCTCAAGAGGGATTCCACACAAGTCTTCACAGGGCCGCGTAAAACATTTGTTTTTGAAAGTTTTTAAGAAAGCGACAAATCGCTCGCGCCGAAGATAGTGTGGAACCAATCTGGATCAGGCCAGGATCCTTCTCAGTACTCACGCCGACAAGCATGATTTCATTCATAAAAAGGCTTAGCACGCCTCTCTTTCTCTCAAAATGATCAAAATTTTACAAAACCCGAGGAATTCCTTCCTCTTCGTTTTCATCACCGCAGTGTTCAAAAAGTTTGTTTTTGGAAAACTTAGGTTAATGCAATGAGTTTGGCGCGCAGGAGAGCAGGCGAGATGTACTGTCAGCCCGATCAAATTCTCTGGCACTTATGCTGAAAGCAAACATGAAGTTTGAGATAGCAACAGCTGTTTCAATCGGCATCTGTTGGTGCAACTGGCCCCTCGGCAGAAACAGACTCAAGACAAAAACAAATAATAACAAAATGGCGTTCGGGACAACAACCCCAGAATCACCAGGTATTATATACAACGGGGACTGACTCGATACAACAAGACAGACCCTTAAGCAAAAAGGACTGACTCAAGACAAAGAGACAGACTCAAAACAAAAGACTGACTCGATATCCAAGCCAGGATTTACAAAAACTCGGTTTCACCGATACTCAAAAATGCGTGCCAGACGCTTCATCAAAAATGTACCAAATGTTGCCCGCAGGCGGTTCACTTTACATACTCGCAGTATCCGAGCCCTCGAAATCCAACAACTGGGTGGCAACGGGCTTGCCTGAGGTGGGTGGTAGGATAACCTTGTTATCGATCAAATCCTGCACTTCATGACGAAGGCGGGAACATCCATCGGTGCTGTGACCGGACTGTTGATGGTACGCGCAGTATAAGGTAGCATCATGGGTGGCGGGGAGATTCTTCGGGAGTGGCCGGGACTCCAAAGGCTTAAGATGCCCATTCTTCGCCAGTATTAGCAATGCCCTAGACAAAGGCATGTGGAGGTCGTGAAAGACCCTGCGCCCTCGGGGCAGGTACTTTGCAGTTTGAGAATTCTTACCAGATGCATTGGCGAAAGGATCAGCTGGCGCTGCCTTGGCTTTTTGAACCTTCCCCGGTGTAGGGTTGGGAACTACTGGAATTGTCTGGGCATGACGGGGCCCATCCCGGTTTTCTGTCTGGCTTGAACTGCCCTTGGTTGGAGCGGGGAAAGCATCATCTACAGCTTTGGTCACTATTGCAGATGTTTGTTGCTTGTTCATCCCTCTGGCCTTCAAAGCCTCGACTGCCCACAGCAGTTGCTCAATGGGGTCGGCGTCTATCTTTGCCTTGTCTTTCCCTTTGGCCTCAGCCTGATCAAGGGTCGGGGTTGGTGCTGGCATGTCGTGGCTATAACCGGAAGCCACCTCTGGCTGGCTGAGCTCTATCACAATCCGCCCCAATAGTGGGGGCTCCTGTGGTACAAAATTCCCGGCGTACGGTGCCGCTGGCGGTGAAGCCGACATTCCATAGGCGAGGTCTGCCACAGACCTTTGGAGATCGCCTATCATCCCCATCAATTCGAAGGTGGTGGGCTCACGAGCCTGGTATAACTGGGGAGCCCAAACCGGGTGCACAACGGGCATCCTGGGCGGGTGTGACATACTGATATTGGCCTCACTCTGCGGAGCGGTCCCCTGCTCTGGTGCGGCTGTCATAACCACAATTTCTTCTGAACTTTGTGCCGCCATAAATCTTGCCTCAGCAAAGGGGAGACACTGGCTGTTCTTTATCAACCCTGCCACTCTCTGAACTGAAAGGAAAAAACAGACAGCATTTCAGCCCAAACTGATCAAACACGGGTGTAGCCACACAACTGTACCCTTCTACTGATCACTGTTCCCAGAAATTACTGTTCCCGAAAACTGAACCGATACCCGCGGATAACTGATTCTCACAACTGATACTGATACTGGTGTTCCCAGGTTAGATACTCTGACTTGCAAACTGACATGTGCGTTCCTGTAGAGCAACACTCTAAAAGCACATAGCAAGTAAAGAGAACAAAACACCCCTATATTGGGGTAGGGTTTCCCTGTCCTATTTTGTCAGGAGCTAGGGTTTCACTACGCACACAGCGGTTTCAAACAACCTAACATCGGGTAAGCAACCTGTCCTAGCTTGGAATGGTCACTATGGATTTCGATATGCACTAGGTCGAATGGTCGAAAAGGGGTGCCCCGGTAAAACCGGGGTTTGTATTCCCATGCTGTCAGAGCCCATAGCCGGTTAGCCTTATGGACATGCCTTGACAAGACAAGCCTCCGGCAAACCGTTCAGGAATGGCAGATGGCAAACACTGTGTTCCTAGGCGCACCAATGCACATGCAATGCAAAGAAACACATAAATGAGATCAAAACAGGATATCACGAGTTCGAGTCAAACTCTCTAAAAATCCCCAGCAGAGTCGCCAGAAACTGTAGACGGCGCCCGCGTGGGACCTCGTGCTACAGTTCGGACTCGATTTGTGTCACGGTTCTTAATCTGAACCAAAGAGTCCAAATCTGGCAAATCGTTTTGAGAAACAGATTTTTTTTGAAAAGAAGTGCCAAACATGGACTGCTTTGCCAGATACAGAGTCGCCACCTAAATATTTTTTTATGGGAGAATTTAGGAAACCCTGACTCGGTGCCGAAGGCCACATGTCCGTCATCACCGGAGTTGTCTCGGCTCGGGAGCTTAGGTACGATCGGGGAAGGTCAGCTATGAGCACCCCCTTTCGCCCGGTCCGAAGACCGGCCTCTACTAACCGTGATATCCGTTTTTGAAAACTTTATGTGTTCTTAAACCAATTGTTAGCCTAGAATTACTATGTTATGCGCACAGCAAACAAGTATAGACTAGATTGCCTAATTTGGAAATAAACATTGCATATCCGTTTGGTTTGAAAATGCTTTGGAATTTGCTACTCGCAAGTAGGCTAAAATACGGATTTCAACGAGTTTTTCCAACTCAAACAACCCAACCTTCACCCACAGGCATTTAAACAATTATAACATATAAGCATCTAGCCACATGTTAAGCGTGCTGTCATGGTAACATTCACACTCATGTGATATGCTAAAGCGGAAATACTTACATAGTACTCCGTGCCAAAACAAAGAACTTGTTAGCAAACATGCATGACCCAAGTCCATGTGAAGTGCCTAATGCATCACATACAAAATGTTGATAGAATAGGCTCGGCTATCCTAAACATGTCATGTGAAAATGCACAGTTATCACATATTCAGTTTGGAATTGAAGCATTGATGCAATTAGCGTGATGTACCGAGCCTAATGCATGTAATACAAATGCATGGATGCACACGTGCATAGCATAAGGTATGCTAAATTAGACGTGCCCTATTACTAACCATCAAAGCAGGTAAATAAAAGGGAAGAAAGACGTGAGGTTGGAAGACATTCACACACCCACACACACTTATTACAGATTTGCCCTCGCTCGGAGGGACCAAATAAATATTACAAATTAATTAACTACACAAGCTAATTAATATTACAAATTAACTAATTAACAAATTAACTAATTAATTAAAGCAGAAAAACGCCTCGGGAAGCGCGCCACCATGCGCAAGCTGCCTCTGTTTTCCTTCCTTTCCTCCTCTGGAGGCTGTCAAAGCCTCAGGAATGCATCCTTGGACAGAGGGGATCATCACCGGCTGAATAAGACTTCCACCGGCAGTGTAGTATGGCCATCGGCACAAAATAGGGTCTGTCGGCAGAGAAAATTGTGCCGGTCGGCACATTACACTACCGATCGGCAGAGTATTCCTGCAGAACCTGCAACTCACAGCAACAGAGGGCAAAACAAGGCATGACAGCATATTTCAAGACATGTATGCACTAACCCTGTCTCTTATCATTGTGATGACTCAAAGGGACATGTGCCTCGGTTCTCGGACCACCAATCACGCATTTCCATGCATGATGGCCCAAGGAACCAAGTATGCAACTTTGGTTTCAAATGCATGCAAACCAATCAAACAAATTAGGCCCAATTCCTATCACCAATTCAAGGAACAAGGCATGCATGCAAAATGCAATGCAACCTAGGCATACAAGCTAGGAATGCAACATGGCATGGCAAGGCACTTATGCAAGCATACAAGCATGCATATGGCAATGCAAATGGATGCAAAGATGGACTTAAACATGAATTAGGCGACTCTAAAATAGGCCTAAAACAGTAGCCAAAAGTGCTAAAGAGTGAGAGCTAAATGGCATGCACACACACATGATGGAAGGCCTACACTTGGGCACAATTTAAACAACCCTCAAGCACACTTAAAAGGGACAAACGAGAGCAACTAGCATGCAACCTAAGCATTGAAATCATGTCATAAAATGATGCCAAATCATATTAAGCAAGACAAGCAAATGCATGTAAGCATGGTCTAAGCACTTGAAGCAAGTCATGAAGCTTTGAAGCATGTTTATCACAACAAACATGGCATGCATTGAACAACCTAAAACAGGTCTTTAGCTCATAACATGAGGCCCAAAAGACCACTTAGATGGCGTCTAGATGGCTCAAAGACAAAGGCATGCAAAGGCACCAAAACATGGATCATTGCAACATATGCTTTCAAAGCATTAAAGAGGCATGCAAGGCAATCAAACAAGCATGGAAATGGGACTGAAATGACATATAGAATGATCCCAAATCACCAAAACAATGCAAAGATGGCATGCTACACATGCACATACTCAAGGCCAACAAGCCCAAATGCAAAGGAGCCATATAATGCATGCAAAGATCAACCCAAACGACTATGGACAGAGCTAAAACATGGCAAAATAAGCACATAAACTTCACAAATACAAGCCTAAAACATGCTCCAACAAAGGCTAACAACCTAGACATGTTAAGGCACAAATATGGCATTACAAGGCAACTATGCTAAGCATGCATGAGGTTCCAAAACCAACTTGAAATCATGTTATATCATGGATATATAAGCATGAAAAACAAACCAAATATGCTCAACACACACTCAAGCATAGGCTTCCTTAAGAGGCCAAAATGTGCCCTTTTCAAGGACAACAAGGAGAGGGGGTGGCCCTCTCCTTCTTGGGACTTCAAAGCATCATCTTCACCACTGAAATCCCTCAAGATTTCAGTGGTGAAGAGACCTCAACACCAAAATCCCGGAGCTAGCACAAAATGGCTCAAAATGAGGCCTTTTGAGGCCTAAGGGTGGTCAACAACCCTCAAACAACAAAACACTCTTAATAAACAACAAAGAGGGCTTAAAAACAGAACTTTTTTATGTTATACAACAAGCACAAAAACAGCTCTAAGATAGGTATAAAATCAAAGCAAAAACGGGGGAAAAAGGGACTAGTTTCTTACCCTTGTAGTCCTCTTCAACAAAGATGCTCCAATGGCCTCCTTGAGCTTGAATCCAACACCAAAACTTCAAAACACACTCTTTAGAACCTCAGCTCCTAGAGGAAGGTGAAACACTAGGTGTTTGTGTGCAATAGTAAGGCACAAAACACCTAGTGAACAAAATGGAAGAGAAAGAGAGATAGATTGTGTATGTCTAACCCTAACCCTAGAAAACCAGAGCTCTCCTCTGTCTTTTCTCTCTCAAAAATGTCTAAAGCCCTCTTTTTTTGCCTTAGAGAGAGTTCCTCTCTATATGCCTCTTGTAAAGCTTACAAGACAAGCTTTGCAAGAGGGAGATCCCTCCATACACGTGTATGGAGGGGAGCAAAAGTTATACAGCTGTCCAAAAATATCTGCAAAAGCAGATGAACAGCAATCGGCCGGCAAAAAATGCCATCTTGGCCAAACAAAGTGCCGACCGGCACAAAAAAGTGCTGACCGGCAACAAATAGTGCCGACCGGCAGACTATTTTGCCGGTGGCAGCAAAAACCAGCCGGTGGCATCTAGCCACTGCCGGTGGTGGGTAGGGATGGTCTACAAGCCCCACTCTGCCTCTCAAAGGCAAGATGCAAGTGTTTGGTGCAAAACCAGACACTAAACGGTCGAATTCGGGGATCCTGAGGCGGGGCGCGCGAGCCGAGACCTCCGGGAACTCCAAACGAACACAAACATGGATAATCACCGAGTGTTCAAACGGTGACGTCCAAGTCTTGAGGACGGTCAAAAATGGGGTGTCTACACCATCAAAGTCAATAGGTCTCCCACTCCCAGTAGGAGTGTCGTCTCCATTCTTTTCCTTCTGTCCGTTACTGGCCATCTATTCTACTTTCATTCCCACAGACGGCGCCAAATTGTGTGAGTGATTTTCCGATCACACTGCCCAACTCAGTACTCAGCTGGAGAACACTGGCAGAATAGATGACACCTGGCTAACCTGTAACAGAAAGAGAAGATTCTGACGGTGGTTCGTCCACCTGGGGGCACTCCGAGAATCAAGTCAGTATATCTCTCAAAGATAATCATTAATGCTAAACTCAATGCTCAAAGCATAAAATTGTGTACCTTAGACCCATGTGGGTGCCTCTCTTTTATAGTTACCTCAATCCTAATCCCAATAGAAGCCTGACTTCTATGGATTTCTATTCGGTGCTTACTTTGGACTCCTCAAGAGATAAAGATAAACTCCCTAAGAGCTTTATCTTTATCTTGGCTAAGTCTCTTCTTTATTCTTGGACTCTTGTCCCTTATCCTTATCCGCTTATCTCGGATTCCGATATCTTCGGAGATAACCTCGGCCTAACCGAGATAACCTCGGCATATCGACCAGGACACGTGGTACCTCGGCTGACACGTCGGCGTCACCTTGCCACGTGTTGGTACTCAAAAATATATCCCCACAGTAAATATATTATATAAGACAAAAGATATTGTAATTTTTTTATTTAGCTACAGTGTTTATTGTAATTTTTTACTCTCTTTTTTTCTTTTTTTAAAATGCAAAATTAGTAATTAAAATTTTATATTTAACTTTTGCTAAAATATTATTCATAAGTAGTGTAATAATATAAAAAAAAAAAGCAAAGAAAAGAAAACATCAACATTTTAGATAAAAATTTAGAGAAAAAGGTAAATAAAATAAAAAGAGCTTAAAATTTGCAATGGTTGAAACTCAAAATCACATGAAAAATATTTGACAGATTTCATTGCATTTTGATAAAACAAAATCAAAACTATAAATTAAAAAAAAAAAAACCTTTTCATTCATTAATTCATTGAAAGGACAGAGAGCATTGCTTTTAACGTTGTGAAACATTTTCATTAATCATCACAACACCACCATGAGACAATAGAAGAAAGAGCAAAGACGAAGAAAGAGCAAAGACAAAGAGAGAGTAGAGAGAGCAAAGAGTAATACAGTAAAAAATGAAAGAGTACCGAATAGGGTAAAGGCGAGCGGAGAAGACCAGCAAGGCTAGTGGTGGCGACCGGAAAAGCTGGTGGCAACGGTGATTAAAGAGGCATAAAGGGAATGAGGGTTTCAAAAGAGAGAGAGACAAAGAGAGAGAGAGAGAGAGATATACTGAAATGATGCATTCTTTTAATTTGGAAGATTCCGATCAAGTCACTCCGATGCATTCTTCTAATCAGTCAAGAAATGATGCATTCTTTTAATTTGGAAGTTCTAAAAAAACATTAATGATGTGAAAAATTATAAAAAAAAATATAAAAAAAAAATCAAGATCAAAACATCACATCACATGGGACTAACACTAATTAGAGTTATTAGAGCTCTCAATCTTTTTTTTAAGAGTAATAAAGAGAGAAAGGGTATGACGGAAGTAACGAAAGCAAATTTTAGAAGTTGAAATAATAAAGTGACTGCTAGATAGTTCAAAAGAGTGATAAGAAATTTTTGAAAGTTGAAACAATAAAGAAAAAGCTCTCTGAGAAAATGAGAAGAGCTGGTTGGTAGGATGAACGGGTGAATCGTACCCATATTAGGAGTGTGACTTCGAATTTTGATTTGTTTGTTAATCTTTGACTTATCATTATATGATTGAGTGGCTTGACATATAGTAATCATCTAAGAGTGACCTTTAAGACATCGATTCCTTATAAGGTCCAACCTCAAATATTAACCCTATGTGGAGCCTTTGTGTAAATAGAAGAGACACAAGTATATGTTTATTATTGGGAGGGATTGGATTGTGGGATTGGATTTTATGTTTAATATTTTATCTAATCTATCGTTTGATTGAAAAATTATATGTGAGACTATCTCATCTTAGGTGGAGGTGGTATATAAAAGGGTTCAATTAGAGCATCTCAATACAAACCTTCAAAATTTGATATGTTAAATTTTTTAACAGACTTAGATGGCAAATTGATATGTCACTTTGACATGAAAATTATTCACCTAATATGTTAAATCTATTATTATATTATTTTTGAAATTTAAGCTCTTTTATTTTATTAATTAAAATAAATTTGGTTTTAAAAGAGGTTTGATGACATTTAAATAATATTTTTATATTTACAAAATAATATTTTTTAACAAAATTCTAAATTTTTATTCATTATTACTTTGGATGAAGTACCAATAAATTTCAAAATGTAATATTATGACTGTTTAGTCCTCCCTTTTTCTTATGAACCCAAAGGTTTTATTAAAGTGGAAATTACATAAAAAGGTAGTCACTTACATGTTTGAATTTAATTTTTTAAAGATAAAAGTGGATTTCTCAAAATGTAAAATCACACATTTAGGCAATTCGCACTATAGAAGTTTTGGATTTTCCCTCATTCTAGAACAAATCTCATATTACAAACAAAAGTTTAATACTCTAATATAACACTTTAATAACGTAACATTTCAATGTAACACACTAAAAAATTCATTGGTGTACTTTTTCCAAACGTAACAACATAACACTAAAAAAAAAAAATCTTTGGTGCACTTTTTCCAAACGTAGCGTTCCAATGTAACCAAAAAAAAAAAAATTTTTAGTGTACTTTTCTCAAACATAACATTTCAATCAGTGTAATCCCAAACGTAACACTTCAATGTAACATATTCCAAAGCAACACACAAAAACACTAAAAAAACTCCTTAGTATACTTTTTTTCAAACGTAACACTCAAAGTTTGAAATTATACATTTGCTCAAAACTTACTAAGGAATATTTGTATTCCTTTTAAAATGGTTTCAAGAATCTTACATTCTTTAGTGTTACTTTTAGAAATTGTGTGTGTTACATTAGAACGTTATGTTTGGAAAAAGTACACTAAGAGTTTTTTTTAGTATTTTTGTGTGTTGCTTTGGAATATGCTACATTGGAGTGTTACCTTTGGGATTATACTGATTGGAGTGTTATGTTTGAGAAAAATACACTAAGGTTTTTTTTTTTTTTTTTTTTGTTACATTAGAGTGTTACACTAAGGAATTTTTTTAGAGTATTATATTATAGTGTTACATATAGGAAAAGTAAACTAACATATTTTTTTGTGTGTTACATTAGAGTGTTATACTAAGGAATTTTTATGTATGTTACATAGAAGTATTATGCTAAGGAGTTTTTTTTAAATATTGGGCCTGTTTAGTAGGGCTTATAAAATGCTTATTTCAGCTTTTAGCTTAATTTAAGCTAAAATATTGTGTTTGATGCCACTTAAGTTAACCAGCTTATAGCTTAAATCAAGTTATTTCTCAGCTTATCTCAAAAGCTGGTCAGGGAGTGCTTAAAATTTTGACTTAAGCACGCAGCTAGTGTAGGGGAGCTAAAATTACTTAAATGCCCTCGTCAATACCCAACTATTACCAAAAACCCAACTATATAAATCCTATTTCACAAAGCACTGTTCATTGCTCACTTGAGAGAGAGAGACAGAAGCAATTTTCGATAGAGATTTTCCGGCGAGGGTGATTTCCGACAAAGGCAAACCAGAGTTCTGTCTCTTCACTATCTCTTCTCTCTCTTTTCACGATCTCTCTTCTCTCTCTCTCTCTCTCACTCACAATTTGAAACTCTATCTTCTTCACCACCGCCATCGCGATCTGAAACCCTAACTGGAGCATCGCGATCTGGTTGGAGAACCAAAGCGCTCTCTCTCTCTCTCTCTCTATCTTCGCGATCTGAAACCCTAACCACCGTCATCCCTCTCTCTCTCTCTCTCTCTCTTTCTCTCGATCTACGTTGTTTGTCGCCGTCGCCGTCGCGCAATTTGCCTTAAAACCCTAGCCACTGGCAATTGTTCGCCAATGACGTTGAAACCCTAGAAAAAAAAAATTGAAGAAAAAGAAAAAAATCAATATTAATATTAATTAAAAAAAAGAAAAAATTGTATATTTCTGAAGAAAAATAAAAAAAATCAATATTAATTGGTATTAATTATTAATAAATTAGTATTGTATATTTTTATATTAATTAAAAAAGAAACAATTATATATTTCTGAAGAAAAGAAAAATCAATATTAATTAAAAAATCAATATTAATTGGTATTAATTATTAATAAATTAATATTGTATATTTTTGTAATGAATTAATTATTAATTGATACTAATTAATAACAATTGTTGATTATTAATATTAATTGATACTAATAAAAATTAATTATTAATATTAATTTATACTAATTAATAATTGTAGTGTTAATTGAGACTAATTAAGTCATTAATTGATACTAATTAATAATTTTAGTATTAATTGATACTAATTAATTTATAATGGAAAAAAATTGTGACAATAATACTTCCATTACATTTTTATCAAATGTATCAATTTTTATATTAATTGATACTAATTAATGCTAATTATATTAACTTTTATTAATGAAATAATTTTTTACTTAAAACTGAAAAAAAAAATGACAAAATTATCATTTCTATATCATATAAGGGCAAAAATGACAATTATACAATAAAAAATTATTTTACAACTTATCAATCAAAAACTGCTATGATATTTAAATCCATAATCTCACAGCTGTACCAAACAGGTTAACAACTTATGTACACAGTTATAAGCTATAATCTGTTAAGTTATAATCTATAATCACTTTCCCACAGCTCTACCAAACGAGGCCATTATCTTAGAGTGTTAGGAAAAAAATACACTAAAGAATTTTTGTGTGTGTTACATTCGAGTGTTGCAATAAGGAATTTTTTTGTGTAGTACATTAGAGTGTTACACTAGATTTTTTGGAGTGTTAAATTGGAATATTACGTTTGGAAAGAATACAGTAAGGAGTTTTTTTATATATTACATTAGGGTATTACACTATGATTTTTTTTGTTTTTTTTTTTTAGTATTACATTAGAATGTTACATTGAAGTATTACAGTTTAAAATTATATATTTGGCCAAAACTTACCAAGTAGTTTTTATACTCCTTTTGAAAAGTTTGAAAAATTCCACATTCTTTTGAAATGTTTGAAAAATCTTAAATTTTAAGTCATTTTTATATTCCTTTTGAAATATTTTCCAAATTAAAAAGATTTTTATATAAAAATTCATTTTAAATTTGATTCACATATATTGTGTACCTTACCTTTCTAGTACAAAATAATAATTAAAAAAAAAAAAGAGAAGGAACGTAATAGAAATAAGGGTATAATCGTAAATTTAATTTTTAAATAATATATTAAATCTATTTTTTGAAAATTAATAGGACTAATTGGTCTATAAAAAAATTCTTAGGACTAAATAAATCATCATTTCTCAAAATGAGATTTATAGGTAAATTTTTCTATTACTTGACCATTTTTTTTTTCAATTTGGTGAAAAAAGAAAAATTATAGTTAAAATTGAAAAATATTACCGTGAGAGAAAGCATACTACCTTGGTAAAAATAAAATAAATTAATTTGAAAAGCCATGACATGATTGACAGCCACAATCCGTCAAGAATATGTGCAGTTAACGCTTTAAGGGCATCACAATGGATGGGTTAAAGTTAAATGTTGAAGTGTGTTATATGATAAAAAAAATATTTAAAATGGGATTTAAAAATGTATATTAAGAGTTTATTAATTTAGTGAGTGAATGATGTTACAATAGATGTGTTAAGGGGTGTATTAAGATGTGTGTATTAAGAATATATATATATATATATATATATATATGTGTGTGTGTGTGTGCATATATAATAAATAAAATAAAGAAATAATTTAGTTTAATCAAAAAATTTCAAGTCAAAAATTAAATTTCAAGCCTCAAAAAAATCCCAACAAGTAAAAATAAAAAAAAAATCAATTGATCGGCCGGACGTCCGGTAAGACCTAATTTTTTTTTTTTTCTTTTCTTTTCTTGAGGGGTCCAAACGTCTGGGGTGGACTTCCGACCAGACATCCGGGAAGACTTCCTGCCGGACGTCTGGGAGGACTTTCCCAGGCACACTCCTCTCTCTCCCTTCACTGGCTAAAACGCTCGCTACAATTAACAAACAATCTAACATCTGACACTAACAAAGTATACTAGCGTTGCCCTTAGCAGCTACACTGCAGCACCAAACAATAAACTTTGCTAACTAAAACTTAACAACTGACACTAACAAATACACTAACAAATCCATTGTGGATTCTCTAAATGAAGACAAAAAAGGAAAAAGAGTCATTGGAAGGTTTAGGTTTGTTTTGAAAAGTTACTTAGGTGTCGTTAGGTAACACTTACGTTTTCAGTTTATATTTACAAAAATTTTAAAAACTCAAATAAAAACTTGTTTGGTAAATTTTTTATTTATAAATCAGTGGTCTCAGTTTATAAATTTGGCCAAAAAATATAAACTCAAAAAAGTGTTTCCGTTTTGAATTTTGAGTTTTTTTTTTTTACCACCCAACACTAGCCACCACCGCCACCATTTTCCACCACTGTCTTCGGCCACCACCACCTACTCACCACCACCACCTGCCACAACCACCCGCCACCCACCACTCACCTGCCACCCACTCACCACCACCACCCACCCCCCCCCCACCACCACCACCACCACCCACCATCCACCCACCCACCCACCTGCCACCACCACCCACCACCCACCACCACCACCATCACCACCACCACCACCCACCTGTCACCTACCCGCCACCACCCGCCACCACCACCACAACCCACCTGCCACCACCTACCCACCACCACCCGCCACCCGCCACCCGCCACTACCATCCATCCACCTACCACTACCATCCATCTACCCGCCACCACCCACCACCCGTCACTACCATCCATCTATCCGCCACCACCCACCTACCACCACCATCCACCACCCACCACCACCAGTGTCATGACCCGAACCCACCCCTATGGGTTAAGGGCATAACTGGCTAGTAATCAAGGGATTACCTACGGCCTCAAACCAAACCAGACATAACTCATCAGAGTAAAGGGGCCAAACGGAAGCAATTTCAAACTTTTGTCCATAGAGTCGTGCTTATATGGCACATCATAACAAACCATACATATACATGTTAATAACTCACATCAAACTATGTACTAACACAAAGCTCTGTACATACAAGATCATTCAAGTCTAGGTCAGCCAATCAAAACTATATACAAACGTATCCAAAATTCACGCCAACATGACAAAAGATAATGAAATAGCAAAAGGGCGAAGACGAGTCTCGTGCGTGAGACGTATGGGCTGACTCTTCCAAAACCTTGGTGGTTCCACACAAACTTCACTGAGGCTGGGTTTCGACCTCTCTTGGCTCACCCATAAACACATGAATGAGCGTGAGCGAAAGCCCAGTGAATAATATCAAATAAGGAAGATACACGAACAGTATTTAGAACAACATGCACCAAACGGCCTCGGGCCCAATTCGTGTTTCTAGCTAGTATATACGTATATATAAATATAGCGATCCCGATTTTCCCTTTCTGCGTTGATTGTATTTCGGACCTTGGTTCCGTGGAGTTGGTGGTTGTATGTCTTCTTGTTATCCTTTAATTCTATATATTTGAGTTTTAGGAAGTGTTGGGCTTGGTGGTTACAGGTAGGTTGAGTTTTGGTCTCAATTCTTGTTGCCCAGTTTTTGAGTGTTGCGCTCGAGCGGAGATTCCATACTTCTTATATTTCGTGCCTCTGCAAAACTTCTGCAGGTGTATTTTTTGCGCTCGAGCGGGTAGTGCTTTGTCTGTGAAAGTTCTGGGAAGGGAAAATCTACGCTCGAGCGAACTGGTTTTCGCGCGTGGGACTTCTTGCGCTCGAGTGTGTCCAGATTTTTGTGCTTGACGCTCGAGCGTTCTATTCTCTGCTCGAGCGGGATAGTCGTATATCAGTTGACAGCTAGGCTATTTTAAATCACTTTTTACTTTCCATTCTCTCTCCCACTTTTCGAAAACAGCCATTAGAGAGCTTCTCTCTCTAAAAACTTACCTTCTCTCTAGGTATTGATCTAGTAGGAGTGATCCTTCATCCTTTGGCCTTTATAAAAAGTGTGTTGATCGTCGAGGGTTTCGTTTTGATCCAAAAAGTTTGGAGTTTGGAGCACTTTGAGTTTGGTCTTCTTCTTCCTTTGAGCTCTGAATTTGAGGTAGAGATTCCTACTCACTCTTATGGGCTTTGACCTAGATTCTGAGCTTTTGTATAAATGGTTTTTGGGTTTTGAAAGTTAGGGTTCCAAATGTGTAATTTTGAAAAGAGGGTTATGACTATTTTGAACCATAAACATGTATTTGGGTTTCAAAATGAGTATATTGGTATTGTTGGTAATATTTAGACCCTTGGGGTTAATATTGAGAGATAGGGGAGAAAAACCTAAATTGTGCATAAATTAATTAGTGTAATTAATTTGGAGAAGTTATGGGTTTGTGAAATTGAGTTGAATATAATGAAATTGGCTCATTATGAGATGGGATAGTGGAGTTGGATTTATAAATCATTCACTTTTGAAAATGTGAATAATTTATCTGTTAGTGCTTTTGTTATCTGTTTAGAAATAATTGCTTTGCGCTACTGGTGGAGGGTAGTCTTGATTGTTGTAGACAATGCATGATGATTAGGCAAACTAAACCTGATCAATTGAATGTGTCATAGGATATGATAGTTGAAATAATACATTAACTTTATGTATTGATTGAATGTGTATATGATCTATGTTTATATACATTGTGTTGTGTGGGAGGAGATAGGGGATGTACTCCACGGTTTAGGGAAGATAGGGGATGGACCTCTAAACCAGATAGTGTTTGGGAGAAGATAGGGGATGTACTCCACGGTTTAGGGGAAGATAGGGGATGGACCTCTAAACCGGGTAATGTTTGGGAGGAGATAGGGGATGGACTCCGTAGATACAGCTCATATGCTTATCTATTAAAGTGTTGATACAGCTCATATGCTTATCTATTGAAGTGTTGATACAGCTCTTATGCTTATATGCTTATCTATTGAAGTGTTGATACAGCTCTTATGCTTATCTGTTGAAGTGTTGATACGGCTAGTATGCTTATCTATTGTGAAGTAGGAATTGTTTAATATGAGTTACTGTCTCATTTAAATCGTTTGGCCGGGTTCTGAGTCACAGTTATAATTGAGAATTGGAAAGGAAAAGGAAAATGAAATGAAACATGAACACAATTGTCATGTAATGGAAATGGTTTGTGAATTGATTCATGTGAGTCAAACATTTATCAATTGCTAATGTCTTAGTTATTATTCATACTATGTTTAGCATATCTCTACTGGGCGTTGGCTCACCCTATATGGGACATTATTTTCAGGTACAGGTAGCATGTCACCTCCAAGGACATAGCTTGGGAGGCTAGAGGCAGACAGACTGTGTTGTTGTTTTGCTTTCTTTTGATGTATTACATGTAAATTCAAACCAAGGGCTTAATATGTATTTGAGTTAGCACTCTTCTTTTTGTAACCAAGTGTTGACTTGGAAAGCTATAAGCCCGTAGGGCATTTGCTTTTGTTGTTAACATGTAATACTTTTGTAAGAACTACTCTGATGAATAGAAAGGTATTTATTCCTCTTATATCATTGCATGTCTAAAATGATGAGTATTATGTATTTTTGGGGGGGCTTTACAATAAATATGTCAACTGATTGCGGTTCCAAACACATCAGACGGCCTCTGGCCCATTCATTGTATCATTCAGATCATACTGGCCTCTGGCCCATTCATTCTATCATTCAAACTCATACTGGCCTCTGGCCCATTCATTCTATCATGCAAACTCATACTGGCCTCTGGCCCATTCATTCTATCATTCAGACTCATACTGGCCTCTGGCTCATTCATTCTATCATTCAAACTCATACTAGCCTCTGGCCCATTCATTCTATGATTCAGATCATACTGGCCCCTGGCCCATTCATATTTTCATTCATGTCAAACTAGCCTTTGGCCTAATCATTCTTTCATGTCAAATTGGCCTTTGGCCCACCCATTCATTCACAGCAAACATTTGTCCACCATTCAAATTAACAAACTTATAAGACTTACATGGAAGTAAGTGTAGACGCGCCCTGAGGGCCTCATGCTACAATTCGAATTCAAATGTCACGGTTCTTAATCTGATCTCACAATGTGCAATGTAAGATTGATAAATCACCAAAGAGTCTTTATCCGGCAAATCGTTTTGGAAAACTGATATTTTGTAAAGAAATGCCAAACATGGACTGCTTTGCCAGATACAGAGTCGCCACCTAAATATTTTATTTTTGGGGGAATTTAGGAAACCCTGACTCGTGCCTAAGGCCACGTGTCCGTCATTACCAAAGTTGCCTCAACTCGGGAACTTAGGTACGATTGGGGAAGGTCATCTATAAGCACCCCTGCTCGCCCGATCAAAGATCGGCCTATACTAAACATGATATTTTGTTTTTGAAAACACATGCGTTCTTATTCCGTTTAATTAGCTAATCTTAATATGTGATGCGCACAGCAAACAAGTATAAACTAGATCGCCTAATTTGGAACAAAGCATCGCATATCCGTTCGTTTAGAAATGTTTTGAAGTTTGCTACTCGTAAGTAGCCTAAAACGCGGATTTCAATAAATTGTTCCAATTCAAGCAATCCAACCTTCACCCACAGGCATTCAGGCAGTTTATATCAACTAAGCAGTTAGCCTCATGGCAAGCATGCTTTCATGGCAACAATAACACACATGCAGTATGCTAAAGCATAAAAGCTTACCTAGTACTCCAAGCCAAAACAATAGCTAGTTAGTAATCAATGCAGGATCCTAGTTCATGTTAAGATGGCTAATGCGACACATGCAAAATGCAACTAGAAATAGGTCGGCTATTCTAAGATGGCATATGAGACGTGATTTAGATAACATGTATTCAAATTGGAATTGAAATACGATGCAATTAGTATGATGCGCCGAGCCCAGTGCATGTAATGTTGATGAACGAATGCAAACATGCAAGCATAAGTATGCTAATTGAAAATGACCCTAAACTAACCATCAAAAGCAGGTAAGTAAAAGGGAGAAAGAAGTGGGGTTGAAAGACATGCACATACGCACGCACACTTATTATAAAATTCGCCCTCTCGACGGAGGGTCCGAATGAATAATACAAACCGACTAATTAACTAACTAACAAGCTAATTAATTATTACACAACCGAAAATGAATAACTAGCTACAACTAATTATTACAAAACTTAATTAATTAACAAATTAACTAATTAAATTACAAAACCAAATGCTAACTAACAAGTAAGCAATTAAACAATGCTGCCTCGGCAAGTTGAAGAAGGTGAACATGCATGCTCGGTTCCCGTCCCGGTAAGCTCTCCGGTTGCTCTTTTAGAGGCTCTGTCTGCAGGGTGTCCTTGGGACCTTGCTGAACCTTACCAAAACTAGTCTAGGGAGTGCATCTGTGGCCTGCTGGCCATGGGAAGCTGCTACCGACCACCTGCCGTCCAAGGATGGTACACTGTCGGCCATCAACAATGCACTGCCGGCCATCTGTAGGGCACTGTCAGCCAATGATATGCTGTGACACCAAGCTGCAGCAGAGCACAAAATAGAGAAAATGGAGGGTCTCCCGAGGGTATGTATGCACTATGCCACCCCATATCACTTCAAAACATCAAGGGAAAGGCATAGTCGGATCCAAGACCATCAATCACGCATCCCGATGCATGATGGCCAAAGATCCAACATGTGCAAATCAATATGAAAATGAATGCACAAAAACGCATAAAGCCTAAAACTCTATCATGGATAATCAAGAGCGTCGACGACCGAGAATTGAGACACGTTTCATCACTTGAAGTATGAAACGCCCCTCGTTCCTCGTGCTCGGATTAACACTTTAATCCAAACGACAATGCAACACAAGCATGGCAAACATGCAATACAACTATATGGCATACTCAATGCTCAATGCTAAGAACTGGATGGCATGCTCCATGCAAGGCGATCATAAGGTTCTAGGTACAATGTAATGCATGCATGCACAATGCAATGCAACAAGGGTAACAATAGGGCATGCAACAAGTATGCAACTATGTACCAATGCATGCAACAACATGTGATCATGGTATGAAATGTACTACCCTAAACATGCAAGCTATCATGCACAACATGTTAAAGGGGCCAAGAATGCCAATGCCAGCAAAGAGGATAACACCATAAGCATGCATCACAATGCTCAAACACTCAAACCAGCCCAAGACAGAGTTGCACCATGCCTAAAACAGTGGCAAAACATGTTAAGATAGAAGCTCAAAGGACTATACAAACATGCATGCACATTAGCCCAAGCTTAAGGCACAAAACACAACTCTCTAAACATGAACGAGGAGCGACAATCATGATAATATGGCAATGAGGTAAGCTCTAAAATCTCATGTAAATTGATGCCAAATCAACTAAACGATGCAAGTATAGCATGTTAAGAGGCTCAAAGCTCAAAGCCAACAAAGGGACTTAAGCCATGGCCATACAAGGCAAGCCCCGAAGGACTAAGGGGACCTAAAATAGTCCCAAGGCAGGTCCAAACAAGACCAAAAAAACAAGCTCAAAGCTAACCAACACAAGTCCAAAAGGCATGAAGAATGCACATAGCGATCCCGGGTTTACCCTTGTTGAACAGTGATCCGGACATGTGTCCGTGGATACTAGTAGTTGATTATTATCTTGTTTACATCCTTTCTTACTTTGTATTTGAGTTATAGGATGTGTTGGGCAGGTTTGTTACAAGTTGGTTGAGTTTAGAAACCAAAACTAGTTGCCCAGATTTTGACCTGTCCGCTCGAGCGGGGGTGTTGGCGCTCGAGCGGGAATTGCACCCATCCAGTATTTCCTGTGCAGTGTTGGACGCTCGAGCGTATGGTTGGCCGCTCGAGCGGGGTTGTGTGAGTGCCGCTCGAGCGGGGAGTTGGAAGCTCGAGCGGAGACCTGGTTCTGTAAAAAGTTCTGGGAGTGTGCATCCGCCGTTCGAGCGGGATGGTTGACGCTCGAGCGGGAGTCTGTGAGTGACGCTCGAGCGGGGAGTTGGACGCTCGAGCGGGGCGACTGGGTTTAAGTTCCGTGTTTTGACTTTTCAAATCACTTTTTCACTTTCTCTTCTCTCTCCTACTTTTCCAAAAACACCATTGTTGAGCCTCTCACTCTAGGACTCAACCTTCTCTCTAGGTTTTGATCTAGTAGGAGTGATTTGCTCATCTTTGGCCTTTACAAAAAAGTTGTTGATCGTCGAGGGCTACATTTTAATCTGAAAATTTCGGGGTTTGGAGCACGTTGGGTTTTGTCATCTTCTCCTTTGGGGCTCCGAATTTGAGGTAGGGATATCCTACTCCTCTCTATGGATTTTGTCTTTAAATTTTGGTATTTTGAGATGTTGGGGTTGGTTTGATAATTGTGTGAAAGTTTGGGGCTTTTGTGCTATTTTACAAAAGTTGGGGTTTTATTTATAATAAACCTAGATGCATGTTTGGTATAGAGAAATGGAATAAATGTTGAATCATTGATGAAAATGGGACCTAAGGGTTGTAATGTTAATTATGGAAAATGACCTAATTACATTGATTGATTAATTGGGATAATTAATTGTGAGAAATGAGGAAATGAAATGAAATTGTTGAGATTGGGAGTGCATGGGGTTAAAGGGTGTAGTTGAATTGTTTATCACACACCGAATTGAAATGTTGATTGAATATCCATTTGTGCATTTATTTTCTGTTTAAGAAATAACTGCTTTGGGCTATCGGTGGAGGATAGTCGTGATTGTTGTAGGCAATGCATGATGATTAGGCAAACGGAAACTAATCAATGGAATGTGTCATGAAAATTGACGGTTGTTAGAATACATTAACTGTATGTATTGAGTGATTGTATATAGAACCAATGTGTTTGTATACGTTATGTGTAGAGGAGGAGATGGGGGATGTACTCCGCGGTTTAGGGGAAGATGGGGGATGTACCTCTAAACCGGATAGTGTTGGGAGAAGATAGGGGATGAACTCCGTAGATACAGCTCATATGCTTGTCTAGAGAAGTGAAGATAGAGCTTATATGCTTATCTTTGTGAAGTGTGGATACCGCTTATATGCTTATCTGTGAATGTGGGATATTGTTGTTATACATATCTGTTGGGAATGTGGATATAGCTTATATGCTTATCTGTGAATGTGGGATATAGTTTTATACATATCTGTTGAAATGATGATAGAGCTAACATGCTTATCTGTTGAAAAAGGGAAAATGAAAAGTAACTTGGACTCATAAGTCGTATGACATAAACACGTGATTTATGTGAATGTATCAGTGTTGGCCATCTATCAATTGCTAATCTTTTAGTCATTGTTCATGGTTGGTTTAGTGTATTTCTACTGGGCTGTGGCTCACCCTATATGGGAATATCATTTTCAGGTACAGGTAGCATGCCACCTCCAAGGACATAGCTTGGGAGGCTAGAGGCGGACATACTTTTGTCGTTTTACTTTTGACGTATTACATGTAAATTCAAGCCAAGGGCTTAACGTGTAAATGAGTTAGTACTCTTTTGTTGTAACCAAGTGTTAACTTGGAAAGCTGTAAGCCCGTAGGGCATTTTGCTTTTGTTGTTAACATGTAATACTTTTGTAATAAAATTCTGATGAATAGAAGAATGTGGTTATTTCATATGTTAATGAATGTTTTATTTTGAGGGCGTTACAATGCAAGGCTACAAAGAGGCATTACACTACACCTATTAAAACCAAACATGGCATGACATGGACAACATAAAACAGAGTTACATCATGGTATAACAAGACCAAAAATGCACTGAAATGATGAGCCAAAGACTTAGGCTTAATGGCATGCACAAAAGTCCACTCTTGAGGCATAAAGAGCCAACCTACAAGGTATTCAAAGCATGTCAAATGCAAGTGTGTGACCACATTATATGGACTGAAATAACAGTTCAAGTGATGCCATCATTGAAGTAGGTCAAGTAACACATGCTAGTGGACTTGATACATAAAGCTAACAAGCTAGATTGAACCAAGGCTATACAAAACAAGTCATGGATGACCAAGACAACCAAAATCAGAGCTAAAGCATGTCAAAACATGGACAAAAGCTTCAGGAAGTTAAGCCAAAAGCATGCCAAAATGACATGTTACAACATGATGCATGTTAGGCAATTTCATGGGATTGCATGGCAAGTGCAAGGAGCATGCCAAGGCTAACCAAACCAAACCAAACCAAAACAGAGTCATGACATGGTAAAACATCACCAAAAACATGCTGAAATGGAAAGAAAACAAGCTAGAATGACATGCTATTTCATGAAGCACATAAAGTTAGTTTAAGTGATTTACACTACAAGTGTAATATGCATGCATGGAGTGACAAAACCAACCCAAAAAAGATCTAAGGCATGGTAAAACATCACCAAAAACCCACTGAAATGGAGCCAACACATGCAAGAAAGACATGCTACTTTGATGAGCCACACATGGGATTGCACTACACATACAAGATGCATGCAAAAAGTGACCAAACCAACCATGGACAAACTTAAGGCAGGTCTTAAAAGTCACAAAAAAGGGCCTGAACCAAGCCTCAAAATTTCAGAGAGGCATGCTCCTTTGAAAGGCCAAAACTCAAGCAAACAAAAAAAAAAAAAGAGGGGGTCACCCCCCTCTGATTTGAGGCCTCAAAACCACATGCCTACCACTGAAAATCCACTGGATTTCAATGTCTAGAAGGCCAAACAAAGGCTAGCTCGAAGGCCCTAAGGCATGGCCCAAAACAAGGCTAAACAAAGCATACAAGAGGGTTGCACACCTGTAACACCAAAAAGACCTTAAACAAACTTCAAAAGCACTTAAATACAGAACTTTTTTTAGTTGAAAGCAAGGCCTAAAACAATATGCAAAGATGGCCAAAATGAGATACAAAAAAATGCTAAAATGGGAAAAAAGCTCACCCTTGAAGTCCAACTTCGAAAACAGCAACCTCAGGGGCCAAAAACCAACTTTCAGAGCTCAAGTAGCACTCCTAAGAACTTCAACCCAAAGGTGGTGGTGTGTCTCTATGTGTTGTACAAAAGTGCAAGAAAAATGCACAAAACTAACAACAATATAAAGAGAGAGTAAGAAATATAGAGAGAGAAAGCTATATCTCTTCTAAAATGGCTGAACCTCTGCTAAGGAGAGAGGGCCTCTCCTTATATAGAGGGAAAATAATGCAAAGCTTCTTCAAGAAGCTTGGCAAGAGCTTCCTCCCTCTATACACGTGTATAGAGGGGAGATGAAAGGATTCCAACTGGCTCAAAAGATCTAGAGTGAAACCTGCTGAGAGAGGGGTTCTGCCGACCATCAGTGGTAGCCGACAGTGGCTCATTGATGGCCGGCATGCATCATCAATGGCCGATAGAGGCAAAGGCATGGCCGGCAGGGCCAAAAAGGGGCCGGCAGTGCCTTCCACAAAGAAAGCAGAAAGGGCCAATACAAGGTCCAAAAAAGGGGCAGGAAGGATACAGGGTTTGGAAAGTTCAAACCTGTGACGTTCCGCCGTGAAAGTCGAGTACTCGGCGAGCAATCAAACTAGTTGTTGGGTGTACCTGCAAGCACAACCAAGTCTTGAGGACGGTAAAAAATGGGATGTCTACAGTAAGCAATTGGACAAACAACAGATATCTTTATTAAGATATTACTCACAGTGATCGGCTGGATGATTTGTCCTAGAGCTCGACCCAACACATTCCACGAACACAACGGGTCACAAACAATTCAATCCGTTTTTAATTCACATTTTTCTCTTTAGGCTTCATTCTTATCCTTTTAACTCATTTACAATGCTCAATGCATACCTAAGAGTACTTAGAAGTGAAAGAGAACGGAAAACAAAACACAGAACGCATTTTCAAAATTTCAGAAACAGGGGTCCCCGCTCGAGCGTCAACTTCCCCGCTCGAGCGGACCTATTAGGTCTGCAAAAGTACTGGTTGCATCATTTTTGCGCTCGAGTGCGAACTCGGACACTCGAGCTGAAGGTCAGTCTACGTAGCTCCCCGCTTGAGCGTGAACTTATCCACTCGAGCGGACATCAATGTCTGCAAAAATACTGGGAGCTCGTATTTCCCGCTCGAGCGGCGCCTTCCACGCTTGAGCGGACATCCCAAATTCTGGAAAATCCAGAATTGTTTTTGAGCTTCGAATTTACATTCAAATCAACATATCTTGCATATTATGGCTCAAACTACACATATACATGCACTAACATGATCCAACACCAAATTCATTACATTATGAAGCTCAATTTCATGAATTAACCACATGCATGTCCCAATTTACACTAGCTTGTTTCCAATATAACAATTCCATGCATTCAAACTCATACACTTATGAATTGTACATGCATGTGGAATACAACTTCTATTCTCAACTTAGATGATGAAGAGATGATCAAAAATATGAGCTTCAACTAAAATCTCACATAGATTATACATTTTGTGCTCAAACATGCAAATTCAAAGCAATTTCTCACATGCATGTGCATATTGGCTTTCAATTCAACAAAATCAACTCAATTTCATCATGATCAATTCAATCCATGTTCTTGATCATTAATCAACTTTAATTTCACAAAATTACAACTAGAATCCATGAATTTACTCACCTAGAAGCTCAATCTTTCCAATTTATGGTAAATTCTTGAGTGTGCCTTCAAGATCACCAAGTTCCCTAGCCAAATCTCTACCTTAAGCCTCATTTCTCACTAAATTCGGCTCCTCTCTCTCTCTCTAGAGCATAATTTCAAATGTTGGGCTCAAAAGAAACAAAATGAGAATATATAATGCCCCTTTAAAAGCTCCATCTCCAACACAATGATTTAATATTAAATAATTGGGCACCATTTCATTAGTTTAATCTATTTAATTTGATCCGAATCAATTTTCAATTAATTTTCACCGTAGGTTCTAAAAATTACGCTGATCACAATGGCGTAATCAATTTCGGGTTCAGTGGCCGATAAGACCTTCAATTTAAATTCCAAAGCAGATAATCAAACAGATATTCCTACGGTGAACAGATAGAAATTCAAAACCACATAATCACATTCATAATAAGGACCAATTAGCATAATACGGAACAAGGTTATCACAGTCTTCCCCCCTTTAGGAAGTTTGGTCCTCCAAACTTATTTTACCTTCATCGGGAAACAAATGTGGATAGCGTAGTCACATTTTCTCCTCTTTTTCCCATGTAGCATTTGTCCCGTAGTGTTCTTTCCATTCCACTTTCACCATTGGGATGGACTTGCTTCTCAATTGTTTCACTTGCTGGTCAACAATTCGTTCCGGCCATTCGGTGTACTCCATATTTTCATCAAAAGCTACCCGATGATAATCAATCACATGAAACGGGTCTCAAAGATAATCCCTTAACATTGACACATGAAACACATTATGGATTTGTTTGAATCTCGATGGCAAAGCAACTTTATAAGCAACTGGGCCAAGCCTTTCTAGAATTTGAAATGGCCCAATGTAACGGGGCGACAGCTTGCCCTTCTTTCCAAACCTGACTTGGCCTTTCATTGGAGACACACAGATAAACACATGGTCACCAACCTCATACTCGAGAGGTCTTCTTCGGACATCTACATAGTTCTTTTGTCAGTCCTGAGCTGTTTTGAGCCTTTGCTGGATGGTCTTGATTTTCTCAAAAGTGTCTTGCACAATTTCAGGCCCAAGTAAAGCTCTATCTCCGACTTCTGTCCAACAAATTGGTGATCTACACCTTCTACCATACAAAGCCTCGTATGGTGCCATACCGATACTGGAGTGGAAACTGTTATTGTATACAAACTCTGCAAGTGGCAAATAGTCTTCCCAACTCCCCTGAAAATCCAAGGCACACATCCTTAGCATATCTTCCAAAGTCTGTATAGTTCGTTCTGATTGCCCATCTGTCTGTGGGTGGAATGCAGTACTAAATCTCAATTCTGTCCCCATAGCTTCCTGCAAACTCTTCCACAGTCTAGATACAAATTTCGGATCTCTATCCAACACAATAGATATCGGAACTCCGTGTAAACGGACAATCTCATCAACATATATTGTAGCCAATCTATAAGTATTAAATGTAGTTTTAACAGGTAGAAAATGTGCAGATTTAGTCAGTCTATCAACTACAACCCAAATAGGATCCATACCTCAAGATGTTCGGGGTAGGCTCACAACAAAATCCATAGTCACATGCTCCCACTTCCATTCAGGAATAGGAAGAGGTTGAAGTAGACCGCCTGGTTTCTAATGCTCAGCTTTAACTTGCTGACACTGAAGACATTTGGACACATATTCTGCAATCTCTTTCTTCATCTTAGGCCACCAATAACTTTGCTTCAAATCCCGATACATTTTATTATTACCCGGATGCATAGCAAACACTGATTTGTGGGCTTCATCTAAAACCCTTTTCTTTAATTCCGGAATATCTGGGACACACATTCGGTTTTGAAACCTCAACACTTCATTTTCGATACCAAACTCTACTTTTGGACTTGTCTCAAATTCATCAATCACTCCCTTGAGGAATTCATCCTCTTTTTGTTTCTGTTTGATTTCCTTAATGATTGTCGGTTCAGCTGAAATAATGGCTATCAATCCGCCCTATTCACACAATACCACTTTGATTTCAAACTTCTCAAAATCTCGCAAGATTTCCCTCTGTTCAGTAAGCAAACAAGCCAAACTTCCCGTCGATTTTCTGCTCAAGGCATCAGCAACTTTATTAGTTTTCCCGGGGTGGTACTGAATCTCAAGGTCATAGTCTTTTATCAGTTCCAGCCATCTCCTCTGTCGCATGTTCAACTCCTTCTGCGTAAAGAAGTATTTTAGACTCTTGTGATCTATGTAGATTTCACATTTTGCCCCATACAAATAGTGCCGCCAGATTTTTAAAGCAAAAACAACTGCGGTCAACTCTAAATCATGCGTTGGGTAGTTTTTCTCATGTGGTCTCAACTATCGGGAGGCATAAGCAATCACTCGCCCCTTCTGCATTAACACACAACCCAAACCTTTATAAGATGCATCACTGAAAATTACAAAAATTTATGTACCTGATGGCAATGTCAATACTGGTGTAGTGGTCAGTCTCGTTTTCAGGTCATGAAAGGCAGATTCTCTTTCGTCATTCCATTCAAATGGCTACCCTTTGCGTGTCAATTGGGTAAAAGGTATAGCTATTTTTGAGAAATCCTTCACAAATCTCCTGTAGTACCCAACTAAGCCCATGAAACTACGAACTTCTGTCACATTAGTCGGTGTAGGCCAGTTCACAATTGCCTCTATTTTTTGTGGGCCCACTAAAATTCCTTCCCTATTGATCACATGCCCTAAAAAGATGACTTCATCCAACCAAAATTCACATTTCTTTAGTTTGGCAAATAATTTCTTTTCCCTAAGTATTTGCAGGACGGTTTTCAAATGATGTTCATGTTCAAGTCTATTCTTGGAGTATATCAAAATATCATCAATAAAAACCACAACAAATTCATCAAGGTAGGTTTTAAAAATTCGGTTATTAGGTCCATAAATGCTGCCGGAGCATTAGTTACCCCCAATGGCATAACAAGAAATTCAAAATGACCATACCTCGTTCTGAATGCGGTTTTCTCAACATCTTCTGCCTTTACTTTCAACTGGTGGTACCCAGATCTCAAATCAATTTTGGAAAATACTTGTGATCCCTGCAACTAGTCAAACAGGTCATCAATACAGGGTAAGGGATATTTATTCTTTATTGTTACCTTGTTTAGTTCTCGATAGTCAATACACAAACGTAGGGTTTCATCTTTCTTTTTCACAAACAACACTGGTGCACTCCATGGCGAAGTGCTAGGTCAGATAAACCCTTTGTTAAGTAGGTCTTGCAACTGTTCTTTCAATCCTTTCATTTCAGTAGCAGGCATTCTGTACGGAGTTTTAGAGATGGGCTGGGTGCCTAGCACAATTTCAATAGTAAACTCTATCTCTATGTCCACCAATTCCCCTGGCAATTCATCTGGGAACACATCTGGAAATTCGCTAACAATAGAGATACTGCTCAATTCAACATTCACATATTGTTCAGACAACACATAACACAAATAACCCTGGCACCCTTTCTGATTAATTTACATGCTTTCATTGCAGATATTAAATAGGGTGGAGGCACTACCACGTTACCCACAAACACAATTTCTTCCTGTTCTAGTGGTCTAAACACAACACGTTTTGTCACATAATCAATAGTTGCACAATATTTGGTTAACCAATCCATGCCCAGAATTATATCAAAGTGCCTAAAGTTCAAGGGTAACAAATCCACAAGTAGAGTGGCATTCCCAACATGCATGTCACAAAAACGATATACAGATTCACACAATACAGATTCCCCGGATGGAGCAGATACACATAGCAGATATGGCAATAATTTTAGGGGTCTATTCAGTCTAGATGCAAATGCACATATCACAAAAGAGTGTGTTGATCCGGAGTCAATTAACACAAAAGCATCCTGATTACATATAGAAATGGTACCTGAGACAACTGCGTTGGCATTCTGTATATCGCCCGGAACAAGTGCAAGAACTCTCCCTTGTCTCATATTATCTCCGGTAGTAGTAGATCTCACAGTATTTCCCGATTTTGGGATTGATGCAGTGGAACTAGCAGCTAATTTCCCACTATTCTGGTTACAATCTCTGGCCATATGCCCTTGTTTACCACATTTAAAACAGGCTCCCGACACATGGTAACAAACCCCACGGTACCTTTTACTACAAATGTTGCACAAAGGAGATGTATCTCGGGAAGAATTCGAAGTACTTGAGGAGCCCGTGTTTTGTTTTTTCAAAAATTTCTTCTTTGAAAAGAATCCTTGCCTTTTGTTGCCTTTCCAGTCAGTTGTTGACCTAGTCTGTCTAGCTATGTTAGCTTCTGATATGATGGCCCTGTCTAGCACCCCAATATAGGTTTCCAGCTTCAAGACATTCACCCTTTCTAAAATGTCACTTTGAAGCCCACCTTCAAAATGCCTTGCTTTCTGATAATCAGTATCAATCACATGTGGTGCAAACCTGGCCAATTCAGTGAATTTGGCCTCATACTCAGCTACAGTCATACTGTCTTGCCTAAGTTCCATGAACTCCGACACTTTCCTGTCCCAGACACATTGCGGGAAGTACTTATCATAGAAAATTTCCAAAAATTTGGTCCAGTCAACATCTTTATGATTTTCACACATTAACATCCACCATCTTCTTACTTCATCTTCTAGCATAAAGGTGGCTAGAAGTACTTTCTGTGTCTCCGAACACGGGAACACTTCAAACAGCTTTTCGATGCCAAGGACCCATGCTTCGGCTTTCAACGGATCTAACCCCCTGTGGAACTGTGGTGGTTTCATTTTCTTAAACTCTTTGGTGAGAGCTATTATTCGATCATCATTCTGATTATCTAGTACGGGTGGTGCCGGAGGTGGAGGTGGAGGGTGTGGTTGCTGCCACTACTGTTTCCACTCTTGTTGTTGCCTCAATGTTTCTGTCATTTCCTGAATCAATCTTTCCATCCTATCCATTCTAGCAGTAGAAGACTCCTCTATCTCATCACCTCTTGTTCTCACCATCTATTTAAACTTGCATTATACTTTATACAAAAGGTTCACAGGTATGCATATACTAAAGAGCATACATAGTCAAATAAATTACAATGCAAGTAAATCACAAACTTATAACACATAATCGTTCAAATCAAACATTTAAGCGTATTCTAGATGCTTTCAAATTCATACTTATCACATGAATGCATTCTAGATCTTTTCTAGACGCTTATTACTCTTTTGGACAAGTGTGTGAGTTATTAACTCGTGCTCGAATACCACTCTGTCATGACCTGAACCCGCCCCTATGGGTTAAGGGCATAACTGGCCAGTAATCAAGGGATTACCTACGGCCTCAAACCAAACCAAACATAACTCATCAGAGTAAAGGGGCCAAACAGAAGCAATTTCAAACTTTTGTCCATAGAGCCGTTCTTATATGGCACATCATAACAAACCATACATATACATGTTAATAACTCACATCAAACTATGTACTAACACAAAGCTCTGTACATACAGGATCATTCAAGTCTAGGTCAGCCAATCAAAACTATATACAAACGTATCCAAAATTCACGCCAACATGACAAAATATAATGAAATAGCAAAAAGGCCAAGACGAGTCTCGTGCGTGAGACATATGGGCTGACTCTTCCAAAACCTTGGTGGTTCCACCCAAACTTCACTGAGGCTGGGTTTGGACCTCTCTTGGCTCACCTACAAACACATGAATGAGTGTGAGCGAAAGCCTAGTGAATAATATCAAATAAGGAAGATACACGAATAGTATTTAGAACAACATGCACCAAACGGCCTCGGGCACAATTCGTGTTTCTGGCTAGTATATACATATATATAAATATGTCAAGTGACTGCGGTTCCAAACACATCGGACGGCCTTTGGCCCATTCAGATCATACTGGCCTCTGGCCCATTCATTCTATCATTCAAACTCATACTAGCCTCTGGCCCATTCATTCTATCATGCAAACTCATACTGGCCTCTAGCCCATTCATTCTATCATTGAAACTCATACTGGCCTCTGGCCCATTCATTCTATCATTTGAATCATACTAGCCTCTGGCCTATTCATTCTATCATTCAGATCATACCGGCCTCTGGCCCATTCATTCTATCATTCAAACTCATACTGGCCTCTGGCCCATTCATTCTATCATTCAAATCATACTGCCCTCTGGCCCATTCATATTTGCATTCATATCAAACTGGCCTTTCGCCCAATCATTCTTTCATGTCAAACTGGCCTTTCGCCCATCCATTCATTTACAGCAAACATTTGTCCACCATTCAAATTAACAAACTTATAAGCCTTACATGGAAGTAAGCAATTGGACAAACAACAGATATCTTTATTAAGATATTACTCACAGTGATCGGCTGGATGATTTTCCCTGGAGCTCGATCCTCCACATTCCACGAACACAATGGGTCACAAACAATTCAATCCATTCTTAATTCACATTTTTCTCTTTAGGCTTCATTCTTATCCTTTTAACTCATTTACAATGCTCAATGCATGCCTAAGAGTATTTAGAAGTGAAAGAGAACAGAAAACGAAACATAGAACGCATTTTCAAAATTTCAAAAACAAGAGTCCCCGCTCGAGCGTAAACTTCCCCGCTCAAGCGAACCTATTAGGTCTGTAAAAGTACTGGTTGCATCATTTTTGCACTCGAGCGCGAACTCAGACGCTCGAGCTGAAGGTCAATCTACGTAGCTCCCCGCTCGAGCGGACATCAATGTCTGCAAAAATACTGGGAGCTCATATTTCTCACTCGAGCAGTGCCTTCCACGCTCGAGCGGACATCCCAAATTCTGGAAAATCCAGAATTGTTCTTGAGCTTCGAATTTACATTCAAATCAACATATCTTGCATATTATGGCTCAAACTACACATATACATGCACTAACATGATCCAACACCAAATTCATTACATTATGAAGCTTAATTTCATGAATTAACCACATGCATGTCCCAATTTACACTAACTTGTTTCCAACATAACAATTGTATGCATTCAAACTCATACACTTATGAATTGTACATGCATGTGGGATACAACTTCTATTCTCAACTTAGATGATGAAGAGATGATCAAAAATATGAGCTTCAACTAAAATCTCACATGGATTATACATTTTGTGCTCAAACATGCAAATTCAAAGCAATTTCTCACATGCATGTGCATATTGGCTTCCAATTCAACAAAATCAACTCAATTTCATCATGATCAATTCAATCCATATTCTTGATCATTAATCAACTTTAATTTCACAAAATTACAACTAGAATCCATGAATTTACTCACCTAGAAGCTCAATCTTTCCAATTTATGGTAAATTCTTGAGTGTGCCTTCAAGATCACCAAGTTCCTTAGCCAAATCTCTACCTTAAGCCTCCTTTCTCACTAAATTCGGCTCCTCTCTCTCTCTAGAGCATAATTTCAAATGTTGGGCTCAAAAGAAACAAAATGAGAATGTATAATGCCCCTTTAAAAGCTCCCTCTCCAATATAATGATTTAATATTAAATAATTGGGCACCATTTCATTAGTTTAATCTATTTAATTTGATCCAAATCAATTTTCAATTAATTTTCACCGTAAGTTCTAAAAATTACGCTAATCACAATGGCGTAATCAATTTCGAGTTCGGTGGCCGATAAGGCCTTCAATTTAAATTCCAAAGCAGATAATCAAACAGATATTCCTACGGTGAACAGATAGAAATTCAAAACCATATAATCACATTCATAATAAGGACCAATTAGCATAATACGGAACAGGGTTATCACAACCAGCCACCACCACCCACCTGCCACCCACCCGCCACCACCATCTACCATCCCCCTGCCACCACCACCCACCACCCGCCGCCACCACCACCACCACCACTACCACCCACCACCCGCCATGGTCACCCACTCATCCACCACCCACCACCCGCCATCTACTACCCACCTGCCACCACCATCCACCCACCCATCACCGCTTTCCATCACCATCTTCTGTCGCCACCACCCGCCACTTGCCACCAGTTTCCACCACCGTCTTCTGCCACCACCACCCACCCACCCGCCCGCCACTTGCCACCACTTTCCACCACCG
Source organism: Camellia sinensis (assembly GCF_055761805.1). Classification (NCBI taxonomy): domain Eukaryota; kingdom Viridiplantae; phylum Streptophyta; class Magnoliopsida; order Ericales; family Theaceae; genus Camellia; species Camellia sinensis. Next base: position 167,673,429 of record NC_138970.1, read on the forward strand.
TCTTCTGCCACCATCACCCACCACCTGCCACCATTTTCCACCACCGTCTTCCGCCACCACCATCCGTCATCATTTTCCACCACTGTCTTCCGCTGCCACCATTCGTCACCACCCACCACCGTCTTCCGCCGTCACCATTCGTCACCACCCACCACCCTCCATCACTTGTCATTTCTTACTCTTTTTTATATTTTTAAAATTTTTTAAACATTTTGTCTAAACCAAACGCGTTTGTAGTTTATGTTTTTCTAAAAATAAACAAAAACCAGTTTATAAAATTTTTGTAAATATAAACTGAAAACGTAAACGTTACCAAACAAGCCCTTATAAATTTATAATTATATTTTTTTGATTTATTAAGAAAAGATATATAAAAAATAAAGAAATGATGTGATTTAAATAAGTTAATAAGTTAAATTTTTTTTCTTTTTACTTCTCAAAAGAGGCCTTAATTTATGATAAAAGAGAAAAAGGAAAAAGAAAAGAAAAAAAAATCATTAAAGGGATTTCATGTCAAAATTGGCATAAAAAGGTGATGTCAAATGCCATATCAACTTTTGGCACACCAAGTAAAGTTGATACGACACTAAAATATGACTATTAAAAGTCACGTCAGATTTAAAGTATTGGGTAGAGGTGCTCTTCCCCTTAGATTAGTTAGGAAAAATATAATTTTGCCCTTTAAGTATTTAAGCCATATTTTGTTTTGTGTTTAGAAATTTATTTTATAATATTTTTAAAAAAATTAAAAATTAGTTTCACGAAGAAAATAAGAAAATAAAAAATAATTTCTGAAAGTTCAAAAATATAATTTTGATATTTATTTTTGTTAAACTATTTTTTTTTAATTAGAAAATATTGTCTTCTCATATGGTCCACTTAAATTTGTATTGTTGTTTTTGTCAAATTAATTTCTATTTCTTTTTAATATTATGTATTGCACTGAGTAAAATAAAATAAAACAAAATTTAAAAGTCTCACCAAAAAAATAAAGTTTCAATATAAATTATTTTTATTGATATTCTATTTATTTAATTTTTGGGATATTTACTAATAAATTTCATCTCACAAACAAATACTCCAATTAATTCCAAATTTTTTTCTATTGATCTGTTAAGTCCTATTAGTGGAGAGTTTCTTTTCGTGTGGTCCTATGTTTTTTATTTTGGTAGTATTTTGGTGGATAGTTATCCCTTTTATTAATGTGACAAGTATGACATAAGTATTAATGTGACACTCTAACAATGTGACACTCCAAAAAAATTAAAAACTTCTTAGTGTACTTTTCGTAAATGTGACAACGTGCCGGTATGATGAAACACTCCAAAACTTTTACTCCAAAAAAAATAAAAACTCCTTAGTGTACTTTTCTCAAATGTGACAACGTGGCGGGTATGATATGACACTTCAAAAAAAATAAAAACTCCTTAGTGTACTTTTTCCAAACGTGACACGTGATATTCCAATGTAATGGGTATGATGTGACACTCTAAAAAAATTAAAAATTCTTTAGTATACATCCACAAGGACTAAATGGATCACAAGAAAAAAATATGAGACTATATGGATTACAAGTTCAAACTATGGGACTTATTGGTTAATCTCTCTTAATTTTTTAAAAGTTCTAGGCAAAAAATAAAATAAAATTTATATGTAAGGTTTAATATTACTATTACTTAGTAAATAATTTAACAGGACAAAATAGTCTTTTGAACATTTATTCGTCTTCATAATATCTCAACTAAACATAAGATTCAATAAGATAGTCATTTCTTGACATTTAATCCCATGACTAAATAAATATGTGATACAAATCATTTCCAACTAAGTAGTTTAAGGACTATCTATCCAAAGATTAACAGTCCAATGGACTATAATTCTCCTTATTCAGTCTGTCCAAACAAACATTACCGAGATGTATTCAAATTTCAAATATTAGATATTTGATCGATCAGATTTTAATTAGGCAAAATATTTTAAATCTAATATACGAATCAATTTTTTTTTTTTTTTCAAAATAACACCTGTATTCAACCGAATGGGCCATCGAAATCAACCGTAAACCACTGGGTCGGGCCAGGTAAGTCAATTTGGCTGGGTCAGGTGAATTTATGAACAACCCTAGTTGGGGGTATGAATTAGGTTTAGTTTAGTTGAGAATTAATTGTGTGTGATTGTATGCACCTTTCGTTTGATAAATTAAATCGTGGTAAGCCTAACTTATGAGTTTTTTAACCAAACCCACGTTTGTTTTGATTTAATTTACTAAATCCAAGTTGTTTTGAATATATGTACTAGATCTATGTTGTTTTTAAAGTTGTGTTTTAGTATCATGACTTTAAGTAAAATCGTGTTTCCACTACACCATTTCAAGAAGAAGAAAAACTAAAAGTTGTGGTCGTTGAGCTGAAACACAGGTTCAACACGATTTTCAAATAGTCGCTGTATAAGTACATGAAGTAAAAAGAGCTGGAGGAGATCTCTACTTGAAGTCATGTCTTCAACATCCAATTTCATAAATTTCCATGAGTTTGGTAATCAAGTTGAAAAGGGCATGGGTTCACGAAATTTGTTAACAAACTACATGAGTTTGGGAGATTATTTCATTTTTACCCCTATACTTTGTCACGATTTTCAATGACCCCTCAGACTACTCTTATTTTCAAGCGTACCCCTATACTATTTAAGTTACTATCAATTTTGCCCTTACCGTCAAATTTGAAACGGAAAAAGTTTAAAAAATTATATTTTGGCCCCAAATTTCAAAAGAAAGATGTAGACCCACTCAGCAAACCACCACCAGCAACCACCACTTCAAGCCCTTCTATCTCCTTTGTCATAATTCCGTTTCACCTCATTTTTACGTTGTTGGATTCAACTCACGGTCTAGTTTTCGTATCACATCTCAAGCATCTCGTTCTTCCACTTTTTGCACGCTATCGAAGCTCTGAAAGTTGATGATAAAAAAACAAAAAAAAAACAAGACCTTTATTCTCGTTTTTTACTTTTTTTCGAGCCGTCTTTCAGACTTCACATCTTTCTCGATTCTTGACGATTCTACTTCATTCGTTCGCCATTCTCTTCACCTCACTTCCTACTTCGCCCTACACTACCTCGCTTTCTCACTTCTTCGTGTAATGGGCGGTTTTGGTATGCCGAAACTTGTCCGAAAACTAATTTCAAAAATTTCAAAACATTTATCTTTTGTTCTTTCTTCTCCATCTTCCTCATTCTTCTTCTTCTTCTTCTTCTTCTTCTTCTTCTTCTTCTTCTTCTTCTTCTTCTTCACTTATAACATGATGTGGAACATGGTTCTAGGTGGTAACGAAACTGGTGATGGTGGTGGTGGCAGTCCGGCGATGGCAGTGAACTTGGTGGTTCAGGTAGTGATCTTCTTCTTCTTCAATTATATGCATACATATCATCTTTCCTAATGGAATTTTCTCAGCACCATGCACACTACAATCACTCAACCGCCTGCCTTATCGATTGAACTCACTAATCAAAATGTTGAAAGAAATCTTTCTGGAGACTGAACTTCCTCGACACATAAGGACTAATACCGACAATGCCTCGACACAAAGTGCTAGAATAACATTGTTGAAAGTGATATTCTTCGGGGCATATACAATCTCAACCGTTAACTTCACCAACATCACCACCTGAACCACCAACTTCATCGCCATCGAACTTGATTGCCGCCACGATGAGCATTATTGTCACCACCACCTTACAATACGAAACCTACCTTTTTCATAACCAAGTTCCATTACCACCACCATGAGCATTACCATCACCACCACCTTACAACACCAATCTCACCGCCATCGCCGGACCGCCACCACCACCATCACCAACTCCGTTACCACCTAGAACCATGTTCCACATCATGTTATAAGTGAAGAAGAAGAAGAAGAAGAAGAATAAGGAAGATGGAGAAGAAAGAAACAAAAGATGAATGTTTTGAAATTTTTGAAATTAGTTTTCGGACAAGTTTCGGCATACCAAAACCACCCATTACACGAAGAAATGAGAAAGCGAGATAATGTAGGGCGAAGTAAGAAGTGAGGTGAAGAGAATGGCGAATGAATGAAGTAGAACCGTCAAGAATCGAGAAAGATAAGAAGTCTAAAAGATGGCTCGAAGAAAAGTCAAAAATAAGAAGAAAAGTCTTTTTTTTATCAACTTTCGGAGCTTCGATAGCATGCAAAAAGAGAAAAAACGAGATGTGTGAGATGTGATACAAAAACTAGACCGTGAGTTGAATCCAACGACGTAAAAATGAGGCAAAACAGAGTTATGACAAAGAAGATGGGAGGGCTTGAAGTGGTGGTTGCTGGTGGTAGTTTCTTGGGTGGGTCTGCATCTTTCTTTTGAAATTTGGGGCCAAAATGTAATTTTTTTAAATTTTTTCGTTTCAAATCTAACAGCAAGGGCAAAATTGATAGTAACTTAAATAGTATAGGGGTACGCGTGAAAATAAGAGTAGTCTAGGGGGGTCATTGAAAATCGTTACAAAGTATAGTAAAAATGAAATAATCTCTGAGTTTGGTAAAAAACTCCCTAACTCATTGTTCACCAAGCCTGGTTAGTGAGAAGATAGTTAGTCTGGAGATTATTAGTAAAGGGACTAAAAAAAATATGTTCGTTCAATGACCATCGGACTAATAAAAATTCATATTTATTTTGTCATTCTATGAGGGTGCCTCTATTAACGCACCACATTTTGTGTCAAGGCACACCATTAATTGGTTATTTTTTATTACAATAATGACCTTATCTAAAATGACCCCAAAAGAATATCAATACATACCTTAGTTGAATACATAACATCCAAACCCTAACCCTAGCCACCATTGTTTCAGCCGCCACCATTTCACCGCCACTTCTTCGTCACCCCTCTCCAGCTCCGACGAATCCCCATCGCTACAAACCTCACTGACGATCTCTCTCTCTCTCTCTCTCTCTCGATCTGTATTCTCGCGATCAATAAGGTGGTGGGTTGCAGGGTTGGTGACGGAAGGGAGGAGTGACTGGGCTAAGAAGGGGACAACGGCGGAGCTTGAATGAGAAGAGGGGTTGACAGCGATGAAGGTGATCTACGAAAGGAGGCGACGACGGAGCTAAGAAGGAGGTAACGCAAACGCGAAGAAGGGGTTGAAGACGGTGGCGGTGATCTAAGAGGTGGTGCGTCTCTAGAAATGGAGGCGACTTACGAGACTGGGAAGTGGGCAATGACAGTTGCGAAGACGGAAGGAAGGGTTGACAGCATGGGCCATGGTCAGCATTGATGGTGGTTGTCGGTTGTAGGCTGGCCGTTTTCTTGCGCCCCGCCTTTCGGAAAGGGTTTGAAATGAAAGGCCTCACAGTTCAGACTCCCGCGGTTCTAAATCTAGTCTCGCAAGTGCAATGTGAAACTGATAAACACCAAAGAGTCCAAATCTGGCAAATCTTTTTGGAAAATCGATTTAAATCAAATAATGCCAAAATTGGACTGACTTGCCATATTACAGAGTCACCACCTAAATATTTTGTTTTTCGAAAAATTTAGGAAACTCTGACTCGTGCCAAAGGCCACGTGTCTGTCATCACCAAAGTTGCCTCAGCTCAGGAACTTAGGTACGAGAGGGGAAGGTCCTGAAATGAGCACCCCCGCTCACCCGATCAAAGATCGGCCTATACTAATTATGATATGAATTTTTATAAACATCATGTGTTCTTATTCCAACTATTAGACTAGCTTTACTATTTGATGCACACAAGCAAGTATAGACTAGTCGCAAGACTTAGAACAATTCAACTCATGTTTGCTTTCGAAAATGGTTTGAATTTGCCACCTCAAGTGGGCTTAAAAGATGCGGTTTTGCCACCAAACACAGTGGGCGTAAAACATGATCTGCCACAACAAAGTGAGCTTAAAACTCACATTTATTGAATTGTTCCAATTCAAACAACAAGCTTTCATCCACAGGCATTTATGCATTTTAGCAAATAAGCACATAGCCTCATGGCAAGCATGCTAATCATGGCAATATGGCAATCACACTCATGCAAGTATGCTAAAGCATAAAACTCACCTAGTACTCCAAGCTAGGTAAGAAAACAAAGCTGAAAAAAAAATGCACGATTCCTAACTATATTAAATGACTAATGTAACACATGCAATAATGCAACTAAATAGGCTCGGCTATTTAATTATGGTATTTGCAACACTTTGATAGCATGCTTTAAAACATGTATTCAAAGAAGTATTGAATTGACAATGCAGTTTGAATGATGCGCTAAGCCTTGGTGCATGCAAGACAAATGAATGGATGCAAACATGCGAGCATAAGTTATGCTAATTGAACATGTCCCTAATCTAACCATCAAAAGCAATTAAATAAAATGGAGAAAGACGCGGCTTGGAAGACATACACACACGCACGCACACTTATTACAACATTATGCTCTCACAAAGGAGGGTCCAAATGGATAAAAACTAACTAACTAGCTATGCTAATTAAGCTAACTAATTATTACAAATCAAATGAATAACTAGCTAAGCTAATTACTAATTATTACAACACTTTAATCAACTAGTAAACTAATTAATTAAAACAAGTGCACACTTTAACTAATCATGCAAGGCATTAAACTACATGGCACAGCTCCGCCTCAAGAAGTGGAAGATGCATGCACTTGGTTTTCGCCGCGAAAAGTCCTCCGTTTTACTCTTGTAAGCCTCTGTTTGTAGGGTTGAGCATACTTCAGAAACTTTCTGCTCCACCTTACCAAGTCTTTGCTGAGGGTTGCACCAGTGGCCTGCTAGCCATGGATGGCTGCTGTCGGCCATATGTCGGCCAGAGAGGTGCACTGTTGGCCTGAAATGAAGCACTGCTGGCCATTGATGCTCTGAGTCACCGTACAGCAACAGAGCACAAACAGAGCAAAAGGAAGGTTTTTCCAAGGGTTTGTTAGTACTATCCCCCTCGTTATCATCTCTAAACCTCAAAAGAGTGACACACTTGGATCCAAAACCACCAATCAAGCAATTTCATTGCATGATGGCCAAAGATTCAAGTTGTACAATTTTGATAAATGCACAAATATGACCAACAAGACCACCACTCTATCATGCATGATCAAGGGCAATGGAGACCAAGGAAAATGGCACATTCCATGAATTTTGAGTATGAAATGTCCCATTTTCTTTGTGTTCGAATCAACATCCGATTCGAACACATGCAATGCAACACAAAAGATGCTTATTTAGCTTCTTTTACTTGCATGTTTTGTTTACTCATTTTAAATTACCAAACCATTCTTAATCCATTTAGTCCATTAGGTGAGTGTCCTCTAAATGGAAAGAAAGCTCAAACAAAAGGTTGTTTTAGGCATGAAAAAGACTTCATGCCGTTGGTAATGAACCCCCAAAAGGATTAAACCATTAAGCACAAATGCCTCACTTTCATACTTTAAACAAGCAAGTGGTTTGAACTACTTTCAAAGAAAAATAAAACCAAGAAAGGAGGGAGGTTGCAAAGATGATTAAGTGCTAGAAATGAGTAGTAAAAGCACTAAAACATGTTATTAACTCAAAACAGTGATGATTAAAGCATTAAAACATCAAGCTAGTGAAGGAATTAACACTACAACTATGCAATACAAGCCTCAATTGAACTAACCAGTCCAAAACACAGCCAAAATAGGTTATTTCAAAGGCAAAAACATGCTGGACTCAAGCCACAAAAAGCTAAAATAATAAGCTAACATGTGAGGCTAACTAGGCATGCAAACAAGATACAAGGAAGGGAGGCTAACCCCTCCAATTTTAGACTTTAAAAGTTGATTTTTACCACTAAAAAACATCTGAGATTTAGTTGTTAAAAGGTCAAAAAAAAGTTTTTTTGAATGTGGTGAATAATAACACAAAAGCTTAATAAGCTAAGAAGCAAAAAGGGTGGACAACCCCTTAACAAAAAAAGGGCCTCAAACAATCATTTTCAGGTCATAAAAATAGAGGTTTTATGGTTCAAAACCAGCCTCAAAACAATTTAAAAAGATGAGAAAACAAGCATGCTAGACAAAAGAACAAAGCAAGTAAACTACCTCTTGAAGCAAAGAGCAATTTTAGGCACAAATCCAAGCTAAAACCACTTGCTAGAGCTCAAATCAAGTCTCAAGGAACCTCAACTCAAAGAGAAGTAACTTCTATTAAGGAAGTGTATGCAAAAGTGTAGAGAAAACAAGCTTCAAGGCATAAAATTGTAAGAGAGAGAGAGAGAGAGAATTTTTTGTCTTCAAATTTTTCTCACCCCCACACATGCAAGAGAGGGGTCCTATATATAGAAAGTACAAAATCCCCTCACAAGGATCTAGCCACACACGTGTTGGAAGATGCATGCACCTGTGCAAACAGCTGGCACAAAATATCACAAAATATCTGCAAGAAAGACTAATGGCCGGCAGGCCAAAAGCCATGGCCGGAAGCCTTCAAGGATAGCCGGCAGGCCATCAACAATTTCATCCTAAAAAGACCTAAGCATGGTCCAAAGATGAGACAAAATGGATGCAGGGTTTGGAAAACTCAAACCTGTGGCGTTCTACCGCAGACTTCGAGCATTCGATGAGCAATCAGACTCGCCATCGGATGTACCTGCAAGATCATCCAAGTCTTAAAGGGCCGTCAAAAATGGGGTGTCTATAGTTGCCCCTCTTTGACAGAACTCGGAGTCATGAAATGACGTGAGTGAATGCCAAAGTCCAGAGACGACCCATTTTGACAAGGCCGTAAGACTTGGACAGACAATCGAGACAACAATAAATAGTTACGCCCGCAAGCTGCCTACGTATCCCTTTGCAAGGAATCAAACCAACGTAGTTCTAGGGCAAGATGAAAATGTTATGCATGATGCAAGAACATAACTTATGATCATGCAATGAGGCTGTGCGATGAAACATTTAAAATGCAAACGCTATGCAACAAAAAGTGCTACATTCATACAAACCAAAACAAGGTACATCAACCTCACACACGAAAGTAAGTAAGTAAATAAACACGCCACGCATGGGAATCACAAGCCAAACCACATTTCATGCAGAAAGAATGTAAGAAAATTATGCAAGCTTAACTATGCATCATGCAGGAAAGGCAAAGAATAACACAATCCATCAGGCGCACCCGAGGCACCAAACAAGATCCCAACGAGTTGCATACGCGAGGAGAAAGATGGTATGAACACAAGGACACACACGAGTGTTTTAAATCGAAGCATCCTAACGTGTCACACACAAGAGGAGAAGAGATAGTGAGAACACCGAGACGCACCCAAATGTCTCTAACCAAAGCATCCTAATGCGTCATACACGAGAGGAGAAGAGAAATGAACACCGGGACGTACCCGTGTGTTCGAAACCAAAGCATCCTAACGCATCGCATGCGAGAGGAGAGAGAAATGAACACCAGGACGCACCCGCATGTAGTCCCGGTGTTCGAAACCAAAGCATCATAACGCATCGCATGCGAGAGGAGAGAGAAATTAACACCAAGACGCACCCGCATGTTCGAAACCAAAGCGTCCTAACGCGTCGCACGCAAGAGGAGAAGAGATAGGGAGAACAGCAGGATGCACCCACGTGTCTCTAACCGAAGCGTCCTAACGCATCGCACACGAGAGGAGAAGAGAAATGAACACCGGGATGCACCCACGTGTTCGAAATCAAAGCGTCCTAACGCGTCGCACATGAGAGGGGAAGAGAAAGCGAGAACACCAAGACACACCTGCGTGTCTCTAACGGAAGCGTCCTAACGCGTCGCATGCAAGAGGAGAAGAGAAATGAACACCGGGACGCACACGCGTGTTCAAAACCAAAGCGTCCTAACGCGTCACACGCAAGAGGAGAAGAGAAAGTGAGAACACCAGGACGCACCCGCGTGTCTCTAACCGAAGTGTCCTAACGCATCGCATGCGAAAGGAGAAGAGATAGCAAGAACACTAGGACGCACCCGCGTGTCTCTAACCGAAGCGTCCTAATGCGTCACACGCGAGAGGAGAAGAGAAATGAACACCGGGACGCACCCGAATGTTCGAAACCAAAGCGTCCTAACGCGTCGCACGCGAGAGCAGAAGAGAAAGCGAGAACACCGAGACGCACCCTCGTGTCTCTAACCGAAGTGTCCTAATGCGTCGCACGCGAGAGGAGAAAATGAACATATGCACAGGGCACGAGTGATTAAGTGTGATAGATGCACGAGTGAACAAGTGCGATAGATGCACAAAGTTAGGGAAAACATTTTCTTACCGAGACATGAATGACCTTATCCGGAACTTCTCTGAATGAACCGTATTGTAGACGCGCCCGTGGGCCTCATGCTACAGTTCGGACTCAATTTGTGTCACGGTTCTTAATCTGAACCAAAGAGTCCAAATCTGGCAAATCTTTTTGAGAAACAGATTTTTGAAAAAGTAGTGCCAAACATGGACTGCTTTGCCAGATACAGAGTCGCCACCTAAATATTTTTTATGGGAGAATTTAGGAAACCCTGACTCGGTGCCGAAGGCCACATGTCCGTCATCACCGGAGTTGTCTCGGCTCGGGAGCTTGGGTACGATCGGGGAAGGTCAGCTATGAGCACCCCTTTCGCCCGGTCCGAAGACCGGCCTTTACTAACCGTGATATCCGTTTTTGAAAACTTTATGTGTTCTTAAACCAATTGTTAGCCTAGAATTATTATGTTATGCGCGCAGCAAACAAGTATAGACCAAATCGCCCAAATTGGAACAAAACATTTCATGTTTGTTTTGAAAATGGTTTGCTACTCACAAGTAGGCTTAAAATACAGATTTTGCCACCCTCAAGTGGGCTTTTAGAGAAGATGATTTTGCCACTATGTAGTGGGCTTAAAACTCACAGTTTTAATGCATTATTCCAATTTAGGTAATTCAACCTCCATCCACAGGCATTCAAGCAGTTATATCACGTAAGCAGCTAGCCTCATGGTAATCATACTGTCATGGCAACACTCACACGCATGCGATATGCTAAAGCATAAAAGCTTACCTAGTACTCCGAGCCAAAACAGAAACTAGTCAGTAATCATATGCATGATCCTAGTTCATATTAAAAATGGCTAATGTAACACATGCAAAGATGCAATCTAAACAGGCTCGGCTAACCCTAAAATGGCATATGAAATGCTACAAGTAACATGTATTCAATTTGGAATTGAAAAGTACAATGTAGTTTGTATGATGTACCGAGCCCGGTGCATGTCAACAAATGCATGAATGCACGCATGCATAGCATAAGGTATGCTAAAATAAATGTGCCCTAATCTACCATCATAAGCAGGTAAATAAAAGGGAAGAAAGAAGTGGAGGTTGGAAGACATGCACACCACGCACACACACTTATTAGAGACACGCCCTCACTCGGAGGGACCAAAATAATAATACAGCCCGAATAATTATTACAAAACTTCTAGTCTAATCAAAAAAAAGGTGCCAAGGGAAGATGGCCGCAGCCCCCGCCTCGGGATGCGTGAATAATGCACGTTCGATCTAACTTGCCCGGAAACTCGTTGCCATAGCACTACTGCCTCTGTTTTCACTGCCTTTTCTTCTCCGAAAACTTGTCAAAGTCCCAGAGAACCTTCTATGAGCATTGCAGAACATCATCGGCTGGGAGGAATGGCCACCGGCCGTGTACAATATCCATCGGCTGGAGATAAATCTATCGGCACTGAATAAATAGCCGGTCGGCACTGAATGTTGCCGGTCGGCAGAAACTTCCTGCAGAAGACAATTTTGACAGCAACAAAGGACAGGCAGTGTATGGCATGAAATTTCAAGCAAATGTGTGCACCAACACATCCCTTATCATGCTTTTGACTCAAAGGGGTATGTTCCTTGATTCTCGGACCACCAATTACGCATTTCGATGCGTGATGGTCCAAGAAACCAAGTATGCGCTTTGATTTCAAATGTCATGCAAACCAAACAAACACATAAAGCCCAAGCTCTATCACATGATCAAGAGGCAAGGCATGCATGCCAATGCAATGCAACCTAGGTATGCAAACAAGAATACAAGCATGCTATGCAACTACATGGCATGCACAATGCTAACAACATAACATGCACAACGCTTTGAAACATGGCATACACAATGCAAGATGGGCTTACACCAATACAAGTGGACCTCAGCCACACTCACATAGGAGGCCATAAGATGAAAATGAAGTGCCTCGAAATGCGTGCACACGGGCACGCAAACCGAGGCAATGGCATATGCAATGCAATGGCTAAAGTGGCATATAGAATGCAACATGGACTTATACTAACATGAGAGAGCCTCAGCCACACTCACGTGAGAGGCCGATGGATGAAAATGAAGTGCCTCGAAATGCGTGCACACGGGCACGCAAACCGAGGCAATGGCATATGCAATGCAATGGCATGGAAAATGATATGCAAACATGCCAATGGGATTTTAGCACTGAAATGTGGGGGAAAACAGCCCCGAAATGAGGCGAAAACACACCCGATGCATGGAATAGTCCCGAAACATGGACTTTTGGCACCCGAAATGGCTTACAGCTATACAAACCATGCACAATATGGACATGGAGCATGAAGGCTGAATCAAGACAGCTCTGAGACAAGCATTTTTACAGTTTATGACATGGCCAAACAGCAAGCAAAGATAGGGCTAAAATGGCATACAAAAACGGCCCTAAACATGAGATTATGAAGCAACTCACAGCTGCTGACCCCAAACATGTTAGGGCCCTTCAACAACATTGAAGAGGGGCCAGAAATAAGCCACTTTACAGAACTGTAAAAACCCTAAAAACAAACATAGATATGGCTAAGCTCTTATGCAAGAAAAAGGGCCAAAAGGTGGCCAAAGAAGCAAGTGGTATGTGCACAGCCCAAACTGAAAAATTCCCTTCTACAACATTGAAGAGGGACCAAAAATAAGCATATTTACAGAACTGTAAAAAGGCCAAAAACAGAAGCATGATAGGCTGCCAAAGCATGCAAAAATGGGGACCAAAGAGAGGATATAAAGGCAAGTATAACATGGAGGTCCCAAACAGTGTTGAGCCCTTCTTCAATGTTGAAGAGGGGCTCAAAACAATCCTATTTTCAGTTTACATCAGGCTCTAAAACAGATCACACGCAAGCCAAAAATTCTATGCAAGATTATGGCATTCGAGGATATTGAAGCAAGTGCAAGCTACTGTCCTCAAACAGCAAGAGGTCCTCAATCAAACATGAAGAGGACCTCAAAATATGATGATTTACAGTTTGGGTCGGAGCCCAAAAATGCAAGCAACTATGGCTTAGATATGAAGCAAGAAAAGACTAGAAAAGGGAAGAGGAGGACTCACCCTTGAAGACCAGCAAACCAGCACCTCTTGGACCAAGTTTAGGTGCTCCTAAGCTCTGGAGAACAGCCTCAAGCTGCTGGAATGGGCGTTGGATGCCTTGTGCTATGAGTTGATGAAGAAATGGCCCAAGAACAAGGGTGTTTGATGGTTGAATGGGAGAGATATAGTGAGAGATGAAGGGATATATGTATGTATATATCAGATATATCTATATATCTCTGGTTTTTTGTTCCAAAAATCCAACCTCAACAATGGAGGAGGAGAGGCCCCTTATATAGGCAAGACTAAGCTTCTAAGACAAGCTACAAAGGGTCAAAGGGGTTTAAGGGGAGGTCAAGGCTTATTGGAGAAGCTAGGACAGCTGGTAAGCTTCTTGGGGAAGCCAAGACAAGGGGTCAAGGCTTCCTCAAGAAGCCTTGAGCAAAGGGTGCAAGAAAAGGGGCCAAAGGGTGTGCAAAGGGTGCAAAATAGCCACATATATGCACGTGGGGTAGGGTCTGTCCATCCCAGCTGGCACAGCTGGCATGCACCATGCTTGAGGGATGAAAAAGGGGCATATCGGCCATGAAAGGAGGTCATCGGCAAAATAAATGGCCGGTCGGCACAATATATTGCCGACCTGCAATTTATACTGGCCGGTCGGATAAATATAGTGCCGGTGGATGGCCGGTAAGGTCAAAAAACGGCCAGTTGGTGTCCAGAGTGAAGCCCCGGAAGTTAGATTTCCAATGGCACAAACCTTGCATTAAAATTCCTTCTGTGAAAAAAGTTATGCCCTTTTTCGTGAAGCCGCGCAGATTCGATCCAACCGGGATGATGCCCGACTTCAACTGATCATATCTCCCCCACCCGGACTTGGCTCTAGGAGATTCTTGAATGAAAAATGAAGCCCCGGAAGTCTTCTTTCCAAAGGTGGTGGCCTCATACCTTAACTCAAAGTGTACAGACAGATAAGCCCGATTCAGCGAGGGCTGCTCGACTCGCTTCTACCCGGATTCATGCCGAACTTCTCCCAAACTAGTTTTCTCCTCTCCTTTCCTCTCTTCTTCAACTCCAAACCCCTAAACAAAGTGTTTTCAAGGATTTGCCTCTCTCCTTGCCAAAGAAACTGAACATTTGCCCTGCACACCTTTCTCCGCAAAGCAAAACATCAGTGGTGCCCAAGTCTTAAGGGCGGTCAAAAATGGGGTGTCTACACGTACATACAATATCATCTGTCTGTGTTGGCTCCACCAAATAAACCGTGCATACAATATCGTCTGGTTGCACCAACTCTGAATGAATCGTACATACAATATCGTACCTATATAAGAAAGCAGCTCAACAGGCATAACATAGTAAGAGCGCATGTTCTATGCACAATAAACAAAAGCATGTTCTATGCATGATAATTGCAGCATGTTCTATGCAAGATAAATTGGAAGCATGTTCTATGCAAGAGACGAGTATATTCTATGCAAGATTGAAAGCATGTTCTATGCATGATTGGAATCATGTTCTATGCAAGAACGAGAAACGCATATTCTATGCATGATTGGAAAAATGTATATTCAATGCATGATAACAACTGGGATATAATGGCATGTTTTGCGTAAACCAAACAATCTGAGAGCATATTCTATTCATAGTACAAAAGTGAAGGCTGTAAGCATGTTCTATGCATAATATGGCAGCATGTTCTATGCAACGATATAAGTGAAATGCACATTCCATGCAACGACAAAGAAACACATATTCTATGCGATAACAAAAACGCATTCGTTAAGACCAATTCAAGAACAACCCCCGATTTACCTCTCGGAAGAGTTGTACGATGTTAAAAGGATACACCTTACTTATGTCGACAAGCAACGAACATCGTACCCTGGAAACGCCATTCTGAGCCTCCATAGAGACATTCTGAACCAAACATTGAACATTCCCTTCACTTCTCGAAATCCAAGAACACAAAACAGAACCAGGGACACATAGGAGACTCTTGGACACCTGCCGGCCACAAGAAGGAGTCGTCGACCACCTGTTGGCCACTGGTGTGCCTTGCCAACCACCAGTGTGCCTTACCGACCATCGATGGCAGGCCGAGGGCAAAACGGGATTTTAGCTTGGGTCTTTAAAAATAGGGCATGGCACTTCATTTCCACACAACCCCTCATCCGAAATTCTTCCCTCTCTCTCTCTAGGTGCTCTTTCTCTCTAGATTCGCGCTTTCTGTGCATTTTCCAACACCCCACACAAGCTTTATTCGCTAAGTCCTTTTAGTTCTCTTCACTTTGAACCGATTGGAATTTGATTTCGACACTTCTTTCCTCATTTCCACTATTCTAGGTTCATTCCCCTTCGAGTTTCTTTCGAGTTCTGTGCACTTTTCTTGGCTTTGACTTTTTCTTCCATTTTCTCTCTCTTAGGGTTGACTTTTTCAAAGTTTTACTCTTTTTCTTCACTTTTCTTCACTTTCCACCTATCTCGCACCTTTTTAGATGGCGGATGATCTCCCTCATGATGGGGTTCCTCCCGAGCTTCCTCCAGTGGACTTCGAGGCCGAGCCAGAGCCATTACCATTGAGTATACGGCCTTTTGATCCAGCGAGGTATCATCCTCAGACACACATATTGCCCACTGCAGGACGCATCAGATCCTTTACTGACTTCGCTGAGGACGCGCCAGTGGACCTCCTGTTGAGGGAGCCAGTGTCTCGTTTATCGGTCATTGCCGTTGAGGTATGAAAACTGTTTTTATGCATTACTGCCCTTAACTGTGTGCATTTCTTGCACTGCTTTGATCTGATTGCGTCTTATGCACTACCTTGATCTGATTGCATCTCATGCACTACTATAGGGCGAGTCTCGCGCCTTTAGGGGCTATGGTATGAAGACCGCTCGAGATTGGTATGGCGAGCTCCCAGCTGAAGTTCATGGCATTGTTGATGAGACAGGCTTCAATCTCTTCAGCTCCAGCTTGACCCGGGTTATAGCGAGTCGTCCTCTCTTAGGAGCACTAGTGGAGAGATGGTGGGACACCACCAACTCCTTCCACTTTCCCACCACAAGGAAGATGACGATGACTCCTTATAACTTTGCCATGATCACCGACTTAGGCGTAGGGAGTGATCCAATCCCTCTCGATTCTGATATGGAGGAGTGGGAGGTAGCATGGCTCAAGCTGCTTGGGGCACATCCACCAGTATACCGGGTGGGCATAGTACAATACAACTAGTTTGAGGAGCGGTTCAGGGGGACTAAACCTGAGACGATTTAGGAGATAGAGCAGTATGCGAGAGGCTTCTTCATGTTCATTTTTGGTACCACCATGTTTTCAAACAGGTGGAATACCGTGGGCCTGTATCTGCTAAGTGCCTTCGTGGTCCTCCCTCGAGTTTAGTTTTATGATTGGAGGGGAGCCTGTCTCACCACATTATACGGATATATGAGCTCCTCCTCCCATCTATGAGGGACTTTGGTTAGAGGCTACTGGCGAGCTTAGGAGGTACACATCTCAATTCCCTCTTTACACTATATATTTTCTGCTCAAGTATTTCTTGATTTATATCTGTTCCACCCATGTGCTTTCTACTTTGCACTTTCTGCATCTATTCATATTGTATGCTTTTTGCTTTGCACTTTCTACATCTGTTCATACTGTGTGCTTTCTACTTTGTACTTTCTGCATCTGTTCATACTGTATTGATTATATACCTTCGCATTCTTCCTGCAGTTATGGGTATACGCATACTTCCCGGCTCTTGCCCCAGAGCCTGTAGACGAGGTTTCGTTGACAGTCTCCTTCTCTCGAGTATATGACAGCCAGCTTCACCGTAGGACTCGTGAGTCCTTCATGTTTTTTCGCCATCATTTTGACATAGTAGCGGCACACGAGGTAACCTGAAAAAAAGTCATTTTTTTTAATTTATAGTTGTTTTGATCCGCACATTAGCAACTAACAGTGACTAATAATCTGTTCACTTTCTTTTTTAGGTCAGATGGCAGGCCTAGGCCATGATACCGACAGGGCTTCAAGCCCAGTACAATGCAGCTCGGGGCATTTCCCGCCATCACATTCTTCTTGAGGGCCCGATTTGTTGAGCCTGGTTCTTAGGCGAGTGTTTCGTGCGTCAAACCTTGGGCCTACCTGCTCCATTTATACCGATGACACCACCAATGTCCATGAAAGTGACACACAGCCTATCTTCTGACGAGGTGATCCAGTTCATGGTAGGCCTGGAGGTAGAGTACTTTCGTGTAGAGGGCGACTATACAGCCTTTATCCAGACACACTTGATGCCGCCTCTGACCGCCGTTTGCGGAGGCAAGAAAATGATAGCTCCTATTGCGAGGATGGGGCCTAGAGCGACTAGGGCAACCAGGGCCTATGGCAGCAGGACTTCTCAAGCGAGGCAAAAGACTGGTTGGCCGGAGCTTCCCACTACACTTACCTGTTGGCAGCATACCAGGGAGGCTTTCCAAATCCCTATTGAGCCTGCACCAACCGAGCACGAGCTTGTCGGGGTTCGAGGCCCAACTCCAATATGTATCACACTTTACATTTTGCATGTCAAATTCATTTCAATTATGCTTATAGAACACTGATCACCTCAACGCACTTGTAGGCATCTATAGAGTACACCGGGGATGCCCTCGAGCTAGCAGCTTCCCTAATAGGGATGGTGTAGAGGAGCTTGAGTCTGCTTAGCCTCTATGGTATTCAGGTAATTTTCTTCAATTTACGTTTCATGCCATTAAACTTTCTGCTGATACACTAGCATTTCAACTGTAATTTGTTCCACACTGCATTGACACCCTGCATCTGACATTTCAACTGAACCCTTCCCCACACTACACTGACATACTGCATCTGACCCACATTGCACTGATACACTGCATCTGAAATATTGCACTTCTGGACTGTACACATACATTGTATCTAACTCCTGCATACACTCATTCTGTACATCATACTTGCATCTGATATGCATATTGTGGCTGACATATGACAACTGCCTTTTTAGGTCCCACTCATACCGACAGCATCAGCGGCGGCTGCAGCAGGACCATCAGTACCTCCTCCGGCAGCAGGGAAAGAGAGACAAGCTCCAGCACGCAGCCACAGCCAAGGCCGAGCTAGGAGCGGCCGAGCTGAGAATGGCCCTTCAAAGCCTATTCTGAGCGATGATGACGCTGAGACCAGTGAGACCGAGGAGGAGGCGAGTCAGCATTCAGAGTCATTCGAGAGCAAAGACGATGACGCTGGCTCAGGTTCTAAGAATGGGGATGCTGATGCCGAGGAGGGCTCCAAGGCAGGGAGTGGAGACGGCTTTGGTTCAGACTTTAATCCAGATTCAGACAGTGGCGCTGATGGAGACAGCGCTGCAGAGTCTACTTCGCCAAGGAAGAAGACGAAAAGGGCCTCTAGGTCCTGAGATGGATAGCGCTGATTTTCTGTAGTTTTTACTTAGCTTCTTTTTGTTAGTAACATTAGCACATTGTACAGCTTCAGACGAGTTTTATTTTCTATAAAAACTTATACTGCACTTTTGTAAAAACTACCATGATCAGAATGAAAACCAGCTCTCTTTTTGAAAAAGTGTTATACTTTGTATCATGAGCACCACATTGCATGAAAATGAGATTGAATTTGACATTGAAAACCGAATACTTGTATTGTCACAATAGTTTGAATCAGGTAACGAACTGACCAACAACTGAAACAATCAATGCAATACAACTCAATAATCAAAACAATAACTCGATAAAGAAAACAGTTCGACAAACAACAAAACGGCTCAATAAAGATCTCGATTACCAAAACAACTCGATAAACAACATAAAAAAAACCACACAACAAACTTGCTAAAGTTAAAAGGACTCAAAACAAGACCTTAGAACACATAAATAACAGAAATAAACTCCTTCATACAATTAAATCTTCACAAAGGAAGACAGCAGGCACGAAATGAAGGTTGTCGGCCATGAAGGGTGGCCTGCCAGCCATCAATGAGCCTTGCCGGCCATCAATGCGCAGGACCTCCAAAATGTTGACACCTGGCCTCCACTCACTGCCTTATCTTCTACAAAAACTCCAGTTTTGTGATTTTTTCATTTCAGCTGCTGTTTTGCTACAAATAAAGCCATTTTTCACCGAAAAACTCTCCGATTGGATTGCAACTTTAGATGGCTTGGAAAAGTTGAATTTTTAAGGTTTCGGCATAAATGCACTATTCCCGTTGAGTCATTCTCGACTTTGTTTTCCATTCTTTTATGCTGCAGCTAGATGTTGGAACCTAGTTACGTACGTGTTTAGCTTCAGGGGGCAAGAGATGTGCCCTACAATCGAAGAGTTTCAAGTGCTAATGGAATCTCAGCGGGATGAGGAAATCTTGCCCTAACCCCATTTCGGTCACATCCAAGCTTTAGGAAGGATGTGTGGGCTCACTTCACATGAGGCTCGATCCTTGGTTCACAACGGAGAGCTAGATATTCCCAACCTCATTCATCAATTTTCTAACACCGGTGACCGCGGTGACCGTCTTTGGCAGAGTTTTCGACAACATGCCCTTTGTTTATGCATGTTGGCTCATTTTCTTCTCGCCCTAAGTTTCGGAGGATCTAGCATTCGCTTGATCGCAGTAGCTCAAGGCTTAAAAGAGGGAAAAAGCTGCGTTAGCTTAGCATTAGCCGAGACTTTGATAGGCTTGGATGCCTTTCATTAGCGGGAGACGACCAAATTCACAGGAAGTCCACTACTTCTTCAGGTAATGTTTCCCACTCTATCTCACATGTGTTTCTCACATCACTCGGCACTCAGGCTCTGTTTTTCTCTCAAAATCCTTTCTCACTTTTTCTCTCCACATACACCTCTCTATTCTTTAATCTCTCTTTTCTTTCATCCCTCCCCAGATATGGCTCATGGACAGGTTGAAAGTAGTGGATTCTTGCCCTGCATATTCAGCACGGGGCTATTTCTTTCGCCAACAGCTAATTGATTTCCCGAGCGTGGGGTGGTGGTGCCATTAGATGTGCAACAAGTCTGCTGTTGACATTACTTGGCGTTGTCCCTGGTTTGACCTGCCCGAGATGAGCTATAGCATGTCTCGGCAACTCGACATTCAATTGATTGGCTTAACACACTGTGTGTTCTATTTTCCGTTTCGATTCAGGCGCCAGTTTAGACATGACCAGACTTTCCCAAATGAGGGGATAGAGTACCCTGCTTCGTTTCCAATCCGAGGTTCACAGTTGGCTAGATACCCCAATGCTTGGGGGGCAAGAGAACTTCTGGCTCCTACTTCCAATTTCAATTGCACCCTTTCTGGTGAATGTTTGGCTTGGCTTGAAGATGAGGCGCAGAGTGGGCCTACTTTAGCATCAGAAGCTTCCATGAGCTCAGGGAAGGGACGCAAGAACACCTGACTCACCTATGCCCCAAGTTTATTGCTTTGATCTTGGTTTTCAAGTTTTCCTTTTGAATGTAATAAAAAACAACTTTGATGTGTATCGAGAGTTGGAGAATTCTGTATTGAAATCAATGAAATTGAAGTTGTGGATACTGAAAATTTTCCTTTTGGTCCAAAAATGGTCTAAGTTGTAAAAAGATTAATTTGAACAAAATCAACTTTTATTAAAACTTTTCAAAACCATTTTCGATAAGGATCACAACTTGACACACATGGAATCTATCCTTGAGATGTACAAACCAGAATCCAGAAATGGGAAATTGCCCCTAGACTGAATAGCACTACTCAGCACTGTAGTCAGCTCTTCTCTCAGGGTAATGATCATAACCGAACTTTCAAATAACAAACAGACAAGGATGTCTCGATCAAACATATGGACTCAATTGATTTGGAGGTGTTTACGGCCGGACTTCAGAATGAAGTTGCCTACGTATCCTGAAGATGGGAATCAGGCCTTATGTAGTTCGGTTTGGGTTCACTCAAGTATTAACGCTCTCCTTTTGCGTTCTAACTTTTGCCAAGGTCGCTCTTTCTGGGTTTTCAACCTTGAAAGTTCAGTTTTTCTTTTTTCTAATTTTTTGTGCTCTAACTTTTGCCTACGTCGCCCTTCCGGGTTTTCGGCCTAGCGAGCCTCTCAGGGGTAGTATTTCTTCAACTTGTCCATGTTGATTGGTTGGGAGAATTCTAGGTCATGTAGGTCCATGAGAATAACAGCTCTACCAGACCAAATTGATTTGATGATGTAAGGGCCAGTCCAATTGGGTCTGAACTTGCCCTTAGGATCATGGATAGAAGCTCGATTGTCTTTCAGCACCAAATCCCCTTCCTTCAAATTTTGAGACTTAACTTTCTTATTAAAAGCCCTGGCAATCCTACGTTGATATCCTTGAACATGGTATAGTACTTTCAACCTTCTCTCATCAAACAGCATCAGTTCTTCGAACCTGCTCTGCTGCCAATCCGCTTCTACTATCTGGCACTCAACCATAACCCGCAGCGACGGAACCTCTATTTCGATCGACAGAACAGCTTCTATCCCATAAACTAGAGAATACGGAGTTGCCCCAGTAGATGTCCGAATCGAAGTCCTATAGCCCCAGAGAGCAAATGGCAATTTGTCTGGCCAGTCCCTATAAGTCTCAACCATTTTTTGCAAAATGTGCTTGATGTTCTTGTTGGCAGCCTCAACAGCTCCATTGGTTTGCGGCTAGTATGTGGATGACTCATGAAAAGCCACGTTGTATTTCTCCAACAAGTCGATCACTTCTCTCTTGAAATGGGAGCCATTGTCTGAAATGATCTCATTCGGGACCCCATAACGACAAATGATGTTATTCCTGATGAACTTGGCTACATGCGACGCTTTCAACATGGCATAAGATTGGGCTTCGACCCACTTTGTAAAATAGTCTATTCGAGCCTTTCAGTGTAACTTCCCCAACAACATCAATTCTCCAGACTGAAAAAGGCCACGGTGAAGTCATGTTGTACAGCTTCGACGACGGGATATTCATGCGATTTGCATGAATTTGGCATTTGTGGCATCGCCAAACAAAACCAATACAATCCTCCTCCATGGTAGACCAATAATAACCCTGCCTGAGAATCTTTCAGGTTAGCATTACTCCGCTCAAGTGTGTTCCACACTCTCCCCCATGGATGGCCTCCATTAGGCGCTTTGACTCTTCTCCATCAACACACAGCTTGTGCATTGCCAAATGACCACGTTTGTACAACTTACCCCCGCAAATGATAACCTGAACAACCATTTGTCGTATTGCCCTTTTATCTTTGGTAGTTGCCCCTAGTGGATAAGCCTCATTTTCCAAGAAGTTCCAGATATCATAATACTAAGGGTTTTGATCTTGCACTTCATCTATGGTAGCGATTAACTCATAGGCCGACGTGTACCTCTGTTCAATAATGATCGAACACATCCGGACTTCCAACGGGATGTCTATCATGGAAGATAGAGTTGATAAGGCATCAGCGAACCTGTTGTTCTCTCTTAACAGATGCGTGAAGGTTTGCTTCTCAAACCTAGGAATCAGAACGTCCAGGGTTTGGTGATAGATTCTCATCCTTTCTTCCTTAACCTTCCAGTCTCCTTTTGCTTGAGACACAACCAGGTTCGAGTCCCCAATGACGTCCAACCTTTTTGCCCCTAGTTCCAGGACGGCTTCCAATCCAGCAATACACGCCTCGTATTCTGCTTCGTTGTTCGATACCTTCAATCAGAGTTTGAAGGCTAAGGGTATGTGGGAATTGTCAGGTGCTATCAGCAACACATCTATCCCATACACGTACTAGTTAGACGATCCGTCAAAAGTACATTGTTCAGGTTTCTTCCTCAACCTGCAGAATGGCTTCATCTGGAAATAGGTATTCTACTGCTTCATCCCCTTCCACAGGGTGATCTACTAGGAACTCTGCCACTGCTCTCCCCTTGATAGACTTGCGATTGACATATTTCAAATCAAATTCGGAAAGAAGAAGCAACCAACAGACTAGCCTACCCGTAAGAATGCTGGGGCTGCCTATCAACGGGCTGCAACCACAATTCTACATGATATGATCCACGAAGAGGTTGAGGTGTATGAAGACTGCCTTCATCACCCTGCAGTAGTAGGTTCCCCACAACGTGGTGAAGGCAGTCTTCTCTCTATCCTCAGGTGCCATTAAGATCTGGTTATACCCGGAAAATCCATCCATGAAAGAAAGTGGCGCGTGGCCTGCGCTGAAGTCCACCAATTCATCGATGTGCAGTAGAGGAAAGTCGTCATTCGGACTAGCTCTGTTCAGATCTTTGAAATCCACACATACCCGAATTCTGCCATCTTTCTTTGGCACAGGAACAATGTTGGCCAACCAAGTCGGGTACTCAGATACTAGCAAAAACCCTACGTCTATCTGCTTGGTGACCTCTTCCTTAATCTTCAAAGCCCAATCCGGGCGTATTCTCCGAAGCTTCTGCTTGATGGGTCGAGCCTCGGGGTCAAGAGGGATCCGATGCTACACAACCTCAGGATCGATTCCAGGCATGTCTTCGTAGGACCACACAAAAACATCTTTGAAATCTTTTAATAAAGCAACTAAGCGCTCGCGTTCCTCTGAAGACAACGTGGACCCGATCTGGACCAGACGTGGATCCTTCTCAGTACCCACATTAATTAAAATGATTTCATCAACAGGGGGTTTTACAAACCTCTCCTCCTTTCGATCAATCAAATGTTTCAAAACCAGAGGAATTCCTTCCTCGTCGTTTTCATCAAAATTTTGAAAATCATGATCAATGCAATACACAAGTGGTACAGAGAAGTACTTAGAAACTGTTGCAGTATTCTTATTCAAAAGATCTAGCTCATCCAATTCCTCAGTTACAACCGACTCAAAAGAAAAGAAAAAAGACGACCTAGACAAAACAACGGCATACGGGTTATCAACCCTAGGAATACCGGACTCAGACTCAGAAGAATTGAAATCTGATTCCGACTCCACAGACTCTGTGGAATCAGATTTTGGCTCACTACCTGATTCAGAACTACTGGACAGAAAACCCTCCTCCAACTGCCAAGTGAGGGACGGTACGTTAGATGCATCCAGAATACCACCGGAAGGGTCCACACCTGATTGGTCTCTAATCACGGAAACGGTTAGGTCATCCCCCAAGCTCTCTGGGTTGATATGAGAATCTGAAATGAGACATGCCAACGCTGCTCCCACTTCAATTTCATTGCTGCTGGACTTACTTTCTGTGCTCTGCTCAACTCCAGCAATAACAAATTTTACTTTTTCCTTTGTGGCTTCATCTTCTTGCAGTTGCAGATCGAAGAAAATCTCGAAGCCGGAAAGACGTCGCTTCTCGGAGTTCAACCATGGCTCAGGAAAGCCGCAAAACGGGAAGTCTTCCCCTTTTCAGACAAAACGGCCGTTCAATGTTCCCTAAATTGGCCTATGCACAAGCTCATAGTGCTTCCCAGTTTGCTTAGCTTTGGCTCTTCCTACCATTTCCTTCCCTTTTCTCACCCAGTCCTCTTTGGTGGGCATATAGCCCAAGCCAAAGGCATGAGGGTTATGTGGCACTTCGGTCAGTGTAGTAACCCCCTTCCGGCCGCTCTTTCCTAATCCTATCTCGGGTATATGTTGTAGCTTGTTCATGAGGTAGACTGATTGAGCACTGACGTACAATCCCTTATCAATAGCCAAGATATTTTGCACCACCCGGGCCTCAGCCAAGGTAAAACCAAATAAGAAAACATCCTCATCGCCGTGTACAATCTCCAATACGGGTGTAGTAACCTTTGGCGGAGGATGTATAGATGAATTTCCAAACACAATGGCTACCCTCTTTCCAAGAGGGTACTTCAGCATTTGATGCAATGTGGAAGAAACAGCTTTTACTTGATGCAACTAGGGTCGCCCATGTAACAAGTTGAAAATAGCCGGAACATCCAGGACGTGGAACTCAATATCCTGTTGAGCCGGGCCAACTTTTGTTCTATTTTGAACTGTTCCCATCACCTCTCGACTTGTATTGTCATATGCTCAGATCACCTGGGTCGTTGGTACAAAATCTGCTAGCTTCAAGCCAATAGCACAGGCTGTACAAGACGGACAAACATTAATTGCAGACCTAGTGTCCACCAATACAACCGGCACCCACTTCTCTCTACACAATTAAAATGTATAGCGGTTTGTTATGTGCAGAGCCTTCAGGCGGTAATTCCTTATCTAAGAAGGTCAAAGCAAGCGAAGCACTACCCAGGAAGACAAGTCCCACTAGTTGCTCTGGAGTTGTGTCGATAGATAGTTTGGCCTTATCCATTGCCGACAATACAGCTTGCCGGTGCACGCGCGAAGCCATGAGCAAACCCTAAATGGATATATCAGCTTGGATCTTCTTTAACTGCTTTAGTACAGCTTCTTCTTCCAACTGTTTGTCCTTCTATTTTTCAGCCTCCTTGTCTTTTCCGAATGCTTTTGGTTGGTCTAAGTATGGGGGCTTGAAGTACCGCCCGCTTCTTGTCATATGACCCACCTCCTTAGAGTACCAAGTGTCATCTGGCAGGTCTTGGCCCCAATCCTCGTCAATGTGGGCAAGATGCAGATCATCATCCTCCCACCATATCCCTCCAGCAACCGACAGGTAGTTGTCTGGTTCTGTTGTAATTACTCTCACATCACAGTTATCCCTCACAGGGTGTTTGGCTTTTCCAGCTTTCTGACTATTCTCATCCCTTTCCTGCTCAAACCGCTTCAGTGCGGCTTCTTATTCAGTGTCCATAGTACTTATGATGCTCATTTCTTGAACGAAATTCTTAATATCGACGCTCTCCGGTAATTTTCCCTTGTCCTCGGCAGTTCTGATCCTCGTAGCAGTTCCTACTTCTGGCTATTCCAACTTTGGTTAAAGTCCCTCATCCACATCAGGTTCATCACTAAGCCACCCAGAGTTGTCTATCGACCCATTCAGATTGAACCAATTAATGTGCACATCTCCCAAATCTTGCTCATCGAAAAACTGCAGATTGTTGATGTCTTCCTCCAGGTCGGCTAAGTCATCCAATCCTTGGCTCGGGCTATCCTCCCAGACTACACTGACCTCCATTCCTGTTGGCAACTCCACCTCTGGTTTGGCCTGATTGGTTGGCACAATATAACAGCATGGGTTGTATTCCTCCTCAGATAAATCTACGGAGCCCTCAGGCGTTATGCTAACATTCTCATTCCCTACCGAGGCTGCCCTACCTTCATCTACCACGGTCACCACCAAAGGTTTGAGTTGGGATGTGGATGCGTTCAATATGCACAAGTCTATGCTTTCCGGGATGAACAGCGCCGACTTAGGTAGGTGGGAAAGGGTAATGTATATACTGGGGTCATAAGGGACGGCCAGTGTATGGATGAGGTTTATTTGCCGAGGTGGAGGGGCTTGGTTATGTGGTGGGAGAGGATTTGTAGTGACATTGGGCTTTTTGGGAGGCACTATCACTTTGTTGTCAATGAGATCCTGAATCTCATGACGAAGTCTAAAGCATTGGTCAATATCATGACCATGCTATTGGTGAAAGGCACAGTATTTGACCAGGTTACGTTTAGAAGGGAGAAGATCGGGCAATGGGCATTGTTCTGACGGCTTCAAATGCCCTTTTCTGATCAGGACCCTCAGGGCCACGGATAAAGACATATAGAGCGATGTGAAGACCCTCTGACCTCGGGCCTAATGGCTGGAAGTTTGGGAGGTTGTATTGGCTGTGCCGGCAAAGGGGTTGGTAGTTTTAGGTGTGGTGGTGACCATGCTCACATCTGATGGCCTTGCAGCTGCACTACGCTACTAGTCGCATTGGAACTGCATGTGAAAGCCCGTGCTCCTTTTCGTGGTCTATAAGACCCTATTTCATTGCATTCTCAATTTGTACCTCTATCTCATGGAGGTCAGCAAAAGTAGACAAAGGCAAGACTATCACTTTCTATAATAATCTTCCTTGCAAATTACAGACCACCATTCTGATCTGGTCCTTTTCCGACGGCCGGACAGTCATCATAAAGGCCTTGGCCCTCTACCGGGTCACAAAATCTGAGAAGCCCTCCTTTAACTCTTGGCGAGTTGTTTCGAGATCACAAGTTGTAACCTCGATCTAAGTGTTGTAGGAGTACTACGCTATGAAGGCCTCAACTATTTCCTCCAAATTTCTCTTTACAGAGTCTTCAAGTTTGGCATACCAAATGGCTGCTATACCCGACAGGGTCTGGCCGAAGAGGGATAACTTCTGCAATCTAGACAAGCCCATCGGTCGTAGGATGTCTGAGAATAGTCGCAAGTGGACCATGGGATCACCCGAGCCATCAAAGCAGTCTAGTGCGGCATCTTAAATCTATTTGGCAACGTCACTGCCGAATCAGTATAGCCATCCTCGATGTTAGGGATTGAATTCAAGCCCTGTGCCCGTTTAAAGAGCTTTTCCAGCTTACTCACTTTCAGCACAGTAAGGTCGACCTCAAATTCAAACGGCACCTCTATCGGGTAAACCAGTGCCTTGGAGGTCTGAGGTGGGTTGAGATCTGCCTGAATGCCCGCATTTTCCTGGACATTGATTGTGACCCCAGGTGCCAGGATTCCCGCTGGGAGTGCTTGTGATGCTGAGGCCACTGCAGGTTGTGGCCGCTGTTGTTGAAGCCTTTCTATTACCTCGGCTTGGCGGGCTACAATCTCGACTTAGTGGGCTGTGGTCTCAGCTTGCCGGGCAGTATCTAGCTGCATGTTCTCAATATTCTGTTAGAGTTGGTGGAGCATTTCTTCCATATTGACTAAGGGATGCTGAGCTATCAAAACTGGTGTATACTCTCTTTCCGGAGTAGAAGCAGATAACTGGACTTCGCTGAATGAAGGTAACTGTTGAACCGGTGAATTATGCCTGACTCTCCTCCGTCTTGTAACTGGGGGTAGTGAAGCAAACACTGGCTGTCCTCTTACAAGATCCCCAGATCGGTAAAGTCGCTTTACTCGGGTCCAGAGCACTTGGGGGGTAACAGACTCGTCTGAAGCAATGGTGTAAAACTACATTGCAAAAAAAAATAAAGCAAAAAGGAAACAAAAATTAGAAACCGCACAGCAACTCGACTCAGACAGAAACAACACACAGTTGCAATCATAAGCTGGAGAACTGTACTCAAACGCTGATTTATGCCCCAAAATTGATACCCTCAAACTGATACCCAGACTTGCAACTGATACATACATTCCTACAGAGTTTCACTCTAAAAGCACGTATCAAGCAAGTGAAAACCAAAAACAACCCTATGATGGGGTAGGGTTACCTGTCCTAATTTCGTTAGGAACTAGGGATAACTATGCAAACAAGCAGTTTCAAACAATTCCTGTATTGGGCGAGCAACCTGTCCTAGTTTGGAATGATCTCTATGGCTTCCGATATGCAACTAGGTTGATTGGTCAAAAAAGGTACCTCAGCAAGACTACCTAATATACCTCTCGCTCCTAACACCGAGAAGTGAAAGGAGGATCAAACGGTACAGCGGTAGTCCAAATCCAAGGGTTATGTTCCCATCGTGGCAAAGCTCGCAACCGGTCAGCCTTATGGCAAGCTTTTCCAAGCAAGCCTCCGGCAAACCGCTTAGGAATAGCAGATTGCAAACACAGTGACTTAGGCGCACCAATGCAAATGCAAATGCAAAGAAACACATAAGTGTAAATAAAACAACATATCATGAGTTCGAGCCAAGTTCTCTAAATCCCCAGCAGAGTCACCAAAAACTGTGGGCTCGCCTTTTTCTCGCGCCCCGCCTTTCGAAAAGGGTTTGAAATGAAAGGCCTCACAGTTCGGACTCCCGCGATTCTGAATCTAGTCTCACAAGTGCAATGTGAAACTAATAAACACCAAAGAGTCCAAATCCGGTAAATCTTTTTAGAAAATCGATTTCAAATCAAACAATGCCAAAATTGGACTGCCTTGCCAGATTACAAAGTCGCCACCTAAATATTTTGTTTTGGGGGAAATTTAGAAAACCCTGACTCATGCCAAAGGCCACGTGTCCGTCATCACCAAAGTTGCCTCGGCTCAAGAACTTAGGTACGAGAGGGGAAGGTCCTGAAATGAGCACCCCCGCTCACCCGATCAAAGATCAGCCTCTACTAATCATGATATAAATTTTTATAAACATTATGTGTTCTTATTCCGATTATTAGACTAGCTTTACTATGTGATGCACACAAGCAAATATAGACTAGTCGCAAGACTTGGAACAATTCAACTCATGTTTGCTTTCGAAAATGGTTTGAATTTGCCACCTCAAGTGGGCTTAAAAGATGCGGTTTTGCCACCAAACACAGTGGGCTTAAAACATGATTTGCCACAACAAAGTGGGCTTAAAACTCATGTTTATTGAATTGTTCTAATTCAAACAACAAGCCTTCATCCACAGGCATTCATGCATTTTAGCAAATAAGAACATAGCCTCATGGTAAGAATGCTAATCATGGCAATATAGAAATCACACTCATGCAAGTATGCTAAAGCGTAAAACTCACCTAGTACTCCAAGCTAGGAAAGAAAACAGAGTTAGAAAAAAAAATGCATGATTCCTAACTATATTAAATAACTAATGCAACACATGCAATAATACAACTAAATAGGCTCGGCTATTTAATTATGGTATTTGTAACACTTTGATAGCATGCTTTAAAACACGTATTCAAAGAAATATTGAATTGACAATGCAGTTTGAATGATGTGCCGAGCATCGATGCATGCAAGACATATGAATGGATGCAAACATGCGAGCATAAGGTATGCTAATTGAATATGTCCCTAATCTAACCATCAAAAACAATTAAATAAAATGGAGAAAGATGCAAGGTTGGAAGACATACACACACGCACGCACACTTATTACAACATTATGCCCTCACGAAGGAGGGTCTAAATGGATAAAAACTAACTAACTAGCTACGCTAATTAAGCTAACTAATTATTACAAATCAAATGAATAACTAGCTAAGCTAATTACTAATTATTATAACACTTTAATCAACTAGTAAACTAATTAATTAAAACAAATGCACACTTTAACTAATCATGCAAGGCATTAAACTACACTGCCACAGCTTCGCCTCGGGAAGTGAAAGATGCGTGCACTCGATTTTCGCCCCGAAAAGTCCTCTGTTTTGCTCTTGGAAGCCTCTGTTTGCAGGGTTGAGCATACTTCAAAAACTTGTTGCTCCACCTTACAAAATCTTTGCTGAGGGTTACACCAGTGGCCTGCCGGCCATGGATAGCTACTGCCGGCCATATGCTGGCCAGAGAGGTGCACTGCCAGCCAAAAATGAAGCACTACCGGCCATTGATGAGGCACTGCCGGCCACTGATGCTCTGAGTCACCATACTCCAACAGAGCACAAACAGAGCAAAAGGAAGGTTTTTTCAATGGTTTATTTGTACTGTCCCCTTCCTTATCATCTCTAAACCTCAAAGGAGTGACACACTTGGATCCGAAACCACCAATCAAGCAATTTCATTGCATGATGGCCAAAGATCCAAGTTGTACAATTTTGATAAATGCACAAATATGACCAACAAGACCACCACCCTATCATGCATGATCAAGGGCAATGGAGACCAAGGAAAATGGCACATTTCATCACTTTTGAGTATGAAATGTCCCATTTCCTTGTGTTCGAAT
Organism: Camellia sinensis; assembly: GCF_055761805.1. Lineage (NCBI taxonomy): Eukaryota > Viridiplantae > Streptophyta > Magnoliopsida > Ericales > Theaceae > Camellia > Camellia sinensis. The sequence continues at coordinate 167,704,451 of NC_138970.1, forward strand.
TAACGTCTGATTTGAACACATGCAATGCAACACAAAAGATGCTTATCTAGCTTCTTTTACTTGCATGTTTTGTTTACTCATTTTAAATTACCAAACCATTCTTAATCCATTTAGTCCATTGGGTGAGTGTCCTCTAAATGGAAAGAAACCTCAAACCAAAGGTTATTTTAGGCATGAAAGAGATTTCATGCCATTGGTAATGAACCCCCAAAGGGATTAAACCATTAAGCACAAATGCCTCAATTTCATACTTTAAACAAGCAAGTGGTTTGAACTACTTTCAAAGAAAAATAAAACCAAGAAATGAGGGAGGTTGTAGAGATGATTAAGTGTTGGAAATGAGTAGTAAAAGCACTAAAACATGTTATTAACTCAAAACAATGATGATTAAAGCATTAAAACATCAAGCTAGTGAAGGAATTAACACTACAACTATGCAATACAAGCCTCAACTGAACTAACCAACCCAAAACAGAGCCAAAACAGGTTATTTCAGAGGCAAAAACATGCTGGACTCAAGCCACAAAAAGCTAAAATAATAAGCTAACATGTGAGGCTAACTAGGCATGCAAACAAGACACAAGGAGGGGAGGCTAACCCCTCCAATTTTGGACTTCAAAAGTTGATTTTTACCATTGAAAAACCTCTAAGATTTAGTTGTTAAAAGGTCCAAAAAAAAAATTTGAAAGTGGTGAATAATAGCACAAAAGCTTAACAAGCTAAGCAGCTAAGAAGCAAAAAGATTGGACAACTCCTTAACAAAAAAAAAAAGGCCTCAAACCACCATGTTCAGGTCATAAAAACAGAGGTTTTTATGGTTCAAAACCAGCCTCAAAACAATTTAAAAAGATGAGAAAACAAGCATGCTAGACAAAAGAACAAAGCAAGTAAACTACCTCTTGAAGCAAAGAGCAATTTTAGGCACAAATCCAAGCTAAAACCACTTGCTAGAGCTCAAATCAAGTCTCAAGGAACCTCAGCTCAAAGAGAAGTAACTTCTATCAAGGAAGTGTATGCAAAAGTGTAGAGAAAACAAGCTTCAAGGCATAAAATTGTAAGAGAGAAAGAAAATTCTAGAGAGAGAGAGAGAATTTTTTGTCTTCAAATTTTTCTAACCCCCACACATGCAAGAGAGGGGTCCTATATATAGAAAATACAAAATCCCCTCACAAAGATCTAGCCACACACGTGTTGGAAGATGCATGAACCTGTGCAAACAGCTGGCACAAAATATCACAAAATATCTGCAGGAAAGACTGATGGCCGGCAAGGCACATCAATGGCTGGCAAGCCAAAATCCATGGCCGGCAGCCTTTAAGGATGGTCAGCAGGCCATCAACAATTTCATGCTGAAAAGACCTAAGCATGGTCCAAAGATAAGACAAAATGGATGCAGGGTTTGGAAAACTCAAACCTGTGGCATTCTCCCACAGACTTCGAGCGTTCGGTGAGCAATCATACTCGCTATCAGATGTACCTACAAGATCATCCAAGTCTTAAAGGGCCGTAAAAAATGGAGTATCTACACCGATGATGGTTGTTGTCGCCGGTGGTAAGAGTCTAACACTTAGGTTTTTTTTTTTTTTCTTTGAATTTGAGCTGTGTATTAAGTGGCGTGGGACTAAGAGCAAAAATGGAACGTTGTGGTGTGTGTTGAGAAAAATTATGTTTTTTTAAATTATTAAAGGTGTGAACTGAGTAGTGGTGTATCTTGAGGCCAAATGTGGTGTGTAAATAGAAGCACCCATTCTATGATATGATTAACTATATGAAATTACATAAATACCCTTAGTGTTTTTGATATATTTTAATATTAAAAATTGTTAGAAATGGTTTGGAAAAAATCTAGAAAAAAACAGAATTTTTTCTAAACTTTGGTCTAATGTTTAGGTGGGACCCGTGCGCCAAAGTTGGCGGGTCTAAGTGGTAACTTGTTCTATGTCGCGTTGTGATTCACGTGGTATATTTGGTTGCTCAAAACCATTTTCGGGTGAATGGAAAATTGAAGCCACAGAGAGCTCCATGGAAATGGAGTTTTGGTGGAAATTTCTTAAAGGTGTGGTTTAGACTTGTCCCACATTGATTTGGTGGGAAATTTTGAGTGGGTTTGTAAGGCTTGGAGTTGGAACTTGGAGTAGGCCCCAGGGGCACCCAAGTTTTGTAGAGAGGGAAGTTATGGGCAAAGTGGGTTAAACCCATTGGACCCAAAATAAACACACGCGCGCCGCCGTCCGCCTGGTCGGGCGGGTGGGCTAGGCTGGGCTTGGGCGCGGGTGCGTGGTTGGGTTGGGCTTGTCCGGCCCAATACCTATCTTTTTGGGCCAAAAACATATGAATTTAATTTATTTTTTGGTAAAATAAAATCAGACCATTTAAATTCAAATTTGTACGAACCTTCTGTACAGATTTCAAAATCTGTCCGAACAGTTTAGTTCAAGGAAAACCCTTACCTGTTTAAATTTAAATTCAAACAGATTTAAATCTGTACAAATTAAACTGAACAGATTCGGTTATCTGTTGAACAGTGCCGAATAGGTCTTACACCTGTTCAAACAGGTTGGGTACCTGTTTAATTCAAATCTGTACAGCCACCACTCCATATATAAATAGGCAGCCCTCATTTGATGTTTTCATTCACAATTTTCGTACTTTTCCTCTGCAAATAATCTCTGCATTTTGCTGCATTAAATTTCTATGAGAAAGAATGTATACACTTAGTGTGTTCGTTGTGTGAATAAATTGTAGTGCTGCATTTATTCGTTGTTGATCATTTTATCCTAGGAGATAGACGTCCACATTCTGTTAGCACTGTGGAGATGATGAATCTGTCTTAAGGACACAGTGTCTAACACTGGACTTAATCAGAATATTGTTCAAGAAATTAATCAAGTAAGTTGTTAATTTATTTTTTGGTTTATTAGTTATTTAAATCAGATTTTGATTTTGTTTTTATAACAAAATAAAAATCTGTTTTTATTTATTTTATTTTATTTTTCTAGTTTGATTTTTGTAATCAAACAAATTCTCTCCTTTTCTTTTATTTCTTATGTACTCTGTTTGTTGTTAAGTACATAAACAGAATTTATTTTTCAAATACAGTGGAGATTGTCCAACAAAAATTATATTTCATAAACTTATAATTTTTTTGGTACTATATTATTTTAATATATATATATATATATATATATATTTGATAGTATAATTTTTTTGGGGAATAATTTTGTTATTATATTATTATATTTTAATATTAAAAAATATTTTTATATTAAATTATTTTGATATAAAGAATAGTGGGAGTAAAAAATGGTAAAAAAAAAAAAATAGTGAATAAAAGATCATACTATCATAGTAGAGTAAGTAAATTAGACACGACAATAAGATGACAAAATAATCTTTTCCAAACGAATTTCAAGGGATCTCAATACTAACGCAAAAAGTGATTAAACAAATCTAATAATAATGCAATATACCAGATACAATGCAACAATCCTATATGGAGTAGTTTATTACAAAATTTTTGGAAGAGCGAATTACATTAGTAGTCTCTGAAATTTAGGATTTATGTCATTTTTGTTCTTAACCTTCTAATTGTGATATATTTTATCTTAAATTTTGAATCTCAAGGATAATTGAAGACCATCCTCCATTTCAAGGGTAAAGTTGCCAATTTGATAAAATATAAACTAGTTTGACAAAAATAAATGTCAAAAAATTATTATTCTCAAAAATTATTTCTACTCACCAAAGATAAAGTTATATAAAAATAATAATTTTTTTTTTTATCAAATTAATTTTTAGTATGCGTTTAGATGATGATCATGTAATAGATGATTATTTTTGTTAATATTTTTGAATGGTTATCATGTACTAGATGGTTATGTTTGTTGTTAACAAATACTTTTTTATTATGGTTATCATGTGATGGGTAGTTATTAGGCTTTTAATATATAATCTATATGTTTAATATATGAAATATTTTTAGTTTTAAATTTTTTAATTTAATAAATTAGTTTAATAATGACATCAAAATTGTCGTCATGTTTGACTTTAAAAAAAATAAAAACTAATTTAACGAAAATAAATATCAAAACAAATTATTTCTACCCTCCCAAAAAATAAAATTATATAAAAATGATGTGTTTTTAATTTTTTTTCACCAATTTAATTTTTAGTTTATTAGAAAAATAGATTTAAAAATAGATTCTAAAAACCAAACCAAATAGAACTTTATAACCAAAAAAGTTTTAACATTATTCATTACACAAAAGACGATTATATTTCAAACACATAAGTTAACCACACAAAATAAGATGTATAATGACTTTACCCTTCAAATGGAGCAACAATGTCTTCAATTGTTCTTATTTTGAACGTGATTCAAAATTCAAAGTTAAATGCATCATAGGGGTGTTTTGAGAAGATGATTAAAAGTTGACTTTTTGGATTTTTTTAAAAAAATGTGTAAAAAATGTGAGAGGTGATGTGACCCAAAATAGGTTAAAAGCTGACTTTTGACTTTTAGCCATTTTTCCAAATTGAGCCATAATTGAAAGGTCAGGGATCAAAGTAACACAAGTCCCAAACTATAGGGACTATTAGTGTAATTCACCCTTTTTAGAACAAAACGCTATGTTTAGATTTTAAATTTGTCATGAGAAAAGAAAAATGAAAGAGTATACAAAAAAAGTATGTAATTAGTGACGTTTTAAAAACAACGTTGTAGAGTGAAAAAATGCCACAAAAACCTATTGTGATGTTCAAACCCAAACACTGATGAAGCCGTTGTTATAACTTTACTACATTTCATAAGCGTCGTTAAAAACCTATACAAGACGTTTATTAAACGCCATTAAATACAGGCAAATACCATTTATAGACCCTATTAATGGCGTTTTCATAAACGTCATCATCATAGCTTGTTTCTTCGTCATAGCTTGTTTTGGGAGGGAATAGGGGGAGACAAACTACTCTATCAAAACACCAAATATTCATATTTTCGTAAATTTTTATTCAAGAAGTTATTGATTGGTCACTAGACAGCGCCACGTAGCGCTCCACATGTATTGTAATTGGTAGAAGATGTGAGGCCCACGATTGTATTAGGTGATTGAAAAATATAAAGGAACATGAAGGTTTGGTTTGTGATTGGCCTGGGGCATGGCCAAGTGATGCTCCATGATCAACCAATAATTTTTCATGTTCAAGGGCCATCAGTCAATCGCAAGGGCCTTCTTTTTTCTTTTTCTTTTTCTTTTTCGAGTCACATCACCTCTCTACTTTTTTACATGTTTTTTCAAAAAAAAGCCAAAAAAACCTACTTTTAAGCTACTTTCCAAAATAGGACAAAGAGAAACACCATCATTGGTTTTACAAACTTTATTTGCAAGAGCATGATGTCACAAGCTGCTAAATTTCCTATGGCAAAAACCTCCTACATGGGAGCTTGGGAGCATAGAGGTTAATTGAATAATCTAAAACTTCCTAGCTCATTCCAACACTTGAAGAGTGTGAAAGAATTAATAATAAATGTAACCATAATAATAATGCGGAATTAAACTTTATTGGATCTTGAGTTCAATACAACTCAAGAATAAAACGAACATACCTTTGTCAGCCATTGAATTAGAGAAGTTGAGAAAATACACGTAATAGTTGAACCTTTAATTCTTGGCTCACCTTCTTCTCTCTATCTCTCTATCTCTCTATCTCTCTTAATTAGGATGACTATATTGATGGAAAAATACTCATATTATGTAAGGGGAGCCACTCATCCTTATACAAAGGAGAGAAGATGACCAGATAAACTCTATCAGAAAAATTCATGTCCTTCAAGGTTTCCTTCTTATCTTAAAAGAGTAATTATCCCATATTTAACATTCTAATTACTGAACTTTATCTCAAATATTGGCTTTATTTAATTGTGGAGTCCAAATAAATTAAAACATGTAGATATATGTAGGCTATTGGGCCACACTAGAAAATAAATCCAACATTCTCCCACTTGGCCCATTAAGCCGATTATGATGCAATTATGAGTTTTTACAAAAAAATATGCAATTTATAAAATTTTTGACTCATTGGATTCCACACTAAAAACTTTGACACGTGATCACGAATTTTAAAAATAGCCAATAAGTTCAGATATATTAGAAACTATAATACTGTGATTACTTTAGATCACCAATGCGAGTCATAGCGGTTATATAACATTTATGTCATATTCCCTTCTATGCACTACACCACCGATAACCTTCACCAACCTAGTCCATTATTGGAATATGTAATTATTTGCCTGAAAGGCCCCTATAATTTGTCTTGTTAAGACATTTTCTGTTTATCAATATTCAAATTAATGTGTACACACACTTTTAGAACAGGAAAAATATAAACAAAATTATTATTGCGCAAATAGTGTCAAAATAAAAATAAGCACTCAAGATTAACCATACACATCATGGATTGCTTAAAAGACCCATCCTGATAACATGCTCTTTGTATGTCTTTGGTGGCAATCCCTTTGTGAATGGATCAGCAATCATAAGAGATGTGCTTAAGTTTTCAATTAACACTTGTTGTTTCTGGACTCTTTCTCTTACAACTAAGTACTTTACTTCCATGTGTTTGGAACCACTAGAGTACTCTCCATTCTTAGAGAAGAAAACTGTTGCAGTATTGTCACAATATATCTTCAGCGACCTGGCAATTGAGTCAACAACACCAAGTCCTGAGATGAAATTTCACAACCATAAAGCATGATTTGTAGCCTCAAAGCATATGGAATGCCATTCATTTGTTTTCTTTCCAAGTCATTCCTTGGACACTATTTTTCACTTAATTTATCACCCTTCATGATGGATGCATCATCGACTGAACAAAACTACATATTAAATCTCTCCAAAACACAATCAATATATCCTTCTGAGATAGTCCTAGCAATCCTCGAGATCGATCCCTAAAAATCTCTATGCCAATAACATAGTTTGCCTCACCCATATCGATCATTTTAAAGTTCTTAGAGAGATATTCCTTGGTTTCATGCAATAAGCCAAGGTCATTACTAGCTAACAAAATATTATCCACATATAGTACCAAAATAATGAACTTACTCCCACTAACCTTCAGTATATGCACTGATCAACTGCATTTTCCTTAAATCCGAAGGAGGTAATGGTATAATTAAACCTTAAATACCATTGATATGGATTTCTTTAATTTGCAAGCTAAATGTTATTTACCTTTCTTTGCAAATCCTTCTGGCTGCTCCATATAAATTTCTTCATCCAAATTCCTATTTAGAAAAGCAGTTTTCATATCCATTTGATGCAACTCTGAGTCATAATGAGCTACCAATGCGAGGATGATTCTTAGCGAGTCCTTCTTAGATACTGGAGAGAATGTCTCTTTATAGTCTATGCCTTCTTTTTTAGTAGAACCATTAGCAACAAGTCTGGCTTTAAATCGTTCAATATTGCCTTTTGCGTCGCGCTTGGTCTTGAAGACCCATTTACACCCGACCTTTTTACAATTATTAGGCAATTCAACAAGATCCCAAACATCATTCTGTTCCATGGATTTTAACTCTTCATTTATAGCATTAACCCATTTAGTAGAATCATCACTATTCATGGCTTGTGAAAATGAGACTGGATCTTTGTTAATCCCAATATCAAAATCAGATTCCTGTAGATACACCATGTAATCATCTGGAATGGAAGGCTTTCTTTCCCTCTAAGATCTTCTCAAAACTACCGGTTGTGGTGGTTCTACAATATTTTTAATGGTGATATCTTCATGAAGTGGTAAAACATGAGGTGGTGAAAGATTTTCATTATGTTGTTCATTTCCCTCAACTTGTGGAATAGTCTGAGGAACATCAATTTTTCGATAAGGGTCAAATGTTGGCACATCCACCCTAATTTCCTTGAAATTCACCAATCGTGTTTTCTCACTCCCACTAATTTCATCACTCGTGTTTTCTCACTCCCACTAATTTCACCATTCTCTACGAATCTAGCATTACCAGTCTCTACTATCCTCGTACTGTGATTAGGACAGTAAAATTTATACCCTTTAGACTTGTCTGGATAACCAATGAAATATCCAGATATTGTTCTTGAGTCCAACTTTTTCTCTTATGGGTTGAAGATTCTTGCCTCTGCTGGACAACCCCAAATATGTAAGTGTCTCAAACTAGGTTTCCTACTAGTCCACAACTCAAAAGGAGCTGTTGAGACCGCCTTACTAGGAACCCTATTTAAGATATACATTGTAGTCTTTAAAGCTTCACCCCACAATAAAATGGGTACAATTGAGTAACTTAACATACTCCTAACCATATTTTTAAGTGTACGATTATGCCTTTCAGCAACTCCATTCTACTTTGGCGTACCTAGCATTGTATATTAAGCACGAATGCCTTCCTTTTCTAAGAATTTAGCAAATAGGGTAGGATTTTGGTCTGACTCATCATATTTACCATAATACTTACCACCCCTGTCTGATCTCACTATTTTAACCTTTTTATCTAATTGTCTCTCGACTTCAGTTATGTACACCTCAAGGATGTCAATAGCTTGAAACTTTTCATGAATTAGATACACATATCCATAACGTGAGAAGTCATCTATAAATGTGATGAAATATTTTTCACCACTAAGACATGGGATGTTGAGTGGCTCGCAAATATCTGTATGAATTATCTCAAGAAGCTCATTACTTCTTGTGGCACCTTTTTTGGTGTGTTTGGTTTGCTTTCCTTTGATGCAATCCACACATATCTCAAAATCAGTGAAATCTAGGCTTTTCAAAATCCTATTCTTTACCAATTTTTCAATTCGATTTCTAGAGATATGCCCCAACCATCTATGCCACAAGATTGAGGATTTTTCATTAATTAGACTATGTTTTAAACCAATATTCGAATACAGAGTTACTAATGATTGTGCAAACTCATGATTTAAGGTAATTTTATATAAACCATCACATAAATTACCAGAACCAATCATTATTTAATCAAACATTAAATTGAGTTTTCCACAACTAAATAAAACTGAATATCTAGCACGATCTAATTTGGATAACGAAACTAAATTCCTAGAAATTGAAGAAACATAAAAAGTGTCTTCTAGATCCATCTGATGACCCGTCTCTAAGATCAGTCGATAGGTTACTACAACTACGACTTCAGCTTTGAGAAGGTTCCCCATAAAGACAAATCTTTCACAAACCTTCAGTTTTCTAGTTGAGAGGTATCCCTGCATAAGTCCAACCACCTTAGATAGCAAGCTATCTTTTTGACAGATCTTAAGAGGTATTAACACAATCTCTCATATGTAATGCGGAAATAGGCATAAACAATATACATGTTAAAACTTTGAGAATTATAATAATAAACTATTGATATCACATAAGTCTTTCCTTTGGGCAAAACTTAGGTTTATCTATTGTCCACTAGTCAAGAATCACTTATGTAGGTCTAAAGTAATTTATGCAACTTTTCAGTTAGTCATGTTACATTTGGGTATTCAATTCTAATCTGTCTAAGTACATAAGTTACATTACCCTACCCAGTTCATAATTATTTGAAAGTGACTCTCCTTTGGGCTAGTCTCAATCTCCTAATTATAGCTGCAATTGAGAATATTATCAACCTTAATGTTACCCTTTTAACAATTCTTTTATGTAGTTCTATATTCATAAGTTTTATAAATGTGGGCCACTTTAGCAGCTACTAAATTAGTAAATCTTATGAATACGGAACTAACCAGCAATATTCTCTATTCATTCATTTGAGTTATTTAATTATCATTAATTCAATCACTATTTTAATGAAATCACTATTTATGATTTCTAGAATTTCTTTTATGTGATTGCAATTACCAATATAATAATAATAATAACTCTGGATGAACATGAATATTTATATAACAATTATGAATATCTCATATAATGGTCGATAAGAATTACACCTAATATGAATTAACCACTCCAATATTTAATATTCAATGTCATAAAATTATATCATGATATCAAATTAAAATCATGAAAATATATAAATATCAACAATAATAGACAATAAGTGTATATAATCAGATGAGGTAAAATCATAATTCTTTAATAGACCGAATGATTCAACAAATTGCTTTTAATCTATGCCCCAACCGTCTATTTAAATAATAATTTTATAATCATTCAATTCTATGGCATACAGGACGAAGTAATATTCTTCAATAATATTATAATGATTATAAAATATAAACCGAAGCATGCAATAAACCGAAGCATGCATATTACTTATTGTAAAGGGATATGAACAACATGGTAATAGCATAACAAAATCAAAAGGTGTATTACATGTTTGATCAATTCAAACAAAATTGAGATAATATTTTAAAGTCAACACCAATAATAAAACGAAGGTACCGTTTATTAAAAACAGTATAATAAATATATTATTATTCCAAGGTGTATTGATTCACAAAACGAAAGCTCTAATACCACATGTGAAAGAATTAATAATACATGTAACCATAATAATAATGTGAAATTAAACTTTACAGGATCTTGAATTCAATACAACTCAAGAATAAAACAAACATACCTTTGTCAGCCATTGAATTAGAGAAGTTGAGAAAATACCCCTAATAGTTAAACCTTTAATTCTTGGCTCACCTTCTTCTCTCTGTCTCTCTTAATTAGGATGACTATAAAACTTAGAGTGATGGAAAAATACTTATATTATGTAAGGGGAGTCACACATCCTTATATAGAGGAGAGAAGAGTGTCATATAGACTCTATCAGAAGAATTCATATCCATCAAGGTTTCCTTCTTATCTTAGAAAAGTAATTATCCCATATTTAAAATTCTAATTACTGAACTTTATCTCAAATATTGGCTTTATCTAATTGTGGAGTCCAAATAAATTAAAACATGTAGATATATGTAGGCTATTGGGCCAAACTAGAAAATAAATCCAACAAAGAGAACATGGAGGAATTTAGAACATCCTTGAATATTCAAGACACTTGATGACTTGTAAATATCTTGTATAGATATTTCTAAAGCATTCTAAAACATTCTTGTAACTTGTAAAGAAGGCTTCCATGGGAAGCTTTTACATGACAATTTCTTGAGAAATCTAGAATATTCCTAGGGAGCCTATAAATAGGAGAGGAGCTCATTTGCTCCAATCCATCCAAGAGTTGTAAAACTTTCTTATAGTGAATACAAGGCATTCTCTCAAACTCTCTTGTGTTCTTCTTACTTGTCTTTCTTCTAAGTTTGTGAGTTAGGCTGACTTAGCATCATCAAGTGAAGGTTGAGATTGTCTAAGTGCCACACGGATAGCTTGGAAACAACCAAGGTCGTGACACGTGGTATCAGAGCCGGTTTGAGACAAGAGAAGAATAGGCAACATGTCTTCCGGTGCTGAAGAAACAACGGTGACCAAGCAAACCCGTGGAAAAGGCAATACTAGAGCAAGGAAGGATAACTCACGAGATGCATGTGATGTTGTGGCAACCATGGAGACTCGACTGGCCAAGGTAGAGCTTGTCGTGGGCGATTCGGGGGAACGCCTTGATGTGTTCGAACAAATCTTGGAGCAAGAGGTAGAAGGTCTCAAGGAGGAGATCAAAGAACTCCACGATGGCATGCCAATTCATTCACAGTCATGAAGCTAAGCATAATTGAAGAAAAATGATCCAAGCAGTGAGTTATCACTCAACACGATATTTAAAAAAAAAAAAAAAAAAAAAAAAAAAAACAACAACAACAACAACAACAACAACTCACCATAACAATATTTGTAAGATTTTTGAACCAATCATTTTCTCAAATTTTTGGAATTGTTATTTGCTGCAACAGAACATCCACAGTTTAGCAACAAAATAAAAGATTTCATATGGGTATTTTCATTGAACCATCTGGGACACATAAATCATGAAAATCATGTCAAGAAAAGACTGCAAATTTATAAGAAAGAGTACTCCTGGCTTACAAAACCAAATACCTAAGTAGGTCACATGGAGTCTGCCACTAACTTGGATGGATCATGATCATTCTGGATACAACCAAGGTAAATTACTAAGAATTCTTAGTCAACATAAATATAAGCAAGCATTAGGAAAGAAAATAATTGTATAAAACCCCTTCTTGATCATCATAAAGTCAAATGACCGTGATGCAAAATCAAACTTCAAATTAGTTTAAACCAATTCAAACCAGTAGAGTCAGTGGGAAACACAAGCCACAAAACCTCACTACTCAAAACATCCTAAAGGCATATCTACTGATTTTGCAAATAATAATAATATGTTAGTGTGTAAGCAATTTTATCATTGGTTCAATGGTAAAACCTTGATCTAATAATGTTGAGGTTATGAGTTCAAGGCAAGGAACAATCACTTTGTGCACTATCCCAAAGGTTAGGTGTATACCCAATCTTTCTCATCCCAAACACACATTAATGTGTACTAATTGGGCCTCTTTTTTTTTTAACAAGAAGATACATATCAAGAAAGCATGTAAAAGAAACTAACAAGAAGATACATATCAAGAAAGCATGTAAAAGAAACTATCCGAAACAGATATAACTAGTAACCATATCATCTCATAGAATAGTTCAAAATCGAAATCAACGAAAAATTCAAGCCTACAAATCTGACCACTCAAAACATGGTGAATAATTTTAAATTTATGGAGGTCATCTAATGCTAAAAAAGGAATTGTAAAGAGAGCACAATTTTTCTGAATGCATAACATTTTGGAGGCTAAAAATTTCTCATTCAACTTGGAGCTTACCTCATATTGTTGTGCCCTTTGGTTTTTCAAGAAAGACATTTGGGATTCCAGTTTATGAGAAAGCATTGAAAGCATTAGAAGAATATTCATAATAATATATCTTGCTAATAATCTGTTAGAATCTAATCGTTGGCACCACAAAAAAAAAAAAAAATCTCTTTCCTAGGTGACGAGGAGTGGTGCATCTCATTACCCCCTATTTTGGGTGTTTAATCTAACTATGTAGGGATATCTAATCTAACTTGAAAGGGATTGTGTCCTGAATTTATATTTTTTTAATGTAAATTATTGCTGGTGTTTGTTGTCAATGTTGGTATTTCTTTTAATTAAAGTTCTGGTATTTCTGGTTGGGTAGGGCATTTGACTCCATTGGTACGAGATTATGTTGGTATGAGAAAAGTGACATCTAAAAACACTGTAAACCAAAAAAGGTCGAGTTAACTTGAAAAAATAACAGCTATCAATCATATAAACCAAGATTTATTAGCTAGAAAAAAACTACAAACAGCGCTACAAATAGCAATCTAATTTATTAATAAAGAGCACAAGATCTGAAAAGGAGATTTAACTAGATAATATAATCATAAAAAACATTAGATTTTTCCCCCTCAAAGTCCAGATGGCAGAGATTAGATATATAATTTGTATTAAGATAATATTTCACGCAATCTACCATATGGCCAGCAGGACCACGTAACATCAATTAAACTTTACCTAGGCTACCAAAAAGAAAAAAACAGCACTGACCTAACATCAATTTGCCTTCACCATCCTTCCCACCACTTTTTTCCTTTTTTTTTTTTTTAATCTTTCCCTTTTTCCCTCCTATAATCAGAATAAAAATTTCTAAAACAAGTGACATACAAAATTTCGTAATAAGATTTACTTTCTTATCAGCTCCTTTTTTTCCCATGGGTCTCCTGTAAAAATATTTTTAAGAAATTGAATAGAATTAAATTCATTATTTCCTACTTGGTTAAGATGGTGTTTCCTTCTCACAAATACACAAATTCAAATAATTGAAAATTTGACAAAAATCTTACAAGTATCTTACATGCATAGATTAAATCTCATAGCATGACTTTATACCTTCCATCTATCTTTGTATGCAATTGTGTAAGTTATTATAGTTTGATTTTACTTTTTCATTCATTTCCCTCCAAATGCACCTCCACACTTTTTTTTTTTTTTTTTGATAAGTAATGCAGTGCCCCTCAACATCCGATATTAGTAAGAACGAGTCAAAGAGGAATTATGTTCAGCAACCCAGGCTAGCCAAAAGTTACTGATATATAGAGGTGTAAACAAGTTAAGTTCATGGCTGTGCAGTCTCACTTCAATATAGTTTTGACAATGTTCAAGCTCAACTCGAGTTTGGCTAAACATTAGAAAGATTTGTCTGAGCTGAGTTTGTTCTCTAATATAAAGATTTGTCTGAGCTGAGTTTGTTCTCTAATATAAATTTGTCCTGGTTATCTCAATACAAAAGAGAACTTCAACCAGAATTGTATGACCGGTATTAATGTCTTGCTAAAGTTAATCCTGGTCAATTTATACAAACTATATGACCACCTCAAGAAAAGTAAAAAAAAGCATGGCTATAAAGTCACCTCCTTGAAACATATTAGTGTGACTACCTCTATAAAGTCACCTCCTTGAAAAAAGCATGGCTATTCCTGCTTTGTTTTCACTGTTCCAGTGATGTGAAAGATTAGCCTTATTCTTTTCAAATCCAGTTAATTGAGAAGAGTGTATTGAGCCAAAAAAAACAATGTTCAAGCTCGGCTCACTTACCAAACAAATTGTGATTTCACGCTTGAAATTGACTCATTTTACTTTCAAATCAAGCTTGAACAAATCCTAAACAAGCCAACCTCACGCTTATCTCGAGCTGTTCGGCTCCCCTATGTATTACTCAGCTTACCTATGTATTACTCTGCTTATTACTAAAAAAAACATTGCCAGTCAAGATAGCCATAGATTTTTTAACACTGCAAGTGTATCTAGCATTAGATTTTTTTTTCAAGGCTACAACAACAACATGACTTTGTCATGGTGGCCAATAAGTTTCTTGTTTACCCAAGAAGAAATAATATTTGTGCATAAAATTGAAATGGAACTTATAGTGAACAAAAATATGGTTTTCTCCATCTTGGTCACAACTGCAGTCACTAGGCGGCACATGTTTAATTGTATGCCTCAACCCTTATACCACACCCAATACCGCGTCTCACAGTCTGGACAATAATGCCAACTTAAGTTCTATTGTTTGATCATACAAATCAAGAGTAGCACATTACAGTGGTTGCTATATCTGAAATCCTCTTCACATATGTCTATTAGAAGTGTGTATCAAGTATAATTGAACCTTAACAAATAATAAATAAAAGTAAACAAAAATCAGTTTTTTCTCTACCAAGGAAAAAGCATATAAGGGAGCAAATTGTGCATATAAATGTAAACAGGAATGGAGTTAGAAGAAACAAAATGAGGTTACAATGGAAATTGAGAAGCATCCTAGCAGAAAACCTGCATTAGCAAAGGCACCACATTTGCTTCTGGCAACCAATTGTGCAGTGCACAACAATTTTGCCCCAAAAAAAGTCCTGTCTCCATTGCTAGAAGATTCAGTATAGGTTTCCCTAAGAGCCTCAAAGGTAATGATGCTAATTGCCCGTTTTTCAGTATCTCCAAAGCATATGTGATAAGGAATTTTAGGGTCGGGAAGACCACCAGTCAAGACATAATAGAAAATCCTATTTCCCAAGTGAACTAGATAGGCCGAAGGACATTTTACTCGAAGATGATTCTCAATAACATCAGCCACATCTGAGGACAGAAATGCCATACGGTCAAACAATCCTTTAGCTTTAGCCTCAAGTTTAGACTCACAAGTCAACCCAAATGCAGCTGTCACGACCCAAACCCGCCTTTATAGGTTTAGCACCATAACCGACTAGTAATCCATGATTACCAAAGACGTGCTTAACAATAATGACAATAACACAATAATGGGACTGGCAGAAGCCAAACAATAATAGAAAATAACGTCCAATGAGCTATGAGGACTTAAATGAACAAAACAAATTTCACATATTTGTGATTACACAAAAACTTAAGTCCATAACACACGTGTACAAAACAAAACACAAGCTAGGGAATTAAATCCCATTGTCAAAAGGCGAATCTGAATCACCCAATAAGCCTTGACATGGAAACGTTCAGAATCTCGCAATGAGGCACAGTAGTTGGCTTGACAAAAACAAGTTTCGGGTCGATGCCGTCGACTCTAATCCGTGGCTCGATCACCTACATATATGTGATAAACAATGAGCTAAAGTCCAGTGAATAACAAATGTGTAAAGGGGTTTATGAATGATGTCCTTATAGCAGTTCAAACAGTCAGTTTCAGTAATGAATCAGTTCACAAAGCAGTATTTCATACATTTCATAGTCATATGAAATCATAACAGTCATACGTGATACATCCAATAGCGAAACAGTATAGTAGGTCTTAAAGACCGAACAGTCAGTTGGTGGCCATCAATACAGTAACAATAGTTCCAAAGATTGGAACTGACAGAGATCTCTGTAACAGTAGCAGTAGCAGTAACAGTTGCTATGGATGCCACTAGTACAGTTTTCAAAATAGGACAGTCATTCCTTCAGTAAACAGTATCATTTTAGAAAACAGTACATTTAATCGATTAGAAAATAAGTACAATTGAACATAGCTTTACAACATCGTTACTCACAGTGGGCTCCTCAAAATACGTGCTAAAGTTGCACTACGATGCAGCGCCCGACCTAAACAAATAAATTCAAGCACAACAATTCAATTACATTCATATCGTTAGCCAATTCTATTTGATTTGATTGTTTACTTGTTCAATTTCCATTCATCTTCACTCGTTCGGTTCTAAATTTTCATTTGTTCATTCCAATGCAGTCATGAGGTGCAAATGCACAAGAAAAACACTTTAAAACAATGCAACGATGGCCCGGAAGGTAGAAAAATGATGAGAAAACAAAACCCGAGCCTGACCAAAACCGCACCTGCAGGATGCCCAATCCGCATGTGTGGATCACAGTAGATTTTGTGCCCTGTTTTCCGAAATTCTATTTCATGTGTGAAGCTCAAAGTTTGCAATTTCCACCTCATTTTCATGCATTTCACTCCCAAAAACTCATATAAACATGCTAGAATTTGGGCCTTCAACATCAAATAGGAATCAAACTTGAATCAACTCCCAAATCTTCTAATTTGAAGAAAGATTAAAACTTCAATGAAATTACAAAACATAAATAATGTGTTGTGAAGCTTCAATTGTAAAACCCATGACTAATTTTCCACTTTCTAATACACAAATCTCTTTGATCATTAAGATTAAACCCAATAATTTCATGAATATAATAATTTCAAAGTTCTTTTTTCTTTGTTTAATAAAACATAAATTGAAGTTATAAAGCCCTTTTAAAAATATTTACATGTAAGAAATTTAAATCAAAATCAAACTAATTTTTTATTCTCAAATATAAATTATAATTTATTTCCAAATTTGTCCAAATTTAAATTTAATTCATTTTCTCCATATCAAACCCAATTTCAAACCCACAAATTTTAAAACATGAATTAAACTTTCAAAAGTCTTGAAAAATTCATGATGCATGTACAATTGAAACTCAATTTCATATTAAGACAACTAAATTCAAACCCAAAGTGATTAATTTCTAAGTTAATTTCCATATATTTGAACCTAACTCCATTGCATGGATCAAATCTTCAATACATCATTGCTGCATGTAATTTATATAACACAATTCAAGAATAATTCTCAAAATGAAACGCATACTTAACAAATTTAAAGAATCATAACTCATATTCTTCAACCTAACTTAATTTTACATGCAAAACCCAATTTCTATCACTTTATATAATTAATCTTCATTTTTAATATTCTCAAAATCCACCTTGAATCAATTTTTGTTTAGATTATTTAAATAACACTAGAAAAAGGATGGAATTTCTTACCTTAAGATGATTTTTCCATAATTTTGAACTTCAATTTGGTATCCCACAAAACCCTCTTCTTCTTTATTCTTCCTCTCTTCCTTGTCTTCTTCTTGATTTCACTTCTCCAGAATATCTCTCTCCGTACGGTTTTCTCTCTCTCTCTCCTTCTCTGTAGTGTTTTCAACCCAAAGTTCCAGCCCACGACAAATTGAGTACTCACACTCTCTCTCCTCACATATAGCCAAACGTCCCCTAAAGCAAAAGAATTCTATATTCTTCTCCATTGTTCTAAACTCTTACGTAATTATTTAGAATTTACTAATTGCACATCAACTTAATTAATTAGGATTAGTTTGGCACAACAATTACACATTAACTTAATTAAATCACAATTAACCCTACTTAATCATAGTCCAATTGACTTCAATTAAGTCCCAATCAATCATTACTAAATTTATCAATCCGAATCAAATTTTTAATCAATACCCAAAAAGCTTCAAATATTAAATTGAACTTATTATCATCATCAATTTTTGTTTCGTAAATCACCAAGGCCCTCAATTTCAAATCAAATCCAAAATCTTTATCAATAAATTTCATATTAAAATTGAATACCTCATAAATAGATTTAATTCATAACAATCATAATTTCTCAAACCTTATAACATAATTAACTTAATTAACTCCAATTTGGACCAAATTAATCAAATCTTGATTTTACTAAATTGAACCAAATATTAATTAAACTCCCAAGTGGGTCCGTATTTAATTGATTCAACTTATTAATTTCACTTCCTTAAGCCATTTGGACTCTTAATTTCTAATTTCAAAATAAATTATTATTAAAATCAAATACAAATCAGACTCCAATATTATTAATCAATTCTGTAATTAAATCAAAATAATAATTAATTAAAATCCAAATCACCTTAATTAATTAAATGTAAAATATTATACGTAATGGACCGTCAGCGGCGATTGTGTAATCGAAGTAAATGGAATAGAGGGTATCCTCTACAAACTCAGCACTCCTATCAAAACAAGGCAGGACTGGATACTTATTAGAGAACCTAACACCCATACACTTGTGTCCACATTGAAAGAGAAAATTTCATTATCCCAAGTTAGTATGAAGACCCTTGTGTCAACCAGAGCATAACCAGTTTCTTTTTCATAGGGGGGGTCAGGGAGGATTGACCACTTTAATCCAAATCAAAGACTTCTGATCGTGATAGATTCATCAATTTGTAATTGAAGGGCATACTAGTTGCAAAGGCATAGATCTTGTAAGCCACAAATGAATTAAGGATTCGGCTTCCTGCAATTCATAGCAGTACCCTTCAACAACAACTCAGAGGGACGGTTACTGGTAGCGATAGTGTTGGTGGTGGAGATGGTGGTGGTGTCGAGAACATGGACATCAGGAGGGTAAGTGTCATTGAGATCCCAATCTTTCCCTTTTGATGGCTGTTGAAAACTTAATCGGCCACCAAAAAAGTACAACTTCATGTCCAATTGAACGCAGCACATAAAGTCTGGGTATTGTCCAAATGGAAATTCAAGGATGGGATGAATAATAGTCTTCTCCGATTCCAATTGTGTGGACTAATGATTGGGAAGTGGTTGTGGAAAGAGTCATCATTGACTTTTCTAGAATTATTTAGGTTGTTAAGTACATATGTTGAATAATTTAGAAAACTCCGAAAAGATTTAGAAGACTCTAGAAAGATCTAAAGAAATCTAGAAAATTCTAGAACATTGTAGAAGATTCCGGAACATTAGAGAAGCTTATAGAAATTTAGAGAAATCTAGAAGGTTCCGGAAGGTTCTAGAATATTTTAGAAGTATAGAAAGTACTATTATATACTAGTAGAATAGTTTAGAGAGTTCTAGAATATAGAAAAGTATGAGTATATATTAGAATATTCTAGAGGGTTAATAATAGTCCTTGGATCAAAATGATCCTAGTCATCCATTAAAGAAGTGGATGACTATATAAAGGGAAGTAACCTAATTTAGAAGGCACAAGACACAACAACAAAAAGTGGAGTCAAGTACTTGAGTGTGAGTAATTCCAAAAGTGAGGTCTCTTTGAGAGTCTTCTTGTATACTTGAGTATATCTTTGTATCTAAATAAAGATTCACTTTTGTATAATCGTTGTGTTCTAACTCAACAGGTTGCAATGGAGGAAGCAGAAGAAGAGGGTTGGGCATATTGATGGCGTACAGACAATATTGAATTGGACCCGATGAGTACATGAAGAACACTTCTTTGTTGATCATAATGGTGATAATGAGCTTTCTTCTAATGTCATCTTCAATGATTTCTTTTTCTTGGTGAAACTCAAACCCTACTCCTTCTTCTTCTAGTAAAACCCTTCTAGCCTTGTGTTTTTTGATCACGACCGTCGGTCTATATAGAAGTGAGAGTTGAGTTGTGTAACTGTGTTCGGTTGTTTTGTTATGCTATTTAATGGAATCTCTATCTTGGAAAAAAAAAATTAAAGAAAAAAAATTAAAGGAAAGGATTTTAAAGGAAGGTTTTTTTTTTTTTTTAAAAAGATTTTGCTAGATCTCTTGGAAACCTTAAACTTAATTTTTTGATATTTATAGAATTTTAAAAACATCTATTGGCTATCATTATTCTATAAAAATTAAAATTAAAAAATATTTAATGCAATGTCAATAGCTTCAGTCAACACTAAAAAAAAGGGAAAACAAAAGGATCCACACTACCCCTCCTAAAATAAAAATCTATACCATTAATTAAAAAGAGAGTATAATTCCCATGCAATCTTTTTTTAAAATAAATCTAATAAAAAGGAAATATTTTTCATCTCACATACAAAAAAGTTATATGGTAAAAAAAAATATCCATAAATATCAAGATTTAATAAATTTTAGGGATATTTACTGATAAATCCCATCTCATAAACAGTTGCACCAATTGGTCTCATTGTTGTTTCTATTGTTCTTAATAGTCCTATTAGTTGGGAATATATCCCATTTGATCATGTTTTCTTTGTTTGTTAGTATTTAGTAGTCAATTATACCCTTCCATTTGCTGGCGGACGATTTTGGTGGGATTACATGTGCACTTTTTGATATTTGAATATTTCAATATAGACATTACCATTATGACGCTACTCCAATTAGGCCTCGTTTGGGAACAGGCTAATTTGTAACTTTTTGGCTATTTGGCTAAAAAAGTAGGTAAAAAAACTTATATGTTTGGGATGACTTTTTGGCTAATTACGAAAAGATGTGCAAAAAGTAGAGAGAAAAGAGAATCTTTGACTTTTTTGTATGAGTTGTTGGCTTTTTGGCTAAAAAGATAAGTCCCCAAACGGGGCTTTAGTTTCAAGTTTTTTTTATTGATCTGTTAAGTCCTATTAGTAGATAGTTTATTTTTGTATGGCCCTATTTTTAATTTTGGTAGTGTTTTGGTAGACAATTATACCTTTTTATTAATGTGACGGGTATGATGTAATACTCTAATATGAAAAGTATTAATGTAACATTCCAAAAAATTAAAAATCTCTTAGTGTACTTTTCCTAAATGTGACAACGTGGCGCGTATGATATGATACTCCAAAACTTTTACTCTAAAAAATAAAATAAAACTCTTTAGTGTACTTTTGCCTAATGTGACAACGTGATGGGTATGATATGACATTTCAAGAAAAATAAAAACTTTATAGTTTACTTTTCCCTAATGTGACAACATGGCGGATATGATGTGACACTTCAGAAAAAAATAAAAACTTCATAGTGTATTTTTCTCAAATGTGACAACGTAGCGAATATGATGCGACACTCTAAAAAAATTAAAAATTCTTTAGTGTACTTTTTCCAAACGTCACATGTGACACTCCAACGTATCGGATATTATGAACACTAAAAAAATAAAAAACAAACATAACCCAAATTCAAATGCTGTATATCTTGGATCAAAAATGTTTCAGGCCCCCTTTTCCCCCACCCCCTTTGACCCTCTCTCTCTCTCTCTCTCTCTCTCTCTCATTGGTTACATTTTCTTTTTCTTTTTTTTTCCTGCTCCTCCAATCACCACCCGCCACGTGTGTGTAGAGGTGGTGGGGGTGGTGATTAGAGGGGGTCTCTATCAAGACTCATCTTGGATATGGCAACCCAATCGTTTGTACGTGGTCGGATCGAGGTGTGTGGCATGTGGAATCAGCACACCAAACCCAAAACCCATAAAAAGCTTTAGTGTGCTTTCCTATTATGTGGCACCCAACACGCGCACCAAACAAGGCACTTGTGAAGCATTTGCCCATTCAACAAACTTCAACTGTGGCACGTGACCCACA
Organism: Camellia sinensis; assembly: GCF_055761805.1. Taxonomy (NCBI): domain Eukaryota; kingdom Viridiplantae; phylum Streptophyta; class Magnoliopsida; order Ericales; family Theaceae; genus Camellia; species Camellia sinensis. The sequence goes on from NC_138970.1 coordinate 167,726,599, forward strand.
CGCACACCAAGCAATCCTATTACACAAAAAAACTATTAAATATTCTCACCAGTGGTATTTGTGTCTTTCCAAAACGAAAAGGACCAAACGAGGCAACAGAATTTTTATGGGACCAAATGGAATACAATTTCAACTTTTAGGATTTATAGATGACTTTCCCTAAATTTTAATTGGTATAATAAAGGTAATAAAGTCAATTTAAGGTCCATCCCACAACTGATATGAATTACATACAACCTAAAATTATGCCCAACATAAAATGAAAACTTAAACCCTATATTAGCTTCTCTCTACTCTATAATTAAAGTTCAGCATATTATCTCTTAGTTAAATTTAAACATATTAATCATTCTCTTCCATCTTATTTTTATTTTTCCAGTCTTCTAAATTATTTTATCTTTTTTGCCTTGAGCCTAAGTATGATGCAAAAGAGAGTTCTCTCACCAAGTTTAATACCAAGCAAAAATCAAACGTTCAACAAATTTTAAGCAATGTTTTCTCACCCTCTTACTTTGTTGATTGTAATCTTCTTTTGTTGTCTGTTCCCAAAAAAATAAATAAATAATGTCTTTTGTTGTTTGTAAGTACTCTTCTTTTTCCTCTTTTTTTTTTAAAAAAAAAATTAATAATATCTCACATATATATATACATCTATAAGTGTAAATATAAAAATAAATAAAAATAAAAACACACAGATACATAAACAGTATGTAGTTGAGTGCCATACAGTCCTATTTATCTATGTTAAGTTTGGTTTGTCGCACTGAAAGTGGAATAGAATGGAATTGTTTCATTGGAATTATATTTTTCATCATTTTTTTTAGTGAACTAAATTTATGCACATTCTAATGAATAACCATTTGATTCAAACTAAATTCAAATGAATCAAAAGATACTTGAGAGGCTTAGGCTGTTGCCATGAAACACTTTGTTTGGCCAGCCTTTGTTTTTTTGTTTTTTTTTTTTTTTTTTAATACTTCAATTCTATTATCTATTCTTATAGCTGAATTTTACAATAGTTTTAATAGGTCACCAAAAAAAAAAAAAAAAAAAAGTGATGATTTTCATTACATTAGGCATGTATTAGACGTTAATAATCACATTTATTAGTTATTATCATTGATAGGAACTCGTGCCTCCGCACAGCAAACATCCCATTTCTATATTATTTGTGAGAATTGACAAATTAGAATATAATGAAAATAAATAAATAAAAACAGATGGGTGCATAAATAATTAAAATTTTATCTTTCAACATTCCTTCTGTTTTTTATTTTTTATTTTTTTGGTTTTATTTTTTTGTGTGGATAAAATGACAAACAATCATTCTCATATATTACTAACAGAAACAGCATCATCATTTTTACATACTTTTTTGCAAGAACATGAGCTGGCCTTGTCAATGACCACTGAACTTTCAAAATACATAAATAAACAAACTTAGAACTATGATGCTTAATATCTCGCAACACAAAACCTAATGCCGAATCATAAGCATCTCCTCCATCCTGGAGTGCATCAACAAGAATTTGACAATCTGTCAAAATATCATCCACACCCCATTGATTCTGCACCACCTACTGCATTGCATCAAGGCAAGTTTGTGCTTCCATTACGACAAGGTAGACAACTTAAGAGCTTGGGCAAAATGTGTAATTCCTACTCCGTTCTTACAAAAACAAACCCATGCCATACCATCTTGGCGGGTTAGCTGCTGTCACAAGCCATCAATAATAAAGGTCCACCTAGGCAAGTTTGCACAAAGAGTAGAAGAGTTAGTAAGAAGAAAAAAAATAACTATCCGCCTTATCAGCCTGTTGAACAAAATATTTCTGATTGATGACTTGAATATAGCTAAGCTAAGTTCCCAGTCTTCCAAGCTTCACCAATGCCATTGCTTACTCTAAAACATAAAACACCTACACATCAAAATGATGAGAAACAACATAATAGTGGAGTGAGAATAATATTTTAAAATGTCTAATATAATCTACATCATTATTTATATGCCTTCTCAATTGGACCGAGATGAGAGTGAAAATGTGAATTGATCGATCAGAGCAAGGTGAGAGTGAAGACGTGAATTGATCAATTAGACCGAGATGAGGCAAAGATGTGAATCATCAATCGAACCAACATGAGAGAAAAGACTCGAATCGATCTACACCTTCCATATGAATCATCTGGCAGGTTCTCTGAAACGAAAGGTTTGGAAAAAAAAAAAAAAGAACAAAACAAAACAAAAAAGGGTTTACTGTGGAAAAGAAGAAAAGAGAAGAGAAGAAAAGACAGGATTGACTCAGCTCTAAATTAGAATAAGAAGGAATAGGGTTTTATTTTTAAACACAAGGTATATTATTGCAAGGAGGGAGGCCAAGGTCAATCCACTTAATTACAACCCAAAAGCCTGCCTGCCCATCCATGTTTTTCCAACCATCTCACAAAACAATTCCTTTTCAATGAGAATTACCACAAATTATATGTGCTAGTTCATAGTTTCAAAAGAAAGAGATTCATCGCCCTAATTTTGTCCCCCCAATTCCACCCCCAATGATGTGGTTAAGACCCATGTGAAGCAGTCCCACACTCCTCTCTCTCTCATCTCTAGCCCCCCTAATTCCACATTATTGGGGTTGGAATTGGGGGGCCTCAATTAGGGGGAAGTAGCATATCTCATTTCAAAAAATCATTCTCCACCATGAATGAGGAAGGTTCCCAGTTGCTTCCCCTTTCCTGTGTCAACAAAATCATTACCATCAATGCTCTTGAAGAACCACTAGCACTCTTCTTTTCAAGACTCACCTCTCCCTTGACTTTTTTAATCTCCCTCTTTGTAGCGATTAAATGGAACATGGTTTTAAAGGGAAGTTACTCCTCCATTAAAAATTCTTCATGGCAGTCTAAAGAAAGGTCAAAATCAAAAGAAAAGAAAAGAAAATATGATATCTAAACAGAAAGATACAAATAGGATTTAAGTAGCCTCCATAGTCAGAAATGAAAATTTTAATTGTCAGCCCTCCATACCTAGAGTTCAAAAGTTTCTCCAGAAACTGTAGAGGGAAAAGGATGAAGAGGCATGTCAACCATTGTTGTTAATCCACCTGTATAAACGATGTGAGAGAGAAATCGAAGGCGTACCAATGGCAGATCTCGTACCTCAGCAATAGTCATGTTCGATCATGCAATCACACGCAAAAGTAGCCCACATTGCCCACCAGCCAAGCTATATCTGCTCACTCAATACATTTATCAAAAAAACAAAATATATCTGCTCACTCAATACAGAGTCAAAATTCAATAAAATTATTGCACAGCCTACAATAAAGACTAGGTACAGAAAAGATGCTTATCCACTTTGCATATGAATATCATACATGGAATACAATGCCCATTCATTCAGTCATGAAGCTAAGCACTATTGAAGAAAAATAATCCAAGTTATCACTCAACACGATACAAAAAAACACATACTCACCATAACAATATTTGTAAGTTTTCTGAACCAATCATTTTCTCAGATTTCTGGAATTGTTATTTGCTGCAACAGAACATCCACGGTTTAGCAACAAAATAAAAGATTTCATATGGTTATTTTCATTGAACCATCTGGAACACACAATCATGAAAATCATGCCAAGAAAGGACAGTAGATTTATAAGAAAGAACACTCTTGGCTTACAAGACCAAATACCTTAGTAGCTCAAATGGAGTTTCTGCCACTAACTTGGATGGATCATGATCATTCTGGATACAACCAAGGTAAGTTACCAAAAATCCTTTGCCAATATAAATATAAGCAAGCATTAGGAAAGAAAATAATTGTGTCAAACCCCTTCTTGATCATCAAAGAGTCAAATGACCATGATGCAAAATCAAACTTCAAATTACTTTAAACCAGTTCAAACCAGTAGAGTCAGTGGAAAACACAAGCCACAAAACCTCACTACTCAAAACATCCTAAAGGCATACTGATTTTGCAAATAGTAATTATATGTTAGTGTGTAAGCAATTTTATCATTGGTACAAGAAGATACATATCAAGAAAGCATGGAAAAGAAACTATCTGAAACAGCTATAAAATAGCAGCCACAAAAAACCAGTAACCCTGAAAATATCATCTGATAGAATAGTTCAACATCGTAATCGATGAAAAACTCAAGCCTAAAAATCTGACCACTCAAAACATGGTAAATAATTTTAAATTTATGGAAGTTATCTAATACTACAACAGGAATTGCAAAGACAGCAAATTTTTTTCTGAATGCATAACATTTTGGAGGCTAAAAATTTCTCATTCAACTTGGAGCTTACCTCAAATGGTTGTACCCTTTGGTTTTTCAAGAAAGATATTTGGGATTCTAGTTTATGAGAAAGCATTGAAGCATTAGATGCCTATTAATAATAATCTGTTAGCATCTTATATTGGCAAAAAAAAAAATTCACGTTCCTAGGTGACGAGGATTGGTGCATCTCATTACCCCCTAGTTTGGGTGTTTAATCTAACTAGGTGGGGATCCCATAGGTGCCCAATCTAACTTGAAAGGGGTTGTGTCCTAGGTTATCAAAAAAAAAAAAAAAAAAAAAAAGAACGCACATTTTTAATAAACTGAACCTAATATGATAATTGCCCAAATTGAGAAATATACCTTCATAGCATAGTTATCATATCTTATCCAAAATAAGTATGAGGTAACATCATACGCCAATATATAATCTATGCCTTGCAACAACTAAAAATCATTCAAAGAACATAAACAAGCCATGAGTAGGTGTGAATATATTATATATGTATGTCTAAGACGTGGAAACAAAGTAAATGAAACTTTCACTATTTTTGTTTCTCAAAAACATGAAAACAAACAAAGTAAATGAAAACATAAACCAAACAATGATAAATTAAGAAGATTGAATACCATATACCCATTTGAAATAAGGCTTAAAATGGGGCTTTAACCAATTCTTGTGATTTCTTCATTCTTTAATATACTTTATGGGATTGGTACCTTTCACTGGATATTTAAAATTCCAAAAGGTTGGTAAGTGATGCCATTGTTCAACAACATTCACAACCCTGAATTCAAGCTCAATTGAGAGGAACAATTTTCTCATAGAATTCAAGTACAAATTATTGCTAATTTAATGCCCTGAGCACCTTATTGCACTAGCATGAAACTAGTTGACCATTTCAGTATGAAGTGGGATCTAGTCATGAGTTAATGAAGTAAAATTTTAATAGGGGGAAAGGTGTCAAAAAATAGTCTCGTGTTACACTTCAACACTAACCAATCATGATCACAAAAACTAGTGAATTACATATATACACAAACATAGCTTTAAAAAAGGACTGGAATCATGGATGATACTCCACATATAAATTCAGTACTATGGAACTCTACGAAAGCGCTGGTACATAAATAAGAGATTATCCAGCAAACAATGCAACTACAAGTTGCCATTGCACATTAACACAAAATAAACTACCAATTGAACATGACAGTTACATGAAATTTCAGAGAACAAAGGATAATTGTGCAGTACAGAAACAATCTTTGAGAAGGCACATTTCCAAATTAATTTAGAAGGCACTGATTTGACCATAACCGAAGCCAACATTTACACCATTTGTCATACCATGACGATGAAATAACATATCTATTACAAAGAGTAGTTCTAGATGTCTGTGAACCAAAAAAAAAACAAAACAAAACAAAAGATACAGTTTCGTAATTTTCATAATCAATAGTGTTAAAATTGATGTATTATTGATTGATGTATGTTATATTTATTACAATGATTCATGATTCCTATATATAGAGGAGGGTGAGTGTGTAGTAGGTGAGGAGTAGGTGAGGAGTAGGTGGAGAGTAGGTGAAGTAGGTGAGTGTGTAGTAGGTGGTAGTGGTAGGTGTGTAGTAGGTGAATTTTAACAGCCCCCGCAAACTCAAGGGGGATAGGAACTAACCAACTTGAGTTTGAAGAGAGTAACAAAACAAGAAAATACATAAAAATAAAAGAGGATAGGAGACACTGTATGGTCGTGTCAGACCGTTGGTGAAGCCACGGTATGGTGGTGTCATAACGTTGTAGAGGACACTGTATGGTTGTGGCAAACCGTTGTAGCAGATAAAGCCTGGACAGTTGACGAGGTCACACCGGACCGATGGAGAAGCTAACCGGAATCAAATGTCGGGACAGTTTAGGGGGTCATGTCGGACCGTTGGAAAAACTAACCGGAATCAATGTCGGGACAGTTTACAGAGTCTTGTCGGACCCATGAAGGAGCTAACCGGAAGGAGCTAACCGGAATCAATGTCGGGACAGTTTACAGAGTCTTGTCGGACCCATGAAGGAGCTAACCGGAATCAATGTCGGGACAGTTTACAGAGTCTTGTCGGACCCATGAAGGAGCTAACCGGAATCAATGTCGGGATAGTTTACAGAGTCCTGTCGGACCCATGAAAAGTCGCACCCTCAAAAGGTGTGCCCAATCTTTCAAAAATGCGTGCCATCAAAAGGCGTGCCAAATCCATAAAAAGGCGTGCCCATTCCATAAAAAGGTGTGCCGGACATGATGGCGAGACGCGTGACCACATTGGCTTGCGCGCCCGTTTTGTCGTCTGGCGTCAAGTGGCGCGCGATGCGCGTGTCTGCCTCGGCTATTTAACCAAGACGGAGGCTGAGGCTGAGACAAAAAAACCTGCTAAAATCCTCTGAAAAACTCTTCCTTTTCTGAGAGAGATACGCTGTAACACTCTGTTGCCCAGTCCTTCTCTGAAAGTACCAGTCGGAAATCGCTGCTTCGCTGAAACACTCAGCAACCCAAAAAACATGGCCTCTTCTTCCCGTTCAGCTACCCAGAACATGGCCTCTTCTTCCCGTGGTCTGCTCACTCTCTTTCCCGACCTCAACGAGTCTACAAGAGAGATAACTGGTGCGGTGGCCCTGGAACCTCAACCAAGCGCCGCAGGGTTTGCTCCGTTGAACTTTCCGATGCGGTCTGTGGAGCAAAAAATGGCGGTGCAAACTAATATTGAGGCCAATCAGTATACTTTGAAGTCATGTGTGGAAACCATGACTGCGGTCACAAATTTGTCGCACCGACTGCAGAGTAGGACAAATGAGGTGCAGCAGTTAAACGCCCAACTGGCTCTGCTCCAGCGCATGTATAAGGATGCGCGAGCAGAGATAAGTGTGCTAAAGGCGGAAAACAAGGAGCTGAAGCGGAAGGCCACCGTGATGTTCCGATTTGGAGGACCGCCATATGTTGCAGGGGAGGAGCAGGGAGTAGTGATGGTGCCCAGTGGCGTGGGAAACACGGAGGCAACACCGGCAAGGGCCACCCAGGAAGGAGGCAAGAAGAAAAGACCGGCGGCAGAGTAGAGAAGGGATGTCGGGGTGTGGCCGTCTGCAGAAAAGAAAACAAAGCCGTTGTGGTGTTTTTTTTTTTTTTGTTGTTGTTGTTGTTTTTTTTTTTTTTTTTTTGTGGTGTAAAATGATGATCGGGGTTGATCCGGTCATGAATAAAACGAATTTGTTTATGTTGTTTTTGTTTTGTGTTTTTTTTTTTTTTTTTTTTTTTTTGTTCAAAAGAAAAGATAAAAAATTGACGGTCAAGGAGAAGTTGGGCGGTGGAAAGAAGAAAAAAATATATATATATATATATATATATAAAAGATAAAAAATGTTTGGGCGGGTCCTACCACTAATGGAAAAGTAAGATTATTGGGGTGCAAATCAAGTTGTGTTTCGTGTTCTTTTCAAAAGATTGAAGTAAAATAATGAAAAAAGAAAAAGAAAGTTGAGTGGGGAACAGGAGTGTGTGGAAAGAATGAAAAAGAAAAAGGATGGTGGAATTGCTCAGATATGTCTTGGCCAAAAGTGTATCCAGCACCACGTGGAGAGATTCCCCAAGCAGCTCACAGAAGCAGTGGCAGGTTTCACGGGAGACAGAAGAGAAACAGATGATGTATTTTCTTCTCAGAATTCTGTCGGTTCCTCTCAAAAAACTCTGTGGACTCATCAATGGCTCAAACCACTGAAAGAATAAGATCATTTTTACATGATAACTCAGAAGCAAATCCAGGAACCAGATCAAATCCCAACAGTCTTGTTGGCTCTTCTTTTGTGGAGCTATTACGGAGCGCAGAAACCTTGTGTGGTGTGGGTCTTTAGAGAGAGAGAAACCGTGTCTCCCCCCTCCTCCAATTCTCCACAGCCCAAGACCACCGCCGCCCCCTCCGGAAAGAGCTTGGACGAGTTCACCGGCGCTGGCGCCGTCGGCAGCGTCTGTCAAGTCATTGGCGCCGTCGTGGACGTAAGGTTCGAGGAGGGCCTGCCGCCGATATGGACGGCTTTGGAGGTCCTCGACAACGCGATTCGGTTGGTTTTGGAGGTGGCGCAGCACTTGGGAGGGAAGATGGTGAGGACTATTGCTATGGATGGGACTGAAGGGCTTGTGCGAGGTCAGAGAGTTCTTAACACTGGTTCTCGAATCACTGTACCTGTGGGCAGGGCCACCCTTGGTCGTATCATGAATGTTATTGGAGAGCCTATCGATGAGAGAGGCGAAATCAAAACAGATCACTTTTTGCCTATTCATCGAGAAGCTCCTGCCTTTGTTGATCAAGCAACTGAACAAGAGATCCTTGTTACTGGAATCAAGGTGGTTGATCTCCTTGCACCATACCAAAGAGGTGGAAAAATTGGACTGTTTGGTGGTGCTGGTGGGCGTACTCGAGAGGGTAATGATTTGTACTGGGAAATGAAATCCGGCGGGCAGTCAAGGCAAGGTTGCCGCCCGCCGGAAGGCGAAGAACACCAAGAGCTTAACCTATAGCTCTGATACCATGTTAAAATTGATGTATTATTGATTGATGTATGTTATATTTATTACAATGATTCATGATTCCTATATATAGAGGAGGGTGAGTGTGTAGTAGGTGAGGAGTAGGTGGAGAGTAGGTGAAGTAGGTGAGTGTGTAGTAGGTGGTAGTGGTAGGTGTGTAGTAGGTGAATTTTAACAAATAGTATAAAACCCTACGCAGATGTGTTTGGGCTCTCATTAAGTTGTTGCAAACAAAACAAAAATTACTTTTACACAATCAATATTTTCCCATGCACATAAGTGAAAGCGCAAGGTCTTAAATCAAAGTAAACAATGCAGCAAAATATATATATAAATTACTAAAGCTCCAAATAAAAAGTCAAGAAGTCCTAGGAAATTTATAAAATAAGTCAGAGCCCATATCAAGGAGTTGGAGGAATTACTTGATTAGCTGTTATGAATACTCCTTGAAGATTCTTTGGTGTTATTAAAAAGTAAGTCAAAAACAATCATTAAAGATTAATGCTTTAAAAACATTTGAAGGTACTTATCGACAAAAAAAATATTTGCAGGTACAAATTTAACACCCAAAACAAGGGCCTCTTTTTTTTTCCCTTTTGCAAACACCTCATAATTGAAACAAGATAGGAAGCATAGACTACAAAGATAAACTGATGAAAAAAAAAAGATACAAAGATGGAGAGATCAATTTCCTGGATTCATAAACTTCCAATTTGCAGGCAAGATCCTCATGCCTTATATATTGCACTTGCATGAGAATAAACATAAGCAACAAGCTGAACAGTTCTACCAACTCTTGATCAATTTTAACTTATTTCTCAAAAGGCTATTTTGGCAAATAAATAAATTCTAGTTACAGTGTTTCGCTGACAAAGGTACATTGAGACTATTAAGTCATAAAAAGACAACCCTCCACTGAATTGGATCTACAGGTCTTCATATAGGAACAATAACAAACCAAAAGGCTCTTCCAGGTAGGAGCTACATAGGAAAAATTGCAGACAAACTAAAATTAAATGACAACAGATTGCACAAATCAAATGTTCCATTTATACTCATAAAAAATAGAATCGTGCGAGTCAGGGAGCGAATAGTACCTGGGTGGGACATCAGCAGATTTGGGTGACCTAAGTGGGATGATCAAAAGGAAATGACGAAAGACCAATCGTCAATCTAAGCACTGATCCTTGTTTGAGAAAACACAACAAAACCAGATATGATTAACGTTCTCCAAAGATTTCATAGATGAACATATAAAACTACATAAACACACATATGTAGTAAGATCATGGAATAAAGAGAAGAAATAGAGAAAAAGTGAGAGAAAAACATGGAGCAAATTTCTTAGCTACCTATTTGTGGAACAAACAAGAAAAGCTATTTAAGTCAAATACAACTCTAGATCAAAAATATTGAAGCCAAATACCTGAGAGAACTAAAAAATATAAAATAGCTCTAGAACCCATACCTGAGAGAGAAACATAATCCTAGATCAGATCCAAATCATCCAAACCAAGTTTGACTCGTCCCTATGGAAGAGACAAGCACCTAGATTACCGATGAAAATCGAAAGCTAAGTAAGAGTTTATGTAAATGGAACACAGATCTAGATCATTATTGTGTAGTGCGGTGTTTTAAAAGGCTCTAGGCGCACCAAGGCGATAAGGTCTCCTATAGCCTAAGCGCAAAGTGTGAGGTGAGGCGCAAGTAGTACAAGAAAAACAAAATTATAAAATAGGCAAACTTTTCAACATAACAAATATCTATAGAATTCCAAAAATCATAACCATTTCAGATAATCTTTAAACATAACATTCGATCTTCTAAAAACTACAAATATAATATCCAACAAAAGATATAAAGCATAACATTAAATCTTTTTTCACTTTCTGCTCTCTTTTGACTACGCTTGATCATTTTATATTGAAGAGATTTGATTCCCTGTGGGTATGCCCACAAAAAAAGCATTTAATCAACAATTGGAGTAGAAAAATAGGTAAAGCCCATGAAGCTCACACCTCGCGCCTCGAAAAAAAGCCCTCACCTTAGCGCCTAAGCTGCGCCTTGCGTATTGCGCCTTGACTCGACCTGTTTGAAGAGCAAGGCTGCGTCTAAGCTCGCCTTTTAAAACACTGGTGTAGCGATGGAAATCTCTAAATCTCGAGTGAACTCTCACAGCAAGTCCAGGTTGGACTCAATGAAGAACAAGCCCTAGAGGGATGAAAATCGAAGGAAATCAGTAAAATAAAGTGCACAAAACAAGATTTTGAGATCAAAAATAAAATGAGAAACGATTGAGATAGAAGAAGATATAATGTCTTTATCTCTGTATTTGAAACTCTACTGGATCAAAGGAAGTTTTCTTCACCAGTTGAATGCTTCTGCTTTGTACATGTAATTCTAGATGCAATGCGACAATGCTATTGAGTAGGTTATTACAGAAATTTTAAAACCTAATGCTATACATGTTTGGATTTTGGATTTTGGATTTGTCAAGGGAAAAGAAAATGAAGAGGTAGTGGAATTACTTATACAGTGGTGGGAAAACCAAAAAAACTAATACATACCAATTCATTTTCAACTCATTTTCTTACCCCAAGTATCACTTGGATATCTTAAAACTATACGGTCAATCTTGACTGGCTTCTTATAAGAGCAAATCATTTAATGGGACTTAACTTGGTTTGCAACTTAAGTTCAGCACATTCATCTAATAAATAAAATAAAAAAATCATTATTGTTGTATGCCCTAAGATGTGTGAGCATTTCAATCTCTTAGGTGAGACTTCAACTACCTATTTAGTATTTAAAATCAATGGTGGTGCTATAAATCTGCAGGCCTAATGATGTTAAGATATTTTCAGAGCTGGTTGTTGTCTGATGGAGTTCTGAGGAAACTAGAAATTCTTCTTCTGTTCAATTACATGATGTTTCAAATTTAGCACTGCCAGTTGATTAAGTTTCTATTATTAATTTCTTGATGTAACCATTGTCATTGCCATTCCTCAAATGGTTTTCACTGGTGCTATAAATCTGCAGGTTTGATGCTGGGAGATGGAGTCACCATTGTTTCTTGCTTGAGGCTTTTGAGATTGTGACGGACACTTGGACAAGAAAATCTGTTTTGCTTGATAGCCATATTAATGGTTGCACAGGGCATTTGAGTGCATTCGTGGTATGATATTATGTTTGTAACATCTACCCTAACTACCTTTACCCTCTTTGTGGTTGTTTGAGGAATTCATTTATTGTATTAGATTATGTACAAAAGCCTAAGTGGGATACCTTCAGATGTTCAGTGTCTCAATTCTCTCAACAAGTTACCTCATCCTGCTGTTATGAGAGCATGCACTCTTTTACACTGTCTATTTCAAATCTTCACAAAATGACTTATTTTGGGTATGAAAAACTAAAATCGATTGGGTTTTGGGGGTGTGCTCCCTCTAAGGTTTAGGATCAAAACCTCTTTAAGTCCTAAATTCTAAAATGGTCAACCATTATCCACAGTGCCATAAAGCCATTTGTGGCATTAGCAATCTGTCCTCTTGGTGTCTTAACTTGTAGTTACAAGGTTCAAAAATGATGCAAAAGAAAATTTTGACAATTTCTAAAAGTGCATAGTTATCCAAGCAACAAAACTATTTGAATATAAAATCTTCCAATGTTGATTAAATTATTTCCTTAATCAAATCCACAGGCAACACACGTATTTTTTTTTCTTTTTTATTTTTTTGATAAATACATCCAACACACGTATTTCTCTACTAGTCACAATCAGAAATCCTATTTACCACGTGAGAAATGGATCGAGTAGAAAAGAAAACTGTTATAACCAAGGTTCTGAAAAGCGGTTGCGGTTGCCGTAACGGTGGCGGTGGCGCGGTTGCGGTTGCGGGGTGTAAAGGCCGTAGCGTAACGGTTGCGGTAACCGGAATCGTGAATTTTTTTATTTTTCGCACAATTTGAAAAAAACTTACCGATATGTACATTTTTTTTCCATGATCATATTTATTGGGTTTTAAAATAAATATTGATCAATTTTTATAAATTTTTAAGTTTGATCCAATATATTTCATATTTTTAAATCAATATAATTGAGTTTTTTACATTTTATTTTAATAATTAATGACTTTATATTTTACAAAAAATAATCACTAACTATTATATATAAGATAAATAATGACAAAAGTAAAAGAATAAATAAAAGTCTAAATATATATATCTATATATTAATCAAGCCAAATAGATAATGATCACACTTATTATTATTATTATTATTATTATTATTATTATTATTATTATTTTCAAACAATATATAAATAGACACAAACAAAATAGTTGAATGATAATAGCTGAATAGAATAACATAGGTCTTACAACTTCAACAAATCAATAACATGTTCTTCATCTTCCCTATTCTCTCTCTCTATCTCTTGTTCCTCCATCTTCCTTCTTCTCTCTCTATCTCTCTTCCCCCATTTTCAACTTTTTTTTTTTTGTGTTTTTTTGAAAGAAACAATTCGGAACCGTTACGTAACGGTGCTTAACAGGCCGTTGCGGCACCGTTACGACTGCTATAGCAGCCGCTACGGCCGATACACCTGTGAATCTCAATCACACTGCAAAAACGGCCGTAACGGGTGGCGGTAACTACCACAACCGTTACGTAACGGCGTTACGTAACGGTTGCGGCCGCTTTTTAAAACCTTGGTTATAACCCAGCAACCATCAACGATTCACAAAACATCAGAAAATTGACTTCTAAAAATCCTGTAAACAAAAAAAGGTCAAGTGAAACTTGCAAAAATAACAGTTATCAATCATACAAACCAATATTTACTAGCTAGAACAAACTACAAAAAGCAATCTAATTTATTAATAAAGAGCACAAGACCTGAAAAAGAGACATTTAATTAGATAATATAATCAAACAACATTAAATTTGTTTTCCTCTGTTTTTATTTTTGTGATTTTCCTCTTCACATACTTATATCTATTAGAAATGTGTCTCAAGTATAATTGAACCTTAACAAATAAATAAAAGCAAACAAAAATCATTTTTTTCTCTACCAATGAAAAGCATATAAGGGAGCAAATTGTGCATATAAATGTAAACCAGAATGGAGTTAGAAGAAGCGAAATGAGCTTACAATGGAAATTGTCAAATTGAGAAGCAACCTAGCAGAAAACCTCCATCAGCAATGGCACCACATTTGCTTCTGGCAACAAATTGTGCAATGCTCAACAATTTGGCCTTGAAGAAAGTCCTGTCTCCTTCACTAGAAGATTCGGCATAGGTTTCCCAATGCTGTGTTTGGTGAGGAGATTTGAGAAGAAATTTAAAAAGAAAAATGAAAAAGTTTGGTGTAATGTGACCAGTTTCGTACACATTTTCTTTTTTTTTTCCAAATCTCTTCCCAAATTCCCGCCCAAACAACATCAGAGCCTCAAAGGTAATGATGCTAATTGCATGCTTTTAAGGATCTCCTAAGTACACGTGATAAGGGTTTTTAGGGTCTGGAAGACCACCAGTCAAGACATAACAGAAGAGAAGATCCTATTTCCCAAGTGAACTAGGCAAGACGAGGATCTTTTACTCGAAAATGATCATCAATAACATCAGCCACATCCGATGACAGTAGTGCCATAGGATCGAACAATCCTTTAGCCCTAGCCTCAGGCTTGGACTCACAAGTCGGCCCAAGTGCAGCGAGTGTGCAGTAAATGGCATAGAGGGTATCCTCTACAAACTCAGCCCTCCCAACAAATGAAGGTATGTTCCGCTGTGTTTGGCTGAGCAATTTGGAAAGGGATTCGAAATAGGAAAGAAAAAGGGTGCTGCTAGCGCCTGTCAAAATTATTTGGACTCTCTATTTTATAATTTTTTTTATTATAATTATACTCTAAAATAAAATTATATTAAAAAATATTATTAAATGAAATACCTACTTATCAATAAGAATTAATACTCTATAATATTAGACATCCACCTCCACCCCCACCCCCACCTCCACTCCCACCTCTAACTCCAACTATACGTATTCTATTCTATGTTTGTAAACCCTAAACCTATTACTTTTCATAAGCAACTAACATAAACTCTAAATCTATTATTTTTCATAATCATCTTAAATCCTGAATGTGTTATCTTCATCACCATCATCAACGCTATTGAACTTGAAAGTTTTGCTTCACTTATGTCACTGTGTAGAGCAATGGAGGAGGAGGAGGAGGAGGACAATTCTAGTGAGACCGACGTTCCATTGGTAAGTTTATCTATCTTGTGTTAACATTCTCGGTCGTTTTCGGTTGTTCTTGTTTCGTTCGAGCTGTTCGGTACTGATTTGATGACTATTAGAATTATGTTTAGTAATACAGTACTGAACATAATCCTTTCGTTCGATACACAGGTTCCGAACATTGATGCAGATAGTCAGTACTATTCAACCGAATATCATCTTCATTTTCGTCACTGTTGAACTGAACAAAACCATTTGTTTCAGGACTGTTAAAATGAACATCATTTTCTCAATTTTGAAATTACATTCACACGTGTTTTCAGGGTGATACTTCGACTAGAGGCAGTAAGGTTGATTCAGAACTTGTAATGGATTATAGTAATGAATTTGTTACTCATGAGGTGAGTCTTTGATTGTTTTACAAGTAATGTACCTTTCTTATGTGCAATAATCGGTTAGTTTAATTTATTTATTTATTTCAGATTTTCAAGAGTCGAGATGAGTTAATTCGATAGGCACGTCAAGTTGGAAGAAAAAATGGATTCGTTATTGTCGTGCAGAAATCAGATGAGGGTGGTATTCGAGGTAGAAAGCCAAGACTTAGCTTAGCTTGTGAGAGGAGTGGATCTTATAGGGACACTCGAAAAAACAGCAAGCCTAAGACAAAAAAAAGCAAGACTAACTAGTACAAAAAAATGTGAATGTCCTTTTTTATTACTGGGCAAAAAATTAGCCACAAATGATGACTGGATCTTGATAGTTGTTTGTGGTGTGCATAATCACTCAGCTGCAGAATATCTTGAGGGTCATTCTTATGCTGGAAGGTTGTCACATGAGGAAACCTCTTTGTTGGTAGACATGTCGAAGAGTATGGTACAACCGAGTGAGATATTGGTCACATTGAAACAACGTGATGATGCAAATGCTTCCACAATGAAGACAATTTACAATGCACGTCATAAGTATAAAGCTGTTGAGAAAGCTGGGAGATCTCAAATGCAACAACTATTAGGTCAGTTAGCGATGAACAAGTACATTGAGTGGCATAGAAGCTGTGGAGATACTGAGACAGTGACTGATTTGTTCTTTGCACATCCTACTAGTTTGAATTTGTTACGTGCATTTCCAAAAGTATTGTTAATGGATTGTACTTATAAGACCAATCGATATTGGTTGCCCCTTCTGGAGATTGTAGGTGTGACATCAACAGACATGACCTTTTCAGTTGCATTTGCATACCTTTAGTATGAGGAGGAGGATAATTATACATGGGCACTTGGTCTTTTGTGTAGTGTCATGGATGAAAATACTCTTCCTTCTGTTATTGTCACAGATAGAGAATTGGCCCTTATGAATGCCATATGTACGGTGTTTTCTGCAACTACAAATTTGTTGTGTAGATGGCATATTGGAAAAAATGTGCTTGCTAATTGCAAAAAGATGTTTGAGACAAAGGATAAATGGGAAATGTTTATAATGAGTTGGAATATGTTGGTTATGTCATCGTCTGAAGAAGTACACATGCAACGACTGTCTTTGTTATATAGTGAATTCAGTACTTATCAAGATGCACTTCATTTTGTTACCTCACCTTGGTTGGATACATACAAGTCGAAATTTGTGGCTGCTTGGTGTAGACGTCCCCCGAACGCCCCGGGAGGGTTAAGCTCCCGTTCTGTTCATTTGGAGTCACTACAGCTCGGACTCTTGAAATGTCAGGGTTCCTAATCTGAACCAAAGAGTCCAAATCTGGCAAATCATTTTGAGAAACTGATTTTTTGAAAAAGTAGTGCCAAATATGGACTGCTTTGCCAGATACAGAGTCGCCACCTAAATATTTTATTTTGGGAAATTTAGGAAACCCTGACTCGGTGCCAAGAGGCCACGTGTCCGTCATCACCAAAGTTGCCTCGGCTCGGGAACTTGGGTACGATTGGGGAAGGTCACTTCGTGAGCACCCCCGCTCGCCCGGTCATAGACCGGCCTCTACTAACCATGATATCTATTTTTGAAAACATTGTGAGTTCTTATTCCGGTTATTAGCCTAGTTTACTATGTGATGCTCACAGCATACAAATATAGACCGGGTCGTCCGAATTGGAACAAAACATTTCATGCTTGTCTTTGAAAATGGTTTGCTACCCGCAGGTAGGCTTGAAACATTTGATGATCTATTCCAATTCAAATAACCCAACCTTCACCCACAGGCATTCAGGCAGTTATATCAGATAAGCACATAGCCTCATGGTAAGCATGCTATTCATGGCAGTCACTCACACGCATGCAAGGATGCTAAAGCATAAAGCTTACCGAGTACTCCAAGCTAAAAAAGAAGTTTATTAGAAATCATGCATGATCCTAAATATACAGAAATGCCTAATGCAACACATGCAAAAATGCAATTATAGCAGGCTCGGCTATTCTAATATGGCATATGAAATGTTACAACTATCATGTATTCAACTTTGAAATTAAAAATACAATGCAGTTAGTATGATGCGCCGAGCCCGGTGCATGCAATACAGATGAATGATGCAAACATGCTGTCATACTGTATGCTAATTTAAACATGCCCTAATCTAACCATCGTAAGCGGATAAATAAAAGGGAGAAAGACGTAGGGTTGGAAGACATACATCACACACACGCACACTTATTACAGTTGCGCCCTCACTCGGAGGGTCCGAATAAATAATACAGTCCAAATATTACAGTCCCGAATAAAAGAATATTACAGTCCAAAATATTACAAAATCCTAATTAATTAATGAATTAACTAAGAAAGCAAATAAAACTGGCGTGCAAGCCAGGGACTGCCTTGCTTCTGATAGATGATGCATGTCCGGATTGTCTTGCGCGGAAATCCACCGGAATGCCCCAATTAGCCTCTGTTTACACCTGTTCTTGAAATGTGTGCCAAGCCCCAAAAGGTTGCTGATTCTTCGTTTTGCTGCAACAGAGAGCAGGAAAGGGGCATAGCAATGTATTTGCACAGATATATGCATGTATCGATCCTCGTGCCACCAATCACGCATACCGAGGCATGATGGCAGAGGAGTCGAAATGCACAACTCAATATAGGATGAATGCACATGAAACTACAGCTAAAACCTAACTCCATCATGGATAATCTGGAGTGTCGGCGACTGGGGAATTGAGACACATTCCGTCACTCGGAGTACGAAATGTACCTCGTTTCCCGTGCCCGGGCTAACTCCTATTCCGGACATGATGCAATATGCATGATATGCGTGAAATGCAACTAAGATACAATCCTAACATATACAATGCTATGGAAATGAAATGCCTCGAAATGCGTGCACACGGGCACGCAAACCGAG
Organism: Camellia sinensis; assembly: GCF_055761805.1. Lineage (NCBI taxonomy): Eukaryota > Viridiplantae > Streptophyta > Magnoliopsida > Ericales > Theaceae > Camellia > Camellia sinensis. The sequence continues at coordinate 167,745,024 of NC_138970.1, forward strand.
AAAATACAGAATGCACTGAAAATGAGGTGCCTCGAAATATGTGCATGCGGGCACGCAAATCGAGGCGATGATATGTGTCTCGAAATACGTGCACGTGGGCACGCAAACCGAGGCGACGACAGGTGTCTCGAAATACGTGCACGCGGGCACGCAAACCGAGGCGATGATATGTGTCTTGAAATACGTGCACGCGAGCACGCAAACCGAGGCAATGATAAATGCAATGAAAATGAGATGCCTCGAAATGCGTGCACACGGGCACGCAAACCGAGGCAATGGCGGAATATGATGAAATGACATGGAAATGACAAATGGGCTTATACCAACATGAGTGAGCCTCAGCCACACTCACATAGGATGCCGGCGGATAAAAATGGAGTGCCTCGAAATGCATGCACACGGGCACGCAAACTGAGGCGATGACAAAATATGATGAAATGACATGGAAATGACAAATGGGCTTATACCAACATGAGTGAGCCTCAACCACACTCACATAGGATGCCAGCGGATAAAAATGGAGTGCCTCGAAATGCGTGCACACGGGCACGCAAACCGAGGCGATGACAAAATATGATGAAATGACATGGAAATGACAAATGGGCTTATACCAACATGAGTGAGCCTCAACCACACTCACATAGGATGCCAGCGGATAAAAATGGAGTGCCTCGAAATGCGTGCACACGGGCACGCAAACCGAGGCGATGACAAAATATGATGAAATGATATGGGAAATGATATGCAAACATAGTAATGGGATTTCAGCACTAAAAGTGGGGGAAAACAGTCCCGAAATGAGGCGAAATGACATGAAATGCAAGGAATTGTCCCGAAATGCGAATTTAGGCACCCGAAATGGCCTATAGCTATGCCAAACATGCACAATATGGACGTGCAATTCAAAGACAGAAGCTAGACAGTCCCAAAAGATGCACTTTCACAGTTATAAACATGGCCAAACAGCAAGTATAGGTAGGGGAAAAATAGCATGCAAGAATAGGGGCCAAAAGAGGGGTAATGAAGCAAGTGGTATAAGCAAAACCCAAACTGAAAAATTTCCTTCTACAACACTGAAGAGGGACCAAAAATATGAATATTTATAGTATATGGAAGACCTCAAATCGGTATACAAATATGATAGAAATGTGATGCAAAATAAAGCTCAAAAATGGCTATAACATGAGGTATACAAAATAATCACCATGCAGCCAAAGACCCTTAACAAAACATGTAGAATGGACCAAAATAAGCACTTTTCTAGAACTGTAAAATGGCCAAAAACAAAAGCATGGTAGGCTAACTAAACATGCAAGAATGGGGAATAAAAGAGGGATATAACATGAAGTGACCTATGGAGACCCCAAACCATGAAAGGACCTAAATGAAACATGAAGTATGGACCAAAATAAGAACTTTTTCAGAACTGTAAAATGGCCAAAAACAAAAGCATGGTAGGCTGCCATTGCATGCAAGAATGGGGAAGAAAAGAGGAGTATAAAGGGAGGTACAACATGGAAGTCCCAAATGATGTTGAGCCCTTCTTCAATGTTGAAGAGAGGCTCAAAATAAGCCTCATATCAGTTTACCACATGCTCGAAAATAAATTTCTCATGGGTCAAAAATAGCATGTAAAACTATGACATACAAGAGGGTCAATGAAGCAAGTGTATCATGGAGGGCTCAAACAGGGTTGAGCCCTTAATGAAAGGTGAAGATGAGCTCAAAATAGGGCCCTTTTCAGTTAGGGCCGGAGCTTGAAACAAAAAGGAAGTGGGGCTTACAAATAGATCAAGAAAAAGGGTCAAAAGGGTAAAAGTATTACTTACCCTTGAAGACTCAAACTTTTGTTGCTTCTTGGATGAATTTGCAGCTGCTTTGGCCTTCAAGAATCCTTCCTTGTTGCTGGAAATGAGATGGTGGTGGTAGAGCTTGGTGGTGTAGAAGGAATGATGGTTAAGGACTTAGGGTTTTTTGAAGAATTGAGAGGGATGAAGATGGAGTTGAGTATGGAAGCTTGAAGATGAAGTTTTCTAACCCCAACAAAGGAGGCCACCAGCTGGTTATAAGGGTTCAAAAGGGGGTGTAAAGGTGGGAGAAAAGGAGAGGAAAACTCCCCCACAAAATATCCCCCGGATACAGATAATATCTGGGGGATATTGCCCCACAGCTGTAAAGTGCACAGTGCAAGGAACACGGCCAGCCTATCACTTTTGTTGCAGGTGGCCGGCCGGCCACAACCCCTAGCCGGCCGGCTAGGGGTCAAAAGGTTCAATCATATTTTCTGGCCGGCCAGCAACTGGGGAGGTACTCCTATGTGTGTACAACACAACCATGTGGTTGAAAGTTGGAGAAAGTGGGTCCAAGGGGTTCAACATTGGCTCGGAAAGAGGGGGTCAAAAGGGTCAAGTTGAATTACTGGCCGGCCATGAACTTTTAGGGGCCTCTCATGTGTGTAGATCACAGATATGTGGTTCAAAGTTCAAGAATGTGGGCCCAAGAGGTTCAACATTAGCCCGAAAGAAAGGGGTCAAAAGGGTCAGGTAACCTTAATGGCCGGCCACCAACTTTTAGGGGCCTCCCATGTGTGTAGATCACAGATATGTGGTTGAAAGTTGGCAACATTAACTCCAAGGTATTCAACATTAGCCCGGAAGTTGGAAAAACGGGCGCCGGGAGGCTCCGGAGGAGAGATAACTGGTTGCTGCAACAATTGCTGGCCTCCCACCCTTCAGTGACCTTCCCTGTGATAAAACAGAGGTACCTGCCAAAAATGAACGAAAACCGTTGCAAAACGAATGCTCGGGGACCAAAACACGCAGTTCGGGATCCCGAAAATGGGCTGTTAAGCACCGAAAGTGGCGTTCGACCACGAAGTGGGTTTCCGAAACCCCGGTGTCCCTCAAAAGGGAGAAAATAGGAAGTATGCCAAAAACCGGAGCAAAAGGAGATGGTTAAGCGGTCCCGAACCAAGGCACACGGCCTGACGGTTCCGAAAACCGGAAACCGGACTCCGAAATGGGCAAAATGGCCTATGGCCACAAAATGTAGCCTACGGCCACTGAGAGATGGTCTACAGGACCTCTCCCTTCCCTCAGGAAAAGAAACAGAGAAAATCGAGTCTGGTTCGCAAACCGAGACAAGGCACAGAAGAGGGTTCGGAAGTCCGGAGGCAGGGCTCACGGCCGCGACCCTAAAACTTCTGAACAAGCACATTATGCAACATCACCAAGCGCTCGATCGGTGACGTCTAAGTCTTAAGGTCGGTCAAAAATGGGGTGTCTACACTTGGACTGACACATTTATGCACTTTGAAAATTCTACAACAAATAGGTAAATACGAACATTTAAATTTACTAGTTGTTTGGTTTTTTATAACATTATTTTTATAACAGTTTATTTTCATATATAGGGTTGAGAGTTCACATGCAAAACTTAAAAGATATCTTGGATCAAGTCAAGGAAATTTTGAGTCGAATTGGACAAGGATACACAATTTACAGTGAAATAAAATCATCATTTGAGAAAAGCAAGTTAGTTGTGCAACATGATTTCAAACCTGCGCAGTTTAAGGAGCTTCGTGGTAATGTCTCAATTTCTACATTAGAGATCATATTGGTTGAGTCTAAACGAGCATCTTCTGTTGGTATTGATATTACGGCATGTGGATGTGTTGTTCGACGTACTCATGGTTTGCCATGTGCACATGAGATACCAAATTACATGAGGGAAAATCGGCCAATTCCTCTCTCTTCAGTTTGTTCATATTGGACTAAGCTTGATATGTTGAGTACCCCACACACTGTAAGTGAAGAGTGGACTTGTACACCTGAGTTAGAATTGTTTGCCAAACGATTTGAGGAAGTGGATCTAGATATGAAAAGGTTTTTGTTACAAAAATTGAGGGAGTTAGCCAAACCTGATTGTACATTTTTGATTGAGCCGGAAGTGAAGTCTAATCCACGGGGTCGGCCAAAATTGAAGATTGAGGCCTCCACTCGTCATGAGCCATCTGCGTTTGAAATAGTTGCTTCAGCACAAGATAGTTATCCACCCGGAGTCATTGCCAAGGCGAGTGTAACAACAAAAAATGTGAAAACAAAGAAGAAAGAAAAGGTACATGGTTTACTAGTGAGGTATGTAATTGTGTCATGTTGTCTACTTTATTATCTAACATTGGCATTGGCCTGTGATAGGTTCACCAGCTTCGATCATTGAATCCAAATTGCTTTTTAGAGGCATTCCATTCTGAATTGAGACGATATATTAAATACATTAAGGATGTTGCAGCAGATGACAATTGTGGGTTTCGAGCTATTGCTGGTTTGATGGGTTTTGGAGAAGAATGATGGTTACAAGTGAGAAAAGATTTACTTAAAGAGTTGCATGCGCATAATGACCACTACAGGAAATTATTTGGATCACAAGAGAGAATCGATGACCTGACCAACATCTTGGCATATTTTGAACCAAACCCTGGGTTGGACCGGTGGATGACGATGCCTGACATGGGTCATCTTATATCGTCTTTCTACCAAGTCGTTTTGGTCCACTTGTCTATGCAACAATGTTTGACATTCCTCCCTCTTAGGTCAATACCGACGTTTGTTGCCTCTCGCAAGGAGATATGTATTGACTTTGTCAACAACAACCATTTTGTTCAAGTATTGGTTTCTAATATTTTTGTACATTCTAATATTTTTGTACATTCTTGTATATTATAACGACAAATTTCTTAATAACGACAACATTTTTGTACATTTTAATTTTTTTTTATTTTTTTTTGTAGCTCATTTTGGAGCCTAGTCATCCTATTCCACCCATAGCAACTAACTGGCGGAGGTACCATGACCCTTGTGCAGTAGGCTGGGAGGTTGCATACAGTTCCAGAGTGCAACATTTCAAATCACTCATCAATCTAGACGTCACCACAATTGAAACAGTAGACCTGGATGAGGACTAATGTCATATGAGTGAGCTAGGAAATAGAATTAGAATGGATTTCAGTTATGTAATTTTTTTTGTTAAACTAACTTAGAATGGAAAAGAGCGAATTAGAATGGATTTAAGTTATGTATTTTGAATGGATTTAATTCATGTTATTTTCTTTATTCTAATGAATTGGAATGGTAAACATTGAATTGAAATGAATGTTATTTTCTGTGTTGTACTGAATTAAAGTTGATGAAAAAAGTGAATTGGAATGGATTCAAGTTACACAGTGATGAACCATATATGTTCGGTATTACAGTGATAAACGAAGACCATCTGTTCGGCATTAGAGTATTCGGTTAGTCAATAATGAACAGAAAATTCATGTCTATTTATTAGTCCAGATTTGTTTATTCAGTGATGACCATAAAGCAATAAACTTATTAATATTTGAAACAAACAAACTATCAAACCATCCAATCATTTCAAACCATCAAACCAATTCAAACCATCAAACCATCTAAACCATCAAATGTTCGGCATTACAGTGATAAACTAAGACTACCTGTTCGGCATTACAGTGCTGAATAAGTCAGTTTTATTCGGTTCTACAGTGCTGAACAATGAGGATTTGTTCGGTTAGTTAGTGATGAACAGAAAATTCATGTTTATTTCCATCTTTATTTATTCAGTGATGACCATAAAGCAATAAACTTACCAATAGTTGAAAAAAACAAACTATCAAACCATTAAACCAATTCAAACCATCAAACCATCAAACCAATTCAAACCATCTAAACCATCAAATGTTTGACATTGCAGTGATGAATAAGTCAGTTTTATTCGATTTTACAGTGCTGAACGAGGAAGATTTGTTCGGTTAGTTAGTGATGAACAGAAAATTCATGTTTATTCATTAGTCCAGATTTGTTTATTCAGTGATGACCATAAAGCAATAAACTTACCAATATTTGAAAGAAACAAACTATCAGACCATCCAACCAATTCAAACCATCAAACCATCTAAACCATCAAACCAATTCAAACCATCAAACCATCTAAACCATCAAAATAATTCATTGAGTGCCCAAAAAGGTATGGTAAAGTCATATACAAGCCTAGCACCATCAAAAAGTCTAATATATAGTAAAGTGTTATCTGACATTTGTTATACTTGTGTCTAACACCATCAAAAAGTCTAACACATGTTTGAGACTAAGATTTCAAAATACACATTCAAAACATTTGAACCCAACAAATACTAAAGCCTAAGACGTTGCTCCATGCTTCCTGCGACGAGTGTACACCAAGTTCTCTGATGGTGTGTGTTCTTCAGTGGACTGTTGGCCCTCCAAGACTTGTGTTATCTTCTTCATGGCATTGCGTAACATATCTCGGGTGGGAGCTGCTTCATTGTATCCAATTTCAAGTATTGAACGTGAAATGCTTAAGGCACTGTCAATGCGCTGCAAACAATAAAATAAAACTTAACAATTGCCTTAAACAAAATATATATGAAAATGAAAATGAAAATGGTAAAAATTGACATACGAATTGAAGTTCACGATAATCAGCTAATGTCTCTGTGCGTGGATTATACTTAGAACGATGTGTCGGGTTTTGAACTTGCACGTGTGAAATGGAAGTAAACCAGTCCAAGTAACCTGGCACACAATCCCATGGATGCAAGACTAGAACACTACGACCTATCTCAGACAACAAGTGATTTTCCCAACTCTCCCAAATCGTATCCAAGTATTTATAGGCAATGATGTACTGTTTTGCAGTGGATCCTCTAGAGGCTCGAACTGGAGCAAGCGGAGGTGAGGGAATAATTTGCACCCTACCAAACTGTCTCAGTACCCTATCTGGATGGTATGGTTCAACAATGTGCATACATTTTAAGCATCCACTCTAGTAAACAACATCAAAAAAAGGATGCTCAATACGGTTATCATGGTATGGATCCCAAATAACCTACAATAGTAAAAATTTTATATGTAAGTTATGAATTAGATTGAATAATAAAAAGTAATATGTACATACATTGACATAAGATTGACACTTACGTCATGGTCCTCTAATCTGTCGAGGTCCTCTCGCAACCTTTGTAAAATAGACGTTGACGAACCAGATTGGGTGCGAGAAATCTAACAAAAGACACGAGGCTGATCTTCTTTATAGTCCAAATTGGGGTGGGGTCTAGCACCAACAAAATGCTTGTAAATCCAAGCTTCCAGCAATGTCATGTATCCCGCCATCTGTTTTACGGCATACCTTGTGGCAGTACCCAATTGCCGGTATAAAAAAGCCAATGCGGCTGCACCCCAAGCATAAGAAGCAACCGATCGCAAATCCATAAGAAAAGACAAATACACTACCAGAACACGTGTGCCTGTCTTGTCTGCAAATAAGGTACAACCTAACAAATATAACAAATATGCCCTAGCTGCACACTCAATGGTATTATCATTGTCCGCATCAGACACTGACCCAAACCGTTGTCTCAACCATTCTACCTTGATAGACTGGCCCCGTGCTACCTTCAATGCTACATTCACGTCATCTATTGTTACTCCGAAAGCCTCAACTAGCAGATTTGCAGCGTCAACATTTGATAACTTCTTGCAAGAGACTGATTTACCAATCACTGGAATCCCTAGAATTACACTAACATCATCTAAGGTTGGTGACATCTCACCAAATGGTAGGTAAAACGTGCTTGTCTCTGGCTGCCCTTTGTAGAAAGCCATCTTTCTACAAAGGCCGAAACTACAACTTTGTTTACAAATTTGTAGGAGCAACTCACTAAAGAAATCAACCCCGAATCCTTAATTAAACCATGAAATTTGGACTGTTCATTATCTTCCAAGTTGAATGACCATTCTCCAACTTTAAAACCATGATTTAAGCATTTAAGTATTCCACGTTCCTGCAACATAGAATAAAAACAAGAAAAAAGAAAAAAGAAAAAAAAAGAATTAGTAAAGTTGAAACAAAATTTGAAACATTAAATTAATGTACGACAATGACTTACATCATTATGCCAAATTTTGGCTGCTATGTGACAATGAAAACTCTTCAAAATTGAAGGATCATATGGCCCTCCAGGAAAAGGTCCAGTAAAATCTTCATTAACTTTTTCAGTTGTGTCTGCTGGTTGGTCTTCATAGTCACCCATGTCTGTTGGTTCATCACCTAGATCATCACCCATGTCTGTTGGTTCATCACCCATATCTATTGGTTCATCCCCCAAATCATCACCCGTGTCACTCACAGTAAATTGATTGCCCTCATCGTTTTCAACCTCAACCGTTTTTGCTCGAGCAGCACCAATGTCATTCATGTCATGTTCATTAAATCCACTACCTTGATCCTTAGTCTTACGAGTGCGTCGAGGTCTCTTAGCCACTTTTTGAGAAAGTATAACATTACGTCTCCTAGACGCTGTTGGGCGATCTCGAGCAGTTTCCACTATAGCTGTCCACCAAGTACAATTAGATGTAATGCATTAGAAGCATGCCAAGAGCAAGGCCATCAAAAACAAAAACAAAAAAATCCTAAATAAAATTATAGACAAAAACAAAGCTTTCCCAAAAAAGTGCAAAAATTTGAAAGCCTAAACAATTAGGAATTTGGTATTAAAAACAAAAGGCTTATTGATTATGACCTATTATTCCATCTTGAGGGATACTGCCACTGTACATACTGGTTAGGGGCTTGGAGGGTTGCATATTTCTCCTGTGTGCTGAATATAGTAAGCAACAAAATTTATGATGTTCACTAACTGGTTGTTATGCAGATTGTTAAGCTGGCTATACTGTAGGGATGGTGAGTTGAGTGACAGTGAGCAAAGACCTAGGCATGAGAGGACAGGGTGTGGAAGGTTGAGTGACCTAAGGCACTATATCATTTCTAACTTTATCTTGCTGCAGGTTCTGAAAGCTGGTATAAATACTAGGGAGTTATTTGTTGAGGGCCTAGTGAAGAGAGGATACATTTTTGGAATCAAGTCTTTTATTACTTCTTATATTATTTTTCCTGTCTCTTTGCTGAGTGAAATGGCTTTAATGAGGGTTGAGTATGTTAGCTCAGGAAATAGGGAGATTTGTTGCAGGTTTTCTTATTGTTGTGGGTTGAGTGACTTAGCCTACAAAATGTGTGTGTGTGTGCATGTGTGTGTGGGTGTGTGGGTGTGTGTGTTGAAATGGGGTGGTTCAAGTGTAGGTCAACTGGACAATTCTGGGAGCAGCTTTGGGCTGTTTATTTCCTACTTGATTGCGTGTTATGCTGTTTCTTTGTGGGAAGAACTTCACCCTGATGAAGGATATGGAGGTGAATATGTTAAGTGTGAGAAGCATTATTTGGTCTATAGCTTGGGCTTGCTTGGGCTTTACTGCTAAATGCAGGTATGTTATGCAGATAGAATAGATAGATGACTTAATTAATATCCTTAACTAGCTTACTTAAATTAGCTCACACAATTCAAATTTCAATAAGAATCAAGTATACTATAATAACTAACAACAAAGTAAGAATCAAATTTAATAGATAGATGACTAAATTAATATCCTTAACTAGCTTACTTAAATTAGCTCACACAATTCAAATTTAAATAAGAATCAAATTTAAATTAATACCTCCATTCTACAAAGTATCTCAACCCTGCACAAGTTCTCAAGTTCTAACTGACAAAAAATTTAATACCATCCCTCTAAACATACATGGACAAAAAAAATGTGACTATAAACTTGAAGTTTAGGGATTTGCTTTAGCATTATTTTCTGATTTTTGATTTATTGGGTTTTATTAGGATTTATTGTAGTTTTTTTTTTGGCAACTATTACTGAGGTTTCCTAGGATGATATGTAATAGGTTTTGCAAACTTGGCTTAGATATTGATTAGTTGAGTTTTTTGATTTGGGATTGATTCACTGTTTCCTTTTTCCCTCTACTTTCTTTCTTTATTCACTTATCTTCTTGTCTATACTTTGTTCTTCTTCTCTACTGTCATTCCTTCTGTGCTACATCATTAATTCTTTTAAAGGAAAGCTATATACTATTATTTTAGAGTTCGAAGGTGGACAAGTTTATTTTAATATGTTCCACCATCCATGATGCAAATTAGCATTAGGATGGTAGTGATTCTGTCTGACTTAAATAATATGATCTCCACTTGGTGGGTTCATGATATCATTGTCCCACCATAATTTTTTTGGTCAATAACAAAAAAAATTCATTAATAAAAAAGTAAGAACATGGAATAAAAAAATAACAATAAAAAGGAAACCATAAGGACAAGAAGTCCCCAGCAAAGAAAAAACAAAAGAAAAATATCCTGATCTACGAAAAACCTTCCAATCTCTAGAAATAAAAAAATAAGGGAATCTCCTTTAAAGGAAGGAGATATTGAAACCCAAATGAAGCCAAGTAGTGAATCTTCTCCCATAATCCCTCCAAATCATCACTTTTCCGTTCAAAGATTCTATCATCCCCTGTTAACCATATGACCCACAAAACTGAACACACAACACAATTACAAAGATCCTGAGCTTTGTCACTTGAACCAAAACCTCTTAGATCAACACAAAACAAATGAACACAAGAAGAAGGAACTACCCACTCCACCTCCACCAAGCGAATCACCCTCCACCATATCATTGTCCCTCCACATTGAAAGTTGATAAAATCCTTAAAGCCTTTGTGAACTCACGTTGTTACCACTTTGATCACAATATGGGATTAGTTTTTCTTTAAGCAAGGCTACTTGAGGAGATTTACATTTTAAGTGACAACACTTTAAAATTGAGGATTAGGTTGGGCAGGTTTACCTAAAAACTCAAGCTTATTGTTATCCTGACTTAGTATAAGGAGAAGTTGATAGTAATACTCTTCTCTCATGCTTAGTATATTATTCATAGTCACTTCCAAGCCTGAAGAGTTGTTACTTTAGTAACTGAGAGTTATGGTAAAATCTTTAGTGAGGGACTCAGGCCATATAAACAAGAATCTGGAGAATTTTGCATCGAATTTTAGGTTTTTCTAATTGGATCGGTGGCATTGGATACAATGTAGTGGTTAGGTAGAATTCTTATAGTACCCCCAAATGGTTGCCACAAGGTGATATTAAGTGTTAGAGAGCCTGGTGGGGTTGAAAGTATGAGGTTTGCAAATTGTTAAATTTACTCAAAATGGGACAGTAGGAGCCCCTTGAAAGCATGATTATGTTTGAACACTCATATCATGTCTTCATGCACTTGATATGTCTATATCTATTTAACAATTATATGACAGTGTTAATATACTTTTCTTAGGTAAGGATAGATGTCAGAGTTTGAATTTAATATGTAAAAAAATTAAGAACAATATGGAATTTCAAACAAAGAAACTACAATTATAGTTATTATACTTTCTTATATCTCTTTTTTCCTCTTCTTCTCACCTCTTCATCATCCTCATTTTCCAAACAAAATTGAACTCACTCTGAAAGTCTGATCTAAAAAAGAAATTAGATATGTAGAGCCCTTATTTCAAAACAAATGGATTGTTGTTAAACCCTGAAATTAATAAATAAATGAAATATTTGAGATGGGGAAATAGATTATAATTGAATCTACAATTTCCTATTGTGATTTGTAATTCCCAAAATCAATAAATCCAATCCGTAAAGTGTTACCAGGCCTAAGGTTCAAACCAAAAATGACCAAAGCAACAAAATTCTGTTTTAACACTTTCAAAGTTCAAACAAGAATAACAACACTAAGTCATGTTTAACAGGGAGTTTCTTTTTAATTTCCTTAACAAGCCCAAGGTTCAAACCAAAAAAAGACTCGAGTAAGAAAATAACACTGGGTCATTGTTAACACTTTTCCACGAAAGTTCTTTTTTTAATTTCATTTTCAAACTATCATGAGATTGTAGGACAATCTTCACTATATATAAATAGATTAAATTCTGTTGTGTACAAAACAACAACAAGAATATAAAGAAATAAAGAAAATGAGAGAATTTGTTTGATTACAAAAACCCAAACTTGAAATAAAAAGAAATAAATAAAAAATAGATTTTATTTTGTTACAAAAACAAAATTAAAATCTAATTAAATAAACAAAAAAAAAACAGAATAAAAATTAGACAACTTACTTGGTTAATTTCTTTTGAATAACTATCTGATCAAGTCCAGTGTCTAACATTGTGTCCTTAAGACAGATTCGTCCTCTCCACGTTGCTTTCAGAATCTGGACGTCTATCTCCCAGGATAAAATGATCTATCAACGAATAAAAGCAGCACTACAATTTATTCATTCGTCGAACACACTAAGTATTTATACTCTCTGTAGCAAGAACTTAATGCAAAATGAAGAATAAATTTATAGCAGAAGATGGAGTACGAAAATTGGAGTATTTTTCCAAATGGGGGGACTTAGTCTATTTATAGATAGATTGGTGGCTTTCCATTTTGAATTAAACAGGTACTGTACCTGTTCAATTTGAATTAAACAGATACAAAACTGTGTAGGCACTGTTTGGTTTGAAATTCAAACAGATTTAGAGCTGTTGGGTTCAAAAAACGGAAGGGCCCTGTTTGGATGTACAGAAAAAACCGAACCAGATTATTTCCGGTTAAAATGGATTTTATTTTACCAAAAAATAAAAGTAAATTCAAATATTTTTTGCCCAAAAAGATTAGTATTGGGCCGAACAAGCCCAACCCAACCACACACCACACACCACGCACCCGCGCCCAAGCCCAACCCAACCACACACCACGCACCAGCGCCCAGGCCCAGGCCCAGCCCAGCCCGCTTGACCGACCGGACGGACGGACGGACGGCGGCGGCGCGCGCGCGTGTGTGGTGATTTTTGGGTCCAATGGGTCTAGCCCATTTTGCCCATAACCTCTCCCTCTAAAACACTTGGGTACCCCTTGGGGCACACCCCAAGTACCAAACCCATGCCTTATAAACCCTTTCAAAACTTCCCACCAAATCAATGTGGGACAAGCCATTTTACAACCTTAAGGAATTTCCACCAAAACTCCATTTCCATGGAGCACGCTTTGGCTTCAATTTCCCATTCACTCGGTAATGGTTTTGAGCAACCAAATATACCACGTGAATCACAACGCGGCATAGAACGTGTTACCACTTTGACCCGAGTAAATCGACGCTCGGGGCCCACTTAAAAAATAGACCAAACTTGAGAAAAAATTCTGGTTTTACCCAGAATTTTTCTACCATTTCCAACAATCCCCCACATGAATGGAATTTGATGACAACGGAAATGCAACAATATGCAGACTTGAACGAAAGAGTATAAGTCGAAAATATCTTGCATCAGGATAGGTAGTTTTCGGCCTTGAACCTTCCCTAGTGATAACCTATCAGACTTACTGGCTAACCAATGGACGCGATGCCTTGAATTGTTCAGCCGTTTGTGTAAGCCAAGACAATAGATTTCACACAAAATATCTTCTGACACATCGTGGTTCTCACTGTTGTGTTCATTTTGGCCTTGAACGCACCTGGTTTTCATGAGTATTTCTAGAGAATGTAGCCTTTTTCATTCTCATAGAACCGGCCCCAGTTCAACACTCATATAGGTGATTCTTATTGTGAGTATCTCCTTACACTCGTCTTGATTTTATGCCTTAATCAAGATATAAGTAATCATTAAAAGCAAAGCTTATCCTTATACCCATGCAGACAACATATGTTGCAGATATCACTCTCACCATAGGAATGGGTAGGAATTTTAATCCCTTGGTGATTTCTAGCGAGCCATACATAACTTAGTTGTCCCTTTAAACTTAGTTCTTGGGATCTCTAGTCATATAAGTAGGGTTACCATTATGACGACTCTTATGTAATAGGCTTTAATCCCATCCCCTTTGATGAACTATACACTAGCTCTTTTGTCAAACCTTTTGTTAACAGATCCGCAATATTCTCTTTAGATTTTATATAATCTATTGAGATTATTCCGTTTGACAACAATTGCCTTACGGTATTATGTCGACGACGAATATGTCGTGACTTACCGTTATACATGTGATTCTGTGCCCTGCCTATTGCAGATTGACTATCACAATAAATGCAAATAGCTGGCACAGGTTTTGGCCACATTGGAATGTCTTCTAAGAAGTGACGAATCCATTCTGCTTCTTCTCCTGCTTTGTCCAACGCAATGAACTCGGATTCCATTGTGGATCGTGCGATGCATGTTTGTTTCGTGGATTTCCAAGAAACAGCAGCGCCTCCTAGAGTAAAAACATATCCACTTGTGGATTTTGAATCTTTAGTATCCGATATCCAATTTGCATCACAATAACCTTCAAGTATTGCTGGATATCGAGTAAAGTTCAAACCATGATCACGGGTGAATCTTAGATATCTAAGAACCTGAATGATCACTTTCCAATGGTCTTCTCCGGGGTTACTAGTGTGCCTACTCAATTTACTGATAGCATAAGCTATATCAGGACGAGTACAATTCATTAGGTACATTAGACTTCCAATGATTTGGGAGTATTTTAACTGAGACACTGCATCACCTTTATTTTTCGATAAATAAAGGTTGACGTCTACAGGTGTTCTAGCTAAATTTATATCATCCTTGATAAATTTACCAAGAATTTTCTCAATATAATGTGATTGAGATAAAGCATATCCGTCAGATGTTTTAGTAATTTTCATTCCTAATATAACATTTGCGACCCCCATATCTTTCATATCAAATCTTTTGTTAAGCATCTGCTTAGTTGATTTGATCATGTTTTGACTGCTTCCTATGATAAGCATGTCAGTCACATAAAGACAAACTATGACATATCCTTGGTCAGTGTTTTTAACATAGACGCATTTGTCACATTCGTTTATCTTAAACCCATTAGTAAGCATTGCATGATCAAATTTTCCATGCCATTGCTTAGGTGCTTGTTTTAATCCATAAAGGGATTTTACAAGTCGACAAACTTTCTTTTCTTGCCCTGATACTACAAACCCTTCAGGTTACTCCATATAGATCTCTTTATTTAGATCACCGTTTAAGAAAGTTATCTTAACATCCATTTGATGTATTTCTAAATTAAACAACGCTGCTATAGAAATAAGCATGCGAATGGATGTTATTCTTGTCACAGGGGAATATGTGTCAAACTAGTCCAGACCTTCCGTTTGTCTGTAACCTTTAACTACAAGTCTTGCTTTATACTTGTCAATTGAACCATCTGCTTTCATTTTTCTCTTGAATATCTATTCATATCCAAGAGGTTTAGAACCTAGTGGAAGATCCACCAATTCCCAAGTATGATTTTGCATAATGGATTCAATTTCATTATTAACAGCCTCTTTCCACAAAGGTGCTTCAGGACCTGTCATTGTTGCCTTAAAGCTTCGAGGTTCATTTTCTAACAAGTATGTCAGAAAATCTAGACCAAAGGATTTTGATGTTCTCGCTCTCTTACTTCGTCTAGCTTCATCATCAATTAAATCCTGTTGGTCGAGACCATTACTAGTCTCTTGTGTTTGATTGTCATTAGTCTCGTGACTTTGTGTACAATCATAAGTTCTTTTCTGTGAACGTAATTCCTGTCCTTTCTTGTAAGGAAAGATATGTTAAAAAAACACAGCATTCCTTGACTCTATAATAGTATTCACATTTATATCAGGTATTTCTGATTTATAAGTCAAAAACCGATATGCACTACTATTCTGAGCATAACCAATAAACACATAGTCTACTGTTTTTGGTCCAATCTTAGTCTTTTTAGGAACAGGAACTTCAACTTTCGCCAAACACCCCGACACTTTTAAGTATTTGTAGGAAGGTGGTCGATCTTTCCACAATTCATAAGGAATGCTTTTGGTTTTCTTGTGGGGTATTCTATTAAGAACATAATTAGCAGACAATATTGCTTCCCCCCACAATTTCTGTGGTAAGCTTGAACTTAGTAACATGGCATTCATCATTTCTTTTAGGGTTCTATTCTTCCTTTCAACAATTCCATTTTGCTGTGGAGAATAAGGGGCTGTAGTTTGGTGAATAATGTCATGTTGTGCACAAAATTCATTTAATGGTGCATCATATTCACCACCCCTATCACTTCTAACCATTTTAATGGTTTTACCAAGTTGATTTTCAACTTCTGTTTTGTAGAGTTTAAACATTTCTAAGGCTTCATCTTTACTTCTAAGTAAATAAACATAACAATATCTTGTGCAAACATCAATAAATGTTATGAAATACTTTTTGCCTCCTCTAGATTGAATAAATTTTAGATCACATACATCAGTATCAATTAATTCTAGAGGTTTGGTTTTTCTTTCAATCGATTTAAACGGAGCCTTAGTTAGTTTCGCTTCTACACAAATTTCACATTTATGATTAGGATTAATTTCAAACTTTGGTATATAATCTAAACCAATTAATCTACGCAAAGCATCAAAATTCACATGTCCTAATCTACCATGCCATAAATTTGACTCAAGAATATAAACAAAAGATGTGTTATTCTTATTCATAGCAACTTTCGGTACAACTGTCATTACATTCAACTTAAAGAGACTATCACTCATGTATCCCTAAAACCATTTTTCTTAACAAAGAACCATTTTTACTTAACAAAGAACCAGAAACTAAATTCTTCCGGATGTCAGGTACATGCAGTACGTTGTTGAAGTTCAGTTCTTTCCCTGATGTCATCTTCAAGATAACTTTGCCTTGTCCAGCCACAGTAGAAGTAGAAGAATTTCCCATGAAAAGTTGTTCACCATTTGCAGCCTCATTGTAGGTAGTGAACATCATCTTGTCCGCACAAATGTGACGAGTTGCTCCAGTGTCAACCCACCACTCTTTGGGATTTCCAACCAAGTTAGCCTCAGACACCACAGCAGAGAGGTTGATGTCATTCACTCCGTCAGAGATGTAATCCAATTCTGTTACATTGGTCTGATTGGTGGTCTTCTTACTTGTACTTCCATGATCCTTCTTAGGCCAGTGGCAGTCAGAAGCTCGATGTCTAGTTTTGCCACAGTTATAGCATTTTCCTTTGAACTTCTTGTTGCTATCGCCTTGTTTAGGACCATCTCCAGTAAACTTCATCTTTTTGTTATGTGGTTTATGAACTTGTTCAACCACATTAGCCTTGGACCCAATGGGATTTTTCCCATTCCTCTTTTCAGCCTTTCAGTTATCTTCCTCAATTCTTAATCTTACAATCAATTCATCCATAGTCATCTCTTTGCGTTTATGTTTTAAATAATTTTTGAAATCTTTCCAAGCCGGTGGTGACTTTTCCACTAAAGCAACGACTTGGAATGACTCGCTAAGAGACATACCTTCTGAATGAATATCATGCAAAATTATTTGAAAACTTTGAACTTGAGATATTACCGTTTGGGAGTCTACCATAACAAAATCCAGAAATTTACCGACGACAAATTTCTTCGTGCCGGCATCTACTGTCTTGTATTTCTTCTCCAAAGAATCTCACAATTCTTTTGCTGTTTTCAAAGGACTGTATACATTATACAGCATATTGTCAAGGCCATTTAGAATGTAGTTTCTGCACAGGAAATCTGAATGTTTCCAAGCATCTACAACGACAACAACTTGCCGATCACTTTCACCCTCTTTAAGTGCTGGAGCCTTTTCATGGAGAAACCGAGCCAAATTAAGAGTTGTAAGATAGAACAGCATCTTCTGCTGCCATCTCTTAAACTCAGTACCGTTAAATTTTTTCGATTTTTCTCCATGATTGATTGGTACATGAACATGGTTCTAGATTGGTGTTGGTGTAACAATAGGAGTACCACTACCAGATGCAGTTTCAGTTGCAGTAGCCATAATCTCTGATTACAAAAATCAGAAAAAATTAAAACACAAATTAATTTTCTAGTTACTAAAACCAGAAAATAAATTTATAATACAAAAGAATTTTATTTTCCTTGTTACTAAAACTAGAAAAATAAAATATCACAATAATTTTCTGTAACACAATTAATATTCTGCAATTGTTAATGACACCAGTATATTACTACTTAATTGTCAAAGAAAAGAGACAGTATATTACTACTATCTGTCAACTAGCATAAACACTATTTGTTTTTCCAACCGAATATGTATTATGAAATCACAGAAAATTAAATACAATGAAGATTCCAAAAAGGTTCTGTCTTAAGATTGTAGGACAATCTTCACTGTATATAAATAGATTAAATTCTGTTGTGTACAAAACAACAACAAGAATATAAAGAAATAAAGAAAATGAGAGAATTTGTTTGATTACAAAAAACCAAACTCGAAATAAAAAGAAATAAATAAAAAACATATTTTATTTTGTTACAAAAACAAAATTAAAATCTGATTAAATAAACAAAAAAAAAACATAATAAAAATTAAACAACTTACTTGGTTAATTTCTTTTTAATAACTATCTGATCAAGTCCAGTGTCTAACACTGTGTCCTTAAGACAGATTCGTCCTCTCCACGGTACTTTCAGAATCTGGACGTCTATCTCCCAAGATAAAATGATCTATCAACGAATAAAAGTAGCACTACAATTTATTCGTTCGCCGAACACACTAAGTGTTTATACTCTCTGTAACAAGAACTTAATGCAAAATGAAGAATAAATTTATAGCAGAAGATGGAGTACAAAAATTGGAGTATTTTTCCAAATGGGGGGGCTTAGTCTATTTATAGATGGATTGGTGGCTTTCCATTTTGAATTAAACAGGTACTGTACCTGTTCAATTTGAATTAAACAGATACAAAACTGTTTAGGCACTGTTTGGTTTGAAATTCAAACAGATTTAGAGCTGTTGGGTTCAAAAAATGGAAGGGCCCTGTTTGGATGTACAGAAAAAACCGAACTAGATTATTTCCGGTTAAAATGGTTTTTATTTTACCAAAAAATAAAAATAAATTCAAATGTTTTTGGCCCAAAAATATTAGTATTGGGCCGAACAAGCCCAATACAACCACCAAATCAATGGGTCTAGCCCATTTTGCCCATAACCTCTCCCTCTAAAACACTTGGGTACCCCTTGGGGCACACCCCAAGTACCAAACCCATGCCTTATAAACCCTTTCAAAACTTCCCACCAAATTAATGTGGGACAAGCCATTTTACAACCTTAAGGAATTTCCACCAAAACTCCATTTCCATGGAGCACACTTTGGCTTCAATTTCCCATTCACTCGGTAATGGTTTTGAGCAACCAAATATACCACGTGAATCACAACGCGGCATAGAACGCGTTACCACTTTGACCCGAGTAAATCGACGCTTGAGGCCCACCTCAAAAATAGACCAAACTTGAGGAAAAATTCTGGGTTTACCCAGAATTTTTCTACCATTTCCAACAGAGATAATCCACACGAGCTCTCAAGGTATATATATATATGTATCCACACTTGTTCAATTTTACAAAATGCCCTTATCCACACTTGGTCATTACATTATAATATTAGGGTTTTGTGTGGTTGTGGTTTTGGTTGGTAAATGGTTTTTTTGTTTGTGTGGTGATGATTAATTGAAGAGAAAAGATAAATAAATTATACCTTTAATGGTAGATGAAAAATTTTATAGCAGTAAATCATACCTTTGATGGTAGATGGAAAATTTTACAGCAATAAAGTGTTGAATTTCCGAAATGGGGGGTCCAAAGCACACTTTCGGAATGGAATCAAGCAGCACTTTCGGAATGTCCCAAGCACTTTCGGAATGGAATCAAGCAGCAAAATGAATTCAATCGATTTGGAGAAGATGAACACAGTGGTAGACCGACAGTCACGAAGGAGAGGTATGAAAATTAGGTGGGTGTGCATTTGATTGTAAAAATATTATGAATAGGGGTAGATTTGGTAATAAGTGAGGTGTCCAAAAAAATATTATTAAAATTTAGAGTTTAAGGTTGGGGTCCAAAGAAATGGGGGGTCCAAAGAATTTTGACAGATGCTAATAGCAGCACTCAAGAAAAAAGGGCGTGAAATTAGGTCAATTGTAAATATTCTTTATTTACATTTTACCTTTATTTTTCCTTTCCTTTACTAAACCCATTTTTGAATCCTCCAACCAAACACAATGTTAGAGAACTGAACCCATACACGTGTCCACGTTGAAAGAGAAGATTTCGTCCTCCAAGGTTATAATGAAGATCTTTCTATTTTTTTTTTTTTAAGGTAATAAGGAAAGTTAAGCAATAGAAAAAGAAAAGAAGAGAGAGGATTAATCCCTCTCATATATAATTCCAACCATATCAGCCACTAGAATGGGCCTTAACAAAATAGGAGGGTCTTCATAGATCTTCAAATCTTCCACTTGGTTTTCTCCCATATAAGCAAGGGCATCTGCGCACTGATTAACTTCTCGAAAAATGTGTTTGATAATGCAATCCATACGAGAAGTACGGAATTTAATGTCTTCTATAAGAGCACGGTAAAGGCAATTTGGATGAGCTCAGCTCTTTCATTAATGCAGTCCATACAAGATCTTTCTATCAACCAAAGCATGGCTAGTGAAGTTAACGTTCATGGGGGGTCGGGGAGGATAGACCACCTATTAGAGTCCAAATCAAAGACCTCAAATCGCTATAAATTCATAAAATCGTAATCGAACACCACGTAAGTTGCAATGGCATAGATCTTCTTGTAGGCTACAAATGCATAAGGATTCGGCTTCCCGATAATCATTGCAATACCAAGATTTAGACTTGTGAGTGATTCTCAATCCTCATTAGCCTTTAGTGCTTGGGCAATGGCAAAGGCCCCTTTATCTCGTATTTCATTAAACCCTAACTGAGCGAAGTCAAAGCTTCATTAACCACTTTCAGGGTTTGAGCCAGATGGATGGCGCCATTATCTCGAAGAAAGCTTTGAGCTTTCTTCTAATGCCATCTTCGATTTGTTTTTCTTAGTGAAACTGAAACCCTAGTTCTTCTTCAAGTAAAACCCTTGTAGTAGCCTCGTGTTTTTTTTTTCGATCAAGAGCGTCGATTAGAGAGGTAATCGATGTATTGGGGGGCATGTCTATACATATAGATACAAAATTGGGATTCAAGGAAAGTATTGGATTTGATCCAAAAAAAAAGAGAAAAGGATTGGGTTCTTTAAGGGTTGTTTGGGAGCACTATATTTTTTGAATTTTTATAAAAAAATATGAGTAGAAAAATAAAGAAGTAATATAATTTTAAAAAGGATTAAAAAAAGTGTGCTATTGTATTAATTCCCAAACAACCTTCTACACAAGAGCAATGATTCATAACTCTAAATTTAGAACTTTAACAATGGCTCTAATAATGTGGCATGGAGCAACATAAATAAATATAGAATAAAGCTTCGGACCCCCAGTGGGGGTGCTGGGGGTCTGCTGTGATTGGCCCAAAAAACAATTTTTTTTATTTTTTTATTTCAGCCAACCCCAGGCCAACACGTGGCACTGGGGGTCACCCCCACTGGGGGTCCCTAGCATTGCTGATAAATAAATAAGACACATATATCAAATCATTCATGAGTGGGGTCCACTGCCACATAAGTATCACTGTCATTAGAGCTCTACTTTTAGTATTCTTAAACATTTTTATTTACACAAACACTTCTAAATTATGGAGAAGTATCATTTTCATCTCTTAAACTATAAAAGTATACAAATGGGCCTTCTAAACTATTGATAAATATCACTTTGCCTCCTAAATTTTAGAAGTGTACAAATGAACTTCCTAAACTATGAAAATGTACAAATTGGACCTCTAAGAGGAGAGATCAAAATAAAATACGCCAAGGGTTTAGAGGATTCATTTGTACAGTTTTATAGTTTAGGGTCAAAATGATACTTCTCAATAATTTAGGAGATTCATTTGTACAATTTTATAATTTAAGGGGATCGAAGTTATACTTCTTAATAGTTTAGGGGTTCTTTGGTAAAGGATTTTAAAGATTTTTTATTTTTTGAGAACTAATTAGAATTTATATATATATTTATATATTTTTTAATATTTTGATTTAAGATTTTGCTAGATGTCTCTCATTATAAGTTGATGAATAAGAATAAAAATACTGCTAATTGTAGGCCCATGCTTCCAATGTCGTTCCTTGATCACTGAGCCCACCGAGGTACTTGCACAAAAGCCCAGCAGGGAACGGGAGTCCCCTAGCGGACCCTCCGACGGTTAAGTTAGAAAAGAGAGGGGTTAATGGCGAAAGATAGGAGAACAATGATAGGGCACCTACCCTTTTTGTGTCTTGAAAGCCTTCTTATATCCTTCGTTCATCATTTCCTTGTCCACTCCAACCTGTCACGTTGGCCGAAAGTCTACGCTCTAGCTTGCCTTGTTCATAATGAGGCTGCCTACTCCATCGTGAAGGGATTATCGCATTTAATGCTACAGGGGCTTCATTAATGGCTGATGTGTGGTGCAATAACTCTGCAGGATCTTTGTCTGCTTACGTGGTTGATTCTCCTCTTGACAAGTGTTTAGATGCCATTGGTTCTTGGTATAACGTTGGGTTTTAGTAATGTTGGGCTTTAGTGTTTGAACCGTGTATTGGGCTCTAAGTGGTGGGCCAAAAACCTCTATGGTCCCCCCTATGTCAGTAGTCCCCCATTCCCAAGTACAGCTTCAGTCCAATGAAGGGAATAAGGAAGAAGACAGGGGTTGTGGGTGGTCTAGTGAAAGAATGACCGACTATGAGGAGGGCCAACCGCAAAGGGTTATCGAGCGAGAAGACCGACTAAGAGGTGAGGAGGGCCGACCGCAAAGGGTTACCGAGCGAGAAGACCGACTGAGAGGGGGAGCCGACCGCAAAGGGTTACCGAGCAAGAAGACCGACTGAGAGGGGGAGCCGACCGCAAAGGGTTACCGAGCGAGAAGACCGACTGAGAGGGGGAGCCGACCGCAAAGGGTTACCGAGCAAGAAGACCGACTGAGAGGGGGGCCAACCGCAAAGGGTTACCGAGCGAGAAGACCGACTGAGAGAGGGGCTGACCACAAAGGGTTACCGAGCGAGAAGACTGACTGAGAGGGGGGCCAACCGCAAAGGGTTACCGAGTGAGAAGACCGACTGAGAAGAAGGCTGACCGCAAAGGGTTACCAAGCGAGAAGACCGACTGAGAGGAGGGCCGACCATAAAAGGTTACCGAGCGAGAAAGTGGCAGCGCGCGGGGCTCGAAGAGCGGTGAGGCACGTGGCGATGTGAAGTGGAATAGACAGGGAAGAGGAAAAGGGTAGTGAATCATGGTCATACATGTGGCATGATCCCGTAATAAGGGAGGTGATGCGTTAGTAGGAAACGAAGGGGTAGGACTAATATAGGACGTGGAAAAGGTAGGGGCGGAAGCTTTTGAAATTTTTCAAACTAGCGAAATTTAATCTCAATCCTTGGAATATAGGCAAACTGTGGGCATTTGGAGTTATTCGTTTTACTTACCTTTTCGCAAAAAACCAAGACATCCCAGAGTTGAACTCATTTGTTTCGTGTGACACCCCTCTACAACACTTTGCGAACTTCCTTGTGCCAGTGTCCAAAGCGATACGCAGACACGTAGAAGGGATGGCTCGAGATGAAGTGCTAGCCATGAGGCTAGAGGCATTAGGAGAGGACGACGCGGTGGAGTTGGCTGAACAATACAGAGCAGAGAGGAGGGAGGAAAGGGGGGCTGGGCAAGCGAAGCATGCTCGCCCAACGACGATGATCATAGCCAAGTGGAATCGGACCACTGGCACACCAAGGCCGACAAGTCTACGTTCACGGAAGAGGTACGAAAGAAGTACCAAATTTCGGTGGAGATAGAGCTGAGGTTGCCCACGTCTAAGAAGACGGCGTCGAATGCATGACTAACGGAATTTACGTTGTATGAGAAGGCATTGCACGAGGGGGGGTTGAGGCTACCGCTCCCCTAAATAGTAGTGGACGTATTGAACCAATTAGAGGTGGCGCCAGGGCAACTGATGCCCAAAGCATGGAAAATACTAATGGCCTGCGCGATCGCATGGCCACAGGAAACTGGGGGGGCGGCTTTGACAGTGGAGGAATTCTTCTCTTGCTACAAGGCCTCCGGCTAACAAGAAACGTGGGTGACATTATAGGCGGTGGCGGGCCGAGGTCTAGTGGCAGGCTTACCATCTTCGATGAAGGGGTGGAGGCTGAGATGGTTCTATGTATTAGCGAACGGTAGAAGAGGGGTTCGCACAACATGGAAAGTCCCCACGAAGTCAGTGGAGCCAAGGCTAGACCTGGAGGCGGAGAACGGGGTGAAGCGGGTGAAGGAGTAAAAGGAGAAGGAGGGTGCAAAGTGGGACGACCTGATCCAACCTTCAACCCTGTTTGCCTTGAGCCTAGGGTCGCAGCCGACGGAGAAAGATCCTGTGCAGGAGGAGTTTGAGGCAAGGAGGAAGGCGGAGGAGCAGAGGGCGTTCGCCAAAGCGGACAAGTATGAGGAAACACAGTTGAGGCTTGCACCTAAACTGGTGATGAGTGAGCGGGTCCGACCACGATCCAAACTGTTGGGAGACAAAGACCTAACTGACTTTGCCCCACTATCGCCCTCAGTAGACTCGCTAAAGGAGAGGGGCAAACATGAGGTGGAGGCGATGTTAAAGAAGACGAAGAAAAAGAGGCGGTGGTAGAGGGGAGTGAGAACGCCCCTGTTTTAAAGAAGATGAAGGAGGGGAGGGCGGAGGAAGCTCCAGAAAGGGAGAATGCCCAAGTGGTGAAAAAGACATGGGCCCAAGTGCCCAAGTGGTGAAAGAAGACATGGGCTCAAGTGTCCAAGTGGGGAAAGAATACATGGGCCCAAGTCCCAAGTGGTGACAACGGTAGGGCCTGCGCCAGAAGTATCCCCCAGTCCTAGTGAAGGGAAAGCCGGGGTTAGCAAACCAGAGACGAGTGCAGCGTTAAAGACCGCCATATACCACGCGCGTGCACTGGTAGGTCGGTCGTTAGAAGAAGGGGGGAAGCCAGGGTTATTGCCGACCATCTCGTTAGAGTAATGGAGGATGCGGCCGTGCGATCAATGGCGCAATTAACAGAGGCTGACCTCCTAAGAGGGTTCTGTTCAGCATAGATAGAGGTGACGACCTTGGCGGTTGTCCTAATAAATAAGGTAGCACGCACGAAGGTGGAGGCTGAAGGGGTGAAAGTGCAACTGCAAAACCTAAGGGTTGAGACGGTGGGCTGGAGGAAAGCCGCTCGGAGTGCATGCGCAAAAGGGCTGGAGTATGCGTAAAAGGGCTAGAGTATGCGCAAAGGGCCAAGAAGATGAAAGTACTGGCGGTGGTGCAGAGCTATTTGGCAGAGTGTGCTGGCGCCAAGCTCGTCGTGACCAAATCAGAGCTAAAAGTGAAATGCCACAAGGCAATATCACTGGAGTTCGAGTTGGCGGGGGAGCAGAGGAAGCTAGACCTGGTCCAACAAGCCTGCACCACAGCCAATGAGAGGTTGGAAGAGCCCCTTCCCAACAACGAAGATCTGTATGACCAGACAATCAAGGGCAAAGAAGAGGCAGATGGTCAGATCGTAGAGTTGGAGAAGGCACTAGCAGAAGAGAGGGCCAATTTGGCATCTGAGAGGGCGGCGTACCCCGACTTATGTGTTGCGGCCGTGCAGCAATTCAAAGGGTCCACTGAATTCCAGATAGCCATTGATGTCGCGGTCGTTAAGAGCTTAGCGAAGGAGGGGGAAGGGGGTGCTAGGCCGTCGAGAGTGGTCACTAGAGGTAGGAGCAAAGAAGAAGTGATCCAAAGCTTCCAGCGGTCAGACTTCTACAAGCACGAGATGAGCCAGTATTGGGATAGCGGCTAGATGAGCTTCAAGTATAAGGCACAAGAGCTGTTCCCAGGTGTGGACTTCAGTCTTGTGAAGGTAGGGGAAGACGACATTGCCCAGACCCCCTTGGATAAGGGGATTGGAGAGGAAGATCTTGCCTCCAGCGAGGAGGATTAATCTCTGTAACGAAGTGTAAAAAATTTTGTTTTTGTTTTTGTTTTTGTTTTTATTTTTTTTTATATACAAGGTCTGTAATGAATTGTATAAAAGTGCAAGTTTGTTAATAAAATGATGAGTTTCCTTATTGTTGTTGTTGCTTTGATTTGTAAAGTTTAAATGGTAATAATGGCTTAGTAGAATTGAATAAAAATTGGTAAAAAAAATTTGGGAATATGAAATTTGATAAATTTGGTAAAAATGGACAAGCAAGCTATCTTGTACAAATAGTAAGAATAGTAAAAGTGGATAATTATGAACTGATTTGAAACGAGTCTGGCAGCGACTGATTGTAATTGCATACTTGGCCTGGATGAGGCCAGTTTTAACTCAGACTGGCTAAGTTCTTTGCGCTCAGTCGGGCTGAGGCTTTAGTTATCTCAGTCGAGCTGAGTTCTTCATGCTCAGTCAGGCTGAGGCTTGAAGGGCTCAGTCAGGCTGAGGCTTTAGCTATCTCAGCCGGGCTGAGTTCTTCACGCTCAGTCTGGCTGAGGCTTAAAGGGCTCAGTCGGGCTAAGGCTTTAGTTATCTCAGTCAGGCTGAGTTCTTCATGCTCAGTCTGGCTGAGGCTTAAAGAGCTCAGTCGGGCTGAGGCTTTAGTTATCTCAATCTGGCTGAGTTCTTCACGCTCAGTCTGGTTGAGGCTTGAAGGGCTCAGTCGGGCTGAGGCTTTAGTTATCTCAGTCTAGGTGAGTTCTTCACGCTCAGTCTGGCTGAGGCTTAAAGGGCTCAGTCGGGCTGAGGCTTTAGTTATCTTAGTCTGGCTGAGTTCTTCATGCTCAGTCTGGCTGAGGCTTGGTCAAAAAGTTGTTATTGAAACTCAACATAGATAATGAAGATGCCAGATTGTTGTCATTTAAAACACAGCCTGTTGATCACAAGTTTACACCATATATGGAAAGGGAGTAGATGAACAAGTGTGCAGATCGGGAAAAGAGCACATACAACAATTGAAAAATACAAAAACCGGAGACGCCATTTCACAAGATATAATGCTTTAAATGCTCGGCATTCCATGGATGGGGGAGGTCTCTGCCTTCCATATCTTGGAGACGGTAAGTGCCCAGGCGGGGTCTGGCCTTGACCATATAGGGTCCTTCCCATTTGGCTGCTAGCTTGCCCTCGGTCGAATTTTTAATGGCAATGGTTGCTTCGCGCAAGACTGGGTCGTCCACTGCGAACTCTCGAGGTCGAACTTTGCGGTTATAATGTGTTCTCATTTTCTGCTGATATGACTCCCGTTTGACAGCAGTTGTCTCTCGGAGTTCTTCAATTAGATCCAAGTCAGCCCGACGCAACTCTTCATTTAGTTCTGGATTCGTGGGGTCGGCAGACCGATTTCCACTATGATGACGGCCTCAGCACCGTATGTTAGACAGAAAGGGGCCTCCCCAGTAGCGGTTCGAGCGGTCGTCCGATAAGCCCAGAGCACGTTCGATAATTCCTTGGCCCAGAGTCCTTTAGCAACTTCTAGCTTAGTTTTGATGATCTTCAAAAAGGAGCAATTGATGACTTTGACTTGCCCATCAGCTTAGGGATGACGTGGGGAGAAGAAACATGGCCTAATGTGGAGCTCTGCACAGAATTTCCTGAACTTGGCGTTGTCGAATTGCTTGCCGTTGTTCGAAACGATGGCTTGGGGGATTCCAAATCGGCAGACGATTGACTGCCAAATGAATCTGGTGGTGTTTTGCTCAGTGATTGTTGCGAGGGGTTCTATTTCCACCCATTTGGTGAAGTAGTCAATGGCAACAACAGCGAACTTGGTCTGGCCTCTACCAGTGAGCAAGGGACCGACTAAGTCGATGCCTCATTTGGCGAAAGGGTGGGAGCTGCTGAGCATAATCAGCTCTGTGGGTGGACCATGGGGGATGTTGGCAAAGCGTTGGCATTTATCGCACTTGAGTAGAAATTTGGTGGTATCTTGGTTAAGAGTAGATCAGAAGCAGTCGATGCGAAGGATTTTATGGGCCAGAGACCTTGCGCCCGAATGATTGCCACAGATGCACTCATGGACTTCTCTCATCACATAGGTCGCTTGAGCATGACTGAGTGTAGACGTCCCCGAACGCCCCGGGAGGAACGAGCTCCCGTTCTGTTCATTTGGGGTCACTACAGCTCAGGACTCTCAAATTTGTCACGGTTCTAAGTCTGAACCAAAGAGTCCAAATCCGGCAAATCGTTTTGAGAAAACAGATTTTGAAAGAAGTGCCAAACATGGACTGCTTTGCCAGATACAGAGTCGCCACCTAAATATTTTTTAATGGGAAATTTAGGAAACCCTGACTCGGTGCCAAAGGCCACGTGTCCGTCATCACCAAAGTTGCCTCGGCTCGGGAACTTGGGTACGATTGGGGAAGGTCACTTCGTGAGCACCCCCGCTCGCCCGATCAAAGATCGGCCTCTACTAACCATGATATCTATTTTTGAAAACTTTGTGTGTCCTTATTCCGGTTATTAGCCTAGGTTACTATGGGATGCACACAGCATATAAGTATAGACTGGGTCGCCTGAATTGGAACAAAACATTTCATGCTTGTTTATTTGAAAGATGGTTTGCTACTCGCAAGTAGGCTTAAAATGCAGATTTTGCCACCCTCAGGTGGGCTTAGGAAAAGATGATTTTGCCACTATCTAGTGGGCTTAAAACTCACAGTCAATGATTTGTTCCAATTTAAACAACTCAACCTTCACCCACAGGCATTCAGGCAGTTATATCACATAAGCAAATAGCCTCATGGTAAGCATGCTGTCATGGCATTCACTCACACGCATGCAAGGATGCTAAAGCATAAAGCTCACCGGGTACTCCAAGCCAAAAAAGAGACTACATTAGAAATCATGTATGATCCTAAGTATACAGAAATGCCTAATGCAACACATACAAAAATGCAACTATAGCAGGCTCGGCTATTCTAAACATGGCATATGAAATGCTACAACTAACATGTATTCAATCTTGGAATTGAAAATACAATGCAGTTAGTATGATGCGCCGAGCCCGGTGCATGCAAAACAGATGAATGAATGCAAACATGCTATCATACTGTATGCTAATTGAAATATGCCCTAATCTAACCATCATAAGCAGGTAAATAAAAGGGAAGAAAGACGTGGGGTTGGAAGACATACAACACACACACACGCACACTTATTACAATTATGCCCTCGCACAGAGGGTGCGAATAAATATACAGTCTCGAATAAAAGAATATTACAGTCCAAATATTACAGTCAGAATAATATACAAATTCCTAATTAATTAACAAATTAACTAAGAAAACTGTAAAACTGGCGTGCAAGCCAGGGACTGCCTTGCTCCTGATGAATGATGTATGTCTGGGCTGCCTTGCGCGGAAATCCACCGGGATGCCCCAATTAGCCTCTGTTTAGCAGTTATTCTTGTAAAGCGTGCCAGACTCCGAAAAGTTGCTGATTCTTCATTTTGCTGCAACAGAGAGCAGGAAAGGGGCATAGCAATGTATTTTCATAAATATATGCATACCTCGATCCTCGTGCCACCAATCACGCATATCGAGGCATGATGACCGAGGAGTCGAATTGCACAATTTAATATGGGATGAATGCACATGAAAACACATCAAGACCTAACTCCATCATGGATGATCCGGAGTGTCGGCGACTGGGAAATTGAGATACGTTCTGTCACTCGGAGTACGGAACATACCTCGTTTCCCGTGCCCGGGCTAACTCTTACCCCGAACACGATGCAATATGCATGACATGCATGAAATGCAACTAAGATACAATCCTAATATACACAATGTTATGGAATGGCGATGCCTCGAAATGCGTGCACACGGGCACGTAAACCGAGGAAATGCATGAATGCGATCTAAGATACAACCTAGTATGCACAATGCCATGAAAATGAGATGCCTCGAAATGCGTGCACACGAGCACGCAAACCGAGGCAATGGCATACGCAATGCAATATGACTAAAATGGCATATAGAATGCAACATGGACTTACACTAACATGAGAGAGCCTCAGCCACACTCACATAAGAGGCCGATGGATGAAAATGAAGTGCCTCGAAATGCGTGCAGATGGGCACGCAAACCGAGGCAATGGCATACGCAATGCAATAGCATGGAAATGACATATAGAATGCAACATGGACTTATACTAACATGAGAGAGCGTCAGCCACACTCACATAAGAGGCCGATGGATGAAAATGAAGTGCCTCGAAATGCGTGCGTACGGGCACGCAAACCGAGGCAATGACATATGCAATGCAATGGCATGGAAATGGCATATAGAATGCAACATGGACTTATACTAACATGAGAGAGCCTCAGCCACACTCACATAAGAGGCCGGTGAATGAAAATGAAGTGCCTCGAAATGCGTGCGCACGGGCATGCAAACCGAGGCAATGACATATGCAATGCAATGGCTGAAAAGGCATATAGAATGCAACATGGACTTATACTAACATGAGAGAGCCTCAGCCACACTCACATAAGAGGCCGGTGAATGAAAATGAAGTGCCTCGAAATGCGTGCGTACGGGCACGCAAACCGAGGCAATGACATATGCAATGCAATGGCATGTAAATGGCATATAGAATGCAACATGGACTTATACTAACATGAGAGAGCCTCAGCCACACTCACATAAGAGGCCGGTGAATGAAAATGAAGTGCCTCGAAATGCGTGCACACGGGCACGCAAACCGAGGCAATGCAATATGCAATGCAATGGCATGGAAATGGCATGCAAACATGCTAATGGAAATTAAGCACTGAAATGTGGGGGAAAACAGCCCCGAAATGAGGCGAAAACACACCCGATGCATGGAATCTCTCCCGAAATGCAAAATTAGGCACATAGAATGAACTACAGCTATACAAAGCATGCATAATTGGTACATGGAATGAAAAGACAGAAGCAAGGCAGCCCCAAAATAAGCATTTTTCCAGTTCAAATTATGGCCAAACAGCAAGCAAAGATAGGGCAACAATAGCATACAAAAATGGCCTTAAACATGAGATTATGAAGCAACTCACAGCTGCTGACCCCAAACAGGTTAGGGCCCTTCAACAACATTGAAGAGGGGCCCAAAATAAGTCACTCTACAGAACTGTAAAAACCCTAAAAACAAACAAAGATATGGCTAAGCTCTTATGCAAGAAAATGGGCCAAAAGGTGGCCAAAGAGGCAAGTGGTATATGCACAGCCCAAACTGAAAAATTCCCTTCTACAACATTGAAGAGGGACCAAAAATAAGCATATTTACAGAACTGTAAAAACCCCAAATCAGTATACAAACATGCTAGAAATGCAATGCAAAAATGAGGCTCAAAAGAGGCTATAACACAAAGTATACAAAGCATTCACCAAACAGCCAAAGACCCTTAATGAAACATGTTAAGAAGGTCAAAATAAGACTATTTCTAGGCCTGTAAAAAGACCAAAAACAGAAGCATGATAGGCTGCCAAAGCATGCAAGAAAATGGCATTCAAGGAGGATATTGAAGCAAGTGCAATATGGAGGGCTCAAACAGGGTTGAGCCCTTAATGAAACAAGAAAATGAGCTCAAAAAAATGACCTTTTCAGTTTTGGTCGGAGCTCAAATCAACAAGAATGTATGGCTTATAAATGGTGCAAGAAATGGACCAAAAAGGGGGGAAATGCTACTCACCCTTGAAGACCAATGCTTTTGTTGCTTCTTGGACCAACTTTGATGATTCTAAGCTGCTGTAATTCCTCCCCTTGCTGCTGGAATGGAGGGGTGGTGGTAGAGCTTGATGATGATGAAGAAATGAGGTGTAGAACTTGGATATTTTTGAGGAAATGAGAGAGATAGAGGGAGAGTTGTATGTAAAGCTTCAAAGCAATTTTGTTCCAACCTCTAAATGTGATATCACCTGCTGGTTATAAGGACAAAAAAGAGGGAGTAAAGGAGGGGCAAAAATTAGGCAAGTTTTCCCCCACAAAATATCCCCCGGATTGGGATATTTTCTGGGGGAAACAGCTATACAGCTGTAAAGTGTATCACACAAGGAACATGGCCGGCCCATTATTGGACTTGGAAGTGGCCGGCCGGCCACCCCCCCTAGCCGGCCGGCTAGGGGTCAAAAAGGCCAAGTAGAAATAGTGGCCGGCCACCACATATTGGTGGCCTCCCAGGTCTCCTCTTCACAACCCTGTGGTTCGAATTTGGAAACTGTAAAACAGGAGAGAGAACAAGCCATTTGAGGAGGGGTTCAAAAGGTTCAAATGGAATTAATGGCCGGCCATCAACTTTTAGGGTCCTCCCATGTGTGTACATCACAAATATGTGGTTTGGGGTTGAAGAAAATGGCTCCAACGTGTTCAACATTAGCCCGGAAGGAGGGGTTCAAAAAGGTCAAGCAACATTAGGGGCCGGCCATAAACTTTTAGGGTCCTCCCATGTGTGTACATCACAAATATGTGGTTTGGGGTTGAAGAAAGTGGCCCCAAGGTGTTCAACATTGGCTCGGAAGCGCGAAAAACGGGCGTCGGAGGGCGAAAATGGAATATAACTGGTTGCCAAGATAATTGCTGGCCTCCCACCCTCCAGTGACCTTCCTGGTGATGAAACAGAGGCACCTGCCAAAAATGAACGAAAAGCAATGCAAAACGAATGCTCGGGGGCCAAAACACGCAGTTCGGGGTCCCGAAAACGGGCTGCCAAGCACCGAGAGTGGCGTTCGGCCACGAAGTGGGTTTCTCAGGCCCCCAGTGTCCCTCAAAAGGGAGTAAAAAGGAAGTATTCCAAAAAACAGAACAAATGGAGATGATTAGGCGGTCCCGAACCGAGGCACACGGCCAACGGTCTCGAAAAATCAGAAATCGGACTCCGAAATGGAAAAAAAAAAAGGCCTACGGCCAAAAAATGTAGCCCACGGCCACTGAGAGATGGTCTACGGGACCTCTCCCTCCCCTCAGGAAAAGAAACAGAGAAAACCGAGCCTGGTTCGCAAACCGAGGCAAGGCACAGAAGAGGGTTCGGAAGTCCGGAGGCAGGGCTCATGGCCGCGACTCTGAGACTTCTGAACGAGCACGTTATGCAACATCACCAAGCGCTCAATCGGTGACGTCTGAGTCTTAAGGTCGGTCAAAAATGGGGTGTCTACACTGAGACACCCAAGGTATGGGCGTGAGAATCCTCATTTGTATAGTAAGTCACTGATGAGGATGTAATTAGATGATCGGGCTCTGACTTTGGCGGCCTGCTGTTTATCGTCGGGCAACTCCCCTCGCGTCAAAAACAAAAGGATGTCTGTAGCCCAAGAGATAGTTTCATTTTGGAGGAATTGAATTTCCTACTGATTTGACAAAGTAGCCGGATGGGTCAAGTATTCAATGCGAATGCCGTGGTTGAGGTCTGACTAGTCGGCCGAGGCTAATTGGGCCATTTTGTCTACCTTGGAGTTTTCTGACTTATGGATGTGTTTGATCTGGAAAGTATTAAAAAGGCAAACAAGAGGGAGTGCAATGTCTCTGTAAGCCTGCATCGTGTCTTCCTTTGCATCGAACTCCCCAGTAATCTACCCAACGATCAGTTAGGAATCACTGAACACATGAAGGTGGTTTACACCAATGTCTTTGGCCAGACGAAGACCCACTATCAAGGCCTCGTATTCGGCTTCATTATTGCTTGTGTCGAATAGGAAACGGAGGGCACACTTGAAATACTCACCCTCAGGGGTGGTGAGGAAGAGACCGGCCCCACTACCTTCTTTGCAGGATGACCCATCAATATGAAGGGTCTAGGAATGGAGGTATTCTGCCTCGAAGTTGAATTGCGTTGGCGGAGGGGGCACGTTCGGTGTGAGATTGGTGAATTTCAAGATAAAATCAGCAATGACCTGTCCATTGATCGTTGTTCGAGGTCGGTAAGAGATTTCAAATTGACTAAGCTCGACAGACCATTGCATCAGTCTGGCCGACAACTCTGGCTGTTGCATGACCTTTTTCAAAGGCTGGTCAGTGAAAACCACTATGGAGTGAACTTGGAAGTAAGGTCAGAGGCACCTTGAGGTTATGACCAAGGCGAGGGCCATTTTCTCCGACAAAGGATAGTTCTGTTCCGCCACCCTGAGAGCGCGGCTGATATAGTAGATTGGACGTTGTACCGAGCTATCTTCCCTGATGAGGGCAGTGTTGACTGCAATGTTTGATAAAGCTAAGTAGAGGAAGAGAGTTTCGCCTAGGAGTTCTTGAGAGAGGAGAGGGGATTGGCCATGAGCTGCTTAAGTTATTGAAAAGCTTCCTCAGATTCGGTGTTCCACTCAAAAGCCTGTCGGAGGAATTTAAAAGATGGAAGACATTTGTCTGTTGCTCGAGAAATAAATGGTTGAGAGGCGACAACTCTACCTGTGAGCCGTTGAACCTCCTTAACCATTCTGGGAGACCGCATTTTTATCAGGGCCTTGATCTTTTCGGGGTTGGCCTTGATGCCCCGTTGGCTGACCATGAAACCCAAGAACTTTCCAGATCCTACGCCGAAGGCGCACTTCTCCGGATTCAGCTTCATCTGATATTTGCATAAGGTTTCAAAGGTTTCTCGCAGGTCTGCCAAATAATCAGAGGAGAGTTTACTCTTGACTAGCATGTCGTCGACGTAGACTTCCATGTTCCGGCCTATCTGGTGTTGAAAGACAGCATTGACCAGAAGTTGGCAAGTTGCTTTGGCATTTTTTAGTCCGAACGGCATAACACGATAGTGATAAGTTCCTTTGTATGTGATGAAGGAGGTGTGTTCCTTATCGGCCGGGTGCATCAGAATTTGATTGTAGCCAGAGAAGAAAACTAAGCATCTGGTGTCCGGCTGTGGCATCGACCAACAGATCTATCTGGGGAAGGGGATAACTATCTTTGGGGCAAGCTCGATCAAGATCGAAATAGTCGATGCAAAGTTACCATTTACCATTGTTTTTGCGGACCAGGACTACATTGAACAACCATCTGGGGTAATCCACATTTTGGATGAACTGCGTATTCAATAGTTTGTCTACCTCAGAGGCGATGAGAACATTGCGTTCTGGGTGAAAGATACGCTGTCTCTGGCGGAAAGGTCGGAAATGGGGCTCGATACTGAGACGGTGAGTGCTAAAAGAGGGATCGATGCCTGGCATGTCGGAATGGGTCCAGGCAAACCCATCATTGTGCTCGGTTAGGAGAGCTGTGAGGTCGACATTGGCCTGGAAGGATAGTTGGCTGCCGATCTTGGCTGTTTTGGTTGAGTTCTTATGGTCGATGGGGACTTTGACAAGTTCTTCCGCTGGTTTCCCTTTGACTAACTCTTCTTCATCTCTGACGTCAAGTCCTTCGATGATCATACCTTCCTTCAGCTTGACCTCTTTTAGTGAGGCAACATAGCATTCTCTGATCATCGTCTACTCACCCCTCACGGTGCCTACTCCAAGGTCGGTGGGGAATTTCATGGCTACATGGTATGTGGAAGTGACAGCTTGGAAAGCGTTAAGGGCTGTGCGGCCGAGGATTATGTTATAGGCAAAAGGACAATCGACGAAAGGGAAAGTGAGTAACTTAGTGGTCTTCTGTAGGTACTCTCCGATGGTGATGGAAAGATTGATGGAACCTATGGAGGTCACCCGATCCCCCGTGAAGCCGACTAACGAGGTCTAGAGCGGGGACAATTTTTCTTTGCCGACTTTGAGCTGGCGATAGGCGTTCAGGAAGATAATGTCGGAAGAACTGCTGTTGTCGACAAGCACCCGTCTAACTTTTTAATTGGATAGGAGAGCAGAGATGACGAGGGGGTCATCATGAGGATTGGAGGGTTTTTGGAGAGGGAGAAGAGGAAATCAGATGATCTTAAACCGGCCATGAAAGCCGTGAGGATGACCTTGTCGTCGTTTTCCGCCACCTGTAGGCTTCAGTGTTGAAACGGGTGACAAAGCTACGTAGTGACTCCCCCTCCATCTGACGGATGTTAAGAAGCTGTGTTGTCGGACGCCAGTGGCATTGAGCGCCAATGAAATGGCTCAAAAAGGAGTCACTTAAGTGTTGGAAAGTAGAAACGGAGTCTGGTGGTAGCTAACTGAACCATAGTCGAGCCGACCCCTTAAGCGTCACGGGGAAAGCTCGACACATGATCTCATTAGGAAAAGCATGGAGGATCATTAGGGTTCTGTAAGTCTCCAAATGGTCAACTAGGTCCGTTGTGCCATCGAAAGAATCGATCGAGGGCATTTTGAACTTAGGAGGTAGGGGTTTGTCCCTGATAGAGGCGACAAATGGAGAGTTGGCTGTTGTGGAGGGTTTATTCTGCATGTTCTGCATAACTCCTTGAAGCTGGAGTTTCGTGGCTCAGAGTTCCGCCTCCCAAATAGGAACATTGTCAACCCCCAAGGGCAGTGGATGCTGAACACTACTAGCCTCTCCTTCAGGGGCAAGTGTTTGACCGGACGGATGTAAACCTCAAGGTGGCGGGTTCATGTCTTGGGGTGGAGCTTGCCGACCCTCTAAGTTGGAGAGGTGGGCTTGTTGGAAAGGATGGCTTGGGGTTTGTTCTCGATTGAGAGGGATATCTTGTGGTGGTGGGGAAGGTATAGGGAGGTTTCGCTGGAGCAAAGCGTTGATCAGGGTCTGGTTTTGCTCGGCCAAGCAGTTGATGTTGTTGGTGAGTTCTGTGAAGTACTGAAGTGGGCTATTTGGATTGGTAGGGTTGGCTTGGGGGTCGACGACGTTGTGTTGAGAAGCCATGGATCTCGTTATGACCATTCACCTTTGTTATCCAAAAGGCAACCTAAGAACGAGAGTGAATTAAGTTTTTACAAACAAAAATAATAATATCCTAATAAAAATTATGACTAGCACAATAGATAAATATAGTTAATGAAATAAAAATAATTAAAACAATTGCTCTAACAACTATGTCAATTAATGATTTTAGCACAGTGAAAATGTGAAATATAGTTATGGCAATTTAAATAAAATAAAGAGATAAGGGAAAGAGAGGCAAACAAATTTATAGTGGTTCGGCTTCAACTCAACCTACGTCCACTCCTCAAGCTTCACTTGAGATTTTTCACTATACTCTAACTTCACAGGGTGCTAGCAACCTTTTCACAGATGGAGCAATCCTCCACAGATTTTACACAAACTTTCTAAGTCAAGAACACTGAGTGTACTACACTCTTACAATGTTGAAAAGAATGTGTTTTTGCTTTCACAGAAAGCTACAAGAATTATCTCTCACAGATAGATATAAAAATGAAGCTCTGATTTTTCTGTAAACCTCACACAGGAAAGATGGGCTTAAAGCTATACGTCTCAGTGTATAATTTCTGAAAGAAGATGTACACAAAAATTGAATAACACTTCTCAGAGAATTTTTCAAAGAATAGATGTGAGCGATTATAGATCAAAGAATATTTTCTAGTTTTTTTTTTTAACTTGTTTACATTAGAGGCTTTGGTATATATAATGAAACTTATATCCGTTTTATAGCTGTTTATAGCCGTTGTATTCATTTGAATTTATAGCCGTTTATAACCGTTGTATTCATTTGAATATCTTCCAATCCATCATTACTAATTTGAATATCTTCCACTTGAACCTTTTGGTCTGCTGCTGTGCTGGGCTGTTTGAACCTTTTGGCCTGCTGCTGCGCTGGGCTGTTTGAACCTCTTATTTAATCAAATATTAAATTCATTCTAACAACATTTAGGATAAAATTTTTAGGTAAGAAATAATGGGACAAAATAAATTTTGATTCTATTTTTCTCTTTCAAATAAATTAAAACATAAAATCATCAAAATAAATGTTGATTCTATTTTTCTCTTTCAAATAAATCATTAAAATAAATTTTGATTCTATTTTTCTCTTCGAAATAAATTAAAAACATAATTAAATAAATTATCAAAATAAATAAGTCTAACCATCTCTCCCTTTTTGATGATGGCACACAATGATGTTTTGATTTGATTTTGGAGTAAGAAAAACTCCCCCTCAAGTCATGCTCCCTGAATTCATTTCTAAATACATAGGTTAGCACATATGTAATAAATAAGCTTTAATTAGAGACATGATATGAGACTAAGATATCAAACTATAAATACATAATCATCAGATTAGTTTGAAAATAATACCATAATTTGAAAATAATACCATAATACATAACATCATAACAAAATAACAAAATAATATTATAATACATAGCATCATATAATTTCTCCCCCTGTGACATTATCAAAAGGAAATCATGGGTCAGAATCTGGAGGAGGAGGAGAAGGGAAATGATAGTGATAAGTGGCATCTATAGAATTCAAAACGTATATATACATATATATACGATTCGCGCGTTTCTCTCTTTTCCGTCGAAAATCTCGTCGGACATGCGTCCTCGCTTTTGCGTCAGCCGACCGACAAAAGCGAGACGGGTCAATCAACGGCCTTGGCTCTCTCTCCCTCTTGTCTTCTCCTCCTCCGTCTTCTTCTTAATCACTCTCTTCTCCTTCTTCTTTTTCATTTGCTTCCATCTCTTTCTTCTTCTACGTGAGAGAGATAGAACAGAGAGACTGAGCAAAGAAAAAAGGCTGCCAAAAACGACTATAGACACCCCATTTTTGACTGCCCTTAAAACTTGGGCACTACTGATGGTTTACTTGGTGGAGAAAGGTGCGTAGGGGAAATGTTCAGTTTCTTCGGCAGGGAGAGAGTCAAATCTCAACTTCATACCCCTTTTGGACCAAAACAATCTTATCAAAAGATTTTAGACCTTGAAACCCTCTCTTTCAAAATGTTTTGAAAATAAAATTTCTACGATGTTTCGACGCTCACATTTTGTTAAATGTCGCGCTTTTCGGTAAACCGAGCAAAAACAAAGTGGAAATGAATGAAAGAGAGATGAAATCTCTGAAAAATCTTTCAAAACACCTTGTTTAGGGGTTTGGAGTTGAAGAAAGAAGAGAAGAGGGAAGAAACCCAGTTGGGGGAGAAAATGGGCATGAACCGTTAAGAAAGAGTCGAGCAGCCCTCGCTGAATCGGGCCTACTCATTTGTACACTTGGATTTAAGATATGAGGCCATTACTGTTGGAAAGGAAACTTCTGGGGCTTCATTTTACACTCAAGAATCTCCTAAATCCAAGTCCGGACGGGGGAGATATAGTTAGTTGAAGTAGGGCATCAATCCGGTTGGACCGAATCTGCGCGGCTTCACCAAAACAGACATAACTTTTTGCATAGTTGGAATTTTAATGCAAGGCTGGCGCCATTGGAAAGATAACTTCTGGGGCTTCATCATAGTGGTTGGCCAACCACCTTGGACCTTTTGACCTAGCCAGACGATCAGGGCAAGTGGTCGGCCGACCACCTGAACTGGTCGGCCAGCTCTCAGCAGTTTTGTCTCCCTGAATGCTTGCCAGCTGTGCCAGCTGGAAGGCACAGAATTGATCCTCCATACACGTGTATAGAGGATCTTCAAGCTTGGTTTTAAGCTTCTAGGAGAAGCTTTGAACCTCTTTGGCTATAAAGGAGGGCCTCTCCCTCATTAGCAAGGGTTCAGAAATTGTTGAAAGGCATACACCATATCTCTCTTTGTATCTCTCTACTTTGAGCCCTAAAGTCCCTTATTCTTGCACCTTTACACACCACCTCCTAGCCTAACCCCTCCACCATCACTCTAAGCATCTTAGAGGCCATTTTCAGAGGTTAAAAGCTTGCTTTTTTTGGTCCAGAAGCTGCTGGAATTCTTGGCTACAAGGGTAACACTCTATTCCCTCTTTTGGTCTTTATTTTGCTTCATATCTTAGCTCTATTTGCAAGCATTTTTGGACTTTGTCTTAAACTAAAAAAATTCTTATTTTGAGCTTCTCAACATGTTTGTTTAAGATCATTTTTCTGTTAGGGGTCATCTACCCCCTTGCATGCTTGTTTTCACCTTGTTTTGAGCCATGCACTTAAGCCTTTGCATTGGCCTTTGTTAGGCCTCTTAGCCACTGAAATCCAGTGGATTTTCAGTGGCTAGCATGCTATTTTGAGCGCCAAAATCAGAGAGGGGTGACCCTTTCACCCCTTGTCTTGTTTACTAGCATATTTGGCCTAACAAATGAGCCCTTATTTGTACACTTCTTGAGCATGTTTCAGGCCATTTTTGGTGGGTTTTAGGACCTACATAGGCTCTATCCAGAGCCCATTTTTCCATATTAGGTGTCTATCTTGCATGTGTAGAACAACCCTCTTCATAGCATATCAAGGGAGCATATGTTTGTATCATTTGGAGGCTTATTTCAGGAACTTTTTGGTGACTTTTGGGACCTGTCTAGCCTCTGTCCATGGCTGGTTTGGTCCCCTTTTGCTTGCCTCTTGCATGTGTAGAGCAATCCCTTTCATAGCCTATCAAAGGAGTCTATCATTCTTGCATGGATAGACCATATCTTAGTGAGTTTTTGGGCTTTATTTGGCATATCATACCCCTGAATTTTGCTGGTTTAGTGACCTTTTGAATGCTCCATATACTTGTAGTGTAAACCCTCTTCACTAGCTTGTATTGCATGCTATTTTGGTCCTTCATTCTAGCACTTTTTGGCCATGCCTTAAACTTATTTTATGCATGTTTTGGACTGCCTTAGCTCTATTTTTATGCCTCATGATCGAATGATGCTTGCTATGCATGGTTGTAGTTCAATACCCTTGCCTAGCTTTGAGTTTTGGAGCCTATTGCATGATTGTGTTGAGGTGTTTCCATGATTTGGGGCCATTGTGCATCATATTTTAGAGCTTATATGTATGCCACATTCCCATGTTTTCCACTCTTTAAATGCGTTTGAGAGTTGTGCATAAATGCCTCGTTTTTGGACCATTGCATGAGCTTTATTTTCATGCCTTTTGAGCCATCATTTTAGGCCATATTCCCACTTTCTTGGACCTACCTAGGGTCTGTTTGGGGCTGGTTTTTCCATTTGTGCATTGCTTTGTGTACCTCTAGTGTAATGCGCTTCACTAGTTTCGGTATTCGGGTCATCTAGCATGCATTGTGTGAAGTGTTTGCATAATTCGGGACCATCTTGCATCATATTTCAGAGCTGAAAAATGTATGATTGCATGCCATATTTCATCCTTGCCATGCCTTAGTAGAGTTGCACTTTGTGCCTTATGATTTGGTCCCTTGCATTGGGCATGTTTGCATGAGTTTTCTTGCCTAATTTCATCATCCATTGGCCACTGATTTGGGTGTGGCTGAGGCTCACCTATCTTGGTTTAAGTCCATCTTGCATTGTATATGCCATTTAGTTCATGTTGTTGCATGATTGACCATTGCATTGTGTATGCCTTGATCATTTCATTTTTAGTCTCTATGTGTGCATTGTGTATGCCATCTAATTTTCGTGTGCATTGAGTATGCCATTAGTTATTCCATAGCGTTGTGTATGCTAGTAGCATGTTTGCATATCATTATCTGCATGTTTGCATCATTTAGTGGCATTATGTTTAGATTTCATGTTAGAGTTGCATTCATGCATGCCATGTGTATTGCATTGTGTTTAGAGTAGGGTTTAGCCCAAACACAGGAAACGAGGGACATTTCGTACTCCAAGTAATGAAATGTGCCTCAATTCTTGGTCGCCGACACTCCGGATTACCCATGATGGAGTTTAGGTTTTGTTGTGTTTATATGTGCATTCATTTTACATCGAGTCGTACAACCTGACTCCTCGGCCATCATGCATCGAGATGCGTGATTGGTGGCACGAGGATCGAGGACTACACTCCCTAGAGCTCATGCAATGATGGGGAAAGTGGTTGTGCATACATATGTTGAAAATACTTTGCCATGCCCCTTTTTCGCTCTCTGTTGCAGCAAACCGGAAGCCAACAGCAAAAACTGGTTAGCAATATCCCTACAAGTTCCCATGGAGTTGTGTACAGTGTTCCGGGGTCAATTGTAGATAGAGGCAAATCGGGGCATCGCGATGGATTTCCCGACAAGGCGACTCAAGCATACATGCATCTTTCATCATTCCGAACAGAGCTGAGGCAGTCTACTTCATGTAGCATTGCATGCTAGTTTACTCGCTTTCTTAGTTAAATTGTTAATTAGCTAGTATTGTGTAATAATTAGTTATTCATTTTTTTGTTGTGTAATATTTATTCGGGCCCTCCAAGAGAGAGCAATGTTGTAATAAGTGTGCGTGTGTGTGATGCATGTCTTCCAACCCCACGTCTTTCTCCCTTTTATTTACCAGCTTATGATGGTTAGTTTTAGGACATGTTTCAATTAGCATCTATATGTTCGCATGTTTGCATTCATTCATCTGTATTGCATGCACCGGGCTCGGCGCATCATGCTAACTGCATTGTATTTCAATTCCAATGTATCGATTATTGCAACTCATAGGCCATCTTAGAATAGCCGAGCCTATTGTAGTTGTATTTTTGCATGTGTTGCATTAGGCATCTCAGCATAGTTAGGATTCATGCATGTTTTCTAATTAGCTTCTTTCTTTGGCTCGGAGTACTCGGTAAGTGTTTACGCTTTAGCATCCTTGCATGCGTGTGAGTGCTGCCATGATAGCATGCTTGTCATGAGGCTATTTGCTTATGTGATATAACTATCTGAATGCCTGTGGGTGAAGGTTGGGTTATTTGAATTGGAACAATTCATCGATTATGAGTTTTAAGCCCACTTGAGAGCGGCAAAATCATGTTTTCCCAAGCCCATATGAGGGTGGCAAATCCACGTCTTAGCCTACTTGCGAGTAGCACCTTCAAACCATTTTCAAGCAAACATGAAATGTTTTTGTTCCAATTCAGGCGACCCAGTCTATACTTGTGTGTTGTGCGTATCACATAGTAATTCTAGGTTAATAAACCGGAATAAGAGCACATAATGTTTTCAAAACTTGATATCATGGTTAGTAGAGGCCGATCTTTGATCGAGCGAGCGGGGGTGCTCACGAAGTGACTTTCCCCAATCGTACCCAAGTTCCCGAGCCGAGGCAACTTTGGTGATGACGAACACGTGGCCTTAGGCACGAGTCAGGGTTTCCTAAATTCTCCCAAAATAAAATATTTAGGTGGCGACTCTGTATCTGGCAAAGCAGTCCATGTTTGGCACTTCTTTCTAAAAATCAGTTTTCAAAACGATTTGCCAAATTTTGACTCTTTGATGATTCATCGGTCTTGCATTGCACTCTGCGAGATTAGATATAGGACCGTGACACATTAAGTCTGAACTGTAGT
Source organism: Camellia sinensis (assembly GCF_055761805.1). Classification (NCBI taxonomy): domain Eukaryota; kingdom Viridiplantae; phylum Streptophyta; class Magnoliopsida; order Ericales; family Theaceae; genus Camellia; species Camellia sinensis. The sequence goes on from NC_138970.1 coordinate 167,788,151, forward strand.
GAGCCCAATGAACAAAACGGGATTTCCCCCGGGGCATTCTGGGATGTCTACAACAACCCTCCTTTCGATTACATCTCTCTTTTCTACTTCATGGCCTCGTCCCGTCCCCTTACTCTCTTTCCGGACCTGAATGATCCCGTAAGCGTTGCTGGGCTGAGTGCCCCGGCTCCTACTTTTCCCAACCTTCCTATGATGTCAATTGAGCAAATAATGGCAGCTCAATCAGACATTGAAGCCAATCATTTCACACTGACATCCTGTATGGGGATAGTGACAGTCACAAAATTGGCTCACCGACTGCAGAAACAGGACGAGTGAGCTCCACCAGGTCAACGCCTAACTCTTGCTGCTCCAACGCATGTACAAGGATGCATGAGCAGAGATTTGCGCACTGAAGGCCGAAAATAAAGAATTTAAACAGAAGACTACCTCTATAGCCCGATTTGGAGCAACATCGTTGTTGGCCTTTGATAGTCAGTGGGAAGTCGTCGCTCTCGACGAAAACACAAGGACAGGGCCTTCAAGGGCCTCCCAAGGTGATAAAAAGAGGAAGAAAACGATGGAAGATGCGAAGAAGTAAGATCGGCGTATGGTCGTAAAAAAAAAATGAAGGGTTTTTTTTTTAATGTAAATATGTTTATTTTGATCGGCGTATGGCCGTAAAAAAAAAGAAGGGTCTTTTTTTTTATGTAAATATTTATAGTTTGATTTGTTTTTGTTTTTATGTTTAAGTACTGAAAAATGAAATTAAAAAATAAAAAAAAAGAAAAGAAAATTAAGCCCAAACAAAAAATAATAATGAGAAAAAAAAAGGAATTAAACCAATAGCAAAATAAATAAAATAAAAATAAAATAATACCAGCAGAAATTAAACTTAATGGGGCATTGGTGTTGCTGGAATGGTAATGCAAAAAAAATACCATGAGGGTTTAAAAAAAAATCAATGTATGCAAAGTTAATTTTACTTCAAAATGTAGAACCCAAAAAAAATTACACAGTTGAGAATGGCAAACTATTAAGGAGAATAAATGTATGAAGGACTTAAGAGCATTCAACTGATATAAATGTTTCCATATCAATGTAGCAATACACATATATCATTTTAACAAAAATTCAAGTTTAACAGTCATAACAAAACTTTTTAAGTAGAAATCGACATTTCAAGCTCACCACGAATAAAATTGAAGCGATTCTCGCTTAGGAGTTTTGTGAAAATATCCGCCAATTGCTTGTTAGTGTTTACAAATTCAAGTACAATATCCCCTTTTTGAACATGATCTCTTAAAAAATGATGTCGAATTTCAATATGTTTTGTTTGTGAGTGTTGAACCGGATTTTTGCTTAAATTGATGGCACTAGTATTATTACATTTAATAGGGATATGATCATAATGCAAATCAAAATCCTCCAATTGTTGTTTCATTCAAAGTATTTGGGCACAACAACTTCCGGAAGCTATATATTCAGCTTCGGCCGTTAATAAAGCAACATAATTTTACTTTTTGCTAAACCGAGATACTAATGAGTTACCAAGAAAGCGACAAGTGTCACTGCTGCTTTTTCTATCAAGTTTGCATCCAGCAAAGTCGGCATCCGAGTAACTAATTAAATCAAATGCAACACCTCTAGGATAAAACAGTCCCAAATTTTGAGTGCCAATAAGATATCTAAAAATTCTTTTAACAGCACTGAGATGTGATTCCTTAGGATTTGTTTGATATCTAGCACACATACAAACACTAAATATAATATCGGGTCTACTTGCAGTTAAATAAAGAAGTGAACCGATCATACCTCAATTTTTGTTTGATCAATGGACTTACATTTTTCATCCTTGTTTAGCTTAATAGATGTGCTTATAGGTGTTCCAACTATTTTTGAGTCATACATACCAAACTTTTTGAGTAGTTCTTTTGTGTACTTATCTTAGTTGATAAAAATTCATTCCTTACATTGTTTGATTTGAAGTCCAAGGAAATAATTTAGCTCCCCCATCATACTCATCTCAAACTCACCTTGCATACACTTAGTAAATTCTTTACACAAGGTTTCATTAGTAGCGCCAAATATAATGTTATCCACATATATTTGCACAATAAGTAAATCATCATTTTTAGTTTTAACAAAAAGTGTTGTGTCAATCGTTCCTCTAGAAAAATTATTTTCAATCAAAAATTTACTTAATCGTTCATACCATGCACGAGATGATTGTTTCAAACCATATAAAACTTTTGATAGTTTAAAAATATGATTTGGAAAAGTATGATCTTCAAAACCTGGGGGTTGTTTAACATAACCTTCCTCATTTATAAAACCATTAAGAAAGACACTTTTTACATCCATTTGATAAAGTTTGAAATCTCTAAAACATGTAAATGCAAGTAATATGCAAATGGCTTCTAATCTAGCAACCGGAGTGAAGATTTCATCGAAATCAATACATTCTTCTTGATTGTATCCTTGTGCAACAAGTCTAGCCTTGTTTCTTATAATTGTGCCGGATTCATCAAGCTCGTTTCGAAAGATCCATTTGGTACCGATAATGGTATGATCTTTAGGTTTTGACACAAGTTCTCATACTTTGTTTCTCTCAAATTGGTTAAGCTCTTCATGCATAGCTATCATCCAATGTTCATCGAATTCGGCTTCTTGAAAGTTTTTAGGCTCAATCTATGAAAGAAAAGTCAAGTTACTACAAATGTTTCTAAGTAAAGAGCAAGTTTCAATACCTTTTATAGGGTCACCTAGAATTAAATCCTTAGGGTGATTATGAACAAACTTCCATTCTCTTGGCAAATCATCATTATTTCCTTATTCTTCTTGACGTGGGAGAATAGATTGTTCAATCTCGTTGTTCAACTTACATGGTTGGTTCTCTTCTTTGTAGATACTTGAATCTTCAACATTTGGTTCTAAATCTATATTATCACTAACAATTTACTTTTGAGCAGAGATGTTAGTTTCATCAAATGCCACATGTATGGATTCTTCCACAACAAGAGTTCTTTTATTAAAAACACGATAAGTTTTGTTAGTAAAGGAATAGCCAAGAAAAATTGTTTCATCATATTTTGAATCAAATTTACCTAAGTCATCCTTACCATTATTATGCACAAAACATTTACAACAAAAAACATGCAAGTAACTAATGTTGGGCTTTCTATCATGCCAAAGTTCATAAGGAGTCTTTTTTAGAATAGGTCTAATTAATGCACGATTTAAAATATAGCATGTGGTGTGAACGGTTTCAGCCCAAAAATATTTAGGAAAATTATTTTCACAAAGCATTGTTCTGCTCATCTCTTCTAAAGTTCTATTCTTCCTTTCTACTACACCATTTTGTTGAGGGGTTCTAGGTGTTGAAAAATTATGTCCAATACCATGCTCCTCACAAAACAATTCAAATTTCTCATTTTCAAGTTCTCTACCATGGTCGGTTCGAATATTAGTAATAAGAAAGCCTTTTTCATTTTGAATTCTACGACAGAGTTTTGTGAAAGAAGAAAATGTTTCATCTTTGTGTGCTAAAAACATAACCCATGTAAATCTTGAATAATCATCAACAATAACAAGACAATAATGTTTACCACCTAGACTAGATGTCATTGAGGGACCAAATAAATCCATATGTAGTAGTTGTAAAGGTCTAGTTGTGGAAATGTGAGATTTTGATTTAAATGATGTTTTAGTTTGTTTTCCTTGTTGACAAGCACTACAAAGATGATTTTTTTCAAATTTAATTTTTGGAAGTCCAATGACCAAATCATTTCTCAAAATTTTAGCAATTAAATCCATATAAGCATGACCAAGTCTTCTATGCCATAACCAACTATTTTCATTATTAACATATAGACATTTAACATCACCAGCATGGAGATCATTGAGATGAAAAACATAAACATTATCATGGCGATTACCAACGAATAAAGTTTTATGATCATTTGTGCTTTCAATTGTGCAATGTGATTTATCAAAAATAACTCGATTACCTTTATCACATAATTGACTAATACTAAGTAGGTTATGCTTAAGTCCATCAACAAGTAAAACATTTTCAATAGAAGGGCTAGGAGAAATACCGATGCTACCAATGCCGATGATTTTTCATTTCTTGTTGTCTTCAAATGTAACAAATCCTCCATCTTTCAATGATAGTTTAGTAAAGAATGATTGATCTCCGGTCATATATCTGGAACATCCACTATCAAGGTACCACTTCCCATCTTTCATTTTGGACTTAAAGCAAACCTACAAGATGATAATCAAGTGTTGGTTTTTGGTACCTATAGTTTCTTGAGTCTTTCTTGGTTAGTTTTGTTAGATTCCTTAACAATCCAAATCTTTTTAATTTCTATTTTTATATTATTTTTGAATGGACAAGAAGATATATAATGGCCTTTCTTTCTATAATTATAACAAGTAATATGAGGGTGAGTCATGAGAGGTGCCTTTTCAAAAATTGTATTGAGATTCTTTTGTTTTTTAATAGTATCATATCCAATGCTCGCTTTATCGAAAACACATCTTTGATTTCCAAGAAGCATGTTGAGATTATTTCTACCTTTTACAAAATTTTCAAGTGTTTTTGTTAAATCATCAATATTGTTTTTTAAAGTAATTTTCTCATTAGAGATAGTATCAAAATCATTTTTCAAAACAATTTTTTCTTTCTTTAATTCTTCTATATTAATAGATAAAGATGCAACAGATTTCTTCAACACATTATTTTTGGCACAAATTTTTCTAAATTCATCTTGTAGTTCATGGAATGCACTTTCAAGTTCTTCATAAAGAGTAGTTACCTCATCTTGAGTAGAGTCTTCATCTTCAAGAACCATGAGACATAAGTTGGCTACTTCATTTTCAATTTCATCACTTGAGCTTTCATCTTCACTTTCTCTTCAAGCTGCTACCATGGCCTTTTTTGTTTCTTTTGTAGTATTTTCTATGATTCTTCAATTTTGGACAATCTATCTTCATATGTCTAGGATTTTTGCACTCATAGGAAATAATAGGCTCTTTCTTGTTACCTTTGTTGTACTCTTTCATGAAAAGTCTTCTTCATCCATAATTGTTTTTTTTGAAATGCTTTTTGAGATTTCTACTAAACATGGCATAGTTTTCATCCTCACTGGAGTTTTCATGTTCTTCTTCATTTGATGAAGCTCTGAATGCAATTCTACTTTTCTTTTTGTTTTCAACATCCTCATGTCCTTTTATGGTGATCTCATGAGTCATAAGGGAACCCATAAGCTCATCAAATCCAAGTGTGGAGAGATTTTTGGCTTCTATAATGGTTGTGACCTTTGTTTCCCAATTCTTTGGTAAACACCTAAGAATTTTTCTCACCAACTCACTGTTAGTATAAATTTTGCCAAGAGATTTCAAAGAGTTTACAATTTCAATAAATCTAGTAAACATACTTGAAATAGATTCATCAGAGTTCATTTTAAACAATTCATAACTATGAACAAGCATATCAATACGAGATTCCTTCACTTGGTTTGTACCTTCATACGTTACCTCAAGTTTGTCCCAAATTTCTTTTTGCCGAATCACAACTTGAAATTCTATTATACTCCTTGGAGTCTAATCCACAAACAAGGATGAGTTTGGCTTTAGCATTGGCTTGCAATAATTTATGATCCCTCTCATCACATTCATCTTCAGTTTTAGGTACACTAATATTGTCTACTACTTTGGTAAGAATTTTTGGACCTTTGGTGACAATAATCCACATGGCATAATCAGTGGCTTGTATGTATAGGGTCATCTTATCTTTCTAATGACTATAGTTGTTTCCATCAAACAATGGTGGCCTATTTGTGGCTTGTCCTTCAGCTAAGGTTGCCATGGATCGAAACTCCCAGATGGTTAAATCTAAAACAAAAGTCTAGGCTCTGATACCAATTGTTACCTAAAAGACAACCTAAGAGGGGAGTGAATTAGGTTTTTACAAATAAAAATAATAATACCCTAACAAAAATTATGACTAGCACAATAGATAAATATAGTTAATGAAATAAAAATAATTAAAACAAGTGTTCTAACAACTATGTCAGTTAATGATTTTAGCACAATGAAAATGTGAAATATAGCTATGGCAATTTAAATAAAATAAAGAGATAAAGGAGAGAGAGGCAAACAAATTTATAGTGGTTCGGTTTCAACTCGGCCTACGTCCACTCCTCAAGCTTCACTTGAGATTTTCCACTATACTCTAGCTTCACAGGGTGCTAGCAACCTTTTCACAGATGGAGCAATCCTCCACAGATTTTACACAAACTTTCTAAGTCAAGAACACTGAGTGTACTACACTCTTACAAGGTTGAAAAGAATGTGTTTTTGCTTTCACAGAAAGCTACAAGAATTATCTCTCAAAGATAGATATAAAAATGAAGCTCTGATTTTTCTGTAAATCTCACACAGGAAAGATGGGCTTAAAGCTATATGTCTCAGTGTACAATTTCTGAAAGAGGATGTAAACAAAAATTGAAAAACACTTCTTAGAGAATTTTTCAGAGAATAGATGTGAGCGATTATAGATTAAAGAATATTTTCTAATTTTTGTTTTTGTAATTTGTTTACATTAGAGGCTTTGGTATATATAATGAAACTTATAGCCGTTTATAGCCGTTGTATTCATTTGAATTTATAGCCATTTATAGCCGCTGTATTCATTTGAATATCTTCCACTCTATCATTACTAATTTGAATATCTTCCACTTGAACATTTTGGCTTACTGTTGTGCTGGGCTGTTTGAACCTTTGTTTTGGGCTGTTTGAACCTCTTATTTAATCAAATATTAAATTCATTCTAACAACATTTAGGATAAAAGTTTTAGGTAAGAAATAATGGGACAAAATAAATTTTGATTCTATTTTTCTCTTTCAAATAAATTAAAACATAAAATCATCAAAATAAATGTTGATTTTATTTTTCTCTTTCAAATAAATCATCAAAATAAATAAGTCTAACAATCTTGATGGCCAACGAGGAGGGATTATCGGGAACGGGTCTTCAGTAACAATGAGCACAATTGTCACACGGAATGGTGTTTCCCACAGACGGCGCCAGCTGATAATACTGCTAATCGTAGGCCCATGCTTCCAACGTCGTTCCTTGATCACTGAGCCTATTGGGGTACCTGCACAAAAGCCCAACGGGGAACGAGAGTCCCGCAGCGGACCCTCTGACGGTTAAGTTAGAAGAGAGAGGGGTTAATGGTGAAAGATAGGAGAACAATGATAGGGCACCTACCCTTTTTGCGTCTTGGAAGCCTCCTTATATCTTTCATTCATTATTTCCTTGTCCACTCCAACCTGTCACATTTGCCAAAAGTCTACACTCTAGCTTGCCTTGTTCATGGTGAGGCGGCCTGCTCCGTCGCGAAGGGATTATCGCATTTAATACTGCATGGGTTTCATTAATGGTTGATGTGTGATGCAATAACTTTGCAGGATCTTTGTCTGCTTACGTGGCTAGTTCTCCTCTTGACAAGTGTTTAGATGCCATTGGTTCTTGGTGTAACGTTGATTCCAATAATGTTGGGCTTTAGTGTTTGAACCGTGTATTGGGTTCTAAGTGGTGGGCCAAAAACCTCTATGGCCCCCTATGTCAAAGAATATCTCCAATCTTTTATTTATTTTTTATTAAATTTAAATTTAATGAAAAAATATTTAAAAAATATTTTCAATCATTTCATCAAATGTTTATCAAATTAAGAAAGATTATTTTTTAATCAAATCAAAAGCCCACCAAATCCTTCATCAATTTGAATTGGATGAAAATTTGAAAAAATGAAGCATTGGAGATTTGATCAATTCTATCTATTTATATATTATAAAAGTAAAAATGAGTTTTTAATTAGGAGCCTTGTGAGAGTTTTAATATCTCATACTAATATTCTTAATTTTAAATAATTAATAAAATCTCCATTAGTTAGCTTCCATTTAACCATATAAAAATAAAACTCTAATTAGTCTATAATTTGTTTGATGATCCCACATCGGGAAAAAAAATAAAAAGTGAGTTATTCCACATATATAAAGTGAATCTTATATATAATGCCATTTAATATTGTTCAATTCAACATAGTTTAAATTTTAAAATTAAAAATTAAAAGTTTAATTAATTAATTTTTGTGTAAGTTGGTTGGTCTTTTGACCAAGCTGACTAGGTTGAATCATTTTTGGTTTGGCTGATTTGTTGGTTTAACCGCGATTTTAGAAGTTTTATTAAAATATATTGATTAGATTTGAAATAAACTAAAGATTGATCTAATTAAATATTGAACGACTAAGATTATTTGATTAGAAATAAACTTCCCGTCCAACAATTGTTAACTTTTATTTTATAATCCTACATTAGGGGGAAAAAAGGAAAATGTGAGTTATTTCACTTATATAAAGTGAATATTATGCTCACAAAGATTGTAGTGTTGTGCATTCTTCAATACAAGACAATTTAAATTTTAAAATTAAAATAACATTTAATAAAAGTTTTAATTAATTAATTTTTGTCTAAGTTGATTGGTCTTTTGACCTAACCGATTAGGCTAAACTGTTTTTGGTTTGATTGATTTGCCAGTTTAACTACGATTTCTCATATTGATTTTTTTAATTTTAAACAATTAAAAAAATCTCCATTAGGTAGTTTCCATTTAACCATATAAAAATAAAATTCTAATTAATCTACGATTTATTTTATAATCCCATATCAGGAGAAGAATGAAAAAGTGAGTTGTTTCACTTATATAAAGAATCTTATACTCTCATTTTATATTATAGTATTGTGTATAGTTTAGTTCAAAATAGTTTAAATTTTAAAATAAAAACTCCAATTAGTTTATGATTTATTTTATAATCTCACAGCAAGAAAAAGAAAAGAAAAAGTGAGTTGTTCACTTATATAAAGTGAATCTTATACTCTCATTTAATATTGTAGTGTTATGCATGTTTCAATTCAATATAATTTAAATTTTAAAATAAAATTTAAAAGTTTTAATTAATTAATTTTTGTGTAAGTTTGTTGGTCTTTTGACCTAGTTGACTAAGTTAAATCATTTTTGGTTTAACGGATTTGTTGGTTTAACCGTGATTTTAACGGTTTTCTCAAAATACATTGGTTAAATTTGTTTAATTCGAAATAAATTAAAGATTGATCCGATTAAATATTGAACAACTAAGATTGTTTGATTAGAAATAAAGTTTCGCTCAAACAATTGTTAATTTTTATTTTACAATTCTACATTAGAAAAAAAAGAAAAAAAAAATGAATCGTTTCACTTATATAAAATGAACCTTATACTCTCATTTAATATTAGTATTGCACATGCTTTATTATAAGGCAGTTTAAATTTTAAAATTAAAATAATATTTAATAAAAGTTTAAATTAATTAATTTTTGTATAAGTTAGTTGGTCTTTTGACCTAGTCAATTAGGCTGAACCGTTTTCGGTTTAATTGATTCGCTAGTTTAACTGCAATTTTAGCGGTTTTATCAAAATATATTAGTTAAATTTATTTCATTCGTAAAAAAAAACTAAAAATTGATCTAATTAAAGATTAAATGACTAATATTGTTCGATTCAAAATAAATTTCCCGCTCGAACAATTCTTTATTTTTATTTTACACAATTCCACATCAGGAAAAGAAGAAAAGAGTGAGTTGTTTCACTCATATAAAATAAACCAATGCTGCCATTTAATATTGTAGTGTTGTGCATGTTTCAATTGAAAACAATTTAAATTTTAAAATAAAATAAATTTTAAAAATTTTAATTAGTTAATTTTTGTGTAAGTTGGTTAATCTTTTGATCGATTTTAATGATTTTATCAATATATATATATATATATTATTTCTAAAAGGTATGTTTAAGTTTTATGACAAACTTTAATACACAATAAATTAAAACTAAATAATTTATAAAACGAAATTTATTTTTATTTTATCATGAATATAATTTATTTTAATTTATTCTATTTTTTCATCTTTACCAATTAAATTATGACATCTATTTCTTATTGTAAACTTAAAATATACAATTAATGACATGACAACTGCAATATTTATTCTAATAAAATGGTTAAAATTTAATCCATTCTAAATTATTTTTCTATACTTTTTAAATAAATTTATGTTATTATTTAATTTTAAAATTATTTGTAATTATTTATTTAGCCCGTATGTTGCACGGGGTCATATGCTAGTTTCATGAAAAGAAAAATTCAGGATAAAATTTTAAAAGATTTTTATGAAAATTTGATGAAAAGATTTGAGTGATTCATTTCAAATCAAGCTTTTCAATTAAATTTTAAAATCAAATTATATGAAAAAATTGGTGAAGTATTGGAGAAGCTTTAGTGACACTTGGCGTCATTTGAGAATAAGTTATTTTAGTAATTTTTTAATTTTTTTTATGAAAAAATGTACAAAAAAGTAGAAAGATTGATGTGAGAACTTATAATATTTTTTTGACATTTTTGTTAAAATATTTAATCCCCAAACAAAAATGCTACTGTTATTGTTGGAAAATGTATATAAAATTGAGAGGGTAATTTTTGGGAAAAATTGGGCCGAGCTGCGAGTTGGGCTTTGTGGCCCCAAAGTGCGAAGGACTAAGTAAAAAGGCCGTAATGATTACTCTGGCCCAAGAGAGGCAAGGTTACTCCGGCCTAGGAGAAACAAAGTTACTCCGGCTAGGGAGGTAAAATTACTTCGGCTCAGGAATTATAAAGATACTTCGGTCTGGGTACGATTTAGAGTTATGCCGGTCTTGGAGTTATACCGGCCGAAGGTCGTTGGTTCGGTCTAAGATCGTACTATTGATTGAACAGGAGAAAGCCGAGATGAGGAGTATGAGGAGAAAACCGAGCTAAGGATAGTTCGGCCTACTCTGTGGCTCAGCATAGCCAGTTTTACTTCGGTCAAGTGGTAGTTCGGCCATAGTGAAAACCATCCCACTTGGTTTAAGCAGTGGGGGGGTGTAAAAGGATAAGCATTATCCTTTAGAAGTATGAATCCTAGGAGGACTCTGCATGGAGAAATAAAAGTCCTACTAGGATTGTGCCACAGGAAACTTATAAAAGCCCACAAACATCACCTTGGAGGAGGTAACAGAACATAACATAACTTTGCTTTCAGAATACTCAGAGCTTTGTCTATTTGTCAAGCTTACTGACTTAGGCATCGGAGAAGTTTCCGGCATACACCCGCCCGCTAGCTCACGTTTGTGTTTTCAGGTAACAAAGCGACGTCGTACGGAGGAGCGTGGATTTGGTCAACAGGATTATACGTGGAGAATTATTTCGTCCTCGTACAATTGGCGCCATCTATTGGCGCCGTCTGTGGGAACAACAGACAGAACGAAACCTCTTGACTAAGCTTCTCCTTTTCTCATTCAATGGCACACATTGAAGACTTGCCGCAGTCCGCCGTCGACGGACTAACTCCAGAAGGGGGCGCAAGGCGTGAAGGATTACCTGCTGTCCCTCCCATGGCGGACTTGGAACCCCAAAGACATACCTCCAGGAGGGAGGCTAGGGGAAGACGGATTCACAGCCCCCGTCAATCCCATTCTCAAAGTCCCGACAGACAAAGACGGAGGATTGACCCCCAAACTCTGGAAGAACGCGTAAAAGAGCAAGATGAATTGATAAAGAAGATGGCGGCAGACATGGAGGCCTTGAAACGCCAGATGAAGAAAAAAGAAGTGGCGACAGGAGAGGGGCGCAAAAACAAGACGCCCCCTCGCCACTCAGAAAATCGTAGTAGGAATACTACACCCTCACAAGGAGAGAGTAGAAGCCTCAGGACAGGCGATACTCAATCATGGTCTTCCAAAACTCGTCACTCCAGGTCTGAGAGGACGAAGTCTGAAAGATCATACACTGAAGGAAGCACATACTAGCCTTCTCACTCGCATCAGACTAGATCTAGACAGACAGAGCTGCCCAGGTCATCCGACTTACGAACCGTGCTCGAAGAAAAAGCACGATGTAAGGAGGATGCCAGGGCAAGGGATCCACACCGAGTTTCTGCCTTACAACGGTTGGCTCCTCGGACGCATGGAAGCGTCGAGGTTGGAATGCCAATACCGCGCCCTGCCTACGAACCAACGGACAAAGCCTTAGCAAGACTACAGACTTCGCCGTTTGTTCCAGCAATCGAGAACGCTCCCCTACCATCAGGCTTCCTTCAGCCGAAATTCACTACCTATGAAGGGAAGACAGACCCGTATTCACACTTGAGCCATTTTCGCCAAGTCATGGCTGTGTACAGACGAAACGAAGCCTTAATGTGCATACTCTTCCCATCAAGTCTTGGCGACCTAGGCTTGACTTGGTTCGAGAAACTCCCAGAAGGCAGCATAGCCTCTTGGGCTCAATTGGCAGAAGCCTTCGTAACAAGGTTTCGGACGAATACTAAAACTCCGGTGGAAATCGACCAGCTACTCTCCATCGACATGGGTGATAAGGAGACCCTGAGATCTTACAACAGCCGCTACTGGGAAACATTCAATCAGATTGGGGACTGCCCCACCAATCTCGCCATTGCACAATATAAAAGAGGCCTTCCAGTCGGGAACAGACTGAGGGACTCAATCACCATGACGCCACCCCTCACTATGGAAGCCCTGATGGAAAGAGTGCACCAGCACATCAGGGTAGAGGAGGACGGCGCACGTGCCAAAGCAAAATCTAGTGCGACTACAGTGCCAGAAAAGAAGACCTCAGCAAAGGTCAACACGGTAGACCGAAGTAACAAAAACGGACGTGGCAAACGAGACAGCGGAGAAAACCCAGATAAAAGATGGTTAAGAATCCGCATTGCCATAACAACGGTGTTCAAAAAACCGATATATCGGATTCTGAGCGAGATAAAAGATGAGCCTTTTGTCAAGTGGCCAGCCAAGCTAGGAGAAGCTCAGAAAGACTACGACGACAGATCACGGTGCACCTTCCACAAAGAAAAGGGACACCGAACTGAGAATTGCACACCGTTAAGACAACACTTGGAAGAGTTGGTGGCAGCAGGCCACTTGGACAAATATATTGAAGGGGGGACGCAACCAGCCCTCCAAGATCATAATAACCATCCCAACGGAATGCCAATCGATGCACCGCCTCAAGGTATTATCAATGTCATACATGGAGTTTTTGAACCTGAGCGCGTATGCGAGCTCAGAGGTTCAATCAAAAAGGCTGAGCACTTTAGAGAAGTGCTAGGTGCCCAACCTGCGACCAAGAAAGGGAAAACAGAGGCAACAAACGTCATGTCTTTTTCAGATAAGGACCTGGATCGAATATACTGTCCTCACAATGATGCCCTGGTCGTCACTCTCCGAGTCAAGGATTTTGACGTCAAGCGGATCCTGATTGACCAGGGTAGTTCATGTGAGATCATGTACTACGACACATTCAAACAACTAAAGTTACAAGACAAAGACTTGGCGCCTGCAGTATCCCCCCTAATTGGATTCAACTCCATGCCAGAGTGGCCCGTCGGCAAAATAATTCTTCCAGTCAGAGCAGGAAGTGTAACAAAACAAGTGGAGTTCTGGGTGTTGAAGGTCCCCTCCACTTACAACATCATCTTGGGCAGAACATGGTTGCACGCCATGCGTTCGGTGGCATCATCCTACCACCAGGTAATGCGGTTCCCCAACGACACCGGCATAATTGAAGAAGTATATGGAGACCAAATCATGTCAAAACAATGTTTCGCCACGGTGAATGGCAGCCGCGCCGCCAAAGGATATGTTCATTCGGTGGAAGAACCAGAAAGTAATGAACTGTTCACGGACGTCGGTAAAGAGGCTGATCAGAAAGCGGTGGAGGACTTGGTGGAGGTAAAAATAGATAAGAAGAACCCGGATAAGTTCTTCTTGCTTGGCTCATCATTGTCCAGCACTGAGAGATTGGAGGTCTTGGAATTATTGACCTCTAACATCGAAGTGTTTGCATGGACGCCCTACGACATGCCAGGTATTGATCCAAATTTCATCAGTCACCAACTCAATGTCCACCCATCCGCCAGACCAGTCATTCAACGCACACACAGATCGGCACTCCACCACGCCGAAATAGTGGCGGAAGAAGTAGGCAACCTGCTGGAGGCAGGAGCAATAAGAGAAGTGCACTACCCAAGATGGATCTCCAACACCGTCGTAGTGCCAAAAAAGAATGGTAAATGGCGTGTCTGCGTCGACTACAAAACGGTCAACAAGGCCTGCCCAAAAGATAGCTTTCCTCTACCAAGGATAGATCAACTGGTGGACCTAACATCAGGGCATAACCGACTTAGCTTTCTGGATGCATACAGAGGCTACCACCAGATCGCCATGCATGAACCAGACCAGGAGGTCACATCTTTCACAACTCCAAGAGGACTATACTGTTACAAGGTCATGCCCTTTGGCCTGAAGAACGCAGGGGCGACATTCCAACGGATGGTCACCAAGATGTTCGAACCATTGTTAGGCAGAACAATGGAGGCTTACATCGACGACATGGTGGTCAAAAGCAAGGATGAGAATGACCATCTTAAAGACCTAGGCGAGATGTTCCAGATCTTGAAGAAACACAAGTTGCGCCTCAATGCATCCAAATGCGCATTCGGAGTTGGATCTGGCAAATTCTTGGGCTTCCTTGTGACCAACCGGGGTATAGAAGCGGACCCTTCTCAGATTAAAGCAATCCAGGAGTTGGAGAGACCAAACTCAGTCAAGGAAGTGCAGCATCTCACTGGTATGGCGACTGCGCTCAACCGGTTCATAAGCAGGTCATCAGACAGACTACGACCATTCTTCCAAGCTTTAAAGGCCAAGTTTGAGTGGGATGAAGAATGCGACCAAGCTCTGGAAAGCTTGAAGGAGTACATGTCTTCCCCACCACTACTTGTTACTCCAGTACCTGGTGAAGAACTCTTTTTGTACCTAGCAGTCTCTCAGCACGCAGTTAGCGCAGTGTTGGTTCGTGCAGAAGGAATACAACACTTGCCCATCTTTTATGTCAGCAAGACATTGTTGGGAGCCGAAACAAGGTACTTGCCCTTGGAGAAACTAGAATTAGCATTAATGATGGCATCCAGAAAATTAGCACACTACTTTCATGCCCACACCATAGTCGTCCTCACAGCTTTTCCACTAAAAGCTCTGTTTGAAAGGGTGAACTTTTCTGGGCGAATCTTAAAGTGGGCAGTAGAATTAGGGCAATTCGACATCAAGTTCCAACCCAAGACCGCAATAAAAGCCCAATCTTTGGCAGACTTCGTCGCAGAATTTACTCCTGGAAGTCATCATATCTGCCCAGTCGACCTAACTGACACAACCGAACTAGGGACTGAAGTTGACGCCGGAATAGCGCAGCCCCTAGTAGAGGGTAGTCAATCAAGCACCAAGGCAGACCATACTAAGGACAACAAGGAAGAGACAAACAAAGGCTCACCAACAGTTCAATCAGAGGACGAGGGGCAGACAGCAAACATGGACCTTGAAGAAAACACTATCCTTGACCCCACGACATCATCTGACCCCTCCACTTGCTGGAAGTTATTCGTTGGAGAGATGTGGAAGCTCTTTGTGGATGGAGCATCCAACCGGTATGGTGCAAGACTTGGCATAGTCCTCATCTCTCCAGACGGCCTGGTTGTAGAGCAAGCAATCAACCTTGGCTTCCCAGCATCTAACAATGAAGCAGAGTATGAGGCGCTTCTCGCAGGGCTCAAATCAGCATGCTATATGAAGGCCACCGAACTAATGGTTTACAGTGACTCACAGTTGGTGGTGAACCAAATTTCTGGCGACTATGAAGCAAAGGATGATAGGATGGCCAAGTATCAAGAGTCGGTCAGGACAGAGATCAAGAAGTTTGATGTAGTAAGGATAGAGCAAATTGGCAGGGAAGAAAACAGCCGAGCGGACGAACTAGCAGGCCTTGCCTCAATGGCAGATACATCCAACCCTCATCCATTACTCATCAACTTCTTACCAAGACCAAGCATAGAAGACCCCGAAGCAGAAGAGGTATGTTGCGCAGAACTAGGCCCCTCTTGGATGGATCCCATCATCCTGTTCCTTAAAGACGGCATCCTACCAGAAGAGAAAAAAGAAGCCAACAGAATAAGGGCAAAGTCGCAGCGATTTTGGCTATCTCCATCTTTGGCATTATACAAGAAGTCATTCTCAGGGCCTTACCTAAAGTGCGTTCATCCCAGCAAAGTAGAAGCATTCTTGTTCGAAATACACGAAGGAGTATGCGGAAGCCATCAAGGGGGAAGGTCGCTAGCTTACAGGGCCATTTCACAATGTTATTGGTGGCCATACATGCAGGCAGACTCAGAGAAATATGTGAAGAAGTGTGAAAAATGCCAGAAATTCGCACATCAAATACATCAACCAGCCAGAGAACTCCTACCATTGACTAGCCCATGGCCTTTCGCAATGTGGGGTTTGGACATCGTAGGACCACTTCCAACAGCGCCCGGCGGCAGGAAGTTCTTTCTCGCGGCAACAGACTACTTCACAAAGTGGGTTGAAGCAGAAGCATTGGCGTCAATCAAGGAAAAAGATGTGAAGAAGTTCGTCTGGCAAAACATCATCACTCGATTTGGCATACCAAAGGCCCTAATCTCAGACAATGGCACTCAATTCGACGGCAGAATTTTCAGAAACTTTTGTGAAGAATACAAGATAGAGTTCTACAATTCTACACCAGCATATCCTCAAGAAAATGGCCAAGCAGAAGCATCAAATAAAGTCATCTTGGATGGGCTAAAGAAAATACTAGAGAAGGCTAAAGGCAAGTGGGCAGACGAACTTCCTCGTGTTTTATGGGCATATCGCACCACACCTTGGCGATCGACAGGAGAAACACCATTCTCCTTAGCTTATGGAATGGAAGCAGTAATCCCTCTAGAAGTTGGCCTCCCCACAATTCGAAGCGAGAATTTTGATCCAAACTTAAATGGAGAAGCCATAGCTTTAGAACTCGACCTTGCAGAAGAAAGAAGAGAAAGAGCACTGGTTCACATCGCCGCATACCAACAAGAGTTAATCAGAAAATACAACAAAAAAGTACATCCAAGACAATTCAAGATCGGCGATTGGGTACTGCGCAAAGTAATGGGAAACACCTTGATCCCAGGAGATGGAAAGTTAGGGCCAAACTGGGAAGGTCCTTACAAGGTGGTTGGGTTAGCAGGCAAAGGGGCATACCACCTAGAAGACAAGGATGGCAAGACAATCCCTAGGCCATGGAATACGGCCAATCTCAAGTTATTTTACTTTTAGCTTTTCTTTTTCAAACATATGTAATTTTTTTTTTTTCTCTTCCTTCAATAAAACAAGCAATTCTTTTCAGCACAAGTTGTTCCTTGTAAGGGTTAGCCTTAGTGTAGATTAGGTATAGTGCGAGCATTTTATTCTAAGTTAGCCTGAAAAACTAACTTAGGGGTTGGCTGGAATACACCAACACCCTTCCTAAGCCCAGGATTAGGATCCAGGCTGCAGGACGTTTGGTCGGAATAACCAAACATTATTCTAAGTTAGCTGGAAAAACTAACTTAGAGGTTGGCTGGAATAAACCAACACCCTTCCTAAGCCCAGGATTAGGATCCAGGCTGCAGGACGTTTGGTCAGAATAAACCAAACGTTATTCTAAGTTAGCTGGAAAAACTAACTTAGAGGTTGGCTGGAATAAACCAACTCTTGTCACTCTTCAGCCGAAGTAAGGGAATGGCTGAAGAATGGTTGGCTGGAATAAACCAACTCTTGTCACTCTTCAGCCGAAGTAAGGGAATGGCTGAAGAATGGTTGGCTGAATTAAACGAACTCTTGTTACTCTTCAGCCGAAGTAAGGGTATGGCTGAAGAGTGGTTGGCTGGAATAAACCAACTCTTGTTACTCTTCAGCTGAAGTAAGGGTATGGCTGAAGAGTGGTTGGCTGGAAAAAACCAACTCTTGTTACTCTTCAGCCGAAGTAAGGGTATGGCTGAAGAGTGGTTGGCTAAATTAAACCAACACTTATTACTCTTCAGCCGAAGTAAGGGTATGGCTGAAGAGTGGTTGGCTGGAATAAGCCAATTCTTGTTACTCTTCAGCCGAAGTAAGGGTATGGCTGAAAAGTGGTTGGCTGGAATAAGCCAACTCTTGTTACTCGTCAGCCGAAGTAAGGGTATGGCTGAAAAAGTGGTTGGCTGGATTAACCAAACTCTATGTACTCCTCAGCCGAAGTAATTATGTCGGCTAAGGAGTGGTTGGCTAGTAAGCATAGTTTAACAAGACAAAACCGAAATAGAAGTTGGAGTAATAGAAGGCATTACAAAGTACAGGCATACATATCAGAACCGGAATAAGAGTCAATAGAAGCCATTTCAAGTGTAAGCATACACATCAACCGAAGTAAGAGTTCAAGCAAATTTTCATTTCATTAAAGATCAAAATAGGCACAATGGAGGGGCCGTAGCCCGGTTACAAAGTCAAAGGCAAACAAAAGTAACAAAAAGAGAAAAAATCAAGAAAAAAGATCTTCAATCTCGGCGTCAAACGCAGCATCAGCATCAACTTGAAGACCGGTTTCAGGAGGAAGGACGTTTTCAGTTACAAGAGTGGTTTCGGTCGGAACCACGGTTTCATTTGGTTGATCATTAGTTAGATCTTCCACCGCGGGCTCCGACCGAACTACCTGGTCCACACTAACAACCGGAGTATCCTCAGAAGAGGAATCTTCATCGGCATCTGAGCCTTCAAGGAACTGCTGCTGCATGGCATCCGCATACTCCGAAAGGGAATTTGGTATGAAGTAGGCTGGAGGGTTGAAGACCTCGGTCTGTTGATCATGACCGAGCTTCTCAACAGCCGCCCTCCAGCCACACTTGAAGAACAGCTCCTTAGCAGCATTGCATTGCTTGGTATAAGCATCTTCTGCCTTCTTGAAACCTTGTTTGCCGGCTTCCTTTACGCTCTCCTTTATTTCGGCATCTTTCTTTCTTTCAAGCTTCACGAGCTCGCTCAGGTATTTGTCCTTCAGAGCTATGGCAGTCTTCTGCCTTTCTGCCTCTGCCGAACTAACTAGTCCGGTCAGCCTGCTGTTCTCAGCCTGCAGCTCGGCCATTTGCTTCTTGATGTCTTCTACCTCGGCCGACTTCAGTTCGGCTTCGGCCACTTCGTCCCTCGTAGTTTGTCTAAGTTCCAGCACTTTCTTGTGAGTGTTGTAGTTTTTTTGAATGGCCTAACAAAACAAGGACTTCTTATGAGCCGAAGTAAAAGTTGAAAAAAAAAAAAAAAAAAAAAAAAAAAAAAAAGAAAAAACTAGACAGAAAAACGGACAGAGCTACTTACCAGGATCATAGACTTCGTCGCAGACCAAATGGACTTTAATTCGGTGTTTAGCTGCTTTTTGTGGTGCTCCATATCCTTGGGGAGGCACACACTCTTGGCCAGGCTAAAGGCCAACAGGTGATCTTTTTCGGCAACAACCGAATCAGCATTTGAGACATCTCGGTTGTTGAATGTAAGTTTTGGTGCCCAACTGGTGGTAGTTCGGTCGTTGGGCTCCAGTTGGGGGCTCGGTGGCAGGACCGGTGGAACTGCAGTCTCATCTTCGTCAACCAAACTTGGTTCAGACTCGGTGGTTCGTGCGCGCTTGGTTCGGCGCGATGAAGACGGCAGTTGAGAGGGGAGGGCTACTACGGCAGGCTGTGTTTGGCTGGGCGACGATACTTCGGGCCTGCTTGTCTCGGTCAGAAGCGCCCTTAGTCTGTTCTTCTTGGCCATTTCCTCTTCAGCAGTTAAAGGAATTAATCTTATTTGCGGCAAATTTGGGTCCGGCTCTGGAGCGTCTTCGAGAAGAAAGTCAGTTACTTTTGCTTTTCGACGACCGCTGTACCGGTAGGTCGGCTCAAAGTTTAGAAGCTTAGCCCAACTCCTTTCTTTACACCGTAGTGCGGCTCGCAAAATCGCAAGGTTGGGATAGCTGTATAGGGAACGGAGGTGGGCGAAATCTGCAAAAGAAGAACTGTTAGTTCGGTTAATAGACTAAAAAAACCGAAATAAAATACAAGGAAGAAGACCGAAGTCAAGTTACCGGGCTCTCCCTTTTTCTAATTTATAGGTCGGCCAGGAATTTGGGCTTGAAAATCCTCAAAGTTCCTAGAGACCTAGAAAAAATCATCGTCATTAAGGTCTTTGTCCGGTGTGTATTTAATTATCTTCTCTCGGCGGCGGCGAATCCTAAGGTAATAGACCCACCCATCATCTTTTGAGCCGATGGAGTATTGATGGAAAATTTCGGCCAGGCCAAGATTTAGTCCGGTTTGGTGGTTCAGTGCGGCTATTCCCATAATAATGCGGTATGTATTGGTGGACAGTTGGGTGGGGCATAATCTAGTCTGCCTAAGAAATTCACAGATCAATGGTTGGACAGGAAACCGTAGTCCGGTTTCTATTATGGATTGAAGGGTAAAAGGGACGAAGCCTTCTTTTTCCCAGGGAATAACATCTTTTTCGGCCAACATCAGATGGACATCATCAGGAATATGGTAATCTTTCCTAAATTCGGCCATGCCACCAGGGGTCTCAACTAGATACCTATACTTACCCATCTGATGTATAATTTACTTATAATTTATATCGGTGCAAAAATCGTGCTCAGTAGCTCGGTTGAGCGCACGCAGGAGTGCCTGGGTAACCTAAGTCTGCAAAGTAGAAAACAGAGGGGGTTAAAGCACTGATCATTGGACCGTGCTACAATTTAAAAGCAAGGTATAAGAGCCCTACTTCGGCCTCAAAAACTGGTTCTATCTCGGTTCATCAAAAGGTTTGGTAGCTCGGTTTGAGCAGGTTGCTCGTTAGACCGGTTTATCGTCTAGGGGCAGCTTTCTGAGTTTGGTCTAAAAAAACTAAGAAAGCTGGTTTAGCCCCCAAGGCCTAAATCGGTTGTAGTGTGAATAAAGTTACTTCGGTTAAGCCTCTAGGGGCAGCTTTCTGAGTTCGGTTTAGAAACTAAGAAAGCTGGCTTGGCCCCAAAAAGCTTAGTTCGGTTGAAAACCGAGGTTTCTAGTTTGATATGTTCAAAACTCGGTGATCTTATTTCGGCTAAAATGAATCAGGCGTTGGTGACTCTTTGAGACTTTCAAGTTCTAGTTCGATTATTGACTACAGTGATCTACCTATTTAGGGCAAACAGGATCCTAGTTCGGTTGCTACCTAATTTTGGATCTAAGGCAAGTTTTTTACAGAAGTTCATGCACGTATGAGCTCTGCTATTATTTTTTCGTGAAAGTACAGTTGCAAAACAAAACTATACAAATGTGTTTTGCAAAAAACATACAAAACAAGATATACAAATGCGAAAGCAAAACAGAGCAAGAAGGAAAGTAGATTTGCTTACCAGATTAAAGAAGAAGGGACTGAAGATGAAAACTGTTGCAGTAAAGGAAGAACACGAACAACAAGAACACAGAGAGAGAAGACGAAGAATAGTGAAGGTGAATGGTTCAAAGGCAGAATGATTGTTTTGTGGAAAGAGAGAGAGGGCGGAAACTGTTCAAAAATTGCGAAACACGAAGACGGCGTTGACAGCTGCCTTCTACGAATGGGAGCGTGCCACGTGTATACGGAAAGGGAAGCGTTACAGTCGTGATTGAAGAGACGTTTCAACCGGACAAAGTAAAGCCCGAAGTAAAATTATCTCGGCTTAAGAGCCCGAGAGTTTTTTGCTCGGCTGGAGAGGCTAAAGGATTTTTAGCTCGGCTGGAAAGGCTTAATAAACTCTAGCTCGGCCAGTAGACTGGTAATCCCAATCATGTTGCGCAGATGGAATTAAGGGGCCATTGAGAGGGTAATTTTTGGAAAAAATTGGGCCGAGCTGCGAGTTGGGCTTTGTGGCCCCAAAGTGCGAAGGACTAAGTAAAAAGGCCGTAATGATTACTCTGGCCCAGGAGAGGCAAGGTTACTCCGGCCTAGGAGAAACAAAGTTACTCCGGCCAGAGAGGTAAAATTACTTCGGCTCAGGAATTATAAAGATACTTCGGTCTGGGTACGATTTAGAGTTATGCCAGTCTTGGAGTTATACCGGCCGAAGGTCGTTGGTTCGGTCTAAGACCGTACTATTGATTGAACAGGAGAAAGCCGAGATGAGGAGTAGGAGGAGAAAACCGAGCTAAGGATAGTTCGGCCTACTCTGTGGCTCAGCATAGCCAGTTTTACTTCGGTCAAGTGGTAGTTCGGCCATAGTAAAAACCATCCCACTTGGTTTAAGCAGTGGGGGGGTGTAAAAGGATAAGCATTATCCTTTAGAAGTATGAATCCTAGGAGGACTCTGCATGGAGAAATAAAAGTCCTACTAGGATTGTGCCACAGGAAACTTATAAAAGCCCACAAACATCACCTTGGAGGAGGTAACAGAACATAACATAACTTTACTTTCAGAATACTCAGAGCTTTGTCTATTTGTCAAGCTTACTGACTTAGGCATCGGAGAAGTTTCCGACATACACCCGCCGGCTAGCTCACGTTTGTGTTTTCAGGTAACAAAGCGACGTCGTACGGAGGAGCGTGGATTTGGTCAACAGGATTATACGTGGAGAATTATTTCGTCCCCGTACAAAAATGTATTGAAATATGTAAATGATCAATAAAAGTATGTAAAAGAGTTTTGGAATATGTAAAATATATATATTTTGATTATATGTAGTTATGATTGACAGACTTCTTCAGGATTGTTATTAGCAAGACTCTTCAGGTATTAATAAAAAAAAAAATTATAAGACAATGAAAAGTAAAAAAATTATTTACCGAAAGATGTGGAGTGCAATTTTTCTTGTGATTTTTTTTGCATAGAAAAAATTACACTCTTCACATGTTTGTAATTATATTTTGTCTTTTACTTTATTTTATAACTAGCGTATGCCCGTGCCTGAAGGCACGGTGCAAATAATATTGTGATCAAAATACAATTGTAATTCATACGTATCATATTAAAATTTATAAAGTCCGTAATATGTTTTGACAAAAATATTGAAAACATATAAAGAAATACTATTCTTTTTAAAAAACTTAAAACAATTTTATTTATACCACACGTTTTACAGAACTCAAATAAAATAACAATGAAATTATCCAGAACTCTGGTGATGCAGCCCACGAAGAAGCACCTAAATACTCCCACTGCCAGTAAACAAATAATGATTTTCTTGTTTAAAAATTTCAATAAAAACTAACAATTATTCCAATTGATATATATAATACTATCAAATAAATAATTATTATGTTGTTTAAGAATTTCAATTTAATAGTTTGTCCAACAAACAATAAAAGCTAAATAAATTAAGATTCTAAAAATAAAAATAATAATAAATACAGTATTGTGATTTCTCAGAAGACGTGAAATTTTCGGACCCCTTTCCCGGGTTGGTGGTGGGTCACCCAAAGCTTCCTCTTTTTCTTTTTTTTTTAAGACTACATTTTCTATCGCTTTTCTTGCTTGCTTTTTCCATCTAGCCAATCACATTACGCCCGCATATCCTTGGCAACAACTATAATTTATCTAGCAATAGATTTTAACACCTTTTGATTTTAACACCTTCAAACTACTGATTTATGGGCTAATAAATAGTACAAATCTAATTTATGGTGTGTTTGATGAGTATAAAATTTTGATTTATCGTAAAGTATGGGTTTTTAATCAGGTAAGTCCTCAGGGTTGGTCTGGAGGTTTAAAAATGTATCACCCATAAAAATTAAAAAATGTATCACCCATGAAAGTAATGTGTCACCCTAGTGTATACCCGTGTCTAAAAGGAATAATGTAATTAATTATAAGATTAAAATATAATTAAATTTAAAAGTATTGATTTAAAATGTAATTTATCAAATTTATTGACTTTAACATGAATTTTGTGTATGCCTAGACACGGGCATACGAAAAATATTTATATTATCAAGCAAAAACACCACAACAAAGGCCCGTCACAAATTTGCATCAAGGAAAAGAAAAAAAAAATGAATTAATCTGTAAGAAAAACCTCAAGTAGTCCCGATCTAGCCCAGCAACTATTACAGTTTTCCCATCATGGTCAGCAACCTTGCAGCAAAAATCATAAAGGTCACCAAAAAATTGAGCTTCATCAATGCCAATCCACATCCAGCTGCCAACATGTAACCAGCATTTAGAAGATAATAGAAAAAGCATTAAAAAAAAAAAAAAAAAACTCCAAACTTAAATATAGGACTGCAATGGTGTTAATCATGAATAGCATTACGGCATTAGCAATCTGCTTCTACAAACGGACTGCTTAGTCCGCATCCTGCTGCTCCAACACCATGATCAAGAATATGATTGGAGTCTCCAATCCATTCTAACTTCTTTTTGTCTTATTGTAAACCTTTTCATCATGTTGTATTAGAAAAGGTGGACCGAGATGTGGTTCAAGATGCTCATCATCTTGCTACTGATGTAAGACATTTTGCTTTGTTTAATGTTTATATTGTTGTGTTCTACTCAAAAAAAAAAAAAAAAATCATGAATAGCATTTGGTTTCACATTTAAAAATAAAAATAAAAAAGAGAGCCTAAACAGTTAAGATTGCTTGTCTACCAGTTAAATTAGCTCCAACACCAATAATTAGAAAAGTAACTTGTACAATGTCAAGCCGCAAGAAACAATCAAATTCTTCTTACATAAAACCATGAAGATTATAATAACATCACTTCAATATCACTTACAATATATCAAACACATCCAACTTATGAAGCTACCAAGCCCATAGAACAACTGGGACACCATAAACTGAACCAAATTTTTTTTTTTTTTTTTTTTTAAAAAAAAAAACACAATTCAAATGGTTCAAGTTTGAAATACCTTGGCATAAGCCTCATCTCCAAATTTTTGCCTAAATGACAACAGATTCGGCAACGCCCAACAGGGAAACTTTGTCCCATCATGTGTCACCACCGAGTCAACCGCATATCTCGTATCCTTGCTTGACTTTATTATTGCAACATTTCTACATTTACATGGTTGGCCCCAAAATATTAGTTAAAATAAAATAAAATTCTTTATGCATCCAACATAAAATTTACACATTGTTATCATGTACAATTAATTAACATTCAGAATTTCTTAACTACATAACACCATAAAAGTGTTGAGAATAAATTGCACGAAATTAACAAAACCCTCAAATTCAAAACCCTCAGAACCCCCAACTTTACAAATCAAAACCCTCAAATTCACGAAATTAACAAAGTCAACAAAGTACCTGCCATTGTTGCCCTCAGATTCGACTCGACGAAGGAGAGCTGTTGTTTTTCCAGCGAACATTGGCCCAACAATGACGTGAATCTCACCGGAAGGGTGGTGAAACAGACCCATCCGATCGCTGCTGCTGCCATCAACTGATGAAGCCAATGAAAGTGGGGATTTGAAGGAAGACATTGGAGGGACGTAGAGAGAGCGGAGTAGGGTTTGATTGAGATGAGGATACCGATCTCTTTCTTGTTGGTTGCGTCGACCGATCTACCTTACATTTGATCAACACTTTACAAATCAACACTTCACAAATCAGAGTGCACAATTAGAAACAAAACAGCCAACAGAGCAAGAAGAACAATGTAGGTTTATTTTGGGCAAAAGAGATTACCCAAAAGCAAAAGAAGCTGTTTGATTAGCAAGCCAATCATTTACCCCAATCACAGAAGCTGTTTGATTAGCAAGCTAGAAAATTAGATTGAGAGACACAGTTAGCAGAATTACTATGTATAGACACAAATAATATGCAAAAAAACTATGAAATTATTAAATATGGGCATCAACTAATACACATTCTTGGTATATGAAATTATTTCTATTTCCTTGATCAATCAAAGACAGCTGTACAATACAATAGAGTTTAGTGTCTCTACTGATTCCTTAAAAGAAGAAATACAGTTGCAGAAGTTCTGAACATCCAAATTGGGCAGTATGTTTTTTCCCCAATTGTGCAATATGTTACATGCGTTTTACTATGTTCAGATTTAAAGTTCTAACTTTGATATTGAACGATTTGAAAATCCTATAATGTTCAATTTCCAGTCAGCTTTAAAATCTGCACCAAATACAGTAAATCAAGCTCCCAAATAAACAGGTTATAAACCCAGATAAACCCATATAAACAATGGATATAAACCCAAATAAACAATCAAACCCAACCTCAGGAAAGAAATCATTTACCCCAATTGCAGAAGCTGTTTGATAAGCAGGTTATAAACCCAGATAAACCCAAATAAACAATCAATATAAACCCAGATAAACCCAAATAAACAATCAAACCCAACCTCAGATTATAAAGATGACAGGAAGAGGCAGAAATCTTACCTTCGGAGCCGAGACTGAAGAGCAGGAGCGTCGGGAAAGAGGGAGGGTATGAAAGAAGAAGAGAGAGAGAGAGAGAGAGAGAGAGAGAAAGGGAATGAGGAGGAGACGTGGGTGAGAGGGAGAGAGAGATAAAGATAGAAGGAGAGGAGACGTGGGTGGGTGGAGGTCTAATGTTTGGGCAGGAGCTACATAAATCTGAGTCGTTGATATATTCTCAGGATTGATATAGACCATTGATCTAAAATGTATCTCACATACATTTTATATATTTTTCGAAACCTGTTCTGTTTTAATAATACATAGGTTCAGATCAAAATTTAACCTATGTATTATATTTGATTTGTTTGGAATTATAGATTGTACTCTATATCAATTCCAAATAAATCTGTGAATTACCTTGGGAGAGAAATTGGGGTTTCTGTGTGCGTTGGAGAGGAGAAAAGGAGGAGAGAGAGACGCATAATCAGAGGATCGAAGTAGCACCACCTCCATTTGAAGAGCATTTCAACGCGTACAGAGAAATTGTATTTATAAAAATATATTTAACAGACTGTACTCTACAATTCCAAATAAATCAAATATAAAAAAAATTAAAATATCAAATAATGCACACCAGCCAATGCTCTGCAATTTAAAAGAAATTAAAACTTAAATGCACACCAGTTAGTGCTACTGCTGCTAATCAAATTATAACTACATAAGAACCAAGTTTGACTGACAAAAAATAAAAACAAATAAATAAAATAAAATCCCAATCAACAAATCCAATTGTATAATTGCATTGTGTCATGATCTAGAACCAAGTTTGACTCAAAGGCAACACTGCAGAGTGAGAATATTTTACAAACATCAGGGCATATTTATAATTTACCCTTTTTTAAGATTTTGTGAAAAATTGAGAATGGAGATTTAGAGGGCTACGATCCATCACATTCTTATAGTATATTGACATAGTTTTTAAATTTCTTTTGTCTGGAAACTAACCAATAACAATAGACGAAAAGATAATCAAGTGGTTTACTATTAAATCTAGGATTACATCTCTTTTTAAGGCAGGTCCCTAGGTAATCAATGAATTTCAATCAAAGAAGATAGAGAAACAATTGCTGGATATGAGTATCCTAACAATTGTTAAATGCAAAGCAAAGCACTAACCAACAAACTCAACTTCAGAGAAAGTTTTGGATGTGTAATGACTTCACATCAACCATCTCTTCATCCTTAAATTCCTCCCTGAAATATATTGAAAGCATTCCATCAATTAACCATAAAATAATAATAATAAATAAATAAATAAATAAATATAAATAAATAAAAAATGTATACAATAAATGTTAATGGTGTAGACAAATGCATAGTAATTGAAGGGAAACACTAACACACTGGGTATAATAATGTTTCCAATGCTAGATATTGATAATGTTAATGGTTTGTTGATAGCATTGGGAACAATATCAATATCTGGCTTGTAGTCCTTCTCATTGACACCCATAACAAACATGGGAGCATCCTTACTTGGAGCAGAAATGACAACCTTCTTTGCACCACCCTGGTGATTAAAAAAAAATTAAGAGCAATACTATCAACAAACCATTAACATTATCAATATCTAGCAATTAATGACATGACAACTGCAATATTTATTCTAATAAAATGGTTAAAATTTAATCCATTCTAAATTATTTTTCTATACTTTTTAAATAAATTTATGTTATTATTTAATTTTAAAATTATTTGTAATTATTTATTTAGCCCGTATGTTGCACGGGGTCATATGCTAGTTTCATGAAAAGAAAAATTCAGGATAAAATTTTAAAAGATTTTTATGAAAATTTGATGAAAAGATTTGAGTGATTCATTTCAAATCAAGTTTTTCAATTAAATTTTAAAATCAAATTATATGAAAAAATTGGTGAAGTATTGGAGAAGCTTTAGTGACACTTGGCCTCGTTTGAGAATAAGTTATTTTAGTAATTTTTTAATTTTTTTTATGAAAAAATGTACAAAAAAGTAGAAAGATTGATGTGATAACTTATAATATTTTTTTGACATTTTTGTTAAAATATTTAATCCCCAAACAAAAATGCTACTGTTATTGTTGGAAAATGTATATAAAATGTATTGAAATATGTAAATGATCAATAAAAGTATGTAAAAGAGTTTTGGAATATGTAAAATATATATATTTTGATTATATGTGGTTATGATTGACAGACTTCTTCAGGATTGTTATTAGCAAGACTCTTCAGGTATTAATAATAAAAAAAATTATAAGACAATGAAAAGTAAAAAAATTATTTACCGAAAGATGTGGAGTGCAATTTTTCTTGTGATTTTTTTTGCATAGAAAAAATTACACTCTTCACATGTTTGTAATTATATTTTGTCTTTTACTTTATTTTATAATTTCTCCAAAATAATATGAGTTTAGTAAAATAATCCGAGTTTAGTAATTTATGAGGATCAAAACTTAAATTTGTAAACGAGTCAACTGACCAACTTGATCAAACTGGTTTGATTTTTAAAACATTGGTAAAAACTATGCCCCATCTATGCACAGTTGATAATTTATACTGGCATTATCTTGGAGAAAATATAATAAATTTTATAATTTTAGAATATTATTGATACTTTTTAATAAAAATGGATGGATTATAATTAAAACAAATAGTGTGAAAATACAATAATAAATCAGACAAAATATATATTACAATTTAAAAGAAAATAATAATAATAATAATAATAATTTTTTAATCTATATGAATAACAAATTACTGATAAAAAAATTCAACGTTATATGAATTAACCTTTAAAAGAAGCCTAGGGCATAGTTTGGGAAGTTGGTTTTGGTGGGTTAGGGGCTAAAATAGCCACAAAAAACAAAATAGGTTATTTTAGCTACAAAAAACAAAACATCAAATCTAATCCATAATCATTACACTCCTCTCTCACAAAAAAAGTCAAAAAAGTCAAAAAACCCTTACCAAACCAGGCTTTTTAGCCCCAGGCCAAAAAGCCAAAAGCTAAAAAGGCAAAAAGCCAACCCACTTCCCAAACGGAGGCATAATTATATTAAATTTATAAGAATTAGAATATGTTTTTGGGAAAATTATAAATTAGTGATATTTTTCCAAAATATAATTATAGACTCATGCCACTTCCCAAACGGAGGCATAATTATATTAAATTTATAAGAATTAGAATATGTTTTTGGGAAAATTATAAATTAGTGATATTTTTCCAAAATATAATTATAGACTCATGAAAAAAATTATAATTTTAATCATTAAAATCAATTTACCATTAATCTAATTTTTTTTAAAAACATCCGCTAATTTGTTATTTTTCCTATGTTTTTCAAACACAAGGAGAAGCCAAATAATTTACCTTCCCAATTTATGTATAACATTAATCCGTGTAAAAAATAATTTATGGGTATTTTTTTTCATGTTAATGATAGTTTTAAAAATTGTCAATAAATATTATAAAATGTCAAAATTTTATAATTTTAAAGACGTTGAGGCCATAATCCGTTTTGGAAATTTTTAGGCTAATAGGCTCAAGCTTAATTTTTTTTAAGCCAAAAAAATATTAATTGTCCAAAAGGACATTTATTTGTTCAAAACCTACTTATCTATCTAGCTTGTTAAATATTAAGTATCTGTATATATGTCAATTATCTATCCGACTATCTATTCAAACGTCACATATTTATATATGTATCACTTATCTATTCACCTATCTATCAAATATCACTTCACAGTCCACCTCATCGCCACCCACCTCATTGCCACCCACCACCATCGCCATCGTCAACTTTCTGATTATTTTTCCGGCCAATTTTTAATGCTTGTTCTTACTACCGAAAAAAATTAAAATGTTACCTCATACGAATAAACTTTTCACCAATCAACCTTAATTTTAATACACTTTTTACATATTTTAAAATACTAGGCAGATATTCGGATTTAAGGTAGTGATACAAACGAAAATTCAGGGAAACAAACAACAAAAAATAAAAATAGACAAAATTAGGCTATAATGTTTTAAAAAAAATACGGATGAAACAGAAAATTCAACTTAGCTAGGGTTTGCAGGAGAAACAGAGAATGAATCGAATTGCTTATACATATATAAAGGTCCAATATATGATACAAGTGATGAAGAAATCTAACCGCTTAGGGTTGTTTGGCATGAAGACTATAAGTGTATTTATTTATATAGGTGTATTTAGGTCATATTATCTCTTTATTTTTTTATATATCTTTTTATAAAAAATTAAAAAGTATATTTATTTAGAGACTAATGCTATGTGTACCAATTAGTACACTAACAAATATATCAATTAATGATGTGACAATTTAAGATATTTTTAGTATTCGTAAATTATATAAAAAGTGGAATCAATAATAATGTCATGACTAGTGTCGATACACTATTTAATACATTAATTAATATATATAATACTACTCAAAAAGCTGATAAAATGTCCGATCGGCTTTGTACGGATACCTTGAAGAGTAAGAAATAAAACCCTCTTTTTTTTTTTTGGTCCCACTACCAGTGGACAAAATGTCTGATCGGCTTGTATGGATACCTTGGAGACTAAGAAATAAAACCCTTTGTTTTTTTTTTTGGTCCCACTACCAGTGGTGCCCGGTACGCCATCACAAAAATAAATATTATATGAAGTTTTTCCATAAAGTGTCCATTCATAAAAATTTCGAAAATCTTAGTGCCTATTATTATTATGAATAATGCTTGGGACTCCCTTTTGGGGGTCACCCCCTCACCTCTTTGCCACGTGACAGGGGGTGATTGGAGGAGCAGGAAAAAAAAGAAAAAGAAAAAGAAAAGGTAACCAATGAGAGAGAGAGGGGGTCAAAGGGGTGGGTGAAAAAGGGGGATGAATCATTACTCTATTACTATATGGTGTTTGTAATTGTTGTCACATGGTGCCTTTTTAGGAACAATATGTTGAGAAGGAATATTTTGAAACTATGAAAAAGTAGAGAGTAAGTGACGGTATCTTCGTTTAGGAAGAGTTAAAATAGTTTGATTTTTTAGTATTTTTTGTTATTTTAGTATGATTTTTTAAATTTTGTTTGGTTTTTAATTTTTTTGATTTTTGTGAGAGAACAAGTATAATGATTATGATTTAGATATAATATTTTATCTTATTATCTTATATAACCAATTTTGGCTTCGTTTGGGAAGTGGATTGATTTTTTGACTTTTTAGACTATTTTAACCTGAGACTAAAAAATCTGGTTTGAGAAGCGTTTTTGACTTTTTTATTTTTTTGTGAGAGAATAGATGTAATGATTATGAATTGAATGTGATATTTTTTCTTATTAAACTAAAAAATCTATTTTGTTTTTCGTGACTATTTTAACTAAAAAATTCTCAAACCTAACTTCCCAAACATAGACTTTATTTTTGTGCTTTTTTAACAAAAACACCAAAACCAAACATAGCTTTAGGAAAAACTTTTGGGATGATCTAAATAAGTGTATTTTTTGACTTTTTATGAAATATAAGTTGGATTTGAAGTGATATATTAGAGAGGTAATGTAACTTAAATAAGATGATGCGACTTAAATATGATAGTAATTTTTTTATTTTTTTAACCTTTTTTAAATATGCCAAATCAATCCTAAGTGAGATATATTTTAAAAATATGAAAAAGTGAAAACAAATGAAGGTGCTCCCATATTTTAAAATGGAAATATGCAGCGAAATAATAAACTCTTATCCTTTACGTAATAGAAAAAGACAAAGAACAATGATTCATCTTTTTAATTTTAACACTCTAATTGATTATTAATGAGACAAAAATTAAAATCAAAACAACACATCAATTAATGAGGTCACTCCTAAAACTTCTCCCGAATTCATAATTTAAAACTGGGCAATGGTAGAGGGCCACAATTTTTATGGCTCAAATGGCTCAAAACTGTCAAAACGACGTCGTTTTGAGCACAAAACATGCCAAAACGACGTCGTTTTGGCAGTTTTGAGCCATTTGAGCCACACAAATTGTGGCTCTCAAACATTATTCTTTAAAACTTCCAAACATTTTCCAAAGACAAAAGGTAGGGGCTTTTCCCATATTAAACTAATTTATTATTTTAATTTCTAAATTAGGTCTAGTTTGGACGAAATTCTTAAATTAGGCTAAAGCGCTATTACAAATCACGCTTTCACTGTATAGAGTTGAAAATTTGATGAATAGTGAAAACGCTATTACAAACCACGCTATTACAAACCACGCTTTTAATTAAGAAAGTGTGGTTACAAACTATGCTTTTAAGGTAAGTTTGTTTTTTTGAAGAAAACGTGGTTCCAAACCACGCTTTCACTGTGCATATATTTTCTGAAGAAAACGTGATTCCAAATCACATTTTCACTGTTGTGAAGAAAGCGTGGTTAGAAACCACACTTTCAACACTGCCCCAAACACACAAACACGTCACAAACACTCTCTCTCTCTCACTCTGACACAAATACAAACAAACACAAACATAACTCACACACACGACTCACACTCAATATATACATAAATTTTAATATATATTTATAATAACAAATAATAATCAACTATATAAAATGATTACTTTTTTATTTTAATTCTTAATTTTTTTTTATTTTACTGTTTAGGGATAAAATTTATTTTTTTTATTTTAGGGTTTAAGGTTTAATTCTTAAAATTAATTTTTTTATTTTAGGGTTTAGGATTTATAAAAATAAATAAATTTTAAGAATTAAACTATAAATTCTAAACTCTAAATCCTACACCCTAAAATAAAAATAAATAAATTTTAAGAATTAAACCCTAAACCCTAAAATAAAATAAAAAAATTTATCCCTAAACACTAAGGTAGCGTTTGGTAACATTTACGTTTTTGGTTTATGTTTATAAAAATTTTATAAACTGGTTTCTATTTATTTTTAGAAAAACATAAATTACAAACATGTTATGGTTTGAACAAAATGTTTAAAAAAAATTAAAACATACCAAAAAATATATTTGTTCAAGCCTAAAATATTTATATTTATATTTATTATTTATGACAATGGGATCACACATATTATAAGTGAAAAAAAATTAATTAAAAAAAATATTTTTTAAAAATTTAATTGGAAAAAACGTGGTTTGTAAAAATTATTGAAAAAAAATGTGGTTTATATTTATTATTTATGACAATGGGATCACACATATTATAATTGAAAAAAAATTAATTAAAAAAATAATTGCAAAAAAATTTAATTGTTTTTTACAAAAAAATATAATTACAAATCACGTTTTTTCCAATTAAATTGTTTTCAAATATTTTTTTTAATTAATTTTTTTTCAATTATAATATGTGCGACCCCATTGTCATAAATAATAAATATAAATATAAATATTTTAGGCTTGAACAAACATATTTTTTAGTTTATGTTTTAAATTTTTTTCAAACATTTTGTTCAAGGACTTTTCTTAAGCGTGCCTTACACCTTTGTATGCCTTGCATTTATGACATTTTTTGTGCATTTACACCTTGCATACGGTGTGCAACCGTAAGGGGGTTGCACACTTAAACATTACCCTTTGTTCAAACCAAACACGTTTGTAATTTATGTTTTTCTAAAAATAAACAGAAACCAGTTTATAAAATTTTTATAAACATAAACCAAAAACGTAAATGTTACCAAACGCTACCTTAGTGTTTAGGGATAAATTTTTTTATTTTTTATTTTAGGGTTTAGGGTTTAATTCTTAAAATTTATTTATTTTTGTTTTAGGGTTTAGGATTCAGAATTTAGAATTTATAGTTTAATTCTTAAAATTTATTTTTTTTATAAATCCTAAACCCTAAAATAAAAAAAATAAATTTTAAGAATTAAACCTTAAACCCTAAAATAAAAATAATAAATTTTATCCCTAAACAATAAAATAAAAAAAATTAAGAATTAAAATAAAAAAGTAATCATTTTATATAGTTGATTATTATTTGTTATTATAAATTATTATATATATTTAATATTGATTTCAATTTTATGAAATAAAATTTATATATATATATATATATATTAAATTATAAATATATATTAAAATTTATGTATATATTGAGTGTGAGTGTGTGTGAGTCATGTTTGTGTTTGTTTGTATTTGTGTTAGAGTGAGAGAGAGAGAGAGTGTGTGTGCGCGCTCTTGTGAGTATAGTGTTTGTGTGTTTGGGGCAGTGTTGAAAGCGTGGTCTCTAACCACGCTTTCTTCACAACAGTGAAATCGTGATTTGGAATTACGTTTTCTTTAGAAAACAAACTTATCTTAAAAGCATAGTTTATAATCACGCTTTCTTAATTAAAAGCGTAATTTGTAATAGCGTTTTCACTATTCATCAAATTTTCAACTCCAAACAGTGAAAGTGTGATTTGTAATAGCGTTTTAACCTAATTTTTCAATCTACGCCTAGTTGAAAAATTAAGATAATAAATTGACTTAATTTGAGAAAAATCCAAAAGGTAGACTGTGTTGACTACGAGAAAGAATCCCTTAATTAATTAATTAATTTTTTTTTAATTAATTTTTTTTTTAAAGCTGGAAATTAGTACTTAAGAGTGAGTTTCCTATTCTTTATCTTTTGTGCCCAAATTCAGACAAAGGTAAAGCTAAGCTCGCGTGCTTGTCTCCGCGATCATGGCTTCTTCACTCCTCTCCTTCTCTCTCCTTCTCTTCAACCTGCAAGGTATGTATGCATGTATATCTCTTCTCTTCTCTGCTTCGATTGTCCATAATTTTTGAAATATTTTCCTTCAGTTTCCATGGCTGGCAGTAACATCACATTCGAAGATGGCTACACAGTCAGTACAGTCATCGACGGCCACGAATTCCAAATAAATCCTCGCTCGATTCTCCCTCAATTTGGATCGTCCGATCTCATCATCCTCGATTCAGCCAAGAGTGCCTTTTACACCGTCTTATTTTCCAAATCCCAAGGTACCATATAAATATGCGTACGGATTATATGAATGTGTTTGTAAAAGAAAATCGATTTCTACACCTATAAAATGTTAAAAATATCATGAAAATATATAAAAAAATATTTTTGAGTTACAAAAATAGAAACTGTAAGACACAAGCACTCTATAAAGCTTAATTGTGAGAATTAATTTTTGTTTTTTTGGTTATATTTTGTTCGAATTGTTAAATTTTATAGTTCAAACCCATTATTTCATAGATATAGATCTTTTTTACAACTTAGAGGAGAGAAATCTAGATAATTTAAAAATAATCGATAGCTAATATTAGTGTAAGGAGGGGATTTTTGAAATTGTATGGGGGTGGAGGGGCGATCGCCCCTCTCTGGGTCGATCCTTGTTTGTAGATATTGGTTCATGTTCTGTACTTGCAGAGATTGCGGTCAAGCGGTTATCTGGTGGCAATTCGGGGTTTTTGGATGGTGATTTGGCCACTGCTAAGTTTAATAACCCGAGAAGCTTTGCGGTTGATCTCAACGGGAATGTATATGTTGCTGACAGGGGTAATCTTGCTGTAAGAAAGATCAGCAAGTCAGGTATTGTTACATCATTATACAAATTGAGAAGTAATATACTCTAATTTCAGTTGTTGTTGTTGTTGTGAAATTGTTTTCATTTGAGTTGAGTGCAAGGATGGTTGTGCTGCAATGGCGACCGAGTTCAATGATTTGTGGGGTTGTATTGGTTATGAATAATTGACATAATTCATAGCCTTTGGGAAATTGGATGTGTATGAATGGTAATGCAAGAAATTGTTATGTGATTCAATTGGATATATTGCTTGCTTACACGTTTTTTTTTTGGAAAAAGATTTCTGCATTTTGTGGCATTTGGTACTACAAAAAATTGGAAGTCAATGAAAAACATATTCTGTGGTTAATGGAAATAAATTTATTTAGTTGTAGGAAACGGGGGCGGGAATGAGGGCATATAGAAATTTTTAAGGTTGGGAGCGTGTATTTATTTACATATTAAATATATTGTAACAATTACATTATTATTTTGTTATATATCTATCTATACATTATTATTATTTCTAAGGTTGGGAGCCTTGGCTTCTCTATGTGCCAAGTGGATTTCTTAATTTGAAAAACAAAGAAGAAATTTTGATAATGAACTTGGCACCTTAAGTTTGATAATGAACACTCTTACTACTTAAGTGCACACAAGATATAATAATTTTTTTTGTTTTGTTTTTATTTATTTGAAAGGCTCAAACCTAACGCCATTTTTTTTTTTTTTTTTGAAATAAAAACAAAACAAAACACCTTATGTTTGATAAAACACACTTACCACTTGACTAGCACACAAGATATAATACTTTTTTTTTTTTGTTTTTTTTGTTTTTCTTATTTGAATTGCACACGTATTGCGTGTGCCAAGCGCTAGTATATATAAGTTTATTAGTGTTTGGCACACCACGATGCGTGTGCAATTCAAGAAAGTAAAAATAAATAATAAAGAAATTAATATTGCGCTATGTGTGCTGCTTAAGTTGTAAAAACTTTATATCTTAAATGCAATGTTAGCATTTTGAGTCTCGTGCACTTCTTTATGTAACTTTTTTGTTTTAAATACTTATACTTATTTGAATTTCATACGCATCGCGCCTGTCAACCGCTAGTATATATATAAGTTTACTAGCATTTGACACACGTGATGTGTGTGCAATTTAAGTTAATAAAAATAAATAATAAAGAAATTAATATTGTAATATGCGTGTTGTTCTAGTGGTAAAGACTTTCTATCTTAAATGCAAAGTTAAGGTTTCAAGTCTTGTGCATTTCTCCTCATGCCACGTGTCTCTCATTTCTCTATCTAATACAAAAAAGTTATATAGAGAGGTGCACAAGACTCGAAATCAATATTTTCAGTCTAAGAAAGAAAGCTCTTATCACTTGAGCAACACAAATATTATAATATTATTATTTTTTATTTTTACTTATTTGAATTGCACAAGCATCCGTATGCCAAAGCTAGTATGAATAAATATTAGAGATTGATGTCAATTACAAATTATCTTCGATAAGTATAAATAAATATTATGTAAATAGAAACTACTAAAACAAGTTTAGATTATTTTGCTTTTATTTATATGAGATTTGTATATTTGAGAGATTCTATCACAATTGGGAGCGAGTTTCTTCTTTGATGGGAGTGGATTTCTTATTTGGGAGCATGAAATTGTGTTTTTGAGTAAAGAAATGTCACTTAAGTAGGAGGTTCTTGCTACTAAGCCACCTCTTCCTACCGCCACCATCCTACTATTGTCACAACCATCACTGCCAACACCATACTATCCTACAACCACTAACATCACCACCACTACCACACCACAATGTGACAACCACAACCATCATCACCCTACAACCATTGGCACTACCTCCCTACCGCCACAAATATCACTACCATAATCACCAACTCCGTCATTGATCTACTAGTGTATAATTAGGTAAATAGTTTTCTTCCATTCCATCAATTTAATATATATAAAACTAAACATGAGAATGAGAGTTATCATCCATTTACACATCATTCCATGTTGGCAACCTAGTGAAATGGAAATAAGCATTCCATTCCATTCAACTTTGTATTCCATTCCCACCCTTATTCCATTTTGGCATACCAAATGTGCCCATAATCTTGCTTAAACCCTTAGTAGCAGGAATCGCTGAAGTTGCTCACGAATCAACCGAAGAAGCACGATTCTGCGCAACTGAGGAAGAATCGGAGAAGAATCGCGAGTCTAATGCTAGATAAACGCGAATTTGAGAATAGAAGGAACTTATCTAGATCTGTCATCCTCACTCTCGACCTCAATTTCTCTGTCGATCGTCTTTGTCTTCTCTCGATCTCGTCGTCTCCCTCTCTCTCTCCCGATCAATCTTGTCGTCTCTCTCTATCAATATTGTCTCCTCTCTCTCTCTCTCTCTCAAGATCGATCGTTCGATCTCTATCTTCTTCTCTCTCTCTCTTTTCTCTTATTCTATTCTATTCATCTGTCTTCTTCTTCTCCTCTCCTTCTCCCTTCTTTTATTTTATTTTTGTAAGAAAATAAATAAAACAAATAATTTTTAACAAAAACATTTTAAAATAAATAGATAAAAAAATAGTATAAATATTTTAGAATAAATGAAAAAAATCTAATAAAAGTGCATAATTATAATATTTTAACATATGATTTTTTATATGTTTAAAAAAATATATATAACATATATTTTCATTGTCATTAGAGAAAAAAAAAATATAATCTTACAATATTATTTTTATATATTATATTATTTAATATATATACAAACGCTCCCTACCAACGATTCTTAGAATGTCTACGATTCCCCACTCCTGCGCCCGCTTCGTGCAACTAAGCTTAAACCTAATACTTATCAAAAATTAAAAAGATAATAATAAAAAAAAATCTTGCTTAAACCTAATGTTCTAATTATCTTGGACATTTGAACTGGGGAATCAATCTTATTAGTTGCTTGCTATTTGTAATAAAGATGCTACGTGTTCCATCCAGTTGGTCAAACCATTTTACCGGCGTCATATTTTTTGAATTGATATTTGCATTACATCTATATTACTATGTTAATTGTCATCCCTTATTGTTCTCATGTAACTATTGGGCTTTACTCTGTCATCAATGATGCATTTTTAGGTGTGACCACAATTGCTGGGGGTAATTCAACAGAAGGCCGTGTGGATGGACCTGGACGAAATGCATCATTCTCCACTGATTTTGAGCTGGCTTTTGTTCCTGAAAGATGTGCTTTAATGATCTGTGATCATGGTAATCAGGTGGTCCGCCAGATTAACCTGAAGCCACAGGATTGTGAGAGAGGTCCTCAACCTGGTAAGTTGTCAGAGTTTATTTAATGTTTGTAAATTGAAACATATAGTTGACTGAAAAAACAAAAAACAGGTTAGTATAATATTATATATTAAAAGTCTTATTGAAGAAAATTAGGAGTATTCTTTAAATGCATCTTTCTTTAGACAACATGTTAACATAACACTTTAGGCGTTTCTTGTAGGACTCTGGCAGTTTAAAAGCTCAATATTTGTTTCTTGTAGGAGTGCTCTCTCTCTCTCTCTCTCTCTCTCTCTCTCTCTCTCTCTCATATTTATGTGTTTTCTTTACACTGAAATTAGAAGGCGTATATATGCTAGTTCCAATATGTAGGCATCTTATTATGGAGGAAATGATTAAGAAGCGCTTCCTAATACCATCTTTTCAGTTGCTGAAAATTTTCCCTGATGTAATAGAAGTATCTTTGCCTATATATTTTTGGAATATCAGTTATGCTTCTCAATTGCAAGGAAAATAACATATCATTATTTTTGTACATTAAAAAAAAACACAGTACGGAGCACGGCTGCATGGGCTTGGGCTTTGGGTCTGGGAGTTTCTTGTTTGCTCGGCTTGATAATTGGGTTTGCAGTTCGTCCTTATGTCACTCTACATGTAAGTGTGATAAAATTGGAGGCCTCGTTTGGTAACCTTTCTGTTTTGAGATTTTTGTTTTCATATTTTTTGGGGGGAAATTGCAAAAAAAAATTCCCCAAGGTTTGAGCTTTATAACAAAATAAACCCTGAGTTTTTAAAATTTTGGGGTAAACTACCAATGGGTCCTAATAGTTTGACTTAATTCCCATAAAGTCCTATTGAAAATAAATCTTAAGAAAATTGTCACTAAAAATAATTTTTTGTGATAATTTTTTACATACGTCACTAAAAATTGACAATTAGTGACTTTTTTTTTATCATGATTTTTATAAATTTCACCAAAACTTACAATTAGTGACATTTTTTTTGACAAATTTTTCTCAGAGGACTTATTAGATAATAAATCTACTTATTAGGACCTACACGTAAGTACTTAATTTTGTCAATTTTAAATATTAAAATTTTCAATCTAAACTATTTTCTTATTTTCATAAAGTAAAATTAATGAAAAAATAGGTATTTTAGTCATTAAATTCAATGGAAATGATATTTTAAACATTTTATATATACCTAAATTGAGTTTAATGACTAAAATATTCTTTTTTTAGTTAGTTTTACTTAACAAAATAGACAAATGGTTTAGATTGAAAACAAATCAAAAGTTTAGAGTTAAATTGATAAAATTAAGAACTTAGGGTGTATTTTGTTAGTAGATTCAAGCCTTGCGTTTTTTTTTTTTTTTTTAAATTTTTAGCAAGTAGAAACGAACAATTGTTTGGTATGCTATTTTGTTTTCAAAAAAATTGAATTGATTCCAAAACTTTTAAAACTTTTGGAATCAAAAAAAAAAAAAAGAAGAGTATTTTCACTTGTTTTCAAAACTAGTTTTCACTCTCCCCTGCCCCCATCACCTCCACCTGCCACCACCAACCACCATCAGTGTCCCTCCGGCGGGCTCCAGCTATTGGGCAGTCATCAGTCGGCAGTGACCCTCCTGTGACGCTCCGCCTACTCACCAAACATGTTTATTCATTTTTGTTTTCAAACGACACCTTACATGTTGTCTAACCAAACTTTGTAGACAGGAAGGTTCCAACCCATTTCGTCTCAACGAGACATGGAAGCATTTCCTAATCAGTCAGGGGAGGCAAGCACTGATTCTCTGCTTCGACTTCAGAAGCGTACTTGTTAGTTCAACACTGTACACGCTTTCGAGGACGATCATTATGTTAAGCTTATCTCATCTGTTTCTAATGCTTGGGATGAACACTGTAGAATCCCAAACTCCGTTTGAAAAAAAACCTGTATCTTTGTTAGATTCTGAGATTTTAGGAAGCGAAGTGATAACAACAAAGTCCCAGATATTTGCTGAACAATTAAAAGATTTGATAATTTTTGATGGAGAAGAGAAATTACCGAACCCTGCTGACAAGACTTTTAAGCTAGGAGATGATAATGAACACGGAAACGATGTTTTATGTGACGACCATCAAAGGATAGATAATATGATAAAGGATAACATAGTGGGTTTTGTTGAGCAGGCTAAAAAGATCCAGCTGGATGAGTCCTTTGTAAGCAGTTCAGGTTTGGTTAAGAGGAGATGAAAATATTGAAGAAGACTTTCTATTTAACTTGTATATGTATAACCTCTCTAAACTATTTTGTGTATGTTTGGGGCTTTTACATTGTTGTATGTGTTTTGCATTGTTTTGTTTTCCTTCTGGGTCTTGTGTTGCTATGTACAGGATTTTTAGATAGCGTTAGACTGTAAGATTGATATGGAAACTGGCCAATGTTGTATCGATGGTTTTTCACCTCTGCTAGTTTTATTAAATCAACAGTCTGGTATAGGAATAAGGGGCGTTTTGTTTGCTGAAATGATTTTAGGCATGAATGGAATGGAGAGATTGGAATGGAATGAGATAGGAATCGCTATTCCCATTTCAAAGTTTGGTGAAATGCAGGAGTTAGGGATGGCAATTTGACACGCCCTGCCCTGACACCGTATCTCCACTCTTAACTCGCCCAAATTTTTCCTATCGTGATAAGAAAATGAATAGGAGATGGGATTTGCTTCTCCCGCCTTGTTTTTTCTGCCTCGTCTCGATTTTATTTATTACAAACTTTTTATGTGTATATATATATCTATATATAATTTGATTTGTTGAATATAATGAGGATAAAACACTAAAATATTTATATATTTCATTGTTTACATCTGTATATGTCAATTATATATGTATGTATATATATATATTTAACTCTCATTATTCATCAGAGTGCACATGCATTAGGAGGAACACTCTTCAGGTCCAAAATATTGAATGTCATTCATATGCCTCATTGTTTACTTACAGAAGTTTACCTGTGCAACATGTGTAGAGTTGACAAAGACAATTCGAAGTCATGAATTCTCTTAATTAATTTACACTTATTTCAAATTTGTTTAAATTCTTTTGAATATATAAACAAATTTGAATATCTTCTAAATCTAATTAAGATTGAGTTTGAATGAGTTGGACAATGGATACCGTCACCACCACCACTAAGTCCATCAAGTACGTCATCGTCAGTCTCTATTGCCGCCTCCACCACCATTGTGTCACTCCTCCACTACCCTCGTCACCCCTCCACCACCATGAGAAAGAGAATTCAATTAATGGTGTGTTTGGTTGGGAGGATTTGGGGAGGGATTTGGAAAGAGAAAGGGAAAAGGTGTATGAAACTATGTGAAATGTAAATATATTTTATTCACATTTCACTTAACTTTTTATTTTTCCTTTCCAAATCTCTCCTCAAATTTTCCAACCAAACACAGCGTAAGTAAATGAATTAGACAGGTTAATTTGTCTAACTTGTACCGAATTCACCCATTCGGTTTATTAGATGGGCGGTTTGAGTTATTCTATTGCATAGCTTGTTTTGATCCGCTTTAATCAACAGGTTTGTCACCTTTAAATATGTGACAACTACAAAGTTATGAGAACGAATATATTTTAAGAATTTGATTTCTCTCTAATTAGATTCAAAATGGACTTCACAAATCCAACAACACTAAATTGAACAACAAGTTTCGATCTATGATGGCTGACGTTGATAGTCTTGCAGATATAAAGCAAATTTTGATGAACTTATGAACACTTTTTTTATAATCTTAATGAATTAAGATGCATATATACAGACATATATCTTTTTGTCATTTTCTTGACAACTGTAAAATATAATGTTCAAGATATTCCAACAGGTCACGTGATTGCTCTAATGGTGAGATTCCATGAGAGAATTGATTAAAGGAATGTATGTCCCAATTGCATGTTTATTAATTACTAGTCCAGAATGATTTTATTCAGATCTTGGGTTATATTATATATTTCACCATATTTAAATACTTCAAAATTAGACCACATGTTAGGCCATTCACCATTTTCCAAGTACAAACCCATCCAGTGTGGTGTTCAAAGGCTTATTTATATTTCTAAGGGATTTGGTGATAGGATATTATTGAGTTCGGTCTTGTGGGATTCATATTCATTAATCTCGAATCATTAGTTTTTTACTACTATACCCTCGATGGGATTGAGAGCAATAGCATGAAGAAAAAGTCAATTTGTAAACTTATTTAGGCCATTCCAATTTATCAGAGACTTCTGAAGTCAAATTTAAAAAATTTCAATTTATCAATGACTTCTATAGTTGAGTTTAAAGTCAAGTTTAAAAAAAATTAATTTATCAGAGACTTCTATAGTCAAGTTTAAAAAATATTGTCATGCATAGTGCCAATCGCCCCCTCTCTACCTTTTATTACTTGGCAAAAGGTGAATAGTGCAATAATTGTGAATAACTATCGGTTTGGGGAAAAGAATGTTACTTTTTTCAAAATTTTCATATAGAATTTACAGGAATAATTTGTCAATGACAACTTTGATAGTAAGAAATATTTTATTACAAAAAAAAAATTTAAGAAATATTTTGAAAGGACTTGAAAGTGATGGTCTCATAAATCTGTTATATGGAAAGGGAGAAGTACGTATCTTCAGTATAAAACCAAACATTCAAGAGAACAATATCCCACCAATTTTCTTTCATAGAACTGCAAATTTTCTTAGGACTACAAATCTTTGCATCAAAGCTGCTCCCACAATTTTTCCACTCTCCAAAATGATATTTTTCATACTACCATACCCTAAAATTTAATAACATTTATGAAGTTGAGATGATTTTGAAATGCCAAAAACTTTGTTTTCATGTATATATGATTAATACCCATTAGTATGACCCATAGAACTACTTCGAGTGCGAAAATTCCGGTTTTCAAGAAAGGAATTCCCATAATCCAACGGCTTTATTACCATGGCCTCGAGCTTCGCATCCTGCTCCTGAACCGCTCCAAACACGACCTCATTGGTTTTCTCAAAACTCTGCT
Organism: Camellia sinensis; assembly: GCF_055761805.1. NCBI lineage: Eukaryota > Viridiplantae > Streptophyta > Magnoliopsida > Ericales > Theaceae > Camellia > Camellia sinensis. Next base: position 167,832,406 of record NC_138970.1, read on the forward strand.
CATAGTAAGTTTGTGGGGGCGATGAATGATACTGGTGATGATGATGTTGTTGCTGTTTCTGCTGTTGCTGCTGGAAATCACCGTCCCATCCGCTATAAAAAGCATGGCTCTGCCGGAGCTGTTGCATTTTCTCGGCATCCTTGGACATGAATGGGTACATTTTGCGCGGAGTAGGGGTTCTGGTTTCAATAGAAGGAGGCTCGTCTTCATCTCGAATCACAAAGCTCTCTTGCACTGGCCAAGCATTTAAATATTTGTGCTGTTGGGGTTGTTGATATTGATAGCTTGGCGACTTCTTTCTAAAACCTGGAAATATCCCAGCGAAGATTTCTGTGACTGATGCCCCAGTGTTGACAAGAAGCTTGCCAAGAGATCCAAATAAGCCTTCTTCTTGCTTTTCCTGATCATCTTCGGTTGGAATTAGTGGTGGCCTCACTGAAGATTTCATAGACTTCTGATATGGACTTGGAGGAATGCTCTGTTTTAGTGTTGTCTCATCCTCCTTCAGGAGCAAAGATAGAAAGAAAACAATGTGTTACTGTCATATTGCTGCAAAAGATACTGGAATTTTGTTTTATTTTATTGTTGTTATTTTTTATGGATCTTAGGAAACATAAGGTTGTGCTTTTAGGGAAGCAAAAAAGTCCATCTAGACACTATGCTATGTTACATGAACTCTGGTGCAAGTATCAAGTGCAGGTGTGAGTCCAAACGTTAAACCTTAATATTTGGATATTGTGATATGTATCCAAATTTGGATATGGACATGTTTGAAATATTTAAAAATATTCTAATGAAAGACGTTGTAAATTATTAGGAATATAATTGAAATTATATGGGACTTGGGGGAAAAAGAGAATTTCTATCTCTCAACCATAGAAGGATTTTTTACTACCAAATCTAAGATTCTTCTTCTTCAGACATTGTAAAAATTAGATTAATTTGGGTGCTGGTGTCTGACACAAAATTTCACACCCTTACCCTTGTCATATCCGGTCGACACAAGTGCACTAGAAGGAATAGAAGAGTCCATGCAGCGCTGACCGCATGCAAAAGATGCTAATAATAACTGAGTTAATGCATAATTTAGGATAACTAGGGGAGTACATGTGTTCTAGAAAGTGAAGTTCTCACCGTAAACAAATCATTTTGGTACCCTCAGTTTTATAAAGGTTTTCCTTCAATACGAATATGAGTAAGAAGTCGTAGAACTTTCCTCGGATATACTTTAGTGTGGAACTAGAACTATCAAAATGAGACTGGATTTATAACTCACACTTGGGGGAGACACTATGGTACCAACCCTTCGTTGCAGCAATGCCAGCATGTAACCGAAGAAGCCAGCTGCCACAAGCACTGCGATTCCTGCAGTGAGGTTTAACATCTTGTAAAACTGTAATTTAATAAAAATAAAATTATAAACTTGGTGCGGTAATTTTACCAAGAGGGAAACCACTTCCATATTGGTAAGCACAATCATCAAAATGCAGTTGAATCTCCCGGATTGCCTGGTTTCCTCTGTCTATGACAAGGAGGGAGCAACTACTTCCAATGTAAACCACATCAAAATCATTTGAAAACTTTGCATCTTCACTCGGTCCATCTACATGCCCCCCTCCACGACCCCATTTGCCTCCTGCTATTGTTGTAATCCCTGCACAAAGAAAAATGGACCGCTTTGGCATTTGAAGTCTACTATTTCTGAGGTTTCACATGATCGATTCAAACTCTCAGGGACAACAAAAGGTAAGGTCATCAAAAAAGTTCTTACTACTTTTACTAGAAATACGACAATGATAGCCACAAAGGACGGTATCAGCGCCATTAAGAAATGCTATGTTACATGGACTCTTTTAAATTTGTGCAGTGCTCCCGCATCAAACACTTACACTTAGGATAAAAGATTGGGATGTGTCTAATATGCCTAGCTGGATATACAACCAACAAATATGTATACAATTTATTATATAGCTATGCATAAAACTTCCATGTTATATATGAAATGCTATTTTTTAGTTTGTATACATATTTTACCATTAAAAAACAAGAGGAACATTTAAAAAATATGAAATCTAGTCATGTATTAGTGTCCTTAAATTGACAACTAGTTGAACACTTAGACATATACCCGCACCTGACACCCCTATCCGAATACATGTAAAATAGAAAGAGATGAACAATGGAGAATGAAAGGAACATGATTATCTCCAAATATTTTTATAAGACAATGCTGGTAGAGAGAGAAAAAAATAAAAAATAAACTCCGACCGGTGGGAATGATCAAACAAACATGAGTTGCATTTATGATTTACCTGCATCACCTATTTTCCTGATCGCCATATTCATAGTATCAGCAATATAAATGTTCCCTCTGTCATCCACTGCGAGTCCCTTTGGGTGGTTCATCCTTGCCTCCCTAGCTTTCCCATCTATATGTCCAGAGTATCCTTCAGCAGATCCAGCAACCAGCCTCGGTCGGCTATCTGCAGCTCTCGAGCAATTTTATCAAAAATTTAATTTGACAGAGAGATCTTCAGTATAAGACTCAAATAGACCATAACAATGGCATGGAAATGGAATTTTGTTGTGGTGTATATCAGCATGAGCTAGACTAGGGACAGTTCAAGCTTCAATTCAAATTTCCATGTAGAAGAGACAATGCAATTTGGCAAAAAGGCATATTTAACCTCTGAGATGCCAATTCCAATAAAGTATGAAAGAAATATAGTACATTGCATCAACATTGAATTTGAATATGAACTTGGTGCAGAAGCTCAACTGTGATCATACATAGCTCCATAAAAAAAGAAAATTATCAGAAATGAACAAAAAAAAGAAAAGAAAAAGAGCCAAAAAGTGAAATGCCTCAGAAAATAAATCAAAAGGTTCAATGTAATAAACAAAGTGGAAAATTCTAGTACTAACAAAAGCAAATCTGAGATGTCCAAAGTGTACTAGTTAATAATGATGAGCTGAGCTTTCACTTATTAAAAGGATATACATAAGACAAGAGGTCATAACAATATCAAGCCCAAATATGCAAATCTCCAAACAAACAACTCATTTTTAGAATCTGATGCTATGATTTTCCACAAACAAACCAAAACCCACTAAAATCCTGACAACTACCAATGTACTAAAACAAGAAAAATTAATATAAAAAATCAAAATTAAGGAAATAGTTCAAGAAATTAAGACAAAATTCAACAAAATAAGACCAGCCCAGTAAAATTTCAACAAAACCCACTTACATTGAGACAAAGGAGAAGAGATCTTGTAGAGATTACTGTTAGCAGAGTCCAGAACCAAGAGCTCTCCACTGGGCAACACCTCCACAGAGTATGGCTCAATCCCAAGCTTACTTCCATCAAACACAGTCTCAACAATATACCCACTCTCAAACTTCATCATCGGACGGCCAGTAATTGCTGAACATCAAAAATCACACAAACCCCACCATTCCAGATTAAAATCAGCAAATCAACAAACTATCAAAAAATAAAAGCCAATGTTGGTTGTAGCAGAGTATCATCAGAGATCTATACCTGTTTTGGTGGTAGCTGTAGCTTTGAGTGACCACAACCATTTCATCAGAACAGAGGCAACACTTGAGAGAAACCCACTAACAATCTCTGCAAAAAATGAGTATATATATATGCATTGTGTACCCATCAGAGAACAATTGAAAGCTCAAAAGTTGAAACTGATCAAATTGAATGCATATATCTATGTGGGTGTGTACTCACTTGCAGGAGAAGTGGCTTGAGCTGATGAGAAACCACCAAACAACACCACAAGGGTGAGGGCCAACACCAGCACATTCTTTCCCATTGCTCTCATTTTCCGGAGAAAGTGTGAGAAAAGTTCAGGAGTAAAGATTCAAGCACTCCACATCACATGAAACCCTAATTCTTGTGCAGAGAATGGGTTTGAAGCTAAAGAGAAGGCAGTGAAGAGTGTGGTTTTTTTGGTTCAAAAAAAAAAGAAGAGTGTGGTTTTTTAATGGGTTTTTTAATGGGTTTTTTTTTGGTTCATCAAGAAAAAGAAAGATTTTTTTTTTTTTAGAGAGAGAAAGAGAGAGAGAGAGAGGAGAGAATGAAGAGACAAAGGTTGGGAAAAAAGGAGAGAGAAAAAGGTAGAAAAGCAAGAGGGACCAGTGAGTGGTGAGATTACAGAGAATCATATGCTGTGAATTGAATGTGTGCTTTTAAGGCCCATTTATTTGAGGAGATAGAATGGAGGTGATTGATAGTGAAAGAAATAATAGTGAGGGAATTATTAGTGAGGGGATTAATAGTAAGGGGATTGATAGTGAGAAAATTAATAGTGAAGAATTGTTAAATTATTTTATATAAAATAATAAGACAAATAAAAAAATATAAAAAATTAAACATTATATTTAAAAAAAAAATCTCAATATAAAAAAAATAAAAAAATTTCTAATCCCTTCACTATTTTTCTAATACCATCTTTACCTCCTCCTTACCAATCCCCCTTCCAAGGGAATTACTAATACTAAGGGACTAATAGTCCCCTCCCCATCTCTCAAAACAAACACCCTCATTAGTAATATCAAAGGATTGATAATCTCAATCTCCTCCCTATAACCCCAAATAAACGAGGCCTAAATATCACCTTAAATTCACTTATTGCATTTTCACACCCGGGTATAATGAATCTTGTAAGTTACAATTAATTATTTTTCTTAATGAGTAAAGCTAACAGATATGACAAGGGGTGGGACGAGATAAGATGATGCGGGACAAGGATAAATTAATTTTGTAATTTTAAAAATGATAGATATTTATAGATTATAAACATGTAAAGCTGAATTCATGTAAAAAAGTTAAGTTTATTAGATATATGTATTTACTTGGTTGAATCATAAAATCAATCACAAAAAAGAAAAAGAAAAAAAAGATGGAAGGTATGATAAAAATAAAAATAGATTATTTATTTATTTTTTCTTTTTTTTAATTCAATTATGTGAATACTAGTATGATTATAACTTGAATTTTACATAGATGATCTTTTTGATAAATTTTGCATGCTTAATAATTAAAATTATTGAGGTGAATCCACAAAATATAAACTCTATTGTTCGGTTGGAGAGAACTACGAGTGGACGCGGGTCAGTTGTGGCTACAGAACCTTCAATCCGCTATCCGTCTGCCAAATTAAAGGATTGGAGAAAATCAATTTGCATTTGTCCGCTAATCCGGCAGATGTGGATTGAGCGGGTTGTCGGATGGATACGAATCAGTTTGGCCGTTTAAAATTTTATACTTTTCAACATAATTCAACTTGTGCATTTCTTCAAAAAAAAAAAAAAAAAACATTACAGTCAATGACTTAAAAAAATATTACAATCACTGCATGTCTATCCAAAGAGAGAAAGTTTGAAATTTTAGAATATTATATGGTTAATTACACTAATAGTCCCTATAGTTTGGGACTTGTGTCACTTTGATTCCTGATTTTTCAATTGTGACATATTTGATCCTGAATTGTGAATCTCGTTCCAAATAAAGACAATTGAAAATATCATTAGATTTTTTAAGGGTAATATCGTCAATTTGATAAAATATAAACTAATTTGACAAAAATAAATGTGAAAAAAAATATTTTAAATTTTTTTAAAATTATTTTTATCCACCAATGATAAAATTATGTAAAATTAATAAAAATTACATGATTAATTTTTTAAAATTAATTTTACATGATCATCATCCAAACACATAATAAAAATTAATTTGGTAAAAAAAAAATAAATGTCTAAAAGATTTATTAATTTTACATAATTTTATTTTTAGTGGGTAGAAATAATTTTTAAAAATTCAAAAATATTTGTTTGACATTTATTTTTGTCAAATTAGTTTATATTTGATCAAATTGACAATTTTACCCTTAAAAAATCTAATGATATCTTCAATTGTCCTTATTTGGAATAAGAAAATTCAGGATCAAATGTGTCACAATTGAAAAGTCAGGGACCAAAGTGACACAAGCTCCAAATTATAGGGACTATTTGTGTAATTTGCCCAATATTATAATCACTGCATGTTTCATCCACATATTACAATCACAGCATGTCTCATTCATATAAAGTATTACAATCCGTGGTTCTTAAAATATAAAAACCACCAAAATCATGAACAGAGCAGTAATAGAGATCGAATGCATCTGTATTGTTACATCTATATCTGTTTTTGAAAACAAAAATCAACTAGCATATATCATCTTTTTTATTTATTATTTTTAGAGTTAGATTTAAAAACCAAAAAATATAAATAAATAATACATTTATTTTTTTCAATTCAAAAAATATATTCAAATTGAAAACTCTTTTTCAATTGAAAATACAAATAGAATATCTAAACAAATTGAAAATATAAAGTCTTACAAATTACTAAGAGTGCTTGCGGTTAGGCGATTCAGTAGTGGCTAAAGGAACCTCAAATCCGCCATTTGTCCAAAACTAGGCGGATTGAAAAAAATCAATCCATAACCGTGCGTTTGTCATCATACATCTGTCCAAAATGCAGCGGATCAGTTTGGTTCAGTCAGTTTGAACGAATCAATATATCTGCTGCTCATCTATAAAGAGAACCCTTAGCTCTTAATATAAGTGAGAGATGATATATCATATTATAAAAATAAAAATAAAAATTAATAATAAACAATAAACTCTTAATATAAGTGAGAGATAATACATTGGTAATTTCATCATTTTTTTCATTGGGCATCACTTGCCTATTATTATTAGCGGAGTGCACGTGTGTTACACTTGATTTTCATATAATCTCATATAATGTAATGGAATTAGTTTTTAAAAGTCTTTATTACGTGTAATTGTCTTTATAATATAGAGAACAAACTTTAGAATAGGATGAACATACTAAATAATGCACCTCTTTGTAAGTATATTGTATAGACAATTTAACAAAATCATAAACAAAATATTACATATATAAACTTTAAAATTACAATAAATTAGTTCTTAAATAAATAATGTTATCAAAAAGAAGGACAAAAGAAAAAAAGAAAAAAAAAACAAATAAAGAATTTTTAGGTTTGGTTTCTTGTGCAGTGAGCATCTTGCATTATGAGAAAGATAAAATTATTCATAAGAATTATTCATGATTCATGTAGAAAATATTTGAAATTCATTTTGTAAAAAAGTGAATTTTACCTTAATGTTTCGATTCATATAGAAATTGCATAAATAATTTCTTAATATTTAAAGACTCATTGTTATGAGTATATTCAATTTCACTGTCAATTTACATTATTAAAATCTTTTATACAAATCATAAGTAATTTTATGTTAAAATTTATCAAATAATTAATGTAATGGATTTATTTTTACACCATTAAGTTTTGGTAAATGATATTTGTCCATCATTTGATTTATCTCTTTGTTATTGTGAGTAATATATGTATCCGAACAGAAAATAAAAAATAATAATTTTTTTTATGCAACCGTATCGAATGACAGAGAGAGTAAAAATAATTTGTTTTGAAGATAGAATCTATTTATATATCAAACTCTGTATTTTTTTTGGATAAATAAAAACTTGCCGATTGAAACTAGTAACCAGTGCTAAATTTAAACCGTTTTAGATTATATTATTACCAACATAATACCCGTGCTATACATGGTTGTAAATAAATAATTTAAAAGTAAATAAAAAAATTAAAATGTGGAGAAAACACTATTTATAATCAAGCAAATTTAAATTATTTTCATCTCTATTAAGAGTTTTATTTTATTTATTTGGTACTACTATTGATAGTGTGTTCTTCATATTAAATAATAAAAACATGTTATAAAGCAACTGGTAAAAATTCCAGACAAACAATAATGCAAATTGTTGAAATTGCACTTAGCATTAAAACATAAACACATTCTGCCCTTAGAATTTTATAATTTTAATTTGCCTTATGTTAGAATTCATTCAATAATAAAAACAAATTACATTTGTCAATAACCAAATACCCTTTGGTCATGTTTGTTTGGGTGGACATGAGCTTGGGATTGGACTAATAATCCAATAAAATTATTAATCCAATGTTTGGTTAAACAATTGAAGTACGGACTATTAGTCATGGAAATGCTAATCCAGTCCGCCCAAACAAACATGACCTTTGGGTGTGTTTGTTTTGAAGGATTAGGGGGTGAGATTAGACTATTAGTCCCACCGAACTAATAGTCCATTGTTTGTTTCATTTTTTTGCTGTGGACTAATAGCCCCCCGGACTATTAGTCCCATAAATATGGGACGATCCTATCTCATGGGAGAGGGTGTGATAGAAACCATGGGATTAGTATCCCATGAGATTATTTTGTGAAATGTCCATTTTACCCTACATGCTATTACTTAGCAAACAATTAGAAAATGATAAAATAGTCTTTTGAATATTTATAAATTATTTTTTTAGTGTTGTTAATTTAAAATTATATATTAAATAAAAAATTTTAATTATAAATTATAAATTAAATTTAATTAAAAATAATAAATTATAAATTATGGCCTTATAAATTAAATTTTTTTAGTGTTGTTAAAAAATTAAATTTACATATTAAATTAAATTATTTTTTTAGTGTTGTTAATTTAAAATTATATATTAAATAAAAAATATAAATTATAAATTAAATTTATTTAAAAATAATAAATAATAAATTATGGCCTTATAAATTAAATTTTTTTAGTGTTGTTAAAATTTTAATTTATATATTAAATAAAATTATTTTTTATTGTCGTTAATTTAAAATTATATATTAAATAAAAAATATAAATTATAAATTATAAATTTAATTTAATTGAAAATAATAAATTAAAATAATTAAAATATTGTGCAAAAAATAAAATAAAGCAAATTTTTATTTAATCTAGTTAAAAATAATTAAAATATTAAAGCTATGTTTAATATTGCTATTACTTAGTAAATAATTGAAAAGGATAAAATAGTCATTTGAGCATTTATCCTTCCCCATAATATCCCAAACAAACATTGGATAACTAGAAATAGTTCAATCCAGACATCCAATCCTATGACTAAATAAACATAGGATACAAATTTAGTCCAACCAAATAGTCCCGGGACAATGTATCCCAAAACTAATAGTACGATGGATTACAATCTCCCCTTATCCAGTCCGTCCAAACAAACGCACCCTTTGTCTTTGCCTTCTCTCTCTCTTTTGCCTACATGAATATATGTTTGGTTTGTGTTTGAGAGATGTGTTTTAGAGATAAAAAGTACGAAAAGTTGTTTGATTTGGTTTTTTTCAAAAGATGTTTTGGAAAATTATTTTGAGAGAGAGTTTTGGAAAAAGTTATTGATTTGATGTGTGTGAGAGAGAGATTTGTTTGAAAAACTTGTTTGGTTTACAAGTTTTGAGAAATTTTTTTGGGAAAATTTGTTTGGTTTGATTACTTTTAAAAACTTATTTGTAGAGAAAATTTCCCAAAAATTTTTCAAAAATACAAACCAAACGAACCCATTTTCAAGCCATTCTCTTCATTAACCTCGCAATTTTCAAATTTTGACTAATAAATCTCACTTTATACAAAATTCATGCATGATATTAATAAATTATTATATGTAAGGTTTTTAATATGATTTCTCCGCCTCAATCTATGATTAGATTAAAAACATATTCATAATGCACTTATATAATACAATTGTATATGATATAAAGTATTACATGCAATGTCAAAAGTTTTATGCATTCAATTATGTACTATACTTATTACATTTCAATTGCTCATGATCACAACAACACCAACCAAAAAAAAAAACCTATGTTTTACGATCACTCATTTATAACTTATTGTATTTATTTATTTATTTACATTTTTATGATTGTTGAATTGTTGTCTACATATACAATAAATTCTCCTTTTTTTTTTTTTTGTTATGGTTTAAAATTTTATGTGTAGTAGGTGTCTACCGTTTATTCTTGAATTTCCTTATCTTAAATAAAAAATAAAAACATATCAATGGCGGAGCCAATTCAACTTTTCAAAATTACATTTAAGTCTATGGTTTTAAAAATATCCTTCAATTTGCCCCTCTAAATTTTATATATCCTTCAAATTCATTAAATTTTTAACCTATCTCTTTTATTTTTTCAAAAACACTCTACAACATGTTTGTTTAATTTTTATTTTGCAATAATTTATATATATATATATATATATATATATATATATTTTTTGTCGTCTGCTCAAATAGAATAGGACTTCTATGTTGTTTATAAGATCATTTAAAATGTTAAAATTATTGAGATATTGAAGGAAAAAGTGAAAACCCAAGCAAGAGATAGAAATATAAAATTCACAAAGATAAAATCAAATCCTCTACCCAAATGGGAAAGAAACTTTTTGAGATATGAAATCATGGAAGTTGTAAAATCAAAATGCATAAATCCTCTTAAAAGAGAAGACACGTATGGTCATATAGTAAATAGGCATGCAATTCTTCCTATCATCGACATCATCCACAATTACGCTCTTAATGGACATGCACTTGAAACCAGTAAATTATGAGAGAATTGTGGTGTTATATGTATCAATTAGTGTATTAACTAATATACCAACACTAGTTATGATATTATTATTAACCCTACTTATTATACAAATTATAAATATCAAAAACATCTTAAATTATATCACATTATCAATTAATACACTAGTTAATACTCTAATAATATATATAGCATTATTCATGAGAGAAAAGAAGTTAGAGAATTATTTTATAAAAATGCACCAACGCCAAATAAATATGCAATAACCTTTTGCATATGAAAATAACTATTGATTGCACAATACAAATAAACATGGGAGATATTAGATATTAGAGATAAATCTTTTTGAAAAAGCAGTTAGAGATTAGATAGGGATTTTTTTTTGAAGAAACATAAACTTACATTTGGAATATTTTAATTGAATCCTTTTCAAAATGTTGACGCGTTTGAATTTTGAAGTCATTAAATAGTAAATCATGCCTTAGAATGATGACGCATTTGAAGCCATTAAATAGTAAATATAAACTTACACTTAGGAAACTTTCCAAATATATTTTCACTCATTGATTTGAGTGTAGTATTTGTTTTGACTTTTTAAATTATAATTTCACACTCACTTTTAAAAACTCCTTTCTAGGTGGAAAAATTTGGCTAATCTGGACGTCCGGACGGTTGACCGGACTAAAAGTGTAAAAATAGCTTGCGGCCTGTGGGTGATCTAAAATCCGCCCGTTGCCTGGGGTGGGCCTGACCTGTTTGGGCTCGGGCCCAAGCCCAGCCCAAGCCTCTGGGCCTAGACTATCATTTTGAAGCCTAGCTCAGCCCATGGCCCAACCCATCAGCCCATTTAAGGCCCGGCCTGCCCAACCCAAGGCCCAGTGCCGGCCCAAGCCCGATGTTAGGCCTAGACCCACCGGCCCACCAAGGGCCCAACTACCCAGGCCTAGGCCTAGGTCTGGGTCTAATTTTTTGGCTTGTGGGCCACCCCGGCTCGGCCCAAATTTTGGCAGGAACCCGCGAGACTCGACATAGGCTGGGCCGAGCTAGATTTACACCCTAACCGGAACAGTGTTTGATTTTTTTTTTTCTTTTTTGCACCTATTATTTTTATATTTTAAATAAAAAATATTTCTATAATTTTTAAATTTTTTTTATGAGTTTTGAATAGGATTTTGGATTGCGTGTTAAGTTATGAGTTGTAAGTTTTTGAATTAAATATCATATGTCACATCATTCATTTTTAACTCAATTCAAAACTTTTTTCAAAACTCACAATCAAACAAATTTTCCACACTCAAATCATAATTCCAAAACTCACAAACTCAAAATATAACTTTATTCTCAAATCATATTTAAAAAACTCTACCAAACGCTACCTTAAATAACTTTCCTTTTCAAAATCATAAATCATGTCTTAGAATATTTTTTTTATTTTAATTATTGATTGAGAGCCAATAACATTTAGGAAGATTAGTGAGATTAGGAAAAAAATTTCCCCCTTTATTTATCTTTCCTTTTTGAAAATCATGAATTATGGGATTATTTATATTTTTAAAAATTTGTTGATATAATGAATTAGCCATTAGCATTTTTAAAATGAATAATACTATATGCACTAATTAGTATACTAACTAGTATATCAATTGATGATGTGACATTATTTAAGAGCTTTTTTATATTTGTAATTTGTATAATGAGTGGGGTCAATAATAATGTCATAACTAGTGTTGGTACACTAGTTAGTACACTAATTGGTGCATGTAGCATACTATTTGAAAATTTATTTTTAATTGTAAAGAATTTAAAATTTTGCTATGAAGAATTAGAGCCCTCACAAGGCTCTTGGTTGAAAACCTCGTTTTTCTTAATATATAGTATAGATTATATATATATAGTGACCATATTTTTTGGATCAATTTGATAGGTGATATAAATCGAGACCTATTCAATTGAAAATAATGTATTAACAAAACACTATTTGGTTTCAAACTCCAACAATAAACTATTTTTTTATATAAAAAATAATAATAAATATAATAAACAAATAAAAAAAGAAAAAGTTTTCAATCATTTTGGTAATTGTAAATAAATTCAAAACTTGAATTTCTATATGATTATAGAATAAATTATATATTTGTAAATGATCAAATTTGGGAGTCTAATTTCTTATTCACTTTTTGAATAAATGAATGTTTTTTGCAAAGGTAGTTACCGTACTGTGATTTCAGGCGGACTTGAAACTCATCTCGAATCCAATTTTTTGGGGAGCATTTGAGAAACTCTCTGCCCAGTCACGCTAAGGAGGTACTGCTCTTTGGTGGCGATGTGGTACTTGCGTTAATAGCTCTTGAATCAGATGACAATGTCAATACCATTACCTCCAAACCTCTTGACAACCCCTCAGTGTTGATAAATCACTTTCCTCTCTTGCACAAATTCCTCTCTACTCACTCACAACCGTGTCGTCTTCATCCGTCGCAACTCATCAAGACATCTCACATTCACTTGAGATCTGAACTCCGACCATTGTTCGAGGTAACTAGTTGATACAATTTCTTTCAACAACTTCTGATGCACGTCATGACCACCATGTTCTAGCTAATCTTTTCAAGTATTAACCAAACCCTTACCAGCTAATTTGCAACCCATGGTGCAACCATTCATACCTTTAATTATTTTCTCTATTCATATTCAACAAATGTGTTTTTATTTTTTATTTTGTATGTGGTGAAATGGGTAAGGAATGGATCTATGGCAAGGAACGATGCTGCACTGGCCATGAGTGGGTGCAGAAAGTGCAATGATGGGGAGAGACGTCGCCGAACATGATGCTTACAAGAGACAAAACAATTACCTTTTTTCTTTAATACAATCTGAACCGTTGAATAAACAAAATGATGAAGTGGCATCATCTCATTTACAAGACTGGACAGTCTAATTTTTTGATAAACTACAGATAAGCCACACTCTTGTTATAGTAGTAGATATATGGAAGCAGCGATTTGTACATGCTTTTTCATTAAAGTGTGACAATACTTCATGCTTGCCGTTTCACTCAAATCCAATTCAACAATGATAGAAACCACTAATTTTGAAACTCTAAAAAGACCACTAATAACATGGCACTTAATAAAAAAAGAAAAAAAAATACAACACCAAGGTCAAAATATCAAATCATTCATGGTGGGGCCTACTGCCACATCATTAGTGGTAGCACTAATTAGTGCTCCCACTCATTTTCCAATCTAATTATACAGAGGGTATTTTTGGAATAGAAGAAAAGTAGAAAATAATATAATTATTAAAAAAATAATCATATTATGATATTTGAAGGTGTTTGAATTCCAGATCCAATTATAAAGAGGATATTTTCGAAATAGAAGAAAAGTAGTAGAATTATTAAAAAAATAATTATATTGTGATATTTGAAAGTGTTTGATGTTTGAAAGTATTTGAATTCTAGAAGGTGTTTGGTTATTTGATAGAGGCAAATTGTTGTATGATATTTAATAAGTTTGAGAGAATATTTTTGAAATACGAAAAAAGTAGAAAACAGTATATGCCTTTCAGAATTTTTAAATTAAAATAGTAGTAGATTATTGCTTACCTAGTAAAAATACACACGATATATATGCATATAATATCGATTTATTTTAACTAGTAACTTTTTATTTTTATTTTTATAGATGAATACTTAATTTTTAGATAAATTACACTAATCACTCTTAAAATTTTGAAAAATATAATAAATTTTATGCTACATACTTTAAAAAATTATCAAGGATTTTACCTAAAATTAAAGTTTGTAGGAAAGATTTATCATATATATGGCCTACAACACACTAAATTTAAACCTACACACCCTACACTTCATTTTAATTGTAAAATTCTGATCAAATTTTAAGGTGATTAAAATTATTGTTAAATATAGCCAAAGAGATCAACAGTATAGAAAATGTCTACCCCTTCAAAAAGTTGGTTATAAATATAATTACAAAATATAAAGAATAATTGATTGATTTGCGTAGAGTAACGATACATTAATAAAATTTTAATATAAAATGAAGTAAGTTTTTTTATGATGTTTTCATTTTTAATCAAAACACTTATTAACCTCAATCTAGTATTGTCATAATTTCACATATATCATTTTAAATTCTGAATTTTGTTTCCAAATCATTTTCACAATCTCATTTGGAGAATCTATTAGAGATGGACTTATAGCTTACCCTACACATTCTAAAACATCAGTGGTCCATAGCATAGTATAGCATACCATGACTGTTTATTCCCCCCACATGTTAATAGTGATATCTTTCTAAACCAATTTTAAATCTTCACCCAAAATTCAAAGGGGAATTCCTTTTGACAATAATCTTTTATCAAATGGAGCTCCTAAGTAGAATAAAACCCTTTTTACTTTTTCTTTTTCCCTTTTGTTTTTGTCGAGGTCATTCAGTGGAGAGGAATCCATGAATATTTTTAACATTTTTATTTATTCAGAAATAATAATAATAATAATAGCCAAAATTTAAAAAAAATCCAATATTTTTAAATTAAATATTGCTTAGATTATTCAGCCTTGAGTAACGCAAATGACAAGTAAAATTTTAAATAATTGTTTATATAATCTTTATCATTTAAAAAAAATGATTCATCGAAAAAATAACAAAATGTTCAAAAAAAAAAAAAAATTCTATCAATCATTTTTTCTCCTTTTCTCTCTCTTATAAAGCCTTTTTTTTTTTTTTTTTTTTTTTTTTTTTTGGCTCTTGGAAGTACAAGAGTTAGTGAGTTAGTGGGGGAAGGAATAGGGCTATCGGAGATTGACCCATGACCAAGGTGAAAAGATCTTAGAAAAATGCTTTATTAAATTTAATTTCTTTTTTCCTTTCTCTTTACTAAATACAAGTGAGTAAGGGTGTCCATGGTACGATTCAGATGATTTAAGAGTAAAATTACAAATCGAATAGCAGATTGACAAATCGTGGTTTGGATAATTTTGGACAGATTTGTAAATTGAAGAATATTCTAACTAATTATCAAACATTTACATCGTATATAATTCTAATTTGTATAATATTTTTCATATATATATAATACAAACCAATTTTACATAATATGTTTTATATATATAATTACTAATTTGTAATAAATTTCACATATTAAATATCTCTCACACTCATTTTTACTTTGATATTTTATTGAAAGTTAAAAAATATATATGTTTTAAGTATAACATAGTGGGATTTCGAAGACAAATTATAAATTTTAAAATATAATTTGCGATTAAAGGATAGAGCGATACAGATCAATACAATTTTAGTGGAGGCGATATTTTATACAACCCTACAAGTAAGTATGTCAGTGTATCATATTCATTTATTAATGTGGACTTTACAGTTTTTTGTTTAGGAATAAAAAAAATAGATAATAAATTGAATTATGTATAATATTGAGCATCTCCAACCCACTAGGTATATCATGTTTGTTAGTCAAAATGTCTAGTATAACTCATTTTTTTCAACTCCAATGCATATGATTAGGCATTTTAGCTCAATTCACATTCACTAGCTACATGTAGCTAGCCTTCAAGGCTAGGCAAAATGTATATAATCATTAAGATCATTTCCCTCCATTTTTATTGCTGATGTGACATTTTATAAAATTAATAATATTTAGATAAATAGTTAAAATAAAGAGCATGATTGGAGTAGAAACATGAAATAGTAGATAGACAAAATAAAATATATACTTTATAATAATATTTAAATAGATAAAATATCTATTACCGTTAGAGATGCTATAAGATCTCATCTTCATTTTTCTCCTTCTTATTGCTGAATATCTCGTACTTCCCAATCGAGTTGGCCAACTTAGCTACAGTGTGTTGGTTAACCTCACTAAATTAGTTAACAACAAGGATGTATTTAGATTATAGATTTGAATTGAAATTTAGACAGAAAAAAAAAAAATGTGAGGGAGATGTCAATAAAATATAAATTAAATATTTCTTCATTTTTATTTTTATTTTTAAATTTTTATCAAAATTTATGATCCAAAATTTATAATCCGAACACAATACATACGAGGTTTTAACAAAAAAGAAAAGAAAAGGAAGGGGGGTGTTAGACTACATATATTTGGAGCCATGTGGGAAGATCCAAAGTAAGTTGTACATGTTGCCATAGATGATGATCTAAGCAGAGCCACAATTTATGTGCCTCCATCCAACCCAATCCAACCCAACCCTAACAAACAAACAGAGACTAGCCACCCATGGGGCCTGAGTTTGGTTGGTACTAGCTCTTCTCTGTTTCAATCTGTGTTTTTATTTATTTATTAATTCTTAGATTTTTTTGAATATTTTAATTAATTAATTAATTAATTAATTTTTTACACTTTAGATTCTGTTAATATAGATAAATTTAAAAAGTGTAAAATTTATTAAAACTTTTGAAATTTTATATAAAAATTTAGCACATTTTCATTTTTTTTAAATATATTTTTTGATTGTTTTTTAAAGATTTCTGCACAATTATTTTACTTATTAAGTACATTTAGATTAGGTGCATTAAAAAATTATTAAAATAAAAAAATAACAAAATATGAAAAAAAAAAAATTGAAAAATTATTTTTGAAAACTCAATCCAAACAGAGTGTTGTTAAGAATTTTTTAAATAATCAAATGCTTGTCTTTTTAAATATATTCTCAAATCTAGATAGTTTTAAATTTATTTCTCACACTGTCAAACCGCACCACCCCTAACTCAAGGAAAAATTATTGGTTCGTCTTGGGGCGGCAGGTGACTATGCCCTATATTAATCATAATTTATCATATCTCATATTTTTTGGGTCCAGCTTGTCTCAAGTTGAGATTAAGATTGGACCCGTCCAGTTCGGCCTACGTGGCCCTTTTTTGGACTCGCTTTGATAATCCGAACAGTTCAATGTGTAGAACTCATCGAGTATTACATGCCTGTAAAAAATCACGTTGATCGGATATCAATAGTTATGTGATCAAATCAGTTTTGTATAAAAAAAAAAATGAACAATGAAACAATTAACGGTTGATAAAAAACTGTTTTGTTCACATAGCTATCGATATCCGATCAACGTGATTTTTTACAGGCATATAGTATTCGACGAGTTCTACACATTGAACGGTTCAGATTATCAAAACGGAACCCGTGGTGGGCCTCCACGGGCCCAACAGCACGGTCCAGTCCGATCTTGAACTGGACCAAAGCCACTACCTATTTTTTAATCACCCAACATAAATTCGTAAATCTTACCCCTTCACCAATCACAATATTATTGGAGCACCACGTGACAATATCACAAGGCCAACCAATAACTTCTCCTCACTCAATTTTGGTGTTATTTACCTATTGGATATTATTTGTCAGTGATATCTTCAAAATTTAGTTACAAAATCATGAAAAATTTATGATTTTACTTATTAATATTTATAAAGAAAAGTAATGATACATCCATCTAATCTAAGTGCTCTCTAAATGAAGCTTTAGTGAGGTGGAAGAGAGAGAGTAGAGAGAGATAGAGAGAGGAGTGTAGACCTCACTTTCACATAGGTACGTTCCATATCATTAAAGTTGTATTAGAGCTTTCAAACATTATTGTATAAAGAATATCATTAATTTGAAAATATTTTTTTATCTATACACTGAATTAATTTGTCCTTTAACTACCATATATATATATATATATATATATTATTAGAAATAATGTTTCTCTTTCCTACGTGGCATATCTTTCTTTTTCTTTTTCTTTTAATTAAAATGTCACATCTATATATCATTTTACAAAATTTCTTTCTAAAATTTAATATTTTAAAAACTTTCACTCAATCCAAATTACTTATAAACAAAACCTAATAGAATTATCCATACTAAAAGTACTTTACCAATTAATTTTATTATATTTTTTCACTTTTTAAAAATAAAATATTAAAATTATTTCTTATTTTTATGTCTATCTTATTTATAATATCAATTATATTGAATTTCTTAAATAAAATTTTAATTTTATAACAATTATTTCTAATATCAAGTTATAATTTAATATCATATAAATTTATTTAAGTTACATTTTTGTAACACAAAAGATTAAAATTATCAAATAAATATTTTCCTTTTTATGTGTTATAATTTAAAATTATTATATATATTTATTTAACTTATATTTTTATAGTACAACAGAGCTAAAATTATTAAAATATACACAAATAATTTATTTAAAATTATTCTATGTGTTGATGCAAATAAGAATTTTATAAAATAATAGGACTAAGATTATCAAAATAAATTTAAAAAAATACTTTTTACCTTGAACTTTTTTCTCTCTCTCTCTCATATGTGACACATCTTCCTTTTTCTTTTTTTTTTCTTTTCTTTTTTATTAAATTTCTAAATGAATACCCTTATCAAAATTCTTTTTAAAATTTAATATTTAAAAGACTTCTACTTAATCTAATTACCCATAAACAAAAATTAATAGAATTCTACATACTAAAAATATTTTACCAACTAATTTTATTATACATTTTTCACTTTTTTTTAAAAATTAAATATTAAAAATATTTATTTTTATGAAATCTATTATATATATATATATATATATGTAAGTTATATTTTTATAACATGATAGAGCTAAAATTATTAAAATACACATAAATAATTTATTTAAAATTAGTATATATGTTGATTTAAGTAACTCTTTTATGGAACGATACAATTAAAATTATTATTTAAATTTTAAACTATTGCTCTTTTTTTTTTCTCTCCAATTTAACGATTATTTTAAATATTTTATCTAGGGGGATGCACCAATAAATCCCAAATTAATAACTTATGCACTGTTTAGTCCTAAAAGTTTTCTTATAGACTGAAAGGTCCCATTACAATGTTAATAACATCAGAGTCATGTTACAAACATTGGATTTCAAACATCTAATGTTCATCAAATTTCAATAATGTTTGAAAATATAGGATGAAAAACATCTAATGTTCATCAGATTTCAATAAATTTTGAAATTATAGAATGAAACATCAGATCATTTACATCATTCACATCATGTTGATGTAAAAATGGGACTAAATGGAGCATAAGAAAACTTTTAGGACTAAATGGTTCAACGTTTCAAAAACTAGGACTTATGGGTAAATTTTCCTTTTATCTATACATTTAACTAAATTTAAAAAAAAAAATATTTTAAAACAAATATGTTTAGCCCGATGCATGGGTTTAACTACTAATTTATTTTATAGAGGCACTTGTGATATTGATGTGACAATAATATAAATGAATCTCATGAAACCATACAAATAGATAATAAAAATTCATTATGACACTGTATTATTTTATCCCATAACCATCAATTATTGATGTAATGTAACAAGATTGACCAGCATTCTTCTGCTTGTTTTTGGTGTTTGAAAGGGAAATTTCTACACAAAAAACAACCATCTCTCTCTCTCTCACCATCTCCCCAAGTCTCTATCGATCAAGATTACATTACATCGTTTAGGATTACATTACATCGTTTAGGGTTTCCACGTCACAATTTTTTTTTTTATCCCGAATCTCTATTTTTATATTTTTAAACACTTTATTATGTTTTAAGATTCTTATATTTTGAAATTCTCATATTTTTTAATAATTGTGAATATTTTAAGACTATCTGGAGACATAAAATAGTTGAAATACAAGAAAGAAGGGGTTTGGTTTTTCTAGCTCAATACCAGCTAGCACTGGACAAGAGAGGTCTCAGGCCCAAAAAACCCTAATAACATTACTTTGAACTTCAGAACAAAAAAGATGATAAATGCTAACAAGTATGGAAGGCATTATTTAATATTGAGATTAAGGTAAAAAGAGTATTGAAAATTGATAAAAATATTAAAAAACGTATTAATTTTAATAAGAATATCTAGTGATCTTTAATTCTTTTGTATCTGCCTTGTGCCCTAAAAGCACTTGTTAGGAAAACCCTAGAAAAAATATTTACAAAAATGTTCAAAATTTAAAAGTGTAGAGTAGATCAAATTTATTTTGGATATAACCCATACCACACTAAAATTTAAACCTACTCCACATATTCAAATTTTAAGCATTTTTTTTTAAATGTATATTTTTCCTCCATATATATATAGCGCATTTCTGAAAACATAATAAATTCAAAACCGTGACAATTTCATAGAAAAACATCAACTTTTTTCCCTCCTCCACACGCCTTACAAGCAAAAATCCTAAAACATTGCGACAAAAATTTATCCCCCAAAAAAATAAAAAATAGGAAGAATAAAGAAAAAAAAAAAAAGGTGAAGCTTTCCGGTTGGTGTCGTTTGGTAGCACTTACGTTTTCAGTTTTCTGTTTATATTTACAAAAATTTTAAAAACTCAAAGAAAAACTTGTTTGGTAAAATTTTTGATTTATAAATTAGTGGTCTCAGTTTATAAATTTGGCCAAAAAATGAAAACACAAAAAATGTGTTTCCATTTTGAGTTTTCAATTTTTTTTTTTTACCACCCAACACTAGCCATCACCCACCACCATTTTCCACCACCGTCTTCCGCCACTACCACCTACCACCCACTCCCCACCACTCACCACCTACCTACCACCACCAGCCACCACCCGCCGCCGCCACCAACCACCACCCACTCACCACCACCATTTGCCCCTCGCCACCACTACCACCACCACCTACCACCCACCTGCCATCCACCCGCTACCACCCACCACTCGCCACTACCATCCATCGCCCGCCGCCACCACCACCACCCGCCACCTACTTGCCACCACCACTCACCACCCACCTGCCACCACCATCCACCACCTGCCACCCGCCATCACCACCCACCCCCACCACCACCCACCCGCCACCCACCTGCCACCACCACCCACCCGCCACTACCACCACCCACTTGCTACCACCTACCACCAGCCACCGTCACCCACCCACCACCACCGGCCATCCGCCACCCACCTGCCACCACCACCCACCGCCCACCACCCACCGCCCACCACCCACTCACTACCACCCACCCACCCATCCACCCGCCACCACCACCCACTCGTCATCCGCCACCCACCTGCCATTACCACCCGCCACCCACAGGCCACCACCTACCACCACCAACTACCCACCACCCACCGTCACTATCCACCACCATCTTCCGTCGCCACTTGCCACCACTTGCCATTTCTCACTCTTTTTTATATTTTTAAAATTTTTTAAACATTTTTTCAATTACCAAACGCGTTTGTAGTTTATGTTTTTCTAAAAATAAACAAAAAATAAATAAAAATCAATTTATAAAATTTTTGTAAATATAAACTGAAAACGTAAACGTTACCAAACACACTCAGAACATTTGTTTGTTAACCCCCAATTTATAACTGCATTTCTATCCTTTAAAATAAAGGGGAAAAAAAAAATAAAATTGTGCAAAGCTGTTCTAAATAATCTGTCCACTCACAGAAGATGTTAGAGGGAAAAACAGAAATTGGTAATGAATTTGGTTGCAATTTGCATAAGGAAAAGCTCCTACATTGAACATCAAATCAGGCCTAAACAGAATTTAAGTAATCAAACAGAAAAAATATGAATATTAGTATTTACAAGGACATGTCATTAACATTCTTCAGCCATTTTGAAGAATTCAATAACCATATTTTTAAACATAATTTCATATGATTAACAGTTCTCAAAAGGAAAAAAAAAAAAAAGAGTTTTTGATCAATCTGATATTGGTGCATTAGAAAAAGAAAAAACATCGTTACCTATACAAATGAACGCTGCCTTCTAACCAGTAATGGTCACAAAACTGTACTCGGAAAAAGGTGATTTACTTGAATAAGCTTCATACACCGGCAATTCTGTTGGTGTCCCTCCATATTGATCCAAAAAACTCACCATCAAGGCCAAGGTTCAACACCATGCATCAGATTAAATTTAGAAAAAGGAAGAGAGAAAAAAAAAAGGCAATACCTTTTTTCGATCTATAAAAGGGAATCTTCCAGGTAATGCAAAATCATCTGTCATTACTCCGCTGTTCAACTCAAAACACGCTATCAAAAGAAACATGGAATTGGGCAATACGCATAGGTTTTGGACTTGAAGCATTTGCAAGGCCTTGAAGCAATCGCACCACATCAGCAGCATCATCAAGATAATATTTGGCCTTGCTTGGCTTTTGCCCAACAGTACAGGCAAATATCTCAGGAGCTACACGCAAGGATGGCCGAGCAACTGTACTTAATATGCTCGCAAACATGTCTTCATCTGATCTATCATCCCCAATACACATCACAAAGTCTGGTGGATCCCCACAATTAACCATTGTTGAGAGAACCTTCTCTGCAACCAACCCTTTGCTTAGTCCCTGCACATTGTGAGAATTTGGTATAAAATCTGCTTAAGGTACAAATGCATGTGTGCTCGAGTGTGAGAATGTGTTTGCGGTAGAACACTGGTGTGTGTACGCACGTGCAAGAGCAATATTTCCAAAAGACACTAATAAACCAAACCAAACCAAGCCTTAACTCCCATCAAATAAGGTCGGCTACATGAATCCTTATTTTCCATAGTCCTATCAAAGGTCATTTCGTTAGTCAAATTAAGTATCTCTATTTACAACGCTACCCAACGTTAATTTAGGCCTACCCCGTCCTCTAACACTTTTATCTACCGTTACAGCATCGCATCTCTTCACTACTGCCTCTGTTGGTCTCCATTGAATACGACCAAACTATCTCAATCAATTCTCTCTCAACTTATCTTCTATCAGTACTACTCTTACCCATTCTCGAATACACTCATTCCTAATTCTGTCTTGTCTAGTTTTGCCACACATCTACCTTAGCATTCTCATCTCAGCCGCACTCATGTTATCTACATGTTATTTCTTGGTTGCCCAACACTCCGTTTCATGCAACATTGCTGGTCTAATAGCCGTTTTATAGAACTTATCTTTAAGTCTAGTGCGTATTTGTTTATCGCACAATACCCCAGACGCACTTCTCCACTTACACCATCCCGCCTTAATCCTATGGACCACATCCGCATCAATATCCCCCACTGTTGTGATAATCGACCCTAAATAACGAAAATGTTCACTCTTAGGCAGCTCTTAGTTTTCAATCTTCACTTCTCCTCTACTTTCAATGTTACTGTTACTAAATTTACACTCCATGTACTCTGTCTTAGTTATGCTTATCCGGAATCCTTTAGATTCAAGAACTTTTCTCCAAATCTTCAACTTTGTATTAACTCCTTCTCTAGTCTCGTCCACTAACACTATATCGTCTGCAAAAAGCATACACCATGGTACGTCATCCTGGATATTTCTCGTCAACTCATCCATAACTAAAGCAAAAAGATAAGGACTTAAGGTAGATCTTTGGTGTAACCCTACAGTGATAGAAAATTCATTTGTCTCTCCAGCAGGCGATCTAATAGTGGTCACCGCCCCTTTATACATGTCCCTAATCACATCAATGTAACCTTTTGTCATCCCTTTCTTCGCTAACACCCACCATATTATATCCCGAGGCACTCTATCATATGCTTTCTCAAAGTTGATAAATACCATATGAATGTTTTTTTTTTTTTTTCTCTATACTTTTCTATTACCCTCCTCAAAAGATAGATCGCTTCCATTGTTGGCCTGCTTGGCATAAACACCATATGAATGTTTTTTTTTTTTTTTCTCTATACTTTTCTATTACCCTCCTCAAAAGATAGATCGCTTCCATTGTTGGCCTGCTTGGCATAAACCCAAATTGATTCTCTGACACCTCTGTTATATCTCGCAATCGGCGTTCTATCACCCTCTCCCACACTTTCATTATATGACACATTAGCTTGATTCCTCTATAATTGTTGCAATTCTAGACATCTCCTTTATCCTTATAGATTGGCACTAAAATACTCTTCCTCCACTCATCTGGCATGTAGTCAACAAAATTTTGCTAAACAACCTAGTCAACTAAGCAGCCCCCTTTTTACCCAAACACTTCCAAACATCAATAGGAATATCATTTGGTACTAAAGCCTTATTTGATTTCATCTTCTTAAGTGCAAACTCCACTTCAAAGTTCCTAATCCTGCGATAAAACCTATAGTCTTGGTTTATCGTATTACTGGCTATTTCTTCCCCTATTGCCGTATCTCCATGTTCCTCATTTAATAGTTTCTCAAAATAGTTCTTCCATCTTTCCTTAATCTCTTCATCCCTCACTAGTACCTTAGAATCCTCACTCTTGATGCACTTAATTTGATTAAAATCTCTTATTTTCCTCTCCTGTATCTTAGCAAGTTTGTATACCCACTTCTCTCCCTCCTTACTATTTAGTCTAGTGTATAGGTCATCATAAGCTTTCAGCTTAATCTCTCTTACTACTTTCTTGACCTCCTTATTAGCCAATCTATAGCTCTTAATATTTTCCTCAGTTCTATCATTTTGCCACTTTTTAAAGCACTCTTTTTTTGCCTTAACTACCGCTTCAACCTCTTCCCTCCATAACCAAATTTCCCTAGAGCTGGGTCCCATTCCTTTCGACTCTCCAAGCACTTCCCTTGAGATTCTCCTCATACAATTGGCCATCAAGTTCCACATAGTGTTAGCATCATCTTCCAAGTCCCAAGCACCTTCCTTATCCATTCTATTATTAAATATTTCTAATTTATCCCCTTTTAGGTCCCACCATCTCGTACAACGCCCACCATCCTTCTTAGCTTGATATTGCCCTCTAAAACATAAATCTAGTATCAAAATCCTATGTTGAGGGGTCAGGCTCTCTCCAGGAATCACCTTACAATAACTGCATTTTAGGCAGTCCACTTCTATTACTAAGAAGTAATCTATTTGACTCTTAACTGACCCACTCTTAAAGGTTATCAAATGTTCCTCCCTCTTCTTATACATAGTATTTTAGGCAGTCTCATTTCTGTCACCAAAACCATATCCACCATGCACCATTTCATAGCCTAGTTTATCTATGCCTACATGGCCATTAAAATCTCCACCTATAACCAAATTCTCTCCTACGGGTATCTCCAGTAAGATCTCATCCATCTGCTCCCAAAAATCCCTCTTAGTCTGATCATCTAATCCTACTTAAGGAGCGTATGCACTAATAACGTTCACTATATTCCCTCCAATAACTAGTTTAACTAATATAATCCTATCCCCTTTCCTAATGACCGCTACTACATTCTCCACAAGACCCTTGGCAATTAAGATTCCTACCCCATTCTTGTGTCTATCCTTACCACTATAATACAGTTTAAAACCGGTATCCTCAATTTTTCTAGCTTTCTCACCCATCCACTTAGTTTCTTGTATGCAAACTATATTAACTATCCTCCTAATCATAACATCTACCAGCCCCATCATCTTACCAGCTAAGGTTCCTATATTCCAAGTGGCTACCCTAAACCTATAGTCTTGGACTAGCTTCTTTACCCACACTTGTCCAGAAAAACGCGAGAACCTTGGACCATTTTTTACCGCACCCAGGTGTCGATGCGGCGCCCCTTACTCACTTTTCGAAACACTCGGAGACAGGCACAACGCGTCACTTGAGAGGAATGACCTAACATTTAAACGATTCAAAGTAAGATTCATTGTCGTAAGAGATCCGAGCGACTTTTTACGTGTTGGCTGTCGGTTACCTAAAACACAATCCTCCTCAACTCGAGCTTGGGACCGGCGGAGTTGTCAACAACCCCAACAGAGTTCCAGAAGACACTAACACTCTAGCAAATTATGTTTTGAAACACAAGTTCAGAAACATGGTACACTTTCGTTCTAAAAGGGTAAATTCAGCGATCTAAAATGATTTTAAAGTCTTTTCCAACATATTTCCTAAAATTTTCCTTTTAAAAATAAACAAATCAAATATACTACACTAAAATCTAAGGTGAGTGTCATTTTGACAGGACAAAACTTAAAAAATGAGCCAGAATACTTATAGAAATGTGTTTGCTACATGATTAATTTGGAAAAAGTAGAAAAAAACCCTCATTTTATTGGATGTTTAATTCATACAAAAAAATTACTCTAAAAGTACTTTAAATACTTATAGTGTAATCTATACAAATCTACTCCTATCGTACCACATTTTAAAGCATATAGCGTACCACGTTCCAGTTCCTGTTGCACATACTGGAGGGATCCATGTTCCAGGTAACATAGTGCAAGAGCTTGCTTGGTGTGTATATGTGTGCATGTGTGTGTGTGTGCACGCGTGCGAGAGAGAGAGAGAGAGAGAGAGGCATGGTCATACTTGTGGCTTGACTTCAACAATATGTTGGCCACTGCAGACAACAGCTGGTTCATTTGCAAGTACATTTTCCAAATGGCCCAACATTTCTTTGGCTTGGCAAGATCCAAAGTCAGGGTCTGCATCTTGATGGTGCCACACTAGTGCGCTCTCTTTAATTTCAATGTTAGAGCCATCAGTTGCCTCAGTGTATAACTTCATTACAGGTTCCACAATTTCCTTCCAATCGAGATCTGCAGTCGAGGGACAGGATTCCCAGTCAGAGTTTTTATTCCACCTGCAACGAGAAAGAATAACACAAAACTCACTACAATGTAGCATCTGAAAATGGAAGCTGAACCAAAAAAACACATTAGCGACATACCTAATGAAGTACCCATGTTCAGCAGCTATTCCCAGCCTCTCACATGGAGCAAGCCACTCACTCAGTGAACTTCTTCCCCTCCCGCTAACAATAAAGACTGTGTTCTTTGGGTCGTTGCATAGAGTATTGAGAACAATAGTAAGTTCAGGGCTGGGGCTTTTAATAATACAGCTTTGAGGAACAACAGTACCATCATAGTCCAGAAATATAGCCCTTCTCTTTGCCCTTTTATATGCCGAGACAATGTGGTCAATAGACAACTTTCTAAAACTTGGAGAAAGTGAAAGAACCCTAAAGCCCAGTCCCAAACCAATTCCCCAGCAGCGCTTACTGTAGTGATCTTTGCATGCTCTCTCCAAATCCTGCACAAAGCTGCGAGCCCAATAGGCCACATCATGAGAACTAACATATCGATAATGCTTATCGTGCCGCAAGTGCTTCTCAGAATCAGGCATTGTGATTGCCAAATTCATAGCCTCAGCCACAGAATCAATATCCCATGGGTTAACCCTAATTGCTCCACTTAGAGAAGGTGAACAGCCTACAAACTCAGACACAACAAGCATGCTTGTGCGAGGCGAATCTGTCTTCATACCCACGGCTTTATCCATTTCTGGTGAGCCCTGCCTGCAAACTATATACTTGTAAGGAACTAAGTTCATACCGTCACGCACTGCATTCACAATACAACATTCCGCCACAGCATAATAGGCAGTCTTTTCATAACGAGCAACGGGACGATCGATCAAAATTACTGGCTCATAATCAGGAGATCCATAAACATCATTGATCCTTTTGGCAGTCGAATATGTTTCTCTTTTTGCTTCCTGCACATCTTTTCCTGAGCTCCTAGCAGGGTTTACTATTTGAACCAAGACTAATTGACCCTTCAACTCCTGATGCTGCTGCAAGAGCAGTTCAAATGCTAGTAGTTTCAGACTGATGCCTTTGAATATGTCCATGTCATCAACACCAATAATCACCTTTTTCCCCTTAAACTGCTCCTGAATCTCTCTGACTCTGATAGATGTAGAAGAAAGACTCAGTGCAGATTCAAGTTGACCCATATGAATACCCACAGGCAGAATCTTAATGAACACTGTACGACCGAAGTAATCAAGCCCAATATATCCTCGCTTAGATTCATAATTCAGACCTAGCATTCTACTGCAGCATGACAGGAAGTGACGGGCATAATCAAATGTATGAAAACCAATTAAATCACAATTCAGTAATCCTTTCAGAATTTCATCTCTAACAGGTATAGTTCGATAAATTTCAGATGAAGGGAATGGACTGTGCAGAAAGAATCCTAGCTTGACACGATTGTAG
This sequence comes from Camellia sinensis, assembly GCF_055761805.1. Classification (NCBI taxonomy): domain Eukaryota; kingdom Viridiplantae; phylum Streptophyta; class Magnoliopsida; order Ericales; family Theaceae; genus Camellia; species Camellia sinensis. The sequence goes on from NC_138970.1 coordinate 167,860,949, forward strand.
CACTTCCTCAAGAAAGTAGGGAGAACCATGAGGTGATAATCATGAACCCAAACATAATCATCTTCAGGATTAATTATTTCCATAACTTTATCTGCAAATATTTTATTTGCAGACACATAGGCCTGCCAAAATTGGCGATCAAAGCGGTCACCTTGCTCTGGGCACATAGGTAGCATGTAATGAAATAGAGGCCATAGTTGCTGTTTGCAGAAACCATGATAGAACTTTTCCTGAAGGTCATGGGGTAGGAAGGTGGGAACGCAATTAAAATTGTCAAGAAGTTTCTGGGCAACTTCTTCCTGTTCACTGGCATCTATGTCAACCTTGAGGGAACCCACATATATAACCTCAGTCTCAGGTGAAAAGCCATCCTTCAATTGTAATAGCAGTAAATCCTCATCCCAGCTGAAGCACCATTTGGCAGTTTCTGCATCCCATTGAGCATGCAAAGGAAGCATATTTGATACTATAATTTTCCTCTCACGACAAACTGATGAAGTCCCATCGGAATCAGCATCCACGTCAGAGATAATTCCAGGTACAGTCATTACCCTTGGAAGAGATCTAGGAGTTTGAAGGATATCAAGTAGGTCCCCAGAAGCCAAATCCAATAAGTTTGTGCATGATCTTGATGCCATGACCAGTAGAAAATTTTCTAGGCATACAGGTACTGGTAAAAAAACCTACAACACCTACAAAACCAGAACTCCATATCAGTATTTCCATTGAGCACTGCATAAGCCTACATTTAACTCATTATCATATAATCATCCAAACAAGTCATATCAAGTATAAATAAAAGATAAGAACAAAATTTAATGTCAAATTTCAATTTCAGTTGCTTGACTACAGTAATACAGTAACATTTTTCATGAGTCATCATGGTTAGGTGTTCCATTCCACTTGAATTAGAAATTAAAATTCTGTAGGTTGCAATTTTATGTCATTCTTTTCTTTTCTTTTTTGGATATGTAAAACAGAAGTAAATGATAGAGCCGTATGCAGGAATCAAACCCTTGGTGACTCCATTTGGAAAGAGCACTTCTTTTTCTTTCTTGCTTTTTTTTTTCGGGCTTGCCTGAAAGAGCTCTTCATGTATAATTGAAAATGGTTGTACCAAATGCACGAGGCACCCGCTTCATAGTAGGATCTAGGAGTGGTAGTAGGTAGCCTATCTTAACCCCCTCTTTTTGTGGAGAGGCTAATTCCCATTACTCAAAGCAGAATCACAAGACTGCAGTGGATGAGCACTTGCCATCGCACCAAGTTAGAAATCTCTCTTCCTTATTCTCTAACTTCTCACATTACTACATAAAGATACCAGAGCTTTGGGACAGCCTTTCTTAATAATCTTGATCAGGGTATCAACTTTAACTGACATCTATCAATTTCCACATCAGAGAGAATCAGAATGCAATCTGCATAATTCCTCTCTCCCATATGAACAAAACTTTACTCGACTAATATAACTTATAACTTCTCACTCTCATATTCACCTACAATATATAGGATGGAAGGGACAGAATCACTAGTTATTTGACCAATTATTAAGGTAGCTACCCACAAGCATGTACTGATTTATGGTCCCCCCCAATTTAACTATTGACTTAAAAACTATTTGTGCCAAAAATTTGGAATCCACCATTTGCTTGTCTGCATGGACATGTAAGAGGAATTCTGAAGTTTATCATAATGACTTAAAATCATTAACTACAATTTTTAAACATATTCATGCTCATGTAAAACTTCTAGAGAACACTTTTTGGCTGATTACATGGGCTGCATTCTAATTATACTCAATCCTTGTTAGCCCATGAAAACAGACAATAATCACATTCATTAAATGGTTACTGAGAGCAATCAACAACATCAATCTTCTGTGCTGACTCTTGCCAAACAGACAGCCCATGAAGTGTGAGAAACAATCGAACAGGGATTACTAGAGAAGAGCTCATATGACAGTTTACCTATTAATGCTTTGCAACTATTTGACCTATACAGCACCCCAACGAATGAATGATTTTTCTTTTCCCTTAAAAGTCTTTTGCATAAATATAGTAAAATATATCTTTCTTTCCCTTAAAAGTCTTTTGCATAAATAAAGTAAATAGGGGTCAAGTAAATAAAAGAATTTAAGATAATAGTGAATCAAAACACTCACTAAAATCTAGGTGAGTACCACAACATTTAAATCTCCATTCTCTTATCTAGTGCACAATGCACATTAAAACTTTGCCATGTTTTGATAAGCATCAATGGATAATTACATCATTGAGTGAATGAAATTCCCTGTTTTATTTACCAAAAAAAAAATCCTTGTTTTGATAAGTAATTTGTTTACATAAGTCTGAACTATGTGATCCACATACACCTTTTCTCCACTCAAGACACATTAAGTGCCAATGTCTATAAAGCCCAAATGTAAGGTGCATCATAGAGCACAAGCTAGGTTAAGTAAGCCATGTGTATGATACACATATGTATTAAATCACAACTTAATGAAATTAAAATATGAAACACAAGCAAAAATTTGAACTTTTTATCATATCCACTCAATTTGTTAACTAAATAAATATTGATGTGTATCTTTACAATTAATATATGCATCAACTAAACCAAATATGACTACAAATACACAGTGATAAAAGCTCCAGGATTAAATTCAAGAATATGTTATATAACTTTAAACACTAAGAATCAAGCACTAGAGATCCATATGCCCATGAATCTCGAATACAAAATATTAGCAATTATAAGCCACATTATCTATCTACAAAACCATGACATTGGTTCAACCAGTCTTTGAACCACTTTTGGATTTTGTAGAGACCTTTAAATAGGTTTTTGACGAATAGAATACATAGGTTTTCCTATGTATAAGACTTTATGGGCCTAATTGAAAGCATGTTGCTTGACATAAAATGAGGAAATATACCCTAGCCTTAATGAGCTTGGGCATTTTGCGGCCTTGGCTTCAAACTTTCTAAAGATTTTCACACTAGAATGTTTATGATAAGGAATAAATGGCCTAAATGATTAAACCAAGCTATGCATGGCACATTAAGCTCACATGGGGCCTAGTGAGTAGTTGGTTCAAATCCTATTCACACTGAACCCCACTTAGCAGGCCTGGCCCTAGGCAGGGCGCCAAATTCTGGGGAAATATATAGATCCATAATAGCATTAGAAAATTTAAAACTAGGCCCAAATACATTCAGGCCCAATCTTTTAGATAACTCAAAAAAGTTAAAAGGTCCAATCTTTCAGATTACTTAAATAAGTTAAAAGGGCCCAAAAAGATGCTGGTTCTAAATTGAAAAAATAAAAAAATTCACATCAGTCGATGTACCAGCAACTAGGAAGTTCAAAAATAAATAGATAAATGCAGCAGCAGCGACCTGCAACCAATACTTTTCTTCAAGTCTTCTTCTTTTTCAATCCATACAGCAGTGACTAGGCAGCATTGAGCGTCCAGCAAGCAACAAGCAGCAAGCAGCAGCGAGAAGCAAATTAATTGCAAGGAACGAGCAGTTGACCAGAAATCCATGTCCAGTGGCAGTGAGTCCACTCTCTCTCTATTTCGTTAACGCGTTTTAATGGAAGAAATCTTTGCGCGGATTTCTATAATTTCTTTGCCTAAATTGGTTTTAGTTTTGGTCCAATGTGCACCGTAATTTCTACCCGAATTGGCTTTTAGCTTCTGGTTTAATGTGTGCCCTAACTGGTTTTAGGTTTTAGTTCAAAGTGTGTCCTAATTTAATAATCTCTAATTTTTGTGCCCTAAGTTCTGTAAACATGTTCTTTGAAAGAATCTAAAGCTAATATAACTCTATTTCAATGTGTCTGTAAACATGTTCCTTGTAGATTTCTGTGGATTGAATTTCTGTGGATTGTGGATTGTTGATTATATAATCATGTTTCCTACACAGTCTAGCTATGGATATCAAAAAAGAAAAAAGAAGCAAAAAGTAGAAAAATTAATTCGAGTAAATTTTGTGCAGATATTAGCAAATAATTTTTTTAATTTTTTTGGGGGGTCATTTACCATTTTACTGTAACTTTTTTTTTTTCTAGGTAAATATGTAAAAGGGCCCCCACTTAGAAATTCGCCTAGGGCCCCATAAAACTCAGGGCTGGCCCTACCACTATGTACTAGAATACTAGATAAGCACCTAACATAAAATTATTAGTGATAGTGGAAAAGGTGGGAAATAGATTAAAATTTGAATGAAACAGATAACATGAAACTCTTCTGAAATTCATAAATAGAATGAGAGGAGTACGAGAAAAAGGGGGAGAAAATAACGCCAAAAGGAGGAGTTAAGATTTAAAAGAGAAGCATACATACAAAGAAAATCATAATAATAAGTATTAAAAGAAACATAAATTCTTCCTAGTTAAGAGTTGGACTAGGTAGTCATATCTTAAGGCCAAACGGGAAACCTTCATCTGGATTCCAGTCTGATAAGTAGAAACACATGTTATTGTATAACAGTCATAATTATTATTTATTAATATACTAAACTCAAGATAAGAACCCAAGTATGAACCGCTGTAAAACAGTAAAATTTTGTAAAAAGCTGCAGGATACAACAAAATATCTAAATGTTTAGCTAGATGCAGATGAGGCAATCACCTAGACATTAATTCAGCTCCATTCAGTAATAATTCACTGAAGGTTGTTATTGCATGATATTACAGTAACCATGCAAAGAAAAGATGATAATCATTAACAAAAGGCATTAGATTCTCATTAACCTTTTTCTCATACTTATCCATTCCCTTAATGCGGAAACAATCCCTCAATGCGCAAACAATCTTCAAAATTTTTTATTGAAAAAATAATGGGGTGGTTTGGGATGTTCTAAATAAGTGCACTTTTTGACTTTTTATGAAATATGGGTTGGGTTTGGCTTGGGTTTGAAGTGATGTGGCAGAGAGGCAATGTGACTTAAATAGAATAGTGACTTTTTGACTTTTTGACTTTTTTAGTACATGACAAACAAGGCCAAAATAAAATACAGGTCATTTCCCAAAACTTTTGTCTGAAGTATCTTCAATTTCTCATCTAGTTCTATGAAAATAACATCTTAATTTTCTTTCATAAACCCACAATGCAATTACGGCATGTTTGTTTAGACGAACTGCATTAGATAGGATTAGCATTCTTAGGACTATTATATTATTAGTGCTTTTGGATTGTCTATCCTATCTCATATTTGAATTGGCTCGGGATTATGAGAAGGGATTAATAAAATCCTATCATTTTTTTCAATTTGACCAATTAGTAAGAAACCTTTCACTAGTCCTCCATTTTTGTATCCCACCTCCCCTCTTGCGATTCAATAATCCCCATATGAGGATACCATGTCTGGAAGGACAGTGGACTATTAGTCCGATCTGGACCTTAATTTTCATAACCAAACATCAAATTACGTATTTTTTTGGATTATTACCCCAATCCCAACGCCATGTCCGTCCAAAAAACATGGCCTTAAAATTTATTTATTTTTGTAGTAATTCCGAGCCAACTGTTTTTGTAGTCCTTATAGATTACAAAACGAAAATCGACAATATTGAAACAACCAACAAACAAAATTTGTAGGAAAGCACTCAAAAGTACCAACAAGCATCGATGAATTTAAAATAAAAATAACTGAAATCCAGACTGTAGTTCAAAAAACGACTTCAATTTTCTGTCAAGGCTTCTAGATCTCAACAGTGGAACCAAAAATAAAATAAAATAAAAAACTAAAATATATGGCCAGATAAAAGGAAAATCATATTAACAATCTAAGAGAAAAACTTCACTACTCCACATCAAAGATCAAGGATTTCCCATAATAATTACACATATACACACATAACACATATCTAATAAAAATTTCAAACAACTATCAATTCGCCGCTTGAAACAAGACAACTACTTCAGTGTCTTCACAGGTCGCTAAAATCCGAGAAAAAAGAAAATGGAAGAGAAAAATGTTATCAATTTTATCTTATTTTCCTGCGTTTTCTCAGCAACCAAACGGAAGATTCAAGAGCAAGAGCAAATCAGAGAAAGAGACTTGTTCGGGTGTGAACTTACCGGCGAGAGCTCCGGTGGCCGGAAAAGCGTTGTGGTGATGATTTGCGACGGCGAAGAGCGTTGAAAGTAGGAGGAGAAAGAGGTTTGGTTCGATGTTCAACGGAAGCGAAGAATAGAGAAGGATGGATCAGGATATATATATATATATATGTGTAGTTTAGAGAGAGAGGGAGAGAGAGAGAGGGAGAGAGAGAGAGGGTTTACCGTAGTTAAATTTTAACCCAGGACTCGGACTACGTTTCGAGTTTCTGTTTACTTGTTATGTTACTAATAAATAACCCCTTTGCTTTGACTTATTTACGTTAATACCCTATCTTATATTTATCCGTTTAAATAAATATATTTAAGGCTAGGGTTTGGGGGTGGTTTTTTTGTGATTTTTTAATGATTTTTGTAGTGACTTTTTTAATTAATGCATTTAGTAAGTTACCAAAAAAAATTGAGAAAAAAAAAAGAAGTTAATATGATTTTGACTTTTTAATTTTTTGGTTTGTTTTTCTAGTAAAGGTTTACCTTTTTGGTGTTGTCATAAAATAGTTAATGTGTATAGATTTTTTTTTTTTAAATTATTGTTTTGTGAGTGAAAAAATTGATATGACGTTTAATTTTTTTAGATGTTGACAAATTGTTTAGTGACTTTTTGATATTTTAAAGTTGGGTTAATTTTTAAAGCTAAAAAACAAGGGATCTTCTAGGGTTTCTCAATCTGTCAGGGGGCCCATTGATTTCACATATATTCTTTGTAGATGATAGCTTACTGTTTGAAAATGCGGATGACTAGAATATGTTAGAGGTGATTGAAATTTTGCACAAGTATGAGGAAACTTCTAGGCAGCAAATTAATTTTAGAAAGTCTGAAATCTATTTTAGTCCGAAATTTGTTAATTAAAATGGTGGCCCAATCAATTCCTACATACGTTATGTTGTGTTCTTTTAAAACTTGATGGAATCTATAATAAGATAAATTCTTTGATTGCAAAGTTTTGGTGGGGCCAAAAGAAGAAACGAAAAATTCACTGGCGGAGTTGGCAATGGATGTGCAAGTCGAAGGGAGAGGGTAAGATGGGTTTTCAGTTGTTATCGGTGTTCAATAAGGCGTTGGTGAAGCAAAGCTAGAGATTATTGAAATTCCCAGATAGTTTGATGGCACGTGTTTTGAAGGCCAAGTACTACCTTCAATCTTCCATTCTCGAGGTGAAGTTGGGGTTTAATCTGTCATTCTCTTGGCATAGTATATGGAGGCTTGTATTAGAGGCGGGGTTGCGGTGGAGAATTGGTAATAGTCAGAAGGTTCGATTTGGAAGGACAAATGGTTGTCTAGACCTTGCACTTTTAAGGTTATGTCAATGTCGTGTGCATTAGAAGAAGATGATCATGTGTGCTCTTTTATTGATATGGTAGATGGTGTCTAGTAGGGGTGTAAATGCTTCCGTTCGGTCAGTGTTAAGAGTATATTTAGCATCGAACTGATCATTTCAATTTTTATGATTGAGAAACTGATACAGATCGTATGCTACAATTCGATTTTGTCAGTTTGATGTAGAAAAGAAATTTACATGAAATTTTAAAGGTTTAATAGTAGATTATAGAATTTTATATTGAAAATAAATGAAGAAAATATATGAAAAATTACTCTATAAATATTTTTCTCCCTAATTTTTATCACATAAGTGTATTATATTAGTTACTCCTCACATAATGTTCAAGAATTATAATATAAAAATATTTAAATATAATATTCGGTTGGTTCAGTTTGTATCGGTATAAAAAGTTTCAAAACTGAAACAGACCGTATGTTATGAAAAACAAATCAAAAACTAAAATTTTGGTCAATTTCGATCGGTTGGTTTGGTTTTATCAATTTTTCTTACATCCCTTGTGTCTAGGATAATCGTGTGCTTTAGAAGTGCTTTCCGGAGTTTGAAGTAGTGGTAATTAAATCGGTGTCTACTTGTCTGTGGCCTGTGGATGATGTTCTGGTGTGGCACCATACAAAGCAAGGGGTCTTCTCAATTAAGTCAACATATCATTTAGAAATGAAAATTCGCAGTAGAGATGGCCATGCTTCTTCATCAAATGAGGGGTGTGTGGAGAAGTGCTTTTGGCGTGCTAAAATTCCAAAGAAAATTAAGATTTTTAGATAGAAGTTAGGGTTGAATAGTTTGCCAGTATGGGTCAATCTAATGAAGAGAAAGATAGTAGATGATGCATGTTGTGCTTTGTGTCAAACAGCAGTTGAAACGACCTCTCACTGTTGTTTTGATTGTGAGTTTGCCATGAAGGTTTGGGAGCATACCCCTCTGGTTTCGGCCTTGTGAGATCAAATGATGAGGTCATCGTTGGATTGGTTGATTAGGGTAGCAAATTAACTGGAGACGTCGGCGCTTAATTTGTTTTTGATTATCTGTTGGTGCTTATGGCCCATAGAAATCAAGTGGTGTTTACAAATTCCAGGAGAATTGTTGTAGACCTTGCTGCCCATGCTAGTGAATATTACTAGGAATTGGTGACAATTCGGCAACGTGTGGAGGTAGCATTGAATCCAGTTTTGATTCCTTGCCGAAAGGCTCCAATAGAAGGTGTTTATAAAGTAAACTCTGATAGTGCTTGCTTTGTACCACATGAGTTAGTGGGGTTTGGTGTGGTTATTCGTGATTAGCTTGGAGAAGTGATTGCTTCTATGTCAAAAAAATTGGCTTCATCTATGGAGGCGGATCGTATTGAGGCGATGGCACTTAGGGGTGTGCTCGGTGTGGTTCAGACGGTTTGAGAGTAAAATTATAAATCGAATGACGTGTTGGCGGATTAGAAGATTGACAAATTGTGGTTTGGGCAGTTTTTGGCAGATTGAAGAATATTGTAACTAATTATCATACATTTGTATAATATATAATACTAATTTGTATAATATTTTCTAGATATATAACACAAAGTAATGTTACATAATATTGTTAGGACCCTACTTGTTGTCAAATTCCATAGATAAACTTATGTTTAAATCAAGTTGTAATTTTCCAGTTTTTAGTCTTCCCATGCGAGCGGGCAAAGTGGCGCTCGAGCGGAGTTTACACTCTTACAGTATTTTGCGTATCTACAAAAATACTGAGTGACATGTTTTTACGCTCGAGCGTGGGATCTTCCGCTCAAGCATGAACCTTGGTTTGGAACACGCGATATAGAGTCCCTGCTCGAGCTTCCATTCCCACACCCGAGCGGACCTCGCAATCTCAGCCTCTATAAAACCACTTGTTGCTCCAACTCTAGGGTTAATTTTCCTAGATCTTCTTTAAAGTTTTTAGGGTTTTCTTTTGGGGATAGTTTTCTAGTTTTCCTTGATGTTTGATTGAGGTTGAACTCATGTTCTTATAAGCACACATCAAGGAGTTTGTTTGATCTTTCTTGGAGAGTATTCTCCTTTGATGGAATCTGAAGATTCAAGCAGAGCGTAATAAAAGGAGTTTGATGTTGCGTGTAGTCGTTTATTCGACAATAGATATTGTGGATTCAACATCAAGCTAATCAATTCCGAATGAAGGTTGCAGTGAAAGACATACAGAAGATTTGAAGACAAATTGGAAGCGGTTCTAGTAATTTGTTTAGTATCTTTGTAATCTTTTTTTCTTCAGTAGTGGATTGATTTGTGGCGTTTCGCCCGTGATTTTTTTTATCACAATTGAAGGTGCTTCAATTGTGATTTTTTCACTTAAAAAATCGTTTGTGTCGATTCATTATTTTTTGAAACAACAATCTAAATCACTTTCGTACGTGCTTGATGATTTAGATTGTGAGTTTTAATTAGTTACGAATTGAAACAATTAAATCTTGATCTAATCACGAATCACTTAGGTTTTTCAATTGGTATCAAAGCGGGTCACTCTTTGTTTTTATGAAAACTATAGGAGTATGATTTTGTGTGATTGGTGATATGGATTCAATTCGCGAAGGTAACTCGACCCATAGACCTCTGTTACTTGATGGTACAAACTATTCTTATTGGAAAGCTCGCATGAGAGCATTTTTAAATCTATCGATGAGAAAGTTTGGCACTATGTGATCTATGGATGGAGTGAACCTATTGTCACCATTGATGGTGTCGATATTCCCAAACCCCTTGATAAATGGGACGTATTCGATTATCAAAACTCGAGTTGGAACAATAAGGCTCTCAATTTCCTTTTTTGCTCCGTCACACCTAAAGAGTTTCGTCGTATCTGCACGTGTGAGGTAGCAAAAGAGGCTTGGGACATTCTTGAAACGATTCACGAGGGTACTACTTCTGTTAAAAAGTCAAAACTTCAATGTCTCATCTCTGCCTTTAAAGCCCTTTTTATGCGTGATGATGAGACGCTTGATGATTTTTATGCTAAACTTAGTGACATCGTGAATTCTTGTTTCACACTCGGTAAAAAATCCTTGAAGCCAAAGTGGTTGGAAAAATTTTGAGGTCTTTACCCGAGAGGTTCCAACCAAAAGTGATAGCTATTGAGGAGGCTCAGAATGTTGATACCCTTAAGCTTGATCAGTTGGTTGGAAACTTGCAGACTTATGAAGCCCACTAGATTTCTAAGAAAAAATAAAAAGATCGTGTGGCTTTCACTAGTGCTCATGAGACTGCAAAAACTCCTGATACCGAGTTTGATCTAGAATCCAAGATGACGACTATGTTTACTAAACAGTTCAAAAAAAAAATTTAAAAAAAAGAAGCCGAATTTCAGAGACCCTAGTTCAAAAGACGAGAGTAATGATAAATCCAAAACTTTTCCACCAAAACTTGCTCTAAAAACTAAAAAGAAGATTGTAAAGGGGTAAGTGGTCAAGTGTTATGAATGTCAAGGTTTTGGATATATTGCTCTTGAATGTCCATCGAAAAAGAATCAGAAGAAAGTCTATACAGTGACTTGGGATGATGAAAGCAGGTCAAAGCAAGAACTCCAAGAAACTGAATCCGCTGAAGACGGAAATAGTGCTTTCATGGCATTCTGGTCCACTTTCACTCAACCTCCTTCAAAGCCAGTGGAATTTGCTCGTGGTCAGAATTTACACTATGCTCCTACCTTTTATGGGAGTAATTACTTGTATTAGAAGATCAGAATGAGGGCGTTTCTGAGAGCTTTCGACCTTGAAAGCTGGCAAGCTATTGAAAAAGATGTTGAAAGTACTAACAGTCCGAGCAATCAGAGAGTTCTGATTACAATTCGTGAAGCAATTACTGATGGAGAACAACAACGGGTTGCTCACTGCACTAAGGGCAAAGATGCATGGGACATTCTGAGTCAATTTCATGAAAGAGGAGAGTCATCTTCACCACCATCTATCACCTTTCCTACCTTAGTGGCTCGACTGGATGAGGTCCAGAAGAAAGAGGAGCAAAAAGAAGATGATGGAACATCAGAAGACAATGATGAGATTGATGGTGATGATCTAAAACAAGCTTACGAAAAGCTTTACGATGAATCCCTAAATCTATCCAAGATCAATGATAAACTCACTCTCAAGCTCAAAACATCTGAGAGTGAGAATGTTAAGCTAAAAAAAGAAATTGCAACAACAAAGTAGAATGTCATCAAGATCTCTAATGACAGGCAAGACCTATGTGGGAAACTTCTATCTTTTGAGACCGAAAGGAATAAACTTCTGAAAATATATGCCACATATGAAGAGAAGATTGAAAGCCTTGAGATGTCACAAGCTACATTGAAAGAGATGGTCTGTCATAAAGATGAAGAACTCAGAATTGCTAGAGCCACAATTGCCATGTGGAATAAAGGTTCCAAGTCATTAGAAGACATCTTCGGATCTCAACAAATGGGTTGTGGCAAAAGTAGGTTAGGTTATGGTAATGCTACAGCTCACAAGGGACAGACCTCTACATCTCATGACCTGAAGACTCAAGAAAAGGGAAAGCCGAAGGTGCACCAGGGTGATCCCTCTCTTCATCTGCTGAATGGGGGTAAGATCGACAAAAGGGAGGTAAAACCTGTTTTTGTTTGTCATCATTGTGGTAGGTATGGCCACATTCGTCCTTATTGCTTTGAATTGTTTGGTAAGGTGTCTCAAAAAGGTAGAAATTCTAATACTTTTTGGGTTATGAGACAACCTTACATGTCTAGGCGGAACACCAAGATACATGAGGGTGTTCATAACGCTAAGACATGTACCAAGACCGCCAGTCTTGATTTTGTTAAAACCAAAAAGATATGGGTGAGAAAAGATGACTTGACTTGTTTAGTTGTTTATACTGCTCTAAAAGCACGTGACTCACACATGTGGTAGCTTGATAGTGGGTGCTCTCGTCACATGTCAGGTGACAAATCCTACTTCACCTCCCTTGAAAAATATGAAGGTGGAATTGTTACCTTTGGAGATGGTGGCACTTCTAGAGTTATTGGTAAGGACTCTATAAGTGTGGTTGGTCTTCTCAAGCTTGAAAATGCATTACTTGTTGACGACCTTAAAGCAAATCTTTTGAGCATCAATCAAATGTGTGATTTCCACCATGAAGTATTGTTCTCAAAAAATAAATGTGAAATTTTGGATAAAAATGGAAATACTGTCATGCATGGGGTTCGCACATCTGATAACTGCTACAGGATTGTTACTACTAATGATCTCACTTGCCACTCAACCATCATAAGTAACATTGATTTGTGGCATCAAAGATTATATCACGTGAATTTCAAAGACCTAACTAAGATAGCCAACAAAGAGCTTATGAGAGGCCTACCTAAACTGGGTAAGAATCTGAATCATGTGTGTGAACCATGTCAACTTGGAAAGCAAACTCGTGCCCCTCATAAAAAGTTGAACAACTTTATAACCAAACGTCCTCTTGAATTGGTTCATATGGATCTAATGGGACCTACTCACACTGAAAGCATTGGAGGTAAAAGATACATTTTTTTAACCGTTGATGATTTTACTCGTTTTTCATGGGTAAATTTTTTAAGAGAAAAATCTGATACGTTTGATGCTTTCTAGACCTTAGTTTTTAAAATCCAAAATGAATAGGGTGTTTCTATTGGGTGTATCATAAGAATCCGAACTGATCATGGTCGTGAGTTTGAAAACAGTTCGTTTTCGAATTTTTGTGATATGCATGGAATTAAGCATGAATTTTCTGTCCCTATTACTCTACAACAAAATGGAATTGTTAAGAGGAAGAACAGGGTTGTTCAAGAGATGGCTAGGGTCATGCTCCTTAGTAAGAAAGTTCCTCCAAAATTCTGGGCTGAAACCCTAAATACTGCTATTTATGTCATAAATCGTGTGTATTTAAGGCCCGACACTTTACAAACTCCATATGAATTGTGGAAAGGATTGAAACCCAATGTAAAATACTTCAAAACTTTTGGGAGTAAATGTTACATCTTCAAAGATAGAGAGCCCTTGGAAAAATTTGACTCCCGATGTGATGAAGGTATTTTTCTAGAGTATTCAACCACTAGTAGGGCTTTTCGTGTCTATAACCTGCGAACTTCATCTTTAATAGAATCGATCAATGTGGCTATCGATGACACAAGTTCTCCTACTTCGGCAACAAATGAGGAGGAAAATAGTGAGTCTCCAATTATGGATACTGAACCACAAAGTCAAAAAGAAGTTAAGGTCCAAGCACTAGAAGTTGAGACAGCACCAACTTCTCAGGTAAGTAAGAGTCTAAAGAGTGCACAGAGAGACACTACTTCTGATGCTTCTGTCACCACAAGCCTAGAGTTCAAACCATCAGCAAGGGTGAATCTGAATCATCCAGCTCAACAGGTGATTGGAAGTGTCTCGGATCAAATGAAAACCCAAAGACAAATTCGGGATGAGGTATCTCATATGTGTTATGTTTCTTTAATTGAACCTAAGAATATAATGCATGAAGAATTAGGTCAATTTGAACGTAACAATGTTTGGACTCTTGTTCCCAGACCTAGAGACATGAATGTGATAGGTACCAAGTGGATCTTTAAGAATAAATCTGATAAGAATGGTACTATGGTTAGAAATAAAGCTAGGTTGGTTGCTCAAGGCTACACACAAGTAGAGGGTGTTGACTATGATGAAACGTTTGCCCCAGTTACTCGTCTCGAATCTATTCGTATTTTACTTGGTGTTGCATGCTTTCTTGGTTTTAAACTATTTCAAATGGATGTGAAAAGTGTCTTTCTGAATGGGTACTTGAAAGAAAAGACGTATGTTGAGCAACCGAAAGGGTTTGAGGACCTTAAATGTCCAAACCATGTCTACAAGTTAGACAAGGCTTTGTATGGGTTGAAACAAGCCCCTCGGGCTTGATAGACTTACTACCTTCCTACTTGATAATGATTTTCAAAGAGGTAGTGTGGACAATACTTTATTTGTGAAACATACTAAGTCTCATATTCTTGTTGCTCAGATTTATGTTGATGATATTGTGTTTGGATCCACTGCTGATCATCTTGTAAAATACTTTTCTGATTGCATGACACATGAGTTTGAGATGAGCATGATGGGAGATTTGTTTTATTTCTTAGGTCTTCAAATTAAACAGTCTCCTTCGGGTATGTTTGTTTCTCAGACTAAGTATGCCAAAACCCTTGTCTCTAAGTTCGGTCTTGAGTCGGCCAAACATGCTCGCACTCCCATGAGGACCAGTCTTCACCTTCCCAAAGATTCCTTTGGTACTGACGTTAATCCCACCATATATAGGAGTATGACAGGAAGTCTCTTGTACCTCATTGCCAGTTGTCCTGACATTGCATTTAGTGTAGGTGTTTGTGCCCGTTACCAAGCCTGTCCTAAAGAGTCTTAGCTGATTGTTGTTAAACGTATCATTAAGTATGTGAATGGGACATCGGGGTATGGGATTTGGTTCTCGACCGACAGTATAGCAGAAATCACATTTCTAATACTGATTGGGTAGGGTGTGCTGATGATCGTAAGAGCACATCTGGGGGGTGTTTTTATCTTGGGAATAATTTGGTTGCCTGGCATAGCAAAAAGCAAAATGCCATCTCTCTCTCGATCGATGAGGCTGAGTACATTACTGTAGGGAGTTGTTGTGCACAAATGCTATGGGTGAAGCAAATGCTTTACGATTATGGAATAGACCAGAACACTCTCACTTTTTTCTGTGATAACACAAGTGCCATTCACATTCCTAAAAATCCTGTCCAACACTTTCACACGAAACACATTAACATTCGTCATCATTTTATCCGAGAATTAGTGGAAGAAGGCATTGTTGTACTTGAACATGTATCCATTAAACATCAAAAAACTGATATTTTTACAAAACCCCTTGATCTTCTTAGGTTTGAGTTCCTTAGAAAGACCTTGGGTGTAGTGCTCAGTTACTAGGGTGTTATTTGTTACTGTAGGGGGTGTGAGTGATTACTTTTCTATGTACTTGGATGCTATAATCTCATTTTCATTGATTCCTATCATTCTTGCATTTAGAAAAATATGAACTCCTCTTATGCTGCTTGCTAGATTTCATTTTTCATTGTTCATAACTCATTCTGAATGCTCATGCTCATTGACTTCATGATCTTATTTTGTACATATTCTTGAGATAAACTGCTGCAGGGGTTTCCGCACAAGTGATCAAAGTTCTCTATGGATTACTAGCAGTGTATCTTTTACATTATTAGAGGAATTGACCTATATTGATATATCATGGGTAATGTTGAATCTCATAACCATCTACTATTGTTTTTCACTTTCATGGTTCCTCCTTTAGTTCGTTGAAGTCCAGGCATTAGGAAAAGGCTACCTCAGAGGCACCAACCAGCCTATCCTTTCTGATTTCATGCTTCTCTGGTTTGGTCTCCATACTCTTGAGCGTGCAAGCCACCAGTGAGTGCCCATAGAAAAGAAAAGTCTCATGATAAAAAAAAAATAAATAAATAAAATAAAATAAAAGGGGACTCATTGACTAAGGAGAGACTCCGTGCTTACTCAACAAATACCCCTTGATTTCTAGTGGTTTGACTTTTTTTTGTAATTGCTTCACTACTCTTGCCGGAGGTCCAGTCATCCGATCACTACGAGGATTAACTCTAGCTTGGTGGCCTCTCAAGGATTGCACACACACACACATTCGTTTTGTGAACTCTCATGTTTGTTTTTGAGTTATGCATTCTCATGTAGCTTATGATCATTGATTAAATTTTATTTGATTGCTCATGTTCTTGTGGTTCATAATTTCAAAATGTGCAAGTTTGCAGGCATCATGGTTTGTGGATAATCTCATCTCAGTGTCATAGTCTTGCAATTATACTCAGCTCTGTTTTACAAGTCACACTTCTCTGGCTGAGTTGGTTTTGTTTTTTTTATTATTTATTTTAAAAAAAGGGGGTGTTTTGAGGCTTGGGGTTGTTTTGTCCCTGCTCGAGTGAAAACTCTCACGCTCGAGCGTGGATTTCATTCTTCCAGCATTTTTTTTGCAAAGTTTTTCAGTTCTTTGAGGTCGTTTTTGGCGCTCAAGTGTCCATGTTCTTGCTCAAGCGTAGCCACGCGTGTTTTGGATCACGCTCGAGCGAACTGGTTTGCTATAAAAAAATTTCCCTCATCTTTTCAGTTCATTTTTTCCCCAAATTCAATCTCTCTCACCTAGGGCTTCTTGGCAACTCTGTGTTGTGTCCTTCCTTGGACGATTTTGTTGGTGATTCTTGTACTTCTTGGCCGTTTCAGGTCAGTATTTCTTAGCCTTTGTCTATTTCTTTCTCGTTATTTTTTTATTTTTTGTTATAGCTTGTTCCTCTCGTGTTTCATACTCCACCCTTGTTTGTAGTGTTTGCGTCTTGTTGGTTTTGTGAATCTTGTTATGGAATATTGTGTCTTTGGAATACTGAGTTGTGTTAAGGAATATCATTGTATTATGTTTTATTGTTTTTTATTAATCTATCTGTTTGTTTGGTTGTGGTTACTATGTTCACCTTGGCTTATCTTATATGCATTCTGCTCTATTGTGATTGTTTTGAGGGTTGGTCATATTGATTCTTACAACTATTGGCTATCTAATGTTAATAGATTTGAATGTGCTACTAATGATTTGTCTCTCTGTTTTTTCTTTGGTTTTAATTCTTGTCTTGGGTTGGGGGATTTGTGTTTGTTCTTTTGGTTAATACTTGGCTTAGTCATGTCCTCTTCTAAACGTAAGAAGTCCATTGCCTTACGCCCTCATTTAACACAGACCGGTTTCCTTCGGCTGATATAGCCAAATTGTTTAGAGAGTCTTATCTTTCTCGGACTGTTCATCTTGAACAAAATATTTTACCAAACACTTTTGAATCAATCCATATTCGTCCACTGTTTGATCCTTTGGGTGGGGAGTTAGTACTTTCTTTCTCGGGTCCTCAAAATCTTAAATGAGTGAGGGAATTTTATTGTAATATGGAGAGTATTGATGATATTGGTCCTTCGTTTAAGACTTGGGTCCGGTCTAAATCTATCACAGTTACTACTGACCTCATTCGTGAGCTTTTAGGGATTAGTAAAGTCTTTCCTATTTTCTATCCTTTTCCTGTGAGACCCACTTATGATTTTAATGAGGTGGCCACTGCCTTATGTGGTACATCTTGTCCCTAGCTCCCGGGCTCATTGATCAAGCAAAATGAGCTCTTTCTCCAATTTCGGTTACTCAATCTTATTGTGTGTGCCAACATCATTGTGACCACCCATAACTCAGAAATAAACCAAGAACAAGGTTTTGTCCTTCATTGTATTGCTCACCATCGCTTCATTGACCTTGCCACCTTTATCATTCAAAAGATGGTTGTTGCATTTAAGAATAACAACCTCAGTCTACCTTATGGTTGCCTCATTAACCGACTTCTCACCAAGTTTGAGGTTCTCTCGTTTGACGAGGATGACTTTGTTTCTCCTTCCCGGCCTTTCACCAAAATGATTGTCTCCCAGAGCCAGTCTCATGTTAGGGGGGTCCCTACTGGGGTGGGTCGTTCAAGTACAGGTGCAGGTGATGCTGCTATGGCCGATGAGGCAAAGTATGATGCTGCTGCGGCTGCTGCTGGTGAGGGGGAGCAGCAACCTCCAGTTCGTATTATCCGAGGCCAACTCCATCATTTCGAGCAGTCTATTGTCTCTCATTTTGATCGTCTTGAGGGTAGGCTTACAGATCTAGAGACTATTGCCGATGCTCGGCTCACCGCGTTGGAGGCCTCATCCAGGCACATTAAGGAGTCCGTTGCACAGTCCTCTGCTCATCTGTCTCAAATCTTGTCTCTTCTCCAGAGGCAGTCACCTCCACAGCCACCAGGTCAGTGATCTTTGTTGCATAGACATGTTTTTTTTTTGGCTAGTATTCTTTTTGCATAGATATATCTCTAGTTCTTTGTTACACTGATTTCTCTATTATTTTTTTTTCTCTCCCGAACAAAAAAGGGGAGCGGATGATGCATGTTGGTTGCTAGAGATATTTTTTTTTGGATGTTAGAAATACTTGATGCATGCTTTATTTTTGGATGGGTATTATGTTTGGAGTTTGGATATTGGGTTGCTTTTGTTTATATATATATATATTTGGCTATTTATCCAGTTCCACAGTTTTGGTTTGTGTGGTTGTTTCTTCAGGTGGATTGTTCAAGAATTGCGTGGTTCATGGTCGTCGCTTTCAGTTCTTGTGTTTTCTTTTTTATATAGTGGTTTTGTTTTTGAGGTTGTTGATTGTTTTAGTTAATTTGTGTTTTGGGTTGTTTGTTAGGAAAATTGTTTAGAACAGTTTTGTCCAGGATTTGACAAAGGGGGAGATTGTTAGGACCCTACTTGTTGTCAAATTCCATGGACAAACTTATGTTTAAATCGAGTTGTAATTTTTCATTTTTTAGTCTTCCCGCTCGAGCGGGCAAAGTGGCGCTCAAGCGGAGTTTACACTCTCACAGTATTTTGCGTGTCTGCAAAAATACTAAGCGATGTGTCTTTACGCTTAAGCGTGGGATCTTCCGTTCAAGCTTGAACCTTGGTTTGGAACACGCGATATAGAGTCCTCGCTCGAGCGTCCTTTCCCACGCTCGAGCGGACCTCGCGATCTCAGCCTCTATAAAACCACTTGTTGCTCCGACTCTAGGGTTACTTTTCCTAGATCTTCTTTAAGGTTTTTAGGGTTTTCTTTTGGGGATAGTTTTCTGGTTTTCCTTGATGTTTGATTGAGGTTGAACTCATGTTCTTATAAGCACACATCAAGGAGTTTGTTTGATTTTTCTTGGAGAGTATTCTTCTTCGGTGGAATTCGAAGATTCAAGCATAGAGTAATCGAAGGAGTTTGATGCTGTGTGTAGTCATTTATTCGACAATAGATGTTGTGGATTCAACATCAAGCTAATCAATTCCGAACGAAGGTTGCAGTGAAAGACATACAGAAGATTTGAAGACAAATTAGAAGCGGTTCTGGTAATTTGTTTGGTATCTTTGTAATCTTTGTTTCTTTAGTAGTGGATTGATTTGTGGCATTTCACTAGTGGTTTTTTTTATCACAATTGAATGTGCTTCAATTGTGATTTTTTCACGTAAAAAAATCGTTTGTGTCGATTCATTATTTTTTGAAACAATAATTTAAATCACTTTCGTACGTGCTTGATGATTTAGATTGTGAGTTTTAATTGGTTGAGAATTGAAACAATTAAATCTTGATCTAATCATGAATCACTTAGGTTTTTCAAATATGTTTCATATATATAACCACTAATTTGTAATAAATTTCATATCTTAAATTTCTCTCACACTCATTTTTATATTGATGTTTCATTGGAGGTTAAAAATATATATGTATTAACTATAGCAGAGCAGAGTGGTTCGATTGGCGGATTATAAATTTTAAAATTTAAACCGCGATTAATGGTTAAGCGATTCAAATCGGTGCGATTTTAGTGAATTGGGCAGTATTTTACACAGCCCTAATGGCAGTTCTAAAGGCATTACAATTGGCAAGTGATCTGGGTTTGCAATGTATTATACTTGAGGGTGTGCGTCGCAAAAGGAATTTGGTGGCTCACTATCATGCTTAGATTATGGTGGACTTGGATGGTGCAACGGTTTGGATGGTGGAGGTTCCATAGGGATGGCAATTTGAAACCGACCCGACGGGGATCCCCAGCCCCGACTCCAATTTAAGTGGGTTTTCCCCGAAAAATACCCCTGACGGGGAGAAGACGGTATTTGAAAATCAATCCCTGATTTGTTTCGGGCCAAGGACGGTGATCAGTGTTCAATCTCCTGCCCGGCCCTGGCCCCGGCCCCATCCCCATCCCCGAATTTTCCCGAAGTAAAATTACTTTTATACCCCTTATATATATATATATATACAATAAACCAAAACCTACCTCACACACAGTACAAACCGTGGTCTCTTATATTTCTCTTCCTTCCTCGCAGTCCTTTACTCCTCCCATCTCTCCCCACTCATCTCCGATTCCCACTATCGTTGATCGAAGCACCACATGTCTCTCTCTCTCTCTCTCTCTCTTCTCCCTCTACCCCAGATCTGAGCAGCGATGAAACAGATTTGCTGCTGCCGCGATGATCGCACCACCGTCATCTCCTGGTCTGGCATTCATGTTTGTTTTCGATCTCATCTCCGAACTCTTAGCCATGGCTTCTTCGTGGGTGGCAAAAGCGGCTTCTCAAGCCGCAACTGTTGCTCGACTCTTCTCTCCAACGTAATAGATATATATATATATACACACATTGGTTGTTGTTGATGTTGAGGATGATTGTTGATGAAACATATTTTTTATTGTTGAAACATAATTTTTTTCTGGTTTTAAATCTTCTCCAGATCTATGATGATGATGATGAGAAATACTAAAAATAGATTCAATTTTCTACAGATCTAGTAGTTGTTGTTGATAATGATGAGATGAAATTGATTTTTTTTTTTGGCCGGGAATTTGCGGGGTCGGGGAAACCCGATCCCCGTTAGGGGGCGGGGATGGTGATAGGGTCCCCATCAGGGATCGGAGCCGGGGGCGGGGAGACTTTTACCATCGGGGACGGGGAGTGTGATCCCTGGCCCCACCCCGCCCCGTTGCCATTCCTAAGGTTCCGCCTTCTTTGATGTCTTTAGTCACTGCTTGTTAGTTTCGTCTTTATGCTATCTAAAAAAATAAAAAAATTAACTAAAAATTACCATCTTTTTTTGGTTAAATTTCCAAATGCTATAGAGTCTAAAATTACTTGTATCTTCCTATTCAGCTTATTTGAAAAATGTTTTGAACCTCTAATTTTTTAGCTCTCTAAAGCCAACTTAGGCCCCACCTATTGTGATGTGATATTTTGGTCTTGATTTATTTTTTTTATATTTTTTTTCTCCTTACCATGTTATTAGTGCTCTATTAGAGCACCCAAATTAGTACTCTGAATCATTGTTGTTAACTTGATATGTTTATATCTTCCATAAAAAGTCAATTTACTTGAGCGTGATTGATGTTTAACTCATTAAAAACCAACTCGAGATTAATTTGTTAGGTAAAGAATACCAACAATTTAGATAAATTACATGTAGTAAATATTATTTGCACATAATTTTTTTTTTTTTTTTAAATGTATGAAGCCAATCCAATTTCTCATAGGGAGAAAATGTATATGAATTTGTACTTTTATCCAAGGTAGTAATGTGCAAAAGAAGATACCTATTAAAAAAAGAAAAAAAGGTTGCAATTGCTTGAGGTGTTTGTAGTTTACCTAGATGAAGAAAATGAGGCAAGCTAGTTTAATGAGTAAGGGAGCTTTTGTTCACCTAAAGAATGAATTGTTTAAGCAGACCAAACTTCAGTCTTAATAAACTACATTATCCTCTTAAACAGTGTAATTATTGATTTGTTTATTATTTTAAGGGAGGACCAATCTTCTTTCTTCCATTATTTTGGTTTAATAATCAACAAACTTAGGCCAAATGTAAATGTAGGATAAGCAGGGGACCAAGCCTTCTAAACTATTATGGAGCTCCTAAAAATCTCACCTAATTTCTCGCCACACTTATCACATCTATTATAAAAGTAATTATTCAAGCGGAGAGGGGTGCTGCTGTGCCCATTGGGAGAGATTTTTCCGAGTATTTTTTGATAATTTGAACCGTCCGTCTTATAGGATTTGTCGAGTAGATCACCCATACAAAAAATTAAGTTGATTGGATATCTGTAATCCTATAAACAAAGCATATTTGTTTCTATAAAAATTAATGATTAACATAACTTTCATAAATTTTTAAAGGCAATTGGGATCTAATCATAGAGTTATGAATATCCGATTAATTTAATTTTTTATAGAAATAATATTCTTGACGAATCTTACAATATGAACGATTTAAATTATCAAAAAATACTCGAAAACATCTCTCAAAAAGAGACAGTAATAATTGCTTTGCCTTAAAGCATAGCGACACCCCTTACCATTATTCAGTCTTATTAGTGACATTATTGACATATCACAAACATATTCTTACGTTTTTCTTTGGTACATAGCTCACGAGCCAGCGTAGTACTTTTAAAATAAATTCACAAGTACGCTAATGCTTAAAGAAATAATTTATTTAGCACATTTTAGTGACTTTTTAAGTTGACTTTTTGAAAGAATTGGAAAAAATCAAATGGGTTTCGACTTTTAAGTTTAATTGGCTTAAAAAATCATTTTATTAAAGTCGATGGTACTACATACATTAGTTATGATATAATTATTGACTCTATTTATTGTAGAAATTACAAATATCAAAAATATCTTAAATTATATAACATCATCAATTAATACACTAATTGGTATATATAGAATTATTCTATTAAAGTGGGGGAATTACATGCAGGTGAGAATTAGAAAAAAATTTTACCAACACACAGAGATACAAGTGACACTTACATCCCTATGCGTTTGCAATTTTTTTTTCTCTACTCCTACTTACATATAATTCCCTCTATTAAAATAATAAAAATGAGATAGGTTTCTCTGTATTCCACATAAATTAAGACTAAAAATGCTTTCGTAACCTTTTTCCATGTGACATTGAATAATTTTTGTTATTGTAAATCTTCTACCTTTTTTATTTTTTTTTTTAATTTTTCATAAATAAGCATACAATAAAAATTTAGTAAATATATTAAGAACCTCCCAAATTGTTACCTTAATTGACCACGCAAATCCTAGCATACAACAACTCAGCCTAGTTTACCAGTAAAAAATTGTGGGTCAGTTTTGTCAAAAGGGTGAGTAAATAAGAATAAGAAATAAAAAACCATGGTCAGTAAAATAAATCTTTTAAAACACATGTTTGATTTCTCATCAAAATTGCAAAAATGGATCCGTTTGGTATTACTTAGAAGTTTGCATCGATAATTATCATTTTTTATTATTAAATCAAAAAATTTAAAATAAGTTGTAAATCATTTTTGTGCAACATTTGATAATTTGTGAAATATTGAACTTGTATGATTAATTTGTTACATAATTTTTTTTGTTGCACAAATATACAAAATGTCCTCAAAAATCTTTTTTACACTAGTACTTATGTATTCAAGAATTTCAAATAAGCAATATATATATATATATATATATATTTGTAACTCAAGAAAATCTTTTTTTTTTTGGGTGAAATAAATAAAAAAAAGTTAAATAATTATAATTTAAAATTGCAACAAAATACCATTAGTCAATTTTTAAACAAATATTTGGAAAGTGGCTATTTTAACTGATTGTTTGGTATTGAATTTTTTATTTTTTGACTAAAATAACATATTGCCAAAAACACCCCTAAATATATTGAAGATCTTTTGAGTGAAACTCTTACAATTTGACAATAATAGCCATTATAGTAGCCCCCTAAAATTGTTGCACTGGATGACTAAATGGACTGATTGAAGTTCTTTGTCATTAAAAATTTACAAAAATGCTATGTAGCTTGAAAACTATCTTGAAAATTCCAAATCTAAATTTATGGTGTTAGTTTTTAAATTTCTTGTTGTGGGGTTACAATTAAAATGAATCTTATTCATAAATTATAAATTCTAAGTGATTTTCTAGGTAAATTTTTTGGGAGAGAATCATTGCTAAAAAAAAATTAAAATAATAACTTTTATTTTCATATTATTCAAAAGTTGCCCACAAATAAATGTGAAGAGACTTTAGACTTGTTCGGTGTAGTTTATTATGAGTCAAAAATAAAAAAATCAAAAAGTAAAAGCCAAAAGCACTCAACTCTCAGCTTCTAGATAAATGGGTTTTCCTTTTCTTTTGTTCTTTTTTTTTGCCCCTTTCTCCAAGCTAACATATATAAATAGAAATTATACCAAATACTTTGATACAAACTTTCACATATTATAAAAAAATTAGGGTAAATTACAAATACACGGTATTTATTATTTATTCAAAAAAATTTAATCAACTCAAATAAATCGGTTCTGCTACGTAGCTCGAAATTTTCAAACTCGAAATTAGCCCGAATCCAAAACGATGTCGTTTTAGATTTTTTTTTTTTCTCGTTTTTTTGAAGATGATTGAAGATGCAGAAGAAGCAGAAGAAGAAGAAGAAGAAGAAAAAGAAGAAGGAGAAGAAAAGAGAAGAGGGAGCAGCTTCATCAACATCATCATCAACACATTATCAACAACCATTCATCTTCAGTTCCAGAAAAAAAAAAAAAAAAAAGCCATTCATCTTCAGATCCAGAAAAAAATAAATAAATAAAAAAAATCAACATCTTCATCAGCACATCATCATCAACAACAACATCTTCATCAACATCATTATCAGCCAACAATTTTTTTCCCCTCTTCATTTTCAGATCCAGATCTACTAGAAAAGAAAAAAGAAAAAGAAAAAAGAGAGAGTAGAGAAATAAAGTCTGAAAGTGGCGATCGGCGATCACAGCCATCATCCCCATCACCCGTCTTCTTCTCTTCCTCCTCCTCTCCATCTTTTCTCTTTTCTTTTCTTCTCTTCTCTTCTTCTCTCTCTCTCTCGCCTCTGTCTATATTCAAAAGCAAAAAAAGAAAAAAAAAATAAAATTCAAAACAACGTCATTGTGGATTTTAAGCCAATTTAAACCCAATATATTCAAGTTACAAATCATTTTTCTAAATAAATTGCACCAACAACTTTTTTTTTTTTTTTTTTTTCGTCACGCGCCAAAACAGCTACTTTTGAGTGAGCAAAGACGGTACGGCGCTCCTCCTGGCTGGCTCAAGCTGGCATCATAAAAGAATACTTAATTATTATTATTGTTATTATTAATTTTTTTTTAGATACATACATTAATTATTTCATTCGCTCCTTTTATTGCACGTTGAAAATTTTCATGTCTTATATAATATATAGTCTCTCTCTTCACATATTTATTACAACATATTATCCATTCCACGACACAAAAAAAAAATAAATAAATAAAAAGAATATGTGAAGGTCTCACTGGACGATTCTGTCCACTCTTTTACAAACCCAATGAGGCACCGTTTTAGAAGAGCTAAAGTAAGTTTTTTTTTTTTAATCATAAAAGATAAAAATAAGTTATTTTAATCATAAAAATAAAATATCACATCCAACTTATAATCATTACACTCTTTTCTCACAAAAAAAATCAAAAAAGTGAAAAAATTGAAAAATCCTTCCCAAACTAAAATTTTTAGCCCAAGCTAAAATAACTAAAAAAATCAAAAAAACTAAAAAACTAACCCACTTCCCAAACCAACCCTGACTATTGTTTTAGAACTTGCCAACATGAGGATCCTTTTTTTAGCAACTATGAGTTTATTAGTTTTTTATTTTTTATTTTTTAAATCACATTGTCTTTTTATTTTTTTACTTTTTTTTTTAAATTAAAAAATTAACTATTAACTTACTTTTTAAAATAAACCTAAATTTGTTTCAAAAAATTAAATTTAAAAAACACACACACACAATGTGAAAAATCAAACCAAACAAAATCTTTTATGAACTTTTTTTTTTTAAAAAAAGTGACAGTTTATTTGTTAGGTTTTTTGTAAAACTAGAAGGCCCCAAATTTTTTTAAAATGAACCAAATGAAACTTCTTATAATTTATTTTTTTTTTTTTTAGTGAGGTTTATCATACCATTACATGTAAGGTGTTTAAAAAAATCAGTAGAACCGGTAAATTGGTTCAAACTGTCAGTTTCATCTAATTTTGGTTCAATTTCTGGTTCCAAGAAGTTTCTTATAAGATTTGAAAGTAGTCTTTGTTGTGAAATTGGTAAATTTTAACCAACTCAACCAAATTAATTATTGTTAGTTTATTTAGTAATATAAAATATATGTCATATTTACAGAACTAAATCGGTTTCTATAATTTGTTTCTAATCCGATTTCACAAGTTTAACGGTTCAGTTATTATTTTAATTTTTCTAAAATCATATCTACCATGTCAATTCCTAATTTTTCTAAAATCAAACGAATTCAATCCGTATATAACTTTAGGCCCCATTTGGGGAGAGAATTAAAAGTCAAAAGTTAGTTTTTAATCTATTTTGAATCACATTACCTCTCATATTTTTTATATATTTTTTCAAAAAAAATAAAAAAAAACTAAAAAATTAATTTTTAACTATCTTCCTAAAACACCTCTTAATTATATGAACTCTAAAGTTTGGAGTTTTTGATCTCAAACCAATTGAGACCACGGTTAGATAGACATATACGAGGCTAGTGTAGGGACTCGATTATTTTAGTTTATTTTTGATTATTTTAATTTGGTTAAAAAGTTTTATTTGGGATAATATTTATTTTTTTGTAATTGGTTTGATAATTTTGAAAGAAAAAAAGGTAAAATAATTATGATTTAGATATAATATTTTGTCTTATTAAGTTACTAGCATATGCCCGTGCCTAAAAACACGGTGTAAATAATATTAAAATTAAAATACAGTTATAATTTAAACGCATTATGTTGAAATTTGTGAAGTTTGTGTCATTTTTTTAATAAAGATACTGAAAAAATATATTAAAATATTTTACTTCTTAAAAAATTTGTAACAATTTTGCTTATATTACACGCTCCACAAAATTCAAATAAAATAACAACTCCCCCTAATCTTGATGCAAATTAAGAAACAAATATTGAAAATCAAAATATAAGAGCAAGTAAAAAAAATTGTAAACACTAAACAAAAAACAAAAATTAAACTTATTGTATACTCGCTAACGTTTTATAATAAAAAGAAAAAAATTTACTAAATCTATATAATAAAGCACATAAGTAAGTGCTTTACAATCTCAACAATTAAATTGAAAATTAAATATCAAACAATACATAACAACCTGTACTTTACAATTTCAAACAAATCAAATATAAAATAATGCACACCAGCCAATGCTCTGCAATCTAAAAGAAATTAAAATTATAATTCACACCAGTTAGTGTTATATTGTCAAATTATAACTACATCAGAAAAACAAACATTATATTGTCATACACCAAAAGAGTGAGTTAAAACTTTACAAAAAGTGGGTTAAACTTTTAAAAATATGTATGCTTTACAAAAAAATCTGTCAATAACATGTCTTCAAACATGTGTTTGCCCAAACTTCTTCTTCATTACTTTTCAAAAAGTCTTTGTATCAACTTGTATGCATCCCCAATGAGGAACATGCACAACAATCTGGTAATTTGTAGAAACAAAAAAAATATAGATTAGCACATTTGTTGGAAATAAACTTCACAAATACTTTGAGATTGAAATTACCTTATTATTTGGAAAGGCATTTCTGAAGAAGATGGTGTCAAAGATATCCTTGGTATGAATGCGAAATTGCCAAACTTTTCTCCAGTTAAAATTTGAGCTTCAATTATGCGAGTGTTGCATCTAGTAACAGTGCCACCCCTGAGCATTGGCCAACAAGGCCATGGCCTAGAGCCCCTCAAGATAGACCTAAAAAAGGGGCCCCTTTTATTATGGTATAGTGTAATATATTAGGTATGTTTTAAGTTAAAAAAAAATTAAAGAGAAAATATAAATTAACTTAAAATAAATTGACCCATTAAAAAATTAAAAGGTCCATTCAAAAAAATTAACATTGTAATTCACTAAAAATAGAACCAAAAAAGGATCCTCCTATTATAGTTTATTGTAATATATTAGGTATATTTTAAATCTAAAAAAAAAAGTAAGGAAGACCCAAACTAACTTAAAATAAATTGACGTATTAAAAAATTGAAAGGCGCATTTAAAATAATTAGCATTGTTATTCATTGAAAATAATTTTGCAAAAAAATTGATTATGCAAGTATGATTAATTTATTTGCTTCTGAAAATGCAAGAAGAGCGAGGATCAAACGACACTTATTAATTGTTGTAATGTAATACTAAGTATTTTTTGTAATTTTGACACAAATTTTGTATTTTATCTTATTTTTTTTTCATTCAATGAAAAAAAAAAATGTGAAGGACCCCAAAAATTTATTAGTTAATTATTGGCTTTGGGCATCGGAAATCTCAGGGTCGGGCCTGTCTAGTAACCATCAATCTTGTACCATTACGTAGTTCATCTTTCGGTGCAATGTTTCTCAACAATATTATAGGACAACCCACTTTCAACTCTAACTTAAAAGTTGGTAGCCCAGGAGGATCCAATGAATTTAAATATTCATTAGGATATCTATTTGTAATGGTAGGATCAATTTCATTATCTTCAAACATTTTATCTGCTGCAAGATAAGTATATAATCTCCCTGGAAAGATGTTCAACGCAGTAGTATTAATGTCACTGGCATCATCGTTACGCGCAGACAAAATTGTGTGTTCAGTTAAAAATGTTGGGGTTGACTTCTCTATCATATTCAACTGTGGGTAAACTGTAGAGAGTAAATCATTCAAATCTTGACGTTTGTGTATTTTTGATGGAAGGTTAACGATTTCTTGAGGATTGGTCCCAATCTAAAAAAAGTAAAATCAATAAAAAAAATAAGTGTAAATACAATTTATTAATTTAAAATAATTTATATAATAAGGAAAAAGGTTAAAGTAGTGTTACCTCCATCAAGAAATTAGCAAAATTAGCATTTTCATGGCCTTTAGGATTCAAGCGCATATTCAAATCCAAAGTTAAGATATGTATATGCTTTCATAAAATAGAGTGTCTTAATGATGCATTCACAATTTGCTCGCGAACTTCTTTGGGTATAACTGGTAAGATTTGTCGAAAGTCTCTACCAAGAACAACAGTAATACCCCCAGATGGCTTTTCACTATCACAAATATCCTTTAATGTACGATCAATCGCCTCAACACAATGTTTATGTTGCATAGGAACTTTATCCCAAATTATGAGTTTTGTTTCTCTAAATAACTCAGCTTGTAATGATTGTTTGCTAAACCCACAAAATGAATTTTCCAAGACATCTAACGGAATGAAAAATGTTGAATGTGTAGTGTGACCTCCTACCAGTAACCATGATGCAATTCTAGATAAAGCCACAGTAACAACGATATGCCCAAGGCTGCGATATTTTAATGTAATCGTATTATACAAAAATATTTTTCCTCTTCCAACACCCCCATTCAAAAAGAAAACAGTTCCTTTATTTTGAAAAACTGAAGAAGTGATTGTGTTATAAGCATTCCGCTATCCATTGTTGAGACAATCAACAGTAATTTGTGGATCTGACTGTTGTGCCTCACTCTGCAGTTGTTGATGTTCGAGTATTAATCGATTACCAATTGCTATAGTCCAATTTGCAGTAGGTTGTGGCATGGGTGAGAAGTCAATTAAACTTTTGCCTGATTCATGAAGCATTTGATTCAAAAGATGGAGACCATAATCCTCAATTTGAGCATTAGTTGGGTTAGAAATGGCAAACAATATACGAATCTTATGTGCAAGATCATCACATATATGCATTGAGGATTGATTCCATAATGCACATGGATTTAGTGGAGAGCACTGGGTGAGAATAATACTAAACAATCTCCTCAATTGATATCCAGTTTTCATAACTGCAGCCTCTTTTAAGCAGTGTATCCATTCTTCACCATCTTCTAAAAGCCCCCTTGCAACATATGCTAATTTAAATGTATCATACACAACATTATCAATTGTGCGTACAGACTAAAACGACTTTGGTCCTTTGACAACGGTTAGTAACAAACGCAGATAAAATCTTTCACCACAATTATGGCTAGCAAAGTACATTTTACCAATTGCATATCCCTTTTCTCTTCATTTCCATCTCTTTTCTGACTTGAGCCAAACAAAATGCTGTGGAAATTCTTGGTAAGTGAATGGACATTCATCTTCACTGGTAGCACAATATGCAAAGAAGCCAGTAAGAGTTGACATTTTTTGACCCGCTCTAGATTGAATCGTTTCTAATGACTCTTCTGGGTTAAAAACAACGCGATGCATTCTAGGTAAATGAAGTGCCAATCGTACAACCGTTGGCATCTCTGCATGCAAAGGATGACCAAATATTCGCCAAGCAGCTTCTGGAGGTCCAATATACCTTGCATCGAGATATTGTTAAATCTCATTTATCATTCCCAACACCATCGTTGTACGATCATAACCCTTATGAATGTACTTATGTATATACTTGATACATCTCATTTCAGCACAAACTTCCACATTTATATGATAGTTGAAAAGTTTAGAAAGATATGCATTGTATGGTACGACATCCTTATTATCAACTTCTTGCCCCCTCACAATATGTACTTGACCATTATTACGACGACGATAGATAGGGTATCCATCTTGATCCATAGTTATTGTTTCTGTGAAAGCTCGAGGGTATCTCTTAGTGCATCTACCATTTTCCATACACGGTGCTTGCGGATTTCGAGCACCACATGGTCCATGTACCATACAACATTTGATAGTTTCAAAAAGCATAAGATCATCTTTTGGGTCTGAAAATTCTGCACAAACCAATTTGTTCACTTGAGCACATCTTCGAATTTTGTCTAGACCCTTAAGAAATAAAAGTGCATACATATGAGGGAGACCTCGTTTTTGAAATTCAATTGTAAAAACTTATACAACTTTATTTCCAAACACCTGATTTGTTTCAATCTCTTTCATCAAATACTTTCTCTTCAACTCAAAAACACGGGCAATTAAATCAGGACGATTAATAGGTTTTTGATGTGGTAATAATGCTGAAGTAATTTCTGGCCAATTGGGATTTGCAGTCATGGTAAGAAAAATATCTGGGTGTTGGTCGTATCGCGTGATAGCCATTGAATCTGGGAAGATTTCAAACATATGTGTAGGACTACCAGTAAATGAAGATGGCAAAACAAACCTTTGACCAATTTGACCAGGTCGCACATAATCTTGATCAATATCTAACAACTCTTGATAAAGCTCAACCCGAAGTTTTCCTTGATTAAGTTTGCAGTATGTCAATCGATTTTGCTCAGTTGCAGCCCAAGCATCTACCAAAAACTCTTGAAATAATTTCCCACCTCTCAAAATTGTTGAATACTTTGTGGGTCGTTCAAACAAACGATAACTATAAAAATCCATTTGAGTAAGTCGATCAGTTGAAGGTCGATCATACTGAACGTTCCACAGTTTTAACTCAGGTTCCCATCCAAGCTTACCATATGGAAATAATAGAACATAATGTAATGGCAAGTATGCTGGGTGACATTTATTAATTTGCATCAACTCATTATTTCCTCGAAAATATAAGATAATATATCTCATTTCACTTACCTCTATTTCATCTCCTGGTATTACAATAGCAATCTCATCTACAGTTGGTAGGTTATACCGATGTCGATCAGTTACTGAATTATAATGTAGATGAGCAAGTAGATTGTGTCCTGCCGAGTCTAATTGATGTAAAATAGCATGAGCCTGGTGAAATCTGTCTACAAATGCATTGACTTGCAACAAACTATCCTGAATAGTTTTCAGAACATCCCTCCTCAAGTTAGGATTTCTACGATTACGAATTTCTAAAGCTGAATTAGGGTCATAAATATACAGTTGAGCATAACTCGCATCCTGCCCCAGTTGTGGTTGTAGTGACCCTGTTCGATGTCGCAATTCCCCATGAATTGTGAATGATATAGGGCCCCTTCCACTGAGTACTCTAGGATCCAATGTAGCACCAAGACTCGTAAAGCATTGGCTGCATTATACACTCGAGTATAACTTCGAAAGGATTTTGATCGATCATTATTCCCTCATACAATGCCTGAAGTGGTGGAGGAGGTGTAATAAGTAAAGGTAGCCTAATCTTTCCTTCCAAACAGCAAGTTCCGAAGAGGGGACGCTTCATAAATGATTTTTTCAATTTTTCATCTACCCAATGTAAGGCTGAATAATAAGGACATAATACATCCATCTTGCCAAGATAATGGTGGTAGGAATCTTTGTGTGCCCAGGTGTCAATTAATGTACTCATAGACATATCTTCTAATTCATCCTCAGTACATAGATCTTCTTGAAGAAATCGATTTATAGGAGTAGACCTACGAATATTTGTGTATAAATAAAATTATATAAAACAACACAGTATGAGTAAGAGTATGTGTTTCAAGATTAGATATAATAGAATACTGATTCCTTTGTGGAGCTAAAGATGTGCTTGGCATAGAAAACGAACATGTAGAATGATGGGTAATCATTGTTTGTTTTTGTGCCGAATAAGAATCTTCAGTTATTGTTTCCCACTCCAGGCAAGCACGATTGCGACGAATTGGCGTTAAAGAAGGTTGTCGTGGTTGAAGAAGTTCTTCTGATCCCTCTTGTTCTCGTTGCAAGCATTGAAATTTAAAGTATGACTTTTCATTTTTTTCACGCTCTCGCCGGGCACGTTGGGCCAAGGCAGCTTTTGATATTACATTATCATGTTGTGCCTAAAATAAAAATATTTTATCATTGGTACAAAAAATGCATATATTGTGCTTAAAATGAAAAAATCTTCTTATTTCTTTCCTTTCTCTTAATTTTGTTTTCTATTTTTATTTGTTTTATACCTTTAATAGTGTTATCTTTATTTCTTTATTTCATCATTCATTTTGTATTTTATTAAAAAAATAAATAAGAATTAAAAATATTGGCCCATATATTTCTTTTTTCCTATTCTTTTCATATAAGTTGCAACTTATGGATGATACATTATAAATGCACATGAATCCATATAAAATATAAATAAAAAAATTTAGAAAACACATACAAATAATAGCAAGTTACAAAAAAATATATTACAATCATTTTACAAAAACAACATAAAACAACAAATTCATTTTATACACCCATAGCTTTTAACTATTTGAAATTTTGTTTAGTTTTGCATCATATTTTTAAAAAAGAATATATACCACTTGACTTGCATTTGTCATTCTCTTGTCAGAAGGAGCCATCTTTTCTTTTCCCTTAGATATTGGGTTGACCTTTTCTTTCTCTTTCGCCTAACAAATATAAATAAAATATTCAAAAGATTAAAAACATCTTATATAAATAAAATACATACAATGTTTGACTTGATTTTGTACTTACTGCACCAACACGGATAACATTAAGGTCGTACTCATCACGGATGACCACACCAACATTTTTAGATGGGGTTATAGGAGCAAGCCTACAGAAATGGATTGTGAATAAATTAAAATCTATATAATAAAGTGGTAATAGTAGGAGTATATATTTCAAGAATTAAACATAGTTGTTTACCAATTTGGTGTTAAAGAATGTTGTCTTGGGTTAATACATTCCTTTGATCTCTCTCGTTCTCGTCACAGACATTGTCCCAATTGGTATGCAGAACATGGCTTTTGATTTTTTTCACGTTCTCGTCGTGCATGTTGGGCCAATGCAGCTTTTGATAACACATTATCATGGTGCGCCTAAATAAGAATATTATATAATTAGATGCATAAAATGTGAAGATTATCTCCTCTCTTGCTTCCCTTCCATCATGTATTTTTTCTTTCTTTTAACTAACTTTTCCTCTTCATTCGGTTGAGTTGTTAATCATATAAAAACCAATGCATGTATTGATGAAATTTAAAAAGGGAGAAAAAAATAATTTGAAAACACATTAAGCACACAAAACTACAAACTCACTATGCACTTATTGCTTTAAAGACACGTTGACCAAATGTATGTTGAAAAGGTAAATATTAGATCATTGGATACGTGAAATGTGAATATTAACATGTAATGTTTTCTACTTTCCTTTTCCCTCTTGTTATTTCTGTTATATTAAATTTTATTTTGTCTTTTTCTTCTTTCCTTAAGAACTTATAAGAAAAAAAAAAAAAAAATTTATATTCTATAGTTTCTTTTTCATCACATATTTGTTCCTTCTTCTTCCTTTTCTTTTTCATCACATATGCTATGTTGTAAATGCGACATGTGTTCATACAAATAGACAAACATATTAAAAATTCAGATTTAATATTTATACAAATGCATTAGCGTATATGACACTATGCGACATGTGTTTAACATGCTTCAGAAAAAATATTTCACAATCAATCAGAATTGAATAAATATTTGAAAAAGAAACTTTTAAAAAATGTAGATAAAAAAACATATATGACACTATGCAATTATTAAAAAATCTATATAAAATAATAATAATAAATATTCGAAAAAGAAACTTTTAAAAATTGTTGAAAAATCATACCATGGGATATGCATTTTCCTTTCTTTTGCCAGAAGGGGTAGTCTTTTCTATTTCCTTTGATATTGCTTTATTTTTTTCCTTTGCCTTTGCCTATAAAAAAATAAGTAGAATATATTTATCAATTATTTTTAAAATGATAAGAAAATTCATGTCCAATGTTTAAGTGACTTTTAGGCTTACCTCACGAATGCGAATTATAGCGATCCCGGTTTTCCTTTTCGTGCTTAACTGTAATCCGGATTCGATTTCGTAAGGGTGCTGTTGTCTTATCCTCTTTCTATCCCTTTCTCTTTGTGTTCGAGCTTGGAGTTGTGTTGGGCAAGTTGGGAATAAGTTGGTTGCGTTTCAAAACGTAAAGTCTTTGTCCAGTTTTTTGTCTTTCCGCTCGAGCGGCGATTTTGACGCTCGAGCGGGACTCTGTTGTTGCTTGTCCGCTCGAGCGGGGGTGTTGGCGCTCGAGCGGGGAAATCACCCATCCAGTATTTCGTCTGCAGTGGTATACGCTCGAGCAGGGGATTGGACGCTCGAGCGGGAGTATGTGTCTGACGCTCGAGCGGGCATCATGTCTGTAAAAGTTCTGGGAGCGTGCATCCGTCGCTCGAGCGGGGGATTGGACGCTCGAGCGGGGATCTGTGAGTGATGCTCGAGCGGGGAGTTTGGCGCTCGAGCGGGGCGACTTTTATATAAAGCCGAGATTCGATCTTTTTGTTCACTTTTCAACATCCTTTCTCTCTCTTACTTTTCCAAAAAGCTATTTTGAGAGTTCCTCTCACTAA
Source organism: Camellia sinensis (assembly GCF_055761805.1). NCBI lineage: Eukaryota > Viridiplantae > Streptophyta > Magnoliopsida > Ericales > Theaceae > Camellia > Camellia sinensis. Next base: position 167,896,370 of record NC_138970.1, read on the forward strand.
AACCCTAACTTCTCTCTTGGGAATGATCTAGTAGGAGTTGTTTTCTCACCTTGGGCCTTTACAAAAGTTGTGTTGATCGTCGAGGGCTATTTTTTAATCTGAAAATTTCGGGATTTGGAGCATTTTCGTTTCTTCACCTCCTTCGTTGAGCCCCATCATTCGAGGTAGGGATAACCTACTCCATCTTATGAGCTTTGTCTTTAAATTTTAGCATTTTGTTATGTTGGTGGTTGTTGAGTAATTTTTGAGAAAGTTTAGGCCTTTGTATAATTTTACAAAAGTTGGGGTTTTAAATATATAAACCTATATGCATGTTAGGCATAGAGAAATGAGATTAATGTTGGGACATTGATGGAAATGGAACCTTAGGGTTGTTTTGTAAATTATGGTAATTTGCCCTAATTGGTTTAATTAATTAATGCATATAATTAATTGAAGAAAGCGAGGAATTGAATTGAGAATGTTGAAATTGGGAATGTATGGGATTAAAGAGTGTAGACAAATCATTTGTTGCTCACCTAATTGGAATGTTGATATATTATCCATTTGTGCATTTATTTCCTGTTTAGAAATAATTGCTTTGGGCTACCGGTGGAGGGTAGTGTTGATTGTTGTAGACAATGCATGATGATTAGGCAAACTAAAACTAATCAATCGGATGTGTCATAGAGTATGACGGTTGATAGAATACATTAACTTTATGTATTGAGTGATTGTGTATATGACCAATGTGTTTATATGCATTATGTGTAGACGGTTGGAAGAATACATTAATTTTATGTATTGATTGATTGTGTATAGAGCCTTTGTGTTTATATGCATTGTGTATAGAGGAGGAGATGGGGGATGTACTCCGCGGTTTAGGGGAAGATGGGGGATGTACCTCTAAACCAGATAGGATTGGGAGGAGATGGGGGATGAACTCCGTAGACACAGCTCATATGCTTGTCTAGAGAATGGAAGATACAGCTCATATGCTTGTCTAGTGAAGTGTGGATACAGCTCATATGCTTGTCTAGTGAAGTGTGGATATAGCTAATATGCCTATCTGTTGATGTGTAATATGCTTATCTATTGAAAAGTTTGTTTGATTTGATATAGCGCTAAAATGTATATCATCATCGTTTGTGAAGTATGGAAGTAGTTTATGTGTTATTAATACAACACCAAAATGTGCATCCACCGTGAATTTTGAAACTATTCTAGTGATGAACTATAATCTCATCAAAATGTTTTGGCCAGAGTACTGAGCCCTGTTTTTTTTCAAACTCAAAGTTGAATAAGAAATGAAAAGTGAATTGTAACGTAGGCTTGGTTGTCATGGAATTGAAATAAGATGTAAATGGAGGTGTAAGTATCGACCATCTTTCAGTTGCTAATCTTTTAGGCATTGTTTATAATTGGTTTAGTATATCTCTGCTGGGCTGTGGCTCACCCTATATGGGAACATTATTTCAGGTACAGGTAGCATGCCACCTCTAAGGACATAGCTTGGGAGGCTAGGGGCAAACATACTTTTGTTGCTTTATTTTCCTTTTGATGTATTACATGTAAAATTCAAGCCAAGGGCTTAATGTGTAACCGAGTCAATACTCTCTTTTGTAACCAAGCGTTAACTTGGAAAGCTGTAAGCCCGTAGGGCATTTACTTTTGTTGTTAACGTGTAATACTTTTGTAATGAAGTACTCTGATGAATTGAGGAAATGTGGATCTTTTGTATATAAATGTATGTTTATATTGATGGGTTTAATGTTATTATTTTGAGGGCGTTACAACTTGGTATCAGAGCGTACCGGGTTCGAATACTTTGGGTACGTGGGAAGTGATTAGGATCACAATGGGTTTGTCTCGCTTGATAGAGACTTAGATGTAGTGTCATATGTTATGTTCTTAATTGATAACATGCTTATGTGACTATGTGGGTATGGGGTTTAGTCTCTAGGATGTTGATTGGATCCTTGGGTTTCTGGGAGTCCTGTTGGAAAGGCACTTGATCAATGCTGTTTCTGACCGGAACTCTAGCAACGCCTCGGGACTATCATTATCCGGAAACGAAATTCGTAAATGCTTATGTGTTTATGTGCTTACATGGAGTGAATTACAGTTGTCCATGTATTAGGACGTGAGTGTTTAGCTTCGGCACATGTATGAGTGTGCTAACGTGTCTCTGTTACTTTTACTAGGATGCCTAGGCGAGGAAGTTGCGATTTCCCTCCTTCCGCTCGGGAAGAGTTGCGGAAACAGTTTGTGGAGTTACGCCAAGGTACTACACCTTTGGTGCAGTTCGAAAGATGGTTTGCTAACCTGTCGAGGTTTGCTCCAGAATTGGTGGAGACGGAGGACTTGCGTTGTTTTGAGTTTGAGAGTAAGCTGCGTGACGACATCCGTGATAGGATTGCGGGGTCTTGGCATAGAAGTTATAGGGTGCTTGTTGAGGCGGCCGCCCATGTAGAGGCTGCGGTGCTAGCAATGGGGCAAAGTGGGGAGGAAGCCATCTCAGCGACTCCTGTGACTCAGGGTGTTGGTAGGCCTTTTAAGAGGCAGAGGGTTTTAAACCCGCAACAGGGAGGTCGGGCTAGAACTACCCTTCCAGTGTCGGATTTGGGTTCGGGAGAAAGTAAGCAGAAGGGCATCATTTGTTTCAAATGTGGTCTACTGGGCCACAAGGTTTCGGGTTGCCCACAGAAGAAGGGGGCAGGGTTAGCAGTTTAACCAGTAGTTGTACCATCAGGATCATCTAACCAACCGGGTTTTGGACCGATCAAATGCTCAGTGGGGAGGTAGTTGTTGGGGTCTTCATCAGCCCAGATTCTGAACCAGTCTCGTGCTCAGGCACCGCCTACTTGTTGGGTGTGTAATCAGCCGGGTCATATTCGACGTTTTTGTACTCAGTCGGGGGCTTCTTTAGGGGTTTCGCAACCTAGCCAGGCTCAGTTTCATTCGACTGGACAGGAACGGTATCGTTTTGGGGGACTAGCAGGCCAAATTGCGAGGGCCTCAGTAGAGTCGAGTTCCCAAGCCCCAGTTGGGGAAGTTTGTAGTTGTTCCAGGTGTGGACAGAGGGGGCACGTCAGTAGTTCTTGTCCGTGGTTAGTAAGCTCGTAGGTTGTCTTGTGTTTGGGGATGACTAATTTTGGCGGTCCAGCGAGGGACGGCAGTGGTGGTAATACCGAGGGGTTGGTCTTGTTTTGACTAATCCATTTTGTAATCGGTGGATTATTGTTTTGTGATCATTTGGTTCTGTTATGTAACCAATGTGTTTTGGGAATGTTGAAACATCTAAACTGTTTGTTTATCTATATATATACATATATGCTTGGTTTGTGAATTTCCTCGGATTGGGTGGATTGGAGCATTGTGTAGCTTTAAAGTTTTATTGATGTGATAAGTTGCTGTAAGACCATAAAATTTTTGGTAAATGCATTCTTGTGCGTGTGTTTTGGTTTGGGAAAAGTGAGGGCCGTTGAGCTGTGTTTTCAAATTTAGAAGGATCACAGAGGGATGCGTATCTTAACCAGAAGTGCAAAGGGGCGAGAACAGTTATACTTGCCGGTGTTCGAAATTTCACCAGCGTTATCTAATTGATTTTACGTGTGTGAAAGTGATGTTAGTCTACTGTCGCGGGAACTCCTCGAGAAGATGTGGAGTGTGAGATTAATACTAGATATAGTATGAAATTAACATGGTGTTTTGCAAGGGCATAGCGCATAATCTTGTTAGGATTAGACTTGTATTTTCGTGGTGGGTAACGTTGCCAAATTGGCATGTGTTGTGATTGGTCATTCGATAGAGGGAGTGTTAGTCCCTATATAAGGGTGTGGCTGTTAACATCGGGAGTGGTGCGTTTTGAGCAGCTGGTGCTATATCTCGAGTAGTAGCTTATGGACGCTTCCGAAGTTTCTGGACTTCCTTACTTTGATCGAAAGTGGTAGGTTTGTACCTTAACACTGGTTAGGTCGGGAGGTGCTGTCGTGAGGATTGATTGGGTGTATAACCTGTAGTTTGGGTGTGGACCATGAGTCGAGTCACCGTAGTAAAGTCTTTGCGGAAAAAGGTTTGGGAATATCAATGAGAGGGCTGGGGGCTTTTTGCTCCTCTGGGAATTTAGAGTAGTGCATCTTTGAAAGCCTTGTCGGCAACATGCGATAGTGTCGGGATTGGTTCATGGTGGTTGTCTAGCGGTAACATTGGCTAGTGGTGTGGCACAGAGACTGGGTGTCTTGATGGTACTCTCGAGGTGAGTGATGAGTAAGATGTAGAGTAACGAGTGGACCCTATGAGTTATTGGGGGACTCGGTGTGGGAGTGAGAGGGCTTGCAAAATAAGGAGGTTTTGCCTAGTACAGTTGAATGTGTTAGATGTGATGGTTTTAAGAGTTGCGTGGTGTTAGCAAGATTATGTGAGAATGTTCGAGGGAATGTGAGATTTGTATCTTGAGTTAGTGGGAATGGTACCTGTATGTTGGTTCGTGTTTTGGGTCTTGCTAGTCAGTAAGTCCGTGGTGACCCCATTGGTTGTATAGGGGTAGCGTTCGTGTTGTGATTGGTTATCAATCTTTGGGTTTGGGTTGTGAGTGGATGCTGGCAGCATTCTTTGAAGGAAGAGCAGTTCGTGTTCTAAAGTAATGAGTATAGCGTTGGTCAAAGTGGTCCTTCGTGTTTGGGTTGTTGTGATTGAGGGTGACCATGTCGGTCTTTGGTCAAGGAAGTGAGCAGGCTTGCTAGATAGCCATGGTGGGGGATGGTGATTCCCTTAGACGCGGTGTTGATGCGGTTCAATTTTAAGAGATTCGGTGAGATTCCAAAATTTGTGGTTTGTGTAGAGAATTTCGTGGTTGGGGTCAGTGGCTAGAGTGGCACATCAGTGTGTGGATTACTGAGTGTAGAGTTTATTGAGTTGATTAGTCAGCTTGTCGGTATCGGGCTTTAGGTTAGCATTAGTCACCTTGAGTTTAGTCTCGTTTGTTGTAAACTTTGTATGTTGATTAGGGAAAACTGAAACTAATTGAACATGTTTTGTCGTTGAATCTGGCGGTTGGAATAATACATCTAATATATGTATTGATTGATCATTGTGAATGATTGGCTTTTTATACATTATGTATGTATGATGTTTGGTTTGATATTGATACTGCACTATAATGTGTATCATTTGTGTATTAAAGGGGGGCGGGATGAAAATTGCAAAACCATGATTTTCTTATGCCTTATGTGTTGTTAGTACTGTTGTTATTTCTATTAACCATCATTATAGAAATGTTATATTCTGTGTCGGTTGTGGCATCACTGTGTGAGTGATGGTTGTGGATAGTGCTATTTTGGAAAGAAAGGGAAAACAAAATTTTCCCAGTGTTTGGGCCATCTGAGGGCGTTGTTGAAAAGTTGATTTAAATTCAAAGATTTTAAAGAATTCTAGATTAATCTTTTTTGGCAAATAAACTGTGGATCACTCTGCATTTTGGGTAACACCGTATTTGTGAGAAATGTTTACAAAGCTTTTGAGTTTTCGTATGGAAAATGCAAGATTTATTCCGGAACGTTAACGTTGAAAATTAAAACATCTTTGAGAAATGCCTCTTGAACAAGAAAATGTTTTCTTATTATCTACTCTAAAGATTTGCTTTGGTCGTGTTGTTGAGTAGTGACTTAGCTTGGGGTGCTAGTCGGTTGTTGGTGAATTGTTTCGGGGAAGGTTTGATTTGTTGAGGCTTGCGTACCTAAGGTGTGGTCGTTTAGAATGTGTTCCCTTGGTTAGTATCTTCCTTGGTAAGAGTGAGTTCGAGGTTTGTTGTGAAAGTAATTTCTTTCCTTGGGGCTCGGTTGTTGAATGCTCTGTGATCAATTGGCCTTGTGTTTTGGCGTACCCTTAATTTCGGGGACGAAATTCTTTAAGGGGGGGAGGTTATAGCGATCCCGGTTTTCCTTTTCGTGCTTAACTGTAATCCGGATTCGATTTCGTAAGGGTGCTGTTGTCTTATCCTCTTTCTATCCCTTTCTCTTTGTGTTCGAGCTTGGAGTTGTGTTGGGCAAGTTGGGAATAAGTTGGTTGCGTTTTAAAACGTAAAGTCTTTGCCCAGTTTTTGGTCTTTCCGCTCGAGCGACGATTTTGATGCTCGAGCGGGACTCTGTTGTTGCTTGTCCGCTCGAGCGGGGGTGTTGGCGCTCGAGCGGGGAAATCACCCATCCAGTATTTCGTCTGCAGTGGTATACGCTCGAGCAGGGGATTGGACGCTCGAGCGGGAGTATGTGTCTGACGCTCGAGCGGGCATCATGTCTGTAAAAGTTCTGGGAGCGTGCATCCGCCGCTCGAGCGGGGGATTGGACGCTCGAGCGGGGATCTGTGAGTGATGCTCGAGCGGGGAGTTTGGCGCTCGAGCGGGGCGACTTTTATATAAAGCCGAGATTCGATCTTTTTGTTCACTTTTCAACATCCTTTCTCTCTCTTACTTTTCCAAAAAGCTATTTTGAGAGTTCCTCTCACTAAAACCCTAACTTCTCTCTTGGGAATGATCTAGTAGGAGTTGTTTTCTCACCTTGGGCCTTTACAAAAGTTGTGTTGATCGTCGAGGGCTATCTTTTAATCTGAAAATTTCGGGATTTGGAGCATTTTCGTTTCTTCACCTCCTTCGTTGAGCCCCATCATTCGAGGTAGGGATAACCTACTCCATCTTATGAGCTTTGTCTTTAAATTTTAGCATTTTGTTATGTTGGTGGTTGTTGAGTAATTTTTGAGAAAGTTTAGGCCTTTGTATAATTTTACAAAAGTTGGGGTTTTAAATATATAAACCTATATGCATGTTAGGCATAGAGAAATGAGATTAATGTTGGGACATTGATGGAAATGGAACCTTAGGGTTGTTTTGTAAATTATGGTAATTTGCCCTAATTGGTTTAATTAATTAATGCATATAATTAATTGAAGAAAGCGAGGAATTGAATTGAGAATGTTGAAATTGGGAATGTATGGGATTAAAGAGTGTAGACAAATCATTTGTTGCTCACCTAATTGGAATGTTGATATATTATCCATTTGTGCATTTATTTCCTGTTTAGAAATAATTGCTTTGGGCTACCGGTGGAGGGTAGTGTTGATTGTTGTAGACAATGCATGATGATTAGGCAAACTAAAACTAATCAATCGGATGTGTCATAGAGTATGACGGTTGATAGAATACATTAACTTTATGTATTGAGTGATTGTGTATATGACCAATGTGTTTATATGCATTATGTGTAGACGGTTGGAAGAATACATTAATTTTATGTATTGATTGATTGTGTATAGAGCCTTTGTGTTTATATGCATTGTGTATAGAGGAGGAGATGGGGGATGTACTCCGCGGTTTAGGGGAAGATAGGGGATGTACCTCTAAACCTGATAGGATTGGGAGGAGATGGGGGATGAACTCCGTAGACACAGCTCATATGCTTGTCTAGAGAATGGAAGATACAGCTCATATGCTTGTCTAGTGAAGTGTAGATACAGCTCATATGCTTGTCTAGTGAAGTGTGGATATAGCTAATATGCCTATCTGTTGATGTGTAATATGCTTATCTATTGAAAAGTTTGTTTGATTTGATATAGCGCTAAAATGTATATCATCATCGTTTGTGAAGTATGGAAGTAGTTTATGTGTTATTAATACAACACCAAAATGTACATCCACCGTGAATTTTGAAACTGTTCTAGTGATGAACTATAATCTCATCAAAATGATTTGGCCAGAGTACTGAGCCCTGTTTTTTTTCAAACTCAAAGTTGAATAAGAAATGAAAAGTGAATTGTAACGTAGGCTTGGTTGTCATGGAATTGAAATAAGATGTAAATGGAGGTGTAAGTATCGACCATTTTTCAGTTGCTAATCTTTTAGGCATTGTTTATAATTGGTTTAGTATATCTCTGCTGGGCTATGGCTCACCCTATATGGGAACATCATTTCAGGTACAGGTAGCATGCCACCTCTGAGGACATAGCTTGGGAGGCTAGGGGCAAACATACTTTTGTTGCCTTATTTTCCTTTTGATGTATTACATGTAAAATTCAAGCCAAGGGCTTAATGTGTAACCGAGTCAATACTCTCTTTTGTAACCAAGCGTTAACTTGGAAAGCTGTAAGCCCGTAGGGCATTTACTTTTGTTGTTAACGTGTAATACTTTTGTAATGAAGTACTCTGATGAATTGAGGAAATGTGGATCTTTTGTATATAAATGTATGTTTATATTGATGGGTTTAATGTTATTATTTTGAGGGCGTTACACGAATAATATTAAGATCACGCTCATCGTGGATAACAACAGTAACATTTCTTTCTTGAAGAAATCAAACCTAAATATATACAAAAACTTTAGAATGATAAATAAAAATTTATACACATAAATAAGAAAATTAGTAAACGGCATTGATATTACGGTTCAGTGAAAGTCTCCATCAACCTATAAAGTATGAGAAAAAAAAGCATTTTATTAGAAGAAAAGTAGATATGATAAGTTTTTTTAAAAAAAATAAATAAATAGGCCTTACATTATAAGAGAGCTACGTAAATTTATATAAAGAAAAAAAAATAAAAAACTTACTTGACCAAAAATAGTGATGTTGTCCATAACTGTTGTACTGAAACCTAAAAATGTTTGGTTATATAATTTTAGACATCAAGAAACAAAAAATTAGCAATACTAAAAATTAACATGGATTTCATTGGTAATAAAATGTTATTTCCAAATCAGTTGCTACCAAATCGAATAATAAAATTCAAAATTTTATTCAAATAAATAATTGCCACAGATAGAAAAACCTTAATGGGTTACAATCAAGAGGCAAAGAAATAAAAATATAAACATCTAAAAAAAAAAAGGCCAGCCCAATCACATTAAAATGATAAAATTAAATATTGAAATCAGCCCTGACAACATGAAGAGTATGAAAATCGGAGCACAAATTTGGACATGAAGAGTATTAAAATTAAATTTGGATTTCAACTCTTCTCTTTCCAAACTGGCTTTAATTTTATAGAGATAAAATTAAAACCAAAATCAAAACCCGTTATAATCATAAATATTTTGAAATTCACCATTTATTACTTGGAAAGTCCAAACATAAATTTATGCCCCTCAAAAAAAAATTCACCAGGCAACAAAGTCATTTTATAAACAATAATGAATATTTATTTTATGAAGGCAATTAAAGCAATACACACATATATACGTTCACCAGCTCGTTTTGTCTCATCGAAAGTAAAAATTTTGTCTCAGACCATTGATTATGGCTTTAGTTGACGAAATTCTTATAAACCTAGAAATGTATAAACCTATCAATGTAGAGAAAGAAAATGTAAACCCAGAAATTGGAATCACCCAAAAATATATAAACCCAAAAATGTAGAGAGAGAAAATGTAAACCCATCAATGCTTGTCTATGATTCGTGAATAAAAAAATAAGTGAATACAAAGGATCCATGCAATCGGTTTTTTTTTTTTTTTTTTGGGACCAGACTAAAATATATTATGGTGTTGATATGAATATGAATGTTTAGCAGGTTCTAATTGTAAAATTTGTAAAGTAAAAATATGAGTTTGAGGATCACCAAAAACATAATTGACTTACTATCAAAATTTATTGACTAAAAATTTGAATGGATACCTTTTTTTCATCTGTAACAGTAATAAAATAAGAAAAGATTATAGTCATGTTTCTCAATCTTTTCATGGACAAAACATGTACAGTCAAAACAGATTAGATGTACCATAAACTTTTATTTTTTTATTATCTTAAACAATTATAGAGTTTATATACAAATTAAAAATAAGCAGTCACTGAGATGTATTTTGATACTACAAAAATAAATAATAAATAAATACCATTTTTTCGACTAAAAACAATTACAGAATTTATATACTAAGAAAAATAAATAAATCAACAAATACTGATAGAACACTTATAGTAAAAGAAGGATGGTGTTGTTAGACAACCTCTTAAGAAATTATTAGTTCTGAACAACACAAAATTGTAAAGTAACCTGTAAAATAAAAAATAATAATAAATTGATTAACCAAAAAAAAAAAAGCAATTACATAATATATTGCATCATATATGCAATAAGATTTTTACATGGTGGGGTTGCATCATTGATGTATTTTAACTTATTGCACAAACATTTTTTTGTTCCTTGCAAATTAAAGTACTCCATATAAATTAAAGGGCAAATTACATATACACCCCTCGAGGTTTGGCTAAATTACAGATGCCCCCCTGAGGTTTGAGAAATTACGAATTCCCCCTGAATGCTATATTTGCATAAGAAATTAGGGGGTAATTTGTTATGAAATATAAACCTCAGGAGGCAAATTGTTATGAAAATACAAACCTCAGGGGGCGGGATGTAATTTCCGAAACCTCAGGGGGGTATCTGTAATTTAGCCAAACCTCGAGGGGTGTATATGTAATTTGCCCTAAATTTTAAACTACTCTCCCATAATCTAAAAACTAATTTAGCTAGAACATGAAAAATGGCTTCAATATTTTTGCCAGCTTCAGAAGCATTATTTAACTTAACTATTCCACGGATTTGAACAAAAGAAAGTCCAGTCCATTGAAAGAATACCAGTCAATATATGCTTAATAATTTTGAGAATCCACCTCCAATATTAAACACATCACCAAACCATATTACTACTCTAACTTATCAAATCAAAGCTATTTATTTATAATAAAAACAAATTTATTTGACCAAAAATAGTGATATTGTCCATAATTGTTGTACTTGAACCTAAAAATGTTTGGTTAAATAATTTTAAACACCAAGAAATAAAAAATTAGCAATACTAAAAGTTAAAATGGATTTCATTGGCAATGAAATGTTATTTCCATGGATAGAAAAACCTTAATGGGTTACAATCAAGAGGAGAAGAAATAAAAATATAAACATCTAAAAAAAGAAAAGACCAACCCAATCACATTAAAATGATAAAATTAAATATTGAAATCAACCCTAACAACATGAAGAGTATGAAAATCGGAGCACAAATTTGGACATGAGGAGTATTAAAATTAAATTTGGATTTCAACTCTTCTCTTTCTAAATTGACTTTAATTTTATAGAGATGAAATTAAAACCAAAATCAAAACCCGTTATAATCATAAATATTTTGAAATTTACCTTTTATCACTTGGAAAGTCCAAACATAAACTTATGCAACAAAAAAAAAAAAAAAACAAAAAATAATAATTATCAGATAACAAAACCATTTTACAAACAATAATGAATATTTATTTCATGAATGCAATTAAAGCAATACACATATATACATTCACCAGCTTATTTTGTTTCATCAAAAGAAATTTTTTTGTCTCGGCCCATTGATTATGGTTTTAGTTGATGAAATTCTTATAAATCCAGAAATGTAGAGAGAGAAAATGTAAACCCATCAATGCTTGTATGTGATTCTTGAATAAAAAAATGAGTGAATATAAAGGATCCATGCGATTGTTTTTTTTTTTTTTGTTAGGACCAGGCTAAAATATATTATGGTGTTTGTGTGAGTGATTTTCTGGTCACACTGCCCGTTTAGTAATCAGCTGGAGAGTACCGGCAGAATAGATGGCTTTAGCTAACCTGTAACAGAAAGAAAAGGCTCCGGCGGTGGCTCTTCCACCCGGGGGCACTCTGACGATCAAGTCAGTATATTTCTCAAAGATAATCAAGTGCTAAACTCACTACTCAAAGCATAAAATTGTGTACCTTAGACCCACGGGGGTGCCTTTTTTTTATAGTTTACTTAATCCTAGTCCCACAAGAAGCCTGACTTCTATGGACTCCAATTCAGTACTTACTTTGGACTCTTCAAGAGATAAAGATAAACTCTCTAAGAGTTTTATCCTTATCTTAGCTAAGTCTCCTCTTTATCCTAGGACTCTGGTCCCTTATCTGTTTATCTCGAATTCCGATATCTTCGAAGATAACCTCGGCCTTGCCGAGATTACCTCGGCGTCTCGACCAGGACACGTGGCACTTCAGCTGACATGTCGGCGTCACCTTGCCACGTATTGGTACTTAGAAAATACATCCCCACAGTGTTGATATGAATATGAATGTTTAGCAGGTTCTAATTGTAAAATTTGTAAAGTAAAAATATGAATTTGAGAATCACCAAAAACATAATTGACTTACTACCAAAATTTACTGACAAAAAATTTGAATGGATACCTTTTTTTCATCAGTAACAGCAATAAAATAAGAAAAGATTATAGTCATGTTTCTCAATCTTTTCATGGACAAAACATGTACAGTCAAAACAGATTAGATGTACCATAAATTTTTATTTTTTTTTATTTTCTTAAACAATTACAGAATTTATATACAAATTAAAAATAAATAGTCACTGAGATGTATTTTGATACTACAAAAATAAATAATAAATAAATACCATTTTTTTGACTAAAAACAATTACAGAATTTATATACTAAAAAAAATAAATAAATCAACAAATACTGATAGAACACTTACAGTGAATTAAACTACTCCATATAAATTAAACTACTCTCCCATAATCTGAAAACTCATTTAGCTAGAACATGAAAAATGGCTTCAATGTTTTTGCTAGATTCAGAAGCATTATTTAACTCAACTATTCCACGGATTTGAACAAAAAACAGTCCAGTCCACTGAAAGAATGCCAGTCAATATATACTAATTGAGCAAAGTGATTAAAAGTCTAATATAATAAAAAAAATTACTATTTATTCTGGTGGCAACAAATAAACATCATTGTTGCCTAAGCCTTTTCAGAGGAATGGTAGCTACAAACTACTCTTACATTGTTGCCTTCCCTACTTTGATTATGATGGCAACAAATAAACATCATTTTGTAAACTACACTTGGGTTGCATAATGTACTGCAATTGTTTGTTGAAATGTCTTATTGGAGATAGTTGTTTCATTTTGGGTTGATTGAGTTTTACAACTTGATTTTTTGATTTCAGTCTGGCTTGAGTTCTATTTTCATTTTTAACTATTAAGTTGGAATTGTTCAACATAGAGTATGGTCAACAATGATGAAAACTGGTTCTATTTTCATTTTTTTTCTTTTTTTGAATCATATAATGGATGAGTATAGTGGATTTGATCTTTTGTTCTTGCCATTTTTGGGGAATTCCACAAAAAGATGAGCATCATGTGTGGCTTCGACTCTAATGTTTGTAGGCACGTATCATTATTTTAACTTGACTCCAATTAATGGCTCCATTTCAAGCCATTTTTTAGCAACCAATTTCATAACTTGTCATTGCTTTTTAGTAAATGGAAGAACAAAAACAGAATTGATTTTAGTACGAAACCCATATATTCCATTCCATTAATATTGTGGTGCTTAATTATATTCCATTCCATTAATATTGTGGTGCTTAATTTTGTAAGTCGATTTCTTTAACTGAAAGGCAAAAGTAGATTCATATTCACTGTCGTGTTTAGGGAAAAATTATGTATTCAATTAAAGTCAAATAATTTTTACATTTCATGATTATATTTCAAGAAAAAAACATATTACATAATAACACTTTCCATTTTCATATAATTATCTCTTGTTGGGTATCTTTTTAGTATTTATATTTGTGTCAAAATAATTTATAATCACCAGACCATATTACTACTCTAATTTATTAAATGAAAACTATGTGTGTATAATAAAAAATTTCAATGAACCTCCAAGTGGGATATATGATCAGAGCACCATAGCAAGAGATCAACCTCTCAAAGATTGATACGTTATCGTTGCCACCTTGATAAATCCATAGATTTTACTTGATAAACCCACGATAGCTGCCACCTTAGAAAAAAAGGAAATATAGATAAACACACGCAAAAAAAAAAAAAAAAAAAACACATATCAGTTTCTTGAAATAGCAGACCAAATCATCAAAGCCAAAATGAATAAAAATAAAAATAACAGACCAAATCGTCAAAGCCAAAATGAGTACTCTATTACTCTTTTGGATATATGATCAGACCAAATCATCAAAACCGAGCTGAGTAATCATCAAAGTCCCAACAAAAATCACACCAAACCCACCTGAGTAATTTTAATGGATTTTGCAACAAAGCTATCGGAGTGGTCGGAGTGAACGACGGTCGGAATGAGCTCTGATGAAGGCAGAGAGAGAAATGGGAACAGAGAAATGAGAGGCAAAAGGTGAGAGAGAAATGGGTACTGAGAGAGAGTTTGAAAGTTGAAATGAAGGAGAGATATAGAAAGAGGCGCAGGTAAGAGGCAGACCCATTTTCAAGTAGGAGGCAGAGGCAGAGGCAGATGCAGAGACTTGAGCGGGAACCAAACTCATTTTTGTATGTTTCATCTTATCTCAGCCGTTAGATGTTAATTAGAAATCATCTCAGGCACTAATATGAAATGTATCTGTGATACATTTTATAAATTTTCAAAAACTTTGTTGTTTTGTTATATAGATTTTAATTTATTTTATTTTTATTAATTATTTTAGTAAAAAAAAAAAAAACTCCCAATCCAAGTGTAAAATCCAGTGGCATAAGCGTAATTGTAATGGATAAAAGAGGCATTTGAATAATGTTTTTTTTGGGGTCTTCGAAATAATAAAACGTGGTTGAATGCGGATAATTATCAAGGCGACAAGGATGTTGACGTTTCTTTTCTTTCCCCCAATCTCTCTCTTTTCTCTTCTACCATTTTCCTCGTCCACCCACCCACCCATCGTACCTAATCACCTTCCTCCACGACGATGACATGACTGCCCATGGGTCCCACACTCTCTACCACAAAATTAATTTGAAAATATTATTTCACATAATTCATTAATAGCAAATGTGTGGGATCCCTACAAAAGAAAATTTTTACCATTTTCACTGATGTATTAATTATTAATATGTTTAAATTATTTTTTTTAATTTCTGATAGTGATATAAATAGTTTAAATTATTCTAAAATTATAAAAATCATATTTTATGAGAGCCTCTATTGTTATTCTTCATTAATAAATAAGTGTGAAATTATCTTTTAAAAAAATTATAAATCTTATTATTTTAATTAATAAAAATTAAATTAAAACCCCACCAAATCGTGCCGAGGACCAATGAATAATTTTCCTTCTTCTACATTCCCAATCACACCGGGAGCTTGTTTGGGAACAATATTTAGGTTAAAATAGTCATATAAGATAAAAATTAATTATTTTAATTAAATAAGATAAAATGTCACATTTAACTCATAATTATTTTATTTTTTTCCTGTAAAATTTTAAAAGACTAAAAATTTTATCTCAAACAAAATATTTTAACTACAAATTAAAATAATTAAAAAATTAACCTACGTCCCAAACCAACTCTCTACACGTCACTAACACACTTGACCTTAACATTATTTGCCATTTGTTAGTCAATTTTTTATTATTAAATTATTTTTTATTCATACCAATAAATTACAAACGCAAAGGGAAAAACCCGATGGGAGATTTGAATCACAGAAAATGGGAGATTTGAATCACTGATTTTTTTTGGCGCCTGATTGATTTATTAAATTTTTGTGTTAAAAATATATAAAAAAAAAAATGAATGGGATCCTTTTTTAGAAGAATCCTTTTTGGAAGGTTCCTCACAATCTCGAAAGTGATTCACACCACTCATAATTAGGGATGTAATCAGTCCGGTACGGTCAGTATTTAGATAAAAATTACACCGAACTGATAATATTAGTTTTATTATTTTGAATACCGATACAGACTACTTCTCCCATCAAATTACACTGAATCGAAACCAATTGAAACGGTTCGATTTGGTGCGATTTAATCGGTTTAAGATTTTTTAAACTTGAGCCATTTTTAAATAAAATCATTAATCTATATAAAAACATTAAATTAGTTATTTATCAACTATTTCAAACATATCTAATCTATCTATTTAATACATACTTTTCAATTCCTAAATTAACAAAAATAAAAACAAAAAAAAAGTTTGAAAATACTAAGGCTCCAAGAATAATGAGTTAGAGTTAAGATTATATATAATAAGAGTTTACAAAATTAGGTTATAAAGATGATAAGGTTAATAATTTATTATATTTATTAATATCATTATATTTTATATATATATATATATATATATATATATATATTATAAATACAATATATATTGAAGCGGTCGGTTTCGGTTTAGATCGGTGCACAAGAAGCTTAGACCGATACCGAACTGAACACCGAAAAAAATCAAATTTAAAAACTGCACAGACCGATTTTTGTTCAAAAACAGACCAAATATAGTCGGTTTGGTCCGGTTCAATCGGTTTGGTTGATTTTTTCAATTTTTCTTACATCTCTACTCATGATATGTGGGGCTCACTTATATATGTGTGAGGTCCATATCATGAATAGTGTGGATCACTTTAAAAATTGTAAGAATCCTCTAAAAAGGGGCCTCTAGTACGACTCCCTGTGTTCTAAGAATTTATTAAATTATTAATATTATAAATATTTTATTTTATTTTATTAAAAATATGCAAGAGTAGTGAAACTATTATATGATACAAAATGGTAAATAAATTTTTCATCATAATATTATTGTTTTTAGATTAGTGAAACTAAAAAATCACCCATTCTATGTACAAGTTAAAAAATAATTTTAAAATTAAATAATAGTATACATTTTTTAAAAAATGTATAGAAAAATAATTTAGAATGAATTAAATTTTAACCATTTCATTATATATATATAATATAAATATTATAGTTGTTATGTCATTAATTGTATATTTTAAGTTTTCAATTAGAAATAGATGTCATGATTTAATTGGTAAAGATAGAAAAAATTATGAAAATTATATTTTATGGTAAAATAAAAACACATGTCATCCTATAAGTTTTTCAATTTTATTGTATTTTAAGTTAAAGTTTGTCCAATTATATATAGTTAAAAATTTCATTCATATTTTCTATTTAAATGTTTTTAAATTACAAGTAAATAAATTTTATTTAGACTCTTTTTTTCAATCTCTAATTAGATGCAATCTAGATATGGTTAATTTTTTTTATTATTATTTCCCATCTACAAATTCTTAAATTAAAAAAAAAAACAATTAGATAAACCAATAGTTTTATACCATATATATTTTATGTCAAGTATTAATATATTTTTTGGCTATTTTAGCTACAAAAGACAAAATAAGCTATTTTAGGCATAACAAACAAAACATCACATCCAATTCATAATCATTACACTTTTCTCTCACAAAAAAAGTCAAAAAAGTCAAAAAGTCCTTCCTAAACCAAGCTTTTTAGTTCAGGCTAAAATAGCTAAAAAAGTTAAAAAGTAAAAAAGCCAACTCACTTTCCAAACGGAGGCTATATAGAAGGCTTAGATATGGTTAAAATATATAATTAAAAGCACATGTGTTTTTAAACAGGACACATATTTTTTTGATGTGGCATAAAAATTTGAACTGCACATGTATTTTTTTTTTAATGTATATTTTACATGTGTCATGCGGAATTTCTTTTCTAATTAATAAATGGGTT
The DNA here is from genome assembly GCF_055761805.1 of Camellia sinensis. Taxonomy (NCBI): domain Eukaryota; kingdom Viridiplantae; phylum Streptophyta; class Magnoliopsida; order Ericales; family Theaceae; genus Camellia; species Camellia sinensis. The sequence goes on from NC_138970.1 coordinate 167,913,897, forward strand.
ATAAATATTTTAATGCAAAAAAAAATCTTAATTTTTTAGATGCCACATGTATTGTTTAGTTTTTAAAAATAAAAATATAAAATTTTGAAGTAAATATTTTTAATATTTGAAATTATATACGACTAAAATTGTATTTAAAATTTCCTTTCAAAGATTTTTAAATTTCAAATTAGATATGAATTAGATATGATTTCTTTTTTTACTTTTTATATCAAGATTTTTAGATTCCAAAACCATAGATATGATCAAACTAACATTTCCATGCTATTTTCTTAAGGCTCACACATTTTTTAAAAAATAAGAAATTTAAATTAATGCTTTGGAACTAATAAAAAAATCCATTTTGCTTATAGTATAGATATAGATAAATTAGTCAATCATACATAAAAGGGTTAATTTGATACAATGAATTTTTTTTAAAATCAAATGAATTCAATGAATATGAGACATGGTGTCTCGGGATTTTAAAAATCCTCAATCCCCGTACCACATTTTTTTTAACGAAATTTCAGATTTTGGGTGATATATTTTATATATTTTGATTGATAAATATTTGGAGAGGTGATCACCTTAAAATGAAGATAACTAAGAAGGATTTTAAGAACTAATTTTGTGAAATAGTAATATATGTAGTACCAATCAATTAATCAAAGTAAATTGAATAACGACTGAAAAGAAAATTGATGAATATAGGTTATGATACATTATATATAATTAACATCAAACATATATATACATACAAAATGTATATATTTACACATATGCAAATATATTTAACATCACATAGATATATTATTTATAAATTCATTAAATATAGAGACATGCACATGTTCAACATTACAGGTAGATATTCAAGACAAAAGGATCAAAGAGAGAATATGAAAGGAACATGTATTCAAATGTTTATTTAAATATAAATATCTTAATCTATATATATATATATATATATAAGGAAAATGGTCTTTTTAATGATAAGGCTTGTGGGAGTTCTAAATTCTCAAATTAAATTTTATAATTTTTTGATTTTTAAATAATAAAAAAAATTCTATTAGTTAAACTCTTATTTAATCATAACAATAAAAATCTAATTATTTCATAAATTATGATTTTTAAAAGGAAAGTATGCTCAACTATTTTAAAATTTAAATTTGTGTGCTATTATATATAGAAGCAATTCACTAAAATCTAATTATTTTTTATTTTTAAAAAATTCTATTGGCTAACTCTAATTTAACCATAACAATTAAACTCTAATTATTCTATAAATTATGACTTCTAAAAAGAAAGTATGCTCAATTATTTTAAAATTTAAATTTGTGTGCCACTAATATGGAATCAATTCACTAAAATCTAATTATAATCATAAAAAAAACTCTAATTATTCCATAATTTATGATTTTTAAATATATATATATATATTTCTATTTCAAGATTTAAAATTACGTGTCATTAAATATGATAAACAATTCAACAGAATTTAAAATTTATAAAAACCTTTCAAATGGTCACGTTATCTATGCTATAACTAATATAGAAATCTTGTTCAAAATTTATAATAATGCTCATTTCAAATTTCAATATAGTAAGCTTTTAAAATTACATTTTTTTTTTAATTTCTTTCCAAACTCACATACTAAGTATCTTGATTAATTTTTATTTATTATTAAAAAAATTTTTAAAAATCTATTGGGTAACACTTTCTCAACAATAAAAATATAACTATCTAATGATTTATGAAATTTAAAAGGAAAGTATACTAACCCATTTCAAAATTCAAAAGTGTGCCATATAACTATTAAAAAAAAATCTAATTTTCTCATAATTTATGGCTTTTAAAAAGAAAGAATACTAAATCAATTTTAAAAATTTAAAATTGTGTATCACAAATTATGAGAAGCAATTCATATCTCCCATAAATCTTCTCTCTTGCACTTATTGGATTCGAGTTAAATTAGAGTCAGTGTTCATCAAGTGTTGTAATTGTTAGTGATGGAGCAATTGTGAAAAATTCAATTGATAAATTTTTTCATTGTAAGTTTATGCTTTTTTACAAAGATCAATTTCTAATCCTTAGCCTCCCACATCCTTATTTCTATTATGCATCTAACAATCACGTTAATTTCTAAAAATTTATAGCATGCTTATTTAATCTAAGTGTATTTTATAAAATAAATCTCCAATCTCTACGGTCGATGTTCAACGGTTTAAAATCTATATTTATCAAGTACATAAATATGGATGACAGATGCTATTGAGAAAATGTGCATATTTATTAACAAATTTCCGTTGTAAGATTCTTCTTCTTTTGGATAATGCATATGATTATAATATTACTTATGCATTTATGTTTTCTAATTTTCATGATTTCATATTTCAAAATTTTTATAAGGTTTGCTTTTAATTTTTAGATTTTATAGTTGGTGCACTTTTTCTTAAATAATGTAATACTTATTATATTTTTATATTATATTTTATTGTGTGACTAAGTTTATTTGGTTGTAATTTAAAATTCTAATTTATTTGATATTTTTATAGCTTATTTGGCAAAAAAAAAAGAAGAGGTTTTTTAAACAAAAATTTGTAACTTCTTTTTTTTTTTTTTTTTAAAAAAAAACTTATTTGAAATCCTTATATACATATGAATATAAGAGTATCATATCTTTCGTCTTAGTAATAACTTTTGAGGCATTATATATATTTATACAATAAAAATGTTATATAGATTATCAAAAGTTACATTGCACCAAATAAATTTACAACTTATTTTAAGTTAATAATTTAAAATTTTACTTATAATTTATAACCATTTTACGGGTCATGCCAAACATTAAACAAAATTTAAAAAATACAAGGTGCATTTAGATTTGGGCCTAAGTTACATAAGCTTAATAATAACCATGAACATGGTGCACTAACATGTGGATAGTTTTTCTAAATAAATATTTGCCAAAATTTTGAATGAGAAAATTTTGTTTAAAAAATAGGTTGATGATTAAATTTAAAGCATATTTGATAAAACTTAATTATTGATTTTGTAATGCTAAAATTTTTAATAAAGTATAAATTTTTAAATTACATAAATTTATTCATAAATTTTAAATGTGAAAAATGCTTGGAGTATTTGAAAATATTAAATTTATTCATAAATATTAAAATTTCAAATGCTAGAAGAACTATTTGCAATTAAGAATAGAATTTTTCAATAAAAATGGTTTATTAATAAAGTTATTCATATATTTATAAAGTATCATGTCTAATTTTTTTTTTTTTTAAAGTTTATGATTAACTCTTAAAAATTTATAAAATTCTTATTTGAAATGTGGATTATGGATAAATTTATTAACAAATGAGAAAAAAAATTATAAATTCATATATAGTACATGCATTACCTTTTATTTGAACCATGCTAACTATAAACCAAGTAGTTATTTTGGCTCAAGTTACTTACTGAATAAATATTGAGATTTAGGTACTAGCCATTAAAATGGTCTAACACATTTTTAGTCAAATACACAATAAAAAAACTTAGGCCTATGGGCTAGAGTTAAATTGTTTTATATACATATTCAGTTTAAGTTATTTGTTTAATTAGTTTATTAGTTCTAAATTTTTTTAATATAAAACAATTAAAAAATATAAAAAATAAAAAATAAAAAATAATTTATATGGAGTTCAAATTAAGAAAATGGCTATAGGGTTTGCGTAATGTTCAATTGGTCTAACCTCTAAAATATTAATAAATATAATTAACTAATATTTAATGAGACTGCTTTAGAGGTTATACTTAGCAACCTAGCAGGATCGAAATCATCGAAATCTTGAGGAGTGGGTTGAAGATTGGGGTCACTAATACTCTATTTTTTTTTCTATTTTTTATTTATTCTTCAATTTTGATTTATTGATAAGGTAATTGATTTTACATGATAGATATGAGATAATTGGTAAATTGAAAAACTAAAATTACGAAATTCATCAAGACGAAATATATTTATGTTTTATCGTAAATATTATTATATGGGAACTAATTGATGTTAAATAAATTTTATTTTATATTATAAATAAAGTTTTTGTTATAATTTAATTTTAAAAATAATTTTTAATTATTTATTTTAACCAGTGCATAGCACGGGTATTATACTAGTTCTCAATAATAAAAAAAGTGACAAATATATGACTAAGTACAAAACTAATCTCTTCTAGAATGCATGTTGCATAGGATTGCTTGATTGTGTAGGGTTTTGCATTCTTCTAAAATACTTCTCATGTTGAATTTCTATATGTTATTTAAGGTTTTCAAAATTTTATGATTTTTAATTTTATTTTATGTTTTTTATTGGCATTATTTGAAAAGGTTGGGAGGGAGGCAAATATATGATACGCTATTAATTTCCCATATTAGTGGGATATTTGAATTTTGAAATTCAAATTTAAAAGATAATTAGAGTTTTTTTTTTTTTTGTAATTGGGTTAACCAGTAGAAGTTTTTTAATTATTTAATAATTCAAAAATTTTGAAAATTCATAATGAGTATGTGAAACTCTCACATCTCTTCTTATTAGAAACCCTCTTTTTTTTTTCCTTAATATATATCATAAATAGATTATGAATGTTTTATGACCCATGGTTTAACAAGATAATGTACAAATAATCAACACATATATACTACATATATTATTATATAATATAAGTAAAAACGTTGTGACCTCTTTAAAGCCTAAAATCTCAACCTATTTTCCTCAAATTTTTGAATTTGATAAATATAAAAATACACATGTCATCCTACAATTAGTCATTAATTTAATTTAGCTAAATTAAATTAATTTTTTTAAATTTTCTTAATCAATGTCAGTAATATGTCAATAATTATGGAATGACAATGACTTAATTCCATAATAGTATCAACAGTTATGGAATGTTTTTTTGCTCCAATCAAAAGATTTTTATAATATAATTCCATAATATAATAATATAGATACAAATTTCGTAATAATATCTATACTATTATATAAACAAAAACATTATGAAGCTAGAAATGACAATCTAATTTTCTCATATTTTATAAATTGTATAACACTCAAAATACATGTCATTTTTTAATTGGTCCAAAATCTAATTTGAATAAATTAAATTAATTTTCAAATTCTCTTAATCATTGTCAATAATGTATTAATAGATTTTCATAAATTTTGTGATTTGACATTATAGTATCAATAATTGTGGAATGATATTTCCTTCAATTAAAGATTTCCATAATATATAACACTTAAATACACATGTCATTTTATGGAATGATTTTCTAATTTTTTTTTTCATGTTTTCTGAATTTTATAACACTTCAAATGCTCATTTTATAATTAGTTCAAAACCTAATTTATATAAATTAAGCTAATTTTTTTTATAAAAAATTCATAATTGCCAAAAATTTATTTGAATTATTTCCTTAGAATTTGTGATTGTTATTGCAATGTAAATCCATACCCTAACATAATGTTATTGCTAATTTTAATTTAAGTAGTTATAGTATAAAATTTCAAAACATAAAAAAGCTTTCATAATGTATTAGTACTATTTCCTTCACAGTTGGGATTTGTTATTCAATCCCGCTACGTAGTTCGAATTTTCCGTGACTTGAGTGGCCCAAAATCCCAAAACGACGTCGTTTTGGAATTTTTTTTTTCCCTTTCTTTATCCTTTCCATGACTCACAGAAGAAAAAGAAAGAAGAAAACAGAAGAAGAAAGAAGAGAAGAGATCATCAACAATCAAAACATCATCATCATCGTCAACAACCAACACATCATTATCAACACATCATCATCATCATCATCACAGAGACTTCACAAAGAGAGAGAGATGCAGAGAACAAGAGAGAGAGAGAGAGAGAGAGAAAGAGAGATACAGAGAGAAAGAGAGATATAGATCTGTGTATACATACATAGGATGGTGGGCACCGGTGATGGTAGCGCCAATGATGGTCTCCTCCCCCTCTTTCTTCTTCCTTCCCCCTTCCTTCTCTCTTCCTTCCTTCATTCCCCTGTTTTTGTTTCAGATATAGAAGAGGAAAAAAAAAAAAAATCAAAACGACGTCATTTTAGATTCTGGCCAATCGAGCCATGGAAAATTCACTTTAAAGCATTTTTCTGTGTTATTGCAATATAAAATCTCATTCTTCACGTAGTTGAGATGCCACATAGTTTGCTATTTTTTTTTTTTTCAAAGTTTTGCAGCTATTTTTTTTATTCTTCTTTCAAAAGTTCTACTTTTACTGTTTCTTTTTTCCCTTCAACCTGTAGTATGTTCTAATAAGGGTTGGGTTGTTTCGCCCATTAAAGCAGTATGTCAGTTGGTTTTAGAACGACAGTTTGGTCTAAAGTTCTATTCTATTTAGTTTATAGAGAAATCACGAAAAGACATATTCTATTTAGTTTATACAAAATATAATTTAGTTTTTAATTTCTAAATCCATCTAAAAATGTTTTTATACAAAATAAAATTTGTTGATATTTTTCTTATAAGAATGTTATATAATTAAAACTCAATTTAATACTTTTCTAACATTTCCTTATTAATTAATAAACAATAATGGCATATTCTTTCATTTTAAAAATTACTTTAATTTAGTTTCTATTAATTATGACATTTTTTTGCTCTAAATTACCTTACCATTTCAGAATTTTATAAACTATGTCTAAAAAATAATATAATATATATATATATATATATATTTTTTTTTCAAATACCACTATTATACTCAAAGTTTTACATCTCTTATAATTTTTTTGATAGTTCTCCTTTAAAATATTTATTATTCCTTCAAATGTAATAATATAATAAGCTGCGATATGCAATCATGTGCATGGTTTGATCTAGTGGTGCAATTCGGGCGGATTCGGGCGGATTAGGAGATTCTCTAAGCCCAGCCTAAGTTGTGCTGAGACTTGTCCAGACCCGCCCAAGTTCGAATTATAACCCAAGGTTGCCTGCCCAAACCCGACCCGAGTGAAACCTGAATTGCCCGAGTTGGCCTAATTGCGCGAATTGTAAATAAATTTTAGTTTTTTTTTTTGTTTTTTGTCCAGCTATATTATTAAATTATTAAAAATTGACTTTATTTACATTTTTTTTTATATAGAAAATCATTAATACCATCAAAACAAATAATTTATATAATGTAAGAGAGATGCCGCTATAGTAGTTGCGAGGGAGATTTATAAGTTGGTTTGGGCCGTGGTAGAAGTCGGGCAAATTGAGGGCCGAGCGTGTTTGGGCCGAGCTAACTTGGGCTTGTTCAGAGGTGGTTTTGCTCGGTCGAGGCCCAGGACCATGTTGGGACCGAGCTACTTGGGCTTGTCCATATCTAGAGTCGGTTTTGCTCGGCCGAGGATCAGGTCTCGTGTCTGGCCCGAGCTTACTTGGCTGAGATGATCGCCTGCCAACCCGGGTTCCATGGTTCGCGCGTTTAGCTCGGCGGGAAAGGCCTTCTGTTTACTAGCTCAACCGGTCTTGAACTCAGCTCTGACGGAATGCTACTGAGCTCGGTCGTGATGGAGCTCGGCGAGTGCAGCCCTCGGACTCGTTACGCAGCACGGTCGTGTGAGGCCGAGGTGATGCCGCCGGGCTGCATAGTTCCCACTAACGTTGTATGGCGGTTTGGTTAGGTGGTGTTCGCTGGATTTGTGCTAACAGATGGGAGAGCAGCTCCACGTGTCAAGAGACTAATGGGTGTAGAGTTGAGCGCAGAAAGTATATAAACATGACTGCGCTCCCCATGCTGGGGATGAAACATCATTTGGTGAGAGAAACCTAAACACTCAACTCTCTTCCTCTCTCTCTCTATCTCTGAGTGTGTGCTAACTTGACCGTCGGAGGGGTTTTCTGGCAACACACCGCCGGGTAGCTCACCGTCGTTGTGTTCTCAGGTCAATCGGATAGATTTGGAGCTTGGACGAAAAGAGTACGGATAACAACGAATATCTTTTCCCCATACAATTAGCGCCGTTTGTGAGAAGGCTTTGAAGACACAACCTTGTCCTTCGAGCTCATTCGATCACCTTCCATGGCGAACGACGACGAAATACCGTTGTCGGTCGTTGATGGTGTTACCCCGAAGTTAGCTAGACGAAGAGATGGACTTCCCGCCGTTCAGAACATGGCGAACCTGGAGACTTCCCCAGGAGGACTTCCCAAAGATGCACGAGATAAGCGCGCTAGAAGCTTTGGTCACTCCCGGAGCCCAGACGGACACCGGCGGCGAAGAGAATCGCACGCTAGACGTCTGGAGCACAAGTTAAGGGACCAAGACACCGTTATCTGCAGAATGGCGGCGGAGATGGAAGCTCTCAAACGGCAGGTCAAAGGGAAGGGTGTTGCTGGAGTGGGAGACCATAGTGAGAGCACCCAACCACGCTTTTCAAGCAGCCAGAGCCAGCGGCACACGCCCTTCCTTTCTATCACCAGGACTTACAAGCCCGGCGATTTAGACACGCCTGTAGAGAAGTCTAGTGCGCAAGATAGTACCTACCATTCCTCGTGTCCGGCGACGACGTTGAGATATTTCTATCCCGTTCACTCAGAGGACTTGCGAGTTGTCTTGAAGGAACGGGCTCGCCGATGAGAGGCTCAAAGGGTGCCGGCGCTCCAACGGCTATCTTACGGAGGTCACCATAGCGAGGAGGTTATGATGCCGCCGCCTCGTTTGGCTGTCCCAGTTCCTTTAGACACCGACTTGGCGAGGCTGAACGCCTCCCTCTTCTCTTTTGAAATAGAAACTACGCCGCTCCCAGTGGGTTTCCACCAGCCCAAGTTACACTTTATGATGGAAAAAGTGATCCATACATGCATGTAAGCCACTTCCGACAGGTCATGGTCGGACACAGGCGTAATGATGCTTTTATATGCCTTATTTTCCCATCCAGCTTGGTTGAACTGGGCTTGAAATGGTTTGAGAGACTACCGGAAGAGAGCATTGAGAGGTGGCAACAGTTGGCAGAAGCATTCGCGACTCGTTTCAAAACCAACACCAAAACGCCGAAGGAAGTGGACCACCTTCTAAGTGTCAAGATAGAGTCGAGTGACACCCTTAAGGCATACAACTCTAGGTACTGGGAAACCTTCAAAGAGATCCTAGATTGCCCAATCAACCTAGCAATCACCCAATATAAGCGCGGTCTCCCAGTCGGGCATAGGCTGAGGGACTCGCTTACAATGAACCAGCTGACGTCGATGGGGCAACTAATGCAGCGCATCAATGAGCATCTCCGAGTAGAGGATGATGTAGTGGCATCCACCGTGAAGACAAATTCAGTGGTAACAGACAAAAGGGCGGCTGGCAAGGTGCACGCGGTCGGACAGGAGACTAACCGTCCAAGTGATCACGCCGGGGAATCAGACCGTGGACCAAATCATCGAAACCGGGGTAGAGGTCGCCGCAACGACCGAGCAAAATATCCCTGTGATGACGCGGCTGATGTTAACAGATGCCCGGACGGGCATCACCACTGTATTTAAGATTCCAATCTATCGCATACTTAGTGAAATCCGTGACGCGGATTACGTCCGGTTTCCTGCTAAGTTGGGCGATACGCAAAAGGGCTTCAATCCACGGTACCGTTGCACATATCATAGGGAGCGAGGACACTGGACCGAGCACTGTTTGCCTTTGAAGCAACACTTAGAGGAGTTAGTCGCCACCGGTCACTTAGACCTTTACATTGATGGGGGCGTCAAAGCTGCACATCCTACCCCGGCTGATCCGACTGATTTGGATGACTTAGAGGTGCCCCCTCAAGGAGTGGTCAATGTGATCCACGGCATAGTGGAGCCGGCACGTGTATGCGAGCTCTGAGGAATGATCAAAAAGACGGAACATATGAGGGAAGTTTTGTCAATTTAATCCGCGATAAAAAAGGGGAAGACTGAGAAGAAAGATGTGTTTAGTTTCTCATCCAGGGACCTAGAGCGTATTCAAACGCCGCACAACGACGCCCTGGTAGTCACTCTCCGCGTTAGAGATTTCGATGTGAAGCGCATCTTGATTGACCAAGGAAGCTCGGTTGAGATTATGTACTACGACACGTTCAAGCAACTCAAACTCCGGGATACAGACTTGGCGCCGGCAACTTCGCCACTAGTTGGTTTCAACTCACAACCGGAGTGGCCTATGGGAAAGATCATCTTACCGGTCAAGGCTGGATCCGTGGTCAAGCAGGTGGAGTTCTGGGTATTGAAGGTGCCGTCCACGTACAATCTGATCCTCGGTAGGGGATGGCTTTATGCCATCTAGGCGGTAGCGTCAACCTATCACCAGGTTATGAGATTCCCCTCAGCTGTAGAAGAAGTTGAGAAAATTTGGGGCAATCAAGTCATGTCGAAGCAATGTTTCGTGGCAGTGAATGGGAGCCGAGCTGCTAAACGCTTCGTGCAAATGATTGAAGGTCCGGAAAGCCAAAGTGTCCTTGATGACGTGGGCACTAGGGCGGAGGACAAGGCTATTGAAGAGTTGGAACAAGTATGTATTAACACCGAAAGTCTAAACAAATTCTGTTTGCTAGGATCAAGCCTGACCGCCCAAGAACGGACCGAGATGATAGAGTTCTTGACGGCAAATATCGAAGTCTTCGCATGGACGCCATACAACATGCCTGGCATCGATCCAAGCTTTATTTGCCACCAACTTAATGTTTTCCCTGATGCACGGCCAGTCATTCAAAGAACGAGGAGATCGGCCCTTCATCACGCCAAGATAGTCGCGGAGGAGGTCAGGAATCTGCTAGAAGCAAGGGTTATCCAGGAAGTGCACTACCCTCGGTGGGTTTCAAACACGGTCGTAGTGCCCAAGAAGAATGGGAAGTGGCGAGTTTGTGTTGACTACAAGACTGTCAACCGAGCTCGCTCTAAAGACAGCTTTCCTCTGCCCAGAATAGACCAGCTGGTGGATCTAACAGCCGGGCATAACAGGCTCAGTTTCTTGGATGCCTATCGCAGTTATCATCAGATCGCCATGCATGGCCCAGACCGCAAGATAACCTCTTTCACCACCACAAGGGGACTCTTCTGCTATCAAGTCACGCCTTTTGGTTTGAAGAACGCCGGGGCAACTTTCCAAATGATGGTGACCAAAATGTTTGCTCCTCTGTTAGGCCGGACGATGGAGGCCTATATCGATGACATGGTAGTGAAAAGTAGGCTTCAGGTAGACCGCTTGTCCGACCTAGCCGAGATGTTCGCTATTCTCAAACAGCACAAGCTACGCCTGAATGCGTCGAAGTGTGACTTCAGCGTGGGATCCGGGAAATTCCTAGGCTTCCTAGTCATAAACCGAGGCATCAAGGCAGACCCCACACAAATCAAAGCCATACAAGAATTGAAGCAGCCCAACTTGGCGAAGGACGTGTAGCATCTAGCCAGAATGGTCGCCGCGCTTAACCGATTCATAAGTCGGTCATCAGATCGCTGTTGCCCTTTCTTTCAAGCCTTGAAGTCCAAGTTTTCATGGGACAAGGAGTGTGACAAGGCTTTGGCCGAGCTTAAGGCGTATTTGTCTTCTACCCTATTACTGGTAACACCCAAGCCTGACGAAGAACTCTACCTTTATCTGGCAGTTTCTCAGCATGCAGTTAGTGCGGTGCTTGTCCAGTCAGAAGATATCCAATATTTTCCTATCTTTTATGTGAGCAAAACCTTGTTACCGGCCGAGTCGAGGTACCTGCCGCTGGAAAAACTTGCTTTAGCTTTGATGATGGCCTCCCAAAAATTGGCTCACTACTTTCACTCTCACACAATCATCGTGTTGACCGAATTTCTCCTCAAAGCCTTGATCGAGTTGGCGGATTTCTCCAGTCGAATCTTGAAGTGGGGGGTCGAATTGGGACAATTTGACGTCAAGTTTCAACCTCAAACGGCCATAAAAGCACAAGCATTGGCAGATTTTGTGGCTGAATTCTCGCTTGGAATTCACCAAGTATGCCCGGTGGAACTCACCGCGGTAGCTGGGGAGGCGAATGAAGGCTCAACAAAAATTGCACAACGGGGTGATGGTGGCGACGCGGAACTTGCGCTCCCGCCCATAGAACCTCCTATCAGCATAGTCCTGCAGCCCGGCAATGCGACGATAGATTGGGGCACAACAGACCAGCCTGTTGGGTCCAGTGCCACATCGCCAAGGGGGGATGAAGTGGAACCGAACAGCAGCAAATCTGAAACCAAACAGCCGAGCGACCGTGATCCCATCAACCTGCAAGCCTCCAAGGACCCCTCAAAGTGTTGGAAACTCTTCGTCGGTGAAATGTGGAAACTTTTTGTAGATGGAGCCTCTAATCGTTACGGCGCCGGGCTGGGCATAGTTCTGATCTTGCCAGATGGTCTGACCATCAAACACTCTATCACGCTCAGATTCCCTGCGTCAAATAATGAGGCTGAGTACGAGGCGCTATTGGCCGGGCTTAAGAGTGCGCTCTAGTTGTGCGCATTCGAGCTGATGGTTTACAGTGACTCCCAACTGGTTGTTAACCAAGTGTCTGGGGTCTACGAAGCCAAAGATCACAAAATGGCCAAGTACCAAGCTTTGGTAAGAGAACACATCAAGTGATTCCAGGCAATAAGGGTCTAACAAATCGGTCGTGAAGATAACGGCCGCGCAGACGAGTTAGCCGGTCTAGCTTCCATGATCGACCATTCATCTCCCAGTCCTCTTCTCATTGAGTTTCTTCCAAGGCCTAGTATTGAGGAACCCGAGCAGACAGAAGTACTCTGCACCGAACTTGGCCCTTCTTGGATGGACCCTATTATTATTTTCTTGAAAGAACGGACCCTTTCGGTTGACAAAAAAGAAGCGCATAAAGTCCAGGTGAAGTCAGAGTGGTTTTGGCTCTCTCCATCTGGCGCTTTATACAAGAAGTCATTCACTGGTCCTTACCTCAAGTGTGTACACCCAAACAGCGTGGAAGCCTTCTTGTATGAGATTCATGAAGGCATATGCGGAAGTCACATCGGGGGAAGATCTTTGGCCTACCGAGCTATCTCACAAGGATATTGGTGGCTATGCATGCAAGCGGACGCTCAAAAATATGTTAGAAAATGTGAGAAGTGCCAGAAGTTTGCCCACCAAATTCACCAGCCGGCCAGAGAACTTCTTCCCCTCACAAGCCCTTGGTCTTTTGCGATGTGGGGGCTAGACATAGTGGAACCACTCCCGACGGCACCAGGTAACCGGAAGTTCTTCATTGCCGCTATGGATTACTTCACCAAATGGGTTAAAGTTGAGCCCTTAGCGACTATCAAAGAAAAAGACGTCAAACAATTTGTTTGGCAGAATGTGGTAACGCAGTTTGGCGTCCCCAAGATTCTGATTTCTGATAATGGCACCCAATTTGACGGGCGCTTATTCAGAGGATTTTGTAAGGAATTGAAGATCAAATTCTACAACACCACTTCAACTTACCCGCAGTCCAACGGCCAAGCCGAAGCATCAAACAAGACCATTCTTGATGGGTTGAAGAAAAGACTTGAGAAAGCCAAAGGAAAATGGGCTGAGAAACTCCCAAGTGTCCTTTGGGCATATCGGACGACCCCGAGGTGATCCACCGGGGAAACTCTTTTTGCCTTGGCATACGGCATGAAGGCGGTCATCTTAGTGGAAATCGACATGCCCACCATCCGCAGTGAAAATTTTGAGCTCGAGTTGAATTCTGAAGCAATCGCCCTGGAATTGGACCTAGCTGAAGAGCGCCGAGAAAAAGCTTTGATCCACGTGGCCGCATACCAACAAGAATTGTCCAGGAAATACAACAAAACCGTGCACCCTAGACCGTTTAAAGTGGGAGACTGCGTTTTAAGGAAGGTCATGGGAAACACACTGGTGCCGGGCGAAGGCAAGCTAGGGGAAAACTGGGAAGGACCCTACAAGGTAACTTGTCTGGCGGGCAAAGGGGCATACCATTTAAAAGATTTGGCTGGCAAAGGCGTACCTCGGCCGTGGAATGCGACTAACCTCAAATTGTACTATTTTTAGTATTTCTCGTTCTTATATAATTTTTTGAGGAAGGATTTGTTTTCCCTACACTTCTGAATGTAACACTCTTTTTGTCAATATAATAGAAGTGAATTATCTTTGCTAAAGCAGTTTGTTGTTCTCGGGATCTACTCTTGCGTTTTAGCCGAGATGAGTAACCCCGGCTAACAGAGTTGGTGATTTGCCAAATGTTCTGAGGTTCCAGCCGAGATAATTTACTCCGGCTAAATGAGTTGATGATTTACTCAACTCTGTGGTTTTAGCCAAGATGATTCACTTCGGCTAGATGAGTTGATGATTTACTCAACTCTGTGGTTCCAGCTGAGATGATTTACTCCGGCTAAATGAGTTGATGATTTACTCAACTCTGTGGTTTCAGCCGAGATGATTCACTCCGGCTAGATGAGTTGATGATTTACTCAACTCTGTGGTTTCAGCTGAGATGATTTACTCTAGCTAGATGAGTTGATGATTTACTCAACTCTGTGGTTTCAGCCGAGATGATTTACTACGGCTAGATGAGTTGATGATTTACTTAACTCTGTGGTTTCAGCAGAGATGGTTTACCCCAGCTAGATGAGTTGATGATTTACCCAACTCTGTGGTTTCAGCTGAGATGATTTACTCTGGCTAGATGAGTTGATGATTTACTCAACTCTGTGGTTTCAGCCGAGATGATTTACTACGGCTAGATGAGTTGATGATTTACTCAACTCTGTGATTTTAGCCGAGATGATTTATTCCGACTAGATGAGTTGATGATTTACTCAACTCTGAGGGTCCAGCTGAGATGGTGTACCCCAGCTAGATGAGTTGATGATTTTCTCAACTCTGTGGTTTCAGCCGAGATGATTTACCCCAGCTAAATGAGTTAATGATTTTCTCAAGGCTTTTGCCGAGGTGCTTTGTCCCGGCTAGGCTAAAGGTGTTAGTGATTTGCCCAACTCAAAAGTTCTAGCTGAGGTGCTTTACCCTGGCTAAAGGAGTTGTTGTTTTGCTTAGATGATGAAATATGGTACAAGGAACAGTGCAACAAAATGAGAACTTTTCATTGCTGGTAAATTGTAATACATAAGGTGGGGCAGACAACCCGGTTACATTCTTAAAATAAAAAATAAAAAAAAAAAGAGAAAAAGCTAAACTAAGGGGGAAAGGTCAGCGAAGTCATCCCCGGTTGCAACTGCCTCCAGGTCGACCGCGGTTGTGGTTTCTCGGGCACCGAACTCGACCTAGCTGGCTTTCTTCGGGCGGTTTACTCCCTCAGCATCCTCCTCGGTGTGTTCCCTGCCTTTTTCCTCAGCCTCGGCTTGCAGTGCACCGAAGACGTTGTTTGCATACGGCACCATGTAGGCCGGCAGACAGGCAGCAGAGGGAGAGGCAAACACGTCGGTTCCAGATCCTTGGCCGAGCTGTTCGCAAGCAGCCTTCCAGTCGGACTTGAAGAAAATGTCCTTGGTGGCCTCGACTTGCTTGGTGTAGCTTTCCTCGGCCTTGTCTCTTCCAGTTCATTCTTCCTTGATTGCTTTAACGCATCCAGCTTGGCCTGAAGAGCGTCCCTTTCCTTCTCAACGGCTCCAAGTTGGCCGAGCAGTTTGGAGTTGTCGGTATTTGCAATCTCCAAGGAAGCCTTCGACCGCCCCAGCTCGGTTTGAAGGTGCTCGACTTGGCTGGCAGCGTCGATCGCCTTCTGCCGGAGTCTATGAATCCGCTCCATCACAAGATGCTGTTTCTGGATGGCTTGCAAGAAGAGAGTTTGAATAAAGAAAGCCAACCGTGCAAACACTTGAAAAATTTGAATAAAGCATGCGAAATTCTTACCCGGGTCATAAACTTGACCGAGGACTTCACGAGCCGGGTGTCAGGCACGTGGTCATTGCCAGTTACGTCGCTCGGCAGGAGGAGGGCTTTTGTTAGGTCAAAGGCTAGGAGGTGTTCTTTGTCACATTTGACCGATGCGTTTGCCGGGATCTCCTTTCCCCGGTGCTTCAACTGCGGTTTCCAGGGGGTGTTGGCTCAGATGCGACCGTAGGTTGCTCGGTGTTCAGCTCCGCAACGAGCTCGGCTGTGCGATCGGCGGTCTGAGGCCTTTTCCCGGCTCCGTAGCTGTCCTTGCTAGTCTGCGCCACGGCAGTTAAGGCCAATGCAACCACGGCCCCACTTGTTTGTCCAGCAGCAGCTGCGCGGGAAGGGATTCTCGGTAGCTCGGTGGATGTGGCGGTGATGAGATTTTTGATGCGGCTTCATTTGGCCATCTCCTCTTCTTCGATCAGCCGAATTAGGGACACGTCCGGGAGAGTTGGATCGGGTGATGGAGACGGTGCTCAAAGAAAGTCTGTTACCCTACTCCGGCAGGTAGCTGAGTATTTGTAGGTCGGTACGTAGCCGAGAAGTTTGTGGCAATCCCGGTTACGTTACCGGAGCACAGTTCTGATGGCTGCTTCGTTGGGGTTGTAGTAGTTAGCTTGCAAAGCTTCAATGGCTGCAAAGAGGAAAAGAAGAAAAAGCATTAGTACAGAACGATGAAGGAAAATGATTTGACCAAGCAGTGAGCACGGCTTACATGTCGAACCGAAGTTTTTACTGATGTACCAACCGGGCACGTCTGCTGTTTCATAGTTTCCAGACACCCAGAAAAAATCATCGTCGTGCATATCTTTATCCGGGGTGTCGGTTACTATCTTCTCCTTGCCCGGTCTGATCTTTAGGTAGTAGTTTAGTCCATCGCCTGTATGCCCGAGGGTGTACTAGCGAAGTATTTCGACTAATCCTAGGTTGAGGCCTAGCCGGTTGTTCAGCTCGGCTATCCTGCTAATTATTCTATAGGCATTGGTTGAGACTTGTGTTGGTGCTAGCCCGGTGCGCCTCAAGAACTCGCACATGAGAGGATTGACCGGGAAACAAAGGCCGCCTTCGATAATGGAAAGCACGGTGAAAGGGCACTGGTCTAGTCTGCCCCAAGGGGTTGTGTCCTCGGCACCGAGCTCAAGATGCACGTCTGCGAGGATACCGTATTCTTCTCGGAACGCGGCTAGAGTGACCGACGTGTCGACCAGGAAGCGGTAGCCCCCCATGTGAAGCCGGCTGGTTTTAGCACGACTGTGTTAGTTTGGCAAAAACTCTCGTTTGATGGCTGCTCGGCCTTTGAGAGCCTCAGTGTTGGTGCGTGGTCCCTTTGGACTCTGCAGTAAAAGGAGTGTAAGTGTAAGTAGGAGCGTGGTCGCACAAAACGAGCTTGACTTTGGCTCGGTCATATGGAGTGCCAGTCCATCTCGGTCACAGAGGTAAACCAGAAGCTCGGCCGCTCAAGCAGACTAGATTTTAGCCCAGTCGAGCGGTCTAGCACTCTGTTACCTCGGTTCCTACGTGAGTTTTGCAAACTCATAACTTGCTCGGTCTTGGTGTATTTTGGGATCAAAAGAAGATCTAGAGCCCAGTTCGCCCCAGATCCTCACATGTTCATCACGAAAGTTGAAGAACAGTTGAGTGAGAAGGGGCAGAGGTGGATATTGAGGGGGCTACATCCTAACACCTACTCCAATCATGCCCTAGACTCAATATCAAATGAGAAACGACGAAGAGATTCGAAGAACTTACCAGCTTGAGGGCGGAAGTCGATTCTTCGAGCACGAATTCAGCCCAAGGCAGGAATGGTGTTTAAGTAGGGAGGTTGGCACTGCAACGTTTGGTCGTCAGGAATGGAAGAGAAACAATAAGAAGAAAATATGAAGGGGCAAGTGGCGTGTTTATAGGAGAAAAGAACCGCCAAAATTCGAATATGAAGAGATGGCTGGGTTGGCAGCTCGAGGCCAATAAATGATCAACGCGTGTCCATAATGGCGGCGTCATCAGTATTGAAGAGACAAGATGGCAAGTTGAGGCGTCGACCGAGCAAGTCTAGAAACCGAGCGTGGGGATTAGTACGGTTAACGTCTTGCGGAGGAAAGACCAGCGGAGAATCTACCCCGGTTGGATCATGTAATCCCAGTCACGCTTTTGTGGATGGAATTAAGGGGCAATTGAGAGGGAGGTTTATAAGTTGGTTTGGGCTGTGGTAGAAGCCGGGCAAATTGAGGGCCGAGCGTGTTTGGGCCGAGCTAACTTGGGCTTGTTCAGAGGTGGTTTTGCTCAGTCGAGGCCCAGGACCATGTTGGGACTGAGCTACTTGGGCTTGTCCATATCCAGAGTCGGTTTTGCTCGGCCGAGGATCAGGTCCCGTGTCTGGCCCGAGCTTACTCGGCCGAGATGATCGCCTGCTAACCCGGGTTCCATGGTTCACGCATTTAGCCCGGCGGGAAAGGCCTTTTGTTTACCAGTTCAGCCGGTCTTGAACTCAGCTCTGACGGAATGCTACTGAGCTCGGTCGTGATGGAGCTCGGCGAGTGCAGCCCTCAGACTCGTTACGCAGCACGGTCGTGTGAGGCCGAGGTGATGCCGCCGGGCTGCATAGTTCCCGCTAATGTTGTATGACGGTTTAGTTAGGTGGTGTTCGCTGGATTTGTGCTGATAGATGGAAGAGCAACTCCACGTGTCAAGAGACTAATGGGTGCAGAGTTGAGCGCAGAAAGTATATAAATATGACTGCGCCCCCCATGCTGGGGATGAAACATCATTTGGTGAGAGAAACCTAAACACTCAACTCTCTTCCTCTCTCTCTCTCTCTCTCTCTCTCTCTCTCTATCTCTGAGTGTGTGCTAACTTGACCGTCGGAGGGTTTTTCGGCAACACATTGCTGTGTAGCTCACCGCCGTTGTGTTCTCAAGTCGATCGGATAGATTCGGAGCTTGGACGAAAGGAGTACAAACAGCAACGAATATCTTTTCCCCGTATAGTAGTCTTTACAATTTATAAGTGGAAATAAAAAAAAAAGTAAGATTTTATGTTATTTGTATATATAATATATGTTCAATATGATTTAATAATCTAAATTACTTTAATATCATGTAATAACTAATAATTTATATGTATATTTAATATTTTTATATATCTATATATGTATAATTCGGGTTTCGCTCAAGTTGTTTGACGTCTTTGCCCAAGCCCGCCCAAATTTAATTTGAACTTTTGAATTTTTGCCTAAACTCCTACTGAATTTAAAATATCTTGTCCAAGCTCTAAAAAAATTCGGGTTAAATTCAGGTTGCTCGAGTTGAGCCCGCCCAAGATACACCCTAGTTTGATCAATTATATTAACTTAACATTATAATCTATCTAATAAAAAAAAAGATTTTTGGAGAATGAAAAAAAATAGAACTAATTATTTTATATAGACCATCAATTATTTATAATTTAACTATTTTAGAAAGTAAAACTTTGTTTGGTGTTTAATGTTAAAACTTTCAAGCATTTTTTCTCATAATTTTGATATTGAAAATCTTATTAAATGGTGACCCATATTTTTATCTACTAGGTGTTTGGAATTAGCTTTTTTTTTAAGTAACATTTTTATTGACTTTTTTCTCCTTGAGTGATTTTTTTCAAATTTTTATAATATTTTAAACCTTTAGGTTGTACTCGACTAGACAAACATAAAAAAATAAAAAAAAATTATTTTGAAGACAAAAAGAAATTCAAAGATAGTTGACTTTTTTACTGTTTTTTAGTATTTTTTTTTATTTTTTTTTTAAATTCTTCTACACTATAGATGAATCAGAAAAAGATAAAATTATTAAAAAAAATTACTAAAGACAAAAGAGTTAAAAAGAATGTGACCTTTTTAATTGGATATTAAACAAAAACTAAGGCCTGTTTTGGGAAGTTGATATTTTAGAGAAAAAAGAAAAGTAAAAAAAAAGAGTCAAAAAGATCATTACAAAAAAGTTATTCAGTGTATTTGGTTTCAATTTTCTAAATTCAATTTTTTTAAAATTGAGTTTTTTGTTTTTTATTTTTCATTTTTATGTTTTTAGATGTTTTTACAAAAAAGTTGATGTTTTTATTTTTCATTTTTCATTTTTATGTTTTTCATTTTCATTTTTATGTTTTGGGAAGGGCTTTTGACTTTTGACTTTTTTGACTTTTTTGTGAGAGAAATAATGTAATGATTATAGGTTAGATGTGATATTTTGTTTCATTGGACTAAAAAGCCTTCTTTTTTTTTTTTTTTTTTGTGTGTGGCTATTTTAGCCAAAAAAGTCCAAAACTAAACTTCCCAAACGAGCTCAATGGGATTTTGTATTTCTTTTAAAATATTTGAAGAATCCACATCCTTTTGGAATGTTTGAAGAATTCTATATTTCAAGTCATTTTTGTACTCATTTTGAAATATTTTCCAAATAAAAAAGATTTTCATATAAAAATTCATCCCAAATTTGATTCCCATAGATTTTGTATATTACCTTTCCAACACAAAAGAAAAAAAAAGAAGGAAACATAATAGAATAAGGGTATAATCATAAATATAATCTGCAAATAATATATTAAATCTACATTTCCAAAATCAATAGGACTAATTGGTCCATAAAAAATTATTGGGACTGAATGGATCATCATTCCTCAAAATGGATTTTATAGGTAAATTTTCCCTACGTTTTTACATATTTTTTCATAAAAAGTTAAAAAATTACTAAAAAGATTAATTTTCAAAATTTTATTTTAAGTTTTCATAACTCCGTCGGTCCCAAGTTCGGGTTAAGAAGGAGGGTTGTATGTTAGGTAGTTGACAACCAATACATAAAAAGTCGTTCGGATCCCTTATGACAATGAATCCTACTTTGAATCGTTTAAATGCTAGGTCGTTCTCTTCAAGTGACACTTTGTGCTTGCCTTTGGGTGTTTCAAAAAGTGAGCAAGGGACGTCGCATCGACGCCTGGGTGCGGTGAAAATGGGCAGAGGTTCCCGCATTTCTTGGACAAGCATGGGTAAAGAAACTAGTCCAAGACTCCAAGTTTAGGATAGCTACTTGGAATATAGGAACCTTAACTGGTAAGACGATAGAATTGGTAGTTGTTATGATTAGGAGGAGAGTTAGTATAGCTTGCGTACAAGAAACTGAGTGGACATGTAAGAAAGCTAGAGAAATTGAGGATACCGATTTTAAACTGTATTATAGTGGTAAGGATAGACGCAGGAATGAGGTAGGAATCATAATTTCCAAGGGTCTTGTGGAGAATGTAGTAGCGGTCATCAGGAAAGGGGATAGGATTATGTTAGTTAAACTAGTTATTGAAGGGAATACAGTGAACGTTATTAGTGCATATGCCTCTCAAGTAGGATTAGATGATCAGACTAAGAGGGATTTTTGGGAGCAAATGGATAAGATCTTTCAGGAGATACCCGTAAATGAGAACTTGGTTATAGGTGGAGATTTTAATGGCCGTGTAGGCATTGATAAACTAGGCTATAAAAGGGTGCATGGTGGATACGGTTTTGGTGACAAAAATGAGGCTGGAGAGAGTATCTTAGATTTTGCATTGGCTTCTGACCTAGTGGTGGCCAATACTATGTATAAGAAAAGAGAGAAGCATTTGATAACCTTTAAGAGTGGGTTAATTAAGAGCCAAATAGATTACTTCTTAGTGCGAAAAGTGGACCGCCTAAAATGCAAAGATTGTAAGGTGATTCCTGGAGAGAGTCTGGCCTCTCAACATAAGATTGTGATACTAGATTTATGTTTTAGAGGGAAATACCAAGCTAGAAAGGATGGTGGGCATCGTAAGAAGAGATGGTGGGACCTAAAAGAGGATAAATTAAAAATATTTAAGAATAGAATGGATAAGGAAGGTACTTGGGACTTGGAAGACGATGCTAACACTATGTGAAACTCGATAACCAATTGGACAAGGAGAATCTAAAGGGAAGTGCTTGGAGAGTCGAAAGGGACAGGACCCAACTCTAGAAAAAACTTGGTGGTGGAGGGATGAGGTTCAAGCAGTAGTTAAGGCAAAAAAAAATAGTGTTTTAAAAAGCGGAAGATGGATAGAACTAAGGAAAACATTAAGAGCTATAGATTGGCTAATAAAGAGGTCAAAAAAGTAGTGAGAGGCTAAGTTGAAAGCTTATGATGACCTATACACTAGACTAGATAGTAAAGAGGGAGAGAAGAAGGTATACAAACTTGCTAAGATACAAGAGAGGAGAACAAGAGATTTTAATCAAGTTAAGTGCATCAAGAGTGAGGATTCTAAGGTATTGGTGAAGGATGAAGAGACTAAAGAAAAATGGAAAAACTATTTTGAGAAACTATTAAATGAGGAACATGGAGGTACGAGAACAGGGGAAGAAATTGCCAGTAATACGATAAACCAAGACTATAGGTTCTATCGCAGGATTAGGAACTTTGAAGTGGAGATTACACTTAAGAAAATGAAATCAAATACGGCATTAGGACTCGATGATATCCCTATTGAAGCTTGGAAGTGTTTGGGCAAAAAATGGATTGCTTTGTTGACTAGGTTGTTTAGCAAAATTTTGTTGACTAGAAACATTTCAAATGAGTGGAAGAAGAGTATTTTGGTGCCAATCTATAAGAATAAAGGAGATGTCCAGAATTGCAACAATTATAGAGAAATCAAGCTAATGTGTCATATAATGAAAGCGTGAGAGAAGGTGATGGAACATCGATTGCGAGATATAACAGAGGTGCCAGAGAATCAATTTGGGTTTATGCCTGGCAGGTCAACAATGGAAGCGAGTTATCTATTGAGGAAAGTAATAGAACAGTATAGAGAAAAAAAAAGAGACATTCATATGGTGTTTATCGACCTTAAGAAAGCATATGGCAGAGTGCCCCGCGATATAATATGGTGGGTGTTAGAGAATAAAGTGGTGACAAAAGGTTACATTGATGTGATTAGGGACATCTATAAAGGGGTGGTGACCACTATTAGATCATCTGCTGGGGAGATAAATGAATTTTCTATCACTGTAGGGTTACACTAAGGATCTACCTTAAGTCCTTATCTTTTTACTTTAGTTATGGATGAGTTGAGGAGAAATATTCAGGATGACGAGCCATGGTGTATACTTTTTGTGGACGATATTGTGCTAGTGGATGAGACTAGAGAAGGAGTTAACACAAAGTTGGAGATTTGGAGAAAAACTCTTGAATCTAAAGGATTCCGAATAAGCAGAACTAAGACAGAGTACATGGAGTGTAAATTTAGTAGCAGTAACAATGAAAGCAGAGGAGAAGTAACGATTGAGAACCAAGAACTGCCTAAGAGTGAACATTTTCGTTATTTAGGATCAATTATCACAACAGTGGGGGAGATTGATGCGAATGTGGCCCATAGAATTAAGGCGGGATGGTGTAAGTGGAGAAGTGCGTTTAGGGTACTGTAGTGACCCTGAGTTTTCGTAAGCCATTATTTATTTATATATTTATTTATTTATTATTACTTTATTTTATTTTTGGTTCTATTAATTGTGTGGATACATGACAATTTAATATGGCATTTAATTAATTTAATGTGGTAGTCAATTATATATAAGTAATTCGTATATTTATATATTTTATCAAAGAGCCGGAAGTAGGAACAAGCAGGAACAAGCAGAAGGAAACAACACTAAATAAAACAATTAAAACTTACAATTGTTTAATAGAAGTAGCTGCAGAGAATTGCTTTGAAATACATAGGAAGGATATTATAGAGATAGTTATTTTTGAGGAAGGAACCCTGTTAATTTTTCTAACTTTGTCTTGCAACTGACTAGAATTACAAATTTATAGGGAAAGTAAAATGACTATGCAGCTTGTGACTGGTAGCCGGAATGGTAGCTGGAAGAGCATGATGGAGCACATGGGTGCTGTCTGCTACTTTCGGGTAATTGACTAAAAGTGATGGAATCTTTTGACTATTGTTGAGCAGATTGATTGATGAATAGTGAATCACTTTACTTTCGGTGGCATGTGGCTGATGGAAATCAATATATAGACAAAATAGCAGATTTTCTCAAAAGATGAGTAGAGAATGAAGCTATAATGCATATATATAGAATCCAATGTTGACTGGTTGAATAATTGACTAGGCATATGGGTCTTGAGCATCTTGAAATTCAGGTCCATATGGATTTTGAAGTAATTCTTCTGTCAGTTCTAGGTCAACAACTTTGCCCTCTATACCTAATCAAGGTCTAGTAATAAATGAAGACGATGTAGAAATACAAAATGATAAAATTGATTTAAGTTGGAATATACCACATTTACCAATCAAAGAAATTTATAAAACTACTTTTATACAAAATACATTTAATGTTAATCTCCATGTTAAAACTTTAGAACAAGTCTATGCTTTAGAAAAACCTAGAGAAACATGTCAATTATTTGATGCTAATACTATTAAACGTCACTTGAAAACTGGTCATAATTTTATTCATTTAGGGTTAATTCAAGTTGGAATCAAACCATTAACACAACAAGGTAAAAATACTTCTGTTTTACTATACTTACGAGATGCTCGTTTTCTTGACTATAATGATAGCTTAATGGGTATGATGGAAACTGGTCTTCACAAAGGACCCGTCTATTTTAATTGTTTTCCTGATTTTACTCTTAGTCTTAGAGACCCTCATATATTAGATGCTTTAGCTCTAAATATTCAATTACATGACTCATTTACGAATATGAAAGAAAAGGTTCATAATATTGCTTTAATTTATCGTGTTCATTACAAATGTATTAAAACCAATTTAAATGTTCAAGCCTTACATAAAAGTCTTAAAGACAAAACTTTTCTAATCCAAAGTAGTAATAATGATACTAATATAAATATTACTCAAATGATTGAATGAAAAAAATATTACTCTCCCCGACCAATGGGTTACAGTTAATGAAAATTACAAACATAATCAAAGATAATCTACTTGTCGAGATATTCAAGATATACAACAATTTATTGATGGATCTGTTAGGATTAAATTTAATCGATCTCAATCTTCTCGTCATAGTACTTCTAGTATACCTACTGATACTGAAACTGAAGATGAAATATTTAATACACCTTTGTTTAGGAAAAATAGTCAAATTCATATTGGTCAAACTTCCCATAGTAAAATGAAAGGCGTAGATAACTCCACTACTTCTCAAATTAGTAAACCTGTTTATTCAACACACACATATTTACCTGAAGATGACACTGAATCTCAAGATTCCCCAACCCAAACTGATTTCGAGGTTATACCTCCAATTAATCCTCAATTAATGACTATTAGTAAACCTTTTGCTCCCGATCTTGATCAATTACACATTGAATTTAAATCTAAAATTAATAAAATCAAACGTCATGCTTATCGAATTAAATATAATTCTAATCAACAATCCATAATCACTCGAAAATGGTACAAATTTATGACTGGACATAATATTGAAATTCATGTCTTTGAATATTTGGAAGATCATTACAAAGAAGTTAAAACAATCACAAAACATAAATGAAACACTTCTTCTAATACTACTGTTCGTTATAGTCACCCTCCTTTATCCACTATACTCATTGAACATCAAGGATCTACTATACAGGCCTCTCCCTTTAAGTTTAATAGCACTGACCCTGAAATTAAAAAAGTTAGTGAACAAAATAATTATACAAATCAATGTTTAAAAACAATTGGTAAACAATTAGATAAGATAGAAACCAACTTAGAAGATTATTCAGCTAATCATACCTCTTCTAGTAAACAAACTTTAGACCAACCACTATTAAATTTACCTAGTAATCGATCTAAACGAGACAGTCTAATAACTAAAGATAATTCTACTATCAAAGTTATAGAACAATTATTTTCTAAATTAACTAATGAACAGGCTTCTCCTTCTACTGAAAAAGGTCTCACTATTTTAAATCAACAACCTACTCTAGAACCTATTTCTACTCAATCAGAAACTGATACAACCGATAATGAAATTAATATCTTAGCCGAACAATTTCAATCGACTAATCTTAATAAACTTCATTATCCTAAACCAACTCCAACCACTTGTAGACACCCCATTTTTGACTGTCCTCAAGACTTGAATGTCATCGTTTGAACACTCGATGATCATCCATGCTCGTGTTCGTTTTGAGTTCCCAAAGGTCTCGGCCACGTGCCTTGCCTTAAGACCTCTCAGCTTGTCTGTTTTGTGCTTGGTTGTGGACCAAAGACTTGTGGTTTTGCTTCTGAGGAAAGGTGGTTGCTTATCGGCCATCCTTACAACCCATCGGCCAAGGCTTGGTGCCATCGGCCTTGTTTTCTTGCCATCGGCCATAAGTGGTGGCCGATCGGCACTCTTTTTGGTCGATCGACCATATCTTGTGGCCGAGAACTTTCTATCTGCTTCTTCAGATATTTTTGTGCCAGCTGGTGAACACAATTCTCATCCTCCATACACCTGTATGGAGGGATTGAATCAAGACTCAAGCTTGTTCAACAAGCTTGAGAATTGAATTTCTATAAGAAGGGAGACCCCTCTCCCTTTCCAGAGGTTCTAAAAAGTTGATATAGAAGTAATATATCTCTCTCTATACATTTTCTCTCTCTCTAGATATTTGCCTTTGTTTGTGCTCAAAAGTGTAATTTCTTCACACTATTGCACACAAACACACACTAGAACACCATCATTTTGTTGATGAGGTACTTAGGAGCTGATGTTAGTGTTTTTGGATTGGTTTAAGCTCAGAAAAGCTGCTGGAGTTGTGGTTTTGAAGGTGTTCTTCAAGGGTGAGTCAACTAGCCTTTAAACCATTGTTTTGGTTTAAACTTTTGGACCTATTTGCATGCTGATTTAATCTTAACTTTCTACTGAAAAAAGTTCTAATTTTTCATGCTTGTAATGTTTGTTTAAGGTAACTTTTGTGTTGGGGGTTTTCTACCCCCTCTTAGGCCTTGTTTGGTCTTGTTCTTGTGCCTTCCTTTTAAGCTATTGGGACCACCTTGTTTTGACCTTCTCACCACTAAAATCCAGACGATTTTCAGTGGTGGAAAGGTGGTTTTGGAGTCTTAAATAGGAGAGGGACACCCCCCTCTCCTTGTGTCTTGTATGCTTGTATAGATGGCTCATCAAAGTAGTATGTTTGTCTAGCATGTTTTGGTTCCATTTCAGCAAGTTTTTGGTGTTATTATAGCATGCCTCACCTCTGTTTTAGGTTGGTTTGATAGCATCTTGCATGCTTCACATACTTATAGTGCAATCTTGCATGCTAGCATAACATGCATCATGTGTTTGGACCATCATTCTTGCATGTTTTGGCTCAACTTCAAGAAGCTTTTAGCCTTGTTTTACCATGATTAAACTCTAATTTGTGTTGTTTTGATCATGCATGCATTGCTTTGTATAGCCATGGTTCAATCTAGCTTGTTAGCTTTGTGTATCAAGTCCACTAGCATGCATTGCTTAGGCTACTTTCATGATTTGGCATCATTTGTTGTGTAATTTCAAAGCATGTTTCATTTCCATGCCCTTAAATTTGTCACCCTTTCAATGCTTTGAAGAGTTGGTGTTTTATGTCTTAAGAATGGGTCATTGTACATGCTACCATGTTTAGGACTTTGGGCTACCATATCAGTGTGTATTTGGTCTTATTTTACCATAATATAGCTCTGATTTTTGTTGTTGGAGTCACCTCGTGCTTGGTCTTGGTGGGTGTAGTGTAATCCTTCCTTTTGGCCTTGTATGCATCATGCCTTATGCCCTTCATGTTGGCTTGTTTTGGCTTTGCTCCATGCATGTTTTAGACTCATTTTGGCATAATCTAGAACTGTTTTGGGTTGTACTTGCCATATGCTTCATGTTTTGTATAGGTATGGTGTAAGTCCTTTTTGCTAGCTTCAAGCTTTGAGCCTCCTAACATGCCATACTTGTATTGATTGGTTGGTTTGGCACCATTTCATACACCATTTCAGAGCATGTAGTGTTGTCACATGTCCATGCTTCTCACCCTTTAAGTGCTCTTGAGAGTTATCCTCTTATGCCTTAATTCTTGAGCCATTTTGCATGCATGCTTGTTTTGCATTTCATGCATTCATTTCAACATTTTGGCCACTGTTTTGGGCATGGCTGAGGTCTGTCCATATCCGGTTTAAGTCCATCTTGCATGCTTGTTTGCATTACATGATGTTTGCATACTTGTTATTTACATGATTGTTGCCATGCTCATGTTGCATTGGTTTTGCTTGCATGCTTAGGTTGCATTGCATCAAGCTTGCATGCTCATGTTGCATTACGTTGTTCACATGCCATTAGTATCACTAAGTCAATCATGTTGCATTGCATGGTACTTGCATTCTCATGTTGCATTACATTGTTCACATGCCATTAGCTTTGTTAAGTTGACTTGCATTGCATTGTGTTTGGTTTGGGTGTTAAGCCAAACACGAGAAACGAGGGACGTTTTATACTTGAAGTGATGAAACGTGCCTCAATTCTCGGTCGCTGACACTTTTGATCAAACATGATAGAGTTTAAGGCAATTACATGTTTTTGTGCATTCATTTGGCATTGATTTGTGCAACTCGGCTTCTTTGGCCATCATGCATCGAAATGTGTGACTGATGGCTTGAGAGCCAAGAACTACACACCTTTGAGCCTTAGACATGATAAGGGGTGTAGTTGCACACACATTTTCGTGCAAATACATTATCATGCCTCTGTTTGTACTCTGCTACAGCAAAAAGGACAGTTTGCAGGAAGAGATGGCCGATCGGCTATCTAGTGTGCCGATCGGCTAGAAATCATTGGCCGATGGCCTCAAAATTGGTCGATGACCATCATTCTTTGGCCGATGACCTCTCAGCATGTCCATGAGATGGATTAGAAGAGTTTTGGAGATTGGCACAATTTTCAGAAGTCAAAAACAGTGCAAGCAGAGGCAACATGAGGCATGGTAACGGATTTTCGGGAGGACGCGACTGAGCATGCATCATTCATCATCCCGAGGCAGTGCTGTGGCAGCCCTTTTATTTTCTTATTTAGTTGGTTTCATAGCTTAATTAATTTGTTTAATTAGTTAAGAGTTTTCTAATAATTAATTAGCTAGAATAGTTAGTTAATTAGTCGGTTTGTATTATTTATTCGGACCCCCCTCCGAGAGGGCAATGTTGTAATAAGCGTGCGTGTGTGTGATACATGTCTTCTAACCCCACGTCTTTCTCCCTTTTATTTACCAGCTTTTGATGGTTAGATTATGGCATATTTCAATTAGCATTCTTATGTTTGCATGCGTACATCCGTCCCTTTGTCTTGCATTCACCGGGCTTGGCGTATTATACAAACCGCATTGTATTTCAATTCTTACTTGAATACGTGTTCAACAGCATGTTATCAAGTTGCATCTCATATGCCATCTTAGAATAGCCGAGCCTATTTCTAGTTGCATTTTGCATGTGTTGCATTAGCCATCTTAACATAGCTAGGATCATGCATTGATTTACTAACTAGCTTTTGTTTTGGCTCGAAGTACACTATAAGTGTTTATGCTTTAGCGTGTTGCATGAGTGTGAGTGTTGCCATGATAACATACTTGCCATGAGGCTACTTGCTTAAATGATATAACTACATGAATGCCTGTGGATGAATGTTGGATTACTTGAATTGGAACAATTCATCGAAATGCAAGTTTTAAGCCCACTTGAGGTGGCAAAATCATGTTTTCTAAGCCTACTTAAAGGTGGCAAAATTCACGTCTTAGCCTACTTACGAGTAGCACCTTCAAACCATTTTCAAGCAAACAAACATGAGATGTTTTGTTCCAACTTAGGCGATCTAGTCTATACTTGTATGCTGTGCGCATCACATAGTAATTCTAGGCTAATAAACTGGAATAAGAACACATGTGTTTTCAAAAACAATATATCATGTTAGTAAAGGCCGATCTTTGATCGGGCGAGCGGGGGTACTCATTGCATGACCTTCCCCTCTCGTACCCAAGTTTCCGAGCTGAGGCAACTTTGGTGATGACGGACACGTGGCCTTAGGCACGAGTTAGGGTTTCCTAAATTTTCCAAAACAAAACATTTAGGTGGCGACTCTGTATTTAGCAAAGCAGTCCATGTTTGGCACTTCTTTATTAAAATTAGTTTTCCAAAATAATTTGCCGGATTTGAACTCTTTGGTGATCTATCGGTCTTGCATTGCACTTTGCGAGATTAGATTCAGAACCGTGACATTGAGTCTGAATTGTAGTAGCCTAAGAACAAAACGGATTTCGCACCTTCGCGCGCAGAGCCAGGACATTCGGGCACGTCTACAGTTTCTGGCGACTCTACTGAGGATTTAGAGAACTTGACTCAAATTCATGATATGTTGTTTTGATTACACTTATGTGTCTCTTTGCATTGCATTTGCATTGGTGCACCTAGGATACCGTGTTTGCCGTATGCTATTCTTGAACGGTTTGCCGAAGGCTTGCTTTGAGAAGCGTGCCATAAGACTGACCAGTTGTGGGCTCTGCCACGACGGGAACACAAACCCCGATTTTTACCGGGGCACCCCTTTTGACCATTCGACCTAGTGCATATTGGAAACTGTAGTGACCATTCCAAGTTAGGACAGGTTGCTTACCCGATTATAGGTTGTTTGAAACCGCTGCATGCGTAGTGAAACCCTAGCTCCTGACAAAATAGGGCAGGGAAACTCTACCCCTCCATAGGAGTGTTTTGGCTCTCACTTGCTTGCTATATGCTTTTAGAGTTCGTCTCTACAGGAATGCATGTATCAATTTGCAAGTCTGGGTATTAGGCCTGCGGGCATCAGTATTCGAAGAATCAGTTTTACCTGAGGGTATCATATCTGGGGCAGTGATTTGGGAACAGTGATCAGTGGTTGAGAACAGTTCTTTCAGCTTGTATTTGTCAACTGTGTGTTGTCTATATTTAAGCTGTTATGCTGTCCGTTTTTCTGTTCTTTGTTTCCTTATTTTGCTTTATTTATCTTTTTGCAAGGTAGTTTAGCACCATTGCTTCTGACCAGACAGATATTCCCCAAGCACTCTGGGTTAGAGGTCGTAGACTTAATCGATCTGAGGATCTGATAGACGGACAAGCAGTGTTCCTTTCTTTACCCCCGATTACTAGACGGAGGTCAAAAAGGCGCAGTGTATCGGTACAGTGGTTGCCAAATCAGTGGTCCTTGAGTAGTCAGGTTGAGATTTCTGAGTCTATTGCAGAGACAGATATACCGGTAGTTCAGTTAGATCAGGATAATATGGCAGGTTTGGAAGAGATGATACGTCAGCTCCAGGAAAATATGCAAGCCATGCAGCGGGATGCTGCCCGCCAGGCAGAGGTGGCTGTACGTCAAGCAGAAGTAGTGGCCCAACAGGCAGGGCTAATTGCCTAGCTATAGCAGTAAGCCATAGCATCTGCTTCGCACCCACCTCCACCCCCACCTAGAGTTCCGATACTCGGGGATACGGCAAATGTCCAGGAAGATACGGACATCCTAACGAGGCTAGTTCCGCCACCAGTTCTACCGCAGATTTCAAAGTCACCGGCCTTCTCAACGGAAGCACCTATTGAATTTGAGATGGACCCAACCGCTCTAAAGATGAGTAAGCTTGAGAAGCTGTTCAAACGGGTCTAGGGAGTCCGTTCCATTCCGGACATAGAGGATGGATATACCGACTCTGCCGTGACCTTGCCGGACCGATTCAAGATGCCTCACATCGACCGTTTTGACAGGTCTGGGGATCCTATGGTGCATTTGCGGCTGTTCTCGGATATACTAGGGCCAATGGGCCTCTCCAGATTACAGAAGCTTTTCCTGTTTGGCCGGACCTTGTCGGGTATAGCGGCTATTTGGTATGCAAAATTGGAGGACTCTGTCAAGAGGAGTTGGGAGGAGATGGCTGAGGCCTTTGTAGCCCAATACTCCTATAATACTCAGATCGAGGTCACAACTCGCGATCTCGAGACAACTAGGCAAGAGCCGAAGGAGAGCTTCTCCGACTTCGTGACCCGGTGGAGGGCTAAGGCCTCGATGATAACCATCAAGCCGGTCGACAAGGACCAAATACGGATGGTTGTGCGCAACCTCCAACCCAAGCTCATGCAGAAGATGATCGTCCTCCCCCTTCCCACATTTGCAGATCTACACGAGATATGGGTGCAGATCGAGGACGCCATGAAACAGGGCCTCATTGATCATGAAAGAGAGCAGCCCAAGAGGGCATTCAACCGCAGTACAAATGCAGGCACAAGCAGTGCTGCAGCTACCAGGACTTCAGACGTGGGCATGGTCACCACCACCACCCCAAGAACTCTTACAGCTACGCCATTCACCGGTGCGTCCAGAAGTAGCTCACAAACAACCAAGTTTCCACCCCGAGGCCAAAGAACCTTTATCCCGCTGTGAACACATAGTATGTGAAAACATGATAAAATTAGACAATGTATTGAGATCACTGTAAACTATTTCAAGATAAAATGAGTCGATTATTTAGAAGTAATTCTTCAGTCAGTTCTAGGTCAACAACTTTGCCCTCTATACCTAATCAAGGTTTAGTAATAAATGAAGACGATGTAGAAATACAAAATGATAAAATTGATTTAAGTTAGAGTATACCACGTTTACCAATCAAAGAAATTTATAAAACTACTTTTATACAAAATACATTTAATGTTAATATCTATGTTAAAACTTTAGAACAAGTTTATGCTTTAGAAAAACCTAGAGAAACATGTCAATTATTTGATGCAAATACTATTAAACGTCATTTGAAAACTGGTCATAATTTTATTCATTTAGGGTTAATTCAAGTTGGAATCAAACCATTAACACAACAAGGTAAAAATACTTCTGTTTTACTATGCTTACGAGATGCTCGTTTTCTTGATTATAATGATAGCTTAATGGGTATGATGGAAACTGGTCTTCACAAAGGACCCGTCCATTTTAATTGTTTTCCTGATTTCACTCTTAGTCTTAGAGACCCTCATACATTAGATGCTTTAACTCTAAATATTCAATTACATGGCTCATTTACGAATATGAAAGAAAAGATTCATAATATTGCTTTAATTTATCGTGTTCATTACAAATGTATTAAAACCAATTTAAATGTTCAAGCCTTACATAAAAGTCCTAAAGACAAAACTTTACTAATCCAAAGTAGTAATAATAATACTAATATAAATATTCCTCAAATGACTGAATGGAAAAATATTACTCTCCCCGACCAATGGGTTACAGTTAATGAAAATTACAAACATAATCAAAGACAATCTACTTGTCAAGATATTCAAGATATACAACAATTTATTGATGGATCTGTTAGGATTAAATTTAACCGATCTCAATCTTCTCGTCATAGTACTTCTAGTATACCTACTGATACTGAAACTAAAAAAGAAATATTTAATACACCTTTGTTTAGAAAAAATAGTCAAATTCATATTGGTCAAACTTCCCATAGTAAAATGAAAGGCGTAGATAACTCTACCACTTCTCAAATTAGTAAACCTGTTTATTCAACCCACACACATTTACCTGAAGATGACACTGAATCTCAAGATTTCCCAACCCAAACTGATTTCGAGGTTATACCTCCATTAGAAGAGACGGAAGCAGGAACAAGTAGAAGGAAACAACACTAAATAAAACTTTAAAAACAATTAAAACTTACAATTGTTTAATAGAAGTAACTTTAAAAACAATTAAAACTTACAATTGTTTAATAGAAGTAGCTGCAGAGAATTGCTTTGAAATACATAGGAAGGATATTACAGAGATAGTTATAGAGATAGTTATTTTTGAGGAAGGAACCCTCTCAATTTTTCTAACTCTGTCTTGCAACTGACTAGAATTACAAATTTATAGGCGAAGTAAAATGACTATGCAGCTTGTGACTGGTAGCTGGAATGGTAGCTGGAAGAGCATGATGGAGCACATGGGTGCTGTCTGCTACTTTCGGCTAATTGACTAAAAGTGATGGAATCTTTTGACTATTGTTGAGCAGATTGATTGATGAATAGTGAATCACTTTACTTTAGGTGGCATGTGATTGATGGGTAGAGAGTGAAGCTATAATGCATATATATAGAATCCAATGTTGACTGGTTGAATAATTGACTAGGCATATGGGTCCTGAGCATCTTGAAATTTGGGTCTATATGGATTTTGAGTAGTTGAACCTTCATAAGAGTTTGAACCATCTTCTGAACTGCTGTTATCCGAGTCTGACTTGGCTTGGGCCATAAAGAGACGAGCCATTTGGAGGAGCTCATCTTTGGATGACTTGGACTTGAGCTTAACCTTTGATTTGGATTTTTCCTTTGATTTGGGCTGATCAGTACTGGGCTTTGCTGACTTGGATTTAATCTTTGATTTGGATGACTTGGGCTTGGAAGAATTGGAGCAGCTGGGTTGGCTTCCTTGTGTTAATGGAGCAGCTGGGTTCTGCTGAGTTTTAATCATGGCAGGTGTAGGGGCATGAATGTTGATTGGGAATTCAGTTTGAACAATTTCAACAATGCGTGGAATCTTGAAATTATCCCACCATTTAACCATGTGTTGCTGGTAAATAACATCATCAGAAATACCATATTGCTATTTGAATATCCAAGGGATTTTGTATTTGGATATAAAAATAAGCAATGGAGGGAATTTCCTTTGCTATGGAGTGAATGAGAAAACAGTTGAAAAATAGTTAACTTGTTCCATAATGACTGATGGGAAGATTTCTGAAATGGCTCCATACTGAGTCCACCATCGCAAAAACCAAGTAGGTAATTCAGATTTGAACTTTTGATCAAACTAGAGAAACCATTAGTGACTATTTGACTCATTTTGATACAAGAGAACTTTGAACCAAGCATCAATGTAATCATAGTAATTATCTTGAATTGAATGATCAGGCAAATCTCTTAGTTGGTAAGGAGAACCCCAATCATTCAGAGAAACAAAGTTGTGAATATAGAGTGAATGGTACACAATTTTACTTCTGTAAGTGCGATGATAAATTGGTTTAATCACAATTGACTGATGGTTGAACAGGATGTCTTTATAGAAAGTAATGGTTTTTTCTGGATGGAGAGGAATAAAATACCATCCATGAGGGAAATAAGATTTAACTAAATCATGAACAGTATGACTCTTTGGGTGACTAGGTTCTTTGAAAAAGAGATTAGTAGTGGTAGATTTAACATAATCAGATCGAGCTGATTTAATAGGGTTAGACGGGTATAGAGTGACCGCTTGGCTAGAGGAAGCAAAAGGATCAGTAGCCAAAGCAGATGTGTAACTAGGTTTAGGAATGTTACCAAGAATTTGGTAACGGTTAACCAATTCAGCAGGATGGTATTTGGTGACTAACTCCAATGGAGGAGGAACAAAAGGTTGACTAGATGGGACCAATGCTTTGGAAGGAGGCCTTGAACGAGACATCTGTGAATCAATGAAGTAAATAAATTAGCATCCACTGAGGATATCTAATTGATCAGTATGTTCATGTAAGCAGTTAATATAATGAGCAAGTTGTTGACGTTGAGCTTTAATCCTGTGAAACTGGATGTATTGAGCACGTTTAGTGGGTGTATGGGTTGACTTGAGTAAAGTAAAGCGAGAAGCAGTATGTTTAACAAGGGATTTATAGTGTTTAATTTGGTGTTTATGGTAAGAAATAGAGGGAAATGGCATGATTATCCACCCTATAAAATTCTAGGGTAAGAAAATCAGGAATAGAATTTTGACAACCAGGTATATATTCAATACCAAAATAAAAAAATACTTAATATAGATTGCCATCGGGCAAAAATTTGCTTACTAGCAAGATTTTGAACATCTTTTTCTAAAACATATTTAGCAGATTTGCAATCAACACGAAATAAAAACTTTTGATTTAAAATATCATCTTCAAATTTACTAATACATAAAACAGTAGATAAAATTTCTTGTTTAATAATACTATAATTCTTTTGTGCTTTATTCCAGACACCAGAATGAAATTGAACAGTTTGTTCAGATGACTAAGGAGTGACTTTCTGGAGAAAGATACCACCATAACCAATATCAGAAACATCAGTTTGAATAACTTTAAAGGAATTGTCAGTAGGAATACCAAGACAAGGAAGAGACTTGACATATTGTTTAACTTGTTTAACAATAGTAGTATGAGTAGGAGACCAAGGGGGAGGATTGTTCTTTAATCGATCAAATAAGGGTTGACAAGTTTTCCTAAGGTCCTTATAAAATTCAGCAATATAATTAAGTGATCCTAGAAAACATTGTAACTGGGTTTTCTCTAGAATTTCATCAGGAAATTTAGAAGCAAATTCAATAGAGCGACTAATTGGTAGAATTGTATTCTGGTGAATATTATATCCTAAAAATCTGACTTTAGTTTGGAACAATTTAATCTTAGAAGCAGATATGACTAGACCATGACTTTTAATAGTATAAAAGAAAGCAGTAAGATGTTTCCAATGTTCACTAATTGATTTTGAAAAAATGAGAATATCATCTATATAAACCATGGAAAAATGACTAAATGGATTAAAAATATCATTCATTATATTTTGAAATTCACTAGGTGAATTTTTTAATTTAAAAGGCATGACATTCCATTCATAGTGACCAAAGGGTGTAGTAAAAGCAGTTTTATATCGGTCGTTAGGATGAACTTGGATTTGCCAAAATCCACTTTTTAAATCAAATTTACTAAAAATGACAGCTTGACTAAGTCTTTTGATTAAGTCTTTTTTATTAGGAATTGGATATTTAATCTATTCTAAAACTTTATTTAATGGTTTATAGTTAATAATTAGGCGAGGGACACCTCGTTCTAATTCAGCATTTTTGTTAACATAAAAGGCAGGGCAAGACCAAGGTGATTTACTATGACTAATAATCTTATTTTGTAATAATTCATTGATTTGTTTTTTACACATTTCAACTAATTCATGATTCATTTGAATAGGTCTAGATTTAGTAGGAATTTGTCGTTCATTAAAATTTTCAATATATGGAAGTGTAACTACATGTTTTTTCCTATGCCAGAAGGCAGTGGGAAGAGTTGAACAAACAGTTGTTTCTAATTTTAATTTAAATTCTTCAATTTGAGATATAAGAATTGGGTCAGCTAATTGTTGGTCAATTCTTTTGTAATTAATTTCTTCTTTAAGAAATCTTAACTGACGAGTTAATCTATTAATAATTTGAAAAATAGAATAATCTTTTAATTGATGTAATTCAAGAGTTTCAGGGGGAGATAAAAATTTAAAAGTAACGGTTTGGCCAAGGGCTTGAGTAGTTATTCCTTGATTGGAAGTAGTAAAGGGATATAGCAAAAATATAAATGGTGTTCCTAAAATAACTTTATTAGTCATATTTCGGACTAAAACAAAAGATGTTTTAAAACAAACATTATTCTGGCAAATATGAACTTTTGGTAATTTATATTTAATATGCATTTGACTACCGTTAGCAGAAGTTAATTTTTCACTAGTTTTTTCGTAATATTTAGTAAGGATTAATCCTTCTTGAATACAATTAAGATCAGCACCAATATCAATAAGAGCAATAACTTCTAATTCAAAATCATTAATTACTAGTGTAATTTTGGAGTACCACTTTTGAATATGTATTTTATTGAGAAGATTTAATCTTTTGTTTTCAGAGGAATGAGTGGATTGATTATCAAATAAAAGATTATTAGGATTAGTATGTTCAGGTTCATTATCAGATTCTTCTCGGGAAATGGCATCATTAGCTTGGAAATTATCTAAATTTTTATTAATTTTTAAAACAATAATCTCATCTTCTAATAATTTATCTTTATTTTGTAAATCTTTGATTAAATGTTTGATTTGATTAATTTCTTGTTGTAAATCTTGGAGAGTAACTTCTTTTGATTTATTCCTAAATCTTTCTAAGGTTTTAGATAGACTAATAATTGTTTGTCAGGTTTCAATTTCTTATCAGTTAATAAAGATTTTAATTTAGCAGCATATTTCTGTTTTAATTCTGGATCTTCTAATCTACTAATTAATTCAATAAGAGAGGTTTCTTCTTGATTCTGTTTAGTAAGAATAGTAATTTGTTTAACTGGTTTACAACAAATATCATTACATCCTAATTCAATATCATTATTAGAATCATCACTAAGTGAATGATAATCAGATGAGGTATTAGGATTATTAGAAGAAGAATTACTAGCAGATTGGTTTAATTGGAAAATTTCAAATAATTGATTCTTGGATTCATCATTAATGTGGAGTTGATTAACCTTTTCTTTTAATTTTTGTTTTTTTTTACATTTATTAGAATAATGACTTTTTTTGCCATAATTATAACAAGTAATATCTTTAGTAGACTTTGATTTTGGGTGTGATTTCTTATAATATTTCTTTTTAGGTTTAGTATAAAATTTATTAGTAGATTTGGAAGGTGAATAATTCTTTCTATATTTAGTAGAATATTTTGAAGACTTATGTTTATTGTATTTATGTTTTTTACAGCGAGAAGGTGCTACTGGGGGTAAACCATATTGTTCGCAAAAGTTACCTAATTCATATTTAGCTTTATATTTATCTTTAGCAGCTTTTTGACTAAGTTTAAGATCAATACACATTTTTAAACCTTCTTTTTGAATAGTACTAATAATATCAGCATAAGTTAAATTATCATATTCAATAACACCTGTAGGTGGACTAAGTACATCTCTGATTTTATGAGCAAAAAGACTGAGTAATCCATTTATAAATTTTTCTTTCCAAAAGGATTTAGTGCAATCTTCTCTTAACATAACTCTAGAGGTAAAAATATCTTTATACCATCGAAAATCACTTAATGTAGGGCAAGTAAGATTACTAAGTTGATCATGTATGCGAGAATAAATATTAGTAGGGGTATCTATGAAATGTCGGACTATGGTATAGATTAAAGTATTAATACCATCAGGTATATAGTAGACAATATTTTCATCAAATATAGGTAAATCATTTTCATCTTTTTGACTTGCGTGCAAAATGGATTCTCTTTGTTCGTCAGTAAGATGTTTTTCCCACCAAGATTTGAGCATACCAGTAAAACCAGAGGTTATTAATGAGACAATTTCAGGTTGAGTATAATCAGGGTAATTACCAAGATAACTATTTGCAACCATAGATAAATGATTTAATTTTTGAAGGATTTGGTCTTCACTAAGACCATCGATATTCCATTCATATAACTTTTTAGCAAATACAGAAAATTGATTACTAAGATTAGTCTCTTCATATTGGAGATCAGGTGGTGTGGGTCGAGAATACCAATTTTTTGTAAGAGTGGTTGGAGTTGGTTTAAAGATGTTTTTACCTCTAGAGTTATGTTAAGAGAAGATTGTACTAAAATATATATTATATTTATTTATGTTTTAATTATGTTGTATTTGTATTATATAATATAATAACTATTAGGTTATAAACTAAAGAAAAGAAAAGAGAAGTGCTGTGTGCGGCAGCAAGCCGAGAGAGAGAGAGAGAGAGAGAGAGAGAGAGAGAGAGTAATCAAGAAAAAGAGAGGGTTTGCGGATGTGTGTGTGAGAAAGAGGAAAGGGGAGAAGAAAAGTTTAGGGTTTTATTTTGAGGGTTTCATTAATTGTTTAAGTGATTCTTTGATCTTCAAAAAAAAAAAAATTGTGAATAAAAAACCCACTTCCCTTTATTTATGTTTAATTCGTTATTTTTATTTATTTGATGTTGAATTGATTTTGAATTTATATGAAGATGATGGATTGATTTTAATAGTTTTGGTTAGTTATGTATGCAAGGTTTAGGGTTTTTTTTTTATGTATTTATTTTATGGTTATAATCATACTCATGATTATATGAAATTGAAATAAACTTAGAATCCATAGATATTGGTTAGATGATGGATTGATTCGTTGTTTTTATTTGTTTATTTATTTGATTTTGTATTTGCATCTAGATGATGGATTGATTTCATTATTTTGTTAGACGTGTATGTAAGATTTAGGGTTTTTATATGTATTTATTTTATGATTGTAATCATACTCATGAATTTATGAAATTAAGATAAAATTGGAACTCATAGATAAATTCTTTATACTCCACCATGACCCCCTGGATTGTTATTTTATTTGAGTGTTGGTGAGAAACAGTGTATAAAAAAAAAGTGAGGATTATGAGATTTATTTGAATTCCTTAGGCTTGGCATTGTTATGTTTGTTCTCATGAGTGAGATGTTTTGTATATGTATATTGTTGCCTCGTTTTCAAGAGTAGACGAGTGCTTTGATTTACGCGCATACGTATATGCTAACCACCCGGGGAGTGTGGGTCAAACTTGGGACGATATCCCTGTGCAAGTTTGGCTTCAGAGCGGTGTTAGGTATACGGGAAGCACATGGAATATATGTGCAGGCTGGAAGTGGAGGCCGAAGTGGTGGAGTTAAGGTACAAAGAATTAAATATGAGTTTATTGTTATAGTGTGAATTGTATTGATTTGTACATCTTGAAAAATAGTAAACGACCTCGATAAATTATGAAATTTGAGCAGAGGCATGAATATGTGATTCTAGAGAACTTTTGTGTTTTAACTTTTTATTAAAAAGATTGATTAGAATTTATAATCGGATGATCTTGGTTACAGTAGTTTTGATTCATTTCAGTAATGCAGATTTTAAAGGCTGTTTTAACCTACAGAACGAGCTCATTTTTATTGGTTTCGCGTAAACTGAAGTAAAATATTATTCTGAACACTTTTTTTG
This sequence comes from Camellia sinensis, assembly GCF_055761805.1. Taxonomy (NCBI): domain Eukaryota; kingdom Viridiplantae; phylum Streptophyta; class Magnoliopsida; order Ericales; family Theaceae; genus Camellia; species Camellia sinensis. Next base: position 167,954,523 of record NC_138970.1, read on the forward strand.
TTCTGAACTTTTTCGAAAAAATTCATCTTAGGGTAGTTTCTTTTCGTTTTCAACTTCAGTTTTTCGGTTGAATTCCGTCTAGGTTCTTCTATCAAGTTTTTCTCTCAACCTGTTCAGTTTCTATTAAATTCGTTTGTGATACCTTTTACGAAATTTGATTATGTACAAATTTTATTCTTTGAGTTTTGGTCAATTCGAATTATTTAAGTATGAAACGGTACATTTTTATACTTCTTCAGCAAGTTACTTATGATTAAATTATACTAACTTTATTTTTTTTTTGTAGGATAGGGGGGTCTTACTAACTTTTATGCAAGGCTGACCCAACATATTTTTATTTCTATTTTGTTTATTTTATACTTAATCTATATTTCGTTGTGTACGGACAAGAAACTAAATGCCACCGTATCTCGGGAAACTACCCATGCATCTCGGTGCGGATGGAACTACTTGTCTTATTCTGTAACAAGAATTAAATGCATTTTTGTTTGTGTCTAGTGGTCATGTGGGAGTTAATTCTTGTACTCATACCAGTATACCTCTATACTGACCCATGTTGTTTCTTGGTAACTCGAGTGCGTTCTATTTAAGCGCAGCCGAGTTTCCTTTGTAACAACTCCGACCCATGATTAGCATTAATTCATGCTTAAGTATGCCTAACAAGTAATTAAGAAGAAATCCTGAGTTAATTACATGTGCATTGCACTATCTTATGTTTATATCTATTTAACGTAGAAAGATCTGTTCATGTTTTGTTTCGATTTGCAAATTGAAGGCCTTATTGGCATCCGATTCAGAAATTGACTTGATTTATGTGCTATTTGGAATTTTTAGAACATTATGGTAGGTTTAATCAAAATTTGATTTAGAACGATTAAATTAGATTAAATTAATGCCCACTTAATTAACCTTAATTAATTATCATTAAGTGAGCCTATATAAGGCTTCTTATATGCCTTCACCATTTTTTTTTCTTTTCATTTTTGAATACATTTGAGCTCACACACACACAAGCAAAAACGTGGGAGAGAGAGAGAGAGAGAGATAGATAGAAGAAAAATTGGGAGCAAAAGTTGGGATATGGGAGAATTGCTAGGAATTATTGGAGATTTGCAAAGAATTTGAGAATTGAAGCTTCCTCACTTGTGTAATCTAGACTCTACGTAAGAGTTGTAGTCTTTGGCCTTGTAATGTAGTTGAATAATGTATGAAAACAAGTGAATTAGATGAATTCATGTAAGGATTGAGCAAGAATTGAAGAAAGATAAGTCATTCCATACATGCATGCATATTTATAGCATTTTGACGTTGTTTTCAAAGATTTTCTCCATGCATGTTGTAATTCTATCATAAGTTGAAGAATTCATAACATTTCTCATCAATGGATCACATTTGATCATGTTTTAGAAGCCATAAACTCAAGTGAACACATGCATGTCATGTTCATACCATGTTTTTACATTTCAAGTTGAATTGTTGCATGTTTGACATAGTTTTAGGCCTTGATTTCATGAAATGATCTTCAAACTATAATATTTTACAAGTTCCTAGACGTTCTCCAGAATTTTGGCCCAAGAAGATGAGTTTTGGGGTGTAGAATTCGAGCTTGGAGCTGGGGAGTACAATTTGGAAATTTTAGATTTTGCACTTCCGCTCGAGCATTGAATTCTACGCTCGAGCGGCGACCATGTAATCTCGCACTTCCGCTCGAGCGACCAGAAGCCTGCTCGAGCATGAAATGCATGCTCCCAGAAGTTCATGTGTTTTTACAGATCGCTTGAGTGACGAAAGTCACGCTCGAGCGAAGGTTTAAGTCTCACGCTCGAGCGGGAATCGAGCGTCCGTCAAGTGAGAAAATCAAGCAACCAGTACTTTTTCAAAGTTTGCAGACCGCTCGAGCGAAGGAAGCTGCGCTCGAGTAGAGCCTCACATTTTGCATGTACACTCGAGCAAGGAAAGCCACGCTCGAGCGTAGACCCTATTTTCAGCAAGTTTTGAAAAAATATTTTTAAGTACATTTTTGCATCTTCATTCCATTCTAGGCATTCTTAGGCTAAGATTAAGACACTATGATTAGGATCAAGGCTAGAAACACACTAAGAACAAATGAAATAAGTCATGTACAATCCAGGCGTGTATTCCAATGTATGAATATGTCATGTTATGTAGGTCACACACCTCAAGTTAAGTGAATAGCCTACTCTACTCGTCTCTTTAGAGCCACCGGTTATCTGTGAGTAATAACTTAGTAAAGCTATGTTAAAGTTAAATTATTTTCTGTATATGGAATAAGATCTGTTCTACGAAATGCTATGTTTTGTATTATGAATGATTATCCAACTCTAATAAATATTTGTGGTATTTATGTTGTGATTCAAGAATGCTATCTGTACCCGGACTGGAGGTTCCTTAATGAAACTGGCAAGTTATCTGTACCTAGCTGGAGGTTCCTTTATGGAACTGACAAGTTATCCGTACCTAGTCCGGAGGTTCCTTTATGGAACTGACAAGTTATCTGTACCTGACTGGAGGTTCCTATATGGAACTGACAAGTTATCTGTACCTAGTCCAGAGGTTCCTTTATGGAACTGGCAAGTTATCCGTACCCGGTCGGAGGTTTTTCTATGGAACTGACAAGTATGATCTATGATGTTTTGTATATACTCTGTTAGCGCTAACGGATGAACTATGAATGATTAAGCATGATTCCTGAATTCTGTATACGCATTGAATGAGAACGCAAATATGAATTGGTTCTATGTACGGACTTAATTATGGAGCGTTATTTATTTAACCCTTTACTCTGTTATTATTCACTAGGCTCCCGCTCACTATTTATATTACGTATGTAGGTGATCAGGCACGTGACCAGGCTCAGAATTGAGGACCTGGAGTTTCAATTTTGACAGCCAGCCTTCATGCCTCCCGAGGAGGTTCCAATTTGAGTCAAACCTCGTGGTTACATTTTGGGGATGTATAAGTTTTTGTTCCTTTTGATTTACGAACAAGTTCTCTGTTGTGTATACATGAAGTGACTTAATTGCTGCATTTTGTTTTGATCACACGTATGGTTATGAAAGTTCGAAGTTATTAGTCTCATATATGTCTTCACAGCTTGTTGGACTACGTATATTTCATGTATTTGCTTCCGCAACCCCTATTTATATGTTATTATGTTAAGAGGCCATCGGTAATCCAAGGATTACTGGCCGGTTACGACACTAAACCTATAGAAGCAGGTTTGGGTCGTGACAATGGTGGTGATGTGGAATAACTATAGTTGTTGGACATGCCATTTGGGCTTCTTTTTGTTTTCTTGAGTTTAGGGTTAATATTAGTTTATGTATTTATTATTCTTTTTTTTTTATGACTTTAGTATTTGGATAATTTGGCATGGCTTGTAATCTTACATTATTTAAGTTATTTTGACTATTTTATTGTTACTTTAATGTTGGAGGTATTGGTTAGTTATGAAATTATGGTGGATGGTTTGGTTAGCGTTTGTTAGTTTTTTTTATCCCTTGTAATCTTTTGAGGATGGAAATTTACTTAAACCGTATGGAGACGAAACGTTTAGAATTTGTTTCACCCCTAGAATTTGGATGATGGAATGTTGATTAGGGTTTAGTCTTAATTTAACATTTAATTGTCCAAATTTTGGGACATGATAGTTACTGTGCGACAAACGAATACCCACTAGACTAAAAGGTAAGTTCTATAGAACGGCTATTAGACCAGCGAAGTTGTATGGGACCGAGTGTTAGGCAACCAAGAAACAAGTAGATAAGATAAGTGTGGCTGAAATGAGGATGCTAAGGTGGATGTGTGGCAAGATTAGACAAGACAAAATTAGAAATGAGTGTATTCGAGAATGGGTAGGAGTAGCACCGATATAAGATAAGTTGAAAGAGAATCGATTGAGATGGTTTGGTCACATTCAACGGAGACCAACAGAGGCAGTAGTGAAGAGATACAATACTGTAACGGTAGATTAGAGTGTTAGGGGATGGGGTAGGCCTAGATTAACGTTGGCTAGCATTGTAAATAGAGATATGGATATATTTAATTTGACTAATGAAATGACCTTTGATAGGGCCACATAGAGAATAAAAATTCATGTAGCCGACCCTATTTGATGGGACTTAAGGTTTGGTTTGGTATGTATTTTAAGTTTTCATTAAAATTTGCATCTTAAAATATTATTTTAAAAAATAAAACTATGTTAATGAGACAATAATTTCTTCAATGGTAAAATAAATTTTATGAAAACTTACATTTTTTAATTTTAGAAGAAAAAATAATAATTAAGAATATTAACCACTCATTAAAGATGTGACGAGCCAGCTTGAAACCTGCCCAGGCTTGCCCTAACCGGGCTCGAGGCCTGCCTAGTCCGATTCCACAGGCTAGACCTTGGGCCATGCTTTTTCTAGCTTGGCCTACCCAACGCCCAATGTTATTTTAGTGGAAAAAATATAAATAATAAATAAATAAATTGTCAGGCCTAGCTCGGTCCCGATCTTAGGTCCAATCCCAGGCTTAAGGCCCAGCTTGAGGCCAGAATTTCCCTAGGGCTTGGGCTTGAGTTAAGATTTTGTGTGAGTAGGTCGACCCAATTTTTGGCGAGAGCTCGCAAGGCCCAATGGCGGGCCAAAATTACACCTCTGTTTGGTTCAAGAGGTGATTAAAGCTTGTTTAATTTGAAAGTTTGTACTAGACTGTTTGGTGCAATTTTTGTTCATACCTTATTAGGTAGAAATAACTTAAATAAACTAGAAGAAACTGATTATTTAAAAGTTAGAAAATAGATTCTTTGAACTTCTGCTTTTTGATTATCGGATTTTAACTTTAAAATAGCTTTACCAAACAGGGCCATTAATAGATATGACAGAAAAAAAAAAAAACTCAACTTAACTAATCACCAACTTTATTTGGATTAGATTTGAATAAGTTCTATACATTATCCCTAATCACAATATTTTTAATCATATAATTTTTTTATTTAAATGAGTAGATATATAAAAACACTTTAGTACAATTTTCTCTTATATTACAATTAAAAAAATTCTAAAATGGACATAAATCAATTTTTCTAAATCAAATTCTTTTCAAAAGTTTCGCTGTATGCCCAGGTTCAATGCGAGGGTTATATATTATTAATAATAAAAATCAGAATGCTTGAATTGTGACAATTTTTTTATATATTATTAATAATAAAAATCAGAATGCTTGAATTGTGACAATTTTTTATTCAAGCTTTGACATGAATTTAATTCAAGTTAGTAAACTTTGTCCCTAGTCCTGATCAATTTAAAATAGCCTTAAGGTTATAAAATTTTAGGAACTTAAATTACTTAAGGCTCTAAAATTTTATGAAATTAAATTACTTAAGTTGGGCCAACCCAAGTTGCACCTCTGCTGGGTCATAGGGTAAAGTAGATAGAGCTATAAATTTTGTGATCTAAAAATTCATGCATTGTTAATAAATATCTTTATCATATATCTCAAAATTCAAAAATAAAAATAAATTTATAATCTAAGAATTCATAAAATATTAATATATATCATTATCATATACATTTAACCATACATAGCACAGATCGAATGTGATCTAAATTCATTTAAAATAATTTTGCCTCAAAATTTAAAACTACTCAATTAATTACCGATTATTATTTCAAAACTTATTACAAAGACTTTTTAGGCCAAGTTTGGAAACTACTTAAAATAGTCAAAAAGTTACTACTAAAAAGTTAATTTTTCTCTCTATTTTTCTCCAAGTCCTCTTAAAAAAACTAAAAAAGCAATTAAAATAATTAATTCTCAAAACAACCCATAATTTACATTCTAATATACAAAAGTTAAATTTAAATGACATTATGAAAATTTTGAACATTTTAAATTTAATTGATAAGCAAAAGTATGTCCCTAACGTTATCTTAATTTTTGGGTGTGGGACCAACATTATCTACTGGAGGTAGTATGTGTGCGGTGCGGGTCGATGCGATTTAGAGATAAAATATAAATTGCATGGCAAGTACGGGATTGACAAAATTGACATTAGAAATTGTCATTTTGTTTATCAAAAACTGACGCAATAACGGTTTTAATTTGACGGTTCGGGTAGATTGGCGGTTTATTTTTAAAAAATATAATTTAAATTACAAAACTTGAATCAAAGATTTTTTTTAAAAAAACTTAATTTATAAATTAACTAAAATAATCAAAATTAAAATAAATGTCCATTCATCTAACACACTGACAAACTAATAAATTAAAAATCCAACCGTTCAATCAAATTATACAATAACAATCTAGGGGAAACCCAATCTTTTGGTTCTTCTATTAAAAAATGCAATAGCATTATCATTAGAGCTTGCATATGCATATATAACATGCTTTTATATCAATGTCAATCTTTGCGAGCAAGTATCCTCTAGAGTTTTTTTTTCCTAAAGTTTTCTAGAGTGGTGCATTGTGTAGTTGAGATTTAATGACAAGTCACATCAATTTTTTAGCATTAAATCTCAACCACACAATACACCACTTTAGGAAACTTTAGAAAAAAAACACTTTAGAGGATCCTTGGTGAATCTTTGCGGCTGCTTTTGTGTTCAATATACTTGTCTAATCAGGTAATTTTGAGGCAAAATTGCTCTGTTTGGGCTATTATATTTTTCAGCAATATTACAAATTAAAAAAAAATTACTTAGAAAATATTCAAATAAATATATTTATAAATCACAATAATTCTAAATAAGATTCACATCTTATTAATTTTAAATGTATATCATATAATTCATTTCGAGATAAAATTTTAGATATATATATATATATATTTTTTTTTGGTGGTTCATAACATTTGTTTGGTGTTTTAGTGGGTGCCACAGTTGGGTCTCCAAAATTTCCAAAGTAGATCTTTTTTAGAATTTTAAATTTTTTTTTTATGTTGAAATTTCTCACCATTTATTTGAGATTTAAAGTAGATTTTTTTTGGTATTTTTTTTTTATCATTCCATATATGTTGAAATTTCTTATTATTTATTTGAGATTATCTCTTTCTCAAAGGGAAGCAGCTCCCCTCAATACTCTATGTTCTCTATACTCCGCAAGATTCTATTTTGTAAGCCCCACGAGGCCTATGACAGTGATCCAAACTGTTCATCTCATAAGCCTCAAATGGAAAAATGCTTATAAAAAATATTAGTTTGATTGGATATTGATAGACATACTAGCTAATCGCATTTTGTTTTATGACATAGTTTTAAACTAATGTTCATTTTATTAAACAAAATACGATAAATTAGTATGTCTATCGGTATTTAATAATTTTTTACATATATTTTTTTTCTTTGATGTTTACGAGATTAGCGGTTCAGATCACTACCGTAAATTCCATGAGGCCCACGAAGTAGAATCTTGAAAGGTATGGAGATGATATAATCTTGGGAGGAGCTGCTCACTTTTCAAATTGTTTTTTTTTTTTTTTAACCTTTCCTCCATTAATGTCTATTTGGTGGTTACTTGTCAGGAATCTTCTACTTTAAAAAGAATAAAAAAAAAAATTAATACATAATAATTTTGCATTTGAAAACAAGTATTTCAAGTATTTTGCTTTTCAAAAATGAAAATAGAAAATAAAAAACAAAAAACTTTTGATTGCACATTTACTTTATTTTTTCAAGTCAAGGTCTTCTCATTCTTTGAATTTTATTTCTTTCAACCTTTTCAAATTTCGTCATAATGATTTGCCAACTACAATGTAGAAATGTTAGGGGAATTTTTTTTGAAACTTCAATTTAGCTCTAAAATTACATCTTCAATATAACTATCAACAAACATGAATAAAAAAAATGGCTAATAATGGACACAGCTCATTGGATTGCTCATAGCAGGAAGGAAAAATTACACTTCCAAGTTCGATGGATACCCATCGGTTATTTTCATCCAACAATTCATGCAAATGTTTCATTATCTGTTTTTAAATTTTTATTTTTACTTTTAATTTTTCAATCTGTTCAGGTATGGCACGGTACCCTGCTAATTTTCTGATCCGACAAAGAGTGATAAAAGAAGAGTCATTTTCAATAAAAGAAAATCCACAAAAGCTAATTGGGTAATAGATCACTCCCCAACTCCAGGCCCTAGTTCATTTTACAAGTAACAGATGCCCAGTAAAAATGGTGGTCATAACAAGTAGGGTTAGCAGCAACAAGAAAATCTCCGCATCAAGCTTCATACTGGAGTGCTCATTGCATCCATACTAACCTCAAAACAAATATATATAGATAAAATAAAAAGGCCAATGATGAAAAAGTTTAAACCACAAATTTGTATTTACGTATCCATCATCAATTTTAGGGGAAACAAAGTACCTACTCTCTATTTGGGCATACAAGTAATGTTTTGAGTCAATAATCTCCAAACACCAGAGCAATGTTACGAGCAATCTAGGATCCAAAAGGCCCAATTAGTTGATGACACAAACTAGAACCTAAATTAAATTTACAATGTAAAAGGTTAACAGTGTCAAGAGTTGGCAGGTGAGCTCCTCGGAGGAGGTAGCAGCCCTTCTCTCTTGGCCATTTCATACAGGGCAATGGCCGTCAGAGCTTTCGCATCGGCTGTTGCACGCCAGAGTTTCTCATAAGCAACTATATGCACCTTGATCAACTCACCTTGTTCACGAAGACCAGTTTCTTTACCTTGCAGCTGAGTGATAATTTCTTTACCCACACGTCTCCTGTATAGAAACAGGCTAATTTCTTCATCACACCCTCCCTAACAATGGCCAAAAAACAACAAATTACTTTTACTGGACTAATAATAATGAGAATATTATTCTGGCAAGAAAATTTGGTAGAGTTGAATGGTTTTTTGTATTCTTTCATAGAACTCCACAGAGAGGAACAAGGTACAACACGGGATTCTGAAGTGCACTAAATAATGAGACACAAATTCTTCAGAAATATATACCATGCTCAACTGAGCTAAATGGTCATATCATATGTAGCTAATAAAAAACACCAGAATTAAAGTGAAAGAAAAAAGTCTGAATTTCATATTTATAATTATCATCCTTTGGACCTTTGGTAATCCGTATTGTTCACCACACCAATTGCCACCTTTTAACACCCACCACTACCAGGGGCAGTGTTACTAGAAAATATTAATACCCTAGTGATTTACATTTTAGAATGCATGTTTCAAAATATGATACACTTTTGTTCCAAAAGAGTAAATTTTTAGCGCAGGGAAAGTGACAGTTTTAGCTTCTAATTTTGTCATTTCTCCTTTCACTTGTCCTGTCCTTCTATGAATCCCTACTCAAATCCATAATCCAAATGCAGCCTATAAGTTTCTTTACGAGGAAAATTGAGTAGTGGCAAATTGGGGGCTATTCCCAGTATTTTACATAGTGTTGTTGAGAAAACAAAAGTATTTACTAACCATGGATGGGTTATACTGAATTGTACAAAATTCAGAAAGTTTGGGGTTCTAATTTACAAGCCCACGGGCCCATGTGATGCATATAACAGGTGTTTAATGATGATGATGATTCTTTGTATATGCTTTGGTTTGAAGCTGGAGGTAATTAGACAACCACCAACATTTATGGAATGAAATGGCTCTAGATAGAGCTTAACCGTCCTCAGTCATGATGGTTTTCTGGACTCTCAGCATGAGAAATGTATCTCTAGGAATATAACAATGTTTAATAATTTTTTTTTTAAATTATGGTTTTTACTGTAACAATTATAAAACTGTAATGGCAATTAAGAGTTCAAAATCCAAGTTACTAAAACACTAATTGCTCCTGGCACCAAACAATTCTCAAATCTTAAAAACATCCGTTGAAAAGAAAAACAAGAATGTGAAACTACATACTGGAGAAGGAAAAACTCTGCAGCCAGTTGATGGATCTAGAAAGGCTGTGAGGTCAACCACATCTTCTAGATTCAAGCGAATACCAGTCTCCTCCTCAACCTGTCATATTCATCTGATTGAAATCATAATTTAAAACTTCACTGACTCTCTGGTTCTTCTATATAACCTTAAAGACTGCAAGTCTATTCTGATAGGAAAGTAAAATGATAATAAGTATTTGAAAATGCAACTAGTGAACACAATCACCAGAATATACACATTCAGGAAAATTGCATATAGCAGACATTTCACATGGAATAGTTTGAGCGCTAGGGTTTCAATCAAATGCACATACTGCAGCTAACCTTGAGTGGCTTCAAGTTTCAAGTACAGAACAAGATTAGCATAAATAGATGACTACATATAAAATAGTAACCATTGGATAATCATGCATGTAGCAAAAAGGAGCCTCAGCAATAACACAAGGACATTACCAACTTACTAACACATCCGGTAATACATATGATGTGTAATGTCTATGAAAATCATACATGTTCATTGCAAACCCATCAATTGTAATATCTATCTATTTGAATCACCATTCAACTCAACACCTGCCCTCCTTAAGGTGTTCTGAAAACTCATCCTTTGTTATAATCATCCATTTTTATTTGGAGAGAGAGAGAGAGAGAGAGAGAGAGAGAGAGTCCCATCTCTTTGAAGTCAAGATTATCAGTTTCATTTGAGACACTTGAGAGATAAAATTCTATATATAAATAACTAAGGATGCATTAATATGCTGAAACAGAGATGAATGCCAAAGTCTACACCAGCTAGGACACTGGGTGTCAGGTAGGAGATCTCAGATCCTATAAGCAAACAAATGGTTCAATGTGTATTTGGACATATTATTGGCACAGAATTATCTGTGCATTTTAACTAGGTTCTTATGCCAAAGAATGACAGAGTTGTTCTTGATGATAATATCAAAATGTATCAACCACTTACAATCAACCAAAATGGTATCTAAGAAAAAGTGCATAAAAAGTAATCAAACAATGAAAAAAATTATGGCCATACAACAATTCTTTTGCACAAACTTTCAAGCAAATGAAGCCAGAAATTGTTGTTAAATGTCGTGGATTCCTAACTTGTATGGACCACCCAATTCCTCTTGATATGACCCATGAATCATAGGGTCAAACACCACTAATTTTTCTATGAACTTGTTAATAATGATTAAAAAAAACAAAAACAAAAAAGATAAAGCCATTAAAAAAAAATTTAAAAAAAAAAACACTCAAAGAAGATACTAGATAACACCCAAATAAAACAAGGTAGGAAGAAATTTCAAGATTATAATTATGTTACTAAACCAAATCTATAAATGACAAGGATTCCTGCCACATAAAAGTAACACACGAATCATGAAGCAAGGTGAAAAATAAAAAAACAACACAAGAAAGGGATGAAAATTTTATTCTGCAAGCTATTAGACAATGACCTACTAATAAAAAGGCTTAAGTGAAGAAGCACCATGTAACAATGTTCCAGTAAGTAAGAGCACAACCCAAAATAATGACATTGAACTGGATTAACATTATTGCCACAGCATAACCCTATGCTAAACTCATCATTGCTATGTGCAGCCAACAAGATGCTCACATTCATGCACTAGCTATTTATATATGATTGAATTATTGTTTGAGAGAGAGAGAGAGAGAGAGAGAGAGAGAGAGAGACCTCCTTAACTGCTGTACCCACAAAATCACCGTTGTCACCATTCAACATTCCAGCTGGTAATTCCAAAATAAGCCTTCCAACAGGTACCCTAGCCTTAAACACACACATTCTTATAAAGATCTCCATGAAATAAAAATACAGAACACAATAAATGTCAGAATTTCTGTCTAACTCATTAGCTAACAATTATACTTGTTTTAAGAATTCTAGCACTTCATTAAGAATATAAAATAAAATACATTCATAAACAAAAACACAGTACTTACTTGCTCGGTAAGCACAGCATAAGTCTCGCCATCCGACTCCAAAAGGATTAGCACAGCTACTGCTGGCCCTCGTGCAAACACAATACCTGGAACCTAAGCATGCTTTAATTCAGTTGAAGAAAGAAAGAGAAAACGCAATAATTAAATTTAAAAAAAAAAAAAGACTAGTGCATGATCTAAATTCAGATGCAATACACTGAGATGATAAATCAAATGAATCCAAAGAAAGAAGCCATCTGCTGATGACATACCTTCTTTCCTGTTGCCTTATCAACCAGATCTGCGTTGAACTTAACAAAGCCAACACGCTTGCCAAACATATCGACCCCCTGTTACCAATAAGTGGAGATGATAAGTAGTACAAGAACAAGAATGGGAGGATGTTATACGTATTATTAGTGGCATTTCTTTCCCAGACATCACCTTACGCATCAGTAAGCACTCTTGCTTCAATATGTAAGCCAATCAGTTTTTGAATAAACCCAACAAAAAAGAAAATCTTCTTGTATTTTTGAATTATGTTACATTTATATATACACATAATACATAAGCTCTCCCGGAGGCGCTCCCAACCTAGCAGTGCACCATGACAGTGCACTTCCATCCAGCCACTGCCCCCATTTCGTGCAACTAAGAGCCTCACCCTTTATAAACCCCATCTTTCACCATGCATTCATCCAGTATAGAAAAATAGTTGGATTGTGAAGTCAAAGTACTTGGTTCATGCACCGTAGTATTACGCTTACTTCCCTTACCCTTCTTTGTGTATAGATCCCTCCACTCATTTGATGGTCCATCATTTTCCCCATCTGAAACCTCTTCTTTCTTTCTTTCTCTTTTTTTCCTTTCCATTTTCTTACAATTTTCCAACAATCTCATAGGTGGATTAACATTCCTTGGAAAACATGGGATGTTACAATCACATGCATAATTTAATTTTTTTTTTTTTTGGGATAAATTGACATACATAATTTAAATTTAAGAAAGCTAATACCCTAATTATAAATCCGATAATTTCTAAGGCTATAGTCATCAATGGATTAGTGTGAAATATTGTTCTTGTTCCTAGCCCAAAGAATTATAAAACACAACAGCAAAACACAAAAACACAATTACTAAAAAAACAAACAATAGAATGGAGGAAGAGAGCACAACTCAACCATTAAAAACAATTCGTTGGATTACTAGAAAAACTTACGGCACACATTAGTGGTTGTGAGCTTGTGACTACACTCGCAAATAAATAATACCTGAATAAGCACTTGTTTCAAAAGCATAGCCCCATTAGCCAGTATCCCAGTTTCAGTTTGTAAGTTTTTCAGCCACTGCTTGAACAAAGAGGATTCAATGGCATTCCTGCAATACCATGTACAGTTCACATAACCCAAAGGCATAGAAAAAAATTCTAATTTTCTCATAAAGATGGACAGTTGTGATCAATAGAAGCCCATCCTTTAACAACAGTTTTTCTATAACTAATATTTACAAAAGAAACAAGAAAAAATTAGTGTAGGACCAAAGAGACAAAAAGGCAACTAGGGTTTCAGAAATTCTCTGAATCAATATTCAAAAATCAAAACTTGAGTATCTTCCTTACACAATCCAATATGCATGTTCCATAACCAAATAAGGAAATTGAGAAAAAACAAAGTAAAATTAAAAACAATCCTAAACGAAATTTCCTAAAATTATTGGGCTTCATGTTGACACCTTAGTTGCATGAAGCAGGAGTGGGAGCGGAATCGGAGAATCGTAGACATTCCAAGAATCGTTGGTATAGAGCGTTTGTGTGTATATTAAATAATATAATATATAAAAATATATTGTAAGATTATATATATTTTTTTTCTCTAATGATAATGAAAATATATGTTACAATTTATTTTTTTTTTTAAATGTACTATAAAAAATCATATGTTAAAATATTATAATTATATACTTTTATTAGATTTTTTTCATTTATTCCAAAATATTTATATTATTTTTTTATCTATTTATTTTAAAATATTTTTGTTAAAAATCATTTGTTTTGTGGGTAAATTACAGTGATCTCCCATGAGGTTTGCCTTAATTACAGGGACCTCTCCTGTAGTTTCAAAACTTACGCTGACCTCTCTTACTTTTGAAACTAATATATAAAAAGAACATTAACAACGTTAACTTGACAGTGAAATTGACCATAATATCTTTCAACCCATTGTCTTCCTCAAAGACCTAACCTACTCTGTATTATCAGCATCTTCCTCCCTCTACTACCCATTTCTGCCATTGTCTTCCTTACACTCTCTTCCCAAACCTCTCTAATCAAAAACCCAAAACTCAAAACCCAAACCAACAATAACCCGATCAAACACACACATGTAAAGTGATTCAAGGGTTTAGGCAAGGAATCAAGCGTTCAAGACATACACTGTTATTTCGACAATTGATCAAACACAGATAATTCGACACACACACTCTCAATTAAACACAAATAACCCGATCAAACACACTCCCTTCCCAAATTGGCAGTGCATACATAAATAATTCGAGCTCGTCTCCGAGTGTGGTTTTGATTGAGAGAATGCATCTCACTGTTATTTCGTCGCCTCCGCCGATGATCGAATCAATGGCTCTCTCTTTCTCTCTCTGTGTTTACTCAATCACAATTGTTCTGTGCTTGGCAAGAACATGTCCAACCCAAGTCAAATCAAGTGCAAAGATTCAAGACTATAACAAATCGAGATTGAAGTTCTAGTTGACATGAGATCTGTTTGTAATCCAGTCGAGAACTCTGCCGACCTCTCGCCTCCTTGAGCCTCGCATCTGCTCCTCATCGCATTGCCATCATCGCACTTAACCACCACTGCGATCTCTCTGTTTCTCTCTCACTCTTTCTGCAACCGTCGCAATTGCCATGATCGTGATCGTGATCGCGATTCACCATCACTGCAACCCTTGCGATCAATCGCAACCACTGCGACACCAAGCTCCTTAGATCTAGGGTTTTTGGTGGTGGTGGTGGTGGCGGTGGCGGAGATGGATGAGCTGAAAAAGAGAGGAGTTCGGTATGGTGGTGGCGGCGGCGGCATTGGGCCAAGGTTTTGGAAGGGGAGGCGTCGAGGCAACGGAGGACGACAGGGAGAGAGAGGTAGAGCACAGAGAGAGAGAGGAAAGAAAGAGAGAGAGTACAGTGATATATACATATATATATATATATATATATATAAGATATGTATGTTTTTTTTTATATATATGGGTATATATATATGGGCATATATATATGTATGGGGGAGGTAAGGGCAATATTGGAATTTGAACAATAATTTTGGATGACATTAGCCAAATCTGTTTGAATTTGTACGGGTGGGTAACAGAAGGGGGTATTTGTATATTAGTTTCAAAAGTCAGTGAGGTATGTATAATTTTTGAAACTGCAGGAGAGGTTCCTGTAATTAAGGTAAACCTCAGCAGGGGAGGTCAGTGTAATTTACCCTTGTTTTATTTATTTTCTTACAAAAATAAAATAAAAGAAGAGAGTGGGAGAGGAAGAGAAGAAGAATCCCAAGCCCAACTCTCATGTTTATGATGCAAATCATCTAGTAATCCAAACACTAAATAAAACAGCTCACAAGCCCAAACAAATGTTTGTATGGGTCTAAAAAAAAATCCCAAGCCCAACTCTCATGTTTATAATTCCCAACCCTAGTAGCTACTGCTTCTTCGCAGCCTGGTCTCTCTCTCTCTCTCTCTCTCTCTCTCTCGCCATCACTACCATCCAGTTAGATCGGCGATTCTATGCCAATGGCAACGCGATTCTCTCATGAATCTTGCTACGAATCGCTGAATTGCGATTCTAGACTAGAATCGTCTCTCCTTCCAACGATTCCTGCTACTAAGGTTGACACCTCTTGCACCTAAAATAGGTCTTCATGCCTCCACTTTCTTGATCCTCATCAACAAGACTAGCTTGGATCATTTTATTAGGGCATCTCCAACAAGCTAGCCAAATGCACACCTTTAGACATTTTAGCAAGCCTCCCCTCCATTTTGCCTCTCCAACATGCAAGCCATTGGGCTAACCATTTGGCTATCCACATTTAGAGAGTCAAACTACAATAGCCAAACATAAAAAAAACTAATTTGTTCTCCATCACCCTTTTCTTCTTCCTCTCTTCTTGACGAGTGTAAAAATTTTTTTTAAAAAAAAAAAGAGATGTAAAGAGATAATTACCACTTTACTATTGTAGTCTACGCGAAGAATATTTGAACAATTTAAAGCCTATATTTTTAATTTTGTTACAATGTTATCTTCCGTCATGTGTCCTTAATATTTTGAACAAAAAAAGAAAAAGAAAAAAAGACTACGTATGTGTGGGGATATATTTTCTGAGTACCAACACGCGGCAAGGTGACGCCGATGTGTCAGCCGAGGTGCCACGTGTCCTGGTCGTGACGCCGAGGTGATCTCGGCTAGGCCGAGGTTGCCTCCGAAGATATCGGAATCCGAGATAAGCGGATAAGGGACAAGAGTCCTAGAATGAAGAGGGAACTCAACTTGGATATGGACAAGAGTCCTAGATTGGAAGAAGACTTCTGTTTGGGTAAAGATAAGACTCTTAAAGAGTTTATCCTAATCCCACTGGGAGTCCCAGATTAGCAGTAATCCTAAGTCCATTAGGGCCAGGCTCCTATTGGGGCTAGGATTGTATTGGCTATAAAAGAGAGGCACCCCCATGGGTCTAAGGTATGCTTTTGATACTCAAGCTTGTGAGTTTAGTACTTGATTTATCTTTGAGAGATATACTGACTTGATCGTCGGAGTGCCCCCGGGTGGTCGAAACCACCGCGGGATTCTTATATTTCTGTTACAGGTCAGTCAGGTGCCATCTATTCTGCCAGTGCTCTCCAGCTGGTTACTAAGCGGACAGTGTGGTCGGAAAATCACCCACACAATTTGGCGCCGTCTGTGGGAAAGAAAGAAGAATAGATGGCCAATGACGAACAGAATGACTAGATTAGAGACTACGCTCCTGCTGGGAGTGGAAGACCTATTGATCTCGACGTTGAAGGGGACAATAGCAACACAGACACTCGTGACCAGAGTCACGGAGTGAAAGAAGCCGGCCAGGAAGGTGACGCACCAAAGACAACAGATCGAAGCAACGAAGACGACCTCCAGGTATGAAAGGATAGATACCTGCGGAGGAACGAAGACCCTTCTAGAAGGGATGCAAAGACAGGGGGCATGAGCGCTCCCAAGAAGATAACATTCAAGTATAGAAGAGTTCAACCTGAGTGAGCAAATCCCGGATCCCAGATCCCAGAAGACATGATCTCGGCCTAGATGAGTAGGTCCGAGAAAAGAAGAGCTCAACCTGAGTGAGTAGATCCAAGATTCCAGAAGATAAGATCTCAGGACCTGAGTCCGAGAAGAGAAGAGCACAATGAGCAGATCTCAAATCCCAGAAGATAAAAAGGAAACACACAAGATCAGACTAAAGTTGGCCAGAATTGAGAAGTATGCTAGGGCCGAGGAAGACATGCCAGGAACAAAGACATCGGAACAAGAAAAGAGAAACGGCTCGCCGATGCGAGGCCGAAAATCAAACTCAGGTTGGAGCCAAGTAAGATCAATAGAGAAACCAAGGCCGACAACCTCGGATTGAATTCAACCTCGGCGACAAGGTCGAAGCTACATGATGAGAACCCAAGTGGATTTTAAGTTCACATTGGGGGCAAAGAGAAGAAGAATGCGGTTACCACTTGTTGAAATTTGTAACAATTTACAAGTTGGTTAAACCAATATGATGCTTAGCCGAAGTTAAGCCGATATGATACTTAACTGAAGTTAAGCCGAGATAATGCTTAACCGAAGTTAAGCCCAGATGATGTTTAACCGAAGTTAAACCGAGACGATGCTTAACCGAAGTTAAGCCGAGATAATGCTTAACCGAAGTTAAGCCGAAGATGATGTTTAACCGAAGTTAAGTCGAGACGATGCTTAACCGAAGTTAAGCCGAGATGATGCTTAATTGAAATTAAGCCGAGATTATTCCTTAATTCACTTGTTGAAATTTGTAGCAATTTACAAGTTGGAATTAAGCTGATTCCTTATCTTCACTTGTTGAAATTTGTAGCAATTTACAAGTTGGAGTTAAGCTGATTCCTTATCTTCACTTGTTGAAATTTGTAGCAATTTACAAGTTGGAGTTAAGCCGAGATTACTGTTTCTCTTCACTTGTTGAAATTTGTAGCAATTTACAAGTCGAAGTGAAGCCGAGGTTATAGTCTGCACACTTGTAGCAATCTACAGGTTGGTTAAACCAGAGAAGATGCTTAACACTTGTTGAAATTTGTAGCAATTTACAAGATAATGTTAAGCCGACATGTGATCATCTGTTGAAATTTGCAGCAATTTACAGGTTGAGGTAAAAGCTAAGTATATTGTTTAAACACTTGTTGAAATTCGTAGCAATTTACAAATAGATTATTGTTTAACACTTGTTATGTTAATCCTTGTTGAAATTTGTAGCAATTTACAAGTAGGCTAGACCGAGATCACCGTTTAAACACTTGTTGAAACTTGAGAAAAAGTTTGCAAAGTTAACATTGAGTAGTATATGTTTCACACTTGTTAGAATTTATGAAAAGTTTGCAGGTCAGTATCTTGCCGAAGTAAAAGTTTTGTAGCTATTATACCCGAGGTATGTAACCCCGAGAAGATTGCACAAAGGAGGCAAAGTATGAAAGGCATGCACAATATTCTAAGTATAGAATCTTGCAAGAGCAGTTAGAAGAAGATCAAAACAGAATTCGTCGTGATTGACACACCTTCACCTTATAACATCATCTTGGGAAGGCGATGGTTGCATGCAACGGGGGCAGTTTCCTCAACGTTGCATCAACTATTGCGATTCTCCACAGAACATGGGATTGAAAGAGTCAGAGAGGATCAACTGCAGGCGAAGAATTGCTCCATGGCAGCAATGAAAACTACCTGCAACATTCGGGAACCAGGGAAGGCAGAGATTGAAGACGAGGACATGGAGGTCCTAGATGATGTCGACAAGGAGCCAGCCAAAAAGAGTGAAGAGACATTGAAGAAAATCCTCGTCCGGGAGGGCGACGAAGAGCGCTTCATTCAGAGAAGGAAAGTTGAATTAGACATTGAAGAACAAGGAGGCACATCGGCCATATGCAGAGCTTACATTATCTAAAGAACAAAAAGGTACAAGAGTACAAGCGACAAAAAAAAAGAAAAACTTCAAAAACTGAGATGATGCTTAACCGAAGTTAAGCCGAGATGATGTTTAACCGAAGTTAAACTGAGGTGATGTTTAACTGAAGTTAAACTGAGATGATACTTAACCGAAGTTAAACCGAAATGATGTTTAACACTTGTTGAAATTCTGAGAGAATTTACAAGCTAAAGAGTGCACAAAGTTAAATGTCGGCAAAAGATTCTCCAGAGTCAAACGTCGTTTTGATTAGAACCACTAAATGCACGCCAGAAGTGGTGACCAGAATTGTGAAAAGGAATAAATGCTTCAAGAAATAGCGATGATAGTTTGCAAAGGCCAAGAGAAAGAGGGTCTAAAGGGGGTGAATTAAATACCAGAAGTTTTAGTACATCGGCGAAGGAAGAACACATCAGGTCTGTGACTACAGCATGAAGCCCACTTCCCTAATGTGATCCTAAGTACAACTTGCGTTCACATTAGGGGCCAGGGAGAAGGTGTAGGGGGAAGGAATGATAATTAAGGAGCAAGGAATGTTAACACTTGTTGAAATTTTTGAGCAAATTACAAAATGAGTTAACCGAAGATTATGAAGTCTACCACTTGTTGAAATTTGTAGCAATTTACAAGTTTGGTATAGCCGAGATAACACTGAAAGACGTTTCCAAGATATGATCAACCGAGATGACCAACTAGCTTGTTAAGAGCTGAGAAAGTTGGCAAGTACAAAAATGAAGACCTTAAAAAACTAGGGACTGAAAGCAAGAACGTCGGACTAATCTACTTCGACGGACGAAAATGGTTCAGCCTCGGCAGTCAGTTGGAGGAGCTTCTCTACCGCTACCTCGGCATCAATTTTAAGAAGGAAGCAAACTACTCGGCATCAGCGGTAGGTTATGTCTCACCCCCAGAAGACAGTTGGAAAGAACTTCTCAGCAGCCTTCTCAGCCACGAGCTCAGCATCAACCTCCTGAAGAGTTTGATCAAAGCTTTTCTTGGCGATTGGCATCTCGAAGTTTTGAAAGCAAGGATTGAAAGCAAAAAATCTGGGAAAAGACACAGAAAACAGAAACAAGAATGTAATTCGTAAATAAAAAATGGTGATGAAGCTATCAGGAAATTAAGACAAAAGGATTGCACAGGTGTGTCAAGCCAAGAACAGTGACAGAAATCAACAGATATGTGAACAGTGTGTAGCCAAGAAGATGATTTGGAAATAACGGGTAAAACAAGCAATGGTGATTAACAATGAAGCAGAGCTTCTTGGTAAGCAACAAGAAATAAAACCAGGAGGAACAGTGGCTTACCAGAAAGAGGGAAGTCGAAATGAGAATTGCCAAAGTCTGACGACAATGACAGAATGACGTAAAGCTTTACCGGAGGAGAAAAACGAAGATAGTTGCAGAAGCTTGAAAGCTTGGAACAAATGACGGATTTAAGCAAAAGAGCTAGAAAGGAAAAAAAAAAACCCAGAGAATTAAATGAAAAAAAGAGAAAAATAGTCAACAAGACGACAAAGTTCAAGAATAAGCCAAGTGCACAGGCACTAAGTAAGTACGTGAAGAACAAGAAAGTAATGACCCAGACATGATACTAACAACAGAAAGCGGATATGACAAAGAACAGTTCCAGGCATTTTTGCAATAAGAAATCAAAAACTTGAAAACAGACAAAAATAGAAGACAACAGAGGGCAAATAAACAGATTCAAAGTAAATCAGAAGAGTTATGAAAGATTGAGCTTAATAAAAAAGTAAGAGTTTATGAACCTACAAAGTGAAGTGAACGCCGATATGAAAATCGCCGGAGTCAAATAGGTGACTGGAAATCGGGAACTCACCAGAGAGTGTGAGTGGAGCAGTTGCAAAGCTCTTGGAGTTTACGAATTAAAGGAACCAGAATCTCGGCTAGGAGGTGCGATTTCAAGCAGTTTGGAAAGCATGAAACTTGATTCTTGACACCAGTGGACAGCGAAGTCCAGGGAACTTTGAGGTCGGCAAGTTTGATCTCAGATAGAGGGGCACAGATGAACGAACAGTGTAGGTTCCATCACCTCAGAATGCCGAGGTAATAGAACCTAGGGGGCAGTTGTGGGGATATATTTTCTGAGTACCAACACGTGGCAAGGTGACGCCGATGTGTCAGCCGAGGTGCCACGTGTCCTGGTCGTGACGCCGAGGTGATCTCGGCTAGGCCGAGGTTGCCTCCGAAGATATCGGAATCCGAGATAAACGGATAAGGGACAAGAGTCCTAGAATGAAGAGGGAACTCAACTTGGATATGGACAAGAGTCCTAGATTAGAAGAAGACTTCCGTTTGGGTAAAGATAAGACTCTTAGAGAGTTTATCCTAATCCCACTGGGAGTCCCAGATTAGCAGTAATCCTAAGTCCATTAGGGCCAGGCTCCTATTGGGGCTAGGATTGTATTGGCTATAAAAGAGAGGCACCCCCATGGGTCTAAGGTATGCTTTTGATACTCAAGCTTGTGAGTTTAGTACTTGATTTATCTTTGAGAGATATACTGACTTGATCGTCGGAGTGCCCCCGGGTGGTCGAAACCACCGCGGGATTCTTATATTTCTGTTACAGGTCAGTCAGGTGCCATCTATTCTGCCAGTGCTCTCCAGCTGGTTACTAAGCGGGCAGTGTGGTCGGAAAATCACCCACACAGTATGAAATTAGGGGACCAAAGTAAAATTTAAAATTTTCTGTTTTTTTGATAGGATCATTAGTGTAATTTATTCATTATATATTTTTTTAATTCCTCTTTGGTCATGTGGTTTTTTTCTGTTCAAAATTTGAACACAAATTACAGAGAATCACTTTGTAACATAATTAAAAATGTAAAATTTAAATTGTGAAAATTAAAACTAGCAGAACCAAAATAGATCGAAATTGTTTACAGGACCCGTAGAATTAATTACAAGAAATAACATGAATGCATACTCAGAGAGAGAGAGAGAGTTGCCTGAAGTCGGAAGTGGAGACACCAGGGGCAGCGACGACCTGGACGGGTTGAGAGCGTTGAATCGGCAAATGGATGACGTGAGTGAGTTGGGACGAAGATGACTCGGCCGACATTTTCGTACTGATGGTTCTTCTTAGTGTTTGTCTGTGAATATTATAAAGACAAATCGGAGTACACGAGACGGCCAATTTCTTGACCTTCAACACAGACATGGAAAATTTTACAAGACTCATCTTTTTAACGCCTTTTACGGTACAAAAATTTCGACCAGTGAGTCTAGGGTTCGGTTCTGTCCGTAATTTTATTCAACTCTGCACACGTGTCAAGAGCAAAGAGAAAGCACGTACCACATAGGCGAGCGGAGATGCGGCGGCGACCGGCAAGGCTACTAGTGGCGGCGGCGGCCACCGGCAAGGCTAATAGAGGCGGCGGCGGCTATGGCGATCGGCGTGGTGGAGGAGCAAGAGGTGAGACAAATGTTGT
Source organism: Camellia sinensis (assembly GCF_055761805.1). Lineage (NCBI taxonomy): Eukaryota > Viridiplantae > Streptophyta > Magnoliopsida > Ericales > Theaceae > Camellia > Camellia sinensis. The sequence continues at coordinate 167,977,070 of NC_138970.1, forward strand.
TCACCAATCTGTGAATACGACGAGATGATTAGGCTCCGTCTGGGAAGAAAAAAGTTGGTTTTTTTTTTTTTTTTTTTTTTTGGTTCAAAATAGTAAAAAAAAAAAATTTAACCTAATAAAATAAAATATTATATTCAACCTATAATTATTACATTTTTTTCATAAAAAAGTCAAAAAAATCAAAAGTCTTCCCAAACGAAACTTTTTAACTTCAAGTTAAAATAGCCAAAAAATCAAAAATCCAACCGGTTATCCGAACAAATAGAGTGTTAGAGCATCTTTATCAGTTATTCAAATTTTACTCTCAAATATTATCAAAAAATTCATTTTCTATTTTTTAAGAATTACTTTTTTATTTATTTCTCCCAACAAACTTCATATTCCTTCGCTATTCTATTAAAATAATCTTTTTAATTACTTTTAGATTTGAATTTTTTTATTAATAAAATAATGAAAGCACATCTAAATCAAACATCACCACCAGCAAAGCAGTAGTGAAAAACAAAGCAGTGCGGTCGATCGGTCGGACGATCAGTCGGTCGACTGGTTAAGTTAATTTTGGACATTTTTTTTCTTTAGTTACATGGCACTCATGGGACATCCGGGAGAACATCCGACTAGACAATCCTTTAGTTTGTTTACACACCTTAAACGAATAAAATAACAATTTATGAGATATGAGAGAGCTACAGTGACTCTCTACAAATAAGAAGTCACTGTAGCAATACTTATATTTGGAGGGGTTGGACAAGGAAATTGTTGAGGGTGTGTTTTGACAAAAAAAACTCCTTATTTTGACTAAGTAAAATAAGGGAAGAGATAGAGGTGCTCTTAGGGTTTAATTTGAGAATTAATTGTATGTGAGAGTGTATGTAAGAAAATATGGTCGGAAGCTATGTTGTATTTCTCTATATAGGCATATATATATATTTAAAAAAAAAATAAGCAAGTCGGGTCGGTTGGAGTAGGCTGGCTGGCTACCTCCAACCGCTATCTGTGTAGACTCACAAGGTTTGGACGTCCAATTCACCTGCCAAAAACTAAAAAAAAAAAGAGAGTATGGTTTGGCTCGATTCGTTTCGGTTTTAGCGGTATTGTACACAATCCTAACTTGTAATTTAAGCCAAGTATATTTAAACAATTTGCAACTTATATTTTTAGTTTTGTTACAATGGTATCCCTCTATCATATGTCCTTAATATTTTGAACTAAAAAAAAACTACTTATGAAACTAGATAGCCAAAGTAGAATTTAAAAAAAAAAATTAGAATACCATTTAGTGTAATTTAATCATTACATATATTTTAATTCCACTTTGCTCATGTCATGTGATTTTTTCTGTTCAAAATTTTAAGGTAAATTACAAATACATCTCTTACGGTTTGTTTGAAATACAAATTGCTCCATGTGGTTTGGAAAATTACAAATATCTCCCTGTCAGAATTTTTTATTTAACAGAATTAATTGAAAAATTGAAATTGCTAACTGTTCACCTATACAATAATAAAATTGTCTGAATTATTAATTGAAATAAAATTTTAACATTATTAAAAACTGTTAATTAACTTGATGATTTATTAAAAAAATGACCTATTTATTATGAAATTATAAATCTTAGGAGGCATAATGTAATTTCTAAAACTACAGAAATAATTTATAATTTAAGTAAATCTCATGAGGTATATTTGTAATTTATTCAAAATTTTAACACAAATTATAGATGATCACTTTGTAACAAAATTTTAAAAGAAAAATGCTTGGGAGCACTAATTAGTGCTCCCACTAATTAGGTGGCAGTAGGTCCCGTCATTAATGATGTGATGTTTTGGTCTTGGAGTTGTGTTTTTTTTTTTTTTTTTTTACTTTTTTAATGCATTAGTGCTATTAGTGGTGGTGTTTTTAGTGGGATGAATCATTGTTGATTTTAAAAATGTAAAATTTAACTTGTGAAAATTAAGGTTACGGGAACTAAAGGGGAACTTAATTATAAGAAATGACATGAATCAAAATTGCCTGAAGTCGGAAGTGGAGACACCAGGCAACCCTCATTGTAGGGCATTTCATTGCTTGAAGGTGGCGTTAGGGGGTGACACGTGAAGTGATGAAAGCTGATTAGAAGAAGGGAGGGCCCCATTTGCCGAAGGGAGGGAGGGATCCCACTTGAAGTGATGAAAGTTTCAGATTTGTTTGATTTGTATATCAGAATATAATTTTTGAGAAATTTTTTTAAAATTTTGTTTAGTTTAAATTGTTAAAAAAAAAATTCAAAATTATTTTATCCCTCCTACACATCAATTAATTACTTTTTCTCTCTCTTTTCTCATTCTCAATTATTTTTTCTCTCACACACATTTACTCAACTATAAAAAATGTTGGGTAGCTCGAAATTGGAGGAGACTTGAATGCCCCGAATCCTGGTAGTGCTAAAATGATATCGTTTTAGAACCTTTTTTTTTTTTCCCCTTTCTTCCTTCCCCCTCTCTTTCCTTTTTGAAACTGGTTTGAGAGAAAGAGAGAAATAGAGAGGCGAGAGAAAGAGAGAAGCAGGAAGAAAGTAGAAGAAAAAAAAAAGAGGGGGAACAAAGGAATCAGGTCGCGAACCACTCGAACCACCACAACCCAACCCACCACCATAGACAGAGAGGCCGAAGCTAGATCTTCGACTGTGGTTGTGAGTGTGGTTTTGGTTTTGGGTTTGGGATTTGATTTTGGATTTTGATTTTGATTTTGGGTTTGATTTTGATTCTGGGTTTTGATTCTCAGTTTGGATTCATAAAAGAATAGAGAAAGAAGAGGAAAGAAAAAGAGAGGGGGCAGAGAGAAAGAGAAGACTAAAGAGGAAGAAGAGAGGGAAAGGAAAAAGAAAAAAAAAATTTGATTGTAATTCTGAGTTTGGATTTAGAAAGAACAAAGGAAGAAGAGGAAGGAAAAAGAAAAGGAAAAAAAATTTGGTGCCAACCATCGGGCCACTTCACTTTCAAGTTATCAAGCATTGTTGTTTTAAAATATATAACCAAAAAAAAAAAAATTAAAATTCTCTCCCCAAATTTTTTTTTTAAAATTTATCTCAAAATACAAATCAAACACATCCAAAACCCCCTCTGGGGTTGGGCCCTTCCTGCGGAATGTTCCTAACTTATCTTCCAAGCAGTTCATATTTTTTTCTAAAATAGATTATGTCGAAAATCTTTGAAATTGAACTTGTTTAGTTTTAATTTTTTGAAATACTTTTGAGAAAATTCTATTTTCTTATTTTTTGTATTGATTTTTTTTTTATATTTTAAGCAATTTTTTTAATTTTTAGATACAGCTAACACAAATACACTTAAAAAGTATAATTTTTTTTAAAAAAATCTTTAAAAAATTAACTAAATACCAAAAATATTAAAAAAAATACAAAATTCAATATATTTTTACGTATTTTTGTGTATTTATTAATTTTTTAAAATATGTTTTTACAAATATTTTACTTTCTAGATATATCTAAGTAAGGTGCATTTAAAAAAGAAAAAAAAAACTTAAAATTTTAAAAATATTCACTAATAATAAAAAAAATATGAAAAATAAAAAACTTAATTTTCAAAAAACTTAACTCAGAAAACTAAAACCAAAAGTCTATGCTTATGGAACTCTATGTTATTTGGTTTTATTTTATTTTATTTTTTTTGGTGATAAAGACATGGATTAAAAAGTTATTGAATAAGTTGTCAAAAAATTAGCATTGAAGAGATTAGTGAGCAGATAAGTGGCATGTATACAAATAAGTGACATTTGAACAAATAATTAGACAAATAAATGACACGGATATATATATATATATATATGACATTAGATGACATTTGGACAAAGAGGCAAATAAGTAAGATTTAAATAGATAGGTGCCACTTTTGGACCAATAATGTCCTTTGATAAAAAAAAAAAAGTTTGGGTCTATTAGTTGAAAAGTTTCAGAAATGAATTTTAGCCTTAGTGCTCTCTGTTTTTTTTTTTTTGATTAAATCTTTAAATTAAATTTTTATTCAATTATTTTTTTGAGTTTCTACATAAAATCATGGATTCGTTTAGTTTAATTTTAGAATTCTGATTTGAGTGTGGAGTTGTGATTTAAGTGTAGAGTTATAAATTGAATTTTGAAAAGAAAAAATCTATTTGATTATGAGTTTTGAGAAGAGTTTGAAAAGAGTTTTGAGTTATGAAAAGAGTTTTGAGTTGTATTTTGAGTTTTGAGATTTTGAATTCTGAGTTGTATTTTGAAATTTTTTAGATTTATTTTTTAAAAATATTTAAAAATTCTTAAGACAAATTTATTTTTTCATTTTAAATATATAATTGTTATTTAAATATTTTTATAATTTTTAATTTTAAATATTTTATTTTATTTTGTAAATATTTTAAATTTTTTTAATATTTTAAACTCAAAATACAACTACACACTCAAATTATAACCAAATACATAACTCAAAACTCATAACCAAACTCTTTTAAAAATTCTATTAAAAAAAATTTCAAAAAAAATATTTTTAATTTAGTCCTTTAAAATTATTTTTTATTTTATATTTTTTGAAAAATATTGTTTTCAAAAATATTTTGTTTATTTTTATTTTTTCAATTTTTTTTTATTTTTTCAAAAAATAATTTTTGTCATTTTTTAAAGTATTGGCCAAATAATTTGTTATGATTTAGATATAACGATCCATTTTTTTTTAATTTTAAAAAATTAAATATTTAAAAAGTAAAAAATTAAAAATATTATAAAATAAAATAAAGTATTTAAAATAAAAAAATAAAAAATATTTAAAATAAAAAATAATTTTTTAAAATTTTTTTTAAATATTTACAAAATATATTTAAAATATTTTTTTAAAAATATAGAACACAAATGTATGAAATACAGTGCACATTAAAATAAATAAATAAATAAATAAATATTTACCATAAAAAATATAATTAAGAAAATTTTTAAATATTTTAAAAAAATAAATTCAAAAAACTTCAGAATACAATTCAAAACTCTTTCCAAAATTCATAACTGAATAAATTTTTTCTTTTCAAAACTATACTCAAAACTTATAACTCAAAATAGGACTCTACATTCAAATCATGACTTTAAAAATAATTTTAAAAAGCAAAATAAAAAAATATTTTTTTGATTTTTTATAAATAGAGTTTTAAAAGGATTTGGTTATGAGTTTTAAAAAGTGTTTTGAATAGTTTTGAGTTGTATGTTTAGCTATGAGTTTTAAAAAGAATTTAATTTTTTTTTATTGGAATTACAATTTCAAAAGAGAACCAAACTCAGACATAAATTTTAAGTAAATAAAATTTGGTTTTAAAAGCATAATTTTGATTTAATAATGTCCTAACCAATAAACACAATTGTTCATAATTATTATCAATTTAAATCATAACTTGCATTTGGGTGATATACATATAGATATATACATGTAACATCCTCCTAGTTAAAGACTTCAAATAAATTTGGACTGGAATGAACTCTTTACACATTATAGATTAATACAATAGTAGGTGAACTCTTTACAAATTATAGACTAATACAATGTAAGTGTTTGAAAAGTTGTTATTTTAGTAAGTTATTTTAGTTTTTAGTTATTTTAATAAATTAAATTTTTGTATTTGAGAAGATAATTAGATTTTTTTAAAGTTGAATGCGATTTTGTAAGAGAAATAATGAAATAATTATATATTTAATGTGACATTTTATATTATTAATTATTTTAATCTATTTTATCTTTTCGTAAATTATTTGACTAAACCAAGCTAAAATTTTTCTCGCCGAATGAATCGCTTGTGAAAGCTTACTAAAGAGTGCACTGATCCAAATAATAGAATGAATGAATTAAGTGATGTGTGATATATTAGGCAAAACTTAATTAAGTTTGTTAAATAATCATGAATAATATTATTTAAAAATTTAATTAATTCTTTAAATGTAAGTTAAAAATTAAAAATAAAATAAAATTAACCTATAGGAAATTTACTTAATTTGACTGAATTTATAAAGACTTATACATGAGCATTAACATACACCTTCATAACCTTATAGCCGCCATCATCACTACCGCACCGCTACCACCATCACCCACCACCTTTCCACGATGACTACTTTCATCATCATTGTTATTAGGGTAAATTACATTTACCTCCCTTGAGATTTCTGACAAATACAGGGACCTCCTCTATGGTTTGAATAATTACAGTAACCTCTCTTACTTTACCTGACAATGTCAAGATTCTCTCCCATTCCGTCTATTTTGCACAAACGACGTTAGTATCCAATAGAAAATGACCATGTGTAGACGTCCCCCGAACGCCCCGGGAGGGTTAGCTCCCGTTCTGTTCATTTGGGGTCACTACAGCTCGGACTCTTGAATGTCACGGTTCCTAATCTGAACCAAAGAGTCCAAATCCGGCAAATCATTTTGAGAAACTGATTTTTGAAAGAAGTGCCAAACATGGACTGCTTTGCCAGATACAGAGTCGCCACCTAAATATTTTATTTTGGGAAATTTAGGAAACCCAGACTCGGTGCCAAAAAGGCCACGTGTCCGTCATCACCAAAGTTGCCTCGGCTCGGGAACTTGGGTACGATTGGGGAAGGTCACTTCGTGAGCACCCCCGCTCGCCCGGTCATAGACCGGCCTCTACTAACCATGATATCAATTTTTGAAAACATTGTATGTTCTTATTCCGGTTATTAGCTTAGGTTACTATGTGATGCTCACAGCATATAAGTATAGACCGGGTCGCCCAGATTGGAACAAAACATTTCATGCTTGTTTTTGAAAATGGTTTGCTACCCGCAGGTAGGCTTGAAACATTTGATGATTTATTCCAATTCAGATAACCCAACCTTCACCCACAGGCATTCAGGCAGTTATATCACATAAGTACATAGCCTCATGGTAAACATGCTATTCATGGCAACACTCACACGCATGCAAGGATGCTAAAACATAAAACTCACCGAGTACTCCAAGCCAAAATAGAAACCACATTAGAAATCATGCATGATCCTAGGTATACAAAAAATGCTTAGTGCAACACATGCAAAATGCAACTATAACAGGCTCGGCTATTCTAAACATGGCATATGAAATGCTACAACTATCATGTATTCAACTTTGAAATCGAAAATACAATGCAGTTAGTATGATGCGCCGAGCCCGGTGCATGCAATACAGATGAATGATGCAAACATGCTGTCATACTGTATGCTAATTTAAACATGCCCTAATCTAACCATCAAAAGCGGATAAATAAAATGGAGAAAGACGTGGGGTTGGAAGACATACAACACACTCACGCACACTTATTACAATTATGCCCTTGCAGAGAGGGTCCGAATAAATATACAGTCCAAATATTACAGTCCCAAATAAAAGAATATTACAGTCCAAAATATTACAGAAAATCCTAATTAATTAGTGAATTAACTAAGAAAGTAAATGAAAATTGGCGTGCAAGCCGGGGACTGCCTTGCTTCTGATGGATGATGCATGTCCGGATTGTCTTGCGCGGAAATCCACCGGAATGCCCCAATTAGCCTCTGTTTACACCTGTTCTTGAAATGCGTGCCAAGTCCCGGAAAGTTGCTGATTCCTGATTTTGCTGCAACAGAGAGCAGGAAAGGGGCATAGCAATGTATTTTCACAAATGTATGCATGTCTCGATCCTCGTGCCACCAATCACGCATACCGAGGCATGATGGCCGAGGGGTCGAAATGCACGACTCAATATAGAATGAATGCACATGAAACTACAGCTAAAACCTAACTCCATCATGGGTAATCCGGAGTGTCGGTGACTTGGAATTGAGACGCATTCCGTCACTCGAAGTACGAAACGCACCTCGTTTCCCGTGCCCGGGCTAACTCCTATGCCGAACACGATGCAATATGCATGATATGCATGAAATGCGACTAAGATACAATCCTAACATACACCATGCTATGAAAGTGAGATGCCTCGAAGTGCGTGCACACGGGCACGCAAATCGAGAAAATGCAAGAATGCAATGAAGATGAGATGCCTTGAAATACGTGCACACGGACACGCAAACCGAGGCGATGGCATACGTAATGCAATGACAATGAGATGCCTCGAAATACGTGCACGCGGGCATGCAAACCGAGGCGATGGCAAAATGCTATGAAAATGAGGCGCCTCGAAATGCGTGCACACGGGCACGCAAACCGAGGCGATGATAAAATGCTATGAAAATGAGGCGCCTCGAAATGCGTGCACACGGGCACGCAAACCGAGGCAATGGAAAAATGGCATGGAAAACATAACATGGACTTATACTAACATGAGGGAACCTCAGCCACACTCACATAAGAAGCCGGTTGATGAAAATGAAGTGCCTCGAAATGCGTGCACACGGGCACGCAAACCGAGGCAATGGCATACGCAATGCAAATGACATGGAAACATGATATGGGCTTATACCAACATGAGTGAGCCTCAGCCACACTCACATAGGATGCCGTCGGATAAAAATGAAGTGCCTCGAAATGCGCGCATACGGGCACGCAAACCGAGGCGGTGGCAAAATGTGATGAAATGATATGAAAACATGATATGGGCTTATACCAACATGAGTGAGCCTCAGCCACACCCACATAGGATGCCGGTAGATAAAAATGAGTTGCCTCGAAATGCGTGCACACGGGCACGCAAACTGAGGCGATGGCGGAATGCAATGAAATGACATAGAAATGACAAATGGGCTTATACCAACATGAGTGAGCCTCAGCCACACTCACATAGGATGCCGGTAGATAAAAATGAAGTGCCTCGAAATGCGTGCACACGGGCACGAAAACCGAGGCGATGGCGGAATGCAATGAAATGACATGGAAATGACAAATGGGCTTATACCAACATGAGTGAGCCTCAGCCACACTCACATAGGATGCCGTCGGATAAAAATGAAGTGCCTCGAAATGCGCGCATACGGGCACGCAAACCGAGGCGGTGGCGGAATGCAATGAAATGTCATGGAAATGAATGGAAATCATTCTAACAGAATTTCAGCAACAAAATATGGGAGAAAACAGTCCCGAAATGAAGCGAAATGATACCAAATGCAAGGAATTGTCCCGAAATGCAACATTAGGCACCCGAAATGGCCTATAGCTATGCCAAACATGCACAATATGGACATGCAATGCAAAGATAGAAGCTATACAGTCCCAAAAAAGGCACTTTCACAGTTATAAACATGGCCAAACAGCAAGCATAGGTATGGCAAAAATGGCATGCAAGAATAGGGGCCAAAAGAGGGGTAATGAAGCAAGTGATATAAGCAAAACCCAAACTGAAAAATTTCCTTCTACAACACTGAAGAGGGACCAAAAATATGAATATTTACAGTTTATGGAAGCTTCAAAATCAGTATACAAACATGCTAAAAGTGTGATGCAAAATTAGGCTCAAAAGTGGCTACAACATGAAGTATACAAAATAATCACCAAACAGCCAAAGACCCTTAATAAAACATGTAGAATGGACCAAAATAAGAACTTTTCTAGAACTGTAAAATGGCCAAAAACAAAAGCATGGTAGGCTAACTAAACATGCAAGAATGGGGAATAAAAGAGGGATATAACATGAAGTGACCTATGGAAGCCCCAAACCATGAAAGGATCTAAATGAAACATGAATTATGGACCAAAATAAGAACTTTTTCAGAACTGTAAAATGGCCAAAAACAAAAGCATGATGGGCTGCCATTGCATGCAAGAATGGGGAAGAAAAGAGGAGTATAAAGGTAGGTACAACATGGAAGTCCCAAATGGTGTTGAGCCCTTCTTCAATATTTAAGAGGGGCTCAAAATAAGCCTAATATCAGTTTACAACATGCTCGAAAACAAATTGCTCATGGGCCAAAAATAGCATGCAAGATTGTGACATATAAGAGGATCAATGAAGCAAGTGTGTCATGGAGGGCTCAAACAGGGTTGAGCCCTTAATGAAAAGTGAAGATGAGCTCAAAAGAGAGCCCTTTTCAGTAAGGGCTGGATCTTGAAACAAAAATCAAGTGGGGCTTAGAAATAGATCAAGAAAAAGGGTCAAAAGGGTAAAAGTATTACTTACCCTTGAAGACTCAAACTTTTGTTGCTTCTTGGATGAATTTGCAGCTTCTTTGGCCTTTGAGAAACCTTCCTTGTTGCTGGAAATGAGGTGGTGGTGGTAGAGCTTGGTGGTGTAGAAGGAATGATGGTTAGGGACTTAGGGTTTTTCAAAGAATTGAGAAGGATGAAGATGGAGTTGTGTATGGAGGCTTGAAGGAGAGTTTTTCTAACCCCAAAATACTACAAGGCTTGCTTGCTATATAGGCCAAAGAAGGGGTGTAAAGGTGGGGGAAAAGGAGAGTAATATTCCCCCACGAAATATCCCCCAGAGAAAGATCTTTTCTGGGGGATAAAGCCTCACAGCTGTAAAGGGAACAGTGCAAGGAATACGGCCGGCCTGGTACTTTTGTTGCAGGTGGCCGGCCGGCCACACCCCCTAGCCGGCCGGCTAGGGGTCAAAAGGTTCAATGAGATTTTCTGGCCGGCCACCAACTGGTGAGGTACTCCTATGTGTGTACAACACAACCATGTGGTTAAAAGTCCAAGAAAGTGGGTCCAAGGGTTTCAACATTAGCTCGGAAAGAGGGGTTCAAAAGGGTCAATTTGAATTACTGGCCGGCCATGAACTTTTAGGGTCCTCTCATGTGTGTACATCACAAATATGTGGTTCAAAGTTCGAGAAAAAGGGTCCAAGGGGTTCAACATTAGCCCGGAAGTACGAAAAACGAGCGCCGGAGGGCGTCGGAGGATGTATAACTGGTTGCTGCAACAATTGCTGGCCTCCCACTCTTCAGTGACCTCCCCGGTGATAAAACAGAGGTACCTGCCAAAAATGAACGAAAACCGTTGCAAAACAAATGTTCGGGGGCCAAAACACGCAGTTCGGGATCCCGAAAATGGGCTGTTAAGCACCGAAAATGGCGTTTAGCCACGAAGTGGGTTTCCGGGACCCCAGTGTCCCTCAAAAGGGAGCAAATAGGAAGTATGCCAAAAACCGGAGCAAAAGGAGATGGTTAAGCGGTCCCGAACCGAGGCACACGGCCTGACGGCCCCGAAAACCGGAAACCGGACTCCGAAATGGGAAAAATGGCCTACGGCCACCAAATGTAGCCTACAGACATTGAGAGATGGTCTGCGGGACCTCTCCCTTCCCTTAGGAAAAGAAACAGAGAAAACCGAGTCTGGTTCGCAAACCGAGACAAGGCATAGAAGAGGGTTCGGAAGTCCGGAGGTAGGGCTCACGGCCGTGACTCTGAAACTTCTGAACAAGCACATTACGCAATATCACCAAGTGCTCAACTGGTGACGTCTAAGTCTCAAGGTCGGTCAAAAATGGGGTGTCTACACCATGTTACCCTTGTTTTTGGTTGCAAAAAGACCAAAAAGCCCTTTGTTCACAAAATCCCTAATCAAGCTACATTCACAACACAAATCGAATCCTTCAAAGAAAAAAGAGAGAAAGGGAGACGATAGTAAGAACATGAAGCAAGGTTGATCTGTGTGAAGAAGACGAAGAAGCTATTCGATTTTGGACCGATCGTCGTTGCCAGTACACAATGTAAACGAGTTTTATCGGTGAGAAGAGAAGTTGCTATTACGGCTTCCAGGTAAGATTTCGAACTCTGTAAGCTTCGAATATAATTAATTGGAGTTGATGATTTTCGATTTTTTAACCATCTTTTTTCTTACAAATTTGTTTCTATTCTGTGTTTGATTTGATGAAATGTATGTGAAAAGGATTTTCTTCGAAAATATATATTTAGGGATTAGATTTTATTTGCAAAATTTCTGACTGGGAAAAAGGAATTTGTTGTATATTACTATAATAATAGTGTAATGTAGGGATTTAATATAAATTTTTGATTTTTTGGATTTTATTTATGAGATGTATGTTTACATGTTTAGGGCTTTTTGGATTTTATTTATTCAAAGCTTACATGTTTAGGGCTTTTATTTGATCTGCAAAATTTCTAACTGGAAAAAAAGGAATTTGTTGAAAATTTATGAATTTCTGATTTTCTGGGTGTTATTCATTGGATGTATGTTTAGGATGAATTTTTGATTTTTTGGGTTTTACTTATGATTGTTTAATATTAGTATAATTATAGTGTAGTTTAGGGATTTCTTCATGTTTTCATATTTTCTTCAGTTAATTGTATGGGCTTGCTTATTTTATTAGGGTTTTTCTTCATTTTTTCTTCTTTCCTTCAGTTAATTGTTGAGTATAGTACATGTTAGGAATTAATTGGCACGTCATTATGATCATAGCATGGCTGCATTTCCTTATTTTGATTTAATCATCAACTACAAAGGGAAAGTGGGAAGAGTGTATGATGTAGACCCAAATATGTATTGCTACATTGATGCCTTGAAGGATGTAACTGCAACAGTCCTCTCTCACATTTTTTGTAGTGAAGCAATAACAACCACATTGCATTGTGATATGCCTGGTACTGTGTCACGACCCAAACCCGGCCCTATGGGTTTAGCACCGTAACCGGCCAGTAATCCGAGATTACCGAAGGCCTGCAGAACAGTAATACAGTAAAACAGAGTACAGGGCCTGGCGGAAGCCAATACAGTAAATAAATAGTGTCCATTGAGCTGTGACATTCTGTATGCAAAAAGGCTTTTCATATATTTATACATAAACAGTACAGAACAGTATACACAATATTTACAATCATTCAGACTCGGGACTCGACCCTAGATAACAGTACAGTAACACTCGGTCTATACAGAACAGTAAAACAGTACAGAAGGGGGAAAAACAAACAAAACACCCCCAAGCCATAGCATGGCAACTCGGAACCTCGCAGTGAGGCACAAAGGCTGGCTTGACAAAACTGGAGTAACCCTGACGCCTCTAGCTGCGGTCTGGTGCCTGAACACCTACATATATATATGAGCAGTGAGCTAAAGCCCAGTGAATAACATAAAGCGTAAAGGGGTTTAAAATGAATGTCCTTACAGTAATGAAAACAGTTCAATTCAATCAGTATTTCAGTTGTTCAGTACAGCAAACAGTCATATGTGGTACATCCATTAGCATAACAGTAACAGTAGGTCTTAAAAGACCGAACAGTAATGATGGCCATCAGTCAGTAAACAGTAGTGGTTCCACGAGGGAACCGACAGAGATCTCTGTGACAGTAACAGTAACAGTAAACAGTAGGTGCTAAGGATGCCACAATACAGTTCAGAATATAGGACATACATTCATTCAGTTAACAGTAATCAGTTCAGAAAACAGTACAGTTCATTTGTTCAGAAGATATTCATTTATGAACATATCTTTACACAATCGTTACTCACAGAGTTCTGGGCTACAGTATGCTAGAGCGTGTCTCCCCAGTTGCCAACCCTACACAGTTCACAGGTTGAACACACTAAGCTACACAGTTGGGAAATATCATAACTTAATCCCTAATTTGCCTTGGTGTGTTCTACAACGATATCCTCATCTAAATGTCTTAAACTAGGCCTAAGAATGCCTAGGATGGGATGAGGATGCAAAGATACACTTAGAAAACATTTTGCAAAGTTGCTGAAAATAGGAGCTTCGCTCGAGCGAGACTTTCTCCGCTCGAGCGTAAGTCCAAAATCAAAGGCTTCGCTCGAGCGATTAATCCTTCGCTCGAGCGGTCTGCAAAACAGTAAAAATACTGGATGCTGTGATTTTACGCGCGATGGTCGCTCGATGGTCGCTCGAGCGGAGCCCTGGACAAAGGTGCTCGCTCGAGCGGGGAATCCTTCGCTCGAGCGAGGAAGCCAAATCTGGAATTTCCAGATCTGCCTCCCAAGCTCAAACCAAGCATTCTACCACTCCAAACTCGACCTCTTGGGCCCAAATTCTGGAAAACATAACTAAATTCAATGTATAACAAGTTTCAAAGCTCAATTTATGAATTCAAGCCCCAAAGGTGAGTCAATTAAAACCACATTCAAACCCATTTTCAAGAACAACATTCAAACATGCATGAATGAGTTTTAAACCAAATTGAAGCTCCAAAGCTTGCTCAAATGAGCTCATTTCTTTCCAAAACCAGATGAAAGCATGGTCTATAACAACAATATGAGCATGCATGTACTAATGTCCATGTAATTAACCTCAAAATGCAATAATACTAACATGCATGCAAGAGACGAGCTTCAATCCAACATGTATGCACCAAAACATGGCTTAACTCTACAATTAAAGCATGAATTGTGCAAGAATGAACTCAAGAACAACAACAAGAAGATGAATGTCCTACCTTAGTCTTGTATTCAAGGTCTAGGAGCTCAAAGTAGCAATCACACTTCAATTCTCAAACAATTCCAAGCAATTCAAGATGAAAACCAACTCCTCAAGTCTCTCTCTCTCTAAGGTCGGTTGGGGCAAGAAGAGGAGAAGAAATGTTTGGTTTGCTCACATACGTGGAGTGTAAAAGGCTCAAGAGGTGTGATGTGGTGGCCACTAAGTGGCGGAACGGTAATTAAGTCCAACTCTTCAATTAGCTTATTTAATCTAATTTAATCATACCTAATCAATTTTCAGATAATTATACCATAAAATCACATTAAATATGAGGGTCACGGAACATCAATCGGTTTCTAGTTCGGCCGCCGATAAGGCCTTCAATTAGCAGTTTAAACATATAAACATGAACAGATAATCAGACAATCAAACAGATAGAATGCAATTAACTAACATATACTCAGTCAATTCAGTTTCAATTTCAGTCAGTCAGTTCAGTATTTCATTCAGTTCGATTATCAGTCAGTTATCAGTCATTATCAGTTTCGTTTAACAGTAATCGGTCAGTCATTAATCAGTAAACAGTATGAGGGTTGTTACAGTCTCCCCTTCTTATAAAGAGTTTAGTCCTCTAAACTCGAGTTACCTTCATTCTGGAAAAAAAACAGGATTTAGTGGAAACAGTTCAGGATATCGTTTGGCCATGTCATCTTCCCTTTCCCAAGTGGCATACACGCCACCGTGGTTTTGCCAGTCAACTTTCACTAACGGGATCTCTTTGTTCCTCAGTTTCTTGATCCGTCTGTTTACAATCTGTATAGGCCGTTCCTCGTAAGTGTAGTCATCACTCAACACTATCCGAGTAGGCTCAATCACATGGAAAGGATCCCGAAGGTAGTCTCTCAACATAGAAATGTGGAAAACATTATGCATGTGTTCCATTTCAGGAGGGAGCGCAACTTGATACGCCACCGGATTAATTTTCTCAATAATCTCATAAGGTCCGACGTATCTCGGTGCTAACTTGCCCTTGACTCCAAAACGAGTCTGGCCTTTCATTGGTGTCACTTTCACAAAAACGTGATCACCCACTTCATACTCTCTGTCCCGTCTTCTGACATCTGCATAACTTTTCTGTCTACTCTGTGCAGTTTTCAGTCTTTGCTGTATCAGTTTCACTTTTTCAGTTGTTTCATACACAATCTCGGGCCCAAGCAACGGCCCATCTCCAATTTCTGCCCAACAAATCGGAGATCTGCATTTTCTGCCATACAATGCCTCGAAAGGCGCCATACCAATACTCGAATGGTAGCTGTTGTTGTAGGCGAATTCAGCCAATGGTAAATGACTTTCCCAGTCTCCCTGAAAATCAAGGACACACATTCTTAGTAAATCCTCCAGAGTTTGGATGGTCCTTTCTGATTGGCCATCTGTCTGAGGATGATAGGCGCTACTCAGCCTCAATTCAGTACCCAATGCAGTCTGTAGGCTTTGCCAAAACCTCGATGTAAACTTCGAATCCCTGTCAGAAACAATAGACACAGGCACTCCATCTAGTCTAACAATTTCATCAATATAGATAACAGCCAATTTGTCCGCATTATAAATCGTCTTGACAGGTAAGAAATGAGCAGATTTAGTCAGTCTATCAACAATAACCCAAATTGAATCCATACCTTTTCTGGAGCGAGGTAACCCAACGATAAAATCCATGGTGATATGCTCCCATTTCCACTCTGGTATGGGTAGGGGTTGCAATAGTCCGGCAGGTCGTTGATGTTCAGCTTTGACTTGTTGGCAATGAATACATTTGGACACAAAGTCAGCAATTTCTTTCTTCATTCCTGGCCACCAGAAATTCGGTTTCAGATCTTGGTACATTTTCGTATTCCCCGGATGGATAGACAATTTCGAATTGTGGCCTTCTTGCAGAACTCTTCTTTTCAGTTCAGTATCATTTGGTACACACAGTCTTTCTTGAAATTTCAGTACATTATTCTCAAATTTGAATCCCGGTCTCGGTTTGGATTCTCTTTCCTCGATGATCTTCTTCAAGAAATCATCCAGTTGCTGTTTCTCTTTAATCTCTTCAATCAGTGCCGGTTGAGCAGAAATAGCAGCTAAGGTTCCACCTTGTTCTCGTAAAACAATTTCAATTTCAGATCTTTCAAGGTCACAAAGCAACTCTTTCTGTCCGGTGAGCAAACATGCTAGATTTCCAATCGATTTTCGGCTCAATGCATCGGCAACGGTATTGGCTTTTCCCGGATGGTACAGTATCTGTAGGTCATAATCTTTAATCAGTTCTAGCCATCTCCGCTGTCTCATGTTCAGTTCTTTCTGTGTGAAGAAATATTTCAAACTCTTGTGGTCGGTATATACTTCACATGTTACCCCATACAGGTAGTGACGCCAGATTTTCAGTGCAAATACTACTGCAGCAAGTTCCAGATCATGGGTCGGGTAGTTCTTTTCATGTGGTCTCAACTGTCGGGAAGCATAAGCAATAACTCTCCTATTCTGCATTAAAACACACCCCAGACCCTTATGAGAAGCATCACTAAATACAGTATAACCATCCGTACCTGAAGGTAAGGTAAGAACTGGTGCAGTCACTAATCGAGTTTTCAACTCCTGGAAGGCAAATTCCCTTTGGTCAGTCCAGTCAAATGATGTCCCCTTTTGTGTTAACTGCGTCAGTGGTAGGGCAATTTTGGAGAAATCTTTGACAAATCTTCTGTAATATCCAGCCAATCCCAAAAAGCTTCGGACTTCAGTCACATTTGTTGGTCTAGGCCAGTTCACTACAGCTTCAATTTTCTGCGGATCAACAGAAATTCCATTTTTGCTAACAACATGCCCCAAAAACATAACATGGTCAAGCCAAAATTCACATTTAGGCAGTTTAGCATACAGTTTCTGGTCTCTTAAGGTTTGCAGGGCAAGTCTCAGATGTTGTTCATGCTGTTCTATACTCTTGGAGTAAATCAATATGTCATCGATAAATACAACAATAAAGTCATCAAGGTATGGTTTAAAAATTCTGTTCATGAGGTCCATAAAAGCAGCAGGGGCATTCGTGACTCCAAAAGGCATAACTAAAAATTCGTAATGTCCATACCTCGTTCTAAAAGCAGTTTTATCAATGTCATCTGGTTTAACCTTCAGTTGATGATACCCCGATCTGAGATCAATCTTAGAAAACACTTGTGCACCCTGTAACTGATCAAATAAATCATCAATACGCGGTAATGGGTATTTATTCTTTACAGTTACCTTATTCAGTTCACGGTAGTCAATGCACAGTCTCAGTGAGCCATCTTTCTTCTTTACAAACAAAACTGGTGCACCCCATGGTGAGGTACTGGGTCTGATGAACTTCTTATCCAGTAGTTCCTGTAGTTGCACTTTCAACTCCTTCAGTTCAGTTGGAGCCATTCGGTAAGGAGCTTTCGAAACTGGCTGTGTTCCGGGAATCACATCCACGGTGAATTCAATCTCCCTATCAATCAAATCTCCTGGAAGATTATCTGGAAAAACATCTGGAAATTCTCTGACTATAGGAATACAATTCACATCAGTTTTAACACTATCATCAGTAGACACAGTCAGTATAGAACACAGATATCCTTTACACCCCTTTCTAATTAATTTAACAGCTTTCACTGACGAAATCAAATACGGAGGAGGTACTACTCCACTCCCATTAAACACAAATTCAGGCAGACCAGGTGGACGAAAAACAACTTGCTTGGTCACACAGTCAATAGTGGCATGATATTTTTGTAACCAATCCATCCCCAATATTACGTCAAAATGATCAATGTTCAATGGCAGTAAATCAATAAACAGATGCATATCCCCAACAATGATTTCACATGCGGGGTACATATAAGCACATGTCATGGATCCCCCTACGGGTGATGATACGGCTAGCAGATAGTTCATAGGTTCTAAGGGTCTATTCAATTTCCGTGAAAAAGCATATGATACATAAGAATGTGTAGACCCTGAATCAATCAATACATATGCATTTTGCGTACAGATAGAGAGGATACCTGACACAACGGTCTCAGTATTTTGCACGTCTCCCGGTACTAGGGCGAACACTCGGCCTTGCCTCACAGGCTCTTTCCCGGTAGCTTTAGGGTTAGGCTTTGGTGCTACCGTCGATGCTGCTGCGCTTGGTGCAGCTTTACCACTGGCTTGTGGAGCAGAGGGGCAGTCTTTAACCATGTGGCCCACCTTGCCACACCTGTAACAAGCTCCAGATATTCTGTAGCAGACCCCCTTGTGCTTCTTGCCACACTCAGGACAGGGTGGTATGAAACCACTCCCTTGGCTGGGGCTAGTTGTCAACCCCGTATTCTGTTTCTTGTTGGCTGGGTTGTGCTTGCCTTTCTTGAATTTGAAACCCTGCCTCTTACCATGCCATTCAGTTGTTGGTGTTTCAAATTGCTTCACCGCTGCAATGTTCGACTCGGCCATCAATGCCCGGTCGAGAACACCCACAAAAGTCGGTAGTTTCAAAACATTTATTCGGTCAAGGATTGCAACATTAAGGCCGCCTTCAAATTTTCTGGCCTTCTTATACTCAGTATCCACCATATGCGGTGCATAACGGGCAAGCTCAGTAAATTTTGTTTCATATTCCGCAACGGACATTGTGCCCTGCTTCAGCTGTTCGAATTCAGTCACTTTCCTATCCCTGACACACTGAGGGAAATACTTTTCAAAGAAGGACTCCTTGAACTGAGCCCAAGTCATAACAGTATTTGTATCACGGATCAACATCCACCACCTTCTAGCTTCTTCTTGAAGAGTGAAGGTAGCTAACAATACTTTATTCGCTTCTGAGCACGGAAACACTTCAAATAGTTTCTCTGTTTCCAGAACCCAAGCTTCAGCTTTTAGCGGTTCAAGGCCTCCCTGAAAGGATGGCGGTTTCATCTTGCTGAATTTATGGGTGAGAGCAATAATATCCCCATCATCCACATTCGCATTAGGCTCCGGCTGTACCGGAGGAGGAGGAGGAGGTGGTGGGGGCTGTTGGTTCTGTTGTTGTTCCAGTCTAGCAGTTATCAGTTCTATCATTCTTTCCATTCTTTCCATTCTTGCCTCAGTAGATGAGGACTCAGGTTCATTTGCATTGTCCATTTCACTATAAGCAGTTATAACAGTTTTAAACATAAGCAGTCATTTGTTTAACAGTTTACCACATCAGTATGTATTCAGTCATAACGTAACCACACACTTATCATGCTCATGAGATGCCCTAATCACTTTTCTAGGACACCCTATAGCTCATTTGGACACGTGTGTGCGGTATAACTCGTGGTAAGTATCGCTCTGATACCACTCTGTCACGACCCAAACCCGGCCCTATGGGTTTAACACCGTAACCGGCCAGTAATCCGAGATTACCGAAGGCCTGCAGAACAGTAATACAGTAAAACAGAGTACAGGGCCTGGCGGAAGCCAATACAGTAAATAAATAGTGTCCATTGAGCTGTGACATTCTGTATGCAAAAAGGCTTTTCATATATTTATACATAAACAGTACAGAACAGTATACACAATATTTACAATCATTCAGACTAGGGACTCGACCCTAGATAACAGTATAGTAACACTCGGTCTATACAGAACAGTAAAACAGTACAGAAGGGGGAAAAACAAACAAAACACCCCCAAGCCATAGCATGGCAACTCGGAACCTCGCAGTGAGGCACAAAGGCTGGCTTGACAAAACTGGAGTAACCCTGACGCCTCTAGCTGCGGTCTGGTGCCTGAACACCTACATATATATATGAGCAGTGAGCTAAAGCCCAGTGAATAACATAAAGCGTAAAGGGGTTTAGAATGAATGTCCTTACAGTAATGAAAACAGTTCAATTCAATCAGTATTTCAGTTGTTCAGTACAGCAAACAGTCATATGTGGTACATCCATTAGCATAACAGTAACAGTAGGTCTTAAAAGACCGAACAGTAATGATGGCCATCAGTCAGTAAACAGTAGTGGTTCCACGAGGGAACCGACAGAGATCTCTGTGACAGTAACAGTAACAGTAAACAGTAGGTGCTAAGGATGCCACAATACAGTTCAGAATATAGGACATACATTCATTCAGTTAACAGTAATCAGTTCAGAAAACAGTACAGTTCATTTGTTCAGAAGATATTCATTTATGAACATATCTTTACACAATCGTTACTCACAGAGTTCTAGGCTACAGTATGCTAGAGCGTGTCTCCCCAGTTGCCAACCCTACACAGTTCACAGGTTGAACACACTAAGCTACACAGTTGGGAAATATCATAACTTAATCCCTAATTTGCCTTGGTGTGTTCTACAACGATATCCTCATCTAAATGTCTTAAACTAGGCCTAAGAATGCCTAGGATGGGATGAGGATGCAAAGATACACTTAGAAAACATTTTGCAAAGTTGCTGAAAATAGGAGCTTCGCTCGAGCGAGACTTTCTCCGCTCGAGCGTAAGTCCAAAATCAAAGGCTTCGCTCGAGCGATTAATCCTTCGCTCGAGCGGTCTGCAAAACAGTAAAAATACTGGATGCTGTGATTTTACGCGCGATGGTCGCTCGATGGTCGCTCGAGCGGAGCCCTGGACAAAGGTGCTCGCTCGAGCGGGGAATCCTTCGCTCGAGCGAGGAAGCCAAATCTGGAATTTCCAGATCTGCCTCCCAAGCTCAAACCAAGCATTCTACCACTCCAAACTCGACCTCTTGGGCCCAAATTCTGGAAAACATAACTAAATTCAATGTATAACAAGTTTCAAAGCTCAATTTATGAATTCAAGCCCCAAAGGTGAGTCAATTAAAACCACATTCAAACCCATTTTCAAGAACAACATTCAAACATGCATGAATGAGTTTTAAACCAAATTGAAGCTCCAAAGCTTGCTCAAATGAGCTCATTTCTTTCCAAAACCAGATGAAAGCATGGTCTATAACAACAATATGAGCATGCATGTACTAATGTCCATGTAATTAACCTCAAAATGCAATAATACTAACATGCATGCAAGAGACGAGCTTCAATCCAACATGTATGCACCAAAACATGGCTTAACTCTACAATTAAAGCATGAATTGTGCAAGAATGAACTCAAGAACAACAACAAGAAGATGAATGTCCTACCTTAGTCTTGTATTCAAGGTCTAGGAGCTCAAAGTAGCAATCACACTTCAATTCTCAAACAATTCCAAGCAATTCAAGATGAAAACCAACTCCTCAAGTCTCTCTCTCTCTAAGGTCGGTTGGGGCAAGAAGAGGAGAAGAAATGTTTGGTTTGCTCACATACGTGGAGTGTAAAAGGCTCAAGAGGTGTGATGTGGTGGCCACTAAGTGGCGGAACGGTAATTAAGTCCAACTCTTCAATTAGCTTATTTAATCTAATTTAATCATACCTAATCAATTTTCAGATAATTATACCATAAAATCACATTAAATATGAGGGTCACGGAACATCAATCGGTTTCTAGTTCGGCCGCCGATAAGGCCTTCAATTAGCAGTTTAAACATATAAACATGAACAGATAATCAGACAATCAAACAGATAGAATGCAATTAACTAACATATACTCAGTCAATTCAGTTTCAATTTCAGTCAGTCAGTTCAGTATTTCATTCAGTTCGATTATCAGTCAGTTATCAGTCATTATCAGTTTCGTTTAACAGTAATCGGTCAGTCATTAATCAGTAAACAGTATGAGGGTTGTTACATACTGACACAAGGAGATTAATAGAAAATGATCTTGATGTGCTAGACATGTTTTATGTGCAAGGTAGGAGTAAAACAATTAACTCGTATGTAGACATAGCATATTCTATTGGAATAAGTGATGGTGGACATAAAAATGATGTTGGAAATGAAAATGGTGGAGGTGGAAATCATGGAGTGGATGCTGTAGATGTAGAGTAAGACTACCATACTGTAGATGTAGATGAAGAGTACTATGAGAACAATGTTTATGGGTTTAATGATGAGGATAGGGATTGGAATGCAACTGCTGAGGATGAAAACCAATCAGATGGCAATGAGATTTTGAGTAATGATGATAATAAGTGCTCAAGTGAAGATGATGATGCTGAACTTAGTGATTACCAATCTGGTGATGATGAAGTGGCATATTCTACTACTGATGATGATTATGATGATGAAGCAGACTGTCTAGATGATGAAGAGATGAGGTTTCCAGGCATGAAGTATGATGGTACCTGTAGACGCGCCCCAAGGGCTTTATGCAGTGCTATAGTTCGGACTCAAATGTCACGGTTCTTAATTTAATCTCATAATGTGCAATGTGAGATTGATAAATCACCAAAGAGTCCAAATCTGGCAAATCATTTTGGAAAACTGAGTTTTGTAAAGAAGTGCCAAACATGGACTGCTTTGCCAGATACAGAATCGCCACCTAAATATTTTATTTTGAGAAATTTAGGAAACCCTGACTCGTGCCTAAGGCCACGTGTTCATCATCACCAAAGTTGCTCGGCTCGGGAACTTAGGTACGATTGGGGAAGGTCATTTAATGAGCACCCCCGCTCGCCCGATCAAAGATCAGCCACTACTAAACATGATATCTTGTTTTTGAAAACATATGCGTTCTTATTCCAATTATTAGCTAGAATTTACTATGTGATGCGCACAACACACAAGTATAGACTAGATCGCCTAAGTTGGAACAAAACATCTCATGTCTGTTTGAAAATGGTTTGAAGGTGCTACTCGCAAGTAGGCTAAGACGTGGATTTGCCACCCTCAAGTGGGCTTAGAAAACATGATTTTGCCACTCTTAAGTGGGCTTAAAACTCGCATGTCAATGAATTGTTTCAATTCAAGCAATCCAACCTTCACCCACAGGCATTCAAGCAGTTATATCACATAAGCAAATAGCCTCATGGCAAGCATGCTATCATGGCAACACTCGCACTCATGCAAGATGCTAAAGCATAAACGCTTACCTAGTACTCTGAGCCAAAACAACAATTAGTTAGTAATCAATGCATGATCCTAGTTTATGTTAAGATGGCTAATGCAACACATGCAAAATGCAACTAGAAATAGGCTCGGCTATTTAAGAGTGGCATGTGAAATACAACAACTCGATACACGTATTCAAGTTGGAATTGAAATGCTATGCGGTTAGTATGATACGCCGAGCCTAGTGCATGCAATACAAATGAATGATACAAACATGCGAGCATAAGGATGCTAATTGAAACATGACCTAAAACTAACCATTGAAAGCAGGTAAGTAAAAGGGAAAAAGACGTGGGGTTGGAAGACATTCACACACTCACGCACACTTATTACAAAATTGGCCCTCTCGACGGAGGGTCCAAATGAATAATACAAGCTAGCTACGCTAAGCAATTCTAACTAATCTAATAATCTAATTAGACTAATTATTACATAATCAAATTGAATATTAGCTAAGCTAAGCTAATTAAGAATTTACAACGATGAATTAGCTAACACATTAACTAATTAATTACAAATTAACTAACTATGCAAAGCAGTTAAAACGGCCTCAAGAAGAGGGGTGTATGCATGCTCGATCGACTTTGCTCGAAAATCCGTTGCCATGCCTCATGTTGCCTCTGTTTGCACTGTTCTGCACCTCTGAAAATTGTGTCAATCTTCAAAACACTTCTGATCCACCTCATGGACATGCTGAGAATTCATCGGCCAAGAGGTATGGCCATTGGCCAAAGGATGATGGTCATCAACCAATTTTGAGGCTATCGGCCAATTATGATTAGCCGATCGGCAGACTAAGTAGTCGATCGACCACTGCTTCCTGCAAACTTTCCTTTTTGCTGCAGCAGAGCGCAAACAGAGGCATGGCAATGTATTTGCAAGAAAATGTGTGTGCCACCACACTCCTTATCATGTCTAAGGCTCAAAGGAGTGTAGTGCTCGACTCTCGAGCCATCAATCACGCATCTCGATGCATGATAGTCAAAGAGGCCGAGTTACACAAGTCAATGGCAAATGAATGCACAAAAACACTTAAATGCTTTAACCTCTATCATGTATGCTCAAGAGGGTCGGCGACCGAGGATTGAGGCATGTTTCATCACTTCAAGTATGAAACGTCTCTCGTTCCTCGTGTTTGGACTGACATTATATCCAAACAAAATGCAATGCAATGCATGTACAACTTAACAAAGCTAATGGCATGCAAACGATGCTAATGCAATATGAGCATGCAAGTACCATGCAATGCAACATGATTGACTTATCAAAGCCAAAGGCATGCCAACTCAATGCAATGCAATCTAATCATACAAGTAAAGCTAATGCAACATGAATATGCTAACAACAATGTCATGCAATGCAACTAGCATACAACAACATACAATATACTAAGCTTGTAACAACATGCAAAAACATGCAAGATGGACTTAAACTAAAATAGACAGACCTCAATCATGCCCAAATCAGTGGCCGAAATGATGAAATGAAGGCATGAAATGCAAAACAAGCATGCGTGCCTAATGGCTCAAGAATTAAGGCATAAGATCACAACTCTCAAACATGAGCCAAGAGTAACAAATGCAAGTGACCACACTATAAGCTCTGAAATCATGCATGGAAGGATGCCAAATCAACCAAACGATACAAGTATGGCATGCAAGAGGCTTAAAGCTTGAAGCTAGCAAAAGGGACTTACACCACAGCTATGCAATGCATGAAGCATATGGCCAATACAACCGAAAACAGTCCTAGAGCATGCCAAAACAATGACAAAACATTCATGGAGCAAAGCCAAAACAAGCTAGCATGAAGGGTCAAAACACGGAGTATGCAAGGCCAATAAGGAGGTTTACACTACACCTACCAAAGCCAAGCATGAGATGACTTAACCAACAAAAATCAGAGTTATGGCATGTCAAACTAACACCAAAAATGGGCTAATACCAAGTCAACACATGCTAGAATAACAAGCTCACTCATTAGGCATGCAAGACTAGTAAAGAGGACTTACACTACAAGTGTAAGAAGCAAATGAGGGATGCCCTAACCAACTAAAAACTGAGTTATATGATGGAAAAATAAGACCCAATACACACTGAAATGGTGGCCCCAAAGTCCTAGATATGATGGCATGCACAATGGCCCATTCTTAAGGCATTAAACAGCAACTCTTCAAAGCATTGAAAGAGTGACAAAGATGAAGGCATGGAAATGAAACATGCTCTGAAATTACATAACAAATGATGCCAAATCATTCAAATAGGTCAAGTAATGCATGCTAGTGGACTTGATGCACAAAGCTAACAAGCTAGGATGGACCATAGCTATACAAATTATGGCATGCATGACCAAAACAACAAAAATTAGAGCTTAAGCATGCTAAAACATGACCAAAAGCTTCTCAGGGTCAAGCCAAAATCATGCTAGAATGATAGTCAAAAGCATGATGCATGTTAGGCTAGTGTGCAAATTTACACTACAAGTGTATGGAGCATGCAAGCAACCACCAAACCAGCTTAAAAAAGAGTTAGAGCAGGCCCAAAAAGTCACAAAAACATGCTTGAAATGAGCTAACATAAGCCACAAAAAGATGCTACTTTATAGAGCTAACAAGGCATGCCATGGAGAGACAATGAGGGGAAGCTATCCCCTCCCATTTGTGACCTCAAAACAAGCTTTTTACCACTGAAAATCCTATGGATTTCAGTGGTTCTAAGGCCATGGAAAGTTGTTTTGAAAGGCCTTAGAAGATGGCTCAAAAGCTATACAAGTCAAGGAGCAAAAGGGAGGAAACACCTCCTAGCCAAACAAGGCACAAACCAACACTTTGAGGACTGAAAAAAGAGTTTTTATCAGTTCAAAACCAAGCCAAAAATAGTTTAAAATGGTGGCAAAACAAGCATGCAAAGTTGGCCAAGATAGTGTACAAAATGAGCTTAAAAGAGAGAAAGGCTTACCCTTGAAGCACAGTTGCAAAACAGGTCCAAACTCTGAGCTAAAACCAGCTTTTGGAGCTCAAAATGATCCTCAAAGAACCTCAGCCCAATGGTTGTTGAGTTTAATCAAGGATGCCTAGGCAAAGGTGAGGTATATCTTCAAGTATACCTCTTGCATGCACACAAGATCAAGAGGGAGAGCAAGCTTGAGTGAAAAGCTAAACTTTTGCTCTGAAATTTCTAGAAAGAGAGAACTTTTCTAGAGAGAGAGGCTCCTAAAACTTGTTCAAGAAGTTCACCCTTTTGAAAATGAGAGATATTGCCTCATATAGAGCAAAAATGAGCTCAAGGTCGAAAATATCTAATTATAGGACAGCTGGAGCTTGCTGGAAACAGCTGGAGGAGAAATATCTGTCAAAAATCTGAGTTTTGGACACTTCTGGCCGACCGGCTGTAGACACCCATTTTTGACCGACATTAAGACTCAGACGTCATCGATTGAGCGCTCGGTGATTGTGCATGTTGTACTCATTCTGAAGTTTCGGAGTTCTCAGCTGAGAGCCTTGCCACCGGGCCTCGGAACTTTTTTGTGCTTTGACTCGGTTTGCGGACCAGGTCTTTTTTTCTCTTTCCGAAGGGAGGGAGAGGTCTTGTAGACCATCTCTCAGTGGTCGTAGACTACTTTTCGTGGTCGTAGGCCACTATTTCTGTTTGGAGACTAGTTTCTGGTTTTCGGGGCCGTCAGCCGTGCGCCTCGGCTCGGGACCGCTTAACATTCTCCGTTTAGCATGGTTTTTGGGACACACCTTGTTTCCTCCGTCTAGAGGGACACTGTGGTCCGGGAGACCACTTTTGTGGCCGTACGCCACTTTTGGTGCTCAACAGCTAGTTTTCGGGACACCCGGCCACGCGTTTTACCCCCCCGAACTCTCGTTTTGCATCCGTGTTGGTTCATTTTTGGCATGAACCTTGTTTTCCTTGTTTGGGAGGTGATACAAGGTTGGGAGACCACCTTTTTTCCTTGGAGACCACTTTCTCTCCGCCAACCGGTTTTCTTGTCGGGAAGCTGGTTTTCTTGGTCTTTGGGCCACATTCGCTGGTCTCCCACCACACCACTAGCTTGCTTTCAAAGTGAAGACCACCAAATGGAGCCACCGACCAATTTTTGTGTGGGAGACCACTTACCCTGGTTGGCCGACCAGGGGAAGTGGTCGGCAGACCACCTTAACTGGTCGGCCAGATTCCTCCTGTTTTGTCTGTCTAAGTGCATGCCAGCTGTGCCAGCTAGAAGGTACAGACTGGATCCTCCATACACGTATATGGAGGATTTGCACCCTTGCTTTAGCTTCTTAAGGAAGCTTGAACCTTCGCTCTAGCTTCTTGAGAAAGCTTGAACCCTTGTTCTAGCTTCTTGAGGAAGCTTGAACCTTTACTCTAGCTTCTTAAGGAAGCTTGAACCCTTGTTCTAGCTTCTTGAGGAAGCTTGAACCTTTGCTCCTCTATAAGAGAGGCCCTCCCTCTCCTTATACCAAGTTCCAAAAAAATTTTGCTAAGGCAAGATATATATCTCTCTCTATATCTCCTCATTTTGGGTTCAAAAAGGGCATTGTTCTTGACTTTTTGCACACAACCTAATAGCCTAACACCCTCACCTTGTTACCAAGCTGCTAGAGGGTCTTGAGAGAGCTCAAGGGTTGGGTTTTTGGTACAGAAACTTGCTGGTTTTTGCTGAGCTTCAAGGGTAATCACTTTTTCCTCTTTTGAGCATTATTTTGATCCTTCTGTTAGCCTCATTTTGATGCTTACTTGAGCTTTGTTGTCAACTGAAAAAAGGTTCATATTTAAGTGATTTTCATGTTTGTTTAAGACTCTTTTGGTGTTGGGGGTTATCTACCCTCTTGCATGCTCTATTTAGCTTTGTTTTGTGCCATTCCATAAGGCATTCGGGCTAGTCTTTGCTTGGCCCTCCTACCACAGTGGATTTTCAGTGGTGAGAATGTGGTTTTGAGGGCCAAAGTCATAGAGGGGTGACCCTCTCTCTTTTGGCCTTGTTTGTTTGCATATTTAGCCTTTCCAAGGAGCCTATATTTTCATACTTCCTAGCCTTGGTTCAGGCCATTTTTAGTGACTTTTAGGACCTGCCTAGACTCTTTCTAGCGCTGGTTTGGTTACCTCATGTTTGCCTCTTGCATGTGTAGAATAATCCTCCTCATAGCTTATCAAAGGAGCATGTCATTCTTGCATGTATTGGTCATGCTTCAGTGGATTTTTGGTCATTTTTTGACATATCATAGCTCTGTCTTTGGCTAGTTTAGTGGCCTCTTGAATTCTTCACATGCTTATAGTGTAAACCATGCTCACTAGCTTACAGTGCATGTTGTTTTGGCCATTGATTCTAGCATATTTTGGCCATACTTCAAACTGATTTTATTCATATTTTGGGATGCCTTAGCTCTGTCTTGAGACCTCTTGGTCGAAAAATGCTTGCCATGCATACTGGTTGTGTAATAGCATTGACTAGCTTTGAGTTTGGAGGTCCCTTGCATGCTTAACTTGAGCTATTCACATGTTTTGGCATCATTGAGAATGTTATTTTAAAGATTCTACTTATGACATATTCTCATGTTTATCACTCCTTCAATGTGTTTGAGAGTTGTGCTTGTATACATCATTTATGGACCATTGCATGAGCTTCATTTTCATACATTTCAAGCCATCATCTTAGTCTACTTTGCCACTGTTTTGGGCCTGCATAGAGACTGTTTGGGGTTGGTTTGGTCATTTAAGCATCGCTTTACATACCTCTAGTGTAATGTGCTTCACTAGTTTCGGTATTTGAGCCTCCCAATATGCATTATGTGAGTTGTTTGCGTGATTCGGGACCATGTTGCATGTTATTTCAGAGTTGAAACTTGTGCCATTGTATGCCATATTTCATCCTTTCAATGCTTTTGTAGAGTTGTATCTCGTACCTTAGGCTTTGATCCCTTGCATTGTGCATGCTTGTGTGTGTGTCATTACCTTGTTTTCATCATGTTTGGCCACTGATTTGGGTGTGGCTGAGGTCCATCCATCTTGGTTTAAGTCCAACTTGAATTGTGTATGCCATATATTCCATGTTATCGCATGTTCGATCATTGCATTGCGTATGCCTCGTTCATAACATTGCGTATATTAGTGCATTATGTATGCATGCCATATAATCCATGTGCATTGAGTATGCCCTTGATTAATCCATAGCATTGTGTATGCTAGTTGCATGCTTGCATGTCATCCTTTGCATGTTTGCATCACTTAGTCACATTACATTTAGGATTGCATACTAGAGTTGCATTTGTACATGCCATGCCATTCTACTTGTTGCATTGTGTTTGGAATAGAAGTTAGTCCAAACACGGGAAACGAGGAACGTTTCATACTCCAAGTGATGAAACGTGTCTCGATTCCTGGTCGCCGACACTCTTGACTATCCATGATGGAGTTGTTGGTTTTAGTTGCTTATATGTGCATTCATGTCCCATTGAGTCATGCAATTTGACTCCTCGGCCATCATGCATTGGGATGCGTGATTGGTGGCCCGAGGATCGAGGACTACACTCCTTAGAGCTTATGCAATGATGGGGAGAATGATCGGGCACACATATGTTGAAAATACCTTGCCTTCTCTCTCTCTTGCCTTTGTTGCAGAAAAAGCAGAAACCAGGAGAATGAACTGGTCGGCCGACCAGCCTTTCTGGCAGGCTGACCACCTTTTCTGGCAGGCTGACCACCTTTTCTGGTCTTCACCACCAAGGGTGGTCGGCAGGTGGTCTCCCTTGCCCATAGCTGGTCGGCAGCCTTCTCACAGCTTCCCTGGGTGGAGTTTTATCTCTCTGGAGCCTCGTGCAACTTTCTGAAATCAATTGCAAACAAAGGCGAGTCAAGGCATCGCGATGGATTTCCTGACAGGGCGACTCGGGCATGCATGCATCCTTTATCATTCAAAGCAGAGCTAATGTCACGACCCGAACCGCCCCTATGGGTTAAGGCCATAACCGACCAGTAATCACGAGATTACCTACGGCCTCAAACCAAATAAGACAAAACTCATCAGAGTAAAAGGGGCCAAATCGGAAGCAAATTTAAAAATTTGTCCATAGAGTCGTACTTATATGCACATCATAACATTCCATACATACATATGTTAATAACTCAAAACAGAAGGTATAGTAACATGAAGTTCTATACAGACAGGATTATTCAAATCTAAGTCAGCTAAAACAAAGCTATATACAGACATATGTAAGTTAAGTAACTGCGGTTCCAAGCACATCATACGGCCTTAGGCCCAATTTATTAGTGTTAAACTGTTATTCGTGTCAAACTGTCATTCATGTCAAACTGGCCTTTGGCCTTTTCAAACTTCCATATCAAACTGGCCTTTAGGCCTTTCAAACTTTCATATCAAACTGGCCTTTTAGGCCTTTCAAACTTTTATATCGAACTGGCCTCTTAGGCCTTTCAAACTTTCATATCAAACTGGCCTCTGGCCTATTCATGCATGTCAAACTGACATCTGGCCCATTCATGCATGTCAAACTAGCCTCTGGCCCATTCATGCATGTCAAACTTTCATTTGTGTCAAAACGGCCTTTGGCCCAATCATTTATGTCAATCGGCCTTCGGCCCAATCATTCATGTTAATCGGCCTTCGGCCTAATCATTTATGTCAATCGGTTGTCCATAATTCAAACTAGCAAACTTGTAAAGAAATAAGCAATTGGACAATTGACAAACTTCAAAATATCGATATTACTCATAGTGATCGGCATGTGGATTTGCCTTGGAGCTTGACCCTACACATCACATAACACATATGGGTCACAAATGATTCAATCCGTTCTTTAATTCACACATTCCTCTTTAGGCTTCATTCTTATCTCCTTAACTCAATTACAATGCTTAATGCATGCCTAAGAGTGCTTGCAAGTGAAAGAGAACGGAAAACGAAACATAGAACGATCACACAAAATTTTCAGAAACAGGGTCCCCGCTCGAGCGTGGACTTACCCGCTCGAGCGGACCCATGAGGTCTGCAAAAGTACTGGTTATGCCATTTTTACGCTCGAGCGTGGAACTTGGACACTTGTAATTACCCTCACCACTGCCTACCGATAAACACTGATTACCGTTAAACTGAACTGATCATGACTGATAATTGAATTGATTAAAAGTACTGAACTGACTGACCGAAATTGAAACTGAATTGAATGAATACATCTGTTTGAATTGCATTTTATCTGTTGACTGTTTGTTTGATCTGTTCATGTCTTATGTTTAAACTGCTAATTGAAGGCCTTATCGGCGGCCGAATCCGGAAGTGATTGATGTTTTATGATCATCATGATTAATGTGATTTTGTGGTATAATTATCTAAAAACTGATTAGGTATGATTAGAAATAAGCTAATTAAAGAGTTGGCCTTATTTACCAAACTAACCCTTAAGTGGCCCACTCAAAATAGCATATTTGAGCCTTATGTTACACTTAAGCACACAATTCATCAGCCATTTTCTTGCTCTTGCCGACCATAGAGAGAGAGGAACTAGAGGAGTGAATTTCATCTCATTTTGCTTATAAATTGCTTGGTAATTGAAGGAATTGGAACATAGGTTGCAAATTAAGCTTCCTCACCTTGTAACTAAAGCTCTAGGTAAGGAATTCAACCCCTCTTTGTTGTGTTTAAGCTTATTCATGCAAGATTCTTGAGCCTCTAGTGATTCAAGTCTAGAATTGGTTCTTTGTTGTTGAATTAGAGCATAATTCATGCATGCATGTTTGTGTTGTTGGAGTTTGAGTTGAGTTCATGGCAAAATGTTGCATGCATGTTCACAATTATGTTCAAGTCCATGATTTCATCATGTTTTGGAAACAATTGGCTCCTTAGAGCATCAAATTGAAGCTTTGAATTGGTTTGAATTCATGCATGTTTGCATGTTCTTCATATTCTTGAAAAATGGTTTGAAATTGAGTTTGAATTAAACACCCTTGGGCTTGATTTCTCAAATTGAGCTTTGAACCATGTTATTCTATGTGTTTATAAATGTTTTCCAGAAAATGGGCCCAAGAGGATTGGTTTTGATGCATTTGAATGTGAGTTTGAGCTTGGAGGTGCAATCTGGAATTCCCAGATTTTGCACTTACGCTCGAGCGGGGAAAGTGGCGCTCGAGCGTGGAATCCGAGCATCCAGCATCTCTCTGCACCGTTTTACAGTCCGCTCGAGCGGAGGATTGGGCGCTCGAGCGGAGTCATGTCTCAAGCTCGAGTGGGCGTCGAGCGGAGATTTCACTCATCTAGTACTTTTACAGTACGCTCGAGCGGGAAAGTTTACGCTCGAGCGTGTACCTTTGTTGCATTACCGCTCGAGCGGGGAAACCTGCGCTCGAGCGGGACTTTGTTTTTCTGAAAATTCTGAAACTATTTTCTGATCACATCTTGGCATCCTCATTCCATTCTAGGCATTCTTAGGCCTAGTTTAAGACATCTTAATGAGGATATAGATGTAGAACACACCGAAGCATTAGGGATTAAGTTATTATCTTTTCCAGCTGTGTAGCTTAGTGTGTTCAATCTGTTAACTGTGTAGGGTTGGCGACTGAGGAGACACTCTAGCATACTGTAGCCCAAACTCTGTGAGTAACGATTGTGTAAAGATATGTTCACAAATGATTATCTTCTGAACAACTGAACTGTACTGTTTTCTGAACTGATTACTGTTAACTGAATGAATGTATGTCCTATATTCTGAACTGTATTGTGGCATCCTTAGCACCCACTGTTTACTGTTACTGCGACAGAATTCTCTGTCGGTTCCCTTGTTGGAACCACTACTGTTTACTGACTGATGGCCATCATTACTGTTCGGTCTTTTAAGACCTACTGTTTACTGTACTGTTATGCTAATGGGTGTACCACATATGACTGTACCGACTGAGTGACTGAATACTGTTTAAATGGACTGTTTTCATACTGTAAGGACATTCATTCTTTAACCTCTTTACGCATTATGTTATTCACTGGGCTTTAGCTCACTGCTCATATATATATGTAGGTGTACAGGCACCAGACCGCGGCTAGGAGCGTCAGGGTAACTCCAGTTTTGTCAAGCCAACTACTGTGCCTCACTGCGAGGTTCCGTGCCTATCGTGTTAAGGCTTAGGGGTGTTTTACAATTCCCCTTTCTGTACCGTCCCACTGTTTTGTATAGACTAAATGTTTACCGTACTGTCATATAGGGTTGAGTCCCTAATCTGAATGATTGTAAATATTGTACATACTGTTCTGTACTGGTTATATATACACGTATGAAAGTCTTTTTCATATAGACTGTCACAGCTCAATGGACATTATTTTTTTACTGTATTGGCTTCCGCCAGGCCCTGTACTCTGTTTTACTATATTACTGTTCTGCAGGCCTTCGGTAATCTCGGATTACTGGCCGGTTACGGTGCTAAACCCATAGGGCCGGGTTTGGGTCGTGACAACACTCAAGCAGAAGTCCATCTTACATAGCTCCCCGCTCGAGCGTGGACTTACCCGCTCGAGCGGATATCAAGGTCTGCAGAAAGTACTGGGAGCACGAAATTCACGCTCGAGTGGCGGTTTCCCTGCTCGAGCGGACATCAAATTTCTGGGTTTTCCAAAATGTGTTCTTGAGCTCAAATTCGACATTCCAACTGCATTCCTTGTATATTGTGGCTCCAACTTCACATATACTTGTATTAACATGGTACCAACACCAAATTACAGCACAATGAAGCTTAATTTCTTGAATTACTTACATGCATGCCTCAAATTAACCCAAACTCATCACCAACACATCAAATTCAAACATGCAAAGCTTACACTTTCATGATCTATTCTTGCATGTGAGAAATACACATTATTCACAACTTATTTGGTGAAGAAAAGGTCATACACATGGATTTCAATCAAACTTCAACATAGATTACACAAATTAGGCTCAAACATAGAAATCCATAGCAACTCTCTACATGCATGTGTTCTATGACTTCAATTTCAACAAATTCAACTCAATTTCCTTATAATCAAACTAATTCATGTTCTTGGCCATTAATCAAACTTGAATCTACAAATTCCAAACAAAATCCATGAGATACTCACCTAGGAGTCTTGATTCTCACAATCTATAACAAATTCTTGAGAAATCTTCAAGGTTTCCAAGCTTTGAGCCAAAATTGCACAATCTCTCCCCCTTTCTCTCACTATGGCCAGCCCTCTCTCTCTCTCACAATTGTATAACTCAGATTTTTGAGTTCAAAAGAGTTAAAGGAGAGTGTAGTGCCTTCATACAACAAGCCCCACTAACATTTATTTAATAATAATAAATAATTGGGCTCTAATTCATCAGTTTAATCAATTTAATCTAGTCCGAATCAATTTTTCAATTAAACTTCACCGTAGGCTCTAAAAATTATGCCAATCACAATGACGCAATCAATTTCGGGTTCTATGGCCGATAAAGCCTTCAATTAAATTTCCAAAGCAGATAATCAAAAAGATATTCCTACGGTGAACAGGTAGAAATTCAAAACCACATATATTCATGTAAATGGCACCCAAAATCATATCAAACACATAATCATATGCATAAGGAGGATAAATTAGCATAATACGGAACAGGGGTATCACAGCTGAGGCAGCCCATTTTATATAGTTTGCATGCTAGTTTAGTTAATTTGTTAATTAGCTAGTGTTGTGTAATAATTAGTTAATTCGATTCTGTATTATTTATTCGGACCCTTCGAGAGAGGGCAATGTTGTAATAAGTGTGCGTGTGTGTGATGCATGTCTTCCAACCCCACGTCTTTCTTCCTTTTATTTACCAGTTTATGATGGTTAGTTTTAGGGCATGTTTCAATTAGCATTCTTATGATCGCATGATTGCATCCATTCATCTGTCTTGCATGCACCAAGCTCAGCGCATCATACTAACTGCATTGTATTTCAATTCCTGTTTGAATACATGTTATCTGTAGCATCTCATATGCCATCTTAGAATAGCCGAGCCTATTTCTAGTTACATTTTTGCCTATGTTGCATTAGCCATCTTAACATGAACTAGGATCATGCATTGATTACTAACCAGTTTCTGTTTTGGCTCGGAGTACTCGGTAAGTGTTTATGCTTTAGCATCCTTGCATGTGTGTGAGTGACTGCCATGATAGCATGCTTATGATAAGGCTATTTGCTTATGTGATATAACTGCTTGAATGCCTGTGGGTGAAGGTTGGATTACTTGAATTGGAACAATTCATTGATTGCGAGTTTTAAGCCCACTTGTGAGTGGCAAATCACCATGTTTTCTAAGCCCACTTGAGGGTGGCAAAATCCGCACTTTAGCCTACTTGCGAGTAGCAAACCACTTTAAAAAACAAACATGAGATGTTTTGTTTCAATTTAGGCGATTCAGTCTATACTTGTATGTTGTTCACATCACATAGTAATTCTAGGCTAATAAACCGGAATAAGAACGTATGTGTTTTCAAAAACAAGATATCATGTTTAGTAGTGGCCGATCTTTGATCGGGCGAGCGGGGGTGCTCAATGTATGACCTTCCCCAATCATACCCAAGTTCCCGAGGTGAGGCAACTTTGGTGATGACGGACACGTGGCCTTAGGCAACGAGTCAGGGTTTCCTAAATTCCCCCAAAATAAAACATTTAGGTGGCAACTCTGTATTTGGAAAAGCAGTCTATGTTTGGCACTTCTTTCTAAAAATTAGTTTTTCAAAATGATTTGCCGGATTTGGACTCTTTGGTGATTTATCAATCTCGCATTGCACTTTGCGAGATCAGATTAAGAACCGTGATATTGTGTCCGAACTGTAGTAAGCCTAATGAACAAAATGGGATTTTCCCAGGACGTTTGGGGACGTCTACACTGGCCATCTTTAGTGCCGATCGGCCACCATTTGCGGCCGATAAGGTTCACTTTGGGCCGACATATAGCCACTGAGGTCAAATTGTGGCCGATGGACCTTTATAGAGGCCGATGGAAAAAATCAACCCTAGTCCCTAACTTGAAGCAGGCCTAATTCCTTCATCTGGACTCCTTTTTAGGTCATTCTTGAGCCTAAACTGTAGCCTCGGAAGTCTTCTTTCCAAATTTGACAGCCTTACCTCAAAATTCCGAGTGTGCTAAGAGATATTCCTCTTTTAGTGAAGGCTACTCAGTTTCGGTCCAACTGGAATGATGCCCAACTTCAACCAATCATGTCTCCCCCATCCGGACTCGGCTTTAGGAGATTCTTAAGTAAAAAATGAAGCCCCAGAAGTAATCTTTCCAACAGTGGTGGCCTCATAGCTTAAATCCAAATATACAAAAGGATAGGCCCAATTTAGCAAGGGCTGTTTGACTCTCTCTTAGCGATTCATGCCCATCTTCTTCTCCAACTTGGTTTCTTCTCTCTACTCTTTTATTCAACTCCAAACCCACAAAGAAGGCGTTTTGAAAGATTTTTCAATGATTTCATCTCTCTTTCATTCATTTCCACTTTGTCCTCGTTCGGTTTACCGAAAAGCTCAACATTTGACAAAATACGAGCCTTCGAACATCGTAGAAACTTCTTTTCAAAAATATTTTGAAAGATAGGGTTTTAAGGTCTAAAACCCATTCAAAATAGCTTTGGTCCAAAATGGGGTGTGAGGTTGGGATTTGGCTCTCCTCTTGCCAAAGAAATCGAACCTTTGCTCTGCACATCTTTCACCACGAAGTAAACCATCAGTAACACTCAAGTCTTAAGGGCGGTCAAAAATGGGGTGTCTATAGTACCTACAATGGAAAAGAGCCATATATGAATCAAGATGGAGAAGCTGTATTGGAAGAAGGGATGATTTTTCCAAAAATGAATACTTTCAAGGCTACATTGAGGGACTATACAGTGCAAATTGGTTTCAAGATAGTAAGAGACAAAAATGAGAAGTCTAGAGTAACAATCCATTGCGCTGTTGAGGGCTGCCCTTGGAGAATTCATGCATCTCCACTTCCAGATGGGATTACCTATAAGATTAAAACCTTAGTACTTACTCACGCATGTAGCAGGATGAACACAAACACTGAAGCTACATTAGTTTGGATTGCTAAAAAAATGGTTGAAAGTTTTAAGGACAAGCCACACATGGGCTTAGATACTATGTAAGTGAAACTAAATAAAATGTTTGGGATTGAGTCTTCAAGAATGCAACTGTATAGAGCCAGAAGGAGGTGCAAGGAGTAGTTGGAGGGTGACCATGGTAGCCAATATGTGTTGTTGCCAACATATGCTGAGGAAATCAACAAAACAAACCCTGGTAGCTTGGTGGTCATAAATTATGACCTACCCTCTACTCCAGTCTCAGAAGATAGAGAAGACCCAGACCCTACCATTCCTCAGTATCCATCATTCCAAAGAATTTTCATATCATTTGATGCAATGAAAACAGGGTTCATTAATGGATGTAGGCCATTCATAGGGGTAGATGGTTGTCACTTGAAGGGTCCCTATGGTGGTGTTTTAATTTCAGCAGTTGCCTTAGATGGAAATAATGGCTTGTTTCCATTTGGCAGTGGCAGTAGTAGCGGGTGAATTCATGGACAGTTGGTCTTTTTTCTTGCACAACTTGAGAACAATCATAGAAGAGGCACTACCTTCTAAACCATGGACCATCATGTCTGATCAACAAAAGGTACTTTACTGACATATTCAACAACTACTTTACTTACATAATTATGCTTGATTCTCTAATTTTAAACTTCTAATGGTTACTAATGTTTCATTGTTTTTGTATACAGGGCCTTGACAAGATTGTAAGTGACATTATACCAGAGGCAACTTATAGAAGATGTTGCATGCACTTATATAACAATTTCAGAGCCAAATTTCCCGGATAAATTTTGAGGAAGCAATTTTGGAGGGCGGCAAGGGCTTACAATCAGATGGAGTATGATCAGGCTATGCAAGCCATTAAGGACCTGAACAATAATGCTTTCATTTGGTTGCAGAAGGTTCCAATTGAAGAAAGGTCTAGGCATGCATTTGATGGTAGGATTAGGAGTGATCACATCACAAATAACATGACAGAGTCCTTCAACAATTGGTTAGGAAATTTGAGAACTTAGCCAATTTTAACTATGTTAGAGGGCATAAGGTGCAAGTTGATAGGTAAGTTTCAGATGAGGTACCAAAAGGCAACGCAATGGAAATCTAATGTGGCATTGAATGTGAAGAAACAACTTGAGGTCACACTGAAATGGTCAAGGACTTGCATAGTTGAGTATACAAGAGGCAATGAGTATGAGGTGAAGGATAATGAGGTGGTTAATCAGATTGTCCATATTGGGGCTATGACTTATGTATGTAGGCAGTGGGAAATATTTGGTCTTCCATGCAAGCATGTTGTGGCTGCAATTTCTCACAATAGGTTAAACATAGAAGATTTTCTCCACCCTTATTATTCTAAGGCAACTTACTTGAGAGCCAATAGTGGAATGATACATCCCATCTTAGACCATACCATGTGGACACTTATACCTGGGGACCCTGTACAACCTCCACCTCTGAAAAGATTGCCAGGAAGGCCAAGGACTTCAAGAAAGAGGGCTGCTCCTGAGCCACCAGTTGGAATAAGTCAGAGCAAAAGGTCTAGTACCTTGAGATGCAAATGGTGCATGCAATTTGGACATAACAAGAGAACTTGCCAAAGAGGTCCAGTCAGGGGTGGAGCATCTACTGCTGGTAGGGGCAGTGTCACATCCAGTGGTAGAGACAGTGCCAAAACTGCTGGTAGGGGCAGTGGCAGATCTGTGAGTAGGGGTAGAGGTAGTGGCAAATCTGTGAGAAGGGGCAGAGGTAGAGGCAATTCAAGTGGGAAAGGTAGTTCAGCTGAGAGGGGAAATGCAAGTGGTAAAGGCAATTCAAGTGGAAGGGACAGTTCAACTGGAAGAGGAAATACAACTACAAGAGGAAGTTCAGCTGGGAAGGGGAGTTCAAGTGGGAGAGGCAAGGGCAAGGTCAAGCATGCACAAGTAAGTTTTTTCTATTTGTTTTGCCTTTTCATTTGTGATTTTTATTTGTTTTGTCTATCCATTTATGATACTGATATGCATATTTATTACCTTATTTTGGTTTTCAATTTAGGATATTCCAAGAGGGACCCCCCAATGCCTACTCAGTGTGTGACACAGGTCACACAAAATCATGTTAGTTATGAACTTAGTTATGAAGCTACAACGAAATTATTTTCTTATTTTTTCACCTTGCATGAATTCAACATTGCATTTTTGTTTATTTGTTTGATCGTTTAACTTTTTTTTGTAGATGACTTAGCTAAGCTGTTGATATTTTGGGTACAAGGATTGACATAGGTTGAAGGTATAAAATATATGTTGCTTGACTGTATAGTTAGTGAGGATCATGTTCCACTTTTTTGTATTTTTGTAGTGGACATGCAATGCTAAGAATAGCAATTTGATGATGTGGCCACTTTTTTTTTTTTTTTTTTTTTTCTTGTAGTGGCCATGAAGTATTTTATAAATACTCATTTTGGAAATGTAGATGATGTAATTGCGTAGACTTGACAAATATGGTCCATGGAATGTGGCCACTTTTGTTTTTTTGTTGTGGCCATGAAGTATTTTATAAATACTCATTTTGGGAATGTAGATGATGTAATTGCATAGACTTGGCAAATATGGTCTATGGAATGATGTAACTGAACATATCTGATAGGAATGATGTTAGTAAACTAATTGAGCATATTTGAGAACAATCATGATGTAATTAAATAGTCCTACTTGATGTTTAGATGATGTAATGGAATGGTCTTTATGTTTACAGGTTATTATGTTAGTCAAATTAGA
The DNA here is from genome assembly GCF_055761805.1 of Camellia sinensis. Taxonomy (NCBI): domain Eukaryota; kingdom Viridiplantae; phylum Streptophyta; class Magnoliopsida; order Ericales; family Theaceae; genus Camellia; species Camellia sinensis. The sequence goes on from NC_138970.1 coordinate 168,017,251, forward strand.
TGTGCATATTTACATAATGCTAAAATAACTTCATCGTATTTATATATGGTCCATTACAAAACATACTGCATTACAAAACATAAGATCTATTACAAAATATTACAAAACCTTACATAAGGTCCATTACAAAACATTAGGTAAATCATTACCATTACATTTTGAGAGCAACCACTAGGGAAATCAAACATAAAACAACATTCATGATCATTATTATCTTTATAAAACCCCATGTTTGCTTCAAGTACTTGCATCCTTGTTTGCATAGCCCCCATTTGGTTCATTAAATTCATTGCATGACTTTCTTCTTTATAGGATGGAGTGTGTCTGTTAATAGTTGCTTGAGTGTCTTCTATCATCATTTCTCCTCCAACAGATGAGTTTACCGGTTTGCACCAGTCCTAGAATGCGCATTTCCCATTTACGCATAAATAATACAATTTGCCTCTGTTTTTGTCAGATTCAGTGACTTTAATTGTTGCTTTGCTCCCACAATAGCAGAGCTTGCTTCTATATTTCATCACCTCTCCTCCATTACTCGATGATGACATATCCATGCAATGAACCTACATTCATGAAATGTGAGAGTTATAATGCATTTTCAGAACATATATTGCATTTTGTTGTTATTGCGCTTTATTTCTGAATAATGGGACATACCTGTGTTGGATGTTTGATGTTTGTGCTTTATTTGTCAAGAATGGTTCATGTTGTTTGTGCTTTGTGCTTTGAAATTATTATGATTATTATTTTGGACTGGTTAGTTGTTATTCACACGCAAATTTTTTTTTTTAAATAGTTTATGTGAGTGGGAACATACCTGTGCTATGCTTGGACCTCTGTTATCTCATTTTTGTTGTTTTTCAATTTTGGTCGCCTCTGTAATTTTCCTTTTTTCACCTAGATGCCTCTGTAATTTTCCCTCTTTCACTTGGATTTGCTGAAGCTGAGGAACACTACCATTTGGTATATATAGATGGGTTGAGGGCATTATGGGCATTTTCTTGTTTACATTTGATTACATTAGCAAGGTCTGTTAGGTGTATAAACGACTGTCAAATTTTGAGGGAATCTTTACATTGTCAGGTGCAAGAGGGGTTACTGTAATTATTCAAACCACAAGAGAGGTCCCTATATTTGTCATAAACCTCAAGGGAGGTAAATTTAATTTACGCTTGTTATTATTATCACAAACACCAACATCATTTCACTACTGTCAATGTCATTACCACCACCACAACAACAGTTACACTTCGCCTCTACAATCATTGTCATCAGCCATAATTACCACCATTATTCTACTACCACAATAGTCAACATTATTACACCACAGCCACCACCCTCTTTTTACATCCATTACGTTACCCTTTTACAATCACTATCGCTATCTCTTTATTTCCACCACCACCACCAACTCACTATCACAATATAAAATTAAAAAACACAATTTAAAAATAATAAATTTTAAAATTAATATTATACATATCAAATAATTTATTTTAGTTCAACACTTAAATTTTTATCAAACAACCTTTTGGCTTAAAAAATTCAACATTCATCTTTTCCGTACTTAATTTTAGTTTTTAATTTTTAGTTTTTTGTTTTATCAAGCACCAAGCTTAGACTATATTTAATAGAAGATAAACGGGATAAGATTAAATAAGAAGGGAATTATGTATTTAATGATATCAATAAAAATGTGGAAAGTAATATATACTATCTCGTCCCAGATTTGCAAGGAATTGGACTAAATGTGGCATTATTGTATGCCTAATAATTTTGTTTATATGTTTTTATCATATTGGTCTTTTAGTAAAATTTTCTAGCTAGGCCTTAATCAACAAAGCCTTTTAACCATGAATTTCACCAAACATCTAAAATGATCAAACGATTGGGTATGATTTAATATCTTGAAAGATTCAAGAATTTCTTTAAAACTTCAAGAACTTCGTTAAAACAAGTAACCAAACATTTTGCAAAAATAGGTGCAAAACACAATCTTACCGTTTATGATTTATTGGATAAATGAGTCTCATGTATAAATAATCCAATCCTTGTCCTTATTGAGTAACCAAACATTCCCTTATATTGATTGATCTATTTTGTAAAATTTAATTATACACTTTTGGATGAAATATTAATGAATCTATAATATATATCTCCAAAATGTTAAACAAATTGAAATTTAACTTTTATTTTATTTATTTTAAATATATTTGATCTATTTCAAACTTACAATGGTTTTGTTAGATATGGCATTGAAGAAAATACAAAAATTGACTGATAATATTAATATGATAATTTGAGATTATTGCAATCACATAGCCTATGTGATAATTACTTGATATATGTAAGAGAAAAATTATATATAAATGAAGGGGCAAAATACAAACGGGTCAGATCCAAGCCTTGGGCTGGCCCAACCCATTAAACCTAAGTCTAAGTGGGTCAGATAAATATATAGACAAGCCAATTAAGCCCAAGTCCATGATCAACTGTCCCCCCAAGCCCTCAAGTACTTGGGCCCAACTCGCAGTGGAAAGGTCAGTCCAGTCGTGACGCTGGGTTGGGCCGAGTTGCAGGACTCAACTTTAGACCGAATTGATGGGCCAAACCCATCACTGAATACCAATGTGGGCTAAGCCCACACAAAGATATCTAAATGGGCCAGCCCATACCTATAAGTTGTCTCACAAAGGGCCGAGTCGAGGCACAATGGTACCGAGCTGAGGGAACCTCTCAAAGAAATGTGGAAGCTGTGAATGCATGCATGTGCAGGCTGCCACCTCAGTTGGTCCCCGTTTCCTTATAATCACAGAAATGGTTGATCAAAGAAATGTGGTCTGTTATCAGTATGGTTACACCAAGTATATACACCTAGTGTCAACTACTAGATGGTCCCCCTACCTTAAGCAATGCTAAAAGAAACCTGGCAGCACCAAAGCTTCATGAAATCATATTGGGCAACAAGTAAAGAGTTCTATATAAACTACAAGGACTTCACATTGAAGGTAACAAAAAAAACTGAACCATACTCACTTAAATACAACTCTCTACACTTAGAGAGCATATTCCATCTTCTCTGATCGCTGACTCCCACACCGGAGGGGTTATCCAGCCAACTTCGGCTGAGCAGCTCTAACGGTGCTCATTGTTGTAGGGTCTCAGTTCCTGGATAGTCTAATTAGGTGTGAAACTTTGGTCCACAATCATCTAGTGCGGTATTCGGTACACACAATTGGTGCGGTGAACGTAGACCCTTCATCTCTGAGTTTTACATTTGATTCTGGCGATGGGAATTGAGGATATCCCACCCTCGATATTGACTCCACAAATGAAGAAGACGAAGGATAAAGGCCTGGTGCTGTCGACAGTTTTAGAGGAGCAGACCTGAAATAACAACCGAACTCCCAAATCTGTTAAGCATCGACAACCCTTTGCTAGTGGTTCTTCCCACCATTTTCTGTTAGAGAAAGATTATAGAGATCGTATTATCGATTCCATGGGAATAAAGATACAGGAATTGAAAGCACAACTCAAAAGGATGATAGGCGACCCGACGGAGAAGAAGACCGATGCAGAGCCCTCTCGTCTGCGCTAGAGAAGCCTATCCCGGGAACCACCAGTGAAGAAGGTCCCTAGAATTGAATCTAGGTAGTAAAGTTAGCCAATCCCGATGCAAAATAAAGCAGCGAGCAGCAACACTCATGGTTCATGCCGAAGAAGGGTTAAGAGGTAGAAAACGACCAGCCAACAGACAGACCATCCTTCTCAAGATCTTCGCACTTGGTTGGTCGGCAATAGACAAAATGAGCAGCGATGAGATCATCAGGCTCAACACCTTGCCCATACTGTCTATCAGAGAGAGCATTGAGCACTAGATTGACTCGTCTCCTCTCATTTCTCCCTAAAAATTGAAGCTTTGAGACCCCTTAAGAAGTTCACTCCACCAAAATTCACGTCATACGATGGAAAATCAGACCCACTAACACATATCAGCCACTATAGACAGACGATGTCCTCGTGGAACCAAGACGAGGTGCTGATGTGCAAATTTTTTCCATCCAGCCTAGGAAAGTCCGAACTCCGATGGTTCGATTGTCTCCTTGTTGAATCGATTTACGACTAGAAGCAGCTCTCTGAAGAGTTCCTGGCCAGATTCGTTTCAATACAAAAATCCCAAAAGAGTCGAATACCTTGTTCGGCCTCCGAAAAGAACAAGAGGAAACGTTGCGTAATTATGTTAGAAGGTATTGGGAAGAGCATAATGATTTGGAGGAAAATGTTTGTAGTGAACAGATGACTGTAATGTTTTTTAAACACAATCTGCATCCGGAGAGCAAGCTGAGACAATCACTTACCAAACGCCCAGTAATAGCACTGAAGGACTTACACACCCGGATTAAGCAGTACGCTCGCCTCGAAGATGATCAAATTCCCATCGAGGTGGTATCGGTTGAACAGACAACTCGGGGGAACAAAAGAAGAGCAGACCGAGGGGAACCCCGAGGATTTCGTAGTGAACGAAGTAAGCAAGTCTAAATCTCATGAAGCAGTCGTTACAGTTTTTAAAGAACCTATCTATCGTATTATGGAAAAAAAATCAAAAGAGAGCCATTCTTTACTTGGCCACCAAAGACGCTAGGAGACCCAGCTCGGCACAACCAAAAAGCTCAAATGCACCTATCATCAAGACATGGGGCATATGACTCAGAATTGCAGAGCATTGAAACAATATCAGGAGGATTTGGTAGCTGCTGGACACCTCCAAGACTATATTGATCCGGATAAAGTAGTGACTAAATAGGGGAACCCTCTACTAGAACCGAACTTTGAGCATCGACCTCGATTGGTAATAAATGTAATTCATAGCACAATTAGTCACAAGCGCGAAGAGACTCTTTAGGAGGAAATTGCAAAAACTTTACAGATTCAGCAAGTTATGTCAGTGGAACCAACACCAAAAAAGGTACAAACAATACCTAAGACCCCCTTATGTACTGTTTCATTTACTAAGAATGATTTGGAAGGCATTCAACATCCATATACTGATGCATTGATTATACCTGTGGGAATTGGGAAACGATTTAATGTGAAACGAGTTTTAGTAGATCAAGGTAGCACAACAGATATATTGTATTACGACTTGTTCAGGAAGCTCGGTCTCTCTGAGTAGCACCTCACCCCAGCGACAGTTCCCTTGGTCAGCTTTAATTCACAGCCTGAATAACCGCTTGGTAAGATTGTGTTGCCAATGGTGGCTGGGACAAAGACCTTTCAGATAGAATTCCTAGTTATTAACACGCCGTCTCCTTACAATGCTATACTCGGTCGGCCTTGGATTCATCAAATGGAAGCAGTCCCCTCAACCTACCACTAGTTCATCCACTTCCCGATGAAACATAGAGTAGAGCAGATCTCAGGGGACCAAGTTACATCAAAGCATTATTTCATGGCAGCCATGAAGGCTAAACAGCTCTGCAATTAGGTCCAGACAATTGAAGTAGCAAAACAGCCGGTTCTGGAGGATGTCCGGGGAACCCCAACTGAGAAGATAGTAGAGAATCTGGAGAAAGTTTTAGTGAAGGAAGACGACCTGCAAAAATACTTCCTTATTGGTACCTCGCTAGGCACTGATGAGAAACTTTAGCTGTTGGATTTGTTGAGGGAAAATATGGAGGTATTCGCATGGTCAGCTTATGATACTCCAAGACTTAATCCAGAATTTGTTTGCCATAAACTCAATGTTAATCCTTCCACTTGGCCTATTGTGCAGAAAAACCGAAGATCTTCAGTTGAGCACACTGAAGTAGTAATTGCGGAGGTCAACAAGCACCTAGCGGCGGGGGCAATCCGAGAAATTCAGTACCCACAGTAGCTATCCAACACAATCGTAGTCAAAAAGAGGAACGAAAAATAGAGAGTCTGCGTTGACTTTACTTGCCTCAATAAAGCCTGTCCAAAAGACAACTTCCCTTTACCTCGTATAGACTAACTGGTAAACTCAATAGCAGGGCATGAGCGTATGAGCTTTCTGGACGCTTACAACGGCTATCACCAGATACCACTGTTTGGCCCAAATCAAGAGAAGACAACATTTATTACTCCAAGAGGCACCTACTACTATAGAGTAATGTCGTTCGGCCTTAAGAATACCAGAGCAACCTACCAGCGTATGGTAACTCGAATGTTCAAGGAGCAGCTCGGCCGGACTATGGAAGCCTACATAGATGATATGGTAGTAAAAATCAAGCTTGTTACAAATTACCTCACGGATCTGAGAGAAGTTTTCAACATCCTGAAAACCCATCAACTTCACCTTAATGCCTTGGAATGTGCTTTCGGGGTAGGAATCGAGAAATTGAGGCAAATTCGGATCAAATCAAAGTAATAAAAGGAATCGAGATACCAACAAAGTTCAAGAAACTGCAGATGCTAGCCAGAATGGCAGCAACCCTAAACCGATTCATCAACAAGTTATCAGATTGGATAAAGCCTTTCTTTCAGCTGTTAAAGAAAAAGTCTACATTTGAATGAGGTCCAGAATGTACTGAAGCGCTGCAGGACCTCAATAGATATCTTAATACACCACCTCTCCTTTTCACTTCAAAACCAGAGGAAGAGTTATACCTATATCTGGCAGTCTCAGATCATGCAATAAGTGTAATACTGATTCGTGAAGTTAAAAAGGAACAAAGACCAGTGTACTACATCTGCAAGACTCTCCTAGACGCCAAAACATGGTGTCTACAGTTGAAGAAGCTGGCTTATGCTTTGCTTATTACCTCAAGGAAGTTGCAACACTATTTCCAGGGTCATACCATCAATGTCCTCATTGAATTCCCCCTTCGATCTGTCTTCGGCAGAGCTAATTTCTAAGGCGGAACGGTGAAACGAGCAGTTGAGCTTGGTGAGTTTGACATACGGTATCAGCCTAGAATAGTAATCAAGCCCCAAGTTTTGACAGATTTTGTCGCCGAATTCACCCTCGCCCAGAGCATCAAACATCAGAACTCTAGCTCAGTACAGGCACCACGTACCACCGAACTGAACACACAGAGTGTTTTAGAAGCATGAAAACTCTTCATTAGAGACATCTGGCAACTCTACGTCGACGAATCATCCAATAATTGAGGCTCGGGGGTAGGAGTGGTACTCATATCTCCAGAAGGATTCATCTGGGAGCAAGCTCTAAAACTTGGATGGAAGGCCTTTAACAATGAGGCAGAATATGAAGCCCTACTAGCTGGGTTGCGTAGTGCCGAACACTTCAGTGCAAATCAACTACTGGTATTCAGTGATTCTTAGTTGGTTGTCAATCAACTCACTGGGGTCAACGAAGCAAGAGATAAAAGAATAGCCATATATGCAGACAAGGCAAGAGATTTGCTTAAGAAATTCCAATCCATACTAATGGAACGGATCAGTCGGGACAAAAACAGTCATGCTGATGCCCTCGCTTGTCTTGGCTCATCAATAGACACTAAAGATACCAGAAAAGTCTGGGTTGAGTTTGTGCCAGAATGGAGCATTGCATCTCTAGATCCAGTCCTCTGTATTAACCTAGGACCGAGCTGGATGGATCCAATACTTGTTTTTCTAAGATCACACACTCTCCCTAAAGATAAGAAAGAAGCCAACAAAATTCAGTATCAATCAGCCCGATTTTGGATTTCACCATCTAGGAAATTGTACCGATGCTCCTACCTTGGCCCTTATTTTTTATGTGTGCATCCAAATCTAGTCGAAAATGTTCTCGATGAAATTCACGATGAGATTTGTGGAAGCCACATAGGAGGAAGGCCACTAGCGCACCATGCCTTCACTCACCAGTACTGGTGGCTATGGATGCAGCAAGATACACAACAGCACGTTCAGAAGTGTGATAAGTGTCAGACGTTTGCTCCGCTAATTCATCAGCTAGCCAAAAATCTAACTTCATTTATTAGCCTATGGCCTTTTGCTCAGTGGGGTTTAAACATCGTTAGACCCTTGGCACGAGGCACTAGAAATAGACGTTTCTTCATCACTACAACCGACTACTTCACCAAGTGGGTGGAAATTGAAGCCCTGGCAAGCATCAAAGAAGCAAACACAAAGTGGTTTGTGATAAGGAGTGTCGTGGTCCGTTTTGGCATTCCATGGGTATTGATTGCGGACAATGGAACGTAGTTTGATGGAAAGATTTTTAGGAAGTTTTGTGCCGATCTCAGGATTGAATATCAAAAATCCTCTCCGAGTTACCCACAAAAGCAATGGGTAGGCAGAGTCCTCGAACAAGACCATCATTAATGGGGTGAAAAAGCGGCTTGAAAATGTAAAAGGAAAATGAGTTGAAGAGTTACCCCATGTGTTGTGGGCCTACTGAACTACAGCACGACGCTCAATAGGGGAAACACCTTACTCCTTGACCTACGGAATGAAGGCTGTTATTTCACTCAAAGTTGGTCTCCCAACCATCTAGTCAGAATTGTTTGAAGATGCAAGTAATGAAGAAGCCATTGCACATGCACTAGACATGGTAGAAGGCCGAAGAGAAACAGTACTGATCACACTTGTAGCTTATCAGCAACAGCTTATCAAGAGTTTCAACCAAAACGTATTCCCAAGGCAATTCACACTTGGTGAATTAGTTTTGAGGAAAGTCATGAATCACAAAAGAGTGCCTGGTGAAGGCAAACTGGAAGCTAACTGGGAGGGTCCTGTAGACATCCCATTTTTGACCGACCTTAAGACTCAGACGTCACCTATTGAGCGCTCGGTGATTGCGCATGTTGTGCTCGTTCTGAGGTTTTGGAGTTTCGACTGAGATCCTTACCCCCGGACCTCGGGACCTTTTTATTGCTTTGCCTCAATTTGCAGACCAGGTCTTGCTTTCTCTTCTCGGAGGGAAGGAGAGGTCTTGCAAACCATCTCTCAGTGGCCATAGGCTACTTTTCGTGGTCGCAGGCCACTGTTCCCGTTTGGAGACCAGTTTTCGATTTTCGGAGCCGTTGGCCGCGCGCCTCGGTTCGGGACCGCTTAACATTCTCCGTTTGGCACGGTTTTTGGCACACACCTTGTTTTCTCTGTCTAGAGGGACACTGCGGCCCGGGAGACCACCTTTGTGGTCGCACGTCACTTTTGGTGCTTAATAGCTTGTTTTCGGGGCACCCGGCCGCGCGTTTTGCCCCCCGAACCCTCGTTTTGCATCGGTGTTGGTTCATTTTTGGCATGAACCTTGTTTTCATTGTTTGGAAGGTGGTACAAGGGTGGGAGACCACCTTTTCTCCTTGGAGACCACTTTTCTCCGCCAGCCGATTTTCTTGTCAAGAAGCTGGTCTTCTTGGTTTTTGAGCCACATTTGCTGGTCTCCCACCATACCACCAGCTTGCATTCAGTTGGGAGACCATCAAATGGGCTAGCCGACCAACTTTTGTTTGGGAGACCACTTGCCTTGGTCGGCCGACTAGGGGAAGTGGTCTGCCGACCACCTTAACTGGTCAGCCTGCTCCCTCCAGTTTTGTCTCTGTGAGTGCTTGCCAGTTGTGCCAGCTGGAAGGCACAGACTGTATCCTCCATACACGTATATGGAGGATCTTGAGCCATGGTTTTTAGCTTCTTTGAGAAGCTTTGGCTTGAAACCTCTATAAGAGAGGCTCTCCCTCTCCTTATACCAGGTTCAAATTTTTGTCTAAGGCAAAGAATATATCCCTCTCTATATCTCACTATTTTGAGCTCCAAAGTGTATGATTCTTGGCCCTTTGCATACCACCTCATAGCCTAACACTTCCACCATCAACCTAAGGTTCTTGGAGGCCATTTTCAGAGGTTAAGGAGTTGTGTTTTGGGTCCAGAAGTTGCTGATTTTTGTTGAGCTTCAAGGGTAACTCATTTCCTCACTTTTTAAGCTCTATTTTGATCATTCTCTTAGCCTTATTTTCATGCATATTTAGGCTTTTTTGTCAACTGATAAAAGCTTCATTTTTAAGCATTATTCATGTTTGTTTAAGGCCATTTCCCTATTGGAGGTCATCTACCCTCTTTTATGCTTCATTTAGTCTTGTTTTGAGCCATGCCTTAAAGCCTTTGTGTTGACCTTTGCTTGGCCTTTTAGCCACTAAAATCTAGTAGATTTTCAGTGGTTGGCATGCTATTTTGAGGGCCAAAATCAGAGAGGGGTGACCCTCTCTCTTTTGGCCTTGTTTATTTGCATGTTTGGCCTTTCAAAGGAGCCCATATTTCCACACTTCCTAGCCTTGGTTCAGGCCATTTTTAGTGACTTTTAGGACCTTCCTAGACTCTGTCTAGGGCTGGTTTGGTCACCTCATGTTTGCCTCTTGCATGTGTAGAATAACCCTCTTCATAGCTTATCAAAGGAACATGTCATTCTTGCATGTATTGGTCATGTTTCAGTGGATTTTTGGCCATTATTTGGCATGTCATACCTCTTTCTTTTGCTGGTTTAGTGGCCTCTTGAATGCTTCACATGCTTGTAGTGTAAACCATGCTCACTAGCTTATATTGCATGTTGTTTTGGCCATTGATTCTAGCATATTTTGGCCACACTTCAAACTGATTTTGTTCATATTTTAGGCTTCCTTAGCCCTGTTTTGAGGCCTCTTGGTCGAATGATGCTTGTCATGCATACTTGTAGTGTAATATCCTTGCCTAGCCTTGAGTTTTGGACCCCCTTGCATGCTTAACTTGAGGTGTTTCCATGTCTTGGCATCATTGAGCATGTTATTTCAGAGCCTATACTTGTGCCATATTCCCATGTTTTTCACTCTTTCAATGCATTTGAGAGTTGTGCTTGTATATCTCATTTATGGGCCATTGCATGAGGTTCATTTTTGTGCGTTTCAAGCCATCATCTTAGTCCATTTTGCCACTGTTTTGGGCCTACATAGGGACTGTTTGAGGTTGGTTTGTTCATTTGAGCATCGCTTTGCATACCTCTAGTGTAATGTGCTTCACTAGTTTCGGTATTTGAGCCTCCTACTATGCATTGTGTGAGTTGTTTGCGTGATTCGGGACCATGTTGCATGTTATTTCAGAGCTGGAACTTGTGCCATTGTATGCCATATTTCATTCTTTCAATGCTTTTATAGAGTTGTATCTCGTACCTTAGGCTTTGATCCCTTGCATTGTGCATGCTTGTGTGTGTGTCATTGCCTTGTTTTCATCATGTTTGGCCACTGATTTGGGTGCGACTGAGGTCCATCCATCTTGGTTTAAGTCCATCTTGCATTGTGTATGCCATATAATCCATGTTATCGCATGTTCGATCATTGCATTGCGTATGCCTCGTTCATAACATTGCGTATGTTAGTGCATTGTGTATGCATGCCATATAATCCATGTGCAATGAGTATGCCCTTGATTAGTCCATAGCATTGTGTATGCTAGTTGCATGCTTGCATGTCATCCTTTGCATGTTTGCATCACTTAGTCATATTACATTTAGGATTGCATACTATAGTTGCATTTGTACATGTCATGCCATTCTACTTGTTGCATTGTGTTTGGAATAGGAGTTAGTCCAAACACGGGAAACGAGGAACGTTTCATACTCCAAGTGATGAAACGTGCCTCGATTCCCGGTTGCCGACACTCTTGACCATCCATGATGGAGTTGTTGGTTTTAGTTGCTTATATGTGCATTCATGTCCCATTGAGTCGTGCAATCCGACTCCTCGGCCATCATGCATCGGGATGCGTGATTGGTGGCCCAAGGATCGAGGACTACACTCCCTAGAGCTCATGCAATGATGGGGAGAATGGTCGGGCACACATATGTTAAAAATACCTTGCCTTCTCTCTCTTTTGCCTTTGTTGCAAAAAAAGCAGAAACCAGGAGAATGAACTGGTCGGCCGACCACCTTTTCTGGTCTTCACCACCAAGGGTGGTCGGCAAGTGGTCTCCCTTGCCCATAGCTGGTCGGCAACCTTCCCACAGCTTCCCTGGGTGGAGTTTCATCTCTCTGGAGCCTCATGCAACTTTCTGAAATCAATTACAAACAAAGGCGAGTCGAGTCATCGCGATGGATTTCCTGACAAGGCGACTCAGGCATGCATGCATCCTTTATCATTCAAGGCAGAGCTGAGGCAATCCATTTCATGTAGCTTGCATGCTAGTTTATTTGCTTCCTTAGTTAAATTTGTTAATTAGTTAGTGTTGTGTAATAATTAGCTGTAATTCGTTATTCATTTATGTTGTGTAATAATTAGTTTAATTAGCTTAGATTAGGTAATTGGTTGTGTATTATTTATTCGGACCCTCTGAGAGAGGGCAAAGTTGTAATAAGTGTGCGTATGTGTGATGTATGTCTTCCAACCCCACGTCTTTCTCCCTTTGATTTACCAGCTTATGATGGTTAGTTTTAGGGCGCGTTTCAATTAGCATCCTCATGCTCGTATGTTCGCATCCATTCATCTATTTTGCATGCACCAGACTCGGCGCATCAAACTAACTGCATAGTATTTCAATTCCAAGTTGAATACATGTTACCTGTAGCATCCCATATGCCATCTTAGAATAGACGAGCCTATCTTAGTTGCATTCTTGCATGTGTTGCATTAGGCATCTCAGCATAGTTAGGATTTATGCATGTTTTCTAATTAGCTTCTTTCTTTGGCTCGGAGTACTCAGTAAGTGTTTATGCTTTAGCATCCTTGCATGCGTGTGAGTGACTGCCATGATAGCATGCTTGCCATGAGGCTAACTGCTTATGTGATATACCTGCCTGAATGCCTGTGGGTGAAGGTTGGATTATTTAAATTGAAACAATTCATCGATTACGAGTTTTAAGCCCACTTGAGAGTGGCAAATCACCATGTTTTCTAAGCCCATTTGAGGGTGGCAAAATCCGCATTTTAGCCTACTTGCGAGTAGCAAACCGCTTTAAAAAACAAACATGAGGTGTTTTGTTCCAACTTAGACGATTCAGTCTATACTAGTATGCTGTGCGCATCACATAGCAATTCTAGGCTAATAAACCGGAATAAAAACACATATGTTTTCAAAAACAAGATATCATGTTTAGTAGTGGCCGATCTTTGATCGGGCGAGCGGGGGTGCTCATTGCATGACATTCCCCAATCGTACCCAAGTTCCCGAGCCGAGGCAACTTTGGTGACGACGGACATGTGGCCTTAGGCACGAGTCAGGGTTTCCTAAATTCCCCTAAAATAAAATATTTAGGTGACGACTCTGTATCTGGCGAAGCAGTCCATGTTTGGCACTTCTTTCTAAAATCAGTTTTTCAAAACGATTTGTCGGATTTGGACTCTTTGGTGATTTATCAATCTTGCATTGCACTTTGCGAGATTAGATTCAGAACTGTGACATCGAGTCTGAACTGTAGTGAGCCCAATGGACAAAATGGGATTTTTCCGGGACGTTCGGGGACGTCTATAGTTTCTAAAGTTACAGTCGTTGCTGGGAATGAAGCGTATTACCTAGAGGATCTCAAGGGCAGAGCCATACCTCGGCCTTGGAATATAGCAAACCTCAAGAAGTACTATCAATAAAATTGCTCACAACTTGTTTGTCAAAGTGTAAAGACATTTATCTTTTGATTAATGCAAATGTCTCCCCACTTCTTTGAATTTTTTTGTATTCAATAAATGAAGAGCTTTATGACAAGAGTTTTTGGAATCAGCTTTGGTGTTTACCAAACGGATTTAGCTTTGGTGTTTACCAAACAGATTTAGCTTTGGTGATTATCAAACGGAATTAGCTTTGATGTTTATCAAACGGATTAAGTTTGGTTTTACCCAAACAGACCTAGTTTCGGAGCGACCGATGGAATTTAGTTTTGTTATCCCAAGTAGGCAATCTAAGAAGGGGGTGAATTAGGTTATTAAAAATTTTTACAATGTTAAAAAATAATAAACACAATATTCAGAATTTTAACAAAGAAAAAATAGAACAATAATTATCAATATAAAAGTAAGAGAGAGAAAATCAAATACTGAGATTTATAGTGATTCGGTACGTTACGCCTACGTCCACTCCCCAAGGAACCTCCTTAAAAATTTCTTTACTATCAAAATGAATCAATACACCACCAAGGCTTCATCAAGCTTGTAGATTTTGCACTGGTCTTATTTTTATTTATTGAGCCTCACTCAACAATAAATTCCTCACTCATACAAAATTCCTTCACAAAATAATAAATAAGGATAAGAGGTACTCAACCCTCTTTTAGAATAATTCTCTCACAAAGAGTAGATATGAAAGTGTAAGAACAAAGATTACACTTAGATCTGAAAATGAAAGAGTAGAATACAATACACTTAAAATTTTGAAGCACACAGATTTTTCTCTTTAAGTTCTTGATTTTTCTCCGCACACAACACTTCTATTTATATCAAAAAATATACCCGTTGGAAGAGGAGACGCTCCTCGAGATCATATCTTTTCTTTGTCAGACTTTATTTATTTATTTTTTTTAGTCCACTTTTCCTTTGTCAAACTTTACACCTTTTCTTTGTCCACTTTTGCAGGTAAGTCACCATGATTTTGAATATAAAATTCAATTCACACTCATATATATATACATAATATATATATATATATATATATACCCCTTCTAAAAATTTTATAATTGTTGAAAAGATTATAACTACACTCAAATAAAAATAACCAATCATCCCATGTGAGTATATCAAAAGGAAACAATTCATCAATATCATATTTGTCAAAATAATACAATTAATCAATTTTAAATTTGTCAAAAAGTGAATAGTGACCAGCCAACCAATTAATAAATTTTGTTAAAAAGTGAATAGTGATCAACCGAATTCTTCAAAACATGAATAGTAAAATTTTCAAAATATATTTATTTATATAACAAATGTATCATATAAAATATGTATATCATTTACAAATTTTCAATTAATATTTTAGATATCATCAAAATTAAACAAAGTGATTAACAATCTCCATTTTTTTTATGATGGCAATAGATGAATATATTTGACACAAAATTAGAATAAAAAAAATATTTGATAACTCTGTAACATAAAGTACATGCACAGCAACGTAAAAAATATTTGATAACTCTGCAACATAAATCACATTCACAACAATTCAAAATCATAGTTTTCTCCCCCTTTGACATCATCAAAACACAATATAGAGATAAGAAGGTTTCAGTGATCAAAACAAAAAACAGACAAACACATTAAAGAAAATAATTTGAGAGGCCAAAAAATAATTATAATAATGGTGCTTATGTCTTGTCCTGATCATTGTGGGGATTTGAAGCATCTCTGGCACCCAAAGTGTTGACAAACAAGAGATTTGAGCAGATATGCATCGAGTATTAGATTGGTGAAGTGTATAAAAAGTGACAAAGATGATAGGTAGAGATACAAAATTCTCAAGTGTTGTTAGAGAAAATTTTGTATTACCTTCTTGTATAATCATGTCATTCATTACCTTAGCCATCAATGGTTCTGACATGCATGAGGTGCCTGTAATGCAGGCAAATAAGAGGTTACCAATGGTGCAGGCATATGCTATTCTTGTAAATGAGAGTTTAGTGTTATTAGTAATCGGAATGGTATTGAAACTATTAATAACACTATAGCTCTTAGTACACAAGCGATGGCTACGGTTTCCAATATGGCTCGACAATTACAAGCAAGAATACAAGAAAATCAGCAATAGAGAGATGAGGTGTGCTTGTTAAAATAACAACTGGCTAATATTCGTTAGGAGAAGAGAGAGTTAGAAAGGAAAAATTTGCAGTTGGAGAATGCGGTATAATATTATGCAACGGTTATAATGCCAAGACTCACAGAAGTCGAAAATAGAGAGAGACATGTAAAGGAGGCTCATGAAAAGTTGTTAAGAGAATTGAAACGCAAAAAAGCTGTAAAGCCTTTTGAAAACTTACATGTAATCGAGTAATATTTTCTCCTTCTGAAATAAAATTGCAAGCATTTCTCTTTGAAAAAAATTTCTGTCTTTGCAAAAAAAATTGTTGGTGCAAATAAAGAGTAAACAAAAATTATATATACTCCTCCTAAAATTATGCACATAATATACAAACGCCCCTGAAGATTGTGCTTCTTTTTTGTTTTTTTTAAATTGTATTAATCTCAAAATGTTACATAATATGAGTCTCCCCCTAAATTAATGCACTAAAAATTACATGAATTGGAAGAAACAGATTACCAATTTATAATACTAAGGGCTATTAAGATCCGGCCATAAACAACTACACCAAGTGCACCAGTATAAAAAGACAAAATATAAATAAAAACAATTTCTTCAGACAAGGTAGAAACAGTCATTATTAAATCCAAGACAGTTTGGAGCACATACAACAAGATAAAAAATATAACACAGTGCAAAAATAATTTTAACATGTTAATCGGCGATGACGTTGATGATCGGAAAGAATGGAGAAGATCAAAGATGAATATTTGTAGATCGGTGATGGATCTTGGTGGATCAGTAATGGATCTTGACGGATCAGTAATTGATCTTGATGAATCAGAAATGATGCTGAAGATCGGTGATGGAAGTTTTGTGTAGAGCAGTGATGGATCTTGGTAGGTTGGTGAGAAATTTGGGTGGATGATGGTAGTGATAAAGGTGATGGATGATGTTGGTGAAGGAGTTGGTGTAGGGTGATGAGAGGGGGTGAGAGCTGGTGAGAGAGAGAAAGATAGGAAAACAGAGAGAGAACAGAGAGCGAGAGCAAGACGAACAGTGGGAGAGCAGAGAGAAAGAGAGAGAGAGAGAGAGAGTGAGAGAGAGGATTTATAAAAAAAATTAATTTTAATTTAATTAACTTTTTATTTATTTAATTAATTACACATATATAATTATTATATAAGTGTATTCATCATACAAAGTTCAGTTCTAATATAACAAAATTGTTCTTTATTAAGAGAGTTGGTAAATATGTTAGCTAATTGACGATGTGTAGGCACAAATTTAAGTTCAATGTCACATTTGAATACATGATCCCTAAGAAAATGATGTCTTATTTTAATGTGTTTAGTACGTGAGTGCTGAATAAGATTTTTAGAAAGATTAATGGCACTTGTGTTGTCATGACCCAAACCCGTCCCCATGGATTAAGGACATAACCGACCAGTAATCATGAGATTACCTACGGCCTCAAACCAAATAAGACATAACTCATCAAAGTAAAGGGGCCAAACGAAAGCAATTTTAAACTTTTATCCATAGAGGTGTGCTTATATGGCATATCAAAACAAACCATACATATACATGTTAATAACTCACATCAAAATATGTACTAATACAAAGTTCTGTACATATAGGATCATTCAGGTCTAGGTCAGCCAATCCAAAACTATATACAATCGTAATCCAAAGTCCTCGCCAACATGACAAAATATAATAAAATAGCAAAAGGGCAAAGACGAGTCTCGTGCGTGAGACGTATGGGCTGACTCTTCAAAACCTTGGTTGTTCCACACAAATTTCACTGAGGCTGGGTTTGGACCTCCCTTGGCCCACCTACAGGCACATGAATGAGCGTGAGCGAAAGCCCAGTGAATAATATCAAATACGGAAAATACACGAACAGTATTTAGAACAATGTACACCAAACGGCCTGGGCCCAATTCATATTTCTATCAGGCATATATATATAAATATGTATAGGTCAAGTGACTGCGATTCCAAACACATCAAATGGCCTTGGGCCCAATTCGTTCTTGTCCGACGGCCTTTGGCCCAATCATTTGTGTCATATGGCCTATGGCCCATCCATTCGTGTCATACGGCCTTTGGCCCATTCATTCATGTCATACGGCCTCTGGCCCGTTCATTCGTGTCATACGGCCTCTGGCCCATTCATTCTTTCATTCATATCAAACTGGCCTTTGGCCCATTCATCCCTTCATTCATGTCAAACTGGCCTTTGGCCCATTCATTCTTTTGGCATAGCAAACATTTGTCCACCATTCAAATTAATGAACTTATAAGACTTATATAGAAGTAAGTAATTGGACAAACAACATACTTCAGATATCTTTATTAAGATATTACTCACAGTGATCGGCTGAATGATTTGCCCTGGAGCTCGACCCTACACATTCCATGAACACAATGGGTCACAAACAATCCAATTCGTTCTTAATTCACATATTCCTCTTTAGGATTCTTTCTTATTCTTTTAATTCATTCATAATGCTCAATCAATGCCTAAGAGTACTTAGAAGTGAAAGAGAACGGAAAACGAAACATAGAACATCTTTACAAAATTTCTGAAATAGGGGTCTGCGCTCGAGCGTGGACTTTCCCGCTCGAGCGGACCCATTAGGTCTGCAAAAGTGCTGGTTGCCTTGTTTTTACGCTCGAGCGTGAACTCGGACGCTCGAGCTGAAGGTCATTCTACATAGCTCCCTGCTCGAGCGGACATCATGTCTGCAAAAAGTTCTGGGAGCTCGTATTTCCCACTCGAGCGGCGCCTTCCCCGCTCGAGCGGACATCCCAAATTCTGGAAAATCCAAAATTGTTCTTGAGCTTCAAACATGCATTCAACTCAACATATCTTGCATATTATGGCTCAAACTTCACATATACATGTATCAACATGATTCAACACCAAATTTATTACATTATGAAGCTCAATTTCACAAATTAATCACATGCATGTCCTAATTTACACCAAACTTATTTCCAACATAATAAATTCATGCATTCAAAACTAATACTCTTATGAATTGTACATGCATGTGAGATATAACCTTCATTCTCAACTTAGATGATAAAGAGATGGTTAAAAACATGAACTTCAATCAAAGATTCAACATGGATCATGTATTTCAAGCTCAAACATACAAATTCATGGAAATTTTCTACATGCATGTGTACATTGATTTCCAATTCATCAAAACCAACTCAATTCATGTTCTTTATCATCATTCAACTTTGAATCCACAAAGTTACAAACTAAAATTCATGAATTACTCACCTAGAGGCTCAAATCTTCCAAACTATGGTTAATTCTTGAGTGTAGCTTCAAGATTCTCAAGCTTCTTGATCAAACCTTCAATCTCCTACACTCTCTCTCTAATTCAGTTCTCTCACTTTCTAGAGAGCCAAAATGAAATAAAAGAGAGGAATTGAGTGTATAGAGGTCCTTTTATAGTCCCACTAAATCAACTTTGATTATAACTAATTAATGACACTTAATTAATCGTTCTGAATCTAATTATTTTGATCTGAATCAATTTTCGATTAAATTTCACCGTAGACTCTAAAAATTACGCTTATCACAATGGCGTAGTCAATTTCGGTTTCTGTGGCCGATAGGGCCTTCAATTTAAATTCCAAAGCAGAAAATCAAACAGATATTCTTACGATGAACAAATAAAAATTTAAAACCACATATTTTCACATAAATGGCACACAAAATTATATCAAGCACATAATCACATTCACAATTAAGACTAATTAGCATAGTACGGAACAGGGTTATCACATGTGTTGTCACATTTTATAGGAATATGATCATAGTGGAGTCTAACATATTGAAGTTACTGTTTTATCCAAAGCAATTGTGCACAACAACTAGCAACGGCAATATATTCTACTTCAGTAGTTGACAAAGCTACTGATTTTTTTTTTTTTTTACAAAACCATGATGTGAGAGAGTTTCCAAGAAAATGACAAGTGCCACTAGTGCTTTTTCGGTCAAGTCTACATCCCGCAAAGTCGGCATCTGAGTAACCAAAAAATTCAAAATTGGTTCCCTTAGGATACCATAACCCCATATTTGGAGTAGCAACAAGATATCTAAGAATATGTTTGATTACGATGATGTGTGACTCTTTCAGTACGGATTGAAAATGTGTACACATACAAACACTAAACATTATATCGGGTCTACTTGCAGTAAGATAGAGTAAAGAACCAATCATATCTCGATATTTCTTTTTATTGACAAGTTCACCTTGCTCATCTTTGTCGATTTTTATTGATGTGCTCATTGGAGTTGCTGCAGGTTTTGATGATTTTATTTCAAACCTTTTGAGTAGATCGTTGATATATTTCGTTTGATTTAAATGGATCCCATCATTTGTTTGTTTAATTTGTAGACCAAGGAAGTAATTTAGCTCTCCCATCATATTCATTTCAAATTTACCCTGCATATGTTTAGCAAACTCTTTGCACAAATTTTCATTAGTAGCACCGAAAATAATATCATTAACATAAATTTGAATAATTAGCATATCCTCCTTTTTGGTTTTTATAAAAAGTGTAATATCAATTTTTCCTCTAGAAAAACCTTTATCAAGTAGAATATTATTTAATCTTTCATACCATGCTCTAGTAGCTTGTTTTAAACCATATAAAGCTTTTGAAAGTTTGAAAACATGATTCGGGTATTTATGATTTTCAAAACCGGGAGGTTGTTCAACATAAACTTCTTCCAAAATGTACCCATTTAAGAAAGCACTTTTAACATCCATTTAATACAATTTAAAATCTTTAAAATATGCAAAAGCAAATAACATTCTAATAGTTTCAAGTCACAACTGATGCAAAAGTTTTATCAAAATCAATGCCTTCTTCTTGATTATACCTTGGGCTACCAATCTAGCTTTATTTCTAGTAACAACTGCGGATTCATCCATTTTGTTTTGAAAAACCCATTTTGTTCCAATGACTAGATGATCCTTAGGCCAAGGAGTCAAAAACCAAACTTCATTTCTTTCAAATTGATTTAATTCTTCTTGCATTGCTAAAATCTAATTTTCATATTTTTCAGCATCTAAAAACGATTTTGGTTCAATTTGTGAAACAAATGCTAAGTTACAACAAACATTTCTAATAGAGGAACGAGTTTTTATACCTTTCATTACATCACCTATGATAAGGTCTTTAGGGTGGCCATGAGCATACTTCCATTCCTTTGGTAGATTTGATTCGTTTTCTGGACGAGCATATTCTTCTTGAGGATTTTTCATTGTGATTTCTTCTTTTTGTTCAGGAAATAGATTTTCTTCATTTGTTATGTAAAGGCTCTCTATTCTTGGATGTGTTTCTGTAGTGTCATCACTTGTAAGATTCTTGGAAACCACATTGTTAGATTCATCAAAGGCAACGTGTACAGATTCTTTAACAAGTAAAGTTCTTTTATTGGATACGTCATAAGCTTTACTAGAATTCGAATAACTAAGAAATATAGTTTCATCTGATTTAGCATCAAGTTTTTCTAAGTTATCTTTATTATTATTTAATACAAAACATTTACAATCAAAAGCACATAAGTGGCTAATATTAGGCTTTCTATCTTTCCAAAATTCATAAGGAGTTTTCTAAAGAATAGATCTAATCATGGCACGGTTTACAACATAACATGCAAAATTGCTTCAGCCCAAAAATATCTAGGTAAATTATTCTCACAAAGTATAGTACGGGCCATTTCTTCAAGAGTTTTATTTTTTCTTTCAGCCACACCGTCTTGTTGAGGAGTTCTAGGGGCTGAGAAATTATGATCTATTCCTAAGTCATCACAAAACATAATAAAATCATCATTTTCAAATTCTCTACCATAATCACTTCTAATACTACAAATATTAAGATTTTTTTCATTTTGAATTCTCTTACAAAGTCTTGAGAAATTATAAAAAGTTTCATTTTTTTGTACTAAAAATAATACTCATGCATATCTAGTATAATCATTAACACAAATAAGAGCATACGATTTTCCTCCTAAACTTAATGTTCTAGATGGTCCGAATAAATCAATATGTAAGAGTTAAAACGGTTTACTAGTTGAAACGATATTTTTATATTTAAAAGAAATTCTAGTTTGTTTTCCAAATTGACATGCATCACAAAATTTGTCTTTTTCAAAAATAATTTTTGGTAAACCAATGACTAACTCATTTTTTGAAAGTTTAGAAACTAAATCAAAATGAGCATGTCCTAATCTTCTATGCCAAAGCCAACCATTATCATTTATAGCAGATAAATATTTAATATTAAAATGAGAAGACAAATCATGCAAATCAAACACATATACATTCTCATGTCTATAACTTACAAATAAAGTTTGGTTTTCTAGGGTGTTCTCAATAGTGCAATGAGTTTTCTAAAAAATAACTCTATAACCTTTATCACATAGCAAGTTATGTTTTAAACATTCAACAAGTAAAACATTTTCAATAATAGGAGAAGGATTTTTACCAATACTTCCTACACCAATGATTTTACCCTTGCTATTGTTGTCGAAAGTCACATATCCACCATCCTTTGGTTGAAGTGTGGCGAACATAGTTTTATTTCCGGTTATGTGCCTCAAACATGCACTGTCGAGATACCATCTATCGTTACTAGATTTTGTCTTAAAACATACCTACAAAAATTTAATTTTTTATTGGTACCCATATTTTCTTGGATCCATAAAAGTTAAATTTGACACTCTTAAAATGTCCTTAGGAGCCCATATCTTTTTTATTTTAGCAAAAGGACTTCTTTTAACATGACATAAAGGTGAAATATGACTTTTTTTTACGACAAAAATGACATGTGAGATGAAAGTGACTAGAAGATGCATACACAAAACCATTTTTGATAGTTTTTACTTTTGAAAAAGGTTTATATCCAATTCCGGCTCTACCAAAAGTATGATTTTGATTTTTAAGAATTTTATCTAAAATCTCTCTGCCTTGAGTGAATTTTGAAAGAGTATTTTTCAAGTCTTCAATATTTTCTTTCAAAACAATTTGCTCTTTTTAAAAAAACTCATTTTTTTTTGCAATACAACTAATTTTTTCTTAGAAATTGAAGACTCTTTTCGAGTTAAAATCTCATTTTCCTTTTTCATTTTCATGGCTTCATTTTCTAAAGCATTTATCTTGGAAGTTAATGATTCATTTTCTTTTGATTAACTTGAAATCACTTTCTTTTGGCAGTTACTTTTCAAACTAAGTTTCTTAAATTCAGTATGTAATTCATCAAAAGCTAATTGTAATTCATCAAACGTAAAAGATTAGTCATTTACCTCATCTTCGTTTCCAAGTGTCATTAAGCATAGGTTAGCAGCCTCATCTTTGCAAACTTCGATTTTTGAGTCGCTTTCATCGTTATCTTCTCTCCATACTGCAATCATGGCTTTCTTCTTGTCCTTCTTGAATTGTTTCTTAAGTTTCGGATATTTTGATTTGTAGTGTCCAGATTTGTTGCATTCGTAGGAAGTAACTTCAGATTTTTTGTGATTTTCTTCCCTTTGAAAATTCTTATTGTTGAAGTCTTTTCTGAAAAAATTTCGCACGCCTTGTTTCTTTTTTACAAACCTTTTGAACTTTCTAGTGATAAATGCAATTTCCTCACCATCATCCAAATTATTTTCCTTATCATCTTGATGTTTTAAGATGGATTTGAAAGCTATTCTTTTCTTCTTGTTGTTGTCCTCCTCTTCCTTTCCTTCTTGCATTATGAGCTCATGAGTTAAGAGAGATCCTATTAATTCATCTAGACTTAGCTTTGATAAATCCCTAGCTTTGGTAATGGCAATGACTTTTGTCTTCCATTTTTTGGCAATGACCTAAGCGCTTTTCTTATAATTTCAACATTAGTATATATTTTGCCAATATAAGTTAAACCATTAATAATATCAATAAAGCGAGTAAACATTTGAGGAATAGTTTTATCAGGCTTTATTTTAAAGAGTTCATAATTATGGACTAGCAAACTAACTCTAGATTCTTTAATTTGTTCGGTTCCCTCATGAGTCACTGTATGCTTATCTCAAATTTCTTTTGCGGTTTTACATGTGGAGATTCTGTTGAACTCGTTGGAATCTATGGCGCAGTACAACATGTTTGTGGTTTTGACATTAATTTACGCCATGCTAGTATCTGATTCATTTCACTCATCTTTAGGTTTTGGTACCTTAAGGCCATCTACGATTTTGGTAGGAATTTCTGGACCATTGCAAATAATTTTCCAGCATTCATAATCATTAGATTGAACATATATGGTCATTCTAGTTTTCCAATAACTAAAATTTGTGTCGCTAAACAGTGGTGGCCTATTAGATGCTTGTCCCTCAGGTAAGGAATAACTAGGGGTTGTTATGATCCACTCTAAGGTGGTTAAGTCACACAAACTAGAGCCTAGGCTCTCATACTAATTGTTATCCTAGGTAGACAACTCAAGAGGGGGGTGAATTGGTTATTAAAAAATTTTACAATGTTAAAAAATAATAAACACAATATTCAGAATTTTAACAAATAAAAACAGAACAATCATTATCAATATAAAAGTAAGAGAGATAAGAAGAGAAAATCAAACACTGAGATTTATAGTGGTTTAGCCCGCCAGGCTTATGTCCACTCCCCAAGGAACCTCCTTGAGAATTTCTTTACTATCAAAATGAATCAATACACTACCAAGGCTTCACCAAGCCTGTAGATTTTGCACAGGTCTTATTTTTATCTATTGAGCCTCAATCAACAATAAATTCCTCACTCTTACAAAATTCCTTCACAAAATAATAAATAAGGATAAGAGGTACTCAACCTTCTTTTTCAATAATTCTCTCACAAAGAGTAGATATGAAAGTGCAAGAACAAAAATTACACTTAGATCTGAAAGTGAAAGAGTAGAATACAATACACTCAAAATTTTGGATCACATAGATTTTTCTCTTCAAATTCTTGATTTTTCTCCACACACAACACTTTTATTTATACCCAAAAATATACCCGTTGGAAGAGAAGACGCTCCTTGACAGCATATCTTTTCTTTTGTTAGACTTTATTTATTTATTTATTTTAGCCTACTTTTCCTTTATCGAACTTTACACATTCTCTTTGTCCACTTTTCTTTGTCAAACTTTGTACATTTTCTTTGTCCACTTTTGCAGGCAAGTCACCATGGTTTTGAAAATAAAATTCAATTCACACTCATATATATATATATACATAATATATATATACCCCTTCTAAAAAATTGTAATTGTTGAAGAGATTATAACTACACTCAAATAAAAATAACCAATCATCCCATGTAAGTATATCAAAAGGAAACAATTCATCAATATCATATTTGTCAAAATAATACAACCAATCAATCAATTTTGTCAAAATAATACAATTAATCAATTTTAAATTTGTAAAAAAGTGAATAGTGATCAACCAACCAATCAATAAATTTTGTCAAAAAGTGAATAGTAATTAATCGAATTCTTCAAAACATGAATAGTAAAATTTTCAAAATATTTTTATTTATATAACAAATGTATCATATAAAATATTTATATTATTTATAAATTTTCAATTAATATTTTAGAAATCATTAAAATTAAACAACGTGATTAACAAGTTTTAGTTAGTGCTCAAACATGCCAAGTGGAATTGCTTTGTGGAATTATGTTTGGCAACTGTCACGCCCCACTTTTTATTACTCGGAGTCATTACCAAATTCTTTAACTTAATCCAATTTCAGAGATAACATGCGGAAATAAACTCATACATTCAATCCGTAGAAATGATTAACGATACTCTCATTCGTATGCAAAGTAAACATTACATGAACTAACTTAATAAATTGCTCTTAGGCTTACATCATTAAAAGTACAAGAAGAAGGGTGTAACCCTTTACAACAATGGCATTCCGCCAACATAACTAAGGCTCCGTGGCCAACAAATAAGAAGATCCAAATCTTGTAGCACACCCTGCTAAACATCTGAAAAAAATTCAACAACGTGGGATGAACATATAGTCCAGTATGGATCTCAACATGATCCTCAACAATAACAACATTACAGATAGCTATGATCATGAACACCCATTCTCATACTAGAATAATAATGTGACAGTTTATACAAAATATATATATAAATATATATATGAACTTTTCTTGAAAACAATCATTTAATTCACCGCTATAAGCGATTTATCCTCCCTTTTTCCTTTCATTAACCCCCGTTCCCAATCTTTTATAACATTAACAATTACTTAGAAACATAGATTCACTAAGCCCATTACTCTTTCATTTGCCACACATACAACAAATGTGCCTTTTCAAAACATGTTTGGCATTTCAATGCAATTCCAATTATATCGTAATCATCCATGCACACCTCTATAAAAAAGATAACAACTCAACTACATACATAAAATCAATCAATGAGTCAACTCGTCCCTCCAACACTGTAACAAATACAATCCACAATGTTTCTAGATACACTGAAACAATAACAAAACAACATTGCACTACTAGCTATATACGTAGTAAGCCAAAGATACACTTCTCACCACAATCTACCAGTTTACCAGGCGCTAGCTAGAAGGGTATGGTACCTTAGATTATCAGCGCGTTAGTTCTCCAGGCGCTAGCTGGAAGGGTATGATACCTCTGATTATAAGCGCAGAACACATAAGTGTGTGGAGTCCATCCCCTATCTTCTCATACACACTGGAGTACAACCCCTCTCTTCTCCCAAACCAGTATACAAATATAATGTAATTCAGCATTTCATTACATATAATGTTCAATCAACAATGGTGTATTACGTACACAGCCATTCAACACAACCACGTCATCCTCCACCGATGACCAAGGATAAAACCTCTAGATGCAAATATTTAGTACACCTATTAAAGACTCAATTACTATGAGACCACAAACCCGACAACAACATTAACATGGTAGTTCAAGATACAATTCCACACATGTGTGTGTTCAACACTCATGAAACAATAATCCAATTTTCATACGTATTTCAAAACACTTTTCCCATTTCACAAAATGAATTCCACTTCCTTTGTTTTCACAAAATCATTCCCATGAACAAAAGCCATAACTCATTTAAATTCACTACATTCTTTTCAAAGCCATTTCGAGCTAATTATGCAAATTAAGTCATAAACAATAAGTTAGGGTTTTTCCTTCCTCTTTCTCAATATTGACCAAAAAGGCCCAATTTACATCAACAAACAACAATAACCACAATTAAGACTCAAAATACCTAAGTATTTGCCCCAAAGATAAAAACCCCTCAATTAATTTATTAAATCAAATAAAAGAAATTAGGGTTTCCTCTCCTTTCAATAACCACATGCTAATTAACACTCCAAATAGCCCAAAACAACTCTCAATGATAACATAACCATTTTCAAATACCCAACCCTAGGTTCCTTCCCATGATTTCAAACAAATCCAACATGGATATGATTTTTTTTTTTATGCAATACAAAATTACCACATGTCTATCTATAGACAAAGTATTGAAGAGAAACAAGGAGAGTCCCTACCTCAAATAGAGAACTCAAATAGAGAAGACGACCCGAAATCAAAGTGCTCCAAATCCCAAATTTCTTGGATCACAACGAAGCCCTCGACGATCAACACACTTCTTACAAAGGCCCAAGGTGAGGAAAGCACTCTAGCTAGATCAACCCTAAGAGAGAAGTTAGGTTTTAGAGTGAGGTGCCCTCCAATGGAAGTTTTGAAAAAATAAGAGAGAGAAAGGAAATCAAAAAGTGATCAAAAAGTGATTTCACAGACTGATATAATAACAGGTCCGCTCGAGCGTACAACACTCCGCTCGAGCGTCAGACACAGGTTCACGCTCGAGCGACCAAATTTCCGCTCGAGCGCCGGATGCACTCTCCCAGAATTTTCTGTAGACGACCAAAATGCTGAGAGAAGGAAATTCACGCTCGAGCGTCCAAACTGCTGCTCGAGCGGAAAGGCAGCAACAAAAGCCCGCTCGAGCGTCAAACCGCCGCTCGAGCGGAGAGACAAAAACCTGGACAAAAATTTCAAAGCTTTAAAACACAACCAACTAATTCCCAACTTGCCCAACACAACCCAAAACTCTAAAACAAAGAGTAAGGGATAGAAATGAGAATAAGACAACAACGAATCTACGGAACCGAGTCCGGATTACAGTTAAACAACAACAGGGAATACTGGGATCGCTATAACCTCCCCCCCTTAAAGAATTTCGTCCCCGAAATTTAGAACACGCCAAAAGCACAAGGCCAACAGATCACACAGCAACCAACACCTGAGTATTAGAGAAGAAACTATTCTCCCTACAAACTTTCGATTCACTCTTACCAAGGAAGAGACTAACTAAGGGAACACGTTCCAAACGACAACACTGTAGACACAAATGCTACAACAAAAACCAAATCTTTTTCCGAAACAATTCACCAACAACCGACTAGCGCTTCAAGCCAAGTCACTACCCAACAACAAAACTTCAAATAAAAGGATAGACAAGGCAAATCTATTACATCAATATAAGAAAACATTTTCTTGCTCATGAAACATTTCAAAATAAACCTTGCCTTTGCAACGCAAAACTCAAAAGTTTTGTAAACATTTTTCACAAATACGGTGTTATCCAAAACACAAAACCATCCACAGTTTATCTGCCAAAAATCATTCATTTGGAATTCCTCAAAACCCTTGAATTAAATCAATTTCTCAACAACGCATTTAGATAACCCAAACACTAAGAAAATTTTGTTTTCCATTCTTTTCAAAATAACTCTATCAACAACCATCACGGAACATAACATTTCTATATTGATAGTTAATAGAAATAACAACAGCACTATCAGCACATAAGGCATAAGAAATTCATGGTTTTTTGCAATTTCAACCTTCCTCCCTTTACTTAACCAATATAATAACATACACCTGGCTCAGAACCTGGCCAAACAATTAAATGAGATAATAACTCACATAAAACAGTTTTCACTTCACAATAGATAAGCATATGAGCTATATCGATCTTTCAACAGATACACATTTTGGTGCTGTATCATCGGAGTCCATCCCCTATCTCCTCCCATACAATATACATACATAATGTATAATAAAAAAAAAAATCCAATCATTTACAATGATCATTCAATGGACAAATTTGCTGTATTATTATAACCGTCAAATTCTATGACACAACCGGATGATTAGTTTTAGTTTTTCCTTAATCAACACACAAAGTCTACAACGAATGAGACTAACCTCACGGCGACAAATGTCAACCCAAAACCCGATACCAACAAGCTGACTAATCAACTCAATAAACTCCACACTCAGTAATCCACACACTGATGTGCCACTAACCCCAAGCACGGAGTTCCCCACACAAACCCCTAAATTTTGGAATCTCAACGGATCTCCTAAAATCAACCCACAACAACACTGCGTTTAAGGGAATTACTACCCCCCCCCCATGGCCACGTAGCAAGTCTACTCATCTCCTCGACCGAAAATCGACTTGGTAAACCTCAATTACAGCAACCCAATCACGAAAGGCAATTTTGACCAACGCTATCCTCATTACTCTAGATCTCAAACTGTTCTTCCTCCAAAGAATGCTGCCAGCATCCACTCACAAACCATACCCCACAATTGATAACCAATCACACCACAAACACTACCCCAATACAACCAATGGAGTCACCACGGGCTCACTAAGTAGCAAGGCCCAAAACACGAACCAACCAACAGGTACCAAGCAAGCAACAACATTAGGATCATTGACCCCACTAACAACTTCTCAATATAAAAGAGAGCTTAAAACCCATACATACTCCCCAATACCTGAGGATTAAACAAACAACAACAATATGCATACATAAGCGATACATAAACATGGTGCCTCAACAACCAACAGTACCCCGGTCAACAACAAAGTGATTCATATAATATACCACCGGCTAACAATACAAAAGTCCCCCTCCAAGGTAAAACCAAAGGACTAACTAATAAGTCGCCCCTCGCGAGGCTCCTGAAGCCTGGCCTGCCCGTTTCTGGTACCGAAAGCGCCCCCGACTGGACGGGTACGACTGAGTCTGACTAGGTTTTGAAACACTTGCAGAATTCACACGCAAAGGGCAAAAACGCCTACCATGGCCCTGCTGGCCACAAACGAAACAACCATCAGACCCCCTACTCTAAGACTGGCCTGAAACCTGCACCTCCCCGGACCTCTCAACAGAAGAGTCCGAAAACCCTGGCGAAGAAAAGGAACCAGCCCCCGACTGAGCATGTTTCCGCCTCCACCCCTTACTGAGCCTAGAGTATTTAGAAATCGAAGGACTTACCGCAATGGTCTCCTCCTTAACCCCATCATCTCTTGCAATCATGGCCTTCACATGGGCCGCTGCCTCAACTAAATAATAATAATCCTTCCAAAAGGATCCAGCTACCTTCTCCCGAATATTGAAACACAACCGCCTTTCAAACTCAAAACAACGACACTCCTCTGTTACCACCAACTTTGGAGCAAACCTTGACAAGCTAGCAAACCGCATCTCAAACTGCGCCACAGGAGTATCATCCTGACGCAACTCCAAAAACTGATCCCTTAACCTTTCCCGAGCAGAAGGAGGGAAATACTTGGCCAGAAAGGCCTCGGTAAAAGCAACCCACGTGCTACCCACAATATTCCTAGCATACTTCCACCAATAACTCGCATCGCCCTTCAGTTGAAAAGTCGCCAAAGAAACCCTCAACTCCTCATCTTCGACTCTGAGCATATCAAGAGTCTTGGTAATCTGTTCCAACCAACTTTCTGCCTCCAACGGTTTAGCCTCCCCCACAAACTCTGGCGGACTGGAGCGAAAGAACTCCTTAGTAAGTTTGAGAGCATGCCCGGCGCCGCCCTCAGTGCGAGCTAGAGCGTCTTGCACCGCTCTCACAATCTCACGTGCGACATCTTCGCCGACAGCCGATGCTGCAACGGCGGATGCTAAAGGAACTGCTGTGCCCCTACCGACACTCCTACTACTCAACCGTCTTCTACTTCCTCGTGTAGACATCCTATAAAGCACATAAGCAAACACCACGCTTAGTGCATAACACAATAGCCTTCTCCGAGGCACACTCCACTACTAAGTCACAAGATATACACCTCTATTGCATATAAACATCTAAACATATAAACACATAATCGAATCAAGTCTACAAAGATAGTCACTCATCCCGGAACTCTCAAGGAATTCCCATCAGAAACCACGTTGATCAAGCGTGTTTCCAAAAGGACCTCAAAGCAAGTTCACTGGCTATGAATACTATCCGAGAGACTAAATCCCATGCTCACATAAATGCAACACATAAGTCCTAACTTTCATGATATCTATATGCAACGTCCTCACAATACGTAGTAAACCCACTGTGGTAAAAACCACTTCCCACGAGCCCAAAGTATTCAAACCCGGCTCGCTCTGATACCAAGTTGTCACGCCCCACTTTTTATTACTTGGAGTCATTACCAATTCTTTAACTTAATCCAATTTCAGAGATAACATGCGTAAATAAACTCATACATTCAATCCGTCGAAATGATTAACGATACTCTCATTCGTATGCAAAGTAAACATTACATGAACTAACTTAATAAATTGCCCTTGGGCTTACATCATTAAAAGTACAAGAAGAAGGGTGTAACCCTTTACAACAATGGCATTCCGCCAACATAACTAAGGCTCCGTGGCCAACAAATAAGAAGATCCAAATCTTGTAGCACACCCTGCTAAACATTTGAAAAAAATTCAACAACGTGGGATGAACATATAGTCCAGTAGGGATCTCAACATGATCCTCAACAATAACAACATTACAGATAGCTATGATCATGAACACCCATTCTCATACTAGAATAATAATGTGACAGTTTATACAAAATATATATATATATATATGAACTTTTCTTGAAAACAATCATTTAATTCACCGCTATAAGCGATTTATCCTCCCTTTTTCCTTTTATTAACCCCCGTTCTCAATCTTTTATAACATTAACAATTACTTAGAAACATAGATTCACTAAGCCCATTACTCTTCCATTTGCCACACATACAACAGATGTGCCTTTTCAAAACATGTTTGGCATTTCAATTCAATTCCAATTATATCGTAATCATCCATGCACACCTCTATAAAAAAGATAACAACTCAACTACATACATAAAATCAATCAATGAGTCAACTCGTCCCTCCAACACTGTAACAAATACAATCCACAATGTTTCCAGATACACTGAAACAATAACAAAACAACATTGCACTACTAGCTATATACGTAGTAAGCCAAAGATACACTTCTCACCACAATCTACCAGTTTACCAGGCGCTAGCTGGAAGGGTATGGTACCTTAGATTATCAGCGCGTCAGTTCTCCAGGCGCTAGCTGGAAGGGTATGATACCTCTGATTATAAGCGCAGAACACAAACGTGTGTGGAGTCCATCCCCTATCTTCTCACACACACTGGAGTACAACCCCTCTCTTCTCCCAAACCAGTATACAAATATAATGTAATTCAGCATTTCATTACATATAATGTTCAATCAACAATGGTGTATTACGTACACAGCAATTCAACACAACCACGTCATCCTCCACCGATGACCAAGGATAAAACCTCTAGATGCAAATATTTAGTACACCTATTAAAGACTCAATTACTATGAGACCACAAACCCGACAACAACATTAACATGGTAGTTCAAGATACAATTCCACACATGTGTGTGTTCAACACTCATGAAACAATAATCCAATTTTCATACGTATTTCAAAACACTTTTCCCATTTCACAAAATGAATTCCACTTCCTTTGTTTTCACAAAATCATTCCCATGAACAAAAGCCATAACTCATTTAAATTCACTACATTCTTTTCGAAGCCATTTCGAACTAATTATGCAAATTAAGTCATAAACAATAAGTTAGGGTTTTTCCTTCCTCTTTCTCAATATTGACCAAAAAGGCCCAATTTACATCAACAAACAACAATAACCACAATTAAGACTCAAAATACCTAAGTATTTGCCCCAAAGATCAAAACCCCTCAATTAATTTATTAAATCAAATAAAAGAAATTAGGGTTTCCTTTCCTTTCAATAACCACATGCTAATTAACACTCCAAATAGCCCAAAACAACTCTCAATGATAACATAACCATTTTCAAATACCCAACCCTAGGTTCCTTCCCATGATTTCAAACAAATCCAACATAGATATGATTTTTTTTTATGCAATACAAAATTACCACATGTCTATCTATAGACAAAGTATTGAAGAGAAACAAGGAGAGTCCCTACCTCAAATGGAGAACTCAAATAGAGAAGACGACCCGAAATCAAAGTGCTTCAAATCCCAAATTTCTTGGATCACAACGAAGCCCTCGACGATCAACACACTTCTTACAAAGGCCCAAGGTGAGGAAAGCACTCTAGCTAGATCAATCCTAAGAGAGAAGTTAGGTTTTAGAGTGAGGTGCCATCCAATGGAAGTTTTGAAAAAATAAGAGAGAGAAAGGAAATCAAAAAGTGATCAAAAAGTGATTTCACGGACTGATATAATAACAGGTCCGCTCGAGCGTACAACACTCTGCTCGAGCGTCAGACACAAGTTCACGCTCGAGCGACCAAATTTCCGCTCGAGCGCCGGATGCACTCTCCCAGAATTTTCTGCAGACGACCAAAATGCTGAGAGAAGGAAATTCACGCTCAAGCGTCCAAACTGCTGCTCGAGCGGAAAGGCAGCAACAAAAGCCCGCTCGAGCGTCAAACCGCCGCTCGAGCGGAGAGACCAAAACCTGGGCAAAAATTTCAAAGCTTTAAAACACAACAAACTAATTCCCAACTTGCCCAACACAACCCAAAACTCTAAAACAAAGAGTAAGGGATAGAAATGAGAATAAGACAACAACGAATCTACGGAACCGAGTCCGGATTACAGTTAAACAACAACAGGGAATACTGGGATCGCTATAGCAACTAAAATAGACCTTAGCCAAGTGGAATTGCTTGGTAGAAACCGTACTAACGTATTTTTCAAATAATCATTTCTTAAAATGGACCATAGCCAAGTGGAATTGCTTTAGTACTACTTCATGCACCCAGAGTTAGAACAGACTTGGATCATTCTTTCAGCACCAAACTTCCAGCATCAGCCTTATTCAGCTCCAGATGGGGGCAACCAATTGTTTCTCAAAGAACAAACCTAGACCTGAGTAACACTTCAAGAGTTGGAACAAACTCAAACAGTTCTGCCACAAAGAACAGATCTTCAGTACCAATCTTACTTAGCTCCAGGTGAGGGCAAACAATTGTTTTCTTGGAATTAACCTGGACCCAAGTAAGACACTCTAATTACAAGTCAAGCACATCCCTGCAGCATGTCAAATAAACCAGATTGAGCATCTATTCGGCTCTTCAGTCCCAATAATGCTCGGCCGGGGGCAAACAACACAAATAACACAAACATTAAACAACAGATTGCAAGGTCTACAAGGCGAATTTCATCATCTAACAAAAGGCACAACTGGCCAAAACAAAAAGAAAAAGAAAAAGAAAATTTGTTTTAGCATGCATTAGGAGGTAACTTGTCAGGAAGACTGAGCTTCAGTACATCAAGGAAACGAGAAGAAAAGGAAAATTGTGTAAAATAAACTTCAAGTCTTTTAAGATGAAAACCACTCTAACTCTCATCAGCAGGAGGAACTTCAGGGACAGCATTCACAGTTTGGTTCACATCATCTTGGGGAGGAAAAGTACAGGTAGCTCCAACTTCCTGAGAAGCAGAAGGCTCCTTAACCACATCTCCCATAGCTTCAGTCTCCAGGTTTTCATCCCTTTCAACATCCACTGCTTCATTGACAGCATCGTTTTTTGGAGTCTTACTTGCAGCATCAGTCTCTGAAGGAATCTTTGCTGAAGGAGTAACAGGGGTGGTATTGGTCTTCAAACTCGAGGACTTCAAGGGAATAGGAACATTCTGAAACAAGGAGGATTCTTCAGGAATCTGAGCAGCAGCAAGGGCACTCGTCCAGCCTTTAAGAAAAAGCTTATCGCGCAGCACCAGAACTTCATCTTTATAAGCGGCTCCAGTTTCGTCCCAGCCCTGCTGCCAGTGCTTAGCCTCCAAAGTCAAACATTCAGCGGCCATAACTGCTATAACCGCCTTCAGTTCAGTAACCTTGCTCTCAAGTTGTGCCTAAACCCCAATAGCAGCCTCTTTCAATTTTTCAGCAGAGGTGACAACCTTGTTTAGGCGGAACACTTCCCTTTCTACAGTCTTTCAGCCTTCCTTTTCGACCTCCAAATTTGCCGTCAGCCTTTTGGCATCCATGGCGGCCTCTAGTACGACCCTCTCCAATTCTTCAACTCAGGTAATGGATAGATGCATCCCTTGGATACACTACAACAAATAACAAGGCATTAAAAGAAAGAAAATGACACAGACCAACAAAGAATACCAAAAGGAGTACAGAAACACTTACAACAGCCATCATTTGAAGGGTCCCCTTCAGGATTGGAATATCACGAGGCCCGTTGTGACCTATCATGTCTACTGGCATCAACAAAGTCTTGGTTAGGTCAAATGCAAAGTCCCCAGAAGTAACACCCGAATCAAAGGTAGAAATAGACATGCCTTGATGCAACATAGGCGGCTCCCACTTTTAAACGACTCATCCTCAATAGAATCTCAGAAGCTTCTCTAACTATGGCCTTGCCAGTCTTCCTTCTCTTCTTCTTTGCCCTTTCAGGGATTGAAGCAGAGGGTTCGGTAGCAACAGCAGAAGGGCTAAAGGCCCCCTATCTCCAGTTTTACGTCCATAAGGCTCTTTTGCTTGGCCTTGACTAAAGAAGCCTCCAGAGCGTCAGAAGAACCAAAAGCCTTTGCTTCCAGATCCACCAACACTCTCATTTTCGACATTGACCCACCCCCTGTGAAACTAGGGACAAGAGGAGGTGTCCTCTCAGCAGGCAAGCTTTGGCCGCGACAGCGGTTTGTGGCTAGAGGGGCAAGGAGTATCGAAATCAAAAGAGATGCACCAAGCTTTTTTTTTTTTTATTCTAGATTGTGGTACGATAGGTTGCCTGGTAGTCTAGCAGTTCGGGCGCAGACCTCTTTTTGTACATCAAAACGGCCTTGATCGCCTCAACATTCTCTCAGTTCGGCCTGCGTTGGAAACGAGAAGCCTCTTCAGAGATGAGGAACAACGTTAGCACAATATTCAAAATAAGACAAAAGTACAGAAATAATAGGGCAAAAGAGTTAGACCTGGGTAGCCATCTTTTTAGGGCATCCATTTAGATTGAAACTCAATCCCAGCAGGAAACTCCCAGTTACCACTAACTTGCAAGAAATCGTCATTGTGTTTGTCGAAATCAGGTAAGCCGGTGACAAGGTGACAATCAGCCGAATGGACACAGAGATAACAGGTGCTATGATCTTTATTGAGTGAAAGGGTATAATAACCCAAAATGTCCCAGATGTCCAAGTTCAAACCCAATCGCCTATTAAGGGCGGAGACACCACAGACAATTGGGAACAAGTTTACAGACACTTGCATTGGGGTAAGTTGAACTTGGTGCAGGAAACAACGTACTAGTGGATCAAGGGAAAACCAGACCCCTCCTTCAACAATGACAGCAACAGGGAAAGCAACAGTGTTTCTGGTACCCATGCGCTTGGTGTTAACTATCACCAGCTAAAGGATCACATCATCAAGAATACCATAGTCACGGCGGAACAAGGCCATTGCCTTAGGAGTATCCACCAACGTCTAAAACAAGAACAAAACTTTACTAAGCAAGAAATAGAGCCAGTTGCCGGAAATAGTGGCGCGAGGGCCAAAGAGGGCAATCAGGGTAGAAAACGAAAGAAGAGATAAGTTTCAAAGGAACTCACAAAGATTTAATGAAGGAACAGCGATGAGGGGAGATCCTTGAGATTGGAATGAGAATGGTAGCAGTTATGGCGGCAAGAGTTTGGGTGAAACATCGTCGGAACTACGGTAAAAGAACGAAAGGGTTTTGGAGTTTCTTGAAATTCAGAGATAGACGAAGGGGTTTGAATTGACACCCCTAGGGAATTTATTACCCTTAACTAGCGCGAAGGTACAAAATCATGCCTCTTTGTATGGATTCAGCGCACTACCTCTGCACACCAATTCAACGCCGCCACGTGTCATCATGATAGAACACATGCAGAGTGCATGTGTCAAGATCGAACCGTCACCAAGGCCGAACTAAGGCAAATCTGAAGCAACACAACATATGGGGTGTTGGACAGTAGCTCCTCCCAAAAGGAACCTTAGCGCAAGCTTTGGGGCAAATAAAAGGGCAAAATACAAACGAGTCGGATCCAAGCCTTGGGCCAGCGCAATCCATTAAACCCAAGTCCAAGTGGGTCAGATAAATATGTGAACAAGCTAGTTAAGCCCAAGTCCATGATCAACAGTTCGCCCAAGTCCTCAAGCACTTGGGCCCAACTCACAGTGGAAAGGTCAGTCCAGCCGTGACGCTAGGCTGGGCCGA
This sequence comes from Camellia sinensis, assembly GCF_055761805.1. Classification (NCBI taxonomy): domain Eukaryota; kingdom Viridiplantae; phylum Streptophyta; class Magnoliopsida; order Ericales; family Theaceae; genus Camellia; species Camellia sinensis. The sequence goes on from NC_138970.1 coordinate 168,054,539, forward strand.
GTTATAAGACTCAATCTTTAGACCGAACTGATGGGCCGAACCCATCACCAAAAAGAAAAGTGGACTGAGCCCACACATAGATATCTAAATGGGCCAGCCCATACTTATAAGCAGTCTCATAAAGGGCCGAGTCGAGGCACAACGGTATCGAGCTGAGGGAATCTCTCAGAGAAATGTGGAAGCTGTGAATGCATGCATGTGTAGGCTTCCACCTCAGTTGGTCCCTTTCCCTATAATCGCGGAAATGGTTGATCAAGGGAATGTGGTCTGTTATCAGCATGGTTATAACGAGTATATGCAACCCAGTTTCAACTACCAGATGGTCCCCTACCTTGAGCAATGCTAAAAGAAGCCTGGCAGCACCAAAGCTTCATGAAACCATCTAAAGAGTTCTATATAAACTACGAGGACTTCACATTGAAGGTAACAAAAAAAGCTGAACCATTGTGGTGACCCCACTGCATATAATGATTAGCACTTAATTAATTAAGGAGATCTGAATTTTAATTGCCCATTGTTATAATTTAATTTGGGGTCATAAGAATTATTTAGTTTGATTCGTATATGATTCTATTGAGTATTTATTTTGGAATTAGAAATTGAAAGCCAACATGGCTCAAGAGTGTATAATTGGTGAATTGAATTAATTTAATTTGGAGTATCGGACCGCACGGAAGCTTAATTAAATATTCAATTCAAATCTATAAAATTGATATTTTATTAATTGGGTCCAAATTGGAGTTGATTAAGTCATGAGGATTGAGAATTGTGATTGTTATGAATTAAATTTATTCATGTGGTGTCTAATTTGAATATGTAATTTATTGACGGAAATTTTGAGTCTGATTAGAAATTGAAAGCCTAAATGATTTGGGAAATCAAAATTAATAATGATAATAAATTTAATTTAATATTTGGAGCCTTTTGGGAGTTTGATTAAAAATTAGATTCAGAATGGTAAAGATTAAATATAATTAATTGGGCCTTAATGGAAGTCAAATTAAACTAATTAAATTATATGAGATTCGTGATTAGGTATGATTAATTTAATTGTATGTCAATCAAGGTTCATTAAGACTAAGTGTTGCTCAATTAAATTAATCTTAATCATAAATTAAATAGTATAATGGTTTAAAAATTTGAGAGTGCATATGGGTGTGGGTGTACTGAAAAAAATGTGTGTGTGCAGAGAAATCTGTGTGTGTATGTGAGAGTGTTGTGTTAGGAGCCTTAGATAATGTGCACGTGTGCATGTGATGGCAACAAGTATAGGTGTGTGTGTGTATTTGTTTCCTTTGTGCTGGAGCACTCTTGGGGGGATTGAGGTCAAAACCGAGAGAGAGAGAGAGAGAGAGAGAGAGAGAGAGAGAGAGAGAGAGAGAGAGAGAGAGAGAGAGAGAGAGAGTTAGAGTTTTACTGAACAAAGAAACAAAAGAGGAGAAGAAAAAAAATTGAAAGAGGAGCTCAAGTTATTGAGGAAGAAGAAGAACTAGAAAATTTAAGGTATGGCATTTATGTTTAAATTGTGTAGAATCCTTACGTTATACTTGAAATTAAAGGTGAAATTGGAACCAATAGCAAGAAGATGAAGAAAAATTAACTTAAGTATAAGATTATGGAAGTTAATTTGGAATTGGGTTCTAAACATGAAATGGGTTGCATGCATGTGGATGATTATGGAAAATAAATCTAGAAATTAATTATTTTGGGTATGATTTTGTAGTCTTACATAAGATAAGTCTCATTGTTACATACATGGGCAAATTAATATTCTAATTACAACATGCATCATGGATTATGAAAAATCTGAATTAATTCAGTTTCATATTTTGAAGAGAAAAAGGGAAAAGCTTTAGAAAAATCAAGTTTATGGAAATTTGGAGTTAATCTTAAAGTTAGACAAAGTTTTGATTTTATTATGAAAATTAGGAATTTGTTTGATTTTAATTTTTAATCCATGCATGTAATTTAATTTAAAAGTGTTGTTCAATTCAAATATATTTTGGAACATCTATGATCATAAATTAAGTACTTGGTTCAAGATGGAGTTAATAAGTTTAAATTCTAAGAAATTGATTTTGTTATAAAGAAAATAAATTAAATCTAAATTTAGACAATTGGAGCATGATTTTGAATAAATTATTTCTAATTGGGAGTGTTTACTAAACTATACAATGATTCTCCATGTTTTTATACCAAAAATACAAGTTTTGAGGCTTTGAATATTAAATTTGAACTTCAATTGCAATTCTGGAAATTCCAAAATTCACAATGTCCGCTCGAGCAAGAAAAGTCTCGCTTGAGCGTGAAAATCGAGCTCCCAGAAGTGTTTTGCAAAATTTTACAGTCCGCTCGAGTGACCAAAGTGGCGCTTGAGCAAAGACCCTATTTTCAGCATATTTTAAAAATTTGCATTTAATTCACATTTTTTTTTATTCTTATCTCTTTCCAAAACATTCTAGACATGATTTATGGCTCAATAAGGATTAATAAGCTAACCATCAACATTAATTAGTTGATTAAAGAATAAGTCATTAACTTAGTGATACTTGATTAAGAAGCCAAGTGAGGAATTGGGTTATTTAGAAAAAAGAATGATTTAGTAATAAAAGGGAGTTTGTGAAATGAGAACCCGATTCATTTGAATAAAGAAAGAATAAGCGTAGTGGACCTTCAAATTATTTAGACAGAAAACAAGAAAGTTAAGTTTGATCAAGGGAGTAATATTGTGCTTCAATGTGTATATGTTATGTGTTTGTGTAGGTCACGCGCTATTGTCTGCTTGATCTGTCTTATCTGCTTCTGCTACTATCTGTGAGTAATAACTTTGTAAAGTTATGTTCAATGTTAAAAATTTTCTGAACATTATGATATAAAATGATTAGTTTCTGAAATTCTATGCTATGTTTTGAATGAATGAATGATTGTCCAAGATTCTGAAAGTTATTTGTGGCATCTTTAGCATCATATGATATGCGTCCCTTTATGGGCCATCAGGTCCCTTAATGGGTCATCAGGTCCCTTTATGGGTCATCGGTAACGTCTCTGTGCACATGAGTCATCAGAATGCCTTCAAGGCCGTCCCTTTATGGGTCATCGGATTTGTTAGCGCTAATGGATGTACTTTGTATGATTATATGCAAAATCTGAATATGAAAATGATCATGATCATGAATATGTATATGAATCTATTTCTGATTTGAGAATCTGAATATGCATAAGACTCTGTTTCTAATAAGAATTTGATTTCTAACTCTATGATGGACATCATTCATAGAAACCCTTTACTTTGTTATTATTCACTGGGCACCAGCTCACTGTTTATATATATATATGTAGGTGATCAGGGCGTGACCAAACTTAGAGGCGTCTGCCTAGAATCAGTTTTTAACAGCCAACCTATGTGCTTCCCGTAGAGGTTCCGGACATGTCTAGTGGTTATGGTTTAGTGCATAAGTTGAAGTCTTGTTTTCCTGTTCAGTCAGACAAGTCTTTGTGTATGTTGTAAATAGGGCTAAGTCCCTTTTTGTCTAGCTTATATATGTATATATATGATGATGTGTATATGTATGTATATAAAGTTTAAAATTTTTCTGTCTCATATAAGTTTGCACAGCTCAATGGACATTGTATAATTGCTATTTGCTTCTACAACCCCTAATTATATGTTAGTCTGTTAAGAGGCCTTTGGTAATCTAAGGATTACTAGCCGGTTCTGACACTAAACCTGTAGGGACGGGTTTGGGTCGTGACAACCATACTCACTTAAACACAACTCTCTGCACTTAGAGAGCATATTCCATCTTCTCCGATCGCTGACTCCCACACCGGATAGGTTATCCGGCCAACTTCGGCCGGGCAGCTATAACGGTGCTCATTGTTTCAGGGTCTCAGTTCCCGGATAGTCTAATTGGGTGTAGAACTCCGGTCCACAATCATCTAGTGCGGTATTCGGTACGCACAATAAAGAATTAGTATGATTCAATATTTGAACACCATGTCAGCATCCAAAAAAAAAAGGGGGGGAAAGAAAAAAATGTGACAAACTAGATATATTAATGAAAATATTGGATCATATCTTAAGTGGGTCGTAGAAATAATAGCTAGCTTGTATATTTAATCATATACATATATATAGAATTGGCTTGGATCTCGTTGTTGGATTCAAATCACTAGTGACCACACAATCTAGGCCTAAAACTTCCCCATCAAAGAAAAGAAAAGAAAATAAAAGAAAAATTAATAGATATTAGCTTTTAAGATTGAAACACAATTTACCTTGATATTAAATACTTGAATGCTTATATAAATGTTAGGCTAGATTTTTTGATGGTTAAAAGGTATTGTATTAAAATTAAATAAGTCTAGTACACTTAGTTCTTTTGGGGTGATTATTCAGTACTCTCGGAGTATGGATACGTGGTACTCTATAAGATTTTGATTAGTGGAGAGGTGTAAGGGCCCACAATTTATGTTAGAAATGAAGGAACAATATGGGATTAAGCAATTAGTGATTGACTTAGAATATGACCACGTGATACTTCGAGAATATTAAATAATTTCTCCTTTAGCATTTAGTGCGAGTTGATTGATAATACATAAAAGAGGTAGTTCATAAGGTAATTTATACTGTCATGAGAAAATTGAGTAATAACAATAAAAAATAATAATAATAACCAATTATGAAGTATATGCTACTCTCAAGCTATGCGTGTTTATGTAGCTATGAATTACAAATCGTCGTAATAATAGTCTAAAATTATTTTCATAATAAAAATAAATATTTATAGATAATGTGTGAGTGATTTTCCGACCACACTGCCAACTCAGTAATCAACTGGAGAGAAGTGGCAGAATAGATGACACCTGGCTGACCTGCAACAGAAAAAGAAGATTCCGGCGGTGGTTCGTCCACCCGGGGGCACTCCGACGATCAAGTCAGTATATCTCTCAAAGATAATCAATAGTCCTAAACTCACCGTTCAGAATATAAATTGCGTACTTTAGACCCATCGGGGGTGCCTCTCTTTTACAGTGAACTCAATCCTTGTCCCACTAGAAGCCTAGCTTCAATGGACTCTTGCTCAGTGCTTATCTTGGACTCTTCAAGAGATAAAGATAAACTCCCTAAGAGTATTATCCTTATCCATGCTAAAGTCCTTTTCTTATTCTAGGACTCTTGTGCCTTATCCACTTATCTCGGATTCCGATATCTTTGGAGATAACCTCGGCCTTGCCGAGATAACCTCGGCGTCATGACCTGGACACGTGGCACCTCGGCTGACACGTCGGCGTCACCTTGGCCACGTGTTGGTACTCAGAAAATATATCTCCACAACTGCCCCTAGGTTCTATTACCTCGGCATTCCGAGGTAATAGAACCTATATCGGTACTTCCTGCCCGTACATCGGCTTAAGCCGAGCTCATCACTATAAGCCGACATGTCTTCTTAAAGATCAAGAATCCCAAGAGCTTCTTCACGCGTATGAGCTGCCACGCATCATAATTCAACCATTTCAGCCACGTGTCCTTCTCTTATTGGATCGTACTTGGTACGTGCTTCTTAATCGTCTCGCGCATGCGTGCGCCGTCTGACACTCACGTTGTTTTAGGTGCATTTAATTCTGTTTTGCCGCCGTTTCAAGTTTTAACAAAACTTTTTCTTCTCTCTTGGTCTTCTCACTTTCGTATCCTCAAGCTCTCAACTCTCTCTAGCTTCTGAATACGCCATTGTTCAAGCTTCCACAGCTCTGCAACTTGCTTCGTTTACCCCTTCTGGCGTGATTTTCACCAATCTTTCGCCTTCGCAACCGTCGTCAGACTTCGGCAATTCCCATTCCGGCTTCCCTCTTTCTAGTAAGCCACTATTCCTCCTGATTTCGGTTTCTTGTTACCTTACTGAACTTTACCGTTTTACCTGCTGTCTTTGCAATCTTGTTCATATTTTTGATATTTCATCTCGCATCTTGTATTCCACCATATATTTGAACATGTTTGTTTCATGATTCTGTTTTTACCTAAATCATCTTCTTGAATATACACTGTTCACACTCCTGTTGATTTCTGCCACTGTTCTTGGCCTGATATACCTGTGCAAACTTTTTGTCTTGATTTCCTGATGGCCTCATTATCATTCTTGATTCTGAAACGCATCCCTATTTTTCTGTTTTCCAGATCCGTGCATTCAATCTTCGTTTCCATAGATTTAGGTTTGGGATTTGCTTGTAGAACCCTCAATTACTAGGAAAAACTAAAACTATTTCCACAAATTCTTACCTAGCACATACTTTAGGTTTTTGCCGAGGTTCCAATAACCCTTTTAAAACACCTTCATTCTAAAATCCAATCCCTTCAGTTAAGCCGATATCATGGGTATGTGGAAGCATAGGGTAGACACCCCGACAAAATTAGAATACTTTAGGCGAGAGTTTTCCATCCCTGCCGACGTCCGTCTAAGGTTGGCTGGGGATGACGACTCTATCATGCCCGATGTAAACCTCATGCCTTTCCCAGTAGTAGCGTTTATTGAGTGTGGACTTAGGTTTCCACTTGACCCTTTTTTCCGTGAAATCCTCCATTTCTATAGGTTGAACCCAATGCAGCTTGCAATCAATTCGTACCGAGTTATTAATAGTACCATAGCCTTAGCCAAACAAGAGAATGTTAGGATTACTCTTGCCGATTTCTAGTACTGTTATACCATGTGTCACCTGAAATCTAAAAAAGGCCACATCTATTACCTCAAGCCGAGGTCCACGGAATACAAAATTGTTGCCGACCTCCCTGACTCCAACAAGGGAGCGGGGGATGATTACTTCGTCGTTTCGGGTAACTGGGAGTTTCAGCCAAACGATGACCTTCATCTTTATCCCCTAAGTCGAACAGTTTTCGAGGAAGGAGCTAGTAAGGGCCACCCTTCACAAATTTTTCTTGCTTTCTTGTATAAAGTTTTCAACATTCTGCTCTAATGTCTACATTTTTTTCTTTTTTGCAGTTCTCCCTCAACTACCAAAGGGCTTCCGTCAGTCTTTCTTTCCCAGTAAAGGCTTGAAGAAACTACTGAATTTGCCAGTCCACAAGCGAAAGGCCCCTCTGCTTTTCAACTTTATCCCCACTTATAAGTTGGCTCTTCCCGACGTCCCAAAAAAGAAGAAGAAAAGCATTTCTCCACCTTCTGCCACAACTCCACAAGTCGAGTCCACATCTCGGGCAAACCAAGGATCAACCTCTAATCCTGCTGAGCAACCGTCAACCTCGGCTCTATACCTGATCCCACCATCTCAGCGACAAAAAAGCTGTCGCAAAAGACCTCTTAGCCAGCATCCCTTCTGACGTTGATACTCAGCAAACCCAGCCTCCACCAAAGCAAAAAAGAATAAAAAAGACTCAGCCAAAGGCAAAGGTGACTTAGGTTGACACTGAGGACTCCTTGCCGATCTCCAAACTAGCTGAGAGTGATAAGACTGCCTCTGTCCCCGAGAAGAGGTCTGCTAGAACGCACCCATTCGAATCCACCAGATCAAAAAGGCCGAGGTCATCTTCTGCAACAACCTCGAGGTCTCAAAAGCATGATGCCTCCTGGGCCCCCAAAATCACTTTGGAAGATAAGCCAATTATGGCTAGTGACAGTGCTGAAGATATAAACGTCGGTGTTGCCCTTAATACCGCTCATTCCCGGTGATCTCGACCGAAACGCCGAGATGAGCGAGTATGAGAACTATGCTCTAATGCTCCAGCACTCTGTTCAGGTAAGTTTCTTTATTGGAAAATTTTTCTTTCTTTCTCTTCATTTACATACTTACAATATTTTATAATAACTTATGTTTACTTTTAGGCCATCCAGTATGCTCATTCTTTCTCAATACAATCTTTCTAGAACCGGGAGAAACTGGCAGAGAGGAAGAGAGAGGTCTCTAGTCTGCAAAAGACTAACAGAAATCCACAGTCAAAGATGAAGACTTTGGAAGATCAGGCCGAGGTCACTATCAAAGCCAAGGACGATGCCGAAGAAAAGGTTGGTGCTGCTAAGGCGATAAACAAAGCCCTTCAAGCCCAGCTGAAAGAGGTCAAAGACAAGATGGTCGAGGCCCAAAGGGAGCTTCAAGACGCCCTGGCCACCAAAGAGGCCGAAATCAAGGCCACCGACGAGAAGGGCTATAATGAAGGGGTGGCCGATGTCATGGCGGACTATGAAAAGTAAGTGAAGTAGGCATGCAATAAGGGTTTCACCCTTGGTTGGATGTCTCTTCTAAAAAAGCTTGAAGTCCCCGAGGACTCGCCCCTCAGGAACGCCGATGCCATTCCTCTTCCATTCCTTCCAACTCCAACTCAATCTGATGACGACTCTGAATCCGAGGAGGAGGTTTTAGTGAGGAAGTCAAAAGAGGCTACTGGGACCAAGTCCCTTTCTCTGAATGATCAAGTCCTAGACTTGACTCAAGATGAGGAGGTTGAAGAGGTTCCCAAAGATGCTACAGCTGAGAAGGCATCAGCCGACGTGACCCTTGCCGACAAGAGCCTTGACGAAACCCTTCAAGAAATTGATGTTAAGCTTGCGGTTGAGAAGGCCGCCGAGATGTCTTCGCAGCAGTCCTCCGTGATCCAGACCCAGCCTGCCAATGATGCTGAGGAATCTTAGTTTTGATGTCTTTTTCCTTTGTTTTTTACACCTTGTACTTCTTTGTTTTTAAAACAATGTAAGCTCTTCATATGGCCGACGTGCCTTTTAATGAATATAATCTTCTTTTTTTCTTGAATACTTGCGTGTTTGTCTTCCCTTTATTGCTCTTGTATGACTTTCATACTTAAAATAATTTGCATATCTTTAATATATACTTCAATCTTGTGCAACCTTCTCGAGGTGACATACCTCGGTTATACAAACTGACGATTTACTTCAGCAAGTATCCAAGTACCTTTCTTGGCGCAACCTCGGTTTCAACTTGTAAATTTTTCTCAAATTTCAACAAGTGTTTAACATCATCTCGGTTTTAAGTTTAACTTGTAAACTTTACTCAAGTTTCAACAAGTGTTAAACATCATTTCGGTTTAACTTCAACTTGTAAACTTTTCTCAAGTTTCAACAAGTGTTAAACATCATTTCTTCTCTCTGCCCTCTAATGTGAACCTAAGTTCCACTTGGGGTCTCATTATGCATGTATTTCGAAACAACGTTATGTATCTTCATCAGTCACAAATATAGAAGAATTCTGCTAAAATTTTATTCATTACGTCGGCAAATAACAAGGAAAATCTAATGATAGAAAAACTTCAGATTACAAGTATTCCAGGGTCTTGGCAACTCTTTGCCCTCACTTTCTTCAAGCCGATATGCCCCGTTGCCCAATACCGAAGTGATTCTGTAGGGTCCTTCTCAGTTTGGGCCAAGCTTGCCCTCCCTAGGATCCTTCTTATTGCCGACGAATTTTCTCAAGACTAGGTCGCCGACTTGGAACTCCCTTGGGTTGACTCTTTTATTATAAGCTCTGGCAAGCTGCTACTGGTAGGCTGCGAGCTAAATTGCAGCTCTCTTTCTTCTTTCTTCTAGTAGGTCTAGATCTCGCGCTAAGAGTACATCATTTGTCCCGTTCTCTACTCCCTAGGTTTTGATCCCTGGGATGCCGACCTCCAGTGGAATGACAGCTTCTGTGCCATAAGCCATGGCAAAAGGGGATTCCCCTGTTGATCTTCTCGGTGTAGTTCGATATGCCCAGAGCACACTTAGAAGTTCATCCACCCACTTTCCCTTGGCTGCCTGCAGCCTCTTTTTTATCCCATCCAAGATAACTTTGTTGAATGCTTCTGCTTGTCCATTGTTTTGAGGAAAGCTTGGGGTTGAAACATAATTCTTGATCTTGAATTTTGCACAAAAGCTTTTGATTAACTTGCTGTCAAACTGTATTCCATTGTCAGCAACTATTGCTCTCGGAATTCCAAATCTGGTGATGATATTCCTCCATAAGAAGTTCTTCACGTCCACATCTCGGATTTTGGCTAGGGGCTCAACTTCTATCTATTTGGTGAAGTAATCTATTGTCACCAGCAAGTACTTCCTTTGTCCAGTTGCTTGGGGCAGTTGCCCAACGAGATCCACGCCCCATTGGGCAAATGGCCAAGGACTGGATACTGGGTTCAGGTCTGCTGCTGGTTGGTGTATCAGTGGTGCAAACCTTTGGCATTTTTCATACTTCTTGACATAGGCTTCTGCGTCCTTTTACTTGTAGGGCCACCAATACCCCTGGGTAATGGCCCTATGGGCTAGTGATCTGCCCCCGGTGTGGCTTCCACAGATTCCTTCATGTACTTCATATAAAAAATCTTCAACTTGTGATGGGTGTACACACCTTAAAAGGGGTCCAGTAAAAGATCTTCTATAGAGATGTCCTTCTGTTGTTAGACTGAATCTTGCCGACTTCAATCTGATCTTGTGTGCCTCCTTGTGGTCATCTGGCAGCTTTCCTTCTTTCAGGAATGCAACAATTGCATCCATCCAGCTTGGTTCCATGTCCACACACATTGCTTCACGCTCTGTGGTCAGTGGTTCGATGCTTGGGCTCGACAAGTATTCGACCATTATCGTCCTTGCTTTTCCATGTTGTATTGCACTGGCCAGATTGGCTAGTGCATCGGCGTGACTGTTATCATCTCGGCTAACCTGATGTAGTCGGCAATTCTGAAACAAAGCTACTAACCTATTGACTTCCTTTGCGTAGGATGACATCCTTTTATCTCGGGCTGCAAATTTGCCCGTTGTCTAGTTGACTATGAGCTGGGAGTCACAAAAGACTATCACTTCATTTGCTTCTGCTGCTACCGCCAGCTTTAGTCCTGCAATCAATGCTTCATACTCTGCTTCATTGTTTAAGGCCTTAAACCCCAATCGAATGGACTGTTCGAATACTTCTCCATCTGGAGATACCAGTACTACTCCTTGTCGGTTTGAGCTCCCATCGACAAATAGTCAAAAGGATTCGCCGATGTAAATGCTGCAGGGTCTGAGTTTTTCCTCTTTGCTTTGTTTTTTCGCCTTTGGCTAGGCTCCTCTTTATTTGTTTGGACATCGTTCACATCGGCTCAACGGAGCCTGATGTTCAATGAATTCTGGCGTGAACTCCGCCACGAAGTCGGCCAAAACTCGGCCTTTGATTGTTGTTCTGGGTCTGTACTCTAGGTCATACTGGCCTAAGGCGACTGCCCATCTGGCTATTCTTCCTGTCAGGTCTCCTTGTTGCAGCAAGGACTTCAAGGGATATTCAGTTAACACCACAGTTTTATGGGCCTGGAAGTAATGGTTCAGCTTCTTTGAAGCCATCACTAAAGCCAATGCCAATTTCTCTAAGGGTAGATATCTTGTTTTTGCATCGGCCAGGGTTTTGCTTACATAGTAAACAGCCCTTTGCTCCCCTTTTTCTTCTCGGATTACTACTGTGCTTACTACGTGTTCTGAAATTACTAAGTATAGGAACAGCTCCTCCCCAGGTTCTGGATTTGAAAGAACTGGAGCTGTGATCAAATACTTCTTCAGGTCGGCCAAAGTGTTTTCGCACTCCTCGGTCCATAGGAAGTCTGTGGCTTTCTTCACTAAGTTGAAGAAAGGTTTGCACTTATCTAAGCTTCGGCTTATGAACCTATTTAGGGCTGTGGCCCTTTCAGTCAACATTTGTACCTATTTTGCCGATGTTGCGCTCTTCAATTCCAGAATGGCCTTAATCTGGTCTGGGCTGGCCTCAATGCCCCTTCTAGTCACCAGGTATTCCAAAAACTTACCAAATCCCACTCCAAATGCACACTTCGCTGCATTGAGTCGGAGCCGATATGTTTTAAGGATGTCAAAGACTGCTTTCAAGTCGGCCAGATGACGTTTAGGTTCCTTGGTCTTCACGACCATGTCATCGATGTAAACTTCTACTGTTTTGCCAATCAGGTGCTTGAACATCTTAGTTACCAGTCTTTGGTAAGTTGCTCCTGCGTTTTTCAAACCAAAAGGCATCACTTTGTAGCAGTACAGACCTTTTGGGGTGACAAACGCAGTCTTCTCTTCATCTGGGGGATACATGGCTATCTGATGGTATCCCCTGTAGGCATCCAGGAAGCTCATCCTTCCATACCCCGAAGTGGCGTCTACCAGCTGGCCAATCTTGGGTAGAGGAAAACTGTCTTTGGAACAGGCCTTGTTCAGGCTGGTAAAGTCCACGCAGACCCTCCATTTACCATTCTTCTTCTTCACCACCACTGTGTTTGATAGCCATGTTAGGTAAGTTACCTCTCAAATGGCCCTAGCCTCCAAAAGTCTGTCTACTTCCTCTTCCACTGCTTCGACCTGTATCAACACCGATCTTCTTGTTCGTTGGATTATGGGTTTTGCCAACCTATCAACATTCAGTTTATGGCAAGTGACCTCATGGTCAATGCCAGGCATCTCATAATGTGTCCAAGTAAACACCTCAATATTTGCTCCAAAAAAGCTTCCAACTCTTTTTCCTCTTCTTCAGCTAAGCCCAAGACAAGAAGAAAGAAGCGTTCTCCATTTCCCTCCTGGACGAGGATTTTCTTCAGTGCTTCTTCACTCTTTTCGGCTGGCTCCTTGCTGACATCCTCTAGGACCTCCACGTCCTCGTCTTCGATCTCTGCCTTCTCTGGTTCTCTTATGCTGCAGGTGGATTTCATTGCTGCCATGGAGCCGTTCTTTGCCTGCAGCTAATCTCCTCTGACCTCCTCAATTCCATGCTCTGTTGGGAACCGCAATAGTTGATGCAAAGTTGAGGGAACAGCCCTCATTGCATGCAACCATGGTCTTCCCAAAATGATGTTGTAAGGGGAGGGTGTGTCAATTACGGTGAACTCTGTTGTTATCTTCCTGGTGCCTGCTTGCACCTCCAAGCTGGTTGTTCCTAGTGGCCATGTCGGCGTTTCATTGAACCCGACCATTCGGCTATTGGATTGCTCCATATCGTCTGGGTGAAGGCTAAGCTCCTTATAACATCGGACGTACATGATGTCACAAGAGCTGCCTTGGTCAATCAGGATGCGCCTTACTTGGCATTTCCCAACCTGGAGGGATACTACCAAGGCATCATTATGTGGGTGTTGTACCATCTCAAGGTTGGCTTCAGAAAAGGACACTACTGGTCCTTGGCACTCCTCTACCCGATGTCTCTTCTCCCCGACTTGGTAGACGTACTGTAAGTGCTTCACCTTTTGGGTCTCCCCCCTAATCTCGTTTTCGCAAACCTTCGAGTGAATTACATTAATTACCCGAGATCCTCCAACTTAAGGTTGCTATGCTGGGGGTGGTGGAGGTGCTATTGCTTGAGGCAATCTTGCCTGTTCTTCCCTTGTTTTGGCCTCATCGACAAGGTCTCTCAGATGGCCTTGCCTCACCAGGTCTTCCAAGTGTGTTTTCAAGGCTCTGCAACCCTGAGTCATATGCCCGTTTTCATTGTGGTAAGCACAATGCCTGCCAAGGTTTCTTCCCATGAATTCTCCTGGTGCTTTTGTTGATGTTCTGAAATAGGATTGATTCCGAATTTGATCTAGGACTTTGTGAATTGGGATTCGGAACACAGTTGTCACTGTCTGTGTAGCCCTCAGTTCTGTCTCTTGCTTGCTTGATCCATTGTTACCTCGGCCTCGCTTCGGCGAGCCGTTTCCCTTCTCTTGTTTTGTCTCCCTAGTCCCCGACGTGTCTTCCTCGGCTCTGGCATACTTCTCGATTCTCGCCATGAACTCTTCCATACTCTTTGGCAGTGTTTTTGCCAAAGATTTTCGTAGTGGACAGTTGTCTTTTAGGCCATTTTTAAAAGATACAACCGCTACCTTTTGATTACACTCTGGTATTCGGTTGAACACCTCATAGTATCTTTTTGCATAGGCCCTAAGGCCTTCATCCTTACTGATCTTCAAAGCCATCAATGCGTCCACCCTCAATGGCTGCAATTTGTTTATTACGAACCTGGCCACAAACATCTCGGCCAGGCCTTCCCAAGTTTTCACGCTTCCCTTTGGTAATTTGTGGAACCAATCTGATGCAATCTCCCCAAAGGATGAGGGGAACACTTTGCAGAGCAACGGCTCATTCCCACTATACAATGCCATTGAGTTCAAGTATAATCCAACGTGAAAGTTGGGGTCTGACTTACCATCATATATTTGGAATCTTGGCATACTGAATCTCTTCGGCGTCTCAAACTTGTCCAACTCCACCGAGAATGGTATCCTCGGCTGATATGGGCAGTTTACCTCGGCATCAGGCTTCTGTTGCTTTCTCTTGAGGTAATCTCTTAAGTCCTCCTTTGTCCGCCCAGGAGCTCGGCTATCTCCTGATCTCCATCTTTTTGATGCACTACTTTCAGCTTCGTGGTGAGTCCTTTTTGACCTTTCTCCATTAGTTGTGTCAAAGCACAGTGCCTGCCCCTGAACATGCCGATGTTCTTTGGGGTCTGCCTCCTTGGCGCGATGCGTCCTCCGCGACTCTTCTCTCATCGACTCTCTTCGCCCGACCTCCCTGGAAGGCCGGTGAGAGTGTTTTTCGCTTCTGGTGTGCTGAGGGACTATTGGGATTGTCTTCTGCCCTTCCTTCTGGGCATTGGCTGCTGGAATCGGCGTGTCCTGCAGCGAGTATGGTGGCTGTATGACATTGTTTTGCATCATGAAATTGACGACCGATTGCAGGTCTGCCAATTTGTTTGCCATCTCTTTTACCTCTTCGTCCCTCCGTATGCATCTATCATTCCATACCTAGAGGTCATCCTCATTGTAGTACCCACTTCGATCTGGCTTCTTTGGTAAGTCGCCATCTTAGCCGACGTTTTTCTTGCTGTGATTCTGGTCACGAGTTTCTGTGTTGTGGTTGTCGCCTTCGACGTCAAGGTCGATAGGTCTGCCACTCCCAGCAGGAGTGTCGTCCCCCATCTTTTCCTTCTGTCCGTCAGTGGCCATCTACTCTTCTTTGTTTCCCATAGACGGCGCCAAATTGTGTGAGTGATTTTCCGATCACACTGCCAACTCAGTAATCATCTAGAGAGAACTGGCAGGATAGATGACACCTGGCTGACCTGCAACAAAAAGAGAAGATTTCGGCGGTGGTTCATCCACCCGGGGGCACTCTGACGATCAAGTCAGTATATCTCTCAAAGATAATCAATAGTGCTAAACTCACTGTTCAGAATATAAATTGTGTACCTTAGACCCATCGGGGGTGCCTCTCTTTTAGAGTTAACTCAATCCTTGTCCCATTAGAAGCCTAGCTTCAATGGACTCTTGCTCAATGCTTATCCTGAACTCTTCAAGAGATAAAGATAAACTCCCTAAGAGTGTTATCCTTATCCATGCTAAAGTCTTTTCTTATTCTAGGACTCTTGTGGCTTATCCACTTATCTCGGATTCCAATATCTTCGGAGATAACCTCGGCCTTGCCGAGATAACCTCGGCGTCATGACCTGGACACGTGGCACCTCGGCAGACACGTCGGCGTCACCTTGGCCACGTGTTGGTACTCAGAAAATATATCCCCACAGATAAAATAGAAGTTTTTATTTGGATGAAATACCAAGAAATTACAAAATGTGATCTTGTGAATTGTTTAATCCTCTATTTTTTTTTATGAGCCCAAAGGTTCCATTAAAGTGAAAATTACACAAAAGGATGATCACTTACATGTTTAGGTTTAATTTTCTAAGGATAGAAGTAAGTTTCTCTAAATATAAAATTATACATTTGGGTAATTCGCATTATAGAGATTTTGGATTTTCCCTTTTGGAACAAATCTCGCATTAAGAAAAAAAAAATATAACACTCTATTAATATAACACTCTAATATAACACTAACGTAACATCCAATGTAAAATACTAAAATCTCTTTGGTGCACTTTTCCTAAATGTAACAACGTAACACTCTAAAAAAACTTATTAGTGTACTTTTTCCAAACGTAACATTCTAATGTAACACACAAAAAACTCCTTAGTGTATTTTTTCCCTAAATGTAACACTTCAATCAATGTAACACTAAAAAACAACTCCTTAGTGCACTTTTTCCAAACGTAACACTCCAATAAATATAATCTCAAACGTAACACTCTAACGTAACACAAACAAAAACAAAAAAAAAATTCTTAATGTAATTTTTCTAAAAGTAACACTCACAATTTGAAATTATACATTTGTTCAAAATTTACTAAAGAATTTTTGTACTCCTTTTGGAATAGTTTGAAGAATTCCACATCCTTTTGAAATGGTTTGAAGAATCCCATATATATATATATATATATATTTTGGAGTATTACATTTGAAAAAAGTACACGAAGGAGTTTTTTTGTGCGTTACATTGGAATGTTACACTAAGAAATTTTTTTGGAGTGTTATATTGAAGTGTTAAATTTGGAAAAAGTACACTAATTTTTTTTTTATTTTAATGTTACATTGGAGTGTTACGTTTGAGTGTTATGTGGGAGAGTTATAGTTTGAAATTATACATTTAGCTAAAGTTTACTAAGGGATTTTTGTACTCCTTTTGAAATGTTTGAAAAATTCCACATCTTTTTGAAATGTTTGAAGGATCCCATATTTCAAGTCATCGTTGTACTCATTTTGAAATGTTTTCCAAATAAAAAAGAATCTTATATAAAAATTTCCCAAATTGATTTTCATAGATTGTATACATTACCTTTCTAGCACAACAAGAAAGAAAAAAAGAGAAGGAAACATAATAAGGATATAACTGTAAATTTAATTTCTAAATAATATATTAAATCTACATTCTCAAAATCAATGGGATTAATTGGTTTATAAAAAAATCCTTGTGACTAAATAAATTATCATTCCTCAAAATGAGATTTATAGGTAAATTTTTATTTTTATTTTTATTTTTATTTTTATCAAAATCAAAAATATATTTTTACCAAACGAAAACATTTTAATAAAAAAATCAAACCCACCGCACACCATACTAAAAAATTAATAATAAAATAAAACAAAACAAATCAAAACATAAAACGATCAACACCGAATATTGGTATGGATTGGATATTGAATGTAAATACAAATACATTAGAGTAAGTTGTTAGAGATAACAAGGCCGATTCAAATGCTATAGTGCACTTTTTTTTAAGATTAATTATTTAAAAATATTCATAAATTACACCATCCAATTTAATTATGATTGATACTATATTGGAAAATTTGGCTATAAATCCCTCTTACCTTCCTTTTATTGTTAAAAGGACTAAGAAAAAAAATTATACTTTCAGAACCCCCTCATAATTATAAAGTCTTATATATAGGACAAAATTTATTATTTAAATATTTTATCAGACTATTATACCTTCAACTAAATCTTCTCACCATCTCCTTTTGCATCACTTTCTCTCTCTTCCTTCACCTCTACCTCTCTCTTCTCATCCGCCGCAGCCACTGCCCCTTCCCGTCGGCCCTCCACAACCTCTCAATGTCCCTCATCTTCCTCACCATCTTCGCCGAAATTCTCTTCTCTGCCGTCGCCGAGATCCGCGATCTCCTTCTCATTCGCCATCGCTGAAGCCAAATTCGCCATTGCGACTCATTCTTTTCCATTTCCGACGACTAATCAGAGGTTTTCGATCGGATCGCGAAGCGCACAACAGAAATTTGGATCTATATATACATATGTGTGTATGTGTATGTGTTAGCAATCTTAGCTCGCAGATCTTGCCATCGCCGATCTCTCTCTTCGAATGAGGAAATTCGGAAGTCGTATTTTATCAAGGTCTTATATTTGTCAGATTGTTGAAATTCCAATCTTAAATCTTATTTCATTGATATTTATAAGGTTTTGAGAAGGAGATTTGGAGATTTGATTCTATA
This sequence comes from Camellia sinensis, assembly GCF_055761805.1. Lineage (NCBI taxonomy): Eukaryota > Viridiplantae > Streptophyta > Magnoliopsida > Ericales > Theaceae > Camellia > Camellia sinensis. Next base: position 168,072,376 of record NC_138970.1, read on the forward strand.
CTACATCTATATGTATGTATATATATTCCTCTATCTACATGTGTATCGGTTGCATGTGAATATGTATATACAGGTTTCAAAGTGTTGTTTGTGTTTATTGATTGTTGATTTTGATGTTATTTTTTGTATGGTTCCCAAGAGAATGAGGAAAAAGTTGAGAAATTGATCATTTAAACATCAAGGCAACAGTAAGGATAAGATTATATTTGGTTTTCTTGTTATATTTCTGTATTTTTCTCAGCAACCAAACACGCAAGGTTATTAATACATGACACTTAGTGTGATTCAAAGTGGATACTCTTCTTAGATTATAGTAAAATTGTACTTTCAGAGTAAAATTTTACTCTGAATCAGAGTAAAGTAAAGTTTACTATGATTCAAAGTAAAATTTTGTTCTGGTTAAAAACATGTTGATTTGCTTAACGATATAAAATTTTACTTTGAATCATAGTAAACTTTACTCTGATTCAGATTTAAATTTTTACTCTGAAATTTTACTTTAGTTAAAAACTTGTTGATTTGCTTAACGATATAAAATTTTATTTTAAATCAGAATGAACTTTACTCTGATTTAGAGTATTTTACTATGATTCAAAGTAAAATTTTACTCTGAAATACATTGTGAAGATGTCTTAATAGAAGAATTGATAGATATGAGGATAGTATAGTAAAAGATACAAGTTTTAAAATATTAACAAGTTTTAAAAGTATTTATATAATTCTTATCATTTTGAAAGATAAATTAAACAGTGAAGAGTCTATCACCAAACCCCCTATTATATTCATACTACTACTGTTTTTTGGGTGAATCTCATACTACTACTTTAAATTTCGAAACCAAAGTAACTTAACCTTAGACAAAAACAATAGCAAAAAGACAATATGAGCCGCACAAAATCATAAAACGAGCAATGCTATGTTTGTCATTTGTTTTAACCATTTATATTTATCATTTTATGTAACGTATTTTACTATTATTAATATAAGAAAAATGATGCAGACCACTAATTAGTGGTTGCCCTAGGGATGCCACATGTGTTTTGTGTCTTAATTTTTTTTTTTTTTTTACTTGCCACATCATTAGTGGTGGTGTTAGTGGTAGAAATTTAGTGGTATGTAGCATTGCTGTTAATATAATAAGTATTCTACTATAAATAATATAATATATATTATGATAAATAATTTTTTATTTCAAAAGTAGATGTCACCCCTCCATATCTTTGTTGCATTGACTTAGAAATTTTCTAATATATATAGGCCTTGTTTGGGAAGTTGGCTATTTTAATTGGTTATTTTAGTTTTTAACTATTCTAGTAGGTTAAAATTTTTGTATTAAGGAAGATGGTTGAATTTTTTTGCAGTTAGATGTAATATTTGTGAGAGAAAAAATAAAATAATTATAAATTTGACAACAATGATTCATCCCACTAAAAATATCACCACTAATAGCACTAATGCATTAAAAAAGTAAAAAAAAAAAAACACAACTCCAAGACCAAAACATCACATCATTAATGGCGGGACCCACTGCCACCTAATTAGTGGGAGCACTAATTAGTGCTCCCAAGCATTTTTCTAAATTTGATGTAATATTTTATCTTATTAATTATTTTAACGTATTTAATTTTTTTGTGAATTTTAATCTAAAAAGCCCAATTTTTAACCTTTGTGAAACAAGCCATAGGCTTCAATGTGAACCTTACATGGTTGGTGCTTCTTTTCAATTTCAAATAAGGATTACTAATCCACATTACAATATATTATCAGACAATCATATATTGAAATTGTAATTGTAATAATATCTCTAAGATTTCGGGTTTTATTCTTTGTAAAAAAATCTCTTACGATAAATTCGAGTATATAATAAAAATATAAAACAATTTGACAACGAGGTCAAACCAAACTCGTTTTCATCGCATCATTTTCTGGTAAAGAAGCCATGTACAAATACAATTGAATGAAAGAAATGCAACCACATAACTAAGACAATGACTTGTCCAATACGCACATGATAAAGATGAAGAGATTCAAATCATATTTCAGCCATAAAAAAGGTCCACTTCATGTAGGCCTACAATACAACTCATCCTCTTTCACTCATTCAATAGCATTTATGCTTTAAAAAAAGAATTAAGTCTCGGGATTTTTCTCTGGGGTGATTGTGTGATGAAAATTAAATTTGTATAGTGTGTGGCGTTTATATATCTATATATATAATAAATCTGAACCACAAAATAATAATTCTAAATAATTTTTTGAATAGTTATATCTAGTTTTGTATTTGAGTATAAATTTAGAAACATAAAAGAAAAAAAGAAAAGAAAATGTGAATGAAAGTGAAGCTAAAATTTTCTTCATTTAACTTTCCTGTTCAAATCTCTATCTAAATCTGCAATTCAAACACAACGGTAATGTTCCAAAGAATGAAAAACTATAATACACATTAAATGGGTCTTTCTTTACCTCCCAACTAGGATAAATTATCTAGAAGGTCCGGCTTGTATCTTAGGTGGCATCCCTTTTTAATTGTAGAGTCATGTAACTACTTTTTTTTCTTTCGACTTTTTTATTTACAAATCTCTATCTAGATTTGTGATTCAAAAAGGTAACGTGTCTCATAATTGAAAAACTATAATACACATTAAATGGGTTTATCTCTCAACCAAGATAAATTATCTAGTTGGTCCGGCTTGTATCCTAGGTGGTGTCCCCTTTTTAATTGTAGAGTCATGCAACTACTTTTTTCTATTTTTTTCTCAATGTTTTAGACATAATAATTATGTGTGTCCTTTTACTATAAGGTTGACATACAACCACGCATTAAGTCAAATTTATCAAATAACTTCTCATTAATTACTTAATAATAAATATGAATCATCATATCTCATTTGTAAATTTTTTTCACCATTTAATTTAAACATTATGTAAATAATATCACATTAAATTATTGAATAATTATCCAAGAAATACTACTTCATGGATTTGGTTAGCAACCTATCATGAGTTGCTCATTTACTCAAAAAAACAGATAGTGGCTAAAATTTTGCCAACATTCCGTCGATGTTGTTGAATGAAGGGAAATTTGGCTGGTTGGGGGAGAACTCTTTTTAGCCTAGCTACCAAGCATGACCTTAAGGGGAAGGCCAACCCTATTGCCAACCATTGAATCTCACTAACTCGATTTATGTATACATACATTAAACATGACTTTTCTCTAACACTAGTCACAAACTAGGGGTGGATATGCCAGCCGTTCATTCAAAATATTGCATCACCATTTCACGGATGTGAGTGCAAAATACCCCTTCTAGGGATAATTACATGGGCAAATTAACAAAAAAAAAGATAATTACTTGCGGATATTATTGATTGGACTTATTTAAAAATTTATATATATATAAGTTCTATCGATGAAAATTTATTAGTTTTTAGTTATGTGTAGTTGTGAGTTTTATTTGTTAGATTAATAAATTTATCAATATAACTGTGAAATTTATATTCTGATAAACGTTTATGTATTAGTAAGATTTATTGGTAAATAAATTTAATCCATAATACACTAGCTCGTAACTACCCCTAAATTTAAACATATGGCAAATTACATTAATGGTTTCTATAGTTTGAAACTTGTGTCACTTTGATCCTTGACTGTTCAATTGTGACACATTTGATTCTGAATTTTGAATCTTGTTCCAAATAAAGACAATTGAATATACTATTGCTCAATTTTAAAAGCAAAGTCGTTAATTTGATAAAATATAAATTAATTGGTTAATTGGTCTAGGGTCCCTCTCACACTTTTCGTAATAGAAGAGATCCACAAAATTATTTTTTGATGTCTAAGATCCCTAAACATGTATCAGAGAAATTTGGTCGAAGTCAAAGAAGAGGTGGATCGATTGGTCGAAGATGAGATGCGTCGCAGCTCCAAGAAACCCTCTGATTTCCTCAACGAGCTCCCTCCTCTTCCCAGTTTCAACTTCCAGGTTCTCTCTCCTAACTAAACATTACGGATCGATTGGTCGAAGTTGAGATGCGTCATCGGTCAGGTAATCTTCGGATCGATTGCCGCCGTTCTCGCCGTAACTCAGTCCCCATCGCCATCACCTCCGCCATGGTTGCCATCGCACTCTTAGGGACCGTCATCGGTCAGCTAATCTTCGGATACCTCGACCTCCCCTGCGACAGAGATGGCATTTGCAGGATCTGGAAGAAGAAGTCGGCGGAGAACGAGACCATCACCTGCAAGGTGGTTTCCATGGTGGTCCTGTGAGCTTCTCTCTCCTAGAGGGTGGTTGTTGACTTCGGTAAAGGTCTACGTTGGTTTGTGGAAACCAGTGTTGCTGTTGCTGTTACACTGTGTGGTGACCATAGCGTGGCCGTGGATGCGTTGTAGTGAAGCTGGTTTGTCTGTGGTGAAGCTGATGAAAGATGTCTGTGAATGCTTCTTGGCAGAAAGCACCAATTGTACTGATGATGGACAAGTAAGATCCACAAATTTAACATCATCTCTTGCTATATCTAAGAAATTAAATCCAGAGAAAATTGGTCCAGAGAAATTTCTCTCCAGAGAAATTCTGGAAATTTCTCTGGACTTCGGAATTTCTCTCCAGAGAAATTCTGGATTTATCTCTAGAGAAATTTTCAATTTCTCTGACTTCGGAATTTCTCTGACTTTGGAATGTGTTTTAACCAAATTCTCTGACTTCGGAATGAACTGATGTGGGTTTTATAGTTTTTTTTGCATAATGGACCTTACATAGATGGTTTTGTTTCTTTGTGCAAGAAATTGAGAATGAAAAACTAATGGTAGAACATGTTCATATTTTAGAGGAGAACAGTGGTTTACATGTACAGAATAAAAAATTGTCTCAAGAAGCTTCTTATGCAAAGGAATTGGCCTCTGCTACTGCCGTTGAGTTAAAGAATTTGGTTGGTAAAGTCACAAAGCTCTCTCTACAGAATGCAAAACTAGAGAAAGAACTATTGGTTGCTTGAGAATTGGGAGCCAATAGTTCCCTTCCTTTCTCAAATCAGAGAAAATTCAAGAGATGACAGATCTGAATCAATTTTCTAATTTTCCCTTCCTTTCTCAAATTAAAATTTTTCTGGGAAGTCCAGAGAAATTCAGAATTTCTCTGAACCAAATTTCTCTGTGATGTGAATTTTCTCTGGATCGAATTTTCTCTGGGACTGAAATTTCTCTAGATTGATGTTGAGGGACCTTAGACATCATGAAAATAGTTGATGTCCTTTATACTAAAAAATCATAATATCAGGAACCTTAAAAAAAATACCCCTAAATTAATTTGACAAAAATAAATGTCAAAAAAATATTTTGAAATTTTTAAAAATTATTTCTATCCACCAAAGATAAAATTATATAAAATTGACAAATCTTTTACATATTTATTTATTTTACCAAATTAATTTTTATTATGTGTTTGGATGATGATCATGTAATGGGTGATTGTTTTTATTTTTATTAAATTAGTTTTTATTTTTTCAAATGTCAAATATGGTGATAACTTTGATATCATTGTTAAACTAATCCATTAAATCAAAAAAATCTAAAACTAAAAACATTTCATATATTAAGGCCTGGTTTGGCATCTTTAAAAAAATTCAAAAAGTCACTATTCTATTTAAGTCACATCATCTTATTTAAATCACATTACCTCTCTACCACATCACTTTAAACCCAACTCATACCCAACCATATTTCATAAAAAGTCAAAAAGTGCACTTATTTAGAACATCCCAAACAATCCCTAAATATATCGATTTCATATTAAAAACCTAACAATCACCCATTACATGATCATCATTCAAACATATAATAAAAATTAATTTGGTAAATAAATAAATGTGTAAAAGATTTATCAATTTTACATAATTTTATCTTTGGTGGATAGAAATAAATTTTTACAAATTTAAAAATATTTTTTTGATATTTATTTTTATCAAATTAGTTTATATTTTATCAAATTAATGACTTTATCCTTAAAATTAAATAATAATATTTTTAATTATTCTTATTTAAAGTAAGATTTAAAATTTAAAATTAAATATATCAAGAAACAAAATAATACGAGTTCCAAAAACTATCAGGAATGTTATTACAATGCGCCATTAAATATAAGAATAGCCATGCCTATGTCACTCAAAGCAAATCGTGAGCTTTATTTGTTAGATTAATAAATTTATGAATGTAGCCGAGAAGTTCATCATTATGATAAATATTTATGTATTAATGGACTTAGTTGGTAAATAAATTTGGGCCCTATTTGGTAGGGCTTATTTCTAACTTATTTTAATTTTTAGCTTAATTTAAACTATTTTGATATATTTAGTTCAGCTTAACAATACAGCTTATAACTTTTTGTAAGTAAAAAATCAACTTATTCTTTGAGTGAGGGAGGAGAACCTTAATTTATAAATAAAAAATCAACTTATATTCACAATTATAAGTTATAAACTGTTAGATTATAAATTGTATTCATTTTCCTACAACTCTACCAAACGGAAAGTTAATCCATAAACTAGCTCTTAACTACTTCTAAATTTGAACATAAGAATATCCATGCCTATGCCACTCAAATCAGGCATAATGGATCTATAGCCCAAACCTGTAGGGCCCAAATTATTAAACTACATAAGCATGTATAGCCCAAACTTCAACATTTTCTCACTGTCTAGTTAACCATCGTTTTCGTCTTTTATTTGTGTTCAAGAGCTTGCAAGCACGACGGCTTATTAAGCTTAAAAATATAAGAAAAGCACATCAAGTAAAAGATAAAAAAAATTCTCCTCTTTTGGTTGGCTTAGGAAACGAAAGTATATATTTTTGTCATGGAATATTAGTTCTCGCCAATTCATTAATTAGAATGAAGGGTGTTGCTAGTTTCATCATGAGTTCATAACCTTCTTATCTTGATAATCTAGACCGTTCATCTTGTCCGGTTTGTAGAAAAAATAATCCATGCAAAACACAAGTTGATCGAACATTTAATAGTCATCTAATTGGATTACAAAATCATGAATAAAAAATATATGCTTTATTTTTAAAATTACATTTATTATCCATTTTTCACGTTATTTCTGTGATTTGATTATTTGGACAAAATTTTGCATTAATGATTTTCTCAATAAACCTATAAATTGTAGGGTCCAAATTACCGATTTAGGCCAATAATGGGCCTAAAAATAGTCTAAATAATGGATTGGAGTCCTATTGGTTGTAAGTGGTCTACTCTGTGTACTTTTATTGAACGAGACAATTTTGATCTATAGAGGTAAACATGTACAAGACACATAAAATTAACTATAAGTCGTGTATAATCTCAAAAATCAAACATGGTAGGCCATTCCAACCTCTAGAGTAGATGCATGAGGCACACTTAGTGCATAGACAGGTGCCCTAGAGTTCCTTCTTAACAAATCATACCCATAATTTATAACAAGCTTCTTTAGCATGCTTGATCCTTGTTTGGCTCTCACATATGAGTGCCCTAATATGTATGCCATCCCTGCCTCCCTAGCCTCCATCAGCTCTTGCAACTCCTTTCGGGCACCGACATCAATCTCCGGGCTCTCCGGTATCACAAATCGGACCCTTTTCCTCGGTTTCATAATTGGAGACTGTATCTCCTTGAGCTCTGACGTGCTAGCCGACTCCGGATTGTCTACTCCAACCTCACGCACTTGAATGCCTTTGCCTTCTGAACGAGTTAAAGGCGTTCCAACAACCGCCATTTTCTCACATTCTTTCCCCAAATCTTCATCTATACCGTCACAACCCACTTTTCCAGTCCGTATAAACTCGGCTATACTGCACACAAGATCTTTCTCGAACTCCATATCGTCCTTCTGAACATCCCGATACCCATATCGCACAATGCACCTGTAGATTCGATATTCTCTCGGCCCAATATGGCCCACGAGGAAGCGTTCTTCGTGTTTGACATGGGGAACGGGGATGGATTTAATGCAAAGGAAAATTAAGACTTGGTGGAATGCTGGAAGGTTAGTGACAAAGCGGGAGAAAATTGCGGGGATTCCAGACACGAGCTCAGTGTGTATGAGGCCAATGCCACGAACACGTACAATACCTAGGCTGGGACCCAAGCTGAGAAGCCAGTCGACGGGGACCTTGTTTTGGTCATCGAACTCATATTTTTTCAGTGTGCCATAGTGCCAGACGTACATGATGATCATGAATATGAATGCGAGCGCGATGGGGACCCATGCTCCTTCAAGAAACTTGATGAGAGAAGCAGAGAAGTAGAGAGCTTCAATTGTTCCAAAGAAGAAAACGAAGCAAACTGCGAGGAGGACACTCCGGTGCCAGCATAAGACAATAACTATAGACATTAGGCAGGTGGTGACCAGCATGACGGTTATCACTGCTAAACCTGATCCAAAAGGAAGAACAAGTATCAGGTTAGTAACGATCACAAACAAAATGATAATTACAAAAACTTGAGTTGGTTTAAGTGAATTAACATGATATATTTATTCATACTGAAATTTAGCATTTTTCAGAATGATAGGGCAAGACACACCAAGCATTCCTCAGCTCAGTATTTCTTATGAAGTTTTACTTCCACTTACTCTCATATTGCGAGAGAGATGGTCTGGTTCTAGTTTGGTTCCAACGGTTCATCTTGCTGAGCAAATTCTCTCTATGAAAACCCAAAAATATGCAAGCACAAGAATATTATTATCATCTCGCCAAGCATGTTTCAAAATAGCAGCATAAAATGTCATGTGTTCTCCTATATGTTGCATGCACATACCAGGAGTCTAGGGTACTTATGCTTCACCGAAATTGAAGATGAAGAAAAGGGAAAGAACAAAAGAATTTTTTTTTTTATTAATTTCAGCCCATAGTTTATAATTTATAGGGGTGTTCAAAAAATCCGGAGGGCATCTGGACTGGTCCAAATCGTATGGTTTTTGTACCTAAAAAAAAAATCATATGGTTTGGTTCTAATTTTTTGAGAGGACGGGTAGGTTCAGGCTCCAAGTAATTAGGAAACCTTAATTATGGTCCAGTCTTGGATTATGGCTTAAGAGAAGTGGACTGAACCATTCCCTATTTCGAAGATTCTTTTACTTGTATTATTGATAAATACATTTATGTAGCACTTGGTGTATAAATACAAACAATTTGATCTGTACTTGCACTTTTTATAAATTAGTTGAAATTTTGAAGTATGGAAGTTTTTTGGCATGCTTTTATAGGTAGAATCAATATTTTATTAAACTAGATAAGCATGATATACTTCAAACGAAAAAAAAAAAACATTATCCTAGAAGGGTAGAACTGAACAGAAACCGAAATCATTTTTTGTGATTTGGTTCTAGTTTGGTTCCAAAGGTTCTATGGTTCAGTTAGTTCTCAAATTTTTGGAACCGTAGTGATCGGTTTGGTTCATGATTCACCTTGATTTATATCCAATTTGGAAACGGAGGTAAGCAAAATGAAATTACTATTACAATAGTTTGAATGCTTCCATTATTGCCATACCTGATGCATTACCCAAGCGTTTTGTGTCTCTGAAACCAATAGTAACAGCCAAGCATAACACCATTAAGATCCAGTTGATCTCTGGGATGTAAATCTGGCCATGTACTTTGGATGAGGTATGGACTATTTTCACCCTCGGGAAGCAGCCCAGAGCAGAGCACTGTTTGATGATCGAGAAAGTTCCGGTGATGATGGCTTGGCTTCCCACCACGGCAGCAAATATCGCAATAACCAGAACCGGCCATCTTAATGTCTCTGACACAGTAGAGTGAGATATCTTGGTCAATTCAAATCCATCAATAATTAATAGGATTAATTATACAAATAGTACGTGTTATGTTACACTTTTGTCCCCAATCTTTTAATTGTTCCATTTTGGTGCCCAAAATATGTAACCTGTTACACTTTGATCCCTAGCATCGGTACCATTCAAAATCAGTAACGGAGAAGGGGTATTTTCAGAATTTTACAAAAGAAAGCAACAGAATTAAAAAGTTAGGGACGAAAGTGCAAATTTGGGAGACTTGAAAGAAACAAAATGCATTTTTTAAGAACTAAAATGCTATAAAATGCTTACTTTGAGACCATGTATATATTTGGTCATTTTAATTTTGTCTAAATTTTATATAAAATTCAAAAAATATGCCCCTTCCGTTACTGAATTTGAAGGCTGCTGATGTCAGGGACTAAAATATAAATTGCATACTTTGGAGACTAAAGTGAAACAATTAAAAGATTGGGGACTAAAGTGTAACAACACCTATACTTTGTGGACCATTAGTGTAATTAATCAAAATTCATATGCTTTATCCTTCAATAAGCAGCAAAACAAGGTACCTACCTGGGACAGAAACATAAAATCCAATTTGGGGGTCATTTTCATCAAAATGGTGCCGAGATAGATACGCAGCTTGCCCCATATATGCAAGAATCAAGGATGGATAAACAAAAGATGTGAAAGCAATCTGCAGAAACATGACAGTCTATTAGAGACAGCTCCTTGCATACTTGAGATCATATCTAGTGAAACAGAAAGTGATTTTCGGAACTTGACATTTGGGAAACCATAAATTATATCCTCAGATTGTTGAAATCACCACAGAAGGGCAGTGAAAATATGATCAACCCTAAGCTTTCTGAGATAAATGACCTATCTCTGAAGGTAAATGCCTCTTCTATTAGCTGTGAAAAATAGTCTCTAAGAAGCAGCAACACTTCTAAGTAGAGGTGGTGTGTCCGTGTCATGTTTGTGTCGGACACTGACAATCATCGGACACTTCCCAACAGGTGCCGGCCATTTTTGTCACGTGTTAGACACTCATCCAAATGTACCATATAATAATAATAATTAGTTTTTTAATTTTTCAGATCTGGACATGATTATACACTTGGGGGGACACAAAAAATACAAGTTTGAATAAAATAACTTCGGACATAATGATAAAAGAAAAACAATGTAGATTTATATAAATTAATATTATGTGGCAATTTTTTTATTATCTTCGAATGATGTTGTTTATATATATGAATAAATATATAAAACTATATATTTTGAGTGTCCCTCACATGTTGTGTCTTACATTTTTTGAAAATTGGTATGTCGTGTCCGTGTCAGTGCTTCTTAGGTAGTACTTGACCAGTTACTAGCACTCTTTGTTCATTAGCATATGAGGTGATTTTATAACTCTGAAATGGCGACATACTAATGCTGGTGAGAAGAGTCCCTAATGTGGGGTCCTAATGAAGGTGACATCCTACTTAGGTACAATCTTTGGGCAATTTGAAAGGAGGAAGATAGGTTAAATTTGAAAACTGTTTAGCAGAAACTATAACCATTTAGCAGTTCTTTTACAGGCATTATTGGAAAAGAAAATAGCGTTACAAAGCTTCAAATCATCTTTTGAGTTGTGTGCATTATATAACAGTATAGGTAGTATAGACATTTTATTCATCAATCATCACCTTGAAGCCAATGTGAAATGAGGTTGCGACAGTGAAAAAGGTGGTAACAACATTAGCAAAGAATTAAAAATTGGGAAGGTTTACATCATGAAGGAGAAAATGTATAATCATAAAACAAATAACAAGCCATGCCAAGTCAATACAGAAAATAAAAACCATTGATCATATAATTCAGACATTGAATAAAATATACCTTGATTGACAACTGTGAAAAGTGCCCTAGATCTGCAAACATAGCTTCCGACCCTGGAAAATTCGATATGGACTGGGGAATCAAAAAAGAGGGGGAAAAAGGACTATTCTTTCTCATAACATGGGTCGAAAATCAGAGGTAAATAAATTACATAAAACATACACTTACCTGTTATACATAACAGGATCCCACCCAGAGACATCCAACCACCTCTTTGTGTTTTCTTTAAAAATTTGTACATGTAATATGGAGAGAGTGCTTTATACACATGAGGGTTCCAGCGAAAAATGTTATATACACCAATAGTACTGATGCACAACAGCCAAATTATGACCACAGGTGCAAACAAGAATCCAACCCTGTGGGTACCATAATGTTGAAGGGCAAACAAGCCTATCAGTATGATACATGCAATGGGAACTTCTACATCTGCAGAATAATCAAATTTTTAGGAGGCGGTACCAATACATACACATGATTTAAAATTTTAATATAATTCTTCTAGGAACACATAAACCGGTCACAAAATCAGACATCCAAATGCAATTACATTATGGAAAACATTGGTATTAAGATCATTAAAAAAGAGCTGATCAGGTTAGCATTGAATAATATCCAACAAACTTTTAGAAATAAATACCAGTATTGCAGAAATTTCAGTCTAGCGTATTTAATGACTGAGATTCTATCAACACGGTTACACGGCGAAATATAACAGGCTATTCTAAAAACTCGGGCTAATAGAGAATGATGCAACTAAGTAGATGTATTATATTTTGATGGAGGCGGGACTCCTAACCCTTACCCTATCATAGAAGTAGCCCTGAAATCCTTGATGAACCATCTCTATCCCACCCAAAAAATCCCAGCAAGTGATTCCCTTAAATTCCAAACCCGAAACGGCCTCAAACTTTTGCCATTTGACCTGCATTCCATCCTTAACTCTAATCACAACTTTCCAGCCAACCATATTTGAATGTAGGGCAGCCTACAAAAGGCTATGTCCTACATCATCCCCCTTTCTGAATACTCCAGGCCAATTTCTCTTTCCCCTGTCTTGACGATCAACAGAATCATAATGATTATTGTCCATCACAAAATGTTAATTTTCTGTTTGATCTCTTATTTCATCCTTGCAGTTCCTCCTCATTATTGTTGTCTACCCTAGCCGCCTTCTTCAAGGACTTAGATAAGTTAAAGATCAATGAAAATTGCTGAGGAGAAAATAAATACACAAAAGGTTTAGGACTAAAAGTGAATGCTTCAGCTTGATAAAGGTTCCATACACAGCTAGTTCTAAAATCCATAATAACCTTATTCAGGGTAAAGGAAATATATTGCACAAACAGAAGGAAAAAAAAAAAGTTGCCATGACAGCTTGTTAACCTTCCAAATTTGTCCGCCACTTTACATTCATAATCATTGTCACACCATGTAAGCTAAAAATCATTGAATCCAATAAACTATCAGGAGGGAAGCAAAAGTGGTTATGCTGTGTATTGGCTACTAAGACACTAGACTATACAAAATCTTCCTCCAAATGCACGGAATTGCATAATTACTAAATTGTGGACATCAATCATCTGGGATAGCCACAAGCATTGGATAATCAATCTTCTAAATCTTCCAACTATCTATTCCCAACGTTGTGCTGGCATCTAAGCTTCAGCACAAGTTACGTAGTCCAAAGTTCTGAATAAGAAACAAATAACCATCATGTTCTATGCCGCATATCAAACACTAGCATTTAGTCTTTGCAAATTTACAGGTAAGCACCTGAAACAAAGCACTTTTTGGTTGAAATTGGCCTCTGTCCAACCATGCAGACATGCAACAATTATACTCATTTATGGCAACCTCCAAGTGTCTGCATGCTCACTGATTGAACAATCCGAGGGAGGAAATGTAAATTCCACATTGGATTGCTTAACTTTTGAGCATATGATCTTCTTAAAATTCTACATCGACCTTTTCAAGTCCCAGTGATATAATCAGTTAGTGCAGACCACATATCCCACCCAGCAAAAGGGAAAGAGCGTCATTCTGTACTCTTCACAGTGGAAAACCCTTCTGATCATGTATATACAATAGAAAATAGTCAATTAACTGACTAACCACATGCATACTCAATTTTTGTCTTATCCTCCCCCATACGTTTTGAATACCTTATGCTATGTTTGGTTGATTGGTATGAGCTGGAATAGAATGATCAGTATATAAAAATGTTCATTCTCACGTTTGGTTCACTAAAAGTGTGATGAAAAGTGCATTGTAAATGGAATCGTCACTCATCATTGTAAGGGAATGGCCATTCTATAAGGAAGCTAAGCAATGACCCTTCAATTCCAATCCACCTTCATTCCAAAGAACCAAACACTACCTTACGGTATTAATAACAACCCGAAGATCCCATTTCAAATATATCTTAACATTCACCATCCAGAGAACACTCGCAAGATTTCTCTGCATTTTCCCAATAATTAACCACATAGACCACCAAAACACTTCACATCAAAGTCAACATAATAAAGCTTGTTTACCTAACCGCAGTTGCACCATTAAAAAATTTCCTTCTGACCTAATGAGATGAAAACCTTTAGCTTTAGATGTCAATACCCACACTCATGACATTGTGACTTTAGATGCATGAATTGTTTTTTAGTCAACTGAAAATTCACCTACTACTTAAAAAAGAGTAAGAAGCAATCGTAAGCATTTCTGTCAAGTTGGTAACTGTTCCTTAAATAATTAACCAGGGGATCTAAAAAAATGGAGCACCATGATCAACACGAAAAACTTTTCTAGCTTTCTGCTATAATAAATCACTCTCCACCCAAATAAATTACCAAATCATGAATTGCTCAAGAATTCTGTAACTGCAAACTTCGAAATAAAGTACATAAAAGGCCAGATTATTTATATACACTCAGAGAAACAAATAATAGTTCTCAATTTCTTTCTGTATAATAGTCCAAAGTTTTTTGAGGGGTCTTACTAGCGTAGTTCTTCTTTTGGAATTGATGGGTAACTCATTTGCATGAAAATTATTCATGCTTTCTGGATTATCTATTCAAATGACTCTAATTCAGTATGGGTGCCCAAATTCGATTAAGGCCAAATCCAGAGAGTTCTCATTCGGTAATCCTTTCAACAATTTTCTTTTCGAAAAGAAATCCTCTATCAAAAAAAAAAAAAAAAAAAAAAAAAAAGAAAAGAAAAGAAAGAAACATAGACTGTTCAAGACGGTAAAATTTGAATATGTTGGACAAAATACATTATATGACTTACTCCTACCGTAACCAACCAAAATTGCTGGCATGGAATCAAATCCCAAAGATTTGCAAATTATTGTTCTATGGTGTGCCTACTTAACTTGAAGGTATTGACATATACTGAAAACAAAATGCAAAACTTCATATAACAGAGGGGGGACAAAGGTTGAGAATCTTACATTTGTGATGCTCTTTTGACATAGCAAGCTCCACTCCAGACACGGCAGAAAACACTGCACCACGACAATCAACCAATCAATACATTAACCAATAACAACAAACACTGACAAGCCCAAATTCAATCAAAATTCACAAGAACAGAATGAATAGTTTTCCCAATAAATATTTGGCCACAACAATCAACCAATCAATACATTAACCAACAACAACAAACACCCTCAAGCCCAAACTCAATCAAAATGAATAGTATACCGGATAAATATTTGGCCACAACAATCAAATCAATCATACATGAACAAACTACAAGCCCAAATTCAATCAAGATGCATAAGAACAAAATTATAAGTATACCAGATATTGCAGGTGTGAGGATGCCATCGCCGATCACCATACAAGCCCCAATCAAAGCCAATACAAGCAAACATTTCTGCAACACTCTATGCCTCTCTAGTGTAGATTTCAAACTTGACCCAAAAGTGGTTGGAGCAGGAGAAGTGACATCCTTCTTATAATCTGAAAGTTCTTCATCTGCTAACTGGCAATTGGGCAGTGAGTTGACTCGAGCGTGTCGACATAGCAGAGAGTACAAAGCAAATGTGCCCCCTTCGCCATTATCATCGGCTCTGAGCACAATGAACACATATTTAAGAAGAGGAACTAAAGTTAGTGTCCAAAACACAAAAGATAGAACCCCATAAATCTCTTCATTGGTCTCTGAGTGTGTAATGTCTTCAGCAAAAGTACTTTTGTATACATAAAGTGGAGATGTGCTCAAATCTCCATAGACAACTCCAAGGCTCTGATAAGCCAAAATCAATACTGTCCTCCAAGATTCTTTCTACAACAACAAAAAACACAAAAACAATTTGATCAGAAAACACAAATGGGTTTGTTCCAAAACACAGATTAAAAGCAAACCCATTTCTCAGAAAACACAAATTAAAGGATTACCCATCTCACCTTAACACGATTCTGATAAAAACCAGTTTCTAGATCCATGATGGGTCTCCTCAAAACCTCATGGAAACCAAATTTAACCCCAAATTAGGAAGATTCAAAGATGACCCATTACTGAAAACACCCTCCCCAGTAAACAACTTAAATGAAATTATGTAGTAGACACCAACACATGATACACACAAACTAAAAAAAACAAAGAAACATATAGTTTAATAAATACAGATTATGTGGACTCTTGTGGAGTTAGCAGTTGAACCACCATCAATGAAGAAAAAACACGAAAAGCCACAAAAACGAGTGCCAGAGCTTTCGTGGAATGAATATGGAACCGGAGAACAGGATTCTAGAATATGTGGCGTATGACAGCGAGAGAGAGAGAGAGAGAGTTTGTTTTGCAGTTGGTGTTTTTTGTATTTACAACGTTACGTTTCTCTATCAAATGGGTTTTGCATTTGGGGATTTTTTTTAGTAAGATATATATATTTTGGTGTTGATCTGTGATTCCACTTGGCTATGAGAGAGAGAGAGAGGGAAGCTGTTGTGGCATGGAGAGCTCTGAAATCCAACTCGCTGATTCAAGACGAGTGGACTCTGAATCTGTGATAACTGACGTTGACACGTGCAATAATCTCACTCATAATTAGCAGAGGAATTGCTGACAATTTTCACATTAAAATAGTTATTTGAAACTGTTAAATTAGTATATTTTTTAACTGTTAAAGTCATCTTAAAAAAAAGAAAAAAAATGATGTGATTTAAATAAAATAATATGTTAAAATAGTAAGATTTTATTTGTTATAAGTTAAAAAATTTTATTTTATTTAAGTCACATTACTTATATCACTTTAAACTCAACCTATATCTAATTTATATTTTATAAAAAGTCAAAAAGTATATTTATTTAGATCATTTCAAATCACCCTTAAATGTTATTTTAATACATGTCAAACAAGCTTTAATTGCCTATTATCTAAGAAAAAAAATGTTAAAAACATTTTCTATCAAAATTTTTATCAAATATACTATTTGTCTCATATGAGTTATGTTGGATTTACACTCATATGAGACATTTAGTAAATCTTTGATAGATATCCCTAACATTACTCTTTATTTAATTACCATTTTCAAATTTTTTATCTAGATATTTTTAAAATATTATTAAAATAGCAAAAATTGCACTTTATCCCTTTTTTTTTTTTTTTTTTTACTTTGGCTTGTAATTATTTATTTATTTATTTTGATCTTTCATATTTCAAGTTTTTTTTTTATTATTTTATACTTTACTCTTAAAATTAATTTATGTCCAAAATTAGACAAAAATAATACATTAACAATTACGTAACAATTTTTTTAGGGCAAATTACCAACAATCCCCCGAGGTTTGACTAAAATACAGATTTTTCCTGAGATTTGAAAAATTACAAATTACCCCATGAGGTTTATATTTGCCTAACAAATGAGGGGATAATTTGTGTGGGGACATATTTTCTGAATACCAACACGTGGCATGGTGACGCCGACGTGTCAGCCGAGGTGCCACGTGCCCTGGTAGTTAAGCCGAGGTGATCTCGGAGAAGCCGAGGTCATCTCCGAAGATGTCGGAATCCGAAGATAAGGGACAAGAGTCCTGAAGCAAAGAGGGGACTTAATTAAGATAAGGATAAACCTCTTAGGGAGTTTATCTCTATCTCCTAAAGAGTCCAGAGTAAATACTAAGATTGGGGTACACAGAAGTCATATTTCTAGTTGGACTTGGATTAAGTATATTATAAAAGAGAGGCACCCCCGTGGGTCTAAGGTATGTAATTCATACTTTGAGTATTCAGTTTAATACTTGATTATCCTTGAGAAACATACTGACTTGATCGTCGGAGTGCCCCCGGGTGGAAGAACCACCGCCGGAGCTTTTCCTTTTTGTTACAGGTTGTTGGAGCCATCTATTCTGCCGGTGCTTTGCTGCTGATCACTAAACGGGCAGTGTGGTCAGATTTTTACCCACACAATTTGGCGCCGTCTGTGGGAACGAAGGAAGAATAGATGGCCACTAACGGACAACAGGAAAATATTGGGGATGACGCTCCCACTGGGAGTGGCAGACCAATTGGCCTCGACATTGAAGGAGACAACCACAATTCAGAAGCCCGTGGCCAGGGCCACAGGGAAAACGACGTAAACCTGGAAGGCGACACGTCAAAAAGAACAAACCAAGGAACGTACTACAATGAAGATAACCTCCAGATATGGAGGGACAGGTGCCTACGGAGGGATGAGGAAGTAAAAGAGTTGGCGGACAAGTTGGCAGACCTTCAGTCAGTCGTCAACTTCATGATGCAAAACAATGTAATGCAGCCACCATACCCGCTGCAAGATACGCCGATACCAGCGACCAATACCCAAAAGGGCGGAAGAAAAACAATCCCCGAGGTTCCTCAGCATACCAGGAGCGGAAGGCACTCTCACCGGCCTTCCAGGGAAGTCGGGCGAGAAAAGCCGAGGCAAGAAGAGTCCCGAAGGACGCAACACATGAAGAATCCAGACCCCAAAGAACATCGACATGTTCAGGGGCAAATACTCCACTTTGACACAACCCATGAAGAAAGACCCAAACGGACCCACCTCGAGGCCGAAAGCAGTGTGCCAAAAAGATTAAAATCCAGAGACAGCCGAGCTCCAGGGAGGAGCAAAGAAGACCTAAGGGACTACCTCAAAAGGAGGCAGCAGAACGCGGAAGCCGAGGTAAACTCTCCAGTAAAACCGAAGACAGCCTTCTCGGTGGAACTGGACAAATTCGAACCACCCAAAAGATTCAGTATGCCGAGGTTTCAAATCTATGATGGTAAGTCAGATCCAAACTTTCATGTCGGGCTGTACCTAAATTCAATGGCATTATATAGCGGGAACGAGCCGTTGCTCTGCAAAGTATTCCTCTCATCCTTTGGGGAAATTGCATCTGATTGGTTCCATAAGTTACCAAAAGGAAGCATAAAGACATGGGAAGGCTTGGCCGAGATGTTTGTGGCCAGGTTCGTGACCAACAAACTACAACCCCTGAGGGTTGATGCTTTGATGGCCCTAAGAATAACCAAGGAAGAAGGCCTTAGGGCCTATCCGAAGAGGTACTACGAGGTGTTCAACCGAATACCTGAATGCAACTAGGAAGTAGCAGTCGTGTCTTTCAAAAACGGCCTGAAAGATGATTGCCCACTACGGAAGTCTTTGGCAAAAACATTGCCAAAGAGCATGGAAGAACTCATGGCAAGAATTGAGAAATACGCCAGGGCCGAGGAAGATACGTCGGGAAACAAAGAGGTGAAGCAAGAAAAGGGAAACGGCTCGCCAAAGCGAGGCCGAGTCAACAATGGACCCACCAGACAAGAAATAGAATTAAGAAATAAACAGGCGGTAACCACGGTATTCCGGATCCCAATCCATAAAATCTTGGATCGGATTCAAAATCAACCATATTATAGGGCTCCGGAAAGAGCACCAGGGGAATTCATGGGAAGAAACGTCGGCAGACGTTGCGCCTACCACAATGAAGAAGGGCATCCAACTCAAGGTTGCAGAGCCTTAAAAGCACACTTGGAGGACCTAGTAAGGCAAGGCCTCCTGAGGGACCTGGTCGATGAGGCCAGAACAAGGGAAGAACAGGCAAGGTTGCCTCAAGCACCAGCAGCACCCCCTCCCCCAGCACAGCTACCACAGGCAGGAGAACCAAGGGTGGTCAATGTGATCCACTCAAGGGTCAACAAAAACGAAGTCAGAGGAGAAACCCAGAGGGTAAGACATTTACAGCATATCTACCAAGTTGGGGACAAGAGACATCGGCCAGAAGAATGCCAAGGGCCAATGATAGCCTTTACCGAAGCCGACCTAGAATTGGTCCAACATCCGCATAATGATGCCTTGGTAGTATCCCTCCAGGTTGGGGAGTGCCAAGTAAAACGCATCCTAATAGACCAAGGCAGCTCCTGTGATATCATGTACGTCAGATGTTACAAAGAGCTAGGACTTCACCCCGATGACCTAGAGCAATCCAGCGGCCCGATGGTCGGCTTTAATGGAACGCCGACATGGCCACTGGGTGCAACAAGCTTGGAGGTACAAGCCGGCACTAAGAAGATCAGGACAGAATTCCTGGTCATTGACACACCCTCACCATACAACATCATCCTGGGAAGACCGTGGTTGCATGCAATGGGGGCAGTTCCCTCGACGTTGCATCAACTACTCCGGTTCCCAACAGAGCATGGGATTGAAGAAGTCAGAGGGGATCAACTACAAGCCAAAAATTGCTCCATGGCAGCAATAAAGTCCACCTGTAGTATACGGGAGCCAAAGAAAGCAGAAGTTGAAGATGAGGACATAGAAGTCCTGGAAGATGTTGGGAAAGAACCAGCCGAGAAAAGCGAAGAGGCGCTAAAGAAAATCCTCGTCCAGGAGGGCGACGAAGAACGATTTTTTCTTCTCGGCTCCGGCTTAGCCAGAGAAGAGGAAAAGGAACTGGAAGATTTTTTAAGGGCAAACATAGAGGCGTTCGCCTGGACACCCTATGAAATGCCTGGCATTGACCCCGAGGTCACTTGCCACAGTCTGAACGTCGACAGATCGGCAAAACCAGTGATTCAACGAGCCAGAAGGCCGACGTTATTGCACGTCGAAGCAGTGGAAGAGGAGGTAGACAGACTCCTTGAAGCCAGGGCCATCCGAGAAGTTCAGTACCCGACATGGCTGTCCAACACAGTAGTAGTAAAAAAGAAGAATGGCAAGTGGAGGGTTTGTGTAGATTTTACCAGCCTCAACAAGGCTTGCCCGAAAGACAGCTTTCCTCTGCCCAAAATCGACCAACTGGTAGACGCCACCTCGGGACATGAAAGGATGAGTTTTTTAGATGCATACAGAGGGTACCACCAGATTGCTATGAACCCTCCAGATGAGGAGAAAACCGCGTTCATCACCCCGAAAGGCCTGTACTGTTACAGGGTAATGCCTTTCGGGCTGAAAAACGCAGGAGCAACCTATCAGAGGTTAGTGACAAAGATGTTTAAACACCTGATTGGCAAAACGGTGGAAGTTTACATCGATGACATGGTCGTAAAGACCAAGAAATCAGAAGGTCATCTTGCCGACCTAAAAGAAGTCTTTGACATACTCAAACGATATCGGCTCCGACTCAACGCCTCGAAGTGTGCCTTCGGAGTTGGGTCAGGTAAATTTCTAGGGTATCTGGTAACAAGAAAGGGCATTGAAGCCAGCCCAGACCAAATCAAGGCCATCCTGGAACTACAGAGTCCAACATCGGCAAAGCAAGTTCAAGTGCTCACTGGAAGGGCCGCAGCCCTGAACCGATTCATCAGCAGAAGCTCAGACAAGTGCAGACCCTTCTTTAACCTGGTGAAAAAAGCCACAGACTTCCTGTGGACGGAAGAATGTGAAGCTGCCTTAGCCGACCTGAAAAAGTACCTGACCACAACCCCGGTCCTTTCTAACCCAGTCCCAGGGGAGGAATTATTTTTATACTTAGCAGTCTCTGAACACGCAGTCAGTGCAGTGCTAATCCGAGAGGAAAAAGGGGAGCAGAAGGCTGTCTATTATGTAAGCAAGACTTTGGCTAACGCGGAAACAAGGTACCTTCCACTGGAAAAATTAATGCTAGCCTTGGTAATGGCCTCAAAGAAATTGAGCCATTACTTTCAGGCACACAAGATTGTGATTCTAACAGAGCACCCATTGAAGTCCTTATTACATCAAGGAGACTTAACAGGAAGGATAGCAAAATGGGCAGTAACACTGGGCCAGTTTGACCTGGAATTCAGGCCAAGAACAGCAATAAAAGGCCAAGTTTTGGCCGACTTCGTCGCAGAACTCACACCTGAAGCCATCACACCTCAGGCTCCGTCGAGCCGAGATAAGCATCACCCCGACAAACAAAAAGAAACCCAGTCAAAGACAAAACAGCAAGAGAAAGAAAAGCTCAGACCATGCAGCATCTACATCGGCGATTCGTTCAGACTATTTGTCGATGGAAGTTCAAACCGCCAGGGAGCAGGAGCAGGAGTACTGCTGATATCTCCAGATGGAGAAATTGTAGAACAGTCCATCCGGCTGGGGTTCAAAGCCTCCAATAATGAAGCGGAATATGAGGCATTAATTGCAGGACTAAAGCTAGCAGCAGCAGCAGAGGCAGACGAGGTAATTGTTTTTTGTGATTCACAATTAATTGTTAACCAGTCAACAGGAGAATTTGCAGCCAGAGACGAAAGAATGTCGGCATATGCAAAGGAAGTCATCCGACTGGCGGCCCTATTCCAGAACTGCAGATTACTCCAAGTAAGCCGAGATGACAACACCCACGCCGACGCATTAGCCAACCTGGCCAGCTCAATCCAAACTGGAAAAACAAGGACAATTATGATCGACTACATGTCGGCCCCGAGCATAGATAAACAGAACATCGAACAAGAAGCAATGTGCGTGGGCTTTGGACCAAGTTGGATGGATGCAATCATTGCATTCCTAAAAGAGGGGAAGCTGCCAGCAGACCATAAAGAAGCACATAAAATTAGGCTGAAATCGGCCAGATTCAGTCTAACAGCGGAAGGCCATCTCTACAGGAGGTCCTTCAGTGGACCACTTTTAAGGTGCGTACACCCTTTACAGGTTGAAGATTTTCTTTATGAGATTCATGAAGGAATTTGTGGAAGCCATACTGGGGGCAGATCGTTAGCCCATAGGGCCATTACCCAAGGGTATTGGTGGCCCTACATGCAAAAGGATGCCGAAGCCTATGTAAAGAAGTGTGAGCAATGTCAAAAGTTTGCACCTCTGATACATCAGCCAGCTGCCGACCTAAACCCAGTATCCAGCCCTTGGCCGTTTGCCCAATGGGGCATAGATCTGGTTGGACAACTTCCCCAAGCAACTGGGCAAAGAAAATATTTACTGGTGGCAACAGACTACTTCACAAAATGGATAGAGGCAGAACCTCTTGCCAAAATCCGAGATGTGGATGTCAAGAATTTTATCTGGAGAAACATAATCACCAGATTTGGGATTCCAAGAGCAATAGTTGCCGACAACGGAACACAGTTCGACAGCAAACTTATCAAAAACTTTTGTGCAAAATTCAAGATCAAGAACTATTTCTCAACCCCAAGTTTTCCTCAAAGCAATGGGCAAGCAGAGGCGTCCAACAAAGTAATCCTGGATGGAATAAAGAAGAGGCTCCAGGCAGCAAAAGGAAAGTGGGTGGACGAGCTGCCCAACGTACTTTGGGCATATCGGACTACGCCGAGAAGATCAACAGGAGAATCCCCCTTTGCCATGGCCTATGGCACAGAAGCAGTCATCCCATTGGAGATCGGCATCCCAGGGATCAGAACCCAGGGAGTAGAGAATGGCACCAATGACATACTCTTAGCCCGAGACCTGGATTTACTAGAAGAACGAAGAGAGAAGGCTGCAATTCAGCTTGCAGTATACCAGCAACAGCTTGCCAGAGCTTACAACAAGAAAGTTAACCCAAGGGATTTTCAAGTTGGCGACTTAGTCCTAAGAAAAGTCATCGGGAACAAGAAGGATCCCAGGGAGGGCAAGCTTGGCCCAAACTGGGAAGGACCCTACAGAGTTACTTCAGTATTAGGCAATGGAGCATATCGGCTTGAAGACAATGAGGGCAAAGCATTGCCCAGACCTTGGAATACTTGTAATTTGAAATTCTTCTATCATTAAAAAAAACATCATTGTTTGGCCGAGATTATCAATAAAGTCTTTTCAGAATTCTCTCAAACATGTATGATTGATGTTTATTGAAGACATATCAAACTCAGGCAAACTAAACCGATGTTATTCCTTAATTCACTTGTTGAAATTTGTAGCAATTTACAAGTTGGAATTAAGCTGATTCCTTATCTTCACTTGTTGAAATTTGTAGCAATTTACAAGTTGAAGTTAAGCCGATGTTATTCCTTAATTCACTTGTTGAAATTTGTAGCAATTTACAAGTTGGAATTAAGCTGATTCCTTATCTTCACTTGTTGAAATTTGTAGCAATTTACAAGTTGAAGTTAAGCCGATGTTATTCCTTGATCCACTTGTTGAAATTTGTAGCAATTTACAAGTTGGAATTAAGCTGATTCCTTATCTTCACTTGTTGAAATTTGTAGCAATTTACAAGTTGAAGTTAAGCCGATGTTATTCCTTGATCCACTTGTTGAAATTTGTAGCAATTTACAAGTTGGAATCAAGCTGATTCCTTATCTTCACTTGTTGAAATTTGTAGCAATTTACAAGTTGAAGATAAGCCGATGTTATTCCTTGATCCACTTGTTGAAATTTGTAGCAATTTACAAGTCGGAATCAAGCTGATTCCTTATCTTCACTTGTTGAAATTTGTAGCAATTTACAAGTTGAAGATAAGCCGATGTTATTCCTTAATTCACTTGTTGAAATTTGTAGCAATTTACAAGTTGGAATAAAGCTGATTCCTTATCTTCACTTGTTGAAATTTGTAGCAATTTACAAGTTGAAGATAGGCCGAGGTTATTGCTTAAGTTTTCATAGCAATATGTGGGTTGTTTAAACCCTAGAAAAGATGCTTAACACTTGTTGAAATTTGTAGCAATTTACAAGTTTATGTTAAGCCGACGTATGATCACCCGCTGAGGTATACAGAAAATTAACGGGTTGAAGCAAAGGTTAAGTATATTATTTAGACACTTGTTGAAATTTGTTGAAATTTGTAGCAATTTACAAGTAGATTAGAACGAAATCATTGTTTAAATACTTGTTGAAAACTTTAAAAAAAAAAAAAAAAAGGGCAAAAGTATACATTGAGTAGTATATGTTTTGTGCTTATCAAAATTTATACAAGGTTTGCAGGTCAGTATCTTGCCGAAGTAAAAGCTTTGCAGTTATACCCGAGGTATGTAACCCCGAGAAGATTGCACAAAGAAAGCCGAAAGCAAGCAAAAATTTCTAAGTATAGAACTACGCAGAAGCAAACAACAGAACATCATAAGATTGAAATATCCATAGCAAGAACAGTTGCAAATACATACTGAAAAAGGCACATCGGCCATAAGAAGGAATATACATTGTCCGGGAATTGAAAGAAAAAACAAAGTCCAAAATCCAGAAAAGAAAGAAGGGAAAATCAAGACTCTTGAACATCAGCAGCAGTAGGAACTGGAACCTCGGATGATTCAGCTGGAATCTCCTCGGCCACCTTCTCCGCTTGTATTTCGGCATCTATCTCTGCCAAAGTTGTGTCAAGACTTCTTTCAGTCAGAAGGAGGTCAGATGATAGACACCCTGGAACAGACTCCTTGGACACTTCCTCAGCATCATCACCCCCCTCATCTTGAGTTAAGTCCATAACCAGTTCAGCGGGAGGAGGGGACTTGACTTCGGCAGCATTCTTGGGTTTTCTCACCAAGGCCTCACCATCATCTTTTTCTTCATCTTCCTCCTCGGCCTCGGACTCTGACTCACCAGCAGGAGGAGGTGGAGGAAATGGTAACGGAATAGCATCGGCCTGACGCAATGGCGAGTCAGCAGGAAGGTCAAGCTTCTTTATCAAGGACATCCAACCAAGGGAAAATCCCCTGTTGCATGCCTGCCTGACTTGAAGCTTGTAGTCTTCTGCAACGTCGGCCATACCTTGAGCATAGGCCTTTTCATCGGCCTCTTTGATTTCGGCCTCCTTGGTGGCCAGCGCTTGTTGAAGTTCTTTTTGCGCTTGGACCTTCTGAGCCTCGGCCTCCCTTTTCTCGGCTTCAGCTACTTTTTTAACGGCTTCAGCAGCTTCGGCCTTTTCAAGAGCTAAGGTTTGGTTCTTCGTTGCAGCCTCGGCTTGATCCTCTAGTTTTTTCATTTTTACTTCAAGGGCCCTTAATTCTCTCTTCATTGAAGTTGCTTCCCTCTTCATATCAACCAATCTTTGACGATTCTCAAAGGATTGCATTGAAAATGAATGGGCATGTTGGATAGCCTGAATGAAAGCAGAAGTATCAGAAAATTTTCTCAGAAAGAAAAAGAAGAAAGAAACATAAATACAAACAGAAATACTTACTTGAGCAGAGTGTTGGAGCATAAGAGCATAATTTTCATACTCGCTAAAACTAGCATTTCGCTCCAAGTCATTCGGTAGGAGGAGAGCAGTGCTAAGAGCGACAGCAACATTAATGTCGTCAGCACTCTCGCTAGCCATAATGGGCCTGTCCTCCAGAGATAGATCAGGGGCCCATGGGACGTCGGGCTTCTTTGAAGCCGAGGTCGTCGCAGACGATGACCTTGGCCGCTTTGTTTGTGTAGACCCTGAGGGTTGACCCTCAGCAGATCTCTTGGTGGAGACAGAGGCTGATTTCTTGCTTTCTGCCAGCTTTGAAATAGGCACAGTATCTTCAGCTTCGGCATCTGTAGCCTTGGCCTTAGGCTGAGCCCTTTTTACTCTCTTTTGTTTGGGTGGGAGCATTGTTTGCGTTGGTGCGGCTTCGGCGTCAGTTTGAATGTCGGCAAGAAGATCTTGGACGACAGGCTTTGGACGAACCATTTCGGCTGTTTTTACAAGCTTTCTTCGGCGTCTACGTTCTGGAATTGGTATTAAGTAGGGGGCCGAAGTTTATGGAAGATCGGCTGGGGCAGATGTGGATTCTTGATCCGTTCGGGATGTAGAAGCAGTTAAGGTTGTGGCTGTAGGTGGAGAAAGGCTCTTTTTCCTTTTTCTTGGGACGTCGGGTAGGGTGGATTTGTATATAGGGATGAAGTTTAGTAATACTGGGGCTTTTCGTTTATGGATTGGGAGGCCAAGAAGTGTTTTCAGATCTGTTCCTGGGAAGAAGGATTGGCGAAAATTTTTCGGTGGCTGATGAAGATCTGCAAAGAAACAGACGTCAGAAATAAAGTATTAAAATCTTAAGTAAAAACAACTAAGTGTTGACTCAGGGCTCTTACTCTTGCCCTCTGTAAGTGTTCGAGGAAGAGGGTAGAGGTGGACATCTTCATCTGGGCCAAATTCCCAATTTCCAGAGGCAATAAGAAAGTCATCTCCAGCCCCCTTGTTGGAGTCTGGAAGGTCGGCTATAATCTTGTACTGAGTGGATCTCGGCTTAAGGTAATAGACAAAACCCCTATCCTTCAGATCGAGAGGACACATGGTATAACAATATTGAAGGTCGGCCAGGGTGATTCTAAGGTTTTCTTGCCTAGCTAAGGCAATAATACCGTTAATTACCCTATAGGAGTTGATAGTAAGTTGCATAGGGTTCAGCTTATAGAAATGGAGAACTTGACGAAAGAGGGGATCGAGTGGAAGCCGAAGTCCACATTCGGTAAAAGCAACTATTGGAAAGGGCATTGTATGATCTGTGGGCACGATGGTATCATTATCCCCAGCCAATTTAAGATGAACATCGGCTGGGATAGAGAATTCTTGTCAAAAGTATTCAAGTTTTGTTGGGGTATTCACCCTATGCCTCCACATACCCATTATGTTGGCTTAAACTAAGAGGAATCTGTCTTAAAAGATGGGCGTTTTTCAAGTTTCCCTAAAGATTAAGGGTTCTACAGACAAATCCCAAATCTATGAACTATGAAGATAAAGATCGAGGGCACAGATCTGGGACAGATACAAAAAAGAAGAAAACAAAGACGAAGTTTCAGATTCAAGAACAGAGGTATAGTTCTCAGAAGCAATAGAGATACAGAAACAAATCAAGAAACAGCGGCAAAGAGAATGATGAAAAAGCATAGAAGCTCAAAGTATAGCCACAAATTCAAGAGACAAATAAATCCCAGACCTCGAACAAAATCAGTAATGGCAGTAGACAGACAAAAGCACATAAAGAGAATTGAAGAATTAAAAGAAAGGGTCTTACCAGAACAAATGAAGCCAAGGCAGTGCTCACCAAACCCAGAAACCAGTTGCAACAACAAAGAGGGCTTTTGCAAGAATGAAGGATCAAAAGCAGTTCCAGAAGAAAGTTTGAAGCAATGGCGGATTCGAAGAAGAAAAAGCTTTCAGAAAGAGAGAGAACGAGAAGACAGAATGAAAAAAGTGAAGGAAAAGAAGAGGCAAAAAAGAGTTTTGTCAAAAATTTGAAACGGCGGCAAAAATAGGGCAATTATTGCGCCTAGAGCAACGCACGCGTCAGACGGCGCAGACGAACGAACAGACAGCTTCAGGCGCGTCACTGACACGCTCCAATAAAGATGAAACACGTAAAAGAAACAGTTAGATATGCATGACAGCTCATGCGCATGGGGGAGTACGACCGAAGCCTCGTTCTCCGAAGAGAACACGTCGGCTGAAAGAAGATAATCTTGGCAAAACAGTTTTTTTGAGCCATTGCTCAGAAAAGAAGTGACAAAATTTCGGAATAGATTCCATCACCTCAGAATGCCGAGGTAATGGAACCTAGGGGGCAGTTGTGGGGACATATTTTCTGAATACCAACACGTGACATGGTGACGCCGACGTGTCAGCCGAGGTGCCACGTGCCCTGGTAGTTAAGCCGAGGTGATCTCGGAGAAGCCGAGGTCATCTCCGAAGATGTCGGAATCCGAAGATAAGGGACAAGAGTCCTGAAGCAAAGAGGGGACTTAATTAAGATAAGGATAAACCTCTTAGGGAGTTTATCTCTATCTCCTAAAGAGTCCAGAGTAAATACTAAGATTGGGGTACACAGAAGTCATATTTCTAGTTGGACTTGGATTAAGTATATTATAAAAGAGAGGCACCCCCGTGGGTCTAAGGTATGTAATTCATACTTTGAGTATTCAGTTTAATACTTGATTATCCTTGAGAAACATACTGACTTGATCGTTGGAGTGCCCCCGGGTGGAAGAACCACCGCCGGAGCTTTTCCTTTCTGTTACAGGTTGTTGGAGCCATCTATTCTGCCGGTGCTTTGCTGCTGATCACTAAACGGGCAGTGTGGTCAGATTTTTACCCACACAATTTGTTATGTAAATATAAACCTCATGGAGTAATTTGCTATGCAAATATAAATCTCAGGGGGCGAGATGTAATTTCTCAAACTTCATAGGGGAATCCGTATTTTAGTCAAATCTCGAAGGGGTGTTGGTTATTTGCCCATTTTTTTATTATATATAACTCACACTTTTGACACAGACACAAACACAAATACAAACCCTAATATAATAATATATTTTATATTATGTGACAATTCATGTAACATTTTCTGAGTAATTTTGAACATAAATTAGTTTTATAAGTAAATTGAAAAAGAGTTGAAATATAAAGGGTTAAAGTGAGAAAAAAAATAAATTTTTAAGGACTAAAGTGAGAAAATGACCAAATCTAATGGGACAGAGTGTAATTTACTCTTAAATTTAACTCCCCTTTTCCAATTGTTTTTTAGCAATTTTTTTGTTGATTTTTTTTTTTTTTCAAAATTTTTAAAAAGTTTTTGTTTTCAGATACTATTGGACACAAATCTAAAAAGTAAGTACAAAATTTTTAAAAAAAATAAAAAAGAACCACTAAAGATGAAAAAAAAAATTTATTTTTGATTTTTTTTTGGGTCCTTGATAAACCCTTTTAGCTGCTATAAATATCTAAAAATATTATAGAAAAATATACAAAATGTTGCATTTGTTCTAGTGGAGTATATGTCTCATTTAGAATAAGGTCTCGTTTGGTAACAAGCTAATTTAGTAATTTGTTAATTATTTGGCTAAAATATGAGTAAAAAAAACTAGTATGTTTGGGATGACTTTTTAGCTTTTTACGAAAAGATGTGCAAAAAGTAGAGGGAATAGAATCTTTGACTTTTTGGTATGGGTTATTGATTTTTTGGCTAATTTAGGTGTCGTTTGGGAAGAGCTCATTTGGGCCCTTTTGGCTCTTTGAGCCACAAAAGACAGAATAGGCTATTTGAGCCACAACAGACAAAACATCACATCCAACCCATAATCATTACACTTTTCTCTCACAAAAAAAGTTAAAAAAGCCAAAAAGTCAAAAAGCCCTTCCCAAATCAAGCTTTTGAGTCCAGGCTCAAATAGCCAAAAAAAGTCAAAAAGCCAACCCACTTCCCAAACGGAGGCTTAGTAACTTTTTGACATTTTAGCTAAAATGGAGGGTTCCCAAACGAGGCCTAAATGTAATTTTAGTTGTTACAAACACCATATGTTATTTAATTTTTTGGAAAAACTATTAATTTGCTTCATTAGGACCATTTTCAACGTTGCATCAGATTCAATATCAAATTTGAATTTGATGAAAAAAATCATCTTTTTTGCTCCAATGATTTCACCAAACTGATATCAAACTGAGAACGGAGCAAAATTTTCACCAAACTGAGAATCTACGTGAGCCTTCACCAATTCACTGTGCTATAACGTTGCAAGTGGGCCCACCGGTCGACCAACCGGTCGTCCGGCCGATTGACTAACCGATCGACCGGAAAAAGGTTCAAATAGTTCAAATAGGTAGGTTCAAACAAGTTCAAAAAGGAAAAAAAAATATATTTTTTGGCCTTATTGGTCGACCGGCCGATTGACCCGCTGGTCGACTCCTGCCTTTGATGACAACCATCGGAGCAGCTAATATCATATTGAGAAAATGATCATTTTTTTACTCAAATTTAATGGAAAAAAAAAGTGAACCATTGGAGATGCTCTAATAATTTGACTTTAACTGAGTTTAAAATGATTAATGTAACACAATTTTTGTTTTCAAACATAATGTATAAAGTGATCTGAAAGATGAATTGTTTTTATTATTTGATTTCAGTAAGTCTTATTTTAAATGTCAATACTTATTATCGTGCACTACATCATTTTTTTAAAAAAAATTATTTTTGTAGCATCTCCCTTAGAAGATTGCAATACATCCAACAAAATTATGATTTCAATGCATCAAAAAGATTTGAGTTGATTTTCCAATCGTGATTTTGTGGCTTGATGGCATTTTAAAATGTTTATGAAGCAATTAAAATTATAAAATGAATAATTGACTTTTCAATGGCGGATTTTTAAACCCATGCTTATTCTTTGTTTTGTTTTTTAATGGGTTTTCAAATAAAGCAAGTCTGCATATTTAAAAACCGAAATAAAAAAATTATTCATAATTTAAAATGTAAGGTTAAGATTTATTTATAATATGGCCATACAGCCATAAGTTTATATGCACTTTAGATTTAAAATTTCGATATGTTTTCTGATTTTTTTTTTTTTTCAGAGAATATACTTTTTGTATAAAATATTATGCTTTTAGTCACCTAAAGTTGACTCAGTTTTCGTTTGGAACGTGAGTTGGCTTTTTATTTTTTAATTTTTTAAATATTTTAATTTGAGAGTAAAAAGTCTAATTTGGGACGCACTTTTTGAGTATTTTTATTTTTGTAAAAGAAAAAATGAAATGATTATGGTTTGGATGTGACATTTTGCCTTATTAATTTTGTAACTTATTTTTATTTATTTTTTGACTAAAATAACAAAAAAAAAAAAACATGCCAAACATAACCAATAAAGTTGTTTGTGAAATGCTGTCACTCACTCCTCACTGAATCAAGATCCCCTCCTTCCATTTTCTCCCTACATTTCTTACTTGCAAGTCTATTGGGCCTACTTTTAGGCTTAATTTTGATAATCCTAATCGTTCATATTTTAAGATTTGTTCAGTATATCATACCTGTAAAAAATCAAGTTGATCGGATATTAGAAAGTATGTGTTCGGAAAACTGTTTATTAAATTTTTTAAAAAAATAGTTTTTAGTTCGAGTTTTCCGAACACATGTTTTCTGATATCCAATCAACTTGATTTTTTACAGATATGATATACTGAATAAATCTTAAAATATGAACGGTTCATATTATCAAAATTAAGCCTAAAAGTGGGCCTAATAAGCTTGCAAGTAAAAAATGCAAGAAAAAAATGCATGGAGGGGATCCTAATTCTTCCTCACGGCCAATCCCATGCATGAATTTGCTACGTAGTCATTTGGACATTTCACAGCCCATTTTTTATTTTTTTTTGTTCTTTTGATTTACGTAAGGCTTGTCTGACTTGGATGAAAGAATTTCATAGTTAGTTTAGTAATGATGAAAAAAGTGTACAAGGGTGGAAAATGAAGGGGAAAAAACTTGTTTGTGCAATTTTTCTTAGTGAATGCTAGAAAGTATGAAATATATTGTCTTATACAATTTGACTTTTAGGCCGTGTTAGATATTCAGTTTAAAAGGTTAAATTAGTTTTCGATTGAATTGGAAGAGACATTTAATATTCAGTTTAAAAGGTTAAATCAGTCTTTGATTGAATTGGAGGAGACATTCAAACTCACGTGACTCTTTTATGTTGGTAATGTTGTGTTTAGTTTACCAAAGAAAATAATATTACTAATTAAACTATATGGTAAGATTCGCAATACCACTCTCTCATGATATTATTGTTGTCATAATCATGAAATCTATATAATTAGCCACATCACTTCATCTAATAATAAAAAAAGAAATTCTCTATTCTTATCCTTTATTGGCCTCGTTTGGTGTAACTGTTAAAACAGCTTATAAATTATAGTTTAACAGATTATAGATTATGACTTTAATCAGAAGTTGTTAATCTGTTTAGTGTAGTTATTGGATTATAGATTTAAGTTGCTGAGTAGTGTTTGTTAAATAAGCTGTGAAATAGCTTTTTCAATTAATTTTTATTTTTTGTTTGTCTACATTTCTTATAAAAAATCATAATAATAATCTATAGTCCATTTGAGTCTTTTTCTATTTTTAAAAAAATAAAAAATAAAAAAAATTAAAAGTATAACCATAAATTAACATGTCCACAGCAGAAGCTGATAATCAGAAGTAAGGGGTGAGTAGCTTCTCAGAATTATTTTTTTTGAGTTAAAATAAGCTGTTAGAATCAGAAGCTGTTTGAAATAAGTTTAACCAAACAGTCCAAATAACTTTTTCAAAGCTAAAAGCCATAAGTTGACTCTGAAAAGCTGAAACAAACACCTCCATTGTGTCTAACTTTAATCAAATATTGTATTATTATTTTCATAGTTTTGCAATTACTATCTCATCCATTATGTCACGAACAACAGTTTCAATTTCTTGCCCAAAAAAAAATAATTTTTTGGGTGAAAGTAGCCTGTTGTTTCATATCTTTCTTACAACTTTCTCACAAAAATTTCATAAATTAAAAAAAAAATCAAAAAAAAATAAAAAATCAATTCAATCACATATATTTTTGTACTCTAATCAAAGGGATTCCAAAAGATTGAACTTCACATGCTGACAAGGGATTTGAATTCAGTAGTGTTTTGAAAAGTTGGTAAAAATGTGACTTTTTAACTTCTTTTAGTCTATTTTGTCTTTTTATGGATAAAAAATGTGAGAGGTGATGTGACTTAAAATTAGTAAAAAATTAAAAGTTGACTTTTTATTTTGTTCCCAAAAGACCCCTCCATAATCGGTTTGTATGCTTTGGAAATGAATCTGCATTTGAAACTTGTCCCATTTTAAAAGTATGAACTAAATTAAAAAAAGATTACAAGAGTTAAAAAATAAATAAAATAAATAAATAAATAAATGATAATAATAATAATTAAGGTTTTTTAAAGTCCACTTGCCTGAATGGATCTCTGAAGGGGCCTTAAAAAATGTAGGTTTATCTAAATCTCTGATCCTAACCCTAGTTTTGGTTGATTAGGATTGGATTGAAATTAATGTAGCTGCACTAGTATGCAATGGGAAAGTTTAAAATAATAATAAAAGTGAGTTGTGTTGGGAAAACATCTACTCTCCACTTGTGTTGATTATTAACTAAATAGGAGATTATTCTAGGATTTTATTTCTTAATGAGTACATGCAAATTTTAGTCTCCTCAGACTGTTAAAAAAATCACGGGTTTTTATTGATGTAATATGTTATATATATATATAGGAAATGAGAAATGAGTGAGACCACTAAAAAGAAGAGCACTAATAGCTTTAAAGTGGTGTGAGTCTCACATGATGGGATGTTTTGCTCTTGTATTTTTTTTTTGTTTTTTTTTTTTTGAATTTCCACCTCATTAGTGGTCCATTAGTGTTCTCAAATTAATGGGATGAATCATTGTTGATAGGAAATACTATGGGAAATACTCTCTCTTGAAATATATTAATTTTTCAAAATAAATTGATTTATCCTAAGGTTTACCGCTCCTATTTATGGTGAAAGGAAATGTCTTATTACAATAGGAAATAAATTAAAAAGGCAATACTTGCTAATCAAGCTTAAATTAAAGAGAATACAAAATTTAGTCAAAAATAGAAAGATTCGAGTTAAGCTCAAATATTGAAAATATAACAAAACTAAACATGATGGAAAAAACCTAGCCTCAAATGGATTCATTTAAACTAAGTAATTAAAGAAATAAATATTTTCTAAAACAGCAAAATCACACAATTGAAGGCTTAAACAAGTCTCAAATCCTTGTATCTATTTGCTGATATCTAAAAAGTTGGTTATTTAATACAAATTGAACATATGTTTCTTTACAAATCAAGTAAAAATTCACTCATTTTGAATTCATTAATACAATTGCAATCTCAAAATTTGGGAATTTGGCACCTTAGAAGAAACTTGTGTAGTCAATGAAATAAATTGCACCAAAAGTAGTCTTGTTTCAATCCCCTAATGCTAAAGTTGGAAACATCTAGAAAAAGTTGGAAAAGTAAACTAAAAAGCATTAGAGAAAAGAAATTCTTACTTCTTTTAACAACTTTTTTTTTTTGTATGCATCCTCTCTAAATGTGAGCACATGATAAAGCATTTTACTTTTGATGATGCTTCTCTCGCCACTTATCATGTTTTACTTTTGATTACGTCTCTCTCTCTTTCTACTTATCACTTTTTATATTGAAGTCTTAGGAGTTGTTTGGGATGTTCTAAATAAGTGTACTTTTTGTCTTTTTAGATTAGAAAATTGAGAAAAAAAATATGACTATTTGGGTTAACTTTTTGACATTTTATGGAAAAATGTGTATTAAAAAATTATATAAATTAGTGTGCAGGGAAAAATTAGGATTGGGAGTTGTGCAGTTGTAATTTTTGAATTTTGGTGAATAGTGATAACTTTTTAACTTTTTGAGTAACTTTTTGACTTTTTGACTTTTTTTTAACTTATCAAACTTGGCCTTACTCTCTCTTTTTCCTTTTTCTTTTTTTAACAAGAAAAAAGAATATTCATATTATTTTAATAAATTAGTCTCATTTTTTTAGCAACATTTTATATATGCCCTTCTTTACATTGTGAGACATGAGATGGCATTTCACTTTTGACAATGACTCTCTCATCACTTATAACTTCCTTTCTCTCTCAAAATCAAAGGCAAGGGTATAAGTATCAAACAATTTTCACTTCAATTCTCACTTCTTTTAGCAATCTTTTTTTTACGTGAGGGCTCCCATATGGTAGATACTTTTTTTTATGCTCTCTCTCATACTTTAAGACATTAAGCATGCACATACGCTCTCTCATAATATAACCTATTCCTTTTTTATGCCATCTTTCAAAATTGTGAGACGTTACATGGCGATAATAACTTTCTTACTATTGATCACTTCTCTCAAATCTGTATATTTATGAATTTGAGTATCTTTTACTCATTATCTAAAGAAATTCATTGTTTCACTATTTAAGAATATAGTGGTCACATCCATTTAACTTTTATTGTAATTTAAGTATTTGTATACTTTATTGTAGGCCTACCGGGAATATTGAATTCACAATAGTCATCACATAATGTACATGAAATTATTTCTTGTACACACGTGCATTTTGAAAAATTAATTTTCTCTCTCATGATGTGGTTCCATGTGTTAGAATGAAATGAGGAATATGTGAATAACATTGTCTTACGTTTATTATAACTATAATAATTCTTAAGAATCTAATTATTTTATATTTTAATTAGTGATTCTAAGGCAAGTCTTTCCTAAAAAATGACTAAGCTATTCTTTTGGTGTAGCTTCTAGGAAAGCTAAAGCCAATAATAATAAATAAATAAAACTAATTGGTAGAGCTTTTGAAGTTTAATTCTATCTTTTAGTTTGAGTGTTTTGTTCGGTTACAACTTTAAAAAATTAATTTCACACCCACTTTTCAGAACACTTATTTTTTAATATCATATGTCACATTACTCAATTCAAACTCTTTTCAAAACTCATAACCAAACAAATTTTTCACACTTAAATTAAAATTTCAAAACTCACAAACTCAAAATATAACTCTATTTTCAAATCATAATTCTAAAACTCTGCCAAACACAACCTAAAGCATTTCCTCTTTAGTTTCTTTACAATCAAATTTTCTTTACCTTATTTTAGTCATTTTAGACTTACAAACAATAAGTAGCAGTTAAACACTTTGTGGCATAGACTTTTGCAATAAATAAATTATATGCATCTCATATAAACTGCACCAAAATTAAAAAATAAAAGATTGAAATCATATATATATTATCTTAATAGTTATGTTTAAATTTAATTTTCTTAAGGTAGTCAGTCATTCATCTAAAAAAATGCGCTAAGTCGCATTAGAA
Source organism: Camellia sinensis (assembly GCF_055761805.1). Taxonomy (NCBI): domain Eukaryota; kingdom Viridiplantae; phylum Streptophyta; class Magnoliopsida; order Ericales; family Theaceae; genus Camellia; species Camellia sinensis. The sequence continues at coordinate 168,109,027 of NC_138970.1, forward strand.
TTTGTTTTATTTTGTTAGACCGTAACCATAGCCTAGGAGAGAGCGGGAGTCTTGTATATAAAAAATGCATATTATTGATCTCCTTACAAAGTTCAAGAGATCCCAATTAATTTAATTAGTTCCAAAAAGCTCAATTTAGCTAGCTCGTGATCAAACCAAAATAACGACTCGCATTGTAGAGTTTTGAGTCAACATTTGTTCAATAAAAAAAATCTAATGTTGACATTTCTAAATTTGAACCATGCAAGATAGCCTTTTAATTTTAAAATGAGTCTAATATATATATATATATATCAAATTGGAACAAAATTTTATCATATCATATTTTTGGTTTGTGCTATCTAAAATTAAATTAACAAACAAACAAAAAGGAACAAGAAGATTCCAACACATGAAATTGAATAAGAGAATGGTGTGACTGTTGCCTTTTGAAAATGAGGTCACAATCAAGAGGGACCTTGATCAATTGATTCATTTAGGGGCCAACCAAGCTTGACAATGAAATTTGATCAAAACATAGAGCCTTTAGAGACTTCTCTTCCTACTCCCAGAAAACATACAAATATCCCATATAGTATGTGGGTGTGTGAGAAGTGGGTTTTTTTTGTAGGTTTTTTTAGTTGTAGGATATTATTGGAGAAATTTTTTTTTTGTGTTTGAGAAGGTAGTTGGGTTTTTTTGTGGTTAGATGTGATGTTTGTAAGAAAAAAAAATGAAATGATTATGGGGTTTGATGCGATATTTTGTTTGAATTTGTTTTTCTTATTTTTTTATTTTGTAGCCAATTTGTCTTTTAATTAAAAAAAAAACCAAAAAACCTCCTTCCCAAACAGAGATAGAGAAAGCCCACTTCTTGTGCATGTTTCGTGGACATGGATATTATATAAGTAGTGCAAAGCCATTTGGCTTGGGCTTGTGCTTGGACTATAAGCGGTAACTTAGCTTGTGATTTTTCTTTAAACATTTTCTATGTTTGCTATCTTTAAAAAATAATAATAAAGAAATAAATGTCAAAGAAAAATAAATAAATTATATTGATCTCTCCTGAGATTTAAAAAAAAAATACAATAAATCTCATAATTTTGACATAATTATATTAATTTCTCTTAAAGTTTTAAATTATATAACACTTAGACCATTTTTCAGGAATAATTTTTTGAGTTTAATGACTAAATTACTATTTTTCAATCAGTTTTACTTAACAAAAATAGATAGATAATTTAGACTAAAAATAAGTCAAAAGATTAGGGTTTAAATTGATAAAATTAAAACTCATAATTTATTTTTTTATAAAGATCAAACCTTAGAATTTCTTTTGTAATTCTAAAAAAATAATAATATTATCATCTCTTTTAGACTGAAATATATATATATATATATATATATATTCTTTTTATCATTATATTTTCACACCAACTGTATTATCTTTACACTTTCAAATGAGGAAAAAAATTATCTTTCAAATAAAACCCACTTACATTTGGTGTTCCACAACTATAGTATATAGATAAACCAAACCAAGAACAAAGATGGTGGAATGTCTTTATCTTTGCTGACAAATGGTATGTGGCAAACTACCATGCACAGAATTAAGAAGTGTTATGCATATTTTTTAAAATTAAAATGACAGAAATTTTACAGCATATATAGCTGCATTTTATCTTTTATACTACATGTTATAATTATTAAATAAATGTTTTATTTAAGACTGCCAAAAATAATTTATTTAAGACCGCGTGAATAGGTTACATAAGCAAGACGACAATAACAAAATAGGCTCAATTTCTCTTTAATGTTCTAAATTGTTGTCATTTTTTAGGGAAAATTACACTGATTTCTCTTCAAATTTAAACAAAATAAAGTAAATCTTGCAAGTTTGATATAATTATATTAATCTTCTTTTTAGTAAGATTAAACAAATCAGAACTAATGTAGATGGTGTGAAGACACAATGATAAATAAATTAAAATATATATTTCAGTGTAAAATAGATGACGATATCATTTTTTCATCCATATTGTTGGAACAATATTCTGTTTAAAATAAATAATTTGAAACTAATCAAACAAATAAAATAAATTACTTACAGAATTTATTTTACCGAAATGTAAACGTACAAAAAGATCAAATCAAGTGTGTGACACTCTATCCTTAAGACAGATTCGCCCCGCTACGGTGCTTACGGATAAAAGGCATCTATCTCCCAAGATACAATGATCTTCATAAATTGTAGTAGCATTCCAAACAATTTGTACGGCAAACCAAACCTATGTTCTATACTCTCTTAATTTTTTCCTAAAAACTAGTATGAAGAGAATTTATGCAAATAAGCAAAACCAGGAGGGGACCAAGAAAATTTCAGATTTTTCTGAATGTTTGTGATTGTGAAAAACCTGCTAGAAAGTCTTTTATTTATAGGACAAATGGTGACTGTTCAGATCTGTCCGAACAGATATGAAAGGAATGAACAGGTGCAAATCAAAATTTGAACAGATACACACTATTTTAAATAGATAACTGCTACGGTTTTAAATCTGTAACTGTTGGGCAGTTTCTAGCAGTTTTAAAACTATAAAAACAGTTTGAATCTGTTAGGAATTTCAGTCTGAATGAGGTAAAATTTGGACAGAAAATTAAATTCAATTTTGGCACAAAATTGGAATTTAATTTCATTAAGAATTTCTGGAAAAAATTCAAATAAATTTTGTCTAAAAAATTAATATTAGAACCGACCCGACCCACAACTCATACTCGCGCCCGGCATAGCTCGGTTCGGCTCGACCAGCCGGTCGGACGGATAGCAACAACTGCAGCGCGCGTGTGGTGATTTGAGCCAATGTTCCATTTGTCCATAACTCCTCCCTCCTACAAACTTGGAGTGCCCCTTGGGGCCCAACCTAAGTGTTGTCACCTAGAACTTATATACACACATAAGTTCTCTTAAGTTTCCAACGTGGGATAAGCCTTACAAGGAAACCCACATTAAATTCTTGAATTGTCCATTTCACGAATCCGAAAACAACGTCAAATTTCCATTCACTCATAAATAGTTTTAACGAACCGTCTTCACCGTGTGACTTGCCATGCGGTAAAGAACACGTCACTCTTAAAGCCACCTCAAAAGACGTGTGGACCCCACTCAATTTTGGGCTCAAAATAGGCCCAAAATAAGCCTATAAAAACCAAATTTCCAACAATCCCCCACATGAATGGAATTTGACGGAGAGAAAATGCAACAACATGATCTAATTACAGAGAGTACACAAATTGAAAATATTCTGCAAATAATAGGTAGCTTTTGGCTTTGAACCTTCTCTTGTGAGACACTATCGGATTTGCTAGCTAACCAGTGAATATAATGTCTTGAACTGTTTGGCCATTTGTATAAACCAAGACAATAGAACTCACACAGTATATCCCTAAATACAGTTTAGTTCTCATTATTGTGTTCATTTTGGCCCTGAACAACCTGATTTTTCATGAGTGCTCTAGAGAATTGTAACCCTTCACAAATCTCATTGAACCGGCCCAATTCACACTCATATATGTGATTCTTATGAAGAGTATCCTACCATACTCTACTAGGTATACCTAGATATAAGAATCATTACAAGTATTACTTAACCTAAAACGCTGCTGACATCACTATTTCATCATAGAAATGGGTAGGAGTTTAACTCTCCAATAATCCTTATGAGTCATAGACAATTTGGTTGTCCCTTTGAACCTAGATCTTAGGATCTCCAGTCAACTAGGTTGGGTTACCGTTGTGGTAACTCTTATTTAATAGGCTTAAGTTCTATTCCCCTCGATGAATTTTCAACTAACTCTCTTGCTAACCCTTTAGTTAGTAGATTCGCTATGTTGTCTTTAGATTTCACATATTCAATGGAAATAATTCCATTAGAGAGTAGTTGTCTCACGGTGTTATGTCGATGACGAATGTGTCATGACTTATCGTTATACATGATATGACTATGTGTTCTACCAATTGCTGATTGATTATCACAATGTATGCATATAGCAGGTACCGGTTTTGGTCACATTGTAATATCTTCAAGGAAGTAGCGAAGTCATTCTGCCTTTTCCCCAACTTTATCTAAAGTTATGAATTCTGATTCCAGAGTAGACCTAGTAATACAAGTCTGTTTGGAAAATTTCCAAGATACAGCAGCCCCACCAAGAGTAAAGACATACTCACTTGTGGATTTTGAGTCTCTAGTATCCAATATCCAATTTGCATCACAGTATCCTTCAAGTATTATCAGATATTTAGTATAATTAAGTCCAATATTACGAGTAAATCTGAGATATCTTAGAACCCTTATAATTGCTTTCTAGTGTTCTACTCTTGGATTACTCGTATATCTACTTAATTTATTTACTACATAAGCTATATCTAGGCAAGTGCAGTTCATTAAATACATTAACCTTCTAATAATTTAGACATATTCTAATTGAGAAATACTTTCCTATACATTCTTAGAAAGAAACAAATTAACATCCACAGGTGCTCTGCAAGATAATCATCATCTTTGCTGAATTTATCAAACATTTTCTCAATGTAATGTGATTGTGACAAAGCATAACCTTCTGATGTTTTGGTAATTTTCATACCAAGAATTACATCAGTAATCCCCATGTCTTTCATGTCAAAATGTTTATTCAACATTTTCTTGATAGTTTTAATCATGTCATTATTACTACCTATGATGAGCATATCATCCACATAAAGGCATACTATCATATAGCCTTTGTTTATGTTTTTAATATAAACACATTTGTCACATTTATTAATTTTGAATCCATTTGACATCATTGCTTTGTCAAATTTCTCATGCCATTATTTTGGCGCTTGTTTTAAACCATATAATGATTTAACCAATTTACACACTTTCTTTTCTTTTCCTGGAATAGAAAATCCTTCTGGTTGTTCCATGTAATTTTCTTCATCTAACTCACCATTTAAGAAAGTGGTTTTAACATCCATTTGATAAATTTCTAGATTGTACAAAGATGCAATGGCAATTAGCATTCTAATGGATGTTATTCTAGTAACTGGTGAGTATGTGTCAATGTAATCAAGACCTTCTTTTTGTCTAAAAGCTTTGACCACAAGTCTTGCCTTGTATTTGTCAATTGATCCATCCGCTTTCATTTTTCTTTTGAAAATCCACTTGTACCCAAGAAGTTTACAACTTGGTAGCAAATCCACCAATTCCCAAGTGTGATTTTGCAGGATAGATTCAACTTCGCTGTTTACAGCTTCTTTCCATAAAAGAGTCTCAAGACTAGACATAGCTTCTTTAAAAGTTAAAGGCTCATTTTCTAACAAAAATATTAGGAAATTTGGACCAAAAGATTTTGAAGTTCTAGCACGTTTACTACGCCTAAGTTCATCTTTCTCATTTTGATATATCTCTTGCTTTTGTTCTTGATCATGACTAGTAATAGTATCATAAGATCTTTTATTAGTACTAGTCTCTTGTTAAGTTTTATTTGGAAACACATGCTTAAAGAAAGACGCGCATTCCGAGATTCAATAATAGTATTTACATGCATTTCAGAATGTTCTGACTTATGAATCAAAAATCGATATGCACTACTATTTATGACATAACCAATGAAAATGCAATCAACGATTTTAAGACCTATCTTAGTCTTTTTAGGACTAGGAATAGCCACTTTAGCCAAACATCCCCACACTTTTAAGTATTTGTATGATGATACTTTCCCATGCCACGTTTCATAAAGTGTTTGATTCACTTTCTTCTGGGGTACTTTATTAATAATATAATTAGTAGAAAGTATTGCCTCCCCCCACAAGTTCTAAAAGTTCTGAGATAAACCAGAACTCATTAACATGGCATTCATCCTTTCTTTTAAAGTCCTATTTTTCCTTTTAGCAATTCCATTTTGCTGAGGTGAGTAAAGAGAGGTGGTTTGATGAATTATTCCATGTTCTTTACAAAATTCACCAAAAGGTGATTCGTATTCACCACATCTATCATTTCTAAGTTTCTTAATTTTCTTACCAAGTTGATTTTCAACTTCATTCTTATATTGAATGAAAGTTTCAAAAGTTTTATCCTTTGTTCGAATTAAATAAACATAACTATATCTAGTATAGTTGTCTATAAAAGTGATAAAATACTTTTTCTCACCTCTAGTTTAAATTAATTTAAAATCTCAAATGTCACTATGAATTAATTCAAATGGTTTCGTACTTCTCTCAATTGAATGAAAATGAGTTTTTAATAAACACAAATTTCATATTTATGATTTAAATTAATGTCAAATTTAGATAAATATTCCATATTAATTAATCTACGCAAAGATCCATAATTAACATGTCCAAGTCTACCATGCCATAAATTTGAAGACTCAAGCAAGTAAGAAGAAGATGTATTATTATCAATAATAGATGGTACAACAGTCATTACATTCATTTTGAAAAGGCCATAAGACATGTCACATTTTCCTGCATACATCTCGTTTTTGATAAGTACAAATTTGTCACTTTAAAAAACTAGCCTAAACCGATTTTTACTCAACAAAGATCTGGAAATAAGGTTTTTGCGAATGTCCGGTACATACAGCATATAGTTGAAAGTGAGTTTTTTTCCATATATCATATTCAGAATAATCTTTCCTTATCCTTCAACTTTAGAAGTCGAGGAGTTGCTCATAAAAAGTTGTTCACCGTTGTCTACTACTGAATAAGATATGGACATTTTTTTGTCGGCACAGATGTGGCGAGTAGTACTAGTGTCCACTCACCATTCTTTAGGACTTCCGACAAGATTTGCCTCGAAAACAACTGTAGAAAGATTTATGCCATCAACACCATTGAAAATTTTGTCTACTTCGGTCAAATTGGCTTGAGCAAGCTTCTTGCTTGATCTTCCTTTGCCTTTGCATTTGTTAGGGCAATCTTTAGCCCAATGTCCCTCTTTATCACAGATGTAACATTTGCCATTAAACTTATACTTTTTAGTTTCCCCCCCCCCCAGTCAGCATCTTTAGAGCCTTATAATGAACTTTCTTCAGAAAACTTTCGTTTCTTTACTTTTGGAACATGTTTCACCACATTTGTCTTAGACTCCATTAGATGCTTACCAACCCACTTTTTAGAATTATGGTTGTCCTCTTCAATCCTCAAACGCACAATCAATTCTTCTGAAGACATTTCTTATGCTTGTGTTTGAGGTAATTCTTGAATTCCTTCCAGCCTTGTGGTAATTTTTCAATTAAGGCAATAACTTGGAAGGATTTACTGAGAGACATGCTTTCTGTATGAATGTCATGCAGAATGAGTTGAAGATCTTGAACATGGCTGATCACAGTCTTAGAATCAACCATTACAAAATCTAAGAATTTACCAACTACAAATTTTTTATAGCCAGCATCTTCTGTTTTGTACTTTTTCTCCAAAGACTCCCAAAGTTCTTTTGTCGTTTTAATAGGACTGTAGACATTATATAATGTGTTGTCAAGTCTGTTCAAGATATAGTTCCGGCAAAGGGAATCAACATGTTTCTAGGCATCGACCGCAGCAACCATTTGTTGGTCGGTTTCATCCTCATTTAGAGTAAGAGCATTTTCACGAAGGAAACAAGCCAGGTTCAGAGTTGTAAGATAGAACAATATTTTTTGTTACCATCTTTTAAAGTTAGTTCCTAAGAACTTCTTTGGCTTCTCACTATGATTGACTAGCACAGTCACAACAAGAAGAGAGGTTGGCGCAATTGCAGCCACTATGCTCGTACTTGTTTGAGCATTAATTTGACCAGTTTCAGTAGCCATGAATTCTAAATTATAAAATAAAATTATAATTAGAATTTTATACTACACAGAAAATTTAAACCAAAACCATAGAATAAAATTCTATAAAAATAAAAGAAACAAGAATTGTAACTTTTATTTCCAATTAATTTGAAAATAAAATAAAATTTTATTTAAGCAAATTAATTCCATACAAAAAATTAAATTTCTGTAATACTTTAATAATTAAAATACTGAAAACAAAATTTTAATTAATAAACACTCAGAAATTATTTCTGAAAACTAAAATTAATTTCTGACCAACTTCATAAATAAATATTCTGAATTGTTAATGACACTAGTATATTGCTACTAGTTGTCAAAGAAAATAAACAATATATTACCACTATCTGTCAAATAGTATATTACTACTATTTGTTTTTTCAACAAGAATATTATTTTGTAAAATCACGGAAAAAAAATTTCTGTAAGAAGAAGAAAGAGAAAAGGAAACAAACAAAAATTTCTGTATAAATAGAATAATTCGAATCTGTCTTAAGATTGTTGGAACAATCTTCTATGTAAAATAAATAATTTGAAACTAATCAAACAAATAAAATAAATTACTTACAGAATTTATTTTACCGAAATGTAAAAGTACAAAAAGATCAAATAGAGTATGTGACACTTTGTCCTTAAGACAGATTCGCCTCGCTACTGTGCTTACGGATAAAAGGTGTCTATCTCCCAGGATACAATGATCTTCATAAATTGTAGTAGCACTCCAAAAAATTTGTACGGCGAACCAAACATGTATTCTATACTCTCTTAATTTTTTCCTAAAAACTAGTATGAAGAGAATTTATGCAAAGGAGCAAAACTGGGAGGGGACCAAGAAAATTTCAAATTTTTCTAAATGTTTGTGATTGTGAAAAACCTGCTAGAAAGTCTTCTATTTATAAGACAAATGGTGACTATTCAGATCTATTCGAACAGATATGAAAGGAATGAACAGGCGCAGTTCAAAATTTGAACAAATGCACACTGTTTTAAACAGATAACTGCTGCAGTTTTAAATCTGTAACTACTGAGCAGTTTCTGGCAGTTTTAAAACTATAAAAATAGTTTGAATCTGTTAGGAATTTCGGTCTGAATGAGGTAAAATTTGGACAAAAAATTAAATTCAATTTTGACACAAAATTGGAATTTAATTTCATTAAGAATTTCTAGAAAAAATTCAAATAAATTTTGTCCAAAAAATGAATATTAGAACCGACTCGATCCACACCCAGTACGGTGGGACGGATGGCGACGGCGCGCACACGCGTGTGTGATGGTTTGAGCCAAGGTTCTATTTGTCCATAACTCATCCCTTCTACAAACTTGGGGTGCCCCTTGAGACTCAACCCAAGTGTTGTCACCTAGAACTTATATACACACATAAATTCTCTTAAGTTTTCATTGTAAGACAAGTTTTACAAGAAAACCCACATTTAATTCTTGAATTGTCCATTTCACAATCCTGAAAACGACGTTAAGTTTCCATTCACTCATAAATGATTTTGACAAACCGTCTTCACCGTGTGACTTGCCATGCATGCGGTAAAGAACACGTCACCTTTTTGGACCCACATCAAAAGAAGTGTGGACCCTACTCAATTTTGGGCTCAAAGTTGGTCCAAAATAAGTCTATAAAAACCAAATTTTTAACAATAACCAACTAATTATTGATGAAAATGGGATTAAGTGCTATGTGAATTAAAATTTTAAAAGAACCTAATATTTTTATGCTAAACTTGTTTTTTCATTTCATTCTAAAACTATTAATTTTATCTATTTAATCCTTAGAATTTTAATTTTAGCTAATGTGATTCAATTGGAAATAATTGTCCAAATCAATAATTCTTAACACTTAATTTGATGGGTAAAAAAAGTCATTTCAAAATTTGAACAATTTAAACTATACAATCAAATAATCATTTTTCACTTCTCTATTGAAATGAGGGGTGGAGAACAAGATGAGTGTTTGGTTGTAGGGGGAAAATTGTCTAATATAATCTGATGAGTATTTCGTTATATAATTTAGATTGTCTAAATTGTAAAATTATAATTTTTCCCATTAGGTTAAATTTACTAATTGAGATGAGTTGTCTCTAATTAGTCCACATGAGATAAAATTGAAAATTATATGAACTAAATAGATGTTTGATAATTTAACGATGATAGAAAACATCACAATAATTTAGGTTATAAAAGTAAAATTAATCCTAAAGAAATGTTATTATTCTTGAAGTAATTATTCAGTAGTATTCCTGAACTATTAATCTTATACGTTGATGTGCCATTTTTCATCCAATAAAATTACTAAACATGAGATGATTAGAATCGACTTAATCTATTTTAATCAGTGGATAAAATTTTTATATAATCTCATTGATCAAGAGTACCACACATGAATGTTGACGAGATGCGATGATCCTTGGAAAATATTGATTGTTAGGTAAAGCATCATGCTATCAGGAGCAGCAGGCTACCTAGCAGTTTAATTATTGATTAATAAATATAAAAGATAGTAAGTAAAGATCCAAAATGGGACCATAGTAGGAGGAGGGGTTGGGAGTGGTCCATTATTAGCAACCAAATTAGCAATTTTAGCAATTAGCATAACCTACCCTTAAATCGAAATTTCGTGGTTTATATTCTAATCCATAGTCGGTCCAAGGACATTTCAAACCATATTTAATCCTTGGTTTTCTTGATTAACACGTCTTTAACATCTTAATAAATTGTCTCATTTGTGTATTAGGTTAATTGGTGTTGTTGCCCTCGTCAATCACTTTTATTGGATTTGTGGGACCCATTCTAGCTCCCTCTTTGTTAGTCTCAATCTTCATCCTATTCATTAAAACAAATCATAATAATAATCACATCATTTTATTATTTTGGAAGAAACAGGGAAGTATAATTTTAAAAATAAATTATTTATTTTTTGAAGAATTTATTAGAATTTTTTTTTAAGTGCTTGTATTCTAATTAGTTTATAAAATATTTTTGTTGTCCAATAAATCCTATTGCTTTGAACATTTGATCCGCCAAATCATAATTCTCATATTTAATGTATTTTATGAATAATTTTTACTCTTACAAATTTTTTTTAAACCCTTAGCAACTTGGTAAATAAATTTGAACGTTCACAATATCAATGTAAACATTAATACTCGTTCTGCCCTATTATTATTAAGGGTATTTTAAAAACTATATCACCTATGAGATTTATTAGAACAAAAGAAGTTAATTTGAATTAAGTAGAATATAAATAGTTGAAGAGAGATTTATGAATAAATGTCTCTTATTTTTTAAGATAAATATTATAAAATTATGTAAATACGATTACCAGATTAATTTAATTTTTATGTAAATAATCTACACACAACTCAAAAGATAAACGGTCGAGATTCTCGAAGTGAAATTTTATGGTAGACTCTATAGACCCCACTGGACGTCTAATCCACTTTGGTTGTTTGAGAGAAGGTGATTCTTCAAAAAAAAAAAAAAAAAAAAAAATTGTATCAAGTTAAAGTGTGATATTAGGATATGTCTTCATTTTTTGACTTCTATTGATAAATATTCACGTGACATTATTCTTGTGCTAATTTTAACCAATGACGTAACAGGAAAAGTTATAACCAGGATAATACTAACTCATTTTTGTTAGGTAATTCAAAAATTATGTAACACTTTTATAATTTTTAATTTATTGAGAGCATCATGTATTTAATTTTTCTTTTATTTTTTTTAACTATATTACAAGATGTTAATTAATGAAGTTAGATTATTATAATAAGCAGATAGCCATTAGATAGGTAATGAAAAGTTTCAATTACAAATATGAAATAGAAATTATCAAAAATTGAAAGAACTTATCTTATAAGTACCTAAATACCTTTTATAATTTATAATTTAAATTTTATGTAGTCGGCAGATACTGAACACTCTTATAAATTTCCATCTTTCCTACAAACTTATCCACTTTGTGATCTCAAATGGATTGATATTGAAATTTGAGACTTTTGTTGCTTTTCATGTAGACAAATCAAGATCAAGCTATTCATGCTCATGATATTTTATTTATGACATAAGTGGAAGGACCATAATGATTGGATAGTTGCTCTAATTTTATTTTCCTTTTAAATTAGGGGCCCATTGAGATATGGTAGATTGATGATTTGACCATGTCTAAATGATTATTAAACTGATAAAAACTAGTTAGTACTATATAATTAGTGACCAATACAGTGTGTACCTAAATTTTGAGTGTGATAGATTGAAGATTAGTATACCATAAGAGGTTTTTGATTGTGTGTACCTAAAAATAATGAGTGCTTTGCTCTGTGGGGTCCTTAATATATCCTTTACCTAAATTTTTCAGTGCCGACTTGCTTTTTTTTCCCATATAGTCATTGTCTTATGACATCAAGTTTGACACCATTGGGATGGTTTGGCTCCAACTATGATTCCAAATTCAAGGATCATACTTTAAAAAATAAATTAAAACTACAAAAATCACTTCAGTACATTAATGATGAGTAAGATTGATTTGAAATATAAATAGATTGTTACGGCGTATACGTAATAAGCACCATTAAATTCAATGATAAGTATGATTATATTATTTGATAAGTAAAGTTAATAGCAAGTAAAAATTACAAAAATCACTTCATTAGAGTATTGTGTGCCTATTTACTAATTGATAAAAGTAAAACATAATTGTTTGTTTTGAGTATTTATTAATTGGAGTGAAAAAATACTCAAATTAATAAATACTTCAAAAATGTAGCTAGAATGTGTGTTATGTAAAAAAAATTGACAACCCTCTCCCCTCTTTCTCTCTCATGTTAATCGATTGTCAATCTCCCTTCTTTTTCTCTTTCCCCTTCATTTCTTCCTCCTCCCCTCCCTCCCCCCTCCCTCTCTCTCTCTCTCTCTCTCTCACAAAAAGATTGTCCAGAATAATCTAAATAAGTGTATTTTTTTAACTTTTTAAAAGATATGTAAAAAAGTAGAGAGATGATGTGATCTAAAAAAGATTAAAAAATATATAATAATATAGATCATGCCAAACACTCTCTAACGAGTTATGTTATACTTGTTAAATTAATTGAAGTAGTTTATATCATATGTTTATCCATTTTGATTTATAAAAAAAAAAATTTAAAAAAGTCATTTATGAAATTTTTGAAAAGGATACGAATTACACAATTTTAGTTTTATATTTAAAGTATTATCGAATTTTAAAGGATGGATGAATAGGAAAAAATATTTCATTTCTTATTCTTTGTTGAGACTATTCCAAAACTTTGACCCAATAATTATCTATTATATATTAGACGAAAATACAACATATTACCTAAGAATAAGTCAAAACGAAGAATTGAAGCATACAATAATAATAATCATAATAATAGTAATAATAAAAAAATTGTAAAAAATAATTTTTAAACCTGTTGTCAATATTAAAATGTATGAAATATATAAAAATATTTTGTAATATGTAAAATAGTGTATTGAGATTAAAAATATTAACAGATCTATAATATATAATGTATTCTACTAATGATAATTTTAAGAGTTGTCGATAAGCACCACAACTGGTAAAAAAATTTACAATCCCATTATATTTTTTTATAGATTCTAACATACTTTTACGTATCTTAATACATTTTTTACATATTTTTTAACCACTAACAAAAGTCCTATAAGACTAGTTTTAGCATTTTTCATATATAAGAATAATAAATTTACAAATGAGTCTATGATGAAAGCAAAAGAAATCTCATCGCACATGGTTGATTATTGATGGTGGTAGGTTAGACCCACCTTTCTACTAGTCAATTTTTGTGAAGTAACGCAACCCATTCACTTTGTCCATTTCTTGCCTTCTTTTCTTATTAGCTCTCGTAAAGAAATTTCAAGAAGTGTCCAAGAAATGGGCTAGGTCTACAAGGTTAAAATGGATTGAAGTTTATTTGAAATCCATGCTTTTGAAAAAGGTTACATCTTGGGGTGGAATGAACCCAATCCAAGAAAGCCCAATTTGAATCATGACCAAAGTTGGCTATTATGACTCAACGTGTCAACACTCTCCCTCTTGCAAACCTCTCTCAAGACAAATATCATGAAATTGTCTTGGTAGTAAGGTGTTTTCTTACCACATGGGTCATGTTTGGATTCGAATCTCATTGTTACATACAAAAAACTATCATGTAATCATTTGTCCATTAAATAATAAGAAAATACATGATCGTTTTGTCTGAAAAATAAAAGACAAAGTGATCATGTGTCCCCTTACTATTAAAAGAAAGTTATAAATTACACCTATTAGATAATTTCTCTACTGTCGTGGCTTCTTTTTTTCCTACTCCCCCTCATGTCGATTGTAAATTAAAATATAAAAAATAAACAAATGAACTTCCGAAATATCTCCTAAGAATAGATAATTTTTAATATGAGTGTAAGACTCACAAAACATAAAACATACTTCATATGCTTATGTCTCCTTTATGGAGTAACTGAAAAAAAGAGAGTTGAAAACAATGAAGCCAAGCAAAAAGCATCCAAAAACTAATGGACAAGGCAAATCAGAGTCTTCTTCATCATTAATACCTCCAATAACACAACATCCATGAGAAGACTTTCTCTTTCTCAAGAACCCACCATACCTATAGAGCTTAGAAACGAGGAGGAGGAGAAGGAGGTCTTTGACAACCACGCCCTCCTGAAGGAGAAGATGGAGGTATCTGGCATACTCAAAAAGGCCTTAAAAATCTCAAACCAAAACACCAATTTCACAATCTTCATCTTCTTAACCTCTCTCCCACTTCTCATCACCATGGTTTTCAATGAACTAATCTTTCAAAGAACACTTGTTGAAGCCTCAAAAATGCTATTCAGGTACTTCTACTATAATTGGCCAGTACCAACCTACATACAAGGTTGGTTGTTAAGGTACTTTGGTTTTAAGTTGATTCAACTGGGTTTTCTCTATCTATTCCCTCTTCATCTCCTAGAACTCTTCACCATGTTTGTCACTGTTGATTTAACATCAAAGCTATATAGTGGAGAGACACCGTTGACACTCAGGTTTGGCAAAAAAAAAATTTATAATTATTTTTACTAGACTAGACAGGCTCGAAAAAGTTTAAAAAAAAAAGAAGAAAAAGAAGAAGAAAAAGACTTTATTGTCTTTAGTATTTTTTTTTTTTTACTTTTTAAATTCTTCTAGACTAAACAGCCTTGAAAAGACAGATTTTATCGTCTTTAGTGGTTTTTTTTTACTTTTTAAATTCTTCTAGACAAACAGCCTTGAAGAGAGAACTTCTAATGCAAATTTTAAAACTAAAAAAAGTTGGAAAAAAAGATGTGAATTTTTTAACTGTTGCCAAACAGAGAGATAGGGCAGAGGTCTATCAAGGAAGCAAGGTTCAAAGCTCCTTTTATAACATCAATCCATGTTCTCTACTTGTCAACTAGTACAATACTTGGATTGACATTGTTGGTGACACTCTACTACTTCATTTCAAGAAACATTTTCTATGGCTATTTCTTTGTTGTAGCCTTCGCAGCTGTTTTTGCAGCAGTACTAGGAAAGTACTTGGAAGTGTGTGCACTGTGCAACATGCGTATGGTGATTTCTGTTTTGGAAAGGATTAATTGGGCCGAAGCAATTGCACTCTCAGATTACTTCAGAAGAGATAGCAAGAGACATGGACTCTTTTTTTATGCTTGCTTTCTTTGTTTGGGGATTTGGTTTACGGTCACTATGCCTTGTTTCTGGCTGCTCCAAGAGTGTGGGACGGGTGGTCGTGCCGGTGAGCTTGCTTTGGATGGGGAAATGTGGGGAAATATGATCAAGCAGGCGGCTATCATGATTTACTTTTATGATAGCAAAGAGCAGACTCTGGAGGTCGGTGGAGAGGAGGTTGTCGATGCAGAGGCAATGGTTCGGGATAGAAATAGTTCACAAGAGATGATTGATGAGAAAACAAAACCAGAAGCCTTAAAGGCTCATAGACTATAGTGTTGCTTCAGTGTGACTTAGATCATTATATCTTGAGAAGCATGTCTAAAAAGAACAATGCGAGAGTCAAATTATGTCTAAAGTTAGTGGTGTCAAATGCTAACCTCGATCTATCGCTAAGTTCTACAAGTCTATAATTTTTTGTAATTTACTACATTTGTTATATATAACAATTTCAATTTTTTAATCATCTGCGAGTTCTATAAATTTACAATTTTTTGTAATTTATTGTTTCTGTTATATATAAACAGTTTCAATTTTTTGTAATTTATTGTTTCTGTTATATATAAACAGTTTCAATTTTCCAAACCAATACGCATCTCAAATTTTGATCACTTTCTGAGTACGTCGCATTGTTTCTCTTTCCTCTTTTCGGCAGGAATTGTTCATGATCTTCGAACTTTTCTTTGTGCCAATCTTTGCATGTCAATATCTAATGACTGACTCATTTGTGATGCTTTTGGTGCAAAGGACAGTAATCTCAAGTCTCTTATTGAAGGAAAAGTAGAGGGGGCAACAAGAAAAGTTAGAGAGATCCTCCATGCCGTACATCTAGGTCAAAAGTATACTTTCACTTTGCATGCCCTAAATTAGTTTGGTGCATTGCACATTACAATAGTTTGCATGCATAATTCACTAAAAGCCCCACCCAAAAAGACAGATCCTCTTTATGCCCAACTAGTATGGGTCAAACTCCATCTGACAAACACCTTTCAATTTCACCCCACCCACTCTTAGCATGGTGCATTACACGACACTAGTTTGGTACACTGCTAAAAGAATATAATAATAATAATAATAATATATTAAGGGTTCATTTCACTTTTATCCATTAATCTATCACCATTTTTTCTATTTCACTTCTATTTCAGCCACAAACTATCAATTTCATCTATTTAATTATTAAAATTTCTAATTTCAGTTCATGTAATCCAATTAGAAACGATTAGTAATCGTTAAAACCTAATTTAATGATAAAAAAAATCTGTCCAAAATTTGAACAATTTAACCAAAGCAAACACCCATCAAATTGATTTGTGGGGTGTAGTTTGTTCAAAATATTAAAAAAAAAAAGTCTGTATGTTTGGTTGTCTTTTCTTACCAATCAAATCAAACTTCAACTATTATTATTTTGTTTGTCTCTAATGAACCTCATGAACTGAAATAAGAAACTCTAGAGACAATAAACAAAATTCATAGTTTAAGAACGAAAAAAAAAAAAAATTATGATAATTTAGGACATAAAAGTATTAAAAATTCTATTTGACAAATGTACCATCTATTAAAAAAAATATTTGTAATAATTAACTGTCAATGCAATTAAATGCTAACCAGCAAACACTTTTTCAAGTACCAAACATAAGAAAAAGGAGATCATCCCTACTATGATTAACTAAATCAACTCACCAAAAATAAGACAGGGCGGCCTACTCAGAGCATGAAATTCAACCCTCAACTTATTCTAGATCCTTCGCTAGAAGGACCGTTTCAGTGAGGTGAAAGCCGGGAGCTCTACAACAGTTAAATCCTGATCCTCAAATCCTCCAAAAAAATTCTCTCATTTAGATTTGGATTCAATCACCTTCTTGGCAAAAGATGGCAAACAAAAAGCTGCTGCATGAATCTGAGAAGGAAAATAATCCGAAAATTGGGAAAACAAAAAGAACAAACTCAAATAAATAAATGAAACCATGCATATAAATGTAAAGATAAATTCACTGGACTGGGCAGAACCACACCTCTTTATTGTAGAACTTTAAGGGCCCTTTTGATTTGCAATGGCTCTCATCAGCATCTACTGGGTTGACAGGATGCTTGAAATCCACAGCCGGCCCCTCAGTAGAGCAAAGCATGAAACCAATCACCCCACTGAAATTAAAAAATCACCAATAATAACATGCAGCTATGCAAGTTAAATTTCCAATCAAATGTCAATTACATTACACGATTTAAAATATATATGTTAAAAAAAAAAAGCATCTAACCCAAAAAACAACAATAATAACAATAACAAAAACAGCAGGGTTTCAGTTTACATAATGGAAATGCCCCCTTGTTAGTAAGAGAGTTAAGGACATTAGGTGCTGTTTGGTGCAGCTTGTACTGCTGCTTATAGCTTCTTTTTTTGGGATTTTGTGCTAGAGTGTTTGGTGGAGCTTTGTTTATAGCTTATGAGGCAGAAATAGTTTAAATAAGCTGGAAAAAAAAAAGAAAAAAAAACCTGATAATCTAGAAGATGAGGAAGGGGCACTTTTAGTTTTTACTTTACGATTATCAACTTATAGCTTAGGAAAAGTTACACCGAATAGGCCCATAGAAAAAACAATTGAAAACAGGGTGCCCAAATGGCATACAAACCAACTTTAGAAAATTGCAGTCCTACAGCTGCCCCTTGCACATAACCCATGCTTGCAAGCAAACATGCAAATTGTGGAGAGAGAGGGGAGGTAGTGTTGAAGTGCATACCTTGGGTATGTAGGAACTGTTGTCCATGCATAGTTAACAGAGCCTTTGAATATCTGGCGGCAGTTCACAACAATATCTTCGATTATGTGCATGTGAAGCCATATGCTTTCAGCTTGAGTGCACAAAACCCCTCCAGGACGAAGAGCCTTTGCCACCAACTCAAAGAAGGGCTTTTCAAAAAGCTCTTGTGCGGGACCTGGTTAACATATAACACAACTTCAGAACTTAAAAAATAAAAAAGGTATAGGTTTCAGATGAACATAAGAAAGGTAGCAATTGCATACAAAGACGGTTTTATAACCAATTTAAGGAATATAAGGAGGAAGCAATTGAATAAACTGAAAAATCAATTGAATGCAATTAAGGAATCAATTGCATGCAAAGATATTATTACCAATTGGATCAGAAGAGTCCACTATAACAGCATCATAAGTTCCTGCAGGAACAGCTTTCAAAAAGGCAACTCCTGCGTAGGAGATAAAACCCATTAAGGCATAGCTTAAAGAAAGAAAGGATGACCATGTTGACAACAAGAAGTACAAAAAAAAAGGACCATACCATCACCAATATGGAGTGCTACACGGGGATCCTCATATCCAACAGCAACATCAGGGAAAAATTGTTTAGAAACCTAGAAGATAATCAAAACAACGAATTATGTTGCAATCATGTCCAAAATTGACAAATACATTAATCCAAAAAACTCAAATAGCTAAACCCACAAAAGCTAATCTCAGTTGGAGGCAAATCTCTGTTTGTGTCTAAAGAAAACATATATAAACAGTTTTTTTTTGGTTACAGAGATGAACATAAATTGCTATCTGAAAGTAATAGAACATACAACTAACTGAAGCCAAAAGAAAAATATAGTAACCAAATCTTTTATCACTCACATCAACAACCATTTTATCAATTTCACAAATATCTACGTGCTCAACAGAAGAATGGCGAGACACTTCACGCAAAACACCACCATCTCCTCCTCCAATAACCAAAACCTGACACATGAAACAAGGGTAAGCGCCAAAAATAGAAGGCAAAAAAAGGAAAGAAATTAAACCAGTAACTGTAATTATATAATGTGTGCTTATTAGTTTCTGTGACAAAGCTTCAATATAATTTGAACAGTTGTAACAGCATGACGGGGGGTAAAGCAGCACTACATGCTCAATTTAGACTGTATTCTTAACTAATAGACTAAATTTACAAACATAACTAGCCTTGGAATGACAAAACAACAAAAGAATTCCAGTTGTGTAGCTAAGTATTCCAATGGACCTCATTAATCAATTCCAGGTTTAAACAATAAATCTTAGATCAAAATTATGAATAAACCTCTCAAAATTTTACTTGAGTTTACCCTTGTCCCCTGCATGCATAAGTTCAGAACTTGCTTACCAAATTATAATTACCCAATATAAGAACCTCCATTTAGGCTTAAAGTTCCACTAGAAAAAAAAATATATATATAAATATATAATATACATATGAACCACTTAAATTAAATCCACAATAGTTACTGAAAGAAGATGCAGTCACCCATATGCCTTGGCATTATTAATTAATTAATTCTAAAAGGATGAAAAGACCTTCTTTGGGTTAGGAATCGAACACAGTGGAAGATGGGTAATCATTTCTTGATATGCGCATTCATCCCTCTCTGTCAGTTGAATCACACCGTCCAAAACAAGAACCTTTCCATATGTCGAAGACTGCAGCAGTGCAATAAGAAGCAATTATGTCAAACACGTCCAGCATCACACAATATGCCACCCATAATTAGTATAGAAGTGAATGAAATTACTTTTTACAAGCATGAATGCAAAATAAAATTTTAAGTTCTACAATATCAAATACCTGAAAGACCATGACATTCTGGTATTCAGATTTCCCCTGAAATAAAATCTTTTCCACCTTCAATGAATGTGCTTCTCCTGTATTCATTCAGAAATAATTTTCACAAATAAAATCATGTCATAAAGACATAAATAGACCAAAAAACAAACTATTTTAAAAGAAAAGAAGGAACACTAAAATCCTGATAAGGATAATAAAATAGTTATGACTAACTTAGCAACTCTTTCATAATAATATTAATAGAATAAATGGCTGTCTAGTGCTGCGTAGTATTCAAACCAACAAACCACTTAACATTGGGCTAAAGTGAACATATTAAATAATAATAACATAAATGTTAATACTTCCAGGACAAATCCACCGACCATAGTCAGTGCTAAAGGTATCTTATTCAAGCAATGGAATTAACAACACAATACCGACTCCAGTTTGTTCCTCTTGTTAGAATAATAATTCACTGTTTACTTAACTTAATGCAGTCTTTCAAAAGCCCATTGTTGAACATTTTCTTTGGCTGGTAAGTTTGTTTTGGTGTAAGGGATCAGTCCCTCTGTTCTATTATATTCTTTATTATAAATTTGTATATTTTGTATCTAATAAAATTTAAATTCCCACAAAACAAAACCCACCTTCCAAAATAAATATTATTCACAATATATTCAATTTTCACTTCCAACAAATCTCTCAAACCCAATCATTCACTTGTAGTCAAACTGAATTTAGCTTCAACAAAACATATAATTTTCTTTCCCTTCCTTTCTTTCACCTCATGAATCTTCAAAAGTGTTGATGTAATTACTAGAAGGAACCTAAAAACCCTAAAACAAATCCAAAAAACAGTAATTTGAATACAAATGGTAACAGATATTTTTTTTTATATTTTTTTTTTAACAAACAATCAAATAATCATAGCTAAAATCATACATACATTCATACGGACCCATATAGGAAACTAAACTATACTCTCAAATCAAACACAAAAAGCAAAGACCTTGAATAACAATCTCAATCTACAGACAATATATAGTAGATATAATTCATGTATGCAAAGGAAACAAACCAGGCCACATTGGGCTAATCTCAGAGAACCACCCAGGTATAACAGAAGATATATAACCGGTCTCTTTATTGCTGCTATTATTGTTATTGATGTCCTCCATATCTACAGAAACAGAGACTCCGTTTTCTTCGTCTTCTCTCGGCCTCTTCACAGCTCCCCCCTCCTCCGTCATCGTCTCTCCCTCTCTCTCTCTCTCTCTCTATAATTTCTCTCTCCAAAAACCCTAAAAACGGAGAGGGGTACGTGTGTGTATGGATGCTTTTCAGGTGAACCGAAGGGAGACCACACGATCGCCTCCAGTTGGGGTATATATAGACGGTGGCGAAGAGAGAGAGAGAGAGAGAGAGAGAATAATTGAAGGATAGAGAGAATCTGCTGAGGAAACACGCGTTGGTGTCTTTATTTGTTTTTTTTTTTTTAATATGTCAAAGTACAAATATAAAATGATAGGGCTATCAATTAGGGTTTTGGGATCTGAATATTTCAAAATAAATAAATAAATAAAATTAAAACAAATTAAAACAGTTAAATATGGACTATTGGATATATATCTCCACGGTTGTACGTAGAGAGACAAAGGGAGAGATCAATGAGAAGATCTCAACTCCGGATTAGGAAGTTGGTTTTTCCACTTTGTCAGAGGCAATTTTTGAACGAAAAATGCCTCACACCCTCAGTGGGGGTCACTGGGGGTCGCCCCTGGTAGGCTGAAATTTTTTTTTTTTTTTTTTTATTTGAAGTCCACCCAATGGCAGTGTGCCACCTGTCACTGGGGTCACTGGGGGTGCCCCCAGCTGGGGGTCTGTAGCATAGCCCTGTTTGAACACAGAATATTTAGGGTAAATTATATAAATGGTTCGCGTAGTTTACATGATGTGTTAATTTACTTTTTGCTGTTTTAATTTGTTTGATTCTATTCCTTAATTTAACGGATTGTATCATATTGGTCCAATAAATAACAGTTGTTAAGTTTGGTGGGCAAAAACTCAAAAGATGTATCAATTTGATCATTGTAGTTTACATGATGTGTCTATTTGGTTCATGTAATTTTAATTTGCTTGATTTTGATAGAAATCAAATTGACACATCATTTGAGTTTTTGTCTACCAAACCTAACGGTCATTATTTATTAGATCAATATGACACAATCCGTTAATTTAAAGAGCAAAATTGAGCAAATTAAAATAATAAAAAATAAATTGACACATCGTGTAAATTATAAAGACTATTTATATAATTTTTCCAAATATTTATGATAATTGCATAATCTTTTTTTTTAAGTTCTCGAAATTGCACTTACTCCTTTAGGGATTTTTTTGGCCCTATTTTGAAAATTAAGTTAAAAATCTTTTTTATTTTTTATTTTTTATTTTTTTGTGTTTTTTTAAAAAAAATATACACATACAAAAAAAAATGATATAATCTAAAAAAATTTAAAAATTAATAAGTTGGATTTTAAAAGAGACCTTTGTTAATGTTAACATATCATTAATGAGAATTTCTATATCGCCACATTTGATTGCTAAATTTATTTTTTTATGAGATTATGGATTAGATAGATGATAAGATTGTGAAAATAAGTTATACTATAACAATATATATATATATATATATATATATATATATGTAGTAAATGATTGAATAAAAAAAAGATGTTATATTTTGTTAGAATAAAATAAAAAGATATAATTATTTTTGACTGTTGGAAGAAAAAAAACACCGGAGAGATTTTAGCTTCATTTGGTTTAGTTTTAGAATCATGATTTGAGTGTATAGCTGTATTTTGAGTTATGAATTTTAAGTTGAGTTTTAAAAAGAATTTTGAGTTGTATTTCGAATTTTTTTGGATTTATTTTTTTAGGTTAAATATTTTTTATTATAAATATTTTTTTTAATGTGCATTGGATTTACTATATGTATGCATTGTATTTTTTTTAATATTTTTAAATTTAAAATGAATTGTATTTTTTTATTTTAAATATTTTTTTTTCATTATTCTAATATCACACTACCCATGATACTATTTAATCCCTCCATTTTCTTTTATTTTCATTTCTCATATCAGCATTAAAATTATTTAAAATTTAGTACAATGCAAAACAACACACTAGATTGGACATGTTCCCTATCTCCAATTCCTTTTTTCTTATCGCGCAATCAAACACCAAACTAATAATTCAACAAGCCCACGTGTTTTCTTCGCTTTCAATCACACTAACAATACGGCAGTCAACATGACCTATGTACAGTACATTTATCTTCTTCTACCTATCTTTTAATTATACTTCCCTTCAAAATTTAAAAATTTTATTCTATATCTTTATATGCCTCTTAATTACACTCATATCATCATCTCTAATTATATTCTCATCTCTAATCTTATAACTTCTCATTGCATCCATATTTTTTTTCAAACTATGAATTTACTTCATTGCTAACCATTACCTATGGCCACCTCCAATCACCAATTCATAGCCCCTTCTTTCACCAATAACTCACTCATTGGCACCCCCTCTTCCACTGCAGCCTCACCAGTCTCGTCCCCCTCTTGCAAACCTCCTCCTCTACCGCCAACTCAAAAAAAAAAAAAAAACCCTAGCCTTTCCCAACTTTTCAGTGGCTATATTCCACCATCTTGGACAGTTGGACTTTCTTCCTTCTCCTATTTCATTGATTTTCTTTTGGTGGTTTACCATTTTTTTTATTAAAAAGATATTAGCAATATTGTATGTATGTAATTTGTTACTTATATATACTATATATAATCAAATCAAAATCATCATATCATTACACTTATGAAATGGAGATCTCCACTCCATTTTGTATTTGATTCGATACATCATTTTTTTATGAAACCAAATCAATTTGATATCTCTTCTCTAATCTCTAATTAAATTATTTTCCTTTCTCTTCATCTCTTGTTTATATCTTTTATGTAAAACAAAGTAGCAAAATCTTGAACATGACACGGTGAACAAAATCTTTACTACTTAAACAACACATTAGATTTTCTGTTATGGATCTTGATGGGCACGACTCACATGGCCCAGGACAGCCCAACTCATAATTGTCTTGGGTGGCTCAAACGATCATTTAGTTATAATCTAGTAGGTGAAACTCAACAGTAGGCCCACCGAAGAACTCATATTGGTCTAGGCCCTGTGGCACTTAGATACCTGTTAGATAGGGAGTTAGCTATGTGGCAGATAATGTCAGGACCCAAACCCGGCCCTATGGGTTTAGCACCGTAACCGGCCAGTAATCCGAGATTACCGAAGGCCTGCTTAACAGAAATACAGTAAAACAGAGTACAGGGCCTGGCGGAAGCCAATACAGTAAATAAATAGTGTCCATTGAGCTGTGACATTCTGTATGCAAAAGGACTTTTCACACATTTATACATAAACAGTGCAGAACAGTATACACAATATTTACAATCATTCAACTAGGGACCCAACCCTACAGAACAGTACAGAAAACATTCCGTCTGTACAAAACAGCACGGTCTATACAAAACAGTAAAACAGTACAGAAGGGGGAAAAACGGATAAAACACCCCCAAGCCATAGCATGGCAACTCGGAACCTCGCAGTGAGGCACAAAGGCTGGCTTGACAAAACTGGAGTAACCCTGACGCCTCTAGCTGCGGTCTGGTGCCTGTACACCTACATATATATATGAGCAGTGAGCTAAAGCCCAGTGAATAACATAAAGGGTAAAGGGGTTTAGAATGAATGTCCTTACAGTAATGAAAACAGTTCAATTCAATCAGTATTTCAGTTGTTCAGTACAGTAAACAGTCATATGTGGTACATCCATTAGCATAACAGTAACAGTAGGTCTTGAAAGACCGAACAGTAATGATGGCCATCAGTCAGTAAACAGTAGTGGTTCCACGAGGGAACCGACAGAGAATTCTGTCGCAGTAACAGTAACAGTAAACAGTAAGTACTAAGGATGCCACAGTACAGTTCAGAAATAAAGGACATACATTCATTCAGTAAATAATACCAGTTCAGTAAACAGTTCAGTTCAGTATTCAAAAGATATCAGTTGAACATATCTTTACACAATTGTTACTCACAAAGTTCTGGGCTATAGTATGCTAGAGCGTGTCTCCCCAGTTGCCAACCCTACACAGTTCACAGATTGAACACACTAAGCTACACAGTCGGGAAATCTCATAACTTAATCCCTAATTTGCCTTGGTGTGTTCTACAATGATATCCTCATCAAGATGCCTTAAACTAGGCCTAAGAATGCCTAGGATGGGATGAGGATGCAAAAATACACTTGGAAAATATTTCGCAAACTTTGCTGAAAATAGGGGCTTCGCTCGAGCGAGACTTTCTCCGCTCGAGCGTAAGTCCAAAATCAAAGGCTTCGCTCGAGCGAGGAATCCTTCGCTCGAGCGGTCTGCAAAACAGTAAAAGTACTGGATGCAGAAATTTTACGCGCGATCGTCGCTCGATGGTCGCTCGAGCGGAGCCCTGGACAAAGGTGCTCGCTCGAGCGGGGAATCCTTCGCTCGAGCGAGGAAGCCAAATCTGGAATTTCCAGATTTGCCTCCCAAGCTCAAACCAAGCATTCAATCACTCCAAACTCGACCTCTTGGGCCCAAATTCTGGAAAACATCATTAAATTCAATGTATAACAAGTTTCAAAGCTCAATTTATGAATTCAAGCCCCAAAGGTGAGTCAATTAAAGCCTCATTCAAACCCATTTTCAAAAATATGAAGAACATGCAAACATGCATGGATTTAGACCAAATCAAAACTTCAAAGCTTGTTCAAATGAGCTCATTTCTTTTCAAACCAGTTGGAAACATGGTCTATAACAACAATATGAGCATGCATGCACTAATGTCCACGTAATCAACCTCAAAATGCAACAATACCAACATGCATGCAAGAAATGATCTTCAATCCATCATTTATGGACCAAATCATGACTTAGCTCTACAAATTAACATGAATCGTGCAAGAATGAACTCAAGAACAGCAACAAGAAGATGGATGTCCTACCTTAGTCTTGTAGAATTAGGAGTGAGGGAGCTCAAATATGCAAATACACTTCAATTCTTCAAGATTCACAAGCTAAATCAACAAAAACACTTCTCTCCCTCCCTAACTCTCTCTATGGTCGGCAATGAGAGGGGAAATGGCTGAGGAAATGTTGTCTTGATTCAAGTATAAGGCTCAAGTGTGTGTATATGAGATAGTGGCAAAATGGTAAATATGGCAAACTCTTTAATTGGCTTATTTTAATCTAATTTAATCATACCTAATCAGTTTTCAGATAATTATACT
Source organism: Camellia sinensis (assembly GCF_055761805.1). NCBI lineage: Eukaryota > Viridiplantae > Streptophyta > Magnoliopsida > Ericales > Theaceae > Camellia > Camellia sinensis. Next base: position 168,135,561 of record NC_138970.1, read on the forward strand.
ATAAAATCACATAAATTATGAGGGTCACGGAACACTAATCGATTTCGAATTCGGCCGCCGATAAGGCCTTCAATTAGCAGTTCAAACATATAAACATGAACAGATAATCAGACAATCAAACAGATAGAATGCAATTAACTAACATATACTCAGTCAATTCAGTTTTAATTTCAGTCAGTCAGTTATCAGTTCCGTTTAGCAGTAATCGGTGATTATCGGTAATCAATCAGTCCTTAATCAGTAAACAGTATGAGGGTTGTTACAGTCTCCCCTCCTTAAAAAGAGTTTAGTCCTCTAAACTCGAGTTACCTTCATTCTGGAAGAAAACATGATTCAGTGGAAACAGTTCGGGATATCGTTTAGCCATGTCATCTTCCCTTTCCCAAGTGGCATACACGCCACCATGGTTCTGCCAGTCAACTTTCACTAACGGGATCTCTTTGTTCCTCAGTTTCTTGATTCGTCTGTTTACAATCTGTATAGGCCGTTCCTCGTAAGTGTAGTCATCACTCAACACTATCCGAGTAGGCTCAATCACATGGAAGGGATCCCGGAGGTAGTCTCTCAACATGGAAATGTGGAAGACGTTATGCATATGCTCCATTTCAGGAGGGAGCGCAACTTGATACGCCACCGGATTAATTTTCTCAATAATCTCATACGGTCCGACGTATCTTGGTGCTAACTTGCCTTTGACTCCAAAACGAGTCTGGCCTTTCATTGGTGTCACTTTCACAAAAACGTGATCACCCACTTCATACTCTCTGTCCCGTCTTCTGATATCTGCATAACTTTTCTGTCTACTCTGTGCAGTTTTCAGTCTTTGCTGTATCAGTTTCACTTTTTCAGTTGTTTCATACACAATCTCGGGCCCAAGCAAAGGCCCATCTCCAACTTCTGCCCAGCAAATTGGAGATCTACATTTTCTGCCATACAATGCCTCAAAAGGCGCCATACCAATACTCGAATGGTAGCTGTTGTTGTAGGCGAATTCAGCTAAGGGCAAATGACTTTCCCAGTCTCCCTGAAAATCAAGGATACACATTCTCAGTAAATCCTCCAGAGTTTGGATGGTCCTTTCTGATTGGCCATCTGTCTGAGGATGATAGACACTACTCAGTCTCAGTTCAGTACCCAGTGCAGTTTGTAGGCTTTGCCAAAACCTCGATGTAAACTTCGAATCCCTGTCAGAAACAATAGACACAGGCACTCCATGCAGTCTTACGATTTCATCAATATAAATAACAGCCAATTTGTCCGCATTATAAATCGTCTTGACAGGTAAGAAGTGAGCAGATTTGGTTAGTCTATCAACAATAACCCAAATTGAATTCATACCTTTTCTGGAGCGAGGTAACCCGACGATAAAATCCATCGTGATATGCTCCCATTTCCACTCTGGTATGGGTAGGGGTTACAATAATCCGGCAGGTCGCTGATGTTCAGCTTTGACCTGTTGGCAATAAAGACATTTGGATACAAAATCAGCAATTTCTTTCTTCATTCCCGGCCACCAGAAATTCTGTTTCAGATCTTGGTACATTTTCGTGTTCCCCGGATGGATAGACAATTTCGAATTGTGGCCTTCTTGCAGAACTCTTCTTTTCAGTTCAGTATCATTTGGTACACACAGTCTTTCTTGAAATTTCAGTACATTATTCTCAAATTTGAATCCCGGTCTCGGCTTAGATTCTCTTTCTTCGATGATCTTCTTCAAGAAGTCATCCAGTTGCTGTTTCTCTTTAATCTCCTCAATCAGCGCCGGTTGAGCAGAAATAGCAGCTAAGGTTCCACCTTGTTCTCTCAAAACAATTTCTATTTCAGATTTTTCAAGGTCACAAAGCAACTTTTTCTGTCCTGTAAGCAAACAGGCTAAGTTTCCAATCGATTTCCGGCTCAATGCATCGGCAACAGTATTGGCCTTTCCCGGATGGTACAATATCTGTAGGTCATAGTCTTTAATCAGTTCTAGCCATCTCCGCTGTCTCATGTTCAGTTCTTTCTGTGTGAAGAAATATTTCAAACTCTTATGGTCGGTGTATACTTCACATGTCACCCCGTACAGATAGTGACGCCAGATTTTCAGTGCAAATACTACTGCAGCAAGTTCCAGATCATGGGTCGGGTAGTTCTTTTCATGCGGTCTCAGTTGACGGGAAGCATAGGCAATTACTCTCCCATTCTGCATTAAAACACATCCTAAACCCTTATGAGAAGCATCACTAAATACAGTATAACCATCCGTACCTGAAGGTAAGGTAAGAACTGGTGCAGTCACTAATCGAGTTTTCAACTCCTGGAAGGCAGATTCTCTTTGGTCAGTCCAGTCAAATGATGTCCCCTTTTGTGTCAGTTGGGTCAACGGTAGGGCAATTTTGGAGAAATCTTTGACAAATCTTCTGTAATATCCAGCCAACCCCAAAAAGCTTCGGACTTCAGTCACATTTGTTGGTCTAGGCCAGTTCACTACAGCTTCAATTTTCTGCGGATCAACAGAAATTCCATCTTTGCTAACAACATGCCCCAAAAACATAACATGGTCAAGCCAAAATTCACATTTAGACAGTTTAGCATACAGTTTCTGTTCTCTTAGGGTTTGTAGGGCAAGTCTCAGATGATGTTCATGCTGTTCTACACTTTTGGAGTAAATCAATATGTCATCGATAAATACAACAATAAAGTCATCAAGGTACGGTTTAAAAATTCTGTTCATGAGGTCCATAAAAGCAGCTGGTGCGTTCGTGACTCCAAAAGGCATAACTAGAAATTCATAATGGCCATACCTCGTTCTAAAAGCAGTTTTATCAATGTCTCCTGGTTTAACCTTCAGTTGATGGTATCCCGATCTGAGATCAATCTTGGAAAACACTTTAGCACCCTGTAACTGATCAAACAGGTCATCAATACGCGGTAACGGGTATTTATTCTTTACAGTTACCTTATTCAGTTCACGGTAGTCAATGCACAGTCTCAGTGAGCCATCTTTCTTCTTTACAAACAAAACCGGTGCACCCCAGGGTGAAGTACTGGGCCTGATAAACTTCTTATCCAGCAGTTCCTGCAGTTGTACTTTCAACTCTTTCAGTTCGGTTGGGGCCATTCTGTAAGGAGCTTTCGAAACTGGCTGTGTTCCGGGGATCACATCCACGGTGAATTCGATCTCCCTGTCAATCAAATCCCCTGGCAAATTTTCCGGAAAAACGTCTGGGAATTCTCTGACTATAGGAATGCAATCCACATTAGTATTATCATCAATAGGCACAGTCAGTACAGAACACAGATACCCTTTACATCCCTTTCTAATCAGTTTAACAGCCTTCACAGATGAAATCAAATACGGAGGAGGTACTACTCCACTCCCATTAAACACAAATGCAGGCAGACCAGGTGGACGGAAAACAACTTGCTTGGTCACACAGTCAATAGTGGCATGATATTTTTGTAACCAATCCATCCCCAATATTACGTCAAAATGATCAATGTTCAATGGCAGTAAATCAATAAACAGATGCATATCCCCAACAATGATTTCACATGCGGGGTACATATAAGCACATGTCATAGATCCCCCTACGGGTGATGATACGGCTAGCAGATAGTTCATAGTTTCTAAGGGTCTATTCAATTTTCGTGAAAAGGCATGCGATACATATGAATGCGTAGACCCCGAATCAATCAGTACATATGCATTTTGAGTACAGATAGAGAGAATACCTGACACAACGGTCTCGGTATTCTGCACATCTCCCGGTACTAGTGCGAACACTCGGCCTTGCCTCATGGGCTCTTTCCCGGTAGCTTTAGGGTTAGGCTTTGGTGGAGCGTTTGATGCTGCTGCGCTTGGTGCAGCCTTACCACTGGCTTGTGGAGCAGAGGGGCAGTCTTTAACCATGTGGCCCACCTTGCCACACCTGTAACATGCTCCAGATATTCTGTAACAGACTCCCTTGTGCTTCTTGCCACACTCAGGACAGGGTGGTATGAAACCACTCCCTTGGCTGGGGCTAGTTGTCAACCCCGTATTCTGTTTCTTGTTGGCTGGGTTGTGCTTGCCTTTCTTGAATTTGAAACCCTGCCTTTTTCCATGCCATTAAGTTATTGGTGTTTCAGATTGTTTCACTGCTGCAATGTTCGACTCGGCCATCAATGCCCGGTCGAGGACACCCACAAAAGTCGGTAATTTCAAAACATTTATCCGGTCAAGTATTGCCACATTAAGGCCGCCTTCAAATTTTCTGGCCTTCTTATATTCGGTATCCACCATGTGCGGTGCATAACGGGCAAGTTCAGTAAATTTTGTTTCATATTCGGCAACCGACGTGGTGCCCTGTTTCAGTTGTTCAAACTCAGTTACTTTCCTATCCCTGACACACTGCGGGAAGTACTTTTCAAAGAATGACTCCTTGAACTGAGCCCAAGTCATAACAGTAGTTGTATCGCGGATCAACATCCACCACCTTCTAGCTTCTTCTTGCAAGGTGAAGGTAGCTAACAGTACTTTATTCGCTTCTGAGCACGGAAACACTTCAAATAGTTTCTCTGTTTCCAGAACCCAAGCTTCAGCCTTTAACGGTTCAAGGCCTCCCTGAAAGGATGACGGTTTCATTTTGCTGAACTTCTGGGTCAGAGCAATAATATCCCCATCATTCACATTAACATTAGGTTCCGGCTGTACTGGAGGAGGAGGAGGTGGGGGCGGTTGGTTCTGCTGCTGCTCAAGTCTAGCAGTTATCAGTTCTATCATTCTTTCCATTCTTTCCATTCTTGCCTCGGTAGACGAGGACTCAGGTTCATTTGCATTGTCCATTTCACTATAACAGTTATAACAGTTTTAAACATAAGCAGTCATTTGTTCACCAGTTTAACACATTAGCAGATATTCAGTCATAACGTAATCACACACTTAACACGCTCATGAGATGCCCTAATCACTTTCTAGGACACCCTATAGCTCATTTGGACACGTGTGTGCGGTATAACTCGTGGTTAAGTATCGCTCTGATACCACTCTGTCACGACCCAAACCCGGCCCTATGGGTTTAGCACCGTAACCGGCCAGTAATCCGAGATTACCGAAGGCCTGCTTAACAGAAATACAGTAAAACAGAGTACAGGGCCTGGCGGAAGCCAATACAGTAAATAAATAGTGTCCATTGAGCTGTGACATTCTGTATGCAAAAGGACTTTTCACACATTTATACATAAACAGTGCAGAACAGTATACACAATATTTACAATCATTCAACTAGGGACCCAACCCTACAGAACAGTACAGAAAACATTCCGTCTGTACAAAATAGCACGGTCTATACAAAACAGTAAAACAGTACAGAAGGGGGAAAAACGGATAAAACACCCCCAAGCCATAGCATGGCAACTCGGAACCTCGCAGTGAGGCACAAAGGCTGGCTTGACAAAACTGGAGTAACCCTGACGCCTCTAGCTGCGGTCTGGTGCCTGTACACCTACATATATATATGAGCAGTGAGCTAAAGCCCAGTGAATAACATAAAGGGTAAAGGGGTTTAGAATGAATGTCCTTACAGTAATGAAAACAGTTCAATTCAATCAGTATTTCAGTTGTTCAGTACAGTAAACAGTCATATGTGGTACATCCATTAGCATAACAGTAACAGTAGGTCTTGAAAGACCGAACAGTAATGATGGCCATCAGTCAGTAAACAGTAGTGGTTCCACGAGGGAACCGACAGAGAATTCTGTCGCAGTAACAGTAACAGTAAACAGTAAGTACTAAGGATGCCACAGTACAGTTCAGAAATAAAGGACATACATTCATTCAGTAAATAATACCAGTTCAGTAAACAGTTCAGTTCAGTATTCAAAAGATATCAGTTGAACATATCTTTACACAATTGTTACTCACAAAGTTCTGGGCTACAGTATGCTAGAGCGTGTCTCCCCAGTTGCCAACCCTACACAGTTCACAGATTGAACACACTAAGCTACACAGTCGGGAAATCTCATAACTTAATCCCTAATTTGCCTTGGTGTGTTCTACAATGATATCCTCATCAAGATGCCTTAAACTAGGCCTAAGAATGCCTAGGATGGGATGAGGATGCAAAAATACACTTGGAAAATATTTCGCAAACTTTGCTGAAAATAGGGGCTTCGCTCGAGCGAGACTTTCTCCGCTCGAGCGTAAGTCCAAAATCAAAGGCTTCGCTCGAGCGAGGAATCCTTCGCTCGAGCGGTCTGCAAAACAGTAAAAGTACTGGATGCAAAAATTTTACGCGCGATCGTCGCTCGATGGTCGCTCGAGCGGAGCCCTGGACAAAGGTGCTCGCTCGAGCGGGGAATCCTTCGCTCGAGCGAGGAAGCCAAATCTGGAATTTCCAGATTTGCCTCCCAAGCTCAAACCAAGCATTCAACCACTCCAAACTCGACCTCTTGGGCCCAAATTCTGGAAAACATCATTAAATTCAATGTATAACAAGTTTCAAAGCTCAATTTATGAATTCAAGCCCCAAAGGTGAGTCAATTAAAGCCTCATTCAAACCCATTTTCAAAAATATGAAGAACATGCAAACATGCATGGATTTAGACCAAATCAAAACTTCAAAGCTTGTTCAAATGAGCTCATTTCTTTTCAAACTAGTTGGAAACATGGTCTATAACAACAATATGAGCATGCATGCACTAATGTCCATGTAATCAACCTCAAAATGCAACAATACCAACATGCATGCAAGAAATGATCTTCAATCCATCATTTATGGACCAAATCATGACTTAGCTCTACAAATTAACATGAATCGTGCAAGAATGAACTCAAGAACAGCAACAAGAAGATGGATGTCCTACCTTAGTCTTGTAGAATTAGGAGTGAGGGAGCTCAAATATGCAAATACACTTCAATTCTTCAAGATTCACAAGCTAAATCAACAAAAACACTTCTCTCCCTCCCTAACTCTCTCTATGGTCGGCAATGAGAGGGGAAATGGCTGAGGAAATGTTGTCTTGATTCAAGTATAAGGCTCAAGTGTGTGTATATGAGATAGTGGCAAAATGGTAAATATGGCAAACTCTTTAATTGGCTTATTTTAATCTAATTTAATCATACCTAATCAGTTTTCAGATAATTATACTATAAAATCACATAAATTATGAGGGTCACGGAACACTAATCGATTTCGAATTCGGCCGCCGATAAGGCCTTCAATTAGCAGTTCAAACATATAAACATGAACAGATAATCAGACAATCAAACAGATAGAATGCAATTAACTAACATATACTCAGTCAATTCAGTTTTAATTTCAGTCAGTCAGTTATCAGTTCCGTTTAGCAGTAATCGGTGATTATCGGTAATCAATCAGTCCTTAATCAGTAAACAGTATGAGGGTTGTTACAGATAAAGATCTTGTAGAGTTATTGAGCCTAAGCATCAAGCATTAAATGAGGATGTCATGACATTAAATACAACAAGACCTCTCGTTCCCTGGTATAGTGAAACTGCCATGGCCGACGGCAAGTAGATCATAGACTTTTGGCCAATAAAATAGTTTGAATGGACAAGGAAATGATTAGTAAAAGATATAAGGAAGCATGTGAAGAAAGTAAAAGACAACAAGTAATACTTTCTTTCCCTCTCTCTCTTCTTCTTAGCTTTCTCTATCACTTCCAATCTAACTTAATCATCGGAGTGTCCACGGAGAGAAACTATTCCAGTTCTGGTATCTCTCCACCAGACCTTTTGCAAGCGCGCATCAAGGAAACGAAAGCCAGCAGACCTGTGGAATACTTGGATCAGTCCGACCTAGGGTCGTCAATGGATCGAATTTAATCCGAATCCGACCCGAATTCAATCCGATAATCCGAATCCGTTTACAAAAAAATCGATTCGATAATCTGAATCCGTTTAATCCGTTTATTAAACGGATTGAATATGCAAAAATCCGATCCGATCCGATTATTCTCAATTTGAATAAAAAAACACAAAATGAAAAAAAAAAATCAAATTATATAAAATTATAGCTCAATAAATAAATAAAATGGATCGAATCGGATTATCGGGTCGGATATCCGAAATCATCATATTCAGATTCGGATATCTATAATCAGATATGGACTAAACAGATTCGGATCGGATTCGGGTTTGTCTTAATCGGATCGGATTCAGATTTTGACAGATTCGATCCGAATCCGATCCACTTACAGGTCTAGTCCGACCTATCCTTTATAGTCCGTATAGCATTATCAGATCTCTGTCTCGGAAAAGTGATAGAAAGATCAACCTTTTTGCGTATTTTCAAAAACTTTGTGATCATGTGAATAGATTTTGGGAGATTTATGGATCGATATTTATTTCAAAACTTATTGACACATAAAAAAAATGAACATGATGTATAAATATTTAAGTTCATCACATAATCCTATAGTATTGACTCGCAATTAACTCTAGATTTTTATAAGACCTAACATGTGTTTGATATGTAGGTGTATTTGGGTTGTTTTGAGAACATGGCTTAAAAATCACTGTTTTGGCTTTTAAATTATGTCACTTTTTTGTTTTACACATATTTTTATGAAATAAAAAAAAGGTTAAAAAACTAATTTTTATTCCCGTTTCATGGGCTTGATTGTGTTTCTGTCGAACGGATTTTTTACCAATTGGGGTAAGGCGGGTTGGCCCAAGTTCAATTCATAAAATATGGGCCGAGCTTGTGAAGGTCGGGCCTGAACGGGCCTGGCACCTCTCATCCTAACCGAGCGAGCCTGCGTTGCTTTGAGTCGGTTCTCTCTCCCTCTCTCCTTCCCAGTTCGACCGTTCTGAGTTGAGAAAGCTTTGATTAGCGTTGATCACAGTTTCTCTCTCATAGGTTTATACCTATATCAACTACAGAGGAAGGTTGTATTCGGAAGATTTTGTTTTGTTTCAGGTAATTTAGCTCTCTCTCTCTCTCTCTCACACACACACACACAATTCTCTAGGGTTTCGTATTTGTTGCTGTATCTTATTTCCCTGTTCTTGTTTCCTCTTTGAATGCGTTTTCTCATAATCCAAACAGAGCGCTGTGAAATCTGTTTAGCATCTCCAATCCTTTTTTTTCCCCCTCATCAAATTTGAGTGAAAATATGGTAAAAAGCTTGATCTGTTATTTAACACTGAAATCTGTACTCTTTTTATAATTTCATCAAATTTGAGTAGAAGTGTATGACTATTGGAAATTTGGCCAAGGATTTGGTCCTATTCTTTTGCTTTGATTCAAGTTTGATGAAATGATTGGATCTCATTTTTAGCTCTTTATGAAGGATTGGAGATGCTCTTCCTACTATTTTTTCAATTTTTTTTTTTAAATTTTTCTGGTTTGAAGCTTTAGTTAACTAGAAATTCATTCTTAATTTATTGTTTAGAGCTATGTTTGATTTATTTTAATTAATTAATTAATTATTTGTTTGGTGTGGTCAGAATAGCCTTTTGGAAGCTCGATTCTCATATCAGAGCACCATTCCTAGAAGTTTTAAAAATGGTTAGTTTTCGCAATTTTGATCTGTTGCTTTCATAGTATCATAATTACCTGCTTCACTTGTGTGTTTTTCATTTAAGTGATGAAACTTGCTCCTTATTACTTCACCAGCATCAGTATGTGTAGGTTAGTTCGAAGGTGTGTATTGAATGATAAATATTAGTGATAGGTTACAAAAAGCCATCAAAATACCATCTTTGTTCATGTGTTTGAGATGTTAAGGTAGTGTTTGGTTCACTAGAATGAAAATAGAACGGAATAACGATCATTCCATCATGATGTTAATTCTCACATTTGGTTGGTTCACTCTTGAAAAATGATGGAAAATGCATTTTAAATGGAATCAGCATTCACCTATGCCTCCTTCATTCTAGTAAACCAAACACTACCTATGTGTCATGTCTAACCAATGGAAGAGCTTGTGAATTACCAAACAAGGAAGATAGCTGGTATTCTGTTTGTCTTGGAATTGTCGTTTATTTACCTGCTTATTGTCAATGCAACATAAATTGTTTGAACTCGGAGCCTTTCCGTCTATGATGAACATTTAAATATGTGTGAAGTGTCCACTCACAACACTACATTGTTTTGACATGGACTGTGGTCAACAAACCTGATTCGAGACACTCAATGGAAGCATCCACCATCCAGCAAGGAAAGAGAAGCATATGTTTGTATTACTGTTTAGTTTTCCAGGGACCAGGACACTTTCTTGAATGTTATTTCATTCCATGGGTGTTTTAGTGCGAGTAAACTATGTGTTTTGTTTTTACTTTAAGACCAAGGTGAAGAAAGAATTTCTCCTTGGTGTTTCAGCAATTGTTTGATGCCCTAAAAATATGGAGAACTAATGAATGTAGTAGCTTCTTGAGCAACAGAAACTCCATTTCATAGAGGTGTTTGGCGCTTGCTTCAAACATATTTGCTTCTTTCTGAATGGGTTTAATTGATGGTATGAACTATTTGATCAAGTTTTCAGAATTTCTGTGGTGGTTTTGTGTACAACTATTGCAAGGTCATAATGATGTAAAAGAATGTACCCAATTTTGCTTTTACTTGTTCTTTTATAACCCTGCACTATCACATTTGTTTGCCATGAGGACCTTATCTCTGCTGTCTGTAACTATGCAATTTGTTGAATTGAAATGAATTCAATGATGAGGATTTTCCTTTTTACATTTCTATGCTTGTATGTCCGTGAGATCATGAGACACTAAATGAGAACCCTTTTGATTTTAATTTTTTTCGTTTTTTAATAAGCTTCCTTCTTTTTATTGTTTAGAGATGCTTGTACATTATGCTTGTCAAGTAGGTTTATTGGCAGACTCTGTTTCATCCTAACAAAATATGTCATGTTTGGTTCAGGCAACTCTTGCTGATTCTTTCCTGGCTGACCTTGATGAATTGTCTGACAATGAAGCTGAGCTTCTTGTGAGTATCTTTTCATTATTTAACTTGTATTTTGGTCAGGTTGTCACTTCACCATTCTTCTCCTTGGGCATATTATGCTTGCATTTGGCTGTTACTAATATTATTTCCTTTTAGGATGATAACGTTGATGCGGAAAATATGGAAGAAGATGTTGATGGGGACATGGCAGACATAGAAACTCTTAATTATGATGATTTGGATAGTGTCTCTAAATTGCAGACAACACAGCGTTACATTGATATCATTCAGGTTGATTTATGTGTTTTTTTCACATGTTGAATAACACATGTTTTCTTGGTTTCCTGCTGCTCCTTTTTCATATGAGCTTTAGTTTCTTATATCTCCCCCCCCCCCCCTTTTTTTTTTTTTTTTTTTTTTGTAATTTGATTTATTGAGGAACTTGTATTTATTTGCGAAGGGTGGGCACTACGCTTGCACAATCATACGTATACACATTTAAATTTACATTTAACTCCATGCGTTTGGTTTGCCCTTTTCTTCTCCTACTTAAAGTTATTGTTCTTGTCATTGTTGTTCACTTGTAACACTGCACTTTACAAGCTCTGCTGAGTTGTGCCATTTTGGATATTTGATTTGATATTGGAAAATGGGTGACATGGTCTCTCTGTTGCAGAAAGTTGAAGATGCTCTCGAGAAGGGGTCTGATATGTCAAATCATGGCATAGTTCTGGAAGACGATCCTGAATATCAACTTATAGTAGATTGTAATGCATTGTCAGTTGACATTGAGAATGAAATTGTTATTATCCACAATTTTATCCGAGACAAGTATCGCTTGAAATTTCCTGAGCTGGAATCACTTGTTCATCATCCAATTGATTATGCTCGCGTGGTTAAAAAGATTGGGAATGAAACAGACTTAACCCTTGTTGATTTAGAAGGGCTTCTACCTTCAGCTATTATTATGGTTGTCTCTGTTACAGCATCAACCACTAGTGGTAAACCACTTCCAGAGGAAGTCCTCCAAAAGACAATTGATGCGTGCGATCGTGCTCTTGCTCTTGATTCAGCAAAAAAGAAGGTCCTTGATTTTGTGGAGAGTAGAATGGGATATATTGCGCCAAATCTTTCTGCAATTGTTGGTAGTGCAGTTGCAGCAAAACTTATGGGGACTGCTGGTGGCCTTTCAGCTTTAGCTAAAATGCCTGCTTGTAATGTTCAGCTTCTTGGTGCTAAGAAAAAGAACTTGGCAGGGTTTTCTACTGCAACATCCCAGTTTCGTGTAGGTTATCTTGAGCAAACAGAAGTTTTTCAGAGTACACCCCCTTCTCTAAGGATGCGTGCCTGCCGGCTACTGGCTGCAAAATCAACACTTGTAGCACGTGTAGATTCTATTAGAGGAGATCCAACTGGGAAGACAGGCAGAACCTTTCGGGAAGAGGTTCGTAAGAAAATTGAGAAGTGGCAAGAGCCACCCCCTGCAAAGCAACCTAAACCTCTTCCAGTTCCTGATTCTGAGCCCAAAAAGAAGAGAGGTGGTCGTCGGCTGAGGAAGATGAAGGAAAGGTAGTGTAGCTCCCATCTTTTCCCAAAATCTCTCTCTTTCTTGATTTTGTTTCTTTAGGTATAGTATGGCTATCTTAAGTTCTTTACTGTGTCATATAAACTTTTGCGCCTCAGATATGCTATAACAGACATGAGGAAACTAGCGAATAGGATGCAGTTTGGAGTTCCTGAAGAGAGTTCTTTGGGTATGTATCACTAATTTCAGATTATCTAGTAATAAGGGTAACAGTGCCTATTTATTTGCTTGAGATGCATTTGTCTTTACCTCGGTACGATCTTATATTAGAAGATGCTGATTGATTTGACCTATCCGAAGTAAGTTTCTTTGGAACCAATGGGGCTAGCCCTGCTAGACCCATAGTTCTAAATCGCGGTATCGGGTAACGTAACGGTATCGATCGCGGAGTATCGGTATCGGTAGTATCGGGAATCGGGTGTCGCGGCCGTGAAATTTTAAAAATCATTAACAATCCCTCTAAAACTCAATTTTATGCATTTTTTTTTTTACTCTTTTAGCCTTAATTTGTCACATTTTAATCAAAATTTTGATATGTAGGTACACTTTTGACTCATTTTCAATTAAATGATATGTATTTATTTTAGTCTCAATTACAACTTTCAATTATTTACAATAACAGTTTTCAATTGACAAATATTATAATTCTAATGTAGTTAGTAACAATAATACATTTAAAATAAAAATAAAAAGCTGATTAGAAAATAAAAAATAAATAAAAAATTTAAATTTTAAGCATTTACACCAAACCAATACACAAATAAAAAAAAAAACATAGTACAAAAATAAAAAAAGATAAAAGATAAAAAAACCTTTCCACTAATCCAAATAGAAATATATATATATATATATATATATATTAATATAAACAGTGGTGTAGTGTAGGTGTATAAACAAATAAACAGAAAAAAAAAAAAAAAAAACCGTAAATATTAGCACAGCAACTAAACAGAGCATAGTAGCTTCAGGTTGACCAAAAACAGAGCATAAGCATAAGCAAAACAGAGCATAAGCATAAGCACAAATTATAACTTGCAACTTAGGGACAAATCTTCTTTGAAGAACCTTGAAGATCGAAGTGAACTCCATAGTCCAAAGAAGCTTAGATCTTGCAGGTTTTCTGCACAAATTTTCATTTGCATCAGCGACAACCAACGTGTATCGGACTGTATCGTCGTATTTATCGGATTCAGGCCGCCACGTACCGGGTCTCGGACGTTATGGTTGCGAATTTCATTCTCACCACCAGTGTTGTTAAAAGTGCGCCTAGGCGCAAGGTGCAGCGAGGCGCAGCTTGTGCGCCTGAACTGGTCCCAGGCGAGGCGCGTTGAAGAAGTCGCACGCCTTAGACGCGACTTGAAGCATGCGAGAGAGGCGCAACTGATGTTTACGCCCTAATCTTTGATCTAATGGCTGTAGTGTGTGTTCAGAATGGCTCTAACCACAGAGGATTACAACTTATATACACTACAAACCCAATACGACTGAAACGAAAGCCCTAATCTGTGTCGTCTCTTTATCTCTCGACTGCGATTCGACTTGGACTTGGACTGGGCTACGACTTCGACTTCAACTTCAACTTCCAGGTGCGTTACGGCTTCCAGGTGTGTTTGAATCCCTAATTTGTGTCGTCTGTTTCTTCATCTTCTTCGACTTCGACTCTCTCTCTCTCCCCTTCTGCCTTCTTCGACTGCCTTCTTCGACTTCGATCGTCTCTCTCTCTCTCCCTCCTTTGACTTCGATCGTCTGATCTGATGGTCATTTTATTTTATTTTTTCTTCTTCTTCTTCTTCTCTCCTTCTTCGTCTGATCTGATCGTCTCCTCTGCTTTGTTTTTTTTTTTTCTCAATTATTTATGCCTTTGAGTCTCTGTTAAAAACAAAAAAAAAATAAAAAAATAAAAAAATAGAAATACAAAATAAGACTTATCTTATTAATTGATTAACTAAAAAAATACACTAAATTGATCTCTGTTATTGGTCTCTGTTTTTTTACAAAAAAAATTTTTTGTGAAAGAAATAAAAAATAAGTTGGTCTCTATTATTGGTCTCTGTTAAAGAAATACAAAATAATTTTTTTTTTACAAATAATTAATTAACACACTGCTATTGGTCTCTGTTTTTTTTTACATTACATTATTTTCTAAATTGACACATTACATTACATTAATTATTTTTTAAATTGACACATTACATTACATTATTTTCCATTACATTACATTACACGGAGTGTAATTTTCCCTTACATTATTTTCCATTACATTGTATTAATTAATTTTCCATTAATTAATACACTATGCTAATGTGTAATTTTCCATTACACATTATTTTCCATTTCATTACATAATTAATCACACTTACATTACACTGAAATTATTTTTCATTTATTGGATGTTTAGTGTTTATGTTTTTATTTTTATTTTTATTTTATTGAATGTGGATTATTTTATCTTTGAAAATTGAAATGTTATGTAATATGCATTTTCATGACTTTGAGAATTATTCTATATTTTGTCTTGAATCTTGATTACTTTTTATTTTTAAAAAAATTGTCTTACTACTATGAATGATTAGTCTATGTTAATTTTTCTATTTTTTACTAAGACTGTGCGCTTTACTTCAATAAAGCCCGTGCCTCACCTTGCGCCTAGGCCCCGAGAGACCTTCAACGCCTTAGTGCGCCTTGAGCTTTTAAAAACACTGCTCACCGCTATATCGGTCTATATCGGAATCGGTGCTTCGATTTTCCAGTACGAATCGGCCAGTAAAATCGGTACGAATCGGTCGGTGCGTACCGTAGCGGCCGATATTTAGAACTATGGCTAGACCTCACTTTGCGAGTTGTCTTCCAAATTCCATTGTACCAAAAAGAAGTTAATTTAAAAAAAAGAAATAACTTATAAAACATAAGAAGTAATTTTCTTCAGCCTCCCTGCCCTCCTTAATGTTGTGCATGCATTTTTAGGGATTAAACTAAACATTGGTTTTCACAGCATTATCAGTACTGTACTTAAAAAATGGATTCCTGTTGCCTTTTTTGTATTTGAAGACCACTACAAATGGGAAGTTATTTCATGTTCTCTTTCTCAATGTTTACATGCTGCTTCTTGAAAATAGGTGATGGACTTGGAGAAGGATATGGAATGCTTGGTCAGGCTGGTAGTGGCAAGTTGCGCGTATCAGTTGCTCAGAGCAAACTTGCTGCAAAAGTAGCTAAGAAGTAGGTTTTCTTTTGCACCTCTTTATTCCTTACTGTTCAAGCCAAATTGTAAATTCTTGTAGCCTAAAGTTTATAAGCATTTTTTTCATCCTATTTAAGTTGGATAAATGTGAATCTTATTTATTGAGTCATTTTTATACTCAATGTCTTCCCTTCCTATAAGATCTCATGGAGTTTGTACTGTTTTCAGGTTCAAGGAGAAGTATTCTGGAAGCAGTGGTGTTACCTCAGGACTTACTTCAAGTTTGGCCTTTACACCTGTGCAGGTTTATTCCACTTCTTACCTTTCTGAACAATCTCTGTTGTTGAATTTCATTCAAGTTTTGTTCTAGTGATACTGACATTGTTAACCATGGTCTGGAAGAAAAATTGCTGATTAGTGTATAGTAAATTTTAAAGCATGATGCATGATTCTATATTATTTGGCCAGACAAGATATTAGCAAACATTTGATGTCCATACGATTACTCTGTTACCCTGAAAATATAGAACGTTGTAATGTTTTTTACTTGAGATAGATTATGAATTAGGTGATTGGAGTTCTTTTTTCTTTACTTTTCCCTCCCTTTTTTCAGACTTCAAAACTAAATCAATTTGAAATGAAACTTGCGTACTTTTTTCAAAACTCAAGTTTTTTATAACTAGGACTGTTCTTTTACCATATTGATTTCTAAAGCTTATCAGTTCCTGGGGCAACATGTCACCTAACGATTTGCAAATACAAGCAATGAATTAAGTTTGCTGATTTCACCATATATTTTTTTCTACATTACTAGACTCCTCTATCTATGCTTTTTGATAATAAAGCATTCCGAGTATCCATACTTTTCAGCGGAAAAAAAGAGTTCCATTTACAACATAGTTAAAAGAAGGGGGAAATAGGAGTGTTATACACATTATTATGTCAAGTTGGGGGATGTGGAAGCATGATATTTCATTATGTAGTGAAGGCAGCTATGAGCATAATTATTGTAACAAAGCTAACCTTTTGTTGGTGGGATTTAAATCTGTGTGGTGTCATAAGTTCTTACAATTGTTGTATATATGTTAATATATAAATATATCCATATATAATTATAGTTGGTTAATATTTTCATTTGGTGATTCGGAGTGATGTTTTCTTTTTTGCAGGGGATTGAGCTGTCAAATCCACAGGCACATGCTAATCAGCTTGGCAGTGGAACTCAAAGCACCTACTTTTCAGAAATAGGGACATTTTCAAAGATCAAGAGGACCTGAGTCACTCCATCATATATTCTATATGTTGCCCACTCCTAGCTGGTCTAAATACATTGGAAGTGAGGCTTTTTTAGGAAAATCTGAAAAGTTTCAATGAATATAATTAGGGATATACTTTGTTATAATGAAATTAATAATGCTGTACTATTTTCTTTTGACTGATTACTGCCCTTGCTTGACCCCAGTACATGCTTTGTGTTATCCTTTCTCTAGCTCTCTCTGTGTTGCTTAATAAATACATAATCTGTCTTTACATACATTTCCAATAATGGCTAGAAGAGTTTGAACCTGTGTAGTTTTGCTGTACCTGCTGGCAACATGTTAACTAACGAACCAATGGGAAATTCGAAGGAGAGATAGTTGTCCATCTTCTTTGTATGACAAATTTTGAAACCAGTCTATAACATGTTCCACCTCGTCTGATCTGTATTTATAGTGCAAGAAGTCCGACCTGTGTTTGTAGCACAAGAAATTCATTTACCTATTCTTCCTTTACGCAAGGAAAGGAACCCAATGTTATTGCCCCATTACACGTCCTAATCTATTAGAAGACACAACTGCTTAACCTAACAAATCACGTTTTCCCCATGTGCACCGCACCGCACTCCACCCCTTCTTTGGGTGCCCTTTTGTTGGGGTTAGGGGTGGGTGCGGATCGGTTGCGATTACGGAACTTTCAATTTGTCATTCGTATGTTAAATTGGCGGATTAGAGAAAATCAATTCGCATTCGTCTGTCAATCTGGTGGATGTAGATTGAGCGGATTGATAGATGGATGCGAATCGATTTGGCGATTTAAAATTTTATAAATTTTTAACATAATTTAACTTATGCACTTGTTAAAAAAAAAAGTTTTACAATCAATGACTTAAAAAAGTATTACAATCACTACATGTTTTATCTAAAGAAAAGAAAGAAAGTTTGAAACTTTAAAATATTACAATCATTAAATGTCTTATTCATATATTACAATTACAGCATGTCTCATCTATATTTATCTAAAGAAAGAAAGTTTAAAACTTTAAAATAGTACAGTCACTAAATGTCTTATCTACATATTACAATCACAGTATGTCTCATTCACATAAAGAATTACAATTTGTGGTTCTTAAAATATAAAAATAATTCAAACCACCAAAACCATGAACATAGCATTAGTAGAGATTGTATGTCTCTGTATCGTTACATTTATATCTGTTTTTGAAAATAAAAAGCAACTATCATATATCATCTTTTTTATTTATTATTTTTAGAGTTAGATTTAAAAATAAAAAAATATAAATAAATAATACATTTATTTTTTTCAATTCAAAAAATATATTTAAGTTGAAAACTCTTTTTCAACAGAATATTTAAATTCATTTTCAATTGAAAATACAAATAGAATGTCTAAACAAATTGAAAACACAAAATCTTACAAATTACTAGGGGTGCTCGTGGTTCGGTGCGGTCAAAGGAACCTCAAATCCGTCATCTGTCCAAAACTAGGCGGATTGAAAAAATTCAATCCACAATCGTCTACTCGTTATCACGCATTTGTTCAAAATAAGACAAATCAATTCGGTTTAATCGATTTAGGTGGATCAATATATTCGCTGCTCACCCTTAATTGGGTGTATTGCAAATCTCACTTTATAAATTGTTATGACTCCTCTCTCGCCTTTAGTGCACATTTGGAGAAATCTCTACCACTAACCAAATTCAGAGCGATAGATGGGAGTATGCTTAACCTCGTCCATTAACTCGGTCTGTTTTCTCATAACTTTCTTGTGAATAATCAGCACTTGCATTGTTAGAAATCTGGACATCTTTTGAACTGCCAACCCACATTTCTGTACTTTCTCCACTTTCTCAGATGACCTTTTGGTTACAATAGTTGCCATTCTTTTTGTAACTCAGACATTGATTGCGAATGACCTCTCGACCTGGATTGATTTTGCCTCCGGTTTGTCCCATCTTTCACATGGCCATCATTGATGTAATTAGGGATATAATCGGTTCAGTACGGTTGGTATTTAAGTAAAAATTTTCACTTAATTAGTAATATCGATTTTATTATTTTGAGTACTGACATAGACTGTTTCTCTCACTAAGTCGCACCAATTGAAACAGTTCGGTTGAGTGTGATTTAACCGATCTATAATCAAATGATTTAGTTATATTTTCTTTAAAAAATGAACAACCAATATAATTTTAAAATTTGACTGTTTATTTTTTAAAAATAAACATGATGAAATTATAAGATCATGAATATCAGATTAATTTTTTTAATTAATCTAGACACATGGATCAATGAAATAATCAATCAAATTATTGAAGTAAGGCCATGACAATCACAGACCCTAACAAAACTATCAAGTCCACTATGTGGTAAATAAATTCCGAAGACAACTCATTCTCAATTGATGAGTTAACTAATTAACTAACGGTTACTTTGTATTAGCCACCTTTTAGAGCCTCATCAACAACATTATCAGGTATTTTATAAAGTAAAAGTACATCAAATATATATATATATATATATAATATTTATTTATTTTAAATAACCATGTTTTTAAACATGTATTCCAAAAAAACTTTTTATTTTAACAAGTCATTTTAAAATGTTCTTTTTAATTTACATTCTTCAATGCGAAAGGAAAAGGATGCCAGAGAAAGAAAGAAAAAAGACATTTTTCTGCAAAATATTTTTATTTATTTATAAATATTTCATTATTGTTAAACGACTCTCCAAATATAATTAGTCAACATAAAAGCAAAATGAAAAGGAGAGTAGATAAATCTAAAATTTTCATTTCACTAGTGATGTGAAACAGAAATTCTTTACATTCATTTTGTTGTCCTTTTTTTAAGGCACACTTACGTGTATATCTTATTAATTGGATTTATTATTTAATAGTTCTTATAATAATTAATGATATTTTTTATCATATACTATTAAAAATATTACTAATTGTTAATTTTTAGTGACAATTTAAAAATTTTATCTAAAAAAAATCACTAATTATAAGTTTTAGTGACAGTTTAAAAAAATCGTTACAAAACAAGATCACTAACTTTCAACTTTCAGCGATAGTTTAAAAAATTCGTCACAAAAAAATGTCACTAATTATAAGTTTTAGCGACAATTTATTATAACTGTGACAAAAAAAGTCACTAATTATCAATTTTTAACGACATATATAAAAAAATCATCACAAAATATTATCTTTAGCGATGATTGTACGATGACTTATTTTTAATAAAATTTGATAAAAATCAAATTTAACTATTAAAATTTATTGAAAATTTATTTTATTTTATCTTTTTTGTGTGTAATAATTATCTTCTAGTCAAAATATACGGTGATCGCACGAGATTTTTATTTCTAAAACCTACCCAGCCTACCCACATGAATGAACCATTTTTTCCACATTGACTTCTCCAAAATGGATGCCAAAGTAGAGTTCATATTGGTGGATTATGTCTATTTTGTACAACGCACTTATTACTTTGGTTGACCAAGAAGTAACGACTCGTGCCTCCATCAAATTCGTGTCATCTGACAGTTATACCCTCTGGCCTTTTCAAATAGGCTTGTTTTGACAAGTTAATAAAAAATTAATTTTTAATTTTTTTTTATCAAAGTTATTATCTAAAAAGTTAATTTTTTTAGTTAAAAAGTTAAAAGTTAATTTTTTACCGATTTCTTAAAACACCACATAGTATTTGCCGTTTGGTAACACTTAGGTATCGTTTGGTAACACTTACGTTTTCTGTTTATATTTATAAAAATTTAAAAAACTTAAATAAAAACTTGGTTGGTAAAATTTTTGATTTATAAATCAGCGGTCTCAGTTTATAAATTTGGCCAAAAAATGAAAATACAAAAAATGTATTTCCATTTTGAGTTTTCAGTCTTTTTTTTTACCACCCAACACTAGCCACCACCCGCCACAATTTGCCACTACCGTCTTCCGCCACCACCACCCACTCCCCACCACCACCTACCACCACCACTCACCTACCACCACCACTCACCACCCATCTGCCACCACTACCCACCACCCACCTGCCACCCACTCGCCACCACCATCAACCCACTCGCCACCACCATTCACCCCTTGCCACCACCACCACCACCACCCACCACCCATCTGTCATCCACCCGCTACCACCCACCACCCGCCACTACCATCCACCGCCCGCCACCACCATCCACCGCCCGCCACCACCACTCGCCACCTACCTGCCACCACCACTCACCACCCACCTGCCATCCACCTGCTACCACCCAGCACTACTACCACTACCACCCACTCGCTACCACCTACCAACCGCCACCGTCATCCACCCACCCACCCACCACCACCACCACTCGCCACCACCCACCACCTGCAGCCACCGCCACCACCACCACCCACTTGCTACCACCCATCACTCGCTACCGTCACCCACCCACCTACCATCACCACCCACCACCCATCCGCCACCACCCACCACCATCCGCCACCCACCTGCCGCCACCACCCACCACTTGCCACAACCACCTACTCGCTACCACCCACCACCGTCACCCACCCACCCACCCACCCACCCACCCACCACTACCACCCGTTACCACCACCCGCCATTCGCCACCCACCTGCCACCCGCCACCACCACCCACTCGCTACCACCCACCGTCACCCACCTACCCATCCACCCACCACCACCACCACCACCCGGCACCACCAACTACCCGCCACCCACCGTCATCACTTTCCACCACCGTCTTCCGCCGCCACTTGCCACCACTTGCTATTTCTCACTCTTTTTATATTTTTAAAATTTTTTAAACATTTTGTCAATTACCAAACGCGTTTGCAGTTTATGTTTTTCTAAAAATAAACAAAAAATAAACAAAAACTAGTTTATAAAATTTTTGTAAATATAAACTGAAAACGTAAACGTTACCAAACACACCCTTAATATTTTAAGTTTTCTGTTTATATTTACAAAAATTTAAAAAACTCAAATAAAAACTTGTTTGGTAAAATTTTTGATTTATAAATCAGTGGTTTCAGTTTATAAATTTGGTCAAAAAATAAAAACACAAAAAATGTGTTTTCATTTGAGTTTTGAGTTTTTTTTTTTTACCACCCAACACTAGCCATCACTCGCCACCATTTTCCACCGCTATCTTCTGCCACCACCCCCTACCATCCACCACCACTCACCACCTATCACCAGCCACCCACCACCCATTCGCCACCACCACCCACCCCTCGCCACCACCACCACCATTGCCACCAACCACCCACCTGCCATCCATCCGCCATTACCCACCACCCGCTACTACCATCCACAGCCCGCCACCTACTTGCCACCACCACTCACCACCCACCTGCCACCACCATCCACCACTTGTCACCACCAGCTACCCACCACTACCTGCCACTCGCCACCCACTCGCCACTACCACCCACCACCACCACCACCACCACCACCCACTATTCACCACCACCACCCCTACCCACACCCACCACCCACTTGCTACCACCTACCACCCGCCACCGTCACACACTTACCCACCACCACCACCCGTCATCCGCCACCACCCACCACCCGCTACCAACACTACCACCACCCACCCACTCGCTATCACCTACCACCCACCATCGTCACCGACTCACCCACCACCACCTACCTGCCACCACCTACCACCACCCGCTATCCGCCACCCATCTACCACCACTACCCACCACCCGCCACCAACATTACCACCACCCACTCGCTATCACCCACCACCTGCCACCGTCACCCACCCACCCACCATCACCACCTACCACCCACCCACCACCACCACCTACCACCCACCCACCACCACCCGCCATCCGCAACTTACCTGCCACCACTACCCACCACCGCCACCACCACCCACTCACTACCACTCGCCACCGTCACCCACCCACCCGCCACCACCACTCACCCACCACCACCCGCCATCCGCCACCCACTTGCCACCACCACCCACCACCCGCCATCTGCCACCTACCACCCACCATCACCCGCTACCACTACCCACCACCACCACCACCACCACCTGCCACCGTCACCCACCCACCCACCACCACCACCATCCACCCGCCACCACCCACCGTCAGCACTTTCCACCGCCGTCTTCCGCCGCCACTTGCCACCACTTGCCATTTCTCACTCTTTTTTATATTTTTAAATTTTTTAAAATATTTTGTCAATTACCAAGCGCATATGTAGTTTATGTTTTTCTAAAAATAAACAAAAACTAATTTATAAAATTTTTATAAATATAAACTAAAAACGTAAAAGTTACCAAACACATCATGTTTGAAGTGTGGGTTTGATTTTTTACCTATGTATACAACTTACAACTGCATGATTAAGTGATCATGTTATATAGTATACGTAAGAGTACCCTCCTAGGATTTCGACTCCGTTGCAGTCTACTTCGAAGAATCACCCCTGTGGTTGGGCTATGGTTGGGTATTTTTTCACTTTGTAGGAATCTATAGCATGCAAAATAAAAATTTAAAGAAAAAATTAAAAAAAAAAAAAAACTTAGGCCGATGAAATTGAAGTTCTTTATTGGAATATTTGACATACCATCAAATTTTTTATAAACTACTTATTCAAGAATGATGTGATTATATTAAACTTGTAATTTATATTCATAATTTTGAGTCTTATATTTTAAATTAAATTATTAGAATAAAGCATAACATTTTATAACTTATTAGGTTTAAATAGCTTAAGTAAGTTTAAAAAAAAAAATTAATTATCTAAAAGCTAGAGAATGAGTGCTTTTGTTTGAGTTTTTAATTTTTTTTTGATTATCAAAAAGTAAATTAGAGGGAAAAAAAATTATCAAAAAATTTTATATTAGTTTTTATTTTTTAGAGCGAAAATATTTTAAAATTTGAGAAATATATATTTTTAAATTTTAATTTTTATGAAATTAATTACTAATTTTTTAAAAACAATTTCAAAAAACAAGTTGAGAAAATTCAACCAAACAAATACTAGCTGCACAACAGCACATCCAAAAAAATAAATAAAATGATCATCATCTATCCACATGGGCGGACCATTTTTTTCACACACATTCTCAATTGACCCTCCAAATGAGAGCCAAAAAGTTAAGTTCATATTGGTAGATTAAATTTAGGCGCATTTATTTATTTTGATGATTGAGGGCTAATTTATGTGTCTCTCAATTAAATTCGAGACTCATTCAAAATGTTACCTCTACGGGAATCAGGCAAATATCGTGCAAAACTCTTGGACATAGCCCTAAAGAGTTTATAACACCTAATGAGAATTGAACTTGAAACCTAAAGGAAGCGCACCCTAAACCCCAAACTGCACCTATTAAGCCATCCCTCAGCATTATTTAGGTGTATTTATTTGCACAACACACTTTGTAGGAGAAGCTATAGCATGCAAAAACTTTGGCCATCTGCATTGAAGTTCTTTGTACAAATAGTTATTGGACAATGATATACCCCTGAAATTAGGACTGAACAAGAAAATTGAAAAATTTGCAAATTAAACTAGTTAAGACCAATCCAATAGGTTTTGAAATTTTTATATAAATTATTATTATTATTATTATTATTTTTTGGGTGTGATAGTGTCAGCCCGGTCCTGAACATTCAGGGGCCCAAAGTGAACCCATTATATGGGGCTCGATATTTATATATATCACTAAAAAAAATAAAATCAAATAAAAAATTTATTATAAAAGTTTAAAAAGATAAAATCTAGTATTATTGTTTTATATATTTTAACCATTTATACAAAAAAAAAAAATACTACACAAAAATCTAGAGTTACAACATAAAAAAAAATTAAACGAATTATATCATTGCATCACTCAAATATTACCGTTCTTACATTTTTAGTTGTAATTAATTCAATTATTGAGATTCAATTTTAAAGTGAAGTCATTGATTGGGATTTAATTAATTCTTCTATACTTTTGTGAGAAGTATAATTAAATAAACAATCCATTCTATAATTCAACAAGCAATAACCATGTCAATTTTAGAGATTTCAATTTTTAAGTAAAGTTAATAAAGAATAAGTAAAACTTGAAATGATGCAAAATATAGAGGCATTTAAAAAGATACTAAGATCAAAGACGGTTCAATCTCAAAAGAATAATGCTATATATATCAATTAGTGTATTAAGTAGTGTACTAATAAGTGATGTGACGTAATTTTAGAAGTTTTTAATATTTGTTATTTGTATAATAGGTGAGGTCAATAATAATGACATAATATTTGTTGGTACACTAGTTAGTATACTATTTGGTGCATATAACACTACTGATCTCAAAATGGTGAATTAGATTGGAGAGAAGTTTGGTAGAATGAAATCAATCACTTTGAGCAAAATTGTATTGTTTTTGGGTTTGGCATTAAATGCTTGATTTAGTTGCATTTAGGTAAATTAAAATCAAAGTAATTGAGATCTACCACTTACAAAAACAATTTTGTTTTTGGAATTGCTGTTAGGTGAGTTTTGATATGTTAAAAGTTGAAATAATTGAGGCCTTTTATTTATTGAGGTCTAAACCCCGAGTTCGGATCCTCTCCGGCCAATGTCTCCGGCCTTTCTTTCAAGTAACGGCCTAGATTGGGCCGAGCCACCCCACTCAAAATAGACTGCTCAGATCAACTTAAAAAAAAAAAAAAAAACAGAGACAAATTTCCTCTCTCCCTCTCTCTCACCCAATCTTCCATGAATGCTTTGCTTTGGATCTTCTTCCCTTCTCCATCTCTGTTTTTTTTTTCCGAAAGCACAAAAAATGAAAACAAAAAATAAAGTCCAAAATTATGAACGTTTGGAAAGGAAGGCTAGGTAGCTACCATAAGATATCTAGTAAGATATCTAGTATAAAAAGAAAATCTGGAATCTGCATATAACAAACAAAAAATATATACGGTGGAGTAGCAGCAAGTAACAATCTTTTTGCCAAGAAAATGAATATTATCAATAAGGTGTCATATCTCCACTTTCATAAAGAAGAAAGGAATCTCAGAGTGTGTGGGTGATTTTCTGACCACACTGACACCTAGTAATCAGTTGGAGAGCACCGACAGAATAGATGGTTTCAGCTAACCTGCAACAGAAAGAAAAGGCTCCGGCGGTGGCTCTTCCACCCGGGGGCACTCCGACGATCAAGTCAGTATATCTCTAAAAAATAATCAAGTGCTAAACTCACTACTCAAAGCATAAAACTGCGTACCTTAGACCCACGGGGTGCCTCTCTTTTATAGCCAACTCAATCCTGATCCCACTAGAAGCCTGACTTCTATGAACTCCCATTCAGTGCTTACTTAGGATTTCACAAGAGATAAAGATAAACTCCCTAAGAGCTTTATCCTTATCTTAGCAAAGTTCCCTCTTTACTTTAGGACTCTTGCCCCTTATCCATTTATCTCGGATTCCGATATCTTCGGAGATAACCTCGGCTTTTCCGAGATAACCTCGGCGTCACAATCAAAACACGTGGCACCTCGGCTGACACGTCGGCGTCACTTTGCCACGTGTTGGCATTCAGAAAATACATCCCCACAACTGCCCCCTAGGTTCTATTACCTCGGCATTCTGAGGTGATAGAACCTATATCTGTATTTTCTTCCAGTAAATTCGATAGCCGAGATCATTCATTTCAGGCCGACATGCTTTTCTTAAAAAATCAAGATTTTTAAGGACCTTTTTACGCGCATGAGCTGTCATGCACTTCAACCCAACTGTTTTAGCCACGCATTTCCTTCTTACTGGTCCGTACACATGACGCGC
This sequence comes from Camellia sinensis, assembly GCF_055761805.1. Taxonomy (NCBI): domain Eukaryota; kingdom Viridiplantae; phylum Streptophyta; class Magnoliopsida; order Ericales; family Theaceae; genus Camellia; species Camellia sinensis. The sequence continues at coordinate 168,162,292 of NC_138970.1, forward strand.
TTGTTAGCCGCCTCTTTCTTTATGTGCGCCGTCTGACGCCCTCGTTCTTCTAGGCGTATTGATTGCTTTTGCCGCTATTTCTGTTTAATCAAAACCTTTTCCCCTTTTTTCCGTCTCTTCACTTTTTCATTCGAATCTCCTGCTATCTCTCTCTAGCTTTCGAAACCCTCCATTGCTCAAGCTTTCAAAGCTCTGCAACCTTCTCCGTTCACCCCTTTCGGTGAGATTTCCACTGGTCTTCTGCTCCTGCAACCGTCGTAGGACATCGGCAAATCCCTTTCCGGCTTCCCTCTTTCTGGTAAGCTACTATTCTTTTTGTTTTTCAATTCCCTAATGTTTCTTCTTTTTTTGTTGTCGCCATTACTGTACTGTTTCAAACTTTTTTAATTCATAAATCGTACATCTGAATGCATTCATCCATGATTTTGCCTTTGCCCACATTTTGAACACACGCACTGTTTCGCCACTTCTTTGCATTTTTGCCACTGTTCTTGGCCATACACTCTTGTATTCTTCATGTTCTTGATAGCCCATCTTAATTCTTGTTTCTGAAACTTCGTTTTTGTTTTCTGTTTTTTGCATTTTTTCCAGATTCTTGCTTTCAATCCGTGTTTCCATAGATTTAGGTCTAGGATTTGTCTGTAGAACCCATAACTTAGGAAAAAACTGAAACCTGCACATACCTTATTGTTTGCCGAGGTCCCAATAACCTTTCAAAAACATCTTCTGAGACCCACCTTCTAAGATTAAGCCGATATCATGGGTATGTGGAAACATAGGGTAAACACCCCCTCTAAACTAGAATACTTTAGACAGGAGTTTGAGATCCCAGCCGACGTTCATTTGAGGTTGGCTGGGGATGATGACTCCATCATGCCCACTGCCGACTCCATGCCTTTCCCCGTAGTCGCCTTTATTGAGTGTGGACTTCGGCTTCCATTAAGCATTCTGTTTCGTGAGGTTCTCCATTACTATAAGTTGAACCCTATGCAACTGGCCATCAATTCTTACCGAGTGATCAATGGTATTATAGCCCTAGCTAAACAGGAAAACGCTAGGATCACCCTTGCCGACATCCAATATTGCTATACCATGTGTGGCCTTAACTTGAAAGAAAAAGGCTACATTTATTACCTTAAGCTGAGGTCCACAAAATTCAAAATTGTAGCCGACCTCCCAGACTCCAACAAGGGAGCTGGTGACGATTACTTCATTACCTCGGGGAACTGGGAGTTCGCCCCAGATGAAGACCTCCATCTCTTCCCTCTCCCACGATCAGTCTTTATAGAGGGTAATGGTAAGAGCCCTGCATTCATACTTGTTTTGCTTTTAAAGTCTTGTATACTTTATCTGTTTCCTAATGTTTGCTTTGTCTTTGCTTTTGTAGTTCTTCCTCAATCGCCAAAAAACTTTCGCCAATCCTTTGTTCCCAGCAAGGATTTAAGGAAATTATTGGACCTGTCAGTTCAGAAGCGAAAGGCACCTCTGCTTCTCAACTTCATCCCAACATACAAATCAGCTCTCCCCGACGTCCCCAGGAACAAGAAGAAGAAGAGCTTATCTCCTCCATCTGCTACAACTTTTCCAGTTGCATCAACATCACGAACAGACCAAGGATCAACCTCTGATCCAGCAGAACAGCCGTCGACCTCGGCTCCATACCTCATTCCACCATCCCAAAGAAAGCGTCGTCGACGTCTTGTTCTAATAGCCGAGATGGGTCGCGCAAAGCCAGTTGCTAAAGACCTTCTAGCCAACATTCCATCATCTATTGACGAACAACCAACACAAACCCAACCTCTAGAAAAACCAAAAAGAATTAAGAAAGCTCAACCGAAGGCAAAAGTGACTTAGGTTGAGACTGAGGACACTTTGCCAGCCCCAAAACTGGCTCCAAGTCAGAAAACTGCCTCTGTCCCTTCGAAGAGGTCTGCCGAAGTACCTCTTTCCGAATCCTCTAAATCAAAAAGGCTAAGGTCATCTGCAACGACTTCGGGGTCAAAGAAACCAGATGCCCCCTGGGCCCCCGAAATCACCCTAGAGGATAAGCCCGTAATGGCAAGTGACAGCACCGACGATATCAATGTCGGCGTTGCACTCAGTACCGCTCTACTTTTTCCAGGTGACCTGGAGCGGAACGCTCAGTATAGTGAGTATGAGAACTATGCCTTAATGTTACAGCACTCTGTTCAGGTAAACGTCTTCTACTTGGTAAATTTTTCTTTCTCTTTATTTCACGCTTTGAATATTCTTTAATACCTCTGTTTTCTTTCAGGCCATCCACCACGCCCACTCTTTCTCAATGCAGTCTTTTGAGAACAGGGAGCGGCTTACCGAGTTGAAGAGGGAGGTCTCCAGCCTCCAAAAGACCAACAAAGGCCTCCAGTCAAAAATGAAGAAGCTGGAAGACCAAGCTGAGGAAGCCATCAAGGCTCAGACCGAAGTCGAAGAAAAGGCTGAGGCTGCTGAGGCCATTAGGAAGGTGGCTGAATCGCAAAGGAGAGAGGCCGAGGAAAAAATGGCCCAAAGCTGAAAAAGAGCTTCAGGAGGCCCTGGCCACCAAAGAAGCTGAAATCAAAGATGCTGACGTAAAGGCGTACTCACAGGGTATGGCCGACGTTACTGAGGCCTATGAAAAACAAGTGAAGGAGGCATGCAACAAGGGTTTCACCATTAGTTGGATGTCCATTCTTAAAAAGCTTAATGTTCCTGATGACTCTCCATTGCAGAAGGCCGACGCCATTCCCTTGCCATTTCCTCCAGCCCCAACTCCAAGTGAAGATGTCGGCGAATCTGATGTTGAGGATGAGGCCGAGGAGGAAGAGGACGAGGCTTTGATTAGAAAATCAAAAGATGCTGATGGGGCCAAGTCCCCTCTTCAGAATAAGCAAGTCCTAGACTTGACTTATGATGAAGAAGGCGATGAGGTTGTCCAAAAAGCTGTTCCCGACATCGCACCAGCCGACATCCCTTCTGAGGTCAAGACTGTTGAAGAAACTCTCCAAGAAATTGATACCGAGATAGCGGCAGAGAAGGAGGCCGAGGTGGTATCTGATCTTCAAATTCAACAATCTGGAGGAGAGGAGCCTTAGCTCTAAGTCTTTTTTTTGTACTTTTGTTTCTTTTTTATCTTTGGAAACAATGTAATCTTCTTGTATGGCTGACGTTCCCTTTTATCTTTGAATGTTAATACAACTTTTTTCTTTTATTGACTGCTTGTAATCTTGTATTTTCTTGGCTGTTCTGGGGCTATTCTATACTTAGAATATTCTGCACGTCTTTCACATATTCTTCCCACTTTGTAAAATCTTCTTGGGGTGACACACCTCGGATACATAAACTTCTTGGTTTTAATCTTAACAAGTGCTGAATATCATGCTGACGTTCCCTTTTATCTTTGAATGTTAATACAACTTTTTTCTTTTATTGAATGCTTGTAATCTTGTATTTTCTTGGCTGTTCTGGGGCTATTCTATACTTAGAATATTCTGCACGTCTTTCACATATTCTTCCCACTTTGTAAAATCTTCTCGGGGTGACACACCTCGGATACATAAACTTCTCGGTTTTAATCTTAACAAGTGCTGAATATCATGCTGGTTTAACTCGACTTGTAAATTGTCCACAAATTTCGACAAGTGTTAAACAATAATCTCGGCTTAACTTAACTTGTAAATTGTCCACAAATTTCAACAAGTGTTAAGCAATACTTTTCGGTTTAACCAACTTGTAAATTGTCCACAAATTTCAACAAGTGTTAAACAATAATCTCGGCTTAACTTAACTTGCAAATTGTCCACAAATTTCAACAAGTGTTAAGCAATACTTTTCGGTTTAACCAACTTGTAAATTGTCCACAAATTTCAACAAGTGTTAAACAATAATTTCAGCTTAACTTAACTTGTAAATTGTCCACAAATTTCAACAAGTGTTAAACAATAATCTCGGCTTAACTTAACTTGTAAATTGTTCACAAATTTCAACAAGTGTTAAGCAATACTTTTTTCTTCCCTCTGCCCCCTAATGTGAGCCTGAGTTTCACTTGGGTTCGCATTATACATGTATTTCAGACACAATGTCAAGTATCTTGAAAATAACTGAATCTTTATTTATTTATTTCGGCAAATGGCCAAGGAACAAAGGAATTCTTAATGATAGAAAAATTTCAAATTACAAGTGTTCCAAGATCTTGGCAATTCTTTGCCCTCTTTATCTTCAAGCCGGTATGCCACATTTCCCAGTACCGACATGATCTTGTAGGGTCCTTCCCAATTTTAGCCAAGCTTACCCTCTCTGGGATCCTTCTTGTTGTCGAAAACTTTCCTTAGGATGAGGTCACCACTCTGAAATTCTCTTGGATTGACCTTTTTGTTGTATGCTCTGGTAAGCTGTTGTTGGTATGCTGCAAGCTGAACTGCAGTTTTCTCTCTTCGTTCTTCCAGAAGATCTAGCTCTCGGGCTAAGAGAACATCATTAGTTCTGTTTTCTACCCCTTGGGTTCTGATATCAGGGATGTCGATCTCCAATGGAATGACTGCTTCTGTACCATAAGCCATGGCAAAGGGGTTTCCAGTTGATCTTCTCGGCGTAGTCCAATATGCCCAGAGTACATTGGGCAGTTCGTCTACCCTTTTTCCTTTTGCTGCCTACAGCCTCTTTTTTATTCCATCCAAGATTATTTTGTTGGATGCCTCTGCTTGCTCATTGCTTTGGGGAAGACTTGGTGTTGAGAAGTAGTTCTTGATCTTGAAATTTGCACAAAAGTTCTTCATTCCCATCCTGGACGAGGATTTTCTTTAGTGCCTCTTCGCTCTTCTTGGCTAGCTTCTTGCCGACGTCTTCTAGGACTTCCACGTCCTCTTCTTCAATTTCTACCTTCTCTGGCTTTCAAACGCTGCAAGTAGACTTCATCGCTGCCATGGAGCAACTTTTTGCCTGCAGCTGATCACCCTTGACTTCTTCTATCCCATGCTCTGTTGGGAATCGCAACAGTTGATGCAATGTTGAGGGAATTGCCCCCATCGCATGCAACCATGGTCTTCCCAAGATGATGTTGTAAGGGGAGGGTGTGTCGATAACGGTGAATTCTGTCTTGATTTTCCTGGTGCTAGCCTGCACCTCCAAGCTTACTGCTCCCAGTGGCCATGTCGGCGTTCCATTGAACCCGACCATTAGGCCGTTGGATCGTTCCATGTCATATGGGTGAAGGCCGAGCTCCTTAACATCGGATGTACATGATGTCACAAGAGCTTCCTTGGTCAATCAGGTTGCGTTTCACTTGGCACTTCCCAACCTGGAGGGATACTACCAAGGCATCATCATGCGGGTGCTGGACCATCTCTAGGTTGACTTCAGTGAAGGTTATCATCGGTCCCTGGTACTGTTCTGCCCGATGTCTTTTCTCTCCGACTTGATAGACATGTTGTAGGTGTTTTACCTTTTGGGTTTCTCCTCGAATTTCATTTTCGTTGACCTTTAAGTGGATTACGTTGATTACCCGAGGTCCTCCTGTCTGTGGCTGTTGTGTTGGGGGAGGTGGGGCTGCTGGTGCTTGAGGCAATCTCGCCCGTTCTTCCCTTGTTCTGGTTTCATCAACAAGGTCTCTCAGATGTCCTTGTCTTACCAGGTCTTCCAAATATGTTTTCAGGGCTCTGCAACCCTGAGTCGTATGTCCATCTGCATTGTGGTAGGCTCAATGCCTACCAATGTTTCTTCCCATGAACTCTCCTAGAGTCCTTTATGGCGTTCTGAAATAGGGCTGGTTTCGGATTTGATCCAGGACTTTGGGAATTGGTATCTGGAACACGGTTGTTACTGCTTGTGTGGCCCTTAGTTCTGCCTCTTACTTGCTCGTTCCATTGTTACCTCGGCCTAGCTTTGGCTAGCCGTTCCCTTTCTCCTGTTTTATCTCCCTATTCGCCGATGTGTGTTCTTCAGCTCTGGCATACTTCTCGATTCTTGCCATGAGCTCTTCCATGCTTTTTGGCAAAGTTTTTGCCAAAGATTTCCGTAACGGACAATTGTCTTTTAGGCCATTCTTGAATGATACGACCGCTACTTCTTGATTATATTCTGGTATTTGGTTGAATACCTCATAGTATCTTTTTGCATAGGCCCTATGGCCTTCATCCTTACTGATCCTTAAGGCCATCAATGCGTCCACCCTTAATGGCTGTAGCTTATTTGTCACGAACTGGGCCACAAAAATCTCGGCCAGGCCTTCCCAAGTCTTCACGCTTCCCTTCGGTAGTTTATGGAACCAATCTGATGCAATCTCCCCGAAGGATGAGGGGAATACTTTGCAGAGCAACAGCTCGTTCCCACTATACAATGCCATTGAGTTCAAATATAGACCGACGTGGAAGTTAGGGTCTGACTTACCGTCGTATATTTGAAACCTCGGCATACTGAATCTCTTTGGTGCCTCGAACCTGTCCAATTCCACCGAGAATGGTGTCCTTGGCTTATCTGGGGATGTTACCTCGGCTTCGGCATTCTGCTGTTTCCTCTTGAGGTAATCTCTTAAGTCTTCTTTGCTCCGCCTAGGAGCTCGGCTATCTTTCGACTTTAGTCTCTTCGGTATACTACTCTCGGCCTCGTGGTGAGCCCTTTTTGACCCTTCTCCATGAGTTGTGTCGAAGTACAGTGTCTGCCCCTGAACATGCCGATGTCCTCTGGGGTCTGCCTCCTTTGCGTGTTGCGTCCTTCGTGATTCTTCTCTTCTTGGCTCCCTTTGTCCGACCTCCTTGGAAGGTCGGTGAGAATGTCTTTCGCTCTCGTTGTGCTGGGCGGCTTCTGGAATTGCTTTCAGCCCTTGCTTCTGGGCATTGGCTGCTAGCGGGTATGGTGGCTGTATGACGTTATTTTGCATCATAAAGTTGACGATCGATTGCAGGTCTGCCAACTTATTTGCCATCTCTTTCACCTCTTCGTCCCTCCGCAGGCATCTATCCTTCCATACCTGGAGGTCATCTTCATTGTAGTAGCCACGTCGATCTGGATTGTTAGTCTGGCCGACGTCCTTTACGCCGGTATTCTGGTCACGAGTTTCTGCGTTGCATTCATCTCCTGTGACATCAAGGTCAATGGGTCTCCCACTCCCAGCAGGAGTGTCGCCCCCAATGTTTTCCTTCTGTCCGTTACTGGCCATTTATTCTCTTATCTTTCCCACAAACGGCGCCAAATTGTGTGGGTGATTTTCTGGCCACACTGCCCGCCTAGTAATCAGCTGGAGAGCACCGGCAGAATAGATGGTTTCAGCTAACCTGCAACAGAAAGAAAAGGCTCCGGTGGTGGCTCTTCCACCCGGGGGCACTCCGACGATCAAGTCAGTATATCTCTCAAAGATAATCAAGTGCTAAACTCACTACTCAAAGCATAAAACTGCGTACCTTAGACCCACGGGGATGCCTCTCTTTTATAGCCAACTCAATCCTGATCCCACTAAAAGCCTGACTTCTATGGACTCCCATTCAATGCTTACTTAGGATTTCACAAGAGATAAAGATAAACTCCCTAAGAGCTTTATCCTTATCTTAGCAAAGTTCCCTCTTTACTCTAGGACTCTTGCCCCTTATCCATTTATCTCGAATTCCGATATTTTCGGAGATAACCTCGGCTTTTCCGAGATAACCTCGGCGTCACAATCAAAACACGTGGCACCTCGGCTGACACATCGGCGTCACCTTGCCACGTGTTGGTATTCAGAAAATACATCCCCACATAGAGTTTACAAACTTTGAGATTTGGTTAAAAAAACCGAACTCATAATTTCCTTCTCTGCAAGTTTTTTTCCACCTCCGGGGGCCCACCACCATTGATGGAATCTGCAAATTTACCATCAAAGTGTCAGAGATTTAGAAGAACACCCAACAAATCATCAAGCCACAAATGTTAAAATCATCAAAATCTGACGCAAACCCACTTTCTCTCTCTAAAATTCAAGCAACAAATTTGAAGCAAACCCACTTTCTCTCTTTGAAATTCAAGCCACAAATTTTTTCTTTGATTTTTTCATTTTTTTCTTAAATTCAAGCCACATAAATTATCCAAATTCTTAAATTCAAGCCGAAGTTGGTAGGGGTGGGGGTGCCTGGCGAGTGCTAGCGGTCGCGGTGGTGCATGAGGGTTGCCGAAGGGTTTGGAAAAAAGAAGAAGGTAGTATATATGTATGTATGTATCAAATGTAAAATTAAGAAAAGAGAGATGGAGAATGGAAGAAGATCCAAAGCAGAGCATTCATGGAAGATTGGGGGAGAGAGAGGAAATTTGTCTTCTTTTTTTTTTTTTTTTAAAGTTGATCTGAGCCGTCTATTTTGAGTGGGGTGACGTGGCCCAATCTGAACCGTCACCCGGAGGAAAGGCAGGAGACACTGGCTAGAAAGGATCTGGACTCCTAAACCCCCAGCAGCTTTGCCAGCTTATCCCCAGAGGTGGCAGTGGATAGTGTCCAACTTATATAAATTATATTCAAAATGATGAGTTTCTAGTTTAAAACAAAATTATCACTATACATAATTCTATATGATTTTTCTATTTGTAACATAATTCTATACGATTATTTATTTATTTATTTGTATAGCACTTATAGTATTTTTGTAAGCAAAGAAGTTGCGATCCCCATAATTTGGTGGATTAGCTCTCAACCCATCACATTTCGGAGCTTGTCATTTGTTTTAGAGTAATGCCATACAAATAAAAATTTTATAATATGGCAGTTATTATATTATTATAGTTGGCTTGGTTTTAAATTTTAAAGTTTTTCCATATGTCATTCATGAAAAAATTAGGTTGATTTAATGATTATAATTTTTTTTTAATCGCATTTGTCTTTCAAAAATAGATAAGCGTGTGTTTTGGATACAAACATGATAAATTAAAAAATTACAATTATTGAACCAACCTAATTTTTTTTTTTATAAATAATATATGTGGAAAGTTCTAAAACATTAACAATTTTTTCATTTGGATATAATCCAACTCATTTTCTCTATTATTATTTTGCAAAATAAACATAATAAATAAATAAATAAATAATTATGAAAAAAAAAATGAATGGTCAATGCCAACCCATGTTTGTTTTAGTCCGTAAGTCATAGAGGCCTCGTTTGGGAAGTGGCTATTTTAGAGTTTTTTGGCTTTTTGACTATTTTAGTAGGCTATTTTAGTTTTTGTGTTTGGGAAGATGGGATAGATTTTTATTTGAGTTGGTGTATTGAAAAATGTGTTGAAATGATGTTTGTAATTAAAATGACAATTTTATCCCTATTCTCACATTTTTCAAAGTAAATCAATAGGGACAAAATTGTAATTTTACCACCTGTCACTGTGATAACCTACCACTGTCACAGTGACAGCCACCGCCGGCCTAATTTTTTTTTTTTTTTTTTTGAAAACCTTTTAATTTAGAGGCTTTTAGGCTATTTTTGTTTTGGAGGCTATATTAGCCTAAACCACCTCTTCCCAAACAGCACCAGAGTTAGATTGGTGATTGTAGAGCTATACCTGAGGTTATTCGATTGGTGAAAATCATTCAACTTGATCCACTTGCACTTATTTGGGCAGTTTTGCAGAATTGTTAAGGTCAGGTGTGAGTTAAGATTTTCTTATTTTGCGGATTGTGAGCGGGTCACAGGTTTTGTCACGACTCACTCCCCGTATTCAAGGGTTAAGTATCGTGATGGTCAGTAACTGAAGTTACCTCCGGCCAATTCTTAAATAAATTGCTAAATGCGAGCGGAAAAAAATATTTAAGTGAGGGTATCAAAATAATCATTGAAGCTTCTATTTAATTAAATTGTCAGAGTTGAACTATGTCTACAAAGTGCTTTGTCCCTACCCCACGCCCTAGCTTTGACATATCACCTGAAAGTAGTAAACAACTTATACGCACATGGCAAACTGAGAAATATTATACTAAGAGCATAAGGGCATAAAATTCACCATGGATAATTATTGGCTAAACAAAGCTTGATATTAAAATGTAGAATATATAATACGGAGATCATTTGACATATAATACAAAAATCATATAAACAAATATCCATAACCATGGTATAGAACGGAACAGAATAGATGTATGGACTCAAAAGGTGGCTCATACGAACTCTAGAGGTGGCTCCCACCATAGTGTAGCACTTAGTTCTATACAACACTTTGCTCCACACTAGAAATCATAACCATGGTACAGAACAGAACAGATGTATGAACTCAAAAGGTGGCTAGTACGAACTCTAGAGGTGGCTCCCACAATAGTGTAGCACTTAGCTTCGTACAACACTTTGCTCCACACCAGAAATCAGAGTGTTAGTGGATCCATGACAGACAGAGGGCCACAACGTTACTAATTAGAGGGCCAATGGTTTTTTAAGTCCCCCAAGGCATGGGACCTCTGTGGTGGTACTTATAAAATGATTACTCAAAACACATTTTAATAAACAGTTATATCCATGGTTTTCCTTAGTATATCAAATAAGGTTCATAAATTAAAAATGTTAATATAATTTATAAAACAAAATTTATATAAAATAAACTATGGTAACTCAAAACATACGTAAAATATATTATAACCCCAAGGGTAGTGGCCGATTGGTAAAGCTTGGAGGATAAAATCCACAGGTCTCGAGTTCGAGCCACCCCTTAGGGGCCATTGGAGGTTGACCCGGTCGGTAACTCCAGGGTCCCGGGATTAGTCGGGTCTACAATCGGAGCCCGGAAACCTGATTATCAAAAAAAAAAAATACGTAAAATATATTATGGTGACTCAAGATATAATATAATTCTCCTTAACTTTAATACGTCACTCTTTCTTTCCACTATCAAAGACCCTTTCGGCTTCCGTTATTTTTCTCTTCATTTTCTTAGTTTCTTTCCCTTCTCCTTCCTCTTAGCAATCCTGAGCAAAACCTCCAATTTATGGAGAGACAATCGTGGGCAGTAAGCCACAAGGCTGTCCACGTATCTAAGTCTCATTCGCTTGCCATTAATTCATACTTATCTAATAATTCATATTTATCTAAAATACTTAACTTTAGGATCAATTCTACTGTGGCCCAAATTTTAAACTAATTATATACCCTTTTTATTTCGATAATATATAATCCCTAATTTAATTACACTTTATCTCATACACCCATAATATTCAATATTTTATTTTACTCTTATGGAATCTTTAATTAAACATTTAGGGTTTTTCTCATTTATAATTAAATAATATGAATATAAAATTTAAGGGACAACTTAAATTTTTTTGTTGTTACAGGTTTTACCCGCACCCACATCCGCACTCACCCGTCCACATTTGTATACATTTTTTCCCCTATAAATCTGAACCATCAAATTTTCTTGTAAGTTTTGTAGAAGGGCAAGTCAATCAAAAGTTGGTGGCAGGTTTTTTTATCACAGAACCTTTCTCAGCATTTAAGTTCTATGTTATCTTTGGACAAAGTTTTAAGATTTGTTTCACAAATTATTTTCTTTGTTTTCTAGACCACAAAATAGGGGTACAAAACCTTCTTTTTTTTCTTTTTCTCTTGAAAAAAGTTCTTATAAAGAGCACTTAGATTTTCTATGAAGATTGAAGATTAAATAAATTATATAATGTAAGAGCACAGAATAATTTTCCCATATAATCTTGTTGACCAAGTTTGCATTCCTCCAAACGTCGTCGTTTTGCTACCTGAAAACACAAATGTGAGCTAGCCGACATGTGTGTGTCAGAAACCCCTTCAAGGCCTAAGTCAGCAAGTAGACAATAAACAATAAGTTCTGTGTATTTAAGAATAATAATTCCAATACCTGTACATAGGTTCTGTCATGAGCTTTTATAGATTCCGCCAGACACAGTCCTAGTAGGACTCTAACTCTCCTTAGCAGAGTCCTCTTAGGAATCCTAATCCTAAAGGATAATGCTTATCCGTGGAACACCCTCCTTACTGCAAGCCAAGTGGGATGACAACACCTTGCTTGGTTTGTAAATGTTCGACTAAACTATCATGCTTCAGTTCATTCCTGATCGCACCGCAAGTCTATTTTCTACACAAGCTGTGCTGAGCTAAGGATATCTCGATCCCCTCCACCTGTCCGGTCGTCAGCTAACTAGGTCCAACCCTTTGGTCGGCCTACCATCAAATCTGTGCAAAATCGAGTTGCCTTCCTCGGCCAACGGCTCGGCCTAACCACCACCGAGCGTGTAATTCATCTCGGTCCAATTTAATCACACAAATTACCCTCTCAATTGCCCCTTAATTCCATCTACGTAGCATGATTGTGATTATTGTTTGTCAATCGAGCTATTGATCATGCTAACCGAGATAAAAATTCCTGCTTGGCTTCGCGAGCTGCTCGGCTTTAATGAGCCTTATCAATTTCCTAGCACGTTCTCCTGTTGCTTTGATACCACTATCATCATGGGACACGTGGCACACCCCCACTAGCCTCGTACCCCTGGTATAACTGTCAAACACTGCCCTAAAATTCGAATGGTCCCACATTTTCATCTTATGCACATATACCGCCCACGCATACGCCCCATCACATTCACTATTCATCGTCTTTTAGCAAAAATCTTGAGCCAAAGCTCTCACCTTTTGCACCTTTGTGCGCCAAGCCCTGTTCCAAGCATTTTTAGGGATTGATCTGTTTCGTTTCAACTACTGGAGCTTCATCCACTGATCAAAACTGAGTACTACCCCCACCAACTGTAAGTTTTCTAAAGCTTTTTCATGTTTCTGTTTTAATAATCAAGCTATTTTTTGTGCCTTGGTACATACATATGAACCCAGAAAAACACTCTTGAGTCTTAACCCACTAAAATGCTTCTGAGTATTAGCCTACTAAAATGTTTAATAAAAATGGATGAGGTACGGCACTAGGGCCTCTAAATATCCCTCTAGTTTCACGCTTAGGGATGAACTCCAAACGGATGGGATAAAAACTAGCCAAAACCACTGATTTTGATCCAAAATCACGCTTGTACCGAAACAAAACTTATTTGCACCACCATATGCTAGGTCAACCAAATTGCGAGCATTAGTCATAACCAAAATCGAGCTATGATCCTGCCCCTAGTTAGAACTGTGCCAAACCTGCCCACATCCCTGGCCGAGCTAACGCCTTGCTCGGGCTAACAGGACTTGCTTACAACCGCATAAAAAACTATACACACTATTTGGCCAAACAATATTTAGATTACATGCCTTAGCTCGGTCAATCACCGGGGCATAACACCTTTAATTTGTCATTTTATAGACTTGACTAGGTTGGCCAGGCACACCTTTACTCCACTTGGAGATGCTGCTCGACTGAGCTCCCCAACCGAAGTTGAGCTATAAAATCGATCAATCCTTCGCACCGTTTTAATCTTAAGGCCATGGGCAAGTATCGCTTCATGGTAAGCTCGCCCGTCGCCCTAGCTGAATTCAGAAATGAGTATGCCATTCCGGATGACGTGTAACTCACTTTAGCCGAACAAGACACTATACCTTGGGGTAAGCTCGATTTCTGTCCTTTCACTGTGCTATCAATCGTAGAAGGTGGACTCCGATTCCCTGTCCAACCCCTTATTTGCGAATTCCTCAGGTAGACTAGACTCTGCCCCACCCAAGTCTCCACTAACACTTTCCGAATTATAAACGGTATTGTTGAACTGAATTGCCTCCTCAGCTTGAACCTCGGTCTGGCTGAGATATGCTACCAATACTCGCTCAACTAGAACGACGATGGTTGGTGCCACTACCTCAAGGTCAAGAGAGGCTGAGAGGAAATTGTCAAGCTCACGCCAGACAAAGACTTGCGTGACAATGATTTTCTCTGGGTCTCTGGCCATTATGAAGACCAAGAGGCCAGAATACCGGGTTATAACATTAACTGGAACAAGGGATCACCGGGTAAGAGTAGCTTGGCTCTCAGCCTATTTATTATTTTGATGCTTCCTACCATGCTAACCTTTGTTCTCTCTTTGCAGATTTGAATCAGTTGAAGGCGGATTATGCGTACGCTAACCAAGCCGCGCTTCGTGCTGCGGTATAAACATAAGGACTTGACCGAGCTGTTGGGTGTAGAACCTTCCCATTGCTATAGTAGCCAAAGAAAGAGCAAGGTGATTGATTTTCTTCTAGAATCCTCCTCCAAACCAGATCTCAACCTCCTTGAAATAAACCTGATCCTCCTTATTGAAGAACAAGAAATGGCTAAGAGGAGAGCCATGCGCGTCCTAATTACTGAACAGACTTTTGTCTTTGCTGCCGATGTGCAGACCAAGCAACGTCAAGCCAGGAAACCGCGAGAAACTATTGTTGCCCTTCCCACTTCCAGGGCATCATCCTCTTGGCCCAGTAAGAGGGCACGTAATTCGTCCACCGAACAACCACGACTGGTGGACAAGGAAGACATCGAGCAATTAGAAGCTGTGCTGCACATTACCGAACCAACTGAAGGCGGCCGCTGATCTGGCCGAGGTGACCTTTCATCTTCCCCAATGTAGGCACCTGTGATGACCTTCAAAGGTTGAGCCATGACCGCAACCGGCTCTGTCAGCGTTGAGAAGGACCATATGTTGGCCTTTAACCTACCAAAGAACGTATGCTTGCCAGTCGACATGGAGAGGCACAACCAGATGACCAAGCTAAAGGCCATTCAGTTAGCTACCGAGTCTCTTGTCCTGGTAAGTGGACTTTACATCGATCTTATTTTTCGACACTTTACTCGGTGTGATTAACGTTTTCCTTGCCTAGCAGGCTATGCAAAAAAACCACGTTGCCTATAAACGTGTATTGGAACTAAGGATGTGACACCCTAATTGTTTAGTTAAATACCTCCCTCCTCCCCACACACACTCACACACATATATATATATAAACATAATTATAGTTGTATGTGCTAATATAAAATAAGTAAATAAAATAATTCGAAAAATTGGACCAAAATGAAATGACACTAAAAGATAAATAAATAAATTATAAAAATAATAATAACGCTAATAAGAAGTAACTCAATAAAGAATATTTACATGGCATGTGCGAAAAGGTCATTCAATTCAGAGACATTAGTTTTAATTTAATTATGTTAGAATTTGGGATCCAAGGATAAATAAACAAATATTTAAACTTATCCCTTTAAGAAAGATAAGCTTCAAAACTAGGGTATAATGATGGTTGTAATATAGAGAGGCTACGTGTCACCCAAATACGGGCTGAACAAGTGTATAAAAAGAGGTGTGGGGGCTGTGAATAGGAGGAAAAAAAAAGATTAAAAAAAAAAAACACATAACCACATAAGAAGTCGGCTCACGGTGAAGGGAAGTGAACTTGGAAGTTGTTATTTAGGTGAGTTATATTATATTTTGAGTCACCATAATATATTTTACGTATGTTTTGACATACCATAATTTATTTTATACAAGTCATGTTTTATAAATTATATTAATATTTCAATGACATGGGTTATTTTCTAAACTTTATTTGTTTAAAATAAAACTCATGAATATATTTGTTTAAATTTTAGAAAGTATTTGGCAGTGACCTTATAAACAATTATGTTTTGTAAGTACCACCACGAGAGTCCCACGCCTTAAGGGACTTAAATAACTATTGGCCTCTGTTTGGCCACTTTTTGGTCTTCTGTTTGTCATGGATCCATTGACCTCTGTTCTGACTATCACTCATGTGACATCTGTTCTGTTCAGTTCTGTACCATGGTTATGGTTATTTATTTACATGATTTCTGTATTTCAGTTTCTGCCACTTTAAATAAATTATTATTTCAAATTAAATTATGTAAATATTTTAGCCTAATTAACTATCATGATTATTTTGTATTCCTTATACTCTTGTCATAATATTTCTTACTCTGTTGTGTGCTTATAGCTATTACCCTTTTAGGTGACAAGATGTAAGAGAGACCTATAACCTCACGTAGTGGAACCCACACGAGAATTGGATACTGAACAATTTTTTTTTTCTTTTCTTTATTTTATTTTATTTTATTTTTGCTCCCTTTTGTTTTTACTCAGAGCCGGTCACTGAATAATAAAATAATAAAATCCTTATAGATGTATTTTCTCTTATTAAAATAGTAAAATAAAATAAATTTTCTATTTAATTATATTTTTATTTCTTTTTGCCTCCACCTGTGCCTTTTAATTTGCGACAATTAGAATAAATTAGTGAGTTCCGATTCCAGCCCTAAGCCCCTGGGGTTGGGTCGTGACAGAGGAAGGCAGCGCGATTGGCCCTTTTGGATAATGTGACCAAAGATGTCGAGCTGAAACAATTAAAAGCCAGCTTGGCCAAGCTGGAGTTTGACAAAGAGGCACTTGCCGAACAGGTCCACTCGTTTGAAGTGGATAAACAAAAGGCCTTAGCGGAGAAGAAGGACCGCTACCTTCGCGAGCTGGCCAGACTGGAGCGATCAAAAAATGTCGAAATCAAGCTACTTGAGAAGAAAATGGAAAACACTGAAGACCGCAGCTATGTGGAAGACAAACAGGCCTACGTGCAATAGTTCGAGGCCCCAAAGATATTTTCTTTAAGTGCGATTAGAAGGTGGCGGCTGAACAGCTCGGCCAAGCGCATGATTCAGACGTCTTCCTCAATCCTTCTCCTCATTTAATTTCTAGTTATATGGCGATGTATGCCACTATCGTGTAACAGAAGTTCCTACAGGCAGAGGAGGATAGCCTAGAGCCGAGCAACGTTCCCTCGATTAGTGCTGAACTACCCGGTCTCCATTCAATGCCTCCAGTTCGGTCTGAGGTGACGACCATAACTAGCCGAGCATAGCTACTGAAGAGGGTATCACCGATCTCATAATTGAAGATGTTGGTCGGGCCGAGCTAGCAGACGACACAGCTGGTGTGAACGCCGAGGCTGACCTTGAGGACCTACTCTAGTGACCGCATTATCTCCATCATCTCTTGGCTTTTAGTTTATTCCACTTCTTTCTGGTTTTGGAATTTGTCATTTTCTTATTTTATTTATTTATTTATTTTTTTTCATTTTGATTTTTTTTGCAATGTAACCAGGCTACATGCCTCTCATTTTGTAATGTAATCACTTCCTCTAGTAATGAAAAATATCCAACTTTTTGCACGTCCATTATGTTTCTCCTGGAATGTTGCATACTGCTCTGAACGCATGTTGTGCCGAACTAACCAGCTTGGCCAACCTTCTTTAGCCGAGATACTCATCTCGGCTAAAGAGTGCAAAAAAATGTGTTGGTTAAATATGCCAACCTTCTTTGGCCAAGATAAACATCTTGTTCAAAGAGTACAAAAAGTTGTGTTGGTCAAATCTACCAACTTCCTTTGGCCGAGATAAACATCTCAGTCAAAGAGTGCAAAAAGTTGTGTTGGTCAAACCTGCCAACCTTTTTTAATCGAGATACCAAGATAAAAATCTCGACTAAAGAGTGCAAAAAACATGTTGATCAAACCTGCCAACCTTCTTTAACCTAGATACTCATTTCGGCTAAAAATTGCAAAAAAGTTTTGTTGGTCAAACCTGCTAACATTCTTTGGCTGAGATAAGCATCTTATTCAAAGAGTGTAAAAATTTTGTTGGTCAAACCTGCCAGCCTTTTTTAGCCTAGATACTCATCTCGGTTAAAGAGTGCAAAAAAATTTTGTTGGTCAAACCTGCCAACCTTTATTGGCCGAGATAAGCATCTCGGTTGAAGAGTGCAAAAATTTTGTTGGTCAAAGCTGCTAACCTTCATTGTCCCCAGTTGAGCAAAGAGTGCAAAAAACGTTGTTTACAAACAGAATAAAGAGAAGTACTAAAAGAAATTGTGTCGAAAAAAATGTCTACTTGTTTTATTGAATGTCAAAGAAAATTACAAGTGTAAAAAAGCTAAAATAAAATACTTTGAGATTGGCCGTGTTCCATGGCCTTGGGATAGCTCGGCCATCCATATCTTCGAGGTGGCAAGCTTTTTTTCTTGCTAACCCCGTCACTTTGTACGACCCCTTCCAGTTAGGTCTCAGTTTGTCATCTCTAGGCACCAAAATGTTTCCCATTACTTTGTGTAGTACCTAATCTCTAATCTTGAATTGCTTTAGATGAACCGCCTTGTTGTATTTTCTCGACAATTCCTATTGATACGAGGTGATGTGGACTAGTGCCCGTTCTCTTCTTTTTAGGGCAAGATCGAGTTCCAAGGTTATGGCTTCTCCATTCAAATCTCGATCGAAATTTTTACTTCTAATAGTGGGGAGGCCGACTTCTAGGGGAATTATTCCTTCCATGCCATAGGCTAGTAAAAAAATGTTTCGCCGGTCGATTGCCTAGGTATAGTTTGATAAGCCCATAGAACATGGGGAAGTTCTTCAGTCCATTTTCCTTTTGCTTTTTCTAACCTCTTTTTCAGACCATTTAAGACTATTTTGTTAGAGGCTTTCCTGGCCATTAGCCTGAGGGTATGTCGGTGTAGAATTATAGAATTTGATCTTGTGTTTTTCACAAAAACCCTTAAAGATTTTTCCATCAAATTGGGTGTCGTTGTCAGATATCAAGGCCTTGGGAATTCCAAACCGGGTTATGATGTTCTACTAGACAAACTTCTTGACATCTTTTTCTTTGATGGATGCAAGCATCTCTGCCTTCACCCACTTTGTGAAGTAATCTATCGTCGTAATAAAGAACTTTATGTTGCTCGGCATGGTTGGGAGTGGTCCTACTATGTCTAAGCCCCATGTTGCAAAAGGCCAAGGGCTAGTCAAAGGTAGGAGGTCTTTAGCTGGTTGATGGATTTGATGTACGAACTTCTGACATTGCTCGCATTGTTTGACATACTTCTCTGCGTCTGCTTGCATGTATGGCCACCAATACTCCTGTGAAATAGCTCGGTAGGCCAGAGATCTCCCTCTTTGGTGGCTTCCGCAAATGCCCTCATGATTTTTGAATAGGAATGCCTCGATCTTTCTAGGATGGACACACTTAAAGTAAGGTCTTGTGAAAGTGCTAGCAATGGAGAGAGCCAAAATCGCTGCAACTTCGCCTTAAGCTTGTAGGTCTCTTTCTTGTTCTCTGAAAAAATGCTATCTTTTAAGAACACAACGATGGGGTCCATTTAAGTGGGACCTTGCTTGGCGCAACATACCTCAACTGCTTCAAGTTCCTCAATGCTCGGTCTTGGCAGGAAGTCTACTAGCAATGAGTGTGGGATAGATGTGTCTACCATCAACGCAAAACCAGCCAGTTCATCTGCCTTGCTATTTTTTTCTCGGCTGATTTGCTCTATTCTCTCACGACTTCGAACTTCATGATCTCCTTTCTGTCTAACTCTTGGTACTTGACCATTCTATCATTCTTCACTTCATAGTCGCCTAATATTTGGTTGACTGCTAGTTAGAAGTCGCTCTACACCATCAGCTCAGTGGCCTTCATTCGGTAAGCTGACTTCAAACCGACTAACAACGCTTCGTACTCCCTCTCATTATTGGATGTTGGAAAACCAAGATTGATAGCTTGCTCAATGGTCGAGCCATCTGGTGAGATGAGGACTATCCCAAGTCCTGCCTTGTGCTTGTTGGACACTCCATCCATAAATAGCTTCCATATCTCTCCTATGAACAGCTTCTAGCAAGTGGAGGGATTTGAGGACGCTTTAAGATTATGGACGTTGACGATGCCTTCTTTTAAGTTTTTTTCCGTCGTTAGGATTTGATCCTCACTACCTGACTGTCTTAACACTTCTCTTTCAGGCGCGTCCTGGCTTGTAGTAGCGCGACTTGCACCTTCTCCCAACATTGATAGGTTGTTAGCACTAGTGGATGACGCAGCCACTGTAAGGCTAAATGGTTCGCTACACCGTTGAGCGACTTGCTGTAGGGGCTTTGCTATTCCCGCGACACTTTCCCCCCTTTACTTGGTTGCCTCTGTCAAGTTGACCGGGCAAACATAGTTATTTCTTGGAGCAAACTCAACCACGAAGTTTGCCAAAGCTTGGGCCTTTATTGTGGTTCTCGACTGGAACTTGATGTCGACTGTCCTAACTCTACAGCCCACTTCAATATTCGCCCAGAAAAGTCTGCCCTTTCAAACAAGGCTTTTAAGGGAAAGGCTGTTAAAATGATCACAATGTGGGCGTGGAAGTAGTGCGACAATTTTATTGAATCCATCATCAAAGCTAAGGCCAGTTTTTCTAAAGGCAAGTACCTTGTTTCGGCGCCCAGCAATGACTTGCTTACATAAAATATAAGCAAGTGTTGTATTCCCTCGGCGCGTACCAACACTGCGCTAATTGCATGCTGGGAAACTGCCAAGTATAGAAAAAGTTCCACTCCTAGTACTGGGATTGCTAATAGCGGCGGAGAGGTTATGTATTCTTTCAAGCTTTCCAGAGCTCGGTTGCATTCGTCATCCCACTCGAACTTAGCATTAAGTGCCTAGAAGAACGGTTGACACCTATTTTACGATTATGAATTGGTTTAGTACGGCAGCTAGGCCCATGAGATGCTGTAGTTCATTGACTGTGTTGGGCCTCTCTAGATCTTGAATGACTTTGAACTGAGAGGGATCGGCTTCTATGCCTCGATTGGTTACTAGAAAGCCAAGAAATTTACTTGACCCCACGCCAAACGCGCATTTGGATGCTTTCAGTCGTAGTTTGTAGGTCTTCAAAATTTGAAACATCTCAGCTAGGTCATTGAGATGGTTTCCCTCGTTCTTACTCTTGACCACCATGTCGTCTGTGTAAGCTTCCATTGTTCTGCCTAACAATGGCTTGAACATTCTGGTGACCATTCACTGGAACGTTGCCCCTGCATTTTAGGCCAAAGGGCATGACCTTGTAGTAATACAATCCCCTAGGTGTTGTAAACGATGTAACCTCCTAGTTCGGTTCATACATAGCAATCTGATGGTATCCAAGATACGCATCAAGAAAGCTAAGTCGGTTATGACCTGCAGTTAGGTCCATCAATTGGTCTATCCGTAGTAGACGAAAATTGTTTTTTGGGCATGCTTTGTTCACTGTCTTATAGTCCACACAAACGCGCCACTTGCTGTTCTTCTTTAGCACCACCATAGTGTTGGAGATGCACTTAGGATAATGAACCTCTCTGATCGCACCTGACTCTAGCAAGTTCCCTACCTCTTCTGCCACTATCTTGGCGTAATGAAGTGCCGATTGGCGAGTTCGCTGTATAATTGGTCTGGCAATTGGTTTGACATTAAGTCGATAGTAGATGAAGTTTCGGTCAATGCCAAGCATGTCATATGGTGTCTAGACAAATACTTTGATATTAGAGATTAAGAATCCCATGATCTCTATTCTCTCGGTGCTGGACAAAGATGAGCTGAGCAAAAAAGAACTTCTCTAGGATTTCTCGTCTATTCTTACCTCCATTAGATTTTCCACTGGTTTTTGTTCGGTTGTCTTGCTAACATCCGCGAATAATTCGTTGCTCTCTAACTTCTTTACTATTTGTATGAAACCTTTGGCAACCAAACTGTCGTTCACTGTCACAAAGCATTGCTTGGACATGATTTGGTCTCCTAAGATTTCTTTAATCACTTTAGTTTCGTTAGGGAATCACATCACCTGATGGTAAGTTAATGCTACTGCTCGCTTGGCGTGCCACCATGCTCTTCCCAAAATAATGTTGTAAGTGGAAGGGACTTTTAGCACCCAAAATTCCATTTGTTTTGTCATCATCCCAGCTATGTCTGGCAAAATTATCTTGCCAACCTGTCATTCCGGTATAGAGTTGAAACTGACCAAGGGAGATATTGTGGGTGTTAAGTCATTGTCCTCCAATTTGAGTTGCTTGAAAGTCTCGTCGTAGTACATTATCTTGCACAAGCTCCCTTTATCTATTAAGATCCGCTTGTTGTCGAAACTCTTGATGCACAGAGTGACCATTAGCGTATCGTTGTAAGGGCTTTACAACCTTGCTAAGTCCCTGTCTAAAAAGGTGATGACGTTTTTTGCTTTTGTCTTCCCTTGGAACGTGTACCAATATCTATCATCGTAGCCCCTTTGCGCTTCTCCCAACTTGACTGGCCGTCGGACGAAGGGTTCGTATCTCGCTAAGAATCTGGTCGATAGGCTTCTTGTACACTATGGTTATGGCGGTGCGAACTCTCAACCTCTTTGTCTGGGAGTCTTCACCATTTGGTGCCTCGACCATTTTTGTTCTGTCGGTCTTCCCGACTGACTGTGTTAACTTTTGCCGCAGGGCTTTTTGTCCGACATCACTGTTGTACCAGACTTTGCCTTGGCGCAAGTGCCATCCTTATCTATCCTGATGTGTTGTGCACTCTCTCCATCAGGGCTTCCATCGTGAGGGGTGGCATCATTATCATTGAATCCCTCAATTTATGGCCTACCGGCAAACCCCGTTTATACTGTGCGATAGCTAGGTTGATGGGGCAATCTGTTATCTAGTTGAAGGTCTCCCAATACCTGTTGTTGTAAACCTTCAACATTTTTTCTCGCTCGTGTCAATAGCGAGCTGTTGGTCTATCTCGACCAGAGTTTTGGTGTTTGTCTTGAGCCTGGTGACAAATGCCTCCGGTAGTTGTGCCTATGAAGTGATGCTACCTTCTGGTAGCCTCTCAAACCAAGTCAAGCCCAGGTTGCCTAAGCTTGACGGAAACAAAATACACGTTAGAGCCTCATTCCATCGATGTATGGCCATAACTTGGCAAAAGTGGCTCAAGTACATGTAGGGGTCTGACTTCCCCTTATAAGTTGTGAACTTAGGCTGGTTAAAGCCCAATGGTAATGGTGTGTTCTCTATTTCTGGAGTGAACGGCGAGCTTTGCAACCTTGCCAACGCTTTGTCTACTGGTTCATAAGCAAGGCGTGATATTGGCATTCCAATCTTGACACTTCCATGTGTCCTAGGCACCAGCCGTTATAGAGCAGAGACCCTTTGGGGGTCGCGCGCCTAGGTGTCTTCTCTCCTTCGAGCCCTTTCTTTTAGCACGGTCCACAAGTCCACTGACCTATGCAACTCGGTGTGCTAAGAAGTGGTTTAATGCGCATGTGAGGGTTGATAACTACTTCCCTCCGCATAAGACCTTTCAGTACTTGTTCTTTCAAACCTAGACTAACGATTCCTAGAGGTTCTTGGTTGTGTGTCGCTTTTTCTGAGGCTTCTAATTTTATGTTGCAATGGTGTGACTTGCCTGTCACAATCCTCTAAGTGGCGAGAACCCGTTCTGCCTTCGTAGATCTCTTTCCCTTCCACCCCTTTGCCTTTCATCTGGCATTTCATAGTCTCTATGTCAGCCACCATTCTCCTTATCAGTTTGTCTTGCTCCTTCATGTGATCCTCCAGAACCTGAGAATCCACTTTCTATCTCTGTCCATCTGGGCTTTGAGAGCGACGAGGACTTGAGCATCGTTTTTCTCGCACTCCTTTCTGTGGGTTTCGTCACTGGGGATCCAATTCTTCCATGTACGGGACAAAAGGAAAATCATTGCGTCTCCTATCCCCTTTTGGAGTTTGTCCATCAATAGCAGAATGAGACAAGTTTTCATTGTGTGCCATTGAACTTAGTTGAAGTAAAACTCAATCAAAAGGTTTGTTTTCTGTGATAACTTCCTACAAACGGCGCCAATTGTACGAGCACAGAATAATTTTCTCATATAATCATGTTGACCAAGTTTGTACTCCTCCAAACGTCATCGCTTTGCTACCTTAAAACACAAACGTGAGCTAGTCGGCAGGTGCATACCAGAAACCCCTCTAATGCCTAAGTCAGCAAGTAGACAATAGACAATAAGCTCTGTGAATTTGAGAATAAGAATTGCAAAACCTGTCCATAGGTTCTGTTATGAGCTTTTATAGATTCCGTCAGACATATTCCTAATAGGACTCTAACTCTCATTAGCAGAGTCCTCATAGGAATCCCAATCCTAAAGGATA
This sequence comes from Camellia sinensis, assembly GCF_055761805.1. Lineage (NCBI taxonomy): Eukaryota > Viridiplantae > Streptophyta > Magnoliopsida > Ericales > Theaceae > Camellia > Camellia sinensis. The sequence continues at coordinate 168,186,167 of NC_138970.1, forward strand.
ATGCTTATCCTTGGAATAGCCTCCTTACTACAAGCAAAGTGGGATGGCAACACCTTGCTCGATTTGTAAATGTTCAATCGAACTATCATGCTTCGGTTCATTCCTGATTGCACCGCGAGTCCGTCTTCCACACAAGCTGTGCCGAGCTAAGGGTAGCTCAGTCCCCTCTACCTGTCCGGTCGTCAGCTAACTAGGTCTAACCCTTTGGTCGGCCTACCATCCAGTTTGCTCAAAACCAACCTGTCTTCCTCAACCCACTGCTTGGCCTAACCACCACTGAGTGTGTAATTCATCTCGGCCCAATTTAATCACACAAATTACCCTCTCAATTTCCTTTTAATTCCATATGTGTAACATGATTGGGATTATTGTTTATCAATCGAGGAATCGATCATGCTAACCAAGATAAAAATTCTGACTTGGCGTCGTGAGCTGCTCGGCTTTCATGAGTCTCATCAATTACCTAGCACGTTCTCATGTTGCTCTGACACCACTATGATCTGGCACACCCCTACTAGCCCCGTACCCCTGGTACAACCGTCAAACACTATCCCAAAATTTGAATGGTCCTGCATTTTCACCTTATGCACATATACCGCCCACGCATACACCCCCATCGCATTCATTGTTCATCGTCTCTTAGCAAAAATCTTGAGCCAGAGCTCTCACTCTTTGCATCTTCGTGCGCCAAGCCCTGCTTCAAGCATTTTGTAAGGCTCTTTTAGAAGATCATATATGCCAAAAATCAATTTAATTGGACACTAGTAATCTTAGATAATATTTATTTGTAAAAAATAAACGGACTACTTTTGAAATCATATTTTCTATTAAATTATTTTTCAGACAAATGTACTCCAGTCAAATGTTTACCAAAGTCCGATCAAACTGATTTTTAGTATGAGTAATCTTCTCAAAAGATCCCCAGAATGACCGGTTTGAATTGTCAAGACAGGCTTGAAATGGGTCCACACTGCACAAACAAATATATTTTACCTTACATCTTCACTTTAATACAATCACAAGTGGAAGGAGAGACAATCAAATTTTTTATCATCTAAGAAGTCATAGGATTAAATCCCACAAAAGTTAAAAAATTCTCACTTATAATTTGACCCAACATTCAACTCAATTTAGGCTTTATTTGGCAAACATTTTAGTTAAAACAATTAGCGATAATTACAAAAAAAATAATAAAAATAATAATAATCCAAGGTTTGAGTCTTTTAACAAAATAAATCCTGAATTTTTAATTTTGTCAATTTAAACATTAAAATTTTGATTTATTTTCAATCTAAACCTGTTTACACTTCTTAGAAATTCCTATTGCCACTCAAAAGATTTTTTGGGTGTAAACACAAAAAAGCTTGTTAATTAAATGCGAGCGTATCAAAACTTGTGAACCTATAGTTCAAAGTGTAGGAATTGTTAAACATTTCTGACTTCTAACACAAAGAAATGACTGTGTTTGGCTAAGAGGAACTGCTACTAGTTCGGATCTTGCCCTAATGAAGAGGACTTTTAACAAATTTACAAGTGCCAAAGATAAACTAGACTAAAATTATAACTTGCATTGATTGAGAATGAAGTACAATTGAGAATCTAAGATAATTAGTCTTCATTTGGAAAGAGCTAAAATCGCCTGGCTTTTTAGCTTTTTGGTTATTTTAGCCTCGTTTGGTTTTTGTTTTTGGTTTTTTTGACTTTTGTGAGAAAAAAAAGTATAATGATTATGGTTTGGATGCGACATTTTGTTTTATTGGCTTATGTGGCTAATTTTGTCTTTTGTGCTTTTTAGCCAAAAAGCCAAAACTAAACATAGCTTTAAGCTATGAAGATAATGTAATTAAGTCATAAAGCTATGATAAGTAAGCTATGAAACTAATTCTGCTCTTTGAGCCCTTTATATAGTGTTAGAGAAGCCTCTATTTCTACTTAACTGCCAGGAACATGATAGCTCTTTCTAGTGACATGGGTCATTGATTCTCCAAGAGTAAGAGCAGTTTTGATCTTCAAAAGCTAATGCCTATCTCCATTACTTTGACTTGGTCCATTGAGCTCTCATAAGCCGCCACATTTCCTTCCATATTTGAATTTGAATTTGAATTTATTTTGCTTGATTTGTGGAAAAAGTCTCCTTTATTGTTGCATGGATCCTCTTCTCTCAAAAATCCAATCCTGCTTCATTTGGGAAAATAATTCCTTGATTGTAGTATCTTGTTGATCTTGCACATCTTGGAAAAAATGATACCACTGTTGTAACCTTCTTGTTGATTTGCATTATCTTCAAATCTTATTCAATTTTTATCCATATCAATCATTTACCAACAAACTATGAGCTAAGACACTTTTTTAAAAGCCTCAACAACCTGCCAAAGCCTCGTTAGGAAACAGTTTTTTTTAGTAATTTTTTGACTTTTTTGTTAAAATGTGATATAAAAGAAACTAGTATGTTTGTGATGACTTTTTGACATTTTACAAAAAAATGTACAAAAAGTAGAGATAAAAGGGAGTTTTTGACTTTTTGGTATAGGTTGTTTGCTTTTTGAATTTTTTAGTAACTTTTTGACTTTTTAACTAAAAAAATCACTTAGCAAACGAGACCTAAATATTATGAGTGGTTAAGACTTGTTTTATCTATCAAATCTAAATTATTTAATTTAATTAATTAATCAACCAATCAACTTAGTTAATTAATTAAATAAAATAAAATAATTCCCTTTTGGTCAGTCAACATTTGACTTTGGTGGTGGGTCCCATAAAATTGTTGACTCTTTATCTTCCACCGCCATGTAGCACAAATAATTTGAGAAAATTGCCACTTGATAATTTTGCCACAAAGGGTACAAATAAAACCATTTGTCTATCTTTATTAAGTGAAATCAATGAAAAAATTAGTATTTTAGTCATTAAACTCAAGAGTAAACTAGGGCAAGTTATCAATAGATCTTAATAGTTGAACTTAATTCTCATAAAGTCCTATTGAAAATAAGTTATAATAAAATTGTTGCTAAAAATATTTTTTTGTGAATTTTTTTTTGCATATATAGCTAAAAAAATTGACAATTAATGACTTTTTTTGTCACGATTTTTATAAATTGTCGCTAAAACTTATAATTAGTGAATTTTTTGTGACAAATTTTTCAAACTGTCGCTGAAAGTTAACAAATAGTGACGTTTTTATGTGACAAATTTTTTAAATTGTTGTTAAAACTTATAATTAGTGACTTTTTTTGTAATAAAATTTTTAAACTGTCGCTGAAAATTAACAATTAATGACTTTTTTAATAGTTTGACGAAAAATGTCATTAATTATCATAGGATATATTGGACAATAAGTCCACCTATTAGGACCTATACGTAAGTCCTTCTAAACTCAATGAAAATTGAATTTTAAACATTTTATATATACCTATATTAATTTTAATGACTAAAAATATTCTTTTTTTGTCAGTTTATTTAATGAAAATAGACGAATAGTTTAAATTAAAAATAACTAAAAGAGTCAAGATTTAAATTGACAAAATTAAAGACTCAAAATTTATTTTGTTATAAAGCTCAAATCTTGAGTTTTTTATTTATTTAAATTATTCCAAACAATGAAAAAGTCAAAAAGTGATTTTAAAAAAAAAATAAGTAAAACATTAGAGTAAATTCGTTAGGTTTAAAAAAGGGAAAATTTTAATATACATTTTTTAAGAAAGTGTGTATAATATTTCACTAATTATATCATTTTCTTATGGGAGCTTTTTTGATAAATCCATTTTCTAAGAGTTTTATTCCATCCAACCCATATTCTTTTTAACTATTCCATTAGGTCCAATTTGAGATAAGAAGACCAAAATACACTTTTCATCTACTTATGTTCAATTTAGTTCACATTATTTTCTTATATTTCAATAAGTCCTATGGGTGACATAATTACCAAAATACCCTTAATGTAAATGTTCACACCGTCAACGTAAATGTTCATATCGTCAATATGTAGGGGCCCGGCCCATGTCGATCCTCGTGGGTGTCCGGAAAAATTCGAGTCGGGCCAGGCCGGCCCACAGGCCAAAAAAATAGGCCCGGCTCGGCCTGTTGATAATATGAATATTCACATTGACAAGTTAACATTCACATTGATGGGAGTGTAAAATTGGTCTGCGGCCCGTGGGCGGCCCGAAACCAGCCCGCCGCCTGGGGCGGGCCCGGACCGGCCCGTTCACAATGTGAATATTCACATTGACATATTAACATTAACAATAACATTGACAAGAGTGTAAAATTGGCCCATGACCCGTGGGCAGCCCAAAGCCCGGGTCGGGTCGGGCGCGGGCCCGGCCTGGCCCATTGACATTGTGAATATTCACATTGATATGTTAACATTCACATTGATAGGAGCGTAAAATTAGCCTGCGGCCTGTGGCCGGCCCGAAACCCGCCCGCGACTCATGGGCTGCCCTGGGCGGGCCCGGCCCGACCCGTTGATAATGTGAATATTCACATTGACATGTTAGCATTCACATTAATAAGAGTATAAAATTAGCCCGCGCCCCGTGACTGCCCGAAACCCGCCCGCTGCCCAGGGCGGGCCCGGCCCGGCTCGTTGACAATGTGAATATTCACATTGACATATTAACATTAACATTGATAAGAGTGTAAAATTGGCCCGTGACTCGTGAGCAGCTCGAAGCCCGGCCCCGGGCCGAGGCGGGCCCGGCCCGTTGACAACGTGAATATTCACATTGACATATTAACATTCATATTGATAAGAGTGTAACATTAGCCCGTGCCCCGTGGCTGCCCGAAATACACCCACGGCCCGTGGGCGGCTCGAGGCGGGCCCGACCCGGCCTGTTGACAATGTAAATATTCACATTGACATGTTAACATTCACATTGATAAAAGTGTAAAATGGACTCGCGTCCCACGGGCGGCCTGAAGCCAGTGGGCGGCCCGGGTTTGGGTCCGGGCATACTCCGGGCCACGGGCGAGTTTCGGGCCACGGGTGAGCTTCGGGCAATGGACAAATTTTACACTCCTATCAATGTTAATGTTAACATGTTAATGTGAATATTCACGTTGTCACGGGTCGGGCCAAGCCCGCCTCGGGTTGCGATCAGGCTTCGAGCCGCCCACGGGCTGCAAGCCAATTTTACACTCCTATCAATGTGAATGTTAACATGTCAATGTGAATATTCACATTGCCAACGAGCCGGGCCCGCCCCGACCTGAGGTCAGGCTTCGGGCTGCACACGGGTCACGGGCCAATTGTACACACTTATCAATGTGAATGTTAACATGTCAATGTGAATATTCACATTGTCAACAGGCCGGGCCGGGCCTGCCCCGGGCCACCCACGGGCCGTGGGTGGGTTTCGGGCAGCCACGGGGCGCAGACTAATTTTACGCTCCTATCAATGTGCATGTTAACATGTCAATATGAATATTCACATTGTCACGAGTCGGGCCAAGCCCGCCTTGGGCTGCGGTCGGGCTTGGGGCTGCCCACGGGCTGCGGGCCAATTTTACACTCTTATCAATGTAAATGTTAACATGTCAATGTGAATATTCACATTGTCAACAGGCCGGGCTGGGCCGGCGGGCTTTTGGCCGTCCATGGGCCGCGGGCCAATTTTATACTCTTATCAATGTGAATGTTAACATGTCAATGTGAATATTCACATTGTCAACGGGCCGGACCGGGCCTGCCCCGGGCCGCCCATGGGCCGCGGGTGGGTTTCGGGCCACCACGGGACGGGGGCCAATTTTACACTCCTATTAATGTGAATGTTAACATGTCAATGTGAATATTCACATTATCAACGGGCCGGGCCGGGTCGGGCCCGCCCTGGGCTGCTGTCTAGTTTTATACTCTTATCAATGTAAATGTTAACATGTCAATGTGAACATTCACATTGTCAACAGGCCGGGCCGTGGGCGGGTTTTGGGCAGCCACGGGGCGCAGGCTAATTTTATACTCCTATCAATGTGAATGTTAACATGTCAATGTGAATATTCACATTGTCAACGGGCCGGGCCGGGCCCGCCTCGGGCCGCGGGCGGGCTTTTGGCCGCCCATGGGCCGCGGCCCAATTTTATGCTCTTATCAATGTGAATGTTAACATGTCAATGTGAATATTCACATTGTCGATGGGCCGGACCGGGACCGCCCCGGGCCGGCCATGGGTCGTGGGCGGGTTTCGCGCCACCACGGGACGGGGGTCAATTTTACACTTCTATTAATGTGAATGTTAATATGTCAATGTAAATATTCACATTGTCAACGGGCCGGGCCCGCCCCGGCTCGAGGCCGGGTTTCGGGCCGCCCACGGGCCAATTTTACATTCTTATCAATGTGAATTTTAAAATATGAATGTTCACATCATTAAATTGCTAATCGTTCAAAAAATATTTATAAGGGTATCAAAATTAAATATAAGGGCATAAGTGTCCAAGAAAATAGTGTCAATCAAGAAAATGGACTTTATGGATTAAAACTATACATACATGGGACTAAATGGGTTAAAAAATTCCTTCATGGACTTCTTGGGTTAAAACACTTCTAAATTGGACTTATCAATAAAAATCTCTTATTAGGGTATTATTTTAATTATAAATCATGAAGACTTTAAAAAAAACATGCATTATGGTATTTCTATACAAAGAATTTCTACAATTCAATCAAACATGACGTGTGTAGCTTTATCACTTATCTTGTAGATATGGATTGATTTTGAAGTCGTGTATCCTTGTTCGCTGATAATGTGGATCATTGCTCATCAATGATATATAGCTTATATATAGAGACAAGGCCAAAAGCAAAAGCGTTTCAGCCATGGCGACTCGGAGGATTTCATCCCTTCTTTCTCGCTCCTTTGTTTCTTCCTCTTCTTCTTCTCTAGGTAGTAATCTCTCTTTCATCTTCATGTGTAATGTCTTGTAATGAAATTTCAGAAATCATTGTGATCTGAGATTGTAATTTGCATGAATTGCCATGAGTTAAACTCCCAATTATATAGACCTAATGGAAAATTATATATATTTCAATAGATGAATTCATGTTTTTTTTTTTTTTCTACGTCCTATGTATATGGATCACATGACAAATCATGTGTGTACATGTAAGACACACAATATTTAGAAATATATATATATATATATATATATATAAAAACTTCTCTTATATTGGGAGAAATCCATTTTGTATTGTGGGCCCTCTATCGATCTCACTTAGACCGATTAATCTGATAATCGTAATCACGTAATCATATGATTTTATCAAATTTGTAGTATTTTTACAATCTTATTTTTAGTCTCTTTTATTTATTTTATTTTTTAAAGACAAATATGATATAATCACATGACTATGACTATTGAATCAATTTGATTTTTTTTATAAGATGAACATGTCAAATTACCAGGATAGGCCTCATGGACAAGTTTAAATCTCTCACTAACTTGAGAGAAGCAAAATCTTTTAGAATATATTTGGATTATAGATTTAGGTAGGAATTTAAAAATAGAAAAAAAATGTGAATAAAATATAAACTTTTTTTCATTTTTTTATTTCTCTCGTCTTTTCTTTGCCTTAGATAAATCTCTACCCAAATTCATGATTCATACACAACTTTAGAAAGTAATGTAACCCACCTTGTCGTTAAGGATTTTCAACTTCTTAATGCTTTTCTTTTCACTTAACATGGAAGTTAAGTTGGTAATGGCATGTCTTATTACTCTTGACACTTATTTTAACCTCTTTAGATCAAACAAAACATTTATTTTGTTTAGGGAAGAATTCATTCCCAGGCAGAGGGCTCTGCAAATATAGCACGACCACTGCGATTGAGGATCCTATCAAGCCGCCCGTGAAGGCAGAGTATACTCAGCTTCTTATCGATGGAAAATTTGTGGATGCGGCATCTGGTGAGATTTTCATGTTCATTGGAAGCTAAAAAAACCAATGTGTTTGGAAAGTTAATGTTTTTTTGTGAGTGGAAAAGTTGAGTTGTTTTTTGGTTTTTTTAGCTGATGACAAACAGACTTCTTAGTTTTTGGACTTATTGACAAAAAATAATTTTTTTAGCTGCACATCGTCTTTTGTCACCTGATGTGGTTACTCTTATAAATCTATAATCAATCATTTGTAGGGAAAAAATTTCCAACATTGGACCCTAGGACAGGGGAGGTGATTGCCCATGTTGCTCAGGGCGATGCAGAAGACATCAACCGAGCAGTCTCTGCAGCCCGCAAGGCTTTTGATGAAGGACCATGGCCAAAAATGACTGCTTATGTAACCATCCTTCATCTTACATCTTTATTTTCTCGTGTTCCACGCATTGTAGGGGGAAAAAAATAAATTTTTGTTGTTATGTCCAGGAAAGATCGCTTATATTGTTGCGCTTTGCTGATTTGGTTGAAAAGCATAGCGATGAAATTGCAGCCCTTGAGACTTGGGATAATGGGAAGCCATATCAACAGTCTGCCAAAATTGAAGTACCAATGTTTGTACGCATCTTTCGATATTATGCTGGTGGGTGACATTAAAAACTACACAACATTGTTATTATTATTTTTTATTTATTTATTTATTTATTTTTGGTAGATGTTCTGAAATTTCTGTCTGCAAACTGCAGGTTGGGCAGATAAAATTCATGGTCTCACAGTTCCTGCTGATGGACCGCTACACGTGCAGACTCTCCACGAACCAATTGGTGTTGCTGGCCAGATTATCCCCTGGAACTTTCCTCTTCTTATGTATGGTTGGAAAGTTGGGCCAGCTTTAGCAACTGGTAACACCGTCGTTCTAAAAACAGCAGAGCAAACGCCCTTGTCTGCTCTCTTTGTGACCAAGTTATTACATGAGGTAGCTTTTGAATCAAACTTTTGTTGTCTTCTTGGTGATAAATAGGATTTGTTTTTTGAGTTTATTTATTTATTTATTTATTATTATTATTTTTAATATATTTGTTTCATAAAAGATTATTTTTGGAACAGGCTGGCCTTCCTCCAGGTGTTCTAAATGTGGTTTCTGGTTTTGGTGCCACTGCTGGTGCAGCTCTTGCCAAGCATATGGATGTGGACAAGGTATCATACACACTAAAAAGTTTCTATTTTAAAATTCTATGATATTTCTTTGCCAAGCATTAGTTCTGATCTCTTTAGTCTTGTTAAAAAGGTCGGTGTAATAATACCAAAATTATGGGTCTTGTGTTTTCTCTAAACCTCAACGGAGGTCAGTGAAATTTACCCTTTTCTTTATTGTAATACTAGTATAATCTAAATATTTATCAGTCCATTTCCATTTTTTTTTTAAACTTTTCCCGATATTTTTAATATGCAAAATCACATGTCTACAAACTATTCCACCTCCCAACATTCATATATCATTTGTCCAATTTTACCAGGGTCATTATGTCAATTTTATGTTCTTCGCCATCAAAATTAGCTTTGAGTACAACTTGTGGCAGACAAGGAATGTTATACCTTCCTCGTTCAGTCCATTAGAACAAACTGTCTTATTGTTGAAGGGAGAATTATAGTATCTTACATATTCATTTCTAATGATGATTAGTATCTTAAGAGTTACCAGGCAATGACATTCTTCTGAACTTGATGTGTCAAAATGGGAATACCCGTACACCCGCCAAAAAAATAAAAATAAAAAAATAAAAAAGAAGAAGAAGAAGTGATTCTTCATCAGACCTTGTACCTTGAAATGAATTGCGTACTTTGTCGCAGATTGCTTTCACTGGGTCAACAGACACTGGAAAAATTGTACTTGAATTGGCATGTAAGAGCAATCTTAAGCCTGTGACTTTGGAGCTTGGAGGAAAATCTCCCTTCATTGTATGTGAGGATGCTGACGTGGACAAGGCTGTTGAAATGGCTCACTTTGCCCTATTCTTTAACCAGGTAGGTCCAATTATATGTCTCTGGTAACAGGTGGCTAATTGGAAGACATAACTCATTGCTTATAAATTTTGTGCTATCTTCAGGGACAATGCTGCTGTGCTGGCTCTCGTACATATGTACACGAGCATGTATATGATGAGTTTGTAGAGAAAGCAAAGGCACGTGCTATGAAACGAGCTGTTGGTGACCCTTTTAAGGATGGTATTGAACAAGGTCCCCAGGTAAAATCTTCAAGAGTTCTTCCCATAGCAATCCTCTTTTCATTCAATTATTCTATCGTTTCATGTTTGACACGAAAAATAAATGAGACATTGATTTTCAAACTCAACTACTGAAATGCGAAACCTGTGTCCACCATATGCTTTTCTAACTTATATGCAAGTATTTACATAGCTACATTTTGTACTTTGGTTAAATAATTTAATTTACTCCATTTTTTTCCCCCAAAAGATGCAAAATCTTGTCAAGTTCATGGTAAATTAAGATTGGTACACATCATTTACTACTGCTGCTTAGTATTAAAATTTAAACATTTAAGTTAAAAATTTTGGGTTTTTTTCTTTTTTCGAACACTGATTGCAGTATTGTTGAAAAATCAGGTTGATTCAGCCCAGTTTGAAAAGATCATGAAGTATATAAGAACTGGCATTGAGAGTGGAGCTACCCTTGAAACCGGAGGTGAGAGACTTGGCACCAAGGGGTACTATATTAGGCCCACTGTTTTCTCGAACGTTAAGGTATATCTCCTTACATCATAGAACTTTTTACCATGAATTTAAATGTATCGCTAAAACTCACAGAATCGCAACTTGTGTCAGGATGACATGTTGATCGCAACGGATGAAATCTTTGGTCCAGTGCAGTCTATCTTAAAATACAAGTGAGTAACAAACAATATTCCCTGTATATTCGGTTTTCGAGTGTGTTCTGCCCTTAAACTTCCATCCGAGGAACAAAATTTCATTCATTTCCCATTGAAACAGCCCAAATGTTTCGGTTTCCTAAGAAATTGAGAAAAAGAGGAGAAAATAAAACAAGGATGTATTTTTGATAATCGGGTATCCGGATAAATCCTCCATGCTACATGCGGATCGGTCAAATCTTGGGCTATTCCCGCGGGCATGGTCTCAAAGGGATTGATAGCACTCAATGAGAGTCAGAACCTCAAACCTGATGCTTCATGAGGCACCAACAGTCAAGTGACTGACCACTTATTGTCTTTCTTTGTTGAGATAAAATATATTTTTTTACAATGACTGCTTGTATTTTTTTTCTTTTCTATTCTCAACGGTAATGCTACTCAAATTTTGCCCTTCTAAAATATTTTTTTATTACAATGAAAATCTCCCTTCCCCAGCTAGGCCATTAAACCTTTTATGTCATGAGTTTCTTATATTCATAGATCTCAACATATTCATTTATTTAATTATTAAGCATGTATCAACATTTATATATGCTTTAGTTTTTCTTTCGAAATATTTTCTTTCTTATGTTTCCAAATTCTCTCATCATTTTTCATATATTTCTGAAATGTTTTCATTTCCAAGCTAACCGAAACGAAATTTTGATTGTTGCTTTCACCATTTTATTTCATGACCGGATTTGTAGGGATATTGATGAAGTGATACAAAGGGCAAATGCCTCGCGTTATGGCCTGGCTGCCGGAATCTTTACACAGAACATTGACACTGCCAACACATTGACTCGGGCATTGAGAGTTGGGTCGGTTTGGATTAATTGCTTCGATGTATTCGACGCCACCATTCCTTTTGGAGGGTATAAGATGAGCGGACAAGGCAGGGAGAAGGGTATCTACAGTCTGAGTAATTACTTGCAAGTGAAGGCTGTCGTTACGCCATTGAAGAATCCAGCTTGGCTTTAAAACCTGCCTGCATTCTTGATTCAGTTCTTTGGAAATAAAAGAGAATGATGCACCAAAATTCCAAGGTTACAATTGCATTGTTTACTTATTTTGTCAAAATTACGTGTTACTGATGATGACGATGATGAAGAAGAATAAATTGTTGTTTATGTTGTGATAGAATTCAATCATGTAACATGGTTGCAAATTTTGTTTAAATTTGGTAGTTAATAATGATATGCAATCTCTGGTTGAGATGAAAATGCTCTTCTGATTTTAGACTGGTTTTTGTTCGGTTTTACGTTGTGTTTGGTTGAGGGATTTAGAGAAAGATTTGAAAACAGAAATGAAATTATATTTCACTTAATTCCACACACATTTTCCCTTTCTTTTTCCAAATCCCTTCTCAACTCTCCCAACCAAACACATCATTAGTGAATTTTATTTTATTTTATTTTCTCTTTAGATACAACAAGATTTTATGCATCTAAAAGGTAAAAAAAATTAATTAAAATATGAACAACAAATTACTAAAATTAAACAAAAATCAGAACAAAAATACACTCTGATTTTTGTTTGAATTTTCGTTTATTTTTAATGAACTTGTTTCATATTTTAGTCAATTTATTTTACTTTTTAAATACATCTAGATTTAGATAAAATTGACTAAAATATAAATAAATAAAAGTTCACTAAAGACAAACGGAAATCGATCTAAAAATAATTTTTGAAAAATAAAATTGGTACTTTTAACATAAATATACAAGGTTTTCTGGAAAACCTTCACAGATTGTTTAACTCATTTTAATCCCATCACTTGATAACAAAGAAATTTTACTGTTCTCAAATTTTCATTTTTAGTTTGAGACTTAGGCCTCGTTTGGGAACTCTCCCATTTAGTTAAAAAGTCAAAAAGTTACTAAATTAGCCAAAAAGTCAACAACCCATACCAAAAAGTTAAAGATTCTCTTTTCTCTCTATTTTTTGCACATCTTTTCGTAAAAAGTCAAAAAGTCATCCCAAACATACTAGTTTTTTTAGCTCATATTTTAGCCAAATAGTCAAAAAATTACTAAATTAACCTGTTCCCAAACGAGACCTTAATACTTACTTTTAGCATAATAAGAGAGAGAGAGAGAGAGAGAGTAGAAATTCAAATATTACATATAATAGAGTTCATCAATATTTACATAAACAAAAAGAGTTTTATAAACGTAAATGTAAATGTGAAATATGTTAGAGATAGAATCAAAGAGCCAAGTATAGTCATGAAATGTTTTAGGATCATACAACAAATTGAGTTAATAATCATTCAAGTGTTGACAAAGTATTCAATATCATTTTTTTTAATAAATACAAAATAAAAATGAATGGACAAGATTTTATAGAAGATTAATGCGGCAGACCCCAGTTTCCCCGGACCCCAGTGACCCCCAGCCCACGTGGCTGTGGGTGATTGGAAAGAAAGAAAAAAAAAAAAAAAAAAAAATTCTGGACCAATGAAAAAAAACTGGGGTGCTGGGGGTGCCCCCACTGGGTCCCTAGCACCGTTGTTTATAGAATTTGTTAGTAAGATCTACTTTTAAAAATCTTATACATCGGTATACTTTTTGTATTTGGTTCTTTGATAAAATTATGTATTCCTAAACTTAATCGTTCAAAACATTAGATGTGACAAAAGTATGAGTTTGGACAAGCCAAAATGAAATATGAATCAAAACAACTCAACCCAAATTCGTTCATTTTAAAAAAGTATTTCAACAAATTGGATTGAATTGATTACGAATTAGACATATCAATCTAATTAATCTATTTATTTTATTAAACTCTTTTTCAATGGATGGTGGAAATAGGGGGGCTGTGGAGGGGGAGATGGTGGTAGACTTATAGAAGAGGCATGGTAATGGTGGTGATGATGGGATTGATTGTTGAGACGATTCCTTGCTTTATTGCTTCAATCCATTTAAATTCAATTTTATAAATTCTTAATATGCCTAGCTTGTTTATAAATTTGAACAAGGTGCTCAAGTCTGCAAAATAATAGGTAAGATGACAACCAAATTATTAAGGTAACTTATTCCATGTTCAAATTATTTTAGTGTACTTTATCTCAAGTTATGACCATTAAGGTGTCGATAATTTTAATTTGATTATTTCCATTTATCATATTTTATAGTCACTTGATAAAAACATATTAGTTATTAGAAGAAAATTTATTTAGTAGTTCAACATCCTCAATTTCAATTTTATTTTATTTTTATAGTTGACCGCATAAAAGAAATTTGAGATTAATCTCAGTTTCGAAGATCTATCTTTTTGGAAGTAAAAAAAGGTGGGACTTCAAAATTTTATTTTTAGCCTCCGTTTGAGAAGTGAGTTGGCTTTTTGGCTTTTTGACTTTTTTGACTATATGAGCCTGGGCTCAAAAGCTTGGTTTGGGAAGGGCTTTTGGCTTTTTGACTTTTTTGATTTTTTTGTGAGAGAAGAGTGTAATGATTATGGGGTTGGATGGGATGTTTTGTCTGTTGTGGCTCATGAGCCTATTCTGTCTTTTATGGCTCATTGAGCCAAAAAAGCCCAATGAGCCCTTGCCAAACCAACCCTTAGCCAGTTATGACTTTGTTTCGGGAAATAGGTTGATTTTTTAATTATTTGACTTTTTGACTATTTTAATTTAGGGTTAAAAATTTTGTTCGACTTAGATTTTTTAACTTTTATAAAAAAAAAAATAATAATTATGATTTAAATGTACCATTTTATCTAATTGACTTTTTAATCTATTATACTATTTTATAACTATTTTAGCCGCCCCCAAATAACTATTCTCACAACATTTTTCTACTACTTTTCATTCCTCTAAATACACTATACTCTTTTTATATTTTATAATTTTTTTACTTTGATCTGTTACATTTTAAGTTTTTTCTTTTTAATTTACTTTTAAAGTTAATTCAAAATTAAATAAAAAATACCACATTGGCTATCACTTGATGTAAAAAAATATATATTATTAGGTTTGATTTTAGGATAAATTACAAATACACTCCCTGAAGTTTACTTAAAATACTAATTGCTCCCTAAAATACTAATTATCCCCTATGATTTGAAAAATTACAAATACCTCCCTGTCAGAATTTTTTATTTAACATAATTAATTGAAAAAGTAAAATTTCTAACTGTTCATCTATACAATAATAAAATTATCTGAATTATTAATTAAAATAAAATTTTAACATTATTAAAAGAACTATTAATTAACTTGATGATTTATTAATAAAATAACCTATTTATTATGAAATTAAAAATCTTAAGAGATATAATACTATTTCTAGAACCAAAAGAATAATTTGTAATTTAAATAAATCTCAGTTTGTAATTTACCCTTGATTTTAAGGCCTGGAAGGATCAAGGGCTCCCCTAGCTTTTAATATTTATACTATTACCCTTATATATAAAGTTTATATCTTTTTGTCCTTTATAAAATTATAATAGTGTACCTACTTAAATCATGTAAAAATTTTTATATTTTTAAATTTTAAAAGTGTTTTATTATATATATATATTTCGTCATTTTTGTACACTTTTAATTGGAAAGCCAATGGTCAAAATTGAATCAATTGATCATTTATTTCTCATTGTAGGGTTTGTTTAAATTGATTGTTTTTCTCCATTATGGGATACTTTGTTAGGTTGATACTGACTTGTTAATCATAAATTTAGTTGAATTGTTGATTGTGAATTTATAAACCACGTTGATGTAATTATTATGAATCTCAACAATTGGTCCCAAAAAATATATAAATTTACGATATAGATATAGCGTTGTCTCTTATTGTAGTTTTTTTTTTTTTAAATTTTATTTTAATGCTATGAATAATATGTGCTCATTCTACCTTGAATTTCTAGCTCCGCTACTATTAAATGTATAGGTTTTACGTGTAATTGTTAATGTGACATTTCTTATCTAATTTTAAATAAAGATTAGCTTGAAAAATAAATTTTTTAAAAAATAAAATTTAAGTACTAAACTGAAAAAATAATAAAAATAGGGTAAATTACATTGACACTCCTGAAATTTGGTCTGATTACATCTCATCTCCTGACATTATAGAAATTACATTTCACTCCCGTGGTTAATAGTTTCATTTCACAAACCTCTTACTTATATAAAAGGCAACAACTCCTGATAGAAAAATAGAAGAAATTATATTTTAAAAAAAAAGTAAAGCAAAGGAAAGAAGAAAAAAAAAACAGAAAAGTAAAGTAAAATAAGAAAAGAAAGAGTGTATGAATTTAATGTCTTTTTGATACCAACGTTAATTCTGTCTAAATAATTACAATGACAATGGGGTAAGTGTAGTTTTCTAAACGTTAATGAGTAATATGTATTAAACTTAAGCCTGAGGGAGTGTAAGTGTAATTTACCCATAAAAATAAAAAGAATTAATTACATAAAAGTTTTATTTACAAAGGTTATGGTAGCTTAAGTCCTGTCAAAGTTTTTTGAACCAATAAGACTTATTTAGTAAACAACAATGATTCAGAGCACTAATTTTAGTGCTCTAATGGAGCATTAATGACATGGCAATGAGCAAAAAAGAATAAAATAAAAACAAATTAAGACTAAAATATCACATCACTGTGGGTGGAGTCCACTGCTAACTCATTAGAGCTAGCTTTCGAGCTCAAGAATTAGAGTTCCAAAGCATTTTTCTTTAGCAAAACTGAGAATATTATTATTATTTTTTTAATTTTTAAAATTAAGAACATTATCAATTTTGTATAGTAATGTTTCAGAAAATTATTTCACTAATTGATGAAAAAATACAGAGTACGAGATTAAACGTTTTTGCCTTTCTACTTGTTGGTTTGATTCAACTATCTAATAAAACCGACAACATTATCAATTTTTTTTTTCAGTTTTAAAACTGAGAATATCATCAGTTTTTTCATTTTTAATTTTTTTTTTTCAGTTTTGCACATCAATGTTTAATCATCATATATCTTTATAGACACAAAATTTTCAATTTTACAAAATAATAATAATAATAATAATAATAATAATAATAATAATAATAATAATAATAATAATAATAATAATTCAGTTTTTTCAAAATTTTCAAAACAAAACATTTTTGTTTTTGCACATAATTTTTTTAATTTGAAAGCTGATGTTTTAAAGTTTTGAAAATTAAAATAAATGTTAACTCATCATGTTACTTTATAGATAATCATAAATGTTAAATAATCATTGTTTGAAGAGTAATTCTGACTATCAAAAATTTAATGAGACTTGAAAGTCTAAAAAATCTTAATAGTATTCATTTGGGATGTGGGTTGACTTTTTGACTTTTTATACCTGGAGTTAGAAAGCCTCATTTGAGATAGACTATGATTTGGATGTAACATTTTGTCTTATTGAATTAAAAAACCTATTTTATCTTTTTATGATTATTTTAGCCAAAAAGCCTGATTGTAACTTATACCAAACGAAGGCTTAATGGAATATAAGGTCTCGTTTGGCCTACAAGAGTTTTAGGTCTCTTTTGAGAAGTGGGTTATAATTCACTTCCTGGATCATAACTCACTTTCTTTCTCACAAAAAAATTGCTTATAACCATCTTTCCAAAATAGTCGTTAGTCAAAAATTTACTAAAAAAATTAAAAAATCTATAATCTATATCAAAAAATTAAAAATTTTATTTTTTTTTATTTTTTACACATCTTTTTATAAAAATGTAAAAAATTATTTTCAATATATTAATTTTTTTATCTCATATTTTAATTAAAAAATTATTAAAATAATCTATTTTTAAACTACGCTTAAATTTATAAATTAAAACTTGTATAGATGTTTCGAATAAAAAGGAAAGTTTACCCTTTTGGTACACACACACTCACACACATAAATAAATAAATAAATAAATAACAGACATGCCAAAAAAATCAACAGCATGATAATTTTGACTTCACGTAAATTATCATTCAAATTATTTTTTCTTTTTCCGTTTAAACCAAAAAAAAAAAAAAAAAAAAACACAAATATATAATGCTAAGACCATCCCAACGCTTCAGCAAACCTGATATCAAATTCAAAATTTGATGAAAAAGTCACTTTTTTGAGCTCCAACGGTTTCACCAAATCGATATCAAATCCAGAATTCAGCAAATCTTGTACCAAAATGAGAACAGGCGAAGTATTTTACCAAATCACTGTTCCTAACCGTTGGGAGAGACCAACCGGTCAACCAGCCGGTTGCCCGGCCGGTTGACCAACCGGTTGACCGGCTAAAGGTTCAAACGGTTCGAAGAAAAAGGTTCAAACAGTAAAAAAAAAAAAAAATTTTTTTTTTTGCCTAACCGGTCGACCAGCCGGTCGACCACTAAAAGGTTCAAAAAGTTCAAAAAAAAAAAAAATCAAAAAAAAAAAAAAAAAAAATTTCGCTTAACTGGTCGACCGGTTGGTCGACCGGCCGGTCGACCAACCGGTTGTCCTTGGCACAAATTTGATGAAAGTGCACCGTTGGAGCGAGTGGTATCAAATTGATAAAATAAATCATTTTTTACTCAAATTTAATGAAAAATCTAAGTAACCGTTGGAGATGCTCTAATAATTCAGTTACTCTCTCCGTCCCAAAATATTAGTCCCTTATTCCATTTTTCATTGTCCCAAAATATTAGTCCCTCTTTATAAATGAAGTACAAAAATATTGTAAATTTCCTATTTTGCCCTTCTTTTAAATTAATAAACAATTTAAAAAGTACAATTATGACATTGATATTCCCAAAAAATGTACTATCAAAAGGGCAATTTTGGAAAATCAACTTTTTTCAAATGTAATGAGTGTACTACCAAAAAAAGTTGGATTCCCCAAAAGAGACCAATATTTTGGGACGGAGGGAGTAATAATTTCTTGCTAATAATTCCACACCACGATATATCACAAGCAAATGTCGGCTACGTCCCATTACGTTGCTTCAATACTGCTCTGTACGTGTAACTCTCTTATTGGTTCCCTCCATCCCGCGAAAGTCCTTACGAAACCCCTCAATTCCAAATCCCCATTCAATCCCACGTTTCTCTGCCACGTGTTCGGTCTACAATTCTACTGTACCCACCCCACTCTCTGACACTCATCACCTTCCTTTAATCTCTCAACACGTGTCCTACCTCTAAATTTCAAACTACATCACCTATATAAATAGGCACTAAATTCCACACTTCTATGCAAATCCAAATCCAAATACCAAATCTTCAACTGCCAAAATCTCAAAGAAGTAAAATAACTGTTTGGGTTTTTTAGATTTATTTCTATTTCCAATCTTTGTGGTTGTGTTTTTTTTTTTTTTTTTTTGGTCAATGATTTGTAAATCGGATGTTTCGACTCGCCGGAATCTGACTTTTCCGGCAGTTCGTCCCTGCGAATCCGTACCTCCGGTCACCCTTCTTGATTCACTGATCACTCTCGCATCGAATATATGCGAGTACAGATCAAAATTATTCTCAACAAACATTCGAAATGCGCGAGAATCGATTCGATTGATCGGAATTCTCTCGATTTTCTTCGAAGAAATCCGAGGAAATCGATCCGATCTCTGCGACTCAGTTGTCCTGAGCTTCTCCGAGCTTCACTTCATCTTCCAGAAGCTTCTGTTCTTGTTGGAAGATTGCACTCGGAGTGGTACTAGACTGTGGATGCTGATGAAGTCCAAGCACGTAGCGAGTCAGTTTCGAGTGATGATGAGAGCGATCGCAACCGCTCTCGATGTTCTTCCTTTGAGTTCCATTGATGTCTCGGTTGAAGCTATTGAATTTATTCAGCTGGCGATGAATCAAGTTCGGAAGACGAGATTTGTCGTCGATCCAGATGACAAATCAGCTTCCGAGCTTGTTTTATCGATTTTGGGGCAATTTGAAGGTAGAAATGTTCCGGATTCGAGTGATTTGAGGCGAGTTCTGAATCAATTGGGGATTCGAAGCTGGAACGAATGCAACAGAGAGATCAAGTTCTTGGACTCTGAATTGAATTTGGAGTATTTGAGTTCAGAGAAGAGAGATTTGGGGCTTCTGAGCAGTCTAATTGGGCTCATGAGCTACTGTCGAGGCGTGCTGTTCGACATCGTTGACACTGTATCCACTCATAAATCTACCCAAAAATCCAGCAATTTGGTGGTTAAACATGTTAACTTGGATGATTTTCTTTGTCCGATCTCTCTGGAGATCATGATCGACCCTGTGACCGTATCGACCGGGCATACCTACGATCGGTCTTCGATTCTGAAATGGTTCAAGGCAGGAAATTCAACTTGTCCGAAAACCGGTGAGAAGCTCAAGAGCACAGATCTAGTCCCAAATTTGGCTCTAAAGCGGTTAATTTCGCAGTACTGTTACGAATTTGCTATTCCAGTTGCTGAGAAGAGTAGCAAGAAAAAGGACATAACGAGGACTGTTCTTGCAGGGAGTGTAGCGGCCGGAGAAGCCATGAAAATGCTCGCCGATTTCCTCGTCGGCAGGCTTGAAACCGGGACCGACGTAGAGAGAAACAAAGCCGCTTTCGAGACTCGGCTTCTCACCAAAACAAGCATTTTTAACAGGTCTTGTTTGGCGGAGGCGGGTTCGATCCCACACCTATTGAAACTGCTCTCTTCAGCACATTCTTTAAGCCAAGAGAATGCAATTGCAGCTTTGTTAAACCTTTCGAAGCATTCGAAAAGCAAAAACATTATGGTTGAAAATGGGGGTGTGGAATCAATAATTCAGGTTTTAAGGGAAGGAGTGAAGATCGAAGCTCGACAAAACGCTGCGGGTGCTCTGTTTTACCTTGCATCGGTGGAGGACTACCGGGTTTTGATCGGAGAAACTCCGGGGGCTATTCAAGCTCTAACGGAGCTATTAAAAGACGTTGCTGATCGGAGCAAAAAGAACGCATTGGTTGCGATTTTCGGGCTCCTTATGTACCCCGACAACCACCGGAGAGTGCTTTCAGCTGGGCTAGTCCCGTTGCTCGCGAATCTTCTGAAATCTTTCGATAGAGAAGATCGCATTACAGATTCTCTAGCAGTTCTTGCAACAATAGCAGAGAAACAAGACGGAACGATAGCGATTCTCAGAACTGGAGCTCTGCCCGTGATCGTGGAAATTTTAAATTCCATCGCTTCTCGGGCAGGAAAAGAGTACTGTGTTTCGCTGTTGCTCGCTCTGTGCGTAAATGGCGGAGACAATGTGGTTCGTGTTTTAGTAAAGAACCAATCTCTCATGGCTCCATTATATTCCCTCCTCACTGGAGGCACGTCTCG
Source organism: Camellia sinensis (assembly GCF_055761805.1). Taxonomy (NCBI): domain Eukaryota; kingdom Viridiplantae; phylum Streptophyta; class Magnoliopsida; order Ericales; family Theaceae; genus Camellia; species Camellia sinensis. The sequence continues at coordinate 168,207,222 of NC_138970.1, forward strand.
GGCGAGCAAGAAAGCAAATTCACTCATTAGAATCCTCCATGAATTCCAGGAAAGAACCTCTTCCAGTCCGATGACTCGGGCTTTGCCCCGGGATCGATTCATCCATGTTTGGTAGTATATATATAATCATCGTGTCCATGTGAATACATGGAGATTTGTTTGAGTGAAATTAGCTCTGTTTTTTTTTTCAAGAGCTAATTTTTACTTGTGCAGCTTCTGTTTTTTTGATGAAGCATTGTACAAAATTATATACAGTTGTAATCATGATACTTTTTTCTCAGTTCAATAGCAATAAGATTGTGTTTTGGTGTAAAAATTTCATCACCAACAAAAGCAACCACCATTGTAAAGCTTCACCTGCAGTCCCTTACATTTTGCCGCTTGAGTCATTTTAATTCTTATAGTTTTAATTGATTCAATTCTATTTCTTAATTGTCCAATTGATAACACTATTAAGGTTTTGGACAAAAAAATTTCACTAAATTGATCGGTGTTAAGTCACTGAATTTATCATGTTTATAATTTTATTTATCAAGTTATTCATGCGCGCATTTATCATGAAAATTGTCAACATTTAGAATTAATTGGACCAATTTGAAACAAAGTAAAAATTAAAGTTTAAAATCAATCCAATTGAAAGTATATAAATTAAAATGACCCCAGAGACAAAATATAGGGACTAACAGTGTATTTTGTCTCTTTTTTCCCACAAGCTGATTCATAGTGCTTGCGGGTTCTGGTTCTGTTTTTTCTGTTTTTCAAATGAAGTTTAGTACACAAACTCATTCTTTCATGCTAACAACAATCATATCATGTATGGTTGCTAAAAAGCTTCCCATTGATGAACAGTCGCCGTGCACGAGATTCTTGTCACTAAGGGATTGAGAAGGATCGAGATGTAAGGCAGCCGTACCGTTCTCTGAAATTAGGGAACAAGAAGCTTCACCATTGATGAAATCTCTAGAGCCTTCTCTAATCTTTCAACCACTTGTTCCATGGACGGTCGTTGCTGCTTAATTCCGGTACACGACAAAGACAACTTGAATACGAGCTCAAAAGCTTCAACCGAGTACTCCCCGTTGAGTTTAGGATCAGCAAATTCTGTTATTTTCCCACCCCTTGTGAGAAATTTTGCCTGGGAATTAAGCAAAGACAAGCACATGAGGGAGAGTCAGAAGGATTAAAATTCAGTTAAACAGACACAATTCGGAAACATATGAAAATATTTTTAAATAAAAACTAAAACCTATATAAATGTTAAAGACATTCTTAATAATTAAATAATTGAACATGATGCAGTTTGTTTCTTTATCTAAAATTCGAATGAGATCTTTGAACATTAAAAACTCATAACACAAAAATTCAGAGGGTTAGTTAGGGAAAAAACCGTAAAAAATTGCTTAATTCGAGTCAAAGAAAGTACTTTATGGTAATAAAGGAATATCAAAAGTGATTAATTATGTTTGTTTTATCTTTTCCTCTCTATCACTACTGTTCTCCTTTCTAATTCTTTAGATTTTCTAATAAATACAAAGATTGATTTCTCTTTTCTTTTGACAAAAAGGTAAACCAAAATGACCATTGTTGAATGTTCCAAGTAAGTAGTATTGAAACAACTCATTGTCTCGATATGTTTCCTAGTATTATGGTGTCATTCTATGAGGATATTAGTGTTTTGATATTCTACGAAAGTTTTGTTTCAATTGTCCAAAAAATGAACACATTTTGCAGTTTTGATAGAAAAGAAATTGCAATAGCTGAGAGAAAATTTTGTCTCACCAGTTTCTCAATAGGCATTGGTTTGTTCAAATCCAAATTGATTGCCCGCTGCCCGGAGAGGATTTGGAGAAGTACTATTCCGAAACTGTAAACATCACCGGAGGAATTAACACGGTGGTTCTTTCGGTACTCAGGATCCACATAACCAAATGTTCCTCTCACTTCTGAGCTCACAAAGGATTGGCCCATGTTCATCACTTTAGATAATCCAAAGTCAGACAGTTTCCCTCGAAAGTTACTACAGATGAGAATGTTTGTTGGCTGCCAAAAGTAGACAATTTAAGTTCAAAAAATAAAATCCATGAGTTGGAATTTTAAGTGGTAAATGACTGGGAAGGAAAGACAAATCCACCGAGCAACCTCTGGGAGATTGGGAGGAGAATAACAAGTTCCCTGAAGGGCCAATATTTGACATGTGAAACGCATCCTAATAATGGTGATCGACAAAAGTGTAAACAGGCCCGAAGAGTGAATTACTCTCCAAGCAGACAAAGTAGGGTACTAAGGGGGGCAGGCTGCACAATATGGAATAGCATCTGGTTTGTCCCCTCAAAGTAGCCCAGTGTTAAGAATTGATATACCTAACTAAGATCAATGAAACACAAAACACAAATCTAAATCAAGTACAAAAGAATACAATGATTTACGTGGTTCATTTTAAAATAGGCTACATCCACAACTGCTATGATTTCACTATGATCTAAAAGAGCGGCACTTCAACTATATAATACATAGTATGAGGACAATATGGCAAAACTATGAAATACCAAAAACACCCTTAATTTGGATGGTTAGTGTTTACTTATCAAAATCCACATTACCCAACACCCAGCAGAGTTGACATCTCTGATGGAGAGAAATTACTTGATTTGTATAAAGAGGAGTTTGATATTGAAGAAGGATACAAACAGAACACCCTAAAAGCTAATAGTCCTAGTTATCTTCCTTCACCACCTTGCCAAGTAACTAACTTGACAGTCAGAGTGCCCTCCAGCCGATATTTATCAGCCGGGCAGTTCCAACAAGTTTGTATTCACACAAGGATCATAGGCTTGTGAGGTGTCATCTTGATTTCTACTTTATGTAAGGAATTTTCCTCAGCACAGTGGTAAATGAGAGAATTTTTTTAGTCTTTTTTAAATTCACAATATTGAGCCTACCTTAATATCTCGGTGTATAATGGCACCTTCGGGGTATGTGTGGAGAAACCAGAGACCCCTAGCACAATCAACAGCGATCTCAAGTCTTTGGCTCCAAAACAAAATCTTATCTTTACCTGTTGTTCATCATTGAATCCCCATTAAAAATATTTTTAAAAAATAAATAACTGAAAAATAGATAAAGTTGACAAATGGAGATAGTAGGGTACCAAATAGCCACCCTGAGAGGTTCCCCTTGTGACAAAGCTCATAAACTAGAAAACACTCATCTTCTCCCTCACAATGTCCCAACAAAGCTACGAGGTTCGGATGTCTGACATGAGATAGGCTTCTAACTTCCCGGACAAATGTCTCCATTTGTCCATCGTTGAGTATGTGCTTAACTGCAACATGCTGACCATTTGATAGAATGCCTTTGTACACCTTCCCTGGTATAAAATAATTATAATAATAAATAAATAACAGAAATCGCCCAAAAATCAAACTTTTAAACACAAAATTCCTTAATTTGTGTTACTTTAGATTGAGGTTTATATATCAGAAATGCAAATATGTAGTGTAGATATGGCTTTACCTCACACCTGTTCTCCTAACATGGTTTTTACACAGTGACACATTTTTAAACCAGTATTCTGAAAAATGAGCAACATTACGCCTTGCCAATCAAGTAAAAACAAAAGCTATTTTTTCTTACTAGCTGTGTTCATTTCTGGAGTTTGATTGGCATACGGTGCCTTCTCCTCCATTTTATGAGCACAACAGTTTTGTTAACATCCTAATTTGCTGCCACAACTTCGATAGAACAACCAATTTCCCATAAACTTCTTTTCTATGCTCATTATTATGTTGTTTGACGTTAATCTGTGAAGGTTTTGAGCTTCTTCTAGGCTTCTCTGTCTCTGAACATCTTGAATTTACCAATCCTGAATTCTTGATTAATAAAACACAGAAGCGAAGCTAGTAACCTCCATGAAGGAAATAACTACTTACCAGCTATTCCTTGTCCAATGAAGTTTGATTCACTAAGATTGTTTGTTGCAGCATAAACTTCCTTAATTGGTATCTTCTGACTGCTGGATTCATCAGCTAGTAAATAACTTGATGCTGTCAAGCAAAACAAGAACAAGAATAATGTAATTTTATTTATTTTTAATTTCCTGATAAGCAATTCACAACTGTGGTCAATCAAGAGCAATACCAGATTTTTGTTTGAAGAATCGTGGTTTTATAGATTTCCTAAACAAGATCCACGATGCAGCAATCACAATAACGATAATCCCCACTACACCTCCTCCAATCAGAATCCATAGACCTGAAATCATAAACAAAGTTGTGTAAAATTGGACAGCATAAACAAGGTGAAAATAGTAGATTTGCAAAAGTTGGATGACTAATGTGGTGATTAGATCACCTGTGTTGGCCTTCTTTTTGACTCCAACTCCTTGACCATTTGCAGAAGAAACTGGATTGCCTATAATTGATCAAGATTTGAACAACAATATCAAACGACAAAGATGATGCGTCACAAAATAAAAGAAAATTGAATTCAAATATGCAAAAATCTTGTTTTACTTTTACCAACTGGATTGATTATAATCGATCATGATTTGAACAACAATATCAAATGACAAAGATGATTCATCAACATTGACAAAGAAAGGGAAAATTGAATTGAAATATGCAAAAGTCTTGTTTTTCTTTTACCAATTGGAAGGCTTTTCTCTCCGAGGCATTTATATACTGCCTGGATCCATTTCTCATTGCCAATCCTACTGCTTGTCAACGACACAAGCACTGCAAACCTGCAAATGTCAGCTTCAACTACAACCGGATCTCTGCTATTGTTTGATGACGCGCCCATTTCTTCCCATCTCCTCAAACATGTGCTGCACGCTTTATCCGATTGGTTATCCAAACCTAAATTCTTGCAATCTTCGTCAAAAGTTGTTAGCCTGTTTCCAAGATTATTGACAACATCTGGAACAGAGTAGTCAGAGCATCCACCAGCTCCACTGCTCAGCTTCTCGATGCCACAGTTTAGAACATCGCCCTCGACACTCTTCATTGAAAGTAAGCATTGAATTTGCCCGGTGGAATTCAAGAATATTTGTCCTGTTTGGTTGGCCCGCTGTGCTAAAGCTTGAAGATACCCGTCAAAAGCATTTCCACAACAATTGTCATTCAGAAAGCCGCCCCAATTGCCTTGTGTGCAATTTGAGCCATTCCCTGATGAGGAAAGTTGAATATCTAGAATGCAATCACTGTTTGGATTTTGGGAAAGTACTAAATTAATGGTGGTGAATAAGGTGAGAATACATAACATGGAGGAACATTTTTGATACATTATTGCTTTAGAAATGTGGAAATTCAACAAAGATATATAGTCATGGAAGGTTGATTGTCTAGAGATATTGAAGAGTAAATAAAAAATATGGGATCATATTCGATCATACTTTTCATTTTGGAGAAAAACTCCATTGCAGTGGCGTGAAAAATCGGTTTTCTCAAAACTGGAATGTCATATAGATTGGAAATATCAACCACAAGAGAGAGAAAGAGACCGTAGTTATTATATGAACTTGATGTATATAGAAGGCAAATGGCTCAAGGGGTGAGGAGTTAGTAGAATAATAGTTGTTTGGTATCTGAGAAAATTATGTTATGCCAATTTTCAGCATGGTTTTGAAAATGATTTGACAAAGTCCTTTTGCATCATCCAAATAGATACTAATTTTTGAACCAACATTTTGTATATTGTCCCCATTGTTGACGAGAGAAAAAGGACAATTGCCGGAGAGGGAAAAGTCAAGAGGAGTTAGGATGCTGAGGTTGGTTTCTAGTTTAGTTTAGGATAAATTACACGACCCTCCCTCGAAAGTTGGCATAATTACACCTACATCTCATTAATATGAGATAATTATATTGAACTCCCCTCAAGCATGTTAGATGAAGAGTGTTACTATTAGCATCCCATCAATTACTTTGGACCCCCAATTTTTTAGTTTTTTTTTATTACAATAATAACCTCAAATGAAATTAATACAAAGAACATCAATAATTTTGGAGCACCCCATAATACAATTAAGCCTACACACCCATTACATCATGAGTTAGGGTTTATAAGAGCACCTACCTTCATCACCACCCATCCATCTTCCCCAAATCCCACCTTCAAAACCTATGCACGCTCAAAACCTTAAAAACTCTTTGGCAACAATATTCAAGTGGTAACGGTGACAACTATTTGATTACATACATTTCTCCGACAATGACAATGAGTGAAATTTTTTTCGGCAACCACAACTCCATGAAACGAGAGCAGTACAATAATAAAAACTCAGAAGAGATTCATAACTTTGATGATGTTCTTAGTTCAAAGAAGATTGGCTTTGGGTAAGTTTCTTTAAAAAAAAGGCAAAAATAATAAAAAATATTCGTCATTTTTTCGAAACTGAACTCTCGAACATATGACTGAAATTTAGGAACACAAGGCTGAACATTGTCTATTTGTTTGAGAACAAGTAATCGAATATTTCTTATTTGTTCGGGAATAGATAACAGCAAAAGCAAAAGCAAGCGCAAGCGCAAGTAAACAAAGGAAGTCAGACCACCCTTGGGTGGTCGACTAAGGGGTCGACCCCTTGGTCGACCAGTGGGTGAAATCTTACCCAGTTTTGCTCACATGAAAATCATACATGTACAGTGAGGCCATGGATGAATGACAGAAAACCAACTAGAGAAGCATGAAAGTGGATTATGTTGTGTGTGTGTGAAAAGAAGTAATAGAAAAAAAAAATCAAACAGATTGACAAACCTCGTAATGAAGCAAAGAAAAAATTTCTTAATCACCATAAATTTTTTCCGCTGGTTTTGGGAGATTCCACCATTGTGGGTTTTGTTAGGGTTTTAGAAGATAGGCTTTTTGGGGATATGGGGGGGGTGTGGGGGTGTACATTTGAATGGGTGGAATGTTTTTACAAAAATAATTTTGGTATTATGTGGAAAGAGAAAAGAAATTTTAAAGGTTTTACAATTTATAAGTGGAGTTCAGAGAAATGGGATGTCCAAAATAATTGATAAGGTGCTAATAGCAGCACTCTAGAAGAATTAATAGATTCTAGAATTAGCAAAATGACAAAATTATCCTTATATAATTCTCTATCTTCTCATTTCTTTTTCTCTCTCTTCTTTTTTTCATTTTCTTTATTTTTAACTTCTCTGTATTTTCTCTACTCCCTCCTACATAACCAACCCCCTCATTTTTTCCTCACCTCTCTCCATAGTTTCTGGTGATCCCATTACAATCAACTTACAGCCCCGTCACCACCCCTCTTTTTTGCTACCTCCATACTACCCACAACCCCATCACTACCAAAAGCTTCGCACCATCACTACAAAGCACTACTAACACAAAAGGTGCGCATAGTCAGGGCTAGCCTAACTTTTATTAGGTCTAGACAAATGTCACAATCCAAACCCGTCCCTTAAGGTTTAGCGTCGTAACTGGCCAGTAATTCTCGGATTATCAAAGGCCTCTAACTTGAATAACAACTATAATGGGCTAGCAGAAGCAAATATGGAAACATACATAGTCCATAGAGTTGTGTAAACATATATGAGACATAAACAATTAAAACTGATATACATAAACCCACATATGACGTCATTTACATATCTATTCTTCATCGTCATAATACAAAGTAAGGCAAAAGAACTGTTTACAAAACAACAAAAGTTCACAAAACTTAACCACTAAACTCTTTTCGGAACCTCCTTGGGAGACACAATGGTTGGTCGACAAAACAGAGACTCCATGTCATTAACTCTGAATCTGGTCACCTACATACATAATATATATATAATGAACGAAAGCTCAGTGAATAATAACAGAGTAAAGATTTTAATGAATGATATCCAGTTTCGTATCATATCCATCAGAGATAAGCATAGTCGTATAAAAAATAAAGCCATGTTCATATTCGTATTCAAATCACGTGTGGTACATCTATTAGCATTAATATATCACTTTGGTCAAGCATATCAAGTTCCATAATGGAACCTCCGGTACTGGGTAACACATCTCATACATGGGCCACGGCATTATTTCCCCCGGGCGAGGGCCTGGCCACGACATTCTTTCCCCCGGGCAAGGGCCTTATGACCATAAGCCTTAGTATTATATCCCCTGGGCGAGGGCCTCTGCTAAGGATACCACAAATACTTGTCAAAGATATGGATCATCATTCATGGAATCACAAAATAGCCTTTTGTATCATTTAGAAATAGCTCATATCATATCGTAATGTCCAGAAAGTACTTCATATAAAATATAGCTTTACTACGTTGTTACTCATTGATAGTTGCACAGATAACTTGATAGCAACCAATGGATCAACAGCTCACGGCGCGTGCCCTACACAAACATAACAAATACACATACTGAAACATGCTCAGAACGTACTTAACTTATTTCATTTCGTTCTTCGTGTATTTGTAAGTCTTTTCCTCATTATTATGTCTTAATCTTGACCTAGGAATGCCTAGGATGCAATGAGGATGATAAAATGCACTTAAAAACACTTAGGGTATGTTTGGTTTGGTTTTGAGAGAGTAGTTTTTAAAAATTGTTTTGGGGAGATGTAGACGCGCCTGAGGGCTCCCGAGCTCCGCACTACGAAAAGGCGCGGAATTCGTTTGCTTTCTAGCTACTACAGTTCGGACTCAATGTCATGGTTCTGAATCTAATCTCACAAAGTGCAATGTGAGACTGATAAATCACCAAAGAGTCCAAATCCGGCAAATCGTTTTGGAAAACTGATTTTTAAAAAGAAGTGCCAAACATGGACTGCTTTGCTAGATACAGAGTCGCCACCTAAATATTTTATTTTGGGAGAAATTTAGGAAACCCTGACTCGTGCCGAAAGCCACGTGTCCGTCATCACCAAAGTTGCCTCGGCTTGGGAACTTGGGTACGAGAGGGGAAGGTCATGCAATGAGCACCCCCGCTCGCCCGATCAAAGATCGGCCTTTACTAACATGATATTTTGTTTTTGAAAACACATGTGTTCTTATTCCGGTTAATTAGCTAATCTTACTACGTGATGCGCTCAGCATACAAGTATAGACTAGATCGCCTAATTTGGAATAAAACATTGCACGTTCGTTTGTGAAAATGATTTGAAGTTTGCTACTCGCAAGTAGGCTAAATCGGATATTTGATGAATTGTTCCAATTCAAGCAATCCAACCTTCACCTACAGACATTCAGGCAGTTATATCAATTAAGTAGTTAGCCTCATGGCAAGCATGCTTTCATGGCAACATTAACACACATGCAGTATGTTAAAGCGTAAACACTCACAGTGTACTCCGAGCCAAAACAGAGAACTAATTAGAAATCATGCATGATCCTAGTTCATGTTAAGATGGCTAATGCAACACATGCAAAATGCAACTAAGATAGGCTCGGCTATCCTAAGATGTCATGTGAAATGCAGCTTGATAACATGCTGTTGAACACGTATTCAAGTAAATGTATTGAAAATACAATGCAGTTAGTATGATGCGCCAAGCCCGGTGCATGCAATACAGACGAATGATGCACGCATGCGAGCATAAGGTATGTTAATTGAAGCATGCCCTAAAACTAACCATCGTAAGCGATTAAGTAAAAAGGAGAAAGAAATGGGGGTTGGAAGACATGCATCACACACACGCACGCTTGATACAACAATGTGCCCTCTCAAGGGAGGGACCAAAATAAGAAGCTAACTAGCTAATCTAAGCTAATAAACTAATTATTACAACACAATTAATTAATTAATCCTAATTAACTAATTATTACAAAACAAATTGAAATAGCTAATGCATTAACTATTAAAGTACAAAACAAAGCATAAGCTAGCTATCTAAGCATGGCAACTAAGGAAAGCAATAAAACAAGAGCCTCGAGGAGAGGAGTTTATGCATGCCCTGTCCTGTCGCTTCGTTTGGAAATCCAATACGATGCCCCGATTTGCCTCTATTTTCATTTGTTCTCAGAACACTGCACCAAGCTCCAGAAAGCTGAAACTTCACCTTGGGAGTCCTGTGGGAGGGTGGCCGACCACTTTTGGTCTCTGCAGCCACCTGTCGACCACTTTCTTTGTTGAAAGCTAGAAAAAGTGGTCGGCCAGCTATTTTTTCTGGCTGGCCGACCCGTTGTTGCTGCCAAGCTCCAATTTTCTGTAACAGAGAGCAAGAAAGGGCATGGCAATGTATTTGCATGACATGTGTGCACAGCCACCCTCCCTATCATGTCATGAACTCAAGGGAGTGCGGTTCTCGACCCTCGGGCCACCAATCGCGCATTTCAATACATGATGATCGAGAGGCGAAGTTGCACAATTCAATATGAAATGAATACACAAGTAAACACATAAGGCCTAAAACTTTATCATGCATGATCAAGAGCGTCGGTAACCGAGAATTGAGGCACGTTTCATCACTTCAAGTATGAAACGTCCTTCATTTCTCGTGTTTAGACTAACACCTATTCCAAATGCAATGCAACACATAACATGGCATAGACAATGCGACTGAAGCATGCAACTCAATGCAATACAACTTAAGCATGCAAACATGCAAGGGACAAATGTGCAAACATGCAATTAGTATCCTAGCATACACAATGCTATGAACTACATGGCATACACAATGCTCATGACAACTAGCATACGCAATGCAATGAACATGACACACTCAATGCAATGTGACCTAGACATGCTCAATAACATGGCATACTCAATGCGATGAACTATATGGCATACACAATGCACAATGGACTTAAACCAAAATGGATAGGCCTCAACCATGCCCAAATTAGTTGCCATAATGATGAAACAAATGCACAAAATGGGAAGGCAAACATGCACAATGCCATGGCCAACCAACTAGGCCTAAGAGCACACTTCTCAAGAGGGCTCAATGAGTGATAAATGCGGAAGTGTAACAACACTAAATGCACTGAAATAGAGTAAGAAATGATGCCAAATCATTCAAATCAAACAAGTATAGCATGCAAAGGTCCTAAAGCACGACAGCTAATAAAGAGGACTACAAAGAAAACATGCAATACATGGCAAATATGCATGAACCGACCACAAACAGAGCTCAAGTAGGTCAAAACATGGACCAAAACATGCTAAGTTGGAGGATCAAAGGCTTAGGAAAGATGGCATACATGCTAGGCCATAAGTAAGGCAACAATGCACAACACTTAAAGGCATTCAAAGTATGAAATAAGTGGGAACATGGGAATGCTATAAACTCTGAAATGCAATATTAAATGATGCCAAATCATCTAAATAGCTCAAAGATAGCATGCATGAGTCAACAAAACACAAAGCTAGCAAGGCCAATTGCACTACAGCTATACAAAGCATGAAGGATATGGCAAAGGCAACCCAAGACAGTCCTAGAACATGCCAAAATGATACCAAAACATGCATGGAAGGAAGCCAAAATAAGCTAGCATGGAGGGCATAAGGCATGATGCATACAAGACAAATAAGGTGGATTACACTACACCTATTAAGACCAAGCATGGAATGACTTAAGCAACAAAAATCAGAGTTATGGCAAAATAACCCCAAATAAGCACTGAAATGATGGCTCGCAAGCTAAGGCATGAAGGCATACACAACGGTTCGTGTTAAGGCATAAAGGGGCCAACCCTCCAACGCATTGAATGAATGATAAATGCAAGTGCATGAGCATGAAACGTGGACTGAAATCACATATGAAATGATGTCAAATCATTCAAATAGGCCAAGTAAAGCATGCTAGTGGACTTGATACACAAAGCTAACAAGCTAGAATGCACTATAGCTATACAAAGCAAGTCATGCATGGTCAAAAAAACACAAATCAGAGCTAAAGCACGTTAGAACATGGACAAAAGCTTCATGAAGTTAAGCCAAAAGCATGCTAGAATGACATGTGAAAGCATGATGCCTGTTAGGCTATTTCATGGAATTGCACTACAAGTGCAAGGAGTATGCAAGGGCCAACCAAACCAAACCAAACCAAAACAGAGTCATGACATGGCAAAATATCACCTAAAGCATGCTGAAATGGAAACAAAACAACCTAGAATAACATGCTTCTTCATGAAGCATACAAGACTAGTTTGTAAGATTTACACTACAAGTGTATTGGGCATGCATGGAGTGACCAAAGCAAGTAAAAACAGTGACATGCCTCAGCAAAATAAGCCCAAATAGAAGCTAAGATATGGCCAACATAAACTTAACAAACATGCTCACATATGAGGCCTTTAAGACAAGTATTGAAAATAGAAGGAGAGGGAATGACCCTCTCATATTTAGGACTCCAAAACCACCTTTCCACCACTAAAAATCCTCTGGATTTCGGTGGTAGAAAGGTCATGCAAAGGCTACAACAAGAGCCTAAAGGGGTGGCTCAAAACAAGGCCTAACAAGGCCTAAGAGGAGGTAGATCACCCCCAATGAAAAAGTGACCTTAAACAAACCTTTTAAGCATGCAAAAACAAAACTTTTTCAGTTAAGAGCTAAGCTTAAAACAGTATGCAAATAGGCTCAAAAGCTTAAGCAAGAATGGGGGTTTTAAGGGTTAGAAACTCACCCTTGATTACCACCTTTACAACTGCAACTCCAGCAGGTTTTTCAAGCTCAAACCAACCCAAGAACACCAAAACCAGCTCCTAAGCACCTCAGTAGCAAAAGGATGGTGTTTGAGTGTGTGTTTGTGTGTTAAAGTAAGACAAAATGACACTTTAAGGCACAAAAATGAAGAACCAAGGCAAGATAGATACAAAGCTATATGTATAACTCAAACCCTAATTTTTTGAACCTAGAGGAGGCAGGAGGAGCCTCCCTCTTATAGAGAACAAAAAGGCAAAGCTTCTCCAAGAAGCTAAGGGCCAAGGCAATCCCTCTATACATGTGTATAGAGGATGGCCTCAGTGCCCTCCAACTGTGCTAACTGGAGGAAAATATCTTCAAAAGGGTGCCAAAAAGTAGCCGACCACTTAAAGTGGTCGACCAACTACTTAAGTGGTCGGCCGACCACTTTAAGTGGTCTCCCAGAACAACAACTAGTCGGCCATGGTGGGAGAGAGTCCAGAGGATGAAAACAAGCAAATGGTGTGGTGGCCGACCACTTTTGATGATCCAAAGACCAAGGAGACTAGTTGTCAGACCAGAAAACTGGCTGGTAGGAGGAAAAGTGGTCTCCAAGGGAAAATACTGGTCTCCCACCCTTGTATCACCTTCCAAACAAGGAAAACAAGGTTTGTACCAAAAACAAACCAAAACGGATGTAAGACAAAAGTTCGGGAGGCAAAGCACGCTGCCGGGAGCCTCGAAAACTAGCTGACAAGCACCAAAAGTGATTTGCAACCACAAAAGTGGTCTCCCAAACCACAGTGGCCCTTTAGGCCAAGGAAACAAGGTGTGGTTCAAAAATCACGCCAAACGGAGAACGTTAAGCAGTCCCGAGACAAGGCGCGTAGCCAAAGGCTCCAAAAATCAAAAGTTGGTCTCCAAACAGGAAAAGTGGTCTACGACCACAGAAAGTGATCTACGACCACAAAAGAGTGGTCTACAAGACTTCTCCCTCCCTCCAGGGAAAAGAAACAAGGCCTGGTCCATAAACCGAGGCGAAGCACAAAGAGTTAAGAGGCCCGAGGCAAGGCTCTCAGCCAAAACTCTGAAACCTCGAAACGAGCACAATATGCACTATCACTGAGCGCTCAATCGATAACGTCTGAGTCTTAAGGTTGGTCAAAAATGGGATGTCTACAGGAAGGAGTTTAGAAATTTTTTTGGTTTGTTTGGTTATGTATTTTGAAAGTAGTTTTGGAGTTTGAGAGTTTGAAATGATTTGATATTTTGTTGTAATTGAGTAGATGTGTGTGAGAGAAAAAGTGATTAAGAATGAGAGAGGAGAGAAAAAAAGTGATTGATTGATATGTGAAAGAGAGAAAGTGATTTTGAAAATTGTTTTGGAAAAATTACAAACCAAACAAGTTTTTTAGAATTTTTTTCTCAAAATCACTCTACAAAGCCAAACTAAACATACCCTTTATCAATTTTGCTAAAAATAGGGGCCTCGCTCAAGCGCAACTTCCTTCGCTCGAGCGGATGTTCAAAAATGTGAGAGGTTGCTCAAGCGCAATTATGGTCGCTCGAGCGGTCTGTAAATTTTGTAAAAGTACTGGTTACATGATTTTTTTCGCTTGACGCACACTCGACGATCGCTCAAGTGTGAGATTGAGGTCTTCGCTTGAGCGCAACTCTTGTCGCTCGAGCGGTTTGTAAAATATGGAAACTTCTGGGAGCATGCAATTTATACTCGAGCCAACTTTTGGTCGCTCGAGCGGAGCTGCAAAAATAAAAGTGGTCGCTCAAGTGCAGAATCTATTGCTCGAGCGAAGGAGTAGAATTCTGGAATTTCAAGATTGCACTCCCAAGATCAAAACTCGAATTTAACAGATCAAAACTCATCCTCTTGGGCCAAAACTCAAGAAAACATTTGGAAATTTATAGATTATCAAAAATTGAAGATCATTTTGCAAAAATCAAGGCCTAAAAGCATGTCAATTGTATGAAATCAAACTTGATGTTTCATGAACATAACATGTGTGAAGGTTCTTGGCTTCAAAGGTTTAATCCTTGTTCAAATGAGGTGTTAAACACAAAAACATGTTGAATTTTTAAAACAAAAGCAAGAGAAGCACATGCATGTGAGAATTCTTTGAAATCAAACTCAAATTGTGATGAAATGAACATGCATGCATGATATGATCTTCCTACCAACTTATTAGCTCAATTCTTCTATTACACAACTTAATTATCTAGAATTCATGTCTTAAACATCATAATTGTACAATCTAAGGGTTGAATTCTTACCTAGGCTTTCCAAAGTGAGAGCTAGAGGCTTAATTCTTGAATCTCTAAGTCCAATGCCTTCACTTTATAGCCATTCCCTTAACTTGAGCTTAATTACTTTCCAAAATGACTCTAAGCTCACTCTTCTCACTCACCCTCACGTTTGGAGCTCAAACAGATTGAAATGAAGGTGCAAAATGAACTCATGGAGTCAAATTAGCCTTATATAGACACAATTAATGAAACTTAATTAATTTGTGTTAAAGATAACTAATTGGAATCAGTTTATTCTAATTATTTGGTTCCAAATCAAATTTCAATTCAACGTACCATAAAATTTAAAAAATTTCAAATAACACATAAATCAAGGCAATTTCATGATCGGATGCCGATAAGGCCTTCAATTCACAGAATCAAACAGAGACACAAACAGGTACTTCTACGATAAACAGATATAAATGCAATTGACATATAATTCATACATTTAACACATGATTTCCTCTGAATTACGTATTGAGAGGGAGATTTATGATCTGGAATTGGGCCGAGGCAACGGCCGAGCAGGTTGAGAGCCTAATGGTGCATGGGGCCGAGATGACCGGCGATCCGCCCGGAGACGGGCTGCCAGGATTTGGGCCGGGCAGGAGTTGGGCCAAGTATGTGCCGCCCCAGACCGTAAAGAAGCTGCTCGGCAAGGTAGTGCTCGGTTGGAACGAGCTGCTTGATCAGGCGATGGTGGAGCCAGTCAAGCTGAGTGACCGGCGCCCAGAAAGGCGTGGTCAGCCGAGGTAATCGTTTGATCGGCAGGAAGGCCGACTACAGGAGGTGCCCCGGGCTAGGCTTTGCCGAGATGCCGCCTAGCCCGGTCCTCCTTGGGCTTAGCCAGTGAAATGCTTGGGTATGAAGCATAGCACGGCCACGGATAGAGAAGCTCGGCTGCCAAGCTCCAGCTGAGAAGGCAGGCAGTTGAGATTAGGTGATGTTCAGCAAGGTTTATGCTGACAGATGGGATAGTGGAGCCACGTGTCAGGAGATGACTGGGAGTGGATTTGGGGCGCAGAGGGTATATAAGCATGTCTGCGCCCCCCATACAAAAAGGACGAACATTCTGTAAGGAATTCCTACACTCCAACACTCTTCTCTCTCTCTCTCTCTTTATCCTAAGGTGTGTGCTAACTTGACCGTCGGAGGGGTTTTCCGGCCACACACCGCCGGGTAGCTCACCGTTACTTGCTCGCAGGTGATCGGACAGAAACGGAGCTCGGAAGAAAGGAGTACGGGCTTGCCGGAATATTTGCTCCCCGTACAATTGGCGCCGTCTGTGGGAAACTTGACAGACAAAACCTTGTCTTCCAGGTTCATTTGATCGCCGTCCATGGCGAACAACGATGAGTTTCCGTTGTCTGCCATAGACGGAGCCACCCCGGAGTTCACCCGAAGGAGAGAAGGCCCTCCCGCCATCCATCCAATGGCGGACTTGGGGACACCCACCGGAGGACAGTCAGGAGAAGCGCGGGATAAGCGCGGAAGAAGTCATGGTCATTCACGGAGTCCAGACGGTCACCGGCAGAGGAGAGACTCACACGCCAGACGTTTGGAAAATAAGTTGAGGGACCAAGACGCTGTCATCCGGCGAATGGCGGCGGAGATGGAGGATCTGAAGCGGCATGTCAAAGGGAAAGGTGTAGCTGGAGTGGGTGACCACAGTGAGTGCACCCCATCCCGCCGTTCAGGCGGTCAGAGTCAGCGACGCACTCAGTCCATATCTATTACCAGAAGTTACTAGGTTGGTGATTCCGATGCGCATGCAGAAAAGTCTAGCGCGCAAGATAGCACCTACAAACCCTCACGTCCGGTGACGACGACGAGGTACTCTTACTCCGCTCATTCAGGGGATTTACGGGCGGTCTTAAAGGAGCGGGCTCGTCGGCGCGAAGCTCAAAGAATACCGGCTTTCCAGCGGCTATCCTACGGGGTTCACGCCAGCGAGGAGGTCGGAATGCCTCTACCCCGCCAAGCAGTGCCACTCTTTGAAGATACGGACTTGGCCAGGCTGAGTGCCACCCCTTTTTCCCTGGAAATAGAAACAACGCCGCTTCCGGCAGGCTTCCACCAGCCTAAGTTCACACTCTACGACGGAAAAACCGATCCTTACGTGTATGTGAGCCACTTCCGACAGGTTATGGCCGGACATAGGCGAAATGACGGACTTATGTGCCTGATCTTCCCGTCAAGTTTAGGCGAGCTGGGCTTGAAGTGGTTCGAAAGGTTGCCGGAAGGGAGCATACAACGGTGGAATCAGTTGGCCGAAGCCTTTGTGACGCGCTTCAAAACCAACACCAAAATACCAAAGGAAGTCGATCATTTACTTAGTGTCAAGATGGAACCGAGCGACACACTGAAGGCATACAATTCAAGGTATTGGGAAACCTTCAACGAGATCTTGGATTGCCCGGTCAACCTTGCAATCACGCAATATAAGCGTGGTCTCCCGGTCGGACATAGACTGCGGGACTCGCTTACCATGCACCAGCCGACGTCCATGGGCCAGCTTATGCAGTGCATCAATGAGCACATCCGAGTAAAAGATGACGCGTCAGCATCTACCGTGAAGACAACTCCGGTAGCAACGGACAAGAAGACAGCAGGCAAAGTGCACGCAGTTGGGCAAGAGTCTAGCCGCTCAAGTGACCGAGCAGAGGAATCGGACCGTGGCTCGAATCGCAAAAACTGGGGTAGAGGACGTCGGAATGATCGGGATGACTACCCCCGAGATGACGTAGCGGATGCAAACAGAAGATTGAAGGCACGAACTGGCGTAACCACGATCTTCAAGATCCCAATTTATCGCATACTTAGTGAAATCCAAGACGAGGAGTATGTCCAGTTTCCTGCTAAGTTGGGCGATGGACAGAAGGGCTACAATCCGCGGTATCGTTGCACATTCCACTGGGAGAGAGGCCACCGGACTGAGGATTGTTTGCCTTTGAGGCAACATTTAGAAGAGCTGGTCGCGGCCGGGCACCTCGACCTTTACATTGATGGCGGCGTGAAGCCGAATCAGGCTCCGATTGATCCCAGGGGACAAGATGACCGAGACGCACCACCACAGAGAGTTATTAATGTCATCCACGGCATCGTGGAACCGGAGCGTGTTTGCGAACTCCGGGGCATGATAAAAAAGGTAGAACATATGAGGGAAGTTCTGTCGGTACAGCCTGCCATCAAAAGGGGGAAGACTGAAGAAAAAGACGTGATTAGTTTCACCTCAAGGGATCTAGAGCGTATCCAGACGCCGCACAACGATGCCCTAGTAGTAACACTACACGTCAAGGAATTTGATGTTAAACGGATCTTGATCGATCAGGGAAGCTCGGTCGAGATCATGTATTATGATGCGTTCAAGCAGCTCAAACTCCGGGAGACAGACTTGGCTCCGACAACTTTGCCACTGGTTGGATTCAACTCACAGCCGGAGTGGCCCTTGGGAAAGATTATCCTGCCGGTCAAAGCGGGATCCGTGGTCAAGCAATTGGAGTTTTGGGTGCTGCAAGTACCTTCGACGTACAACCTTATCCTTGGAAGGGGATGGCTTCATGCTATGCAAGCTGTAGCGTCGACCTACCACCAGGTGATGAGATTCCCCTCGGCTATGGGGGCAATCGAGGAAATCTGGGGGGATCAAGTCATGTCCAAACAGTGCTTCGTGGCGGTGAACGGCAGCTGGGCTGCCAAAGGGTTCGTGCAAATGATAGAAGGACCGGAGGACCTAGGAGTTCTGGAGGATGTGGGCACTAAGGCAGAGGACAAAGCTGTGGAAGACCTGGTTGAAGTGCGACTCGATATAGAGCGGCCGGATAAGTTCTTCCTGCTCGGTTCCAGCCTTACTGCCCAAGAGAGGGCCGAGATGGTTGAGTTTTTGATGACCAACATCGAAGTCTTCGCGTGGTCGCCTTACGACATGCCTGGCCTCGATCCAAGTTTTATCTGCCATCACCTCAACGTCTTCCCTGGAGCAAAGCCAGTCATCCAGCGAACAAGGAGATCGACACTGCATCACGCTGAGGTAGTTGTAGAGGAGGTGAAGAACCTGCTTGAGGCACGAGCAATTCAGGAAGTGCACTACCCTCGGTGGATTTCCAACACAGTAGTGGTGCCCAAGAAGAATGGAAAGTGGCGAGTTTGTGTCGACTATAAGACAGTCAACTGAGCTTGTCCCAAAGATAGCTTCCCTTTGCCGCGAATTGACCAGCTTGTGGACTTGACGGCTGGACATAATAGGCTTAGTTTCTTGGATGCCTACCGCGGCTACCATCATATCGCCATGCATGGGCCTGACCGAGAGATCACCTCTTTCACGACTCCAAGGGGACTCTTCTGCTACCAAGTCATGCCTTTTGGTTTGAAGAATGCCGGGGCAACCTTTCAGAGGATGGTGACCAAAATGTTTGCTCCTTTGCTTGGCCGGACAATGGAGGCTTACATCGATGATATGGTGGTAAAGAGCCGACATGAGGCAAACCATTTGTCCGACTTAGCCGAGATGTTTGCCATTCTAAAGAAGCACAAGCTGCGCTTGAATGCGTCAAAGTGTGCCTTTGGCGTGGGATCCAGAAAATTTTTGGGGTTCCTAGGCACGAACCGAGGCATTGAAGCAGACCCTACTCAGATCAGAGCCGTGCAAGAGTTGAAGCAGCCTAGCTCGGCTAAAGACGTGCAACATCTGGCCGGGATGGCCGCCGCGCTTAATCGGTTTATAAGTCGGTCGTCAGATCGCTGCCGCCCTTTCTTTCAAGCATTGAAGTCAAAGTTCTCGTGGGATGAAGAGTGTGACCGAGCTTTGGCAGAGCTCAAGGAATATCTGTCTACTCCGCCACTGTTGGTTACACCACAGCTGGGTGAGGAACTCTACCTTTACCTGGCCGTCTCCCAGCACGCAGTCAGTGCGGTGCTAGTCAGCGCTAAAGGAATCAAGCACCTCCCAATCTTTTATGTCAGCAAAACTTTGCTACCGGTAGAGTCGAGATACTTGCTGTTGGAGAAGCTTGCTTTGGCATTAATGATGGCTTCAAGAAAATTGGCGCACTATTTCCATGCACATACCATCATCGTCTTGACCGAGTTCCCCCTCAAAGCCTTATTCGAACGGGCAAACTTCTCCGGTCGGATTCTTAAGTGGGCGGTCGAGTTGGGACAGTTTGATGTGAAGTTCCAGCTGCGCACTGCTATCAAAACCCAGACTTTGGCCGACTTCGTCACCAAATTCTCACCTGGCACTCATCCGGTATGCCCAGTCGATATTACCGTGGCAGATGATGAGATGCACGCACGACCATCCGAGATACAACCAGTTGGTGGAAGTAGCGACGCGGAGTTTGCACGCACCATTGAAGCGCCCTCAGTTTGCACGGTTTTACCACCCAGTGATGCGATGACGGAGTCGAGTATCACCGACCCATCTGCTCTGTCCGGTCTCGCATCACCAAGGGAGGAAGAAATGGAACCACACAGCTCAGAACCTGCGGCCAGCATAGCACCGCAACCTGGTGATTCGCCTACGGACTTGAGCATTACAGATCAACTTGCTGAGTCCGGTGCCGAATCATCAAGGAGGACTGAAGTGGAACCAATCAACACGGAACTTGAAACCAGACTGCCAAGAAACCGTGATCCCATTGTCCTTCGCAACTCTCAAGACCCGTCAGACTGCTGGCAGCTTTTTGTGGGGGAAATGTGGAAGCTTTTTGTTGATGGAGCGTCCAACCGTCATGGTGCCGGCCTAGGTATCGTTCTTATCTCCCCGGATGGCCTCACCATTGAACATTCTATCACGCTTGGCTTCCCAGCATCTAACAACGAGGCTGAGTACGAGGCTCTTCTTGCCGGGCTCAAGAGCGCTATTCAAATGAAGGCTGCCGAGCTACTGGTGTATAGTGATTCCCAGATTGTGGTTAACCAAGTCTCTGGGATTTACGAAGCAAAGGATGACAGAATGGCGAAGTACCAAGCTCTGGTCAGGGAACACATCAAGCAGTTTCAGGCAATCAGAGTCCAACAGATTGGCCGTGAAAAAAACAGCCAAGTTGATGAGTTGGCCGGCCTCGCTTCGATGGTAGATAGTACGTCTCCAAACCCCTTGTTAATTGACTTTCTTCCACGGCCAAGCATTGAAGACGCCGGGCAGACGGATGTACTCTGCCCCGTGCTAGGTCCTTCCTGGATGGACCCCTTAATCTTGTTCCTCAGAGACCGGACTCTACCAACTGACAAGAAAGAAGCACACAAAGTCCGGGTGAAGTCAGAGTGGTTTTGGCTCTCTCCATGTGGTGCGTTGTATAAAAAGTCCTTCACTAGTCCTTATCTAAAGTGCGTGCACCCGAGTAGTGTGGCGGCCTACTTGTACGAAATTCACGAAGGGATTTGTGGCAGCCACATAGGGGGCAGGTCCTTGGCCTACCGAGCTATTTCGCAGGGATACTGGTGGACGTGCATGCAGGCCGACGTACAAAAATACGTCCGCAAGTGCGAAAAATGCCAGAAATTCGCCCATCAGATCCATCAGCCTGCTAGGGAACTTCTTCTCCTCACCAGTCCTTGGCCCTTCGCCATGTGGGGGCTAGATATAGTGGGGCCACTGCCAACAGCACCGGGCAACCGAAAATTCTTCATTACGGCCACAGATTACTTCACGAAATGGGTTGAAGCTAAGCCCTTGGCAACAATCAAAGAGAAAGACGTGAAGCGGTTTGTCTGGCAGAACGTGGTCACGCGGTTTGGCATCCCCAAGATCTTGATCTCTGACAACGGCACCCAGTTTGACGGTCGCCTATTCAGAGGATTTTGTGAAGATTTGAAGATTGAATTCTACAACTCCACCCCGGCTTACCCGCAGTGTAATGGTCAAGCCGAGGCATCGAACAAGACTATACTGGATGGGTTGAAGAAACGACTGGAGAAGGCAAAGGGAAAATGGGCTGAGGAACTACCCAGCGTCCTTTGGGCATACCGAACAACCCCGCGGCGATCTACCGGGGAAACTCCATTTGCTTTGGCTTATGGCATGGAGGCGGTCATACCTCTGGAAGTTGGCATGCCCACCCTAAGAAGTGAGAGTTTCGTGCCCGAACTGAATGCCGAGGCTATTGCCTTGGAGCTGGACCTAGTGGAAGAGCGTCGGGAGAAGGCCCTCATTCATGTGGCTGCATACCAACAAGAGCTCTCAAAGAAGTACAACAAGACGGTGCACCCCAGACCGTTCAAAGTTGGTGATTGGGTTTTGAGGAAAGTTATGGGCAACACCCTGGTGCCAGGTGAAGGCAAACTAGGGGCAAATTGGGAAGGACCTTACAAGATCACCGGTCTGGCGAGCAAGGGGGCTTACCACTTGGAGGATCTAGAGGGAAGAGCAATACCCCGGCCATGGAATGCCGCCAACCTGAAACTGTACTATTTCTAAGTTTTTGCTTTCTTTTCTTGTGCAAAGGAATTTTTTGGCTTGCACTTCAAAATGTAATTATTTTTGTCAATATATAGAAGTCATTTTGCTTTAGCACTTGGACTGTTGTTTTAATGTAAAAACCGAGATGATTTACTCCGATTGGAAGAGTTGGTGTTTTGTCCAACTTAGGATTCCTAACCGAGATGGTTTACTCCGGTTGGAAGGGTTGGTGTCTTGTCCAACTTAGGATTCCCAACCAAGATGGTTCACTCCGGCTGGAAGAGTTGGCGTTTTGTCCAACTTAGTATTCCCAATCGAGATGGTTTACTCCGGTTGGAAGAGTTGGTGTTTTGTCCAACTTAGGATTCCCAACCGAGATGGTTTACTCCGGTTGGAAGAGTTGGTGTTTTGTCCAACTTGGGAATCCCAACCGAGATGATTTATCCCGGTTGGAAGAGTTGGTGATTTGTTCAACTGCTATTCCCAACCGAGATGATTTACTCCGGTTGGAAGAGTTGGTGATTTGTTCAACTTTGTTATTACCAACCGAGATGGTTATTTCTGTTTAGGAAGTTGTTGTTTTGTTCTGCTTAAGTACTTCAACCGCTGAAGATGGAATTGATGACAACCGTGCAAACACTTGGCAAAATTAGAGTTTTTCATTGATAGAAAGTCAATACAAAAGGTGGGGACAGAGCCCGGTTACATCAGAAACGCAGAAAGCAAACATACAAAAAGAAAAGAAAACTAAACTGAGGGGGAGAGATTGGTAAACTCATCCTCGTCGGCCTCAAGGTTGATGGTTGGACTTTTGTCTTGGGCACCAGGCTCGTCATGGCCGGGCTGCTCCTGCACCTCGGCATCCTCTGCCTCTGCATCTGTCTCGGCGTCTCCCTCTTCAAGCCCTTCCTCGGCCTCAGCTTGCAACGCGCTGAAGACGTCGTTTGCGTAAGGCACGAGGTAGACCGGTAGGAACGCAGGAGGAGGATTGGCAAATACGTCGGTGTCAGAGCCCTGGCCGAGATGCTCGCAGGTGGATTTCCAGCCAGCTTTGAAGTAAATGTCTTGTGTTGCAAAGACTTGTTTTTTATAGCTCTCCTCGGCTTCGTTGAAGCCGGCGTTGTTAGCAGCCTGGCAGTCTTTCTTCCGCGACTTTTTGAGGGCGTTTAGCTCGGTCTGGAGCTCATCCTGTTTTTTCACGGCTGCATCCAGCCGACCGAGCAGTCTGTTGTTGTTTGCATTAGCCATCTCAAGTGAAGACTTTGCCCGGTCGAGCTCGGCTTGGAGGCTCTGGACTTGGCTGACTGTGTCATTGGCCTTTTGCCGAAGTCTATGGATGCGCTCCATTACCAGGTGTTGTTTCTGAATGGCCTGTGAGAGGGTGATTTATGATCTGGAGTTGGGCCGAGATATCGACCGATCAGGTTGAGGGCCCAGCAGTGCATTGGGCCGAGATGATCCACTGTTCGCCCAGAGAAGGGCAGCCAAAACTTGGGCCGGGCAGAGTTTGAACCGAGTGTGTGCCACCCCGGACCGTACAGAAATTGCTCGGCCAGAAAGTGACCGGTCAGACCAGGATGCTCGGTCCGAGGATGGTCGAAGCCAGACAGGCTGAGAGACCGGCGCCCGGAAAGGCACGGTCAGCCGAGGTAGTTGATTGACCGGCAGGAAGGCCAACCAAAGGAGGTGCCCGGGCTACGCTTTGCCGAGATGCCGCCTAGCCCGGTCATCCGCGTGTTTGTCCGGCTAGGCGCATGAGTATGAAGCATGACATGGCCGAGGAAGAGCAGCTCGGCTGCCAAGCTCCAGCTGCGAAGTCAGGCAGTTGAGGTTAGGTGGTGAATGACATGGTTTATGCTGACAGATGGGATAGCAGAGCCACGTGTCAGGAGACGACTGGGAGTGGATATGGGGGTCAGAAGGTATATAAGCATGTCTGCGCCCCCCATACGCAACACACGAACACATCTGTAAGGATTTCTTACACTCAAACACTCTCTCCCTTCTCTCTATCCATCCTAAGGTGTGTGCTAACTTGATCGTCGGAGGGTTTTTCCGGCCACACACCGCCGGGTAGCTCACAGTTACTTGCTCGCAGGTGATCGGACATCGACGGAGCTCGGAAGAAAGGAATACGGGCACGCTGAAATATTTGCTCCCCGTACAATTGGCGCCGTCTGTGGGAAATTCTCAGACAAAACCTTGTCTTCCAGGTTCATCTGATCGCCGTCCATGGCGAACAACGACGAGTTCCCGTTGTCCGCCATCGACGGAGCCACCCCGGAGTATACCCGAAGGAGAGAGGGACCTCCTGCCGTCCATCCAATGGCAGACTTGGGGACGCCCACTGGAGGACAGTCAGGAGACGCGCGGGATAAGCGCGGAAGGAGTCATGGGCGTTCACGGAGTCCGGACGGTCACCGGCGGAGAGACTCACACGCCAGGCGACTGGAGAGCAAGTTAAAGGACCAAGACGCTGTTATCAGGCGGATGGCGGCGGAGATGGAGGATCTTAAGCGGCATGTCAAAGGGAAAGGTGTAGCTGGAGTGGGAGACCACAGTGAGCGCACCCCGTCCCGCCGGTCAGGCGATCAGAGTCAGCGACGTACTCAGTCCATTTCCATCACCAGGAGTTACCAGGTTGGTGATTCCGACATGCATGCAGAAAAGTCTAGCGCGCAAGACAGTACCTACAAACCCTCACGTCCGGCGACGACGTCGAGGTACTCTTATTCTACTCATTCAGAGGGCCTACGGGCAGTGTTAAGGGAGCGGGCTCGCCGGCGCGAAGCTCAGAGAATACCAGCTTTCCAGCGGCTCTCCTACGGGGTTCATGCCAGCGAGGAGGTCGGAATGCCTCCACCCTGCCAAACAGTGCCAATATTTGAAGATACAGACCTGGCCAGACTGAGTGCCACCCCTTTTTCCCTGGAGATAGAAACAACGCCGCTTCCGGCAGGTTTCCACCAGCCTAAGTTCACGCTCTACGACGGCAAAACCGATCCTTATATGCATGTGAGCCATTTCCAACAGGTCATGGCCGGACATAGGCAAAATGACGGACTTATGTGCCTAATCTTCCCGTCCAGTTTAGGTGAGCTGGGCTTAAAGTGGTTTGAGAGGTTGCCGGAAGGGAGCATACAACGGTGGCATCAGTTGGCCGAAACGTTCGTTATGCGCTTTAAAACCAACACAAAAACACCAAAGGAAGTCGATCACTTGCTGAGTGTCAAGATGGAACCGTGCGACACACTGAAGGCATACAATTCAAGGTATTGGGAAACCTTCAACGAGATCCTAGATTGCCCGGTCAACCTTGCAATCACGCAATATAAGCGTGGTCTCCCGGTCGGACATAGACTGCGGGACTCGCTTACCATGCACCAACCGACCTCCATGGGCCAGCTCATGCAGCGCATCAATGAGCACATCCGAGTAGAGGATGATGCGTCAGCTTCTACCGTGAAGGCCACTCCGGTCGGAACAGACAAGAAGACAGCAGGCAAAGTGCACGCAGTTGGGCAAGAGTCCAGCCGCTCAAATGACCGAGCAGAGGAATCAGACCGAGGTACAAATCGTAAAAACCGGGGTAGAGGACGTCGGAATGACCGGGATGACTACCCCCGAGATGACGTTGAGGACGCAAACAGGAGAATGAAGGCAAGGACTGGCATAACCACGGTCTTCAAGATTCCAATCTATCGCATACTTAGCGAAATCCGAGACGAGGAGTATGTCCGGTTTCCTGCTAAGTTGGGCGATGGACAAAAGGGGTACAATCCGCGGTATCGTTGTACGTTTCACCGGGAGAGGGGCCACCGGACTGAGGATTGTTTGCCTTTGCGACAACATTTGGAAGAATTGGTTGCGGCCGGGCATCTGGACCTTTACATTGATGGCGACGTGAAACCAAATCAGGCTCCGGTCGATCCCAGGGGACAGGATGACCGAGATGCACCACCACAAGGAGTTATTAATGTCATCCACGGCATCGTGGAACCGGAGCGCGTTTGCGAGCTCCGGGGCATGATCAAGAAGGCAGAGCATATGAGGGAAGTTTTGTCAGTACAGCCTGCCATCAAAAGGGGGAAGACAGAGGAGAAAGATGTGATTAGTTTCACCTCAAGGGATTTAGAGCGTATCCAGACGCCGCACAACGATGCTCTTGTAGTAACATTACGCGTCAAAGAATTTGATGTTAGACGGATCTTGATCGATCAGGGAAGCTCGGTCGAGATCATGTATTATGATGCGTTCAAACAGCTCAAACTCCGTGAGACAGACTTGGCTCCGGCCACTTCGCCACTGGTTGGATTTAACTCGCAGCCGGAGTGGCCATTGGGAAAGATTATCCTGCCGGTCAAAGCGGGATCCGTGGTCAAGCAAGTGGAGTTTTGGGTGCTACAAGTGCCTTCAACGTACAACCTTATCCTTGGAAGAGGATGGCTTCACGCCATGCAAGCCGTAGCATCGACCTACCACCAGGTGATGAGATTCCCCTCGGCTATGGGGGCAATCGAGGAGATTTGGGGTGATCAGGTCATGTCCAAGCAGTGCTTCGTGGCGGTCAACGGGAGCCGGGCTGCCAAAGGATTCGTTCAAATGATCGAGGGACCGGAGGACCGGAGTGTCTTGGATGATGTTGGCACCAAAGCAGAAGACAAGGCTGTTGAAGAATTGGTTGAGGTGCGGATTGATGCCGAGCAGCCGGACAGATTCTTCTTGCTCGGTTCAAGTCTCTCGGCCATGGAGAGAACCGAGATGATTGAGTTTTTGATGGCGAACATCGAAGTCTTTGCATGGTCGCCCTACGACATGCCTGGTCTTGACCCAAGCTTTATCTGCCATCACCTCAATGTCTTCCCTGGAGCAAAGCCAGTCATCCAGCGAACAAGGAGATCGGCGCTGCATCACGCCGAGGTGGGGGCCAGAGGAGGTAAAGAACTTGCTTGAGGCGCGAGCAATACAGGAAGTGCACTACCCTCGGTGGATTTCCAACACGGTAGTGGTGCCCAAGAAAAATGGAAAGTGGCGAGTTTGTGTCGACTACAAGACAGTCAACCGAGCTTGTCCGAAAGATAGCTTCCCTTTGCCGCGCATTGACCAGCTAGTGGATTTGACGGCTGGACACAATCGGCTCATTTTCTTGGATGCGTACCGCGGCTATCACCAGATTGCCATGCATGAGCCTGACCAAGAGATCACCTCTTTCACGACTCCAAGGGGACTTTTCTGCTATCGAGTTATGCCCTTTGGTTTGAAAAACGCCGGGGCAACCTTTCAGAGGATGGTGACCAAAATGTTCGCTCCTTTGCTCGGCCGGACAATGGAGGCTTACATCGATGATATGGTGGTAAAGAGCCGACATGAGGCAAACCATTTGTCCGACTTAGCCGAGATGTTCGCCATTCTGAAGAAGCACAAGATGCGCTTGAACGCCTCGAAGTGTGCCTTTGGCGTGGGATCCGGGAAATTTTTGGGATTCTTAGTCACGAACCGAGGCATCGAAGCAGACCCTGCTCAGATCAGAGCCGTGCAAGAATTGAAACAACCCAGCTCGGCTAAGGACGTGCAACATCTGGCCGGGATGGCCGCCGCGCTTAATCGATTTATAAGCTGGTCATCAGATCGCTGCCGCCCTTTCTTTCAAGCATTGAAGTCAAAGTTCTCATGGGATGACGAATGTGACCGAGCTTTGGCCGAGCTCAAAGATTATTTGTCTTCTCCGCCGCTGTTGGTTACACCAGAGCCCGGTGAGGAACTCTACCTTTACCTTGCCGTCTCCCAGCACGCAGTAAGTGCGGTGTTAGTCCGGGCTGAAGGAATCAAGCACCTCCCAATCTTTTACGTAAGTAAGACCTTGCTGCCGGCTGAGACGAGGTACTTGCCGCTGGAAAAGCTTGCGTTGGCACTGATGATGGCTTCGAGGAAATTGGCACATTATTTTCACGCCCATACCATCGTCGTACTGACCGAGTTCCCCCTCAAGGCCTTGTTTGAGCGCGCAGACTTTTCAAGCCGAATATTAAAATGGGCGGTCGAGTTGGGACAGTTCGATGTGAAGTTCCAGCCGCGCACCGCAATCAAAGCCCAAACCTTGGCCGATTTTGTTGCCGAGTTCTCACCTGGCACTCATCCGGTATGCCCGGTCGACATTGCCGAGGCAGATGATGAGACGCCCACAATGCCAACCGAGGAACTACCAGCTGCAGAAGGTCGCGCCGCGGAGTTAGCGCGCACCATCGAAATTCCCTCAGTTTGCACGGTAATACCTCCCGGTGCTGCGATGACGGAGTTGTGTATCACCAACCCATCCACTCTGTCCGGTACCGCATCACTAAGGGGGGCAGGAATGGTTCCACACAGCTCAGAACTTGATGATTCGCCTACGGACTTGGGCATTCTGAACCAACTTGCTGAGTCCGGTGCCGAATCCTCAAGGGGGGGAGGAATGGTTCCAGGCAGCTCAGAACCTGCGGCCGGCTTCACACCACAACCTGGTGATTCGCCTACGGACTTGGGCATTACGGACCAACTTGCTGAGTCCGGTGTCGAATCACCAAGGGGTACTGAATTTGAACCGATCAACACCAAACTTGACACCGCACAGCCGAGCAGTTGTGATCCCATTGCCCTTCGCAACTCTCAGGACCCATCTGACTGCTGGAAGCTTTTTTTGGGGGACATGTGGAATCTTTTTGTTGATGGAGCGTCCAACCGTCATGGTGCCGGCCTAGGTATCGTTCTTATATCCCCGGACGGCCTAACCATTGAGCATTCTATCACACTCGGCTTCCCGGCGTCTAACAACGAGGCTGAGTACAAGGCGCTTCTTGCTGGGCTCAAGAGCGCAATTCAAATGAAGGCTGCCGAGCTTCTGGTATATAGTGATTCCCAGCTTGTGGTTAACCAAGTTTCAGGGATTTATGAAGCGAAGGACGACAGGATGGCGAAGTACCAAGCTCTGGTTAGGGACCATATCAAGCAGTTTGAGGCAATCAGAGTCCAGCGGATTGGCCAGGACGAAAACAGCCGGGCTGATGAACTCGCCGGCCTCGCTTCCATGGTAGATAGCACGTCTCCAAACCCCCTGTTGATTGACTTTCTTCCGCGGCCAAGCATTGAAAACGCCGGGCAGACGGATGTACTCTGCGCCGAGCTAGGTCCTTCATGGATGGACCCCTTGATCTTGTTCCTCAGAGACCGAACTCTTCCAGCAGACAAGAAAGAAGCACACAAAATCCGGGTGAAGTCAGAGCGGTTTTGGCTCTCTCCATCAGGCGCGTTGTATAAGAAGTCCTTCACCGGTCCGTATCTCAAGTGCGTGCACCCGAACAGTGTGGAGGCCTTCTTGTTTGAAATTCATGAAGGCATTTGTGGCAGCCACATCGGGGGCAGGTCCTTGGCCTACCGAGCTATTTCGCAGGGGTACTGGTGGCCGTGCATGCAGGCCGACGCGCAAAAATATGTCCGCAGGTGCGAGAAATGCCAGAAATTCGCCCATCAGATCCACCAGCCTGCCAGGGAACTTCTTCCCCTCACCAGTCCTTGGCCTTTCGCCATGTGGGGGCTAGATATAGTGGGACCATTGCCAACAGCACCGGGCAACCGGAAATTCTTCATCGCGGCCACAGATTACTTCACAAAGTGGGTTGAAGCTGAGCCCTTGGCAACCATCAAAGAGAAAGACGTGAAGCGATTTGTCTGGCAGAACGTTGTCACGCGGTTTCGCGTCCCCAAGATTTTGATCTCTGACAATGGCACCCAGTTTGACGGTCGCCTATTCAGAGGATTTTGTGAAGATCTGAAGATAGAATTCTACAACTCCACCCCGGCCTACCCGCAGTCCAATGGTCAAGCCGAAGCGTTGAACAAGACTATCCTGGATGGGTTGAAGAAACGGCTGGAAAAGGCCAAGGGAAAGTGGGCTGAGGAATTGCCCAGTGTACTTTGGGCATACCGAACAACCCCGCGACGTTCAACCGGAGAAACTCCATTTGCTTTGGCTTACGGCATGGAGGCGGTCATACCCTTGGAAGTTGAAATACCTACCCTCAGAACCGAGAGTTTTGAGCCCGAGCTAAATGCCGAGGCTATTGCCTTGGAGCTGGACCTAGCGGAAGAGCGCCGGGAGAAAGCCCTCATCCATGTGGCCGCCTACCAACAAGAGCTCTCCAAGAAGTATAACAAGACAGTGCACCCCAGACCGTTCAAAGTTGGAGATTGGGTTTTGAGGAAGATTATGGGCAACACCCTGGTGCCAGGAGAAGGCAAACTAGGGGCAAATTGGGAAGGACCCTACAAGATCACTGGTCTGGCTGGCAAGGGGGCTTACCACTTGGAGGATCTAGAGGGAAGAGCCATACCCCGGCCATGGAATGCGGCCAACTTGAAATTGTATTATTTTTAAGCTTTTTACTTTCCTCTTTTTGTAAAGAAATTTTTTGGCTGGCAAAGCGGAATGTAATTCTTTTTGTCAAATTATAGAAGTCATTTTGCTTTAGCACTTGGATTATTGTTTTAATGTTACAGACCGAGATGGTGTACTCCGGTTGGAAGAGTTGGTGTTTTGTCCAACTTAGGATTCCCAACCGAGATGGTGTACTCCGGTTGGAAGCGTTGGTGTTTTGTCCAACTTAGAATTCCCAACCGAGATGGTGTACTCCGGTTGGAAGAGTTGGTGTTTTGTCCAACTTAGAATTCCCAACCGAGATGGTGTACTCCGGTTGGAAGAGTTGGTGTTTTGTCCAACTTAGGATTCCCAACCGAGATGGTGTACTCCGGTTGGAAGAGTTGGTGTTTTGTCCAACTTAGAATTCCCAACCGAGATGGTGTACTCCGGTTGGAAGAGTTGGTGTTTTGTCCAACTTAGAATTCCCAACCGAGATGGTGTACTCCGGTTGGAAGAGTTGGTGTCTTGTCCAACTTTGGATTCCCAACCGAGATGATCTACTCCGGTTGGAAGTGTTGATTTGTTCGACTTAGTTACAGCCGAAGTGGCTACTTCGGTTCATGAATTTGTCTTGTTCTGTTGAAGTGCTTAGACCGTGTTATGTATTCCGGTTCGATGAGTTATACTGAGATGTTTTGCTGAAGACAGAACTGATTACAACCGTGCATACACTTGCAAAAATTTGAATTTTCATTGATAAGAAATTCATTACAAACGGAGGGGACAGAGCCCGGTTACATCAAAAGAGTTGATAGCAAAAATACAAAAACAAGGTAAAAGCAACCTAAACTAAGGGGGAAAGATTGGTGAACGCATCCTCGGCAGCATCAGCATCAAGGTCAATAGCTTGGCTTGCTTCTTGGGCGCCGGGCTCATCGTTGCCGGGCTGCTCAGGCACCTCGGCCTCTTCTTCCTCAGAATCTGTCTCCCCGTCCCCGTCTTCAAGTCCCTCCTCGGCCTCAGCCTGTAAAGCGCTGAAAACATCGTTTGCATATGGCACAAGGTAGACCGGTAGAGAAGCTGGAGGAGGGTTGGCAAATACGTCGGTGTCAGAACTTTGGCCGAGGTGTTCGCAGGCGGACTTCCAACCGGCCTTAAAGTAGATGTCTTGGGTTGCAAAGACCTGCTTTTTGTAGCTTTCCTCGGCCTCGTTGAAGCCAGCAGTGTTTGCAGCCCGGCAAGCTTTTTTCTTCGACTTCTTCAGAGCGTCCACCTCGGCTTGGAGCTCATCTCGTTTTTTCTCGGCTGCATCCA
Source organism: Camellia sinensis (assembly GCF_055761805.1). Taxonomy (NCBI): domain Eukaryota; kingdom Viridiplantae; phylum Streptophyta; class Magnoliopsida; order Ericales; family Theaceae; genus Camellia; species Camellia sinensis. Next base: position 168,239,216 of record NC_138970.1, read on the forward strand.
GCTGGCCGAGCAGTCTGTTGTTATCATTGTTGGCCATCTCGAGAGAGGCTTTAGCCCGGCCGAGCTCGGCTTGAAGGCTTTCAACCTGGCTGGCAGTATCGTTGGCTTTCTGCCTAAGCCGGTGGATGCGCTCCAAAACCAAGTGTTGTTTTTGAATGGCCTGCACGAAGAAGCAAAGTTGATCAGAAAGGAGACCGAGCACAAAGGAAACCGAACAAACACTTATGAAATTTTTCAAAGCAATATCCACTTACCCTGGCCATGGACTTGATTGAGGATTTCACCAGCCGGGTGTCAGGGACGTGGTCGCTACCGACCACGTCGCCCGGTAGGAGAAATGCTTTGGAGAGATCAAAGGCAAGCAAATGTTCTTTGTCAGCCTTGATTGAAGCCGTCGCCGGGATGTCCTGTCCCCGGTGCTTCAGCTGAGGACGCCAAGCGGGCACGGGAGCAGGAGTTTCAGCTGGATGTTCGGTTGTCAGCTCGGCGACGAGCTCGGCGGAGGGATCTGCCCTTGGTCTTTTTCCAGCCCGGCGCGCTTCTCTGGCTGATTGCCCGGCAGCTGGAGCTGGGGACGCAAGGGCGACCACAGCGCTGCTGGATTGGCCGGCGGCTGGCGACCGGGTTACAACGCTCGGTATCTCGGCTGAGGTAGCGGTCAGAAGGTTTTTGATTCTGCTGCGCTTTGCCATCTCTTGCTCCTCGGTCAGTCGGATTAGCGGGACGTCGGGTAGGGTTGGATCTGGAGGTGGCGAAGGAGCTCTGAGGAAGTCGGTTACTCTACTCCGGCGCGGGGCAGAGTACCTGTACGTCGGGGTATAGCCGAGTAAATCGTTGCAATCCCGGTGGCGGTACCTAAGCACGGCCCGAATTGCTTCGACGTTGGGGAACTGGTAGTTGGCTTGCAAGGCTTGGATAGCTGCAAAAGAAACAGGGAAACCGGTTAGTTAAACTAAAGAATTAAGTTCACCGAGCAAGTTTGAGTGGCTTACATGAAGAACCGAAGTCCTTGCTTATGCGCCAGCCCGGTACCTCGGCTGTTTCGTAATTGCCGGACACCCAGAAAAAATCATCGTCGTGCATATCTTTATCTGGGGTGCCGGTTATGATTTTTTCCTTGCCCGGTCTTATTTTCAAGTAGTAAGCTAGGCCGTCACCGGTGTGGCCCATTGTGTATTGCCTCAATATCTCGGCTAGGCCTAAGTTGGTGCCTAGCCGTTTGTTCAATTCGTGAACGCCGTTGATTATTCTATAAGTGTTGGTGGACACCTGTGTGGGTGCCAGCCCGGTGCGGCGGAGGAACTCGGTTATAAGAGGGTTGAGCGGGAAACGAAGGCCCCCTTCGACAATAGATAGCACGGTGAAGGGGCATTCCTCCCTACCCCAAGACGACGTACTCCTCTCTGAAAGCGGCGAGCGCGGCCGGAGTATCCACTAGGAAGCGGAATTTCCCCATTTTTGGCCGGCTTAGTGTATCCCGGCTGAGGGGTTTGGCTCTGGGTATTGGATGTTGCCCGGTCCTGAGAGCCTCAGGAATGACAGTGGTCCCCTTGGACTCTGCAGGAAAAGGATGGCAAGTGTTAAGTGTTAGCGCGGTCACGTGAAAGGTGCTGAATTTTAGCTCGGTCATTAAGGGCGCCAAACCACCTCGGTTGTCTATTCTATCTAAGGAGCCCGGTCGCCCAAGCGGACCAGATGTTAGCCCGGTTGAACGGCCAAGTCCTTTTGTTAACTCGGTTTTCGCTGGGGTTGAAACAAACATGTTGTTTGCCCGGTTTGGTTGGTTTTTTGGATCAAAAGAAGGCTCAGAGCCCGGTTCACCCCAGTTCATCAGTGTTCTTTAGAAATATGAAGAACACCAAGAACAGAGGAAGGTTTTAATACAGATTCTACGACCTATGCCCTAATAGCTATGTTTTTGTACCCTAAGGTGTGTAATATGAAGGAACATAACAACGAAATGAGGGTGGAATGACTTACCAGTGAAGAGTAGGACCTAATCCTTCAAGCACGAAGAATGGCAGCGAGTCTGGATGAGGATGCAAGAGCTCTGGGATCGAATGTCGAAATGGCAGTAGGAGGATTTGGAGTTCGAGCAGGGCATGTATGTATAAGCAAAGAAAACCGCCCAAATTCAAATTCTGGCAAAAACGGCGGGTTGGCTGCCCGATGACCAATGGCAGACCGCCACGTGTCCCCATTTATGGCTTTGACAGGACTGAAGCGACGGGTTGAAAAGACGAAGAGCCAACCGAGCTACTTTCAACGAGAATAGGTCAGCCGAGGAATATAACCGGTCAAATCTGCGGACAATTACGTCAACTAGCTCGGTCGAGGCTTGGCATCTTGACGACCGGAGAAACGTTGTCTCGGTCGAGGTGAGTAATCCCAGTCACGCTTCCGCGGACGGAATTAAGGGGCAATTGAGAGGGTGATTTATGATCTGGAGTTGGGCCGAGATATCGACCGATCAGGTTGAGGGCCCAACAGTGCATTGGGCCGAGATGATCCACTGTTCGCCCAGAGAAGGGCAGCCAAAACTTGGACCGGGCAGAGTTTGAACCGAGTGTGTGCCACCCCGGACCGTACAGAAATTGATCGGCCAGGAAGTGACCGGTCAGACCAGGATGCTCGGTCCGAGGATGGTCGAAGCCAGACAGGCTGAGAGACCGGCGCCCGGAAAGGCGCGGTCAGTCGAGGTAGTTGATTGACCGGCAGGAAGGCCAACCAAAGGAGGTGCCCGGGCTACGCTTTGCCGAGATGCCGCCTAGCCCGGTCATCCGCGTGTTTGTCCGGCTAGGCGCATGAGTATGAAGCATGACATGGCCGAGGAAGAGCAGCTCGGCTGCCGAGCTCCAGCTACAAAGTCAGGCAGTTGAGGTTAGGTGGTGAATGGCATGGTTTATGCTGACAGATGGGATAGCAGAGCCACGTGTCAGGAGACGACTGGGAGTGGATATGGGGTCAGAAGGTATATAAGCATGTCTGCGCCCCCCATACGCAACACACGAACACATCTGTAAGGATTTCTTACACTCAAACACTCTCTCCCTTCTCTCTATCCATCCTAAGGTGTGTGCTAACTTGACCGTCGGAGGGTTTTTCCGGCCACACACCGCCGGGTAGCTCACCATTACTTGCTCGCAGGTGATCGGACATCGACGGAGCTCGGAAGAAAGGAATACGGGCACGCTGAAATATTTGCTCCCCGTACAGCCTGCAAGAAGCAAAGTTGATTAGAGAAGGAACCGGGCAAACACTTGTGAAAATTTAAGAGGCACATTGACTGACCCTAGCCATAGACTTCACTGATGATTTTATCAACCGAGTGTCAGGGACGTGATCGCTGCCAATCACGTCGCTCGGTAGAAGAAGAGCTTTGGTAAGATCGAAGGCGAGCAAATGCTCTTTATCGCCCTTGATCGAAGCCGTGGCCGGGATGTCTTGACCCCGGTGCTTCAGCTGCGACCGCCATGCTGGGATGGGGCTGACCGTTTCGACAGGTTGCTCGGTTGTCAGTTCGGCGACGAGCTCGGCAGAGGGATCTGCCCGTGGTCTTTTGCCAGCCCGGCGTGTTTCTTTGCTAGACTGCCCGGCGGCTGGAGAAGCTAAGGCGACCACGGCGGCACCTGATTGACCGGTAGCCGGGGAGCGGGCGACGACGCTCGGTATCTCGGCCGAGGTTGCAGTGAGAAGGTTTTTTATTTTACTTCTTTTGGCTCTTTCTTGTTCGTCTGTCAACCGGATTAAGGGGACGTCAGGAAGGGTAAGATCTGGAGGTGGCGATGGAGCACGGAGGAAGTCTGTTACTTTACTCCGGCGCGGAGCAGAGTACCTGTAGGTTGGGGTGTAACCGAGCAGTTCGTTGCAGTCTCGGTGACGATGGCAGAGCACGGTCCGTATTGCCTCTACGTTGGGAAATTGATAGTTGGCCTGCAAGGCTTGGATTGCTGCAAAGGAAACAGGAAAACCGGTTAATTACAGAATAAAGAAGTAAGCTGACCGAGCAAGTCTGAGCGGCTTACATGAGGAACCGAAGTCCTTGCTTATAAACCAGCCCGGTACCTCGGCTGTTTCGTAATTGCCCGACACCCAGAAAAAATCATCGTCGTGCAAATCTTTATCCAGGGTGCCGCTTACAATTTTCTCCTTGCCCGGTTTGATTTTCAAGTAATAGGCTAGGCCGTCACCGGTGTGACCCATCGTATATTGCCTCAATATCTCGGCTAGACCTAAATTGGTGCCTAGCCGATTGTTCAGTTCATGGACACCATTGATAATTCGATAAGTGTTGGTGGACACTTGTGTGGGTGCCAGCCCGGTGTGGCGGAGGAACTCGGTGATAAGTGGGTTCAGTGGGAAGCGGAGGCCTCCTTCGACGATCGACAGCACGGTGAAGGGGCATTGTTCTGTTCTACCCCAAGGCGTGGTCTCTTCTTCTGCGAGCTCCAGGTGGACATCGGCCGGGATGCCGTACTCCTCCCTGAACACAACCAGCGCGGCCGGAGTATCCACTAAGAAGCAGAATTTCCCATTTGTGGCCAGACTAGGGTAGCTCGGCTGAGGGGTTTGGCACTGTGATAATTGGTTGTTGCTCGGCCCTGAGAGCCTCAGAAATGGACAGTGGTCCCCTTGGACTCTGCAGGAAAATGATGGCAAGTGTAAGTGTGAGCGCGGTCGTGCGAAGGGAGCTGGACTTTAGCTCGGTCATTAAGAGTGCCAAACCACCTCGGTCATCTAAGTTAACTAAGGAGCTTAGTCGCCCAAGCAGACCAGATGTTAACCCGGTTGAGCAACCAATTCCCTTCGTTATCTCGGTTTTTGCTGGGGTTGAGACAAACATGTTATTTGCTCGGTTAGGTTGGCTTTTTGGATCAAATGAAGACCAGGAGCCCGGTCCGCCCTAGTTCTTCAGTGTTCTTCAGGAAAAATGAAGAACACCAAGAACAGTGGGAGGTTTGGGACGGTTTCTATGGCCTATGCCCTAAGAACTAAGTTTTAGTGCCCTAATGTGTGAAATATTAAAGAAGATAGCAACAAAAGAGGGATTGAAGGTCTTACCAGTGAGGGGTAATTACTTTTCCTTCGAGCACAAACGCAAAGAATGGCAAGCGGGGCTTGGAGGAAGATGCTAGAGCTCTGGCGAGTCGGATTGCAGAAAAACAGTAGGAGGAAAATGAGGACGAAGGGTCTTATGTGTATAGACAAAAGAGACCGCCCAAATTCAAATTCTGGCAAAACGGCGGGTTGGCTGCTCGAGAACCAATGGCAGCCCGCCACGTGTCCCCATTTATGGCGACGTCAGAACTGAAAAGACAGGTTGAAGAGTCGAAGAGCCAACCGGGCTACTTTCAAAGAAGAGGGTGCCAGCCGAGGAGTATAACCGGGCAAGTTTACGGACAGTAATGTTAACTAGCCCGGTCGCCCGGCATTTTGAAGACCGAAGAAATGTTACCCCGGTCGAAATATAGGTAATCCCAGTCACGCTCACGCAGACGGAATTAAGGGGCAATTGAGAGGGAGATTTATGATCTGGAATTAGGCCGAGGCAACGGCCGAGCAGGTTGAGAGCCTAATGGTGCATGGGGCCGAGATGACCGGCGATCCGCCCGGAGACGGGCTGCCAGGATTTGGGCCGGGCAGGAGTTGGACCAAGTATGTGCCGCCCCAGACCGTAAAGAAGCTGCTCGGCAAGGCAGTGCTCGGTTGGAACAAGCTGCTTGATCAGGCGATGGTGGAGCCAGTCAAGCTGAGTGACCGGCGCCCGGAAAGGCATGGTTAGCTAAGGTAATCGTTTGATCGGCAGGAAGGCCAACCACAAGAGGTGCCCTGGGCTAGGCTTTGCCGAGATGCCGCCTAGCCCGGTCCTCCTTGGGCTTAGCCAGTGAAGTGCTTGGGTATGAAGCATAGCACGGCCGTGGATAGAGAAGCTCGGCTGCCGAGCTCCAACTGAGAAGGCAGGCAGTTGAGATTAGGTGATGTTCAGCAAGGTTTATGCTGACAGATGGGATAGCGGAGCCACGTGTCAGGAGATGACTGGGAGTGGATATGGGGCGCAGAGGGTATATAAGCATGTCTGCGCCCCCCATACAAAAAGGACGAACATTCTGTAAGGAATTCCTACACTCCAACACTCTTCTCTCTCTCTCTTTATCCTAAGGTGTGTGCTAACTTGACCGTCGGAGGGGTTTTCCGGCCACACACCGCCGGGTAGCTCACCGTTACTTGCTCGCAAGTGATCGGACAGAAATGGAGCTCGGAATAAAGGAGTACGGGCTTGCCGGAATATTTGCTCCCCGTACACGTATAATTATGGATTAATAGTTAATCACGGGTCGGGATTGTTACAACAAACTTCAAACATGAGGCCCTCATACATAAAAAACAACGCTTAATCAATACAGATTAATGTATATTTGGAAGGAGAAAGATTGAAAGGCCTCATACATATTAAAAACAAATAAAATTTATCAATAAATTGGATAGTATCCATAAGTATGAATAAATCATTATAAAAACTCAAAAAGAAGACAAAAATATGATCTTGTTACTTTACAACAACAACAACAACAACAACAAAAAAATTCTAATTATTTGCTTTATAGTTTGACTAAATCCAATTTACAAGCAATAAAACAAAAACATCATGAAATTTTAAAACTATAATACCAAAAGAAAAATTAAACCAACTATAGCAAAATATCACTTAAATATTACTCTTTTTTGTATTTTTAATTGTAAAATTACTATTTGAACTTGCATAATCTAACTTCTTTATCATTTTTTTTTAATAGATAGCATAACTAATCTTATTAATCTTTCAAAAGTCTTAACATTGAAAAGTTTATTTCTCTAGAGGTATGGACAATGTTCTATAACAATCTATGCATTTGACAATTAATTATTCATTAATAATTTTTTTTGAACGGCAAATATTCATTAATAATTGACTGTTAATGCTTTGAAAATCAGATCGGTGAGCGAGCCAAAAAAGGAACCGGGTAGACGGGTCACCGGTTAAACTGTCGAGTCAAAGCAAATGTTGAATTGTGATGTCATAATTAATATTATATAATTAAAAAAATATAATTATAAATTATAAATAAATAAAAAAATATATAAATACTCAAATACAAATAAAAATTGTTGCATAGTATTTATTAATAATATTTAATAAAATCATAACTGATAAGAAAAAGTCACTTATTTTAAAAAAATTAATTTTTTTTTAATATTCCTTCCAAACAAAATTGATTGAATGCTAGATTTAATTTTGGAGGGAAATAAAATTTTCAACTCTCCCTCCAGTCAATATGATTCAAATAATTTGATTGAATCCCACATAGAATTTTGTAGATTCTTTTTGAAAAATCTTTTAGTATAAATAGCAATAAACTTTCATAATCTACTCAAACTTTCAATGAGACTCCTCCTTATGAGAGGAAGCTCTAGAAGTAAAAATTTTTAGTCAAATTTTTTTTAAAAATATATATATATATATATATATATATATGTAAGACAGAAAGAAAAGAAGAAAAAAAAAATTAAAGATAGAATTTAAAAATAAAAATAAAAATAAAAATAAAAATAAAAAAAATGGGTCGACCCTCAAAACTAGGTTTGGGTTGCCGGTTCAATCGCTGGGTTTGTCGGTTTTTCAATTTTATACCGATTTTACCCTTAGTCCGGGTTTAGAAGGTTTTCCGGACCAGAACAAAGTCCAATTCCTGGTCCGACTAGTCGGTCCGGTCCGTATTTCTAAACAATGTACCAACACAAATGTTTATTTAAAAAATTATTTTGAAATTATTAATAAAATAAAAATTAAAATTATTTAAGAACGTACTTTTAAACAAACTTTCCCCAAAGCAGCGTCACCCCGACCTTTTTATCTCCTCCAGCTGCCACCAGCATCTTCACAGCCACCATGTTGGCTCCATCCACTACCCACATGGTAATGAGCCCACCATTCACATAGTGTAGGTAGCACCATGTTGTAAAAGAAGGTGGTGGAGGGCTACACCAACTCACTAAAGGAAGATAGTCAGGGTGGCACTACCTTGGCCAATTATGGCTAGCACTTCACCTACTTCTCCTCTCTTGGTTATAAATTGAGATGAGTGAGGAGAGGTTTGAATCATCAGAAATTGGAGAGTGAGAGCTGTGAGTTGAGTGAGTTTCATCTCCTCCTCTGTAATTGTATTTTGGCTCCATTTTAGTGATAATTCTCATTTCTGTCCGTGGATGTAGGCATTGGGCCGAACCACGTAAATATTGTGTTCTCTGTGTGTGTGAGATAATTCTCTGGGTGTCATTGATCCTAACAAGTGGTATCAGAGCCTCGTTGGTGGCGTTTCGGAACAAAAACAGCGTGTTGTTCGAAACCGCCCAGAAATCGTATTGCTCGAAATCAGTTTTTGAGCATACTAGGAGCAAGGGCTCGACGAGAGGAGTCCAGAAATATAAAGCAGACACCCAACGGAGGCTGGACGCACCCTCACGCGCCCCTGGAAGTTGGCGCGTGAATCCCAGTCGTGACACGCGCCTCCACGCGCCGTTCAGGCACCCGGCGCGTGATCCCAGTCTCACCCACGCGCTCCACGCGCGGACAGAGGAAGACGACGCGTGATTGCACGGAGTTCCCTCAACTACAGCAGTTGCAGTGCATTCCTCTAACGATGAAGAGGTGATGCTTACAATCTCGTCAGAGTTGGAAACACCCGGCTGGATTTTGGATTCAGGGTGTACGTTCCACATATGTGCGGATAGGAAGCTTTTCTCCACTTACCGAAGAGTCAGCGGTAGCATTATCCGGATGGCCAACAACACAGTGAACAGAGTTGTCGGCATAGGGACAGTGCGATTCCTTACTAAGGATGGAAGAAAAGTAATTTTATCTGAGGTCCGACATGGGCCAGGAGTACGGAGGAATCTAATCTCCCTGAGTATGCTAGATCTAAAAGGAAATTGTTTCTCATCTAGTGGCGGGGTTCTTCATGTACACAGAGGTGATAAAGAATTGTTGCAAGGCAAATTGTGCAACAAATTGTACAGACTGGAAGGAGAAGTTTTGACAAAGATGAGTGTTGTCAAATGCCAGTCGAAGGGTACAAAGAGAGAACATACGCAACCAAAGCGTATGATTGAGCAAGGCTTTCATCAGGAATGGCGAAAACGGTACACGGGAACGCAAGGAGGCAGTTCAAAGGTGCACAGAGCTGAGCCAGTGAAGCCAATCTTGAAGAAAGTTCAGAGCAAAGAAACCAAGTCTGTAGAGACTATGCCAGTGAAGAAGAGAGTTTCTTTTGCTTCCGTGTTAGAGACATTTTGCAACCTCTCAAAAGATGCATGGAAAGGAGGGATGCAATCTCGAGTCGCAAAGTGAGCGTTGCAATGCACTCCAATAAGGGGGTGCGAGCACTATGCACGGAGTTGCATAGTGATAACTTGTACAGACCGATGGAAGTTGTCTTGGCAGAAGGGCTAACTGTCAAACATCAGTACGGACGTACAAGTGAGACTGAACCGAACATCAGGGATTGCAGCACAGACAACGGGCGTATGAGATCGCTGGGAAGTTGTTCTAAAGTGCAGAAAGCAAAGGCTGGTTGTTCAGAAATAAGCTCTGAGTAAGGAAAATTGAGGATGTTGATGTGTCACACTCTGAAGTTTTCTAGTTGCTCCCGTGTTCATCATGCAAGGAGTTGCACGGTAATGCAAGGGTATCCCGAGCAGGGGGTACAGGGCATCCAATCAGGGGGAGCTGTGTCTTGGCAGTCCAAGCTGAGAAGTCAGTTGTCCATGTGGGCGTGGAGGGGGAGAATTGTTGGCTCCATCCACTACCCACATGGTAATGAGCCCACTATTCACATAGTATAGGTAGCACCATGTTGTAAAAGAAGGTGGTGGAGGACTACACCAACTCACTAAAGGAAGATAGTCAGGGTGGCACTACCTTGGCCAATTATGGCTAGCACTTCACCTACTCCTCCTTTCTTGGTTATAAATTGAGATGAGTGAGGAGAGGTTTGAATCATCAGAAATTGGAGAGTGAGAGCTGTGAGTTGAGTGAGTTTCATCTCCTCCTCTGTAATTGTATTTTTGCTCCATTTTAGTGATAATTCTCATTTCTGTCCGTGGATGTAGGCATTGGGCCGAACCACGTAAATATTGTGTTCTCTGTGTGTGTGAGATAATTCTCTGGGTGTCTTTGATCCTAACAAGCTACACCACCACTTCTCTCTCCCCCCATTGCACAACACCTCCCTCGATTGATACATCATCCAAACCCACATTCGATCGAGAAATCCATAGCTTGCAAGTTCCAACCCACCTTCGACTGAGCCACCCCAACCTTTCTCTCACCCCCTACACAGTGTTTCTTCTTCTGAGAGAGGTAGAGAGAGCAAAGAAAGGCTGGGAAAAAAATATGAGGTGGGTGGGGGGTTAGGTACCGGTTGGGTCGGGTTGGGTCGGGTTGGGTCACCTTTTTGTTTGGAAATTGGAATAGTGTTTCAAAGGGTAACATAAGAATTTAATTTATTTTGAGATTAATTACACTAAGCTGTTTTGGATCTTTCAAATGAGTCATTTTGTTTTTCCAATTTTTTAAATTTATTTTTAGTGACTTTTTTTTAAAAAAACTTTTCGATCAATCTTATACAGGCAAATCAAAAAAGTAATTATTTTAAAAAAATTTAAAGGAAAAAAAGTCAGAATAAGCTTAAAAAATCCACTATTTTTTACTTCTTTTTGTATTTTCTAAAACTTTTTTAATTAGTCCCGTTAAGTAGAATCTCCTAAAACTTTTTAAAAAAATCACTGATGACGAAAATAAGCCAACAAAAAATCTACTTGTTTGGAAAGGACTAAAATGACTAAATAAGTACCAAAAGACAAAATAAGTTAATTTAATCAATAAAGTAAAATATCACATTTAAATTATAATCATTTCAGTCAGTCTTAGCCAAAAGGTCAAGTTAAATTAGATCTTTCCAAACGAGAAAAGCAAACTCCAACGAAACATCAGTAAAATGCCTTAACTATCGACGAATATCATGTTACCCCATCTATGAAATCATACATACCAATTGATCAATTATAAAAATTCTTACAAATGTTCCATTTTGAAGGTGGTTTAAATATGGTAAAAAAAAGGTTAAATTCTTTCCAGTTGGGATATTCAACTACACTGTCTAGCTCGGCCCACTGTAAGCTCATTTTGAATCTGTCTCGATAATTTAAATTGTTCATTTTGTAGAGTTTTTCGAAGAGATCATGCATACTAGAAATCAAGTCAATTAGATATATATGTTTAAAAAGGTAAGTTAATATTTACTAATAAATGAGGAGATATTGGTATAATTTGCCCTACATATATATTTTTTCTAATGTTATGGTTAATGGTGACTTAACCATGTGGGTGAAATTGTTATGCAATTGTATAATGAATAGAACACTGTGTAATTATTCTATAATAATAGATCTTACTGTATTTATGTCAATTATCAGGGAAGATTTGTGTAATTTGTTCTTTAATTTATGCTCAATGAGGCAAAGGACAAACAGAAAACAATAAACTGAATTATTCATTTATGTTGTTTATGCATATTGTTTGGATCTTAGTATGACCTGATCAAACAAGAAATTTAGATTCAATGCATTAATTATATGGTGCACACATCTGTACCTAAGGACTATACATTTATATATTCATAAACACACAATTCATAATAATTTTGAAGCTTTGTTACTTTTTTTTTTTTTTTTAAGAATGTGTTGCTAGTTGTTCCAATAATAATTTTAAAATTTAACTCAATTTTTTTATTCATTAAATTGTCAATAATATATATTAAAATAAAATTACATTTTTTTGCACCTATCACTAATACATATACATATACATTATATTATAAATGATACACAATGTACACTTTATATATTTATATTTGATTTGAATTTCGTATGAACTTAAAGACAAGCACGAAAGTTGAAATATTTAAACTATTAATTTCCTAATGATATAGGAGTTTGTAACCAAGGGAGCTCTATTGGTTAATCTTACTACCTTCAAATTTAATAAATTCATATTTTCACTTAACACCTTCACCATACTCACGAATCAATTATGAGGTAAATTACACTGATTACTTATGAAGTTTTAAAAAAGACAATAAATTCCACAACTTTAGCAGAGGTACTTTATCCATTAGGCAATTTAGCCTGTCAGTTAAGGCCACTAAGAAAATCTTTAAAAATTATTATTGTCAAAAGATTAAAATTTTCAAAGACGTAATAAAATAAGGCTTCACTTTTATACTTAATCTAAGATATGAAAAAACAGAACCGCTATGTAGCTCGAAAAAAGTTTCCCTGAATCGCCCGAATTTGAAAAAAGTGAGTTTTGAAAAGGTGAGTTTTGAATGTTTGGCTCAGTTGCAACAACATTGGTCATGTGACACCACGCGCGAGAAATAGAAGAAAAGAGAGGAGAGGAGAGAGAGAGGAACCAGTTAAAGAAAAATAGGCGAGAGCGACCACCGCCGAGGTTGACCGGTGTTGACACTACCAACCTGGGTGACCATCGATGACCAACGAAAAACTCTGCCCACCGTCAGTGCTGTTCGTCGACCAACGAAATACCACATCGACGTGAATCTGGATTACGCATTGTACTCACCTGAATCTGCTGGTCCGTCAATCTGTCAATGTTGCTTAATCACCTGAATCTGCTGGTGTGTTTTTTTGTTTTTTTTCTTCTTATAAATTTATATTTTTTTGTTAGAAGAATGGTTACTCACCTGAATCTGAATTTGATCTGGTCCGTCAATTTGGTGCGAAATACCACTCTGTCAATAATTCACTTCACCTAAATCTGAATCTGGTCCTTCAATTTATAATTTTTTTTGTTTTTACTCACATGAATCTGAATATGGGTGATTAGAAGAATGGTTATCCATGTTTGGGTCTATGTGGGTAGATGATTTCAATTAAAAAATATGTTTGGGGGTCTATGTTTGATCTTGTTGAAGTGAAATCTATATTTGGGGTCGATATTTTACAGGGGATTAGAAGACCATATTAAGGAATGCAGACCATATTTGTTGTATAGCTTGGCTCACTTATCTTGAATGGAATTTCCAATTTTTTCATCAGTTATGTTTTCTAGACTTCTATGCACAGCACTTCGCAATACTCAAAGTAAAATTGCTATGTGTGTGATGTATAGCATATAATTATTCTGCTATGTGTGATGTATATGTGTGTTTTCAACTTGTGATGTACTCACTGAATCTGTGATGTGTCTAAATCTATAGATGGTTCAACTTGTGATGTACTCACTGAATATGTGATGTCTCTAAGTGGTGTTTAACATCCACTTTAACCTTATTTATGTGAATATGTGAATCTTTGAATCTGTGATGTCTGAATCTGAATCTAAGTGGTGTTTAACATCACTGAATCTGAATCTGTGAATCTGTGATGTCTCTAACCTTATTTATGAGTTGTTGTGCATTTCATTCTGCTGATTTTATACAAATTACAGTAGAGTGTTTCACATAATGGATATTGATTCAAACAATCCTACATTGAGTGGGGGTGAGGAAGTTGAGGAAGCAGAGAACAATCCTTCATTAAATGAGAGTGGTGAAACTGAAGAACCTAAGAAAGGGATGTGTTTTACCTCAAAGCAAGAAGTGCCTGAGTTTTATGCAAAATATGCTAAAAACCTTGGATTTGCTATAGCTTACAGAACATAGAATGTTAGAGCAGATGGAAAGGTGAAATACTTTGGAATTGAATGTACTCGGGCGCAGAACAGGACAAAAAGATCAGAAGTAAACCCTCTTAAACCATCTTTGTCATCAAAAAATTGATTGTAAAGCTAAGGTAAGAGCGACTTTACAACCGGATGAAAGATATAAGTTAACTGCAGTTGTGCTTGAGCATACGCATGATTCTATTCCTAGCGACTCACGCCATTTTCCAATGAATAAGAGGATTCGTACTCCTATGAAGAGAAGATTAGAAATAAACGATGAAACAGGAATAGGGGTGTCTAGGAATTTTCATTCTATAGTTGTTGAAGAGGGGGGATATGAGGCATTAACATTTGATGAACGAGATGCAAGGAACCACATTGAAAATGCTAGAATCAGTTGCATTTTGTTTTCATAGAATGCAACAAGAAAATTCAAACTTCTATTCGGCCATTGACTTTGATGTAGATGGTTGCATACGAAACTTGTTTTGGGCGGATGCAAGGAGTAGGGCAGCTTATAAAGCATTTGGGGATGTTGTCTCATTTGACACCACCTATCTCACAAACAAGTATGATATGCCGTTTGCTCCATTTGTAGGAGTTAATTGCCATGGACAGTCAATCTTGTTTGGTTGTGGGCTATTATCTAATGAGAACACGGACACATTTGTTTGGCTATTCAAAGAATGGTTAAATTGTATGTCAGCCACTCCTCCAAAAGCTATTATAACTGACCAGTGCAGAGCTATGCAAAATGCCATTCAAATTGTCTTCCCACAGGCTCGACATTGTTGGTGTTTATGGCATGTAATGAAGAAAATTCGCGAGAAATTGAGAGGATATTCCCAATATGAAGCCATCAAATTCGCTTTACAAAATGCAGTCTATGATTCTTTCAGAAAAGATGAATTTGATGAGAAATGGCAAACGATGATTGAAAAGTTTAGCCTCCATGACGACGAGTGGCTGGGGGTATTATATGGTGAGCAATATAGGTGGATTCCTGCCTATGTGAAAGATATATTTTGGGCTGGCATGTCAACTACACAGTGAAGTGAGAGCATGGATGCATTTTTTGATGGCTATGTAAACTCAAAGACTACTTTAAAGCAATTTGTTGAACAGTACGCCAATGCATTGAAAAGTAAGGTGGAGAAGGAAACCAAAGCAGACTTCAAGTCTCGAAACAAATTATATGATTGTTTAACGGTGTATGAGTTTGAGAAGCAATTTCGTGCAGCCTACACAAATGCGAAATTTAAAGAAGTTCAAGTAGAATTGGAGCGACTACTGTATTGTCATGAGACTCTTGTGAAGGAAGAGGGATCCATTTGTACTTATCCTGTCAAGGAAGCGGTGCTTGTGAGTGAGAAAATGATGGAAGTTGAATTTCTTGTTTACTTTAATTCAACTGAATTTGAAATGCAATGTGTGTGTTGGTGGTTTGAGTTTAGGGGGATCATGTGTGCCCATTCCCTTAGTGTGCTCATTAAGAGGTGCACATATGAGGTTCCATATAAGTACATTATGCCGAGATGGAGAAAAGATTTAGAAAGAGGGTACACATGTATTCCAACGACATACACGAAATCCGGGGCTATCCTCAATGCAAAGGTACATGATAACTACAACAAGACATTGGATGAAATTATAGAAATTGCTTCCAACGATGATGGTAAACACAAAGCCATTCAACTTGGGTTGAGAGAAATCAAAGAAAGAGTAAGAAAAGATGAATCTGGTTGTGCGAGTAATGTGCCACATTCTAGTAGTACTGTCCCACCTTTTAGCACTAATGTGCCACCTTCTAGTATTACTCGCAAGGTGCTTAGTCCTTTGGTTGCTCGCCGAAGAGGCCGTCCATGTACGAAACGGAAGGTGGATGAAATAGTGAATCGGTTAAAGGGAAAGAATAAAAAGGCACCAAAAGTCCAAGTATATTTTTTATTTTCTGCTTATATGTAAATTTCAGAATTTATTTTTGTCAAACTTTTTCACCAATGTGTGTTACTATAGGGTCATAAGATAGGTCAATGTGAACCTCGTAAGTTGAATTTTGATTGTACGGATGGCATGGAAGACAATACGTACGATCGGGTATGTGTTTCATGGTCCACTACATTGTTTTTGTATGGTATTTATTTCAATGTTTGAACTTATTAATGATATTTTGTTATTATGTATCATAAGGTGCCGGAAGCTCAATTCTACTATTTTCCTTGTATGGATGGGACACAAGAGAGCGCATTGCAAATGGTGGACAAAATTAGAAGCTCATCTTTGAGTGAATCAGGAATGGCGAATATAGATGGTTCAACTTTTGTGGACTTGAGTATGGATGTGGATCTAAACGCTCCATTTTTTTTTTAGTTTTGTACTATGGTATTTATCACTTTCGTTTGTAAACTTGGGATAGTTACTTTTTTCATTCTGAACAGGTTTTTAACAGATTCTGAAGAGGTTATATTTGAACAGATTCTGAACAGATATTTTTTATTTTGAACAAGTTTTTAACACATTCTGAACATATTATATTTCGAACAGGTTATATTTGAACAGGTTATGTCAAGTTCTGTATATTTTGAACAGATACTTTTGATTCTGAACAGGTTTTCAACACATTCTGAACAGATTATATTTTGAACAGGTTATATTTGATTCTGAACAGATTCTGAACAGGTTCTGTATATTTTTAACAGAATGAAGCTCTATTAAACAACTTCATATTTTGCCTCTGCAATGTGTTGTAGCAGTCAGTATGTACAAGGAAGTTAGCTTTTTTGTGTGTGCTATCTAAGATGGGATTGGACTGTGCTGAAAGTTTGTAAATCATTTAGTGTTGTCTAAAGATTACATTTTGTGCTGTCTAAATATTACATTTTGTGCTGAAAGTTTGAAATTGTGTTTAAAGATTGAAATTATGTGCTGTCTAAAGATTACATTTTGTGTGTGCTGTCTACCGATTACATTTTGTGGTGAAAGTTTGAAATTGTCTCTAATTTCCAGTGACAAGAGTATAGAAGTTGAATTTCATCTATGTAGAATGTATAAGATTGTATATTTCTGTATAAGACTGTAGCAACTGTTCATCTGTGTGCTGTCTAAAAATTATGTATATTTCCAGTAACAAGAGTGTAACAGTTTGGAATTATAAGATTGTACTTGATGATTAATATAGAATGTATGTTTGTAAATCATTTATGTAGTTATTCATTGATGTTCATCTTCATAAGTTATCCATTATTCATTGCTGTTTGTAATGGGATTAGACTTTCATCTTCATAAGTTATCCATCTCATAAGTTATCCATTAGTGACATGAGTATGTTTGTAATAGGATTGGACTTTCATCTTCATAAGTTATTCATTGCTGTTGCTAATGAAATGCCAATAGCAGAGGCAATGATTTTCCTTCTTAACTGTAGGCATCTTATTTATAGAAAATCTATGATTTGCACATAAAGCAGTTTACAGAAACTCTAGCTCTCAAAGAGTTTCAGGACAAAATGCCTTAAAGATGAGGACACTTAAATGGTTTATATAGAACTCCTGTAAATTCCCATGTGAGAATGCAGCCCTAACATCAAACCACAAAGGCCATTACAGGTTTACATTGAAAAAGTATTTCCAGCAGTAAAGATCAACAAATGACACAACCTATCAAAAATAATTGAAAACAGAACATGTTTTTCATTACACACATTGAATGAAGCACAACACATACCCACAATGCATCAAGTCCATTCAATCCATAAGTACATCCATCAAATTCCCCAAAAGCTATCAACTCAGTAATTTACATTATAAAATAAAAAACAATACAAAATACAATGACATAAAGTATCACATTCAATTTCTTCTCCACCCTTCGAAGCCTTCTACCATGCTCCTGAAATTCATTATCCATCTCATAAACCCTTGTGTTTAGATCGTTAAATTCTTCACTTTTTATAGATTTACGAGGTGTAGCATTGGAGATCACGTCGTCATCATTATCATCTGCGAACTTGAAGTAATTGCAGTGTTCTTCACTAATCTACAATGCATGACAATCAGTTAATCAAATCAGGCTAATAAATTTCCAAACAAATTTCCATACTGCTTACATATTTCGATGAACACACAAAGTACAAATGCCCTTTATTCCATTCTGATTGGTTCGGACAATGTGCATGGCAGCTGTTCTCCCACAATCACACAATCTTGGTTTCAATCTTATGTTGCTATTGTTACTAGAGGAAGAAGCCATTTTGTAATCTGCATACAAAATGGAAAACACAGACATGATACATACATAGCTATTATTGCTATTGTTGATACATACATACATACCTCCTGTTTTATTAATGTTATTAAAACCCTATACTTTTTTAATTGGTAAATATACAGCCAGCTTCGTAAGCAAAAGTAAACAAGAATCCTCAACTGAAGAAACACATACCCGATCGTACAAAAAAGAACATGAGTTTGTGCTATAATGTATTAACAAGAGAACTTGTAATAGTAAGAAGAGAAGCAAGTAAAGACGTAGAATCAACAAACTTAAAAAGGGGATGAACAACAAGATTAAGTGAAGCTTTATGTTACACAAATACTTAGGATTAACTGACTCACGAGGAGTAAACTCCAGTCCATAGTTTAATTGTCTACTGTCATATCAGGTTGAGTTCAAGGAAAATTAATTTCCAAAAGAGAAGTCTTAACATTTGGCTCAAGTTTTATGATCACTTTAGAATAACGAAAACAAGCATAAAGAACCTCTTTGTCATTTAAATAGTCATGGTATTCATAAATAGGTTTAGTGTCCTGATGACTAGATGAAGTGACTACATTTTTGCCTAAGATTGACTCACTTTAGCCCAAAAGGGAAAAGATTCTGGTTATCTAGATTAAGAGAAAAAAACCCCCACAGTTACCTTTTCAGATGAGGCTTCACATTTAGTAGGTTCTTGACTTAAGGGTTTGCATTTAAGTCCTCTATCTCTTGCGGTAGGCTTAGCTAGTGTCAACATGATTTTAACGGCCATGCTTAAAAAAGTAGTGGCTATAAACAAGAACCCTCAACATCTAGTTTTATCTACCATATTTAAGAGGATATAAATTTATTCTATACACTGAATTCTGATGACCAAAACTTTTTAGGAGATTAAAATACCTCAGATTTTATTTTCATACAAAACACTGAAATTCCAAACTAAAGTGAGTAAATAAAAAACAAAATGAATCAGAACTTTCTAGATTTCCAAAATTAAAGGCAAAACCCATAATGCCCAAGCCCTAACAAACAATCATAACCCTAACAATCATTAATTGATAAGGCCGAAAAACATGTTCTACAAATTCAAGCCAAAACCAAAACCCTAACACAAATTGCAAGAAAAATCCAAACATAGAAACACAAACCCTAGTTTTTTGCGATTATGGGTTTACCTTTTGTTGCGGTACCGTTTTCTAGACTGCTACTCGACACCGCCGTATGCGAGTCCACACCCGTAGAAGATCTGTTATGTGAGTCCACACCCGTAGCTGATGAGAGGATTTGGAAGTGATTAAGGGCTCAAGGAGAGAGTGAGTAGAGAGAGATGAGAGGATTTGGAAGAGATAAAGAGCTCGAGGAGAGAGTAAGTAGTGGTTTTGGAGTCTGATGAGAAGTGGAAGGGAAAGAAGAAAAAAAAAATCAAAATGAAAACGACGTCGTTTCAGAAATTCGAGCGATTCGGGGGAAAGATGGTTCAAGCTACAAAACATTTTCGCTGAAAAAATGGTGAACCACTACTGAACTTTGATATAATTATATTAAGAATCTTGTTAATATGTGCCCAATTACATGTTAAGCATCTTTACATTTAGAGTCTTGTTAATGTGTATCTTTAAACATATTTAAATATTTAAAGACATTATACATTCACTATAGTACTCACTTTTATGCACATGTTTAATTTTATTAATTTTTTAATATGCCTCTTAAAGGTGCACATTAATAAAAATTTTATATTAATATCTCATTTAATGAGACTAAAGTAGGCCTCGTTTGAAAAGTAATAGTTTTAGCCTAAAAGTCAAAAAAACTATTAAAAAAATCAAAAAGTCTATAATTTATACCAAAAAATCAAAGATTCTATTTTCTCTCTACTTTTTGCACATCTTTTCATAAAAAATTAAAAAGTTATTCCAAACATACAAGTTTTTTTTACCTCATACTTTAGTCAAAAAGTTAAAAAATTACTAAAATAGCATGTTCCTAAACGAGGTCTAAACATAAAGATAATCAATGATTAAAAAAAATACATTTCAATGAAAAAAATATAATATAATTCAGTGTGTTGGATTTCAATTTTCGAATTCAATTTTTTAGAAATTGATTTTTTTTTAATTTTTTTTGTTTTTAAAGAATGTTTTTTAAATTTTAAGTAATTTTTTTACTTTTTTAGATGTATGTTACTTAGATTTATCGAAAAAGTAAAATATTTGTAAAAAATATTTTAAAAAATCAATAAATACACAAGAATACAAAAAAATGTACTGAATTCTCTTTTTCTTTTTTTTTTTTGTATTTTTGATAGTTAGTAATTTTCTAAAGATTTTTCACAGATATTATACTTTTTAAATATATTTATGTTAGGTGTATCTAAAAATTAAAAAATTACTTTAAAAAAAATCAGTAAAAATAAAAAATACGAAAAATAAAAAATTTTATTTTTTTGAAAAGTGAATCCTAAAAATTCAAACCAAACATGCTAAGCCCTCATTTGGTTTTCATTTTGGGGCTACAAAAGCACAAAAAGACAAAATAGGAAATATAAGCTAATAAAACAAAATGTTTCATTCAAATCATAATTATTATATTTTTTTTTTTACAAAAGTTAAAAAAGCACAAAAATAAAAACCAAACGAGACTAAAAAAGTCTCAACACAAAAAAGTTGACTACCGTAACTAATGCTAAACGAAGTTTAATTATTTTTTTTTATTTATACGACAAATGAATTATTAATAAAAATGTGATTAGGTTTTATGTAAATAAAAATCATAGAAAAACACAATGTACCTATGCAAAACTCATGAGATTAATATATATTTTTCCAAACTCAAGGCAGCGAGTGTAATTTACTCCTATCAACACTAGGCGCTATGCATATCAACCCGTGCAGTGTTGTAGCTAACGCTTCAAGTGTCTCGCATGAGGAATACATTCGCGAGAATAAAACTCAAAACAATTGATAGGGCCTGCACAAGCAATGAAGCATGTGGTTAGAAACAAGAATAAACTTTGATATCTTTTTCTTAAAAAACTAGATCTCTGTAGAGTAATAAGATTAATCCAATTATGATACTCACGGAGAAAGAACCGTAACAAACACAAAGAAGAGACATCTTTTACCGAATAACAAAGAGTGTGAACTAAGATTTCCAATGGATGGAGTGGGGTATTAGTATATCTAACGCCTAATGTCAAGGTCCAACCCTAAGGATTTAGGGTTGGAATCGCGACTTACTAATTAATTCTAATCTTAACAAATTAAATGGCGCAAGCGCAAGCGCAGACGCAGGCAGAGTCGTGGAAAGAAAATAATGGAACAGAAAATTAATTTCATTCTACAATTTTGATAAAAGAAAATACATCTATAGGGTTTTTATTATTTTATTATTCAGTGACCAGCTCTCAGTAAAGAAAACAAAAAAACAAAAGGAAGAAAAGGAAAGAAAAACAAAATAACAGATCAGTATCAAATTCTTATACAGATTCCACTACATGAGGTTACGGGTCCTCCTTACACCTCGTCACCTGAAAGGGTAACGGCTATAAGTACACAACAGAGTGGGAAATATTATGCCAAGAGTATAGGGAACAAAATAACCATGGAAGTTAGTTAGAATAATTTAATTGGAATAAACAAATTATTTAAATTGGCAGAAATTAAAATACAAAAATTATGTAAATAAATAACCATAACTACGGTATATAACATAATAGAACAGAGGTCACTAGAGTGCCACTCAAGACAGAGGTCAATGGATTCATAACAAACAGAGGATCACAAAGTGGCCAAACAGAGGCCAATCGTTATTTAAATCTCTTAAGGCATGAGACTCCCGTGGTGGTACTTACAGAAAATAATTATTTACAAAATCATTATCAAATAATTTTTAAAATTTAAACAAACATATCTATGGGTTTCAATATAAACAAATGGGGTTCAAAAAATAATTAACGTAATTGAAATATAAATATAAGTTATAAAACACAAATTGCGTAAAATAAATTATGGTAATTCAAAACATACGTAAAATATATTATGGTGACTCAAGGTATAATATAACTCAGCTCAAGATTATTTCCTCTTATTTTCTTCTTATTTTTCATATCTTTTCGAGACTCCTCTCTTTGCGGTACCTCCCTTGATTTTCTATACACAAGGCCCCCGTGATGACTCACCATCTGGTGAGTATCTTCATAATGATGAATAGATCCAAAAGTATATATTCTGTACAGGTGGCTTAACCCACAAATGCCACATTCCATCCTAATTAACTCACATATTTGCTATCATGATTGGAAAAGCATCTTCTTCTTATTATTATGATTATTACTTTTATATTTATTTACTTAACTTTTGGTGCCATTTTATTTGGTCTAATTCTTCAAATAATTATATACTATTTATTTATTTACTTATTTATTTATATATTTATATATTTATTTAATAATATATTATCACTTATAACTATAATTATATATAGTTATAAATATTTATGTCGTATTTAATTAAACTTTTAGGGTGTCACATTTGTCCCCTCCTAAATAAAAGTTTGTCCCCAAACTTAACGTACCTTGGTTTTCGAAGAGGTGTGGGTATTTGGCCCACATTTGACTTTCAGTTTCCCAAGTCGCTTCTTCGATTCGATGATTTCTCCACAAGACTTTTACAAGAGGTATAGTCTTGTTCCGGAGAACTTAATCACGACGCTCGAGAATCTGTACTAGTTGCTCTTCATAAGAGAGATCCTCTTGAACTTTCAGGTTCTCATAATCAACAATATGCTTTGGATCTCGAAGATACCGTCAAAGCATCAAAACATGAAACACATTGTGGACATTGGACAGTTTAAGTAGCAGGGCAAGGTGATATGCCACAAGACCAATTCTTTTTGGTATCTTGAATGGCCCGGTATAACGTAGGTTAACTTTTCTCGCTTTCCAAATTGGATAACTCCTCTTGTTGGTGAGATCTTTAGGAAAACATAATCTCCTACTTGGAATTCCAATTCCCGTCTTCGTGTATCTGCATAGCTTTTCTGGTGACTCTGAGCAGTGCGAATTCGCTGTTGGATGAGTTGAATTTTATCACTTGTGATTTGCACGATCTCGGGGCCTGACAATTTCCTGTCTCCAACTTCTGTCCAACATAGAGATAATCGACATTTCCTTCCATACAGTGCTTCGTACGATGCCATTCCAATGCTTGCTTGGTAGCTGTTGTTATAGGCGAATTCTACTATAGGTAGGTGCTCATCCCAATTACCTTTGAGGTCCAACACGTATACACGTAACATGTCTTCCAAAGTCTAAATTGTTCTTTCGGATTGTCCATCAGTTTGTGGGTGATAAGCAGTGCTAAACTTCAGTGTGGTTCCCAGGGCCTCTTGCAATTTGTTCCAGAAGTGAGACACGAAGCGGGGGTCTCGGTCAAACACAATTGAAACTGGGGTGCCATGCAAACTAATAATTTTCTTGATGCATAAAGTGGCAAACTTCTTAAGGGAGTACATGATTTTAATTGGTAGAAAATGTGCCAACTTCGTCAATCGATCTACTATATCCCTTATTGCATCATTTTTCGAAACTGACTGTGGTAGGCCGACCACGACGTCCATAGTAATGTGCTCTGATTTTCATTTAGCAATAGGGAGTGGTTGCAGTATTCCTGCAAGTCTCTGATGTTCTGCTTTAACACGCTGACAATACAGGCATTTAGAGACGTGGCTTGCTATGTCTCTTTCCATTTCTGTCCACTAATAGTGTTCCTTCAGATCATGGTAAATCTTTATATTACCAGGGTGGACTACAAACCTCTAGTTATGAGCTTCTACCATTATCTTCTTTTTGAGTTCCGGAATGTCGGGTATGTAGATTCGATTATGAAATTTTAGCATCCCATTGCTTATTATGAAGTCAGGATCAGGCGTACTCCTTTGCTCCTCGTACTTTTTCTTTAATATTTTATCTTCATATTGGCGTGCTTTAATTCCTTCAATTAAAGGGGGTTCCATGGTTATATTAGGGAGCAGTACATTGATCTGGTGAGGAATGAGAGTGCACGCCAAACTTCTGGTCGTCTTTTGACACAGTACGTCTGCCACCACGTTAGCTTTACCTGGATGGTAATGGATCTCTACATCGTAGTCTTTCATAAATTCTAGCCACCGTCGTTGCCTTATATTTAGTTCATTCTGTGTAAACAGATATTTCAGACTCTTGTGATCAGTGTAAATCTCGTAGGTTGCACCGTAGAGATAATAACGCCAGATCTTGAGGGTGAAGATCACCACAGCCAATTCTAGATCATGAGTTGGGTAGTTTCTCTCGTGAGTCTTTAGTTAGCGTGAGGCATAAGCAATGACTTTTTCGTTTTGCATAAGAATGCAACCTAAACCATTATATGAGAAATCACTATAAATTACGAACCCATCTGTTCCCGCAAGGAGTGCTAGTATAGGAGCTGACACAAGTTTTTTTTTTTTACTCTTGGAAGCAACGCTCCTGTTTGTCAGTCCATTCAAAGAGTATGTTCTTCCGAGCTAGTTAGGTCAAGGGTGATGCTACTTTTGAAAAATCTTGCACGAAGCGTCGATAATAGCTAGCTAGACCTAAGAAACTTTGAATTTTTGAAACATTAGTAGGTCGTGGCTAGTCCACGATTGCTGTAACTTTTTGGAAGTCAACCGAGATGACATCTTTGTTAATGACGTGACCGAGGAAGTATACACTAGCGATCAAAAATTCGCATTTCTTCAACTTGGCATAAATTTTATGATCATGTAATGTTTGTAAAACCATTCACATGTTTTGTTCATGGTCTTTCGGTGACTTGGAGTATATGAAAATGTCATCAATGAAGATAATAACAAACTCGTTAAGATAGGGGTTGAACACTCGGTTCATGAGATCCATGAAGGCCGCTGGAGCATTTGTGACGCCAAATGGCATGACGAGAAACTCGTAGTGCCCGTAACGGGTTTTGAAGGCAGTCTTTTCGATGCTTTCCGTTTTGACTTTTAGTTGATGATAGCCAGAACGCAAGTCAATTTTCAAGAATACTTGGGCGCCTTGAAGTTGATTGAACAAGTCATCGATTCGTGACAGAGGGTACCGATTCTTGATGGCGACTTTGTTCAGCTCCCGGTAATCAATACATAACCTTATCGTGCCATCATTTTTCTTTACGAATAGTACTAGAGCTCCCCAGGGTGAGGTACTAGGTCGAATAAAACCTTTGTCTAAGAGTTCCTGGAGTTGAATCTTCAGTTCTTTCAATTTCATCATTGATATGGGGTAAGGGGCTTTTGATATCGGTTGGGTACCAGATAGATCTTCAGGAAAGACATCTAGGAATTCTTGAACCACGGGGATTGCATCAATGGTGGGGGCCTCTTTTTGTGTATCGATCACATAACCAATATAACTACAACAACCCTTTCTTAGAAGTTGTTGGGCTGTCATGGAGGATATAAGATAAGGAGGGGTGGACATTCCGGTTCTATCAAATACAAGCTCAAGTTGGTTTGGTAACTGGAGGGAGACTTTTTTTGTTTTGCAATCAATAGAGGCGTGGTTTGCAATCAGCCAATCCATTCCGAGGATGATATCAAAGTGACCAATGCGGAGGGGAATCAAATCTACATATAAGGTTTTGCCTTTTAAGGATATAGCACAAGATTTGTACACATCAATACTAAAGGCAAAATTACCAGAAGGAAAAGACACAGACAATACATATCCTAAAGGTTCGGGTGTTGATGCCAACTTGAAAACAAAATGTGGTGCAACAAAAGAATGAGTTGAACCGGAGTCAATAAGAACATGAACTAAATGACTACAGACAAAAAGTGTACATGACACAACATTTTCAATAACTTCTGGTTTTCCAGGTACCAAAGCAAAATCCCTTCTTTGGTGTCTTGGGTCCTTCCTCTGTGGGTTTTCTGACTGGGCCAGAGGGGCAGGCTGTACGATTGATAAGCTTTGAATAATCCCTCAGCAAGTGGTCAACTTGACCGTATTTAAAGCATGCTCTCGTGTCTCGATGGCATTGTTCCCATTGAGCCCTTCCATACGTAAGGCAAGTTGGAATGGTGCTACCTCTGGGGTTAGTAGAACCTTGATTACCTGAGCTGGTTGTGCCCGTATTCACCCTCTTGGGAGCTGCAACACTGGATCTTCTGTTGTTTTTTTCCCAAAATCGTTACTTTTGGCTTGGTTCCTTGGAGCATGAGGCTTTAATTCCTTGTTCTGCAATGTATGCTCAGTCTACCACTTCCGCATAGGTTGGTAATTTCAAAACCTCAAGCCTATCTTTGATTTCAACATCCAATCCTGCTTCAAATTTCTTTGCCTTTCGAGCTTCGGTGGGGATGACTTATGTCTCAAATCGGGCAAGTTATGTAAACTTGTTTTGTATTCGGCCACTGCCATGGTTCTTTGTTTTAGGTATATGAATTCCGACGCCTTTTGTTCCTACAGCCAGTCTGGAAAGTATTTTTCATAAAATACTTCTAAGAATCTTGCCCAAGTCACGATTTCTTCCTTCCCTAGGGTGAGAAGCCACCATTCCTGTGCATTATCTTTAAAAGTGAAAGTGGCGAAAGTTACCTTCTGTTTTTTGGTGCAAGGTAAGGCGCAAAAAATCTTTTCTATGTCTTTAACCCAAGCGTCCGTGTGGGCTTGCCTCGATCTGCGCCCTTGCACCTTTCGAAAAGGGTTTGAAAAAAAAGGCCTCACAGTTCGGACTCTACCTGTGGTTCTGAATCTAGTCTCACAAATGCAATATGAAACTAATAAACACCAAAGAGTCAAATCTGGAAAATTATTTTGGAAAATTGATTTTGAATCAAATAATGCCAAAACTGAACTGCTTTTCCAGATTACAGAGTCACCACCTAAATATTTTATTTTTTGGAAAATTTTGGAAACCCTAACTCGTGTCAAAGGCCATGTGTCCATCATCACCAAAGTTACCTCGGCTCGAGAACTTAGGTACGAAAGGAGAAGGTCTTGAAATGAGCACCCCTACTAGCTCGATCAAAGATTGGCCTCTACTATCATGATATGTTGTTTTATAAACCTCATGTGTTCTTATTCCGGTTATTAGCTAAGTTTACTATGTGACACGCACAAGCAAGTATAGACTATGTCGCAAGAATTGGAACAAATTCAATTCATATTTGTTTTCGAAAATGGTTTGAAGTTGCCACCCTCAAGTGGGCTTATAAATGCAGATTTGCCACCAAACATAGTGGGCTTAAAACATGATTTGCCACAACAAAGTGGGCTTAAAACTCACACTCATTGAATTGTTCCAATTCAAACAATCAAGCCTTCATTCACAGGCATTCATGCAATTAAGCAAATAAGCACATAGCCTCATGGCAAGCATGCGAAACATGGCATCATTCGTACTCATGCAAGTATGCTAAAGCGTAAAAGCTTACCGAATACTCCAAGCCAAAACAAAAACTAGTTAGAATCAATGCATGATCCTAACTATACAAGATGCCTAATGCAACACATGCAATACGAAATTAATAGGCTCGGCTACTAATATGGCATTTGCAACACTTTGATAACATGCGATTTAAACACGTATTCAAAGAAGTATTGAAATTGCAATGCAGTTTGAATGATGCGTCGAGCCTCGGTGCATGCAATACGAATAAATGATGCAAACATGCAAGCATAAGGTATGCTAATTGAAAATGTCCCTAATCTAACCATCGAAAGCGGATAAATAAAATGGAGAAAGACGTGGGGTTGGAAGACATGCACGCACGCACGCACGTACGCACGCACACTTATTACAACATTGTGCCCTTGTGAAGGAGGGTCCGAATGAATAAGAGCTAAGCTAATCTAAGCTAAGCTAATCAAACTAATCTAATTAAACTAATTAGACTAATTATTACAAAATAAATGAATAACTGGCAAACTACTAATTATTACAACACTTAACTAATTAGCAAACTAATCAATTAAAACAAATGCGCACTAACTAAACATGCAAGGCATTAAACTATGTTGCCACTGCTCTGCCTCGGGAAGTGGAAGATGCATGCGCTCGGTTTTCGCCTCGAAAAGTCCTCCGTTTTGCTTTTAAGAGGCTCTGTTTGCAGGGTTGAGTACACTTTAAAACCTTTCTGCGTTGAGTACACTTTAAAACCTTTCTGCTCCAACTTAACACATCTCTACTGAGGATTGCACCATTGGCCTGCCGGCCATAGGAGGTTGCTGCCGGCCAAAAGTGTGCCTTGCCGGCCAGAAATAAAGCCTTGCCAGCCATTGATGAGGCACTACCGGCCACTGATGCTTCGGGTCACCATACTGCAACAGAGCACAAACAAAGCAAAATGAAGGTTTTTCCAAGGGTATGTCTGTACTGTATCCCTCCTTATCACTTTAAAACCTCAAAGGAGTGGCACTCTTGGATCCAAAACCACCAATCAAGCAATTTCATTGCATGATGGCCAAAGATCCAAGTTGTACAATTTCAATAAATGCACAAGTAAGACTTGAAGGACCACAACCCTATCATGCATGATCAAGGGCAATAAAGACCAAGGAAAATGACACATTTCATCATTTTTTAGTATGAAATGCCCCATTTGCCTTGTGTTCAAACTAATGTCCGGTTTGACCACATGCAATGTAACACAAAAGATGTTTTATCTTGCCTCTTTTACTTATTCATTTTTGTTTACTCATTTTAGCTTACCAATCCATTCTTTAATTGATTAGTCCAAAAGTGAGCGTCCTCTAATGAAAGAGGTGTCAACCAAGGGATGATTGAAGGAAAGAGAGAGGTCATGCCGTTGGTTAGTAGAAACCTTCAAAAGAGGATTAAAACCATTAAGCACGAACCTCGATCTCAAGCTTAAACACAACCCTAAGGCTAAACAACCTTCAAAGCAAATGAAAAAGTGAAGAAATGAGGGAGGTTGCAAATATGTTAAGTGTTGGTGTGAAGTACAAAACAACAGTAAAACATGCTATTAACTCAAAATAAAGATGATCAAAGCATTGAAACAACAAACTAGTGAAGGAAATTACACTGCAACCATACAATACAAGCCTCAACTGAATTAACCAGCCCAAAACAGAGCCAAAACAGGTCAAAACATAGGCAAAAACATGCTGAGATTAAGCTAAGTTAAGCTAGAAAAACATACCCACATGTGAAGCTATCTAGGCATGCAAGCAAGACACAAGGAGATGAGGCTAACCCCTCCAATTTTGGACTTCAAAACATGTTTTCCACCATTGAAATAACTTTGAATTTCAGTGGTTTAAAGGCCCAAAAAGTTTGATTGAAAGTGATGACAAGATGGCACAAAAGCTTAACAAGAAAAGAGACAAGAAGGGTGGACAAGCCCTTTACTCAAAATAGCCTCAAACTACCACTTTTAGGTCTTAAAAATAGAGTTTTTTTCAGTTGAAAACTAGGCCAAAAATAGTAGAAGAATATAGCAAAACAAGTGTTCAAAGCAAGCTTAAATAAGGTAAGTGTTATACCTTTGAAGCAAAGCACCATTTAGGCACAAAAAAACAAGGTAAGGGTTGATAGGCAAACTAGAAGTGTATCTCTACTTGTATGCACAAAGGTTCAAGATAGAAAGAAATCTAGAGAGAGAGAATTGTAGAGAGAGAGGTTCCCAAATCTTTCCAACCTTGAAATATGAGAGATAGGCCTCTATATATATATAGAAAACCATGAGCTTTGGTCAAAAATATCCATTCAAGGACAGCTGGAGCAATATGGAAACAGCTGGAGGTAAAAATCCGTAAAAAATCTGATTTTTGACACCAATGGCCAGCAAGGCATCATTGGTGGCCGGCAAGGACCATCAGTGGCCGGCACTGCATCATCCATGGCCGGCACACTTCACTAGTGGCCGGCAAAAAATTCTGTTCTCCAAGTCCAACTTCAAATGGGTATATCTCCTTCATCTGGACTCCTTTGCAGGTCATTCTTGAGTCTAAACTCAAGCCCCAGAAGTCTTCTTTCCAATGGTGGCAGCCTCATATCAAAATTCCAAGTGTGAAAAAATATATCCTCATTTTGGTGAAGACTGCTCAATTTTGGCTTAAACAGATGAATACCTAACTTCAACCAGCCACATCTCCCTCATCCAGACTCGGCTTTAGGAGATTCTTGAGTGCAAAATGAATCCCTGGAAGACCTCTTTCCAATGGTAGTGGCCCCATATCTTAAATCAAAGTGTACAAAAAGATAGGTATGATTTAGCGAGGGTTGTTCGACTCTCTCTTAACGATTCATGCCCAACTTCTTCCCCAACTGGGTTTCTTCCCTATCCTCCAATTTTCTTCAAATCCAAACCTCTAAATAAGATGTTTTGAAAGATTTTTCAAAGAGTTCACCTCTCTTTTATTTATTTCCACTTTGTCCTTGCTCGATTTACCGAAAAGTGCAATTTTTAACGAAATGCGAGCTTCGGAATATCGTTGAAACTTTTTTCAAAAATATTTTGAAAGAGGGGATTTTAAGGTCTAAAATTTTGGTCAAAAGGCTTTGGTCCAAAAAGGGGTGTGAGGTTTGGAATTCTTTTCAAAAGAGGGATCATAACTGATCATGCTTACAAAAGAATTCTTTTCTACAATATCTAGATAAGCGGATCAAACAACCACATGAAGTAGTGTCGCATAAAAAACTTGAATTCCCACCCTAATTGTACCACACCAAAACACATCCATGCTGCTTGGACTATGTAAATGGGGATGGATTGTATATATCCTCAGAATGCTCGATCAATAATCCATCGAGGTATCTCAATGTATGATAGGTCATTGTTAAAGTCAACATTTTGAATATTAATAATTTCTAACGAGTTAAGGGCATTGGTGAAGATGTAGTTCTCGGGGTACACATTCCCCTTTCTTGTAACAAAATATGGGGGCAAAGGCCAATGATGCAATTCGGGTGGTCATATCTTGGGGCAAGACCGAGGACACGGGTCAATTTGAGATATCGTCTACGCATGTAGCCACGGCTCTGCCTCCACAATAAGTATGGTACGCTGGTAGGATCGGTCTATATATATATTGGCCAACCCATCAATTGGGCAATGCTTGGATGCAGTCTCCTAACTATATCCTCCGAATCTCCCCATCCTTCTAATGAGGCCGGAGCAGGGTGCTCTGCTAAAATATCCTCTAAATTGATAGCCCCAAACTCCTCCCAAAATGCCTCATCAAGGTTAAACTCAGACATTCCAACATCACCAGAATAAATGTGAGATTTTACATAAAAGGACTTAAATGAACCATTACTCTGATACCACCTTGTCACGACCCAACCCTAGAGACTTAGGGCTGGAATCACAACTTACTAATTAATTCTAAGCTTAACAAATTAAATGGCGCAGGCAGAGGCAGAGTGGTGGAAAGAAAATAATGGAATAAAAAATTAATTTTATTCTACTATTTTGATAAAAGAAAATAAATTTATAGGGCTTTTATTATTTTACTATTCAGTGACCGGCGCAAAAAAAAAAACAAAAGGAAGAAAATAAAAAAAAAAAAAAACAAAATAACGAATCAGCATCAAATTCTTGTACAGGTTCCACTACATGAGGTTACGGGTCTTCTTTATATCTCGTCACCTAAAGGGTAACAGTTATAAGCACACAGCAGAGTGAGAAATATTATGTCAATAGTATAGGGAACACAAAATAACCATGGATAGTTAGTTAGAATAACTTTTTTGAATAAACAAATTATTTAAAGTGGCAAAAATTGAAATACAGAAATTATGTAAATAAATAACTATAACCACAGTACAAAATAGAACAAAACAGAGGCCACTAGAGTGACAATCAGAACAGAGGTCAATGGATCCATGACAAACAGAGGACTACAAAGTAACCAAACAAAGGCCAATGGTTATTTAAGTCTCCCAAGGCATGGGACTCCCGTGGTGGTACTTATAGAAAATAATTATTTACAAAATCATTGTCAAATAATTTCTAAAATTTAAACAAACATATCCATCGGTTTCAATAGAAGCAAATGGAGTTCAAACAATAATTAACGTATTTAAAATATAAATATAAGTTATAAAACACAAATTGTGTAAAATAAATTATGTTAACTCAAAACATACGTAAAATATATTATGGTGACTTACGGTATAATATAACTCATCTCAAGATTATTTTCTCCTATTTTTCCTATCTTTTCAAGACTCCTCTCTTTGCAGTACCTCCCCTGATTTTCATTCTTTTGGTACCTTCGGTTTTGCTGCCTCGGCTTGCCTTATGTACACAAGGCCCCCGTGATGACTCACCATCTGGTGAGTATCTTCATAATGATGAATAGATCCAAAAGTTTATATTCTGTATAGGTGGCTAAACCCACAAATGCCACCTTCCATCCTAATTAACTCACAGATTTGCTATCTTGATTGGATAATTATCTAATTATTATTATTATCATTACTTTTATATTTATTTACTTAACTTTTGGTGTCATTTTATTTGGTCCAATTCTTCAAATAATTATATACTATTTAAGGCAAACTACACTAAAGGTCCCTATAGTTTAGGACTTGTGTCATTTTAGTCCTTAACTTTTCAATTGTGACACATTTGATCCTGAATTTTGAATCTTGTTCCCAATAAGGACAATTGAATATACCATTACTCAATTTCACGGGCAAAGTCGTCAATTTGATAAAATATAAACTAATTTGACAAAAATAAATGCCAAAAAATATTTTGTAAATTTTTTAAAATTATTTCTACCTAGCGATGATAAAATTGTATAAAATTGATAAATCTTTTATATATATATATATATATTCAAATTAATTTTTATTATGTGTTTGGATGATGATCATGTAAGATATCATTATTAAACTAATCCATTAAATCAAAAAAATCAAAACTAAAAACATTTTATATATTAAATATATCGATTACACATTAAAAGCATAGCAATCACCCATTACATGATCATCATCCAAACACATAATAAAAATTAATTTGGTAAATAAAATAAATAAATGTGTAAAAGATTTATCAATTTTACATAATTTTATCTTTGGTGGGTATAAGTGATTTTTAAAAATTCAAAAACATTTTTTTGACATTTATTTTTGCCAAATTAGTTTATATTTTATCAAATTGACAACTTTGCCCTTGAAATTGAGCAATGATATCTTCAATTGTCTTTATTTGGAACAAGATTCAAAATTCAGGGTCAAATGTGTCACAATTGAAAAGTCAGAGACCAAAGTGACACAAGTCCTAAACTATAGGAATTGTTAGTGTAATTCGCCCTACTATTTATTTATTTATTTATTTTTTTAATAGTATATTATCACATACAACCATAATTATATATAATTATAAATATTTATGTGATATTTAATTAAACATTTAAGGTGTCACACATAATAATGTCATAAAAAAAGTGTGGGAGCCGAATAACGGCGTTCAATAAGGCCGAGTATCTGGATAAAGACAGCCCAAGAAGGAGAATATATTCGGCTCTGATCTAGTTGGTCAACCCTAAAGTCGAATATTATAATCGACATTTTAGCCAACTGAACAAAGGCCGAATAAATAAACGTGCAATGGACCAAAGGTGGGCCCAAAAAAACATAGGGCCCAAAAGAAGAAGATATAAATAGGAGAACATTAGCCAATGAGAGGGATGTGAGAATTATTACGCTTAACTTAAGATACAAGTAACTAAGAGAGCATACACTGACTTAACCGTCGGAGTGCTAATTCCGACACCCCCGACTGAAGTGTTTATTTCTTTTCAGGTTGTTAGCTGAGGATCTCGAGCGTCCCAGTGGATCAAAAGTGTATTTCTAAACCACATCCCCACAATTGGCGTCGTCTGTGGGAATACTCAACTACATCCATGGCGGGCGTAACGGAAGACCCTCCGATAGTCACTGACGAAACCACACAGAGAGACGACCTCACTCTAACAAACATGCTTGGACTGGAGACTATCGCCGCAAGACGTGCCTTGAACTTCGACTCAGTTGCCTAGAACTTGCCCTCGACTTCAGCACATGAGACAATGCAAGCAATCATGGAACAGGCGAAGCAGAACGAACAAAGGCTGGAAAACATGATCGCTGAGAACGAGCGCCTCCATCAGGACTTGGCCTTGGAAGTAGCAAAATCCAATCAAGCTACATGCCAAGATCCAGGACGACCTCTGAGAGCGGGTGGTCGAAGACCTCAAGTTCGGAGGCAATATAGTGACAGCGACTCTTACTCATTATCCCTAGAGCCCAAAAAGAAAGGACGACTCGAAACTACCAGTTCCTCTGAAGAGAGTTCACGTGTAAGGCATAAGCAAAGATGAAATGGTTCGGATGAAGAAGACCAGCACGATCCCTTTGTGCAACGGATTGCAAATGTAGTACTACCCAAGAAGTTCAAAGCCTCGTCGTTCACCCTGTACGACAGGAAATCAGACCCCACTGATCATATCCGTCATTAAAAGCAAGCCATGACACTGCATGCAAACGACGAGGCTCTCATATGCAAAATATTTCCGAGCAGTTTGGGACCATTAGCCGTCAGATGGTATTATAAGTTGGAGCCGACGTCGATTAAGAGTTTCCATTAACTACAGAAATCCTTCAGGGCAAGATTCATCACTAACGAGGTCCAGCCGAAGCAAGCCGACTCTCTCTAGGCAATGCAGATCCAGCCAGGAGAAACCTTACAAGCGTATTCGGCGCGCTATGGGGAATGCTTTAATCTTGTCGATGATGCTTGCAACGACTCCATGGCCATTACCGCCTTTAAAATGGGTTTGCATCCTGATAGTGCTCTCTATAGTTCTTTGACTAGAAGACCCTCCAAAATAGTCTGGTCGTTGATAAAGAAAGTCATGAAATACTGTAAAGTGAAAGATGACGCCTTGCGGGTTAAAGTCGGAAACATGGCCAACAAGACGGCACCTTCTAAAATTGCTCAGCCGGTAAATTCTATACCACCTCAGAGCCCTGAACCATGGCATCGGGCTAAACGAGACAAGAGATGGGATTCTCGCCAATCAAATGACCAATGCTCCCACTGAGCTAATGAACAACTTCAAGTAGATAGCAGGCGCACAAGGCGCGCAGACAATAAATATACGGAGTTGTCAGAGCCGATCAACGCGGTTATGTCTAAAGTCCAACACCTTTCGTTCTTTAAATGGCTGTCCAAAATGATAGTACCTCCCGACACGAGAAGACGGGATAGGCGATGCGAGTATCACAAGGACTACGACTATGATACTGAGAGTTGTTATGCATTGAAGGATCACCTGGAGGAATTGGTACAAGATGGTCGGCTACAACAGTACGTCCGAAAAGGTAACACAACCAAAGCAATAGCCTTATGGCAGGATTCACCTCCACTCGGCGTGATCCATATGACATACAGCCTGCCAATGACATCCGCAGTGCATACTATTCAGTCGCATCCTGACTCTCAAAATCAACTCACTCTAGCTAAACGTCCCCATGAAGCTGCGAGCATTGCTTTTGATGATTTAGATTTGGCCGGAGTGACACTTTCTCACATCGATCCCTTGGTAATCGAGTTACGCGTAAACTGATTCACCGTTGAGCACGTACTCATTGATCCGGGGAGCACATCGGCAGTTATGTATTACAAGACATTCACCAAACTCGGCTTCACCGAATCGGATCTTTCTCCAGCTCCTTATCCATTATTCAACTTCAACGCTAATCCAGAATACCCGTTGGGCAAAATCACACTACCAGTTCAAGCGGGCTCCCGAACAGTGGATGTGGAATTCTTGGTCATCAAGCTGCCTTCGCCGTATAATCTCATCATGGGGCAAACTTAGTTGCATACCATGCAGGCCGTGCCAAGCACCTATCATCAACTGCTCCGCTTCCCGACAGAACGCGGCATTGAGCAAATTCGTGGCTCCCAGAAATTGACATAAGCATGTTATCTCCTTGCTGCAAAGACACCAGGTTTTTCATGGTCGGTACCTCCCTGAATGAAGCCGACAGGCAGCAGCTAATTTCCTTCTTGCTCGACAACCTTGATGTATTTGCATGGACACCATATGAGATGCTGGGTGTGGATCCGTCTGTTTCGCAGCACCATTTAAACGTTGACCCTAAATGCAGGCCGATTATTCAGAAAAGCCGGCGATCAGCCGCAGAGCACACTGTCGCCGTTGTTGAAGAGGTTGACCGGTTGCTTGATGCCGAGGCAATCAGGGAAGTGACCTACCCTACATGGATCTCGAATACTGTGGTTGTGAAGAAAAAAAATGGGACTTGGCGAGTCTGCGTTAATTTCACGGACTTAAACAAAGCCTGCCCTAAGGATTATTTTTCCCTCCCCAGAATAGACTAACTTGTAGATGTTACGGCACGTCATCAGCGTATGAGCTTCCTCTATGCTTACAGAGGCTACCATTAAATTGCCATGCATCCGGAGGACCAAGACAAAACTACATTCCTCACCCCAAGAGGAACCTATTGCTATAAGGTTATGCCTTTTAGGCTGATGAATGCAGGGTCAACTTACCAAAGACTAGTCACTGCCATGTTCAAGGAACAACTCGACCACACTATGGAAGTGTACATAGATGATATGGTGGTCAAGTCCAAAGAAGAGCAAACTCATCTAGCCGATTTAGAAGAGACATTCGGCATTTTACATAAATACAGAATGAAGCTGAACGCTTCCAAATGTGCATTTAGGATCGGTTCTGGAAAATTCTTGGGTTACATTGTCAACCACCGAAGAATCAAAGCCAACCCGAGGCAAATCACAGTAATCCTGGAACTCGGCTCCCCTCGATCGGTCAAGGAAGTTCAGAAGTTGATGGGGATGGCCGCCACACTCAACAGGTTCATCAGTCGTTCCACATACCGTTGCCGACAATTCTTTTATACTTTACGGCAGAGTAAAGCTTTTGAATAGACCTCTGAGTGCGAAGCCGCTTTCAACGGTCTGAAGACATATCTCCGATTAGTTTAGCTATTGACAACACCATCAGCAGGCGACCCGCTTATTTTATATATGGTCGTCTTCGACCGGGCCGTCAGCACCGTACTGTTAAAGGAAGAGCTTGGGGAGCAACGACCAGTGTATTATGTGAGCAAGGCAATG
This sequence comes from Camellia sinensis, assembly GCF_055761805.1. Classification (NCBI taxonomy): domain Eukaryota; kingdom Viridiplantae; phylum Streptophyta; class Magnoliopsida; order Ericales; family Theaceae; genus Camellia; species Camellia sinensis. The sequence continues at coordinate 168,276,381 of NC_138970.1, forward strand.
GTTGACGCCGAAACACATTACCTTCCGTTGGAAAAACTGATCCTAGCCCTCGTCATGGCAGTAAAAAAACTGATGCATTACTTCTAGGGGCATAGCATCGGGGTACTAACAGATTACCCCCTCCGGTCAGTACTACGTAGTGTAGAAGCATTAGGGCACGTTTCAAAGTGGGCTCTCGAACTCGGCCAGTACGATATTCAATTTCTACCTAGAACCTCAATCAAGGGGAAAGTACTTGCTGATTTTGTGGCCGAATTCATGGGGGGCCTTGCCGACTTCAAGTCTGAACAAATTCAACCCAAGCCGAATTAGAGAATTTACGTTGGGGATATTTGACAGTTGTACCATGACGGATCATCCAACCAACGGGGCAATGGAGCCGGAGTAGTAGTCATGGCTCCCGACGGCGCAATAATTGAGCAGGCCGTCAAACTCGGCTTCAAAGCATCGAATAATGAGGCCGAATATGAAGTCCTGCTAGTCGGTTTGTGGAATGCACACCTTCTGGGTGCCCGGCATTTGCTTGTATTTTGCGATTCAAAACTGGTGATCAATTAGCTGAAGGGGGAGTACGCGGCCAAAAACGACCGTATGACAGCTTATATGAAAACGACAAATTCCTTGCTGGCAAAATTTTACCATCACGAATTGAACCAAATAACCCATGACCAGAACACACATGCAGATGCCTTGGCTTACCTAGCCTCCGCCATTAACTCAGAGATTAAACGGACCATTGAAGTAGGTTTCATCCCAGAGCCGAGCATTGGCCCTTCTGAGGAAGTCCAAGTCAATGTCATAAAGTCAGGACCGAGTTGGATGGACTTCATTGCTGCATTCCTGTCTTCTGAACAGCTCCCAGTGAATAAGAAAGAAGCACACAAGCTGCGAAACAAAGCCCTGAGATGCTACTTGGATCCGCAAGGAAAGCTTTATAAAAAATCCCTTTCTGGTCCATACCTGGAATGCGTTCATCCGGACAAAGTCGAAGAACTTCTGATTGAAATACATGAAGGCAGTTGTGGCGCCCATTCTGGCAGGCGCTCTTTGGCTCATCGAGCTGTGACACAGAGGTATTACTGGTCGACAATACGAGCTGATGCCGAATGTTACGTGAAAAAGTGTGAACAGTGCCAGAAGTTTTCTCCTTTGACCCACCTGCCTGCTGAAGAGTTAAGCTCTATAACCAGTCCTTGGTCATTCACCCAATGGGGACTTGACATCGTCGGACCACTGCCTCGTGCCCCGAGTAATAAGCGATTTTTTATTGTCGCGACAGATTATTTCACAAAATGGGTAGAAGCGGAGGCACTAACGCACATCTGAGATACCGACGTGAAGCATATTGTATGGAAAAGTATCATAACACGATTCGGCATTCCAAGAGCACTTATTTCAAATAATGGCACCCAGTTTGATTGCGGTGTCTATAGGGAACTATGCAGCAAGTATGGTATTCGGCCCTATTATTTCTCCCTGGCTTATCCATAGAGTAATGGCCAAGCTGAAGCCTCCAACAAATCTATTTTAGACGACATCAAGAAGAGGCTGGAGAAAGCTAAAGGAAGATGGGTCGAAGAGTTGCCAAGTGTATTATGGGCTCATCGCACTACTCCGAGGCGGTCCACTGGGGAGACGTCGTTCACTTTGTGCTTCGGAACGCAGGCAATCATCCCCTTGGAGATCGGCCTCCCAACCTTGAAATCAATAGCTTTTGATTTGGGCCGAAACGACATGATGTTGGCCTTGGATTTGATTCTGATTGAAGAACGGAGAGACCGTGCCCTTGCATCCATGGCACGGTACCAGCAGCAACTTGCTAAGTCATATAATTAGCGTGTTCAATTGCGCTGCTACACACCAGGAGAGTTGGTCCTAAAGAAAGTGCTTCCAGCTGCCAAGAATCCGGCCAACGAAAAATTGGGTCCTAACTGGGATAGCCGTTATCAGATTGACTCAGTCGCGAGCGTAGGGGCATATCGGCTCAAAGACATGTCTGGGAGAAGTCTTCCACGGCTTTGGAATTCCACACATTTGCGTAAATTCTATCATTGACCCGACTTGTGGGGCATGATACTTGTTTTGAATGGTTCACCATGTACATATTTCACTTTTCCAATGCAAAGTTTCCCGTTTTCTCATTGCGCAATTCAGTTCAAAAGTCTCCAGATTCGGAGCCCCATTAGTGCATGACACTTTTAGGTCGATTAAGCCTTTGAATTCGAAGCGCCTTTCGTGTATTACGATTGGCCAAAATAAGTCTCCGGATTCGAAGCCCCATTGGTGCATGACACTTTTGGGCCCATTAAGCCTCTGGATTCGGAGCGCCCTTCATGTATCACGATTGGCCAAGAAAAGTCTCCAGATTCGGAGCCCCATTGGTGCATGACACTTTTGGGCCCGTTAAGCCTCCAGATTTGGAGCGCCCTTCGTGTATCACGATTGGCCAAGATAAGTCTCCGGATTCGGAGCCCCATTGGCGCATGAAACTTTTGGGCCGATTAAGCCTTTGGATTCGAAGTGCCCTTTGTGTATCACGATTGGCCAAGATAAGTCTTTGGATTCGGAGCCCCATAGGTGCATGACACTTTTGAGCCGATTAAGCCTCCGAATTCGGAGCGCCCTTCGTGTATCACGATTGGCCAAGTCTTCGCATTCGGAGCCCCATTGGTACATGACACTTTTGGGCCGATTAAGCCTCCGGATTCAGAGCGCCCTTCGTGTATCACGATTGGCCAAGATAAGTCTCCGGATTCGGAGCCCCACTGGTGCATGACACTTTTGAGCCGATTAAGCCTCTGGATTCGGAGCGCCCTTCGTGTATCACGATTGGCCAAGATAAGTCTCCGGATTCGGAGCCCCATTGGTGCATGACACTTTTGGGCCGATTAAGCCTCCGAATTCGGAGTGCCCTTCGTGTATCACGATTGGCCAAGTCTCTGCATTCGGAGCCCCATTGGTGCATGACACTTTTGGGCCGATTAAGCCTCCAGATTCAGAGCGCCGTTCGTGTATCACGATTGGTCAAGTCTCCGAATTCGAAGCCCCATTACTGCATGACACTTTTGGACCGATTAAGACTTCGAATTCGGAGCACCCTTCGCGGATGTCACGATTGGCCGACAACAAGCCTCTGAATTCGGAGCCCCATCCGTGCAGATCACGCTTGGGCCGAATAAAGACCCCGGATTTGGAGTGCCCTGCGTGGCTATCACAATACACCGAAAATTAAAGCATGCGAGCATTCAAAATGAAATGTTTCATTCAATTGAACTGGGACAAGCCGTATAAACGTAAGTTGAAACATGCAAACATTCAAAATGAAATGTGTCCTTAGATTAATAGATTAGCATGCAGTGTATTAATATAAGTAGAAAGTACGCTAACACTTGAAAATGAAGCATTTTATTAAATTAGCCAATAATTACATAATTTTGCACTCAATTTGCATTTGAGCATTACAATGTCTACTTTTATCCGGCGTCTCCCTCATCATCACTCTTCTTGACTTCGAAGGCAGAAAAGGGAAAATGATCACGTTGGTGTAGCGACAATGCCGAATCAATGCCTGCTGCCCTGAGAGCCTCCGTAGCCTGAAGTGACTTGATCCAACCGTGCTTAAATCCACGATTTTCACATCGGTAAACTTCCTCGGCGAGCTTTTCCTTGGTCTTCTCTATCCCGACTTTCCGGCGTTCATGGAAGCCTTTTTCATAAGCCCTTCTCTTCGCGGCCTCTATCGCAAACATGCTCACCGTATCACGATCGGCAATTGCATGACTGATAAGCCGTTGGGTCACCATTTCTTCCACAATTGGGTTAGCTTGTCCGGCTGGTTGTGTCTGAGCGGCTTTGACCTTCCTTAGCTCACGCTCAGCCGCTTCCGCGCGAGCTTCCAAGTTTCGAATGCGTTCATCATTCTTCTCTATTTCATGTCACGCAACACGAAGGCGCATGCCAATTTCATAGGTAGTGTACAGCCCTTTCACTACCCCATGAACGCCCTCTCGAAACACCTCGAAGTCAGGTCAACCAACCATCGACTGCTGGACTTATAGCAAAAAAATATGTCGTGCAAATTTGACTGCCACGTTCGAATCGTGGATGATGGAATCTGCCTCTGCCATCGGTTTGTTCCCGATGAAAACTGAAAAGCTCAATGGGCGTGGTAGCCCACTGGCCTCACTTTGTGAACGAGGGGAGCTCCCCCGTTGGCGCTTATCTTTTCTCGGTGACCTACTTTGTCGACATGGAGAGTGGCGCCTCTCATGTTCTGCAAATGCCCTACCTCCTATACGGGGAGGCTTGCCACCGCGATTCATTGCTGAGTCCAGCTCAGCCAGCGTTCTACCATCTCCCTTGCTGCTAAAGAATAGTCTAGCTGACATTCACACTTTTCCGGCCACGTTTGACGGACAGAATTGAGTTGCTTTTTGAAACACAAATGAAATCTCCCCCTCTTTTTAGTTACTCAAGAGTGCACCGCACTCCATAAGCCACCAATATTCGGCGTTATTGATTCGTTCCGAACTGGGGCAAGGACAGATTCATTAATCTTAACGGCTAAAGGATGGCCAATCGAATCGGCTAAATCCCTAAATCCCATGTCCTTATGCCGAAAGGATCACGTGCCTCAGTTATCTCACGAACCGTCGATATTCGGCGTTCCGGTTCATAACTAAGGCAAGGGCAGATTCGTTAATCTTAACAGCTAAAGGATGGCCAATTAAATCGGCTAAATCCCTAAATCCCATGGCCTTATACTGAAAGGATCACATGCCTCAGTCATCTCACGAACCGTCGATATTCGGCGTTCCGATTCATAACTAAGGCAATGGCAGATTCGTTAATCTTAACAGCTAAAGGATGGCCAATCGAATCGGCTAAATCCCTAAATCCCATGGCCTTATGCCGAAAGGATCACGTGCCTCAGTTATCCACGAACCGTCGATATTCGACGTTCCGGTTCATAACTAAGGCAAGGGCAGATTCGTTAATCTTGTCTAAGGCAAGGGCAAGGCCAGATATTTGTGCCGAAAGGATCATGTACATTCATATGTAAGGGTGTGCTCAATTTATTCGACTAATTTGAAAGTCTAATCGTGAAGATACGCCGTTATCTCTTTAACAATATTTAATTTATTCATCTTTTTAATGGAATGTTTATCTACCGCGTAACAGACAACAGTTGTCTTATCCAAAATAGGGAAAAAACAATAATCTTCATTGATAACAACAATTGCATACAGACAATATTGCAAAGCAAGGGAAATTTTCATTCATAAAATGAATACAGATAGTCATCATTTTATACATGAAGATTACCCCAAGTAAATAGAAGCCTACTAAGAAAACAAAACATGTTTACAAAAACATACACTTAAAATCTTAACAAAACTAAAGTGTCGCCCAAATCAATCCTCGGAGTCAGACTCAAGCGGCTCAACGTCCACTTGCTCGTATGGAATCGGCATGGCCAATGTCACATTAGCGGCGGCAAGGGCTTTGAGCCAGCCATGTTTTAATCCCCGATTCTCGAATTTGGGGACTTCTTTTACATAATTTGCAAAGGCAGAACTCTTCCTAGCCTCGAACGCTTTGGAAACCTTGGAGTCTGTTATTTCTTTCACCTTGTTCGACTCTTCCAATTCGGCCTCCAGCTTGGCAATCACCTCCTTGGCCAACTTGAGCGAACCTTCGCTGGCGTTTGCCCTCTCCTCGGCGGCCAATTTGAGCTGGTCACAACTTCGCGCCCTTTCCGCCTCGGCTTCGACCCTTGCACTTTCCATAGTTGCTCTCGCCACCTCGAACTCGGCCCTGCTCCTCTCATCCTCAACTTTCGATTTCAAACGGCCAATTCATTCAATGGCGTCATGCTGGCGGCGGCCTATTTCGGCTATCCTTCTGACTAGGGGTGAGCAGCGAATATACCGATCTGCCGAAACAGACCGAGCCAAACCGATCCGCCACATTTTGGATGGATGCGTGATGACGAGCAAATGGATGGCGGATTTGAGATTTCTTTGGCCGCAACCGAACCGCCGAACCACCAAACCGTGAGCATCCCTAGTAATTTATAAGATTTTGTGTTTTCAGTTTGTTTAAAATTATGTTTATGTTTTTAATTAAAAAAGAGTTTAAATATTCTGTTGAAAAAAGTTTTCAATTTGAATATCTTTTTTGAATTGAAAAAAATAAACGTATTATTTATTTATATTTTTTGGTTTTTAAATTTATCTCAAAAAATAATAAATAGAAAATATGATATATGCTGGTTGGTTTTTGTTTTCAAAAACAGATATAGATGTAACAATACAGAGACATACAATCTCTACTGCTGCTTTGTTTATGGTTTTGGTGGTTTGAATTGTTTTGATATTTTAAGAACCACGGATTGTAATACTTTATGTTGATGAAGCATGCTATGATTGTAGTATGTGAATGAGGCATGAAGCATGCTGTGATTGTAGTATGTGGATGAGGTATGCAGTGATTGTGATATTCTAAAGTTTCAAACTTTCTTGCTTTGGACGAGGCATGCAGTGATTGTAATTTTTTTTAAGTCATTGACTGTAATACTTTTTTCTTTCTTTTTTTTTTTGAAGAAGTGCACAAGTTGAATTATGTTGAAAATTTATAAAATTTTAAACCGCCAAACCGATTCGCATCCATCTGCCAAACCGCCAATCTGCTCAATCCACCTCTACTTCCGACCATCTGCAAAACAAAGTTTAAATCAAAACAAAACCAAAACAATATGCGCAGAAAACGGAAATTAGGATCAAGTCACATACTAGAAAAGCCGACTGAGCAGCTAATGCTATTGCCAGTAAGTTCGGCTCTGCCCGAAAGGCTGCCTTGTCAGTCGGCAATGATACCGAGGCAGCCAAGCTCAATGCCACGGCTGGATCTTTCAAGGCCGACGTATTAGAGAAGATCGGCACGTTTTTTATCTTCGGTTGAACAACAAAAGGCGCAACCACATCCGACTCCTCTAGGCGCGGCCGTTTGTCAACGGGATTTTCCTCAGCGCCGACCACGCTCTCTGCGAAACGTTTCTCCCCCCTCTAATCTTCTTGGCTTTGTCGTTCAACTTCCTACACCGTCTCGGCCACCTCAATTTGGGCCGTTTCTTTTATAATAATAGGCTCAAGAGATTCAGTCGAAGGTTCGAAACGGATGTTCTCGGCTCTCCGCCGAGCGGCCATCCGTTCGGCATTTTTCCTTCATGCCATTTGCGAGAGCGTTTCCCCAGCCATGTCCCCCGAATAGGAGCCGGGGAGATCTCCCAAACTAAAATATATATCTTCAAAAGAAACTTCCCCCCGACCTGAAGTGAAAAGAGGGTCGTCCTGATTAAAGCCTGCTGCTTCGCACGCCGAGTTAAGAGCCTCGTCGACTTCAGCTTTTAAAGCAAACTGGCTCGGCTGTTCAGCGATCTCCTCGGTTACTGGCTCTTTAGCTTGGTCCAAATCAAAAGCTTCGAAACCAATCTGCCTAAGACTTTTGAAGCAAGGGAAGATGAGAGCCCTGAGATGTTGTTCGCCACGTGAAATCGGGATGTTTTCCGCGGCCGAGAATGCTGTATAAGTTGGCTCGTACCTCAGGAGTATATGGGCGGCTCTCCCTTGCTTCTAGATATTGGGACGGCCAAAAAACTAGACCGCGGTTTTGATTTTCGTAAGAACCGCGTCGTCAACCGAAACCATAACTTTTTTCAAATGGTTGCCTACACAAATAAAAAGATTACTTAGAGAGAAAGCCGAGTAAACGAAGATTAGATAAGCAAAAAAAGCTACATGGCAACCTGGTTCGCCTCTCCGTCTAGGTATAGGGTCCAGGCGGTATTCGCCCTCGCCGAATTCCCAATTACCTCGGACAATGACCATTACATCATCAACCCGCTTGCCAGAACTGGCAAGCATAGTTACCAAGTGATGATCAGTGTCCTTGGCCCTGAGAAAATAGCGCCCTTGCCGACTGAAGGATTTGGCCAAAGCATAACAGTGCCGAATAGCAGGAATGCCAAGGTTGATCCTAAGGCGCCGATTTAACTCTATGATCCCCATTACGATTCGGAAGAAGTTTACATTAGATTGGAAAGGGATCGAACCCCAATGGCGAAGGACGGCCCTAAGAAATGGGTGTAGGGAAAAATGGACCCCGTCCTCTGCAATTGACAGAAGAGGAAAGATGATTGTACTCTCATCAGCCCTCTCCATATCAAGAGTGCTGTCCGTCACGAGAGATATATGGACATCATCAGGGATACAAAAATGGCATTGAAACCCAGTAATACGATCCGCAGAAAGGAGGTCTTTTAAATGCTTAGCCATCCTAGCAAGTCTAAGGAGTACGCTAAATTGAAAATAAGCAAGGAAATAAGATTCAAGAAGAAAAGGAAAGAGAACTTACAAAAAGCAGAGGAGAAAATGAGAGACGGAGGGAAGTTGCAGAGGACGCAAGACGGAGTAGGTATATCGACTGACAGTCCAGGAGGTTCGAATATTCAAAAAGTATGCACTCGAAGAGACAACAAAGTTTCAAATCATAATAAATGAAGAGAGCGTAAAAAGAGGTGAGAATATGTAATAGTGCTTAGAAAACGTGTGCTCTGACACACGTTGAGATAAGTTTAGCCGCCGTCTCTCTGGATTCTCAAACTCGAGTAAATATGCCGTATGAAACCAAACATGCCGAATAACCTAGGTTAATAGGATGTCTGGGGGGGCAATTGTGGGAGCCGAATAACGGTGTTCAATAAAACCGAGTATCTGGATGAAGACGGCCCAAGAAGGAGAATATATTCAACTCTGATCTAGTTGGTCGACCCTAAAGTCGAATATTATAATCGGCATTTTAACCAACCGAACAAAGGTCGAATAAATAAACGTGCAATGGACCAAAGGTGGGCCCAAAAAAAATAAGGCCCAAAAGAAAAAGATATAAATAGGAAAACATCAGCCAATGAGAGGGATATGAGAATTATTACACTTAACTTAAGATACGAGTAACTAAGAAAGTCACTACAACAAAAAGCATTTTCTGCGACGTTTTTTAGCAACAAAATTGAATTTGGTTGCCGATTGTATTTTTTTGGCGACAATATACGTGTTGGTCGCCAAAAAATACACCATTAGCAACAAATATTTAAATTCGTCGCGAAAAATGGTTGGCGCCAATTTAATTTTTTGCGCGGGAGCGCTAAAAAAGTTTTGGCGACGCAATTAATATATGGCGACGAAACTGTTTGTCACCAATTTTCGACTTTTTGGCGACAGAATTAAACTAGTCGCTGAAAGTTGAGTGCTATTTATGGCAACGAAATTATTTTCGTCGCTAATAAATTTATATCAAAACGACGTCGTTTTTAATCTGTCTTTTTTTTTTTTTTTTTTTTTAATAAGTGAATAAACAAAACTGACCTAAAAGAGACTTCTTGATCTTCTCATTCAGGATCTGCAGCGGCACAAAACAGAGGCAGCACAACAGGTATTTTTCTCTCCCTCTTCTTCGTCTCTCTTTCCCTCTCCCTCTCATTCTCCCTCTCCCTCTCCCTCTCCCTCTCACTCTCACTCACTCACACTGTGAGAGTTTCGAATCTGTCGTTTTTTTTTTTTTTTTAAATGACTTTTAAGTGAATAAACAAAAGTGACCTAAAAGGAGATTTCTTCATCTTCTCAGTTCCAAATCTGCAGCGGCACAAACAGAAGCGGCCCAAACAGGTATTTTTCTCTCCATCTTCTTCGTCTCTTTCCCTCTCCCTCTCATTCTCCCTCTCCCTCTCACTCTCACTCACTCACACTGTGAGAGTTTCGGACTGATATTGTGAGTTTCGAACTGATATTGTGATTTTCGGGATTGATCTATTCTAATTTTTGGACTGCTTTTGAAACTAATTTTCGGGACTGGTATGTTCGGAATTTTTGGACTGATTTTTGTAAGAAACAAAATCTAGTTGAACCTTGCAGATTCTAGGTGTTTAACTTTAATTGTGGAACTGGGAATTTTGGTCTATTCCCATGTTCTGCTTGACTACATACATGTGCTCTGCAATGCATATTTGATATCACTCACTCTAGTTGAACCTTGCAGATTCTAGGTGTGTAATATGATTAAGGCACACACATTGATCTTCATTTATTTGTTTTCTGCTAATATATATATATATATATATATATAAACATGTACATTATTTAAATCACTTTATTATTATTATTTTTTGATCAGCACATTATTTGAATCACTTGTCAACAGAGTTTTGTTTATTATGTTATTACCTCAATGTATCTGAGATTCTGGTCGGTTGATTATATTTATAACAAATTTTGGAATCCTCAAATTTATTTATTTATGCAATTACTTAACATGAATATATGTTTATTACAGTAGGCAGTTGTTGAATTGGTATATAAACAATGATTAATGATTCATTCACACAATTTGTTTTGCCTGAATGCAGACAATTGAGACTCTGACCCGTAAGAGTTTCAATTGTGTACATATAGGTAGAACAAATTGTGTGGATGTAATAGTGCTGATAAAAAATGTATAATTTTTTTTTTCCCTTTACTAAAATAATAAATCAGAAATATTTTATACTCAAAACAATTATTTAAAAAAATTTCTTAGACTTTGAATTTATGTAAATTTAAAATTTTATTACAGTGTTCGTCACATTCAAAATGAATTTAGTTTATATATTTCAACTAATGGATAATTTTGTGGTACAGCTTGGGTTGTACAAGTAATTTCGCTATTTGAGCTTTACTTATATTTGGAAGGGCATTTTAAATCAACTCCTTATGTAAATAAATTAAGAAAAATAATATACAAATCTATTTTTTAGACCCACTTTCTATACTCAATGATATGTAAGAGAGGCGATTAACTAATAATTAGAGAACATACGAGAGAGAATGGTGTCATAAATATTCTAATTGATTGCCACATGGTTGGGTCTAACTTGGACTTAGAATAGCGATACTCATCAATCAAACTTAAGTATTCTTTAGGGAAAAATGATATATAAGCCCATTTTTTAGATCCATTTTTTATATCCATCGATTGTGAGCACACAGCATGACATGGCATTAAGAAACATATGTTAATGGGATATTCAAGAGCATTGGCTGAGATCACCTTTGCCATTGGTTTAGATGGAGTATGCAAAATATGACTCCTGTTTTGTTTTGTTGGGTATGTGAATGAACCAGGGAACTTGCATTTTTTTTTGTATTTTTATTCAAGTGGTGTGTCATGAGGGTAGACCACAGTTTTGTGTTGAATATTCTTACAAGTTACAACTATTCATTGCCCAAAAAATTATAGATATTTTGTGTATCGGTGACCCTTTTAATAATTTCATCATATAACATTCATTTCATGTCCACTCTCCGTTAATTTCATGTACAGTGCGATTTTAATTTAAACTTTGATTTACAATTCAAATGTTATAGGTTATTGGCTAATGCGAAGAGATAAAAAAGCTGCAATCATTCGTTGGGGGCAATTACTACATCAAGTAAGCTTTGACTATATTTTAGGGCATTTTAAATTTATTTATCAAGTTAGTCATTTTAGTTTCTACACCTATGATCTTGAAACTATATAACCTTATTAAATTTAATAAGTCTAGTTGTCAAAAAAAAAGGGACTAGATACGTCATTTAGCAACTTTAATATTTTAGTTGATTTTTTTATTTTTTTATGAAATGAAAAAGAATTATGTTTTGGATGATTTGTGGATTTTTTTTTTTTTTTGTAGGTGAATAGATAATTGTAAAAGAAAAAGTTGTTGATTAATGTATAGGACATGCCATTTTGTTTTATTAACTATTTTTTTCTATTGACTATTTACCCAAAATATAAGTCCCAAACAGGCCTAAAAAGAAAAGAGAAATAATCAGTTATCTTTTTGTTTTTAGGATAAATTGCACTTTTTCCCTTTATTTTTAGTCATTTTTTTTTATTTTTTTTATTTTGATCATTCATGTTTCAAGTTTTTTTTTTAATGTACTCCTAAAACTAACTTTTGTTCAAAATTAGATAGAAAATGCATGTTTCCTGCCACATCATATAAAATGAGGGTTGTTTCTGGGACTACTGGGTGATAATTTGATTATCTGCTAATCTGTATCTGTTGGGTGATAATCTGATTTTTTGTTAATCTGGTTCTCTGCTGCTGTGTGGCTGGTCTGTATCTGTTGGGTGATAACCTGATGCTAATCTGCTAATCTGATGTGTGTCTGTTGCTGTTTTTGGCCTATGCTAGCACTGGTTCCATGGCTCTTTTTGTTTTGTTTGTATTTGGATTAGGTTGCATGCCTCTATTTTGGTTTGTAGTTGCTGTATTGCTTGCATCATCCCTCTCTTTTTGTTGATGTTTTCTTCCTTTCTGTAAGGTTATCCATCATCAATAAAGGGTTATTTGTTGTTGATTAAAAAAATAAAAAATAAAAGGGCAAACTGTAAATTACCCTTCAGTTTATATGTGGTTCATGCCACATTATGGGACTGTTTTGTATGGTTTATATGAGTTGTTTATAGTTATTTATTATTTTTAGAATCAATTTAAACTGTTTTGTATAGTTTCTGTTTATAGTTTATTAGGTAAGAATAGTTTAAGAGCAATGCTACGTCTATTTAAAGTCTTGCTAACAATATTACGAAAAACATATATGTTCAAATATCATTGGAAAACAGCCATCAAGGCCAATAGGATGTTGATAGGCAACATCCTTTGTTTTCCCAAGAGAGTCGAAATGTGAGGTTAGGGTTGGCCACTGATGGTTTCAATCCTTTTGGAAACATGAGCAACTCGTACAGTATGTGGCCTATGATTGTTATGCCTTACAACTTGCCTCCTTGGAAATGTATGAAACAAGCATTTAGTATGCTGTCATTGCTTATCCCTGGACCACAAGCACCAGGGAGAGATATCGATGTTTACATGCGACCATTAATTGATGAGTTGAAGGACTTGTGGGAAGATGGTGTGCTTACTTATGATGCCTCAACTGAATTAAGTTTTCAAATGCATGCAGCTGTTATGTGGACAATTAATGACTTTCCTGCATATGGAAACTTGTCGGGATGGAGTACGAAAGGGTATTTGGCTTGTCCCACCTGTAACAAAAATGCTTCCTCACAACGGTTGAGAGGTAAGATAGGGTACACAGGCGCTCGTCGTTACCTGCCTGATGACCACCCTTGGCGAAGGAGTCGACTTTATAATGGTAAGACTGAGTTCCTGTCAAGACCTTTACAGTTATCAGGGGAACAAATCTTAGAACAATTGGATTCAGGGACATTCAAACCATTTGGAAAGCATCCAACCAATAAGAAAAGAAAAAGGGAAAATCCAGTATTGAATTGGACAAAAAAAAAGCATCTTCTTTGAGTTGCCATATTGGAAAACACTTAAACTCCGACACAACCTCGATGTTATGCACATAGAGAAGAATATATGTGATAGTTTGCTTGGAACATTACTGAGTATAGATGGGAAGAACAAAGACACAGAAAAAGCACGCATGGATTTGGAAGATATGAAAATAAGGAAGGAGTTGCACTTAAAAAGGCGTACCGATGGATCTTTTGAAAAGCCCCCAGCATTGTACACTTTGTCCTCAGATGAAAGATATGGTTTTTGTGAGTTTTTAAAGTCAATTAAGTATCCTGATGGTTATGCAGCAAACATCTCAAGGTGTGTGAACACAAAAGGTGATAAGTTAACAGGCCTAAAAAGTCATGATTGTCATGTCCTCATACAGCGACTTCTTCCCATTGGAATGCGTGGATATCTTCACAATGATATTTGTGTTGCATTATTTGAGTTGGGAAATTTCTTCCAAGAGCTTTGCTCAAAGACATTGAAGATGAAGAATTTGGAAATATTAGAAGATCGCATAATATTCATACTATGCAAGTTAGAAAAAATTTTCCCACCAGCGTTTTTTGATGTGATGGTCCATTTGGCGATTCATTTGCCGCGTGAAGCCATTCTTGGTGGACCTGTGCAATATCGGTGGATGTACCCCATTGAAAGGTACTTACTAACTTATTAAAACACTAGAATACTTAAATTGTAGCACAACCTGCATATGTATTTATAAAAATGTGAGTGTGTGTGTAATAAGATTATTCTATTGTTTGTTTCATAGGCTGCTTGGAACTTTAAAAGGATATGTTGCAAATCGAGCTCGTCCAGAAGGTTCGATCACAGAAGCTTATGTTGTCAAGGAGTGTCTCACATTTTGCTCAATGTATGTGGGTGGGATTGAAACTGTATTTAATCGAGAGGAACGGAATGTCGATGTTAGTGTGCATGAGTCAGGGTTAGAGGTCTTCGCGCAAAATGTTCGTCCTTTTGGGCTAATAACAAGGGTTTCTAACGTGTCTCAAAAAGAACGTGAAATGGCTCATTGGTTTGTCTTGAATAATAGCCTCGAGCTTGACCATTATCTAGAGTACGTTCTTAATCTTGTTTTTTTTTTTGTAGAATTATGTTTTCAATATAATATGTTACTTATGAATCATATGTTTGTAAGTAGGCAACACAAGAATCTTTTAGAAAATGAAGGTGTACGTGACATCACAAATAGACAGAAAAAGGAATTCCCCAAGTGGTTCAAAGAACATGTAAGATATAATCCCAAACTTTATTCAGCTACACTTATATGAATACTAACATAATGATTGAAATTGATGTCGTTATGTAGATGAACCAATTACGAGCTCAAGGATTACCAGAAGCAACTGATGATTTGTGGTCATTAGCAAATGGTCCTAGTGTGAATGTTAACTTGTATTCAGCTTGCATTTCCAATGGTGTTCGATTTCATAGTAAGGATCGTGATAGTACTCATAAATGCCAAAATAGTGGGTTAGTTGTGGAAGGGGAGCATGAGAGACAAACAATTAACTTTTATGGGTACTTGAATAGAGTGTGGGAGATGCATTACATACTTGGACATCGAGTTGTTTTATTCCAATGCGAATGGTTCAATACCGGTAGCAATAGAACATTACATACCGATACACATTGCACAAGTATTGATGTTAGAAGTCGATGGTATAAAGATGATCCATTTGTCTTACCAAGTCATGTGAAACAAGTTTTTTACGCTGATGATACAAAGTTAGGCGGACATTGGAAAGTCGTAGAAAGACTACAACATCGAGGAATATGGGATGTACCAGAACAAGATGGCTTTGAACCTGAAAATGTATTGCAACAAAATGAAACAACTGATGCTGTCCCAGTGAGCGTTGAAGACCCCGTGACAATCTCACTTCATAGGAATGACATTGATCCTCAAATTATCCCAAGTGAGGTGGTTTTACAATCAGTTAATCGAGCACACAACGATGGTGTTGATGAGGAAGAGGGGTGCGATAATGAAGATGATTACTACGAGCATTGACTATTCGAGAAGATGAGCTACATAATCATTTTGATTGTAATATAGATTTTGACATAGAACTTTAATTGTTGTGTGATTGTAATATGTTTTGATGACACTGTTGTTTAAGTGCCTTTGAGTTTGAGTTTGATGGCTATCTGTCTCTCTTTGTCTAATTTATTTTTTTTGTTTCTTATGTTATGTTATTGTTTAGTTATTACTTATGTTCTGACATTGATTCTATTATATAGCCATTGATATTAATGTAATTGCTTATTTTACATATGCTTCACACATGTAATTGTTGAGTTGTTGTGCTAGATGGCAGGCCCTGGTAAAGTTCGACATGCAGCATCATCCAAAGTTCCTCTACCTTCTCAACAAGCTGCAGCTAGAATTGCTGCCCCTACTCAGCATGCACCACCTATTTTAACCCCATCTATTCAGAGTGTACCATCTACAAATGCTCTAAGTATCCAGCCTACACCACCGACAAATGCAACTACTACCCAGGTTGCACCATCTACAAATGCAACTACTACCCAGGTTGCACCATCTACAAATGCAACTACCCAGGTTGCACCATCTACAAATGCAACTACTACCCATGATGTGCCATCTACCACTAGTTTGCGTACTCGTTCTAGACAAGTCAGGGGTCAGACTCGAGGGAAGAGCATAGCACGTCTCATAGCTAACAATGGTGGTAAAAAACTTCCTGTTTGGATCCCTGCAGATGCGAAGGTGCCAGTAGGACCTTATGCCACTCCATTTGCAAATGAACTTGGCTTACAGATAAGGATGGCTGCACCAATCATTGGTATAAAAAAGTGGGACAAGATTGATGAGATTCATAAAGCCCCAATCATTCAAGTAGTTCGGGTACATGTATTTGCTACTTTTCAGATAATTAGATTATCACCATTACTTGCATTTTGATATTAATAAAAGCATTCATTATATTTGTAGGATAAATTTGAGATTGTTGATTATGATGAGGATGAAGAGGTTCGGAAAGGAGTCAATAAAAAGTGTAAAACTCTTTACAGAAGTTGGCGTAACAAGATGAAGACTCATTACTCGAAGTTGGTAGACGCTGGTGTTGACCCTTATAGTAAACCATACAAAGGGGTCGATTCTGAGGCTTGGGTATACATGATCAATCATGTATGGCTTGATGAAGATTATCAGGTAAAATTTCCTAATTTGAAGAATCATGTTGTAATTTCAATTTAATTTTACTAATCAATTAATTTTGCAGAACTTGGCTAAAAAAGCAAGGGATAGTCGAGCGAGGTTACCATATAATCATACAATGGGCTCCAAGTCATTTCAAGCTGCAATGTATAAACAGGTGATGCATTTATTATATCTAACATAATGATTGAAATTAATTATGTATGCTTACTTTTAAATGGAATTAGGGTACCGAGAAGACTGACTTTGTAGACTTCTACAAAGATTCCCATTGGAGCAAGAGAAAGTCGGATTGGGTAGCCCCGATATGTGGTCAATTACATGTAAGTATGCCAATTAATAGAGTTACATATTTATGTAAATGATGGTATTTGTTGAAGTTGTTTACAAATTGATAGGAAGCTTTGAAAAAGCGACATGATGAGTCTTTAGAGCCTGGGGCAATACCTTTAACTCAGGAGCAGCTGTCAATTGAGATTCTTGGAAAGAAATCGGGATACTTAAAAGGCTTTGGAGTTGGTCCAAAACCATCATCATCCAGATCTTCTGTTACTGCACAAGCACATACTGAGGTGGTTTCGAGCCTACAAAAAGAACTAGAGTCATTGAAGAATTTGTCCGAGATCCAGCAAGAACAAATTGCAGCCCAAAACCTGGTAGCACAAGAGCAAGCTAAAATGATTGAAATGCAAAACAAAAGATTTGAAGAGATTGAGAAGTTTATGAGGATGACCAAGGATCAGGCAGGCATGCAGGTTGATGAAAATAATTATTCATCAGAGGAATCTTATTGACAAACACTTTTGTAAGTATATTTTTCATAATTTACTTTTCAAATTAGCACAAGCATTTCATTTAATATGTCTGGTTGTGTTGAACAAACAAGACCTCGATTGGATCTCCGGTTAGAAAATTAGAAGAAAAATTGTAAAATACAAGACTTAAAAGGCCCGTTCGGGGGCCGAAATTACGAAATGACCACCGAAACCACTGAAACTTGGCACGGACAGCTGGTTAAGGCCTAAATAGACTTGTACGAACAAACGAGACCTCAATTGGATCTCCGGTTAGAAAATTAGAAGAAAAATTATAAAATACAAGACTTAAAAGGCCCGTTCGGGGGCCGAAATTGCGAAATGACCACCGAAACCACTAAAACTTGGCACGGACAGCTTGTTCAAGCCTAAATAGACTTGAAGGAACAAACGGGACCTCAATTGGATCTCCGGTTAGAAAATTAGAAGGAAAATTGTAAAATACAAGACTTAAAAGGCCCGTTCGGGGGCCGAAACTGTGAAATGACCACCGAAACCATCGAAACTTAGCACGGACAGCTGGTTAAGGCCTAAATAGACTTGTAGGAACAAACGGGACCTCAATTAGATCTTCGGTTAGAAAATTAGAAGAAAAATTGTAAAATACAAGACTTAAAAGGCCCGTTCGGGGGCCGAAATTGCGAAATGACCACTGAAACCACTGAAACTTGGCACGGACAGCTGGTTAAGGCCTAAATAGACTTGTAGGAACAAACGGGACCTCAATTGGATCTTCGGTTAGAAAATTAGAAGGAAAATTGTAAAATACAAGACTTAAAAGGCCCGTTGGGGGCCGAAATTGCGAAATGACCACCGAAACCACTGAAACTTGGCACGGACAGCTTGTTCAAGCCTAAATAGACTTGAAGGAACAAACGGGACCTCAATTGGATCTCCGGTTAGAAAATTAGAAGGAAAATTGTAAAATACAAGACTTAAAAGGCCCGTTCGGGGGCCGAAATTGCAAAATGACCACCGAAACCACCGAAACTTGGCACGGACAGCTTGTTCAAGCCTAAATAGACTTGTAGGAACAAATGGGACCTCTATTGGATCTCCGGTTGGAAAATTAGAAGGAAAATTGTAAAATACAAGACTTAAAAGGCCCGTACGGGGGCCGAAATTGTGAAATGACCACCGAAACCATCGAAACTTAGCACGGACAGCTGGTTAAGGCCTAAATAGACTTGTAGAAACAAACGGGACCTCAATTGGATCTTCGGTTAGAAAATTAGAAGAAAAATTGTAAAATACAAGACTTAAAAGGCCCGTTCGGGGGTCGAAACTGTGAAATGACCACCGAAACCATCGAAACTTAGCACGGACAGCTTGTTTTGTTTTGTTTTGTTTTTTTTTTTTTTTTGTCAATCTAATATTGTTTTGTTTTTTTTTTTTTTTTTGTCAATCTAATATTGTTTTGTTTTTTCATGTGACAGATTGGCAATGGTGGAAAATAGTTTGGGCTGCATCAGAAGATTTGATTTTGTGTTTTTGGAAATATTTTGACATAGGATTTTGGTAAATGATTTATGGATTAAATGTTTAGCATCAAAATATTTGGTGTTGTATTTTTGCAAATATTTTGACATAGGATTTTAGTAATTGACTTGTTGGTTAGATGTTTAACATCAAAATATTTGGTTGTAATTTTGAAAATATTTTGACATAGCATTTGGTAATGTATTTATGGGTTTGATGTTAGTAGTTTGTAAGTACTTTGGCATGCATGTTTTAGATTGTCAGAGAATTGTAATTATGTTTATTGGGATTTTTCATAGCTATTAATTTTGAATTAGTATGAATGTCTTGCACAGGTGTATTATTATTCACATTACATTTGTGTATATATTGTGCACAGGAAAACAGGTGTTTTGGATTATTTTGAACAGGAAAATTATTAAAATCAAAATTTATGTACTGAATTTTTAGTGACAGGTGGTATTTTGGTCGCTGTTAATATATTTGGCGACAACATATTGTTTTTGTTGCTAAAAGTTAGTGGTTATTCCAAGAACTTTTCGCAACCAAAACTTATTCGTCGCTAAAAACGTGATTTTTAGCGACCAAATTAATTTTGTCGTTAAATAGTACTTTTGGCGACGCATTTATTTGTCGCTAAAACTACAGGGCCTATCCAAATTTCAACCTTTTAGCAACAAATTGTAATTTTATAGCGACAAAATATATGATTTTTGGCGACAAATTTTCTTGTTGCTAAATGTCTACATACGGTGACAATTTCTTATTTCGTCGCCAATACTTTTAGTGACAGGCCTTTGGCGACAAATTGTGTATTTGTCGCAGATTCTTTTGGCGACGAAATGTGTACTTTTGGCGACCAATTTCTGGGTCGCCAAATGTGTATTTTGTTGTAGTGAGTATACACTGACTTAACCGTCGGAGTGCTAATTCCGACACCCCCGACCAGAGTGCTTATTCTTTTTCAGGTTGTTAGCTGAGGATCTCAAGCGTCCCAATGGATCAAAAGAGTATTTCTAAACCACATCCCTACAAAAAGTTATATAAATATATTTTTCATTTTGTGCATATAGTGTTTTTCTTTAGAATAGTGATTAGTTGTCAAGAATATTTAGAGTAAACTTTTAACTAAAGTGATTAGATAAAATAAATAGTATTTTTAAATATGCACAAATAACATGGCAAATGCAAGTGATTGGTGAACTTTGTCACAATTATCCGCACATTAGACCATCTCTAACTTAAACTCAAATCTTTTATTAAATTTAAATTTGAAAAAAATTTGATAGTAACAGTATTCCAACCGTTTCATCAAATTAATATTAATTGAAGGGAATCCTGCTTTTTTCATCAAATTAAGGAAGCACTTAACCTTTAATCAAATCTCGCAGATGACCATTGGTGGATGACCGGATGGTTGACTAGCTGGTCAACCGAGTGGCCGACCAGCCGAACAATCAGGTGGACTGGGAAAATTTTGAAGAAAATTTACACTAATCTGATCAACCTCTTAGACGTCGTCTCAATCGCTGTAACAACCCTCGTACTGTTTACTGATTTATGACCGATTGATTACCGTTAATCACCGATTACTGTTAAACGAAGCTGATAATGACTGATAACTAACTGATAATCGAACTGAATGAAATACTGAACCGACTGACTGAAATTGAGACTGAATTGACTGAGTATATGTTAGTTAATTGCATTCTATCTGTTTGATTGTCTGATTATCTGTTCATGCTTATATGTTTAAACTGCTAATTGAAGGCCTTATCGGCGGCCGAACTAGAAACCGATTGATGTTCCGTGACCCTCATAATTAATATGATTTTATGGTATAAGTATCTGAAAATTGATTAGGTGTGATTAAATTAGATTAAAATAAGCCAATTGAAGAGTTGGACTTAATTACCGTTTTGCCATTGAGTGGGCCACTATCTCACACACATACTTGAGCCAAGAACAACATTTCCTCAGCCATTTTCCTTCTCATTGCCGACCATGAGAGGAGAGAGAGTGAGAGGAATTGAATTCTACCTTGGGTTTTGCTTGGAGAATTGAAGGAATTGAAGTATAGATTGCATATTTGAGCTCCTAGTCTTCTAATTCAAGCTCTAGGTAAGGATCTTATCTTCTTATTGATGCTATTGAACTAGTTCTTGCATGGTTCATGCTTCATTGTAGAACTAAGTCATGATTTGGGTCATTAATGGTGAATTGAAGCTCATTTCTTGCATGCATGGTTGAATTAATGAGTTTTGAGTTGAATTCATGGTAAATGGTTACATGCATGTCCATGTTGTAAGAGTAGACCATGTTTTCATCTTGTTTTGAAAAGAATGAGCTCATTTGAACAAGCTTTGAAGCTTTGATTTGGTTTAAATCCTTGCATGTTTGCATGTTCTTCATATTCTTGAAAATGGGTTTGAATATGGTTCTAATTGACTCACCTTTGGGGCTTGAATTCATAAATTGAGCTTTGAAACTTGTTATACATTGAATTTAATGATGTTTTCCAGAATTTGGGCCCAAGAGGTCGAGTTTGGAGTGGTTGAATGCTTGGTTTGAGCTTGGGAGGCAAATCTGGAAATTCCAGATTTGGCTTCCTCGCTCGAGCGAAGGATTCCCCGCTCGAGCGAGCACCTTTGTCCAGGGCTCCGCTCGAGCGACCATCGAGCGACCATCGCGCGTAAAATTTCAGCATCCAGTACTTTTACTGTTTTGCAGACCGCTCGAGCGAAGGATTCCTCGCTCGAGCGAAGCCTTTGATTTTGGACTTACGCTCGAGCGTAGAAAGTCTCGCTCGAGCGAGGCTCCTATTTTCAGCAAACTTTGCGAAATGTTTTCTAAGTGTATTTTTGCATCCTCATCCCATCCTAGGCATTCTTAGGCCTAGTTTAAGGCACCTTGATGAGGATATCATTGTAGAACACACCAAGGCAAATTAGGGATTAAGTTATGAGATTTCCCAACTGTGTAGCTTAGTGTGTTCAACCTGTGAACTGTGTAGGGTCGGCAACTGGGGAGACACGCTCTAGCATACTGTAGCCCAGAACTCTGTGAGTAACAATTGTGTAAAGATATGTTCAACTGATTATCTTCTGAATACTGAACTGAACTGTTTACTGAACTGGTATTATTTACTGAATGAATGTATGTCCTTTATTTCTAAACTGTACTGTGGCATCCTTAGTATCTACGGTTTACTGTTACTGTTACTGTCACAGAGATCTCTGTCGGTTTCCTTGTGGAACCACTACTGTTTACTGACTGATGGCCATCATTACTGTTCGGTCTTTTAAGACCTACTGTTACTGTTATGCTAATGGATGTACCACATATGACTGTTTACTGTACTGAGCAACTGAATTACTGATTGAAATGAACTGTTTTCATTACTGTAAGGACATTCATTCTAAACCCCTTTACGCTTTATGTTATTCACTGGGCTTTAGCTCACTGCTCATATATATATGTAGGTGTACAGGCACCAGACCGCAGCTAGAGGCGTCAGGGTTACTCCAGTTTTGTCAAGCCAGCCTTTGTGCCTCACTGCGAGGTTCCGAGCCTACTGTTAAGGCTTAGGGGTGTTTTAGAATTTCCCCCTTTTTGTACTGTTTCACTGTTTTGTATAGACTGACTGTTTACTGTACTGTTATACAGGGATTAGGTCCCTGTACTGTGTGACTGTTAATTTTGTATACTGTGTTGTACAGACGGAATGTTTTCTGTACTGTTACTAGGGGTTGAGTCCCTAGTTAAATGGATGTGAATATTGTGTATACTGTTCTGTACCGTTTTTGTATAATGTATGAAAAGCCTTTTGCTTACAGACTGTCACAGCTCAATGGACACTATTTATTTACTGTATTGGCTTCCGCCAGGCCCTGTACTCTGTTTCACTGTATTACTGTTCAGCAGGCCTTTGGTAATCTCGGATTACTGGCTGGTTACGGTGCTAAACCCATAGGGCCGGGTTTGGGTCGTGACAATCGCCCTCCCAGTCAACTGGTTATTTGATGAAAATTAAAAATTTAACGTTAGAATACTTGGTATCAAATGAAGTTTTTAACCTAAGTCTTTATTCAAAATTTGATGAAAATAAATAAATAAAACAAAAGTAAGTGTTGCGGATGCTGTTCCTTGAAAGTTAGGTGCATCCAAAAGTAAAACTTTTACGTAACATGTAATTACCTAAATATTCCGTCCAAAAACGATTCTTACATACTCACTTATTTCCACGTGTCACTGTAACATACACGAGCAATGCTACGTATCATGAAAAAATTTTCATGAAAATGATCATGAAAGATTTATGACTCTTGGATTACACTTAAAATAAAACACCACACACTAATTAAGGTAATCTAAGGGTCATAAATTTTTCATGATCAGTTTCATGAAAGTTTTTCATGATCCCTATCTTTTCTCAACATACACAAATCACTCCAGCGAAGATCCTCTAGAATCAGAGAAATTCTCCGATACGGGTTTCACCGGAGACAATGGTGGAGGAGATTCATGATCATCATCATCACCTCTGATTCAAACCACTTACAAAATCCCCAAAGACTCATTCAATTTAGCCTACACAATCTATTTCACTTTCAGCTCCGCCTTCTTCCTCTCCTGGAACGCCTTCCTCACTGTTATCGACTACTTTTCCTACCTCTACCCTCATGTCTCTGTGGACCGCCTCTTCACAATCATCTACAAGCCCGTCGGCCTCTTCTCTCTCTTCTTCATCGTCGCATATGCCCACAAACCCTGTTCTTACCTTTGAGTCAATGTGGGTTTGGCTCTCTTTGCCCTTTCTCTCCTCGTCGTCCCTGTCATGGATGTGGCTTACATTAAGGGTCGCACGAGGTTGTATAATGGGTTCTATGTGACCGTGGCGGCGGTGGCAATTTCAGGTGTGGGATGTGGGTTGGTGCAGGGTGGGATCGTTGGGGCCGCCGGAGAGTTACCAGAGAGGTATATGCAGGCTGTTGTCGCCGAGAGTGGAGCTTCAGGTACTGTTTATGTTTTTGACAATGCATATTGTTTTGGGGGAGTTTTGACAATGCTTCATCTTTTTTTATTTATTTATTTATTTTATTTATTTTTTGTAATTGAATTTGGATAAATAAAAATTGGTTATAAAGGTTGATTTGATATAGGATGTTGCAATAGCTTTTCATCAATTAAGTTTGATTTGGTAAAAAAAAAAATGAATGCTCCAATTCTCACTTAAAAATTTTATCAAACATTTTTTTAGAAATTCTAAGTTTATACCCAAAAGGTTCTTTAATCAAATTTGATGAATTTTTTTTTCCTGATTTGATGAAAAAATGATTTCATATAAGTTTGATCAAATTTTTTATTAAATTTAAATTTAATAAAAAATTTGACAAAAAGTTGAATATGTATGCCAAATTTTCATGAATTAAAGACTCATGTTGATTGCTTTGCTCTTTGCGAAGATTTGGCGAACATTAGGTCCTTGTTTTAGAAGCCTGCTAAATATCCCAACCTTTCTACTTTAGACTCCTCACTTTTGTGAACTCCCATAACCAAAATTCCTCCCTTCTTCATTTTTCTTCGGAACCCTACCATAATCCCAACTATACCCTCACCCCAACATTTTGTCTTTCTTCTTTCACGTCATCGGTCTCTCAACCATAACCCACTCCAGCCGATGACCTCCTCTGCCATCACACAGCCCCATTGGCAGCTTCCCCATCGTCACACTCTCATCCCCAGACTAGACCCACCACCACCACCACCACCTCTCCCCCATCCACCATCCTATACCAACCCCTCATTGTCGTTGCTCCCATTCACTCCAACAAGGAGATAGGGAGAGTCTCCTCCATCTAGTCTCGCCGACCGACCTCCTCTTCCTCGTTCTTCTTCTTACTGCTTCGCTCTTCTCTCATCCTCATCCTCCTCCTCCTCCTCCTCCTCCTCCTTCTCCTCTACTTCTTATTTTCCCAAGACCCTAACAGTCGAACAAATTCTTTACGTTCAACACTATGTTACCAAACCAAAAGGATTCGTTCAGCACTTTGTTGTCAAATCCACTCCGCCATCGTGACCTCTCATTCATTGAGAGAGAGAAATGTTGGACAATCTTCACTGTATTTAAAAAGATTAAATTCTGTTGTGTACAAAACAACAACAAGAATATAAAGAAATAAAGAAAATGAGAGAATTTGTGTGATTACAAAAATCAAACTCGAAATAAAAATAAATAAATAAAACCACAGATTTTATTTTGTTACAAAAACAAAAATAAAATCTGATTAAATAAACAAATAAAAAACAGAATAAAATTAAACAACTTACTTGGTTAATTTATTTGAATGACTTTTCTGATCAAGTCCAGTGTTTAACACTGTGTCCTTAAGACAGATTCGTCCTCTCCACGGTACTTTCAGAATTTGGACGTCTATCTCCCAGGATGAAATGATTTTACCACAAACAATAGCAGCACTACAAATTGTTTGCCTTACGAACACACTAAGTGTTTACACTCTTTCTTTCAGAAATAAAATGCAGCAAGATGAAGAATATAATTAGCAGAGGTGAAATACGAAATTTCTGAATGAAAAATATCAAATGGGGGTGGTCCTATTTATAGATATAAAGGTGGCTCTTGGTTATAAATTGAACAGGTATGATACCTGTTGGTTTTGAATTCAAACAGATTTGAATCTGTTGATAATTCAAATAGATAGCAAAAAACGGGAAGGGCCCTGTTTGGGTGTGCATTAATTCCAAACTAGTTTAATTTGAATTCTGGATTTTATTTTACCAAAAAATAAAATTAAATTCAAATATTTTTGGTCCAAAAAGATTAGAAGCCCAACCCAACCACACACCACGCACCTGCGCCCAAGCCCAAGCCAAGCCCGCCCGCCCCCCCGACCGGACGGACGGCAGCGGCGGCGCGCGCGCGCGTGTGTGGTGATTTTTGGATCCAATGGGTCTAGCTCATTTTTCCCATAACCTCTCCCTCTAAAACACTTGGGTACCCCTTGGGGCACACCCCAAGTATCTCACCCAAGCCTTATAAACCCTTTCAAAACTTCCCACCAAATCAATGTGGGACAAGCCAATTTACAACCTTAAGGAATTTCCACCAAAACTCCATTTCCATGGAGCACACTTTGGCTTCAATTTCCCATTCACTCGGTAATGGTTTTGAGTAACCAAATATACCACGTGAATCACAACGCGGCATAGAACGCGTTACCACTTTGACCCGAGTAAATCGACGCTCGGGGCCCACCTAAAAAATAGACCAAACTTGAGAAAAAATTCTGGTTTTACCCAAAATTTTTCTACCATTTCCAACAATCCCCCACATGAATGGAATTTGATGACAACAGAAATGCAACAATATGCAGACTTTAACGAAAGAGTATAAGTCGAAAATATCTTGCATAAGGATAGGTAGTTTTCGGCCTTGAACCTTCCCTAGTGATAACCTATCGGACTTACTGGCTAACCAATGGACGCGATGCCTTGAATTGTTCAGTTGTTTGTGTAAGCCAAGACAATAGATTTCACATAAAATATCTTCTAACACATCGTGGTTCTCACTGTTGTGTTCATTTTGGCCTTGAACGCGCCTGGTTTTCATAAGTGTTTCTAGAGAATTTAGCCTTTTCATTCTCATAGAACCGGCCCCAGTTTAACACTCATATAGGTTATTCTTATTGTAAGTATCTCCTTATACTCGTCTTGATTTGATACCTTAATCAAGATATAAGTAATCATTAAAAGCAAAGCTTATCCTTATACCCCTGTATACAACATATGTTGCAGATATCACTCTCACCATAGGAATGGGTAGGGAATTTTTAATCCCCTGGTGATTTCTAGTGAGCCATACATAACTTAGTTGTCCCTTTGAACTTAGTTCTTGGGATCTCCAGTCATATAAGTAGGGTTACCATTATGACGACTCTTATGTAATAGGCGTTAATCCCATCCCCTTCGATGAACTATACACTAGCTCTTTTGTCAAACCTTTTGTTAACGGATCCGCAATATTCTCTTTAGATTTTATATAATCTATTGAGATTATTCCGTTTGACAATAATTGCCTTGCGGTATTATGTCGACGACGAATATGTCGTGACTTACCGTTATACATGTGATTCTGTGCCCTACCTATTGCAGATTGACTATCACAATGAATGCAAATAGCTGGCACAGGTTTTGGCCACATTGGAATGTCTTCTAAGAAGTGACGATGCCATTCTGCTTCTTCACCTGCTTTGTCTAAAGCAATGAACTCGGATTCCATTGTGGATCGTGCGATGCAAGTTTGTTTCGTGGACTTCCAAGAAATAACAGCGCCTCCTAGAGTAAAGACATATCCACTAGTGGATTTTGAATCTTTAGTATCCGATATCCAATTGGCATCACAATAACCTTCGAGTACTGCTGGATATCGAGTAAAGTTCAAACCATGATCACGAGTAAATCTTAGATATCTAAGAACCCGAATGATCGCTTTCCAATGGTCTTCTCCAGGGTTACTAGTGTACCTACTCAATTTACTGATAGCATAAGCTATATCAGGACGAGTACAATTCATTAGGTACATTAGGCTTCTAATGATTTGGGAGTATTTTAACTGAGACACTGTAGCACCTTTATTTTTCGATAAATAGAGACTGATGTCTACAGGTGTTCTAGCTAAATTCAAATCATCCTTGATAAATTTATCAAGAATTTTCTCAATATAATGAGATTGAGATAATGCATATCCGTCAGATGTTTTAGTAATTTTCATTCCTAATATAACATCTGTGACCCCCATATCTTTCATATCAAATCTTTTGTTAAGCATTTGCTTAGTTGATTTGATCATGTTTTGACTGCTTCCAATGATAAGCATGTCATCCACATAAAGACAAACTATGACATATCCTTGGTCAGTATTTTTAACATAGACGCATTTGTCACATTCGTTTATCTTAAACCCATTAGTAAGCATTGCATGATCAAATTTTTCATGCCATTGCTTAGGTGCTTGTTTTAATCCATAAAGGGATTTTACAAGTCGACAAACTTTCTTTTCTTGCCCTAATACTACAAACCCTTCGGGTTGTTCCATATAGATCTCTTCATTTAGATCACCGTTTAAGAAAGCTGTCTTAACATCCATTTGATATATTTCTAAATTAAACAACGCTGCTATAGCAATAAGCATGCGAATGGATATTATTCTTGTCACAGGGGAATATGTGTCAAAATAATCCAGACCTTCCTTTTGTCTGTAACCTTTAACAACAAGTCTTGCTTTATACTTGTCAATTGAACCATCTGCTTTCATTTTTCTCTTGAATATCCATTTATATTCAAGAGGTTTAGAACCTGGTGGAAGATCCACCAATTCCCAAGTATGATTTTGTATAATGGATTCAATTTCATTATTAACAGCCTCTTTCCACAAAGGTGCTTCGGGACCTGTCATTGCTGCCTTAAAGCTTTGAGGTTCATTTTCTAACAAGTATGTCAGAAAATCTGGACCAAAGGATTTTGATGTTCTCGCTCTCTTACTTCGTCTTGGTTCATCATCAGTTAAATCCTTTTGGTCGAGACCATTACTAGTCTCTTGTGTTTGATTGTCATTAGTCTCTTGACTTTGTGTACAATCATAAGTTCTTTTCCGTGAATTTAATTCCTGTCCTTTCTTGTAAGGAAAGACATGTTCAAAAACCACAACATTCCTTAACTCTATAATAGTGTTCACATTTATATCAGGTATTTCTGATTTATAAGTCAGAAACCGATATGCACTACTATTCTGAGCATAACCAATAAACACACAGTCTACTATTTTTGGTTCAATCTTAGTCTTTTTAAGAACAGGAACTTCAACTTTTGCCAAACACCCCCACACTTTTAAGTATTTGTAGGAAGGTGGTCGACCTTTCCACAATTCATAAGGAATGCTGTTGGTTTTCTTGTGGGGTATTCTATTAAGAACATGATTAGCAGACAAAAATTGCTTCCCCCCACAAGTTCTGTGGTAAACCTGAACTTAGTAACATGGGTGCTGTAATTTGGTGAATAATGTCATGTTGTGCACAAAATACATTTAATGGTGCATCATATTCACCACCCCTATCACTTCTAATATAAATCAATGAATTTTAAAACAAATTCAAGAAAAAACCAAAATAATTATGACTACTCAAGTCAGAATTAATATTTTGACAAAATCATATCCTCATAAAAAATTTTGCCTAAGAATCAAACAATTTAAAAACCCATTTGATTGTATACATTCTTTCAATTCAATAACAAATAAATGTCACTGTCATAAACATATTTGTGACCGAAGAAAATTAAATTATCTCAACTAATGCGAGAGATACACCCCCATATTAATAAAATGGTTCATGGTTTAACAAATTCTACTACGCAAGTAAAATAATTATTAATGACATCTCATGTCACATAATTCAATAATCAACATAAAAGATTTCTTAAATTACTTCCCAATTAAACGGACCGATATAATTACATACATCCTCATGTTTAAATTTCTCTGGTATTTAAACACTCATTCAAAATTGATTAGAAATATTCAAATTAACCTGCTTATGTCCAAAGTCGGCATAATAATGTATCATTCCAAATCAATTGAAATTATTGTTAAAAGATAACTTGAGTTGATATCATACATGCATCAACTAAAAATAATTAATTAACAAAATAAATTAATCATGCATGATCCCATCACTTGCATCATGAAATAAAAGGATTCTCAACTCATAAATAAAATCCAACGCATTTAAACTTTAACCTTCAAAATGACAAAACATACCTTCATTTAATAAGTTTGATTTGTACATAAATAAACAAATTAAATATGCATTAAAATGTTCTTGTGAATATATATATATATATATATTTTCCGACTCAAGTGCAGAAACAATTCAAGACTATGAATCCACATTGTAATAAAAATAAAATTAGTTTGTAAAACTAATATTTTACTCTAGAAACAAATTCTTCCATGTATACTCACGATTAATTATGATAAAGTCAGAATAATTAACACCTTTTCGCAAAAGGGTTCAAAAATAAGTGGTCTACCAAACGAAACCATAAGTTACTTACAAAATTAACAGATTGTGACCGAGTCACAAAGTTACATGATTGATTAACAAAATTAATTTTCTAGTTACTAAAACCAGAAAATAAATTACAATACAAAATAATTTTATTTTCCTTGTTACTAAAACTAGTAAAATAAAATACCGAAATAATATCTGATTACAAAAATCAGAAAACCAAACCACAACTTAATTTTCTAGTTACTTAAACCAGAAAATAAATTATAACACAAAATCATTTTATTTTTCTTGTTACTAAAACTAGAAAAATACTGTAATTTTATTTTCCTTGTTACTGAAACTAGAAAATAAAATACCACAAAACTATCTGATTACAAAAATCAGAACAAACACAAAATAATTTTCTAGTTACCAAAATCAGAAAATAAATTAAAACACAAAATAATTTTATTTTCTTTGTTACTAAACCTAGAAAATAATATAATTTTATTTTCCTTGTTACTAAAACTAGAAAAATAAAATACCAAAATAATTTTCTGTAACACCAAATAATATTCTGCAATTGTT
Source organism: Camellia sinensis (assembly GCF_055761805.1). Taxonomy (NCBI): domain Eukaryota; kingdom Viridiplantae; phylum Streptophyta; class Magnoliopsida; order Ericales; family Theaceae; genus Camellia; species Camellia sinensis. The sequence continues at coordinate 168,306,933 of NC_138970.1, forward strand.
AATGACACCAGTATATTACTACTAGTTGTCAAAGAAAAGAGACAGTATTTTACTACTATCTGTCAAATAGCATAAATTACTATTTGTTTTTCCAACCAGAATATTAGTTTGAAAACACAGAAAATTAAATACAATGAAGATACCAAAAAGGATTCTGTCTTAAGATTGTTGGACAATCTTCACTGTATTTAAAAAGATTAAATTCTGTTGTGTACAAAACAACAACAAGAATATAAAGAAATAAAGAAAATGAGAGAATTTGTTTGATTACAAAAATCAAACTCGAAATAAAAATAAATAAATAAAACCACAGATTTTATTTTGTTACAAAAACAAAAATAAAATCTGATTAAATAAACAAATAAAAACAGAATAAAATTAAACAACTTACTTGGTTAATTTATTTGAATAACTTTTCTGATCAAGTCCAGTGTTTAACACTGTGTCCTTAATACAGATTTGTCCTCTCCACGGTGCTTTCAGAATTTGGACGTCTATCTCCCAAGATGAAATGATCTTACCACAAACAATAGCAGCACTACAAATTGTTTGCCTTACGAACACACTAAGTGTTTACACTCTTTCTTTCAGAAATAAAATGCAGTAAGATGAAGAATATAATTAGCAGAGGTGAAATATGAAATTTCTGAATGAAAAATATCAAATGAGGGTGGTCCTATTTATAGATGTAAAGGTGACTCTTGGTTTTAAATTGAACAGGTATGATACCTGTTGGTTTTGAATTCAAACAGATTTGAATCTGTTGATAATTCAAACAGATAGCAAAAAATGGGAAGGGCCCTGTTTGGGTGTGCATTAATTCCAAATTAGTTTATTTCTGTTTGAAAACGGAAAGGGCCCTGTTTGGATGTACAGAAAATCCAAATCAGTTTAATTTGAATTCTAGATTTTATTTTACCAAAAAATAAAATTAAATTCAAATGTTTTTGGCCCAAAAAGATTAGAAGTCTAACCCAACACGCACCTGTGTCCAAGCCCAGCCCGCCCGGACGGACGGACGGCGGCGGCGCGCGCGTGGTGATTTTTGGGTCCAATGGGTCTAGCCCATTTTACCCATAACCTCTCCCTCTAAAACACTTGGGTACCCCTTGGGGCACACCCCAAGTATCTCACCCAAGCCTTATAAACCCTTTCAAAACTTCCCACCAAATCAATGTGGGACAAGCCAATTTACAACCTTAAGGAATTTCCACCAAAACTCCATTTCCATGGAGCACACTTTGGCTTCAATTTTCCATTCACTCGGTAATGGTTTTGAGCAACCAAATATACCACGTGAATCACAACGCGGCATAGAACGCGCTACCACTTTGACCCGAGTAAATCAACGCTCGGGGCCCACCTAAAAAATAGACCAAACTTGAGAAAAAATTCTGGTTTTACCCAGAATTTTTCTACCATTTCCAACAAGAAAGAAATGAAAACCTAGGGTTTTCAGAAAAAACAGAAGAATAAAAAGAAGAGAGAGAATGAGGAGGGCGGTGACGGGAGATATGGGCGATGAAGAAGGGTTGGGGGAGGCAAGGTAAGGCGAAGAGGATCTCTGTGGCAGTTGATAGAGGTGACAGAGAAGCGCTGGGTGGCTACGGCTAGCGACGAGGGACTAGGTGGTTGCTAAGGATATAATGGTCCGGTACGGTCAGTATTTAGATAAAAAAATTACACCGAACTAATAATGTCGGTTTTATTATTTTGAATACCGATACAGACCACTTTTCCCATCAAACCTCACCGAACCAAAACCGGTTGAAACGGTTCAGTTTAGTGCGGTTTAATCGGTTTAGAATTTTTCAAACTTGAGCCACTTTTAAATATAATAATTAATCTATATAAAAACATTAAATTAGTTATTTGTCTACTATTTCAAACATATCCAATCCATCCATTTAATACATACTTTTCAATTCCTAAATTAACAAAAATAAAAACAAAAAAAGTTTGAAAATACTAAGGTTCCAAGAATAATGAGTTAGAGTTAAGATTATATATAATAAGAGTTTACAAAATTAGGTTATAAAGATGATAAGGTTAATTAATTAAGGTTAATAATTTATTATACTTATTAATATCATTATATATATATATATATTATAAATACAATATATATTAAAGCGGTCAGTTTCGGTTTAGATCGGTGCACAAGGTACTTAAACTGATACCGAACCAAACACCGAAAAAAATCAAATTTAAAAACTGCACAAACCGATTCTTGTTAAAAAACAGACCAAATATAGCCGGTTTCGTCCGGCTTAATCGGTTTGGTTGGTTTTTTCAGTTTTTCTTACATCCCTGGTGGTTGCAGCTGGCAGTGAGGGGTTAGCCAACGGTGGGTGGAGGTGGTAGCCAGAGTTGATAGAGGATGAGGTTAGGGTTAGGGTTTGAGAAATTAGAATTAGAAAATTAGGAATGAGAGTAAAAATGAAATTTTATGTTGGGACAAAATTGAAATTAAAGAAATGCAGGAGGTGAGGATTCTAAGAAGATTTGTAAGGATAAATAGCAGTCCTCTTGTTTTATTACTTTTTCTTGAGAAGTAATGTAATTGTAACTATCATTAATTGAATTCGCATTTTCTATATTTAGTTTTTTTTTTCTTTTTCTTCAAATTTGATCCATTAAAAAAAAAAAAAAAAAAAAAAAAAAAAAAAAAAAAAACTTCTACCCTTAACTAGGACACAAATAAAGCTTTGGGTCGGGATCTAATTCTATTTTTAAGTCACAAACCTACAAAGGTTAAAAAATTGAAAAGTAAAAAAATTTATTATAAAAAAAAAAGGTAAAAATAAGTAAAGAAAAAAATTGGGTTAAATTTTGCTGCTAAACAAGGCTACTTAGAGTATCTCTAATGGTGTTTGTTGAAATAACATTGTCATTGCTATAATTTGGCAATGAATAGTGAAATTTTGTCAAATTATAGCAATGGTGCTCCAATGGTCACATATTATTTTGGCAAATCTCAATTAACTTTTTCTTCAAGTTTGTAGGTGTTGTTTGGATATAAGTTTTTTAGTATTTTTTTTGTTTTTGTTTTTTTTTTTTGTCTTTTGAGACCTTTTTTCAATTGTTTGTAAAAAAAATTATATATTTACATTATACCCAACTAGACAAATATAAAAAATAAAAAAAAAAATCAAAATTTGGAAAAAAAAAATAAATATAATTTACCCCATCAAAAAATGTAACCATTGAGAATTTTCAAAAATATGACCGTTTATTTATAGCTGTTATGCTTCTGTTTCAATTGTGTTTTTATTTTTTTTTTAATGAACAAAATAGCACACTTGGACTGATCTTGGGGGTTGATTACTGAACAAGATCTTAGTCGTTGATTAAATAACAATCCAACGGCTGAGATCAATCCTCTAGAATGATCTGCACAAATCTCAAGAAACAAACCCCTTTGATCTATCATCTTGCTCTCTCTATATCTCTGTGTCTCCATCCACTTATCTCTCTTCATCACTATGTTCGGCTAAGAGATGAGAGCATTTGCGTCTTTATCCTATCATCTCTCTTCATCACTGCGCCTCCATCCTCTCATCTTGCTCTCTTTGTCTTTGTCTTTGAGCTCAAGAGCATCTCTCTCTGTGTCCTCAAACCAATCACCGAACAATTTTCTCCGATCTCCAAAACTAGTATATTCTCTCTCTCTCTCTGTCACTCTATCTCTGTCTTCAAACCAATCACCAAACAATTTTCTCCAATCTCTAAAACCAATATACTCTCTCTGTTTTCAAACAGATCACCGAACAATTTTCTCCGATCTCCAAAACTAGTATACTCTCTCTCTGTTCTCAAACTGATCATCGATCACCAAACAATTTTCTCCGATCTCCAAACCATGTATACTCTCTCTCTCTCTATCCTCAAACCAGTCGACTAAGATGGTGTCTTCTCTCTCTGTCCTCAAACTGATCACCGATCTCCAAAACCTGTCTTCTTTCTCTCTCTGTCCTTAAACCAGTCAGCTGAAGAAAAAGCTCTAGAGGTCGATCCAGGTATTGATTCTGAAATTTGAAGTGTGATCTGTTTGTGTGATTCTGAAATTGAAATTTGTGTGATTTGTTTTGTGATTTTGAAATTGATTCATCATTTGTGTGATTCTGAAATTCTAAAATTTGTGAATTTGGCAACTCCTTTGAAATTTGGGTTTGATTCTGAAATTTGGGAGGTTTTCTACTGTTTGAATTCTGGTTTTTCAAGTGAATTTAATGCCAAAAATCTGTTGATATTTGTTAATGTGGCATGTTTGGCACCTACTATTTAATCTGTCAAATTTGAGAACAAAAATGGCATCTGCTATCTTTAGCAAAAATAATAGCAGGCCATTGGAGAACCTTTTTTTTATCACTCTTGCCAAATTATAGCTTTAGTAGCTCCTTTAACAGCTCCATTGGAGATGCTCTTATGATTTTATACCCTTTACCTTTACCTGGTTTGTTGTTCTGTCTTGATTTAGCACCCAAATATAGGAAAAGTCTATAAGACATTTTGTTAAAAAATGTGCAGTACATAGCAAAATCAATGGCTAAGGTTGAGCCACATCATTAAAAGTGACCTGCTAAACAGGTCACTTTTTATAGTTATGAGTCAAAATCATATTTCTTCATAACTATAATCAAATTGATCATAACTTAGTCATAACCACATCTCATAACCAACACCATTTTGTTCATAACTAATATCACATATTTCATAACCACATCTCATAACAAATATCATTTTGTTCATAACTAATATCACATATTTCATAACCATAATCACATATCTTATAACCACATCTCATAACCAACCCCTTTGAGTCATAACCAACATCACATATCTCATAACCACTAGTCACATATATCATAACTAACACCTTTTTGCTCATAACTATCCCATTTTGATCATAACCAATATCACATATCTCTTAACTATTGATCACATATCTCATAACTATTACTCACATGAATCATAATCACATCTCATAACCAATCCCTTTGAGTCATAACTAATATCACATATCTCATAACTAACAACCCTTTTGCTCATAACCACATCACTTTGATCATAACCAATATCTCATATCTCATAACCACTAACACATATAGCATAACCAAACACCCTTTAACACCACTTTGCTCATAACCAAAATCACATATCTTATAATCACTAATCAAATATCTCATAACCATTACTCACATATCTCATAACCAACATCACATATATCATAACTACTAATCACATATCTCATAACCACACCACTTTGATCATAAACAACATTACATATCTCAAAACTACTAATCACATATCTCATAACTAAACACCCTTTAACTTATAACTATACCACTCTACTCAACCAAAATCACATATCTAATAATCACTAATCATATATCTCATAACCTTTACCCACTTATGTCATAACCACATCTCATAACCAACACCATTTGCCTCATAACAAACATCACATATATCATAATCACTAATCACATATCTCATAACCACTACCTACATATAGGGGTGTAAATTTGGCCCAAGAGCTCGCGGCACTCCCCAAGTCCTGTAACACCCGCATCATTTAATCTATTGGAGAGTGTATTTAATTCCCTTATTTTCATTTTTGGGAGTCTTTGGAGTTGTCGAATGTAGGTTTTGGAGGAGTATGATCCGATTTACACTCGTTGGGTTTGTTTGTTTGCGCTTGTTCTTGGCAAAAAGTTCCTTAGGAACTTAGAAATTCTAGTCTGGGGTCGACACCAACCTTCCTAAGGGTCGACCCTTACCTGTTGGTGAAGTTTCTGGAAGTGTTGCTGGAATTTATGGTAGACACTAGCCTTGGTGGTGTCGACACCTACCTCTTGTTGCTATTTACAAGGGTCAACACCAATCTGGGAAAGGTCGACCCTTATATATTACAGAATCTGGGTATTAGTTACTGGAAATTAGGGTCGACCCTTCCTGTCCAAGGGTCGACACCTTGCTTGCTGCCAACATTGTCTTTTCTTGCTGAAGGGTCGACACCACCACACCAAGGGTCGACCCTTGCGTGTTTATTTTCAGATTTGTGGATCCAAATGGGCCCTACCTTTGTGGGGTTTTGGGCCTATTATTTTATTGACCTTAGGGTTACTTTTTTACTACTATAAATAAACCCTAACCACTTCTCTCTTATTATTTTTTCTCTTTCCTCTCTCTCAAACCGTGAGTTCTCCTCTCTCTCTCTCTCTAAAACTCAAACTTTTTAGATCTTTAGATCTACTCACCTAGACTGATCTTTTCATCTTGGTCCTTTGAGAAAGATTGTAGTTCTCGTCAAGGGCTTCATTTTGATCTAAATAGTTCATGATTTTGTCGCCATTGATTTTTGGGTCGTCATCTCTTGGCTTCAAGAGGTAAAGGTTTCTAATTCTCTTTCAATACTCTCATATATAAATAGATTTGTGATATTTTCTTTATAAAAAAATACAAAATTTTATATTTTTATACATATTGTGATTAATCATGAGATTGGGGGTTAGGATTTGAAGAGTTGGGGTTTACTTGTTGGTTATGGTTTGGGTCATGAGTTTGGGTGTCAAAGTAATAGAGGGGTTGGAATAAAATGTGTTTTTGTGAAAAGCTTTAACTTCTCTTAAAAATCGTAGTTTGGCTCATAAAGATGGTTAATGGTTTTTCTTCAATTGATAGTAAAATCATGAAATTGAGGTGTTAAATTACACATGTACAAATTTAATTGAAATTTTAAAGAGTTTACAAATTTATGTGAAAGTTGCGATTGAACCCTCAATGTTGATATTTTAAATTATGTTATAATATGAAACCAAACTTGGGGGGAAAAAATTATTAATGGTAAGGATGATGTGAAAATTGTGATAAAATGATGAAATGAATATTTAAGAATCTTATTGTATTATGTTGAATTGTATTGAGTTATGTTAAATTGTGTTAAGTCAAGGTTGGGTTAAGTTGAGTGTGAGTAACAATAAATGGGAGATTATGAAATATGACGATGTTACGTGAAAGAGTTGTATCAAAGAAATTAATGCTAAAGATTTAATTTATAGCCTCACACAGTAATTGATAATTGATGTGTCGTGAAAATTGATTTGGAAGACTTGATAATAATATGGAACAGTAAAGAAATAGTTTGAACCCAAGAATAATGAACACGTGAATGACTTGGTGGGTAATAGAAAAAGATGGTGGAACATAATTTGTACTCGTTATGTAAATGGAATTTTAACTTATGGTGGATGCGTTTTGAACTAACGTGTTACGGGAGTAATGGATGATGTGTTGGCTTTGCCCACTAATCACATTGACGAATGATTTGATAAAATTTATGGAATGTAATGTTGTTTCGGGATCCGTTTCCCGCCGTATTTTGAGCCGGCAAAGCGTGGCGCGTGAAATAGGTTCCGCCTTCCTTCCGGAGTAGCGCCCAGTAAAACGGGTGGTATGTTGGGATATGTAAAGGTTCTGCGTTCCTTCCGACTTGTGACTGGTAAAGCGTGAGGTTCCGCGTTCCTTCCGGCTTGTGACTGGTAAAATGTGAGGTTCCGCCTTCCTTCCGGTTTATGACCGGTAAAGCGTGTCACTCATGGAGATGACTTGTTAATGGATCCAGTGTTTAATATGACATTATTTGAAAGAATGGAAAATGAGATGGTAATTGGATTAGAGGTTGGTGATGATGGACTCACTGGATTACTTGTGACTATAAGGGAAAATAATGAGTTTTGTTTTGTAAATAATTGAGACATTGTGTTAAAAAGGGTTTGTTATTCTTGTGTTATGTTTGAACTCTAATTGATAATGCAAATGTGGATGTGATGTAGTTGTAATATGTTCGATTATAATTGATAATGCACATGTAGATGTGATGCAATTGTTATTGAATATAAAGGATATTTGGATTTCTACATTGAGGAGTTACAAAAAATATGAATAGATTTGTGGGAATGGAGTGTGTAAGGGCTGTTTCGAGTATTAAGGAAACTTGAACTTGAGGTTATGGTGTTATAATTAATGTAATTAGTAAAAAAGAAAAATGGAAATAAAAAAAAGGAGGAATGTTAAGATGGAAATTAAGTGAGGAATATTTTGGAATTGGTTAATAAATTTAAAATGATGTTATTCCTTAAGCATGTTAGTTTTCAAAAAAAAAAAAAAATAAAGATTTATGGCTTTCTGACAATAAGGGATAATTTTTATGGCTGAAGGTTTCCTTAAATGTTCAAAGGACTTTTGAGAAAAAGGTACTCTACGTATGATATTTTGAAATTACAAAAACATCAATTTACTACATGGTATCACCCTGCATGCATGAGCATTTCTATCTATAGGATGGTTATTGATTTTGAACTATGCGATTCCTACTGGGCAATTGTGCTCACCCCTTGTCGTTTCATTTTCTTACAGGAAGAGAATTCGAATTGATTGGGTGGAGGATTAAGAAGTTCACATGTCTGTTATTTGTAATTTCATAGTAGATGTGCAAGAATGAGTTTTGTACATTGATGTTTGTAATTATTTATTTGTAACTCCTTAGTCGGAGCTTGGCATGTATTATTATTATTGTTGTATTCATCATGAGAGAGAACATGTACTAATATGTTTCTATTACTCAAGGGTAATAGATATTTGTAAATAAAAAAAAATAGACCTAAATTACAGACTTTTGCTAATGTTTCCGAGTGATTAAAAATTGGGGCATGACAAGTCCAGTCACGCCCTGAATGGGCCAAACCAGGCCTGAGCCTAAGCCCAACCTAGGCTATGTGTTCTAGAGCCCGGCCCGACTCTGGTGTGTTATGGAGTGTGACCTATCTCGTGAGCTCGACCCGAATTTTTTTTCACCATCTGGCCCGACCCAACCCCAACGGCTCCCTATCCCCCTATTAGTGCAACAGTCAAAAATTTAAAAAAAAAAAATTTAAACAATCATATAACCATTAATTCCACCAACAACCATTTTTATTTTATTTTATTTTTATATATATAAATTAACCCCTCCCTCCCAAGTCCTATAAATACTACCCCTCTCTCATTTTATTTCTCACAAACAAATCTGTCTCTCAAACTCTCATTATCTTTGAACTCTCAACTCTCTCAATTAATTTTGAAGTGTCATCCCTAAGTGACAATTGCAATTGATCACCTATCTCTATTTTAGACTTATTTTAGTCATAATATCTTCATTAAATATAATAGAAATAGTAATATACAAAACGATATTCTTTTTAAAATATCTATATATATAATTTAATTAAATTTTAATAAAAAAATATGTTGAAAAAAATTATCTATGACGTAATTTTATTTTGTTCTACTAAATAAATTTTCTCCTAATTTTTTCCCCCAACTTTTCTTCGTTTTTTTCTCTACTCTATTTTCTTTCCCTTCATTTGTCCTAGTTGTGCTTGAGTTTTCTCTATTTCTTACTCAGACTTCTCTACTTCACTCAAATTATCGAACGACCATTGTTGATAGTTCTTCCTCACTGGATTCTTCCTCTCTCTACTGCTGTATCTCTGCAATAGATCCTTGAACTCATCACTACTCTCTTTGTCTATTTCAACACTATTCATTCTAGTGATATTTCTCTATCTAGTAAATGCATCTATCTCGAAACTCTAGCTCTTTCACATTAATATGTTATACATACACAAACCTTAGGCCGTAGTTATGATTTGAAAGGTTTTGTTATCATCAATTTGTACATGTGTTATAGAACTGTTAAAAAATAAATATTACGCATTTTGTTGTACTGTTCTGCTATCTCAGTCTTCTTCATCCCTCAAGCATCTCTCTAATTCTTTACTGTCATTGTAAATATCTCCGATGTTCCTTATCGGAAACGATAGCACCTTTAACGTCATTTTCACAGGCGATAAGCCCGTTCAGTCTCTTTTTCTCATATTCCCTTTCCCCTCGCTCTACTAGCTAATCTTCTCTAACTCTCATTTTTTGTTCCATGGCTTTAAGTCGTTGATTAAATTATTTAATGATTGTTATTACATTTTGTTTTCTCTGTATTATGAGAGATCCCGATTGGTAATTCTAAGATTTTTAGTGATTTGTTTAGTCATTTTCTGATAATTGTTATGAAACTTTGTTACTTGATTACAATATTTGTGGTTTATGAAAAATTTGAATATTTTTACTACATCAATTAGTTGTGTTGTTACGCATTTTGTGATTGATGTTATGAAATTTTTTGGGTTGGTTATGACATTTGTGATTTGTAAAAATTTTGATTATTTTTATTATAGCAATTAGTGGTGCAGTTACGCATTTTGTAGTTGATGTTATTAAATTTTGTGAGTTGGTTATGGCATTTGTGGTTTTTAAAATTTTTAGATGTTTTTGTTACACCAATGTGATAACCGTGTCCTGTACTATGTTAATTAATCATGATTACGTTTGTAATTATGTGCTTAATTTGAATTTGGGTGTTAATTGCATGATTATATGTGATTTTGGCTTTGTGTCTATTCACCGTAGAAAAATCTGTTAGAATCTGTGCTTTGAACTGAAAATTGAAGGCCTTATCAGCCACCAAAGCTAAAATTGACTACGCCATTGTGATTGGCGTAATTTTTAAAGCCTACAGTGAAATTTAATTAAAAATTGATTCGGATCAAAATAATTAGATTCAGAATGGTTAATTAGAGTGTCATTACTTAAACTTAATCGATGTGATTAAACAAGCTTATAAATAGGCCAATATACACTTAATTCTCTCATTTTGTGAACTCAAAATCTGAAATGTGCTCTAGAGAGAGAGAAAGAGACAGCTCTAGAGAGAGACAGCTCTAAAGAGAGAGGGGGGGCTCAAATTATGAATGGAGGCTCAAATTATGAATGGGGGCTCAAAGCTTGGGGATTGAAAGCTAAACTCAAAGATCTAACTAGAAATTATGAAGATTGAAGCTCCTAGGTGAGTATTTGAGCATAAATTCATAAGTTAAGTTTGTAATTTTGTGAATTCAAAGAGAATATGTAACCAAGAACAAGAATTAAGTTGTAATTGATGAATTTGGAGTCAATGAATGCATGCATGTTTAGAATTGCCATGAATTTGCATAAGCTAGCATGTAACATGTTAATTATGAAAGATTGGGCATTGAATCATACATGCAAGCATGGTTTTGTTAAGTTTCATGGTTATAAGCACCATTTGTACCATTTGTAATAGAAATGGAGTCAAGAATTGACATGCATGCATGATTGATGAAGATATGAAGTTTGAATGCATGAATTTAATGTATTGGAAGTAAGCTTGGTATAATTTGGGTTTGCATGTGATTGATTCATAAGATTTGAGCTTCATAATGTAGCAAATTGGTGTTTGTAGCATGTTAGTAATTTTATATGAGAGTTATGGGTTATAAAATGCAAGCTATGTTAATTTGAATGCAAGTTTGAAGCTCAAACTGGTTGCTGGGAATTCCAGAATTTGGCATGTCTACTCGAGCGGGGAAAGTGCCGCTCGTGCGTGAAATGCTAGTTCCCAGAACTTTTGCAGACATGGACGTCCGCTCGAGCAGTGAGATTCGCGCTCGAGCAGGTAGCCATGTAGTTTGACTCTCAGCTCGAGTGTCCGAAGTCACGCTCAAGCGTAAAAATGAGGCAACCAGTATTTTCGCAGACCCAATGGGTCCGCTCGAGCAGCCAAAGCCACGCTCGAGCGGGGAGCCCTATTTCAGAAAGTTTGTAAAGATGTTTTGTGTTTCATTTTCCGTTCTCTTCCATTTCTGAGCACTCCTAGGCATGCATTGAACATTGTAAATGGATTAAGAAGATAATAAAGAGGCCTAAGAGGAATGTATAAGTTAAGAACAGATTGGATCGTTTGTGACCCATATGTGTTACACAATGTGTAGGGTCGACCTCGAGGGCAAATCCACCGGTAGAACACTGTGAGTAATATCTTAGTAAAGATATTTTCAAGTATGTTATTTTCCGAATGCTACTTCTGTATAAGCTTCATGGATTTGTTGATTTGAAATATGAATGAGTATTCTATATGCCTAATTTTGTATAAGGCCGTTTGATACGTTAATATATCTGAATTGGGCCTAAGGCCGTTTGCCGTTTTCCGTTTGCCGTTGATATGCTTGATATATCTGAATTGGGCCTAAGGCCGTTTGACACGAACGATTAGGCCAAAGGTCGTCGAACATTAACGATTGGCTATCAGACATGAACTATTGGGCCAAAGGCCGTTGGACGTGAATGATTGGGCCAAAGGCCGTTAGATGTGAACGATTATGCCAAAGGCCGTTGGACGTGAATGATTGGGCCAAAGGCCGTCGGACGTGAATGGTTGGGCCAAAGTCCGTCGGATATGAACGATTGGGCTAAAGGCCGTTGGACATGAATGATTGGGCCAAAGGCCGTCGGTTATGAACGATTGAGCCAAAGGCCGTTAGACATGAATGCAAAGATGGGCCAAAGGCCGTTTGTATATGTCATTTGATATGTTTGAATACCATGATAGGCCAAAGGCCATTTGAATGAAAGAGATCATGATCATGAATATGAAATATGCATGGATATGAATATAAAGAGAATGGGCCCAAGGCCGTTTGATACGCCTAATATATTCGAATTGGGCCCGAGGCCGTTTGATATGTTTGAATTGGACCAAAGGTCGTTTTGAATAAAGAGTTGGCTGGACCAAAGGTCGTTTCGTATAGATGGACCCGAGGTCGTATTGTTTTATATAAGAATTATACCTGAGGTCGTTTGCATATGGATATGATGTGTTGGACCCGGGGTCGTTTTGCTTTGTTGAGATTTGTAAATCTGGTGTGAATGAGAATAGTGATTCAAATATGTACATTATAAGTATGATTCATTTATGAACGAATCTCATTCATTAACCTCTTTATTTTGATATTATTCACTGGGCGTTAGCTCACTCTCATTTATATGTATGTAGGTGAGCAAAGGGACGTTCAACCCCAACCTTAGTGGAATTTAAGAAAGGAACTGAGTTTTCTGAAGTCAGCCCAAGTGCCTCACGCAAGAGGCTTTGTTTATGATATTTTGTATTTCTTTTGCTACTTCTATTGGTCGTGATAGACCGTGTATGTATATAAGCTTTTGGTTTAGCTGACTATGTGTTTGAATGATCCTGGGTATACAAGATGTTAATTACTGATATGTGGTGTGAGTTATCATTAAGTATACGTGAAATGTTTTGATATGCCATGTAAGCATAACTCATTGGATAAAAGTTTTAAATTTGCTTCCGTTTAGCCCCTTTACTCTGATGAGATATGTCTTGTTTGGTTTGAGGCCGTAGGTAGTCCCTTGATTACTGGCTGGTTATGTCCTTAACCCATAGGGGCGGGTTCGGGTCGTGACAACCAATTAGTGGATAGTTACATAATTGTTGGTTAATGTTACAAAATTTTGGGAATTAGTTACGACATTTGTGATTTTGTATAATTTTAAATAATTTTGTTACGCCAATTAGTGATGGTGTTATGTATTTTGTGTTTTATATTACAAAACTTTGTGACTTGATTATGATATTTGTGGTTTCTAAAATTTTAAATATTTTTATTACGCCAATTAATGGTATGATTATACATTTTGTAGTTGATGAGTAAAATAGTCTTTTTTTATTAATTTTACTTAATAAAAATAGATGAAGGATTTATATTATAAATAAATAAATAAAAATTAAGTATAATTTGACAAAATTATAAATTAATAATTTATTTTATTATAAGACTCTATTCATAAATGTTTTTAAAAAAAAATTATAATGATTATTACATAATTTCGGCCCCATTTTCTTCAAAAATTTGAAACAAACATGCAAATTTTATCAATTTCAAAATTCCCTCATTAATTGTTTTGACAAATCCCTAGACCCTTTCTTTAGCCCAAACGAGAGAGAGAGAGAGAGAGAGAGAGAGAGAGAGAGAGAGAGAGAGAGAGAGAGAGAGAGAGAGAGAGAGAGAGTAATTTCTAGACTTAGGGTGTGCCGCGAGCTCGTGGGCCAAATTTACACCCTTATATGTGAGTAATGGTTATGAAATATGTGATTAATGGTTATGATATATGTGATGTTGGTTATGAGGCAAATGGTGTTGGTTATGAGATGTGGTTATAACATAAGTGGGTAAAGGTTATAAGATATATGATTAGTGATTATTAGATATGTGATTTTGCTTATGAGCAGAGTGATGTGGTTATAAGTCAAAAGGTGTTTGATTATGAGATATGTGATTAGTGGTTATGAAATATGTAATGTTGGTTATGATCAAAGTGGTGAGGTTATGAAATATGTGATTAATAGTTATGATATATATATGATGTTGGTTATGAGATATTTGATTAGTGATTATAAGATATGTGATTTTGGTTATAAGCAAAGTGGTGTCAATGGGTGTTTAGTTACACTATATGTGTTAGTGATTATGAGATATGGAATATTGGTTATGATCAAAGTGGTGTAGTTATGAACAAAAGGGTTGTTAGTTATGAGATATATGACTAGTGGTTATGAGATATGTGATGTTTATTATGACTCAAAGTGGTTGGTTATGAGATGTGGTTGTGATTCATGTGGGTAATAATTATGAGATATGTGATCAATGGTTTTGAAATATGTGATATTGGTTATGAACAAAGTGGTGTAGTTATGAGCAAAATGGTGTTAGTTATGAGATATGTGACTGGTGGTTATGAGATATATGATGTTAGTTATGAAAAAAAATGTGTTGGTTATGAGATGTGTGACTAGTGATTATAAGATATGTGATGTTGAGACTCCAGAGCTCCTTGGATTTCCTTTACCCTCTTTTTGGTAACCAGTTACACCGATTGCCAATTCAAAATTAAATTATTAAAATAATTTAGTTATGAGATAGTTATGAGATAATATGGTATGCATGAATAACTAAATATAATTAAGTTATGAGTTAATATGATATTGGTTATGATCTATATGATATTAATTATAATATAAAATTACATATCCCCATAACTGATGTATGGTACATCCAAATGTACCATACCATCACCACCCAAATATATATATCAATTCCTTCATTGTTGGTTCACGTTAAGAAGGCGGACTACACTTGATCCTCTTGACGCTTTTTTTTTGGAGAAATAAATGAAAATCACTATTTTAAAGTGTCTCGAACCTGTGTTGGGCATGTTTTCTGGGATGGGAAAGGTTCAAAATGAAGTAGTCTCCTTGATTATTATTTTGTTTTCACTATATGTAAGTTTGGTATATGAAAAACTCAAAAAGAGCCAGTTTTAATCTTTTTATATCGTGTATTGGATTGCAGGCGTCCTCATCTCATTTCTACGAATTTTTACCAAAGTTGTCTATCCACAACATGCCTATGGCCTCAGAAACAGCGCAAATCTCTATTTCATTGTAAGCATTGTTGTGTTGATCGTATGCATTGTTTTCTACAATGTTGTTGATAGACTACCGGTTATTAAGTACCATAAAAATCTGAAGATTCAAGCTGTAAATGAAGACAAAGAAGAGAAAGGTGTCCTAACCGGGGCACTATGGAGGACAACTTTGTGGGACATTGTTGGTAGAGTCAAACGGTGTGGATTTGGGGTCTTCATTATCTAGGCCGTGACATTGGCTACATACCCTATTTGTGTTACAGAAGATTTCCATTCCCGGGTACTAAAAGGACTGGTATCCAATCCTCCTCATCACTGGCTACAACGTGTTTGATCTAGTTGGCAAGTCTCTACCCGTGCACTGTCTCTTTGAGAATATGAAAGTTGCAGTTAGTGCATCTTTAGCAAGGAGGTTGTTTTTTCCTCTCTTCTTGGGTTGTTTGCACGGTCCTGAATTCCTTCGAGCAGAAATCCCTGTAACATTGCTGACTTGCCTTTTGGGCTTTTCGAATGGCTATTTGAGTAGTGTCTTAATGATTTTGGCTCCCAAAAATGTCCCGCTGCAGCATGTAGAGATTGCAGGGACTGTGATTGTTTTGTTCTTGTTCGTTGGCTTGGCAATTTGTTCGGTTGTGGCTTGGTTTTGGGATTTCACGGTTTGTCCAACATTTGTTCTCTTGATTTGGATAAACCTATTGATGTTTTTTTTTTTTGTATATCTTGTGTTATTAAGTCTTTGTGATGCTGTAAAAACTTGATAAAAGAAAGTAGATTGAAAGCCATTATGTTGAAGATTGGATTTGGAGGCCTTGGTGATTGATTTAGGAGATGTGTGATTCAGAAGACTTTTCTGTGTTGGCAAAGTGGTTAATTTTGGTAGAAATGAAGTTTTGGAGCCCCTTTTATGAAAGGAATTTTCAGGCCTCTTTTGTCTTATTTGTAAGATTTGGTAGAATTTTTCCTTTGATTCACCGATTTGTAATAATAGGTCTTGCTGTATTTATTTCAATTATCAGGGAAGATTTGTGTGATTATGCTCAATGAGACAAAGGACAAATAGCGAACAATAAACTGAATTATTCATTTATGTTTTTTATGCATATTGTTTGGATCTTAGTATGAACCGATCAAACAAGAAATTTATATTCAGTCTGCATTAATTAATTATATGGTGCACACATCTATACCTAAGGACTTTATATTTATATATTCATAAACACACAATTCATAATAATTTTGAAACTTTGTTTCATTTTTTTTAAAGAATATCTGTATTGCTAGTTGTTCTAATAAAAAATAACTGCTAATAATTTTAAAATTTTAATCGTTTTTATTCATAATTGTCAAAAAAAAATATTAAAATAAAATGCATTTTTTGAACCTATCACTAATAGATATACATATATATTACATTATAATATGGTACAGAATGTATACGTAAATATTTATATTTAATTTTAACTTCATATGAATTTAAAAAAGAGAAAATTGATGATAAATTTAATTTAGAGGGTGTCTACGGCATTAGATCCAATGTATTTTTTTTTATTAGTAAAAAGTCCACCATTTGTGAAATAGTTTGGTGAAAGATTATTTTACTTGTTTTGAAGGTCATTTTGTTTTCAATTTTACTCCTTAATTTATCTGTTGACTTTTTTTGACTATCTGTTCAAATTATTTTCTATCTGTTTAAATTTTTCATCTATCTGTTCATTTTTTTTTTTTTTGTCTATCTATTCAAATTTTTCCCATATAAATTTTATTTGTCCAATTTTTTATATGTACAAATTTTCTATCTAAATTTTATATGTATAAATTTTTATATCTATATAATTTTTACCTATACAAGAACCAGTTGTGATATATATACATCTAATATGATATATATATATATATATGAAGGATATTTTGGTCAATTTAGTTGAGTTTATCCTTTTGGCCAAACTAAAGAGTAATTCTATTTTCATATACTAAATCCTCTCAGGACACACACTTAATGAATTTTTTCAAAATCACATTTTTATCCTTTAATTAAATTATCATTTAGGACAAATCTTTATCTTTTTCTATTTTCCCAATACACATCCGAACATATAGGGTTTGGTTGGATATCAACCTTCAAACGGATCTAGAGTTTGCAAATGTTGGGTTCACGGCAATAAAAGACTTCTAGAGGTTGGGATCGTGGCGGAAAAGGTCGTAAAGGTTAGGATTTTGAAGAAATAGTGGGTAGCAAGTGTATATTAGGGTGGTTTAGACTAAAGTGGGGATGAGCTAAGAGTAACGGTGACAATGGAGGGTTAAGAGTGGCAGTGGTGGCGGCAGTGGCAACGGCAACGATAACGATAGCGGCGACATTCCAAGTTTTCCGGAAGAAGAAAAATAGGTGGATAAAAAATAAATTAAGATTTAAAATATAAAGATAAGGGCGTTGTTGGAATGAAGAGATGTGTACTGAGAATATTTTTATTTTTAATTTGTGCTCTGAAAAAGTATTCATTAAGTGTGTGCCTTGAGGAAATTTAGTGTGTGGAAACAGAATTACCCCAAACTAATTTTGCGCCTAAATCTCTTGCCTAACAAAATTACAAATTGAATTTATGAACAGAGTACCCTTTCAAAAACAAACACATAAGTTAAAATATTTAAACTACAATAAGATAGGTGTTTGTAACCAAGGACTAGCTTTATGGGTTATTACTATCTTCAAATTTAATAAATTTATATTTTTACTTAATAATTTTACACTACTTATGAATAATTATGTGGTAAATTACACTGATTACTTTGACAGAGTGACTCAACTATTAAGTATTGGCCTATCATTTAATAAGAAAATTTTTTTAAAAATCTTATCGTCAAAAGCTTAACATTTTCAAAAACCTAATAAAATAAAGTCTCAATTTTATATTAAGTCTAAGGTCCCAAAAAGAATGAATGATCTATTTTTTAAAATATATTTGTTGTTCATTTTTAGAGATAAATACAATAAAATGAAAATGTTATGATTATCAAATTTACTTAATTTTTTTTTATGAATAATATATATAAAAAGTCTTAAAAAATAAACAACTCGTATCATTGAAACTGGATCGATGGTGGGCCCTACGAGTCCAGATAACGCCTCTCTCTAATAAAATATATATTTTAATATAAAAAATATATTAATTTTTTTTTCATTTATATAACTGACGAATTTCAAATAAAATTAAAATTAAAATTAAAATGTTATATGAAGTAATTTTAGAACATTTCCAAGTCACTCTTTAAAAAATAGCATTTTCAATTCTTCATTTATTAAATTTAAATTTAATGAAAAATTAATAAAAACAGTGCTTCAACTGTTTTATTAATTTGGTATCAAATGAAGAAAGCAATACTCTTTTTTGTCAAATAAAAAAACATTTATCGTTTCATCAAATTTATAAATGACTGTTGGACCCAATGTCTGTCTGGACATCTTTCTTGACAATCAATTTTGAAAAGAATTTAATAAAATTTTATTTTAGACAAACGATCGGCCAAATAACCGTCCGACCAACCGGCCAAATTTAATAAAAAGATCGAAATATATTGTATCAAGTCAAACTTTTATTCAAATTTAATAAAAAGATTGAAATATATTGTATCAAGTCAAACTTTTATTCAAATTTAATAAATTATACAATGAACAATTGGAGTTGTTGTAGCTTTGAACCTAATCCTATTTTATTCCCTCCAAGAACAAATCGTACTTTAGTCCTCTGTTTCCACATGCCACTCCAAATCACCCGAATAACACAAACCCGCACATCGGAGTCCGATGATCAGACCCATCTCCGGCGATGATCCGCCGGAATCAGATACAGGTTTCACCGGCGACATAGCCAACAACAATTCAGATTCAGATTCAGATTCAGATTCATCGCCTCTGCTTAAAACCACCAACAAAATCCCCAAAGACACATTCAACATAGCCTACACAATCTACTTCATCCTCGGCTGCGCCTTCCTCCTCCCCTGGAACGCCTTCATCACCGCCGTCGACTACTTCTCCTACCTCTACCCGGCCGCCTCCGTCGACCGTGTCTTCGCCGTCGCCTACAAGCCCCTCGGCCTCTTCTCTCTCCTCTTCATCGTCGCCTATGCCCACAAACCCTATTCCTATATCCGAGTCAACGTAGGCCTCTCTCTCTACGTTTTCTCTCTCCTCCTCGTCCCTGTTATGGATGTGCTTTACATCAAGGGCCGCACCGGCCTCTATGATGGCTTCTATGTCACGGTGGCGGCGGTGGCGATTTCTGGTGTGGGAAGTGGGTTGGTTCAGGGTGGGATCGTTGGGGCCGCCGGAGAGTTGCCGGAGAGGTATATGCAAGCTGTTGTCGCCGGGACTGGAGCTTCAGGTACTGTTTCTGTTTTGACAAATGCTGATTGTTTTGGGTAATTTTTTCTATATATTGATTTCAGTGTTTTGGTATACAATTATATGTGAAATTTTCACGAATTATAGTGGTTCATGTTGGGCATTTCATGTACGGACTGAATTGTTTTGCTGTTGTAATTTTATATTTGCTTGCACTATCATAATTCATTCTCTGTAAATTAGGGTTTTTTGCTTTATACTGTTTCTTCATGAAGTTATCTAACTTGTGAGTATCATTATTCTTTTAAAGCATTGTTTTGTAAATTGGCCTTTTACTGTATTTAGGGATTTTTTTTTATTTTTTATTTTCCAATTTTATTTACTAATACCATGTTTAATTTGACAAAATAGAACAAAAAATCGCGTATATAATTGCATCTCCTATCCTACATATTAGAGCAGCTCCAATGGCTTGCCATTAGAGCTGCTATTGCCATAATTTGGCAGCTCCAGCACTCCAATGGCCATAATTTGGAGATGCTATATTGACACAAGCTTTGGCAGCTGCTATTTGTCCCAAATCATCAAGAAAGATCTCCTTCCTTTCCTCCCTCCTCCCAACAAAACATCCTTCCCTCCCGCCTGCCATATTTGCAGAAAAAACATAGAAATTGGTGTTTTCAGACGACCGGCCGGACGTCCGAAAACAACAATTTCTGTGCCAAAATAGCAAAAATGGCAGCTGAACCACTGGAGCACCATTGCTATTTTTCATCCATTTTCTACTATTCATTGCCATAATTTGGCAATGGCGATGCTATTATAGCATTTGCCATTGGAGATGCTCTTACTAATCTTGAGACCTTAATCCCATAATATTACTAATCCCAAACAATATCAAAAAATCTACTCCCCTATCAAAAAGTTGGCTTAAAAGTTGTTGCCAAACTAGGCTACTTTTGTTTGATCCCCCTTTACCTGGTTCACTATTGTGTCTTGTTTTAGCAGGGGAAAAAAAGAGCCCAATTCCTTCATTGTAGGTTCACATTAAAACAGCCTATGTGGATTAGGTGATTTGGTGAGAAATGATAAGATTGTGTTTGGTTTATAAATTAGATGAGAAATGCATGTTATACCAAAACGAACTGTAAGAAGGTGGACTTACACCTGATCCTCGTTAACTTTTTTTGGCGTAAATAAATGAAAGTTACTTATTTTTAAGTGTCTCGGATCTGTGTTCAGACATGGACATATTTTCTGGGTTGAGAAAGCTTCAGCATGCTAATGTTCACTAGTCGTAGTGTCCTGCATTATTATTTTGTTTTCTATATGCAAGTTTTGTGCATGAAAATTGCAGTAGAAGCAGTTTAAATCATTTATTTTATACCATGGACTGCAGGTGTTCTCATCTCATTTCTACGAATTTTTACCAAAGCTGTATATCCTCAAGATGCCCATGGCCTCAGAAACAGCGCAAATCTCTATTTCATTTTAAGCATTGTTGTGATGATCGTATGCATTGTTTTCTACAACGTTGTTGATAGACTACCGTTTATTAAGTACCATAAATATCTGAAGATTCAAGCTGTAAATGAAGAAAAAGAAGAGAAAGGTGTCCTAACGGTGGTGCTCTGGAGGTCGGCTTTGTGGGACATTGTTGGTAGAGTCAAATGGTGTGGATTTGGGGTCTTCATCATCTACGCCGTGACATTGGCTATATACCCTGGTTGTGTTACAGAAGATTTCCATTCCCGGGTACTAAAGGACTGGTATCCAATCCTCCTCATCACTTGCTACAACGTGTTTGATCTAGTTGGCAAGTCTCTACCTGCGCTCTGTCTCCTTGAGAATGTGAAAGTTACACTCGGTGCATCTTTAGCAAGGTGGTTGTTTTTCCCTCTGTTCTTGGGTTGTTTGCACGGTCCTGAATTCTTCCAAACAGAGATCCCAGTAACGTTGTTGACTTGCCTTTTGGGCCTTACGAATGGTTATTTCATCAGTGTCTTAATGATTTTGGCTCCCAAAAATGTCCCACTGCAACATGCAGAGATTGCAGGGACCATGATGGTTTTGCTCTTGTTCTTTGGCTTGGCAACTGGTTCGGTTGTGGCTTGGTTTTGGGACATATGACTCTTTAGTGTTTTCATGGTTTGTGCAGCATTTGTTCTCTGGATTTGGATTGACCAACTGTTGGTTTTTTTTTTAAAAGAAAAAATTTGTAAATCTTCTGTTAACAAGTCTTTATGAAGTTGTAAAAACTTGAAAAAAATTGAAGATTGGATTTGAAGGCCTTGGTGTCTTACATTCTGTTTGGATGGAGGGGTTTGGGGAGAGAAGAAAAGAAATAGTAAGAATTGGAAACCCTTCACTTATTTGGATGGTTAAGTAAGATGAGAAATGATGAGAGAGGGTGAGAAATAAACTCTTATTAAACCTATGTTTTGTTTCTCACCAAAAATAGTGAGATTTAGTGAGAAAAGAATTGGGTTTAATGAAATTTGTTTAAAACACTAAAATCATCCTTATGGAAAACATAATTTATTAATATGTAAAGTTATTTTGGTAAAATGAAATAAAATATTTTCTTTTACTTTCTCTATCCAAACAAGATAGGTAAGACACTAAGGCCATGTTTGTTTGGGCGGACTGGATTAGAATTCTCATGACTAATAGTCCTAAGACTACGAATCCATTGGATTATGTATCCTATCTTAACTAATAGTCAAGTTTAAAATAATTAATCCGTACTTCAATTGTTTAACCAAATATCGGATTAATAATTTTATTAGATTATTAGTCCAATCCCAAACTCATATCCACCCAAACAAATATGACCTAATATTTTTTCTCTTTTATTCATCCAAATATAATAGTGAGAAACATGATCATTTCTTTTCTTTTCTTACCCAGGTAAGAAACCACAACCATTTCTTTTCTCACTTCTCCTCACAATCCAAACAAAGTGTTAGGGGCTGTGTGATTCAGAAGACATTTTGTGTATTGGCAAAGTGGTTGATTTGGAAGAAATGAAATTTTGGAGCCCCTTTTATGAAAGGAATTTTGAGCCCTTTTTGCCTTATTTGTAAGATTTCGTAGAATTTTTCTTTGATTCACCTATACAGGTTCATGTCTCTTATATTTGTTATTCATAATTGACAAATTTTCAAGTTCTACTACATGAGCATATATTTGTGTTCTTTATGAATAATTTTGTGTTGGAGATTGTTCGGTTTAATTTTTGAAATTTGATTCGTCTTTAACGAATTTTTTTTTTTCATATTTTAATTAATTTTTTTCTTTATTTTTTGACCGCCCTAATCTAAATAAATTTAGAAAGTACAATAGTTATGAATATATAAATATATATATATATATATATAATAAGTTTACTCCAAAAAAATGTGCTAATTTTTTGCAGTGATATTTTTAGATTTTTCAAGAATATTTTACTTCAAAACAAACTATTTCATCATTTTCAAAAAAAAAAAAACATTCCATACCTATTATTAATTCAATTACACAATGTTTTTTTTAAGTTTATATTTCTCAAAATTGTCGCAGAATATTAATTAATAGATATGTTAGGTTTTATTATTGGCAATCCCATTTGACAAAATTCATTTGTGTTGTAAATTTATTCGCATTTTTATTTCAGTGAGGATATGAGTTGTTAGATGCGAATCCAACCCAAATTGTGTCTTGCAGAGAAGTTTGTGATGTTAATACTTTCAAGATTGCCACTTCGCTGATTATGACAGGGGTCAACTCGTGGGGGTCCAGGGGGCAGCGCCCCTTGGTGGGTCCAGGGCAGCGCCACGGCGAGGTCGAGGGGCAGCGCCCCTGAAGCAAAATGCAAAAATGCATTCCAAGTTGCCTGTCTGCTCAAGCGGAGAATGCTGGGTTTCAGAAGTTTATTCACCTGCAAAAATACTGGATGTTGTTTTTTCCCGCTCGAGCTCGAGCGGAGATCGCGGGATAGGTTTCTATAAATTCGTGTTTCAGTCCGAATCTAGGATAACTTCTCCAGATCTTCTTCTTGGGTTCTAGGGTTTATATCTGGAGATATTTTGCTAGTTTTCTTTGATGTTTTGATTATGTATTCAACTCATGGTTTAAAGAGTATACATCAAAGGATTATTTATTTGTTATACACAAAAGAGAGAGTTGTTCTTCAGTGGATTCTGAAGAATTCGAGCCTAAAGCTTTGGTGGATTCCGGAGTGGCTCATCGTCAAGACAATTCCGAGGTGAAGACGGGGTTGGAAGAGGCACATAGAGGTTGGTTCAATTCGAGCGTGGATTCGCTAGATAATTAAGAGTATACATGCGTAATTCATTTATATCTTCTTCGTGGATTGTTTTGTGGCTGTTGTCTGTGATTTTTTATCACAATTGGAGATGCCCAATTGTGATTTTTTCACGTAAAATTGTTTTGTCGATTTGTCTTGATTGCTTGATTGGAATTGTTATATACTGCTTAAAATTGATACATAATCACAAATCAACATGTAGGAGATTTCTAAATTTTTTCAAGGTATAATAAAGTACACATACATTGGGTTTGTTTGGACAGGGGTTTGCTTTTTATTTTTTAGCTATTTTAATTTGGGGATAAAAAGTTTTGTTTGGAATGAGTTTTTTAACTTTTGTGAAAAAAAATAATAATAATTATGATTTGAATATAATATTTTATCTTATTAACATTTTAACTCATTTTATCTTTTTATAATTATTTTAACCCTCACCCTGTTATGCCAAACAAGTGCATAGTGTTCTAAGTATATATAGCACTCATTTGGGAGGTTGGTTGAAATCAAGATCCCCTTCTTGCATTTCCTACTTGCAGGACTTTTAGGCCTAATTTTGATAATTCAAGCCGTTCATATTTTAAAATTTGTTCAGTATATCATACCTGTAAAAAATCAAGTTGATCGGATATCAGAAAGCATGTGTTCAAAAAACTGTTTATTAAATTCTTGAAAAAAATATTTTTTAGTTCGAGTTTTCCGAACCCATGCTTTCTGATATCCGATCAACTTGACTTTTTACATGTACGATATACTGAACAAATCTTAAAATATGAACGATTCGAATTATCAAAATTGGACCTAAAAGTGAGGCCAATGGCCCTGCAAGTAGGAAATGCAATGAGGGGATCCTGATTCAGTTGGGTTGGGGTGAGTTAGAACTAAAATAGTCACAAAAAAGACCAAATATATTTTTTACTTAAATAAGACAAAATAACACATCCAAATTATAATTATTTTATTTTTTCCCACAAAAGTCAAAAAAACCAAAAAATCCATCTCAAATGAGATTTTTTAATCACAGACTAAAAAAATTAAAAAGTCAAAAAATCAATCAAAATCCCAAACGAACCCTATATATCAAAATCAAGAAAATTCAAATGTTGCGTGCACCTTAAAGCATAGCAATTACTGTTGTGCTCCTTGTAGGAAATTGTCCCGAGTATTTTTCAATAATCTAAATCGTTCATATTATAAGATTCATCGAATAAATCATAAATTAAGTTGATTGGATATCTATAATCCTATAACCAAAGCCCATTTGCTTCTATAAAAATTAACAATTAACATAACTTTCATAAATTTTCAAAAACAATTATGACCTAATCATGAATATTCGATTAACTTGATTTATTACATAAATAATATTCTTGATGAATCTTACAATATGAACAATTTAAATGATCGAAAAACACTACAGAAGACCTCCCACGATGGGGCAAACCCCCTTCTCCGCGCACCATATATGCACACAAACAACATAAATGAATAACAAGCTCGGTTTATTGCTCTCTGTTTGTCCTTTTGTCTCAATGGAACATAATATATAAATGATAAATTACACAATTTAGTAATTGAGATATAAATACATCTATAAAAACAGATGAACCAAGAAAAATTCTACCGAATCTTACAAATAAAGCAAAAGAGCTCAAAATTCCTATAATTGATTCTGACTCCATTGAAGGGCTCAAAATTTCTTTTCTTCTAAATCAACCACTTTGCCAAAATAGGAAGAATCTTCCGAATCACGCAACCCCTAAGGCTCTATTTGGTTTGATTTTTCAAAAACTAGTTTAGACCCCCAACAAAAAAGACTAAAACATGAAAAAGAGTTCATTAAACACAAACAGAAGCCTATCTAAAAATAATTTTTGAAAAATCAAACCAAACAAAATCTTCCCAACCAAATCTTCAACTGTAAACACTGATTATGCATTAGTTGCATATTCTCAGAGAGTTAGACTAATAAGAACTGTACTTTGATGACAACCTTGAAAATTTTCTCCAAGGCACCACTATAATTAACCGAAGAAATATAAAGACTACCCGAGAAAAACAACTATGGCAAAAGAAACCAGTGCTTGGATAAGAAGTGATGTGCCTAATGCCCGTCCACCTTGCTTGAATTTCAACAATGAAACCACTAAGGAGTCAAAAGTCCCAAAACCAAGCCACAATTGAACCGAACGCCAAGCCAGCAAACAAGAACAAAACAATCACAGTCCCTGCAATCTCCTTATGTTGCAGCTGGACGGTTTTGGGAGCCAAAATCATTGGGACACTGATCAAGTTGTCATTTGTAAGGCCCAAAAGACAAGTCAGCAATGTTACTCGGATCTCTGTTCGGAACAATTCAGGACCGTGCAAGGAACCCAAGAAGAGCGGAAAAACAACAATCTTGCAAAAGATGCACCGGATGCAACCTTCAGAGTCTCAAGGAGATAGAGTGCAGGTAGAGCACATTGTAGCCAGTAATGAGGAGGATTGGATACCAGTCCTTTAGTACCTGGGAATGGAAATCTTCTGTAACACAACCAAGAAATATAGCCAACATTACGAAGTAGGTCATGACCCCGACAACTCCACACCATTTGACTCTACCTACAATGTCCCACAAAGTTGACCTCTATAGCGCCCTGGTCAGGACACCTTTCTCTTCTTTCTCCTCATTCACAACCTGAATCTTCAGATCGTTATGGTACTTAATAACTGGCAGTTTATCAACCACATTGTAGAAAACAATGCATATGATCATCACAACAATGCTGACAATGAAATAGAGATTTGCACTGTTTCTGAGGCCATGGACAGCTTGCAGATATACAGCTTTGGTAAAAATACGTAGAAATGACATGAGGATGTTGGATGTGTCCTACATCGCTTGGAGTTACCCCATCTGTGCTAGTTATAAGGCTCTAGTTTTCCTCTCCTTAATTTCTGTGTTTTAAGGAAAAGTGTGGACTGGGTTTTTCAACTTGGCATCAGACATTGGTTGGGCCTATTGGTTGGGCCTATAACTGGTGGGCTATTTGTACAGCTAGTGTGTGTTGTGGTCCGTGTGTTGAAATGTGTCCCACATCGTTTGGAGTTACCCCATCTGTGTGTTTGTTGGAATGTGTCCTACATCGATTGGAGTTACCCCATCTGTACTAATTATAAGCCTCTAGTTTCCCTCTCCTTAATACTTGGGTTTTAAGGAGAAGTGTGGGCTGACTTTTCAACTGATGCATGTAACCATGGTATGAACAATAAACTCGCTTCAATTGAAATTTTTATGTATCAAATTTGCATATAGTGAAAACAAAATATAAATGGACACTACTTCAAATGAACATTATTAACATGTTAAAGAGTTCAGAGGATAAAGTGTAGTTCACCTTCTCTGACCCTTCACTAATTTTATCATCTAATTTGATTTCAAATTTGAGTAAAAAACTTGATTTGATATGAACAACTCCAATCTTTTCATCAAAATCTTTTTAAAAATTCTCCAATTATCCCAAATTTTCCTTTTCATCAGATTTAATCCAAAAATATCATCTCCAATGCTTTATCTTCTTAAATTTTCATCAAATTCAAATTAGATGAAGGATCTATTGAGTTTTCAATTTGATTAGAAAAAAGAAGAAAAAATGACACTTATGCACATTTGATGAAAGAATTAGAGATGATTTTTAAGCCCTTTATCATCAAATTTAAATTTCATGAAAGAAAAAGTGAAGGATTAGGAATGATCAGTGAGCCATATCAAATCAAATTTTTGATCTAAATTGCTGAACAAATTTGATAAAAAAAAAAAAATCTAAAAATATTATGAAAATTTACAAAATCCCAGAAAAAAAAACAATAATATACCTCTCCAGCGGCCCCAACGATCCCACCCTGAAAGAATTACCCAAAATAATCAGCATTGTCAAAACAGAAACAGTACCTGAAGCCCCATTCCCACCGGCGACAACCTGAATATACCTCTCCAGCGGCCCCAACGATCCCACCCTGAACCAACCCACTTCCCACACCAGAAATCGCCACCGCCGCCACCGTCACATAGAACCCATCATAGAGCCCGATGCGGATGTAAACAACATCCATGACAGGGACGAGGAGAGAGAAGAGGCCGAGGGACTTGTAGGCGACCGCGGTGATGAAAGCGTTCCAGGGGAGGAGGAAGGTGGCGCCGAGAGTGAAGTAGATTGTGTAGGCTAAGTTGAATGAGTCTTTGGGGATTTTGTTGGTGGTGATTTGAAGAAGATGCAGAGTCTCTGAATCTTCTCCGCCGTTGTTGTTGCAGGAGAAACTCATATCGGAGAATTTGTATCTGTTCTTTGAATCTTCGCCGGAGATGGGTCCGGTCATCCGACTCCGATGGAGGTTGTGATTTGGGGATTTGTTTACAGAAGCATGTGGGAAGTGGGAAGTTTTAGGCTGCGTTTGATAAAGTTTTTTAAATGTAAATTGGGTATTTTGGAACATCTTATTTTAGTAATTTTTTAATTTTTTTATTAAAATATTAATATGTTTGAAATGATTTTTTATTTTTTACAAAAAAATATGTAAAAAATAGAGAGAAAATAAAATTTTTAACTTTTTAGTATAAGTTATAGATTTTTTAATTTTTTTAGTAATTTTTTTGCTTTTAAGTTAAAATAAACACGGGTCAAACGAGGCCTGAATATAGAGTTGTATTTTAAGTTTGTGAGTTTTAGAATTATGATTTGAGTGTGAAAAATTTATTTAATTATGAGTTTTGAAAAGAGTTTTAAATTGAGTTTTAAGTTTTTGAAATTAGAAAAATTATTTGATTCAAAAACTCACAGCTCATAACCAAATATACAACCTAAAATTCTATTTAAAACTCATAAAAAAAATTAAAAATTTAGAAAATATTTTTAATTTAATACATAAAAAATAACAAGTATTAATTGTAAAAAAATAAATAAATAAATAAATAATAATTTATTACATTGTTCCGATGAACCAGTCAGACGTTTAGGAGGACGACCGAGTAAGTCAAATTTCAAAATTCAAATCTCACCTGAAACAAATTTTAAAAAGTGATGTGAAAAATTATACCCAAATATCACACTCAAATGGAGAGGTGAAATCCACGTGAGAGTTTCACCAAACGGAATCTTTTAAATATTTTTGCTTAAGAGGAAATATTTTTGCTGGGGCCATGGGCCTACGGAAGAAATGAGATGTATCAACCAGGCATAAATAGTTTAAATAAATAAATAAAGTATTCAAATCAAAAGTCTAAAATTAGGGTAATTTTGGTAAAGTTTTTTAAATATAATTTAAAAATAAAGTTGTATTTTGAGTTTGTGAGTTTTGAAATTATTATTTGAATGTAGAAAATTCGTTTGATTATGAATTTTGAAAAGAGTTTTGAATTGAATTTTGAGTTGAGTGTTGAATTGAGCTTTTAATGTTTGATGTGACATATGAAATAATAAAATTTGTTTGGTTAAAACATCTCCAATGGTTTGCTATTGGAGCTGCCATTGCTATAATATAGCAGCTGTGTTGAAAAATGATACTCCAATAGTTGAATATGGCAGTGATGAGTTGTTGAACACACCAAAATTAAATACTAAACTACACAAATTCTTTCAGAATAATGGCAAGTCTAAGTATCGATCCACAGGGACAATTGTGAAATTAAACTAATTTAATTGTTAAATTCCTAAATTAATTTTGATAAAAAGATTGATTGTTCATAGCCTAAATTAATAACAAATAAATTAAACTAAGGAATTAAATTATCAATAATAAATGAAATTTGGTTTACTGAATTAGGGGAAAAACTAGGGCAAAGAGTCCACCACTAGCCACGTAATTAGGGTTTCCAATTAAAATCAATTATGCTATGGTTTGAACGGATTAATGCTTCGCAACTACAAGCTCAAAGCATTGATCATCACATTCAATGTACGAGCACGAACCATCTCAAATAATATGAATCGTTCACTCTAAACTAAGGTAGTGATATGACTCGTTCCTCGTAGCATGGTTCGTCTCATACCTTGAATGTGAAGGAATTGAAAACTCATGTATGGATAATATTCAACAATCACAGAAAGTCAAATATTTGAAGAGATAATGAAAAATATATATAAGAAACTTCTAAATCATCATACAAATGTTCAAACCTTTACATAATTAAAAATCAAAAAGAAAACTAAATAATTACATGGTTAGGGTTTCATCAAAACCCTAGAAAATGAGACTAGCCACTCATGGAGGGGTGGAAAGAGGTAGATGGAGAAGAAACCACCATGGGAGACATCCTTAAAGCTTTGTGTTTCTCTTTCCTTCCAAACCCTAGCCTCTCTCTTTTAGGTCAAAACAAGTTCTGAACCCTAGAAAAGCCTTTTCCTTGCCTTTTTATACTTCCAATCTCGTCCAAACAGGTTTAAAACGTCGGTTTGACTTTCTCAGAAAAAGTCAACGCACGTGCGGGAAAGTCAACACTGTCCAAATTCTGTCTTTTTGCCCATTTTATGCTCCGACGATGTACAACTTGATTGACATTCAACACACATAAAATATACAGTTTGACCAGCAAGTGAAATTAAGAGATTCTAATTAACGACCTCAATAATGTACATTTCGGCCTTAATCACATCCCCCAACTTACTACTTGCTAGTCCTCAAGCAAGTAAAATAAAATAAAATTAAACAAAATCTATCTATTTCCTTTTTCGTGGAAAAATAGTTGCATTTAGCATATGCAACAAACCTTTAAACCACAAGGTTACCCCAAGTGGACGAGTAAAGTCTCGTGAGGGTTTCCAGAAATGATACCCACAAACATTAATATATTCATATATACTCAACAACAAATGACCACACTACTCCACCTAACAATCAACTTATGTGCCACTACAGTGTGATATTGAGACATCATGAGTCATTAAAGGCATACTGGACAAGCATGAAGGAACTTATTGAGTCGAAACCGCAATTCAATTAATACCAAAGTAAAGTTCCCTATACTTGTGCATGCTAGTAAACAAGTCATGAGTACCCTCGGTGTAAAGTGGAATCTCCATATTAGTTAACTATCCACTATAATAGCCCAGTGTAACTCATAATAACACCCAACATATACAAAAAAAACTAACCTGTTGCAGCCAAGATTCTCAATCTTTTTTTTTTTTTTCTTTTTTTTTTTTATGATTGTGCAATGTCCTGATCCATTAAACTTTCTAATCAACCCATGTAGCAAGTTTTGGGCCAATGACTCCCAAACCAGACGATTTTAGGGCATTAGGTGTAGAAAAACCCCTACGGGCTCAATAACTCGAGTTGAAAAGGTTACGAATCCAAACTAGTCATTCTTCTTGTTTTTCCTTAACTGTGCAATGTCCAAGTCCCTTAAGCTTTCTAATTAACCCATGTAGCAAGTTTTGGGCCAATGACTCCCAAACCAGGCGGTTTTAGGGCATTAGGTGTAGAGACACCCCTACGGGCTTAATAACTCGAGTTAAAAAGGCTACGAACCCAAACTAGTCAAGTGTTTTTTTTTTTTTTTTTTTAAATCTTGGCTCCTCATTTATTCTTTTCTGCAAGTCTAGCTATTATCAATGATGTACACCAGGGATTATAATAAAAAGATCACCGCTATGATAGTGTGTTCATATGAATTAAGGCATACTCATGACAAGTGTACTAAAACCACAAACACAGACAACTCTCCTCGTGCAAACATCGCATACAAGTATCTGCCCAATAAACCCTTTTTCATACAAGTCTACTATGCTCTCCAATTAACATATGCAAATATCATCACCCTACTAGCAAAAAGTCACATCAAGTGATGTAATGCAATCAAGTGAAATAGGTATAAGCATGAATTATGTGCCAAATAGAAATGCACAAAAGAAAATATAACCCTCATCCCCCAACTTGAATATGACATTGTCCTCAATGGAAAAGTAAAAAGAAATGAGAGAAAATTACCAGAATTGTAGGTGCACATCCAGGTAGGCAGAGAGTAGCATATACACACTTCACACTTTTTTTCTTTTCTTTTTTTTTTGTAGAAAAGAAAGAATTAAATAAATGAATAAAAATGACATTAAATTAAATTAACTAAACTAAACTATAAAATAAACTAAATGAAACTAAATTATAAAATAACTAAAACACAAAAGAGACTAAGGTATAGAATAAAATAACCTAACCTAAACAAATAAAATTAAAAATAAAAATAAAACAATCCACAAACTAAAGAGAATCAGTAACGAAACAATTTACACTAAACAAATATAGCAAATAAAAAAAAACTAAATTAGAATTATTGTTAGCACCATGATTTCTGAGGGTTTTTTTTTTACGAAAATAGAAAATAGGAAAATAAAAATAAATAAATAAATAAAATTTGATTTTTTTAAAAAAAATTATAAATAAAATAATTGTATAATTATTTATTCATTTATTTTTAAAATTTATTTATGTACTTATTTAAAATTTATTTACTTAAATAAATTAAAAATGAAAGTAAAATAATAATAATAAAATAAAACAAAACCAAACATTTTGTTTTGTTTTTTTTTTTTTTAATTGCTCCGCACTTGGCCACGCATTGGCCACACACCTGCTTTTAAAGCAGAGTGAAACCTCTCAAATGCACAATTTCCCGCACGTGCGGGGCCCAGGCTGCATGTGTGGCGATTTTTCTCATCCAACGCAAATTTTTTTTTTTTTGCAAAACGTCGTCCCGCACGTGCAGGAGTCAAGCCGCACGTGCGGCTTGGTCAACGCCGTTGGTGCCGCACCTGCTTATTAAGCAGTGCTCAACTTGTTGATTTACACATCTTGCCACACGTGCATGAACACTGACGCACGTGCGGAAAATTAATTTTTTTTTTAACAAGTACAACACAAAATTATTATTATTATTATTATTATTTTTGTTTTATGTTAAAATGAACAAATATAACCCCTTTTTTTTTTAATCAAAACTAAATATTTCTACCTTCAATTGACATCCGAAATAAATATAGAACATAAGAAAATAACGGAATGCCTACTAAAGGTGTAATCTTCACGCGAAAACCACGGGTACTACTTTTCTCCCTAACTGTGTTTGTAACTTTCCCTATTCTCCAACAGGGTGACAGACTAGGTTGATTCGGTATCCAGAATCGAGGCGCATAGAGCTACCTCAACCTATGGGGCTGCCATACAGAGTTCAAGCCGAGATAATTTTGAAGCAATCTCCACACTCCTGGGTATTTAAACTAGACTCTAGTCTCGAAAATTCCAAACCTTTGTGTTCTAGGCTTTGCCATTCGAACTCTAGTTTTTACCGTCTCAGTTGATCTCCTAGGAACTCACTACAAACACGGTTAGGTGGCTATACCAGACCGTCAGATGCTGTTCGGGCACGGCTAACACCAAAGGAATTACACCTTTAGAGGATTTAAAGTCTCCTAGACGCAAATAAAGCATAACGAGAACAAAGAAAAACAGAATAGCATAGAAGGGAAAGAAAAAAAAAAAAAAAAAACAATCTATCAATCATAGTAAAATGGGTCCATCAAAGCAATGGACTCAATCATATCCCCATTCCCAATCCCCTCTATATATGGTTTTAATCTTTGGCCAGTCACTTTGAAAGTGTGGCCAGTCTTTGGAACTCTCACCTCAACGGCGCCATGAATAAATGCCTTAACAACTATAAAGGGGCCATCCCATCTTGATCTTAGCTTACCCGGAAAGAGTCTCAATTTTGAATAAAAAAGCCACACTTTTTGGTCGGGTTCAAAGGATTTCCTATTAATGTGCTTGTCATGGAATTCTTTAGTCCGAGCTTTGAAAACTCTCGAACTCTCATATGCATCATTTCGGATTTCCTCCCAAAAGTAATACCTGACCTGTGAAAAGAATCGGTCTTTGTCTTGCTTAAACCAATTCTGCGGAATTTGCCCAATGGCTAAGTAATTCACACTATGTGCAAACCACGGGGGGCTCGTTTGTGATAGCTCAAAGAGTTGTTTGTCCAGAAACGAATCATGCAAAATGAGTGTGGCCGGGAATGGCTTCAACTCAAGTGTAGGTGGTGTGACCAAAGATGGTATGGCAGGCTCTCTCGACAGAGGAAGAAGTGACTCAAACCGGGCTTTCCATGGAGGAAAATCCGGTGTAGAAGAAGAATTAAGCAAGACATTCACCTCCTCAACTGCCCCATCAATATCAAAATTTTCAAACCCAAAATGAGCTAGACAAGCCTCTAAAGGGTCCTCTACAAGAATGGAGGGCAAAGCCTCCTCCACAATCTCATCCACAACATCCACTAATAAGCACTCCTCTCTCTCATGAGGTTGTTGGGATGCTTGGAAAACATTAAGTTTCACTTGCATGTTGCCAAATGAAACTTCCATAACCCCGGTCCGACAATTGATGTATGCATTGGCCGTAACCAAGAAAGGTCGACCTAAGATCACCGGGATTTGTTTCTTAGAATTGGTTACCGATTCCATATCTAACACCAAAAAGTCAACAGGGAAGTAGAACCTATCAACCTTAACTAGCACATCCTCAATCATGCCACATGGCACTCTGAGGGACCGGTCAGCCAATTGAAGAGTGACAGTAGTGGGCTTCAACTCGCCAAGCCCAAATTCCTCGTACACAGAGTACGGCAATAAATTGACACTAGCTCCTAAATCTAATAAGGCCCCATCAATGAAATGGTCCTCTATAATGCATGCAATGGTTGGGGCATCCGGGTCCTTAAGCTTAGGAGGTGTGTCATTCAACAAGATAGAGCTTACTTGCTCCATGAGTAGGACCTTTTGGGACACATGTGTCCTAGATTTACGCTTTTGCGTACAAAGGTCCTTCAGAAATTTGGCATATGATGGTACTTGCTTAATCGCCTCTAACAAGGGAAGGTTGATTTTTACCTGTTTAAAGACATCTATCATTGCCTCCGTAGATGCCGCCTTCTTATTAAAAGGGGACGATGTATCAAGGCATTGGGGAAAAGGTGCCTTAGGCACATATGGAGTGCTAGGGACTAAGTCATCCCTCTTAAATGTTTTCTCCTCACCCTTGCTCTCATTAGGTGTACCCCCATGGTCACCCTTCTTAACTCTAGTTGCATCTGGCGCAACTGACTGAGGCTCTAACTCCCTACCACTTCTCAAAGCAACCACCGCCTGCACTTGCTCATGTTGCTTACCATTCCCACCCGAACTTTCTACCCCGTATTGTCCCTTAGGGTTAGCTATAGTTTGACTTGGTAATTTTCTTTCCTCTCTCCGATTCATGTTAATAGCCATTTGACCCAATTGGGTTTCTATCTTGGCAATAGGGTGAGTGTGGGAGTGAACTATCGGTGCTAACCCCTTAAGTTTTGAGAGAACTTCCAACACCTGAGTCTCAAAGGCAGAGTTGCTTGAGGAACAGGCGGGGGTTGTGGTTACCGGTACGGTTGTGGGGGTCGATAAGGTTGCGGTGGTCGGTAGGATGATTGGTTGGCAAAATTATTGAAATTCTGTCTTGGTGGTGGAGGATTGTAAGAAGTGCCTTGTGAAGGGGTCTCCATGAGAAATTAGGGTGATTTCTCCATCCCGGATTATATGTGTTGGAGTATGGGTCATTACCCGGGTTGAAGAATCCTTGAGCCACATTCACATGCTCTTGGACTAACTCCAGAAATTGTGATGCCGAAGGGCACTCACTCAAGTCATGAGCATGGCTCGCACATATAACACATGCCTCACGGAATTGAGGTTGATCTTGCTGATCTTGCTGGGTAGGGGCATGTTCCGTAGCTAATAAGTGGTCTATCTTGCGGGATAGTGCCTCTACTTGTTGGGCTAACTCTAAGTTTTGTCCAACCTCATAAATGCCCCCTCTTTTTGGGGCTCCAACTACTGGTTGCCGGACTTGCCGGGCTGCGGAGGCATGGTGAAGGGAATTATCAGTTAGGTTCTCAAACAATTGCTATGCCTCGACATCATTTTTAGACATGAATGTCCCACCACAGGACGAATCCACCATTTGGCGATGCGGCTCAGTTAAGCCATAATAAAATGTTTGAACAAGTTTCCAATCAGGCACTTGGTGGTGGGGACACTGTTGGAGAAGGTCTTTAAGTCTTTCCCACGTCTCATGGAATTGCTCGCCATCCATTTGAGCAAAGTTTGTGATGGCTCGCCTAAGTTGGTTGGTTTTACCTATGGAAAAGTACTTCTCCAAGAACCGTTGCTGTAATTGGTCCCAAGTTATGATTGAATTAGCAGGTAAAGAATTTAGCCAGTGTTTGGCTTTATCCTTTAATGAGAATGGAAACAATCGCAACATTAAGGCCTCATTTATGAAATTCTGGATCCTCACTGTCGAGCAAATCTCCAAAAATTCATTCAAATGCTTATGAGGATCATCATGAGTTAGTCCATGGAATGATGGGAGCATTTGTATGGTACTGGACTTAATCTCATAATGAGCAGCAGTGGTGCTGGGTAATTGGATGCATGATGGTGATGTATATGCAGTGGGTGTAAAATAATCCTTAAGGGCCCGGTTAGGCACATTTGGGACATCAGGATTTGCCATCTCTAATGGCTCAATGTATGAATACGAATACTCAAGCCTAGGAACACGGGCAGAAACCCTAAGTCTCCTAAGAGTCCTTCTAGTTCAAGGTCCAAACTCCACAATTCAGGGCGACAAAAACGGCGCCTGTGCATACACTACCCACACACACACAAAAAGTTCTACTCGGTGCACTAAGTTACGAAAGCAAAATGCTAAAGGAGAAATACTCACAGCGGTTTAACGAAAACGCTTTACTTGTCTTGCGGATGCTTGACATGTAGACGTTATCTCCAACCTCTGTTTGAGCTTTGACTTTCGTTTTAGCACTTTGGTGCTTTACTTGTGAGTGTTTGTTTCTGTTTACTCACTTTAGTGCTGCGGTTTTTTTTTATTTCTAAAGCTCGGCTGCGGTCCGCTTGCACTTCAATGATAGCTCCAATTTCAAACGCTCTGCACACTTAGCAACACAAAAGCATAAAATCCTAAACTAAAAATTAAAACAAGAATGTAACTTTAAATTAACTAATTTCGCTAGAAGTCCACGGCAACGACGCCAAAATTTGATGGGTCGTTGAACACACCAAAATTAAATACTAAACTACACCAAATTCTTTCAGAATAATGGCAAGTCCAGGTATCAATCCACAGGGACAATTGTGAAATTAAACTAATTTAATTGTTAAATTCCTAAATTAATTTTGATAAAAATATTGATTGTTCATAGCCTAAATTAATAACAAATAAATTAAACTAATGAATTAAATTATTAATAATAAATGAAATTGGGTTTACTGAATTGGGAAAAAAACTAGGGTAAAGAGTCCACCACTAGCCACGTAATTAGGGTTTCCAATTGAAATCAATTATGCTATGGTTTGACGGATTAATGCTTTGCAACTACAAGCTCAAAGCATTTAATAAGAAGATCATCACATTCAATGTACGAGCACGAATCATCTTAAGTAATACGAATCGTTCACTCTAAATTAAGGTAGTGATACGACTCGTTCCTCGTAGCATGGTTCGTCTCATACCTTGAATGTGAAGGAATAGAAAACTCATGTATGGATAACATTCAACAATCACAAAAAGTCAAATATTTGAAGAGATAATGAAAAATATATATAAGAAACTTCTAAATCACCATACAAATGTTCAAACCTTTACATAATTAAAAATCAAAAAGAAAACTAAATAATTACATGGCTAGGGCTTCATCAAAACCCTAGAAAATGAGACTAGCCACTCATGGAGGGATGGAAGGAGGTAGATGGAGAAGAAACCATCATGGGAGACATCCTTGAAGCTTTGTGTTTCTCTTTCCTTCCAAACCCTAGCCTCTCTCTTTTAGGTCAAAACAAGTTCCGAACCCTAGAAAAGCCTTTTCCTTACCTTTTTATACTTCCAATCTCGTCCAAACAGGTTTAAAACGTCAGTTTGACTTTCCCAGAAAAAGTCAACGCACGTGCGGGGAAAGTCAACGCACGTGCGGGGAAAGTCAACGCAAGTGCGGGAAAGTCAACGCTGTCCAAATTCTGTCTTTTTGCCCATTTTATGCTCCGACGATGTACAACCTGATTGACATTCAACACACATAAAGTATACAGTTTGACCAGCAAGTGAAGTTAAGAAATTCTAATTAACGGCCTCAATGATGTACATTTCGGCCTTAATCTGGCAGCTGCCAAATTTGGAAAATGCCAAAGCTTGGCAGCTGCCATTTGTGCCAACTCAGCAAAACTAACTATTTTTCTCCCTCCCTCCCTCCCTCCCTCCTTCCCCAGCAACTGTTTCATCATTTTTTTTTATAAAAATTGAACAAAAAAAAATTCAATATATTTTTTTTTAATTTGCCCAAAATCAGCAAAGGTTTTTGTTTACAGAATCAACAAAATCAACAACAATCAATAAATCATGCTCAAACAAAGCAATAAGTATCAACAAAATCAACAACAATCCATAAATCGAACAAGAAAAGTGAAGAAAAGGTACCTGTACAAAGAACCGAAGGTGGAGAGAGTCGGGAGAGAGTGAGAGACAGAGGAGTCTCTTTGATCGTCTATCTCCTGATGAATCCTCGATCATCGATCTAGTGGTCCTTATTTATGCCCATTCACTAATCTCACTCGCTCCCTTTCCTTCTTTCCTTCAATTGCTCCCTCTTTCTCATCCCCAAAGTGAAGAAGAGGGATAGAGTTTGTAAGAGATATAGAGAAAGATAGAGTGATAGAGTGGCGGGGTGTAAAATCAGAATGAGGAAAAGGAAATGAGGGAGGGCAGTGTCTTGGAGTGAGAAATAGATAGATAAGGTTTGATCTTAGCCATTAGATCTATATAATCCAACGGTAAAGGTGCTCTCTTGGAATGTGTAACCTAAGCCAACAACGGCTCTATTTCAATCTCTATTTCAACTCAATGTCATTTTAATATTTGGTAATGAAATTTCATTTTTTTATTTTTATTTTTGAGTATTTTCTATAAATGAATGTAATATTATTTTTGCAATGTATAATGTTGACTATTTTTTAGTATAATTTAAATTTTTCAATAAAGTATAATAAAAAAATAAATATATTTTTTGAAATGAAGGTAATAAAAAGATAAAATACATGACATTAAATGAAGATAATTTTATTATAATAAAAGACATTAAATAAATTTTTTTCCCAAATTTTTAATTTTTTTTCATTTTTTATATTTGTTTAGTTGGGAATAATATAAATATATAATTTTTTTTACAAATAGTTAAAAAAAGGTCACAAAAGACAAAAAATAAACAAAAATAAAATCACAAAAACCTATATCCAAACAGCACCTACAAACTTGGAGGGAAAGTTGGTTGAGATTTGCCAAAATAGCAAATGACCATTGGAGTACCATTGCTATAATTTGGCAAAATAGCACTATTCATTGCCAAATTATAGCAATAGCAATGGCAATATAACAACAACCATTGGAGATGCTCTTATAAGTTTTGAAAAGAGTTTTTAAAATTTAATTCAAATGGCTATAACTCATAACCAAACACGCTACTTAAAACTCTATTGAAAATTTTAATCAATACTTATAAGCAAACTCTTTTAAAATTCAATTAAAAAATTAATTATTAACAGAAAATAACATTAATCAATTTTTTTAATTGAAAATATTGCAAAGAAATTTTTTTTTTTCAAAATAAATATTCAGTTACTGATTTAAAATAACGTTTGGTTGTATATTTGGAAAGTTATACATTTTAATAATTGATATTTTTAAACATAATTATTATTATTATTATTTTATAATTATCAAATCAATTAAAAAAATCAATTATTATTCTAACTATAACCATTTTTATCCAACTTAAAATAATTAAAAATCAAAAAGTAAATTATTTTTTTTTATTTTATTGACTTACAACTCATTCACAATTAGAAAATGTTATGAATCTCAAATAATTTACCAAATGTTTTACCAAATCTCTCACGTGGTGTAAGACTTACACAAACCCATATATATGTGGGTTCTACACCCATATAAGAAGTTTAGTAAAACATTTAGTAGATTATTTGGAGTGCCTAGTATTACTCTTCACAATTTTTTCAATGTGTATATATGGTCTTCACATCACAACCCCCAAGAAACCCTTTTCTCATCTCCTTTCCCACCGTTCACACACACATGACACACATTCTCTCTCCTCACTCTACAACCACAACCACAACCACAACCAAAGAGAGAGAGAGAGTTCCAGAAAACCCCTTCACCAGCTGCCCCACCCTAGTCCTCAACATGGCCAACTACCTCTCCTATGCCACCAACTAGAAAATTAGTCTATAATAGCACAAACACATATATGTATGTAGGAAAGAGTTACCAATTTCTTTATTCATGTCTTCTCTTCTTCGCTTTCAACAAGAAATTAGTCTACAATAGCATAAACACATATACGTATGTATGAAAGAGTTACCAATTTCTTTCTTGATGTCTTCTCTTCTTCAACCAAAAAAAAGCCCACCGTAGTGGTCAATTGACTGGACATACGGGAGGATATCCGGGGAGACGACTGGGTAAACTCAAAAATTCAAAAACTGTACGAAAAGGTGAGAGCTTTACTTGGAATTTTGTTTTGGAAGGAGTTCTACCAAACATGAAACATAACTGCATTTTGAAATGTGTGGTGGAATTAACTTTTGAAAATCTCATCCAAACGCTTTGTTCACGTGAAGGGGTGAAATTGTGATTGGAAAACTTTACCAAACAAAGGCTAAGTTTTTCTTATTCAAAGGTTTAGGCAATGTTTTAAAAATTGGACCGGTGAGGGAACCGGAAAAGAGATCGGGTGGACGGGACACTGGTTCAACCATCGGGCTGAACCAAAATCGAACCATTATGTCGTAATTATTTTATAAATATTTTTATGATTTAAAAATAAATAAAATACATTCATTAAAAATATTTTTATAATTTAATATGTATATATATATTCATCAAACATATATGTTTATATTAATATTATTTGTAAAAATATTAATTATACATATGTTTGAGGGAAATTAGTTTAAATACAATTAATATTATATATTTCCTACATATTAACAAGGAACCATGGTGGTAGAGTGGAAATTCATGTTCTTTGGAGCTCGAGATGTTGGGTTCAACTCCTTTTCACATCAACTCTTTCAATATTGGACCACATATAGCAAACCGGTCCGGTTCGCTTCAACCTGGACCGGGTCGACCGGTTTAGCGGTTTAACCGTGGTTCCCACCGATTTTGCTTAAAATGGCCAGTTTTCATGACGGACCGGGTTAGAGGGTATATTTGGACCATGGACCGGTCGACGGTTCAACCAGTCGAACTGGCCGGCCTGGTCCGGTTTTCAAAACATTGGGTCCGGGCACTAAAACATTAACTTGGGTGTTTTCTTTTGATTATTTGATGATGAAAATTAGAATGTGTTTCTTTCATAATTCTTAGTAAGAAAGA
Source organism: Camellia sinensis (assembly GCF_055761805.1). NCBI lineage: Eukaryota > Viridiplantae > Streptophyta > Magnoliopsida > Ericales > Theaceae > Camellia > Camellia sinensis. The sequence continues at coordinate 168,348,506 of NC_138970.1, forward strand.
TGGAATTTGGGCTTTACTCTTTACCTTAAACCTATTCTGACCAAATGTTTAAGACCCATCGGGCACCGGAGTGAAACTGGACTGAACCAAAGCAAAACGGCCAACTTCTTCTCTGGTCAGTCATCCACCCCAAGATAGTGCAGTTTTTTTTTTTTTTTTTTTTTCCAATTCGTGTGGGCATTCCATTATCCCATTTTTTGATATATTCATGTACCAAATGCATGAATATTTATCTTTCATTGCCTATTACTTAATCCATTGAAGGTAATGCTCCACTTTTGTCTTCTATTAGCTTTATTAGTGTTCCATTTGCTCCATTTTCTTCATTAATGCTCCATTCTTGTCTTCCACAATTTCTCCACTTTCATTGCCTATATGTATACATCAGATTATTAAGAGGAGAAAAAAGATAGATTGAGTAGAGAAGGCTAGAGATAGAGAAGAAGAGTGTTTAAGCTTTGAATTCAAGAATTAGCCAAAATTGAGTATTAATTGTGAATTTCCATTTTCTCAAGTTATACACTATATCTCATCTTCTATTACAAAATCATGCAAGTCAAGTTATTGTAGTCAAATTCTAGAACTTAGATAAAAAAGAGAGTGATTGTTGTTGAGAAAGAGAAAATCAAAGAGTTCACCAATTTTCCTCCACATATGGTGTTATACAATTTAAGTCACCATTCTAGCTCAAATTTTGAGCTTTTGAATTGAGGATTGAGAACACAATTCACAATCTTGAGGATGATCAAAAGGAAGTTTGGAAATCAAGAAGTTCATTCTTTCTTTGGAAGGTGAATTTTTAATTTCTTTCATTTTATTGCATTTTCTATCTTATATTTGTTTGCTTACTTTAATTTCATATTCGTTTTGCTGTAATCGAACTAGAAGTGGTTAGTTGAGACACCTATATATTCCACGTTTATTCTTTTCTCGGTGTTGCAACAAGGCAAGTTTTGCTAGGCCTAGTTGGTCAGCCGGCCTATTTGTCATGACCCATCCCAATGACTAGGGTTGGATTCGTAACTTGCTAATTTCTAAAATTTCTCAGATTAATTCCAAGTAATTAAATTAAATAATGCAGCAGAATAAAATCAAAGATGTAGATAAATAGCTGAAGCGTACATGAAAATTATTATTTATGTAACGATGTAACGTCAGTCAGATAATGATTACAAGTAAGCATAAAAAAAATTTAAAAAAAAAATGATATTCATGTCAAATTTGGGTTCTGATCAATGGGGTAAAACCATCATTCTTTAAGTTTCTTCACTTGAAAGGAGTTTGAATAGCTATAAGCATATGACAAAGTAAAGAATATTATACTAAGAGTATAAGGGTATATACATCACCATGGATAATTATTTAGGCTAAACGATGAATAGTTTGGTTTGAATAAATTATTTAGACATAGAATACAAAAATCATATAAACGAAATAATCATAACCACGGTACAGAACAGGAGAGAGGGTCACAATGTGAGTAATCAGAGGGCCAATGGTTATTTAAGTCCCGCAAGGCATGAGACTGTCAAAGGGTCACTAAGGTGACAATTTAAATGGCTAATGGTTATTTAAGTCCCCTAAAACATAGGACCACTGTAATGGTGTTTATAAAAATAAACGTTTATATACTCACTGTCAAATAAATTCCAAGACATGGAAAAGAATATATCTATGTATATATCGTATGGGTAGTTTGGTCATTTTACAAAAGTGTGTCCTTATGGACAAAGAAAATAGAGAGAAATTCTATTTTCACACGCCTAATTAACTCAATGCACACACTTAATGAAATATTATTTTAATAGTAATTATACCCTAAACTAAAATGACTACACTGGACATCCACCAACATCCATAATATTATATAAAAATATTCTCTGTACACATGAAACTCAATACCTTATTGGTGTACTTCTAAGAACAATCTGATCATGTCATATAACTCTTGCATCTGCTTCAAACCCATGCAATTTTTAAAATTATCAATGTTTTGAATTCACATAAAAATGCATTGTGTAGAAAAATTTTGTTCATAATGATGCAATTCACAATCTAACCCCTCTAATACTTGAACATAATTAAGATTAATTTCTGAGAGAGAAACTATCAAAATTCAGAAAATGGTGTAAGCGTGTCATTATTGTTTAACAAACATTAACAACAAAAATACTAACGATTGAGATATAGCAATGACACCAAAACACCTCCAACGAGAGCACATTTGTCACAAATCCCAAAAATAAAAAATAAAAAACACCCACATATGTACACACCTTTGAGAACCCCCGAAAAAACTACAGATTTTCAAACAAATCTCAAACAAACATTTCCATAAATAGCTCATCGTCAAACTCGTCCTACCAAGTTTTCAGTGATCTGAGCGAGCGATTGAAAATTGTATCGAACAATCGTATCCACAAACACGAACGTCTCGTCCTTTGTATTCCCCGGCGGCATATCCATGGCGTATGACTCCACAACCACCGTTCCGCCGCCGGTGGGGGAGGATCTTCAATGGAGTGTCTCAGGTCTTTATTTTGTTCAACGGAGTTTCCCTTCACTGTGAACCGAAATAGGGAAGACATTGCTCTTCAACTTTGAATAGGTGTATGGAAAAAGGATTAGTGTGTGGAAAAAGGATTGAGGTGGTATATGTACAATATAAGAGTGTAGCTCAACTTTTTCGTGCCCCCTTTCTGAAGGTGAATAAGCCCTATAGTATCGGACTCCCGCGGTTCTGAATCTGATCTCACAAGTGCAATGTGAAACAGATAAATACCAAAAAGTCTCAATCTGGCAAATCTTTTGAAAAATCAATTTTGAATTAAATTGCCAAAAATGGACTGCTTTGCCAGATACAGAGTCACCACCTAAATATTTTTGAAAAATTTAGGAAACCCATGACTCGTGCCAAAGGCCATGTGTTCGTCATCACCAAGATTGTCTCGACTCGGGAACTTAGGTACAAGAGGGGAAGGTCATGAATTGAGCACCCTCGTTCGCCCGATCAAAGATCGACTTCTACTAATCATGATATGAATCTTATCTACATTATATGCTCTTGTTCCGATTTATTTAGGTTAGCATTATTATGTGATGCGTACACATACAAGTATAGACTAACTTGCAAGAATTGGAACATTTGATCTCATGTTTGTTTTGAAAATTGTTTTGAATATGTGCCACTTGAAAAAGTGATCACATATAAACATTGCTCAAATTATTCCAATTCAAGCAATTAGCCTTCATCCACAGGCATTCAAACAATTTATTATTTAAGCATTTAGCCTCATGGCAAGCATGTTAGATATGGCAACAATCACACGCATGCGACATACTAAAGCGAGTGAAGACTCACCTAGTACTCCAAGCCAAAAAGATAAAAGAGTTAAAAAAAATGCATGATCCTAACTATGCAACATGACTAATGCAACGCATGCAACATGCAATTTGCAATTTACTAGGCTCGACTACTAATATGGCAAACGAATCAATTTGATAACATGCGGTCTAAGCACATATTCAAAGAAATATTTAAACTAACAATGCGAGTTAGAATGATGAACCGAGCCTCGGTGCATGCAAAACAAATGGATGCAAACATGAAGTATGCTAAACAAAAACATGATGTCCTAATCTAACCATCATAAGCAGTTAAATAAAAGGGAGAAAGACGTGGGGTTGGAAGATATACACATTATTACAACATTGCGCCCTCACGAAGGAGAGTCCGAATGAACTAACTAGCTAACTAATTACCTAGCTATTACAACAACAAATGAATAATTTAGCTAAAATACTTAACTAATTATTACAAGTCGAATGAACTAATTAATTAACTTATCTAGCTAATTAAAATAATTACGACACGAGACGAATTAGTTATTCTAACTAATTAATTACAAAGCCACTATTTTAATCACAACACTAATATATTTATAACACAGATCCCAAGGATTGATGGAGGGTTCATGCATGAATGCGGTTTTCACCCGAAAAAGCTATTGTTTCTGTTGCTGAATGCCTTTGTTGCACAGTAGAACATTTGCACTGATCTCCACCTCCAAACCAACTCTATTTTGCTTCAAAAGGACACTGCTTGATTTTGCATTGGTGACCAACAGAGGGCCTGTCATCCACTGATGATGGCCTGTCGGCCTGCCGGCCACTGATGACTGGGCTTTCTTACTACAACAAAGAGCAAATAGAGCAAAGACAATGTATTCTCAAGGGTTTGTTTGCACAATTTATTCTTCCTTATCATTTGAACAGCTCAAAAGAGTAGTAAAACTTGATTCACAAACCATTAATCTATGTAATTTCATTGCATGATGGCCTATGAACCAAAGTGTGCAAATTCATTGAACGCAATAAAACAAGACTCTCAAAACCACCTTCTTATCATGAAATATCAAGAGAAGTAGTTGACAATGAATCTTGAACTGTTTTCATCACTATGGAGTATGAAACGACTTAAGACTCAAGGGTTCAATTAACGTCCGATTGAACCCTAACCAATTATTATCTTGCACCTTTTTATTCACCAATTTTATTACTCCATTTTAATTACCTCTCAATTCTTTAATTAATTAAGTCCACAAGTGAATTTAAGCACTCTAATGGAAAGAGGGCTCAAACCAAGTGTTGCTTTGGGCATGAAAGAGACATCATACCGTTGGTAATGAACCCCCAAAGAGATTAAACCATTAAGCATGGCATCTCAATCTCATACTTAAACAAATAAATAATTTGAAACCACTTTCAAAGCAAAAAAAAAAGCCAAGAAAGGAGGGAGGTTACAGAGGTGATTAATGGTGAAAAAAAGTAAGAAAAGCACTAAATAAATGCAATTAACTCAAATAAGGTGATGTTTAATGCCTAAAACACCAAGTTTATGAGGACAATTACACTACAAGCATGCAATATAAGGCTCAAATATAATGAACACTTAAAAACAGTCCTAAAACTTGCTGAAATTAAGACAAAAATAGTTAGAATAATAAGCTAAAACATGGAGCGTGTTAGGCTAGTAATCAAGACACAAGGAGGGGAGGCTAACCCCTCCAATTTTGGACATCAAACCATGATTGTAGCCACTGAAATAATCCTAAAAATTAGTGTTTAAAAGCTCAAAAAAAGATAGTTCAAAGGTGGAAAACACAAAGGTAAAGGCCTTGAGAGCAAGGTGTAAAAAAGTGTGAGCCACCCCTCAACCTTTATTGGGTTTAAAACCCAAGTTTCAACCCAAAAATATAGAGTTTTTATAGCCTAAAAACAATTGGAAAATAGTAAGAAAAAAAGTAAATACAATGAGTAAAGAGGCAAAGCTTTATACATCTTGAAGAGGAGAGCCAATTCTAGGTAACAAATCAAGGCAAACACATCCTCAAGAGCTCAAACAAGGCTCAAAGATACCTCAGCTTAAAGATTGAGAGGTTAGGTTAAGAGTGTATAGGCAAATGTGAAGAAATTTGCAAGAGAGAGAGGAAAAATTTTGCTCCAAAATTGTTTTAACCCCCATAGCAAGAGGGGAGGCCTCCTATATATAAAAAACCAAGCAATTCCCTTAGAAACATCCACTCACACACATGGGAGCAGATACAAGCATCTGCGCAAACAGCTGGCACAGCTGTCACAAAATATTTGCAAAACACATTGGTGGTCGGCAGGCCACTACTGGTGACCGGCAGCCCATAGCAGTGGCCAGCAAGCCACCAAAGGTTGTAGGCTTGAAAATCCAAGGTTTTGGTTCAACAGGACAATAAGGGTGTAGGGTTTGAAAGGCTCAAAGCTGTGACATTCCTCTAAGGATTTCGAGCACTCGACAAACATTACACTCATCATTGGGTGTGCAAGCGATGACATCCAAGTTGTAAGGGCGGTAAAAAATGGGGAGTCTATAATGAGTTAAGGGTATGATTGGTATAATTGGTGTATGGAATGAGAACAAAAATTAATAATCAAACTACTAAGTGTGTTACTGAGAAAAGATGTGCATTGAGATAACTATGTGTGTAGAAATAGAATTTTTCAAAAATTGGTGCCTGGACACCTTTAGACAAAGAAAATTTAATTATGGACTTTTAACCCGAATGCCCTTTAATTTTTTATATAAAAAACTTTAAAGGGATCAATGTAATTATATAAAAAATATAGAATAAATTATATTTTTTTTTCAATCATTGTTAGATCTCTATAAAATACATTTAGCCAATAATAACAATGTCAAAATTTGACAATCGACGCGAAGGAAATATTAAAATTTGGCAATTTCAATGTCAGGAAAAGAATTCTCTGCAATAATATCCTTGCAAATAATATTATAGTAATTAAAAATAGTTTTCTAAAAAAAGTTAAACATTTTTTTTTTGTTCGTACAAAATTGGTTTTCAAAAATTCAAAAAATATATATATATTTTGTGTTTTCTAAAAAGTGAATTTGTTTTCATTATTTGTTTTCTAAAAACTATTTCTTAAAAAAGTTCTTCAAGCAATTTTTTTTTGGGGAAAAATTACAACTTTGTGATAGTCTAAGAAAATAATTATCAATTCATGAAAAAGTTTATGATTTTAATTATGAATCTTTATAAAGTTTATCATTGATTTGTAACTACTTTTTACAAACACTACTGATGTGATATTTCATCCCTTTTTTTCTTCATGTTTTTCACAAAATGAAAGTATAAAACAAAAATAGCACCAAACAGACCCTAAGAAAGCCGTTATTATGCTTTCATTTGTGACGCCAGCCATGAAACTCATTGTTGAATGAAATTTCATTCAAAAACCAATGAGTTTCATGGCTAGCAACACAAACAAAAGCATAGTAACACCCTTAGGCCACGTTTATTTGGTGGATTAGGTTGGATGAGATTATCAATACGGTAGGATTGAGTGAGAAAATTAGTAATACAGTAATATTAAATTAGATATTTGTTTGAGGAGTAGTGGGGTGATATTAGTTGGTTGGGATTATATTTATGAAATTACGTAAAAAACCTTATTGCATATAAAAGAGATTTTATTGTGTTTGATAAATAAAGGGTAAAATAGACATTTTGCTTTAATGCAAGGGGATTGGATTAGCAATTCCACATCCTCCATGGGAATGCTAATTTTACCCATGTAAGATTGGAACTCTTATGAGATTCATAGTCCTTTAGCATGTAGCACAATCAAACATGGGTTTGATGGGACCCATGAGATTATTAATCAAATCCCACCACCTAAAAGGCCATGCCAAAGCCATGTTTGATTGTATTACTTGTAACATGTCTGGAGGGTACTCGAGCGCATTAAACAGTTCAGACTCTTGACTTCTTTGATTTGGTCTCACAAGTGCAATGTAAAACATAAATGAGAGTTCAGATTTAACAACTTTTATAGAAAATCTCTTTTAGTGCAAAACCATTGTCAGAAATGGACTACACCACCAGATCTTAGAGTCGCCACCTAATATTTTGAAAAAATTAGGAAACTTGTGATTCGTGCCAAGGCCACTGTTCGTTGTAACCAAAGATACTTGACTCGGAACCTTAGGTATGAGAGGAGAAGGTCATTAATTGAGCACCTCCGTTCACCCAATCAAAGATTGCCCTCTACTAAACCATGATATGAATTTCATTTACTTTATACGTTCATGTTCCAGTTATTAAATAAATCCTACAATTTATTATGTGAAGCATAAAGTATAGATCATGTCACCTACTTTAGAACAACTTGATTTCATGTAGTTTTGAAAGAGTTTTGAAAATGTACAAAACAAAGAAACTGAGTTTACAAACATGAAAATCAACATCATTCCAAATTAAGCAACACAATCTCCATCTACCGGCATTCGTACAATTATATCAAGTAAGCAAGTAGCCACATGGTAGGATGTTTAAACAAAGTAAGAAAAACACACACAAGCGGGATGCTAAAGCATAAAAACTTACATATTTACCGAGATCTCGAGAACAACTACAAAACAAAGTTAGTGAAATATGCATGATCTTATATACAAAATCCTAATGCAATTCACTCATGAGATACAACTAAAGATTCAGGTTCTAATAGATGACATGTGAATATGAGGTAGCGCACATAATCACACAATAATTGATTAAATCTACAAATGCAGACTTAACCGAATCATGATGCATGAAACATGGATGCAAAGTATGAATTTGATTAAAAACAAAATATGATGCATATTCACAAAGGAAAGCAAGTAAAAGAATGGGATAGAGAGAAACGGGGCGGAGAATTATTAAAACACTTGAAAGAATAATTACAAACCAAATAAGAGAGGGAGGCAGAAAATATTACCAAAAAAAAAAAAAAAAACCCTCACAAAACACTCAAATGAAAACAAAATAGAAGCTTCGTGCGCCTTGGAGACCACCGAAAATTGGTATGCTCAACGTCAGAAGACTACATCGTTCCGTCCAAAAAAAGTTAGCCGGCCGACCGGGCAAATAATATGACACCCCAATTGTTTAATTAATTTAATAAAAATAAATAAAATAAAATAAAATATGTAATTTTATAGTTATACGTGCTAAAATATAATCTAAAATATGTAATTTATAATTATTTAATTTAATTACTTGGAATTAATCTGAGAAATTTTAGAAATTAGCTAATTATGAATCCAGCCCTGGTCACTGGGATGGGTCGTGACAAATAGGCTGGCCGACCAACTAGGCCTAGCAAAACCTGCTTTGTTGTAACACCGAGAAAAGAACAAATAAGGAATATGTAGGTGGCTCAACTAACCACTTCTGGTTAGATTATAGCAAAACTAATATGAAATTAAAGTAAGAAAACAAATATAAGATAGAAAATGCAATAAAATGAAAGAAATTAAAAATTCACCTTCCAAAGAAAGAATGAACTTTTTGATTTCCAAACTTCCTTTTGATCACCCTCAATGTTGTGCAATCCTTAATTCAAAAGCTTGGAATTTCAGCTAGAACGGTGACTTAAATTGTATGACACCATATGTGAGGGAAAATTTGTGAACTCCTTGATTTTCTTTTTTTCAACAACAATCACTCTCTCTTTGATCAAAGTTTTAGAATTTCACTACAATAACATGACTTGGATGATTTTATAATAGAAGATGAGATATAGTGTATAACTTGAGAAAATGGAAATTCACAATTAATACTCAATTTCGGCTAACTCTTGAATTCAAAGCTTAAACACTCTTCTTCTCTATCTCTAGCCTTCTCTACTCAATTTATCATTTTCCTCCTCTCAACAATCTGATGTATACATATAGGCAATGCAACTGGAGAAATGGTGAAAGAAAAGAATGGAGTATTAATGAAGATAATGGAGCAAATAGAACAATAATAGAGCTAATGGAAGACAAAACTGGAGCATTACCTTCAATGGATTAAGCACTAGACAATGGAAGATGAGTATTCATGCATTTTGTTCATGAATATATCAGAAAATTGGATAATGGAATGCCTACACGAACTAAACAAATAAAATAAAATTTGGGGCGGTTAACCGGGCGAACGACTGGCCCGAGAAGAAGTTGGCCATTTTGCTCCGATTCGGTCTAGTTTCACTCTAGTGCCCAACAGGTCTTAAACACTTGGTTAAAATAGGTTTAAGGTAGAGAATAAAGCTCAAATTCCATCTTTCTTACTGAGAATTATGCAATAAACATATTCTAATTTTCAAAAACGAATAATCAAAAGAAAGTGCCCAAGTTAATGTTTTAGTGCTTGGACCTTTGAATAAGAAAAACCTAATTTTAGATCCGAGTATTTTTTGTTTTTAATTTATTTAAACTATTTATGCCCAGTTGATGCCTCTCATTTCTTCCGTAGGCCTAGGGCCTCAGGAAAAATATTTCCTCTAAATTTTTTTTTTTTTTTTTTTTTTTTGGGTATAATGAAAATAAATAACAAACATGAGGAACTAAGTTCTCTACCTAGACAATCTTATCACGTCTAAAACTAGTAGACATGTTAACTCAGCTAGTGGTTCATTGAACACTAACATATCTTATGTTGGTTCGCTCTCATTTTTGCCAATTCATCAGCATATAAGTTCCCTTCTTTTTAGATGTGTTGCACAGAGCACTCACAGCCTCTTAGGAGAATTTGAGCATCTTGTACCACGTTCTTGAAGGGTGTTTTGTCACCTGGTTCCTCGTGCATTAGTTGCACTACTTGTTCGGCATCAATCTCAATGATTACTTGGTTCATTCTTTTTTGCAATATGACAGTCAATCCTTTGTATAGAGCCCACGACTCAGCTTCAAGACTGGTGCCACTTTGCAGTTTTCCATGGAAACCACACACCCAATCTCCTCTCTCATCTCTAATCAGCCCTCCAAATCCTCCATCACCTCCAATTCTTCTGCTGCCATCAGTGTTCATTTTGAGTAAACCTGCTGGTGGCAAACACCAATGGATTAGTCTAAAGGCAGGTTTGGGATTGGATATGGAATGAAGAAAAGCTTGGTGTATTTCTCTAGAGTAAAAAATATTTAAAACTTCCCACTTCCCACATGCTTCTGTTTTCAGATACGTGGGTGTCGTTTGGTAACGCGTTTTCAATTTTTTATTTATATTTATAAAATTTAAAAAAATTTAAATAAAAATTTGTTTGGTAAAATTTTTGATTTATAAATCAGTAGTCTCAGTTTATAAATTTGGTCAAAAAATAAAAACACAAAAAATGTGTTTCCATTTTGAGTTTTCAGTTTTTTTTTTACCACCCAACATTAGCTACCACCCGCCACCATTTTCCACCACCGTCTTCCGCCACCATTCACCTGCCACCCACTCGCCACCACCACCACCCACCAGTCATCCACCCGCCACCACCCCCACCCGCCACTATCATCCACCGCCCGCCGCCACCACCCGCCACCACCCACCACCCGTCACTATCATCCACCGCCCGCCGCCACCACCCGCCACCTACTTGCCACCATCACTCACCACCCACCTGCCACTACCATCCACCACCTGCCACCCACCCACCCGCCACCACCACCCACCACCCACTCCCCACTCACCTACCACCACCACCACTACTACTCACTCGCTACCACCCATCCACCTACCATCACCACCCACCACCCACCCACCACTACCCACAACCACCCTCCATCTGCCACCTACCCGCCACCGCCACCACTACCATCACCACCCACTCACTACCACCCACCATCCGCCACCGTCACCCACCCACCCACCATCACTACCCACCACCCACCCGCCACCACCCACCGCCACCAGCCATCCGCCACCCACCTGCCACCACTAGTCGCCACCACCACCACCACCACCACCCACTGGCTACCACCCGCCACCGTCACCCACTCACCCACCACCACCACCCACCCGTAACCACCAACTACCCACCACCCACCGTCACCACTTTCCACCACCGTCTTTCGCCGCCACTTGCCACCACTTGCTATTTCTCACTCTTTTTTATATTTTTAAATTTTTAAAAATATTTTGTCAATTACCAAACGCGTTTGTAGTTTATGTTTTTCTAAAAATAAACAAAAATCAGTTTATAAAATTTTTGTAAATATAAACTAAAAACGTAAGCGTTACCAAACACACCCGTGTTGTTTGGATTTGATTTTTTTTTTTTTTTGAACAGATAAGCAAATTCTCTCTCTCTCTCTCTCTCTCTCTCTCTCTCTCTTCCCTCTCTTTTTATTTGTTTATTTATTTATTTTTTTGTAGTTGGTTATTGTTAATAGTGGTTGTTGTTGACGACGACAACGATGATGATGAATGTTGGTTTAGAATTGAACATATCTGTAATAGTATTGAAGAGATATGTTCAAAATTTCAATATATCCGTAATAGTTGGTTATCAGTTTTTTTTATTTATTTTAATTCAGATCTCTGGTGTATAGGTAAGGGTGTGTGTAGTGTGGTTCAGGCGGTCTAAGAGTAAAATAATAAATCAAATGGCGAATTGGCGAATTAGCAGATTGACAAATTGCGGTTTGGACAGTTGTTGACGGATTAAAGAATATTCTAATAACTAATTATCATACATTAACATAATATATAATACTAATTTGTATAATATTTTTAATATATATATATATATAATACAAAGTAATTTTACATAATATGTTTCATATATATAACTACTAATTTGTAATAAATTTCATATTTTAAATTTCTCTCACACTAATTTTTACTTTGATATTTTATTGGAGGTTAAAAAATATATATGTATTAACTATAGTGGAGCGGAGCGGTTTGAAAGGCAGATTATAAATTTTAAAATTAAAACCACGGTTAGCAGTTAGTGCAATGTGGATTGATGCAAATCGATGCGGTTTTAGTGGATTGAGTGATATTTTGCACAGCCTTATGTGCATGTGTATGGTAGATTTAGATCTTAGGGGAAGGCAAATGATTTGTTCAATTGAACAGATCTCTACTAGTATTATTTTTTTAGTTTTTGAGTATTATTTTCTTAGCTGTTGATGATGATAATAATGATGATGATGAAACAGATATAAGACAAATTTTGAAAAAATAAGTGAGATTTGGTTTAAATTTTGAACAAATATAGGACAGAGTTGTTCAAAATTTGAACAACTATTAATAGTTTGTGAATTTTTATGTATTATTTGAGTGTTGGTGGTGGATAACTCCAACAGATAGAAAAAAGTAATTTGTGAATTTTAAATATATAGGAAAAATGGGTTTTCAAATTTAAGTAACAAATAGGAAATTGTTATTTTAATAGATAAGAAAAATTGAATAGATAGATAGAATTTAGGAAAAAAATAAACAAATAAATAGAATTTAGAGAAAAAAAATTGAACCGATAGATCGAATTTAGAAGAAAAAATTAAACAGATAGACATAAATTTGAACAGATAGATGTAAATTTGAACAGATAGTTAATGAAAAGTTAAACAAATAAAAAAAAGTTTTGAGGTAAAATTAGAAACAAAATATCCTTTAGGATTTCCCACCAAATTATTTCACAAAGTGTGAACCTCTCACTAATAAAAAATATCCATTGGACCTATGCCTTATACTCTCCTTAGATTAGATTTATCACCATTTTTTTCCAAATTAAATTATTTTTCATCAATAATTTATTAGTTATAACCAAACTAAGCCTTAAGTCCTATCAAATAGGGTCAGCTGCATAAATCTTTTTTTTCCACTCTACTCTATCTAAGGCCATTTTGTTAGTCAAATTAAAGAGATTCATATCTCTATTTACTACACTAGTCCACGTCAATCTAGGTCTACCCATTTCCCTAACACTACCATCTATCATCGCTGTATCGGATCTCTTTACTACTACCTCTGTTGGTCTCTGTTGTATATGACCAAACCATCTCAATTTATTCTTTCTCAACTTATCTTCTATTGGTATTACTCCTACCTATTCTCGAATATTCTTATTCCTAACTCTGTCTAGTCTTATCATACATCCACCTTAGCATCCTCATCTCCGCAACACTCATCTTCTCCACATGTTGTTTCTTAGTTACCCAATATTCCGTCTCATACAACATTGCTGGTCTAATAGACATGCTAGAGAACTTTCTTTTTAGTATAATAGGCACTCATTTATCGCACAGTACTCTAAACACACTCCACCACTTAAGCCACCCCGCCTTAATTCTGTAGATCGCATCCACGCCAATCTCTGCAGTCATCGTGATAATTGATCCTAAATAACAAAAATGTTCACTTTTAGGTAATCTTTGATTCTCAATCTTCACTTCTCCTCTGTTTTCGTTGTGATGATTACTAAAATTACACTCCATATACTCTATTCTATTTATCCTAAATCCTTTAGATTCAAGTGTTTTTCTCCAAATCTCCAACTTAGTGTTAACTCCTTCTCTAGTCTCATCCACTAACAAGATATCATCTGCAAAAAGCAGACACTATGGCACATCATCCTGAATATTGCGCGTAAACTCATCTATAACTAAAGCAAAAAGATAAAGACTTAAGGTTAATCCTTGGTATAACCTTATAGAAATTGGAAATTCACTTGTCTCTCCATCAGGTAATCTAATAATGATCACCACACCTTCATACATATCCCTAATCACATCAATGTAACCTTTTGTCACATCTTTCTTCTCTAACACCCACCAGATTATATTCCACGGCACTCTATCATATGCTTTCTCTAGATCAATAAAAATCATATGAATGTCTCTTTTCTTTTCTCTATACATTTCTATTACTGTTCTCAAAAGATAGATCGCTTCCATTGTTGACCTACCAGGCATAAAGCCAAATTGATTCTCTAATACCTCTGTTATATCTCGCAATCGACTTTTCATCATTCTCTCTCTACACTTTCATTATATGACACATTAACTTAATTCTTCTATAGTTGTTACAATTCTGAATATCTCATTTATTTTTATAAATTGGCACTAAAATAATCTTTCTCTACTACTCTGACATTTTTCTAGTCAACAAAATCTTGCTAAATAACCTAATCAACCAAATAACCCATTTTTACCCAAACATTTTCATGCTTCAATAGGTATATCATCGGGGTCCTAAAACCTTATTCAATTTTATCTTCTTAAGTGCAAACTTTATTTTAAAATCCCTGAACCTACGATAGAACCTATAGTCTTGGTTTTCCTTATTACTGCCTACTTTCTCCCCGTTTGACCTACCTCCATGTTTCTCAGTTAACAACTTCTCAAAATAGTTATTCCACCTCTCCTTAATCTGTTCATTCTTCACCAACACCTTAGAGTCCTCACCCTTGATACACTTAATCTGATTAAAATCTCTTGTTTTCCTCTCTCTTATCTTAGCAAATTTGTATATCCTCTTCTCTCCCTCCGTACTATCTAGTCTAGTGTATAGGTCATTATAGGCTTTCAACTTAGTCTCTCTCACTACTTTTTTGACTTTCTTATTGGTCAATCTGCAGCACTTAAGCTTTTCCTCAGTTCTATCATTCTATCACTTTTTAAAGCTCTATTTTTTCGTCTTTATTACCACTTGGACCTCCTCTCTCCACCACCAAGTTTCCCTAAAGTTGGGTCCCTTTTCTTTTGACTCTCCCAAAACTTTCCTTGAGATTCTCCTCATACAATTGGTCATCGAGTTCCACATAGTGTTAACATCATCTTTCAAGTCTCAAGTACCTTCTTTATCTATTATATTATTAAATGTGTCTAGTTTATCATTTTTCAGGTCACATCATCTAGTTCTGCAGCACTCACTATTTTTTCGAGTTTGGTATTGCCCTTTAAAACATAAATTAGTACCAAAATCCTATATTGAGACATCAAGCTCTCTCAAAAAATCACCTTACAATCGCTACACTTTAGACAGTCTCGCT
Source organism: Camellia sinensis (assembly GCF_055761805.1). Lineage (NCBI taxonomy): Eukaryota > Viridiplantae > Streptophyta > Magnoliopsida > Ericales > Theaceae > Camellia > Camellia sinensis. Next base: position 168,363,848 of record NC_138970.1, read on the forward strand.
ACACTTTAGATAGTCTCATTTTCTTACTAGAAAGTAATCTATTTGACTTCTAATTGACCCATTCTTGAAGGTTATCAAATGTTCCTCTCTCTTTTTATACATAGTATTGGCCACCACTAGATTAGAAGTCAACGCAAAATCTAAAATACTCTCTCTAGCCTAATTTCTATCACCAAAATCATACCTATCATGCACTCTCTCATACCCTCGTTAAGCTACTTCTACATGGCAATTGAAATCATCACCTACAACTAGGTTTTCTCCTATGGGTATCTCTTGTAGTACCTCATCTATTTGGTCCCAAAAAACTCTCTTAGTCTAATCATCTAATCCTACTTGGGAGGTATATGCACTAATAATGTTCACTATATTCTCACAAATAACTAATTTAACTAACATAATCTTATCCCCTTTCATAAGGACAGCAACTACATTTTCTATAAGACTCTTGGCAACTATTATTTCTATCTCATTTCTGTGTCTATCCTTGCCACTATAATAAAACTTAAAATCAATATCCTCTATTTCCCGAGCTTTCTCACCCATCCACTTAGTTTCTTATATGTAAGTTATATTAACTCTTCTCCTAATCATGATATCTACCAATTCCGTAGTCTCACCAGTTAAAGTTCTTATATTCTATGTAGTTACCCTAAACCTATAATCTTGGACTAGTTTATATATCCACGCTCGTCTAGAAAAACGTAAAAATCTTTGCCCATTTTTCACCGCACCTAGGCGTCGATGCAGTGTTCCTTGCTCACTTTTCGAAATATCCGAAGGTAGGCACAACACGTCACTTAAGGGGAACGACCTTGTATTTAATCGATTTAGAGTATTAGGCTTCATGTCACAAAGGATCTAAGCGACTTTTTTACATGTTGGTTGTCGACTACTTAACACACAACCCTCCTCCTTTACCCGAGCTTGGGACCGACGGAGTTGTTAAGCAACCACGACAGAGTTATCAATAATTTATTAGTTATATAAATAAAAAAAATGATATTATATATTTTCTACTCAAAAAATATATATTTATCTTGTTTATTAGTTTTTACACATCATCTGCATTAGTTTCAGTCACTTTAGTTTTAATAAAATGAAGGTTTTTAGTTTTAATAAAATGAAGGTTTTTACAATTAATGACGCTTTTTGTGATGAATTTTTTAAATTGTTGCTGAAAGTTGAAAATTAGTAACTTTTTTTTGTGACAATTTTTTTAAACTATCGTTAAAACTTATAATTGGTGACATTTTTTGTGACAAAATTTTTAAACTGTTGCTAAAAATTAATAATTAATGATATTTTTTAATAGTGTTTGATGAAAAATTCTATTAATTATCATAGGACTTATTGGACAATAAATCCACCTATTAAAATCTCTACGTAAACCTCCCTTAATATAATCATGTTAAAAGTATGAGATTAATTGTATTTTTCTCAAACTTTAAAGGAAGTGAATGTAATTTACCCAAATTATTAATATCTAAATGTGTAAGATTTTTTTTTTTTTAAATATATAAGTTTATTGAGCAAGTTGAGAAGTGTAAAATTGGATTTTGGTGTGAAATATTTAAGTTTGGTGTGAAATATTTAAGTTTGATATTGGGCCGGGGCGGATTGGGCCATGTAATTCTTTTAGTTTAGGCTCCGTGTGATCAAGACCCAACTCCAATAAGTAGCAAGTTAAGGGAATAGCGCAATGTGGATATATTTAAGGTTTTTTTTTTTTTTTGTTTTAATTTTAAAAAATGATATAAAAACTTCCCCATTTAGACCAATTTTTAAGATACAGTGATCAGTAAAAGAGATGATAGATTGAAAATTAGAGAATATATGAGAGAGAATTATTTTATATATTTTAATAGATTTTCATATCATTAAATTTAAAAAATAAATCTAACTTTTAAATTAGAGTAACACTACTCTTTAAATTTTCTTAATATCTACTCTAATAATTTTAGTTATTGTCGTTTGCCCATAAAGATTTTGACTGTAAAACCTCATTGACAGTCTGTTTGAGAAGTGGCTTTTTAAATTATTTTTTAGGTTTCCTAAAAAAGGAGGTGAAAAAACTAATGACTTTATTTGGTTTGAGTTTTCAAAAGGAAAAAGCCTCCGACCCCCAGTGGAGGTACTGGGGTCGCGTGTGATTGGTGTAAAAAAAAAATTGTTATTTTTTCTTTTTTTTTTTTGTTTTCAGCCAATGGGAAGGCGACACCTCACTGGGGTTGTCAGTAGGGGTCGCCCTACTGGGGGTCGGTAGCATGGCTCTTTTCAAAAATAGGTTTTTGAGCATTCAATTTGTATTCTTTTGTTTTTAGTAAACATTTTAATATTATAATCAAATTTTTTAGATCTATTTAATTTAGATATAAATATACAAAAATTTAGCACCTTTTTTTTTTTGTATTTATTGGAAAATATTACAGTAGATCTCTTCTCAAATATCTTAATTTTTAAGTATATTTAGAAAATTAATTAAATATTAAACATTTTACTATAAATAAAAGAATAGAATGAATATTTTAAAGAAATACTTTTTCATTTTTTATTAAAAAAAATGTGAAAAAGGAGAGAATGGGATATAGTAGAGGAAAATCACTGTTTAGTAAAGGTTGGCAAAACAAAATAAAAAAATACCACGAATATGAGTTGCACTCCCCGTTATTTTTTATAGAATGAATTGGACCCTTTACATTTTTGTAATTTTTTTTCCCATTAGACTGTACTGTAATTCTCCCCATATTAGAAGAGTAGAAAGTGCAACGGTGTGATTTGGCCAACTGTTTTTGCAAGGAAGGGTAAAGCATAAATGGTGTACTTGAGGAGTGGGGAAAGATACATTACAAGTTGGATGTTTGGGAAGTTATTAGTTTAGTAGGGGATTTTAATTTTTGATTATTTTAATAAGTTAAAATTTTTGTATTTTGAGAGGTAATTGAATTTTTTATAATTAAGGCCTCGTTTTGGAACAGATTTTTTTAGTAATTTTTTTATTTTTTTAGCTAAAATATGACGTAAAAAAAATTATATTTGGAATGAATTTTTGATTTTTTACGAAAAGATATACAAAAAGTAGAGAGAAAAGAAAATTTTTGTCTTTTTAATATAGATTGTTGGCTTTTTATTTTTTTTTTTGTGATTTTTTGACTTTTTGATTGAAAAAGTGACTTGCCAAACAAGACATAAATGTTATATTTATAAGAGAAAAAATAAAATAATTATAAATTTAATATAATGTTTTATTTTATTAATTATTTTAACTTATTTTATTTTATTTTATTTATAAATTTTAATAAAAAAAACTAAAATCCAACCTCTCAAACACCCCCCAAGAATAGAAAGTGGCATGATGGGCATCGAGCATTCGAGTTTCCAGACTTTAGTCACGAGGAGAGAGAGTGAGAGAGAGACTTTACTATTTGCTTTGAAATTCGTGCAGGTCCACCGTAGAGATGAAATTATTTGATGTTTTTAAGAGGAATTTGCATGGTTGTCCAGAGCTAACATATGGATAGGATGAACAGTAAATATTTCGATCCGTTTAAATTTATCGAATCGATCTGTCATATTTTGAATGGATGCGTGATAACGAGTGGACGATTGTGAATTGATTTTTTTTCAATCCGCTTAGTTTTAAACGGATGACAAATTTGAGATTAGTTTGACCGCAACTGAACTGTCAAACTGTAAGCACTACTAGCAATTTGTAAGATTTTATTTTTTTAATTTATTTAAATATTTTGTTTGTATTTTCAATCGAAAAATAGTTTAGATATTCTGTTATGTTTTCAACTTGTTTTCAATTTGTAAATCTTTTTATCAAATAACAAGTGTTGATATTTGGTATTTTTGTGTGAAAAATATAAGGCTTAATTTTGTCATTTAAAAAAAAATCAAATCAAATAGTTTTTGAATAAAAAAAAGTAATGAAATAGTTTTGATAAATGTATGGTCTTCTTATATGTATTTATTTTTGGTATTTGACATTTTACTTGACAATCTTTTGGTTATGTTGAGTTGTTATTAAAAAAAAAAAAAAAGTTGACAAGTTGTTATATTATATTCAAAATTTGTAAAAGTTTAAATTGCCAAACCTATTCACATCCATCCACCAATCGCTCAATCTGTATCTATCAATCTGATGGACGGATGCGGATTGATTTTTTCTAATCCGATGGACGGGTGGCGGATTGGAGATTTCTTGACCGCAACCGAACCGCGAACGCTCCTACATGTTGGGATAGGCTTCCATCCATATTTTATTTTTCCATATCCCTTTATATTCTTTTTATTATGTTTAATTCTAAACTTGTATTAATAATTTGAACAGTTTATTTTGTAAGTTTCATAATTAAGGTTATCCATACAAAAAATAATTTTATCAGACATTTATAAACATAAGAAAAAATCATATTTTGTTTTATAAAATGAATGACAAATATGATTATAAACTTAAATCATTTATTTTTTTAAAATAAAATGCTATTTATTCATATAATTGTCCAATGAAGTTAATTTTTTGCATGAATAACATTTAACATTTACTGCGATGTCTACAGAGTAGACGATTCGGATCATCAGTGGAGGTTTAGAATTGAGCCCTATAAGAACAGTGTGGAGAAATATGGATAGATAAGGTATGGATGGGAGCCTACCCATTAGATGTCACGTGATATTTTCTTTTATTGTGATTAGATTTAACAGTGTGGTCCATTACATTTATGTTGAGTGTTTGGGAAATAGATATGTACATTTGTGATTGATAGAAGGTACCATTTGGCAGTGCGACTTGAGAGCATACAAAAATTTCTCTAATTTTAGAGTAATATTTCACACTATTTACGGGAGGATACTTATTAAGTTCTCTTTCAAAAAATAATATTAAATGGGTAAATTATATATTTTTTCACTTTGGACTATAGATTATATTTGAATTATGAGTTTTGGTAAGAAAAAAAATATATATATGTGAAATGTAATCATATATTTCATGCATATTTCACCAATTTGTTTTTTTTTTCTTTTTTTTTTTCCAAGTTCATACTTAAATTTATGATCCAAACAAGCATTAAAGTTTTTGTTTTTTTTCCATTTGGTCATTTATGTTTTAAAATTTTCTCAATTTATTCTAAAAACTGATTTATATATAAAATTAAATAGAAAATGACACATTCACAATCACACGGTATAATAATATTTCATTATATATAACTCATATCTTTTACACAAATTTAAATTGTGAATATAATAATATATTTTTTTTATATTATATGACAACTAACATAAAAAAAATTTATCTAATTTTAAACAAAAATTAGTTTTAAGAGTAAATGATAAAAAACTTGAAATATGAAAGGTCAAATTGGGAAAAAAAACTTCAAGTGCCAAAATAAAAAGATTATCAAATATAAATGGGCAAAGTATAATTTTCTTAATAAAAAATACAGCAATGTTAAATAACCCTTATTGACGTAATATTGATAATATTGAGATTAGAGCCACACATGATAAAATATTTGAAAAATTAAAATTTGATACTTGTCAGGTACATTATTATGGTCAGAATCCCATGATCTCAACCAATCGAAATCATGTTAGGACAAAAACTGTTGTTGCCTCAAAAGCACAGTATAATTTTCGAAGCGTAACGCCCCAACCTGAAAAAGGTGAGATGTTGCCACACAAGGTGAACATGCGAATGCGACCTTGTTCCTCCGACAAAACCTCTGAATTTACTTTATTACCCTTGTCTCGAAAATAATAGGAAAACAAAAAAATAGAAACTTCTCTAATATTATTTTGAAATAAGTTTTTATCAAAATGCACCAAGTTTTGTCAATTTTTCATTGACTGCCAAAAGCTTCTATTTATTAATGATTATGTTGATTTTTTTTTTTGAAACTTTTTATTGGCTTATTTTTGTCTTTAATAATTTTTTTAAAAATAAAATTTATGCTTTTAGATTTTACTCAGTAAGATGAATTGAAAAATTTTAAAAAAATTCAAAAATTCAAAAATTAGCAAAAATAGTTAATTTTCTTGGTTTTTATTTATTATTTTTTAAATTACTTTTTAGGTTCTTCTATAGAAGACAGGCTAGAAAAGTTAAAAAACAACTATATATTTTAAAAAAATCAGAAAAATGTGACTTATTTAGGTTTTGAGGCAACAAAGCAAATAAATGCCATTTATTAGGGCAATTTTTTGGGGTTAATTTTCACATTTAAGCATACTTTTAATTTGGGGGAAAATGCTATATAATTTTTTGAAAAAACTTAAAACTGATGATATTGAGTTGGTCTTATCATTTCATCCTGAGTTGTTACTATTATTCTTGTTGCTAAAATTTAATTATACATAGCAAAAAAATAATAAGAGAGGTTACTAGTTGTTTTGCATACGGAAAATTAAGTGCAACTGGTGAAAATACAATAAGTTATAGGTTAAACATTTCATAATTGAATAATGCTTGGGACCCCCTTTTGGGGGTCACCCCCTCACCCCCTTGCCACGTGGCAGGTGGTGATTGGAGGAGCAGAAAAAAAAAAGAAAAAGAAAAAGAAAAAGTAACCAATGAGAGAGAGAGGGGGTCAAAGGGGGTGGGGGGAAAAGGGGGGATGAATCATTGTTGTTCATAATTATTGTGATAAGTAAACATTTTTCTATTATCAGTTGATTATAGCAATATATATATATATATATTAAATGCTTTCTCATTCAATTTTTTTGGGGTTAATTTTCACATTTAAGCATATCTTAATGGGGCACTTACTAATCAGTCCTATTAACTAGACTTATTTACCTACAAGTCTCAACTAATAAATTTATCACTATAAAAATAAAAGACTGATAAATTTATCACTATAAATTTATTTATAAAAATAAGAGATTGATAAATTTATCACTTGATAAATTTATCAATAGGACTTAATGGGTAATAAGTCTCAAAATAGAATCTATTGGTAATTTCCCCTATCTTAATTTGGTGGGAAAATACTATATATATTTTTATTTTTTACGAATTTGTTTATAAACAATATGGTGTTTACTTGTTTCTATTATTTAACTCTAAATTTTTTTTTCTAATTTAACTCCACTAGATTACATTTCAAAATACAAAACTTATTATACGTCACATAAATTTGTAAACATATTTTGTAAAAAGATTATTCATATAACATTACACTTTTGACTGACTTTAGGAGGTGGGCTCATTGGAATTCATTTATAACACTAGTAAAATCACATGCTTGTGTTACACAATAATTGAGCTCAACCTGTCTTGATAACATTAGTAAATGTCATATTTTAGAGTAATTTTTAGTTAATTTTCACATTTTATCACTCCTTTTATTTTATTTCATGTTTTTCTTCTTCTCCGTGCTCTAAGACTTCTACCCTCTATACAATGATATTTTCATGTTTCCCCAAGAAAGATCTATGCTAATGAAGGAATGTTCATCTGGAATGTAGTGCTTCTCCTCTTACTTTTTAGCCAGAACCATTGGAGACTTTCCACTGGAACTTGCACTTCCAACTGCATTTACCTTCATAATCTATTGGATGGGTGGGTTCAAGCCCAATCTTGTCACTTTCATTCTTTCCCTTCTTGTTGTCCTTTACAATCTTCTTGTTGCACAAAGTTTTGGTTTAGCTATTGGTGCCATACTCATGGATGTTAAACAAGGCACTACTTTAGCCTCAGTTACAACCTTTATCTTCCTCATTATTGGGGAGGGGGGTACTATATTCAACAAATCCCTCCTTTCATAGTCTGGTTAAAGTATGCCTAATTGCTCTACATATAGCTCCTCCAACCATATTAGGCTTTACTGATAACATATATAGGGATTTTCTAGCTTGTTTGAGACCGCTTTCTTCAATTGGCAAACGAAGGATGGATCGGAAGTCTGATAGAACAACATTAGGAGATAAACATATTGGAAATCATTTATAATACCCGTTAATTTTTTTTTACCTTTTTAAATATTAATTGGTTTTATTAAATAAGAATTAATTTCAATGTGTCATCACAAATTGATACTTTATACTTTTCTTCTTGCTATTACTAGGATTAGGATGAATCACAAAGTAAAAGTTTCTTATTTTATTTTATGTTTTTACCTTATAAATCACAACTTATTGAAGAACTCATGACAATTTAAATATTTACTGTCACTCCCCACTTTTTGTTATTCGAATAATATTATTACATCCATTATTATAATCCAACTTCATTAATAACATGCGGAAGCTATATACATTCACGTTCATATATAAATGAAAATTCTCTCATTCGTATATACATTGGATGCAAAATGTTTTACAATCAAAGAAATGCTCGTAGGCTTACATTATTACACAAAAAGAGAGGGCTTAACCCTTTTATAACAATGGCCTTCCGCCAACTAATAAAAGGCCCCTTGGCCAAAACTTAAGAAGATCTTTTAACCTTGAACCACTTCTCAACGTGTACTTGAAAAATGATTAGCAACATGAGATGAACATAAAGTTCAGTATAGATCCCAAAATGATCCTAAACAATAGCAACATACAGATAACTATAATCATGAATGCACCACATCATACTATGTAAGTAATGTGACAGTTTTATATCTAAAATATACTTATATAATTACATTTTTTTTTTCAAAATCATCTTCTTTAACACAACAAGATGTAAAACCACTTTCTCTCTTTAACTTTCTACTTTAATCTAAAAGAATTTCATATTTGTTTTGAAAACACGTTCACACATTCTAATCATAATCCAGTCTTACATTAGAATTCACTACACAAACATATCCATCAATACATCCATCACCTTCCTTAGCCTTAAGCACAAGGGCAAAGGAACACCTATAACAATATACATATATGAACATATCTAAATGCAAATAACAGAAAACAACACATACTCTCATTTTTACCGGCCTAAAGCTCAAACGGCTAATGAGACAACCCACATAACACAATATGCTTTATTGGCCTCACTTGGACGGGAACGACCTGCAAGCCACACTTTACCGAGCACAAACTAGAAGAAAGGAAGAACTATCTGTCAAGGCACTACACTTTATCAGTCCTCCTTGGAAGGAAACAAACCCACAATCCATAACGCAACATTCTAGATTACATCAATAATCTACAAATATAATACATACACATATTCTACTCAACAATAACAATGTCATCCTCCACCGATGACTAAGAACAAAATTTCTAATAGTTAAATATACGACTCTCGTAAATTAAATCCACAACCGCTTCCACAATTTCAAATCATAAACGTTTTCAATGAAATCATTTCAAAACAACCATTTCTCTTACTCACTTTCAACTTTTTATTTTGCATTTCATTTCACAAAAGAGTTATAAACATAATTTTTGTTTTCAAAACCAAATCTGTTCTTTTCCAATATCCAACACACATAACCATTAGCCAAGATTCATTTTTAAATTGCTAAAATCCTAATTTGTGATACGCAACTACAACCCAATCAAACATAACTTTAACCAAACAATCACAAGACCCCGATTAACTTCTTTTTAGTAACCAAAGCTCTAATTCATTAATGTAACCACCTAGCCTAACAATTACCCAATTTTGATTCCTTCGTTTTTATAAACCATCAACTACAATAGGTTTTTTTACCACTATCAACATAATCATAATTAACGATCTCCCAATTACCAAAACAACCAAAAACTTGCTATTAAAACTCCTAAAACTCAAAACCTAAATCTCACTTTCATGCTTTAGAAAACCCCACAACAAACACGCCTTTAATGCAATAAAAACTATCACATGCATATCTATAACAAGGTATTGCAAAGGGGCAAAGAAATCCTAACCTCTCGAAACGAAGAGGAGAAAAGTCAAAAAATTCACAGTGACAAAAACACGATCCGCTCAAAATAAATGAAAGTCCTCGTTGAGCTCTATGTTTTGGTATATGGAACTAGGGGTAGAAAATAGGTAAAAATAGATGAAACCCAAGCCTAAAAGCTTAAAAAGGTCAAAAATGGTGAAAGAGAGAAAAAGATAAGAAAGAAAAGATCTAAAAAGTGAAGTTTCCAACGCACTGACAACTAATATAGACTCACCATCACGGGCGCGATTAAGCACATCACGGGCACAAGAGACACAGTCGCGGTCATGGCTACGACATTCGTAGGCGCGACTATGCAGGTCGCAAACCCCATCGTGGGCCATGCATTTTACTATAGTTTTGAAACAAAAGGGAAAAAAAAAAAAAAAAAAGCTTTAATATTTTGTCACTCAAATTTCAACTTAATTAACTGGTCAATTGTTAATTATCTTAAATTCAAATTAGAGTTAGCAACCACTTAAAAATTCCTTGGTGCATTCTTTCCATTTGTCCAACATCCTAAAATTTAAGTTCAACTAGTGAAAAAATTTACAAGACCAAAAAAAATTATTTATATTTTATTCTTTTATCTTGCATGCAAAAGTTTTGAACAACTAATTGATAGCTATTTTGTATGCTAAAAATTAGGCATAACTGGTAAAAATGCAATAAGTTAGGTTAAACATTTAATTATTATTGCAATACGTTTGATTGTTTAACTCTGAGTTGTTACGTTCCATTTCAAATTTCAAAATTTTATTATCGTACAATACATCATCAATTGTTAAATAAAGTTTGTAAAAAAGTTTGTTTGTATAGTATTATTCTTTTGATCGAGTTTAGGAGATAAACATATTGAAAATTATTTGTAATACTAGTAAAAACATTGTTATCTTTTTAAATACTACTTGGTTGTATTAAACTGTAATTAATTTCAACATGTCTTCAAAAATTATTTCCTCATACTTTTTTCTTGTTGTTATTTGAATTATGATGAATCATAAAGGAAGTACATTTATAAGTTTAGAGTTCATTTTACTACAAATTTGAATAACAATAATAAGAAAATCTTTCATATTTTGTCATCCAAATTTTAACTTAATAACATGGCCAGTTATTAACCGTCATAAATTTAAATTTGAGTCGACAATCATATAAAAAGCTCTTGGTGCATTCATTTCATTTGTCTAGCATGCTAAAATTTAAGCACAACTAGCGAAAAAAACAAAAAGACAAAAATATTTTTATTTAGTTAACAAAACAATCACATGCAAATAGTTGTTTTGCATGATAAAAATTAGGTACAACTGGTGAAAATGCAATAAGTTAAGTTAAACATTTCTTTATTATTGTAATAAGTATGGTTGTTTAATGATGAGTTGTTTCTATCATCCAGCTTGTGATGTCCCGGGTTTTAGGCTTGAATAATATTGTGTAGTAGAGTTGTATGTATTTCTTTCGGTGTTTTGCATAACGTTTTGAGTCGTTGAAATTTGTTTCTACTCTTACTTAACCTCTCGTAACTTTTCCAAGTTGTAAACTTTGAGTTTTAGGCATTGGAACTTGCCTTGGTTTGCAAAATCACTTTATGAGTTTTGGGTAAAACCGCTCATGCAGAATTGAAAACCACCTGAGCGGATCCTCATAGGGTTTTCCAAAATTTTCAAGATTTTCTAGGTAGAGAACTGCTCGAGCGGATTTTGGGTCCCGCTAGAGTGGATTTTTGGGTGAATTTCTGGGCAACTCTCTAGAGCAATCCACCCATAAGTCAGAAAATTATGCTCATACGGATTGGAAATTCTGCTCGGGCGGATTTTGACACATCTGTCTTGATTTTCATGCTCTTTTCCTCAAAATTGATACCAAAAGTGTTTTTGCTCAAATTTGCTCTCCGCTCTCTCTCTCTATATATATATATCCATCTTTTCTCTCCATTCTCTCTACAAAACACACCCAAATCCAACTTCTCTCTAAGATTTAGCTCAAATCTTTAAGAGTTTGAAGAGGGCTTCTTGCACCAAATCAAAGAGAGCGACGAGGGCTACGTTTTAAACCGATTGGATCGTGTTTTCACCAACATTGATTTCTAAGGTTTTCTTCCTCTTCATCTCCCAAGCTTGAGGTATGGATAATCTTTGAATTATATATATATATATATATTTTTGCAAGTCTATACATGTTTTCAATAATTCATCATGTTGTGAGTTATGATTTTGGGTTGTTGAAACCTAGATGACGTTAGAGGTGGATTTCATCTATTTTTCCCAAAATTTTTTGATGATATGAGTATGATTAGGGTGTGGGTGTTATTTTGGAAAAATCTTTTCAAAAATTGAATAAAAACCTTGTTTTGGTGGAAATCTTAGAATTTGGGAATTTTGAGAAAAAATTGTGATATTGTGAAATTGATACTTGATAATTTGCCATGTGAGTAAATGATGGAGAAAATTCTATAGTTGTATCAAATGAAGAGATTTTATGAGAAATTGTAAAATCAGAAAGCTAGAATAATATTTTGTTGTTGTTGTTATGGAGAGACCAAACGCTAAAAATGATATTTAACATGTAGAGAATACATGAATGTGATTGTATTTTGTCTCTTGAAAAAATATACTATGATGTTATATTGATAAAAGATGTGGAATTTGATCACAATGGAGGATTGTATTGATGAATTGAGAAATTTCAAGGCATTGACATAGAAATATATTGCATTGACACTTGATTTAATTATCATCACATTTCGAATTGGCATTGTTGAGATGTTTAAATGGGACTTTATTATTACATTGAACATTTGCATCGCCATTCTATTTTATCATTGATGCAATTGATTTTTAATATTGCATTGGAAAAAGTATCGCTTTGAGAAAGGAAATTGTTTTGTGAAACAAGATCATATTAATTTGTTTTTGGATAAATATATTGGTAAGTCCGGATAAGGGATATAGTTGATATTGATTAAGTTGGCCTGAGTGTCTATGGTGGAAGATTAAAAACACACGCGGAAGATGTATCATATGCCTTCTGGTTAGCTACCAATAAAGTGGGGCTTAGTAGTGCTTGTTATGCCTACTTACAGACACTAACTTAGGGATTACCTGAATTGTATTTACTGCCCTTTTTGAACTACATTGAAATTATTGCATTGTTAAATTCTCAAGATTGCATTGTGCACAAAAGTTTCAAAAGGTAGAGATATATGTTTTTGAACATGGCATGGCACATGCATTCATCCCATGAAGTTATATAAAATGTATATACTTTGTGAAGGTTTTTCTTACTGGGCTTTGTACTCACCCCTTATGGGATTTTGTGTAGGAAAGGATATGGTAATCCCGCCGAGTTAGAGGCGTGTAATATGTTTTGAGAGTATAAGACTCTTTTCTGTTGTTGTAATTATTTTGACAAGCAAAGGGCTTTATATGTATGGGTTTGAAAACCACTTTTGTGTAATCCGGCTTAAGCCTTAAAACTTGTAGCCCTTAAGGGCATTTATTTGCACTTGACTTATATGCCACACGCTATAGATTCATATACTAGAGATGTTGAATATATAACCGCATGTGGAATATTCTTTTGTAAATCTTTTAATGGTTAATGAATACAAATGTTAGAGATTTGAGGATGATGCTAATATTAAAATTTGGTCTCCGTTTACATCAAACAATGGAAGTTAATGAATCTTTATTATGTAAATTTTCAGGATGTGACACAACTCTATTACGTTCCATTTCAAAATTGAAAGTGTTACTATTGTACATCACATCAATTGTTAAATAAAGTTTGTAAAAAAATTTGTTTTGTATAGTATTACTCTATTGATCGACTTTAGGAGATAAACACATTGAAAATCATTTAAAATTCAAAAAATTGTTATCTTTTTGAATATTTACTTGGTTAAACAATAATTAATTTCAATGTATTTTACTTTTTTTCCTTGTTATTATTCGGATTATGATGGATTATAAAGTGAAATTTCTTTCTTATGCTTTTACCTTGTAAATCTCAACTTATTAAAACATTTACATTTCATAATAAAATTCAAAATTTCATTTACCTTTTATCGTTTACATTACATTTATAAGTTTAGAGTTCATTTTACTACACTTTTGAAACAAAAATAATAAAAAAATTCTTTAATATTTTGTTACCCAAATTTCAACTTAATAACCTGGCCAATACTTGACGATTAAATTTAAATTTCAGTTGGCAATCACCTAAAAAGCCCTTAGTACATTCATGTCATTTGTCCAACATGCTAAAATTTAAGTATAGCTAGCGAAAAAAATAATAGGACAAAAAGAATATTTATTTTTTTGTCTATTTATCTTTCATGCAAAAGTTTTAAGCAACTGATTGACAACTGTTTTTTATGCTAAAAATTAGGTATAACTGGTGAAGATGCAATAAGTTCAGTTAAACATTTCTTTATTATTGTAATACGTTTGGTTAAACATTTCTCTCTTATGAAACAAAATAAATTAATAAATGTATTAAATGTTTTCTCATTCAAATTTCAACTTGTATTAAGAAGGTTGATACATTCGCTAATTATGCTAAAATTAAAGGGTGATTAGGCAAACACTAGTATTGAGCCACTCAACCTTTTTCATTTTTTTCTTTTCTTCTCCAAAAATCTATCTTACTAAAACTTTAACTGATAAGGGCATAGAGTAAATTAAGGAAAATTGGTTTATTTATTCATATTATAAATCCAGCTAATATTTCTCTGTTATCAGTGGTTTTCAAATAAAACAAGAAAAAGTAATTAAATTTATTAAATGCTTTCTAATTCAAATTTTGAGTTGCACAAGACTCTTCTCGTTAGATACCCTATTTTCCTTAACATATACCCAAATTTCAACTTAATAACCTAGCTAGTTGTTAAATATCTCAAATTCAAATTTGAGTTGCAACCATCTAAAAAGTCCTTGGTGCATTCTTGTCATTTGTCCATATAGCGTTTTTGGTTCAGACCCGATCCATTGTATGTTTTGAATCTTGGTTTCATTGTCTTTTATAGTTATTCTTGTCTTATTTCCCCTTGTACCTCTTTGAATTTGGCTATTGGGTTGTGTTGGTTGTGTTTAGAACATGTTGATAGCTTGTTTTTCAAACTTTTGTTGCCCAGATTTTTGTCCATTCGCTCGAGCGAATCTTCTTGCCCTTGAGCAGTCTTTATGAACCTCTAGCACTTTTGCAGGTCTGTAAAACTACTGGGGGTTTTCATTCTTCACTCGAGCAAAAATTCTTGTGCTCGAGCAAAACTGACCTCTGTCTATAAAACTACTAGGAGTGTGTATTCTGCGCTCGAGCAGAACAACTTTTGTGTCTGGTCGTTCAAGTGACAAATCTTGCACTCGAGCGAACTGTGCCTATATCAGTTCGTAAACAGGCCATTTTACATCACTTTTTCATCTCTTTCTTTCTCTAAAACATTTCAAAACCCTAAGTTGAGACATTCTCCCTCTAAAACTCACATTCTCTCTATAAATACACATAGATCAAGTGATTTCTTCACCCTACTCCCTTCGTTAAAAAGGTAGAGCTCACTTAGAGCTTCGTTTTGATCTGAACCAAGTTGAGTTTCGGCATGGTTGGAGTCTCTTCACTCTTTCTCTCATCTTCCAAGCTCGAGGTAGGGATTATCACTATTTTATGATTTTTAACTTAGCTATTTGTCTTTATAAAACAATCTCATGATATGGGTGATATAGCGATCGCGGTTGTCCCTCTACTGTTCTGTTGTATTCCGGACTCAGTTCCGTGAAGTTGGTGGTTGTGTACCTTGTTGCTATCCTTTGATTCCACCAGTGTGAGTTTTAGGATGTTTTGGGCAGGTGGATTGCAGGTTGGTTGGACCTTAGTCTCAAATCTAGTTGTCCAGGTTTTTGGTGTTATGCTCGAGCGGGTCATTCTGTGCTCGAGCGGAGTTTGGTTTTTGGTTGTCCGCTCGAGCGGGTCTTTTTGCGCTCGAGCGGGGTTTACACACTTCCAGTATTTCGTGGCCCTGCAAAACTTCTGCAGGTGTGTTTTCTACGCTCGAGCGGGTTTCTTGCGCTCTAACGGGTCGCGCTCAAGCGGGATTGTTGGCGCTCGAGCGGGTAGTTCTTTTCCTGAAAAATTCTGGGAGATGAAAATCTACACTCGAGCGGACGGGTTTTTCACGCTCGAGCGGATGTGTTTTGCTTTTGTTTCTTGGCGCTCGAGCGGTCATCTATGCGCTCGAACGGGACCAGATGTTTGTGCTTTACGCTCGAGCGCTCTATTCTACGCTCGAGCGGGTCGTGCGTATATGAGTTATCCGCTGGGTGATTTTAAATCACTTTTTACTTTTCTTTCTCTCTCATACTTTTTCTAAAACCCATTTTTGAGAGCCCCTCTCTCTAGAAACTCCCTTCTCTCTAGGGTTTGATCTAGTTAGAGTGTCCTCCTTCTCTTCGGCCTTTGTAAAAGTTGTGTTGATCGTCGAGGGCGTCGTTTTGATCCGAAAATCTTGGCTTTTGAAGCACTTTGGTTTTGGTCTCTTCTCCATCCAAGCTCTAACGTCGAGGTAGGGATATCCTACTCCCCTTTATGAGCTTTGTCTTTAAATTTTAGCATTTCGATATGTTGGGGGTTGTTGGGTAATTTTGAGAGAGTTTAGGCCTTTGTGTAATTTTACAAAAGTTGGGGTTTTTAATTATAAAACCTAAATGCATGTTTGGCATGAAGGAATGAAATTAATGTTGAAACATTGATGAAAATGAAACCGTGGGGGTTGAAATGTTAATTATGGAAAATGCCCAAATTACATTGATTGATTAATTTGTACAATTAATTGTTGGAAATGAGGGATTGAATTGAGAATGAGGAAATTGGAAAGGGAAGGGATTAGAGGGTGTAGTTGGATCATTTATCGCTCACCAAGTTGAAATGTTGATTTAATATCCATTTTGTGCATTTATTTTCTATTTAGAAATAATTGCTTTGGGCTATCGGTGGAGGATAGTCTTGATTGCTGTAGACAATGCATGATGATTAGGCAAACTAAAACTAATCGATTGAATGCGTCATACAGTATGACGGTGGATAGAATACATTAATTTTATGTATTGATTGATTGTGTATAGAACCTTTGTGTTTATATGCATTGTGTGTAGAGGAGGAGATGGGGGATGTACTCCGCGATTTAGGGGAAGATGGGAGATGAACCTCTAAACCGGATAGTGTCGGGAGGAGATGGGGGATGAACTCCGTAGATACAGCTCATATGCTTGTCTAGAGAAGTGAAGATACAGCTCATAGGCTTATCTTTGAGAAGTGTAGATACAGCTCATATGCTTGTCTAGTGAAGTGTGGATACAGCTAATATGCTTATCTGTTGATGTGTAATATGCTTATCTGTTGATGTGTTGATATAGCTAATATGCTTACCTATTAAATAAAGGTGGAGAATGAAAAGTGACATAGACTTGTATGTTATGAAATTGTGATGTGATATATGTGGATGTATCAGTGTTGGCCGTCTATCAATTGCTAATCTTTTAGTCATTGTTCATAGTTGGTTTAGTATATTTCTGCTGGGCTGTGGCTCACCCTATATGGGAACATCATTTTCAGGTACAGGTAGCATGTCACCTCCAATGACATAGCTTGGGAGGCTAGAGGCGGACAGACTTTTGTTGTCTTATTTCTTTTTGATGTATTACATGTAAATTCAAGCCAAGGGCTTAATGTGTAATTGAGTTAGTACTCTCTTTTGTAACCAAGTGTTAACTTGGAAAGCTGTAAGCCCGTAGGGCATTTGCTTTTGTTATTAACATGTAATACTTTTGTAATGAAATACTCTGATGGATTGAAGAATGTGGATCTTTTATATATAAATGCATGTTTATATTGATGGGTTTAATGTTATTATTTTGAGGGCGTTATAGGTGATTTTGGACAAACCTAGGGTTTTGGTTTAAAATCAAAAGAGGAGTTTTTAAATGAATGTATTGAAAGTGGTTGTGGAAATGAAGATGAGGTCGAGTTGTGATGAAATTAATAATTTAGATTTGTGGAATGTGTTTTGGAAAAAGAAGAGATTTTGCCCTTAATGTCTCAAATATTTAATTGGTATCAATAAATGAAATTGATATTGAAACCATGAAATTGGATTGGTGTTGATGAAGATGGTAGAGTTGAATATGTATTATCACTCACCTCTTAAGAATTGGAAAGTTTATCTTTATAAATTATCTGTTTAGAAATATTTATTTTGGGCTATCGATGGAGGATAACTATGATTGTTGTAGAAATTGCATATGAATTAGGAAAATTGAAACTATTTTCTCATTCATTTGCATTGAATATTATTTCACACTTATGCATTGAAGATGTTTATTGTTTTAAGAAAAATGGTGAATCTGGGAAGTATGAATTGAAATGTTGAACTAAGTTGGCATGAGTGTCCAGGGTGGAAAGTCCCAAAAATCGCACGTGTACATGGGTATCGATCCCTCGAACGAAATTTTCGTGAAATGGCAATAGTAGTGCTTGTATAGACTATGTTTACATAGATCCCGGTTTATGGTTTTCCTCCGAACGAAATTTTCGAATAATGTTGTATTTGTTTTGAATTTCCCAGAGTGTGATTCCCTACCCTATTTTCTATTGTAATAGAAATGATTTATAATTCAAGATATTAACTTGACATTACATAGTTTTGAAAAGAGATATAAAAGTGTTTTGGGACGAGCATTACATACGCATTCACCTTATAGTTTTGTTAAGATTCATATATTGTGTTGAATTATTTCTACTGGGTTTTGGCTCACCCTATGTGGGAAAAATATTTCAGTTGTTGATGATATGTCTCTGCCAAGGCAGTAGCTTGAGAGAATTTGAAACAAGAGCTTCTTTTTGTTGTATTCATTTTGTATAGCCAAGAGCTTTAAATGTATTGGACCTAAAGTCCACTTTTGTAGTAACCAAGAACTATCTTAGAAAGTTATAAGTCTTTAGGGCATTTCTTATCTATTTAATTTCTGTTATTTTCTTTAGTTCACAACATATGCTATAGATTCAGGGCCAAGCACTATGAATGTATACCGTATATGTTTCTATTTTTGTAAACTCAAATGGATTTAATGAAAGATAATTACTTTATCATTGTTGTCCTTTATTGATATTGTAGATGGATTATTGTAATTATTTCAAGGCGTTACCATCCAACATGCTAAAATTTAAGTACAACTAGAGAAAAAAATAACAAGACAAAAAACTTTTATTTATATTTGTCTTTTTACCTGGCATGCAAAAGTTTTAAACAATTGATTGCTACTTGTTCATTATGTCAAAAATTAGGTACAACTAGTGAATATGCAATACGTTAAGTTAAACATTTTATTTATAATTGTAATACTTTTGGTTAAACATTTATCTTTTATGAAACAAAAATAAAATAAAATAAATGTATTAAATGTTTTCTCATTCAAATTTCAACTTGTATTGGGAAGGTTGGGCCGGTTGCTAATTATGCTAAAATTGGAATGTGATTTGGCAAACACTAGTATTGAGCCACTCAACCTTTTTCATTTTTTTCTTTTCTTCTCCAAAATCTATCTTACTAAAACTTTAACTAATGAGGGCATGCAGTAAATTAAGGAAAATTGGTTTCAGTATGGAAAATTTATTAGAAAATTCTCGTTCAAGTACTTATATCCTAATTAGCCTATAAAATATTAATAGGCAAATTATACTAACAGTTTCTATAATTTGCGACTCATATCACTTTGGTTCCTAACTTTTCAATTGTGACATATTTGATCCTGAATTTTAAATTTTGTTCCAAATAAAGATAATTGAAGATATCATTATTTAATTTTAGGGCAAAATCGTCAATTTAATAAAATATAAACTAATTTGACAAAAATAAATGTCAAAAAAATATTTTTAATTTTTTTAAAATTATTTTTATCCACTAATGATAAAATTATGTAAAATTGATAAAAATTAATAAAAATTACATGATTAATTTTTAAAAATTAATTTTACATGATCATTATCCAAACACATAATAAAAATTAATTTGGTAAAAAAAATAAATATCTAAAAGATTTATCAATTTTACATAATTTTATTTTTAGTAGGTAGAAATAATTTTTAAAATTTCAAAAATATTTGTTTGACATTTATTTTTGTCAAATTAGTTTATATTTGATCAAATTGACGATTTTACCCTTGAAAAATCTAATGATATCTTCAATTGTCCTTATTTGGAACAAGATTCAAAATTTAGGGTCAAATGTGTCACAATTGAAAAGTCAGGGACCAAAGTGACACAAGCCCCAAACTATAGGGACTATTAGTGTAATTCACCCAATATTAATCTACTCCAATAAGACTTATTATTTTAGACATTTGATCCACTAAATCCTAGTTATTATATTTAAAGTATTTTATGGACATTTTTACCTTTATATATATATTTTTGAATTCTTGGTAACTTGGTGATGTGAACATTCATATTAAATAAATTTAACACTGTGAATGTTCACATTGACAGTGTGATTGTTCACATTGATATTGGAATGTTCACATTATAGAACATGCGCACTATCAATATGAACATTAATTCGTGTTTTACCCTGTTATTATTACGGTAATTTTAGTAATTATGCCACCTATAAAACTTATTAAACAAAAAAATAATAATTTGAATTAAGTAAACTATAAGTAAGGGAAAAAAATTTATGAATAAATGCCACTTTCTTTATTCATATTATAAATCCACCTAATATTTCCCTTTTATCAATGGTTTTCGAATACAACAAGAAAAAGTAAATAAATTTATTAAATGCTTTCTAATTCAAATTTTAAAATTGTGCCAAGAAAATTGAATTAGTTATTAACTCAAGAATAATATTATGGATCCCAAATAAATTACTAAATATTCTATCAAATACTCACATGAGTGTGAGACTTACACTATATGAGATCCACGTGAGGCCTACTCATAGGAGTATTTTGTACCAATTACTCACGTGAGTGTGTGACCCACATTACATAGGACCCACAAAAGGGCCCACACCCATATAAGTATTTTGTACTAACTATTGACATGGGTGTGAAACTGACACTCACATGAATATTTTGATAAAATATTTAACAATTTATTTGAGATTTCTAACAATTTTTTTATTAGGGATTGATTTGAAAAAACTTGCAAGTGTTGGGCCCACTCAACATTTTCCTTTTTTATTTTAAAGTTTAAACAAAAAAAAAAAGTTTTAAACAATTGATTGACAGATGTTTTGCATGTTAAAAATTGGGTACAATTGGTAAAAATGCAATAAGTTAGATTAAGTATCTATATATATTAAGGAAAATGGTGTTTTTAATGAGAAAAATATTATGAAGTTCAAAATCCTCATACTATTTTCTTAGAATTCTTATTTTTCAAATAATTAAAAAATCTTCTATTAACTAACTTTTATTGAATTATTTAAAAAAATCTTATTATACGTTGATTTACACATTTCAAAAGGAAAATTAATTAATCTATTTCTAAATTTAAATTTAGAAATTTGAAAAGGAAAGTTAACTAATCAGTTTTTAAAAAAAATAAAAAAATATTATTATGTCTTGATTTACATATTTCAAAAGAAAGGTTAATTAATCCATTTAGAAATTTTAAAAGGAAAATTAGCTAATCGGTTTTAAAAATTAAAAAAAAAATTATTATTTCTTTATTTACACATTTCAAAAGGAAAGTTAATTAATATATTTATAAATTTAAATTTAGAATTTTAAAAAGGAAAGTTAACTAATCAGTCTTAAAAAAATTTTAAAAAAATCTTCTAACTTTTAATCATTTAAAAGAAAAATATTATGCCTTGATTTACACATTTCAAAAGGAAAGTTAATTAATCCATTTCTAAATTTAAATTTAGAAATTTGAAAAGGAAAATAAACTAATCATTTTTAATATTTAAATATATATATATATATATATATTATGCCTTGATTTACATATTTCAAAAGGAAAATTAATTACTAATTCATCTGTAAATTTAAATTTATAAATCTGAAAAGGAAAGTTAACTAATCAATTTTAAAATTTTAAAAAAATAATCTTATTATGCCTTGATGTACATATTTCAAAAGGAAAATTAATTAATTTATTTAGAAATTTGAAAAGGAAAGTTAACTAATCAGTTTTAAAAATTTTAAAAAAATTATTATGTCTTGATTTACACATTTCAAAAGGAAAATTAATTAATCCATTTATAAATTTAAATTTATAATTTTGAAAAGGAAAATCAACCAATCAATTTTAAAATTTTAAAAAAAAAAATCTTCTACATTTTATTGAATCATTGAGAAAAAAAAATTATCACGCCTTGATTTACACATTTTAAAAGGAAAGTTAATTAATTCATTTCTAAATTTAAATTTAGAAACTTAAAAAGGAAAATTAACTAATCAGTTTTAAAATTTTAAAAGAATCTTATAGCTTTTATTGAATAATTTTTTAAAAAAATCTTATTATGCCTTGATTTACATACTTCAAAAAAAAAAAAAGTTAATTAATCCATTTAAAAATTTAAAAAGAATCACTTTTAAAATTTTGATTTTTGTACCACTAGAGTATAGGAATCAATTTACATATTCCATAGTTTAATTTCTCTTGATGTTTAATTTTTTAAATATTTAAAAAAATCTTTTATTGGTTAGCTTTTATTCTCTTATAATGCGATTGATGATCCATTTTAAAAATTTGTTTATCCTACCAAATATTATATAAGTTTTTTTAGATAGTGTATATCAATACAATTATGGATCGAGAACTTCTTTCAAACATTGATGATGCGTTTGGTTCATAGTTTTGGATAGAAATTTTGAAAGAACAAATGAAAAGGTATGCAAAATTAGATAAAATATAGTTATATTTCATTTACATTTTACCTATCTTTTTCCTTTCTCATTCTAAATTCTTACCCAAATTCATGAATCTAATATAATATAAAGTTGGGAACATATTTTCCATACTGAAAATTTTGAATTAATATTACTTTTTAAAATTGTGCACTATAAACTTTTATCACACATGTCTCTCCATATAATAATGATTGAAATTTATTTTAGTTGCTATCTCAAAAATTAGTTGCAAAGTCAAAGGAAATGTGCAGGTCTTAAAGTTTGACAATAAAGATTTTATGTTAAAATTTGTTGAAATGTAATTATCTTAATATTTATAAAAAAATTTATTGATTGATGAAAAGCACTATAAACATTAAGATTATTTTTTTAATGATATTGTGTTATTAAAATATGATGTATTATAGTTTAAACCAAGAATTATTAGGAAAAAAACCAACTCAAATTAGATTTTTTAGGCTAATTTTTAATATTTAATCCAATATTGGAACTCCCAATCTTACGAACTGATAAAGACAATTTTTAATGATTAGATGAATGTCACATTAGCATAAATATTGAGTCAAGTAACTTTTCTAGATCACTTCTAATATTTACTCTAACATCATAAGTCAATCCTAATCTATTTTTACGTAAAAGTTATGGCATACAACAATTTATAATTTTGAGTAGAAGGCTTTACAAAATAAGAAAATATTTGTATATTAGCAAATGTAATTTACTATTAGCATATAGTAAATTAAAAATACGAAACTTATAAAAAAATGTATTTATATTTTATCGTAATATAATTTTTGTAATTTATTCTTTAATTTTTAACAATTAAATTATGACATGTAACTTTTTTTATTAAGAATTTAGAATACAAAATTAATGACATCATAATAAAAATATTTTATTATGTGTAACTCTGATAAAAATAAATAAAATTTAATCGATTATAAATCATTTTTATTACATAATTTAAATAAATTTTATATTATTATTTTAATTTTGAAACTAATTTTTGATTATTTATTTATACTTATGCATAGCATAGATCGTATGCTAATTTTTTTATTATTGTAATAAGGATTGTTTAACTTTATTTCTATCATCCACTCCATTACATTCCATTTCAAATGTCAAAGATTTACTATTGTACACCACATCAATTTTTAAATAATTTTTTGTCAAAAATTTATTTGTATAATATTACACTTTTGACGGATTGTAGGAGGTAAAACATATTGAAAATCATTTATAATATTAGGCAAAAAATTGTTACATTTTTAATTATTATTTTTCTGTATTAGAATTAATTTTAACGCGTCCTAAAAAAATGGATGCCTTATACTTTCTTCTTGTTATTAATAGGATTACGATAAATCACAAAGTAAAATTTATTTTTTTATGTTTTTATGTTATAAATCTCAACTTATTGAAGAACTGACAATTTAAACATCTACCTTTTATAATGAAATTTGAGGGTTATCTTAACAAAGAATTATGAAACCATGATTCAAAATTTCATTTATTTATTTTCATTCTTCACACATTTATAAGTTTAGAGTTCTTTTTACTAGAATTCTGACAAAAAAAAATCTTTAATAATTTGTCACCCAAATTTCAACTTAATAACCTAACCAGTTATTAACTATCTTAAATTCAAATTTGAGTTGGCAACCATCTAAAAAGCCCTTGATACATTCTTGCCATTTGTCCAGCACACTAAAATTTAAGTACAGCTAGCGAGAAAAATAACAAGACAAAAAACTTTTACTTATATTTGTCTTTCTATCACTCATGCAAAAGTTTTAAACAACTGATTAACAACTGGTTTTTATGCTAAAAATTAGGTACAATTGGTGAAGATGCAACAAGTTAAGTTAAACATTTTATTTATAATTGTAATATGTTTGGTTAAACATTTCTCTCTTATCAAACAAAATAAATTAATAAATGTATTAAATGTTTTCTCATTCAACTTTCAACTTGTATTGAGAAGGTTGAGCGGGTCGCTAATTATGCTAAAATTAGAGGGTGATTTGGCAAATACTAGTATTGAGCCACTCAGCCAGTTTCATTTTTTTTTCTTTTCTTCTCCCAAAATCTATCTTACTAAAACTTTAACTAATGAGGGCATGCAATTAAATTAAGGAAAATTGATTTCTTTATTCATATTATAAATTCAGCTAATATTATTATAAATTTAGCTAATATTTCTCTTTTATCAATGCTTTTAGAATAAAACAAGAAAAAGTAATTACATTTATAAAATGCTTTCTAATTCAAAGTTTGAGTTGTGCTAAGAAAATTGAACTAGTTATTAAAAAAGCAAATAAATTTGTCAAATACTTTCTAATTCAAATTTTAAAATTGTGCCAAGAAAATTTAATTAGTTATTAACTATGCTCAAAGAGTAATATTAAGGATCTCAAATAAATTATAAAATATTCTATCAAATACTTACGTAGGTGTAAGACCCATACTACATGGGAGTCACATGGGGCTCACACCAATGAGTATTTTGCAATACTCTCGTGAGTGTAAGACCTACACTACATGGTATCTACACTACATGGTGTTAGAAATGGCTTTTAAAAAAATTTGGAAAAAATAGAATTTTTTCTAAACTTTGGTCTAATTTTTAGGTGGGACTCATGTGCTATTGTTGGCGGATCTAAGTGGTAACGCATTCTATGCCGCGTTATGATTCACGTAGCATATTTGGTTGCTCAAAACCATTATCGGGTGAATGAAAAATTGAAGCCAAAGAGAGCTCCATGGAAATGGAGTTTTGATAAAAATTTCTTAAAGGTGTGGTTTAGGCTTGTCCTACATTGATTTGGTGAGCATATTTTGAATGGGTTCATAAGGCTTGAGTTTGGAACTTGGGGTAGACCCCAAGGGACACCCAAGTTTTGTAGGAAGGGAAGTTATGGGTGAAGTGGGTTAGACCCATTGGACCCAAAATAAACACACGCACGCCGCCGTCCGGTCGAGCAGGCTGGGCTTGGGCTTGGGCGCGGGTGCGTGGTGTAAGGTTAGGCTTGTCCGACCCAATAGTTATCTTTTTGGGCAAAAAACATTTGAATTTATTTTTAAATTTTTGAAAAATAAATTTTGACCGTTTAAATTCAAATTTTGGTCCAAAAATTTGCACCCTTCTGTTTGAATTTTGTCTGTTCCGTTTTTACAGATTTCAAATATGTCCGTTACAGTTCAAAAAACCCTTTTCATGTTTAATTTAAAATTCAAACAGATTTGTATCTGTTTAATTTAAACTAAACAGGTACCATACCTGTTGGATTCAAAACTAAGAGGCACCATTGCACCTATAAATGGACTAGTCCTCACTTGTATTTTCTATTCAATTTTCATCCCAAAAAAATATTGCATTACTTTCTACATTTTGCTGCATTATTCTTCTTGTGAGAAAGTGTATAAATATATAGTGTGTTCGTTGTACGAAAAATTTGTAGTGCAGCAATTTTTTGTTATTGATCATTTTATCCTAGGAGATAGACGTCCATAATCTGAAAGCACCTTGAAAAAGACGAATCTGTTTTAAGGACACAATGTTAAACACTGGACTTGATCAAAAATTTGTTCAAAAAATTAATCAATTAAGTTGTTAATTTATTTTATAGTTTATTATTTTTTCTGTTTCAGATTTTTCATTTTGTTTTTGAAACAAAATAAAAAAATTTGTTTTTGTTTTAATTTATTTTATTTTCTAGTTTGATTTTTGTAATCAAATATTCTCCCTCATTTCCTTCATTTCTTTTGTTTGTTGTTAAGTACACAAACTTAAATTATTCCATATATAGTGAAGATTGTCCAACAATGTTAAGATAGATTAATTTTTTGGTGTCTTCATTGTATTTAATTTTTTGCGATTTCACAAAGTGATATTGTGGTTGGAAAATACAAATAGTAGTAATATACTATTTGACAAATAGTAGTAACATACTGTTTATTTTCTTTGACAACTAGTAGTAATATGCTGGTGTCATTAACAATCGCAGGATATTAATTTGTATTTCAGAAAATTGTTGTGGTATTTTATTTTTCTAGTTCTAGTAACAAGGAAAATAAAATTATTTTGTATTCTGGTTTCAGTAACTAGAAAATTAATTTGTGTTTTGATTTTTTCTGATTTTTGTAATCAGATATTATGGCTGTTGAAAGTAGTACTCCAAATCCTATCGTTACAACGACTCCAGTCCCTATCCAGAATCATGTTCAAGTTCCGATAAATCATGGAGAAAAATCGAAAAAATTTAATGGCACTGAGTTTAAGAGATGGCAGCATAAAATACTGTTCTATCTTACAACTCTAAATTTGGGCCGGTTTCTCCGTGAAGAGGCTCCAGTACTTAGAGATGATGAAAGTGATTGGCAAGTTGTTGTTGTTGTAGATGCTTGGAAACATTATAATTTCCTATGCAGAAACTACATCCTCAATGGCCTTGACAACATGTTGTATAATGTTTACAGCTCTTTGAAAACAGCAAAAGAATTATAGGATTCTTTGGAGAAAAAATACAAGACAGAGGATGCTGGCACGAAGAAATTTGTTGTCGGTAAATTTCTGGACTTCGTTATGGTAGACTCCAAAACGATAATTTCTTAAGTTCAAATTTTTCAAATAATTTTGCATGATATTCATTCTAAAGGTATGTCTCTTAGCGAGTCTTTCCAAGTCGCTGCTTTAATGGAAAAGTTACCACCGGCTTGGAAAGATTTCAAAAATTATTTAAAACATAAACCCAAGGAGATAACCATGGATGAATTGATTGTAAGATTAAGAATTGAGGAAGATAATCAAAAGGCTGAAAAGAAAATGGTAAAAATCCAATTGAGTCTAAGGCTAATGTGATTGAACAAGTGCACAAACCACATAACAAAAAGAGGAAGTTTGCTGGAGATGGTCCTAAACAAGGCGACAACAATGGCAATAAAAGTTCAAAGGTAAATGCTATAATTGTGGCAAGACCGAACATCTAGTTTTTTATTACCGCCGCCCTAAGAAGGATTGCGAAAGTACAAGCAAGAAGACCACCAATCAAGCCAATGTGACAGAATTAGATTGCATCTCTGACGGGGTAAATGACATCAATCTCTCTGCTATGATGTCTAAGGCTAATTTGGTTGGAAATCCCAAGAAATGGTGGGTTGACATTAGAGCAACTCGTCACATTTGTGAGGACAAGAAAATGTTCACTATCTGCAGTGAGGCTGCAAATGGTGAACAACTTTTCATAGGAAATTCTTCTACTTCTACTGTGGCTGGACAAGGAAAAGGGATCTTGAAGATGACATCAGGGAAAGAACTTACCCTCAACAACGTACTGTATGTACCAGACATCCAGAAGAATTTAGTTTCTGGCTCTTTGTTAAGTAAAAATCGTTTTAGGCTTGTATTTGAGTCTGATAAATTTGTATTAACAAAGAGTAGTATGTATGTAGGTAAGGGATACATGAGTGATGGTTTCTTCAAATTGAATGTAATGACGATTATACCAAAACTTGCTATGAATAAGAATAACACATCTTTTGCTTATATTCTTGAGTCAAATTTATGGCATGGTAGATTAGGACATGTGAATTTTGATACTTTGCGTAGATTAATTGGTTTGGATTATATACTAAAGTTTGAAATTGATCCTAATCACAAATGTGAGATTTGTGTAGAAGCAAAACTAACTAAGGCTCCATTTAAATCGGTTAAAAGAAAAACCGAACCTCTAGAATTAATTCATATAGATGTATGTGATCTTAAATTTGTTCAAACTAGAGGAAGAAAAAGGTATTTCATAACATTTATCGATGATTGCACAAGATATTGTTATGTATACTTAGAAGTAAAGATGAAGCCTTAAAAATGTTTAAACTCTACAAAACGGAAGTTGAAAATCAACTTGGTAAAACCATTCAAATGGTTATAAGTGATAGAGGTGATGAATATGATGCACCGTTAAATGAATTTTGTACACAACATGACATTATTCATCAAACTACAGCACCCTGTTCTCCACAACAAAATGGAATTGCTGAAAGGAAGAATAGAACCCTAAAAGAAATGATGAATGTCATGTTACTAAGTCCAGGCTTACAGCAGAACTTGTGGGGGAAGTAATATTGTTTGCTAATTATGTTCTTAACAAAATACCTCACAAAAAAACCAACAGCACTCCTTATGAATTGTGGAAAGGTCAATCACCTTCCTACAAATACTTAAAAGTGTGGGGGTGTTTGGCAAAGGTAGAAGTTCTTGTTCCTAAAAAGATTAAGATCAGACCAAAAATAGTAGATTGTGTGTTTATTGGTTATACTCAGAATAGTAGTGCATATCAGTTTTTGACTTATAAATCAACAATACCTGATATAAATGTGAACACTATTATAGAGTCAAAGAATGTTGTATTTTTTGAACATGTCTTTCCTTACAAGAAATGACAAGAATTAAGTTCATAGAAAAAAAACTTATGATTGTACACAAAGTCAAGAGACTGATGACAATCAAACACAAAAGACTAGTAATGGTCTCTACCAACAGGATTTAACTGATGATGAACCAAGACGAAATAAGAGAGCTAGAACATCAAATACCTGTGATCTAGATTTTCTGGCATACCTATTAAAAAATGAACCTCAAAGCTTTAAGGAAGCAATGACAGGTTCTGAAGCACCTCTGTGGAAAGAGGCTGTTAATAATGAAATTGAATCCATTATGCAAAATCATACTTGGGAATTGGTGGATCTTCCACTTGGTTCTAAACCTCTTGGATATAAATGGATATTCAAGAGAAAAATGAAAGCAGATGGTTCAATAGACAAGTATAAAGCAAGACTTGTAGTAAAAGGTTACAGACAAAAAAGAAGGTCTAGACTATTTTGACACATAGTCTCCTGTGACAAGAATAACATCTATCCGCATGCTTATTATCATAGCATCGTTGTATAATTTAGAGATACATCAAATGGATGTTAAGACAACTTTCTTAAACAGTGATCTAAATGAAGAGATCTATATGGAGCAACCCGAAGGGGTTGTTGTGTCAGTGCAAGAAAAGAAAGTTTGTCGGCTTGTAAAATCTCTTTATGGATTAAAACAAGCACCTAAGCAATGGCATGAAAAATTTGATCATGCTATGCTTACTAATGGGTTTAAGATAAACGAATGTGACAAGTACGTCTATGTTAAAAACACTGACCAAAGATATGACATAGTTTGTCTTTATGTAGATGACATACTTATCATTGGAAGTAGTCAAAACATGATCAAATCAGCTAAGCACATGATGAACAAAAGATTTGATATGAAAGATATAGGGGTCGTAGATGTAATATTAAGAATGAAAATTACTAAAATATCTAACGGATATACATTATCTCAATCACATTATATTGAGAAAATTCTTGGTAAATTTATCAAAGATGATATGAATGTAGCTAGAAAACCTATAGATATTAGTCTTTATTTATCAAAAAATAAAGGTGATGCGGTGTCTCAGTAAAAATACTCCCAAATTATTGGAAGCCTAATGTACCTAATGAATTGTACTCGTCCTGATATAGCTTATACTGTCTGTAAATTAAGTAGGTACACTAGTAACCTTGGAGAAGACCATTGGAAAGCGATCATTCGGGTTCTTAGATATCTAAGATTTACTCGTGATCATGGTTTGAACTTTACTCAATATCCAGCAGTACTCGAAGGTTATTGTGATGCCAAATGGATATCGGATACTAAAGATTCAAAATCCACTAGTGGATATGTCTTTACTCTGGGAAACATTGATGTTTCTTGGAAATCCATAAAACAAACATGCATCGCACGATCCACAATGGAATCTGAGTTCATTGATTTAGACAAAGCAGAATGGCTTCATCACTTCTTAGAAGACATTCCAATGTGGTCAAAACCTATGTCAGCTATCTGCATTCAATGTGATAGTCAATCTGCAATAAGCATGGCACAGAATCATATGTATAATGGTAAGTCATGACATATTCGTCGTTGACATAATACCGTAAGGCAATTGCTCTCAAATTGAATAATCTCAATAGACTATATAAAATCTAAAGAGAATATTGCGGATCCGTTAACAAAAGGTTTGACAAAAGAGCAAGTGTATAGTTCATCGAAGGGGATATGATTAAAGCCTATTACATGAAACTCATCATAATAGTAACCCTACTTATATGACTGGAGATCCCAAGAACTAAGTTCAAAGGGACAACTAAGTTATGTGTGGCTCGCCAAAAATCACCAAGGGATTAAAATTCTCTACCTATTCCTATGGTGAGAGTGATATCTGCAACATATGTTGTATGCGAGGGTTTAACGATAAGCTTTACTTTTAATGATTACTTATATCTTGATTTAGGCATAAAATCAAGACGAGTATAGGAGATACTCACAATAAGAATCACCTATATAAGTGTCAAATTGGGGCTAGTTCTATGAGAATAAAGAGGCTAAATTCTCTAGACGCACTCATAAACAACCAGGAGCGTTCAAGGCCAAAATGAACACAATCGTGAGAACCACGATGTATCAGAAGATATTTTTTGTGAAATCTATTGTCTTGACTTACACAAACGGCTGAACAATTCAAGACATCGCGTCCATTGGTTAGCTAGTAAATCCGATATGTTATCACTAGAGAAGGTTCAAGGCCGAAAGCTACCTATCCTAATGCAAAATATTTTCGATTTATACTCTTTCGACAAATTCTGCATATTATTGCATTTCTATTCTCATCAAATTCCATTCATGTGAGGGATTGTTAAAAATGGTTTTTGAAGAAATCTGGAAAAAATATAATTTTTTCTAAACTTTGGTCTAATTTTTAGGTGGGACCTATGCGTTATTGTTGGCGGGTCTAAGTGGTAACGCGTTCTATGCCGCGTTGTGATTCACGTAATATATTTGGTTGCTCAAAACCATTATCGAGTGAATGAGAAATTGAAGCCAAAGAGAGCTCCATGGAAATGGAGTTTTGGTGGAAATTTCTTAAAGATGTGGTTTAGGCTTGTCCCACATTGATTTGGTGGGCATATTTGGAATGGGTCTATAAGGCTTGAGTTTGGAACTTGAGGTAGACCCCAAGGGGCACCCAAGTTTTTTAGAGAGGGAGGTTATGGGCAAAATGGGCTAGACCTATTGGACCCAAAATAAACATACGCGCGCCGCCGCTGCTACGACCCGTCTGGTCAATCGGGCGGGTTGGGCTGGGCTTGGGTGCATGCGCGTAATGTGAGGTTGGGTTGGGCTTGTCCGGCCCAATATCTATCTTTTTGGGCCAAAAACATTTGAATTTATTTTTTAATTTTTGAAAAATAAATTTTGACCGTTTGAATTCAAATTTTGGTCCGAAAATTTGCACCATTCTGTTTGAAATTTGTCTGTTCCGTTTGCACAGATTTCAAATCTGTCCGTCACAGTTCAAAAAACCCTTACCTGTTTAATTTAAAATTCAAACAAATTTGTATCTATTTAATTTAAACTAAACAGGTACTATACCTATTGGATTCAAAACTAAGAGGCACTATTGCACCTATAAATAGACTAGTCCTCACTTGTATTCTCCATTCAATTTTTGTCTAGAAAAAATACTGCATTACTCTCTACATTTTGCTGCATTATTTTTCTTGTGAGAAAGTATATAAACACATAGTATGCTCGTTGTACGAAAAATTTGTAGTGCTGCAATTTTTCTTTGTTGATCATTTTATCCTGGGAGATAGACGTCCATAATCTGAAAGCACTTTGGAGAGGACGAATCTGTCTTAAGGATACAGTGTTAAACACTGGACTTGATCAAAAATTTGTTCAAGAAATTAATCAAGTATGTTGTTAATTTATTTTCTAATTTATTATTTTTTCTGTTTCAGAGTTTTCATTTTGTTTTTGAAACAAAAATAAAAAATATGTTTTTGTTTTTATTTATTTTATTTTCTAGTTTGATTTTTGTAATCAAACATTCTCCCTCCTTTCTTTTATTTCATTTGTTTGTTGTTAAGTACACAAACTTAAATTATTCGGTATACAGTGAAGATTGTCCAACACATGGTACTCACACCAATGAGTATTTCATACCAAATACTCCTGTAGATGTGATGGATCCACATGGGACCCACTTCGTACTAAATACTCTCGTGAGTATGGGACCTTCACTAATCAGTATTTTGTACTA
Source organism: Camellia sinensis (assembly GCF_055761805.1). NCBI lineage: Eukaryota > Viridiplantae > Streptophyta > Magnoliopsida > Ericales > Theaceae > Camellia > Camellia sinensis. The sequence continues at coordinate 168,396,825 of NC_138970.1, forward strand.
AATATTCACGTGGGTATGGGATTCACACAAATGAACATTTTGTACCAAATACTCATGTGAGTGTGATGGATCCACATGGGGCCCACTTCGTATAACATATTCACGTGGGTGTGAGACCTATACAAATGAGCATTTTTAACCAAATACTCACGTGAGTATGGGACCACACTACATGAACTCACATGGGCCCACACCAATGAGTATTTTGTACCAAATACTCGCGTAGGTGTGATGGATCCACATGGGGCCCACTTCATACTAAATACTCTTTTGAGTATAAGACCTACACTAATCAGTATTTTGTACTAAATACTCACGTGGGTGTGAGATCTACATAAATGAGCATTTTGTACCAAATACTCACGTGAGTGTGATGGATCCACATAGGGCCCACTCCATACTAAATACTCGCGTGGGTGTAGGACCCACACAAATGAGCATTTTGTACCAAATACTTACGTAAGTATGGGACCACAATACATGAACTCACATTGGCCCACACCAATGAGTATTTTGTACTAAATACTCTTATGAGCGTAGGACTCAGACTACATGGTAACAACCAATCATAATTCTGTACTAAATACTGATGTGGATGTGAGATCCACACTACATGGGACCCACACCAATGAGTATTTTGTACCAAATACTCACGTAAGTGTGATGGATGCACATGGAACCCACTTCGTACTAAAACTCTCGTGAGTATAGGACCTACACTAATTAGTATTTTGTACTAACTACTCACGTGGGTGTGAGATCTACACAAATAAGCATTTTGTGCAAAATACTTATCTGAGTGTGATGGATTTATATGGGGCCTACTTTGTACTAATACTCATATGGGTGTGGGACCCATACAAATGAGCATTCTGTATCAAATACTCATGTGAGTGTGAGACTACACTACATGAACTCACATGGGATCCACACTAATAAGTATTTTGTACTAAATACTATCGTGAGTGTGGGATCTACATCAATGAGTATTTTGTATCAAATATTTACGTGGATTTGGAACCACACTATATGGATCCATATAGGGTCCATTTTGTACTAAATATTCTCGTGGGTGTGGGACCCACACTATATGGAACCCACACCAATAAGTATTTTGTACCAAATACTCACGTGGGCAGAGGCGGAAGGAAGGAGGGCCTAGGAGGGTCACGTGCCCCCCTTGAGTTTTGGATTTTTTTTTTAATACAAACATAAAGAAAATATTTTATATAAAAAAATTTATAAAAATATTATTTAGAGTGAAATGTCAATGATATTTTAAAAATTATAAGAACATTAATGATTGTTTTGATTAAAAATAAAGAGACTGCGATATTATTATCTATGAAAATTTCAATATAATGGTGATCTGTATCATTATTGATATACAGACATAATTAATCTCAATGAAAATATAGAATTTATTGAATTGTTAGTTACATTTAATATGCATGGTTCATCCTCCATGTGTTTCTTTATTATTGGTTGATAATATCACATGTCAATGATTGCGTGGTATGACTATTATATTGAATTTTTACGCACATTTTGTATAAAAAATTACTTTATCATTATATAATTTATTTTAAAACTTTATATCCATGACTTTTTTTAATGTTGTCCATGATATACAAATTACAAATAACATATTCACTTTGTTTGGTTTGAGTTTTTTAAAAACACTTTTCAAAAACTTCTACGTTTTTATTTTTCGTATTTTTTTTGTTTTTATTGAATTTTTTAATATTTTAAGCATTTTTTTAAATTTTTAGACACACCTAACATAAATATACTTAATAAGTATAATTTTTGTAAAAAAATCTTTAAAAAATTCACTAAGTACCAAAAATATTAAAAAAAATACAAAAAATCAGTATATTTTTTTCATATTTTTATGTATTTATTAATTTTTTAAAATATTTTTTCACAAATTTTTTTTTTAGATCATCATGCATCTAAAAAAGTAAAAAAAAAAATGCTTAAAATTTTAAAAATATTCACTAAAAAAAAAAAAAAAACTTAATTTTCAAAAAACTTAATTCAAAAAAATCAAACCAAACACACTGATTATTTTTTTTTTATCTTTCTTGAAATCAATCGTAAAAATTTATGTGAAATATTTTTGTAAATATTTTCAATGTTGTAATTAAGAAGTGCCCCTTCTGATTTATTTTCTTGGCTCTGCCACTGCACGTGGGTGTGAGATTCACACAAATGAACATTTTGTACCAAATACTCACGTGAGTGTGGAACCACACTACAGGAACTCACATAGGGCCCACACTAATGAGTATTTGATACTAAATACTTTCGTGAGCATGGGACCTACATCAATGAGTATTTTGTACCAAATACTCACGTGGATCTGGGACTCACACTCCATGAATCCACATTGGGTTTATTTTGTACTAAATACTCTCGTGAGTATGAGACCCACACCAATGTGTATTTTGTACTAAGTACTCACGTGAGTGTGAGACCCATAGTACATGGAACCCACACAAATGAGTATTTTGTACTAAGAGTTTGTTTGGCATCTCCCAAATAAGTGTATTTTGATAAGTGCACTTATTTGAGTCACATCATTTCTTTATTTTTTTACATATATATATTTTTTTATAAAAAAATACACTTATTTAGATCATCATAAACAACATCTAAATACTCATGTGAATGTGAGACCCACACTACATAGAACCCATACCAATAGATATTTTATCAAAAATGCTAGAGACCCCAAAAATTTTATCAAAAGTTTACCAAATGTCTCACATGGGTGTGAGACTTGATGAGATTCACATTGTGTGGGTCCCGTACTAATGTGAGACATTTGATAAAAAAATTTGATAGAATTTTTGAAATTTCTAACATTACTCATATTTTATATTAAATACACATATAGGTCATATACCCACGAGTACTTAGTACAAAATACATGAAACCTATACAAATAAATATTTTGTATTAAATACTCATGTGGATCATACACCTACTTGAATGAAAAATGCTTGGGAGCACTAATTAGTGCTCCCACTAATTAGGTGGCAGTGGGTCCCGTCATTAATGATGTGATGTTTTGGTCTTGGAGTTGTATTTTATTTTTATTTTTTTAATTTTTTTAATGCATTAATGCTATTAGTGGTGATGTTTTTAGTGGGATGAATCATTGTTGTACTTGAATATAGTACAAAAGGAAAATGAGTGGGAGCACTAATTAGTGCTACCACTAATGATGTAGCAGTAAGCCCCACCATGAATGATTTGATATTTTAGCCTTGGTGTTGTATTTTTTTTCTTTTTTTATTGAGTGCCATATCATTAGTGGTCTTTTTAGAGCTTCAAAATTAGTGGTCTCTATCATTGTTGAGTACAAAATATTTGTTAGTGTAAGTCCCGCACTCACAAAAATATTTAGTACAAAATTTAGTATGTGTTTGGGATAAATTAAAAAAATGCATTTTTTTTTAGTAATGTTAGAGATTTCTAGCATTTTTGTTTTTTTACTTACATATACTTATTTAAGTCACATCAATCAATATTTATCTATATCTCTTTTCTACTTTTCTAACTACTTTCTTTATTTTTTTATAATTTTTTTTATAAAAAATTAAAAAATATACTTACTCAGAACACCCAAACCACTCCCTTAATTTAGAAAGCATTTAATAACTATGTGCTGTTTTGGGAAGCGCCAAAAAATAGGCACGGTTTTTTTATCATTTTTTTAAAATGCAAGTAGCCAAAAACGTAACAAATTTGGTTTGGAAAGGGTTAAAAACGCAGGTGTGAAATTACAAATTAGGCCCTATGACAAAAAAGTTTTAAAAAAAATTTCTTATGTTGGATAAAAGAATTTTGGTCATTTTAATTTGATTTGACACCATAAATAAATATTAAACTAAAAAGTAAAAAATTTGCTTTTTTCGAACTTTCCAAATTACTTTCTAAAAAGCTAAAAAACTTATAAAAAGTCAAAAGTCATTTTTTTACTAACTTCTCAAAACACTCCTCTATATATATATATATATATATATATTTTAAGTTCTCCTACCCCTGAAAATAATAAAGGCATTTAACTGACGAGGACATTCTGGTCATTTCACAACAACCAGAAAAAAAAATCCCTTTCGCAATTCTCGAGAGAAGCCGAACCAGGTCTCAGCTTCTTCGCTTCGATACAAAAGAGTTTGTTTCAACTTTCATTTTTTGGCCCTTTTCTGGTCTCACTCACTCTCTCTCTCTCTCTCTCTCTCTCATATACGTTACGTTTCGCCTCTTCGCGAGAGAAATACTCAGTCGGTGCTCTGGAATCAAAGCCAGTCCTGTTCTTAAAACCTCTTCTCTCGATCTCCAATCTCTCTCTCTCTCTCTCTCTCTCTCTGTCTAAAATTTCTCTTTTTCTTTTCTCTCTCCTCTCGCATTTCATCTTCCAAAGATCGAAACTTTTTGTTTTCGTATCTGTATAATGCCTTTTCTACTTCCCAGAATTGAATCGAATTCAACTTCTTCAAAACCAATTGTTTAAAAACAATGGAGTTCGCAACAAAATTACCCGAACCCGACACCAATGCTCGACCCGGGACCCGTTCCTTGCCCTTCGAAATCGATCTCAACGAGACTCCTCCTCGAGAAACCCCCGCCGCCGACGAGGCCGCCGTCGCTCCCGCGGCGAAGAAAGAAGGGGTTTTTTCCGGCGAGGTTTTGTGCGCGTCGTGTGGAAGAACAGCCGAAGTGAAGGGAGATACGGTTGTGTGTTGTGGTTGTGGAAGAGGGTTTCACATGAGGTGTTTGGGGACGAAGGAGGATCAGAAATCGAGAGAATGGAAATGCTTCAAGTGTTTGTTGAGCAATGGGAGTGAGAAGCTGAGGAGTGGAGTGGGGTTTTTGGATATGAATGCATCGCCGCCGCGAGAGGCGGAGGGAGAGGGGTTTCTTGAGGAAGTGCCGAGCTATGGTGGTGGTGGAGGGAACAGAGTTCAGAGGAGAGAAGCAGAGCAAAATGGTGATGACAAGTATGAGTTTTCTTATTTCTTTTACTCCTTTTTTTTCCCTTCTCCTTCCTTTTAATTGGATAACTGTTTGACTGAATGGAACTAAATTTACAATTTTTTCTTCCCCTTCTTTTTTTTCTAAGTTCTTTGCTAATAAACTTAAGTTCAACTTTAAGTTGAAATCAAAGTTTGTTTGTTTGTTTGTTTTTTGGTGGGTGGGTTTAATTTGTTACTTTTACTTGTTTAATCAAGGCTTTTTTACTTGCTGGAAGTTGTTTCTATGGTTGAGTTAAAAACCCATGGCTGTTTTCATGTATCTCTCTAATCTCTACGGATAGAAATTGATTAGCTACTCTATATTGGTACTAGTATTTGTAAAGAAGGCCACTTTATGCTTGCATGGAGGCCTTTCTATTAGCTAGATGTTTTCTGGCTGACTGGAACTAAATTTACAGTTTTTTTATTTATTATTTTTATTTTATAATTTTTTGTTTTGTTTGTTTGTTTGTTTTTTTTCTTTCAGGTATTTGCTAATAATAGGTTTAAATTTACTAAAGTTGAAATCAAAAGGTGTTTTTTTTTTTTTTGTTGGGTGCGTTTAATTTGTTACTTTTACTTGTTTAATCAAAGCTGTTGTACTTGCTAGGAGTTGTTTCTCTGGTTGAGTTGAAAACCCATGACTGTTTTCATGTATCTCTCTAAGCTCTGTGGACAGAAATTGATTAGCTACTCTATATTGGTTGTATTTGTAAGCAAGGCCACTTTATGCTTGCATGGAAGCCTTTCTATTAGCTGTGTGTTCATCTGGCTTGAAAGTTCTTTCTACTCTTATAAGTAATGCTGCACTGACATTTATTTTTCTTGGAACAAAATTTTGTTCTTGCATTGCATGGAGGCTTTTCTAGTGGTTTGGTGTTCGGCTGCCAAGACTGTTTGCACCCTTGTAAGTAATCCAGCACTAACATTTTTTAAGAAACAAAATTTTATTGAAATCTAAAAGATACTGACAAAAGAGAAGTAATTGTGGAAAGAAAAGCGGATTGAGGGGCAAATACAACAAAATCAGAAGAAATAAGAAAGGAGCATAGAAATGCCTCTTTTTTCTTCGCAGAATCATATGCAGCATGCTTCCAGAAAGCAATTTTCGGGTTGGTTCGCCTTTGAATCCAAGAAATGAAATAACCCATCAATTATGAGATAGGCTAATGCCTTCATAACTAAAATGCTGATATTTTTATTGTGCCTTGAGATCAACAACCCAATTACCAAGTATCTAGGTTATTCCGTGTCAAGTTTCCATGTTCCATATTTTGTTAGCTTCTGCTGGATCCATTTAAAATGACACAAACTCAGCCTTGATGGCATTTCCTAAAACACCCTTAGAAGTTGAATTGAATTGTCCAAAAATAGGAGGTTTCAGCTAATGTGCAAGTAGTGTTGCAAAAATTTTCATTTAATTGATGCCCTCCACTTTTAGGTGAACCAAAAAAGAAATTTATTAGAAGAAATTCTTTGAAGTTTAAACTAAACTAGATGGAGTGAGCTTTACAACTATCAATTGGTCCTAATGCCCCTAAAATTGTTGTCGTCCAAAATTGTTCATCAATATGGTGTTCTTTTTAACTAAATGGTGTTTGTGAACTGCTTATAAAATGTTTTATGGGTTGAGCCACTAATAAATCATTTGTATAAAGGTCTTATCTAGTGTTTTTGGTCATTGAGGGATTGTTGTTTACTTATTCAAGATGTGTCTAGCTGAAGGACGGCATGGGCTAGCATTGATGAAAAAATGACAAAATAAAAACTTCTCCCATCACATCATTAACCAATGTAGGATTAAAGACTAGGTCTAGGATTCGAGTCAAATCAACCTTCCCTCTCATCTTTGGGTGAGGCAAGGAATTCAATCAGATATTTGTTGTTCAATATCTCAGCTACTCAAGAAGTTGGACTAGCTACTCCTTCGACCTGGACTGGATACTAAGGGAAGGTCATCAGTTTGGATTGGAAGGAAAGGCTTCAACTTCCAATTTCTTTTGGAGACTAGTTTGGATGATCTTGGGCAAGTTTGGAATGCGCTATTACTTTTGGCTTGGTCTAGGGAGTGCAATTTCTGGAGCACATGAGGATGAAGAGTAATGATTTCAGCAAGAGCAACAGACAGATTACTATAGTGAGTCTAGTTTTGAGCTAGTCAAATAAGCATTGAACATGGTTTATGTCTCTCTTGCCTCTTCGATAGTAATTCATGTACTTGACATCGGCTCTCCTCATATTGCATCGATGGGTTATAAATATCATATTACTTATATTCCAATTTTTCAATCTTTCCATTCGTTCCTGTGGGCCCTTCTTCCCCAAATTCATTCCTTGGACATATAATATTTCTGAATCGAATCTCTGGCTACCAACAATGTTACACTACTGCAAAGGCCATCAAATTGGGGGAAAGTTTAGTCATTTTGATCGTAGAGTGTATTTTATTTCTTTATTGGCATGTAAATATTTTTGCTTGACCCTATTTCTCTAGTTGTTCTTAACATATAAATGAATAAACTATGATGTCATTGTGGCATGACATCAAGTCACCTTGACGGTTTGGAAGACCGACATGTTAAATGGGGATGGTGTTTTGTACATGTAGGTTGACAAACAATTGAAGCTTGGAAAGTTTGATTTGTTTCTCTTTTTTAAGATTGCTACCGAATATGGGATGTATGGAATTAAGCTCTATCTGACCAATCTTTAATGAAGTGATGTTGTGGAAGACTACATTGTTTTTTCCCAAAATTATGATGACTATAATTTTCCAAATAGCTGATATCTACATAATCTGTTCTCTTTGTGTATATTGCTATCCAAGGGAAGAAATTTCTAGCATGGAAGAAATAAACGAGTCCACGCAACCCATTTTTCTAAGCATGAAAACCTATGTTGCATCAAATAAGCAAAAAAGTATTGATGGGATACTTAAGATATGGTTTAGGCTAAAAAGCAAAAACTTCATCGAGTTCTTTCTTTGAAGCATATGGTTTGTGTCTGTTGCGGGGCAACAAGGTTGCAAACCACCGTTTTCATGTGGAAAACGACGAATCAAAGAAAGGTGTATAAGAGGAGAAACCAAAGTGTTCAAGATATCAATATGAACATCTCAATTCGAAATTGATAAAGGAATATGTAGCATGATGCAAACTTGGAGCAATCTTTGGGTTGAACATCACCTTGATCATTTGGAAAGTGGCAAATCATGGAGGAGATGGATGTAATGTGTACGTGAGGAGAAACCGAAGTGTTTGAGATACAAGTACGAGAATTTAAGTTTAACTGAGGGGATATGGAACAAGATGAAGACTTGGAGTAATCGCATAGTCCAAAATCATCTTGATCATTTGGAAAGGGGCAAATCATTGAAGAGATGATGAATGAAAGGTGCACAAGAGGAGAAACCAAAGTGCTGTAGATGCTAGTATGAGAATCTAAATTTGAAATTGAGGGGGGATATCCAACAAGAGTGTGAACTTGGGAGTAATCTTTGATTTCAAAATCACCTTGATTTTTTGCAAAGTGACAAATCATTCAGGTGATGATGAATGAAAGGTGTAAAAGAGGAAAAACCAAATAAGGGTGCTCAAAATAATCGAATAATCCACGAACCGAACCAACCCGACCTTCATGGATTGGGTTGTTCAGTTCTAGTCGATGTTACAGTGACTCAACTTTGGTTTGGTTTTGCACCTTGGTCGATTCGGTTCTAGGTCCAAAAAATGAGAACTAACCAAAGTTGGTTAGTTTCTGAGTTTGGCTATAAGCCGAACCTAGTGATTACTATCTAAGAATTGCTGCATGGATCTCATTAACCCATGCATACCTCTAAAACCGAAGTGTTCAAGATAAAAATATGAGAATCTAAGTTCAAAGCTGAGGGGATGTGTAAACATCTTTTTATGATATAAAGAAAAAAGGCAATTTCATGTTCAAATAATTGTAGTGATGATGAATGTTGGAATTCCACGATTGGCCAATGGAAGAGGGAAATATTGTCAAGGAGTGTCTTTCTTGCGGTCACTCTGCATAAAGGAGTTACTTTTTTAAATTTTGCAACCAAGGTAAGAATTCAAGAATGGCGGTCATTTTAACTCATGGGAGTGAATTAATGGAGCTTATGTAAAGAAAGTATGAAAAGGAATATTGGCAAGGTTATTTAGCTGGCCTTACTAAAGGAAATTTTGTTACCCAAAGGGTTTTTTTGATCTGTTTGTCTGAGCTAATCTCTTGGGAAATTCCTTGATTATAAGCTCTATGAAACTGTCAATAATGTTACTAATAAGGGAGCCAACAAACTTCATATGCTAAAAACTTGTTCCATTAGTGAATGTAAAGAGTGTTAGCAACAAATTATAAATGAGAGGGTTTTAGATATGTTGTGGAGGGGGGTTCGGGTTGGACACTGGTGACAGTGGGTTTCGTCCTTTGTGCCTTTTTGTTTGATGTGGTTGGTATGATTGGAGTGGACCAGAGAACTTTTCAAGAGATTTCTCAATCTGTATTGTGGCTTGAGAATCGGCTTCTAATTACAATGTATGGTTGGCTGGAGAATAGGGTAGATCCGGATTTGTTTGTTTTCTTAGATTTTTTGGATGATGTTCTGAGTTAGGCGTTTTTAGTTTGTTTTTTGTTTGGTTCTGTTTTGGTGCTCTTGTATTCTTCTTTGCATCTTCTTGATGCTTTTTCAATAAAGTCTTTATTTATCAAAAAAAAAAAAAATATATAAACGAGATGCCTAAACTCTCTCCCAAGCCCAACCCAAAATTGTTTTACCTAATAAGTAGCTTTTCATCCAGGCATGAAATATGAATGAATCCATGAAGTGCATCCACTACCAACGTGAAAAGGAATATGTGGAATGCCTCAAAATGGTTTAAACTTCAATGTTCTATTAGTGAGTACAAGAAGAAAGTAATCATAACACATTTTAGAAGAACCCTAATCCACATGGTCATATATTTATTACCTTCTCAATTTACCCTTAGTGACACCATCCTTGTGTTACCTATGGGATGCACTACAAGTTGTTCACCTTTATTTGGTTTTGTAACTTGGAACTGGGACTCACTTTTGGAGATTTATAGATCATTATTAGACTGAACTTTCTTTATTTGACAAGGTAGTGTTGTGAAATATTTGCAAACAGCAAACATAAAAAGGTTTGGTAGTAATCTTATGATTATTATGAATTTGAAGCTTCCTAAACTAAGAGTATGAACTCATGCAAAACTTCCTAAAAAGTGAATTCTATTATGCTAATGCCTTAATGATTTGTGTTGCGGAATACATGTTTTGAAGCATTGTGTGCTTTAGTTTAAAAAATGCCAAAGTTTGCAACTTGAAAACTTAATTTTTCTTTAATTCTTTTTCTTGTGATTAGACATCAAGGATATAGAAATGGAATCACATGAAAGACGATGGGCAATAGCACATAAGTTACCTAATCTGTGTAGGTGATTGGGCAAATTGTGCTCCGGCGGATTGGAGAATAATTCGCATCAAATCTGTATATTCATTTGATCAAAATCTCAAATTTCAAACAAACAAATAACTACTTCCCACACATGCAAGTTATAGTAGTCCTTTTTTTTTTTCATCAACAACAAAAGATTTTATTGATAAATAAAAAAGAAACGAGGATAAGGCATCCTCTTACAAAAAGAGAATGAAAGTAAAAAATACATAACCCAAACAAAGGCGGTCTCAAGCAAAAATCTACATGTAACACACCGACAACCGATCTCTAGTTAACAGAAATAGTGGAACCTCCTTAAAGAGAGAATTCACTGAAGCCCAAAAGGAAATTAAGTGACAAACTTTATCTCACAGCCAGTCCACTTCCTGAGATTTATCTTCGAACAACAGCGCATTTCTTTCCAATCATAGAACCCAAAAAGTTGCAAAAAAACGGCACAAGACCATAGCACTTTGGCCCTCTTCGAACTTCCCATAGCTCGAAAGTAAATTAGTAGCATATGCGCACTACCTTTTGGTGCCACCCACATAACATTTTGCAAAAAAAACAATTTGTGCCATAGACTCAAAGCAACTGGACAGTGCAAAAATAAATGATCCAAAGATTCACCATCCTTACAACACATAATGGTCCACTGAGGATTTAGAAAACAATTAGGTCTCCTTTTTTGCAATGTGTTATTTGTCAAGATGCCTCCATGAACCAAGGCCCACATAAACACCTTCACCTTTAGAGGAACACAAGCTTTTCAAATTCTTTTGCAAAAGGAAAACTGAGGAACATGAGAATCATCAATGATTTTATCAAAAAAGGACTTGCAAGAAAAAATACCCGATGAATGAAGAGTCCAAACTCTCTTATCCTCCAAAAGAGGAACCAAAGAAAGATGATCAAATCTTGACAACAAAGAATGCGCAGTGTGCAAATCGTATTGTCGCACAGTTTTGAACGTGCAACCAAGTGCCTAGAGAAGCCAGACTCTTTGCACTACTAATGCTTTATTATTAATACATAACAACATATATTATTTATCACATGCATGCATTTTTCTTTGTCAACACCAAGTGTAATTATGCTATACAAACAATGAATTCATAAAAAAAAATATTGAGTTAAGTATATTTATGTAAATATATATGTTATGTATTCTAAAATAAAAATATACATGCCCTGAAGGCGCTCCCGCTCTCAAGATATTTTCATAAATGATGCTCTCTCGTTCTCGCACTCACTCCACAAATCAGTCATTTAGGCATTGAGAACTTGAAATATATAATATTTACAATCTTATGTTTTGAGTTGATTAATTCCAATAAAACATCCAAAAATATGATAGATAACTTATTTATTTTTGGGTACAATGTATTGTGTTAATCTTTTATTGGTTTAAATTTATTTATTTTTTTTATAAAAAGAAATATTCTATAGTGGTCGACTTGTGTGACCTATGGAGCGATGCTTGTATTTAATTTCCAATTTTTCCCATGTACTGCTTAGAAAGTGAGCAAGAGTCAAAAGATTTAGAAAATAAAGTAAAGATTCCCAATATCTATTTACAAAAAGGAAACCAACTAATAGCCTTAAACGTTCCATCCACTGCTTCAATTCAACTAAGAAAACATTTTTAGATATTTTTTAGCCATAATAAATGCACCTGAATAATTGCCATGTTTTTGTTATTGTAGCCTTAGCTGTAATCTTTTTAATTGTTGTTCGCTCTTTTCCTTTTATTTACATTATGTACTATTTAAATTGGAAGGAAACTTTCCTGTTTGGTACATCGGAGTACAATGAAATACAACTCCCAACATGGGAAAGAAGACCCACATGCAGGTGGAGGGAGTCGAACCCTTCACCTCCTAGTGAGGTGCAAGGGCTTGAGATGATCACATTCTTCTTGAGGCTTTCGATTGTCGGTAAACAAGAAGATATTTTTAGTAGTGAACTTCACTGTTGAGCTTGTGCCAATTGTTATTTCAGATCTATGAGCATCTTTCATAATTTCACACCACCAGATGTACGTGTTCTTAGGAATTTACTTGCTGGCATACAATTTAAGGAGCTTAAGCCTATTTCCGGTGTTACTTAGCATATGAAGAGATGACTTGAGAAATTGACAGTTGATTGCATATCACATTAAATTCTGAGTAGCAGGACTTCAACATGAGCTGCAATATCCTTGGAGTGCACTCCAATTGCTTTAGAGATTTCCTGTAATAAGTTTGTGCATCATTTTTCATCAAATAGTATTTGCATTAAATAGAGCCTTACAGCAGTTAATGATATATGCATTTGATTTGTAGAAGGCACTCTCTCCTTGATGTTACTTTCACTGGTCACTCGCTCAATCCCTCTGTGACAACTTCGAATATTTTACATCTGGAGAATGGATTTAATCTCCTAAAGGCATCTCGTGTTGTGACACAAATTCCTAAATCAGGTTTTGAAGATATAGTGCAGTGCAGACAGTATAGAACTTCAGATTTGAGTTCCCCACAAATTTCCAGTCGTTGTACACCTTTGACTTTTCATCCAGAGACTCAAAGTGAGTTGTATCTTGAAGGCCTTAGAGAATGTATACATAAAAACCGAGGCATATTAGGTGATGATGGCTGGCATGTGGAATTTGTTTTTTGTAAGAACAGATGTAAGACCGTTGCAGTTTACTGTGCCCCTGATGGAAGTAGGTTTGAGTCAATGCCTGATGTCGCTGGGCATCTTGGATTGTTGAGAAACTATCGTTCTTTAGAAACTGAGGATATAAGTGGTGGATTTGCTTTGCAAAAGGGATTACACTCAAACAGAAGGCGAAAGGAAATTTTGAGGTTCCACAGCTCCAATAACTATAGGGAAAATCAGAATGCTCCAAAGAGAAGTGCTGTTGTGGGCATCTCGTCGGGCATTGGGATTGTAGGTCATCGGACTGGTGAATTTGAGATCAGCAGAAGCCGTATGGAAGCTGACTCCATGGAACATGACTCTGGATTTGAGTTGTTTCAGGTAAATATATGCATAATTTACTGTCTACTGTTTTCTTTTCAACAGGAGGTTAGATCATTTGATTCCATATAATGTTGAAGTCATTGAGGTTAGAGCCATCAACTAGTTGAATTTTATCTGATTTTTTTTCCTCTTTCATTCCAGGATAGATTTCCATTGCAATTTGAAGACTTCTTTGTCCTCTCTTTGGGCAAGGTTGATCCTCGGCCTTCATATCATAACACCAGCCAGATCTGCCCTGTAGGTTACAGGTCTTGTTGGCATGACAAGATTACTGGGTCCATTTTTGTTTCTGAGGTTATAGATGGTGGTGATGCTGGTCCTATTTTTGAAGTTCGAAGATATCCATGCTCCACACAGCCCATTCCAATTAGTTCAACAGTCCTCTTCTTGAGACAAAAATCTGACTCAGATGATGGGCACGGCAAAGTGGCAAATGATGATTCAACTACTTCTGGAATGGATGATGATGAGAATCTGAGTATTCAAATGCTGCTGACAGAAGATAACCCACCACATATGGAAGATATTGATTTTCAAAACACAAAAAGTTCGACAACAGAGTCTAGTTGCTTTCCACACAGAATTGTAAACATCATACCTGATGCTATAAGGCTGGGTGACTCTATTGGTGAATTTTTAGTGGAAGGGAGATCATCATCATTGGTATGGGAAATGGCCTCTCAAACTCTTGTGTGTGCTTGCCATGAGGTATTTAAGCGAATAGACAGACTTCAATTTTGCTGTAAACATAATATGAATGGAATGAATGTCAAAGCAGCAGACAATATTGATTCATTATCCAAGTTTTGTTATCTGTCTGGACCTACTGACATTCCATGTTTGATTCGGAGCAACAATGAATTTGACAGATACAGTGAAATGCTGATGAAATGGTTACAACAAGACAGATTTGGATTAGATGTGGAATTTGTACAGGAGATCTTAGAGCAGCTCCCTGGGGTTCATGCCTGTTCAGAGTATAAATTTCTAAATAAAAGAAATCAAAATTCAGGTTCTCAAACAGTTAGAAGTGGGTTCCTTTTGGCTCGAAGGAGTAATGTACAAGATGGGAATTCATTAAGTTGTAAAAGACCTCGAAAGCCTTTAGTTGAAGACTCTTGCTTGATGAAATCCTTACCTTTAGGCAAGCCACTAACCGCAAAGCTTCCGGCGTATTTGTTAGGTGACGTTCTTCAGGTATTGTAACGTCCTTTCATTATGAGTGATGATACTAAAATCTCTTTTTTCTTGGTTGCATATTCTCATGATTTTGCATGTGTGTTTAGGCTTGGGAGTTTCTATGGCGTTTCTCAGAGATTTTAAGCCTGGAGGAACCTTTTTCATTCCAGGAACTTGAAAACGAATTGCTAAATCCTTGGTTAGACACCATAAATCCGCTAGATGGGACTGGAAACGAAATCCAAAATTGTGGAGATGTCACCTTATGTACTGGTGCAGCATTGAGAATGGCCCATAGCTCAATGCTGAAAGTGGTAATAGGTGAACTCCTTTTGAAAGTTGCAGGATATGTTGATCCTAATTCTGATGCTGGAGAATGTAAGTCGAAACGAGGAAAGAAGAAAGATGCAGACAACTCACTTACTTCAAAGAAAATGAAGTTTGATATGCTCCAGATCAATGAGCTTACTTGGCCTGAATTGGCTCGGAGATACATCCTAGTTGTCTTGTCAAAGGGGGGTAATCTGCATTCTGCAGAGATTACTTGCCATGAGAGCACCAAAATCTTCCATTGTTTACAAGGTGATGGGGGAACACTTTGTGGTTCTCTTAAAGGAGTGGCTGGAATGGAGGCTGATGCGCAGGTATGATTGAGTTACATTTCTTTTATTTGTTTAATTTTTGATAAGGGGGTTACATTACTCTTATCCGTGTTCTAATAACTTGTGTTGTTGAATTTTTAGAAGGTGGAATTTTCATTATAATTATAGTTCATTGGTCCATTGGCCAGGTTTTCCGTAAGCTTTAGTTGCTTTAAATGGAAATATTTGTTATCGTTGCATTGGCTATACATAGGTCAGGTTTTCCGTAAGCTTTAGTTGCTTTAAATGGAAATATTTGTTATCGTTGCATTGGCTATACATAGTAAGCAAATATATTACTGGTTTCTGGCATATGCTAAGTAAATTTCTGTGTTGCCATAGATAATTCTCTAAGCTTTCTGGATCTTATATTTCATATATAGGTGAAATCTTGATTACAATTAAGTTCTCAGAATCCAAATACTACCCTTGAAAACTTTGGATTGTTTTTGGAAGATCGATAGAATACATACATGGACTCTATCAAGTGTATGAAATATGTTCAATTCTTTGAGTTAATACTATTCAGTCTTTCTAGTTCCTATTTTAGGTTGTCATTTATGTTCTTTCTTGTCGAAATGCAGCAACTATGTTTCTGGCAAGTTTGGTCTAAACTGCAAACCATCGAAGGATGGAAGGAGAGATTTGGGTTGGTTTTTATTAGATACGTAAGGGCAAAATTGTCATTTGTTTGGCCTTTTTGGTGCCAAAACCACCCTTTCATGCTCAGACATGGTCAAAACAATGTGTGCAACATGCTCTGTTAACTCAGCCAGAAAGTGTTTATTTTGCGCTTCATCCAGTCTAAAGGGTGGTTGTATGTACATTTTTATACCACAAGGGGGTTGAGTGTTTTCAGTCTAAACCATAAAGGGCGTACAGTGTAATTAACGCATAATTTATCTAAGCTCAAGCTTTTGGCCAAGTAACATATGTTCAAACTTGGTTCCTGTAGATTTGGCTGAATTTTAGCAGCTTCGTGAACCTGCTGAGCTTGCTTATCAGCCTTCTGAAACTTTTATCTTGAATTCCTGTTAACTGAAAGTGTAACATGCTCTATGAATTACATATATATATATATAAATATATATTCTCTGTTGGTCATTTGTTTTATGCAAACTTCCTTCAATATTTAAGGGATTATGTTCATCTAGCTGCAGAACAAGTATTCATATGCCTAATTGTGCCTAGTGTGGTGTTGTTCAAACTGATCTTAGAAGGCAATAGATTCATAATTGAAACTTAGGGCTGGCTTTTTACGCTGGTGATAAGTTCCAACGGACTGACAAATTTGTCAAGCTTGAGCTGTTAATTTGTGGTTTGCTTGTTCAACTGCCTCGACAGAACTTTTCAGGCACCACCAATGACATCCTTTAACTTGTTGAGTACGTGGATGATACATTTTTTGCTTGCAGAGGAAGGAAAAGATAAAACCAATGTGGGGCCCTCTCTATAGGAACAATGAATTCCACTGGTAGGGCACAGGGTGGAGCCATGGAGGACCTCCTTTACAGGTGTTTGGCTATTGACTAAATTTAGTCACATAGCATTTTGCTTGCTTCTTCTTCTGCCCTTCTTTTTCACATTTTTGTATACTTCAATCTTGATTAATTTTTTAGATCTACTTTTATTTATTTATTTATTTATATTTTTTGTTTTCAGAAAAGTTAATCCCATCATTCTGTTTGCAGTATTTTAATGTTCTTTAGTATTTGATCTAGACTGAAATGTTCTCATTTATGTGTCATATAAATTTTGTTTCCATTTCCCTTGTAATTAGTTGCCATTTGCTCTTGTAGAACTTCTGATCCATGTTTCTAACTTTTATGATTATTTTAATATTCAGTATTGCAAGAAATCCTTAATGAATAATCATGCACTAATTTATGTGATTCTCAGCTTCTTGCAGAGGCTTTAAAACAAGTCTTTGGTTCTTCGGTGAAGAAATTTGACTTTGTAAGGACAGATCAAGATGAGTATCCTGCAATGAGCACTCCCAAAACGACTGAGGTGAATGAAAGTGAAGTCCCTGCATGGGCGCAGGCACTAGAACCTGTAAGAAAGCTGCCCACAAATGTTGGAGCAAGAATTAGGAAGTGTGTGCATGATGCTTTAACTAAAAATCCTCCAGAATGGGCAAAGAAGATAATGGAACATTCAATTAGCAAGGAAGTTTACAAGGGAAATGCATCGGGACCTACGAAGGTGCTTTTTTCTTTGTTCTTTTTAATTCAGTTTTTGAAAATGTTATCTAATAAATTAAGTTGGACAAGATAAGATTTGTTTGCAAATAACATTAATTTCAGCATGTTTAGGGAAGAGAATCTGTGAGGTGAAGGGGCATTCAAATATTGTGTGGATAGGGTAAGCAGGAACAAAGCTAGAGTTTGTTTGGCTTGTGTGGCTGGATACACAAGCAAAAAAAAAAAACACATACACACACAAACACAAATACACACATGCACATACATAGACATAAAGAGGAAAAGAAATGTACAGACAGACCTACACACACGTGTATTTCAGGAAACTGGTCAGTTTTGTCTCTCCCCCCCCCCCCCCCCCCCCCCCCCCCAAAGTTTTATGCATATCAAGTGTTTCTTGTATTAAATAAAACCACATCATTTATATATTCAAAGATTTTAGTTTGGGTTCTTCTGATTCTTTAACAGTAACTTGTAGTTGTACAGAGAAGAAATAGAGCAAGGTCACAGTTTGTTGCTACAGATAAGACTGAAAAAATTGTGTTAAATCATGCTAATTTATGGAATGGAAATGATAATATGGCTACATGCTTGGCCAGATAGCCACATCCCTGTTAGTGATGAATAGCTGAGTTGTTCTGTTTTATGCTTCTCTGGAAATTTGGTTTCAGTTGGGTCTGGATCTGCTTATAAAAGGTTTCCTTATGTTTGCTGTTATGAGTTTGGCATTTCTTTAAAATGTGAATATGATTGTAATTGTATTGCTGCTGAATATAGAGATTAAAATGTATTGCTTCTGAATAATTGATTTATTTGGCTTTAATTTGGTGAACTGTGAATTATGTAATTACTTCTATTTTTCTACCATTTTGTTTTTTAAAAATTTTAACTTCAGGCTGAATGTATTTATTCTAGATTTTTACAACTTGAATCTAAATATACTCCATTTTTTTACTAAATGTTGATGCTAATGATTGCAGTTAGGTTAACTTCTCACAGTTTTGAAAGGACTTTTTTTTCCACTTTGTAAAAGAGTAGTAATTTTGATGTTGAACTCATGTTGGTTACCATTGACTGAGTACAGAGAGCAATTGTTTCGTTGCTGGGGGAAGTGAACCATAAACAGTTGCATCCCAAACCTGAAAAGAAAGATAAAGTAAAGAGTGTCCACACTGTATCTGATATAATAATGAAACAGTGTCGCATCGTGTTGCGGCGTACTGCTGCTGAAGATGAAGATAAAGTCTTCTGCAATCTGTTGGGAAGAACTCTTGTAAATCCTAATGATAACGGCGATGAGGGACTTCTTGGATATTCTGCAATGGTATCTCGTCCTTTAGACTTCAGAACTATTGATATCAGATTGGCTGCTGGGGCCTATGGTGGATCCCATGAAGCTTTCCTCGAGGATGTTCGGGAGGTATGTTTCTTTTCCGCTAGTATTGCATCATGAGTTCAATGTGTAAACATCTCATGATGCTTATGTAGAGCATTAATTGAAAGTGCAAGATTACTAACTTTTTTTTTTTTGGTTGATAAATAAACAAATTTTATTAAGAAAGTATCAAAATGATGCAAAGAATACAAAAATGCAACCCCACATAGGGGCAAAAGACAAACCCTAACCAATTACGTCATCCAAAAAATCTAAAAAAACAAACATATCCGGATCAACCTTCCTCTCCATCCAACTATACAAAACTACCAGAAGATGACTCTCTAACCAAGAAACACCATGATAAACCTCTTGAAAGGTTTGCCTATTCTGCTCCAACCAAACAAGCCACATCAAACAAAACGGCTGCAACACCCACACCCGCTATCACCGACTTCCAATCCAAGCACCCCGCCAACTCCAAAGCATATCCAACACCCCCTTCAGTTGAACTCAAACAGTCCCAAAGAGCGAACAAATAAAATCCCATAACCGCAAAGCCACTGAACAGTGAAGAAACAAATGATCCACCGACTCCGCATTCGCACAACATAAGTGCAAGATTACTAACTTTTATGTTTTTTTGGTAGGTTTGGAATAATATACGCATCGCATATGCAGATCAGTCTAATATGATTGATTTGGCAAATACTTTATATCAAAAGTTTGAAGAATTGTATGAAAAAGAGGTATCTCTCCATTTACTTTTTATATAGTATTCATGTGCGTTAGCTGTAATTTTGTTAGGTTCATCCCATTATCTAATTTTCCTGCAGCTTCCAGTATCTCAGAATGTGCCTCAACTTTGTTCGAGTTTAAAATAGAATCAGTATTTTGATTTAGTCTAATCACAAGATCTCCTACAAATGCTTTCACTTACAATCTTTTCCACTTTTACTTTCTTTTTTTCACAATACTAGCTTAACTGATTTCTCTATTAAATGCTAGTTCAATTTAAAACTTCATCATATTGGCTGATTTTCTATCTGCCTTCACTCTGATTGGGAATTATTTAGGATTGAGGATGGATTAGTTGTTATTTCTTGAACATTCATCTTGCTCTTGCCTTGAAAACATTTGATTTATAATAAATCATTCCCGAGCTTGGGTAGGTTGGACATATGTTGTAATTATTATATCTTGTCTGGAAGTATATAGAACCTCATCTTGGCTTCTATTGTATGTGGAATACTGTTATCTGCTCCATAATTTATCGAATTGTCAATCTGCTTCACCTAGGTCATATTTTTAGTTAAACCCTTTTCATTCTTATTCCATGCTCCAGGTCCTCACGCTGATCCAAATGTTTTCTGGAAGCGCAAATTCTTTATGCCTAAGCAATGAATCAGAAAAAGAGGTGTGTGATGTGCTTCTTTGTGCAAACGAGAGCTCACTTCCCAAAGCTCCCTGGGATGACGGTGTCTGCAAAGTGTGTGGAGTAGACAAAGATGATGACAATGTTTTGTTGTGCGATACTTGTGATTCTGAGTATCACACATATTGCTTAAATCCTCCACTTGCAAGAATTCCGGAAGGAAATTGGTATTGTCCTTCTTGTGTTGCTGGTAAGTCCAAGTCTCAAGGCACATTCCGTGGTACTCAGGTCCGTTTGTGCCAGAAAAAGAGATATAGAGGTGAACTGACTCGAAATTTTATGGAATCATTGTCCCGATTAGCAAGAGCCATGGAGTCAAAAGAGTACTGGGAGTTCAATATAGAGGAGGTTAGTTTGTAAGCCTCTTCATGTGTTCATTGAATTTCTATATGCAATCTTTAATTGTTGTCTGATCTGGTTGCATCTTTGTAATTTGCATTGGTGACTGCATTTTTGAAAGGTTTTGGATTCTCATATTTCTTTTATGTAGAGTGGTTGTACCTTGAATAAGTTTACACTTACCTGTGTAATACTGTCAGATACCATTCCTAAAAATGGTTTGGTATCTGATAACAGATAACCATGCCCATCTTTTCCCATTAGCAAAAACATACAGCTCCATGTCCATAGATGGTGGCTATGGATATATGGTGGGTATGGGCTGTTTGCTGCTTGTTTGCAAAAAATTTAGTAATTACTGGCAAAGTCATGTGTAGAAGTTGTATGTCCTAGTTCTTTTTTCCTCTTCTCTTCTCTTTTTCCCCTCACTAGTGTAATAGCTAACTCTTCTTTTGTTCTTGATGCAGAGAATATTACTTATGAAGTTTTTGTGTGATGAGACACTGAACTCAACCATTCTTCGTGACCACCTAGATCATTGTGGCTATACGTCTCTTGATTTGCAGCAGAAACTGCGGTTCCTTTCTTCAGAATGGAAGAACCTGAAAATTAGAGAAGAAGTTCTGGCTGCTAATCTGGAAAAAGCAAATGCTGTGCACAATAGAGTCGGAGAGTTGGTTCCAGATGGGTTGGCTTCTGTGCTTACAAAAGATGGGAAATTAATGGGTCAGCTTTCTAAAAGAAGCAACAGTGTTTCATGCTGCTCTGGCAATTTTCAACACATAGAGGATGGCACACGGTGGAATGGGCTGAATGATTACAATGAACAATCTTGCCGGTCTTTTTCGAAAAACATTTCAGAGAAAAGTTGTGCCAGTAATAGAAGTCAAAGTTTTAAACGGTCTGATACCATTGGTCCGTTGCTTACCCCTAATCAAGTTCCAGAAGGCCTTGTCTCATCAGATGTCAGTGGGAACCAAATAGCTGAACATGAACATATGTTTAATGGCCATCATTCCTCTCTTCAATCTGATGCCAATGCATTACAAGCCAACAACCTCGAGATGATGAGCTCGCTGAAGCATGAGATATCTGTTCTGCAGGATTCAATGGCCAGTCTAGAATCTGAATTTCAGAAGGTGTCTGTTAGGAAAGAATTTTTGGGAAGGGACTCTGCTGGTCGAGTGTACTGGGTTTTTGGCAGGCCAGATACTTACTCACTGCTGGTTGTTAATGGAAGTATGGAGGTACAACAGAGTAAAGCGACAGCGCATGGAGGTCCAACCGAGAGCAGTTCAAATTTAAGATCATCTCAATATGGCATGTTGAATCTTTCAAGTTCAAGAAAACCAAACACTTCCAGTATGTATGACACATCTGCATGGGTTTCTTACCAATCTGATGCTGAAATTCAAGGACTTGTTGGATGGCTGAGAGATGGTGATGCAAGAGAGAGAGAACTGAAAGAGCACATTTTGCATTGGCAGAGTAAACTTAAAGACACGAACAATGCTGGAAACCATGTTCAAAATGAGAAACAAAAACAACCAAGTTGTTTGGAGCTCCCCACTGGTCTAAAAGCCAGAGACTCCAATTTGCTGGTGACCAAGGCTGTGACTGCTTTGGAGAAGAAGCATGGACCTTGCTTGGGTTCAGAGGCCATTGACATCTCAAAGAAGCAGGGTGAGAAAAGTAAGGTAACTTGTGAAGGGAAAATGTATCGATGTGAATGCCTAGAACTTATCTGGCCTTCTAGACACCATTGCCTATCGTGCCACAAGACATGTTCCTCTAGTGAGGAACTAGAGAGTCATAGTGACGGAACGTGCAGTGCCGGCTCACCTATCCTTGAGAATAGCAAGGTAAATGAAGATTCTCGTAAGGGAAAGATGGTGGCTGAAACTCCAGTTAAGAAGCGCCCTGATGATAATGGAATTGGTAGAGCATCAAAAAGTGAGAAGAATGAGATTGGCTCTAATCTGAGCAAAATTCGGGAGCCAGAATGTCCATTTGACTTAAAGGAGATCAGTGCAAAGTTTGTCACTCAAAACTCTCTTAATGAATTGGTAAGGGATGTAGGACTTATTGGATCTGGTGGGACTCCATCATTTGTGTCGAATGTATCTCCTTATCTCAGTGACCCCACCTTAAGGTTGGTCCCTACAAAGAAAAATGAGGCCAATATTGCAAATAAATCAACAGATTGGGAGGATCAGCTTCAACAATCAATACGAGGGATCAACGATATGAACTGTGATAGCAATTCCAACAATTTTCCTAGATGTGTTGGAAATGATAAAGATGAAGAGACATCAAAAGTTGAGAGATTGATCTCCAATTCTACAAATGAAAGAGATCAGTTCTTCTCCAGAAGGAATAAAAGTCCAGCACATGGGTTCGGTAACTGCTGCGTAATTCCTGAATCCTCATTGAGACGATTAGTTGGCAGGGTCTCACAAATTCTAAGGCAGCTCAAGATCAACTTGCTTGACATGGATGCTGCACTACCTGAGGAAGCTCTAAGACCTTCTATGGTTCATTTGGAAAAAAGATCTGCTTGGCGTGCATTTGTAAAATCTGCAGGGTCCATCTACGAGGTTAGTCTTGTTAATTATGTAATTTTTATAAAGGATATTTTAGTCTTCTTTTCTTTTATTAGGGTTATTCATTGTTTATTTTGGTTCTCTTGTATTATTTATTTTGTTGTTTCTCCATATTATGCTGTAGTAGAGGTGCAGGTAAGCCTTGTTAACATGGTATCAATGATCATGTTAGGTGAAATCCTGGGTTCAAGTCTCTCCCTCTGCGTTTGTTTTTTGATCTGCATTTTTTTTTTTTCTCTAT
This sequence comes from Camellia sinensis, assembly GCF_055761805.1. Taxonomy (NCBI): domain Eukaryota; kingdom Viridiplantae; phylum Streptophyta; class Magnoliopsida; order Ericales; family Theaceae; genus Camellia; species Camellia sinensis. The sequence goes on from NC_138970.1 coordinate 168,420,357, forward strand.
ATGTTTGAATATTTGTATCTCCACTTGAAAACGGGTTGCATGTGAGAGAGGGTGTTGGAGAGCTTAAAATGCATTGTTTGCCGTTTTCCTAACAAAACAACTAAAGCCTTTAGGACTAATGGTGATTTGACTAGTTTTATATCTCCGTTCTTACTCCATTAAACTAGAATTAGATTTATAACAAGTTTAGTATCTGCTTGACTTGTGTTCCATGAAAGTGGAATACATTGGAAAGAATTTCCCATCCAAATTGTTTTGACCGTCATAATACATTCTAATTTGAACTGTCCAATGATTTTTTCACACAAGATGTCAACTTTAGATTTCTGTGGTGGGTCGAGAAGGTGCAGGTGTTGTTATTACTAGACTACTCCTGATTGGTCTCTGCCTTACAGGAGAGCTACTATTTCCGCACCCCACTTTCTCTCAGTTTACACACCATTTTAGTTCGGATATCAACCTCCGAACAATACTACATGATTCAAAAATTAACTTAACGAATGAAAAACTATGGTTGACACAATGGGTAGATAAATTGAATGTTTAATGGTGTTTTCAGATGGTCCAAGCAACAATTGTACTTGAGAACATGATAAAAGCAGACTATGTGAAAAAGGATTGGTGGTACTGGTCATCTCTCACAGCTGCAGCAAACATTTCAACTCTCTCCGCCCTTGCTCTTCGCGTGTACACCCTAGATGCTGCCATCATCTTTGAGAAACCTACAGATTCAACAGAAACTCCTAAGCCAGGTTGCGAGACAGAGACTCCTTCCAACTCAGATAAGACAAGCAACATGAAGGCAAGCAAGACCCTTAATGATTCAACTGATTGTTCAAAACCAAAAACCAGACCGAATAAGAGGAGGAAAGACTCGAGTGGGTGAACTTGGATGAACATTCGAATCACTGTAAATAACTTACACAGAAGCAGAGATAGACTCTTCCTTCCTAATGCTGAGTTATCGTTTGGAACATTCTGGAAGGTTCAATGACATCTGCTGCCATGCCTCTTCGTCTGTATATATGTGTAGTGAGGCTGATATACTGACAGAGATGTTGGATGATGATTTGGAATCGACAGATACTGAAGCCTCTCAAAATAGAAGTTGCAGCAACATCCACATCTGCATACAAATGTGTATCATTCTGATGTATAAAAAAGAAACAGGTGAAAATGAGCAGCTGTAGTTTTTAGTTATATCTTTCATTCATTGATATATACATGTTTCATTGGTCTTGCATTGCATTTTCCCCCCTACAGAAAAACCATCCCCTTACCCCAGAAAGACCTGTCATGTAAGGGCTTGTCTGTGCCATGTGCTTAGGACTAGCACACAGAACATACATTACTCTGCACTTGATTGACGATATTGTTTGTCCACCACAGAGTCAACACCTCTATGTTTATGTTTCTTGGGAGACTGTCCAATTGTCTCTTGGTCGCAACGTCCTCCCTAAGGGTTCAAAAAGCAAAATGGCTACTAGGGTTTTGTTAGAATGTGAAAGCCAGCACCTCTGTACAAGGAGTGAAACATGCTTCTTCAATCCACTGGCACAATGTGGCTAGTTTGATTTTAGATGGTTGAGAACATGTTTTGTAGCCCATTGATAATCAATTGAGTAAGAGCAAGAAACGGTTTGGTTTTAGATGAGGATTGTGGTCATGATGATACAGAACTGGCCAACTTCTTAATAAAATGCTGAAGTTCTTAAAAGTTAATGAATTTTTGAATAAAATGTTAGGTTTAGTGAAATGGAAATTTGGGAGCCTAACACATGCTTCACCCTGCGTGGTTTGTGAATTGAGTACTATTCTGGTCTTGGGCATCCTGGCTTTCCATTTCTGAATTGGCTATGGCTCGAGTAATAAAATAACCACCACTAGTAAAGGCAATTAACCATAATAATGGCAACCTTTAAATTGCATTTTAGTTGGATTGCACAGAGGCTGTCATTTGACTTGAGATGGAAGTCGATTAACTCACGTGTTAGACCAAAGGATTGATTTAATGGTTAAGGGATTGACCTGAGTTTAAGTTTTCTCCTTTTGTATCTACTTTCCTTTTTCTTATTCCCTTTCTTTCTCTTAAAATAAATAAATTAATAAGTCACATGCATAACTCAAAAGAAAAATTGTATCTCGATAGGAACCTTCTCTTTCTTCTATGTTAGGAGGAGTTGAGGATGACATGCCAAGAAAACATTGAAACTCAAATCTAAAACCCTTAGCTTCACACCTTGAATTCTTTGGTGTCTCTTTTTTTGCGAAGGGGTTTCGTGTGATTTGAGGGAGAAAGGGGTTAGAAGTGTTGCAGTGAGGGGTGTTAAGGGTTGTGGTAGTGAGATAAGTTAATTTTGAGGATTGTCTTTAATGGTTGGTGAGTATGTTTCTCATGCAATTGTTCAGTGTAACTCTTAGGATCAAATTACAAGAAAGAAATTTCTTATGAATTTTTTAGTCTTGGCATGCATGGTTTGCTTTTGACCGGACCAGAGAGGGGATTAGTCAAGTTACGCATAAATTGACTCGAACACTTTTTTACTGTTTAACCCAAAAACAGAAAAGGAAAAAAGTATTGAGAAGAGGTTGGGTAGGCGGGAGGGTATTGGTGGCATGAAGTGGCTGTTTGAGTGCCAGAGGGAAGGTGAGAAGGTATGGAAAAGAAGAGAGAGAGAGAGGGGGTGAAAATATTAATGTCGTAAAATAATGTCATTCTAAACACATCTTTTTAAGTAAGAAAATCAATTTACACTTCATTTTAATCAATGATATATAAATAAAAAATTTATACAAAATAGTGTAATATTTTATATACATTTCATTTATTTAAGGGGGAATTATATCATAGTAGGACAGAAAAAAAAAAATTTATTAAAACATGTAGGGTGCAAGTGATTTTTTTATGAGGTGTAACTGAAAAATTGTTGGGGTGCAAGTGTCACTTGCATCGTTGTATATTTGTGTTAAAAAATTTATCTGTTCCACTGATATGTAATGCTCTCTTTATTTAATTAAAACATGATTATTAATTTCAACAATGTCACTATTCTATCATATCATTTCGTTTGTAAAAAAAAATAAATACAATTATAGTAAATCAATCTCCTTACATTTTAATTTCAAAAAAAAAAAAAAAGTCAAACCAATAAAAAAATTACAAATTCATAAAAAAAAATTGATCACTTCAATTATTGAAGTCAATAAACTTTGCATTGGCTTGTAATTTAGTTTGAAAACTTAAACTGAATTGCAGTTTTATCCAACAAACCCCCCCCCCCCCCCCCCCAAAAAAAAAAAAAAAAAAAAAAAAAAAAACATGGCAAAAAAAGTTCACAAAAATTCAGTGTACCCAGCAGTTATCGAATGTGGATTGCAAAGTCCTACTTATATGCCAATAAAGATCATGTGACATTGGGGCAATTTGGCAACCTAGCTAAGCCTTGATTTGGCAACGATTTTTTTAGTTAGTTTTTTGACTTTTTTTAGTTTGGAATTTTTTTGTTCGTTTGGTATTCTTGATTGACTGTTTTGGCCTTTTAGCTTTGGAATAGTGGATTTTTTTTTGTCTTTTTGTGATTTTTGGCTTTTTGTTTTTTTTTGACTTTTTTTTATCCTTTTGTGATTTTTTAATCCAACATGTTTACCAAACAACCCCTAAAAGTTAATTTTTAGGTTTTAACTTATTTTAAGTCACATTACCTCTCGTATTTTATATACAAAAAGACAAAAATCAATTTTTAATCAACTTGCTAAATCGCCCCATTATTTTTCATCAATCACAAACGTATATATCTCTATTATTTCTTAAGCCTTCATTTGGGATGTGGTTGACTTTTTGACTTTTTAGCTATTTTAACCTAGGACTAAAAAGTCTCATTTGGGATAGACTTTTTGGTTTTTTTGACTTTTGTAAGAGAAAAAATGAAATGATAATGGTTTGGATGTGATATTTTGTCTTATTAGGCTAAAAAATCTATTTTGACTTTTTATGGCTAAAATAGTCCTACCCAACCCAAACCTTCGGGTGATTCTATTTACACACCATCAAATCTTTTAGTACACATCAATTTCGAAGTACACAGCACACATATTTTCAATTTTTTGATTTCTTCTCACTTCATATCATCATTTTTCAAAAAATCCTAAGTGCTCATTTGGAAAGAAAAAGCCCCAGACTTTTTGGCTAAAATAGTCACAAAAAAATAAAATAGGCCTTTTATCTCAGTAAGACAAAGCATCATATCTAACCTATAATCATTATAATTTTTCTTTTACAAAAGTCAAAAAAGCCAAAAAGCTCATCCCAAACGAAACTTTTTAGTCTCAAGCTAAAATAACCAAAAATCAAAAAGCTAACTCACATCCCAAACGAACCCTATTACCCCCATTTTCATCAACTCTACATCCCAAACCCTAACCTAACACTAACCCTAACCATCATTGCCGGCTACCACTTCCTCTCTAGCCTCTTACCCTTCTCGCAACACCGAACGCTAGCTGCCAGCCTCCTTAGCCCATCACTTTTGACAACCTCCTTAAGTCTCATGTTATTCTGACAAATCTTTATCACTATTGTTGCTCTCTGTCGTTGCCCTCTCTCCCAACCCCACAATTCATCGTTATCATCTTCTTCACAATCGCCAACCTTCGTCTCTTGATCCCCCAACTACAATCACCGTCCCCAGCCACCAAGTCAATGGCGACTCCACCACCGTGAACAACCCGCTTCTATATTGCCATTGCGATTCGTTTCCCCACCCCCTCCATCGTAATCCAACTCTTGTCCACCGCATGAAAAGAAAGAAAGAGAGAGAGAGATAAAGAAAAGCCGAGGTTTTTCAAATCTCAAACGAAATGTGTGAGCTATAGTGGCGACGACAGAGAAGGGAGGGGTGAGTTGCAGAAACAGAGGCGATAAAAATGAAGGTTGGAAGAAGAAGAATAATAATAAGGAGAGAGATAGAGAGAGAGATGTGACAGAAGAGATTGAGAGTTGCCGAAGAATAAGGAGTTGGCGTGATGGGGTGAGGAAAGGTACTGACGGTAGCTGGTTGATGGCGTGACAGGAGGAGAGTTTGTTGGTGAATTTGATTTTAGAATTTTTGTCCCAAATGGTAATTTCATTAAAGGGCACAACGGTAATTAAAAAAAATTGGAAAATGATATGTACTGAGAATAATGATGATGTATAAATAGAATTACCCCAAACCTTCATGCCAAACATAGCCTGAATTATACTCAACTTAAATATGGTGGATCTTAATACAAAAAAAAAAAAATAATTATAATTACAATAAGGGGTACTTACGTGTAGATTCTAATAAGTAGACTTATTGTCTAATAGGTCCTATGAAAAAAAATTGTCATAAAAAAAGTCACTAATTGTAATTTTTAGGGTGATGCACCAATAAATCCCAAATTAACAACTTATACACTGTGTAGTCCCAAATGTTTTCTTATAAACTGAACAGTCCCATCGTAAGAGAATTGACCATTGAGGGCATATACATTGTGTTCGTAAGTGGTAAGACTAATGGGCAAGCTTGGTAATTTGATAATGTGAAATCACGGAAATAGGGCAGCAGTCGTCATCAATATCATCAACATTATCAACGTGGGTGCTATTATCAACATCATTAACCTCAGTGCCATGATTGACATCGTCAACATCAGCACCATGATCGACATCATCAACGTTAATGCCATCATCAACATCAGCAACATCAACGCCATGATCAACATCGTCAACATCTGCAACGTTTGTTGGGAAAAGGCCGATCCATCATCAACATCAGTGCTAGACATCATCAAACATCAGAGCCATGATCAACATCATCAATATTAGTTCCATCATCAACATCAATGACATCCACCACCACCGTATCCACCCTCACGATCCACTCCACCCAACCATACCCTATCCGCTTCACAGACCATCAATATCCCCTTCCCCTACATCGAGCGCGGATTCACGGCCGCCCTACCCAGCAGCCAAACCCAGCAGCCCCCAAAACGACGTCGTTTTGGGGGCAAATTTTCAAAAAAAAAAAAAACGCAGAGGAAGAGAGGGAGGAAGGAGGGAGAAGACGGAGGAAGAGGGAGGGAGGAGGAGGAAGGGAGAGGGAGGAGGAGGTAGGACTGGAGGGGGCCATAACCAGTGGGGGAGGAGGAGGAGGAGGAGAAGGAGGAGACGACGAGATGCGACTGCCGGCGACGAGCTGCGACGAGCTTCGATGGCGAGGCGAGACGACGATCGGACGGCTGCGACGGCCGGCGAGGCGAGACGATGATCGGACGGCTGCGCAGCCTCCTCCCTCCTCCTTCCTCCCTCTTCTCCCTCTCCCCTCCCCTCCCTCTGGTTTCCGTTCGAAGAGAGAGAAAACGAGAAAGAAGAAGAAGAAAAGAAAAAAAAAAAAAAAAAAAAAAAAACCCCAAAACGACGTCGTTTTGGGGGGCCGCCGGGTAGGGCCGCCGGGTAGGGCGGCCGAGGATCCGGATTCCCCCTACATCTGCGCCAACGGCACCGGAATCCCCAAAGATCCGCCGCTTTAAACCCTTGTGATCTGCAACGAACATGGGTTTTCCCAGAAAATCCTTTAAATGTGAGCTTGTAAATTGGAGAGAGTGATTAGAAGGAGAAAGCTGCAGAACCCCTTTGGTTTGGGACCTGAGGATGGTCTGATTAGACCCAGAAACAGAGAGACCAGTCTTCAATGAACAAGCCATGGCTGTGAAAATTAGACCTTTTCTCAAACTAGATAGAGAGCCTCAAACAAGAAAGATCCAACAAAACCCACCTCTACTTTACTAGTTTTTCTCAATTTTTTTCTGTTTCTTATGAGAAATCAAGACAAACAAGGCACAGTGTTTAAGATGTTTAATGTTGTTGATGTTGTTTTGATAATGATGATGTAGTTGATGATGTTTGATGATATTTTTATGATGTTGCTGATTTTTTATGAAACAAACATTTCACAAAAAATGTGCTATTGTAACCTGCAAAATAATGAAAATTAAATAAACAACATTACCAAAATAAAATGGGACTAAATAGTGCATAAGAAAACTTTTAGGGCTAAATGGTTCAACTTTTCAGAAAATAGGATTTATGGGTAAATTTTCCTAATTTTTAATGACTATTTATAAAAATTATGACAAAAAAAAGTCACTAATTGTTAATTTTTAGAGACATATATAAACAATTGTCACCGAAAATTTATTTTTAGCTACAATTTTACTAAATTTTATTTTCAATAGGATTTGATGAGAATTAAGTCAATCTATTAGAATTTATTGATAGTTTACCTTACCTATAATATCCATATAAAAAAATGATAGAGGCTTTTCTTCAGTTCATGATTGGAGTAGAGGGTGTTGTTGGCCCATTGGAGGCCTATTACGGGTCCCGTTTCAATAATTCAAACCGTTTAATGTGTAGAACTCGTTGAGTACTATATTTATATAAAAAATCATATTGATCGGATATCGATAACTATGTGATCAAATTAATTTTCTGTCCATCGTTAATTTTTTTACCGTCTATTTTTTTTGATACAAAACTTATTTGATCACATAATTATTGATATCCGATTTATGTAATTTTTTACAGATATATAACACTCGAGTTCTATATAGTAAGCGATTTAAATTATCAAAACAAAATTTGTGATGGACTTCCATAGACCTAATAATACCCTCCAGTCCGTGTTTGAACTGCAGGGAAGCCCAGCCAAAAAAAAATTACTCCCCACTGAGTCGGCTATTTTCACTTTGATTTGTGAATCTTGGAACTTGGAAGCGATCACGTTACTCTGGCAATAGTCTTCTCTCTCTCTCTCTCCCTCTCTCTCTCCCCCCGATCAGAGAGAGCTTCGGATCACATCGGAGAATCAGTGCCGAGAGTTATCACACACACACATATATACATTTCCATGCATGGAAGAAGAGAAGAAGATGAAAGGAGGCCCTATAGACCTTGACTGGGACCTACTCTTGCCCCGCGGAAACGACGACGAACCTCCGCCTGTTCTGGTGGTCACCGCCGCCGCAAGGAACCAATCGCCGCCGCCTCCGATGGGCGGCGATCAAGAGGAATTGTCTCAAAGGGACGAGCTGTTTCAAAAATCGGATAGAGAGCTCGAGGACGCCATTACGAGGCTGAGAAACTCCATTGAAACCATCGGTCCCAAATTGCCCGATAAAGGTGAGAAGCTTAGGGCTAGTCTCAAGCGTCTCGAAGACGAGAAAGAGCACCGGAAACTCTGCCGAGTCGAACAGGTTCTTTCGCTTTTTTCTTTCTTCATTTTGAATGCAATTGTGAATTTTTTTGAGTATTAATCTTGTTTGGATATGGATGAATTGTTGTATCCTGTTGAATTGAAACTTTGTTTGAGTTTTAGTTATTTTGAAATTCGCATGAAGCCCTAGAATTTTGATAATGTCTGCCATTTTACTGGTTTTGTTAAGGCTTTAGGGTATTATTTAGGAACTTGTTATTTTGGGTTCGTGGGTTTTGAATCTTCAGCCATATATGTTCTGATTCATCGATTTTGATCGATATCAATACTCTGGTTAAAAAAAAAAAAAATTAATAATTAACTTAATTCTACTTAAAAAAGTCCTTTTAGAAAAATGTGAATTCCACATGTTGTAGTAGGAACTTTAAGTTCATAGTGGAGAGCGAAAGAGCTGGCACAACGCAGCTTTGTGACATAGCATGAACTATTCTATCTATTCTATTATATGAACCGTTCCCTTGAAGTTGAGTTGGTGTGAATGCTATCAAGTATTTTACTTTTCTAATTCAGTAATATTACAAACTCATACTTAAATACCAAAAAATTATCAGAATTATCATCTTATGGATTAAATTTATTTTACACATGGACCGCCACATTGCACAAATTTAATCTCAATTACACAACTCTCATTCGGGATAAATTCGGGATACGAGTGGGGTTCATAGCAATCCTCTTTCTAATTATGTCCTCTCCATCCAGTAACTGTCACCCATTCCTACCTAGTACCTGTCACATCCAAGACTTTTCTCCTTCACCAAATCATCCAAAACTGATAATGAGTTTTCATCAATCATCAAATTATCCAAAAATTTAAATATAAAATTGCATGCGTTTTGCATTTGCACCCACTGCTAGTAGCCTAGGAAGCATTGACACTTCAAAACAAGTGTTGTAGAAGTGTCAGACACATATAAGACACGCCATGTGGTGTGTCCTTTTATTTAATTAATTTGTTTCTAGGGGACACATCAAGGACACGTCAACTAGTTTTTACACCCCTTTTCTTTAGTACTTTTGATAGAGGTTAGATGTTGAATGCTTATTACCTTTTACTAAATTTAAATACTTCATAGATCATCCATAAAACAAATATAAATGATGAGTGTTAATTTGAAAGTTATTTTTTTTTTTTTTTTGAAAATATCGAGTTAGTGTTAATCTTTGTTAATTTTGATTGTTTGTGGATGTAATATTAATCTACATAATAAATAAAATTATGTATTTTGTTTGTCTGTGTCCTCATTTTTTTGAATTCACCATGTCCTGTGTCCGTGTCCACATCCATGTCTATGTCTATGCTTCTGAGCTAGTAGCAAATAAAGGAAGTCTGACATGCTTTTTATTAGCAAGTTGCATGAATCAACTCATGTGCTTAAATTAAGCAACCAATTGGTTTCATTTTCTTCATATTCTTGGATAACTACATAGTCATAATTGATTGGAAGGTGATTGCATTGCTGGGCATTTGATTGGGGGGGGGGGGGGGGGGGTGTTGGTGCACCTAGCAAAACATAGTTGTGCATATGTACATGTCTATATAAGTACGCATTTGGTGAAATATTGACCTTGTTTGCCAGTTTATGTTGGCTTGCATGTGATGTTGCTACTTGCTAGTCCTCAATTATTGTAGTTTTATATTTGTTGTTGACAAAATTAAAAAAATAAAATAAAAATTATTGTATTTTTATTTGGATTGTTTTTGATATGTCATCTCATGAACTATGTTTATAAATTCTATAATCATATTTTATTTTTATTTTAAGCTGTGGGTGTTGTTCTCTTTTCTGAAACACTCGAGGTTTGTTAAATTATGGTCAATGTACGTTTCATTGTTACTTCCTAATTTTTTACTTTTTATTTTAAATATTTTTAAAAAGGTCATAAACCCAGTGCAGTGCTCTAGGCTCTCATTTACATGGGGCGATAGATAGCAGGTAGGCAACATCTTTTCGACTTTTTTCCTCTTTTTTTTTTTTTCTTTTTTTTTTTTTTTTGTGTGTGTGTGGAGAGTTGATTCCTGTGACTCAATCCCATGCTACAATGCTAGGAGTGGATAACACTTGCCATAACTTCAGGTTGCGACCTCTACTTCCTAGTTTTTTCAGTATACAATGACTTGTTGGTCAATTTTCCAGTCTCGTTTCCCATTCTAGTAAATTAGGAAAATGCTATCGTGTTGTAGGCTTATATTGATCAAAATTGTTGTTCTCCTTGCCAATGATATTTTGAGTGTCCTAGAGTGGGGTAAACTGATGCAAAAAATAGTCCAATTGTGCAGACTTTATGTTGTATAGTTGGATGACAAGGTTAATGTTTTAGTTTGTTATATTTGAGTAGATATTTTTTCTCCTTTTATGGTTTAAGGCATTATTAGAGCTCTAATTAGATTCTTGGTGTAGTATGACTTATGTAGCATGCACACATGGGCACAGAATGTGGACACGGCATTACACGGATACTCTGACAAGGAAAATCCTTTAAAAAGGATATGGACACTGTAACATGTTAACATATTTGTCTTTTATACTTATTTTATTAAAAAAATGTAATTTAATTTATTAATTGATTATTCTGAAATTGTAAAATGTGGAGGATGAAACTTCAAAAATATCATGTATATAAATATGCGTTCTTACTAATTTCTTTCTTACTACATTTTTTGAAAATACTGGTTTTTTTCCCCTACTGGCACTACCCATTGCATATGGTCATACATATTGCGTATTATTTTTAGAAATGCACGAAACATTTAGGGTGTGTGCGTTGCATTCTCAGGGATATCGTACACTGTTCCTATTTAGAGTTTCCCTACATAAGTTGTCTTGTGGAGTGCTCAAAATTATGAAATTTTATTATTAAATTAGAACATATTCAAGAATTTTTGACATGTTTCTAGGAACGTCTAAGAAGCGTTGATGTCCAACATGGCACAACTCCTCCCTGGACGTGTCCATGTGGTGATGTCTTTGAGTCTGATGGTGGATTTCACATGGTGAAGCTGTTTTAAATTAATCAAGCCTTGCAACAGTTAGAATGCTGTACGTATTATGTTCTACAATTTTTTTAGATTTTTTTTCCCTCCAGTTATTAAGTGTTCATACTTTCATTAGTACTAAGTAGTTTTATTTTGCACCTTTAAAATTGTATTAAGTTAGCTCATTACGTATGACTTGGAAAAGCTTATTTTCTAGGCTACATAGAATACGTTTCCACTTTAACTTGAATAACTATTCCTTAGAAACATAATTTCTTATAAATGAAAGGATATTAGCCCCGAACCACATAACTAAGATAAGATGCACTTTCAGAGATGTATTTCTCAAGTTGGAATGTTGTTGACTTCTTGTTTCATTCCTACTTATATCAATTGTAAGTCTTGTTTTAAATTATAAATTATATGAGGACTTCCTAGAATATACCCGTGTTCATTTAAATGTTAGCACATGCTAGGTATATCTGAAGTTTTAGTGACATGCATTTTATGACTTTCACTGGACAGGATGACGATGGATGTGAGATGCTCACGCAATCCAAGAGCCCAAATTTTACCAGTGAGATTCTGATTGCTTTTCTGACTGCATGTTGAATGCATTCTTTCATTTTAATCTTCATGCAGCCCTTGGTGTTGTTGAATATTAGGTGAATGATATGATGGAGTTGAATTATCTCTCAAGCTAGGAATGCCTACTTAAGTTGAACAATGTATATATATAAAATAGGAAGTGGTTATTTGGTAAATAATGAATATGGATATAACATGCAATTTCTACTTCAATCTATAAAAACAAATCAACTTGAGATTTGTATTTACCCAAAAAAGCCAGAAAATAGCACTTCAACTTCAAATTGTATTTTAGTGAGTCTATCGATTTCTCGTTTATTTATTTTTTTTATATCATACAATCATACGACTTTTTTTTTTTTCTTTTGTATTTTAAATCACCTTACTTTTTTTTCTTTTGAAGTAGTTGTACTTTATCTTTTGTATTTAGATAAAGTTATGATAACTATCCAATGTGAGTTTTTAAAGGCACAACAATTTTCCTTTAGAATAATCTGTGATGCGCATATGTGCCTTTTGAGTAACTGTCATGATACCCTGTATAATGTCTTTTGTTTTGGTATTGAAAATGTTAATCCCATGTAGAACTCAAGGCTGACTCTTTTGTACAAAAGAATATCGAAGTTTAGGTTGGTATGGAATTGCAAAATTTTGGTATTCTATCCAAACTGAGCTGAATTACAGTGAACGTTTTAATTCTTTTTTGTGATTCAGTAACCGTGTCCCAGTCACAAAGCATTTTATTGACACTAGATCTTGAAATCAAGACATTTGGTGAAGCTTAGATATTGTGTTGGACACAATGTTTATTGGGTGGTGAGGTTGAGTACTCTTATTTATATTTACTGTTAAGGGCTCAATTTTGGACCTAAAAATGTTTTGTAGGTGCATCAGATGGCCTTAGGCAAGAGGCTCAATCATCTCTTCCAGCTTCGCAGTCTATATTCACCAGATCTTTTTGCAAAAAGTTGGTAGAAAACGTAGGGTGGAGAACTGAACTTGAATATTTCTACTTTCTTGGTTTGTTGCGACTCTTTTGACCAAGCAATGCAATTTTTTTTATTACTCTTATTTGTTTGTGTAGCAGACAGGCAGTAGGACAGTAAATGCATTTGAAAGCGAACTATCATATTTGGGTCGTTGTGACCGTCGGAAAATGAGACCTAGTGGGCAGTATTCACCAAGGGGACGTCACAAGAAGGCGTTATCTTCAAGGAAGTCACCTTTTCAATGCCCTACCATTCTGTCTGTTGATGTTGATAAGCATGAACCCTCAAATGGTGATCAAAATGATGGACAATGTTCTACTCCTTCACCTTGTCATTTTGAGGAAACTTTGTCTGGTTCTTTCTCTATGAAGTATGGATTTTTTCCCCTCTTCTGACTTTAGTATGTTTTGCTGAATTTGGAATGGAATTTTTATTTTTGTTTCTCTTTCATGAACTTGCCAATTTGAATACTGAAAATACACCTAAAATAATATTCTTATTTAGCCAAAAATGTTGCATAAAAACTGAAAGAGGAAAGCCTTCTATTACATTGATTTGAATACATGGAAGTCAGTTGGTCATAATAATGTTGGCCAAATTTATTGTTACTTGCTAGTGATGCTTTTATCTCATGGTTGGTTGCATGGAAGCCAGTCTCGTGTAAAGGCTTTGGTAACAAGTAAGCAATTCTGTGAGGTGATCGGGAAGTGATAGGAATTGCATGCTACTTCTGTTTGTTTTTCCTTCTCAACTCTCCTACAATTGAAAATTTATTCTTTCTTTGCTGTTCTCTAAATTTTTTTTCCCCAAGTATTTCTTGTGGAAGTCTCTGGTATCACTGCTTGATCTGAATAAATTATATCATAGATTCACATGTTTGATTCTTTTTTCTTTCTTTGTAGGAGGAAGGCTTCTCAAGTCCTGCCTTCAAATGATTTGAGGCCTAGGAATGTAAGTTCTTTCCATTTTCCTTCCTTATATCTTCTCTTTTTTAATTTTGTTATTCATTCCAGTATTTTGAGTTTAACACCAGAATGTGGACATTACGTGCCACTAGTATTTTCTTTTAGAATGTGCTTTATGTGTTACTGGGAAGTCTTGGGCCTGCCTTAGTATTTATATCTAAATAGCATAGTTTCAAATGTCGAATAATTGATGACTTTGCTGTCTTTCCATGCTCAGGTTTCAAAGCAGGATTTCATATTCATGCATGTTTATGTACACATGCACACACCACAAATTAAAAGACTCTGGTGAAATTAACTGAATGAAAATTGATGTGTTTGCTCATGGAGTTTCGTTTTCCTTGCAACAAAATCAGATAAAAGAAATGAAAGGATATGCTCCTTCAATTTGTTAACTGCGAAAACTGAAATGTTCTAGAAGTTTTACTTCATAACAATATGAAAATTTTAATCTTAATAGTGGAATTCCACACAGCTTTTGGATCATTTTAAAAAAATGTATTCCTAATTATCAATTTTGAATCATGTTGGATAAAGTAGTTGTAGAAAGAAATAGAAGAGTATTTGACTAATGCAACCATGGAAAAGTTGATCCAGTCTTGGCAGCTGAATTTTGTCCTGCAATAAAGTTTAGCTTGAAAGTCTAGTTTTTGAAAGTTTATATATTCCATATGAAGCTCTCATACCTTTGGGACAAATTTGGGTGTGCAAATGATGTGAGTCATGTAATGCTTTGCTGGCAATGTTCTCGAGCATGTTAAATGGACATTGCTATGGGGATTAGTTAATTTGAGCTAACCAGACACCATCTCAAATTTAGGGCACATATGTTGTAATGATGTCTGGTTATTCTTCGTAATTGGTGCATCTCGAAGTTCATATATTTAGGAAAATGGATGATGCCCAATTTTTTTTTTTATATATGAATGCCACTTGCATGAGAGCTCCATATGGAATATATAAAAACACAACTTGACCAAGCATGTCTGGTTATTGTTTTGATGATTAAACAATCTATTACACAGGTGCTGCCACTCGCTTTTGGCTTGGTCTTTTTCGATGGATAGGAAAATGTTGAATGTATAGATGAGAAGAAGAAGAAGAAGAAGAAACAGAACGAGGGGAAGAGAGAAGCTGCTGTGTATATTATTTGATTCAAAAGCTTAGGGTTTTCCCCTTACACACAACTATTTATACTAATAAGAATAATACATAAAGACCAAACTACCCCTAACACTTAGCACTCTCCCTCAAGTTGGTGCAAAGATGTTTCTCATGCCCAACTTGCAACAAATAGGGTGAAAGATTTTACTACTAAGACTCTTAGTAAAAACATCTGTCAGTTGATCTTCAGACTTTACAAAAGGCATACATATCATGCCCTTAGTCACCTTCTCCTTAATGAAATGTCTGTCAATCTCAATATGCTTAGTCCGGTTATGTTGAACAGGATTGTGTGCAATACTAATAACAGCCTTGTTGTCGCAATACAAAGTCATGGGATCACTCCAATCAAGCCCTATATCACTCAACAAAGATTGAAGCCACATTAATTTACATGTTCCATGTGCCATAGCCCTGTATTCAGCTTCAACGCTAGATCTGGAAACTACTGTCTGCTTCTTACTACGCTATGTGACTAGATTTCCCCCTATAAAACCACAGTAACTGGAGGTAGAGCGCCTGTCATCTATAGAGCTTGCCCAATCTGGATCTGTGAACGCTTCCAACCTCAAGTGACCATGATTAGAGAACAAAATTCCTTTTCCAGGGGCAGATTTAAGGTACCACAAAATGCGATAGACTGCATCCAAATGAGTTGCACGAGGATCATGCATAAACTGACTCACTATCCCAACTGCATAGGTAATATCTGGACAAGTATGAGAGAGATATATCAGTCTTCCCACAAGTCTTTGGTACAATGGTACCTTTCCTTTTCCACAAGCTCACCAACCCTACTATAAAGACAATGATTAGTCTCAATCGGTGAATCAGCTAGTCTGCAGCCCAACATGCCTGTTTCCTCAAGAAGACCTAGAATGTACTTCCTTTGAGAAATGAAGATGCCTTTATCAGATCTGGCAACTTCAATCCCAAGAAAGTATCTCAATGGACCAAGATTTTTTTTATCTCAAACACCTTGGCTAACTGCATCTTGAGATGGGTCACCTCCTCCTCCTCATCATTACCTGTCAAAATTATGTCATCCACATATACAATAAGCACTGTTAACTTATATACATTGTGTTTGACAAACAAGGTGTGATCCGTATTGTTTTGTTGACACCCAAATCCCAGCGTTGCCTTTAGGAATCTATCAAACCAGGCTCTAGGAGATTGTTTCAAACCATACAAAGCCTTCTTCAATCGACAAACCTTTCCAACTGTAGACTGAGATGAGAATCCTAGAGGTACATCCATATATACCTCTTTCTCCAAATCCCTATGAAGAAAAGCATTTTTCACATTTAGATGCTGTAGAGGCCATCCCAAATTAACAGCACACGACAAAATAGCTCAAATGGAATTCATCTTTGCTACTGGGGCAAAAGTTGCTTGATAATTTATTCCATATGTCTGGGTAAATCCCTTAGCCACTAGTCTTGTTTTGTACCGTTCAATCGTCTCATCTGCATTGTGCTTAATGGTGAATACTCACATACATCCGACTGGTTTTTTCCCATTAGGAGGAGACACCAACTCTCATGTGTTATTTTTACTCAAAGCTTACATCTCTTCTACCATAGTTACCTTCCACTTAGGATCATTGATGGCTTCTTTCCAACCTTGCGGAATACACACAGAAGAAAGAGATGAAACAAAAGCACGATATGGAGAAAACAACAAATCATATGACACGAATTTAGAAATGGGGTGTTGAGTATAGGCTCTAACCTCCTTTTTGAGAGCAATAGGAAGACTCAAATCATCAATAACAAGACTATCAACAGCAGGTGAAGAAATGGGTTGAGGATCATTACCTGTAGAGTCAGTGGAAACTGGGTGTGGAATTGGCATAGAAGATGATGATTGACGTGGTGGCACAAGAGAAGCCTGCTCTTTCTGATGTCGTGAATAAGTCTTAAGATCAACTCTGTTCAAACGACCACCAATATCCGACTCCTCATCAATAGAACTGCTAGGCTCCCCCTCACCACAAATAACAGCCCGCTGATTAGGAAGGAAAAAAGACAACTCATGCTGATATGATGCCGTCTCATCCGCAATCTCATCAATACCACTCTCTCCCCAAGGAGATAGCGGAGGACCAGAAAAAAAGGACTTGGATTCATGGAAGGTGATATCCATACTAACATACAACTTATGAGTGTGAGGGTCATAGCATTTGTAGCCGTTCTGAGTAGCAGAATAACCAAGAAAGACACACCGGACAGCCTTAGGATCAAATTTCCCACGAGTACGAGGTTGAAGATGAACAAAACAGACACTACCAAAAATTCGAGGCGGAAGGGAAGAAGTGGGATAAGTCACAGGAAGAAGCTCAAGAGGAATTTGGAAGTGGAGGACATACGGTTAATAAGGTAAGCCGTGGTAAGAACAGTAGCCTCCCAAAAAGACTTAGGAACGTTCATGGTAAACAAGAGAGAGCGAGCAACCTCAAGGAGGTGGCCATTCTTGCGTTCAGTGACTCCATTCTGTTCAGGAGTGCCAACACAACTAGTCTAATAAAGAATGTCATGCTCCTCGAGGTATGCCCTAAAAGCCCCATCAACATATTCAGTCCCATTATCACTCCTAAGAATTTTGATAGTAGCATTGAAGAGATTGGAGATCATTTTATGAAAATCTTTGCAGCACGAGAAAACCCCATTTTTAGTACGAAGTAAATAAATCCAAGTCACACGGAAATAACAATCAATAAACGTGACAAACCACCAATAACAAAAGGTAGAAACCACAGGGGAAGGGCCCCACATATCGGTATGAATAAGCATAAAAGGAAAAGTACTTTTTTTATTAATTGAAGGATAACAAGTACGCTTATGCGTAGCAAACTCACAAGCATCACAAACAAAGTTATTCCTAGGACAATCTCGAACTAATGAAGGAAAAAGTTTCTCTAAAATGCTAAAGGAAGGATGCCCCAAATGACGATGCCACTGATGAAGAAGACGAAGAGAGGAACCAGAAGTGCATTGAAGAGCCTGGGAGGACAAAGTTGATGCATGAATGGCATCCAAAAAGTACAGTCCACTTTGTGCTCTACCACTATCAATCATTTTCCTTGTAGCTAGTTCCTGAAAGACATAGTGAGTCGGAAAAAAAGTTACTGAGCAATTGAGAGCAATACTAAGGCTACTAACAGAAAGTAAGTTAGTTAAAAAATTAGAAACATGAAGAACAGATGAAAGCGAAAGTAAAGAGGTGCAATGAACAGAACCCTTGCCGGAGATAGAAGATAAAGTGCCATCAGCCACTCTATCCTCATCTCGCCCAGAACTAGGTGAATAAGAATGGAAAAAGCTAGAAGTACCCCGTCATGTGATCGGTAGCACCGGAATCAATGATCCAAGGAGATGACGAAGAGGTGGTAAGTGCACTAGCAGAAATACCTGTGTGGGCAAAGTTGGAAAAGGCAGAAGAGGAAGGAGTTAAGGCAGATGAAGAATCAAGTCGAGCCATCAAACGTCTGAGAGTGCGAAGCTCATCTTGGGAAATAGAACCAGCATCATTCGAGGCACTAGCAGTAGTCTCAAAAACATGTGCTTAAGGACGAACACCACGACCACGGCCTCGAGGAGGTCGGCCATGCAACTTCTAACAGTGTTTTCAACTGGTCCTGATCAACCAATGGACCCTTACCACCACCGTGAGGCTGACAAGGAGGAGTATCACGTAACTTGTTGGGGCTGACAACCATTGCTGACCGATCCTGAACAGGGGCATGCACCATAGCACTACGACGACTCTCCTCCTGCTGAACTAGTGCATAAGCCTCACGTAATGTAGGAAACAAAGAGCGACCCAACACCTGAACCCGTATCTGATCATACTCTAAATTCAGGCCAGCAAGAAAGTCATACACCGCTCCTTCTCCATAGCCTGCTGAAACATAGCGGCATCCGTGGAGCAAACTGGCTGGAAACTCTGGTAGTAATCTAACTCCTACCATAAACCACTCAACTCAGCATAGTAGACTGCCAGAGAGCGATCCTTCTGATCCAAACCCCTAATCTTCTTTCGCAATTTATAGGCTTGTGCATCATTCCCCTGTTGAGAATACATCTAAGATGCAGCTATCCAAATCTTGTGAGCAGTATCCATCAAGAGAAAAGTCCGACTAATAGTAGATTCCATAGAATTGATAAGCCTGATCATAACTAAAGCATTCTCGGAAATCCATTGAGCAGATAAAGCACTATCCTCAGTAGGTTGTTGGGTACTACTAGTAATGTAGCTAGTCAACCGCCGAGCAGCAATGGCAAGACTGCAAGAGCGGGACCAAATCAAGTAATTGGTATCATTAAGCTTGACTGGACTAATCTGGAGAGAAGGATTATCACCAAGAGTCATAAGACGACTCAGTCCACTCTCCTCCTTGCCCCTAGAGTCCTGACCCAAGCTGGCAACCATGAGATGAGGGAAAAAGAGTGCAGAAACACAAGCAGGATATCAAACAAATCCAGAAAACACCTAATCAGCACAACAAATCACCATCTAAGGCTAAAACAGTCCACGATAAGGCTAGAACAAAGCAACTAGATCAATTAGAAGCTAGAAAACTGAAGCAGAGCATCCAAACATCAAGAAAAAACCAAGGTAGGGGCAAAATACATCAAACCAGGGACAACAAACCCTTCAAGGTGTCCAGTCCGCTCCCCAGGGTGCGAGGGAAAGAGAAAAAACTAGCAAACAAAGGTTCGAACAGTGACTTCCGAAAAAACACCCAATTTTGACGAAAAATCAAAAAATTGGAAAAAACACTCAATAATGACCAACAAATCAAAAACAGATCATAGGGTGGATACCCATTAAATTTCGAGCACACTGGAATTTTTTTTTTTTTTTTTGCAGACGTACCAGGATACAAGAACAAGAAGGAAATCTTCAAGGAGGAAGATGAAGCTTTGATATCATGTTGAATGTATAGATGAGAAGAAGAAAAAGAAACAGAATGAGAGGAAGAGAGAAGCTATTGTGTATATTATTTGATTCATAAGCTTAGGGTTTCCTCCTTACACACAACTATTTATACTAATAAGAATAATACATAAAGACCAAACTTCCCCTAACACTTAACAGAAAATTTTGGCATGGTCCTTAACTAAAGGTCTATGATTCTTTACTATTATATTCAGATTGAAGTATGTTTACCAGGACCACAAATAGTGGCACCCTAAATGGCTAAAAGCCTAAGAAGCACGGACATGTGACACGACATAGACACACGGACACAAAAAATTTTAAAAAATGCAGGTCATGACATATTGAGGAGATATGCAAAACATATAATTTTATATATTTATTGTATGTTATATTTTTAAATATTTAATATGCATTTATATCAAATTTTTAATTTTTTCAAATTTATCAACCTTTTTTTTTTTGGGACTGTCATTACATTACCACTTCTATAGATTCCTTAGTTTCAGCATATCAATCCATAGTCATAGGTTGGGTTTTGTAGCACCTGAAACGTGCCTTGCGAACAGTGGTGATTATCTATAAACATCTACTTTTTGTGTATGGCCTGTGTTGGATCATCTCCGGAGTTATCCATCGATACGTTTCGGTCTTTGGTGTCATTTCTTCAGTATGCACCTCAATACAAGCCACCCCAAAATCCGCCATCTTTATGGATTTGTTTGAGGAAATCAAAAGATTGTCAGACTTCAGATCGCGTTGAATCAAACCAAGCCCATGCACGTACGCCATCCCCCTAGCAACATCCAATGCCTACTTGACAGCCAATTTCAAAGGCACAGATCGGTTCTGTTGCTTTGTCAAAAATTGCCCACCATACCATGGGTTTACGACATGCACCAATAAACTAAACTATGTTTGGATGCTTTAATGTAGCCAGCTATGAAGCACGGGTACGAGTATTGGTACGATATAGGTATGTCGATACAGTAAAATTTTTTAAAAAATAAGGTACGGGTATGGCTTGGTACATTTGTAAAAAAATTATTTATTTTTAATTTGGAGCAGTGCAAAAATGGATTAAATGGTTTGATTTGTTAAGATCCAACCTACAATTAACACTTAATGTCAAAAGTAAAGGTATAAATCAAAATTAAATGTCATTATATTAAATAATTTACAAACCATAGCTTAATTTTAAAATCATGCTAAACATAAAATTAAAAACTAAAAAGCAATCTAGTGAAAGAAATTTTATCTCTATAGTAGAAGAAAATATTGTTTCGATTGAGGTATAGTATGGCTTGGGTATATACTAGGTACGTTTTGGTATGCCAAAAATTAAGCAGAAAAAATTTGGATACGTATTTCGTGTACCCAATGTGTATGCATAAGTACCATATGAAGTATCATATGCCGGTAAGTACGTAATACAGGTACAACATGTTTTTCAAAGTACTCATAATTCATGGGTGGCCAGCATTAGGACATCTTGCTGAAATTGTTGCTCCATCAAGTGAGCCCTCTCTAGGTCATTCTCTGGCCTTTCCAACAGCTTGATAACAACATCCTCACCATTGCAATTACCTTTGTAAAGTTTTCCAAAGCCCCCTGTGCAAAAGCTGGCTCCATATTAAGCTTCTTCAAATCAATTGTCCACTCATCAAAACTATCAAGCCCGTGTGGGAACATGAGGGTCCATTAGAGCTTGAGCCAATGCATCATCACTAAGACCATGCGAGACTTTTCCTCGGTTAGCACTCTGGGCAACAGAGTAGTTGTTGTTGACATGCTTCAATCCTTAGTGGTTTAGGATGCGAGTGTGGGAATCGTTTGATCCGACACTACTGTTATCAAGTGACATTGCAACAGAACCTCCACCATTGCTATGCAAACTACCAAAACTGTCAATTGACATGTTAGATCCCTCTCGAAGCTTATGATAAAAACCTTGAGACTAATCAAAATTATCGTGGTTGTTATTTAGGCCAATAATTCCAGTAAATTTTGGTGCCTCCAACATTTTCTTTGAAAGAGCAGCACAACCTTCAAAGTTTCCTTATTTCTTCAGCATCAGCATGTCCTAGCTCAAACCCTTTTACCAAAACCCTCGATCAAGAGGGCTTGATTGTGTGATTCCGACGGTGTAGTCCTTGGAGACGATTCAACAGTGTAGACAAAGAGATTGATTCCAAAAGTGAAGTGAATGCATTGTCTTGGCCCCCCTCTATTCAACACACACCGACACGAATTTGTAGAGAGAGAAGTAGAGAAGATGAAAGCACAAATTTATCAATCTTAAGTATGCTATTTTAGTATATAAAAAAAATTAAGAATTTTAATTTTGAAAAAATAGTCCTCAACGTGTGCTTAACGTGTCCCCAGCGTGTCTAACTCTTTCTAGCATGTCTGACATGTGTCCGGCACGTGTCCATATCTAACACGTGTCGGACACCTGTACATGACTTCCGGAGAGATGTCCGTGCTTCATAGCTGAATGCTATATAGCATATACTTTTTTTTAATTACTATTATTTTTTCTCGATGTGTTTGCTAGAATTTGCTTGTCTGTCGAACTTTGAATGGGCACGAATTTATGTTGCTTTGGTCATTTAGAAATAGTAGTAGTTTTTTTTTATAGAAAAATCATTCTTTTTGGTCCATTGGTGTTTTATATTCTATACCGAAGCTGACTGAGGCAATGAGCAAAGAGAATGAATCAGGCTTCTGGCTATGAGGATGGCCAGGGAAAATAATGGTAGCATTCATCTCTTGTGATTTGTTGCTTTTACAACAGTTTGCCACGAAACTTCTTGTATTTGATAGTGCAGTTGCACACTACTTCAGTTGCAGCTCTTTGTACATTTTTTAGTGGTATGTTTCATTGGGACTTTTTGAGCAATTGTATGCTGCTTAAGTTGCACCCGCTCATTGAATTTGAGTAATGTGTTCTGTTGGAAGATTTGCAGTTGATTTACATCTTTTACCTTGTATTCCTGAAAAGTGTGCTTCTTGTGAATATAGGTATATATATATATATTTATTTTTGGGAGATTGTGTAGTATAAACTTTATTTTGTTTCTATGGATTTTATGGATTTGTAGTTTATGGATCTAATCGTCTAATATGTGCTATGATTATGTAAACAGGGACGAACGGTTGTTCTAGTGGACGAGGAGGAGCCTAAGCTCGTAGAGTCGGTGGAACTAGAAGATAAATTAGATGAATGGTAAATAGAACTTTCGGTTTGGTTTTTTTGATACATTTTTTCCTTGATATTTTAGCAGTTAATTGATTCTGGTTCCTTTCTTTCTTTTTCTTTTTTCAGCATGAAAGGCAATAAGATCTACTATCCTTCAAGGTACACTATATCCTAAAAGATAAATGAGTATGACTTTCTTTGAAGAGATTTCTCTAAGATATATTCTGCATATTCTTTTTTATTTCGTCATTTTTTCTTTAAAAAAATTTAAAATCTGTGGATACAGTGATGATCCAGAGTCGATAGAAATTTGTTACTCAGACATGGAATGCCTTGCTCCAGAAGCCTATCTGTCGTCAACTATAATAAATTTTTACATCCGGTAAGTTTGCAGGGCTATTTGAAGATGATCTGATGAAATGCCCTAGGATTTATCAAGACTTGCACATTTTTGGTTGTTCCAAGTTTTCAAGAGTCATGTTTGGAAATTTATTTTATTGTTTTCTTTGTCTTTTTTGTTAAGTCCTTCTCTTTCAAGTCTGATATATACACTTGATGCCCACTAACCCCAACTGTCAAAAAAAAGAAAGAAACAAAAAAAAATACAACAAACTGACATTCGTAAACCTCAACATAACAAAATAAATAAAATGAGTTAGTCAGTCTCTTTTTATACAACTAACTAATAAAGTTCCACAGGAACAATGAAATGTTAATTCCTCTCTAATTAACAGGCAAAAATTAGTCTTGTTTTCTGCTGATTGAAGTGATCAGATTTGTGCACTGTTACTGACTACTGTCATGGCTACTGTTCCATTTCTTAAGTTATTATAAGAGGTTAGCTGATTATTTGATGTTTTTGCCATTGTTGAAACATCTCTTTGATTGAATGTTGTCTAAAATTTAGAAACCAAAAATCTAGAAGTTCCTCAAAAGTTGATCAGGGCGGCACCTGCTTGCTGCAGCTAATGCACAACATAGTAATTCACATGAAGGCCCCTCTGTACCCAAAGGATAAAACTGAAATCAACCTTATTCCATGAAAAATTGCACTTATCTTCTACCCTTTCTTGTTTGGTTCCTGAACTCGGTTAGCACTCTTTAGGTCCAAGTAAGCTTAACTGGCTGTAAAGTTGTGCAATGAGTAAATCTCCGAGACTGCACTCTGTCAAACCACAAATAGGTGAAGTATAGCACGTCTTAGCTTGATATATGATTTTCTGTCACTGGTGTCAATTAAATTCTTCTCATGGCAAACCAATGTGTGGGACTGTACTGACAAAATTTACAAATTGAATGACCAGAACTCTGCACTTAGCAATTTTTTCTCTTGGTTTACACAGAAAGACTCTCCAAAAAGCAAACCTGATTCTATCTAATACTGGGATGGCAGTGTTCAATTTGTCACTTGCCTATCTTGGTTGGGGCTCACACGAGGGGAGCAAAACCAACCATCTTCCAATAAAATGTATTGATCAAACTAAGTCAATTTTAGATATGTTTGATATACTCACTCATTATTTACATTTGAGATTTTGAGTATGGTTCATTTGACTTGCCTACTCAAAGTCATAACTATTACACTCATCACTTCTTGCTTATTTCAACCAAATAGGAATTCTAAATTATTTTTCACTCTTGATCAATTTGGCTTTAGTAATTGGAACTTTAGGTATTAGTATTACAGAGTTGATATTTGCAGAATACTAGAAAATGTGACTACAGTTTAGGAGAAGTAAAACATATATCAAATTGGGCCTGAGATATAGTAATATTCCATCATCTTTATCATGAAAGTGCGCTCTCCATTTCTTATGCACATGCCATGTTTTGATCATGTTCTTGTTGCATAAGTGGTGGAGAGTTTTAGCGTGATTTTGATATTGAAGTTATAATTTTCTGTGATTTGTTGCTTTATTTTGGCTAGATATTTGCAGCATCCAACTTCTTCTACAGATAGGGTAAGATGTGATTATCACTTTTTCAACACGTACTTCTACAAGAAACTCAAAGAGGCAGTATTGAAGGTATTTCTTCCCATTGGAGTTATTCCAGATCTATTGTTCATTTGCCTGGTTAAAATCTTGATTCAAATTTGTGTCAACATAAGGTTTTGTTAATTTTTATTATTTGATCTGAAACTAGTTTAGGTAGATAGTGAGTTTAACTTTGGTATACAGTGTTGCTAATGTTTCCTGAAGGCAAAAGTAACTATATCATACAAAGACGTAAGCATTGCTTGAAGCTTTTCCTTTTGTAAGGTTTCTGGTAGTCTGTTTGGGACCCACTCATTATGATATAAAAATTCAGGGTGTATACCTTTCCTAGCAGTATAAATTATCAGGTGTAGGGAGATTCTTTTGTTTTTTGTTTTTGGCCATCCAGAACCTAAGCAGAAGGTAATTAGAATTTCGACCTTAATAGTAAAATATCTATCAAAATAAAATGACGCTTTAACATTTTCTTTGATGCAATAATACTTTTATCTTTGAATATGAAACACAAAATAAATTCTTTGATGCAATAATACTTTTATCTGAATGCTAGTTTTGATATTGAATCTTGCATCTTGTGTTAATGCATAACTTACCTTTCCCAATGATTTGTGGCAGAGTAACAAGGAAAGTATATTTGCCAAGTTCAGGAGGTGGTGGAAAGGTGTTAGTATATTTCATAAAGCATATATACTTCTTCCAATACATGAAAAGTAAGTTGTTCGAGTTGATGTTGAAGTTTTGTATAAATGTGATGTCGGAACTTTTTGAGCATATGGAGAGAAATTACTCTAATGTATGAATATTCACTTACTGATTGAAATGGTGCTTTTTTGTTATCTCATGAAAGAAGACGATATTTATACACCACACACACAAAAGAGGTAATGATATATGACTTTCATTACTTGTTTGTGGCTAGTATTAGCAACTATTTGACTATTTTGGTGGAAAACCATGAGTAATTGCCAGAAGTTTCTTTAATTACAGAATGAGGTCTTCCCTCCTCCAACACTCAATCTTTGTATTTTTTCCTTCTTTTACTCTTTACTTAATGGAAATGAGGTTCAGATTTTGATTATGAGAGAGAATTATCCCCAATTCCTTAAATACGGAAATCTGATTTAGGCCGTTGGCAGAGTTATTTGAATATCCTATGCAATGATCATGCATCTTTCAAATAGTTCCTAACGAAAACATTACTTCTTGTACTACTTGTGTATGCATCTTTCATTTAGCTAGTGTAATTTTGTAACATATATTGCTCTCTGTGTCAATTTCTTTTCTCATGTGGCTTTAGTTATTGCAAATTTCTTTACTTCTTTCTGGTTCTTTCTCCCCCCCGCTTCTAATGCAGTCTTCATTGGAGCTTGATTATTATTTGCATCCCAGACAAGGAGGATGAATCAGGACCTATCATACTTCATTTGGACTCCCTTGGACTTCACTTTAGTAAACCAATTTTTGATAGCATTAAAAGGTGAGATATAGCAAGCCTTTGAAAAGTGACAATCTGTGATTATGCTAAGAAAATGTTTCCTGCTTCAATATGCATGTATTGTATCAATAATACAGATTTTCAGCTATTTGGAGTCTTAAATATTGATTGTTCTTGCATTGTGGAAAGTAAACAATAAGTTTCTGAGATGAGAGATTACTCCGACATGTGCTTCTTCTTTCTTTGTTGGATTTTCGCAAAGTATGACGGTAGGGGTTTATTGCCAATTATGATAAGTTTATAACTGCTAGTGGCTTGACAATGAGAATGAAAAATTATTCATTTTTTATTGTCTCTTCTTGCTTCCGTTGCGCCCTTTGACAAGGAGATTACTTGCCATCTTGATCGTTTATTTGGCAATTCTAATATGTTATTTCCTATGAAGCATGGGTACTTCTATAAACATGCCGTACCTGTACTAGGAACTTACTAGGTACTAGTACTTCTACATACATCCCGGTACCTGAAACACATACCCAAATTGTCTTCTTAATTTTTTCCGTCTTCCAGAGGTATCTAGTATATACCCAAGTCATATCTCAACTAAAGTAGTATTTTCTTCTGTACAAAGGTGAAGTTAGTTTCGTTAAACTTTTTTTTTTATGCTTCGCATGATTTTAAAATTAAGCTTTTGTTTGTAAGTTATTTAATATAATGACATTTAATTTTGGTTTACATCTTACTTTTGGTATTAAATGTGAATTTTAGGTTGGATTATTTCGTTCTGTAGTACACTAGTACATGAAATTCGTAATGATTTTATTATCATTTAATTCTTCTTATCTGTATGACATCTATTAAGTTTGTTCTGTTTTATAACCTGTTCCTGTGGAATTTTCATTTAATGGGTTTTTAACATGAAGCTTGTTTAAAGTTGAGAAATAAGTGAACTGTTCTCTGCAGCTTTTTGAAAGAAGAGTGGAAGTATTTGGATCAGGGCGAGTATCCTTCAGACCTTCCTATTGCGGACAGAATATGGAAAAATCTCCCTCGTAGAATCGAGGAAAAAAAAATTGTGGTAAATATCTTTCTTGAGTGCCTTTAATTTGGTGTTAGTTTATGTTTTTTTTCTTTTTTGAAGTTCCCTTCTCTAAACAAATATGCCAGGTAGATATTACTCTTTAACTTCAGACCTATTGTAGCTAATACCTCGAAAGCAGTTGTGAGTAGTGTCTTCAGCTCTTAGTAGGAGGAAACTCCTAGTTGGGTGATGTTTCTTGCTAAAAAACACAATTCCACTCTCTCAAGTAAGAAACTTGTAAAAACCTCAGTTCCGTCAAGGAAAAAAACTCCCTCCCAATTGAGATAGAACCTCTCAAACATACAAATCTAACAAAAACAAAAGAAAATCAAGTTCTGGTTATTCTAGTAGTTTCTATTTACACAATATTTAATTATATATAACAAAGACAAGTTGTAGTTGATATCAATCTCTAATATTTGTCTATATTTTAATACATATTATTACAACTAAGCAGGAAAAACAATTGTTAGAATATATTTATAGATTTAATATTAAAAGATATAGATGTCTTTATATGCACCTTAGAAACTTATATATGCCCTTGCTCTCCGTGCAACTAAGCTTTGAGTTCAACTATCTTGGTTTAGTTCTAGTAGTAATTTGGGCTACCATGGTGTGGATGTCATGGTTCGACCCCATCACATACCATAAAAAAATATATTGAAAGACCTTGCTGAAAGTTATACATGTACTAACAACTAGGAAGCGCACAGGCACAGGCACAGGCACAGGCAGCACGAAGCAATGATTTTAAAGAAATTAGGATACTGACAAGATGGGTATATGACAAAATATTATGGCCTTGTTTGGCTTGATTTTTAGAGTAATTTTGAAGAAATTTTTTAAAAATTTTGTTTGGTTTAGTGATTTTGGAAAAAAATTTCCAAAATCACTCTCTCTCTCTCTCCTACACATCAATCAATCACTTTTTCTCTCTCCTCTCTCTTTCTCAATCACTTTTTCTCTCATACACATCTACTCAACTACAACAAAATATCAAATCATTCTAAACTCTCATACTTCAAAACAATTTCCAAAATATATAACCAAACAAACCAAACCAAAAAAATTTCTAAACTCTCTCTCCAAAATTTTTTTTGAAAATTTATCTCCCAAAACCAAACCAAACCAAACCAAACCAAACACACCCTATATTTTTATTTGTTAATTTTTATCTACAAACAATCAAAAAAATGAAAAACTAACATTAAAGAATACTATAATTTAAACATCATTTAACATATAAGGTACTATTTCATCAATGGTTAATTATTACAATACAAATGTCAAAAAGTATTCAAGTTCAATACTTAAAAAGCATCCATACCTTCTTGTGGTTTGTGCCCCACACTTCACCCCTTGCATTTAGAAATAGGATACTCTTCATGTAGTTTTGGACTAAGGGTGGAATTATTATTATTATTATTATTTTCAATTTTCAACTACTTGTTTCTAAATACTCTACTTTGATCATTAAATCACCATCCCAAATGTGTCCTGTGTCGTGTCTGCCGGAGGACATATTTAGCCTTTTCCCCAAAGTTATCTTCGCTTAAGTATCACTTTCAACCTCCAACATTGTAGTAAAGTACTACGAATTAGCCAAAGAAAACTTTTCTTCCTCGTCCTTTTATTAATGGCAGTATTTTTCTTTTTCGGGCACATGGTGTCAAGAATTTGTCACATTTCCAGTGAGTTTTTTATTCTAACTTGTACCTTTTCTGCCTTACTCTATTCATTCTCTCACCAGGTTCCACAACAGAGAAATGACTATGACTGTGGTCTGTTTGTTCTTTTCTTTATGGAACGTTTCATTGATGAGGCTCCTCAAAGGCTAAAAAGGAAAGATTTAGCAATGGTAAGAGTATTTTCATTCCTTCTTTTATTGAAATTTTTTGTTGACTCCTTAAGGCTATGTCTGGATCTAGGATTGAGTTGAGTAGAGGTAAAAGGAAAACGAAAGGTAAATGCAACAAAAATTTAGATTCTATTTCATTCACCGTTCCCTTCACATTTTCTTTCCCTCTGCAAATCATTGATCCAAACACTACCTAAGTGTTTCAACTTCATACTTACACATCAATATTTACCTTGTTTAATACATTATCATTCTCAGTTTGGTAAGAAGTGGTTCAAACCCGAAGAAGCCTCTAATTTGAGACACAAAATCCGGAGATTACTTGTGGAGGAATTTCGGAATGCAACAAAGGATAAATTTATTTTGGATCATGAGCCTGAGCCGTTGTCTTCAGTGAGTCCCTGAGGAGAAAGGATCAAGCACCCAATCGATTGTTGATTTAGGTTGGTCCATATGCTTTCCTGGTTCTCCAAAATTTGGAGTTCAGTCTTCCATTTGCTGTATAGCTCTTGTAGTTGCTGCGAATATGTTGTGCCACTTTCACTGATTCAAGGAAATTAATTGTGAATTTGATGTGCAAAAAATTTTGGATTTACTTTCAAATTGGTCAGTCCAAATGCCAATTTGTCTGGTATGTGGATTCACATTGTAGAAGTCAATCATCTCATAACAATAGTTTTAGAGGCACTTGAAAAAAAATGCTTTGTATAGGAGGAAAACAAACTGTTGCTGATAATTGGTTCTGCACATGCCTTACCTCACTTTCTTTGTAGTATTGTTTTCTGTGAGGAAAGGAAACAATGTCAAAGCTTCTATTAGGTTATGTTGTTTGGATGTTGGAGTTGTGCAAGGGTTAAAAAAAAAGAAGAAAAGAAAAAAAGAAAAGGATTTGTAGATGAAATAAGGAAGGGTGGTTGAAGTAAAAGAAAAGGACTAGGCTAATCATTCTAGTAGTAAAAACTTATTTTTTTAGATAAATCGTTTCAATTTGTTTTCTTTTTACAAATACTTTCAACAATTCAAGATCCGACATAGCTGATATCAGCTTTTGAATTTTCTCTTTTCAAAAGTAGAAGATTAAAAAAAATAATAAATAAATAAATAAAGGAACAGGGAACATGAGGGTATTTTATCCTCGAGTAAACAGGGTTATTATTGTTTTTTAAACTGGCAGGGCAATAAACGAGTTGAACAAGTGCATAGTAGTATGATGTTGAAACTTGACTTGAAAACTAATAGGTTCTCAAATGTGTTTAAGCTTGATTTGGCTATCTTTTGAGCCCATCAAAAATAAACTTTTAACTAAGTTGATTTCAATTAGCTTGATTTTATAATATTTATAATTAAGTTGAGTCAAGTAATAAGTCGTTTAAATTTAAAATTTTTACGTGAGTATTAAAATATGTTTAAATTTTCAAACAAGTTAAATACAAGTTAAACTCGAACAGCTCAATTCATTTTACTTTAACACTTGGTGATCCTAAGTTTCCCTCCGCCCAAAAACAAATGGAGAGAGAGAGAGAGAGAGAGAGAGAGAGAGAGAGAGAGAGAGAGAGAGAGACCATGTACCGGGTCATCTAACCTTGTTCAATGACTGGGCAGTGTTAAGCATGATAGGTTTATTCATTGTATGCTATGGCCCCAGGGAAACCCGGGATAAACGGGGCATTTTTCAAATTAAGTCATATTACCTATCTATTTTTTAAATTAGGCTAAAACGTAGTTGTGAATCACGCTTTTAATATTTTTATGCCTATCGGGCGGAAATTTTGTGAAATTGTAAAAGTGTGTTTCCAATCCACGTTTTTATTTTTATTTTTATTTATTTTATTTTATTTATTTATTTATTTTTATTTTTTTTAAAAACGTGATTATAAACCATACTTTTAACTAAAATGTTTTTCTTCTTCTAAAAACGTAATTGTGAACGACATAAAAATGTAAAAACGTGTTTTGAAATCACGTTTTCACCACAAATTGAAACCAGTCAGAGGCTTCAGTCACACACACTCACACTCACTCACTCACTCTCACACACACACACACACACTCTCTCTCTCTCTCTCTCTCTCTCTCTCTCACACACACACCCACACACACTCACATATATAATTTTTATTTTATAAAATTGAGACTAATATTAAATATATATAATAATAATTTATAATAACAAATAATAATCAACTATATAATTTTTATAGTTTTGTAAATATAAATCATTTTTATATAATTTTAAAAATAATTTTTTACAAATTAAATTGAAACAATCATACATACGTATATATATAATCTGTCCAAAAGTTAAAATGATAATTATTTTTTTACCCTTAAATAATATTTATTTTTTATTTTTTATTTCTTAACCAAATTAATTTTTAATTTTTAAAAAAAAATTCTAAAAATTAAACTATACATAGCCTAAAAATCTTTTGATAAGTCATTTTTTATGTTCGTAACTTATTTAATTATTTGTTAATTTTACGACATTTTTACCATCTGAGGCATGTTTGGTAACCATTTTGTGTTTCAGTTTTCAATTTATATTTGCAAAAATTTTAAAAATTATCATAAAAACTTGTTTGATATTTTTTTTAGTTTATAAATGGTTGTCTCAATTTTTAAATTTGAGAAAAAAATATAAATTCAAAAAATGAGTTTACATTTTTTCAAATTAAAAAAAAATGAGTTTACATCTCAATTTGAATTTTTTTTCAAATAAAACTCATTTTTTTAAAAATTTTGAATTTTTGCATTTTTACGTCTCATTTTTTTGAATTTTTAAAAAAATGAGTTTTATTTGAAAAAAATTCAAATTGAGACATAGTGTCTGTTTGGTGCATGCTTATTTCAGCTTTCAGCTTAATTTAAGCTATTTTGATGTGTTTGGTTTAGCTTAACAATGCAGCTTATAGCTTTTTGTAAGTCAGAAATCAGCTTATTCTTTGAGTGGGGCAGGAGATACTTAATTAATAAGTCGGAAATCAGCTTATGTTCATAGTTATAAACTATAAGCTATTAAGGCATAAGTTATAAACACTTTCCCACAGCTCTACCAAACAGGGCCATAAACTCATTTTTTTTTTTAATTTTTAAAAAAATGAGTTTTATTTGAAAAAAATTCAAATTGAGACATAAACTCATTTTTTTTTTAATTTGAAAAAATGTAAACTCATTTTTTGAATTTAGATTTTTTTTCTCAAATTTACAAATTGAGACAACCATTTATAAACTAAAAAAATTATCAAACAAGTTTTTATGATAATTTTTAAAATTTTTGTAAATATAAATTGAAAACTGAAAACAAAATGGTTACCAAACATGCTTCATATGGTAAAAATATCGTAAAATTAACAAATAATTAAATAAGTTACCAACGTAAAAAATGACTTATCAAAAAAAATTTAGACTATGTATGGTTTGATTTTTAGAATTTTTTTAAAAAAATTAAGAATTAATTTGGTTAAGAAATAAAAATAAAAAATAAAAAATAATTATCATTTTAACTTTTAGACAGGTTATATACATACGCATGTATGGTTGTTTCAATTTAATTTGTAAAAAATTATTTCTAAAATTATATAAAAATGATTTATATTTACAAAAATTATAAAAATTATATAGTTAATTATTATTTGCTATTATAAATTATTATATATATTTAATATTAGTCTCAATTTTATAAAATAAAATTTATATATATTAAAAATTATATATGTGAGTGGTTGGTGAGAGAGAGAGAGAGAGAGAGAGAGAGAGAGAGAGAGAGAGAGTGAGGGTGAGTGACTGAAACCTCTGACTGTGGTTTCAATTTGTGGTGAAAACGTAATTTCAAAACACGTTTTTACATTTTGACTAAAAAAGTGGTTCACAATCACATTTTTAGAAAGAAAAAAAAAATCAGTTAAAAACATGGTTCATAACCACATTTTCAAAAAAAAAAAAAATAATAATTAAAAACGTGATTTGTAATCACGCTTTCTTAATTAATCCCGCTTTCTTAATTAAAAGCGTAGTTTGGAAATACGCTTTTACAATTTCACAAAATTTCTGCCCGATAAGCACAAAAACGTTGAAAGCATGGTTCACAACCACGTTTTAGCCTAATTTAGGAATTCCGTCCAAACTAGGCCTAGTTTGAAAAATAGATTGATAATTTGACTTAATTTGAGAAATGCCCCGGATAAACCTATGGGTTAACCAATTCAAACCCAGAAGCGGCAATGTCACCATTGATGAACAGGGAAGCATGAATCATGTTTTTTTTAAGGAGTAATACTA
Organism: Camellia sinensis; assembly: GCF_055761805.1. NCBI lineage: Eukaryota > Viridiplantae > Streptophyta > Magnoliopsida > Ericales > Theaceae > Camellia > Camellia sinensis. The sequence continues at coordinate 168,454,138 of NC_138970.1, forward strand.
CAAATCCACTTTTATAAACCAAAAAATTACCCAGAAAATAATCTCCACCACACCTTACATGAACTCCACACTACATAAATTAATGTCTACCACACAATCACCTACTCAAAAAATTTGATGATTAAGTCTAGATTTCTGAGACTTTCCTTTTTTTTAGAGAAAAACATGAATAATGTTAGGAGGTTCTTTCCACAATATCCAACACCAAACAGCTAATCCTCTGGATTGCTCAATGGGGAAACATAACTATGACTAAATTTCATTCTTTATGGAATCTGTTCCTATTTCTTGGAGTAACTTTTCATTTCCATCAACAAAAAGATGGAGGTAACCATAGGAACATGAAAGATTAAAAAAGTTTCCATCACAATGACAATACTGGTTACCATCTGAATCAAACATGAAAACAAGGTTAAATAACTTGCGGATTGTATTTGTTTCGATACCCATCAACTCATCTTGAATAGCTAGCTAAAGCAACCATATTTCCACCAAACAAGGTGACATGGACTGCGCGCTTATCATCCTCTTAAGAAGCCGGCTCCACGAGTGATACTGTATACCCCGTGAATTATGCCCAAGGACCAATCCAAGAGGTACGATAGGGATCTATCCTGCTTGCCTTGCCACTCACAAACTAATGCACTTGCAAGATGCTTAGTGTAGAATTCACATCCCTAATGAGTCCGTACGTCACACAAGGCCACTATATAATTTGCATGTTCTATATGTTCATAAGCTTGTATCATGAGTTATGCTATTTTTTTTATCAATCAAGAGTATAGGTGACATTCATAGTTAGTATGATCTAGAGAGTACTTGCAAGAAATAAAACTGGACTATCAGAGCTAATGGAGAAAGAGAGCGAGAGGGATTAGGAGAAGTTCTTTACACATCTACTCGTGATCGTGACATTTTTAGTATCTTTACTTACAAATGTACAGAATATGTATATCTTCAAACTAACTGAAGTAACTACATTCGGCGTTTCTTTTTCTCGGGAGTGGCATGTACTTGGGTTTTCATCCCATACATCCTCAGTTGAAAATTCTCAAAAGCATCAGAAACTGCTTCAACCTGTATGATATTATCAATACATCAACTGACAGAATAAAAGGGAGCAAAGCAAATTCATGATTTAAACATAACCCATATTCTTTTTGACAAACCAATTCGGGCTTCTTCGAGTACACCCTCACTATCATATCTTGATAATATGCAGGCAGCAAGTGACTGATGCGCTCATCCTGTATATGGAATTTCTCATTGCTCTCGTAGTCCTGGTAAAAAGAAAAGCAGTTGGAAGTAATTTATAGATTTAAATCATGAATTTTGTAGGTTGAAGTAATCTCCATTGACAGGAACCTTTGTAAAGAGAATTCAATACAGATTTGGGCAGCTAAAAAAGTGTAGTACCTTGAAAAAGTTGATCCTGGAAGAGGAAAACAGATGCACACAAGACTCATTGTTAAATGAAGTTAAAAAATGCAAATTGAATCCAAGAGTTTTGAGTGAATGAATAAATATTTCATCATATTTGTTATCCGATTCCTTCCCACATACCTTTCAACAGGATTTTTCCTTCCACGTGTCAAATCAATTTTAACATTGCTCACAGCAACATCTTCTTCTTTTAGTGTAGCACTGCCAGTTTTCTAGTTGAAAAAAACTTACTGTAAGTGATTCTGTTTCTCTAGGAAAAAATATACAAATTTATTAGAATAAGATTTAAAAGGACCTGAGAACAAATGATATCTTGGGCAGTGACGTTTTTGAAGTGCTCCAGCTTGTCCTTGGGAACAGCAAACTCATTGCAGAACTGCAAGAGGACGATATATTAATATGGTCATGTTGCCTTAACAGTGTATCAAAATAATTAAAGTATGCATATAACAAGCTTTTGAATTACATTAACTCTCATGTTAAGTATTCACGTACCTGGTACAGATCCCTTCTCCGAATCCGCTGGATCAGATCTCTAGACTCCTTGAGCTGTTGGTCGGAAGAAGTTTCAATTCTTTTTATTATCGAGTCATCTAGCTACAATTTTAAGTAAGTGGATTACTACATAATAGCATAAGAAATACAACACAACCCAATGCCATACCAAATTTGAGGTTTTTTTTATTACTAAAAGGTCGTCAAACCTTCCAGTATTCAGCTGGATCCTGAATGCTTGATGCCAGTCCAAAATAATCATTTGTTTTTTGCAGTGCATCTACAAACATGAGTTCTATTGCCTAGAAAAATAAGATGTGTCAGATTCATTGCATTTAATGTTCAAATGTAAACAACGAAGCAGAATTTCAGAGCTACGTAGTATGCACTTGTTGGTTTATATATAATAAGATTTAAGTATGTTTGGTACCTTTACTTTGGCATGCATATAGACTGTTCGATGAAGATCAGCACGAGAGGAGAATAACTTGTGGATGGTAAGATCTGACCATATTATCATTCATATGTAAATAAAATTAGCAAACAATACGATGAATATTGATATAGACGGGCAACAGACATTTGAAAACATACGTTCCTTAGCACGATAACATATTTCATCATCTATAACTCGCATATTTTCCAAAAGCCTGCATGTTACAAAAATAAAACATAGTTTTTAAGATGGTACAAGTTGAAGCAGTAAAAGTTTCACATAGCAATAGTGAAGTAATAAACAAAACCTAATTATGACCTCTGAAAATGGAAACTGCAGCCTAGTCCACAGGCACGAGAGTCGCGAACAATGTAGTCAAATCTGCCAAACAGATGATTTATCAATAAATCTCAAACTTCAAACCTATAATCACACATAAAAACTTGTGCCAAAGGAAGGGAAAAGGGATAAGTGGGTTATACTTGTCTACATCAATCCCATTTCGACCATTTGCAACAATATCATATAAGAAACGCTTCTCTTTTGAACTCTAAAATGGAAGAGGATAAACAACACGAAAATAAGAAGAGGAATTAAAGTTGGGGTAAAAGCATAAGAACGAGTTCAGAGGTGAAATGAAATATTTTACAGTAACAAACACCAGAAAATCCTTGAACTGTCTTCACTCACTTTTGAAGGAGCATTTTCAGAGCTAGCAATTATCATTTCCTGTTGAAAATCACACATATATCTTAGCATAGAAGAAAAAATATAAATAAATAAATAGAGGAAAAAGTCTCAAATAGTCTCTAAAAATTTGTCTAATAATTATGCTACTAATAAACTTACATATTATTTTTATTTATGCTCAAAACTAATCAATGCAAGATTTTTCAGAAGCCAAGTAGAACTCAAAGGCCAAAAAGCTGCAAAGATGTCAATGGTGAGATACATGTGAAATCATTCAGTACATCCAGTCTCAGCAAAGGGATGTTGAACACAAGAGTAAGTTATTGAAGGTCCATGTAGAACTATGTGCTCCTAACACTCATGTCCCTTTTACCACTTGGAATGTTGAAACTTAGCATCTTTTCATCAAGTGTTAAGAAATAAGTGGCAGGAAATTTGTCACGAAAAACTTGATTACTAAAGGAACAGGAAAACATAGAAAGGATGAGGATTTAATATAACAATATAACCTTCACTTTCTTAAGACTTTCAGGATCAATGTCAATGTTGTGCACATCAACAATGTGGTCTATCATCTTCAGAGACATTTCCTCATGAGACCTACAAAAGGTTCTATCAAATTAATAACCAAAATCAAGAATTGAAATCATCCCCTAATAAGCAATTTAACAATCTATTTCACAAGAAAGCATTGAAATCATTCCCTGATAAGCAATACTATGTATGAGAATATAACTGCTTTATTGAAGTATACTATTTCAAAAGGTCAAAATTGCTGAGATGGTATACAATAGTGTATTTTTTGTAACAAACAGTTACCAATAAACTTGCCTTGCCTATAAAAGTGTTTACAAATCAATCATGTCCATCCAAAAATCGAAATGCTATCTCATTTCTACATGGTTTTGCTCCCAAAAAATTGGAAGGCCCCATGACCCCCATTATAACCCCCTGTATGCCCAGCCCATATGACAAATCAGTTGAGTGCAAGGAGCAAAGAGCAGAGGAGCTTCCCCTGTACCAAACTGGAAATAAGAGAAGTCACATCTGGATTCTTAAGTACGTGGAAAGGAGGGAGGCACAAAAACTAAGAAGCATGGACACTTCTAAGAAGGTGACGTATCCGTTTCAGACACTGATACTCTTAGGACACTTGTCCGATACTCTTCAAAACGTGTCCTATTTTTTAAATTTTTTTAAAGACTCGGATACTCTTTGGACACTTGGAGGACACACTTGTCTATTGCTTAAACACACGTGTCTATCAATTAGACACATGTGAAACTAATTATAAGTTTGAACAAAACAACTTAAGATACAATAATAAAGCAAAAATCATATAAATTTATAGGAATTAGTATCATATTATATTTTTTTATTATCTTTGAATGATATATTCATATATATAACATATAATAAATATATAAAATTATATATTTCAGGCGTGTGCCCCATGTGTCGTATCTTGCATTTTTTAAAAATTAGCGTGTCGACGTGTCCGTGTCGTATCCGTGTCCATGTCTATGCTTCTTAGCACAAAAAGAAAGTTGGTTTTTAAAAGGGAACAACCAGCTCCAGGCTCTGTTTAGATTTTGGAGTAAACATTCCCAACTCAACAAAATGATGTTTAATGAAACAATCAAATCACTCATTGCTCCATCAGTATAACAGGAACACGTCTAGTACCATATCACAAATAAAATTCATTTAAGCATATGCTAGCACCCTGAATCGATTGGACCAACCATGTAATGGTCTTATAGTTAATACATACAGAACGCATTCAAGAAGGGTATACACTCTGCTCCAGTAAAAGGATGAATGACTATGGAATTGGGCAAACAAGAAAGAACCATGTATGACAAGAAACATTCCTTCCAGGTTTCATGTAATAACTAAAACGACAACATATAATAAGCAAACATGCTATGAGAATACGAAAGCCTATTTTCCTTTCAAAGGGAATGATTGTACTGAAATCAGTGATTTAGCTATTTAAACAATATTACATAAATGTGTAGCAATTCCACAAATCCTATCATTATATCATAAAACCAAGGGTTCCAGTAAACTTAATGGCATTGTTAAAGATGTTCAAGAATGTTGAAAACTCTATACTTCGCTATTCATATATCTATATATGACAACCTTTTAAGCAATATTAACAAATCCATTACTAAAGCATGTGAGAATCACCATTTGGAGCCATTGAGAACCTTGGGAACAACCGCATGCTCAAACAAGTGGCTGAATGGCCCGTGACCCACATCATGCAGTAATCCTAGATAGAGAAACAACAAAAACATTATTAAATAGGTTGTCAAGAGAAAGTGATTTACAGTAACTACATTTAGTACCAGCAAGTTTTACTGTCTGTATATCAAAATCATCGATGCCAAGCTCCATGCCCTGCAAGGATGGTATTGTGTATAGACATAATGTTTTCAGTAATAGGATCCAGAATAAGAATGATTAGAATCATCAGATAAGAAGGACAGTTTCCTACTTGGTAGCTTTTGATTTTATGAATTGCGTCACCAGCCAGACTATATACCCCAAGTGAATGCTCAAACCGAGAATGTACAGCCCCAGGATAAACCATGTATGTTACACCTGAAGTGTTAGTAAAATATAACTTAGTAACAACTTTAAGCCTCTCAGCCTTGCAGTAGAAAGCAATAATTATATAGATAAAGTTGGGAAAATGGCTGTGTAAGGGACACCAATAACTTACTGGAAAATTTATTGTAGCTAATATGATTAAGTTTTTTATGAATACTAGAAAAGGCATTCTTTCACTTGACCACAAAACATGTTATCAATTTCAGTAGTTTACAACAAGCACAGGATCAGCTCAATTTAATAGTGACAAACATAAATAAGAATTGAGCAGTTAAACAGGTGTCACGAGTAGCTTCTGTAGGCTGTACTCTTCATTTGATTTAATAATTAAATTTATCATCATGCTGTTTATTGATTAAATTTGGCACTCCAATGACAACTTTCATTATAGAGATCAATGATCAAATAGACAAGCTATGCTACAACTTTTATATTACACATAAAAGTTGAGGTAAAGACAACCAAGATCACAGTACCGCACCAAACAGAAATTTGAAGGGATACAAAGGAGATGCATGTTTTGTACTCCAACCTTTACTGAACTTGCACAGATAAATGAGGCTGCATTCCTCTCAATTACACACAGCAACTTTCTTTCATAATTTAGATTGCAAACATTTTGGTTGGAACATCCCAAAATGTTTCCTTCTTGAAACATCTATCATCCAAAAGTTTAAATTTAAAATCCTAAGGTTGAATGGGGTGACACTGACAAGTGTGTATGCCACATGTTCTATGTGCCTGTTGGTGCTTTAATTGAAGTTCTTATGTCTGATGTCTGGCTGATATTTCATTTTCAATGTTCTAGTCAAATTAAACCGATGAAGTCAATAATAAATTTTGTTAGATACAATCATAACTATGTTTCCTTATTCAATTGTGCCATAGAATTGAGTAATGAAGACAAAAGAGAGAAGAAATCTATACAAGTGAAGTGACAAAGCATGACTCGTTTATATTTAAATTTTGCTATGTGGACTGAAAAATATATGTCTTTGAAGTCCAATCTATTTATCTACCCAAAGTAGAAAGGGATAAACTCTCTGAGATTTATTTAGAGAATTTCTATTCTGATATGTATAAATCAGAATGAAGTTGTTAAAATGTTGAAAAAGTTAAAGATGCAGCACATTTTTCAAGAATCACAAAAGGGAAAAACCTACACAAGTCATGAACTTATTTTCTTATTTATGAACTTCTCAAAAAAAAAAAGCCTCACCGAGTTGCTTTAGATCACGAAGTCTGCAATATGTGGAAAATTATCACAGCATTAGTCAATGAAGCAACTATAGAGAATAAAAGTCAAATGAGCACTCTACAGAAAAGGAGACAAAAGAAAAAAAGAAAAAGAAATTTACATTGTCAAAATCAGACTTACCTCTGAAACTGCTCAGTATCGATGAACTTCAAAGTGAGCTGCAATCCAGAGATAGTAATTTTGAGTTTTTATTTAATTATAATTATCTGAATAGCCTAACAGGAGTTTAGATGGATCAATAACGAATATAAATTAGACATGTATCAGTCTATTAAAAAATTGAGAAAATATAAATAAATAAAAAAGAAAAAAAAAATTAGCTTAAAATAAAGAAAGAAATTTGCAAAAAAAGAAAAGAAAAACAGAGACGACAAGAAGAAATTAGGCTACCAAACCAAAAACAGTATTCTCATGGCCAAAAAGAAGAGCTATATACAAAAATTCAAAGCTCATGCATACAGAGCTCCACGTAAAACATCTCTAACAGACCAGCCTTCAAAAAATCAAGGATGTCAAGTTTAAATCAATACTTCTTTATCATTTCCATCTCCTCTTCTTAGTTTTTTAAAATTTTAGATTAAATATAGAAAACACATTTAAAACCTCCATTCGACTCTGAATTTCTTAATTTGAATCCCTTTCAATTAGCTCCGAAAGCAACAATAAAGAAATAAAATATCGATTCAGTTTCAAATTTCGTACATATGAACACATAAACACGTGTATACATATATGCATACATGTGATATGTGAGTTGTACATGATATCACTCAGAATCAATCGGAAGTACAAAATTCTATCAACTCCAGCAAAATACAGAGTCTGGAGCATCAAATAGTTCTACAACTCCGTGTGATTCACAAAATCAAAAATAGAAACAGTTCGGACAATGAAAACACAAACACTAATTTGAAAAATAATAAAAACGAAATGCAAAAAAAAAAAAAAAAGAAAAGAAGAAACATAAGAATTTGAAGACGTTACTGGATCGAGATAGATGTTTCCGTGGACGTTATCGTAAACGTTCTTCGAGAATCGGCGATCCTCCATTGATGCCGCGTAGCTGAAGCTCGGAAGGTCGTTGTTGTTTGAAGCTCCCATTGTGCGAGAGAGAGAGCGAGTTAGGGTTTTGAACTGATTGAAAACAGAGAGAGAGAGAGAGAGAGAGAGATGACAGGTAACTTGAGTGTGGGAGAGAGGAAACAGTAATATTCCCTACAGGAATGCTGGAATGGGGGGGCGAGGGAGAGAAGTGACAGGTAAGCTAAATTTCAGATGGAGTACAATAATGGGCACAGAAAAAAAATAAAAATAAGATATTTTGTACTATCTATTTTAATTTTTTTTTTTAATTTATAGTATAACTTTTTTTAAAAAAATTACTTATTTTTAAAATACTTTTTACAATAAAATTAATATTGAATAATATTTCAAAAATATTTATTTATTTTGTTATGTAAATTGATGTGACACTTGTTACATCAATAAATTATGAAAAAATTACAAATTAGTTATATTATATTAAATGAATCAAAAAAAGTTATATTATCTTAAAGTAATTATATATTTAAAAAAAATCATGATTTTAATAATTAAAGTATACTAAGTTCACTGTGAACTTGTAATTATTTCTTAAGCTTAGAGTTATTTTAGGAAGATAGTTAAAAGTTAATTTTTTGATTTTTTTTAATTTTTTTTAAAATCATGTAAAAATGTGAGAGAAGATATGACTTAAAATAAATTAAAAATTAATTTTTGAATTTTAATTAGCTTTGCAAAAAAGGAATTAATATTGATTTGTTGTTTCGTCCTAAATTATCTCATTTTACATTCTAAAACTTTATAACTACATATCACATTAGCCAATAAAAAATATTTTTTAAAAAATATTTAAGGTAAATTACACTCAATTTTTTTTTTAAATTTGACAAAAATACAATTAGTCTTATAAATTTAATATAATTATATTAAATTCTCTTTTGCTAAGATCAAAATCATCCAAATTAATGTAGATGGTCAATAAATATATAAATAAAAACAAATATATATTTTAGTATAAAAGATATAATAATATTATTTTTTTTAATCATATTACTCACGAATTATTAGTAAAAATAATGTAAGTATTACTATATATAAATTAACATTTCTAAAAAAATTGGATTTTATGTTAAAAATATAAAATTAATTAAGATAAATTACAAATACACCCTTGAGATTTGATTAAAATACGAATCGCCTCCTGTAATTTTGAAAATTACATTTCACCTCTGATGTTTTTAATTTCATAACAAATCGTCTCTTTTATTAAAAAATCATCAAGTCAATTAACAATTTTAAAAATGTGAAAAATATGTTTTAATTAATGATTTAAATAATTTTATTATTGTATAGGAGATCAATTATGAATTTTATTTTTTATTTAATTCTGTTAAATTAAAAATTCTAATAAGGGGTATTTATAATTTTTCAAACCATAAAAATAATCTGTATTTTAAGTAAATCTTAAGGAATATATTTATAATTTACCAATTAATTGTATTTTTAAAGATGCACGTGTAATTTCTCCAAATATTTGGAGCATGAGTAAGCATTACATTCACGGTATGACATGTCATGAGTTGCTTTTGACAACACTTGCGTGTCAATGCATAGTTTTGAATCGGTGGAATATCTAACAAAGCAATAATATTATATATGCGATACATTTACAATTATTGATATATTGAATCTTATGTTAGTTTCATTAATATTAAAAAATTATGAATGTATCACTTAAAACAATGTATATTGAATTTGATATTATTATCTAATTGTATGGTATATATATATATATATATATATGAATGAATAATAAATATAGAGTTAATTATCTAAAAGTTTTATTTACAAATATTATGGTAGCTAAGTTCAGGTCTTATCTAAGATTTTTTGAACCAATAAGTCCTATTTAATAAAATAGGTAATATTATCAGTTTTTTTCTAATTTTTAAAATTAAGAACATTATCAATTTTGTATAATAATGTTCTAGATAATTGTTTCAGTAACTGATAAAAAAAATAAAGTATGAGATTAAACGTTTTTGTCTTTCTACTTATTGATTTGATTTAACTATCCAATAAAACATATAACATTATCAATTTTTTTCAGTTTTAAAACTGAGAACATTATTAATTTTTTCATTTTTAAAGTAATTTTTTTCCCCCCAGTTTTGCATATCAATGTTCCATCATCTTGTCCTTCTAATTTATTTATTTTTTGCACATAATTTTTTAATTTTTTTTAATTTTAAAGTTTTAAAAATCAAAATAAATGTCAAATTATCATGTTTCTTTATAGATAATCATAAATGATGAACAATTATTATTTGGAGGGTAATTTTGACTATTCAAAATTTAATGGGACTTGAAAGTTTAAAAAATCTTAGTTAAGACTTAACGAAGTTAAGTTCATAAATTAAAATTTGTGTGTAAATATCCCATAAATATAATGGTAATGGTATTATGTAATGGTACCGTTAATTAATAAAAAAGATCTAATATTATGGCATCAATTTATATGATTGAATTAGTAAAAATAAAAATAATTATCTAATTTTATTTAGATTTTTTTATCAAGTAAAATTGTGTCATAAATTGTGTCCAAGAGAAGAAGTCATCATCACATCAATGGGTAGAATTACATCCTACAACTCTTTTAGAGCTTCTATTTTAGATCTTTTAAACATTTTTGTTATGTAATTTAAGATTCTTATATAATAAAAATCACAATCAATATTATAAAAAAAATGTCATGTACCTTTTTATTATTTAGAAAGAAAAAAAACAAAATAAAACAAAACAAAACCGGCGTGTACAGAACGAAACCAAATTGGGAATAGGGAATTAAACCTTTTAGTTTAGGATATACCCCGTATGTTGTACTAGTTTCTCAATTTGGTCTTTAATTTTTTATTTATTTTTTAATTTTTAGTGTAACCCATCACATGTCAAGATTAGATTAAGTGTGACAATAAAACACCCCATAGGCCTAAAAATATCGCGTTGGCTGTGAAGTGTGACAATAAAATATATTATTATATTTAAATTTAAGTTTAAATTAGAGATGTAGATTAATTGTATTAATATATTACATGTCAATGGTTAATGCGATATTTTTTTGTCTAATTTTGAAAAAATAAATAATTGAGAGTAAATCGAAAACGTGAAGGCCAAATTAAAAAAATTAATTTAAAAGTCAAACTGAGGAGCAATTTGGAAACTTGGTAAAAAGTTAGCGTTTTGACTTTTTATCAAGTTCTTACAAAAAAAAATCACAGTTTTTATGCCAAAAAAACCGTGAAAAAAGCCAAAAAATTAGTTTTTTACTAATTTTTCAAAACACTCTTGAAAGTGATAAAACGTAAAAGAAGCAAAGTTTAAGGTAGTGTTTTGTAAAATTTTAGAATTATGATTTGAGAATAAAGTTGTATTTTGAATTTGTGAGTTTTGGAATTATGATTTGAAAAAAGAAATTTTGTTTGGTTATGAGTTTTGAAAAGAGTTTTGAATTGAGTTTTGACTTTTTGATGTGACATATAAAATAAGAAAAAGTTGTTTGGTTATGAATTTTGAAAATTAATTCAAAAACTTATAACTCATAACCAAACACAAAACTCAAAACTCTAATGAAAATTTTATTAAAAACTTATAATCAAACTCTTTTTAAAATTCAATTCAAAAAAATAATTTGTCATTTTGGTCTAAAAAAATAATTTTTATATTTAAAAAAATCAAAAGCAAATATAATTTTTTTTCCAAATAATAGGTGGTGATTGGCGATTGACGATTGCAAGAAAAAAAAAATACACTGTTTTGGTCAACTGACCAGATGTATGAGAGGATGACCAAGTAGATTCAAAATTCAAAAACTCTTCTTCTTTTTAGAATGGAGAAGATAAAAGAGAGAGAGTATGTACCAATCTGTCAAATATAAAAGAAAAGGGCCGTGCTACATCCCCCTAATTTGGGGAGCCCTAATCCCCCGAAAATTGAGACCAAGGCAAAAAAATAAAATAAAATAAAATAAAATTCCCCAAAACGACGTCGTTTTGGGGATTAGGGGGATTAGGAGAGGCTTTTTTAGGACTCCAAATTATTTCCCAAAAGAAAAATATATTTTAAAATGTGTGATAGAATCATATTTTCAAAACTCTATCCAAATAATGCATGCAAACGGAAGGCTGAAATTGTGACTCTAAAATAAAATTTAGCTTGTTGGTCGATTCTTGAGTTTCTATATGGGTTAGACCATCTCCAACGGTTCAGCAAACCTGATATCAAATTCAAAATTTGATGAAAAAGTCACTTTTTTAAGCTCCAACGGTTTCACCAAATCGATATCAAATCCAGAATTCAGCAAATCTTTTATCAAAATGAGAACAGGCGAAGCATTTTACCAAATCACTGTTACTAATCGTTGGGAGAGACCAGCCGGTCAACCAACCGGTTGCCCGGCCGGTTGACCAACCGGTCGACCGCCTAAAGGTTCAAACGGTTCGAAGAAAAATGTTCAAACAGTAAAAAAAAAAAAAAAAAAAAATTTTTTGCCTAACCGGTTGACCAGCCGGTCGACCATTAAAAGGTTCAAAAAGTTCAAAAAAAAAAATCAAAAAAAAAAAAAAAAATTCGCTTAACCGGTCGACCACCCGGTTGTCCCCGGCACAAATTTAATGAAAGTACACCGTTAAAGCGAGTGGTATCAAATTTAGTAAAAAATCTAATTCACCATTGGAGATGCTCTTACGAAAATGAAAAGATCTCCATAACTTGCATTACCTTGCAGATAATAAAAAATATATAATGTTACAATAATTTTCATCATGTGGTATGTATATAGATCAGTTACGACTCATAGTGGTCAAGTATCAAATAAAAGATAATGAAATCCCTTTTATGATTTATTTGTCTGACTTTCAAACTATAGTGTACTAGAGATTTATTAGGGGTAAATAATAACAGAAATTGATATATTTGTTTTTGATTTTCTATTTTTTATATATGCTTAGTACTGGATCTTTTTTTAATTCTAAAAGCATAAAATTCTGATTTTTTAAAACTATTATAGTGAAAATATTTCTTTGATATTTTTACTCAGGTCGCTCTCCTTGTATTATAAAATTCACTCTCTTATTTGGCAAAACTATGTTTGTTTTTGTGGAGAAGTGGTTTGGAAATACTCTTCGGATCCTGGGAGATGCTAGTGATCCTCAGCTAGTCACCTGAAAAGATACAAACACTCCGGTCGGGGGTGCCGGAATTAGCACTCCGACGGACAAGTTAGTTCAGACACTCAGGATAGCTTATTTACTAAGTTTTGTGAAGTGATTCTTACATACCTTTCTAAATCTGTGGTTCTTGTATTTATACTTGCTTTTTGGGCCTCGGGGCCTGAGCCTACTTTTATCCCATTTCCCTTTTATTCATTCGGAGCCACTGACCTTCGTCTATTCGGCTTTCCTAACGTATTCGGCGTCCTAGTCACGCAACATGAAACCGAACAGTATCTAATTTCTGGGGTACGTATCTTTTGACTATTCTACCTATTCGGCTCCCACAATTGCCCCCCAAGCACTTCACCGACGACAGTTGGCTGGAGTGCTTGGTTTTGAATTTCGAAAAGTCGGAGCCAAAATTCGGCAGTTGGCCTCATCCTCATGCGGATATCTAAGCGCACCCCTTTCGGTTGTCGTGTCGACCTCCCGCCCCCTCGTACGTGTCTATTTATTGCGATTTAAAATTTGGACGTCCTTTCAAGTATGTATTTTATGACGCTCATCGCTGGATTGCCTTTTGAATCGTTCCTGAAACTCTCTTCTCCGATATCCCCTTCGTCCTTTGTAAGTTCTGTCCTCCCTTGCTTCGAAAACTCTTTCTGGTTTATTCCTTCCTTGGCATATTCTCATAAACTGTAGGGTATGGCGAAACATTTAAAAGACCTCCTTTCGTCAGATCGAATTGCTAGCTTTAAACGCCATTTCTCCCTTCCCAACCTAATGTGAATTTCTTTAGAATCATAATAGGGATTATAGCGCTCAACCGTCGTCTAAGAATTAACCTTGGCATTCCAGCCATCCGGCATTGTTATGCCTTGGCTAAGTCTTCTGGTCGGCACGGGCGTTTCTTCCTTAGGGCCAAGGATATCGACCATCAGCTGATTACTATGCTTTCCAGTTCTGGAAAACGAGTTGATGATGTTATGGTCGTTGTCCAGAGTAACTGGGAATTTGGCGAAGGGGAGGATCACGTCGACCCTATTCCTAGACGGAGGGGCGAGCCAGGTGGCTGATTGCCTTCTCGCTTTTATTATTTGTTCGTTTTTGTTGTAAAGCTTCTTCTTTAAAATGTTACGGCTTGGCTTGTGCAAGGAGCAATTTGAAGAAAGTTCTGTCTTCAACTGACGGCGCCGTTCTTTCGGATATCAAAGTCGCGCTCAATATTTCGGTCGTCGAAGTCTTCAGAAACAAGGCAGGGTGGCCCACATTCTGCTTCGTTATGAGCCGACATATACGACCTTCTCGGCGGCGGAAAATATCCTGGTTCCGGAGGGTGAAGATTCTCTCATCGCTCTTATTTTGTCCGACTTCAAAAACTTGAGGCAGGTTGGTTTTAGAGGGTCCGATTCGGAGCGGGATGTAGCCAATGTTACCGAATTAGATCAGTCCGAAACCGAGTCTGACGCGGTATTGAATTCGGCCGATCCCCCATCCACGTCGGGCCGAGGGGATCTTTCACTTGGCGACGTTTTTCACGGCTTAGAGGATATTCCCGCCACAGACCTCAAAGACATGGCCGGGTTAAGCCTGACAAAACTTGCCAGGAAGACAATGCGGAAAGGTTGGCCGCGCGGCGAAGAGCGGAGGCCCTTCCATCTGAAGTACCACCCACCACTGAATCTCAATTCTCCCTACCTGTTAGCGAATCAGAGTTCTTGCGCGTTGAGGTGGAGACGGCAAAAAATTGAGATACCAAATCTACATTGATCGTGCAGGCCGGCCAAGAAGTTGAGGCAGAGAAACGCCCTGCCGGGTTTGAGGTCGGCTCAGAAGAACACGGCGGCAAACGTCCTCAATTAGAGGGATCGAACGTGATCGTTCCTTTTGTCATTCAGCCGATAATAAAAAACATGCCGGTTTCTTCTGACGCTTCGGCACTTAAAGATCCAGAAGTTGCATTCAGTTTGGCTACGTCCGTGTTGTTGCCGTCTGACAAGGAGGCTTTCCGGGTGGAAACAGATCTAAATGCGACAGCACTAGCCGCCCAATCGGCACTTTTGGTACATATTCGAACTTAGCTTCATTTAATCCAAATACTGTTGAAGTTATGGTTTTGAATTCTTGTTTTGCAGACTGTCGGATGGATAGCCGATATAGGCCGTCGCCATGGCGACGCCGTCAAATAGATTGGTCATTTACGCAAGGAAGTTGAAGGCCAGAGGAGAAGGGTCGAGGTCGAAGCTTTGAGGGTCAACAAGGAAGCCTCAAGGGCCAACGCCGAGATGGAGAGGGCTTGTTGCGCGGATCAATTGAGATCGGATGCCGAGAAGAAGGCAGACGCGAGCGAAGATGCGCTCAAATTGGCCCAGAAGGCGATCTTCAAACTGGAGGTTGAGTTGGCTGAAATGAAGGCGGCGAAGGAAGCAGTCGACTCGGAGTCTTCCAAAGTATTCGAGGTCGGAAAAAATGATGGATTCGCCGAGTACGAGGACCAAGTCCCCAAGTTTGAAAATCGGGGATTCAAATATGGCTGGCACAAAGCCCTTGCTGCTACTAACGCTTCATTGATTATGCCAATACCATATGAGCAAGTGGATGCTGAGCCATTGGAGTCTGATTCCGATAGCTGATCCGGCCGACTGACATAGTTTTTAGGATGTTGAATGTATTTTTACAGTTTTTAATTTAGTATTTTTCATCTGTTGCTACAGTCATAGTTTTTTGCTAGGTATTTTTATGTGAGCTTGAAGCTTTTTGTTTGGTAACTTGAGTATATAAAATTTTATGATTTGTGCTCAACCGGCTAAGGAAAATGTTGATGAATGATATTGCTTTCGGTTATGGTTAGATCGGCTGCTTAGCTTAGGTATTTGGCCGATCAGATTAGTAATCTGCCATTGCCTTAGCTAGAACGCGAGCTTGGGAAGCCGAATGAACGTAACTCGTGGGCTGGCTGAGGCACAGATGGATCGGCGCTTGCGCTTGAAAACATGGCCGACCAAATTAGTAAATCTGCCCTTGCCTTAGCCAGGGCGCGAGCTTGGGAAGCCGAATGGGCAGCACAGATGGGAAGCCGAATGGACGTAACTCGTGGGCTGGCTGAGGCACACATAGATCGGCGCTTGCGCTTGAAAACATGGCTGACCAGATTAGTAAATCTGCCCTTGCCTTAGCCAGGGCGCGAGCTTGGGAAGCCGAATGGGCGTAACTAGTGGGCTGGCTGAGGCACACATGGATCGGCGCTTGCGCTTGAAAACATGGCTGACCAGATTAGTAAATCTGCCCTTGCCTTAGCCAGGGCGCGAGCTTGGGAAGCTGAATGGACAGCACAGATGGATCGGCGCTTGCGCTTGAAAACATGGCCGACCAGATTAGTAAATTTGCCCTTGCCTTAGCCAGGACGCGAGCTTGGGAAGCCGAATGGGCAGCACAGATGGAAAGCCGAATGGGCGTAACTCGTGGGCTGGCTGAGGCACACATGGATCGGCGCTTGCGCTTAAAAACATGGCCGACCAGATTAGTAAATTTGTCATTGCCTTAGCTAGGGCGCGAACTTGGGAAGCCGAATGGGCGTAACTCGTGGGCTGGCTGAGGCACACATGGATCGGTTCTTGCGCTTGAAAACATGGCCGACTAGGTTAGTAAATCTGCCCTTAGCCAGGGCGCGAGCTTGGGAAGCCGAATGGGCAAAACAGGTGGATCGGCGCTTGCGCTTTAAAACATGGCTGACCAGATTAGTAAATCTGCCCTTGCCTTAGCCAAGGTGCGAGCTGGCCCAGCTTGTGGGCTGGACAATTGTCATTCGACTACTGACGTTTGGGATTACTGACGTTGCCTCGGGAGAGCTGCAAATATTTGAAGGATAAATGGGGTGGATGCATGCCAGAGGCCCTACTTATTTCCGTTCAGGCAACTTGGGACGGACGAAGATTGATTGAATCAGACGCCGCAATGAGTCGTAGTAGCGAGTCTACGCGCACGGAAAGAAGAACGTCCAAGGATCGGGAAACACAGCAGCCCCTTAGTCATCGAAGCAGATCGCCCCGAAAGGATAGGGAACAACGGGAAAATTCTCCGCGCCCGCGATCGAAAATTGAGCCTGATGCGACGTCGCGACCGTTGAGTTTTGCGATTTTTGTGAGGAATAGACCAATGACGGAGGCGGATTCTATCATTAAAGACCCAGATGTGGCAGTCGAGTTCGCTCGACAGATATTCCCGCCGAAAGTCCAACAATCAATGCTCGGACGTCGAGATTTCAAAGTATTTCGAGACGGCATACATGGGGCCGTAAAAGGACTATATACTGCTTACGAAGTCGGCATGCGTCTGCGGGAAGCGCGTCGTGAGAGTGAGAAAAAGGACGAAAGGAACCGTAGTCTGGAGATTCGCGCGGAAAAGGCTGAGCGTGAGCTTCGGGAGCTGAAGAATGTTCAAACGAGCGCGTCGGTGGCGGCCGGTCAATCTAAATTGATTGTTGCGGAGGGAGTGACCAAACGGACCTCGGGTTATGAAAAGGGGTTTTAGGACGGCCTGAAGGTCGGGATAGAGAAGACCAAACAGGACCTCGCCGAGGAGGTCTGTCGATGTAAAAATCGTGGATTCAAGCACGGTTGGATCAAGGCCCTTCAAACTGAGGAAGCTCTCGAAGTCGTGGGCATTGATTCAGCCTCGCCCCTGTATCATCGCCACTACTTTCCTTATTCTGATTTCGACATTGAGAAGAGCGACGATGAGGGTGCCGAATGAATAGACTTCCCGCCAAATATCCACAGAATTTCTTTTATTTTCAACGTTTGTATTTGGTCTTGAAATGTCATGTTTTAATTAATCATATTATTTCAACTTACTGGTAAGTTTTGTGTTGTGTGGCGTAAATGTTTAAACATGCATTGACCGGCTTGAATTAAGAACAATTCAGTGAATATTTATTCGGCCAATGAAGTGGTCCGAATGCATCTCTCAAAAAGGCCAATCCGGATTCAGAGCCTTAATCGGCCCTAAGGTGTCGTACACCAAAAAGGGCTCCGAATCCGGAGGCTTTATTTTGGCCAATTGTGATATCCACGAAGGGCGCTCCGAATTCAGAGTCTTAATCGGCACTAAGGTGTCATGCACCAAAAGGGGCTCCGAATCTGGAGACTTAGTGTGGCCAATCGTGATATCTACGAAAGGCGCTCTGAATCCGGAGGCTTAATCGGCCCTGAGGTGATATGCACCAAAGGGGGCTCCGAATCTGGAGACTTAATCGGCCCTAAAGTGACATGCACAAAAGGGGGCTCCGAATTCGGAGGCTTTATTTTGGCCAATCGTGATATCCACGAAGGGCGCTCCAATTTCGGAGTCTTAATTGGCACTAAGGTGTCGTGCACCAAAAGGGGCTCCGAATCCGGAGACTTAGTGTGGCCAATCATGATATCTACGAAGGGCGCTCCGAATCTAGAGGCTTAATCGGCCCTAAGGTGACATGCACCAAAGGGGGCTCCGAATTCGGAGGCTTTATCGGCCCTGATGTGACATGCACCAAAGGGGGCTCCGAATCCGGAGACTTTATTTTGGCCAATCGTGCTATCTACGAAGGGCGCTCCGAATCTGGAGACTTAATCGGCCCTGAGGTGACCTGCACCAAAGGGGGATCCGAATTCGGAGGCTTTATTTTGGCCAATCGTGATATCCACGAAGGGCGCTCCGATTTTGGAGTCTTAATCGGCACTAAGGTGTCGTGCACCAAAAGGGGCTCCGAATCCGAAGACTTATTTTGGCCAATCGTGATATCTACGAAGGGCGCTCCGAATCTGGAGGCTTAATCGACCTTGAGGTGACATGCACCGAAGGGGGCTCCGAATCCGGAGACTTAATTGGCCCTAAGATGACATGCACCAAAGGGGGCTCCGAATTCGGAGGCTTTATTTTGGCCAATCGTGATATCCACGAAGGGCGCTTCGATTTCGGAGTCTTAATCGGTACTAAGGTGTCGTGCACCAAAAAGGGCTCTGAATCCGGAGACTTAGTGTGGCCAATCGTGATATCTACGAAGGGCGCTCCGAATCCGGAGGCTTAATCGGCCCTGTGGTGTCGTGCACCAAAAGGGACTCCGAATCCGGAGACTTAGTGTGGCCAATCGTGATATCTACGAAAGGCGCTCCGAATCCGGAGGCTTAATCGGTCCTGAGGTGACATGCACCAAAGGGGGCTCCGAATCTGGAGACTTAATCGGCCCTAAGGTGACATGCACCAAAGGCGGCTCCAAATTCGAAGGCTTTATTTTGGCCAATCGTGATATCCACGAAGGGCGCTCCGATTTCGGAGTCTTAATAGGCACTAAGGTGTCGTGCACCAAAAGGGGCTCCGAATCCGAAGACTTAGTGTGGCCAATCGTGATATCTACGAAGGGCGCTCCGAATCCGGAGGCTTAATCGGCCCTAAGGTGTCGTGCACCAAAAGGGGCTCCGAATCCGGAGACTTAGTATGGCCAATCATGATATCTATGACGGGCGCTCCGAATCCGGAGGCTTAATCGGCCCTGAGGTGACATGCACCAAAGGGGGCTCCGAATCCGGAGACTTAATCGGCCCTAAGGTGCCATGCATCAAAGGGGGCTCCGAATTCGGAGGCTTTATTGGCCCTGAGGTGACATGCACCAACGGGGGCTTTGAATCCGGCAACTTTATTTTGGCCAATCGTGCTATCTAAGAAGGGCGCTCCGAATCCGGAGACTTAATCGGCCCTGAGGTGACCTGCACCAAAGGGGGCTCCGAATTCAGAGGCTTATTTTGGCCTTAGAAGGCTTAATCAGCCTTTAAAGGCTTAGGGGCGAGCTTGAGAAAACGAGAAGTTTTGTATTGCAACGGTGGAATATGTACAAGTATCAAGCCCGCAAATAGGGTCAATGATAGAATTTACGTAAATGTGTTGAATTCCAAGGTCGTAGCAGGCTTCTTCCTGACATGTCTGAGAGCCGATATGCCCCTGTTCCTGCGATGGATTCTATCTGATAGGGGCCGTCCTAGTTTGGACCCAATTTTCCATCGGCCGGTCTTCGGTCAGCTGGAAGTACCTTCTTCAGGACAAGCTCCCCTAGCGTGTATTGGCGCAACTGAACTCGCTGATTATACGATTTGGTGAGCTGCTGCTGATACCGTGCTATGGATGCCAGGGCGCGGTCTCTTCGCTCTTTGATCAGAATCAGATCCAGGGCAAGCATCATGTCGTTTCGGCCCATATAAAAAACTTGCGATTTCAGAGTTGGGAGGCCGATTTCCAGAGGTAAGATTGCATGGGTTCCAAAGCATAGAGCAAACGACGTTTCTCC
This sequence comes from Camellia sinensis, assembly GCF_055761805.1. NCBI lineage: Eukaryota > Viridiplantae > Streptophyta > Magnoliopsida > Ericales > Theaceae > Camellia > Camellia sinensis. The sequence continues at coordinate 168,474,648 of NC_138970.1, forward strand.
AATGGATCTCCTCAGCGTAGTACGATGAGCCCACAATACCTTCGGCAATTCTTCGACCCATTTGCCTTTAGCCTTTTCCAGTTTCTTTCTGATGCTGTCCAAGATGGATTTGTTAGAGGCTTCGGCTTGACCATTGCTTTGGGGGTAGGCCGATGTTGAGAAGTAAGGCCGAATGCCATATTTGCTGCATAACTCTCGATATACGCCACAATCGAACTGGGTGCCATTGTCTGAGATGAGAGCTCTCGGAATGCCATATCGTGTTATGATGTTTCTCCATACAAAGCGTTTAATGTCGGCATCTCGTATATGTGTTAAAGCCTCCGCTTTGACCCATTTTGTGAAGTAGTCTGTCGCGACGATTAAGAATCGCTTGTTCCTGGGGCCCTGGGCAACGGTCCTACGATATCAAGTCCCCACTGAGCAAACGGCCAGGGACTGGTGATAGAGTTCAACTCTTCAGCTGGCAGATTGGTTAATGGGGAGAACTTTTGGCACTGTTCGCATTTTTTTACATAACTCTCCGAGTCAGCTCTCATTGTCGGCCAATAGTATCCCTGCGTTATAGCTCGATAGGCCAGGGAGCGTCCGCCAGAATGGGCACCACAACTGCCCTCATGTATCTCTGTCAGAAGCTCCTCCACTTTGTCGGGGTGCACGTATTCCAAATATGGACCAGAGAGGGACTTTTTGTAAAGCCCTCCTTGCGGATCCAGATAGTATTGCAGGGCTTTATTTCGTAGCTTGTGTGCTTCTTTTTTGTCCTCTGGGAGTTGTTCAGAAGAGAGGAATGCAGCAATGGGGTCCATCCAGCTTGGTGCGAATTCTATAACGTTGACGTGGATTTCCTCCGAAGGGCCAATACTCGGCTCCGGGACGAAACATACTTCGATGGTCCGTTTGATCTCAGAATTAATGGCAGAGGCTAGGCACGCCAAGGCATTCACGTGTGTGTTATGGTCGCGTGTTATTTGGTTCAGTTCGTGATAGTCAAATTTTGCCAGTAAGGAATTGGCCGTTTTCATGTAGGCCGCCATACGGTCGTTTCTTGCCGCGTACTTCCCCTTTAGCTGATTGATTACCAATTTTGAATCACAAAACACAAGCAGACGCCGAGCGCCGAGAAGGTGCACATTCCGCAGATCGGCTAGAAGGGCTTCGTATTCGGCTTCGTTATTTGATGCTTTGAAGCCAAGCTTGACGGCTTGCTTAATTACTGCGCCGTTTGGAGACATGATTATAACTCCGGCGCCACTACCCCTTTGGTTAGATGATCCATCACAGTATAATTGCCAAATATCCCCGACATAAATTCTCCAGTTCGGCTTTGGTAGAACTTCAGCCTTTGGTCGGACTTCATTAGGTTTGAGGCTGGCAAGCTCGCCGGTGAATTCGGCAACAAAGTTGGCCAACACCTGCCCTTTGATTGCAGTTTTAGGTAAAAATTGAATGTCGTATTGGCCGAGTTCAAGAGCCCATTTTGAAACACGTCTCGATGCTTCTGTATTCCGTAGAACTGATCGGAGGGGATAATCTGTTAGCCCCCCAATGCTATGTCCCTGGAAGTAATGCATCAGTTTTCTTGCCGCCATGACTAGGGCTAAGATGAGTTTTTCCAATGGAAGGTAGCGTGTTTCGATGTCAACCATTACTTTGCTCACATAATACACTGGCCGTTGCTCCCCCTCCTCCTCTTTTAACAGTACGGCGGTGACGGCCCTATCAAAAACTGCCAGATATAGGATGAGCGGGTCACCAGCGGCGGGTGTTGTCAAGAGAGGTACTGAGCGGAGGTTGGTCTTGAGTCCATTGAAGGATGATTCGCATTCAGCGGACCATTCAAAAGCCTTACCCTGCCGTAGTGTCTGAAAGAATTGTCGGCAGCGATCTGTAGACCGGCTGATGAACTTGTTGAGTGCAGCGGCCATCCCTATCAACTTTTGGACTTCTTTTACTGAACGGGGGGAGCAAAGTTCCAAGATTGCTGTGACTTGCCTCAGGTTGGCTTCGATTCCTCGGTGATTGATGATATAACCCAGGAATTTGCTAGAGCTGATTCTGAATGCACACTTGGAAGCGTTCAGTTTCATTCTGTATTTGCGTAAGATGCTGAATGTTTTTTCTAGATCGGCTATATGACTCTGTTCTTCTTTGGACTTGACCACCATATTGTCGATGTATACTTCCATAGTGTGGCCGAGTTGCTCTTTGAACATGGCGGTGACCAATCTTTAGTAGGTTGCCCCTGCATTCTTCAGCCCAAATGGCATAACTTTGTAGCAATAGGTTCCTCTTGGGGTGAGGAAGGCAGTTTTGTCCTGGTCATCTGGATGCATGGCAATTTGATGGTAACCTCTGTAAGCATCGAGGAAGCTCATGCGTTGATGACGTGTCGTCGCATCGACGAGCTGGTCGATTCTAGATAGAGGAAAACAGTCTTTGGGGCAAGCTTTGTTCAGATCCGTGAAGTCGACGCACACTCGCCAAGTCCCATTTTTCTTCTTCACCACCACTGTATTGGAGAGCCACGTAGGGTAAGTGACTTCTCTAATTGCCCCGGCGTCAAGCAGTCTGTTTACCTCCTCAACAACGGCGGCAGTGTGCTCCGTAGCTGACCGTCGGCCTTTCTGAATGATCAGCTTACATTTCGGATCGACATTCAGATGGTGCTGTGAAACTGGTATTTCGTACGGAGTCCACGCAAAGACGTCAAGGTTGTTGAGCAAGAACGAGATCAGCTGCTGCCTGTCGGCTTGATTCAGAGAGGCGCCGATCATGAAAAACTTTTCTGGGCTGCCATCAATGTCAACTCGGTCTAAATCTTCCGTGGCCTTCTCATTTGGATACCGCCCAACATCGTCCAGGATCTCCTGATTCGGCACCTCAATGGAGTTTACTTGCAGTTCCTTTGGCATTCTGGCGGTAAAGAGATAACATGCTTGTGCCAATTTCTGGGATCCGCGGATTTGCTCAATGCCGTGTTCTGTTGGGAAATGTAGCAGTTGATGATAGGTGCTTGGGACGGCCTGCAAGGTATGTAACCATGATCGCCCCATGATGAGATTGTACGTCGATGGCAGCCTGACGACCAAGAATTCCACGTCCACCGTTCTGGAGCCTGCTCAAACGGGTAAGTTGATCTTTTCCAATGGGTACTCTGGAGTGGCGTTGAAGCCGAATAGTGGATAAGGAGACGGAGTCAGGTCTGACTCGCTAAATCCAAGTTTGGTAAAGGTTTTATAATACATAACCTCCGAGGTACTCCCTGGTCAATAAGAACGCGTTCGACGGTGAACCGGTTTACGCTCAACTCAACAACCAACGGATCGATGTGAGAGAGTGTTACACTGATCAAATCAGAATCGTCAAAGGTGATACTTGGCGTTTCTCGGGGCCGCTTTGCTGGCTTGAGTTGCTGTTGGGGGCCTGGATGTGATTGGATCGCATGCACGGCCGGGGCTGCTGGCAGACTGTATATCATGTGGATGGTGTCAAGCGAAAATGCATCATTCGGACAGGCAGGTGTTTCGACCACACTCCTCCGGACGCATTGGTGGAGACGTTGGTCCTTTGCCAACTCCTCAAGATGATTTATTGAAGCATGGCGGCCGTCAGTTTCATGCTGTCGGGTCCGAGATCGTCGATTATTTGCCCTCGGGGGTCGCTCAGAAGCCTGGCACACCGTTTGTTTAGATTTTGCTATTTCCGAGGCTAGATCGCAACGAAGGCGTTCGTTCTTGGCGATGATGTTGTCCAACCTCTGTTTGGTTTGCCTAGCTTGTGCCATGGTCGCTTGGATTGTCTTTTGCGTTGGGTTTGGAGATGAGCAGAGGTTCGAGGTGAGTCTTGCTGTGATGGTTTTTGGTCCAAGCGAGTTCGCTGGAATGAGGTCACCTCTCTGTGCGGTCTCGTCAGTGGCTATCGGAGGATCTTCAGTCACGCCTGCCATGGATGTATTTAAGTATTCCCACAGACGGCGCCAATTGTGGAGAAGTGGTTTGGAAATACTCTTCGGATCTTGGGAGACACTAGTGATTCTCAGCTAGTCACCTGAAAAGATACAAACACTCCGGTCGGGGTGCCGGAATTAGCACTCCGACGAACAAGTTAGTTCAGACACTCAGGATAGCTTCTTTACTAAGTTTCGTGAAGTGATTCTTACATACCTTTCTAAATCTGTGGTTCTTGTATTTATGCTTGCTTTTTGGGCCTCGGGGCCTGAGCCTACTTTTATCCCATTCCCCTTTTATTCATTGGGAGCCACTGACCTCTGTCTATTCGGCTTTCCTAACGTATTCGGCGTCCTAGTCATACAACATGAAGCCGAACAGTATCTAATTTCTGGGGTACGCATCTTCCGACTGTTCTACTTATTCGGCTCCCACAGTTTTCATTAGATGTACTCTCACATTGAAGCTAAGCCCCGTTTAATATAGTATATTTTTATTTTCTATTTCTTACATTTTCTTTTTTGCCTACAATTTACCCTCAATGCCTAATCACGACTCACATGTGCTCTTCAACTAAGGTAGTAATGAAATAGAAAACAATAGATACTATGAATATTCAAAGTATGTAATATTAATGAGTAAGGAAGCATTCTATAAACTTAGTTTTTCAAAAAGAAAATAAATTTTAGAATAGAAAAGTTACCATTTTGAAATATCTAAGGAAAAAAAGAGACTGCTCACACTTCATATTAATATATGTTATACTTACAAAGATTATATTACAGACTTTGAGATATGAAAAAATTTGAAAGACAAGAGCTTGAGAAGTTGGAGAGTTGTTTGCAATGAAGAGTGGAGAGAATTTATATTGCATTCTTTGTGGTGTTTTGAGAAGTTAGTAAAAAGTTTTTTTTTTTTTTTTGGTTTTTTTTGGCTTTTTGGTGACTTTTGTGTAAAAAAATTGGCTTTTTTTGTAATTTTTTTGTGTAAAAAAGTTAAAAAACTAAAAAACTTGCTTTTTTAGCAAGTTCTCACTTGAATGCCAATTTATAGAGTACAACTGATCGATACAAACAAAAACTAAAGACTTAAGTCTATACTTAATGCAAACGTAATTTGGCTGGATTTACCTAAAACATACGGCTAAACTTTGCACAAAAGTCTAAAAGCCTGGTCATAGGCTTTACAAAATTTCTACATACAATGACTTTGTACACAACATTTCTAGAAAGTAATAAATCCAAAGACTTTGTAATTACAATTATATACACATTTTCTGACTTACTTCTTATTTTTAATAGAGATTTCTCTAGACACAGACTAAAGAAAAAATCAATAAAAAGTTAGGATAAAGATGTTGGGTACTGCTTTGGGTCCCATCACACATCATTCAATTCTCTCCGTCTTGATTTTTGATAAAAATTTGATACAAAACATATGTAAGGATTCTCACAGATTTAACGGAGTAGGGTAGAGGTCATTTACTCTATTAAAATAGTGAGTGAAAGAAAAATCTTACTACTGACAGACGTAAATAATTATAGCCACAAAAAAACACACACATTAGTCATAATAACTGTTTGTCATTTTCTTGTTGGTTTGGGATGTTCTAAAAAAGTGCACTTTTTGACTTTTTGACTTATATGGATTGGGTTTGGGTTGGGTTTGAGTTGAGTTTGATGTGATGTGTTAGAGAAGCAATGTGATTTAAATAAAATGATATAACTTAAATAAAATAATAACTTTTTAACTTTTTAGATGTCAAACTTAACCTAAATCCTTCTTGAAGAAGCTCAATTATTGAGGTGGACGTTTGGATGCTTGAATGTTCTCGATGCCTACTTGACGGTGAATGTGGTATTTATATAGATCGGTTACAACTCATAGTGGTCAAGTATAATATCCAAATCCTAATCCTAATCCTTGCGGTCATTCCATCACCTCCTTTGTTGCACCGCTGATGTTATTGCTAGGAGTAAAGCGCCATGAGAGAACCTTTCTTCGTAGTGATGGTGGGCTAGGGCTAAAGCGCCGTGAAATGAGTGAGGGACGGACTTCGATGGTAGTGCTGATATCGTCAATCTGCTAGTGGCAATGGCAAATGAGGGATTTGCGGTGGTAAGACCTTCGGATCTGCGGCGATGGCGGCAGACAGAGCAAAGGTTGAGGAAAATGGAGAGGGGAGAAAAGAAGGAGAAGAAAGAAGATAACGGTGAAGAAATGAGGACTTAGAGCTTGCTAGAACGGTGCTGCCAGCGGTGGAAGGAAAAATAAGAGTTAGGGTCCAAAGAACATGGATATATTTGGTATTAAGATGGGTGTTCAAAGAGAAGATGAGAGGGTTTCAATTATGTAAGTGGGGGTTCAAAGTACGTGTGATACTCCTGTTCTGTAATATGCTAAATTGGTCCTTAATTTGAATATGATTATGTGTTTAACATGATTTTATGTGCCATTATGTGAATATATGTGATTTTGCAATTCTATCTGTTCACCGTAGGAATATCTGTTTGAATAATCTGCTTTGGAAATTAAATTGAGGGCCTTATCGGCTACAAAACCCGAAATTGATTACGCCTTTGTGATTAGTGTAATTTTTAGAGCCTACAGTAAAATTTAATTAAAAAATTGATTCGGGCCAGATTAAGTCGATTTAATTGATGAATTAGTGCCCAAATATTTTATATTGAAATATTATGTTAGTGGGCCTTGTTGTATGATAGCATTACACTTTCCTCTAGCCCTTACGAACTCAAAATCTGAGTTAGACTGTTGAGAGGAAGAGAGAGCCGGCTGTAGAGAGGAGGAGAGAAGAGAATTGAGCAAACTTAGCTCAAAACTTGGGAGCCTTGAAGATTATTCAAGTTTTGACCATAGATTGGGAGAATCAAGCCTCTAGGTAAGTGAATTCATGGATATTAAGTTCTAATTTTGTGAATTCAAGTTGAAACAATGGTCAGGAACATGAATTAGTTTGAATGAAAGGAATTGAGTTGTACATGTTGAATTTCAGGCTAATAGAAGCATGCATGTGAAGAATTGTTATAGATTTCCATGTTTGAGCTTAAATTGTGTAATCCATGTTGAAGTTTGAAGGAAATCCATGTGTGTCACCATTCCTCACCAAATAAGTTGTGAATAATGTGTATTTCTTACATGCAAGAGGAGATTATGAAAGGATAGGCTTTGCATGTTAGAATTTGATATGTTGGTGATGAATTGGGATTAATTTGAGGCATGCATGTAAATGATATAAGAGATTGAGCTTCCTAATGTTGTAATATTGCATTGGAATCATATTAATATGTGTATATTTGAGTTTTGAGCCATTGCATTCAAGAATTGTAGCTGGAAGGTTGAATTGGAGCTCAAGAACACGATCTGGGAAACCTAGAATTTTGATGTCCACTCGAGCGGGGAAGTTCACGCTCGAGCGGGGATTTCGAGCTCCCAGTATTTGTTCTTGCAGGCTTGGTGTCCGCTCGAGCAGGAAAGTTCACGCTCAAGCGGGGAGCTATGTTGAGAGGCCTTCCGCTCGAGCGCCATATTGGACGCTCAAGCGTAAATTTCACCTATCCAGTACTTTTGCAGGCCTTAGAGTTCCGCTCGAGCGGGGAAGTTGACGCTCGAGCGGGGACCCTGTTTTCTGAAATTCTGGAAATGCATTCTGTGTTCTGTTTTCCGTTCTCTTTCACTTGTAAACACTCTTAGGCATATGTTAAGCATTGTAAATGCGCTAATGAAATGTGAATTAAGCCTAAAGAGAGATATGTGAATTAAAGAGCGGATTGAACTGTTAGTGACCCTTTTGTGTTCATGAAATGTGTAGGGTCAAGTTCCAGGGCAAATCCACAAGCCGATCACTGTGAGTAATATCAATATTTGAAAGCTTGTGAATGTCCAATTGTTATTCCCTTATAAGTCTTATGAATTTACTAATTGGGATTGTGGACAAAAGTCTGATACGAACAAATGAATGGGCCGAAGGCCGTTTTGACATAAATGAATGGGCCGAATGTCGTTTTGACACAAATGAATGGGCCGAAGACCGTTTTGACACAAATGAATGGGCCGAAGGCCGTTTTGACATAAATGAATGGGCCGAAGGCCGTTTTGATACAAATGAATGGGCCGAAGGCCGTTTTGACAAGAATGAATGGACCGAAGGCCGTTTTGATACAAATGAATGGGCCGAAGGCCGTTTTGACAAGAATGAATGGGCCAAAGGCCGTTTTAATATAAATGTACATATGTTAAGTAGGAATATGAATTGGGTCGTTATTCTACATATTGTTTATATGACTTCTGTATTTGATATTATTCACTGGGCTATCGCTCACGCTCAGTCATGTGTTTGTAGGTGAGCCAAGGGAAGTCCAAACCCAGCCCTAGTGAAGTCTGCTAGGAAAATACGAGTTTGAGGAAGTCAGCCTTGCGTCTCACTCTTGAGACCTATCCTTGCCTTTTTGTTACGTAATTATATTTTGTCTTGCCGGCAAGGACTTTATGTATATTTGTAAATAGTCTGTCATGGGTTGACTTAATTAGATGATTTTGTCTGTAAAGAATTTTATGGTACTGTACCTTCGATGTGGATTATTAACGTATAAGAGTTTGGTTTGTTTTGAAGTGCATATAAGCACGGCTCTATAGACAAAGTTTTTGATTATTGCTTCCGTTTGGCCCCTCTACTCTGTTGACTTATCTCTATTTTGGTTTGAGGCCGTAGGTAATCATAGGATTACTGGCCGGTTACGTCCTTAACCCATGGGGGCGGGTTCGGGTCGTGACAGTAGGACTGTGCAAAATACCACCAAATCTACTAAAATCTCACCTATCCACATCAATTCATACCGCTCTATCTGTTAACTGCGGTTTAAACTTTAAAATTTATAAACTGTCTTCGAAACCGCTCCGTTCCGCTATAATTAATATATATATATATATATTTAACTTATAATGAAATATCAAAGTAAAAATGAGAGCAAAAGAAACTTAATATGTGAAATTTATCACAAATTAGTAGTTATATATACGAATAATATTACATAAGATTAATTTGTGTTATATATATATATATAAATATTATGTAAATTAGCGTAATATATTATATAAATATTTGATAATTAGTTAGAATATTCTTCAATCCACTCAAAACCACTCAAACCGTAATTTGTCAATTCGCCAATCCACTAATCTACCATTCAATTTATAATTTTACTCTTAAACTGCCTGAACCGCACCACGCATATCCCTAGTTCAAAGAAGTGGGGGGCTCAAGATAAGTAAGTAGGAGCATTTAACAACCTTTTATTTATTTATTTATTTTGGTGCAAGCCAAATATATTTTGGCTTTTTAACTTTTTTTTAAGCCAAAAATCAACATCTCAGACAAGGTGTAATTCACTTAATTTTAAACTCAATTTTAAATTCAAGGAAAAAAAAATTAAGGGAATGTACATGCCAATAGTACCTTCAAAAATTAATTACAAATTTATGAAAAGTTTATAATTTTATTTTTTAATGTTTATAAAAATATTTTAATAAATATTCACTTATGTGAAATTATTCCAAAAAAATTACTCATTATTTACCGAGTAATGGGTAGTCAATATGCAAACCTTTGATTTACAAAACATGTTAATATAGCACCACCTTAAAGATGAGACATTGTTCTCACGTCCATACCCAACTGAAATCCGACTGAAATGGTCCAAATAAATAGATGGATATGATTGACTTCTCTTCATTTTAAAGAGAGTGGTATTATACCAATTAATAAATTTTATAAATTTGTTTTCTACTAATTGATGTCATATTAATGAAGTTGATCCTAATGTACCATTTTACATTAGTTAATAAAAATATCTGTAAAATTTATTAATTTATATAGCATTTTCTTTTAGGATAGATTTCACCATTTCTAAAATAAATTCAATGATCCAGTTTGATATTGTGTAGTATCAAGTGAATTATTTTGATGAGTTTCATTTATTTTCTAAGCCTAAATTGTATTTATGTAATTTTTCATAGAATGAGTCACAAATATTTGAGAATGCATTAGAAAATAAATATGATGAAAATTGTGCGATTATGTTTATCAAATTAATTTGATATTTATTTGAATAATTCACACACATGGGCTTAAAGAATAAGCATAATTGATTATTGTTGGTGCATTTTAATACTTGTTATTTATTTGAGACTTTTTACATAGTTCATGAATGATAAGTTAATAGGAGTAATGGGTATTGTTGAGTAGTTAATACTTATCAAGATAAAGAGTCTCACGTTGACTAAAAAAGATATTAAAAGGATTCATATATTTATATCTATGTTATTGACTTTGTATGTAATTTATAAGAAATAGATCAAATGCACGAAGTCACGAAAGAAGCAAATCAAAGAAGTTGATGGAGTTTTGCCTTAACCAATTAGCCCAATCCATACACCATAGCTTGATTATATATATCTCAAACTTTTCAAATTTTTTCATCAACAATTATCAAAATAGACCACCTAGACAATTCCGCAAAACTTATCATTGAATTTGACTCATAGATAGACATAAATCTTTATGCTACACCCCCAGTGTTCCTACCTCTCTCCAATGTTTATGGAGCAAGGCTTTTTATTTTTATTTTTATTTTATTTTTTATTTTGGTGGACAAGATGGAGTAAGACTTTGAAATTGCATATTACAATTTTTTTTTTTTGCACATTCTAGCTTCCTTTTGACCCGAACTTTCTTTCAACCATTTTTTAAACAGATAATAACTTTGATTTTGTAATTTATTTATCATGGCAATTTGATCAATATAATTTTATTTGTTCAATTTTATCATTCAATTTTTTGCAATATGTAAATTTAGTTTAATTGATAATATTTTAAATAAAAATCAAGAGTAAAATAAAATAGCTCATTCAAAAATAATTTTTCATTTCATATTGAATGCTAATATACCATTTTGTTCCTTAATTTCAATCAAATTACTAAAATGACATTATTTTGACTAAATTGATACGATATGAAAAATTTAAGAATAAAATTGATATAATTCGAATAAGAATAATCAACTTAATACAAGAGGCAAACTGATACAAATGTGTTCGTTTGGATAGTTTTAGATTTGAAATGCGTAAATTTAACATTAATTATTCAAGAACAATAACTTAAATTTAGGTTTGTTTCGATTCCAAATCAGGATTATAACTACAAACCCATGAATTGAATTGTAAAATACAATTTATCTATTTTAAAAACAAAAGTCAACTGCACATTAAAAAAATCAAATCAAATGAATCTAACCAATTTATGATTTTTTTTTAAACTCAGCTTTAAAAAAAAAAAAAAAATAGTAGAAGAAGAACAGCAAACGCCGTCGTATCAGCCTCAATTTTTTTGGGGTGAGTACTGTGTTTCTCTCTCTAGGAAAAAAATAGCCAGATTCTCTCTCTCTCTCTCTCTCTCTCTCCAGAGCTCCACTACAGAGACGAAAATCTAGGGTTTCGTTTTCTCTCTCCTCCTCGTTCGAACCATCACCATGGATCTTCTACAGTCATACGCAGACACCGACATGGACGACGACAATCAACAATTTCAACAACTACAACCACAACCACAACCACAACCACCCTCAATTCAAAACCCTAGCTCCACCGCCTCCGACCACTCATCATCGCCGGACTCATCGCCGCCTCGGATCTCCCTCCCTTCCAAATCCTCCGCCCCCAAAGTCGACGACACAATGCTTGCTCTCACAATCGCCGACTCCAATCGAGCCCTAACCAAGCCCCTCGATCCTTCCCAACACGTCGTCGTCTTCAACCCCACCTACGATCAGCTCTGGGCACCAATCTATGGCCCTTCACATCCCTACGCCAAGGACGGTATTGCTCAAGGTATGCGCAATCACAAGCTAGGGTTTGTTGAGAATGCTGCGATTGAACCCTTTGTTTTCGATGAACAGTACAATACTTTTCATAAATATGGGTACGCAGCTGATCCAGAGGGAAACAATTATGTTGGTGATTTGGATAGATTGAAGGAAACTGATGGCATTTCTGTGTATAATATACCTCAACATGAGCAGAAAAAGAGGAAACTTGAGAAGAAGAAGGAGAGTGTGGAGAATGAAGAGGAAGGTAGTGGTGAGGTTGAGCGGGTGGAGGTTGACAACCCGGCTTCGGAGACGTGGTTGTTGAAGAATCGAAAGAGTCCGTGGGCGGGAAAGAAGGAAGGGTTGCAAGTGGAGTTGACGGAGGAGCAGAAGAAGTATGCTGAGGAGTATGCGAAGAAGAAGGGTGAAGAAAAGAGTGGGAATAGTGAAAAGGGTGAGGTTGTTGCTGATAAGAGTACATTTCATGGGAAGGAGGAGAGGGATTATCAAGGTAGGTCTTGGATTGCTGCGCCCAAGGATGCTAAGGCTACCAATGATCATTGTTATATTCCCAAGAGATTGGTGCATACTTGGAGTGGGCACACGAAGGGTGTGTCTGCAATTCGGTTTTTCCCCAAGCACGGGCATTTGATTCTCTCGGCAGGAATGGATACCAAGGTGAAGATCTGGGATGTGTTTAATTCAGGTAAATGTATGAGGACTTACATGGGACATTCGAAGGCGGTTCGTGATATTTGGTTTTGCAATGATGGAAGTAAGTTTCTGACTGCTGGATATGATAAGAACATCAAATACTGGGATACAGAAACAGGACAGGTGATATCGGCATTCTCAACAGGGAAGATACCTTATGTGGTTAGGCTGAACCCGGATGAGGATAAGCAGAACATTCTTTTAGCAGGCATGAGTGACAAGAAGATTGTTCAGTGGGATATGAATACTGGGCAAATCACTCAAGAGTATGATCAACATTTGGGAGCAGTTAATACAATCACCTTTGTAGATAACAACAGAAGATTTGTCACATCTAGTGATGACAAATCTCTCCGGGTTTGGGAATTTGGGATTCCTGTGGTTATAAAGTATATCAGCGAGCCTCACATGCATTCTATGCCATCGATTTCCCTTCACCCAAACACAAACTGGCTAGCAGCACAGAGTTTGGACAATCAGATTCTTATCTACAGCACTAGGGAAAGATTTCAGCTTAATAAGAAGAAAAGGTTTGCAGGGCACATTGTGGCTGGATATGCTTGCCAAGTCAACTTTTCACCGGATGGTAGGTTTGTCATGTCGGGAGATGGTGAGGGTAAATGCTGGTTTTGGGACTGGAAGAGTTGCAAAGTCTTTAGAACTCTCAAGTGTCATGAAGGGGTATGCATTGGCTGTGAGTGGCATCCATTGGAGCAAAGTAAAGTTGCAACTTGTGGCTGGGATGGCTTAATCAAGTACTGGTAAGAAATCTATTCCATCACCCAGCATGACTAATTCTTATACCATAGTTGTTAATGTGTATGTATCACTTGGTTATGTTACATATTTATGTCACATTGTCTTTTTGTTTTTCATTAGAGAGATTTGATTGCTGAAATGTTGCATCTATAGCCTCAAGTAAAATTACTTCAAATCCCTTATGTGGTGTGGTTCCATTGTTCAAGCACTAAATTACTTTGGGAAATCTCTTAACCAAACCAAACCAAACCATGCCATGCCTTAAGCTCCATCAAATGGGGTCGGTTACATGAATCCTTCTTCTCCACGCGGCTCTATCAAATGCCATTTCGTTAGTCAAATTAAGTAGATTCATATCTCTATTTACAATGCTAGCTAACGTTAATCTAGGCCTACCCGGTCCCCTAATACTTCCATCTATCATCATTGTATCGCATCTCTTCACTACTGCTTCTGTTGGTCTCCATTGAATATGACCAAACCCTCTCAATCGATTCTCTCTCAACTTATCTCTTGTCAGTGCTATTTCTACCCATTCCTGAATACACTCATTTCTAATTCTGTCTTGTCTAGTCTTACTTTACATCCACCTTAGCATCCTCATTTTAGCAATACTCATCTTATCTACATATTTTTTGGTTGCCCAACATTCTGTCTCATACAACATCGCCGGTCTAATAGCTGTTCTATAAAACTTACCTTTTAGTCTAGTGGATATTCGTTTATTGCACAGTACCCCAGACGCACTTCTCCACTTAAGCCATCCCATCTTAATCTTATGGGCCACATTTGCATCAATTTTTCACGCCGTTGTGATAATCAACCCTAAATAACGAAAATATTCACTTTTAGTTAGTTCTTGGTTTTCAATCTTCACTTCTCTACTGCTTTCATTATTACTGTTACTAAATTTACACTCCATGTATTCTGTATTAGTTCTGCTTATTGGGAATCTTTTAGATTCAAGTGTTTGTCTCCAAGTTTTCAACTTTGTATTAATTCCTTCTCTAGTCTCGTTCACTAACACGATATTATTTGCAAAAAGACTACGCCATGGCACGTCATCCTGAATATTTCTCGTCAACTCATTCATAACTAAAGCAAAAAGATAAGGACTTAAGGTAGATCTTTGTTGTAACCCTACAGTGATAGAAAATTCATTTGTTTCTCCAGCAGGCGATCTAATAGTTGTCATCACCCCTTCATAAATGTCCCCAATCACATCAATGTAACCTTTTGTCACCCATTTTTTCTCTAACACCCACCATATTATATCTCGAGGCATTCTATCATATGCTTTCTCAAGGTCGATAAACACCATATGAATGTCTCTTTTCTTTTTTCTATACTTTTCTATTATTCTCCTCAAAAGATAGATCGCATCCATTATTGGCCTGCCAGACATAAATCCAAATTAATTCTCTGACACCTTTGTTATATCTCGCAATCGCGTTCCATCACCCCGTTCCACACTTTTATTCTATGACACATTAGCTTGATTCCTCTATAGTTATTGCAATTTTGGACATCTCCTTTATTCTTATAGATTGGAACTAAAATACTCTTCCTCCACTCATTTGGCATGTTCCTAGTCAACAAAATCTTGCCAGACAACCTAGTCAACAAAGCAACCCCCTTTTACCCAAACACTTACAAGCTTCAATAGAGATATCATTGAGTCCTAAAACTGATAAAATTAATTGATTCATGATATTGTGGTGGCATGATGAGTATCACTTAAGCTGACAGATGAAAAGTTAGAGTAGCCAACAAACAAAAAGGTAAATCAAATGTGAAAAATAGTGTGTTGAAGTATTTACAATGTAGCTGCTAAATTCAAATCATAACAGATTGAAATGGCTGATAACTTAAGTGACATGGTATTTTATAACCATTATAGCTGCACATTTTGTTCTTATCAATAAATTTTCTTTAGGTCATTTCAGTCTTAGAATGCCTTGTGATAATGGAGTAGATGTGGCTAATCAATCTGAACTACATGGTTCCCATCCAAATCAATTAGTTGTATTGGGAAGCTGTTATCCAAACTTCAAAAAGTATTGGAAGCTGATAACCAAACTTCAAATAAGGCTTAAACTTGACCAAAACTTGATTACCAAGCTGCAGAATGGCCTTTTACAATTCCTTTTTTTATTTTTATTTAAATTTTTTACCGTATGTTTGGATCTTGAATTTGTGGAGGGAAAGGAAAAGATGAGAAAAAAAGAAGTGCAAGATGCTAAATTCTTTTCTTTTGTTGGGTTGGTTTTGACGAATGAGAAAAAAATGGTTGTTTGTATAAATGAATATTTTTAAAAGTAATTTCATTTCTATTTTATTTTCTTTTCCCTTGATTAATTCAACATCAAAAGATAGCATTAGCTTTAGGGATATGGTCAGTGACAAGGGTCTTGGAACTTGCATGCCTGATCAACAGGAACTACTAGGTTCCAAGCCTAGGTAATTTTCGTTTTTGGGAAGCTAACTTTCAAACTTAAAAATTAGTCTTATCACAAACCTTAACTTGATTATCTGAGCTTCCTATTGTGTTTGAAATTGCCATCATCTACCCCTGTTAGTAGGTTGTCAACCATGGGAAGATGTTTAAAACCCAGGCCATGTGTTGCTTTCTGGGTTCTTAAAAGCCTTTTGTTTAACCAATGACTCAGTTTACTCCACCAGCTATGTAATGGTCACCTAGCTTTTGTTCCTTGTTTAAGATAGTATTTTAGGGTGAACTCAAAGAAATATCATGTTCAATTCTTCACTTTTCTTGGTCTCAATGGTCCGGGATGGGGTGCTACAACATCATTTGAAACCGTTCGGTAGTCACCAGCTCTGTCTGTTTTTGATGCAAACATAAAGAGCTGAGGAGGATGATAAATGAGAGCCATTTGTTGTCGAAGCTACAATGCAGGAATTTGTAGTCTACAGAAGAGAAGAAATTACTTCTAGATTAAAATTGTAGTTCAATGATTGTCTCTCTCTTTTTATATTTTCATTTATGGTAATTGGGACTTGGGTACAGGTACCATGTGTCATATTCATCTAACTCTCATGTCCAAAGACACTAGACGCGGCAGAATTTCATATTTTTTAAATACTAATTTCATTTATTTAGGATAAAATAGTATTTACAAACTGGCATATTTTTTATGAATAGAATGAGAGATAGTTTTGTAGTGAACTCTATTACGAGTTAAGTATATTCAGTGGGTGCATGCCCAAGTAGATATGTTGGACTTGTATCCCATGATTGCTTCAGAAATTTTGAAGAATCCGTGTACGTACCAGCTATGTTACACAGACTCGGGCGTGGATATCGGGTGTGGGTGTGTATCTGGGAGTCGGACACTTCAAAATTAAAAATTGAGGATACGTGAATAGGGATCCAAATGTGGATACGTGTACGGGGATACGTTAAATAGTTATTTCAAAAATATATTTATTATACAAAAATGAGTTAAATAGTTATTTTTTAAATATATTTATTATATGAAGATGAGTTAAAAAAAGTTGACCCAATAATTTTTTTTTTTTTTTTTTTTTTTTAAATAGAATCAAACATATGGATAAGTCTTATAATAACCCATTTTATTGTTGAATAGAGTTTATAAACAGGCCCAAATATTTTTTTTCTTTATTTGGATCCAACCCATTAAGATTTATTATGATAAAAACCAGCTAATAGGTGTAAATTTTTTCTTTATTTTTTTGGGTCCAGCCCATTATAGTTTATAATATATATATTTTTTTTGATAAATAAATTATAGTTTATAATATTAATTATTATGATACAAATTAGTGCCCAAACTTTCTATTTATTTATTTGGGTCCAGCCCATTAAGATTTATAATATTAATTAGCCAATAGCTCAAGCCTTTTATTTATGAGGTAATTACCTAAAAGTTCTATCTACACATTTGGTGGTAACTTAGGTCCTATCAAAAAAATTTTGAACCAGTAAGTCCCATGTACAGTTAAAAAGACGCTTTACCCTTTAATTCTAAAACTGAGAATGTTCTCAATTTCAAAATTGAAAGTATTCTTCTCAATTTATAATTATCAAAACTAAGAAATTTCTCAATTTTTTTTCTAATATGAACTAAGAATATTATCAAAAGTAAGAAATTTATAATTATCAATTTTGAGAAATTTCTCAATTTTTTTCATGCTTAAAATTGAGATTATTATAAACTATGAAGGTTCTCAATTTTGAGAAATTTCTCAATTTCTTTCATGATTAAAATTGAGAATATTATCAATCTACTCTCTCTTACATTTACGTTCTCCTCCTCCTTTTACACTTTCCAGATCTGGAAATCTTCTAATCTAGTTATAGATCTGGTTCGAGATGTTGAGCTCCACAGCAACTTCGTTGAGCTCAATGAAAGAAGTAGTTGAAGATCACCACCACGAACATTGCTCCTTGTTATCTCTCCTCCACTGTTCTCTACTTTATTGTCGTTCAAATTAGTTGATAATTGATTATTGTAGTCATATTGCCGCAGCAGTAGTTGAAGATCTGTACTTCGTTGAAGATCTGCAGCTTCACAGATCTGTACTACAACGAACTAATTGATTATCTAGCAAGAAGAACGATTCGATATTGCCGCAACAGCCATCATCGAATCGTTCGAGACCTGTACTTTGTTGCACTGAAGAATTGATCTCGAGAGCCACTGATTCGACCCTTGCTGCTACTGCTGCTGCGACGTGGTCGCTGCGTGGAACGTCGCCTTGGGACGCTGTCGCTGATGATCGGTGGCGATTTTCGATGATACTCAAGTGGATGCGTATCGGGATTTGGAGTCCAATCGATTTCGCAGACGACGGAGTTGGAAACGAATTGAAGAAGAAGAAGAAGATGAAGGATCTGATCGTAGCAAGACTATTCATGTTGACCAGAGGCTAGAGACTGAGTCTGTGGAGAGAGAGAGAGAGAGAGAGTCTGGTTGGCGAGGAGGTCTTGGAAGGGTAAATTGGCCTATTAAAAATTAATGGGACTTGAAGGAGCAAATGATTTTATTTAGGACTTAATGGAGTATAAGTTTACAAAATGGGACTTGTATGTAAATGCCCTTTTATTTATTTATTAGGTCCAGCCCATTAGGTCCAGCCATTAGGGTTTGATACAAACAAAATCAGCAGCGGCAGCTTTGACACAATGGGTCTGTCTCACGTACAGCAACAACACGATGGGTATGTCTCCTCTTCGCTTCTCTCTCACACGCACAGCAACAAGATGGGTTTGTATCTTCTCTTCTCTTCTCTTCTCTCACACATGCACAGCACGATCGAGAGAGATATCGAGGGACAGAAGGAGATTGTGATAGAGAGAGAGGAGATCGAGATAGAGAAGAAGATTGAAAGACATGATCAAGATCTTGAACCCATACATCAATGTAAGTATCTCAACCTTCTTCTTCTTTTTTGATTAGCCATGTCCGAGAGAGGAGAGGTGAATCCGACACAAATCCCACACCCGCACCCGTGTCGTGTCGTGTCATGTCGTGTCGACACGGGTACTTCGCCCCAAAGTGCCGAGTCCATGTAACATAGCGTACCATAGGTTTGTCTATAATACATACAGCTCTACATATTAACATCTCACCGTATGTAGTTCGTTATAAAGATCCTGCCTGCCCAATTTTTATTTATTTATTTTTAATTTTGTGTGTGCGCATGTGTGGTTCCTAAATGAAATATAAATTGGCATGGTGCAGAAAGGGTAGAAAAAGATCTCATGAATTCTTTATTATTTAAGCTAAACCAACATTTCCTGGGGTTTGCAAATTAACCAAGCCACCTTATTGACAGCAATGGTGGCTTGATCCGATGACCTATGTTTATTGAAGGGATATATATATATATATATATAATCTGATCAATTGTGTAAAGACCTGGCATTACTTGAATTGAGAAACTTCTTGTGACAATCTGGGATGAAGTTGCAAACACTGACGATGCATTGATTGATGTGATTTGTGTAACGAGCCAAAGTGACCACAACAAGAGATGGCAAAGAATAGCTTAAGTCCATGGAAAATTGGTGATGATGTAGATCAATTAGAGTTTGATAGTGAGCATTGGCCACCGTAGAGAACAGGAAAAGTCCCATAGAAAGAAACAAGTATCGGAGTGGAGTTGATGGAGAATCAACGGTAGCAGACTAGGGCATGGATTGTGCTATTGAAGGCACAAATACTATGAATGATCATTGATACATGAAGGGGTAGTGTGTTGGCAGTTGAGTTATTTATAATTCTGGTGTTTCATTCCCTCACAGGAGTTAGATATGACGATAATTTTGGTGTTATTTTTTTATATTTCTTGGTGCAATAAGAATGTCAACACTGTAGACAAAATAAGAGAGTGATATCTCAGGTTCCCTTTCTAGTGTCCTATTACAATGTGATATGAGGACAAAAAAGATGTTGGATGAGGAAAGAATTGAAATCTTTTGGAAAGATTTTTAGAAATTATATCAATAGAGTATTAAGTAGGATTTAAATATTGTATTATTTTTTTTGGTAAGTTTTACAATTAGGGTTTTCTTGTATGTCTATAAATAGCTTATTACGTAGTAGGTTTATTCAGATTGTGATATTGAATTGAGTTGATTTTTTGATATTGAGATCAAAGAATTTAGGGTTTATTTTCTTTTGTTTTGGTATGGCATTTCTTTTTCTTTACATTTATTTTCTTTCGCGTCCATCCGACATCATGATCTTTTTCTAGCCATTATATTGGTTTCACTGGGTAACTTAAAATGCCATTTCTATCTTCCAAGTAAGAACTTTTTAATAATGACTGATCAATTTGCTTGCTTATTCCTTTTACTGCATTTTTACTCATTTAGTTCTTGATTGTCTCCGTTTTGCTTCATCATAATACCTGCACATTCATCATTAAAAGGTGCTGTACTGGTGCTACCCAACTATAATACTTGCTTTTCCACACGTAGGAGATGAAATTAATAACTTTGCACCAGTAAAATAGAAGATAAGCTGAGAGAGAATAGATTGAAATAGTTTGATCATATACAACGGAGATCAATAGAGGTAGTGGTGAAGAGATGCGATACAGTGACAGTAGAAGGAAGTGTTAGGGGAAGGGATAGATTTAGATTGACGTGGGCTAGTGTGGTAAATAGAGATATAAATCTCCTTAATTTGACTAATTAAATGGCCTTTGATAGAGTCGAGTAGAGAAAAAAGATTGATGTAACTGACCTCATTTGATGGGGATTTAAGGCTTGGTTTGGTTTGATTTTCTCTTGTAGGTCATGAACTTGCACTGTGTACTGAGGGTTTAGTCTTTATTGGGGTTTGAATACATACTCCTAATTACTCTTGTCCAATGAATTATCAAAATGAGATCAAACCTTATGATGTGAATAATGTCATTGAAACTCGGAAGGGAATATGCTTAATCATTTTGAACTTTAAAGCCTTAATGGACAATAGAATTTCAGTTATTTGGCATTTTACGAGAATATTCAGATGTTGGAATAGAAACTGAAATGTACTTTTGAAATTTGTAATTTCTTCCTGCACTGATGCATATGATGCTCATCTACATCATCACTTCTTAACTTATGGAAAGGTAAATATATGCATCATGCTCTCTCTCTCTCTCTCTCTTCATGTACACTTGCACACATATTTTTGTATTCATGTACTTTCCTGTACGTGTTGGCGCTATTGCTTGTGAAGTTCTGTTATCACTGTGAATGATAATATCATCTCTGACTTGCAGGGACTAGTCTTTTCAAATTCCAATAGCACACATTAGTCGAGCAGCTTATTGCCTACTCGGACTGGAGTGCCCAGATTGTATACTTGAAATGCTATTGTGCGATGGGCTTCTCCGGTTGATGTTAAATGCCTCTTCTTGTTCATCGCTCTGAAGTATTGAGAATAGTCAAATCTTATGAAGCTGGGTGGACTTATCCGCCCTCTGATATCTATGCTTGCAGCTAAGTTGTGAGACGGGAAAATGGCATCGATCTGTATTATTATAATTTTCTTAAAATTTTGTTTTTTCAACCTTTTTTTCTGTTAAGGAGCTTTTGCTAGTGAAATGTTCTTGCTAAGAAGTCTTTTAGATCAGTACTCACTTTTCCTAATTTTCGTGTTAATCTGTATTACTATGTTTCTCTTTTGTTAAGGTCGGGTATGTTGTTCAGATTCGGAGCTTGTGTTGTATGGAATCTGTAGATTATGGGATCTGTTTGTGGGGCGCTGGGCAGTGACCTTGCAGGGCACTGGTGTGTCATAGGGATGTCGGATGAAATCTCCCCAGTCTATCGAAAAAATACTTGTTTGGTGAGTTGCCAAGAGATGGAGGGTGGCCGTCAGGTTGGTGGTTGGAGCGTTGCAGGAAGTCATGAGCAGTGATTGTCCGTTTGTCAAATGATTGCTGGTGGTTATGCAGAGGATTGTCAGAAGTTGGTCGGTGGATCGCTGATGATTGGTGGTGGCCTGGGGTGGGTAGTGGCTGGAGATGGTAGGGGAAAGAGGAAAAAGTGAAACCTTGGTTTTGAAAACAATTGAAAAACATTGAATCTTGATTTTTTTCGTTTCAAAAACTTGAAATTTTTTGAAATCAAATGAAAATAATATGTCAAACAAAAATTTATTTTAATTTTTTTTAAAAAAAAGAATAAAATAGAAAACAAGTAACGAAGTGTTACATGGGTGAGGCTATTGAAAGTGCAAAATTGAGTTTATTATAGACTTCACTAGTCTAGTATTTTTATTTTTATTAGTATTATTATTTTTCAATTCATGCTAGTCTAGAATTGGAGAGGGTCTCTCTTGCAATTTGTATTCCAAAAAAAATAAAAAAAAATTATGTCAGGGAAGGTAAGACCAAATATGTTAATGCGTCTGCCGGGAGTCGAACCCGGGTCTATTGCTTGGAAGGCAATTATCCTAACCGTTGGACTACAAACGCTTGATGCTACTCTCTCCTAATAATTTTATAAATACATTATGATACAAAGTGGCTCATTTTCCTCAGGGATAAAAACAAAAAAAAAAAAAATTGTATCGTCGAAATGTACTAACAATTGATTTAATGGATGATAGTGAGAGGAATGATCTCAAACTCAAAGAGACCAGTCAGTGGCGGAGCCACATGGTCCCCTTCGATTTTTTTATTTATTTTTATTTTTTTTTACATATATACATAAATAAAATTTTAAATAAAAATAATATTTAAAATTAAATATTAAGGATATTTTTAAATTTATAAAAACAATAGTGATTGTTTTATTAAAAATGAAGTGATCACAGCAAATTATATTTATGAAAATTTTGTAAAAAAAATCTTAATATAAGGTCATATTTGATTCACAAGATTAATAATGAAATATTAATAATCCTATTAAACTAGTGTGATATTCACTATCTAATTGAATTAATATCTATTGGATTAATAATCCCACCCCTACCCCATTACTAATAATCCTACAAATTTGTTGGATTAATTATCCGTTGGATTAATAATCCTAAACTAAAATGTTAAAACAAACATAGGATAATTGGGCCCACCGATTAATAATCCCAATCCCATACTCTAATCCACCCAATCAAACATGCCCTAAAGGTAATATCTATCATTATTGATATGCAAATATAATTAATCTCATTCTATATATATATAAATTACTAGAGTATTAGTTATATTTACATGTGTAGTTCACCCTTCATATGCTGCTTTACTATTGGTTGGTGGTATCATATATTAATAATGACGCGATATCATTATTATATGAAATTTTTACTCAAATTTTGTAAAAATTTGATTTATCTTACCATTATATAATTTATTTTACGAGTTAAATATATGACTTTTTACATTGTCCATGTTACACTAGTTACACGCAATACTTTCTTTTTGATTTTACTCGAAATTAATTGTAAAATTTTATGTGAAATACTATTTGAGAGAGTAATTTATATGAAAATTGGGCCGAGCTACGTAAATAGGCCGTTGTGGGCCTTAGGGCGAAGGGATGAGTAAAAAAGCCGTTAAAGTTACTCCGGTCCCAAAGAGGTTAGCCCGGTCACCATACTAAAATCTTATATCGGTTAAGGCGCAGTATGGTTAGTTCGGTCTAAAAGTCTTGCTAGAAGTTAGATCGGTTTAGACTTAACACTGTTGACACAAGAGGAACTGGGGTAAGAACATTGAAGGTAGAACCGAACTAACGATAGTTTGGTTTACTCTGTGGCTCGGCGTGATCATGATTACTTCGGTCATATTGGAGTTCGGCCATGGTAAAAACCATCTCACTTGGTTTAAGCAGTGAGGGGGGTGTTGAAGGATAAGTATTATCTTTCAGGAGTATGAATCTTAGGAGGACTCTACATGGAGGAGTAAGAGTCATACTTGGATTGTGCCACACGGAACCTATAAAAGCTCACAAACATCACCTATAGAGAGGTAACACACAACTTTGATTCTTGAATACACAGAGCTTTTGTCTTTGTCCATTTTTCTGACTTAGGCATCGGAGGGGTTTCCGGCACACACCCGCCGGCTAGCTCACGTTTGTGTTTTCAGGGAATAAAGCGACGACGTTAGGAGGAGCACAGACTTGATCAACAGGATTATACGAGAAGAATTATTTCTTTCCCGTACAATTGGCGCCGTCTGTGGGAAAAATAGACAGGACAAAACCTCTTGATCAAGCTTTACCTCTTTAGGAACAATGGCGCATAATAAAGATTTACCACAGTCCGCCATCGACGGGCAAACACCAGATGGGGGTGCAAGGCGCGAAGGACTACCTTCTATCCCTCCCATGGCGGACTTGGAGCCCCAACAACATAACTCCAGGAGGGATACTAGGGGGAGGCGGACTAACAGCCCCCGTCACTCTCATTCACAAAGTCCTGATAGGCAAAGGCGGAGGATTGATCCTCAAGTTCTGGAGGACCGCGTGAAGGAGCAAGACGAATTAATAAGGAAGATGGCGGCGGACATGAAGGCCTTGAAGCGCCAGATGAAGGGAAAATGAGTGGCGACAGGAGAGGGGCGTAAAAACAAGACGCCCCCTCGCCGCTCAGAAGACCATGGAAGGCATTCCATACCATCACAAGCAGAGAGTAGAAGCCTCAGGACAGGCGATACTCAGTCTAGAACCTCCAGAACTCGTTACTCCAGGTCTGAGAGAACGAGATCATTGAGGTCTTACATAGAGGGAAGTACCTACCGACCCTCACACTCGCACCAAACATCATCCAAATAGACGGAGTTGCCCAGATTATCCGATTTGCGGATCATGCTGGAAGAAAAGGCACGATGGAAGGAGGACATTAGGGCGCGCGACCCTCGCAGAGTTTCTGCCCTTCAACGATTGGCTCCTCGATCGCATGGAAGCGTCGAGGTTGGAATGCCATTACCACGCCCTGCCTACGAACCGACGGACAAAACATTAACAAGGCTGCAGACCTCGCCGTTCGTTCCGGCAATTGAAAACGCGCCCCTACCTACAGGCTTCCTTCAGCCCAAATTCATTACGTACCAGGGAAAAACGGACCCCTACATTCACCTAAGCCACTTCCGCCAGGTTATGGCGGTATAGCGGCGAAACGAGGCTCTAATGTGCATCCTCTTCCTGTCAAGCCTTGGCGATCTAGGCTTGACTTGGTTTGAAAAACTTCCAGAAGGCAACATAGCCTCTTGGGCGCAATTGGCGGAGGCGTTTGTCACAAGGTTCAAAACAAACACCAAAACCCCGGTGGAGATTGACCAGTTACTCTCCATCGACATGGGTGAAAAAGAGACGCTAAGGTCCTACAATAGTCGCTACTGGGAGACATTCAACCAGATTGGGGACTGCCCCACCAATCTCGCCATTGCACAGTACAAAAGAGGCCTTCCAGCCGGGAATAGACTAAGGGACTCGATCACCATGACACCACCCCTCACCATGGAAGCCTTGATGGAAAGAGTGCATCAGCACATCAGGGTGGAAGAGGCTAGTGCTCGTGCCAAAACAAAATCTGGCACCACCGCAGTGCCAGAGAAAAAGGCCTCGACAAAGGTCAACGTGGTAGATCGTCCAAGTAGAAACGGACGAGGCAGGCGAGACAACGGAGAGGACCAGTTACCCTTATTTCGACTGAAGAGTAATAAGAGTTTAATCTAGCCAACCACTCTTTTAGCCGATGTCCTTACTTCGGCTAAAGAGTGGTTGTCTAGTAAGCTCAGTCAGATTGCTCAGCTAAGACCAGAATAAAGTATCTCGGCCGAAAAATATTGTGTTTCGTTCAAGTTGCAGTTAGAAAGAAAGCACAAACAGGAAAGCAAACCGAGATTACAGTTGGAACAAAAGAAGTCATTGAAAATTCATTACAGTTACAAGCATACAGATCAAATCGAAATAAAAGTTGAACAAAAAAGAAGATGATTCTCATTAATCAAGATTCAAAGCGATTACAAAGGGGGGGCCATAGCCCGGTTACAAGAGCAAAAAGCAACAAGAAAAGAAAGTACAGAATCAAGTAAAAAGGTCTTCAAGATCGGCTTGAATATCAACTTGAACACCGGTTGCAGATGGAAGATCAGTCTCAGTAGCAACTGGCAGAACGGTATTAGTCGGCGGCTCAACAGTTAGGTCTTCAACCGTTGGCTCCAACCGAGCTGATTGATCGTTGCCTTGCTCATTGACTACCGGAGTAACAGTTGGCTCATTTTCTTCATCTTCATCATCTGAAACCTGCAAAAATTGTTGTTGGACAGAAGCAGCATACTCCGCTAGTGAGGCCGGAATGAAATACTGAGGAGCATTTTAGACCTCGGTTTCGGGCCCACAGCCGAGCTTCTCCACAGCACTTCTCCAGCCGCACTTGAAAAATAAGTCCTTCGCTCCCTCACATTATGGAATGTAGAGGCCCTCTGCCTCCTTGAAACCTTCGGTGTTGGCACCATCCACCTCCTTCTTCAGTTCAGCAATTTCGGCGTCCTTTTTTCCTTCGAGCTTGACTAGCTCACGAAGGTACTTATCTTTCATCACGATCAACGCCTTCTGTTTGTCAGCTTCAGCCGAGGTAACTAGTCCGGTTAGACGAGCTACCTCAGCCACTAGCTCGGTCGTTTTTTGTTGTGATTCCTTCAGTTCGGTTTTTCTTTCTTCCAACTCTACCATGGCCTGCCTAGCCATTTTCCTGAGCTCCAATACCTTTTGATGGGCAATTTGGCTCTTCTGAAGAGACTGAAATGAATGGAAAGAAATCAATGACAAAACCGAACTGAAAGTTTGAAAAATTTGAGAGACGAGGGGCATCTTACCAGGATCATGGATTTGGTGGCCGATCGGATGGCCCTTAGCTCGGTCAGGTTCTGGTGGTGTTCCATGTCTGCTGGAAGGCAAACACTCTTGGCAAGGTTGAATGCCATCAAGTGATCCTTCTCAGCAACCACCGAATCGGTATCCTGGATATCTCGGTTCTGAAATTTCAGCTTCGGTACCCACTTGGAGGAGCTAGCCCAGTCAGAAGGCTCCGGTTGTGGAATAGGTGGGTGGCTCGGTGGAGGGGTGGTTTCGTCCTCATCCGCTAGACGCTACTCGGTTGGGGTAGACCGGGCACGCTTGGATGGGCGTGATGAAGAAGGCTGTTGAGAAGGAATGGCCACAACGGCCTGTTGCGTTTGGCTTGGTGGCGGTACTTCGGGTTTGTTGGTTTTGGTCAAGAGGGCCCTGACTCTATTTCTCTTGGCCATCTCTTCTTCAGCGGTCAGTGGGATTAGTCTAATATGTGGCAAGGTTGGGTCTGGTTCGGGGGCATCCTCAAGCAGAAAGTTTGTTACTCTGGCTTTTCGGCGACCGCTGTAACGGTATGTCGGCTCAAAATTAAGAAGTTTGGCCCAACTTCTTTCTGGAAAACGTAGTGTGGCGCGAAGTATGTTCAGGTTGGGGTAACTATACAAAGATTGAAGATGTGATGAATCTGCATTAAGAAGACTAACTGTTAGTTCGGTTCAGGAGCAGGTAACCGAAATAAAAACAAAGCATGTGAACAAACTGAAGTAATTATACCAGGTGTTCCTTTTTTCCAGTTTATACTTTGGCCTGGGATCTGGGCTTAGTGGTCTTCAAAATTTCCAGATACCCAGAAAAAATCGTCATCGTTTAAGTCCTTATCTGGCGTATCTTTTATTATTTTTTCTCTGCGACGGCGTATCCTAAGGTAGTAGACCCAGCCGTCATCTTTGGAGCCAATGGAGTATTGGTGGAATATTTCTGCTAGACCGAGGTTAAGACCGGCTCGGCGGTTTAGTTCGGCTATTCCCATTATTATACGGTAAGAATTGGTCGAAAGCTGAGTTGGGCATATTCTGGTTTGTCTTAGGAATTCACAAATCAAGGGTTGAACGGGGAATCTTAGTCCGGTTTCTATTATTGATAGGAGGGTGAAAGGTACATAGCCCTCTTTTTCCCATGGAACGATATCTTGTTCGGCTAGGATAAGTTGGACGTCGTCAGGAATGTTGTAATCCCTTCGAAATTCGGCCAGGCCACCAGGGGTTTCTACCAAAAACCTATACTTCCCCATTTATTTTTTAAGTTATGGATAAATTAGTTCGGTCGCAAAATTGTGCTCAGTAGCTCGGTTGAGCGCGCAGTGGAGTGCCTGGGCAACCTAAGTCTGCAAAGTGAAAAACAAAGGGGTTAAGCATAGATCATTGGACCGTTCTACAAAATAAAAGCAAGAATAGGAGTCCTACTTCGGCTATGTGGATGCTACAGGTTCTATCTCGGTTTCAACAAGGTGCTTGGTAGCTCGGATGGATTAGTAGGTAATGTTAGACCGGTTGAGCGCCTAGGGGCAGCTTTCTAAGTTCGGTCTAAAAACTAAGAAAGCTGGTTTAGCCCCAAAGACCTAGATCGGTCGAAATTAAGGTTTCCCAGTATGCTAAGTGCAGACTTAGTTCGGTTGGATACCTCGGCTAAGGTCTATCAAGAAGTGGTTTGACTTATTGAAACTACTGGTACCAACATGGAGTGCTAGTTCGGTTAAGTAGTCTAATAGAATGACATTGACTATAAACTCCTTTTTAGTTCGGTTATATGGTAATTGTGGATCAAACTAAGTGTTCTGCAGATAGCTTCATGAAGTTTATGGGGTTCTTATGAAGTTTTTTCCTAGAAAGCGCAAGGTAGAGCAAGAAAATATGTTTTGCAAAAACAGAAACAGTGTGCCAAGAATGAAAGAAAGCAAATGCAAAGACCACAAAAGCAAAACAGGTTTGAAAAACTTACCAGGTGAAGAGAAAGAAATGGAAGTAGAAAATAGCAGTGAGCATGAGCTTCACAGTTGTAAAGGATGAAGAACAATGGAGGCAAAAGGAGAGAAGAAAGAGTGAATGGTGTAAGTGATTCAGAAACAAAGGGTTGCTTTGTGGAAAGAAAAGGGGCAAAAGGCGGGAACTGTTCAAATTATGCGAAGTACGAGGGCGACGTGACAGCTGGCTAAAAGATTTTAGCTCGGCTGGAAAAACTAAAGGGCTTGAGCTCGGTTGGAAAAGCTAAAGGGTTTTAAGCTCGGCTGAAAAGGCTTAAAAACCTTAGCCTGGCTGATTAAACAAGTAATCCCTATCATGCTATGCAGATGGAATTAAGGGGCAATTGAGAGGGTAATTTATATGAAAATTGGGCCAAGCTACGTAAATAGGCCGTTGTGGGCCTTAGGGCGAAGGGATGAGTAAAAAAGCCGTTAAAGTTACTCCGGTCCCAAAGAAGTTAGCCCGGTCACCATACTAAAATCTTATATCGGTTAAGGCGCAGTATGGTTAGTTCGGTCTAAAAGCCTTGCTAGAAGTTAGATCGGTTTAGACTTAACACTGTTGACACAGGAGGAACTGGGGTAAGAACAATGAAGGTAGAACCGAACTAACGATAGTTCGGTCTACTCTGTGGCTCGGCGTGATCATGATTACTTCGGTCATATTGGAGTTTGGCCATGGTAAAAACCATCTCACTTGGTTTAAGCAGTGAGGGAGTGTTGAAGGATAATCATTATCTTTCAGGAGTATGAATCCTTAGAGGGCTCTATATGGAGGAGTAAGAGTCCTACTTGGATTGTGCCATACGGAATCTATAAAAGCTCACAAACATCACCTATGGAGAGGTAACACACAACTTTGATTCTTGAATACACAGAGCTTTTGTCTTTGTCCATTTTTCTGACTTAGGCATCGGAGGGGTTTCCGGCACACACTCGCTAGCTAGCTCCCGTTTGTGTTTTCAGGGAATAAAGCGACGACGTTAGGAGGAGCACAAACTTGATCAACAGGATTATACGAGAAGAATTATTTCTTTCCCGTACACTATTGCAATAATTTATTTAATTTTTTGTACTTAATTCAAAATTATTATTATTTTCTTATTATTGGTTATGAAAAAAAATAATTAAAGTTGTAATTAATGAGAATCTTGTCTGATTTTAGTTTCCTAACTCCAAACTGAGCCTGTGTTAAAAAAAAAAAAAAAACCTCCAAACTGAGCCCAGTCATGTTGACGTGTCTCCTGAGAATAACGCTCTCATTGTTCCTTCTTTTTCATTTGTCACTGCCCTTTGTCGCGATCAATTTATAGGTTATATTCTTTTCATTGTTATCAATCTACATGTTATATTCATTTCAAGCCCTATTTTTGTGTAAAGGGGCTAATTCAAGTTCCTATTTTCTTTTCTTTTCAAGCCATACGAAGCTGAATTTGCAAACCCAAAACAAAATAAAAAATAAAAAATAAAAATTTATTATCAATTATTAGATCCATTCATTCAATTTTATTCAAAATATTTGAGTTTTTAGAATTTTTGTTCTTTTGAAGTTTAACTTGGGAAACTATATGATTAGTGTTAACTAGAACTAAATTATGCTAAAAAAGAAAAAAACGAAAAAAAAGAAAAAAAAAACACTAGAAGAAGGAATAATAAGATTCAAACTGATGTATTTTTAAATGAAGGAGAAAAACAAATTATGATGTAGATTTAACTTTTTATATGGTGAGATCAAAACTAAAATTAATCTGCATTACACACAAATTTTGGGGGGTATTTTTGTTCTATGAGTTTTTCATCATTAGCATTACGATATTGGGTATATGATGGTTAAAGGAGGATCTTATCATTATTAACAATTGATATATTTTTCTCGCTTTATATCTCATTATAGAACTATTTTATATTTATTGAAGTCACTGTTGATCTTATTTGAAAAATTTAAAATTTTCAAAATATTAATTGGTGATTATACTTCAATTTAAAATAATAAATAACAATTCTACTCAAATAATCAAGATAAATCGGCACAACGATTTAATGTTTAAAAAAAAAAAATCACAATTGAAGTGCCTCCAATTCTGATAAAAATCACGGGCCAAAGTCACAAAACAATCTACTAAGAAGACAAAAAAAGAATTACACAAGAGTACTCTCAATTACCTAACGAATCTACCCCCGAATTGAACCAAACCCAATGTGTCTTTTCCACCACCGTCTTCACCTCAAAATTGTCTTGTCCAATATTGAATCCACAATGTAGATGTCGAATCCACGATAATGAGCCACTCTGGAATCCATTAAAATTTTAAGCTCAAATTTCCCGAAATCTACCGAAGAACACTGTTAATCATGTGGTTTAATTTTGATGATGTCTGAAATATTATTAGATAAATTGTGATTTTTTAATATACATATTTTATTTTTTTTGACACAAAATATTATCTGTTTAAAATATATATTATATGATGTATTTGTTATAAATATTATTTAAATCAAAATTACTGTGTAGATTTTACAAAAAAAGACATTTACTATTCATGTTTTGAAAAATATGGTTAGTCACTATTTATCTTTTGACAAATTTGATATTAATTGATTATATTCTTTTGACAAATGTGATATTAGTGAGTTGTTTTCATTTGGCAAAAATTTGATGGGTACATGGGTGGTGAGTCATTTTTTACTAAAGTGTATTTAAAATTTCTACAACAATTACAAACATTATAAAAGAATAATATATTTTTAGATCTATTTTAAATGTTATTTAAAGAGATTTTACTATGCATATAAATATTATTTAAAGAGATTTTACTGTGCAATTAAATTTTTTGTGTGATGCCCCCAAAATATAACCATAGATTCAATCGAAATATAAATAAATAACTACATGAATCAGAGTGTAACGTTCTTTCATTTCATAGAGTTAATAGTACAAAAGAGTCTAACATAAATAAATGCCTTAGGCTTACACCTTTCTAAGCCTTGGCTTGGTTGTAACAAAAATGGGACTAGCTCATACAATTTAAGCCCTAGGCTATACAAAAAGTGAAACAAAACAAAGAAGCTCTTGCTTCGCAAAAGTTCCTCTAATGCTATTGCCTTGGTGGAGGCATGCCATGGTCACTTGAAAATATTTTTCCCAAATAGGGTGAGCCACAGCCTAGCAGGAATAATCTAACACAATATATGAGATTTAACAAAGATATGAGTGCAAGGTGTATATACAATGCTAGTGATAAAATATTCACATTTTATATAGGCATAAAATACCACTTCTATATTTCTTTTCATTTTCCTTCAACTCATTTCAATACCTGAGCCAATTTCATTATTCATTCGATAACCCAAATGAGGCTACAACTCAATGGTTTTATAATCACACCATTAACACACAAACACTTCAAACTGCTATTTTAGAAAAATTTCGTTCGAGAGATCGGCACCCCTGTATAAATTTCGGGATTTTCACCTAGGACACTCGAACCAACTTAATTATAATGGAATCTACTCCCTTTCTTCTCCCAAACAGTGGAATCCATCCCATTTATCCTCCTAAACAATCATACATATATAATGTATTTAAACACATAATCATACATGGAGTACATCTCCTTTCTCTTCTCAAACAATCATACATGCATAATGTATTTACAACATGATCATATTCAATGATAACCAACCATGGATTAGTTTTAATTCACCTAATCCTCATACAATTTCTACAACAATCATAGCTATCCTCTACCGATAGTCCAATACAGTTATTTCTAAACAGATATACAATCTCAAGACAAATAATTTATTCAAAATTTCCAAAGATGAGGCATGTCATTTACTCAAATCCACTATTTATTTCAAAACTCGTTCAATTTCATGTTCATAACATCAATTTCATTTAATTATACAAAATAAATATTATGATCATTTTAGGGCAAACCCTCTCTTTCCTCAAGTATCAACCAAGCAGCAAAATCAACTATTTTGATCCCATACAACATCATTTTCAAACTCCACAATCATTTATCCCTTATTTATCAAAACCCCTCTTTCCATTTTACACTCAAACCTTAGGTTTGTTCACATTATCCCCAAATCCCACCATTATTACACAACGACAAATAGCTAAGTTAAAAACTATATTAAAGTGTAGAAAATCTCTACCTCAAGTTTAGAAGATCAATGGAGCAAGGACGAAACTTCAACAATGCCGAAACCAAACTCCAATCGGATCAAAATGAAGCTTTCAAGGTGCTCTACCCTTTTCCCAAAAACACTAGGGCGGAGAAACCAATGGATTTAGGAGAAAATGTAGAGAGAGAGGGTATTTTAGAGAGAGAGAGAGTCAAGATCTAAGTTTTTGAAAAGTTTTAGAGAGAGAGAGAAGAATGAAAAAGTGATATAAAATGTCACTTTCGCGATCTGATATACGCACAGTCTGCTCGAACGGAAGAGTTGATGCTCGAGCGTCAAACACAAAAAGTTGTTCCGCTTGGGCACAATAAATGCCGCTCAAGCATAAAAAACACACATCCAGAAGTTTTACAGACAACAAACTGACGCTCGAGTGTTGGAAAGGGCTGCTTGAGCTCCCATCCGCTCGAGTGTAAGAAACACCACTCGAGCATAAGAAACACTCTCCTAGTAGGAATGGCAACAGGGCGGGGCGGGGTCGGGGATCCCACTCCCCGTCCCCGATCCCCGATGCTCGAATTTTCCCTGGCCCTGGCCCCGATCCCCGACGGGGAATCTGTCACTACCCCCACCCCGCCCCCAACGGGGATCGGGTTTCCCCGACCCCGAGCATTCCCCGGCTAAAAAAAAATTTCAGAAACTTTCATCATCAACAACAAGAAGTTCATCATCTAAAAAAAGTTTCAGAAAATACAACTCATCATCAACAACAATAACAACAAGTTCATCATCTAAAAACAGATTTGAAACAAAAAAAATTTCAGAAAAGTTTCAGAAATTTTCAGAAAATTTCATCATCAACAACAAGTTCATCATCTAAAAAAAGTTTCAGAAAATACAACTCATCATCAACAACAACAACAATAAGTTCATCATCTAAAAACAGATCTGAAACAAAAAAAAATTCAGAAACGTTTCAGAAATTTTCAGAAAATTTCATCATCAAGAACAAGTTCATCATCTAAAATATATATATATATATATAGAGAGAGATTCACGGTTCACTCCATGAATCATGATTTAAGGGCTGATTCACGATCTGTTGGCTGATTTACGATATGATTCCGAGAGTGATTCACGATCTATTGGCGATCGGTGATGTGGTGATTCAAGATCTGTTGGTGATTCACGGGGTGTGATCAAATCTGAGAGAGAAAGCGTGAGACCGAGAGGGACAGAGGAGAAAAGAGAAGAGAGTGGTTCTTCCATTGACGATTGGTGGTGGTCGGTGACAAGGCAGCAACGGAGGTGAGGAGAAGAGAGAGAGAGAGTAGTGTGGAGGAGAATGGATTTTGTGAAATCAGTGAATAGAGAGTGAATAGATGAGGGTAGATGAGTGAATAGGAAAGTATATATATACGGGGATAAGTTCGGGGATAAACCGGGCCAGGGAACGGAGACGGGGCCGGGCCGGGTATGGGGCTGAAACACTTATCCCGTCCCCGGCCCGAATCTGTTTGGGGATTAATTTTTAAATACCATCCCCGTCCCCGTGGGGGTATTTTTCGGGGAAACTCGCTCAATTCGGGGTCGGGGGGTCGGGTCCCCATCGAGCCGGTTTCAAATTGCCATCCCTATCTCCTAGTAGTTTTGCAGACCTATAAAGTACTAAGAGTTCTCAAAGCCTGCTCGAGCGCAAGAATGGCCGCTCGAGCGAAGGAGCAAAAATTACAAAGCTCGCTCGAGCGCAAGAATGGCCGTTTGAGCGGAGGAGCAAAAATTTGAGCAACAAGGTTTGGAAAACACAAGCAATCAACCTGTTCCAAACGCACAACTACAATCCAATAACCAAAACAGAGGGGAGATAAGGGAAACAAGATATGAATCTCTATTTAAAACCATACAAACCTGAGTCTGGAATACTACAAGTGACGGGTCAAAACCGGAATCGCTATAATTTGATTTTATGGTGTGAAAAATTTGTTTTTACTATTTATCGAAAGCGACTTTTGGCTATATTTCTCCATCATCCGCCTGCAAAATTTGAAAAGGAAAATTGGCATGTGATCCGAGCAGCTCAACAGACGAGTCAAGAAGAGAAGCGTCTCTCTTTAACAGATATATTTTTGGGTATATATAGAAGTGTTTTGGTTGGAGAAAAATAAGAAGTGATGAACATAAAAATATGTTATATTGAAATATTCTTAAATATTGTATTGTGCTTAATTAAGTTATATTTTTTGTGAGAAAATTTGTTGAAAGTTGAGCAAAATTGTAAAAGGGTTTTCTATTCCTTACTCTTATTATTCTTGTAAAGAGAGAGTTTTTGTGAGTGATTTTTGAGATAAAATTACTTGATCAAGTGTGACTAGGCACCAGATTCTAAACTAGTTGGAGTGATCAGGATTGGTCACCTGTTGTAAAGGTTCACTAGCACTCGTGAAACTAGTGGTGTAATTACTATTTGAAGAATAGTGGAGAAATTCCTGAGGACAATACTTGGGGAGTGGATGTAGGCTCGGTGTGCTGAACCATTATAAATAGTTGAGTTTACTCAGTGTGCTGAACCACTATAAATAGTTGAGTTTACTTTCTCTTCCCTTTGCTCATTTTATTTTATTACTCCATTTTATATTGTTTAACATATTTATTTATTTATTATTTAGGTTAATATTTTTAATATTATGAAATTAATTTAAAAAAACCTAATCCACTCCCCTCATTGGTTGCCTACTTTAGATAATAAATACCACTCTCTTTTGTGAATAAAAATAAATAAACAAACTCCTTGATGATGTTAATATAAAATTTATAGATTCTTTGATCACTCTCAAATCATCAAGGAAACACTTAGAAAAATACCCTCCAATATAGAAAATCTTGGTAACTTTGCTTTCCTAAAATTTGGATAGCTTAAATCCTAAAAAATAGCAAATGGTGCACTTTATAAAAAATAGAGTCGCGAAAATCGCTCGAGCGACCACTTCATCACTCGAGCCAAGACTTCACCCTTCGAGTGCATAAAGGATTTTCTTAGAAGTTTAGTTTGCTCTGCAAAAATACTGGATGATGCCATTCACTGCTCGAGCGCACAAGTGACCGCTCAAACAACTTTGACTTCAAGGGCGCTACCTCGGACCAGCCATGGGGTGCTTCCCTCTCGACCCCCGTGAGCTGACCGAACAACTCGATTCTTATATATAGTTCACCAAGTGGCAAACATAAAAGCCTCAAAATCACAAACTTCTCTACGAGAAATTCTTGGTTGCAGATAGGGTATGGCCAGGTGGTGCTTTTGTCATGCCTCAAAATTTTGACAATTAAATATTAAATTAGGACTAAACCCCAATCAATATTCCATCATAATTTCATAACTAATCAATACTGTCAACATTAAAGTAACAATAAATAGTCAAAATAACTTAAATAATGTATGGTTACAAACCATGCCAAATTATTCTAATACTAAAGTCATAAAAAAAAATTAATAAATACATAAACTAATATCAACCCTAAGCTCAAGAAAACAAAAAAAGTCCAAACGACAAATCCAACAACTATAGTAATTCCACGTCACCACCGTAGCCCCAAGTAATCCTATAAAGGAAGCTCGACTGCGCTCAAACAGAACGCACCTGAATTGCCAAGAGACAAAACGGGTCAGTATACAGGTATACTGGTATGAGTACAAGATTTAACATCTACGTGTCCACCAGACACAAACAAAAATACATTTAATTCTTGTTACGGGACAAGACAAGTAGTTCCAATCGCACCGAGACGAATGAGTAATTTCCCGAGATACGGTGACATTTAGTTTCTTGTTCGTACACAACGAAATATAAATTGATTATAAAATAAACAAAATAGAAATAAAAATATGGTGGGTCAGCCCTGCATAAAAAGTTAGTAAGACCCACCATCCTGAAAAAAAATAAAATTAGTATAATTTAATCCTAAGTAACTTGCTAAAGAAGTATTAAAATGTATCGTTTCATGTTTAAATAATTCAAATTGACTAAAATTCAAAGAACAAAAGTTGTACAGAATCAAATTTCCTAAAAGGCAACACGAACAAATTTAGTAGAAACTAAACAGGTTGAGATAAAAACTTAATAGAATATCCTAACCGAATTTCGATCGAAAAATCTGAAACTGAAAACGAAAAGAAACTGCTGTAAGATAAAAATTTTCGAAAAAGTTCAAAATACGAAAAATGTTCAGAATAATGTTTTACTTTAGTTTGTGTGAAACAAAATAAAAATGAGCTCGTTTCGTGGGTTAAAACAGCATCTAAAGTCTGCATTACCAAAATGAATTAAAACTACTATAATCAAGATCATCCAATTATAAATTCTAATCGATCCTTTTAATAAAAAGTTAAAACACCAAAGTTGTTTAGAATCAGGTATACATGCCTCTGCTCAAATTTCATAATTTATCGAGGTTGTTTACTATTTTTCAACCTGTACAAATCAATACAATACACACTATAACAATAAACTCATAATTAAATTCTTTATACCTTAACTCCACTACTTCGGCCTCCACTTCCAGCCTACACATATGTCCCATATGCCTCTCGTATACCTAATACCGCTTCGAAGCCAAACTTGCACAGGGATATCGTCTCGAGTTTGATCCACACTCCTCGGATGGTTAGCATATATGTACGCACGTAAATTAAGACACTTATTTATTCATGAGAACGAGGCAACAATATACATATACAAAACATCTCACTCA
Source organism: Camellia sinensis (assembly GCF_055761805.1). NCBI lineage: Eukaryota > Viridiplantae > Streptophyta > Magnoliopsida > Ericales > Theaceae > Camellia > Camellia sinensis. The sequence goes on from NC_138970.1 coordinate 168,512,133, forward strand.
TGAGAACAAACATAACAATGCCAAGCCTATGACATTCAAATAAATCTCATAATCCTCACTTTTTTTTATACACTCTTTCTCACCATCATTTAAATAAAACAATAATCCATGGTGTCATGGTGGAGTATATGGAATTTATCTGTGGGTTCCTAATTAATTTTAATTTCATATAGTATAACTATAAAATAAATCCATATAAAAACCCTAAACCTGACATACACAACTAATCAAAATAATTAAAATCAATTAATCAACTAAAAATCCTAAACCTTACATACATAACTAAACAAAATAATTAAAATCAATTAATCATCTAAAAATCCTAAACCTTACATACACAACGAATTAAAATAATTAAAATTGATCAATCATCTACACGCAAATATGAAATCAATTCAACATCAAATAAATATAAATAAATAAATAAAAATAACGAATTAAATATAAATCAAAAAAAGTAAATTTTGTACTTATAATATTTTTTTAAATATCAAAAAATCATTTAAGAGAATTAATAGAACCACCAAAATAAAACCCTCACTCTTTTCTTCCTTCCTTTCTCTTTCACACACAGCCGCTAGACCTCTCTTTTTCTTATCTCTCTCTCTCTCTCTCTCTCTCTCTCTTCCCGTGGTTTTTTTTCTTTGCTGCCACACCTCTCTTTCTTTTCTTTTCTTTTTGATTGATTCCTAATCCTATTCTAACTTAATAACTATTATAATATATTATATTATATAATACAACGTAATTATAATATATATAAATATAAATATAAATATAAGATTAAATATATATATATATAACACTTCTTTTTTTTTATAACAAATATAAATATATAAATATATAGATTAATTAAATAACACATTAAATTAATTAAATATCACATTAAATTTTCATTCAACCACACAATTAATAAAGCTAAAAATAAAATAAGATAATAATAATCATAATAATAATAAATAATGATGTAAAAAAAATTAGGGTCGCTATAGCCTTCCTTTATTTTAATTGGTTTGAAATGTGGGGTATATAAATTTGTGTAGGGTTGTGGGGAGACAAACATAGGGGCCTAATTTATGTGATTGGTGGAAGGCACCGCACATTGCCAAGTGGTGCTCTATTTGCAACCAAGAATTTTTCCTCCTCTACATAAGTACATTTTGGATTGATTTCGCATCTAAACACTCACATTTTTACTAAAATATAAGAGCGAATAAAATTACAACTGAAATTTTTTTTGTCAAACAAAATTATCAATTACAAAAACCTAATATTATCTAAAACCTAATATCTTCTTCTTCTTCTTCTTCTTCTTCTTCTTCTTCTTCTTCTTCTTCTTCTTCTTCTTCTTCTTCTTCTTCTTCTTCTTCTTCTTCTAAAATATCCTTATCGCAACATTGTTTGGCTTTCTCCTAGAACAACTAAAAAACCATAGTTAATAAAACGATTTAAGAAAATTATTCTACTCATATTATAATCTTTTAAAGTTACACATGCATCACGTTTGTATGCGTCACGTTTATCTGACTGCTAATTAAGAATAATAGAGACTTGTTCAGCATATTATTCCTTTCAAACAACAAAATAACTCTGCCGCAAATTTGCCATCTCGCTTCCTACATTAATACACGAAAAATACAAATCAAAGTCAAATTAAAGGATACAAAAGTCAAAAAGTTTTTATTAATTTAATAATTAATAATTAGACACTTATGATCAAAACACTCCAACCTCAAATTCCAACAACAGGTACAATTGGTGTGCCCCCTCCCACCCAGCCCTGTCCTTGGTTTTTTGGTGGGTGTAGCCGTATATATAAAACGCAAAAAGGAAAAATAGAATTTCAGTTGGACAACTTCAAAATAATTATTTTATATAATAAAAAAAAATTCGATGCAAATTTAACATAAGAAAAATTTGCATTAAATATAGAAAAAAGACTTATACCATAAGAAGAATTTACAACTTCATAAAAATAGATTATTTTTTCATTGCACAATTAAAATGTATTCTTGGTATTTGATAATTGCTCTAGACAATTTCAGGGTGAACTAATATATTCTTAGGTTTCGTTTGGGAATAAATTATTTTAATAATTTTTTAATTTTTTGGTTAAAATATGAAATAAAAAAATTATTATATTTAAAATAATTTTATGACTTTCTATGAAAAAAACGTATAAAAAATAAAACTTTAGCTTTTTAATTTTTTTTAATATTTTTTTTACTTATTAAATTAAAATTCAAACTCCACCAACAAGGCCTAATTCAAGAGTTAACTTTATACTAGTGTGTACATATATAATTTTTAGTATGAATGGAAACAAAAGTTTGTTTTGTGATTTGGAGGAGCAATTATTCATTGCCTTAGGAGGCAATGTGACATGGGACATTGAATAATTTTTGGAATTTGGAGTCCATGGGCTAACCGTTCTTCTCGGCAAAAGTTAATTATTTATGAAGTATTGTTATTTATATCTAAAAATTAAATTTATGTTTTAAGTTTAATGATGTGTCACTCTATTAAAATATTTAAATTAAATCTTTTTCTAATTTATTTTTCAATTATTAAGTAATCATCTTATTAACATATCAACAAATCTAAAAAATAAATTTAAAAAATAGATTTATATACGATTTTCTTTATTGAATATTATAGGTGGTTTGTATTTAATTTAGTCTTGGCAAGTGCTGGGAAGCCACGTATGTCCTCAAAAGGTTTGTGGGTCCTACCTTGAAGTTCTACGATTGCCATGTTTGTTAGCACAAATAATATTTTAATCCCTTAATTAACAATATTTTCTTCATATGTTTTATCAAGCACAAATCAAATTGCACAAATGATAGGTTGGTATTGGATTAAGGAATGTTCGGACACGGATAAAATAATTAAAAAGTTAAAAATTAATTAAAAAAAAATAAAAAAATCTAAAAAGTCATACAAAATCAAATATCTCTTTTAATGTTCTCTACTTTTGCACTAATTCCCCTAAAAAATAAAAAAATAATTTTTGAACGTTTCAATTATTTTTTAATCTCATATTTTAGTTAAAAATTAAAAAAAATTAATTACCAAACCAACCTTAATAAGTTAAAAAACAACATAAATACCGCTATCGACTTGAACCTTGACGAGCCTATGAAACAACTACATCGATCATTGGATCACAATTAGTAACAAACGGATCCAATCACGTAAAAGTACAAATAAACACGTTGAGCTTAGAAATTATATTTTAATATTTAGATAAAATTGTTGTTAAAAAATTGAGGGTTAATTATACTAAGACCATCTCAATTATTAGTTAATAGTATTTTATTCTTTTATCTATGAACTCGTATATTTTAACGCATTCAATTATAAAACAAAAATGTTTGAGACCTCTAAATGAGCAGCTCTAGAGGTGGGTCTCATCCTATGATTTGGTGTTTTAACTTGTGATGTTGCATTTTTATTTATTTTTTATTTTTTCACATATTGCCACATTACTAGAGTTGGTATTAGAGTTCCAACTCTAGAGTTCTCTATCATTACTCATTATAAAAACACAAAAATATTTTGAAACTCTAATAAAGGAGCTCTAATAGCTCTAATGGAGTGTGGGTCCTATTGTGATAGTGATATTTGTGTGTGTGTGTGTCTGTGTTTTTTTTTTTTTTTTTGACTTTCTACGTCATTAAAGCTCATTGCTTTAGAAGGATGTATCATTGTTGATAAAAATATATAAGTTTTAACTTTTCTAGACCATCTCCTAAAGGAGTAGATTTATATGATTTTCATAATTGATGAGGATTAATATGTACTGATCCATAAATAAGTATAATAAAGTGACACTAATAGTTGAGAGGTTTCTGTATAATTAACCTAAAAATTGATGCGTTTGGCAAATGTTGAAAGGGTTGTCTGTTTTTGTTATTAGGAAAGTTTAGGTAGGTTTGTATTATTTATTTATTTATTTATTTTTGAGTTAGATTTCTTTAATAAATTAACTAATTTTATTTTTTTAGATCTTGCATACTAAAAAAGATTTGAAATGTAAAAAAGAAATTAATGTAAAATTTAAAAAAATTCACTAATGACAAAAGTTTGGATTTTAATAATTGCCAAGAAATCGGAAGGACAAACAGCTACATTACGCAACAGCAACACTATTTCCTACGTAAATGCACCCAAAAAAACAAGTCAAGTTTGATTATTAATTCAATGAGAAATTATTCAACATTACATTCCTAGACCACACATCATCCATGTTGCATACATGATGCTCCACATCAATTATTGTCCTCCATGTCTACAGGGTGTCAGTACAGTGGCCATGTTGGAAAACACTTCTCATCCATTATTCTAACTTAAACTGACGTTAATGCTGATTAAGGAGGATTGTTTTCACTAATTGATTAAAAGTTAATTTTTTAATTTTTTTAAGAGATATATAAAAAATAAAGAAGTAATTTGATCTAGAAATATATCAAAAAGATTGAGGCCGCACGGTTGGAAGCAGCGCGGCAGAGTAGGAGATTGATTCTCTAATTTTCGGGCATAAATTGAACGGTTCTGTTCGGTTTATGGAGGCCCACCATGGGTCCCGTTTTACTAATCGGAACCGTTCAATATGTAGAACTCGTCGAGTACTATATATATGTAAAAAATCACGTTGATTAAATATCGATAACTATCTGATCGTGTTAGTTTTTTTTGTTAATTGTTAACTATAATATCATCCATTTTTATACAAAACTGATTTGATCATACATTTAGCGATATCCGATAGACGTGATTTTTTATAAGGATATAATACTAGACAAATTCTACATATTGAAACGCTTCAAATTACCAAAACAGGACCTATGGTAGGCCCCAGGGGCCTAGCTCTACCATCCAATTTAATGAATATTTTACTCCCTATTTTTTTTTTCAGTCACTGACGAACCCATCACGTCAGTACCTTATTAATTGTATTTTTTTTTATTTGTATTATTATGTGTGTATTATTTTTTTAATTTTTTTAATAAATAGCGATAACTTTTTAATTTTTTTACTTTTTAAATTTTTTAAAAGTTTCCAAACCAACTCTAAAGAAGTGATTTGACTCTCACAACAGCTAGGCTGTCCTTTCCTTTCACGCTTGGTGTGTCTTTGTGATTTGGAGTACCAATTTTGATGTTTTAATAGAGTATTAATGATAAATAAGGAGACAAAAAAAAATTTAAGATCAAAATATTATATCACAGTAAGTGAGACCTACTACCAACTCATTAGAGCTGATTTTAGAACTCAAAAATTAAAATTCTAAAACATTTTTCAATTTAAAATTGCATACGAAGACACAAAAGTTTTGATAGCGTTTCATTTTGTTTTGTAATTGTAATTTGAATAAAAAAATTTTAATTTTTTTTTCAAAATTCATAATTAAATACATAATTTAAAATTTAATTCAAAAATTATTTTTAAAATTCATAAATAAATACACAACTTAAAACTCAATTTAAAAATTCTTCTCAAAACTCATAACTAAAATCTTTTCAAAAAAAAAAAAAAATTCAAAAACAGATTTTTTTATTTTGCTCTTTGCAATTATTTTTTATTTTATATATATATTTTTAAAAATATTTATATTTATATTTAATTTTAAAGAATTTTTTTTATTTTTTCAAAAAAATATTTCATTATTTTTTATGTATTAGCCAAATAATTTCTTATGATTTACATGTATATGGGCAATCCAAAAATTTTTAAATTTAAAAAAAATTAAATTTTTTTAAATCAATATTTAAAATATTAAAAAATTTAAAAATTTAAAGTTAAAAAAAATTTAAAATAAATATTATATATTTAAAAAAAATATTTTTTAAATTTTTAAATATTTAAAATATTTTTTAAAAAATACAGCGCACAAATATAGTAAATACAACGCACATTAAAAAATAAATAAATATTTATGACAAAAAATATTTACCCTAAAAAAAATAAAATTAAAAAAATTTTAAAATACTTAAAGAAAATAAGCCCAAAAAATTTTAATATACAATTCAAAACTCAAAATACAACTTTAAAACTCAAAACTCTTTTTAAAACTCATTTTCAAAAACTTAAAACTCAAAATACAGTTCAAAACTTAAATCATTATTCAAAAACTAAATCAAATGGATTTTGTCATTTTTTTTATCTCATTTTTTGAGTTTTGACTAAGTGATCGATGGGCAATTTGATTTTTTTAAGTAATTTTTAATTTTTTGGTTTTTTTTAAGGTGAAAAAACTTAATGTATTTGGAATGATTTTTTATTTTTATGTTTATTTTTAAACATAGATAGTTATAACAAAAAAAATAAAAATAAAATTGATTGATGTATATAATGTGGCATTTTTACTTTTTAGTTTTTTTGATTTTTTTTAATTATAATTTTTAATGATTTTGTTAATAAAAAACTCATTGCCAAAGCTGGCTAAAAGTCTTTTTCTCGAGAAATTTTATGGTACCATATGCACTTTTAATTACAAACTTTGTTGTATTTAATTATAATATATTGTGATATTGTTTATGATACATGTTGGTTATGATATTATTTTTGTTATGATCAAAGAGTGTTTATAATTTAAGTGGTGTTTACTTATAATTTTTTTTATTATTTTAAATATGACTCTCATATAATTGAGCTATAACATTTGTAATAATCAAAATCACAAATATCATATGTGTACCACAGCATTATCCCGTTTTGTCCCAATCAATTATTATAAATGTGATGTATTTAGGGCTTGTTCAAGAAGTTGGTTTTTGTAGCTAAAAAACTCAAAATTATACTGAATTTTATTATATTTTTTTTATTATGTATTTAGTGAATTTTTTAATTATTTTTTTTTACAAATATTTTATTTTGTAGGTACATTTAGGTTGTGCTTCTAAATAATAAAATAAGTTTAGGGTTAATTAACAATTTGGTTCTTCCATCCAAATGAGGGTTAAGATTAACAACTTTAGAACATTTGTTAATTTTTTAAGGTATATATGTAGATAAAATTAACAGAAAGTAAGACAAAATGACGAAACTAAAACTACACTTAGGTATCAAATTGTTTAAATTGAAATAATAAAAATAAAAGTGAAATTTGAGTCAAACTATAAGAGTGAAAAGTGTAATTAACCCACAACTTTTTAAAAATATTAAAAAATATTTAAAAATACAAAAAACAAAATAAAAAATTATATTTAAAAACAAATAATCATAACCTTTTTCATCTCATAATGTTTGGTTTAATTCAATTTTTAGATAATTGAATTTTTTATTTTTTGTATATATTTTTTTTCTTTTTAGTGAATTCTTTTTAGAAAAATTTATTCATAAATCTATCTTCACTTACTTATGTTCACTTAGTCAAAATTATTTTTTTTATGTTCGAATAAGTTCTATAGGTGACATAGTTACCAAAATACCCTTAATAATAATATTCACATTGACAGTGTGAATGTTCTATGATGTGAATATTCACTGTCAATATTCACACTGTAAAATATGAATGTTTACAATATCAAGTTGCTAAGCGTTCAAAAAATATTTGTAAGGGTAAAATTACCCATAAAATATCTTAAATATGAGAATTAAGGATTTGGTGGATCAAATGGTCAAATAGTAGGATTTATTAGAATATAAGAATATGTTATGGACTAAATGAGATATAAGTACTTGAAAAATAACTTCCTAATAAATCTTCTTTTTTTAAATATTTTATGATTTTTTTTTTTGATACACTTAATTTAAAAAAATATAATATTCGTGAAAAAATACTTTTAAAAATTCACCAAATACAAAAATATAAAAATTCAATACATTTCGCATTTTGTTGTATTTAATAAATTTTTTAAAAAAAATTGTACAAATTTTATACTTTTTAAGTATATCAAGATCGGTAAAGCACCATTAAATCCTAATTTTAGGAATGTTAAACCATTTAGCCCTGTGAATTTTTTGAAAGACTGGTAAGTCCTATTCCAATATTAAAGACCTTAAAGTCCATGGTATTAATGTGCTGGGTGTCATAAATTGAGGATAAATATGGATTTTTCTTGGTGTTAAATTTATTAAAGTGTCCAACATCAAATTGCAGTGTGTCGATGTTGTCTCTCTTGTTTGGATGACTATGGAAGGTAATTTCTGGGTTGTGGGTCCAACATTTTGATGTTGCAGCGTTTCTGTTCGCATGATTCGTGAGGGATTTGGTTCAGTTTGGTAATGTTGATGTTGATTCCCAAATTAACATTTGCTTATCGCCGAAAACCCTAGGTTGCCCAAATCCTTAGTCGTAGAATAAGTTGGTGTGATCGTGAAGTTGGGTGTTGTTAGGTTTTTGTAATTAGTAATCCCCTTTGACAAACTTCTTTCAGTTGTAATTTTATTTGATCTTTTATTTCAGTGAGGCTATGAGTATTTAGATGCGAATCCAACCCGTATTGTGCCTATGTGTGTCAATTTCTGACCACACTGCCAATCAAGCATTCAGTTGGAGAACACTGGCAGAATAGATTAAGCCCGAACGACGTGTCATAAAAAGAAGAGATTTCGGCGGTGGTTCATCCACCTGGGGGCACTCCGATGATCAAGTCAATTATCTCTCAAAGATAACAAAAGTGCTTAACTCACTATTCAGAGCATAAAAGCATACCTTAGACCCATGGGGGTGCCTCTCTTTTATAGCCAACACTTACCTAATCCCAATAGAAGCCTAGCTTCAATGGACTCAGGACTACTGCTAATCATGGACTTCTAGTAGGATTGGGATAAACTCTCTAAGAGTCTTATCTTTATCCAAACTGAAGTTCTCTCCCATTCTAGGACTCTTGTCCCTTATCTGTTTATCTCGGATTCCAGTTTCTTCGTAGATAACCTCGGCCTAGCCGAGATCATCTTGGTGTTACGACCAAGACACGTGACACCTCGGCTGACACTTTGGTGTCACCTCGGCCTCGTGTTGTCATTCAAAAATTATGTCCCCACAGTGCCTATGCAGAGGAATTTGTGATTTTAATCCTATCATATTTGCCACTTTGCTGACTATGTCGGGCGAAGATACAATTCTTTCAGAAGTTTCACTTGCCTACAAAAGTACTAAGCGTTGTAGTTTTACGCTCGAGCGACCTTTCTTGCGCTCGAGCGTAGATCTTTGTTTTGAAACACGCGTTTTAGTCAGACCGCTTAAGCGTCCATTCCTGCGCTAGAGTGGTGTAATAACCCCGACCCGTAATTAGCTACTAATCAGTGATTAAAGATGCTAATTGAGTGGATCAAATGTATTATGGGATTATTATGGAATTTTACATGATTTTGGCCTCCTATCTGTTACGTGTAGAAATATCTGTTAGGATTCCGCTTTAAGATGTAAATTGAAAGCTTTATCGGCATCCGAAATCGAAATTGATTACATCAACGTGTTATTTGGAAATTTTAGAACACCATGGCAAATTTTTATTAAAAAAAAATTGATTCAGTTTAGTAAGACTCGCATGTGATTAAGTTGAGCCTTGAAGGGACTATTTTGGATTAACTGAATTCGTGCTAACCTGAATAAATTAAGGTTACTTATGTTTGATTTAAATAATGCATGATTGATGCCTAATCTAATCCTTTTAGTGATCCAAGATGTGATTAAGTGTAAGGTGTGCTAAGCCTTGGTGGTGTTGAGTGTAGAGGATAAATCCTTGTGGGTATGTTGGAGTAGTGCATGTGTAGTGTATTCAAAGTGTGAGAGTGTGAGTTGTGTTGGTTTAGCTGAGTGTGAGAATGTTTGTACCATTCCGTTCTGCTTATTTGAGTCCTTATACTGAGAGAATTCAAGCTAGAGAGAGAGAGAGAGAGAGAGAGTTTGGCTTTAGAGTGAGAAAGCTCAAAAGTTTGAAAATGAAGAAGAGAAATAGGAAGATTCACCTCTCATAATTCGGGAACAGGCTTTGGGTAAGGATTCTATGTTTAAATTCTGCAGTTAACTCTTATGCATCGTGATTTCAACACATCTTTGAACCATTTTCATGAAATTAGCAAAAGAAGTGGGTCTTTGGGCTTGTAGATGTTTTGCATGTGCATCCTTGGAGATTACCCTTTTGGTTCCATCATTTGTTTTTAAGAGTTTGAAGTCATTGCTAGCATGTGAGTCCATATGAGTCCATATCTTGCAAAATGTTTTGGAAATTCATGGATTCATACCAATCATTTGCATGTTTTGAAGAAATCAAGGAAATAGTTTGAAAATCTTTCATGCATGAGCTTTTAGGTTCAAATTTGCTAAATCCATGAGTCTTGAGCTAAAGGTTTGAAAATGATCATATATATGTGTTTTAGAAAAGTTTTCCAAGTGTTTTGATCAAGCTGTGCACGAGTTGCTATTGAAATTGCATTTTGAAGCTCAAACTCTATTTTTGGAAACCCAGAATTTTGCAGTCCGCTCGAGCGAGGAAACCTGCGCTCTAGCGGAGAATGCGAGCTCTCAGTATTTTTTTTCAGATATGAACTCTCTGCTTGAGAGACCACTTGGACGCTCGAGCGAACCCTTTTGCATGTTGTTGATCCGCTCGAGCGTGGGAGTTGTAGCTCGAGCGTGGATTACGACCAACCAATACTTTTTCTAAGTTTACAGGTTGCTCGAGCGAAGGAAGTCATGCTTGAGCGACCCCTCTCTTTTTGCATGTCCTCTCAAGCGAGGGATTCTACGCTCGAGTTGGGACGTTATTTTCAGGAAATTTGCCTAAGTGTTCCAACTCATGTTTTGGTATCCTCATTGCATCCTAGGCATTCCTAAGCCTTAATTAAGCCATAGTAATGAGGTTATGGATTAGAAACACACTAAAAAAAGAATGTACTAAGTTAAGAGTCTGCAAGTGCGTGTGTTTTAGGCAATGTGATAAGAAAGATTAAGAACCAATGTAATGAAAGCTAAGCCTTAATGGCCACTTAAATGTGTAATGATAAGACGTGCTTGTGTTATGTGTTTTGTGGTTGTAGGTCAAGACTCGAGGATTGATTGACCGCTTACTAGAACCACTGTAAGTAACATTTCTGTAAAGATATGTTGATATGAATTATGTTCCAAATGAAATGTGATAAGCTATGATTTCTGAAATGATATCTGTTTACGTAAACGAACATCCCAAGTTTGAAATCTATTATGGCATCCATAGATAGTCTCAAGTCATGGGGGACGACATGAAAATGCGGGTCCATGATATACAAGTAATTACGAGATCTCGTTAGCCACTTCATTGTGGTGATATGGGTTTAATCGGTATCCAGAACTGATTAATCTAGTCGGAAGACATTCTGTGATGTGTTCTATGGGATGTACCATTATAATGTTCTGATGTGAGAATAATTATGCTCTGATCTGTTTTCTGCTTATGATATATTCGGATTTCGTTCACTAAACCCTTTACCTTAATGTTATTCACTGGGCTTTAGCTTACTGTTTGTATATATATGTATATAGGTGAGCATTCTGGAGTTCGGGCCTGAAGGCTTCTGTCTGGAACTGTGTTTCTGTTGTCAGCCAATGTAACAACCCTCACCACTGTTTACCGATAAACTATCGATTACTGCTAAATTGAGACTGATTATGAAAAGTAATTGAACTGATTGAAATACTGAACTGACTAACGAAAATCTGAAACTGATTGATTGACTGTATCTGTTTAAATGCATTATCTATCTGTTTGATTGTTTGATTATCTGTTCATGTTTTATGTTTAAATTGCGAGTTGAAGACCTTATCGGCGGCCGAACCGGAGATCGATTAGTGTTTTATGATCATCATAATTTATGTGATTTTATGGCATATTTATCTGAAATTTGATTTAGTATGATTAAACTAGATTAAGTAAAGCTAATTAAAGAGTTAGGCTTATTTACAACTTTGCCATTGTGAGTGGGCCACTTCATGAACTATATTTGAGCCTTATTATACACTTAGGCAAACATTTCATCAGCTCATTTCCCTTGCTTTAGCCGACTAAGAGAGAGAGGGAGAGAAATTGAATTCTTTCTTGTGTTTTGCTTGGAGAATTGAAGAAATTGAAGGTTGATTACATAATTAAGCTCCTACACCTTAACTCAAGACTTAGGTAAGGAGATTTAACCTCTCATTGTTGTGTTTAAGTTGATTCTTGCATGGTTCATGTCTAATTGAGGAGCCAAGTCATGATTTAGTTTTAACATGTTGAATTATAGCTTAATTCATGCATGCATGCCTATATTATTGAATTTTGAGTTGATTCCATGGAAAATTGTCACATGCATGCTCATATTTATGTTAAGTCCATGAATTCATCTTGTCTTTGAAGATAGTAGCTCAATAGAGCATGTATTTGAGGCTTGTAAGTTTTTTAACTTCATGCATGTTGCATGTTCATCTTGTTCATGAAAATTGGTTTGAATTTGAGTTGAATTGATCTTCCATTGGGCTTTGATTTTACAAATTGAGCTTTGAACCATGTTATACTATGTATTTGCAAATGTTTTCTAGGAAATGAGCCCAAGAGGATTGAATTTAATGCTTTGAAAGTTGAATTTGAGCTTGAGCTTCAAATCTGGGAATTCCAGATTTTGGACTCACGCTCGAGCGGGGTGACTGGCGCTCGAGCGTGAAATTTGTGCTCCCAGTATTTTGTTCTGTTTTTAAGTCAGCTCGAGCGGGAAAATTTACGCTCGAGCGTGACCTTGTGTCTTACGCTCGAGCGGATGTCGAGCGCCCAATCGAGCGTGATTTTCACCTATCCAGCACTTTTGACTGTTTTGCAGTACGCTCGAGCGTCTAAGTCTGCGCTCGGGCGGAAACCTTTGTCCGCATTTCCGCTCGAGCGGAGTAATCGATGCTCGAGCTGGAACCCTGTTTTTTGAAAATTCTGAAAATGCTTTTAAAGTGTATCTTTGCATCCTCATTTCATCCTAGACATTCTTAGGCCTAGTTTAAGACATCTTAATGAGGATATAGATGTAGAACCACATCGAGTCAAGATAGGGATTAAGCTATTATCGTTTCTAACTGTGTAGCTTAGTGTGTGTTCAATCTGTAAACTGTGTAGGGTTGGCGACTGGGGACGCGCTCTAGCCTAACTGTTGCCCAGAACTCTGTGAGTAACAACTGTGTAAAGATATGTTCAAAAATGATTATCTTCTGAACAATTGAACTGTACTGTTTTTGAATTGATACTGTTAATTGAATGAATGTATGTCCTCTATTCTGAACTTTATTGTGGCATCCTTAGCAACTATTGTTACTGATTATTACTATTACAAAGATCTCTGTCGGTTTCCTTGTTGGAACCACTACTGTTTACTGATTGATGGCCATCATTGACTGTTTGGTCTTTCAAGACCTACTATTTACTGTACTGTTATGCTAATGGATGTACCACATATGACTGTACTGACTGAACGACTGAAATACTGATTTAATGAACTTTTTCATTATTGTAAGGACATTAATTCTAAACCTCTTTACGCATTGTGTTATTCACTGGGCTTTAGCTCACTGCTCATATATATATATATATAGGTGTACGGGCACCAGACCGCGGCTAGTAGCGTCGGGGTAAGCTCCAGTTTTGTCAAGCCAACCACTGTGCCTCACTGCGAGGTTCCAAGCCTGTTAAGCTATGGCTTAGAGGTGCTTTAATTTCCCCCGTCTATCTCTGTAACTGTTTTGTTAATTGTATAGACTGTTACTGTACTATTTAATAGGGATTAGGTCCTTGATCTGAATGATTATAAATGTTGTACATACTGTTCTGCACTGTATGTATATATATATATGTATGCATGAAAAGTCTTTTTGGCATACAGACTGTCACAGCTCATTGGACATTGTTTATTTACTGTATTGGCTTCCGCCAGACCCCTGTACTCTGTTCTACTGTATTACTGTTAAGCAGGCCTTCGGTAATCTCGGATTACTGGCCGGTTACGGTGCTAAACCCATAGGGGCGGGTTTGGGTCGTGACAGCCAACCATTGCGCCTCATGTGGAGGTTCCTGAAGTGTCATGTGATAAAGTTTACTATTTTTGTATATAAGAGTTCCCAGTTTTGCTGGTTGTACTTTAGACACTTTAATGTGTGTGGGTATAATGTATGAATGGATATTGCATATGTATGTAAAGTTTTTAAATATTCCATTTCATATAAGTCAGCACAGCTCATTGGACAACTATATTATTTATATATTTGCTTCCGCTAGCCCCCTTAATCTTGTTAATCTGTTCAAAGGCCTTCGGTAATCCAAGGATTACTGGCCGGTTGTGATGCTAAACCTATAGGGGCGGGTTTGGGTCTTGACAGAGTGGAGATTGTGATTTTGCTTTCTATAAATCTGTGATTAATTCAGTTTCTAGGGTACGGCTTCCAAATCTTCTTCTTGGGTATTAGGGTTTTCATTTGGTTCTTTTTTTCTCGTTTCCTTCGATATCTGTGAGAGTTGATATCATGAATTGAGTGGATTCTATCAAAAAGTTTGTTTTTTTTGTTTTATTAGAAAATGAGAGAGTTATTGTTTGGTGGATTCCGTGGAATTTGCGCCTGAAGCTTTGGTGGATTCCAGAGTGACTCATCGTCGTGGATTTGACATCGGCATTATGGATTCAATGTTGGACAAGACAATTTCGAGGTGAAGACGGTAGTAGAAGAGACGTATTGAGGTTGGTTCAATTTGGGCGTGGATTCGCTAGATAATTGGGAGTACACTTGTGTAATTCTTTTTTGTCTTCTTAGTGGATTATTTTGTGATTTTGGCTCATGATTTTATTTTATTTTATTTTATTTTATCACAATTGGAGGTGCTCCAATTATGGTTTTTCCATGTTAAAATCGTTGTGTCGATTTGTCTTTGATTGTTTGATTGAAATTGTTATTTACTGGTTAAAATTGATACATAATCATAAATCAATATCTTGGGAATTTTAGATTTTTCAGGTGTGATCACCGTTTGGTCCATTCATATGCTATGGACACGACATCTATACATTCATAGCACCGTCGGTCGTCCCAAGAACACATGGTGCCAGGTAATGTACTTGTATTATTTCGTGATGTCTGTCTGTGATGTTCTGTTACGTATTGGTGAAATGGAGTTGTTACATTGTTTCACCACGTCGATTGTTGGTCTTGTATATGAGAATACATTGTAATGATGCTGTATAGTATGTCATACATTGGTGTGTGTCAATGGTAGAAGAGGAATGGAGTTGGGTTTAATGGTTGCTGATGTTGTGGCCGTTTTTATGATGTAGTTGTGTTATAATGAACTGAGACAAAAACTAACCTGAATAAATCCGCACAGCACGTTAATCGCATAAAATCTCAAAGAATCAATTAGTACTACTCAAATAGCCAACCCAAAAATCGATCATCAACACACCCCAAAATATAACATTATAAACCAACACCAAACTGGGAATGGTGAAGCAACTTCTAGAAGAGTCTATGAAATCTCCTCCTACAAAATACTAATGTTACAACATCCCTTAAACACACACATCATGACGAAATCAAAATGAAAATACAATATGGGCAAAAACGTAAACTCTATACACAATATATAGAAAACATATATCATACTAAAAATAAAAAAGACTAAATGGTTTAAGAAAAAATACTTAGGACTAACTAGAGCAACAATTACCAAAATTGGATTTATGAGTAATTTTTCTTATCAAGATTAAGTGGATCTAAAAAAATTTAAAAATTGATTCAAATATTTAAAAAAATACTAAAAATATAAAAATACAAATTAAAAATTTAGGAAAATATTTTTGAAAACTCCAAATGAAATAGAAAAAAAAAATCCGAATTTTATGAAGAAATATTAATTTATTACTCAAATTCATTTCATACTTAAACCGCACATTGTACAAGCAAATTACTAAATAAATTTTTTGAATAAAAATTAATGGGATTCACAATACAGTGAAATTTTCACAATTTTTTTTACATATATGAAATTTTTTATAATATTAATTATTAATATTTATAAAATTGATCTCAAATCTGTAATTAATTTTAAACAAATACCCTAAATTTTATTTTTTCCAAAAAATTAAAAAGACTAAAGAATCATTAAAATAGAGGCAAACTCTAATGTCTTCGAAGGTGTGGGAAGCTACGTTTGCTAGTTGTGATTATGACTTTTAGGGTTGTTTTGGAAAAATAGTTAAAAGTTAAATTTTTAATTTTTTTGATTTTTTTTTAAAAAAATGTATAAAAAATATGATAAACGATATGATTCAAAATAAATTAAAAATCGAAAGATGCTTTTAAATTATTTTTCTAAAATAGCCCTTGGTCTTTAGTTGCTTAGGATCTGTTTGGTAATGTTCACGTTTTCAGTTTATATTTACAAAAATTTTATAAACTGGTTTTTGTTTATTTTTAGAAAAACATAAATTACAAACGCATTTGGTAATTGACAAAATGTTTAAAAAAATTTAAAAACATAAAAAAAGAGTAAGAAATGGGAAGTGGTGGCAAGTGACGGCGGAAGACGGTGGTGGAAAGTGGTGACGGTAGGTGGTGGGTAGCGGGTGGTGGTGGTGGTGGTGGTGGGGGGTGGGTGGGTGGGTGGATGGGTGAGGTGGCGGGTGGTGGGTGGTAGCAAGTGGGTGGCGGTGGGTGGGTGGCGGATGGCGGGTGGGTAGTGATGGCGGGTAGGTGGCGGGTGGTGATGGTGGGTGGGTGACGGTGGCGGGTGGTGGGTGGTAGCGAATGGGTGGTGGTAGTGGTGGCGGCGGATGGTAGTAGCAGGTGGGTGGCGGATGGCGGGTGGTGGCGGGTAGGTGGTCGGTGGTGGTGGTGGTGGTGGTAGGTGGGTTAGTAATGGTGGCGGGTGGTGG
The DNA here is from genome assembly GCF_055761805.1 of Camellia sinensis. Classification (NCBI taxonomy): domain Eukaryota; kingdom Viridiplantae; phylum Streptophyta; class Magnoliopsida; order Ericales; family Theaceae; genus Camellia; species Camellia sinensis. The sequence continues at coordinate 168,528,993 of NC_138970.1, forward strand.
ATGGTAGCGAGTGGGTGGTGGTGGCAGGTGGATGGCGGGTGGGCGGTGGGTGGTGGTGGTGGTGGGTGTTGGCGGCAGGTGGGTGGCGGGTGGGCAGTGGGTAGTGGTGGTAGCGGGTGGTGGGTGGTGGTGGCAGGTGGTAGTGGTGGATGGCAGGTGGTGGATGGTGGTGGCAAGTGGGTGGTGAGTGGTGGTGGCGGGTAGGTAGCAGGTGGTGGTGGGGGGCGGTGGATGGTTGTAGCGGGTGGATGGCAAGTGGGTGGTGGGTGGTAGCGGTGGCGGCGAGTGGGTGGGTGGTGGGTGGCAGGCGGGTGGTGGTGGCGGGTGGCGGATGGTGGAAGGTGGTGGTGGGGGGGTGGGTGGTGGTGGCGGAAGACGGTGGTGGAAAATGGTGGTGGGTGGTAACTAGTGTTGGGTGGTAAAAAAGAAAAAAACTGAAAACTCAAAATGGAAATACCTTTTTTGAGTTTACATTTTTTGACCAAATTTATAAACTGAGACCACTGATTTATAAATCAAAAATTTACCAAACAAGTTTTTATTTGAGTTTTTAAAATTTTTATAAATATAAACAAAAAACTGAAAACGTAAGTGTTACCAAACGACACCTTATTGTTTTAAATTTCGTTTGGTTTTCGATTTTTGGCTAAAAAATTTAAAACAGATAAAATTAATTATATAAGTCAATAAGGCAAAATATCACATCTAAATTATAATCATTACTGTGTTTGGTAACGTTTACGTTTTCAGTTTATATTTACAAAAATTTTATAAACTGATTTTTGTTTATTTTTTGTTTATTTTTAGGAAAACATAAACTACAAACGCGTTTGGTAATTGACAAAATATTTAAAAAATTTTAAATATATAAAAATGAGTGAGAAATGACAAGTGGCGGCAAGTGACAGCGGAAGACGATGGTGGAAAGTGGTGACGGTGGGTGGTGGGTAGCTGGTGGTGGTGGCGGGTGGGTGGTGGTAGTTGGTGGGTGGGTGACGGTGGCGGGTGGTGGGTGGTAGTGAGTGGGAGGTGATGGTGGCGGATGGTGGGTGGCGGGTGGTGGCTGGTAAGTGGCCGATGGTGGGTGGCGGGTGGTGGTGGGTGGGTGGGTGGGTGACGGTGGCGGGTGGTGGGTGGTAGCGAGTGGGTGGTGGTGGTGACGGATGGCGGGTGGTAGTGGGTGGGTGGGTGGTGGGGGTGGTGGCGGCGAGTGGTAGGTGGCGGATGGAGGATGGCGGGTGGTGGTGGGTGGCGGGTAGGTGGTGGGTGGTGAGTGGCCGATGGCAGGTGGTGGTGGTGGGTGGGTGGGTGGGTGACGGTGGCGGGTGGTGGGTGGTAGCGAGTGGATGGCGGTGGCGGGTGGGTGGCGGATGGCGGGTGTAGTGCGTGGGGGCGGATGGGTGGTGATGGTGGGTGGGTAGGTGGGTGGGTGACAGTGGCGAGTGATGGATGGTAGCGAGTGGGTGGTGGCGGCGGCGGGTGGTGGTAGCAAGTGGGTGGCGGATGGCGGGTAGGTGACGGGTGGTGGTGGTGGTGGTGGTGGTGGGTGGGTGGATGACGGTGGCGGGTGGTAGGTGGTAGCGAGTGGGTGGTGGTGGTGGGTGGTAGGTGGTGGCGGCAGGTGGGTGGTAGGTGGTGGTCGCAGGTGGGTAGCGGGTGGTAAGTGGTAGCAAGTGGGTGGTGATAGTAGTGGGTGGTGGGTAGTGGTGGCAGGTGGGTGTCGGGTGGGTAGTGGGTGATGGTTGTGGTGGTGGGTGGCTGGTGGTGGTAGGTGGTGAATGGCGGTGGCAGGTGGGTAGTGAGTGGTGGTGGCAAGTAAGTGGCGGATGGTGGTGGTGGGCGGTGAATGGTAGTGGCAGGTGGTGGGTAGTGGCGGGTGGATGGCAGGTGGGTGGTGGTGGTGGTGGTGGTGGCGAGAGGTGGCTAGTGGTGGCGAGTGGGTGGCGGTGGCGGGTGGTGGCTGGTGGTAGCAAGTGGGTGGTGAATGGTGGTGGCAGGTGGTGTGGAGGGTGGGTGGTGGTGGCGGAAGACGGTGGTGGAAAATGGTGGCGGGTGGTGACTAATGTTGGGTGATAAAAAAAAAAAAACTGAAAACTCAAAATGGAAACACATTTTTTGTGTTTTCATTTTTTGGCCTAATTTATAAACTGAGACCATTGATTTATAAATCAAAAATTTTACCAAACAGGTTTTTATTTGAGTTTTTTAAATTTTTGTAAATATAAACAGAAAACTGAAAACGTAAGTGTTACCAAACGACACCTACACATTTTCTCTTACAAAAGTTAAAAAAATCAAAAAAATCAAACCAAATGAGACTAAAAAAACCAAATTAAAAAAATCTCAACACAAAAAAACTAGCTAAAAAAGCCAAGTTCAAAGAAGACTTACGTTTAGGAAGATGGTTTGTAGCTAAAATAGCCACAAAAGGCAAAATAGGTTATTTTAGCCACAATAAATAAAACATCACATCCAACCCTTAATCATTACACTCTACTCTCACAAAAAAAGTCAAAAAAGTCAAACAATCAAAAAGTCCTTCCCAAACCAAGCTTTTTAACTCATATTAAAATAGGCAAAAAAATTAAAAAGTCAAAAAACCAACCCACCTCCCAACCAACCTTTAAATGTTGTTGAATTTTCTTTGTCAGTTAAGCCAAGGTCAAAGAAGACTAAGGCCAAGTTTGGGATATTGAGAAAAAGTTAAAAAGTCAAAAAGTTATTCAAAAAGTTAAAAAGTTAACATTATTCACCAAAAGTCAACAATTATGGCTGCACAACTCTCAATCCTAATTTTTCCCTGCAAATCAATTTTTACAATTTTTTAATACACATTTTTTCATAAGAATTCAAAAAATTAACCCAAACATCCATATTTTTCTCCTCAATTTTTTAATCTAAAAAGACAAAAAGTATACTTATTTAAGACACCTCAAACAACCTCTAAATGTTGTGTTGAGTTTTCTTTGTCGGTTAAGCCAAGGTCAAAGAAGAGTTAAATATTGTTGAATTTTCTTTGTCGGTTAGTTTTGATTTGATGTAACTCTATATTATTCCTCATTTAGGGTTCGTTTGGGGTGTCCTAAAAAAGTGTATTTTTTGTCTTTTTACGAAAAGATGTGCAGAAAAGTAGAGAGGTGATGTGATGGAAAAAAGATAAAAAGATAAAAAGACAGATTATATAGATTATGCCAAACCAACCCTTAATATAGGGCAAATTGCAAACACCCCTTTCGATATTTGATGAAAATACAGATTTCTTCCTGAGGTTTGAAAAATTACAAATTATTTTCTAATGATCAGATTTTCATAACAAATTAAGAGAAATTAGAGGGGAATCTGGATGAAAATAAAAACCTCATGGGGCAATTTGTTATGGAAATATAAACCTCAGGGGGTGAGATGTAATTTCTCAAACCTCAGGGGGAATCTATATTTTCACCAAACCTCGAGGGAGGTGTTTGTAATTTACCCTTTAATTACAATAAAAGATAAATTATAAATACATTCTATGAGCTTTACTTAAAATATGAATTGTCTCTTGTACTTTAGAAAATTATAAATACGTCTTTGTTAGAATTTTTTATTTAACAGAATTAATTATAAAAGTGAAATTTCTAACGTTCACTTATACAATAGTAAAATTATCTGAATTATTAATTGAAATAAAATTTTAACATTATTAAAAACTGTTAATTAATTTGATAATTTATTAATACAATGACTTATTTATTATAAAATTAAAATTCTTAAAAGACATAATGTAATTTTTAAAATGATAGATTTATAAGTTAAATAAATCTTAGATGTGTGTTTGTAATTTACGCTATAATATAATATCATGCATGACTAGCCTTAATTGTTTGTTTTAAATTTTGTTGAATTTTCTGTGTCTTTTAGTTGTGATTTGATGTAACTCCGTATCATTCCTTTTTTAATGTAATATAACAACATTCACATTAGCCTTATTAAGCCTCCGTTTGGGAAGTGGGTTGACTTTTTAATTTTTTGATTTTTTTAGTTATTTTAGGTTAGGCTAAAAAGCTTGGTTTGGGAAGAATTTTTTTAGTTTTTTTGACTTTTTTTGTGAGAGAAGAATGTAATGATTATGAGTTAGATGTGATATTTTGTTTATTATGGCTAAAATAGCCTATTTTATTTTTTGTGGCTATTTTAACCCCAAAATCACTTGCCAAACACCACCTAAATGTAGTTGTTGATTAAATATAACTAGCTAATCATAAAATTCTTGTTCTATCTGTCTCAATAAATTATTTTTAAACTAGTTGAGGTACTATTAATTAGTTATTCAATAGTTTATTATTTTTTGAGATAGGTTGATCTATTTTTTATTATATTTTCTCACTTACTAGATGTTCTCCCAGATGTCCACTCGGATTTCCTTGTAGAGAAGGAAGTTTTGCTGAATTTTGGCCTAACCGTTCAATCGGTCGACAGGCCGATCGACCGCCCCCACACTAGGTTTGTCTCCTTTGGCTGCTGCTCTCTGTTACTGCTATAGTGCAATGAAAAAAATATATTTAAATTGAAAAAGAGAAAAGAATAAAAAAATAATATTTTAAGGAAATAAAATTTTAGAATAGAGTGTTTGATGGAGTGTATACATAAAAAAGAAATTTGCTAAAATACAAAAGTGAATTTTGGGTTATAATTTGGCTCCAAATTTGCTGAGGCTGATGCGGATGCTCTAATATCATGCTTGACTTGTTTAAAAAAAAGAGTGGGAAGCCGTACATGTGTGTTGTCACAACAAACGGTCTTGTTTTGTTTATATTAAAAAAAAAATTGAAACAACACGTGGTATGAAGGAGTGTAAAAATGGTCCACAGTTTGTGGGTAGTTCGAAATCCACCTTTGGCCCGGGGTGGGCTTGGCCTGATTGGTCTCGGGTCCAAGCTCAGTCGGAGACCCTAGGCTTGGGGGCTTGGGCCATCATTTTGAAACTCGGCCCGACCTGTGGGCTCTGCTCGCTTGGGTCGGCTAGTGGTCCGACCCATTGGCCAGCCCAAGGCCGACTTAAAGCCCGGCCTGAGGTCTGGCCCACCCGAGGTCCAATGTCATTTTTAATGGAAAAAAATAAAATTTTGGTGAAAAAATAGAAAAAAATGTTCAAGCCCTATCCAAGCCTGAGCCCAGGCCCCGGCCCCGGTCCTCTGGCCCGCCTAAGGCTTGAATATCCCGTGGGCCTAATTTTTTTGGCCCGACCCGAATTTCGGCGGGAGCCCGCAAGGCTCGACATAAGTCGGCCCGAGTCCGGGCTAGGGTGGGCCGGGCCGAGCCAGGCCAAATTTACACCCCTAGTGGCACGGTTTAGCACCGTGTTCGTTTCGGATGTGGGTTAGTTTTTTCACTTTTTGACTTTTTTAGCTTGGGGCTAAAAAACCTCATTTGGGATGAGCTTTTTGACTTTTTTGATTTTTGTGAGAGAAAAAATAAAATAATTATGATTTAAATGTGATATTTTGTCTTATTGAATTAAAAAGTCTATTTTATCTTTTTATAACTAAAATAGCCCTCACCTCACCTCACCCAAACTGACATGCCAAATGAGCACTTAGGCCATGTTTGTTTGGGCGGACTGGATTAGCATTTCCATGACTAATAGTCCTAGGACTACGAATCCGTTGGATTATGTATCCTATCTTAACTAATAGTCAAGTTTAAAATAATTAATTCGTACTTCAATTGTTTAACCAAATATCGGATTAATAATTTTATTGGACTATTAATCTAATCCCAAGTTCATGTCCACCCAAACAAACATGACTTTACTGTTTAGGAAAGCAACCTGTTGCAATTTAGGTTACTTTAAGGACAAAGGAAAAGCTTATTAGATTTAAAAAAAAAAAAAAAGTATTGAAACAACCCACCGTTTTCCGATTGAGTTCATTTGTAGTGAATGGGTTTAGATGAAAACAAATTAAATGAAATTCGCATTTGTTAAAAATGTGGTGCTGCATCTCTTAATTTTATCCTTTCAATTTTATTTTTTGTTACATGAATTCTCTCTAATTTCACATCATTAAATTGGTTTTGATTATTATTTTAGAATTTTTTTAAGAATAAAATTACTGTTAAAAAGCTAATGCATTTGACACATGCTAAAAAATTTACTTTTTTGGATGAATTGCAGTAAACCCTCTCTTTTGTTTTTTTGGAAAGGTTTAGCCAAGTTAAGATATTTCTAGACTAGGACCTTAAAAGTAAAAAAAATTAATGCCAAGTTTAAATTCTTTTACTAATGATAAAAAGAGAAAAAAATAATATGATTTTTTTAACATTTGCTAAATAGAGATAAATCTTGTTTAAAATTATTTTTTCGCAATTGTTAGCTAAAAAAGTCGTAGCTAAACATGACGTAGCAAACATACAATACGAATCATGGAGTTTCGTACATCTCAACTCAACTGCTCTACAATGCCTTTTCACTCACACACTAAAATTCTAGAAAAAAATTATAATATATATCGACAATACTACGTAACTCAAATTTTGTGACTCAAATGGCCAAAACGACGTCGTTTTGAGTACAGAACAACATAAAAATGGCCAAAACGACGTCGTTTTGGCCATTTGAGCCACTTTTGAGCCACAAAATTTGAGTTACGAGACATTTTCCAATATATATTACCAAAACTTCGGCCGAGCCTCAATTTAATGTCCTCAATAAATTTAAGTATACAATAAAAGTGAAAGACACCTCACAATATTTTTTGTGATCTCATATTAGTTTGAACTTTGAGATTTAATTTCTCAACTTACCAATTATGAACCATGAGTATTTTCATAAATGCGTCAGTATCAAGTATTTAGGGAGTGTTGATATTTTGTAGGGTACTTATTTATATATATTGGGTACATGAAAAATGTACCTAATTTCTTTTCTTTATTTTTACCGTATCTCAGTTGTACCTAATATATACTCAAATTGTTTCTTAGCTGAAATAATATTTTATTCTATACAAAGGTGAAGTTAATTTCATTAGACTTTTTTTCTTTTTCTTTTTCTGCATAATTTTAAAATTAACTTTTGTTTGCAACTTCTTTAATATAATGACATTTAATTTTTTTTAATTTATTTATACTTTTAACATTAAATGTGAATTGTGAGTTGAATTTTAACCAACTAAATCATTTAACTAATTTAAACATTATTCTAAATTAAAAATAAATATTTATTTACAAAGTCGTACACGTCCTTTTTTTTTTTTTTTTTAATTCTTTTATATCATATCAACATACTCATATCTATCATACCAATATCAATACTTGTATCCATACAGGTGCTTCATAGCTTACCAGCAGTAGGAATCCTGAAGTTGTAACACTGATCCAATGGTTCCAATCTATCTTTTACTTGGAGGCTGTCTGAGAACACTCAAAAAGGTCAATTTTTATTTAAAAAAATTATTAAATTATTTATTATCAGTTAAAAAAAGTAAATATAACATAAATTTTTGAAAAAATTACCAAAAACACTTAGTTTGATAAATTTTAAATTTTGTTAATTTAAACAATAATCTTTTAGTTTATTTTTAATCTAAATCATTTACTTATTTTTGTTAAGTAAAACCGACAGAAAAATATTATTTTAGCTGTTAAACTCAATATAGGTGTACATGTGTTTGCAAAAATTTAGTTTAGGTTCAACAGGAGTGGATTCGACAAAGAAACTAATTTTTACAAACAAACAAACTAATCAGACAATATGGTTGGTGTCCTATACCTTGACAGATTTAAAGACTTCTTTGGAAGTTATAATGTGAAGAAACAAAGCTGAACAAACTAGAAATGTGATTAATAACACTTTAACTTGTCACTTAGTTACAATAATTAAATTACAAGTTTCATAGTATTACAATCAATAGGTCCAATTTAAGTTACAAGTACTGAAATTACTGATAATCTACTTCCGAGTTACAGAACTACTCTTAGATAAGTTACACTATTTCTAAATTTCACAAGTATTGTGAATTTGGTTGAAAATGTTTTTGCTCATCTTCTCTTTGCCTATTATAGACTCCACTGTCGGTTTCAATAAATTGCCTAGAGCAGTTTTTGTTCTCTTCATGCACATTGCCATGATTGCCACGTAAAAGAAGATGGTGGTTGCCTCACCTTTTGCTGGATGTGGTGCAACCATTTGATGCTTATAAAGTGAGCAACTAACTTGCAAGAAACATATTGATACCATGTGTTCTGCAAAAAAACAAATAACAATTATAATAATAATAAAAATAAATGTGGCCATATAAACTAAAGAGATGATTCATGGTTTGAATCGATAGATCAAAATCAATAGGCCACAATCAGTGAGATTATATTTGGCTATGATCAACAAGCCACAATTAATAAAATTGGATTTGGCTTTAATTGATAGGTCACAATTAATTAGATTAGATTTTGCCTATTGATAGGCTAAAATCGACAGAAAATAAAATATGGTATCAACAATGTCCCCTCATTTAAGGTAAAAGTGAATTTTTCCTTAAATGATATAAATGACAAAATTTGGGACAATTCATATTTATTAAAATTCATAAACAATTTTGGCTATAATCGACAAGTCACAATCAATAAGACTAAATTTATGGTACAAACAATGCCCCAACTCTTTAAGAATGAAATCACTCGTACTTACTAAAACAAGATATATGTTTATACTCATAACATTTAGCAATTTTTTCAAATTTTGAAACCAAAACTACTTTCAATTTTTTGTAGAGTTTAACGTGGTCGTCTTAATTCCAGTGTTCATTGTTTAAGGTATCACTACCATGCTTTTGCTTCAATTAAGATTGGCAGTGGCTCTTTCAACAAACCAATTGATAATTTTTTTTATTCCTTCTTCTGTTGATTCATGTATAATCAGTTGGCCTTCTGTCGAGGTGACAACTCTAATCAAATTTCATGTAGAATTTAAATAATTGGCCATTGTTTGGCTGAGTAATGCCTGCTATATGGCCATTTTATATATTTTTGTATTGCATCAAACTTATAAGAATAAGATACTATTTTTGTTAACCAATTTAAATAAATCAACTTTTGATGTAAATCCCAAATCCATGGTAGTCATTGAGTAGCAAAAATCATAATATCAAATAGTTTTAGAAAATTAAAATTTTTGACAAAATTAACAATGTCAAAAATTTCAAACTCAACAAATTTAGCCTATTCATAATTTTCAGTTATGTTTGGCTTAAAATCATCACTACAAAAATTTCGATTTTTTGCGATAGCAAAATGCCGTCGCAAATACTCATAATGTCGTCTCAAAATTTTTTTTGCGACGACAATTGACTTTTGGCGACGGCAAATGGGGGGTCGCAACAAAGGGCGTTGCTAAAACGTTTTAGCGACAGCACCATGTCGTCGCCTTTTTTTTGCGACGGCAAAAGTTGCCTTTTGTGACGGAATTCTGGTATCGCTAATAATATGTAAAAAATTTGAGATTTTTTGCGATGACATTGTTTTGCTGTCGCTAAAAGTGTTATTTGAGACATCAAAAAATGCCATCGCCAAAGGTTTTTTATTGCGATGGGATACCTGCCGTCACTAAAAGATTATTTGAGATAGCAAAACATGTCGTCGCTAAAAGATTATTTGAGACGGCAAAAAATACCATCGCAAAAGATTTTTTTTTTCAACAAAATATATTTGGTTCTAATGTTTTTTGAGACGGTTTGGTGCCGTCGCAAAAAAAAAAAAAAAAAAAACCTGCAATAAAATTATTAAAAATATGAAAATTACCTGCATTAAAAGAAAAATAACTGAAAAAGAAACCAATAATTGCATAATAATAATAAAATTTCAGTATAAAAATAACAATTCCATAATAAAAATATTATTGCATTCATAACAACACATCAGCAAAATTACCTTACTACATAATGTTGCATAATACATATATAATGTTTAAATACATAATATTGTTCACAATTCAAAATAACGTAAATAAAAAACAAAAGTTTTCCTCATGATTCTTCCGTGAGTAACAAAAACAAAAGTTGGTCACATTTTTCACACGCTTGCATTTCACAATAAGCAAGCTCCTACTCAGAAAATATCTGAAAACAAAAAATAAAAATAATTAATGACAATATAATTATGTGTTAATATTTTAATTATAAAAAACATAAAAATTTCACTACTATATAATTACAAAGATAATTAAGTAAATAATTTTGGTTAGACAAAAATCCGACTCTAACTCCCAAACCGGGAACCCGATTCAAGTCCCGTCTTCTCCCGCAAGTCTCACGTGCCTAGGTGGTCATGTGTGCCAAGTTTCGTGCTAATCCGACGCCATTTGGAGATTTTGGGGCGTCAACATCTCGAATTTAAGTTTCTTAAGGAACTAGCTTGCCTAAAGTGCAATTCGGCTCTAAACTCTCAAACCAGGAACCCGATTCGAGTCTCGTCTTCTCCCACAAGTCTTTCGTGCCTAGGCGGTCGTGTGTGCCAAGTTTCGTGCTATTCCGACACCGTTTGGTGATTTTGGGGCATCAACACTTTGAATTCAAGTTTCTTAATAAATTAGTTTGCCTAGAGTGAAATCCGACTCTAAGTCCCAAATCGGGAACCCGATTCGAGTCCCGTCTTCTCCCATAAGTCTCTCGTTCCTAGGCGGTTGTGTGTGCCAAGTTTCGTGCTATTTTGATGCTGTTTGGTGATTTTGGGGCGTCAACACCTCGAATTCAAGTTTCTTAAGCAACTAGTTAACCTACAGCGAAATCCGGCTCTAACTCCCAAACCGGGAACCTGATTCGAGCCCCGTCTTCTCCCACATGTCTCTCATGCCTAGGCAATCGAGTGTGCCAAATTTCGTGCTAATCCGACACCGTTTGGTGATTTTGGGGCGTCAACATTTCGAATTCAAGTTTCTTAAGGAACTAGTTTTCTTAGAGCGAAATCTGACTCTAACTCCCAAATGGGGAGCCCGATTCGAGCCCCGTCTTCTCCCACAATTCTCTCATGCCTAGGCGGTCGTGTGTGTCAGGTTTCGTACTAAACCGGCGCCGTTTGGTGGTTTTGGGACGTCAACACCTCGAATTCAAGTTTCTTAAGCAATTAGTTTGCCTAGAGCGAAATCTAGCTGTAACTCCCAAACCAGGAACCTGATTCGATTCGAGTCTCGTCTTCTCCCATAAGTCTCTCGTTCCTAGGCGGCCGTGTGTGCCGTGTTTCGTGCTAATCCGACACCATTTGGTGATTTTGGGGCATCAACACCTCGAATTTAAGTTTCTTAAACAACTAGTTTGCCTAGAGCGAAATTTGACTCTAACTACCAAACCAGGAACCTGATTTGAGTCCCGTCATCTCCCACAAGTCTCTCATGCCTAGGAGGTCGTGTGTGCCAAGTTTCGTGCTAATCCGACGCCGTTTGGTGATTTTGGGGCGTCAATCCCTTAAATTCAAGTTTCTTACGGAACTAGTTTGCCTAGAGTGAAATTCGGCTATAACTCCCCAATCGGGAACCCGATTCGAGTACCATCTTCTCCCACAAGTCTTTCGTTCCTAGGCGGTTGTGTGTGCCAAGTTTCATGCTAATCCGACACCGTTTGGTGATTTTGGGACGTCAACACCTTGAATTTAAGTTTCTTAAGGAACTAGTTTGTCTAGAGTGAAATCTGGCTCTAACTCCCAAACTGGGAACTCGATTCTAGCCCCGCCTTCTCCCACAAGTCTCTCATGCCTAGGCGGTCGTGTGTGTCAAGTTTCGTACTAATTTGATGCCATTTGGTGATTTTGGGCCGTCAACACCTCGAATTCAAGTTTCTTAAGGAACTAATTTGCCTAGAGCGAAATCCGGCTCTAACTCCCAAACTGGGAACCCGATTCGAGCCCCATCTTCTCCTAAAAGTCTCTCATTTCTAGGCGGTCGTGTGTGCCAAGTTTCGTGCTATTCTGACGCCGTTTGGTGATTTTGAGGCGTCAACACATCGAATTCAAGTTTCTTAATAAACTAGTATGCCTAGAGTGAAATCCGGCTCTAAGTCCCAAACCGGGAACCCGATTCGAGTCCCGTCTTCTCCCACAAGTCTCTTGTTCCTAGTCGGTCGCGTGTGCCAAGTTTCGTGCTATTCCGATGCTGTTTGGTGATTTTGAGGCGTCAACACCTCGAATTCAAGTTTCTTAAACAACTAGTTAGCCTACAGCGAAATCCGGCTCTAACTCCCAAACCGGGAACCCGATTCGAGCCCCGTCTTCTCCCACAAGTCTCTCATGCCTCGGCGGTCGGGTGTGCCAAGTTTCGTACTAATCCGACGCCGTTTGGTGATTTTGGGGCGTCAACACCTCGAAGTCAAATTTCTTAAGGAACTAGTTTGCCTAGAGTAAAATTCGGCTCTAACTCCACACCGGGTACCCTATTCGAGCCCTGTCTTCTCCCACAAGCCTCTCATGCCTAGGCAGTTGTGTGTGCCAAGTTTCGTGCTAATCCGATGTCGTTTGGTGATTTTGGGGCATCAACATCTCGAATTTATGTTTCTTAAGCAACTTATTTGCCTAGAGTAAAATCTGGCTCTAACTCCCAAACCGGAAACCCGATTTGAGTCCCGTCTTTTCTCACAAGTCTCTCGTGCCTAGGCGGTCGTGTGTGCCAAGTTTCGTGTTAATCCGACGCTGTTTGGTGATTTTGGGGCGTCAACACCTCGAATTCATGTTTCTTAAGCAACTTGTTTGCCTAGAGTGAAATCCGGCTCTAACTTCCAAATCGGAAACCTAATTCGAGTCTCGTCTTCTCCCATAAGTCTCTCATGCCTGGGCGGTCGTGTGTGCCAAGTTTCGTGCTACTCCGACACCGTTTGGTGATTTTGGGGCATTAACACTTCAAATTCTAAGTTTTTAAGAAACTAGTTTGTTTCTTAAGAGTGAAATCTGGCTCTAACTCCCAAACCGGGAACCCGATTCGTGTCCCGTCAACTTTATAACAGAAGTTTTTAGAAGGAAACTTTGGAGTGTCACGATTCAAATAAATTGATATGCAATCACAAATCTTACACGTCAAATCAATACAAAGAATTTAAGGGATTCATGTAAGTGCAATTGTTTAATGACTAACTCGGTTTGACACGAGTAATTATACCATGCACATCAAAATATGTAAATTTCTTGTGAGCTTAATTGTTGAAAAACTGTATTCGAACATCTAATAAGCACAAGTGTAACAAAAAAATAATGTGGAACAGTAAAGCATGTAATTTGATTAGTATAAAATTAGTATAAAGTCCTACAATAGATTTATATTGAATGGGAAAAAAATACTAAAGCCATAAACTTAAGAATATTACATTTTGAAGTCTTTCATACCCTTACTGGCTAAATTTTATGATTTTTATTTGCTCACCAAGAGCTGTTTGAAGTTTCCTAACCTGACATGCAAGAGAATCAAGTGTAAAAAAGGAAAGAAATACAATCAAACTCGAGCATTGTGTAATACAATAATTGTAATGAACAGAGAGACTTAATCATTTGGGAGACCCAAAAAAAAAAAAAAAAAAATTATAACGAAAACCAAGAAAATAATGACTTAAAACAGGTAAAATGTTAAAAGTTAAGAGTACAAATAAAAAAAGTATGAAGTAACCTCAGGATTTTTTTTTCTTCTTAGAATTTATTTATTTTTAAATATGTGAAAGGATAGTAAATAACAACTCCATAATGTTTAAAGTTTTCGTCATGGAATTCATCAATGAATGAAATTCAATAAGTAGACTCACAAAGTTGTAAGTGAATATTTGCTTTGAAAAGGCAACTCACCTCAAATCCATTAGGGAATATTGCACTTCCCAGGCAATTCTTCTCCGACAATCCTTGTGGTCAGGTATCTGAAGGAATTGCACCATTATGGTTTCCAAATTTTTGGATATTAAGGCAAAGATGAAATGCTCAGTAATACCATACAATTAAATGTGTGTGTATATCTAATACACATCTAAATAAAATAAAGACTCCCTAGACTACTCTTTACTCATAGACCCAACAAATTAGTAAGAATAAGGGTAAGAACAAACTCCAACTTCAAATAAAAACCTAAAAACACTTAAATTCATCAATGTACCAAATGTCTCACTTTTTATTTTATTTTATTAAGAATGAAATTGTTAGTAATCACGAAAGGGATTTGGAAAAATAAAAAATAAAATCAGATATCTGCTAAAATCAAGAGAATATAACAACAGTGCATAAGATTAGAGTGGCAGAACATTTTTTTAACCAAAATAGACTAAACCTGCATATAAATTTTAAGCAAAGCAACTCACCATCAGATTTAGTTGCCAGGACAACTTCAGATGTCTTTACACATGATACTACCATTCCTTCCTGCTTAATTGGATAAGAAACAAGCTTCCCACCGCATGTGAAGCCTTGGATGTGTGATTTACTTCAGTTGGGCCTAGTAGAATTATGCATGGCAACCATGCAAGGCCTCTCAAGTATGGAATGCACATGTGAGACTGCCTACAGAAGCTAATATACAGTGACTAACATATCAGAATCAAGTTACAATTTAAGCTTTAATTGCAGTTGACTAGTTTGTTACAATGATTGAAAATAAATTTATACTTAGATATATAGATGAATAGATAGCTAAGGAAACTCCTACATAGGGGGTTGCATAAAAAGATCAAATATTGAATACAAATGGATCGATGAGAAAACTCCTATAATATGGCATAAAAGGGTTGCATAAAAAGATCAAACACAGATGATATGATGGCAATAGTCCTTCAAATATAGCAGACTTAATTCAAATATATGTCACAAATCAAAAGAACATAATGCTAAAAGACATAGCCGTGGCCGGTAAAAGACCATCATCTCAGAGGTAACAGTCAACGAATTAGATTTCCCAAAAAAATACTCCATAGAATAATATGCCCACATACTCCAAGGCATAAAGAACCACTTCAATTACAGTGTTTTGCCTAAGCCAAGCACAATTTGCTCTATTTGAGCAAGACAGAAGACTAAAGCGAGAGAAGTGCAATCAATATATGCTACAAAGAGGAATTA
This sequence comes from Camellia sinensis, assembly GCF_055761805.1. Taxonomy (NCBI): domain Eukaryota; kingdom Viridiplantae; phylum Streptophyta; class Magnoliopsida; order Ericales; family Theaceae; genus Camellia; species Camellia sinensis. Next base: position 168,544,032 of record NC_138970.1, read on the forward strand.
AATAAAACTTACATGCCCACCCAAAAGTTACATATGCATCTTAGTCAGCCTTAGTAGTCCCAAAGACTGGTTATTAATTAAATAAATAGACAAAAAGAACATCTAACTGTTTTTCAGAATGATTAAAAGATAACCAACTGTTACAAATGGATTAAGCTGTTGTTTAGGGAGGGACTTAGTTTTCCCTTTTAACATTGTATAGGCTCACAATTGCATACATGATAGGCAGCGACAATTAACAAAAGAGACGAATTCTAGGGGCCTAGTCATTACTTTTCCTAAAGTGCATTTTGGGATGAGAATTTCTATCCCAAAAAAGATTTTTTTTTTTTGGAAGATGCAACATTTCCCCTCCCAACAAACTTAATTACAAAGTCTATATATTTAAATTGCATAAGTTAGCTCAAGAAATACACAAAGGATTAGCTCAAGAAATACACAAAAGACACGAGTTTAATATTACTACCAGATCAGAAAAAATGATCCAACCAACACGAAAACATAGTTATTCAGGAAATAATCACTATGATCAAATATGATACACACACACACACACACACACACATATATATATATGGAGAAATTCGACTCCTCAATTAGCATGACTACTGTCAAGAAAATTGCCATGTACAAAAAAGAACGAAAATCTGATGCTCTTTCACACACTACGCATTTTTTCTTTCATCATAAATTCAGCTACAATTAATAGTGATAATAATCAATTGATGTATCATAAATATTTCAGATTTGAATTTGCAATCATATATCTCATGACAATCATATCAATCTACACAAAGAATGATATCACCAGGTGTAGACGCGCCCGTGGGCTTCATGCTACAGTTCGGACTCAAATAGTCACGGTCCTGTATCTAATCTCGCAGAGTGCAATGCAAGACCGATGAATCATCAAAGAGTCCAAATCCGGCAAATCGTTTTGAAAAATCGATTTTTTTTTAGAAAGAAGTGCCAAACATGGACTACTTTGCCAGATACAGAGTCGCCACCTAAATATTTATTTTGAGAAAATTTAGGAAACCCTGACTCGTTGCCTAAGGCCACGTGCCCATCATCACCAAAGTTGCCTCGACTCGGCAACTTGGGTACGGTTGGAGAAGGTCAGCTATGAGCACCCCCGCTCGCCCGATTAAAGATCGACCTCTACTAACCATGACATCGATTTTTGAAAACATTATGTGTTCTTATTCCGATTTATTAGCCGAGAATTACTATGTGACGCGCACAACACAAAAGTATAGACTAGATCGCCTAATTTGGAACAAAGCATCGCATATCCGTTGTTTGGAAATGATTTGAGATTTGCTACTCGTAAGTAGGCTAAAATACGGATTTCAATGAATTATTCCAATTCAAACAATCCAACCTTCACCCACAGGCATTCAGGCAGTAAATCAACTAAACAGTTAGCCTCATGACAAGCATGCTTTCATGTTAACGTTCACATACGTGCGAGATGCTAAAGCAAAAAACACTCACAGTGTACTCCAAGCCAAAACAAAGAACATGTTAGTAATCAAATGTATGATCCAAGTCCATGTTAAGATGGCTAATGCATCGCAGGCAAAATGCAGCTAGAATAGACTCGGCTAATCTATAGATGGCATGTGAAATGCAACAGATAACATGTATTCAAGTTAGATTTTGAAATACTATGTGATTAGTATGATGTACCGAGCTGGGTGCATGCAATATAAATGAATGAATGTACACATGCATAGTATAAGGATGCTAATTGAAATATACCCTAATACTAACCATCAAAAGCAGGTAAGTAAAAGGGAGAAAGAAGTGGGGGTTGGAAGACATGCATCACACACACGCACACTTATTACACAATTCGCCCTCTCTCGGAGGGACCAAAAGAATAATACAAATTTAACTAACTAACAAGCTAATTAAATAGTTACAGACCACTTAACTAGTTAAGCAAATTAACTAAGCTAATAAAGCGGTAAAACATCCTCGGGAAGAGGGTCCAATGCATGCGTGCTCGGCTTCGCTCGGAAATCCACCACCATGCACAAGCTGCCTCTGTTTACCCTGCTCTGCTCCTCTGAAAATTGTGCAAGTCTCAATGATGCTCCAGAATCACTTTTTGATCACTGTGGAAGGTCACTGACCAAGAGGAAACACCACTGGCTAGGGAAAACTGGTCATCGACCATTGGTATGGCCCTCGGCCAAAGATATTTAGTCGGCCGGCACTGAGAATGGTCAGTCGACCATATCTTCCTGCAGAATCCGTTTTGACAGCAGTAGAGGGCAAACAAGGCATGGCAATGCAATTCAAAGCAAATGTTTGCACCACCACACTCCTTATCATATTCATGACTTAAAGGAGGATGGCCCTCGACCCTCGGGCCACCAATCACGCATTCCGATGCATGATGGCCCAAGAAATCAAGTTGTGCATTTTGGTGTCAAATGAAATGCAAACAAACACCTAAGGGGCCCAACCTCTATCATGGGGATTCAAGAGGCAAGGCATGCATGCCAAATGTAACCTAAGCATGTAAGCTAAGCATGCAATATGAACATGAAGGCAAACATGCACACATGCAAGCATGTAACAACATATCAATGGCAAAACATGCAACAACATGCTAGGCAACTAAAAGAGAGAATGCATGCCAAATACGTTACAACCTAAGCATGAAACAACATGCCATATAGCTCAAGCAATGCAACAAAATGCAATATAGCTAAGCATGTATCAATAATGCAAGCGATGAGCATGCAAAACACTATGCAACCAAAACATGCAAGCATGAAGCAATGTAACAACATTTGAACAACATGCAAACGGTGGACTTAAACTAATATGGACAAGCCTCAGCCGTGTCTAAATAAGTAGCCAAAATGCTATAGAAATGAAGGCAAATTTACATACAAGCATGCATGCGAACATGGTCCAACACTTAAGCACAAAGAGGGGACTTTTAAGCACACTTAAAAGGAGATGATCATGGACCAATGACAAGCATGTCAAACTCTGAAAATCATGTTAAGGATGGTGCCAAACCAACTAAACAAAGCAATCAAAGCATGCAACCAAAGTCCAAAGCTCAAAGCTATCCTAAGGGATCAAACCATGGCTATGCAAGGCGAGTCCCAAAGGGTCGAGGGGACTCAAAACAGTCCCAATATAGGTCGAGACAAAGCCCAAAACACACTTAGATGGCATTTAAATGGCCTATACATGGAAGCATACATAATGGTCCAAACATGGAGCATAAAACATAAACCTTTTGAAGCATCAAAGGAGTATCAAATGCAAGCATGCAAGCATACCATATGGACTGAAATGACATAATAAGTGATGCCAAACCACTGAAATGATGCAAGGAGAGCATGCTAGAGAGGCCAACACTCAAGGCCTATAAAGGGGATTGTATGGTAGCTATACAAAGCAAATCATGGACGACCCAAATAACCAAAGTCAGACCTTAAGCACACTAAAACATATGCATAAAAGCTTCACAAAGCTAAGCCAAAATCATGCTAAAAAACAAGGCTCAAAGCACAAAGCATGTTAAAGCAATTTCATGGCATTACAAGACAAGTATGCAAAGCATGCATGGTGTATCTAAACCAACTTGAAACAGTGCTATATCATGACAAAATAAGCACAAATAAAAAACTAAGACATGGCCAACATGAACTTAAGAAAGGTGCTCACACATGAGGCTAAAATGACAAGTTTTGAAGACAACAAGGAGAGGGAATGGCCCTCTCCTTCTTAGGACCTCAAAACATCACCCTCACCACTGAAATCCAGAGGGATTTCAGTGGTGAGGAGGCCAATACAAGATGGTCCCGGAGCTCACCAAAAATAGCACAAAAAGGAGGCCAAGCAAGGCCTAAGGGGGGTAAACGATCCCAAACACCAAAGCAACCTTAAACAACTATTTTAAGCAAGTAAATTCAGAACTTTTATCAGTTATAGACTAAGCTCAAAAACAGATGCAAGATAGGCAAAAGGCTTATGCAAAAATGGGGAATAAAGAGCAAGAATCTCACCCTTGCAGACCACCTTCAAGAATAAGGCTCCAGCAGCCTTTCCAAGCTTAAATCAACTCAAGAACTCTGAAAATAACTCCTTAGTACCTCAGTAGCTAAAGGAAAGTGTAGCACTAGGTGTTTGTATGCAAAACTATGAACAAAAAGACCTTAAACACACACAAAATGAAAGGAGAAGGAGATATAGAGATAGAATAGATATACAATCCTCTAACCCTAATCTCAGAGCTCTGGAACTTCTTGAAACCTTTGAGGAGGGAGGAGAATCCCTCATTTTATAGAGATTTACTCTTGCAAAGCTTACAAAACAAGCTAAGTAAGAGTGAAATCCCTCCATACACGTGTATGGAGGGGGTGCAAAGTGAATGCTAGCTATCACAGCTGGCATAAAATATCTGCCAAAGGCAGATGAACAGTGATCGGCCAGCCAAAAATGACAAATTGACCAAAACAATGGTCGGCCAACCATAAAAAGTGCTAATCGGCCATAACCAATGGCCGGTAACAACAAAACAGGGCCGGTGGCCTCAAGCCATGGCCGGTGAGGTGTGGGATGGCTAACAAGCCATTTTCCATCCTCAGAAGCAAAAACACTAGTGTTTGGTGCAAAACCAAATACAAAACAGGCAAGTCGAGAGGTCTTGAGGCAAGACGCGTGATCGAGACCTCCGAGAACTCAGGATGAACACAAACATGAATAATCATCGAGTGTTCAAACGATGACGTCCAAGTCTTGAGGACGATCAAAAATGGGGTGTCTACACTAGGTCCAATTACATCAGACTCCATAATTATTTTAAAATAAATAAATAAATAATTCATCAGCCAATCAATTTCCTTCTCTATCCATTAACAGTCAATGCATTTACACACGCATAAACATACCAATGCAAACATACATATGTAATATTCGACTTCATTAGCCAATTTCACAATGGGAAAAATTAACAATTAGTGATCAAATTGGGAAAATTAAATAGGAAAACCCATCACCATTGAGCATCAAACTCACAAAATTTAAAATTTTAACTCACAAACTTCAAGATCGCTGCTGCAGAACTCATTGTTGGGACAGAGACAAGTGAAGAGGCTGAAGTCCCACTGAGCTCGACGTAGAGGTTCGCCCATGACGCTGTCGTGCCCTAGCGGCAATCCGTCGGCTGTCCAATAGGGGTTGCCGGAAGCTACCGGTGGAGAATGCTTTTCTGCCCCCACAATAGGCGGAGGAGGAGGAGGAGGAGTTGCGATTGGCTTGGTGGCTCTCTTCTCATCATCGTCTATGCTGAGTGCCTTTGAATAAGGGTGTTCGATTCCTCTGGATTTTCCATTGAGAAGTAGAACGAAACCCTAAAAAATAAATGGAGAGAGAGAGAGAGAGAGAGAGAGAGAGAGAGAGAGAGAGAGGTTGAGAAAATAGAGATAGAAAAATGAGAGAAACAAAGGGTCAAGAGATTAGGGATTTTTGTCGCTCACCGTCGTCTGTCGCCGCTCGCCGGAAAGAGAGAGAGAGAGACAGAGAGAGAGAGAGAAGAGATTAGGGATTTTTGGTTTTTGAGATTGGGGATTTTCGTTCAAGAGATTGGGGATTGGGGGTTTTTGGTTTTGTGAGAAGCGGAATGGAAAAAAAAAGGGGGGAAACCGAGCGGGATTGATTTTTTTTTTTAAGGTTTTGGTCATAAATGAATATTTAAACAATAAGACGGCTCTTTTCGCCGATGCCAATTTTTTTATTTTTTGTTAAAATAATTTTTTTTATAGTTAATGATTTTTTTTTTTTAAATTTTATTTTAATTACTAAGGTTGAAAATTTAATTATTTCATTTTTATTTTAATGAATAAAAAATTATTATTATTATTATTTTTTATTTGGTAGAAGTAGGGGTAACATTTTAATGAAAAATATTTTCTATTAAAATAAAGTTAATTTTTTGTGGTCAATGAAAAATATTTTCTACGACCCATTTTTTCTTTTTGTTACTAAAAATCAGGAACTAATTTTTTGTGGTAGAAGATAGGGAGCGACAATAGTGATGAATGTAGTGGATAAGAGATGATAGTGGTGGTGATGGTGATGGCGAAAGAGATTAGTGGTGAAGTTTCGGTAGTGGTAGAGGAGATAGAGAGCGGTGGTAGAAGAGACATAATGGTAGTAGTAGTGGTGGTAGTGGAGTGGTGGTGATGGTGGTGGTAATGATAGTCGTAGAGGTAGAGTGACAACAGTGGTAGTAGTGGTGGTAGTGGAATGACATTTGCGGTAGTGGTGAAGGTGGTAGAAGAGATGGGTGGTGAGAGAAAGATGAGTGAGAGACAGATAGAGAAGAGAGAGAGAGAGAGAGAGAGAGGGAGTGATGGGAGAGAGGGAGACAAAGTGGTTGCTAAAAGTACATTTTCTTGTAGTATCTCGATAAATCGAAAGAGAGCTCGGTAAATAGAGAAGATGAGAGGGGGAGAGTGAGTAAGGCGAACACAATGAGGGAGAGAGAGAGACAGATAGACAAATAGACATGCAGATAGAGAGAGAGAAAAGTGATGAATAAAAGAGAGTGAGAGACAAAGAGACAAAGAGAGAAAGAGAGAGATAGAAAAAGAGAGAGAAACAAGAGATGAGCGAGAGATAGACAAAAAGAGAGAGAAAGAGAGGGAAAAGAGATGAACGAGAGATAGAGACATAGAAAAAGAGAGAGATAGAGAGAGAAAAGAGAGATGAGCGAGAGAGACACACAGAGAGAGAGAGAGAGATAGAGATAGAGAGATAAGCGAGAGAGACAGAGAGAGAAAAGAGATGAGAGAGATAGAGAGAAGAAAGATGAGCAAGAGAGACAGAGAGAGAAGACATATCAGAGAGATAGAGAGAAGAGAGATGAGCAAAAGACACAGAGAGAGAGAGAGAGAGAGAAAGAGAGACAAACAGACAGAGAAAGAAGAGTGATGAGTGAAAGAGAGAAAGAGAAGAGAAAGAGAAGAGACAGAGACAGAGACAGAGACAGAGAGAAAGGAAGATGAAAAAATGAGTGAAGAGAGAAATGTTATATTAAAAGAGTAAGATGACGTCGTTTTTTTTTAATTTTTTTTACCACAGAGAAATACCGTTGCATTTATTCAAACCATTTTGTAACTGTATATTTATGAAGCTGTCTCAGAGGCACAATATATATATATATATATATATTTTTTGCGGCGGCAGTTGGTGCCGTCGCAAATACTCTCATTTTTCGGGACAACATTTTCTACCGTCTCAAATACTATATTTTTCAGCGACAGTAAATAGTGCCATCGCAAAAACTCACATTTTTCGCGACGGCAAGTTGTGCCGCCGCAAAAACTCACTTTTTTTGCGACGACAAGTTGTGCCGTCTCAAAAAGTCACTTTTTGAGACTGCAAGTGTGCCGTCATAAATGCTTCCGTCTTTTAAACCCACTTTTCTTGTAGTGCATGCCCCCTATGATCATAATTTTTAGCCATCTTTGGCTTAAAATTATGTCCCCATGTAAATATTCACCATCATCTCGTGATGGATTTTTAACATTTTTCAAGAGAATATGATGTTTTTATAATTTTAGCCATTGATAACTTATGAAAACTCTTCAAAATCATTGTATCTTCATGACTTGGTGTGTTGATCCCTTGAGCCACATTATTTTCATACATTGGCTCTTCATGAAAAACAGTTCGTAGTTTTTTAGACAAATTGAATTCTAATATGGCTTTCATTTCTACAACAAATTCTTGTCTTTCATGTAGAAACATGCTTTTCAATAATTGCTCTGTTCGAAGAAGAAAAACATTTATGATTTTTATGTATGAGCCACTAGTTTGGCCCAATTTTGGATCTCTATGCATATTCGTTTGCTCCTTCTTTGCATTACTCCAAATTAGACAAGTCCCATTGGATGTGCAAAATATGTTAGCAAAAATTTAATTTGGGTCAAATCGATATGAGTGGATTCGACGGAGAAACCGATTTTTACAAACAAACAAACTGATTATGTAATGTGATTGGTGTCTTATGCCTTGATAGATTCAAGAATTTCTTTGGATGTTGTAATATGAAGAAATAAAAATGAACAAACTGAAAATGTGATTTATAACACTTTAACTTGTCACTTAATTACAATAATGAAATTACAAGTTTCATAGAAATACAATCGACAAGTCCAAATTGAGTTACAAGTACTGAAATTACAGATAATCTACTCCTAAGTTACAGAACTAATCCTATATAAGTTATACTATTCCTAAATTTTACAAATGTTGTGAATTTGATTGAAGGTCCTTTTGCTCATCTTCTCTTTGCCTATTTAGAGACCATCATGATTTTAATAAATTGCCTAGAGTCGTTTTTGTTTTCTTCATGCACATTGCCATGATTGGCACGTAAATTGCCTAGAGTCGTTTTTGTTTTCTTCATGCACATTGCCATGATTGGCACGTAAAAGAAGATGGTGGTTGCCTCAACTTTTGCTGGATGTGGTGCCACCATTTGATGCTTACAAATTGGACAACTAACTTGCAAGAAACATATTGCTGCCATGGTTTTTGCAAAAAACAAATAACAATAACAATAACAATAATAATAAAAACAAATTTGGTCATATAAATTAAAAAGATGATTTATGATTTGAATCAATAGACTAAAATCGACAGGTCACAATCAATGAGATTAGATTTGGTTATGATCAACAAGTCACAATCAGTAAACTTAAGCCACAACTAATTAGAATAGATTTGGCCTGACAGATAATAAAATATAGTGTCAACAACATGCAATATCTAAAATAATATTTTTTATTGAATTTAATGACTAACATGCCAATTTTGTTTTGTTTTGTTTTGTTTTTTTTTTTTTTTTTTAGAGAAATAATTTATGTTGAAAAAAAATCAAAAGATTTTGATTTAGGATGTATTATGGTAAGAGTCAAGCCCTGAGGGTTTTTTTTTGAGAATTTACACACAAGTCTTATTTTATGAATTTATACTCCATTAAGTCTTAATTAAGATTTTTTTGAACCTTCAAGTCCTCTTAAATTTTTAATAGTCATAATTGCTCTTTAAATAATGATTGTTCATCATTTATGATTATCTATAAAGGAACATGATAATTTGACATTTATTTTGATTTTCAAAACTTTAAAACATCGACTTTCAAATTGAAAAAACCGAAAAAAAAATTATGTGCAATAAAAAAAAAGCTAATTAGCTTGTTTCATTTTGATTTTCAAAAAATACTTTTCAGAAAATTTTACTTTTTTATTTTCCTTATTTTTTTGTTTTCAATGAATTTTTTTATACTTGAAGCAATTTTTTTAAAAAATTTTTTTTAGACACCTAACATAAATACATTTAAGAAATATAATATTTGTGAAAAGAATCTTTAAAAAATTCACTAAATAACAAAAATACAAAAAGAAAAGAAAAGAAAAGAAAAGAAAAGAAAATTCAGTACATTTTTCCTATTTTTGTGTATTTATTAATTTTTTAAAATATTTTTTCACAAATATTTTATTATTTAGATATATCAAAGTAAGGTGTATCTAGAAAAGTAAAAAAATTACTTAAAATTTTAAAAATATTCACTAAAAATAAAAAAACACAAAAAATAAAAAACTCAATTTTCAAAAAACTAAAACCAAGCGCAGTTTTTTTTCTTTTTTTGAAAAAATTGAAAAAACTAAATTATTTTTGTGCAAAACTAAAAATTTTGTGTCTATAAAGGAGAACAATGATGGAAAATTAATATGCAAAATTGTAAAAAAAAATCTATAAAAATGAAAAATTGATAATGTTATCAGTTTTAAAACTGGAAAAAACAGATAATATTTTCGATTTTTTTGGATAGTTGAATCAAACCAATAAATAGAAGGATAAAAACATTTAATCTCATACTCTTTTTTTCATCAGTTAGTAAAATAATTATCTGAAATATTACTATGTAAAACTGATAATGTTCTTAGTCTGAAAATTGAAAAAAACTAATAATATTATCAGTTTTACTAATAAATAGGATTTATTGGTTGAAATTTTTTTAGATAAGACTTAAACTACTATAACATTTATAAATAGGACTTTTAGGTAATTAATTTTTTTTTATACATAATTCTCCTTAAAAAAAATTCAATCACACAAAAACAATTTTTTAAATAATTTTCCAAACACATTAACTAAAAAATTCAAACAAATAAAAAAAACCACAAAAAAAAACCCCAAACCGCTGTGTGTAATGAACTAATAATGCATTAAATAGTATGCCTCAATCACAATCAATGACTTTTTTTGCATTATAATTGCCACTACTTACGAACGTGTTTCACATTGTGTCTGTTTGGCAGAATTTAAAAACAGTTTATTTCAATTTTCAGTTTAATTTAAGTTATTTTGATGTATTTGGTTTACCTTATAGCTTATAGCTTATAATTTTTTGGAAGTCAGAAATCAACTTATTCTTTGAGTGGGGCAAGAGATGCTTAATTTATAAGTCAGAAATCAGCTTATGTTCATAATTATAAGCTATAAGCTGTTTAGACATAAGCTATAAGCACTTTCCCACAGTTCTACCAAACAGGGCCATTATTTTACCAATTATTATTAAAATTTTAAGAGAAAATTATTAAAAAAAAAACTTCGGATATAACAAAATAAATTTTGACTTTTTAATTTTATCAATTTAAATATTAATCTTTTAATTTGTTTTTAATGTAAATCTTTTGCACATTGTTGTTAAGTGAAACTATTGAAAAAATGTATTTTAGTAATTAATACTCAATAAAAACGGGTATTTTAGATATTTGTCGTACACTTACATTGAGTTTAATAATTGAATAAAATATACTTTTTCAGTTAGTTTTACTTAATAAAAGTAATCAAATGGTTTATATCGAAAATGAATCAGAAGATTAAGATTTAAATTAACAAAATAAAAAAATTAAGGTTTAATTTATTATCAAACTCAAATCCTAAATTTTTTGTTATTGTTGTAGTAATTTCTCCAAATTTTAATTATGGGTCATTATTATTCATATACACAAACATACTAATGTCTCTCCATCTCTCTCTCCATCTCATCCTCTATCCATTGGTGGTGTCCAAAAAGGTGGAGAGGGCCTGGCCGGTGGCATTAAAAGGTGAGGAGGGGCTGGTTTTGTAGTGGTCGTACATAAATTATTTAGATAAAATTTGATTTTCAAAAATTTATTTAAGATTTTTTTTTTAAAATTAAAAATTAATTTGGTGAAAGAAATTAAAAAAGTAAAAAATATTTATCATTTTTTACATAATTTTTATCATTTGGAAGGCCAAAACTAAATTTTAAAAATAAAAAAAATCTTTTTAATATTTATTTTTATCAAGCTAGTTTCCATTTTTTTTTTCTTTTTTCCCTAAAAACAAACCAAGCCTTAGTGTTTCGGGAAGGCTGTGGTTCTATATTCAACTAATCTTGCTTTCTCATTTTTTTTTTTATATATATATTTTTAATTTTTTTGGGCCATGTATATTGTTATTGGATGAGAACACTCTCACTTTGAAATTCTTAGAGGACTAGGCTTCATTTGGAAAATAGGTTGATTTTTTAGTTTTTTTATTATTATTTTAGTTTGGGATTAAAAAGTTTATTTGGGTTATTTTTTTTTAGTTTTTTTTTAAAATTTTTGTGAGAGAAAAAATAAAATGATTATAGTTTAGATATGATATTTTGTCTTATTGATTTTAGCCTATTTTGCCTTTTTATGACTAATTTAGTAAAAAATTCAAAAAAATCCACTTGCCAAACGAGGACTAAATAATTACTCTGAAGTGTTTGCTTAGTATGAAAATAGTATAAAGCAAGAGAAAGAGAATTTTCTAGTACAAGTCATATTAACATTGTAACTAAATTTATAATTTCTTGTTAAAAATATAAGGAAACAAATAAAATTTAAATTTGTCCATATAATAATTATATATAATTTAAATTTTAAATTTCTGTAATTTTTTTTATACGTTTTTTCATCATCCTAATCAAATACTTACGGGGAAAAATATATACATATATATTTATTTCTTTTCTTTTGAACTAATTTTTTTTTCTCTTATACTTTATTAATTTTGCTTTCTAAAGCTATTTCTAATCTTTCATCAAATGTTTTCTCAAATTTAAATTTGATAAAAAAATTTGTTAAAACGGTACTCTAACCGTTTCATCAAATCGATATCAAATCAAGGGAGAGTTAAATTTTTCATCAAATTAAGAGAATTTTTCACCTTCCATCAAATTTTGTAGGTGATTGTTGGGTCGAACGTCCGCCTAGACATCCTCTTGGACAATTAGACTTTTTTTATCTGAATGTCAAATTCTATTCATGTTCGGACGTCCGTCCTGACGTTCTCCCAAACAATCGTGCTTGTTGCGGATGGCCCCCCGAACAATCATGCTTATAACAAAATTTAATAAAAAATTTAAATTTATTATTACAATAAATTATATCAGATCAAATTTTTATTTAAATTTAATAAAATATTTGATAAAAGATTAGAGATGGTGTAACCAAATAGATTCTAAAGTGCTTTTCTTGGACATTTCCTTATACTTCCTCTATTTCAAAATATTAGTTATTTATTTTATTTTTAATTGTCTCAAAATATTAGTCTATTTTTAAAAATTAAGTATAAAAATAATATAAATTTCCTATTTTGCTCTTCTTTGAAATTCATTAACAACATAAAAAGTATAATTATGTTGGCTACATATTTTGTATAAGTCAGTTACAATTTGACGCGTGGCAGAATAAGGACAGTACGGGAAGACTATGCAAGCATTCGATCGTGATCGTATACGTGGCAGTTAGTATTGGTTTTCATAAGATCTGCGTAGTACTGGATCAGCAAAGAGATGCAAAGTGATGTGGCTTCAACGGCTACTCACATTTAAATTCAAAATCAGGAGGGAAGTCCAACTGTAGGTATTGACATAGTGGGGCTAATTATAAGGCAGCATGATCAGCGATCATGGAGGAGTGTTTCGACGGTTAGAAGTTGTCACAACCCAAACCCGCTCCTATGGGTTTAGCATCGCAATCGGCCAGTAATTCGTGACTACCAAAGGCCTGCTTAACAGTAATGACAATAATACAGAGTTAAGGGGCTGGCGGAAGCCAAATAGTAATAAAAAGGTGTCCAATGAGCTGTGACAATCTAAATGCAAAAAGACTTTTATGAACAAGCCACATTCATAATCAAAACATGTATACATACATCATATACACAAACATTCAGGTTAGGGACCAAATCCCTTCACCATAACTGTACAGTCAAGTCTTATTTAGTCAATACAAAACAGAGACAAAAGGGTGAATCTGAAACACCCCAAAACATCCTTAGCTTGAACGAACTTGGAATCTCGAAGTGAGGCACAATGGTTGGCTCGACAAAACGAGAACTTAACTTGACGTTCCTAGCTTCGGTCCGGTGCTTGGACACCTACATATAAATATAAACAGTGAGCTAAAATCCAGTGAATAACAAATGCGTAAAGGGGTTAAGAATGAATGTCCTTTCAGTAATTAAAACAGTCAGTTACATCTGTAAATCAGTGGCTCATTTTTTATGCTATATCAGTCATTTAGAAATCACAACAGTCATACGTGGTACGTCCAATAGCAAAACAGTACAGTAAGTCTTAATAGACCGAACAGTCAGTTGATGGCCATCATAACAATAAACAGTGGTAGTTCCAAATATTGGAACTGACAGAGATCTTTGTAGCAGTAGCAGTAACAGTAAGTTGCTATGGATGCCACGAGTACAATTTACAAATAGGACAAACATTCATTCAATAAACAATGTTATTTTAGAAAGCAGTACAATCAATCGTTCAGAAATAATTATAATTGAACGTATCTTAACAACATTGTTACTCACAAAGTACTGAGCTACAGATAGGCTAGTTAGCGTCCTCGGATCCCAACCTTACACAGTTGCAGAACGAACACACACACTAAGTTACACATTGGGATTAATAACTTAGCCCCTTAACTTGACTTGGTGTGGTTCTATAACATTATCCTCATTAAGATATCTTAAACTTGGCCTAGGAATGCCTAGGATGGAATGAGGATGCAAAAATGTACTTTAAAACACTTTTCAAAATTTGTTGAAAACAGGAGTCTCACTTGAGCGTGGCTTTATTCGCTCGAGCGAGCTTACCAAAACAGAGGGGTCGCTTGAGCGTAGACTTCCTTGCTCGAGCGGTCTGTAAAAATGCAAAAAGTACTGGTTGTTGAAATTCTCCGCTCGATGCTCGCTTGAGCGTGAGACACAGTTCTTCGCTCGAGCGCACGTCTCGTTTCGCGAGCGTGCTTCTGCGTCTGCAGAAACCTGAGAGCTTGCAATCTACGCTCGAGCCAGCATTCCGTCGCTCGAGCGGAAATTCAGAAAACAAAGGTGCTCGCTCGAGCGTGGAATCCTTCACTCGAGCGAAGAAGCCAAAATCTGGGTTTTCCAGATTTGCCTCCAAGCTCAAACCAAGAATTAAACTTATCAAAACTCAACCTTTTGGGTCAATTTTCTGAAAAACACTTGGAAGCTCATACCACAACATGTTTTGAAGATCATTTGGTAAAATCAAGCCCAAAGATAAGCCAATTGAACACCAATTTCAAAGAAACTTGAAGAACAATGCAAGAACATAACATGCATGAGTTCTTATGAATTCCAATGCTCCAAAACATGATCAAATGCAAGATTGAACTCTAAAACATGATGAATTCATGGACTACAATCAAAATATGGACATGCATGTGAAAATTCTCATGTAAATGATCTTAAAACTCAATGATATGGACATGCATGCACATATTGCTACTCAATTCAACTCTTTAGGCTATAACTTGACTCTAATTTCCAATATTTCCATGAATCATGCAAGAAACAACTTAAATTCATGTTCAAGAGGGTGGATTTCCTACCTCAGGTCTTGAATTCTAAGTATGCTAACTCAATTTTGCAAATCTTCTTCAATTCCTCTAATTCTCCAAGTTATTCTCTAGATGAAACAATTTTCTTCCAACTCTCTCACGTTTTTGGGTTAAGAAGATAAAGTGAAGAATGATGCTAAACAAATGTAAAGGGTGAGAGAAGTAGTGGCTTTGAATTAAACCACGCAATGGCAATAATGTAATTACTTAGGTTCAATTAGTTTAACATTATTTAATCTAATTTAATCATTCCAAATTGAATTTTAGTTAAATCTACCATAAAATCACATAAATCCTAATTAGCATATAATACTAATCAATTTCTGATTCGGTCGCCGATAGGGCCTTCAATTTGCAATTCGAAGTCAAAACATGAACAGATCATTAAATGACAAACAGATAGAAATGCAATTAAAGCAACACACTCACACACACAGATTAAGATTTCATTCTAATCAATTACTTATCATGCTCAAACACAGTTTAACACTAATCAGAGGTGAGGGTTGTCACAGAAGTGCAGTTCGATAATTATCCTTGAGAAGTATAAATAGCAGAGAAGGCCCTATAAAAAGCCCAGACTCAGATTCAAAAATCTAGTTTTATCTACTTTATTTTCTTTTCAGTTTTACATTTCCTGCTCTTTGTACTTTTGTACTTTAAAATTCCTGCACTGTATTTCGTTCATAGGAGTAATTTCAAGTAGATTGTTGCTGTAAATCTCTACGATGCTGAATTGGATCATTGTAAGTCTTTCATTTTACTTAATGAAATACTGCAATTGTTCTTCATTTAATCATTGTCAGTTTATTCCTCCTAAGCAAAGCCACCAGTAAAAGTCCTCTTCATTGAGTATGAAAGAACTAAAACACAATCGTCTGAAAATTGATTGACAATTAAATTTCTATAAGGACTGATTGATCCTTGCTGGCATGCTCAAAATTACCGTAATAACTTTCGAAAATAAAAAAGTTAACAAATTATGACATTGATATTCTTCTAAAAATGTACTATCAAAAAGTTATTTTGAAAAATCAAAAATTTTAAAATGTAATAATTATATTATTAAAAAAAATTAAATTGCTCAAAAAAATTATTATTTTAAGACAGAAAGGATATTTTCCCCCTAAGATGCTTCCCTTGACATTTCCTTATATTTTTCCGAGAAAAAGAGGGTCGAAGAAATAATTGTTCTTTTAGCGGCGGCTTCCAAACCTAGCGCCGAAATTAGATGGATCATTGCATGTTTTGCATTGGACGGCGGCCTTCCACAATAATTTCTCCTTACACAATGACCAAAAGCAAAAGGACAAATACTTGATACGACGTACTATGCGATTTTTGCTCTCCGGTGACGACAACCGCTTGTAGGGTTGGGTGGTTTTGAGACATTTAACCTGATTGGTAGGATTTATTTTTAATTTAATTTAAATTATTTTGATATATTTAATTCAGTTTAATAAAATAATTTATAATTTTTTGTAAATTAAAATTAATTTATTCTTTGAATGGAGAGAAGAAACTTAATTTATAAATTAAAAATCAATTTATATTTATAATTATAAACTTTAAACTGTTAAAATATAAATTATAATCATTTTTCCACAAATCTAACCATTATTATATCACATGAATCACGATAGCTTTTGTATTATTGTGCAACCATAGGGTATATTTATCCTTTTAATTATTAAAATTTTAAATTTTTCTGCCTCCCTCACTGGCATACACCCACTACTCACTCTCTCTCTCTCACACACACACACACACAACTCACTTGCTCTCTCTCTCTCACACACACTCACTCTCTCTCTCTCTCTCCTCCTTTCCCCCCTCCTCTCTCATTTTTAATAAAAAATTTTAAAAAATTATTTTAATTTTTTTCATTTTATTTTCATAATATATATAATTTTTAATGTAAAATTTTAATTTTATAAATTAATAGCATTGAAAATATATACTTTTAAAATGAGATTAATATTAAATATATTTAATAAAAAATTAAAATAAATATGCACAGTAAAAATTTTAATATATAATTTTTAATATAAGATATTTATTTATTTTAATTTTTTATTAAAATATATTTAATATTAATCTTATTTTAAGGATATATTTTCAATGATATTAATTTTATATTAAAAATTTTATATATATATATATATATTATGAAAATAAAATAAAAAAGATTAATATAATTTTTTAAATTTTTTATTAAAAATGTGAGGGAAAGAGAGTGTGTGAGTGGTATGCGTGTGTCGGTGAAAGAGGGAGATAGCCAGTGTCAGAGAAAATTTTATTTCTTTTATTTTTTAGCTAATTTGGGACATAAATTTTTAATGAGGTAAGATGGCCCAATCTAACTCATTCCCCGAAAGAATTGGAGACAGAAGAGAAAGGATAAGGAGAGAAGCTGGAGAAAATCTGAACTCTTGCTTAATATTAGATATTATATTCTGTTGAAAAGCAAATGATGTGATGTGACACTGGTATAAATATCCTGTCTGTATAGTGTTTGTATAGGTTGACGAATTGTCTAAAACTAATCTCTCTCTCTAGAAAATAATAGCATCCATGTCTCTCTCTCAAAAAAAAATTAGAGCGCATGTGTGCATTCACATACACATACAGGTTGTCAATGGCGGTGTTTGGGAAGCAATTTTTTGGATTTTTTTTTTTTTAGGTTTTTTACTAAAAGACATAAAATTAAAAAAATAAATTCAAACAAAATATCACATCAAATCTTATAGATATTTCATTTTTTTTCTCACAAATATCGCATCCAATCAAAAAAAACTCAATTATCATCACAAACACAATTTTTTTTTTAAGTAATATTCTACAACTAAAAAAATCTATAAAAAAATTCACTTTCCAAATACCTACAATGGATCTGGGCTCTCTCGCTCTCTCTCTCTCTATATATAGCATCTTTGGTTGCTTTGTGGAGAAAGAGAGAGCTCAGATTGAGAAAATACAAAATGCAGCCAAGGGGGAGTGGTAGCTCATCAAAACTTGATCGAAATGAAATTGAGAAAAGCCGAAGATTGCAACTCAAAGATCTCTATTCCAAGCTTGCTTCTCTCATCCCTAACCAACCCTCAGAGGTACTCTCTCTCTCTGTCTCTCTCTCTCTCTGTCTCTCTCTCTCCATGGAGAAAATATATACTTCAATTTGATAATACATTTCATGCATGGAGAAAAAATATATATTTTTTGACTTACTTTTACAAAAAGTTATCTACGTAGCGTTGCTTTTTTCCATTGCAAAAAATTCTCCATTGTTGCCTCTCGGTGCAGGTAGTCTGCATCTTCATTTCACAGTCTCTTTTTGAGAAAAAAAAAAAAAATTTAATAGAAGGGTGATACCATGTTATTAGTATCACTATTTAATAAGTTTTTATTTTTCACCTTTCATATATATATGACAAGGTAATTGTACCTAAAAAATGAGGTTGACTCTCTACATTACATCACGTGACTTTATTATTGATTGATAATACCTCATCATTATTGTTACACTAAATTTTTACTTTCTTTAAAGACAATGCTTAAATTGTTATGCCTTTCATGCGGGTCAAAGCTTACCCAGTAAGAAATTTAGCTAGCTAAGCTATCTTATCACGTTAAAGTTACAACCACAGTTTACCGGCTTTTATGGCCCTGGTCTGTAAATGGACTTTTATGAACTTCTAAAATATTTTTTATGAGTTGGGTTTTCTTTTCACACTCTTACGGATATGAAAATAATGAAAACAATCGGAATCAATTATTATTATAACTAATATTTACGTGTAACATAATATATTTTTGACATATCATCAAACAGTCCATGATTTTTTTTTTTTTTTTTTTTTTTGGATAGGAAGGACTGCCATTACGTGATATGTTGAAGCAAGCCACCAAGTATGTGGTGGAGCTTAAACAGAATGTGGAGGAGCTGAAGCGGAGAAAGGCAGCCCTCAAAGGCGATGAGGGTGGTTCTAAGGAGGAGAGGTCACCGGTCTTGATGGTGCGAAACATGGGTTCAACTTTGGAGGTGAATTTGAGTACTGGGTTGGACAAGGAATTCAAGTTACATGAAGTTTTGAGTGTTCTTAAGGAAGAAGGAGTTGAGGTTGTAAGTGCTAGTTACACTACTGTGGGAAACCAAATCTTCTACACTATTCATGCTCAGGTATATATATATATATATAAAGTTATATAGTCCTAGAAAAATATCCGAAAAATACATTTTACAGTTAAGATTAATTATCCCGACTATATAAAAAATAGATCTCAACCATATATCACTATTCTAAGTCAATTTCTGATCCATATTTTTGGATGCATAGACTCTCACTTTGAAGTAAGAAAGTCTACTTATTGGCTTAGATTTGGGTCAACTGCATGGTTCATTTTTTTTTTTTAAATAAATAAATTATATTCAATATATGGGAAGAAACTTCTCTCCTATATATTATTGAACTACAGAGGTTTAATGCGGCTCATTGTAAGCTCAATTTTCATCTTATTAAGTTTGTTGTGCACATTATTTATACTAAAAAAGAAAGTTGATTTAATCATTTGATCAGATCATATTTGTCTACAAAATATAAACAAATTGTATAATTTTAAAGATAGTCCGTTTATTTTATTTTATTTTAATTTTTCCAGACAAATATAATCAAATCAAATGACTACCAATAATGTTTGATCAATTTACTTTTTTAAATGAATAATGTGTTTAACGAGCTCCACAAAATAAACAATTCGGATGGTAAGATGGGTTGGCTAGGAGCTGCTCCCTTGTATGTATATGTATATACATTACCTGACACATTTTAATTACACTTTAAGAGTAATCATTCGTTTTCTAATTACACTTTAAGAGTAATCATTCGTTTTCTAAATTAATAAATAATTAAATAGAAAAATAAAATGGGTGGATTTGTGATTATGGTTGGTTTTTTAGTGGTTTTTTTAACTTTTTATGTTTTTTTATAAGTTAAAAAAGTTGATGGGTTTAGGAAGCTGTTAAAAAATAATTCTTAATATGATATTTAACTTTTTCAGCTAGTGACAAATAAATTATTAAACTTTTAATTTTTTTTTTCTTAACACTCCCAAACAGTCACTTTAGTCTTTCTTTTACCATTTTTTAAATATAAATAATACATATTTTAATATATAAATTTAACCATCCCGTTAAAAATATTTTGGAAAAATTACATTCTAGTGTGTATTTTCAAAAATATATTTTCAAATCAATAATATACTGTACAAACATTAAAATGCGAAGTCATAATTTTTTCAATAATGTTAGAGATTCACATTTTGTACCCACAAATGTATCAACAATGATGCGATAAAAGTGGTGAGTCTCATATAATTGAGTATATAATCAATCAAAAACTGACACTTATCAAATTATGTCATTTATAGTTGAATTATGAGCGATTTTTGACAGTCAAAATATTTTCCTAATTTTTTATTTATCAATTTGTAATTAATCTTTTAAAACACCACTAACACGTCAATGCATACTCCAGCCTCCACATGTTTTTGTGGTGGAGATTATTTGCTGGTCTTGGATAAGTTGACGTGATGTTACGATTAAATTTTATGGATTAAGGCTTATTTTAGCAATCAGTTAAAAATTAATTTTTTAATTTTTAAATTTTTTTTTGGATCATCTTATCTCTTTATTTTTCTATATATATATATTTTTAAAAAGTTAAAAAATAAAAAAATTGACTTTTAACCTATGTCTCAAAATAAGCCTAATTCAATAAAAATTAATATTTTTGTGTAATTTTTGAAAAATAATATAATAAATATCATAGGTTGAATGGTGTAAACTAATATTCTAAAGGGATTTTTATTGATAAATCCCATCTAAAAGTGTTGTAATCCAAGAAGTCCATGAAGAAATTTTTTAACCTACTTAGTCCCACGTATGTATACTTTTATTCCATAAATTCATTTTTCTTGATTTACACTATTTTTTTAAACTCTTATGCTCTTATATATATTTAATGTTGATATTTAGGCCTCGTTTGACAAGTGACTTTTTTAGTCAAAAAGTCACTAAAAAAATAAAAAAACCAACAATCTATACCAAAAAGTCAAAAATTCTATTTTCTCTTTACTTTTTGTTCATGTTTTCGTAAAAAGTCAAAAAATATCCCAAACATACTAGTTTTTTTTACATCACATTTTAGCCAATAAGTCAAAAAGTTACTAAAAAAATTTGTTCTCAAACGAGGCCTTAATATTGATATTTAATATCTCTAAACTCTAAACCAAAAAAGCACCATTTTCATCTAACTTTAATGTTGATATTTAATGTCCCTAAATCCTAAATCAAAAAAGCTCCATCTTCATCAAACTTATTAAAAAATTTGATAATCTTATAAAATGGACATCTTTACGGAAAGTTCTTTAATGGCTTTAACGCCTTGAGAATTCTCTCTTACTTGATGTAAACGTTCATAACATCTTTCCAGAAAATTCTCTCTCATCTAATATAATGATGTGAACGTTCACAACATGTGAACATTCTTACTTTTAAGCAGTGATAATATGTTATTTTCCCTCTTTTTGTGATTGTGATTGCAATTGGTAATGACAATCAACATTAAACATCAATATCATGTAATTGACAACACATCATGTAATTGCCTCCTTTTATTATGAATATTCACGTCATGTTTGTATTCAAATAAAAGTTGAGGCTTGTGGTTGTGTAATTTGATGTAATGCTGATATGAACCTTAACAACACCTTTATCATAACGTCATTTGATGTGAACATTCACACGTCATGTTTATATTCAAATGAAAGTTGAGGCTTGTGGTTGTATAATTTGATACAATATTGATGTAAACCTTAACATCACCTTTATCACAACGTCATGTGATGTGAATATTCACATTCATGCCATTTAATGTGAACATTTACGTTCATGTCATCTAATGTGAACATTCACATTATCACAAACCGTCATGTTTATATTCAAATGAAAGTTGAGACTTGTAATTGTGTAATTTGATGCAATGCTGATGTGAATCTTAACATCACCTTTATCATAACGTCATCTGATGTGAACATTCACGTCCACGCCATCTAATGTGAATATTCACATCATCACGTACAGTCAACATTTGGATGCGAACATTCAAATGTACAGTCATCTAATGTGATGACGTGAACATTCACGTCATCACGTACAGTCATTTAATGTGAACATTCACGTTATCATGTACAGTCGCTTCGGTTGGCATCTCACCAACTCCTGATGGCGTGTTAGCAAGGGATTGGGCGGGTATATTGCAACCTAGTTGGGATTGGTATGTCTGGCTATGATACTTTTTGCACCCATCATTTTTCCTTTCTTGATGTAATGTGATATTTTTTCATCAATAAAGGTTTCTTTGCTGATAAAAAAAAAAATATATATATATATATATATATTTGGATGCACGGGAACTACCAAAACATAATGACAATAAATAAGGAACCATATTTAATTTTTTGTGTGTAATCTATATCGACATTAAATAATGGTGTGTAGTTAATGCATTTTTTTGGAGTGAAGATATGGGAAATATGAATGATTATGGAAACTACCAAAATATAATGATAATCAACATTAAATATCAACATTAATGAGGGACAGAAGAAATTGAGGGTGTTTTGATCTTCTTATCTCAAATAAGACTTAATAGAATAATAAAAAAAAAATATAAATTGAATAAAATAAAATTCTTAAAAAAAGAATTTTTCCAAAAAGCTCTCTATTCTAAAACCACTCAATAACTTCTCTTTTATAGAACCTTCCATGCTACTTTGGATTTAGGCCGGTGTAGGCAGATTCGGAGCTGACATAATTCGAATATAATTTGCTTAAAAACAAAAATTGAATTCAAATTGAATTCGATTTTGAAAAATTCAATAAAATGTCATTCAAATTTTAATCCGATTCAATTGATATGCAATCAAAAATTTCAAGTTTTATTTTTCATTTTTTAATTATTCAAATTTAAATGTAAGTGATAAAAAGAAGAGAGAATGATGTGATGGCATAGAAGGTGAGTTTGGATGTAAAGAGAGAAAATGAGAAAGAATAAAACAATATATAAGAAACTAGGTGAGAAAATAATTTGTTTTATTGCATAATGACAGCGAGTGATAGAAAATTCATGCATTATACAAATTTATTGTTTTAAGAGTGTGATTAGAGTTAAAGTTTGTTAAGAAAAGATTTAAAAATAGTCTGATCAGATTTATTTAATTCTAATAGTTAATAATCAAACCAATCATATTCAAATTTGATTAAATTATCATATCGATTTTCTTTAATGGATTTAGGTTGAGTCACGTTGAGTCTAATTTGATCAAACCAATCCGGTCATAGACGTTTTATTTATTTATATATATATATATATATATATATATTTTATGGCCATTCACATTCCTACTTGAATGTATAAAAGAATAATGTTACAATGGTAAATTTTATTTTATTTTATTTTTTATATTAAATTTGTTCATTAGTTCTTGTGATACTTAATGCATTATTTATGTATTGGTATCATGCATAAAAATTGAAATTCAATATATTTAGAGACATCCCTTTAGTTCGTCTTAGAGAATGAAATTAGAAATTCTATTTTCGTCTCATTGTAAGTCAATCATTTGTTCAATTTGAAAGATGCTTCATACATTATTTATGTATTGATACTATGCTTAAAAAAGGAAATTCAATATAATGAGACACGGGATAATAAATAAATATTATATAAAAATTTAGTCATTACAATGTTAGTAAAAGTAATTTTCATTGCATGATGATGTTGTTGGAGTGGGTCCATCAACCATATTAACACAAGCTGACTGATGATTTGCAGATTTTATATTCAAGAATTGGGATAGAGACTTCAAGAATGCAAGAAAGATTGAAGGGACTTATTCATTGAATGGCTGGAGATAGAAAATGATCAAAGATTTTTGGACTTCGTAGGGATGTACCGCGTCCGCTGATTCCATCAATTCGATCTAAAAAATTAATAGAAGTTTTTTTTTTTTATAACATTTATTTATTTGTTTGCACACAAAATTTTGTTTGTTACACTCATAATTTTGTTTGTTGCATTCAATCTTCCACTCTCTCTTTCCTCTTTTTAAAGTTCAAACATTTTTCTCTTCACTTCACATTCAATATTCATATAAATACACATTATATATATATATATATATATATATAAAATTTA
Organism: Camellia sinensis; assembly: GCF_055761805.1. NCBI lineage: Eukaryota > Viridiplantae > Streptophyta > Magnoliopsida > Ericales > Theaceae > Camellia > Camellia sinensis. Next base: position 168,568,273 of record NC_138970.1, read on the forward strand.
CTAAAAGTCTTAAAAAGGTTCAACTAAATACACCAAATTAAGCGTTAAGGGTAAACTACCAATAAATTCTAATAATTGGATTTAATTTCCAACAAGTTTTATTGAAAATAAATCCTAATAAAATCGTCATCGAAAATAATTTTTTGTGACGATTTTTTGTATATGTACCAAAAATTGATAATTAGTGGCTTTTTTTGTCACGATTTTTGTAAATTGTCGCTAAAACTTATAATTAGTAATGTTTTCTGTGACGAATTTTTTAAACTGTCGTTGAAAGTTAAAAATTAGTGACTTTTTTTTAAACTATCGCTAAAATTAGTGACTTTTTTTTAAATTATTGCTAAAATTATAATTAGTGACATTTTTCATGACAAATTTTAAATTGTCGTTGAAAATTAATAATTAGTGACGTTTTTTAATAGTGCTTGATAAAAAAACGCCATTAATTATAATAGGATCTATTGGATAATAAGTCCACCTATTAAGACGTACACGTAAATCCCCCTTACGCTAACTTATATATCTAAAGATTTGTAAGATGAATCCTACCATAAGGTTTTTAAGACTACATTTGTCACACCCTGAACTAAATGCCATAAATCGGTTCCCAACAACATATACACAATGACATAAACAAAGTAGTATTCTTTTATTAATCAGAGTTAATTTACAAAAAGGACACATGCCATATACATTCACAAGCTTTATCCTGAATCTATAGCATGTGATACCAACTTAATGATCAACAAAATAAATGCCCTACAGGCTTACATCTTTCCAAGACTGTACCTGGTTACAACAAAATAGAGAGTCTTAAACTCTATACATATAAAGTCCTAGGCTTGTACCAATATTAAATACAAAATGAGAAAATAAAGCCTTCAGCTCCCCGGTTCTCCCAAGCTAAGTTCTTAGAGGAGACATGTCACCAGCACCTGAAAATGGTTTCCCAATTAGGGTGAGCCAAAGCCTAGTAGAAACAATATAACACAATATATGAATATTAATAAAGATATAAGTAAGATGCACATGCTCAATTCCCAAATGACAAATCTTTTACAACCTTTTTCAAAACTATGTTATGTCAAACTTACATCTCAAACCATTAGTTATACCCACTTCATTTAGTTAACCAAACCGAGGATATACCCTGTAGGCCTCCAACCAAACATAATTATCATATGAAATATATTCATTTGTCATTTTACGAAAATTTCGTCCACAGAAATCGGCTCCCATGTATACGCACGGTTTTCGAGACTCTCACCTTGGACACACAGGCCAACTTAGTTTAATGGAGTCCATCATCTTTCTCCTTCCAAATATCATACATGTACAATGTATATAAATCATAATCATATTCAATGATAATGGCTAAGAGATTTGTTTCAATTTGCCTAATTCGCATGCAATTTCTACAACAATCTTGGTTGTCCTCCACTGATAGCCTAAAATAGATATTTCTCAACAGATATACAATCTTTATAACGGATAAATTGTCCAAATTTCCATAGGTGCGAGATAATACAGATCTAATTCCATAATTTATATAAACCTCCATCCAATTTCATATTCCCAATACCAATTTAATTATTTATACAAAATAATTATTCAAGACATTTTAGGGCAAAACCCTATTTTTTTCAATCTCATTCCAAACACCAAAATCAACCATTTTAACACAACACAAGCTCATATCTACTCCCATAACCATTTCCAATACGTTAATTCGAAAATCTTTTTTTTGATTTTAACCAAAACCCTAGGTTTGTTCAAATTCACAAAAAGTCTCAACATTTCTTACCCATCAACAAATAACCAAGTTAAAACTCATAGAAGAATGTAGAAAGTCTTTACCTCAAAGTGAGAAGACGAGCAAAGCAAAGGGGAACCTTCAAATACACCGAAACCCACTTTCGTTCGGATGAAAAAAGAGCCCACGACGTACTCTACCTTTTTAACAAAGGCACAAGAGTGGAGAAATCACTAGATCTAGATGAAAAAGTAGAGAGAATGTAAGTTTTAGAGAGAGAGGGTCTCAACTTTAGGGTTTGAAGAGAAATAGATTTGAAAAAGTGATGTAAAAGTTATTTTCGCGAATTGATATATGCACAGTTCGCTCGAGCGCAAGAGTTGACGCTCGAGCGTTAGACACAATAAGTTGTTCCGCTTGAGTATAAGAAGTGACACTCAAGCATAAAATGCACACTCCTAGTAGTTTTGCAGACAAAAGAACATCGCATTCAGAACGAATTGATTTGAGATTCGGGCATCGTCAGCTAAATGTTAAGGCAGAGGATGTTGAGAAAACCGCATTCAGAACGAGGTATGAATATTTTGAGTTTCTTGTTATGCCATTTGGAGTGACTAATGCTCCGGCAGCATTTATGGACTTAATGAACCGAATTTTTAAAACCTTCCTTGACGAATTCGTTGTGGTTTTTATTGATGATATTTTGATTTATTCTAAAGAAAGACTTGAACATGAACATCATTTGAGAACTGTCCTACAAATACTTTGGGAAAGGAAGTTATTTGCTAAACTAAAAAAATGTGAGTTTTGGTTGGATGAAGTTGTTTTCTTAGGGCACGTGATCAACAAGGAAGGAATTTCAGTGGACCCACAGAAAATAGAGGCAATTGTGAATTGGCCTACACCAACAAATGTGACAGAAGTTCGCATTTTCATGGGCTTAGCTGGTTATTACAGAAGGTTTGTGAAAGACTTTTCGAAATTAGCTGTGCTTCTTACCCAATTGACACGAAAAGGGCAACCGTTTGAATGGAACGACGAAAGAGAAGCTGCCTTTCATGAACTAAAAACGAGACTGACTACGGCACCAATTTTGACACTACCTTCAGGTATGGAGAATTTTGTAATTTTCAGTGATGCGTCTTATAAAGGTTTGGGTTGTGTGTTAATGCAGAACGGAAGGGTTATTGCTTACGCCTCCCGATAGTTGAGGCCACACGAGAAGAATTATCCAACACATGACCTAGAATTGGCCGCAGTTGTTTTTGCTTTAAAAATCTGGCGGCATTATTTGTATGGAGCAAAGTGTGAAGTCTACACGGATCACAAAAGTCTGAAATACTTCTTCATGCAGAAGGAGTTGAATATGCGATAGAGGAGATGGCTGGAACTGATAAAGGATTATGATTTAGAGATTCAGTATCACCCCGGGAAAGCTAACACAGTTGTCGATGCCTTGAGCAAAAAATCAACCGGGAGTATGGTTTGTTTACTTACTGAATAGAAAGAAATCTTGCAAGATTTTGAGAAGTCTGAAATTGAAGTGGTAATGTGTGAATAGGGCAGATTGATAGCTGCTATTATAGCCGAGCCGGCAATCATTGATGAAATCAAGCAGAAACAGAAAGAGGATGAATGCCTCAAGAAAGTGATTGATGAATTTGAAACAAGTCCGAAAGCAGAGTATAGTATTGAGAATGAAGTGTTGAAGTTTCGAAACCGAATGTGCGTCCCGGATATTCCAGAACTAAAGAGAAGGGTTTTAGATGAAGCCCATAAATCAGTGTTTGCTATGTATCCGGGTAATAATAAAATGTATCGGGATTTGAAACAAACCTATTGGTGGCCTAAAATGAAGAAAGAGATTGCGGAATATGTGTCCAAATGTCTTCAGTGTCAGCAAGTTAAAGCTGAACATCAGAAACTAGGCGGTCTACTGCAACCCCTTCATGTTCCTGAATGGAAGTGGGAGCATGTGACTATGGATTTTGTTGTTAGCTTACCTCGGACTTCTCGAGGTATGGATTCTATTTGGGTTGTGGTTGATAGACTGACTAAATCTGCACATTTTCTGCTTGTCAAAACTACATTTAATGCTTATAGATTGGCTACTATTTATGTTGATGAGATCGTCCGTTTACACGGAGTTCCGGTATCTATTGTGTCGAATAGAGATTTGAAATTTGTATCTAGATTGTGGAAGGGTTTGCAGGAAGCTATAGGGACGGAACTAAGGTTCAGTACTGCATTCCACCCACAGACAGATGGGCAATCAGAATGAACAATATAGACTTTGGAAGATATGCTTCGAATGTGTGCTTTGGATTTTCAAGGGAGTTGGGAAGACTATTTGCCACTTGTGGAATTTGCTTATAATAACAGCTTCCACTCCAGCATCGGTATGGCACCATACGAGGCTTTATATGGTAGAAGGTGTAGATCACCAAATTGTTGGACAGAGGTCGGGGATAGAGCTTTACTTGGGCCTGAAGTTGTGCAAGATACTTCTGAGAAAATCAAAACTATTCGGCAAAGGCTCAAAACAGCTTAGAACCGACGAAAGAACTATGAAGACGTTCGAAGAAGACCTCTTGAGCATGAGGTCGGTGACCATGTATTTATTCGTGTGTCCTCAATGAAAGGCCAAGTCAGGTTTGGAAATAAGGACAAGTTATCGCCCCGTTACATTGGGCCGTTTCAGATTCTGGAAAGGCTTGGTTCAGTTGCTTATAGAGTTGCTTTGCCACCAGGACTCGAACAAATCCATAATGTGTTTCACGTGTCGATGTTGAGGGGTTACCTCTGAGATCCGTTTCGTGTGATTGATTATCACCGGGTAGCTATTGATGAAAATATGGAATACGCCGAATGGCCGGAATGAATTGTTGATCGGTAAGTGAAACAATTGAGAAGCAAGTCCATCCCAATGGTGAAAGTAGAATGGAAAGAACACTATGGGACGGATGCTACATGGAAAAAAGAGGAGGAAATGCGACTACGCTATCCACATTTGTTTCCCGACGAAGGTAAAATAAGTTTGGAGGACCAAACTTCCTAAAGGGGGGAAGACTGTGATACCCTTGTTCCGTAATATGTTAATTGGTCCTTAATATGAGTATGATTATGTGTTTGATATGATTTTGTGTGCCATAATGTGAAAATATGTGGTTTTGAATTTCTATCTGTTCACCGTAAGAATATCTGTTTGATTATCTGCTTTGTAAATTAAATTGAAGGCCTTATCGTCCACGAAACCCGAAATCGATTACGCCATTGTAATTAGCGTAATTTTTAGAGCCTACGGTGAAGTTTAATTGAAAAATTGATTCGGATCAGATTAAATTGATTAAATTAGTAAATTGTTGCTCAATTATTTTAATATTAAGAATTTTGATTAAAAGAGCTTTTAGTGGGCCACTTTCACTCAAATTCCCTCTTTAGTTTATTTTGGCTGATTTTTGACTCTAAGAGTAGAGAGAGGGTCGGCTAGAGAGGGTGAGAGAAGAAGAATTGTGTTTGGCTCAAGGTTGTGAAGAATTGAAGGCCAACTCTAGATTTGACCATAGATTAGAAGAATTGAGCCTCTAGGTAAGTGAATTCATGATTTTAATGTTGTAAATTGTGAATTCAAGTTTGATTAATGGTCAAGAACATGAATTAGTTTGATTATAAGGAAATTGAGTTGTATTTGTTGAATTTGAAGTCTTAGAACACATGCATGTAAGAAATTGCGATAAATTTCCATGTTTGAGCATAAAGTATGTAATCCATGTTGAGTTTTGATTAATGACCATGTATTTGATAATCTTTTCACCAATTAAGTTGAAGATATTGTGTATATTTCACATGCAAGTGCAAATCATGGGAGTTTGAGTCTTGCATGTTTGAATCTAGGGTGTTGGTGATGAGTTTGAGTTAATTTGAGACATGCATGTGATTAAATTGTGAAATTGAGCTTCATTGTGTTGTAATTTGGTGTTTATACCATGTTAGAATATGTATATGTGAAGTTTGAGCTAAAATCATGCATCTAGAACCTTTGAATGTCGAATTGAAGCTCAAGAACATGTTCTAGATTTTCCAGAATTTTGATTCTCACTCGAGCGTGAAATTTGTGTTCCCAGTATTTTCTACAGACATGGTGTCCGCTCGAGCGGGGAAGTTCATGCTCGAGCGGGGTGCCATGTAGAGAGGCCTTCCTCTTGAGCGCCAGAGTTCGCGATCGAGCGTAAATTTGACATATCCAGTACTTTTGCAGGCCTCAAGGGTCTGCTCGAGCGGGGAAGTCCATGCTCAAGCAGGGACCCTGTTTTTTGAAATTTTGAAAATACATTCTGTGTTCCGTTTTCTGTTCTCTTTTGCTTGCAAGCACTCTTAGGCATACATTGAGCATTATAAATGAGTTAAAGAGATAAGAATGAAGCCTAAAGAGGAATATGTGGATTTAAGAACGGATTGAATTGTTTATGACCCTTTTTGGTTCATGGAATGTATATGGTCGAGCTCCAGGGCAAACCAACCAACCGGTCACTGTGAGTAATATTGATATTTTGAAACTTGTCATTTGTCCGATTGCTCATTTCTTTAGAAGCCTTATAAGTGCTAGTTTGAATTATGGACAAATGTTTGTTATGAATAACTGAATGGGCCAGAGGCCATTTTGACATAAATGAATGGGCCAAAGGCCATTTTGACATGAATAAATGGGGCAGAGGCCATTTTGACTTGAATGAATGGGCCAGAGGCCAGTTTGTCATGAATGAATGGGCCGGAGGCCGTTTTGACATGAATGAATGGGCCGGAGGCCGTTTTGACATGAACGAAAAATGGGCCAAAGGCCAGTTTGTCATCTGAATGGGCCAAAGGCCATTTTGACACAAATGAAAGTTTGAATGGGCCAAAGTCCAGTTTGTCATCTGAATGGGCCAAAGGCCGTTTTGACACAAACAAAAGTTTGAATGGGCCAAAGGCCAGTTTGTTTGAAACCGTAGTCACTTGACCTAAATTGTGTATATATATTAAATAGAAATATGAATTGGGCCTAAGGCCGTTTGAAGCATGTTGTTCTACATATCATCTGTATAGCTTCTTTAATTGATATTATTCACTGGGCTTTCGCTCACGTTCATTCATGTGTTTGTCGGTGAGCCAAGAGAAGTCCAAACCCAGCCCCAGTGAAGTCTATGTGGAATAACAAAGGTTTTAGGAGACTCAGCCCTTGTGTCTCACACATGAGACCTGTGTTCGCCCTTTTGTTATGTATTTATATTCTGTCATGTTGGCGAAGAGTTTGCATCTGTTGTATATAGTCGTGATGGGTTGACTTAGACTTATATGATCCTATATGTACAAAACCTTGTGTGGTACATATTTTGTTGTGAATTATTAATGTGCATATGTATGGTTGTTACGATGTGCCATGTAAGCACAGCTCTATGGACAAAGTTTTAAATTGCTTTTATTTGGCCCCCATTAACTCTGTTAAAATACGTTAGGTTTGGTTTGATGCCATAGGTAATCTCATGATTACTGGTCGGTTATGTCCTTAACCCACGGGGGCGGGTTCGGGTCATGACATATATACCTTTCTTTGAGGCAGCTCGAGTAACTCTAGGAGGAGTTGAGGCAGTAGGAATAGACTGTGTGGTGACAGGCACAGGAATTGAAGTGGTAGGAGCAGTGGAAGAGGTAACAACTCCAGCTCCTTTGGGCTTGGCTTGGGGCACATCCAACACCATTAATAAGTCTTGGGAAGGAATGGCCAAGTATACCTCTATATTGGTCACCCACCAGTTTTGGTACCTTTTCAATAGGTTACTTTGAGGAATAAAAGGGATATACTTAAACTCAATCAAGTCTTAGATAAATTGAGAAGTTGCTTCTTCTAGTCTGGATCTTCGAACCTTTAACTCCCTACTAGTAAGACTTAAATTGGTCTGGCTGCAGGGAGGTATTGGGACCCCTTGTGAGAGGCCAAATTGCCTAGCAAATTGAGCAGGACAATAGGGCTCAGCAATGCACTTGTAAGCTCTAGGGTTCATAGTCCCAGTGAATAACTCTCTAGGGATCAGAATAGAGGCCTATATGTTCTTATGTTGAGGTGAAGAGCAGAACTTATCACTTAGAAAGTTTTTCAACCAAGATGGGCCAATGGTAGTAGGTTCGAAGGGACGAAAATTGTAAGAAGGAAGGGAAGCTGGAAGTTGGTGGAAGAAAGAGAAGTAAAAAGCAAATGTAGAAGGATAAAGCGAAGCGTTCGCTAGCCTCATGCCATGAGTAGTAGGGTTTGGCTCAAAAAATTTAAGGCATTTAAATTGTAGCTTAGTAAAATAAGCAAAAAGCCAAAGCTGAAGTATCCAAAATGGATCCCTTTGATTGGCATCCAAGGATTTCTCACAAAAAAAGAGAACATGCTCTATATACGTGACCTAGAACGTATGGGGCTAAGGCTACATTTTTCTGTAAAACAAGAGCTTTGGCAAGAGGGGTAAATTCAGGCATGATTCTTTGAGAAGAGGTGCAGAAAAGGAATTTACAAAGCCAATATAATATGAAAGAAAAGAATTCCCTATCAGTCACAGGGCCCTCCCTTTTATTCACAGCCTTGACAAAGTCATTATAGGATGAGTTAAGAGAAGGGAGGGAAAAAGGGTTGGTAGGTCAGGATAATCTGGTCCAATGGGGGTTCCAGTAGGGGACAATCCTAATAGATGGTAGATATCAAGAACAGTAGGGGCTATCATCCCACATCTGAATTGAAAGAAATTAAAGGCAGAATTCCAAAAGCAAAGGGCAGCAGGTATTAAGAAAGGGTCCTCTAAGATAGTGAACCAGGATAATTGGAGGGCGTCGAAAAGGCAGAGCTCTTGAAGGTCCAGAGTCTTGTCAGGGACAACCCGATCATATCATTCTGGTCTCACCGTGGGCCAGTAGTGATGGGGGCGGTTCATTCTCCAGTTTTCCCAGTCAAGACCACCTTCGTAAAGGAGACAATGGTCTTCTAGACGTGGATATAAAGCTGGAAGCTCAGTAGAAATCTCTTTGAAGATGGGCCCAAGCACATAGTATTTCCGAGGCCTTTATCAAGGCCTTTACCGAGGTAGCACATGGGTTGCTTTTACCGAGGCCTTTTGGGCCAAGTATTTCCCTCCTTCTGCTCGGGAAAGGTTGAGGGAACATTTTATTGAGTTGCGTTAGGATGCTACTCCTATTGCACAGTTTGAGATGCGGTTTACCAGTTTGTCGAGGTTTGCTCCAGAGTTGGTGGCAATAGAGGAGCATCGTTGTCATGAATTTGAAAGTCGGTTGTGTTTAGATATTTGGGAGAAGGTAGCTGGATCCTTTGGGAAGGATTATTATAGTCTAGTCGAAGCAGTGGCCCATGTGGAGGCCATGGCTGTGAGTGCTGGTCAGGTTAGGGAGGAGGCCATCTCGGTAACTCCTACGGTTCATAAGCACTCTAGGCTCAGTAAGGGGTGGAGGCGAAAACATGCTCGGTCCCAGGCTAAATCCTTTTCTTTGCCAGGGGTTTCAGACTCTTCTGTTGGGAGGTCCAGGGAGGTTCAAATTTCAGACCAGTTCTAGAGTAGGGGGTCTGTTGGTTGTTTTGTTTGTGGTCTGCCGGGCCATGGTAGACGTTTTTGCCCTTTGTGTGTGAATTTTGCAAGTGTTTCAAAGCCTAGTTAGACTCAGTCGTACCCGTCCAGTCGGGGACGTTATCGGTACCAGAAATGGGCAGGCCAGGCTTCGAGGGCCTCGTGAGGGGTAACTTATTAGCTAGCCCTATAGTGCTACCCTCGAGAGGGACTTTTGTATTGTTGACCGGTGATGTATTATGTTAATCATTTTGTTGTTGACCGGTGTACTGTTGGATGCTGAGGCATCATGATTATGTATTGTATATGTATTTATACTGTTGTTTGCTTAATCCTCATGTAGTGGGGGCAGGCATGGAATTTCAAACCCTCTTTTATATATATTGAGAAGTTGTTAATGGGATCGATGATCCTAGTGTTATTGTATTTTCAGTAGTGAATCATGAAATGGTTATGTGAGTTTTGTATCTCTGGTTAACGGGAAGTGGTACCGGGTGTTGTTTGGTGTTTCGGGTTTTTGTTTGTTATTGAATCAGTTGTGATTCCACCAGTTATGTGTATGGGTAGTGTCCATATTGCGACTTGTTATTGATCAGTGACTGTGTGTGGATGGGATGAGTTTGTGGTGTTATTGGTTATTGGGTATGGTTTGTAAGGAGAAAGAGAATTTCTTGAGTGGATGCTAGCAGCATTCTTTAAAAGGAAGAACAGTTTATGTTCTCGGGTAACGAAAGTAGCGTTGGTTAAAATTATCCTTCGTATTTGGGAGTGTGTGATTGAGGTTGACCATGTCAGTCTTGAGTTGAGGAGATGGGCAGGCTTGCTATGTAGCCATGGGGGTGGTGATTCCCTTAGAAACAGTGACGATGCGATTCAATCTTGAGAAGTCCGGTGAGACTTCATTTAGGGTTTGTGTAGAGAACTCCGTGTTTGGGGTAAATGGTTTTGAGTGGCACGTCAGTGTGTGGTTTGCTGAGTGTGGAGGTTTCTTGAGTTGATTAGTCAGCTTGTTGTCATCGGGTTTGGGTTGGCATTGGCCACCTTGAGGATAGTCTTGATTGTTGTAATCATCGTGTGTTGATTAGGAAAAACTGAAACTAATCACCCGGAATGTGTCATTAAATTTGACGGTTAGAATAATACAGCAAATTTGTGTATTGATTAGTCATTGTATATGATGAGTATTTGAATACATGGGCGCCGAATCCCGCGGATGAAATTTTCGTAAAATGGCAATCCGAAAATAATTACACATGGGTGCCGAATCCCGCGGACGCAATTTCCGTGAAATGGCAGTTTGGAGTATTGTTGGCATGAGATGTAGTCTCATTTAAATTGTTCGGCCAGGTTCTGAGCCATGTTTATGATTTTAAATTGGTTAAGTAAAGGAAGGTGGAATGGAATTGCAAAATCATGAATTTCTTATGCCTTATGTATTGATGACGAAGTGTTTATTTCTATTAATTATCATTATAGAAATGTTATGTTATGTGTTGGTTGTGGCATCGCCGTGTGAGTGATGGATGTTGCTAGTGTTATCTTGAAAATGAATGTACAATAAATTCTTCCTAGCTGTTATGGCCTTTAAGGGCATTGTCAAAAGGAAATGTTGAGGATTTGAATTAATTTGAATGTTATGAGAATTTCCAAACGAATAGTTTTTGGCAAATAAATTGTGGATGGTTTTGTGTTATGGGTAACACCGTGTTTGTGAGAAATGTTTACAAAACTTTTGAGTTTTGCATGGAAAATCCAAGAATTATTTCGGAATGTCAACGTTGAAAATTTGACTATTTTTGAGAAATGTCTCATAAATAAGAAAATGATTTTTCTTATATTTATACAAAGAGATTTGCTTTGGTTGCCTTTTTGGGAATTATGTTGTTGAGTAGTGACATAGCTTGAAGCGCTAGTCGGATGTTGATGAATTGTTTCGGGAAAGGTTTGGTTTTATTGGAGCTTTTGTGCTTGAGTGTTGTCTTTTGGAACGTGTTTCCTTGATAAGGCTTTCTTTTGGTGATAGCTAATCGGAGGTTTGTTGAGAGAATCGTTTCTTTCCTAGTACTCGGGTGTTGGGTGCTGTGTGATCAGTTGGCCTTGTGTCTTGGCGTTTCCTTAATTTCGGGGACGAAATTCCTTAAGGGGGGGAGGTTATAGCGATCCCGGTTTTCCTTTCCTTTGAGTATTGCATTCCAGACTTGGTTCCGTGGTTATGTTGTTGTCCTATTCTCATTTACATCCTTTACTCTTTGTATTTGAGTTTTGGATTGTGTTGGGCAGGTTTGAAACAGGTTGGTTGTGTTTAGAAACCTAGAGTTGATGCCCAGATTTTGGCCTTCACGCTCGAGCAGGGCTTTTGACGCTCGAGCGGGCCCTTCGTTTTTGCTTCTCCGCTCGAGCGGGAGTTATGGCGCTCGAGCGTGGTTTTTCATCTCTCAGTATTTTTGCTCTGCAGGTCGTCGTACGCTCGAACGGGAGTTTTGACGCTCGAGCGGGTGCTTTGATTTTGTCCCTCTGCTCGAGCGGGGAGTTTGACACTCGAACAGGGACCATGGTTTGCAAAACTTCTGGAAGTGTGCATCCGGCGCTCGAGTGGCGCTTTTGACGCTCGAGCGTGAGTCTGTGTCTGACATTCGAGTGGGGAGTTCCACGCTCGAGCGGGGCGACTGCTTTTTCAATCCGAAAAGTGACATTTTGGATCACTTTTTGATTTTCTTTCTCTCTTCTACTTTTTCAAAACCTCCATTGGAGAACACGTCTCTCTAAAATTCCAATTTCTCTCTAGGGTTTGATCTAATAGGAGTGATCCTCTATCCTTGGGCCTTTGTATAAAGTGTTGATCTCGTTGTGGGCTACGTTTTGATCCGAAAATCTTGGGATTTGGAGTATCTCAAAATTCTTCATCTTTTCCCTTTGAGCTCCGAATTTGAGGTAGGGATTTCCTTGTTTTTTTACAATGCTTCGTCTATAGATAGACATGTGGTAGTTTTGTATTGCATGAAAATCATATCCATGTTGGGTTTGTTTGAAAATCATGAGGGTGAACCTAGGGTTGGTTGTTAGAAAATGGGTTTGCTATCATTAATTGTAGTTTGGACTGATTGGAGTGTAAATTAATATATCATTGTTGAAAGAAGAAAAAGCCCTAATTTATATTTGATTTGATAAATTAAAAGAGGGGTTTTGTACTTTGAGCCAATACATATGTATTTTGGGTCTCAAATGAGGTTATTGTTGTTTGTTGTTGGTTTTTGAGCCTTTTGGGTCAATATTGAGAAAAAGGGAGAAAAGCCCTAATTTACTGTTATGAATTAATTTGCATAATTGATTTGGAAAGTTATGAGAGGAATAATATTGTTTTTGTGAAACGGGAAAAGTGTTTTTGGAACAAGTGGCGGAATAAGTCGATTTTGAAAATGGAAAATGAATTTGGGAATTGGAATATTGTATCTTGAGTATTGAATACACATATTTGGGGTTTTACCTTTACTTATCATCCGAGCGTTGTTGTTGGGTTTAAGATCTCATGAGAGTTGAGTCTTTATAATAGATGTACTAAAAACATGCATCTAGAGGTTTTGTCCTTGGTCATCAGTGGAGGATGACATGGTTGTGTTGAATTGTCGTGTATGCATTACACCTATGTTGATTGAACATTGTATGTAATGAAGTGCTATGATACATTATATATGTATAATTGTTGGGGAGGAGAAAGGGGATGTACTCCAGTGTGTGGGAGGAGATAGGGGATGTACTCCACACATACCTAGGTATTCATATACTTTAACACATTGCTTATGTATCTTGATAGTTTATGTGTATGTATTACACTTGTTGGTTATACTCTGTTGTATTGTGATTATCGGTGTTATACCCTGCGCTTATAATCAGAAGTACCGTTACCTTCCAGCTAGCGCCTGGAGAACTGACTGCGCTGAGAATCTAAGGTACCACCCCTTCCAGCTAGCGCCTGGTAAAATGGCATACCATTGTGAGAGTTGTATCCTTGGCTTACTGTGCATATAGCCGGCAGAGCAGAGTTTTATTGTTTTTGTCTCAGTGTATCTGAGTATATCATGGATTGTGATGGTTACAGTTTTGGAGGGCCGAGTTGCCTCATTTGTTGATTATATACATGTTGATGATTTGTTATCTCCCTTTTATTGAAGGCATGCATGTATAGATATGAATGTATTGGGAATAAACCAAAATGCCATTGTGAGATTTTGAAAAAGTGTGAAGGAAAATTAGATATTTGAAAGTATGTTTTGGAAAAGGGAAAATCTGTCGTAAGTACGGAAAATGGGAGAACGGTAATGGGCTTAGAGAAATTGATTTTCTAAGAAGTTGTTATTGCTGTGAAAGTTTGGGAACAAGGGTTAATGAAATGAAATGAAAGATGAATCGCTTATAGCGATGAATGGGTTGACTGTTTTGAGAAAAGTTTATACTTATGTATATTTTTGTATAAACTCCCACATTATTATTCTAGTACGAGATTGAGCATTCTTGATCATAGCTATTTGTAAGTTGTTATTGTTGAGGATCATGTAGAGATCCCTACTGGACTATATGTTCATCTCACGTTGTTGAATCTTTTTCAGGTGTTAAGTAGGATATGTTACAAGATGTGGATCTTCTTACTTGTTGGCCACGAGGCCTCTTTTGTGTTGGCGGAATGCCATACATGTAAAAGGGTTACACCCTTCTTTTGATTCTTTAATGATGTAAGCCTTCGGGCATTTTATTCAGTATGCTCATGTTGTATTTAATTTGCATTCGGATGAGAGAATTGTTGTTTATTTATACTCATGGGACTGAAGAGTTTATTTCCGCATGTTATCTCTGAACTTGAATTAAGTTAATGAATTTGGTAATGACTTTGAGTAACAAAAAGTGGGGCGTTACAAGGGAGGGAAAAAAAGGTTGGTAGGTCAGGATAATCTGGTCCAACGGGGGTTCCAGTAGGGGACAATCCTAATAGATGGCAGATATCAAGAACAGTAGGGGCCATCATCCCACATCTGAATTGAAAGAAATTAAAGGCAGAATTCTAAAAGTAAAGGGCAGCAGGTATTAAGAAAGGGTCCTCTGAGATAGTGAACCTGGATAATTGAAGGGCGTCGAAAAGGCAGAGTTCTTGAAGGTCCAGAGTCCTGTCAGGGAACACCCGATCATACCATTCTTGCCACTCTGGTCTCACCGTGGGCCAGTAGTGATGGGGGCGGTTCATTCTCCAGTTTCCCCAGTCAAGACCACCTTCGTAAAGGAGACAATGGTCTTATAGACGTGGATATAAAGCTGGAAGCTCAGTGTAGACGTCCCCCGAACGCCCCGGGAGAGGAACGAGTCCCCCCCCCGTTTCGTTCGATATTGGGTCACTACAGCTCAGGACTCTAAAATTGTCACGGTTCGTAATCTGAACCAAAGAGTCCAAATCTGGCAAATCGTTTTGAGAAAACAAATTTTGAAAGAAGTGCCAAACATGGACTGCTTTGCCAGATACAGAGTCGCCACCTAAATATTTATTTTGGGGGAATTTAGGAAACCCTGACTCGTTGCCTAAGGCCACGTGTCCGTCATCACCAAAGTTGCCTCGGCTCGGGAACTTGGGTACGATTGGGGAAGGTCACTTCGTGAGCACCCCCGCTTGCCCGATCAAAGATCGGCCTCTACTAACCATGATATCAAGTTTTGAAAACATTGTGTGTTCTTATTCCGGTTATTAGCCTAGATTTACTATGTGATGCGCACAGCATACAAGTATAGACTGGATCGCCTGAATTGGAACAAAACATTTCATGTTTGTTTGTTTGAAAATGGTTTGATGGTGCTACCCGCAAGTAGGCTAAGACGTGAATTTGCCACCCTCGGGTGGGCTTAGAAAAGATGGTTTTGCCACTATCTAGTGGGCTTAAAACTCACAGTCAATGATTTGTTCCAATCCAAATAACCCAACCTTCACCCACAGGCATTCAGGCAGTTATATCACATAAGCAAATAGCCTCATGGTAAGCATGCTATTCATGGCAGTCACTCACACGCATGCAAGGATGCTAAAGCATAAAACTCACCGAGTACTCCAAGCCAAAACAGAAGCTCATTAGAAATCCATGCATGATCCTAATTATACAGAAATGCCTAATGCAACACATGCAAAAATGCAACTATAGCAGGCTCGGCTATTCTAAACATGGCATATGAAATGCTATAGCTAACATGTATTCAACTTCGAATTGAAAATACAATGCAGTTAGTATGATGCGCCGAGCCCGGTGCATGCAAAACAGATGAATGATGCAAATATGCTGTCATACTGTATGCTAATTGAAACATGCCCTAATCTAACCATCATAAGCGGGTAAATAAAAGGGAGAAAGACGTGGGGTTGGAAGATATACATCACACACACGCACACTTATTACAGTTGTGCCCTCGCTTGGGGGGTCCGAATAAATAATACAGTCCCGAATAAATAATTACAGTCCAAATAAATAATACAGTCCCGAATAAATACAAAAATCCTAATTAATTTACAAATTAATCTAAGAAAGCTATAAACTGGCATGCAAGCCAGGGACTGCCTCGGCTCTGATGAATGATGTATGTTTGGGCTGCCTTGCGCGGAAATCCACTGGGATGCCCCAATTAGCCTCTGTTTTGTAATTATTCTTGGAAAGCGCGCCAAGCTCCGGAAGGTTGCTAATTCTTGATTTGCTGCAACAGAGAGCAGGAAAGGGACATAGCAATGTATTTTCACATATGTATGCATGTCTCGATCCTTGTGCCACCAATCACGCATCTCGATGCATGATGGCCGATGGGTCGAATTGCACAACTCAATATGAAATGAATGCACATGAAAACACAACAAGACCTAACTCCATCATGGATAATCCGGAGTGTCGGTGACTGGAAATTGAGACACGTTCCATCACTCGAAGTACGAAACGTCCCTCGTTTCCCGTGCTCGGGCTAACTCCTATCCCAAGCACAATGCAATATGCATGATATGCATGAATGCAACTAATATACAACCTAACATGCAACATGCTATGAAATGACATACATGATGCACAAGATAACATGGCATACGCAATGCACTAACATACAACCTAGCATACCCAACGCTGTGGAATGAAATGGCATACACAATGTAATAATGGACTTACACTAACACAAGTGGACCTCAGCTACACTCACATAAGAGGCCATTGATGAAAATGAGACAACTCGGAATGCGTGCACACATGCACACAAACCGAGGACCGAACCTAAGGCACCAAATGCCACTCTAACAAGACATGGCAAGGCATGAAACATGGTATGCAAACGTGCAAATTTTAGCGCTAAAATATGACCCAAAACAGCCCCGAATCATGGAAACATGGCACCCGATGCATGGAATGGGACTCGAAATGCAAAATTAGGCATACGCAATGACCTATAGCTATACAAAGCATGCATTATTTGATCATGAAGCATGAAGACAGAATCAAGGCAGTCCCAAAAAAAGCATATTTACAGTTTTAAGCAAGGCCAAATAGTGAACACGAATGGGGCTAAGCTAGCATGCAAAAATGGCCCCGAAAGAGAGATAATGAAGCAAGTGGAAGCTGCTGTCCGTAAACAGAGAAGGGCCCTTCTACAATATTGAAGAGGGGCCCAAAATATGGTATTCTACAGTTGGTGGCAGAGCCAAAAACAGTACACAAGCATGCTCAAAATACTATACAAAATAAGGCCTAAAAGAGAGCTATAACACAAAGTACAAAAAGGATGCCTCAAATAGTAAAAGACCCTTAATGAAACATGAAGAGGGGGTCAAAATAAGGTTACTTATAGTTCGGACCAGAACCCAAAAACAGAAGCATAAGAGGCTAACAAATCATGCAAAAATGGAGCCGAAAGAAAGATATAAAGGCAAGTGGTAAATGGAAGCCTCAAACAGTCATTAGCCCTTCAACAATCTTGAAGAAGGGCTCAAAATAAGCTACTTTACAGTTTATGACATGCCTCAAAAAAATTCATACATAGGCCAAAAATACTACAGAAGAAAATGGCATACAAGGGAGCTAAAGAAGCAAGTGCAACAAGGAGGCCTCAAATAGGGAGAGACCCTTAAAAAAACATGAAAAATACTTCAAAATAATGCTAGCTCCAGTTAGGGTCGGAGCCCAAAACAGCAAGCAAGTATGGCTTATAAATAAATCAAGAAAAGGCTAGAAAAGGGAAAAAGGAAGCTCACCCTTGAAGACTATGCCTTTGACAACTTTTGGACCAAAATGCAGCACCTCTAGGCTCTGAAGAACAACCTCAAGCTGCTGGAATGGAGGACGGAAGGGTGGGGGTATGGGTTGGTGAAGAAATGGGTGTAGGACTTAAAGGTTTGGAGGGTTGAAGTGTAGAGAGAGGGAGATGCAATGCAAGGGGCTTAAGGTAAATTTTTGTAACCCTAAACATGCAGCTGGAGGGCCTGTTATATAGGCAAAAGAGGGGGGGAAAAGGGGGGGGGGAGAAAATGGAGGGAAATGAAGCCAAGTTTCCCTCCAAAAGTTGGCCCCCCCCGGATACAGAATCTGGGGGGAAAAGGAGGGTGTATCTGCACTGTACTTGATGCAAGGATTCTGGCCGGCCAGTTATCTAGGGTTTAGGTGGCCGGCCGGCTACCTCCCATGGCCGGTCGACTAGGGGTCAAAAGGGTCAAGAAGCATTAGTGGCCGACCACCCCAAAAAGAGAGCCTCTGATGTGTGCACAATACAACTAAGTGGTTAAAAACTGGAGACAATGAACCAGAAGAGAGAACAACCCAATTTTCAAAGGGGTTCAAAAGGTTCAAAAGCAATTACTGGCCGGCCACCAAATATTGGTGGCCTCCCAGATGTGCACATCACAAATATGGGGTTTAGGGTGCAAGAAAAAGGTCCAAGGGTGGTCAACATTGGTTTTGAAGAGAGGAAAAACGGGCGACGGAGGGCGATGGAGGAATAAAACTGGTTGTCTAAACAATTGTTGGCCTCCCACCCTTCTACGACCTTCCTAGCAATGAAACAGAGGTCCCCGTCAAAAACGAACCCAAACCGATGCAAAATGAAGGTTTGGGGGCCGAAACGCGCAGCCTAGGGCCCCGAAAACTTACTGTTAGGCACTGGGAGTGGTGTTCGACCACGAAGTCGGTTTCTCGGACCACAGTGTCCCTCAAAAGGGGGCAAATAAGGCATATGCCAAAAATCGGAGCAAACGGAGATGGTTAAGCGGTCCCGAACCGAGGCACACGGCCAACGGCTCCGAAAAATCAGAAATCGGACTCCAAACGGGCAAATTGACCTACGACCATGAAACGTAGCCTACGGCCACGGAGAGATGATCTACGAGACCTCTCCCTCCCTTCTGGAAGAGGAAACAGAGAAAATAGACCTTGGTTCGCAAACCGAGGCAAAGCACAAAAGAGTCCGAAAGTCCGGAGGCAAGGCTCGCAACCGAGACTCTGAAACCTCTGAACGAGCACGATATGCAACATCACCAAGCGCTCAATCGGTGACGTCTGAGTCTTAAGGTCGGTCAAAAATGGGGTGCCTACACTCAGTAGGAATCTCTTTGAAGATGGGCCTAAGCACACAGTCTTGCTGCTCATGACGACGAGGAATGAAGATGCGTCCGTCAATGGCACTTTTGTGACCAGCCTTGTACTTCTCACATTCTGCGTCAATAATCCTTTTCAGGGTGACAGACGTGCTTACACGCTCTACGACTGGTATTTTCAAGGAAGAAGAAGCCATTGATAGAAAGCTTTCTCAGAGGACGAAGTTGGGAAAGAGAGTAGAGAGAAGTGGAAGGTCGGTAGAGATAAAGGGTTTGTGCGATAGACAAATAGGTGAATTCTGAGCACGAAATAAAAGGATTTTAAAACTTTTGTGTTTGAAAATATACCCGGTCGTATGACATGGACGAAATTCATAAAAAGTATTAAAAATACGGATGTGAAAGGTTTCCCTCAATGTTGATAGTTTTGGAGGGAAACATATCTCAAATATTGATATCAGCTTCGAAATAAAACATTCGGCTTCGAAGCCAAATTTTGACGCCGAAATTCGATAACAAATAGCTTTGAAGGCAAGAAGCCGACTTCGAAGCACATCCCACACCTAAGGATGCAAGAACGCTCAAGTATTTGTTTACCTCAACAGGATTGAAAACCTGTTTTAGGGTTTCTTAGTGAGAATAAATCATTTGAAGCAAAACTTGACATCCCTTAAGGATGAAAATTGTTGTTCGAAGTATCAAAACCAATAGTTGGTTTGATAATATACAGAAGAGATTGCTTTTTCGGATTAAAATAGTGCAGCCCTTGGGAGGGGCTTCCATATTTTTGAAAAGCATGGACTGTTGTTCGAAACAAAAATGATCAATTTAAAACTGATTGATCGCACTAACCATATAACCATATGTTGGATATGATTAAAACAAGCTTTAAGGGGTAAGATTATTAAATTTGAAGCATTGATTCTAAATGGAAACCAGCAAAAGTTGTTAACTGTATTCCATGAATTGGAAAACTTCTTGTTGGCTTTTCAGTGTTTCATTTGAGATGATTGAATCTAGATTCGAAGGATGAGACTGTTGAGTTCGAAGCCCTAAATTTGCTTGTAAAGACAAACGGAGATGAAGTCAAACTATGCCAAACAAAGAGAAAAGTCTTAGCTGTATTGAAACAAAAGCAATTACATCAAAAGGCCCTCTTTGGGCACAAATTCGAGTTTATAAAGTAAGGAATAGAATAAATAATAAGATCATGGAATTTGGTCCAGCTATGGTCAATAATTTTTTGTTCTTTTTTTATTCTATCTTCTATTTTCTCCAGGTTTGGCCGCTGAAGTTGATGTGCTCTTACTTGATAAAAGAGTTCTTCAACCTTTATTTCAAACGCTATTTCTTTTAACCCTTGTTCCAGCTCATCCATATCCAAGTCATCACAGTACGCAGAGTCTTTATTCTTGAAGTCATCATATTCTTTGATGAGGTTCTCTGCTTCGTACAGGGTACGAACTCGAAGGGATGAAAGTTGGTTCAAAGATTGGATGGTGGCCATAGAAGTCCAGTGCCACTGAAGAAGCAACGGGAGTTGGTCCAAAAACATTTGGAGTTCTGCTTAGGCGATGGGGTTGAGGACGTGACCCCGAGTCATAACATCACAAGCCCATCGAAAGTTCTTAAGAGGAACATTGTCTTCAAAGAACATTGAAAGACAAGTGAGAAAAGGCCGTCAGCAGAAGTTGGGCTTGCTTTCCCTGAGCTGGAGTAGGGGGAGGTGAAGGCTTATAGGGGGAAAAAACCTTGTTCGCAGAGAGGGTAAGCCTCAGTCTTTCTATCCAGCAGGGATTTTACGGAGGAAGAGGTATAGAAGCGTCCATTTCAAAAGAAGGAGGAAACCGAGGAGCGTTAACGCAATCAAGCTAGTCAGAAGAGCAAAGCTTCGCCTTCTGGGCTAAGAACGATGGGTTATACCCTTGTGCCTTTTCTGGGCGTCGGGTAACTTGTACTATCTTTGTAGGCATGGAGGATGTGTACCATGCTACAAGCAGATTGTCCTCTAAACTGCGTCGGCGGTCGATGGACACATAAGGATAAATCACCGAACTCCGAGCATCAGAAGGGAATTCTAGAGGATCAGTGAACTCGACAAAGTGATGATTAACTCGCTCCCTTAACTCCCATGTCTCAGGTTCTAACCAGCTTGTCCAACCAGAAGCCCCAGAGGAAGAAGAAGCCATAGCCTTATCTCATGCAGAAGATTGTGAAGTAGAAAAAGAACTTCCAATGTCCATTTTTGCAAAATTTTAGGTTAGAGAATTACGAGTAGCAGGTGCGTAATCCAAAGGTTGATAGTTTTCAAAAGCTTCCATGAGTTGAATATGGGGAGGTGGGTAAAGGTGGCTAATCAATGCATGAAGGTTCTTTCGAGAAAGAACAGCGTCATCAGATGACTCTTGGCATACTCGATCAATAGAAGAGAGAATTGATTTGGCCATAAAAGATGTATCAGTCTGTTTGAATACTAAGGCCTCGTTTGGGAAGCAACCCGTTTAGCTAAAAAGTCAAAAAGTTACTAAAAAAGCCAAAAAGTCACCAACCCATACCAAAAAGTCAAAGATTCTCTTTTCTCTCTACTTTTTGCACAACTTTTCGTAAAAAACCAAAAAGTCATCCCAAACATACTAATTTTTTTTAGCTCATATTTTAGCCAAATAGCCAAAAAGTTACTAAATTAGCATGTTCCCAAACGAGGCCTAAGATGGTGGGGATGTTCAAAGGATTAAAAGAGAATTTAATGCAAATGATGAATGACAGTTGTATTTATGGAAGAATGCAAAACCCATGCACGTTCTAGGACGTGGATAAAAGACCTTGGGTACATTAGTGCGGGGGGTAATGCTGGCTACATATTTTGTATAAGCCAGTTACAATTCGACGCGTGACAGAATAAGGGCAGTATGGGAAGGCTATGCAAGCCTTCGATCGTGATCGTACATGTAGCAGTTAGTATTGGTTTTCATAAGATCTGCGTAGTACTGGATCAGCAAAGAGATGCAAAGTGATGTGGCTTCAACGGTTACTCACATTTAAATTCAAAATCAGGAGGGAAGCCCAACTGCAGGTATTGGCATAGTGGGGCTAACTCTAAGGCAGCATGATCAGCGATCATGGAGGAGCGTTTCGACGGTTAGAAGTGCAGTTCGATAGTTATCCTTGAGAAGTATAAATAGCAGAGAAGGCCCCAGAAAAAGCCCAGACTCAGATCAAAAAATTCAGTTTTATCTACTTTATTTCCTTTCTAGTTTTACATTTCCTGCTCTTTGTATTTCTGTACTTTAAAATTCTTGCACTGCATATCGTTCATAGGAGTAGTTTCAAGTAGATTGTTGCTGTAAACCTCTACGAGGCTGAATTGGATCATTGTAAATCTTTCGTTTTACTTAATGAAATACTGCAATTGTTCTTCATTTAATCATTATCAGTTTATTCCTACTAAGCAAAGCCACTAGTAAAAGTCCTCTTCATTGAGTCTGAAAAAACTAAAACATAATTGTCTGAAAATTGGTTGGCAATTAAATTTCTGTAAGGACTGATTGATCTTTGCTGACATGTTTAAAATTACTGTAATAACCTTCGAAAGTCAAGAAGTCAACAAATTATGATATTGATATTCTCTCAAAAATGTACTACCAAAAGGTTATTTTGAAAAATTAAAATTTTTAAAGTGTAATAATTATATTATATAAAAAAAGAGTTAAATTTCAAAAAAAAAAAAAAAAGACTATTATTTTAAGATAGAAAGAGTGTTTGTCTCCTAAAATGCTTTCCTTGACATTTCCTTATATTTTTCCGAGAAAAAGGGGGTCGAAGAAATAATTGTTCTTTTCGCGGCGGCTTCCAAACCTAGCGCCGAAATTAGATGGATCATTGAATATTTTGTACTGGACGGTGGCCTTCCACAATAATTTCTTCTTCAACAATGGTTGAAGGTTACAATTTTTGTGATTTAAATGGTTTGAAATTGTCAAAACGACATCGTTTTAAGTACAAAATAATTTCGAAATTATCAAAACGACGTCATTTTAACAATTTCGAACCATTTAAGCTACAAAAATTGTGACCCTCAAACAATTTTTTTTTTCTCCTTCCACAATGACCAAAAGCAAAAAGGACAAAATACTTGGTACGACGTACTATGCGATTTTTTCTCTCCGGTGACGACGGCCGGTACGACGTACTATCACATGAATCACGGTAGCTTTGTATTATTGTGCGACCATAGGGTTTATTTACTTTTTTAATTATTAAAATTTTAAATTTCTCTGCGTCCCTCACTCACTCACTCACTCACTCACTCACTCACTCACACACTCTCTCTCTCTCTCCTCCTTTCCCTCCCCCCTCTCTCTCATTTTTAATAAAATTTTTTAAAAAACTATTTTAATTTTTTTCATTTTATTTTCATAATATATATAATTTTTAATACAAAACTTTAATTTTATAAAATTAATATCATTGTGTGTGGGTGATTTTCCGACCATACTGCCCGCTTAGTAACAAGCTGGAGAGCACTGGCAGAATAGATGGCACCTGACTGACCTGCAACAGAAATATAAGAATCCCGCGGTGGTTTCGACCACCCAGGGGCACTCCGACGATCAAGTCAGTATATCTCTCAAAGATAAATCAAATACTAAACTCACAAGCTTGAGTATCAAAAGCATACCTTTGACCCATGGGGGTGCCTCTCTTTTATAGCCAATACAATCCTAGTCCCAATAGGAGCCTGGCCCTAATGGACTTAGGATTACTGCTAATCTGGGACTTCCAGTGGGATTAGGATAAACTCTCTAAGAGTCTTATATTTACCCAAACCGAAGTCTTCTCCCAATCTTGGACATATCCAGGTTGAGTTCCCTTTTCATTCTAGGACTCTTGTCCCTTATCCACTTATCTCGGATTCCGATATCTTTGGAGATAACCTAGGCCTTGCCGAGATCACCTCGGCGTCACGACCAGGACACGTGGCACCTCGACTGACACGTCGGCGTCACCTTGCCACGTGTTGGTACTTAGAAAATATATCCCCACACATTGAAAATATATACTTTCAAAATGAGACTAATATTAAATATATTTAATATAAAATTAAAATAAATATGCACAGCAAAAATTTTAATATATAATTTTTAATATAAGATATTTATTTATTTATTTTATTTTTTTATTAAAATATATTTAATATTAGTCTCATTTTAAGGATATATTTTCAATGATATTAATTTTATATTAAAAATTATATATAAATATATATATATATATATTATGAAGATAAAATAAAAAAGATTAAAATATTTTTTTTTTAATTTTTCATTAAAAATGTGAGAGAAAGGGAGTGTGTGAGTGGTATGCGTGTGTTGGTAAAACAGGGAGATAGAGAGAGTGTCAGAAATTTTTTTAATTCTTTCATTTTTTTAGCTAATTTGGGTCATAAATTTTTAGTGAGGTAAGATGGCCCAATCTAAATCATTCCCCGAAAGAATTGCAGACAGAAGAGAAAGGATTAAGGAGAGAAGCTGGATAAAATCTGAACTCTTGCTTTAATATTAGATATTACATTCTGTTGAAAAGCAAATGATCATGATGTGACACTTGTATCAATATCCTGTTTGTATAGGTTGACGAATTGTCTAAAACTAATCTGTCTCTCTAGAAAATAATAGCATCCATGTCTCTCTCTCTAAGAGCACATGTGTGCATTCACATACACATACATGTTGTCAATGGATCTGGGCTCTCTCTCTCTCTCTCTCTCTCTCTCTATATATATATATATACATAGCATCTTTGGTTGCTTTTGTGGAGAAAGAGAGAGCTCAGATTGAGAAGATACAAAATGCTGCCAAGGGGGAGTGGTAGCTCATCAAAACTTGATCGAAATGAAATTGAGAAAAGCCGAAGATTGCAACTCAAAGATCTCTATTCCAAGCTTGCTTCTCTCATCCCTAACCAACCCTCAGAGGTACTCTCTCTCTCTCTCTCTCTCTGCATGGAGAAAATATATACAACTTCAATTTGATAATACACTTCATGCATGGAGAAAATATATATGTTTTTTGACTTACTTTTACAAAAAGTTATCTACGCAGCGTTGCTTTTTTCCATTGCGAAAAATTCTCCATTGTTGCCTCTCGGTGCAGGTAGTCTGCATCTTCATTTCACAGTCTCTTTTTGAGAAAAAAAAAAAAAAAAAAATCAATAAAACAGTGATACCATGTTATTAGTATCACTATTCAATAATTTTTTATTTTTTACCTTTCATATATATGTGACAAGAAAGTTGTACCTAAAAAATGAAATTGACCCTCTACTTTACATCACGGGACTTTATCGTTTATTGATAATACCACATCATTATTGTTACACTAAATTTTTACTTTCCTTAAAAACAATGCTCAAATTGTTATGCCTTTCATGCGGGTCAAAGCTTACCCAGTAAGAAATTTAGCTAGCTAAGCTATCTTATCACGTTAAAGTTACAACCACAGTTTATCGGCTTTTATGGCCCTGGTCTGTAAATGGACTTTTATGAACTTCTAAAATATTTTTTATGAGTTAGGTTTTCTTTTCACACTATTACGGATATGAAAATAATAAAAACAATCGGGATCAATTATTATTATATCTAATATTTACTTGTAACATAATATATTTTTCACATATCATCAAGCAGTCCATGATTTTTTTTTTTTTTTTTTTGGATAGGAAGGACTGCCATTACGTGATATGTTGAAGCAAGCCACCAAGTATGTGGTGGAGCTGAAACAGAATGTGGAGGAGCTGAAGCGGAGAAAGGCAGCCCTCAAAGGCGATGAGGGTGGTTCTAAGGAGGAGAGGTTACCGGTCTTGATGGTGCGAAACATGGGTTCAACTTTGGAGGTGAATTTGAGTACTGGGTTGGACAAGGAATTCAAGTTGCATGAAGTTTTGAGTGTTCTTAAGGAAGAAGGAGTTGAGGTTGTAAGTGCTAGTTACACTACTGTGGGAAACCAAATCTTCTACACTATTCATGCTCAGGTATATATATATATATATATATATAAAGTTATATAGTCCTAGAAAAATATCCGAAAAATACATTTTACAGTTAAGATTAATTATCCCAACTATATAAAAAATAGATCTCAACCATATATCACTATTCTAAGTCAATTTCTGATCCATATTTTTGGATGCATAGACTCTCTCTTTGAAGTAAGAAAGTCTACTTATTGGCTTAGATTTGGGTCAATTGCATGGTTCATTTTTTTTTGTAAAAAATAAATAAATTATATTCATTATATGGGAAGAAACTTCTTTCCTATATATTATTGAACTACAGAGGTCTAATTCGGCTCATTGTAAGTTCAATTTGATGATTCGAATAGTTCATCTTATTAAGTTTGTTATGCACATTATTTATACCAAAAAAGCAAGTTGATTTGATCAGATCATATTTGTCTATAAGATATAAACGAATTGTATAATTTTGAAGATAGTCCGTTTATTTTATTTTATTTTTATTTTTCCAGACAAATATAATCAAATCAAATGACTATCAATAATGTTCGATCAATTTACTTTTTTAAATGAATAATGTGTTTAACGAGCTCCACAAAATGAACAATTCGGATGGTAAGATGCATTGGCTAGAAGCTGCTCCTTGTATGTATATGTGTATACATTACTTGACACATTTTAATTACATTTTAGGGTCCCGTTTGTTTGGGTTATAGGAAGGAGATTGGGACTACTAATACCTTGGTATTACTAATACCTTATTTGTTTTGAGAGATAGCATTGGGACTACTAATATCGTGGTATTACTAATACCCTTGGATGGGGGATTTATAGTGAGGAGGTAGAAATGATATTAGAAAAATAGTGAGGGGATTAGAATTTTTTTTATTTTTTTTATATTGGGAATTTTTTTTTTAAATATTAATGTTTAATTTTTATATTTTTTTATTTGTTTTATTATTTTATATAAAAATAATTTAACAATTTCTCACTATTAATTCCCTCACTATTAATCCCTTCATTATTAATCCCCTCACTAACAATCCCCTCACTATTAATCCCTTTACTATCAATCCCCTCCATTCTATCTCTGAAAACAAACGGGGCCTAGGAGTAATCATTCAATTTCTAAATTAATAAACAATTAAATAGAAAAATAAAATGGGTGGATTTGTGATTATGGTTGGTTTTTTAGTGGTTTTTTTAACTTTTTAATTTTTTTTATAAGTTAAAAAAATTGATGTGTTTAGGAAGTTGTTAAAAAATAATTCTTAGTGCGATATTTAACTTTTTCAGCTAGTGACAAATAAATTATTAAACTTTTAATTTTTTTTTTCTTAACACTCCCAAACAGTCACGTTAGTCTTTCTTTTACCATTTTTTAAATATAAATAATACATATTTTAATATATAAATTTAACCATCCCGTTAAAAATATTTTGGAAAAATTACATTTTAGTGTGTATTTTCAAAAATATATTTTCAAATCAATAATATACTGTACAAACATTAAATGCGAAGTCGTAATTTTTTCAATAATGTTAGAGATTCACATTTTGTACCCACAAATGTATTAACAATGATGTGACAAAAATGGTGAGCCTCACATAATTGAGTATATAATCAATCAAAAACTGACACTTATCAGATCATATCATTTATAGTTGAATTATGAGAGATTTTTGACAGTCAAAATATTTTCCTAATTTTTTATTTATCAATTTGTAATTAATCTTTTAAAACACCACTAACATGTAATTTTGCCAAATGTTTACCCTTAGCGCTCAGTGTGTTTATGTAATTTTGGTCCACAAGTCAATCCATACTCCAGCCTCCACATGTTTTTGTGGTGGAGATTATTTGCTGGTCTTGGATAAGTTGACGTGATGTTACGATTAAATTTTATGGATTAAGGCTTATTTTAGCAATCGGTTAAAAGTTAGTTTTTTAACTTTTTAATTTTTTTTTGGATCATTTTATCTCTTTATTTTTTTTTTATATTTTTTTTAAAAAAGTTAAGAAATAAAAGAATTGACTTTTAACCTATGTCTCAAAATAGGAAAATGAGTTGGACCCTCAGTGGGGGTGCTTGGGTCAACTCTGATTGGCTGAAAAATTGTTTTTTTTTTTTTTTTTTTTTTTTTTTTTTTTTTTTTTTTTTTTGGATTTTGAGCCAGTGGACAGTTGCCAACTGTCACTGGGGGTGCTAGGGGTCGCCCCCCACTGGGGGTCCCCAGCATTGCCCCTCAAAATAAGCCTAATTCAATAAAAATTAATATTTTTGTGTAATTTTTGAAAAATAATATAATAAATATAATAGGTTGAATGGTGTAAACTAATTTTCTAAAGGAATTTTTATTGATAAATCCTATCTAAAAGTGTTATAATCTAAGAAGTCTATGAATAAATTTTTTAACCTACTTAGTTCCACGTATGTATACTTTTATTCCATAAATTCATTTTTCTTAATTTACACTATTTTTTTAAACTCTTATGCTCTTATATTTAATGTTGATATTTAGGCTTCGTTTGACAAGTGGTTTTTTTAGTCAAAAAGTCACTAAAAAAATAAAAAGCCAACAATCTATACCAAAAAGTCAAAAATTATATTTTCTCTTTACTTTTTACTCATATTTTCGTAAAAAGTCAAAAAATATCCTAAACATACTAGTTTTTTTTACATCACATTTTAGTCAAAAAGTCAAAAAGTTACTAAAAAAAATATCTCTAAACTCTAAACCAAAAAAGCACCATTTTCATCAAACTTTCATGTTGATATTTAATGTCCCTAAATCCTAAACCAAAAAAGCTCCATCTTCATCAAACTTACTAAAAAATTTGATAATCTTATAACAACCTTGCTTCATACACCCAGTGGGGGTCGCGCCCCCAGTGACGTGGCGCGCCCCCACTGGTCGGAAATCAAAAAAAAAAAAAAAAAAAAAAAGTTTTTCCGGACCAACCCCCAGCTGACACCTCACTGGGTGTCACCCCCAGCTGGGGGTAGCAAGCATTTTTCATCTTATAAAATGGACATCTTTACGGAAAGTTCTTTAATGGTTTTAACGCCTTAAGAATTCTCTCTTACCTGATGTAAACGTTCATAACACATTTTTAGAAAATTCTCTCTCATCTAATATAATGATATGAACGTTCACAACATGTGAACATTCTTACTTTTAAGCAGTGATAATATGTTATTTTCCCTCTTTTTGTGATTGTGATTGCAATTGGTAATGACAATCAACATTAAACATCAACATCATGTAACTGACAACACATCATGTAATTGCCCCCTTTATTATGAATATTCACGTCATGTTTGTATTCAAATAAAAGTTAGGGCTTGTGGTTGTGTAATTTGATGTAATGCTGATATGAACCTTAACAACACCTTTATCACAACGTCATTTGATGTGAACATTCACACGTCATGTTTATATTCAAATGAAAGTTAAGGCTTGTGGTTGTGTAATTTGATACAATACTGATGTAAACCTTAACATCACCTTTATCACAACGTCATCTGATGTGAATATTCACATTCATGTCATTTAATGTGAACATTGACGTTCATGTCATTTAATGTGAACATTCACATTATCACAAACAGTCATGTTTATATTCAAATAAAAGTTGAGGCTTGTAATTGTGTAATTTGATACAATGCTGATGTGAACCTTAACATCACCTTTATCATAATGTCATCTGATGTGAACATTCACATCCACGTTATCTAATGTGAACATTCACATCATTACGTACAGTCAACATTTGGATGCGAACATTCAAATGTACGGTCATCTAATGTGATGACGTGAACATTCACGTCATCACGTACAGTCATCTAATGTGAACATTCACGTCATCATGTACAGTCGCTTCAGTTGGCATCTCACCAACTCCTGATGGCGTGCTAGCAAGGGATTGGGCGGGTATATTGGTGCCAACCTAGTTGGGATTGGTATGTCTGGCTATGATACTTTTTGCACCCATCATTTTTCCTTTCTTGATGTAATGTGATCTTTTTTCATCAATAAAAGTTTCTTTGCTGATTAAAAAAAAAAAAAAAAAAAATATTTGGATGCATGGGAACTACCAAAACATAATGACAATCAATAAGGAACCATATTTAATTTTTTTGTGTGTAATCTATATCAACATTAAATAATGGTGTGTAGTTAATGCATTTTTTTGGAGTGAAGATATGAGAAATAGGAATGGTCATGGAAACTACCAAAATATAATGATAATCAACATTAAATATCAATATTAATGAGGGGCAGAAGAAATTGAAGGTGTTGACTTAATGAAATAATAAAAAAGAATATAAATTGAATGGAATAAAATTCTTAAAAAAAAAAATTATCAAAAAAGCTCTCTATTCTAAAACCACTCAATAACTTCTCTTTTATAGAACCTTCCATGCTACTTTGGATTTAGGCCGGTGTAGGCAGATTCGGAGTTGACATAATTGGAATATAATTTGCTTAAAAACAAAAATTAAATTCAAATTGAATTCGATTTTGAAAAATTCAATAAAATGTCATTCAAATTTAAATCTGATTCAATTGATATGCAATCAAAAATTTCAAGTTTTATTTTTCATTTTTTAATTATTCAAATTTAAATGTAAGTGATAAAAAGAAGAGAGAATGATGTGATGGCATAGAAGGTGAGTTTGGATGCAAAGAGAGAAAATGAGAGAGAATAAAACGATATATAAGAAACTAGGTGAGAAAATAATTTGTTTTATTGCATAATGACAGCGAGTGATAGAAAATTCATGCATTATACAAATTTATTGTTTTAAGAGTGTGATTAGAGTTAAAGTTTGTTAAAAAAAGATTTAAAAATAATCTGATCGGATTTATTTAATTCCAATAGTTAATAATCAAACCAATCAGATTCAAATTTGATTAGATTATCATATCGAATTTTCTTTAATGGATTTAGGTTGAGTCACGTTGAGTCTAATTTGGTCAAACCAATCCGGTCATAGACGTTTTATTTATTTATTTATATTTTTTTTTTATGGCCATTCACATTCCTACTTGAATGTATAAAAGAATAATGTTACAATGGTAAATTTTATTTTATTTTTTATATTAAATTTGTTCATTAGTTCTTGTGATACTTAATGCATTATTTATGTATTGGTATCATGCATAGAAAAATAAAATTCAATATACTTAGAGACATCCCTTTAGTTCATCTTAGAGAATGAAATTAGAAATTCTATTTTCATCTCATTGTAAGTCAATCATTTGTTCAATTTGAAAGATGCTTCATATATTATTTATGTATGGATACTATGCTTAAAAAATGAAATTCAATATAATGAGACACGGGATAATAAATAAATATTATATAAAAATTTAGTCATTACAATGTTAATAAAAGTAATTTTCATTGCATGATGATGATGTTGGAGTGGGTCCATCAACCATATTAACACAAGCTGACTGATGATTTGCAGATTTTATATTCAAGAATTGGGATAGACATCAAGAATGCATGAAAGATTGAAGGGACTTATTCATTGAATTTATGTAATTTTTTTGGTCTTTGCCACTGCCTCTGTGACCTAGTCATAATTGGCTGGAGATAGAAAATGATCAAAGATTTTTGGACTTCGTAGGGATATACCGCGTCCGCTGACTCCATCAATTCGATCTAAAAAATAAATAGAAGTTTTTTTTTTTTTTTTATAACATTTATTTATTTGTTTGCACACAAAATTTTGTTTTTTACACTCATAATTTTGTTTGTTGCATTCAATCTTCCACTCTCTCTTTCCTCTTTTTAAAGTTGAAACATTTTTCTCTCCACTTCACATTCAATATTCATATAAATACACATTATATATACATATATATATATATATATATATATATATATATAATTTACTAAATGTCTTAAAAAGGTTCAACTAAATACACCAAATTAAGAGTTAAGGGTATGAAAATCCTAAAGTGATTCGTGATTAGATCAATATTAAAATATTTCAAATCCCAATTATTCAAAACACGCAATCTAAATCATTAAGCATTTAAGAAAGTGATTTAGATTGTTGTTTTTCTGAATAAACAATAAATTGACACAAACAATTTTTACGTGGAAAAAACCACAATTGAAGAACCTTCAATTGTAATAAAAAATCACGGGCGAAACGCCACTAATCAATCCACTACTGAAGAAAGAAAGATTACAAAGATAATACACAAATTGCCCAACTCATTCAATTTGTCTTCAAATCTTCTGTAACTCTTTCACCACGCCTTCGTCTTGGAACTGATCAATCCTGAAGTTGAATCCACAACTTCACTTGTCGAATTAACGACTACGTACAGAATCAAACGCCTTTTGAAACTCTACGTTTGAATCTTCGGAATCCACCGAAGAGAACTCTCTTGAATATGAAGTAACAAACTCCTTGATGTATGAATCTCAAATCATAAGTTTAGAACTTTCTCAAAAACATCAAGGAAAACTTACAAAAACCTCAGAAGAAAACTTCAAACAAAACCCTAGGACTCTTGAATAAGATCTAGGAAAAGTAAAACCTAAGAACAACCTAAACAGGTATAAATAGGCAACCTGAGTCCGCGATCTCCGCTCGAGCGCCAAACATCCCGCTCGAGCGGCTTCAGCAAAGCATGCGTGTGGTAAAACAGAGTTCCGCTCGAGCGCTTGATAACCCGCTCGAGCACGAAATCACACCTTCCAATATTTTTACAGACCTGACAAAATACTGAGAGACCCCAATCTCCGCTCGAGCGCCAATGGTCCCGCTTGAGCGGGAAAGACAAAAACATAGAAAAAATTACAACTTTTTCAATACAAAGTTTTGTACCCGGATTTGACAATAAAGGGACCTAACAATCTCCCCTTTGTCAATTCCCGGACAAAACTTTTCTAAACATTTGTCCTCAAACACACGCACTAGACAAGATTAATAACAAAAAAAAAAAAAACTCTAAACAACTCTATTACCAAACAATCTTGCCATGTGATCAATCCATCCATCCAACTTCATCCAACATTCACCTGTGAAATAGCTAGCAACATACCAGAAAAACAAAACTTGTGGAACTGTATAAGAATATATCAAAACATACATAGAAAGATAACCATGATACAGTATCCAACAGATGACAAACTATCCACAATATCCAAACATGAAAAGTAACCAAACATCAAAACAACAAAACATGTACCACTGTAGACACCCCATTTTTGACCGACTTTAAGACTCAGACGTCACCAGTTGAGTGCTTGGTGGTGTTGCATATTGTGCTCGTTTTGAAGTTGCGGAGTCTCGCCTGCGAGCCTTGCTTCTGGACTTCGGAGCTCTTTTGTGCTTCGTCTTGGTTTGCGAACCAAGTCCTGTTTTCTCTATTTTCTCTTCCCGAAGGGAGGGAGAGGTCTCGTGGACCATCTCTCAGTGGCCGTAGGTTACGTTTCGTGGTCGTAGGCCATTTTTCCCGTTTGGAGCCCAGTTTCCGGTTTTCGGAGCCGTCGGCCGTGTGCCTCGTTTCGGGACCGCTTAACTACCTCCGTTTGCTCCGGTTTTTGGCACACACCTTGCTTCCTCCCTTTTGAGGGACACTGTGGCCCGGGAGACTACCTTCGTGGTCATACGCCACTTTCGGTGTCTAACAGCCTGTTTTCGGGGCCCCAAACCGGGCGTTTTGGCCCCTGAACCTTCATTTTGCATCCGTTTTGGTTCATTTTTGGTAGAGACCCTATTTTCACTGTTAGGGAGGGGGTAGTATGGTGGCCGGCCACCTTTTCCCCTAAAAAACCAGTTTTCTCATTTTCTCTCTCCAAAAGCCAGTTTTTCTGACAGAAAGCTGATTTTTCTCACTTTTGAGCCACATTTTCTGGCTTTTCATACCACCGTTGTGTTGTGCTCATCTGGGAGGCCACCAATATGGGTAGGCCGGCCAGAAATTCATCTTGACCCTTTTGAACCTTGCTTAAAAGCTAGCTTTTCTCTCTCTTGAGTCACTTTTTCTAGCTTTTCATACCACAGCTGTGTTGCACTCATCTGGGAGGCCACCTTTTTGGGGTGGCCGGCCAGAATTTTTTGTTGACCTTTTTGACCCCTGGTCGGCCGACCAGGGGGAGTGGCCGGCCGGCCACCTTAGTTGGTCGGCCAGCTTCCTGCTTTTTGCTCTTCTCAAGTACAACACAGCTGTGCCAGCTGTTTTGCACTTGACCCACTGTCCGAGGGTTTTGTCGCTGTTTTGGTCCTTAAAAGGGGGTTTTGACCCCTTTGCTTAGAGAGGAAGACGGTTTGGCCCCTTTGGTCAAGCTTCTTGAGGAAGCTTGACCCTTTTTGGTCTAGTTTCTTCAAGAAGCTTGACCCTTTGGTTAAGCTTCCTTTAGAAGCTTTGAACCCCTCTCTTGGCTTCTCCAAGAAGCCTCACCCTTCTCCCTCTATATAACACACATTCCACCTCCATTTGCAAGGGTTAGAAGCTTTGGGCTGAGATATATACACACAAACCTCCATCTTTCCAGTTCAAGCCTTCAAACACCCTTGTTCTTGGCCATTTTACACTACAACTCCTAGCCTACCACCTCCACCATCCATTCCAGCACCTTGAAGCTGATTTTTAGAGGTTGAAGGTTCACCAACTTGGTCCAGAAGCTGCAGGAAATATGCTCTTCAAGGGTAAGTGCCTATTTCCCCTAAACTCACATTTTTTTGCATGATTGGTTATCCTTATTTACAAGCATTTTTGGGCTTCGACCCAAACTGTGAAGTGCCTTATTTTGACCCCCTCTTCAACTTTGTTTAAGGGAACTTTGCTGTTTGAGGTCATTTACTTCCCCTTATCCTCTATCTCTCTTTTAGGGCTATTTTTGCATCCTATTTTAGCCTTACTTGTGAGCATTTTTGAGATTTTCTATAAATTGGAAAAAGTTTTGTTTTGACATCCTCTTCAAGTTTTGTTAAGGTCCTATTTCTGTTTGGGGTCATCTTCCCCCTATGCATGCTTCATCTCTTCATGATTAAGGCTATGCATTAGAGCACTTGCATTGGCCATGGTTTGGCCTCTTAGCCATTGAAATCCAATGGATTTTTAGTGGCTTTGTTGCATTCTTGAGGGCCAAAATTAGAGGGGGGTGACCCCCTCTCTCCTTGTCTTGTTTGGTGGTCTTTTGGGCCTTCTAAAGGGACCCTATTTTGCGTGCATCGAAGTCATGTTTCAGGCCTCATTCTGTGAGTTTTGGGGTTTGCCTTGGCTCTGTCCAAGGCCCTGTTGGCCATATTTTATACCTACAATGCATGTGTAGAGCAATCCCATCCAAGGCTCTTCAAAGGAGCCTTTCTTTGCATGTTTTCTAGACTAATTTCAGGGCCTATTTGTTGAGTTTTAGGGCTGTCATAGTCCATTTCCAGAGGTGGTTTTTCTATGCTTCATGTCTATCTTGTATGTGCTTAACAACCCCTTGCATGGCCCTCCAAAGAAGCCCCTCTTTTTGCATGCATTGGCTGCATTTCAATGATTATTTGGGCATATTTTGGCATGTTTTATACACTATTTTTGGCTGGTTTGATGAGTTCTCATACGCTTCATATACATGCCATGTAAACCATGCTTGTTAGCCAATGTTGCATGCTATGTTAGTCCATCATGTTAGCATCTTTTGGCCATGCTTTAAACCAGAAATGTGCATATTTTGGGACTGCCTTAGCTTTGTCTTTATACTTCATGATCAAATAATGCTTGATTTGTGCGCTTGTGGTTCAATGCATGTACCTAGTTTTGAGTTTCGGGGCTTATTCCATGTATCGGGTACCATATTTCCATGTTTCGGGACCATTTAGCATCATGTTTCAGCGCTGAAATTTACATGTTTGAATGCCATCTTGCATCCCTTGTCATGCCTTGGTAGAGTGGTATTTTATGCTTAGGTTCGGTCCTCGGTTTGTGTGCATGTGCGCATGCATTTCGGTTGTCTCATTTTCATCTAATGGCCACTGATGTGAGTGTGGCTAAGGTCCACTCGTGTTGGTGTAAGTCCATCGTGCATTGTGTATGCCATTTCAGTCCTTAGCATTGTGTGTGCTAGGTTGTATATTAGAGCATTGTGTATGCCATGTCAGATCGAGCATTGGTATGCCATTTCATAGCATTGCGTATGCTAGGTTGTATGTTAGTCGCATTGTGTATGCCATCTAATTTGCATCGTGTTTGGGATAGGAGTTAGCCCAAGCGCGGGAAACGAAGGACGTTTCGTACTCCGAGTGACGGAACGTGTCTCAATTCCCTGTCGCCGACACTCCGGATTACCCATGATGGAGTTTAGGTCTTGTTGTGTTTTCATGTGCATTCATTTCACATTGAGTCATGCAATTCGACTCCTCAGCCATCATGCATCGAGATGCGTGATTGGTGGCACAAGGATCGAGGACTACACTCCCTGTAGAGTAGTCATGCATACATATGTGAAAATACTTTA
Organism: Camellia sinensis; assembly: GCF_055761805.1. NCBI lineage: Eukaryota > Viridiplantae > Streptophyta > Magnoliopsida > Ericales > Theaceae > Camellia > Camellia sinensis. The sequence continues at coordinate 168,604,694 of NC_138970.1, forward strand.
CCATGCCTCTTTGTTGCTCTCTATTGCAGCAAATCAGAAATCAGCAGCCTTCTGGAGCTGTGCACAATATTCCGAGAACAATTGCAAACAGAGGCAAACCGGGGCATCGTAATGGATTTCCGCTCAAGGCAACTCAAGCATGCATCGTTTATCATTCGGAACAGAGCTGAGGCGGTCCATGGATTTACGTGCTAATTTACCTGTTTTCCTAGATTAATTTGTTAATTAATTAGGATTTTGTATTTATTTGGATTGTACTATTTGTTCGGACTGTATATTATTTATTCGGACCCTCTGAGCGAGGGCGCAATTGTAATAAGTGTGCGTGAGTGTGATGTATGTCTTCCAACCCCACGTCTTTCTCCCTTTTGTTTACCAGCTTATGATGGTTAGATTATGGCATGTTTCAATTAACATATAGCATGATAGCATATTTGCATTCATTCATCTGTTTTGCATGCACCGGGCTCGGTGCATCGTACTAACAACATTTGTATTTCAATTCCAAATTGAATACGTGTTAGCTGTAGCATCTCATATGCCATGTTTAGAATAGCCGAGCCTATTGTAGTTGCATTTTTGCATGTGTTGCATTAGGTATTTCTGTATAGTTAGGATCATGCATGGATTTCTAACATAGCTTCTGTTTTGGCTTGGAGTACTCGGTAAGTTTTATGCTTTAGCATCCTTGCATGCGTATGAGTGACTGCCATGATAGTATGCTTACCATGAGGCTATGTGCTTATGTGATATATCTGCCTGAATGCCAGTGGGTGAAGGTTGGGTTATTTGGATTGGAACAATTCATCAATTGTGAGTTTTAAGCCCACTTGAGAGTGGCAAATCATCTTGTTTTCTAAGCCCACCTGAGGGTGGCAAATTCACATTTTAGCCTACTTGCGAGTAGCAAACCGCTTTTCGAAACAAACATGAAATGTTTTGTTCCAATTCAGGCGATCCAGTCTATACTTGTATGCTGTGCGCATCACATAATAAATCTAGGCTAATAATCGGAATAAGAATGCATAATGTTTTCAAAACTAGATATCATGATTAGTAGAGGCCAATCTTTGATCGGGCGAGCGGGGGTGCTTAAGAAGTGACCTTCCCCAATCATACCCAAGTTCCTGAGCCGAGGCAATTTTGGTGATGACGGACACGTGGCCTTAGGCAACGAGTCAAGGTTTCCTAAATTCTCCTAAAACAAATATTTAGGTGGCGACTCTGTATCTGGCAAAGCAGTCCATGTTTGGCACTTCTTTCAAAAAAATCTGTTTTGAAAAACGATTAGCCGAATTTGGACTCTTTGATGATTTCATCGGTCTTGCATTGCACTCTGCGAGATTAGATACAGGACCGTTACATTGAGTCTTGAACTGTAGTGAGCCTAATGAACAAACGGGGGGGATTTTCCTCCCGGGATGTTCGGGGACGTCTACAACCACCAATGTCTAATGAATCACCATGTATCACCAAGAAACACTCCCATTTTTTGACCGGGAATTAAGGAAGAAAACACAAAGATCATGCACCAGGGGGAGGCAGAGGCTGCTGAATCTAAAGTAAGGAAATGATGTGCGCCAGCTGAGTAGTAGTTTGGAAAGCAGTCTGCTCCAATTGACCAAGGCGACCATCAAAAGCATCAAAGCGTGCATCTAGAAAGTCTAACTGCCGGGTCATAGCCTCCTCGAAATGCTGAAGCTGATCATGAAGAGCTTGAGGTGGAACAACATCCTCCTCACCCCCTGCTGCTGCAGCATCAAACTCAGCCTCCTCAGCTAGACCAGCAGTGGTACCTGCAGAAGCACCGGCCCGAGAAGACTCCCCCTTAACATGAGCACGACTCTGAGAAACAGTTTTTTTTTTTTTTTTTTTTTTTTTTTTTTTTTTTGTGTGAATGGTCGAGAGGGGAAGGCAAACTCATCATCCTCTAACACTTGAACCTTAAGCTCGGACAAAAGACGGTTGATCATACAACCATAAGGAAGTCCTAACTATTTATTCCCAGAAACACCTATCATCTTCTTAATAATCAGTGTGGCTAGATCAATAGACATGTGATGGGCGATATAGAACAAAACAAATCCTTGGTCTTGATTAATTTCGGATGAGTGAGTGGTCACAAGGATGTTGGCACAAACAATAAGATTAAGCAGTCTAAACTCTGGAAGGAGTTCAAACTGTTTAATTAATGCACCCGTAGGCCAAGTACGGGAAGCACCACTTAACACCTCAGCCACATTATTGAAATCACAGGTAGGACGGCCTGGAACTAGAAAATGATAGTATTCAGGGAACAGTTGATCAATCTTAAGAAGTCTGCGAATGAGATCAGGTGTGACAGAAATGGATTTTGACCGAACCCAAGTAGTGAATGAAGGCTCAATGTCATGAATTTGCTGAATATTACAGTAGAATTCTTGAACCTAGTCGAGATTTTGACGACCAGAAAAAGACAACACCAAATCACCACCTAGGGGGTCAAACAATGGACGGATTTGAATGGACTCGAAAGTGTTAGGCTGGACATTCCGTTCTAGATGAATAGTTCGAGCTTCAAAAGATTTATGGAACAATTTGGCCTATTTGGCTGTCTGAAACCTCTCAGTATTAAAGGCAGGACGAGACACTGTAGCCTTTCGGCGCTTAGGGGCAGACATGATAAGATGAGACATAACTACAACGCGAAAACCCAACAAAGCCAAAAACCAAACCAAACAAAGACCAAAGCAAACCATTAGTAACAAGAGTAATAATGAGATAGAGATTGACAATACTTAAAACAAATATAAAAATAATAGAAGAAGTAAATCAACAATCACAATTCATAATAGTGATGACATAGTGCAGGGCAAGAATTGGCAAAGACAAGCTCAAAGCATGGGATAGAAAAATCAAGTCTAAGCATAGCTACTGAGGATCGAAATCCTTGTAAATCAGAACCAATACCCCCAAATCAACACTATGGGATACCCAAGTTAGCACATTCGAACTCAAACCCATCAAAAACATGAGACACTGATAAACCCTAGGTCTAGGACACAACAAGACACAGAAAAAACATGAAAACCACCATGAAAAGTCAAGACGACTCAGTGAAAGTGTGTGAGAGAAGGGAACAAACAAATCGTGACACAAAACACCAAAAAAAAAAAAAACGAAATACAACCCCCATGGTAGCTGAAATTACAGAAAAAAAACAGAGAAGAAGAGAGGAAAAAACTTACCAAAGGTGAAATCGGCAAGGAAGAGGAAGAAGGAAGGTGGAATCGAGCACACAAAGACCACTATCCAAACCCTAGGTCTAAGAACCTGAAGAAGAGAAAAAAAAATGACCTGAAGAGTCGAGATCGAGAGTTTTATACAAAAGAAGTCCGCTCCAGCGTTAGGTATAACGCTTGAGCGTGAGTCAAAACACGCAGAGACCCGCTCGAGCTCGAAAAAGGACGCTTGAGCGCCAATTCACCCCTCTCAGAATTGTAAAGCAAGGAGTAAACTACTGCAAGGCTCAAAATCACGCTCGAGCGTGGGAATATCCGCTCGAGCGGGGGGAAAAAAAGCAAATTTTTTTTTAATTTTTTTAAAAAAAATAAAAACAAGATACTTAATATCTAGAAGAGAGACTTGGAACATAAGTAGATGATCACATTTGGCCAAAAAGAATACTAAGATGAAATAATCCGTAATTCATGAATTCTGTAAACTTGTAATTTTAAAAAACAACGACACTTAAATCATGAGCAAAGCAGATAAAATATAATCAGTGATCATAAGCTACATAAGAATGTACAACTCAAAATCCAACATAAGAGCTCACAACATGAAGGTGTGTGAGTGCAATCCTTGAAAGTCCACTGAGCTAGAGTTAATCCTCGTAGTGATCAGATGGCTGGACCTCCGGCAAGAGTAACTGAACATCACAGAGAAAAGTCAAACCATTAGGAATCAAGGGGTATTTGTTGAGTAAATGCAGAGGCTCCCCCTCAATCAATGAGTCCCTTTTTTTTTTTTTGACTTTTTCTTTCTTGTGGGCACTCACTGGTGGCATTCACGCTCAAGAGTATGGAAACCAAACCAGAGAAGAATGAAATCATAAAGGATGGCCTGGTTGGTGCCTCTGAGGTAGCCTTTTCTTAATGCCCGGACTTCAAGGAACTGAGGGAGAAACCGTGGAAATGAAAACAGATGGTAGATGGTTAAATGATATACTAATATCGGTCAATTCCACTGTAAAAGTACAAGAAACACTGTTAGTGGTCCATAGAGAACTTTGATCACTTGTGCGGAAAACCCTGCAGCAATTTATCTCAAGGATGTGTACAAAATGAGATCATGAGGTTAATTGGCATGGGCATTCAAAATGAGCTATGAACAATGAGATCTTGTAAGCAGCATGAGTAGTGTACATAAAAAGTTGGATGCAAGAAAAACAGATATCAATAACAATGAGATTATGGCATCCAAGCACACATAAGGCAAAACACTTACACCTACTCAAGGAACAAGTGACACTCTAGTGATCGAGCATGACACCCAAGGTCTTTCTAAGGAACTCAAACCGAAGAAGATCAAGGGGTTTTGTAAAAATATCAGCTTTTTGATGCTCAGTGGGAACATGCTCAAGAACAACAAGGTCCTTTTCCACTAACTCTCAAATAAAATGATGACGAATGTCAATGTGTTTGGTGCGAGAGTGTTGGACAGGATTTTTTGAAATGTTTATGGCACTTGTGTTATCACAAAAAAGAGTGAGAGTGTTCTGTTCTATCCCATAATCATGAAGCATTTGCTTCATCCACAGCATTTGTGCACAACAACTCCCTGCAGCAATGTACTCAGCCTCTGCAGTCGAAAGAGAGATGGCATTTTGCTTTTTACTATGCCAGGAAACCAAATTATTCCCAAGGTAAAAACACCCCTCGAATGTACTCTTTCTATCATTAGCACACCCTGCCCAGTTGGCATCAGAAAAACCAGTAATTTCAGCTGTAGTATCAGTAGAAAACCAAACCCCATACCTCAGGGTCCCATTAACATATTTGATGATGCGTTTTATCGCAAGAAGGTGAGACTCTTTAGGACTGGCTTGGTAACGGGCACAAACACCGACACTGAAAGAAATATCAAGACGACTGGCTGTGAGATACAAAAGACTCCTTATCATACTCCTATAAAGGGTAGGATCAACATCAATACCAGAGGAATCTTCGGAGAGGTGAAGACTGGTGCTCATGGGAGTGCGTGCATGTTTGGCAGACTCAAGACCAAACTTGGACACAAGATTTTTCGCATACTTAGACTGAGAAACAAACATACCTAAAGGAGACTGCTTAATTTGAAGACCCAAAAAATAAGACAACTCTCCCATCATGCTCATCTCAAACTCATGTGTCATGCAATCCGAAAAATATTTCACAAGATGATCAGCAGTGGATCCAAACACAATATCATCAACATAAATCTGAGCAACAAGAATATGAGACTTAGTATGTTTCACAAATAAGGTCTTAACACTACCCCTTTGAAAGTCATTAGCAAGAAGAAATGTAGTAAGTCTATCATACCAAGCCTGAGGAGGTTGTTTCAATCCATACAAAGCCTTGTCTAACTTATAGACATGATTTGGACATTTAGGGTCCTCAAACCCTTTTGGTTGCTCAACATATGCCTCTTCTTTCAAGTACCCATTCAGGAAGACACTTTTCACATCCATTTGAAACAATTTAAAGCCAAGAAAACATGCAACACCAAGCAAAATACGAATAGATTCGAGACGTGCAACTGGGGCAAACGTCTCATCATAGTCAACACCTTCTACTTGTGTGTAGCCTTGAGCAACTAACCTGGCTTTGTTCCTAACAACAGTACCATTCTCATCAGATTTATTTTTAAAGATCCACTTGGTACCTATCACATTCATGTCTTTAGGTCTGGGAACTAGAGTCCAAACTTTGTTACGTTCAAATTGACCTAATTCTTCATCCATAGCATTGACCCAACTATCATCTAGCAAGGCCTCTTTAAAATTCTTAGGTTCAATTAATGAAACATAACACATATGTGATATCTCATCCCGAATCTGTCTTCGGGTTTTCATTCGATCTGAGACACTTCCAATCACCTGTTGAGCTGGATGATTCAGTTTCACCCTTGCTGATGGTTTAAGCTCAGGACTTACGGTGACAGAAGCAACAGGACTGATGTCCCTTTGAGCACTCTTTGGACTTGAACTTACCTGTGAGGGTGGTGCTGTAACAATTTCTTGTGATTGGACCGTAGCTTCTCCTTGATTTTGTGGTTCAGTATCCAAGATTGGAGACTCACCATTGTCATCCTCATTTGTTGCTGGAGTAGGTGAACCTGTATCATCTATAACCACATTGATAGATTCCATTAAAGAAGAAGTTCGCAAGTTATAGACTCGAAAAGCTCTACTGGTGGTTAAATACCCTAGAAAAATACCTTCATCACATCGGGAGTCAAATTTGCCCAAAGGCTCTCTATCTTTGAAGATGTAACACTTACTCCCAAAGGTTTTGAAGTATTTTACATTAGGTTTCAATCCCTTCCACAATTCATATGGAGTTTGTAAAGTGCCGGGCCTTAAATACACGCGATTTATGACATAAATAGTGGTATTTAGGGCTTCAGCCCAAAACTTTGGAGGAAGTTTCTTACTAAGGAGCATGACCCTAGCCATTTCTTGAACAACCCTATTCTTCCTCTCAACAACTCCATTTTGTTGTGGAGTAATAGGTGCAGAAAATTCATGCTTAATTCCATGCATATTAGAAAAATTCGAAAACGAACTATTTTCAAACTCACGACCATGATCAGTTTGGATTCTTATGATACGCTCAATGGAAACACCCTGTTCATTTTGGATTTTAAGGACTAAGGCCTGGAAAGCATCAAACGTATCAGATTTTTTCCTTAAAAAATTTACCCACAAAAATCGAGTAAAATCATCAACAGTCAAAAAAATGTATCTTTTACCTCCGATACTTTCAGTGCGAGTAGGTCCCATTAAGTCCATGTGAACCAATTCAAGAGGACGTTTGGTTGTAAAGCTGTTCACCTTTTTATGAGGGGCACGAGTCTGCTTTCCAAGTTGACATGGTCCACACACATGGTTCAGATTCTTACCCAATTTAGGTACTCCTCTCACAAGTTCTTTGTTGGCTATCTTAGTTAGGTCTTTGAAATTCATGTGACCTAATCTTTGATGCCACAACTCAATGTTACTTATGATGGCTGAGTGACAAGTGAGATCATTGGTAGTAACAATCCCATAGCAGTTGTCAGATGTGTGAACCCCATGCAAGACAGTATTTTCCTTCTTATCAAAAATTTCACATTTATTTTTTTGAAAACAATACTTCATGGTGGGAATCACACGTTTGACTAATGCTCAAAAGATTTGCTTTAAGACCATCAACAAGAAGAGCATTTTCGAGCTTGGAGAGACCAACAACACTTATAGAGCCCTTACCAATGACTCTAGAAGTGCCGCCACCTCCAAAGGTAACAATTCCTCCTTCATATTTTTCAAGGGAGGTGAAGTAGGATTTGTTACCGGACATATGGTGAGAGCACCCACTGTCAAGATACCACATGTGGGAATTACGTGCTTTTAGAGCAGTGTGAACAACTAAACAAGTCAAATCATCTTTTCTCACCCAAATCTTTTTAGTCTTGGTATTCCGCCTAGACATATAAGGTTGTCTCCTAGCCCAAAAAGTATTCGAATTTCTACCCTTTTGAGACACCTTACCAAACAATTCAAAGCAATAAGGACGAATGTGGCCATACCACCTACCACAGTGATGACAAATAAAAATAGGTTTTACCTCTTTTTTGTTGATCTTACCAACTTTAGGTAGATGAAGAGAGAGATCAGCCTAGTCTACCTTCAATTTTCCCTTTGCTTGAGTCTTCATGTCATGTGAAGTAGAGGCCTGTCCCTTGTGAGCTGTCGCACCATAGCCTAGCCCGCTTTTGTCACAACCCATTTGTTGAGACCCGAGGATGTCTTCTAAAGATTTGGAACCTTTGTTCCACATGGTAATAGGGGCTTTAGCAACACGGAGTTCTTCATCTTTTTGACAGACTATCTCTTCCAACGTAGCTTGTGACATCTCAAGACTTTCAAGCTTTTCTTCATACGTGGAATACACCTTTAGAAGTTCATTCCTTTCAGTTTCACAGGATATAAGTTTTCCACATAAGTCTTGCCTGTCACTCGAGATCTTGATGATATTCTGCTTTGCTGCTACAAGTTCTCCTTTCAGCCTGACATTCTCACTCTCACATGTTTTGAGCTTGAGAGAGAGTTTGTTCGTTGATTTTGGAAAAATTTAGAGATTCCTCGTACAACTTTTCGTAAGCTTGTTGTAGTTCATCGCCATTGATCTCATCATTGTCTTCAGATGTTTCATCATCCTTTTTTTGCTCTTCATTCTCCTTGACCTCATCCAATCTAGCAACTAAGACAGAAAAGTTGCTGGATGGTGGTGAAGGTGAATTTCCTCTTTCATGGAATTGGCTCAAAATTTCCAATGCCTCTTTAGCCTTTGTGCAATGAACAACCCGTTGCTGTTCTTCAGCAGAAATTGCTCCACGAATAGTGACCATGCCTCTCTGATTGCTCGGATTGTCAGCACTTTCTGTATCTTCTTCAATGGCTTGCCAGCCTTCTGGGTCAAAAGCTCTCAGAAACGCCCTCATTATGATCTTCCAATACAGGTAGTTACTTCCATCAAAGGTGGGAGCATGATACAGGTTCTGACCATGAGCTAATTTTGCTGGCTTTGGAAGAGGTTGAGTGAAAGTGGACCAAAATGCCATGAAAGCACTATCCCCGTCTTCACCGGATTCAGATTCTTCGGGTTCTTGCTCCGACCCGGTTTCATCATCCCAGGTCACAGTGTAGACTTTCTTTCGATTCTTTTTCGAAGGGGATTGAAGGTCAATATGACCATACCCTTGACATTCATAGCACTTGACCCCTTGCCCCTTTACAATCTTCTTTTCAGTTTTTGGAGCAAGTTTTGGTGGAAAAGTTTTGGATTTTTCATTACTCTTGTCTTTTGAAATAGGGTCTCTGAAATTAGGCTTCTTTTTCTTCAAATTTTTTTTAAACTGTTTAGTAAACATAGCTGTCATTTCAGACTCTAAATCAAATTCAGTCTCCGGAGTTTTTGCAGTCTCATGAGTACTAGTGAAAGCCACACTATCTTTTTGTTTTTTCTTTGAAATCTGGTGGGCTTCATAAGTCTGCAAGTTTCCAACCAATTGATCAAGCTTGCAGGTATCAACATTCTGAGCCTCCTCAATGGCTGTCACTTTTGATTGGAACCTCTCAGGTAAGGACCTCAAAATTTTTCCAATAACTTTAGCTTCCGGGATTTTTTCCCCGAGTGTGAAACAGGAATTCACGATATCACTAAGTTTTGCATAGAAATCATCAAACGTCTCATCATCGCGCATAAAAAGGGTTTCAAAAGCGGAGGTGAGACGTTGAAGTTTTGACCTTTTGACAGAAGTAGTACCTTCATGAATCGTTTCCAAAATGTCCCAAGCGTTTTTTGCTACCTCACACATGCAGATACAACGAAACTCTTCAGGTGTGATGAAGCAAAACAGGGAATTGAGAGCCTTACTGTTCCAACTCGAGTTTTGGTAGTAAGTTGTGTCCCATTTATCAAGGGGTTTAGGAATATCAACACCATCAACGATGACAGTAGGTTCACTCCACCCATAGATTATGCTGTGCCAAACTTTCTCATCGATGGATTTTAAAAACGCTCTCATACGAGCTTTCCAATAAGAATAGTTTGTACCATCGAGTAAAGGAGATCTATGGGTCGAGTTACCTTCACGAATATAATCCATATCACTAGTCACACAAAATCACACTCCTATATTTATTTTTAAAAAAAGAGTGACCTGCTCTGATACCAATTGAAAATCCTAAAGTGATTCGTGATTAAATCAAGATTATAATATTCCAAATCCCAATTATTCAAAACACGCAATCTAAATCATGAAGCACTTACGAAAGTGATTTAGATTGTTGTTTTTCTAAATAAACAATAAATTGACACAAACGATTTTTACGTGGAAAAAATCACAATTGAAGAACCTTCAATTGTAATAAAAAATCACGAGCGAAATGCCACTAATTAATCCACTACTGAAGAAAGAAAGATTACAAAGATAATACACAAATTACCCAACTCAGTCAATTTGTCTTCGAATCTTCTGTAACTCTTTCACCACGCCTTCGTCTCGGAACTGATCAATCCTGAAGTTGAATCCACAACTTCACTTGTCGAATTAACGACTACGTATAGAATCAAACTCCTTTTGAAACTCTACATTTGAATCTTCAGAATCCACCAAAGAGAACTCTCTTGAATATAAAGTAACAAACTCCTTGATGTATGAATCTCAAATCATAAGTTTAGAACTCTCTGAAAAACATCAAGGAAAACTCACAAAAACCTCAGAAGAAAACTTCAAACAAAACCTTAGGACTCTTGAATAAGATCTAGGAAAAGTAAAACCTAAAAACAACCTAAACAGGTATAAATAGGCAACCTGAGTCCGTGATCTCCGCTCGAGCGCCCAACATCCCGCTTGAGCGGCTTCAGCAAAACATACGTGTGATAAAACAGAGTTCCGCTCGAGCGCTTGATAACCCGCTCGAGCGCGAAATCACACCTTCCAATATTTTTACAGACCTGACAAAATACTGAGAGACCCCAATCTCCGCTCGAGCGCCAATGGTCCCGCTCCAGTGGGAAAGACAAAAACATAGAAAAAATTACAACTTTTTCAATACCAAGTTTTGTACTCGGATTTGACAATAAAGGGACCTAACAGGGTAAACTACCAATAAATTCTAATAATTGGATTTAATTTCCATAAAGTCTTATTGAAAATAAATCCTAATAAAATTGTCACTAAAAATAATTTTTTGTGATGATTTTTTGTATATGTACCAAAAATTGATAATTAGTGACTTTTTTTGTCAAGATTTTTGTAAATTGTCGCTAAAACTTATAATTAGTAATGTTTTCTGTGACGAATTTTTTAAACTGTCGTTGAAAGTTAAAAATTAGCGACTTTTTTTTAAACTATCGCTAAAATTATAATTAGTGACATTTTTTATGACAAATTTTAAATTGTCGTTGAAAATTAATAATTAGTGACGTTTTTTAATAGTGTTTGATAAAAAAACGCCATTAATTATAATAGGATCTATTGGATAATAAGTCCACCTATTAAGACGTACACGTAAATCCCCCTTACGCGAACTTATATATCTAAAGATTTGTAAGAAGAACCCTACCATAAGGTTTTTAAGACTACATTTGTCACACCCTGAACTAAATGCTATAAATCGGTCCCCAACAACATATACACAATGACATAAACAAAGTAGTAATCTTTTATTAATCAGAGTTAATTTACAAAAAGGACACATGTTATATACATTCACAAACTCTACCCTGAATCTATAGCATGTGATACTAACTTAATGATCAACAAAATAAATGCCCTACAGGCTTACATCTTTCCAAGACTGTACCTGGTTACAACAAAATAGAGAGTCTTAAACTCTATACATATAAAGCCCTAGGCTTGTACCAATATTAAATACAAAATGAGAAAATAAAGCCTTCAGCTCCCCGGTTCTCCCAAGCTAAGTCCTTGAAGGAGGCATGTCACCAGCACCTGAAAATGGTTTCCCAACTAGGGTGAGCCAAAGCCCAGTAGAAACAATCTAACACAATATATGAATATTAATAAAGATATAAGTAAGATGCACATGCTCAATTCCCAAATGACAAATCTTTTACAACCTTTTTCAAAACTATGCTATGTCAAAGTTACATTTCAAACCATTAGTTATACCCACTTCATTTAGTCAACCAAACCGAGGATATACCCCATAGGCCTCCAACCAAACATAATTATCATACGAAATATATTCATTTGCCATTTTACGGAAATTTCGTCCACAGAAATCGGCTCCCATGTATTCACACGATTTTTGAGACTCTCATCTTGGACATACAGGCCAACTTAGTTTAATGGAGTCCATCCCCTTTCTCCTTCCAAATATCATACATGTACAATGTATATAAATCATAATCATATTCAATGATAATGGCTAAGAGATTTGTTTCAATTTGCCTAATCCGCATGCAATTTCTACAACAATCTTGGTTGTCCTCCACCGATAGCCTAAAATAGATATTTCTTAACAGATATACAATCTTTATAACGGATAAATTGTCCAAATTTCCATAGGTGCGAGATAATATAGATCTAATTCCATAATTTATATAAACCTCCATCCAATTTCATATTCCCAATACCAATTTCATTATTTATACAAAATAATTATTCAAGACATTTTAGGGCAAAACCCTATTTTTTCCAATCTTATTCCAAACACCAAAATCAACCATTTTAACACAACACAAGCTCATATCTACTCCCATAACCATTTCCAATACGTTAATTCAAAAATCCCTCTTTTGAGTTTAACCAAAACCCTAGGTTTGTTCAAATTCACAACAAGTCTCAACATTTCTTACCCATCAACAAATAACCAAGTTAAAACTCATAGAAGAGTGTAGAAAGTCATTACCTCAAAGTGAGAAGACGAGCAAAGCAAAGGGGGAACTTCAATTACACCGAAACCCACTTTCGTTCGGATGAAAAGAGAGCCCACGACGTACTCTACCTTTTTAACAAAGGCACAAGAGTGGAGAAATCATTAGATCTAGATGAAAAAGTAGAGAGAAGGTAAGTTTTAGAGAGAGAGGGTCTCAACTTTAGGGGTTGAAGAGAAATAGATTTGAAAAAGTGATGTAAAAGTCATTTTCGCGAACTGATATATGCACAGTTCGCTCGAGCGCAAGAGTTGACGCTCGAGCGTTAGACACAATAAGTTGTTCCGCTCGAGTATAAGAAGTGACACTCGAGCGCAAAATGCACACTCCTAGTAGTTTTGCAGACAAAAGAACATTGCTTGAGCGCACACTTGCTCGAGCATAGGAAACGTCGCTCGAGCATAAAATACACTCTTCCAATAGTTTTGCAGACTTGCAAAAGTATTGAGAGTTTGCAAAGCCCGCTCGAGCTCAAGATGTTCCGCTTGACCGGAGGAGCAAAAATCTGAGCAACAAAAGTTTGGAAACTAAACAACTAACCTGTTCCAAATGCAAACACAACAACCCAATAACCAAAATTAAGGAGATGCAAGGGAAGTAATACATATACAACTTGGAACCAAGAAACCCAAGTCCAAGATGCAAAAAGGGTTGGGTTAAAACCGGAATCGCTATAAACTTTTAGTAGATGATATGACAGATTGTGATTGGGACACTTTTTTATGAGTTAGGGATCAAATTGCAAAAATCTTTCTTTGTAATGATCGAAGTAGAAAAAGACACATATTTCAGAGAGTGAAAGTATAGTTTATTCAATGAGTACTGTTATTCAGGCCCTAAAATTAGACCAACTTTTTAGATCACTACAACAATTTGCACATTCGGCGACCAAATTAAGTCAGATCTTTACTGACTAATTTTTCTATTGGTCAGCAATATTTTGCCTTTTAGCTACTAAATTTTTTTAGTAGCCATATAGTAGTTATTGGCGACTAAAAAAAATTTGGTCGCTAAAAATAATGTCAATAGGCGACTAGGAAAGTTTTAGTCGGCGTTTGTCTATGTTTTAGGCTACTAATTCTGGTTTTAGTCGGCCTACACAGCCGTTTTCCGACCAAAAAAATTTTGGTCGCTAAAAGATAGGCTTATTTTATTGTCTTACTCTCTGCCGACCAAAACTTTAGTCGGGAAATATAAACCATCAGTTACATTTGCCGACAAAACAGAATTTAGTCGCCAAAAGATAAGCGTATTTTATTGCCCTACTCTCTACGAACCAAAACTTTAGTTGGGAAATATAAATCATAATCTCTATTGGTGAGAAAATAGAATTTAGTCGCTAAATATAGGAAATTTTTTTTAGAGGGAAGCGTATGAATATTGGCGCCCTCCCTAATTTGTCTCACACATATCTTTTCCCTCTATTCTGTCTCACAAACACACAGACCACTCACCACCGACGCACGCTCACTGACGATCACTACCTGTAGACACCCCATTTTTGACCGTCCTCAAGACTTGGACGTCACCGTTTGAACACTCGGTGATCATCCTTGTTTGTGTTCGTATTGAGTTCCCGGAGGCCTCGGCTGCGTGCCTTGCCTCAGAATCTCTCGACTCGACTGCTTTGTGTCTGGTTTTGCACCAAGAGCTTGTGGATGCGTTCCTGAGGAAAGGGGGGAGCCTGTCGACCAAGTCTCCTGCCCACCGGCCACCTTGATTTTCAATCGGCCAAATGTGATGGCCGGCCGGCTGATTTGACTGCCGGTCGGCCACTTTGATGGCCGGCCGGCCAAGTGTGGTTTTCAACAGATATTTCTGTAGACAGCTGGTAGCTGTCATTCCAGGCCATACCCCAGCCCATGCCTGGACGTGGGAGTTCTGAGGGGGTTGCAGATTGATATATCTATATCAATCAAGCTCTCTCAAAGAAGGGGAGAGGAAGGAGAGGAGAGATACAACTTGAAAGAAGAAAAACATTTTCCTCTCTCTCTAAAATTCTCAACTCTCTCCCTATCTCTCTCTTCCAAACCCTTCAAACCCTAAGGTTCTTGCCCCCCTTTACACTTCCACCTCCAAGCCTACAACCTCCACACTCCATTCCAGAAACTTGAGGCTATTTTTCAGAGGTTAGGAGCTCCTCTTCTTGGACCAGAAGCTACAGGAAAGTTGTGCTACAAGGGTGAGTCCTCTTCTCCCTCTTTCTTGCCTTATTTTGTTCTATATTTTAGCCCCTTTTGCTTACATTTTTGGACTCCGACCTGAACTGTAAAGAGTCATATTTTGAGCTCATCTTCATTTTTGATCAAGGACTTTTTGCTGTTTGAGGTATTCTCCTCACCCTTTGTGCTTAGTCCCTCTTTTAGGCCTATTTTTGCATGGTATTTTAGTCTTATTTTTGAGTTGTTTTGGACTTGGTCATAAACTGTAAAGTGCTTCATTTTGAGCCCCTCTTCAACTTTGTTGAAGGGCTATTTACTGTTTGAGGCCAGCTGCAGTCCCTTGTCTCTATTCTCTCTTTTAGGGCCATTTTTGCATGATAGATTAGCCCTATTTGTGTTCATTTTTGAGATTTGTCATAAAATAAAAAGAATCTCCTTTTGACATCATCTTCATGTTTTATAAAGGGAATTTTCTTTTTTGAGGTCATATGCTTCCTTGTATGCCTGATTGTCCCTTATTTTGAGCCTTACACCTAAGCTCTTGTTGCATGCTTTGTTTGGCCTTCTAGCCACTGAAATCTAGTAGATTTTCAGTGGCTAGAACACTATTTTGAGAGCCAATATTAGAGGGGGGTGACCCCTTTTCTCATTCTCTTGTTTGGTAGCCTTTTGGGCCTTCCAAAGAGACCCTACCTTGCATGCTTCGAAGTCACTTTCCAGATTCAATTTGGTGAGTTTTAGGACTATCATATTTGATTTTCAGAGTTGATTTGGCTATGCTAAGTGTCCATCTTGTATGTGCTTAAGAATCCCTTGCATAGCCCTCCAAAGGAGCTCATCATTTTTGCATGTGTTGGCTTCATTTCAGTGGTTATTTGGGCCTATTTTCACATGTTTTGTTCACTGATTTTTTCTGTTTTGGTGAGATCCCATATGCTTCACACACTTGCCATGTAAACTGTGTTTGCTAGTCGAAGTTGCATGCTACTTCAGTCCATCATGCGAGCATCTTTTGGCCATGCTTTGAACTGGAAATATTCATGTTTTGGGACTGTCTTGGCTCTATCTTCATGCTTCATGATCAAATAATGCATGCTTTGTATAGCTATAAGTCATTCCATGTGCCTAGTTTTGAGTTGCGGGTTTCATCTCATGCACCGGGTGCCATTTTTCCATGTTTTTGGGGCTGTTTAGCATCATACTTCAGTGCTGGAATTTGCATGTTCATATGCCATGTTTCATCATTTTCCATGCTTAGTTAGAGTTGCATGTTGTATCTTAGGATCGGTCCATGCATTGGACATATTTGTGTGCATCTCGGTTGCCTCATTTCCATCTTATTGGCCACTGATGTGAGTGTGGCTGAGATCCAATCACATTGGTATAAGTCCATCCTGCATTGTGTATGCCATGTTTCAATGCGTTGTGCATGTTATGTTGTTAGCATTGTGTGTGCCATGTAGTTGCATTGCATGTTTGTATGTTTGCTTGCATGCTTAGGTCGCATGTGCATCGTTGTGCATTGCCTCGCCTCTTGATCAACCATGATTGAGGTTGGGTCCCTTGTATGTTTTGTGTGTATTGCATTTGACATTGAAATGCATACTTGACTCTTCGGCCATCATGCATCGAAATACGCAATTGGTGGCCCAAGGGTCGAGGGCCATGCTCCCTTGAGTCCATTGCATGATAGGGGGGTGTGGCCATGCATATATTTGCCTGAAAATTCCATGCCATACACTGCTTGCCCTCTGCTGCTGTCAACTGCAGGTTTCAGCAGGAAGAGTTGGCCGGCCGGCAGTGTTAGGTGCCAACCGGCAAAACATGTTTGGCCGATAGCTTATTCAGTGGCCGGTGATCATTCCCTCCGGCCGGTGGCATTTTTACTTGGTCGGTGGTATCCCCCAGCATCCAAAGAGCATACCCTTGGACTTTGGCAGTCCTCAGAGGAGCAAGGCAGTGTTAACAGAGGCAACAGTGCTATGGCAGCGAGTTTCCGGACGAGACGAGTCAAGCATGCATCATTCACGCATCCCGAGGCGGGGCTGCGACCACCTTTCTTCTGCATTTAATTTGTTAATTAATTAGAAATTTTTGTAATTAATTATTTAGCTTGAGAGTTAATTAATTTGGTGATTT
This sequence comes from Camellia sinensis, assembly GCF_055761805.1. Taxonomy (NCBI): domain Eukaryota; kingdom Viridiplantae; phylum Streptophyta; class Magnoliopsida; order Ericales; family Theaceae; genus Camellia; species Camellia sinensis. The sequence goes on from NC_138970.1 coordinate 168,621,684, forward strand.
GTAATATTTATTCGGACCCTCCGAGTGAGGGCGAATTTGTAATAAGTGTGGGTGCGTGTGTGTATGTCTTCCAACCCCCACTTCTTTCTCCCTTTTACTTATCTGCTTTTAATGGTTAGTATTAGGTCATATTTAATTTAGCATACCTTATGCTATGCATGCGTGCATCCATACATTTGTCTTGCATGCACCGGGCTCGGTGCATCATACTAACTACATTGTATTTCAATTCCAAGTTGAATACGTGTTAGTTGTAGCATCATCATATGCCATCCATAGATTAGCCGAGCCTATTGTAGCTGCATCTTGCATGTGTTGCATTAGCCATCTTAACATGAACTAGGATCATGCATATGATTACTAACTAGTTTCTGTTTTGGCTTGGAGTACTCGGTAAGCATTTATGCTTTAGCATACCGCATGCGTGTGAGTGTTGCCATAACAGCATGATTACCATGAGGCTAGCTGCTTATGTGATATAACTGCTTGAATGCCTGTGGATGGAGGTTGAATTACCTAAATTGGAATAATGCATTAAAACTGTGAGTTTTAAGCCCACTAGATAGTGGCAAAACCATCTTTTTTAAAAGCGCACTCGAGGGAGGCAAAACCTGCATTTTAGCTTACTTGCGAGTAACAAACCATCTTCAAAACGAACATGCAATGTTTTGTTCCAATTTAGGCGATTTGGTCTATACTTGTTTGCTGTGCGCATAACATAGTAATTCTAGGCTAATAAATGGAATAAGAACACATAACGTTTTCAAAAAACGGATATCACGGTTAGTAGAGGCCGATCTTCGGATCGGGCGAGAGGGGGTGCTCATAGCTGACCTTCCCCAATCGTACCCAAGCTCCCGAGCCGAGGCAACTTTGGTGATGAGGGACACGTGGCCTTTGGCACCGAGTCAGGGTTTCCTAAATTTCCCCATAAAAAATATTTAGGTGGCGACTTTGTATCTGGCAAAGCAGTCCATGTTTGACACTTCTTTTCAAAAATCTGTTTCTCAAAACGATTTGCCGGATTTGGATTCTTTGGTTCAGATTAAGGACCGTGACACAAATTGAGTCCGAACTGTAGTGAGGCCCACGGGCGCGTCTACACTACCCCATCGTCGCTGGCCACCATCGCTCTCCACCGTTGCACGTCAACACTGCCACCGTCGCAAATCACCACCGACACTGCCGCAAATCACAGGTTTTTGTCTCTCTTTCTCTCTGTCGCTCTCGGTCCTCTCCCTCTCTGTCGATCTGGGTCTCTCTTTCTCTCTCTCTCTCGATCCATCTCTCTGTTTCTCGCTCTCTCCTTCTCTTTCCCTTCCCCTATTTCCCTATTTATCACACTTCATCTAGGGTTTATATGATTTTTGTAGTTTAATTTTGTGTTAATTTCGTAAATGGGTTTGGTTGAAGTGTTTGATTTCTTTGAAATCATGATGTTCTTTATGCCCAAAATGGGTTTGATTTTAATTTTATGGATTTGATTTTAGTTCTATGGGTTTGATTTTAGTTTTATGGCTTTGACAGAGAAGAAATTTTGATGTCAAACCCATAATCAGTGAACAATCTGAAAATTTTTGCTACAGGGTTGTATCATTGATCAAAACCAAACGGTGCTCCTAAGATAATCTTAGCCATAGAGTACAAAAAAAAGTCCAGAGGTACAGGAGGCAAATCTACCATCCCCATCTCCACCTGAACCAGAACTAGTTAAGGTGGAAGCTCTTGTTGCTGGGCCACTTGATCTGTTGGTAATTTTTAGCATCTTTCTAACTTATTAAAGGAAATTCTTAGGATCCTATTGTGAACCTTTACTATGGATATGTTTTTTTACCTGAATTCATGGGAGTCTTATGAAGTGCCTGCATTTTTATTGCTAGGGTTTGAATGACCCTGTTCCAGGTGCTTCAGAATTAGATGAGAAGAATGCTCTGGCATTGGCTATTGTGCCTGTTGTTAAGTTTTCTAGAAATCTAATGATGTAAAGCATTGTACCATGGCTCACATTTTGTGGAGGAATCTTTATTTATTTATTTATTATTATCTTTTGCAATGTCATGTATCCATTGGGTTCTCAAGGCGAACCTTAATAAAATTAACTACATTGGTTCTGTTTTGAGTAATATGAACAAAGAGTAATTTCTTTCTAATTTCTAATCCTCTTTTTTTTTTTTTTTTTTTTTCTTTTCTGTCTCTATACGTGTGTATATATATGCAATTTGTAGTTTGGTCTTGTGACTGCATGCGAGCGCCATTGTCCATCTTTCTACATTTTTTTTCAATTGGATTCCCTTTTCATTCGAAGCTATTGTTGGAGTTTGGCAAATATATATATATATATATATATTAACCTCTAATAAAAAAAGACAACAAATCACTAAAAAAACTCTAATGCCAAACCTCTTAGTTTTGTTGATTTGAGAGCTTATCTTATTAGTGACTGACAACACAATGAAGTTGCTTCAACTCATAGTTTACCCAAACCTTCTTTACTTATTACTTCAATATTGTTCGAATTTGGTGATTGTAAATATGTTTTTTCAGTTTGACAAGAATACTCCTTTCATGTATTTCATATCTATACATAAAGACACAGAGATAATAACTTTTTAATCTTTAAATTCAGAGAGAATAACCTAAAGGTATGGATATAAATTCAGAGAGAATAACCATCCATGATGAAGGGATTTAATTTTTATTTTTCTCTCAATTTTTCTCATGGATAAGTTGTTATTTATTTATTTATTTTTAATGTTTCATGATTTTGAAACTTGAAATTTAACTATCTAGATCTAGTTTCTACATGGTTGTTTCATGTAAAGGTTTTGTTTTAATTTAGAAAGGATAATTTATGCATGTAACTGGGTGTGCTGATTAATTCTTCTAGATGTGACTTTTTTTTTTTTATCCTTAGCATTGCTAATATTAATTTTAGTTTTAATTTTTTTTTATAAATAAATACTTTAAGATATTGACCTTTTAGCTAAGTTGGGATTTGGTGCTTATCATTTTTCCATATCATGGTCTCGTATATTTCTCGGTAATATCTCCTTTTTAAATGTTACTTCTAAGCTTTTAAAATATTTAGATTTTCATTGACCAATAAGAGGTAGATCTCTTAACAAGAGGTGAGATATTTTTCTTTTTATTTTCCTTTCGGATCAAATGTCATGTGTGCACTCTTTGGATACTTTTTGTAGGCACTAACTTATTATTTTCATTTTGATTGTTGAGGTCTTGCTGGATCTTTTTTTATTGTATTACTTTTATTCTTTCAAATACATTGCTTTGGCAGACGAAAGTTTGCCAACCTTTTCTTGTATATAACGGTTCTGGTATGGGTAGAGCTTGTTAATTAGGTCGCTGTACTCTTTTGGGTGGCACCAAGGGGTGCCATTTTAGATCTAGTTAATTTTTTGTGATTTGATTATGAATTGGCTTAGTAATTGAGATTTGGATTGTATTGATTGGATTGGCCATCAAGCATTTGATATTTGGCCTAACATCTTAGGCCTGATTCGACTAATTGACTATTGAAATAATGTTGTCATTACTGTGCATATTTCTATGTTCCCTTTGCTTCATGATGACCAATTGATTTAAACACTACAAGAAAATTGGCCTATAACAATGTTTTTTGATATGGCATTTTTTCAAAAAACATTGTTTCAAAAGGTTTTCAAAATATTTTGTAAGTAACTCATTTAAAAAAACACGCGTCTTGGCTGGTGTACTTGCATATTTCCCCTTTTAAGCCCCACGGCTTTTTCATTTTTCCATTTATCTCAGTCCTGAGATAGATCTAGGGCTTCATCACTTCTCTTTCTTATGGTGAAAGTTCACTAGATCGAGCATCGTAGGCTCCAATTTCCAATCATAATATAGTATATAATACAGTGTTTAAAATCAAAATGTATATAGTGTTTAATAAAAACTAAATTATTAATATGACTAAATTATAAATGTATATGCACATAAAATCACATATATCAATTTAAGTAATTACGTTCTTCTATATATTTTTATAGTTTGGTGAAAATGAAGATGTTTCATGCATTATATAAACAAAAATAGAAAAAGAACTGAATTGCAGTATATAGTAGATCATTCCCAATTTTTGCTTCTTTTTTTCTCTCCCATATAATCTCAGGAAATACGGTTATTTTTCTTCAAGTCAGGAAGGAGCTGCTTCTGTTTATACTTTAGCAGATGGAAGTGTTGGAGATTGATTTGGAGGCTTCCTTTATTCAGCTGGACAATAGGCTAATGAAGCTGTTCAGGACCAGCTATCGACTCTCAGTTTTACTAGGTTCATATTCTGCATACTGTTTCTAAGTTTGAATTTGGTCATTTAGGGATTTTATACTTATAGTTTTATACTTATAGTTCCTCTTTGCAGCTTAGCTGTTATATTTGGCGCAGGGCTTGTAACAAGTGGGCAATGATTACAAAGAATGTTACATAAATTTTCAAGCTATGTTGATATATATTATTGCTATTAACTAGTGAAGTAAGTTGTTATCTTAATTGATTTGTAGTGAAATTTGCAGGTGGAAGCTTTTATTCAAGAGGCTTGTCCGTGAAATTGCTCAGGACTTCAAGGTAATTGAAGGGTTGTAATTGTTAAACATTGTCATATTTATTGTAATTATTTATTACCTTAACTTCACTTGCCTTGTATTCTTTGGTAGACACTGTACATTTTAGTCTTGACATTGGGAAATTCTACTTGTGATGAATGAGTTGCCATTACTTATTAATGTTGCAGATTGCCCATCGAATATCACGTTTGAACTGCTTCCTTACAGCTAATTAATACAAATTTAAAAGATGATTTTGTCAGATAATTAAGCTGAATCCAAACCGAAATGATTTTGGGTTATGTAGCCAATACTTCGCCTTTTTAGGTGAAACCAAATGGAGCCTTGGCACTTCTAGGTCTATTTATAGTTGAGTGTGGTCACTGTTTGGTTACTGAGAGACCTAAGGAGATGAGAAGATGATGAAAATTTGAATTTGATGTTTTATGTTGTGAATTTCCAGCAACAGCGCTGACCACGGTGATTCTCCGGCTTGGTGAGTTTCTCTTTCTTTTTTTTCTTTTTTCTTTCTCTCTTTCAAATACTTAGTGTGGAATGTATATAATGAAGAAGCTCTGTAATCTATAGAGATAAGCTTAAAAAATAACAGTCCCCTCTCTCTCTCTCTCTCTCTCTCTCTCTCTCTCTTTCTCTGTCTCTCTCTGTCTCTCTCTCTCTCTCTCTCTATTAGGGTTTTCACTTTTTTGTGATCCAAATGTGAAAAGGTTGGTAAATTTTTGTCCCCAGTTCTTCAATTCTTTTCCATTAATTGTTTCATCTCTATAACTTGTGATTTATCTCTATACATGTTAGTGTCATTGTCTTTAACAGTATATTTTGTTATTAGTTGGTTAGATATATCGTCTGAATCTATTCTATTCCTTTCCCTTTTCATCTGTTTGGCTAAGAAACTTGTTTCCTTATCCACCATAACTTTGATTCACTTCTCATTATTAAGGTTTGCCTAGAAATTTCTTGAAACTTGTGTTTTTTGGGTTCATTTCAATTCACAAAACTTGTTATTAGCTTTAATTGAAAGCTCTATTTCTAGGCTAATTTGCTTTTGCTAGTTGGGTTTGTGGTTTCATGAAAGTTCAATACTTAAAATACAATCGCTATAGTTTGCAGAAGCATTTGTGATAAAAGATGATCACACTTGGGTCCATTTGGCTGGAGGGTTTGTTTTAATGTGCCAAACCTTCCATATTTCTTCAGTAGAATATGCTAAGTTCTGAAAATTTAATAATGTTTGGTTTTTAATTTCTTTCCATGTTATACATAGACATAGAGTTCTCAAAACTATAACTTAATGCAATATTTGGGTAAACTTTTTTTCTCACAAATATTGAGGCAATGTATGGCTCACTAGAATGATTTTGGTTAAGAAAATGGAATGGCTATTCCTTGACCTCCCAATGGAATGGCCAATCTCCTAAATTGGTGAATTGTGATTCTATATGTACTTTTCCTTCCTTTTTACGGAACCAAACATGGGAAATGGGGTTTCTGACAGAATGACTATTCTATTCCAGCCTTCCCTTCAGTGTACCAAACATATAGAGAATATTAATATTTTTGAGAAGTCTGGATAGTGTACTGAAAAGCCAATAATCATTATTAAGGAACAAAATGTTGTTTCTTATTCATTATGTATTTACTCTTGCTGCTTGAAGGGACTGAATATAATTTTCTTTTGGTGTGCTTTTGTGTTTGCAAGTATTCATGAAGTAAGTTTGCTTGAAGGGACTGAATATAATTGTCTTATTTCCAAACATCTATATATTAACTAAATAATGTTGCCTCTATTGATGCCAATTGAATATCTGCCCTTGGAAGATGTGAACATGCATTGACAGAGCCATATTTGGTTACGCACCACAAGCTTTTGGCCTATGCAAAAGCTGTTTCCATATATAGAAACAAATACCAGGTATGCTGTCTGATGCCATAAACTACTGATTACAAATTTCAGTTTCATAACATGTATTGATGAATTCTCATTCGATTTGAAACTTTATCGGGTTTTGGTCATAATCGAATGCAAATCAAGATGGATTTTATTTTTTTTTATTTTTTTTTGTATTCAAAGACTAGTGGCATCATGTAAATTCGCAAACATCTATAATGTGATCTTGAATTTGATTGGTCTTGTATGCAAGGTTCAAGGAATAAAATTATGTAGCTTTCCATCTATTATGTATGAAGTTATTATTTCCAATTGGAATATATACTGGGTTTGTATAGAAGTTGACATTACAAGTTATTCTTTTTTGTTTGATGGTTGTAAGTGAAATATGTGTTATGGAATGGGTGATAATATATACATATTGTTTTGTGTTTATACCTGTTACAGGTTGCGGTGGATACATATAGATCGTGGACAAATTAATTAAAATAAACAAAATAAAACATAAAATGATGTTTTTGGCGACTAAACAATTGGTAGCCAAAAATGGAGTTAAATATTTTTAGCGACTAAATAGTTAGTAGTTAAAAAAGAATTAAATCTTTTGGTGACTAAATATTTAGTAGCTATTTAAAAAAACACTTTAGGCGACTAATTATTTAGTAGCCAAAACAAGGAAAAACACTTTTGGTGACTAAATATTTAGTCGCCAAAACATAAAAATTATATGATAGGCGACTAAAATTTTAGTAGCTAAATAAAAAAAATCAGACTTTAGGCGACTAAACTATTTAGTAACTAAACAACAAATTTGACTTTCGGCGACTAAACATTTAGTAGCTAAAAAAAGTTAGATGAACCAAAAAAGAAAATTGGCAACTAAAACTTTGGTTGCCCTAGATACCTCAAGTTTTGGCAACAAAAATTTTAGTAGCTGAAAATGTGATGTTAAATTAAATTGAAAGCTTTTAACGACTAACAGATTAGTCGCCAATTTAGCCTAATTAGCGACTAAAAATTATTTTTGTCGCCAATACATTTATTTTTGGCGCCTAAAAAATTAGTCGCCATTTATAGGACTTTCGGTGACTAAAGATTTTTTAGTCGCCAATACCTTTCCTGACAATCTTCCCGCGACAAATCCGGCGACCAAAGTATTTAGCCGGGAAATATTTTCGACAACTAAAATCTTACTTTTGACGACTAAAAGTTTAGTCGCCAAAAATGTGATTTCTTGTAGTGGATCAACCTCAGCCACATGTCTCTTTCCATATTATTTTGATCAAAATGGAATGAATCTAATAGTTTAGGGATAAAGTGAGAATATAATCAACACTCTTAAAACATTCATTACCAAGATTCATAGTATTTAGGGTAAAATTCACTTTATCCCTTTATGGTTTGGGTTTAGAGCACATTCCTCATAGTTCAAATATAGGCAAAAACATCCCTTGTGATTTTGGACTAAACTGTAACGATTACTTTCTCATCCAAATTGACTGAAAGTGTAATACACTTTTCAATTTTGAGAGGGAGCCTAAATTTTTTTGGCAATAAAAGTAAAATCAAAATATAAAAAGTCAAATCTATCCTTCATTTTCTTCTTCATTCACTTTATCTGCTTCCTCGATTTATCTCCATCTACCTCTAAACCCTGAAAACTCTTACCTGCTACCCACTACTTCCAATCACAAATGTACCCTCTTCAACTCCCACCCACTGCCACCCATCTCTCCTTGTCAACCATTATAGCCACCCAATCTTCCCTTTCTGACCGTTGCCATTGCTGCTGCTGCTGTCCCTCCCCTTTACAATTTTAATCCGTCGCAAAAAGTTTTTGTCATGCCTCATATCCGTCTCTAATACTTTTTGCGACGATTTTTTACATTTAGCAACGGTTTTTATCCATTGCTAAAAGTTTATTTTTTGTAGTGAAAGTAAGTTTTTTTTTACGTAATTTTAAAATATATTACTTAAGACAAAAAAAATATTAAAAAAACTATGAAATTTTCAGTTGGATCCCAAATACCACAAAAGATAATAAGGGGAACATCATGATACACTCCCAAAAAATGAGAAATTATAATACCTTGGAAAGTAAATAAAATTTTTTTACTAAAAGGTGGATGTGCGAATGTTTTATGATTTTATTGCACAAAAAGTTATACTCTATGTATTTGTAAGGATAAATTATACTTTGCCCATTTTTTGTTTGGCTTTTTTTTCGCTTTGGTTTTTAAATTTCATTTTTATCCATTTTAGTCCTTTATATTTTAAGTTTTTCTCAAAAACTGAATTATGTTCAAAATGAGACATAAAATGATATATTGACAACCACGTGACATAAAATATTTTATTATATAACTCATACCTATAACACAATTCTAAATCCTCATATAATAACAATTTTTATGTTATGTGACAGTTAACATATCAGATTCTGTCTAATATTGATCAAAAATTAATTTTAAGAATAAATTGAAAAAAAACTGAAATATAAAGGGTTAAAATGAGAAAAATAAATAAATTTTAAACGCCAAAGTGAAAAAATGATCAAACATAAAATGGAACAACATATAAATTACCCTATTTGTAATTATTTTTGACCTTCTATGGATAATGTTTTTGTAGAATTTTACTTTTTAGTGATATTTATATAAAATTATTACATATTAATAATTTTTTTTATTATTTTAATTATCAATATTTATAAATGTTATCAATTTTTTTTATAATTATATTTCTAAACATGTACTGAAAAGTAATTTCCTCATTTTTTTCCAAACAAAAAATTGGAGTATTATTGAATTTAGGCCTATTTTGAGATTTAGGTTAAAGGCCTGTTTTAGGAACATGGCTAAAAGCCAATTTTTTGGCATTTTAACTTTTTTTGAGTCATATCACTTCTCTATTTTTTTTGCACTTTTTTTTTTTAAAAAAAAAGTCAAAAAAATTCAAAAAATCAACTTCGACCTACTTACCAAAACAAGCAAGAATTTGAATTTTTAGCTTCTTTTTTTTTTTTTTTTTTTTTTTTATAAAAAAACCTTTGTTTTTGAAGAAAATACAAAAAAAATAAAAATAAAAAAAATAGAGAAATAATGTCACATAAAAAAACTAAAAAAAATAAAAAATTAACTTTTAACCAACTTCACAAAATAGCCCTTCGCAGAAAAGAGAAATAACCCCGAAAGGGCCGTTCATGACAATTTTCTATAACTTTCCTGATAGATTTGGAAACTTGACTAAAAGTCAATTTTTTGCTTTCAACCTATTTAAATCATATTACCTCTACTTTTTTTATACGTTTTTTTCAAAAAAAAAAAAAAAAGTTAAAATAAGTTAACTTTTAATCAACTTTCGAAGACAACCCAAAAAGACAATGGAAGGAAAGGACAATTACTTAACAGAGGGGACAAGAAAAGAATATTGGACAAGAAAAGAATATCACAAATTACACGGCAGTGGCAAATGTAAAAATAATTACCAAGGCATTTTTTTTTTTTTTTTTTTGTCTTTTTCGTCTCTTCATGTCATACTCTTTCTTCGTCAACTCAATAGCCGTTTGGCATGTGGGTTTGGCGTAGATTGGGACTATTTTAATCATAAAAAGATAAAATAGGTTTTTTAGCCTCAGGCTTGAAGTTATCACATCCAAACTATAATCATTTCTGAAGTTATCACATCCAAACTATAATCATTTCATTTTTTCTTTAACAAAAATCAAAAAAGCCAAAAGCCCATCCCAAAATAAGCTATGTTAGCCCCAAAATAGCTAAAAAGTCAAAAAATCAACTTACATTCCAAACGAAGCCTCACTTTGACACACATACACTCTCTCTCCTACCTGACACACACCTACACATACACCCACATTCATGCATACATACACATAATACACATCACAAATCACACCCACACCCCATCTCATTTTTAATATTGAAAGATAGTATTATTTTACTTTATTATATAAATACAATATATATGATTTTTAATATACAAATTTAAATTTTTATAAAATTTGTAGTGATCCAGACAATGCATCTGATTAATTAATCATCTAATTGCATCCTTATGTGCAACTTGATTATGTGTTTGTTGTGAAATTGCATGTCTAATAGTGTGAATTAAAAGAATTTGCATGTATATCTATTGATTGTAGAAAAACTTGTTGAAATTACAACTTAAAATTGAAAATTAAAGATCTTAGAGGCACCAAAAACCAAAATTGATTAAATATTTGTGATCAACATAATTTTTAGAGCCTAATATGAAGTTTTGTAAAAATTTGATTCACAATGAATTACTCGGATTAAATTCTATATATTATATATATATATATATGTATGTATAAGAATCTTAGTTGAGCCTTAGACTCAACAAATAAAAATCTAAGAGAGAGAGAGAGAGAGAGAGAGAGAGAGAGAGAGAGAGAGAGAGAGAGAGAGAGAGAGAGAGAGAGAGAGAGAGAGAGAGAGAGAGAGAGAGACTTCTAGAGACTAAGAGAAGAAAGAAGAAAAGAAGAGAAAGAAGAAGAACTTATGGAAGGCTTTGGACTTAAGCTTGATCTTCACAAATCATAAGCTCAAGGTAAGATTTCTCCTCTAATTTATGAAATTGAGATGTTATACTCATGATCCTCTAGAATTTGGGTTGAATAAGGAAGAAATCAAGCTTACTTAGTGGTGTTATGATATAGTATATATGAATGACCAAGATAAGAGAGGAATTATAGAAATTGGTTCAAGATTGGTACATACATGGCATATTTCATGAAAATCATAACCAGATACTTGTTTTCTTATATGGCTTGTCGTGCTTTCAAAGGAATTTCTGTATATAAGCTTGAGTTGAAGCTTTTTCAGTTGTATTTCTTGATTTTGCCATGTTTCCAAAGAATGAGATCTCTTGTATGGAAATTGAGTTTCCATTTGATGTTATGATTTTTATTCAAAGTTAGATACGTTTATTCAAGATGTTTTTGAAGAGTTTTGGGTCTTGAAATGTATAAAATTGAGGTTTAAAATTGCAAAACTCAACTTAAGCTTTACAGTAGAATTTTGGACTACAAATGAACCTAGACTGCACGTGTGGCCCAACTGCCCTTGTTCCAAATGATGTTCTACAAAAATTGCATGTGCAGGCGCACGTGCAGTGAAGGTTCCACATGGGCGGCTAGGGCTCCTGCACGTGCGATTTTCAGGGCAGGTTTGAAATTGTTTTCGTTCCATTTTCAGACTTTCGGACCTCTATTTGCATGGTTTTCACATGTTTTTCGCAAGCATTCACATATCATGAGCATGTAATAAATGAGAAAACGAATTGAACTAAATGAAAGAACAAGTAACGATGAACCGAACAAAATATGAGTAAGAACTGACGACATGAATTGAATATTTGTTGAATTGTTGTGCGATGAATGTTTGTATTTGTAGGTCAAGACTCGAAGACCTAGAAACCGGTTATGGGAGCCCACTGTGAGTAACATTACCGTAAAGATATGTTTATATAAAATATATTTGCATTGCTATTTAATAAGTCATGTTTTTTTTTTGAAATGGTATTTTGTGAATGTGAATGAATATTTGGTTTTGAATTTATTATGGCTTCCAAGGAGTGGTCCCAATTCATAGGGGGCTGCATGTTAATGCAGGTCCATGACAAATAAATGATTATGAGATCTCATTAGCCACTTGACAAAGTGGCGATATGTTTAATCGGTATCCGGAACCGATTACTCTAGTCGGAAGATGATATCATATGTTCTGTTGGATGTACCACTATTATGTTTCGATATGAAAATAATTGTGATATGATTTGTTATATGGATATGATATATTTGGAATTCGTTCACTAACCTCTTTACTTTAATGTTATTCACTGTGTTTTAGCTCACTGTGTACATATATATATATATATATGTATAGGTAAGCGTCAGGAAGAGCAAGCCTAGGAGGAATCCTTTAGCCAAGCCACCCGTTAAAGCCTTTGGAGTTTGTTTGGGTGCCTTTGAGTTGAGGCTAGGTCTAGAAGACGGTTGTCAAGTTTTTGATCATGATGTTGATACTTTGATATATGTGTATTTGTAGATAAATGTTTTTGTACCTGTTGAGATGTATGTATTACTGAATGGGTAAATTAATGTAGTTATGTGTTTATTCATATAGTTATCATAGCTCAATGGACTATTTGGTTTATATTACAAGCTTCCGCTAGCCCCGATTATTGTGATTTGTATAGGAAGGCTTTTGGTAATCTCGGATTACTGGCCGGTCACCTCACCGACTCTTATGGGGCGGGGTTTGGGTCGTGACAAAATAGTATCAGAGCACAAGTTAATTTACCCACACACGTGTCCAATTGAGCTATAGGAAGTCTAGAAAAGAGTTAGGAACATTTGCATTATGCTACAAGTGTGTGAGTGAAGATGTGAATCCATGAACTCCATGTGAACATGAGAATAAAAGTTATTGTAACGCCCCAAAATAAATACGACAAACCCATCTCATAAGCAGAAATATAATTTAAACATGTTTTCATTCATCAGAGTTTGATATATAAAAGGTGACACATGCAGTGCACATTTATAAACAGTTCATCTTGAATTTACAGCATGTGTTACAAGTGGTAATAAAGGATGAAAGCTAAACATATATTTATATGCCCTAAAGGCTTACATCTGTTACAACCCAAACCCGTCCCTATAGGTTTAGCATCGTAACCGGCCAGTAATCCTTGGATTACCAAAGGCCTCTGACTTGAATAACATATAATTGGGGGCCGCGGAATCAAATATATAAATATACGTAGTCTATTAAGTTGTGCTGACATACATGGAACAAAAATGTAAAACTAGTATAAAATATATACATATATGATGTCATATCCACATAAGTATTGCAACACCGTACAAGGCGTGCGGATGAACAAAAATAGAACAAAACCTAAGCGTTCTTAGCATGATACACAAAACAAACTTTTAGCATGGTCCACAAAACTTGACTTCTATAGACGGGAACCTCCCCGAGAGGCATGGTGGCTGGCTGACTCCAAAACCCTTCAGGCAGTAGCTTAGGCCTGGTCATGCGCCTGCTCACCTACATACGTAATATAAACAGTGAGCGGAAGCCTAGTGAATAATAACAGAGTAAAGGGTTAAATAAATGATATCCCACCAGATTCAGAAAATAGAAACAGATTCATATTCATATACTTGTTTGAATCATATACATAAATTAGAATTCATGCTTGTTCATATGTGGTACATCCATTAGCGTTAACAAATTAAATTCAGAACATTAACGGTCATATTTGTTAGTTTCATAAAGGAACCTCCAGTACCAGGAATAGATAACATGCTTGCCAGTTCCACAAAGGAACCTTCAGTACTGGGAACAGATAAAAAACTTTCCAGTTCCACAAAGGAACCTCCAGTACTGGGAACAGATCACACACTTGTCAGTTCCGCAAAGGAACCTCCAATACCGGGAATAGATCATATACTTGAACCATGGAAATATTGCCATGAGTGCTTGTCAGAAACTGGAAAATCATTTATTGTACAGATCATAACATTTCATAAAACAGAATTATTCCACATACAGAAAATAAATAAAATTAAACATAGTTTTACTAAGGTATTACTCATAGATGGCTCCACTTACAGAACAAATTAAGCAGACAAGTTAGATAACTTGCGGCGCGTGGCCCACACAGAAATAGAACGAAGATGTACTGAATTACACACCCGAAACCATTAGCTTAGTTCTTTCTTATTTTGGTGTGTTTCTACTTCTTACCCTCATTATTATGACTTGACCCTGGCCTAGGAATGCCCTGGATGTAATGAGGATGCTGGAATGCATGTTTTGACATGCATGTTCATATCTTAGTTTTGTTCAAAGAATTCAACTTGTTTTTGAGCTTAATGACTCATTTGATCCTGTTTTGGAAGGTTGGAATTCATGACATTTCATGCAACTTATGTTATCTAAGTTTCAAGTTTTGTTTACTACAATCGGCATAGCTTTTGGGCTTGATTTTGCAAAATAGTTTGTAATTCATCATGTACTATGAGTTTCTCAATGTTTTACTAAGTTTTGGTCCAAAAGGATGTGTTTTGAAGATTTTGAAATTGAGTTTTGAGCTTGGGAGCAAATCTAGAAATTTCAGAATTTTGCTCTTATGCTTGAGCGAAGGAATCTATGCTCGAGGGACCACTCTGAGTGTGTGTACTTTCGCTCGAGCGACCAAAAGTCTGCTCAAGCATAAAATGCATGCTCCCAGAAGTTCTTTTGTTTCGTAGACCGCTCGAGTGACAAAAGTTATGCTCGAGAGAGGGTATGTCTCTTATGCTCGAGCGAGCGTCGAGCGAGCATTGAGCGAAAAAATCATGCAACCAGCACTTTTGCAAAAGTTTACAGACTGCTCGAGCTATAGATCTCGCGCTCGAGCGACCACTCACATCTTGCATGTCCGCTCGAGCATAGGAAGTTGCGCTCGAGCGAGGACCCTGTTTTTAACAAGTTTTGTTAAGTGTTTTCAAGTATATTTTTGTATCCTCATTCCATCATAGGCATTCCTAGGCCATGATTAAGGCATAACAATGAGGATAAAAGTAGAGATACACCAAGATAAGAAAGAACAAAGTAAATGTTTTTGGGTGTGTAATTCAGTATGTATTCGTTTTGTACCTATGTAGGTCACGCGCCACAAGATATCTGAATTGCCTACCCTATCCGTCTGATTGGAGCCATCCGTTATTTGTGAGTAATAATTCTGTAAAGTTATGTTAGACTTGATTATTTTTTGATGATATGACATGATTAGTTTTCTAAAATGCTATGTTTTGTATGAATGAATGATTGTCCAAGTTTCTAAAATGTACTCGTGGCATCCATAGCATCATGTGATATTTTGCGTCCCTTTATGGGCCATCGGAATGCCTTTACGGCCGTTCCTTTTATGGGTCATCGGAAACGTCTCTGTGCACACGAGTCATCGGAATGTCTTATGGTTGTTCCTTTATGGGTCATCAGAATACCTTCACAGCTGTCCCTTTTATTGGTCATTCGGATTTGTTAATGCTAAAGGATGTACCACGTACTATGATGTGAAATGTATGAACTTTGAAAATGAATTTGAACATGTATATGAATTTGTTTCTGATTTGAAATCTGAATATGCATAAAACTCTAATTTCTAACTCTGCGACGGACATCATTCGTTAAAACCCCTTTACTTTGTTATTATTCACTGGGCTCCCGCTCACTATTTATATTATGTATGTAGGTTATCAGGTGCAAGACCAGGCCCAGAGTTGATAGCCTAAGATTCTGTTTTGTTAACCACCCTTTGCACCTCTTGAGGAGGTTCCGGATTAAGTCAAGTTTAGTGGCTGTTTTTGTGAATGTATAAGACTTTGTTTCTTTTGCTCCACGAACAAGTTTTTCTGTTTATATGTACATGAAGTGACGTGTAATTACTGTATCTTTTGACGTCACTCGTAAGTTTATTTAAAATTTAAGATTATCTATCCTATGTATGTCTTCACAGTTCGATGGACTATGTATATTTTATGTATTTGCTTCTGTAGCCCCTAATTATATAATATTATGTTAAGAGGCCTTCGGTAATCCAAGGATTACTGGCTGGTTACGACGCAAAACCTATAGGGGCGGGTTTAGGTTGTAACAGAGTGGTATCAGAGCACGTGTTCTACTGCACACACAAGTCCATATGAGCTTAGGATGTCCTAGTAAGAAGTAGGGACATTCCATCTATATGTGTAAATGTGTGTTCATTGAAAGTGAAAACTAAATCTGATTATGACCACAAGATATGGAAACAAACGATCTGAATGTTGTAAAAGGACTATTTGCCTATGTTCATAATGTTCCGTTTACCTATAGCAAATGGAAAATCCAAGAAGAGATGGAACAACTGAATCATCTGAAGCCTGAATGAACATAATGGAATAGATGCTTACAGCTCTGACCGAGGCAATAATGCAACAACAGAGGCAACAACCTTTACCTCCTTCGCCTCTGCCGGTACAGGTTGAACTGGAAAAAAATGACATTATCAACTTGACTCAGAAGTTCATGAAAATGAAGCCACCCACTTTCTTAGGTGGCATTGAGCCGTTGAAGGCAAAAACATGGCTACTTAAGATGGAAAAATTAATCGAGGTCCATCCTTGCTTTGAGACTCAAAAGGTTCTTTTGGCCACCTATACCTTAAAGAATGAAGCTCGTAGATGGTGGTTGCTAGTCCGAAGTAGTAATGAGAACATGACACGGGCTCAATTTAATACAATTTTCTATGACAAGTACTTTCTGCAGTGCTTTCGGGATCGAAAGGTTTCAGAATTTCAAGAACTCAAGCAAGGCAGAATGTTTGTAGCTGAGTACGAGGCTAAGTTTACTAAGTCAGCCAGATTTGCTCCACATATGGTGGACACGGACTATAAGAAAGCCCGCAAATTTGAGGGTGGATTGGATTTAGATATACTAGATCGGGTAGGAGTCCTCAACCTACCTATGTATGTGAATGTATTGGATAGAGCATTGATGGTGGAAGCCATTTTGGCAGCAAAGAAACAAGCTCTTGTTCCAACAAGTGAATGGAGGGGCAAAAGATCGGGGTCTAATTTCAAAAGAGGTCGGTCATTCTTAAAGAAGCAAAATACGGGATCTTACAGTAGCTTAAGCCAAAGTAGTGGATCTGTGCCGACTTGCTCAGAATGTGGTAGAAAACACAAGGGGGTTTGTTATCGAGCATCAGGTGCCTATTTTAGGTGTGGTAAAATTGGCCATGTGATGAGAGATTGTCCTATCAGGCTCGAAAATACCAATCATCCCACAACAAGTTCAGCTGGATCCACCTCATCATCAAGAATGAACACAAAAGCTAATACCGGGAAGGAAACACTAAGGCAAGGGAGAGTATTTGCTCTAGTACCTGGAGATGTACAGAATCTTGAGCCAGTAGTGTCAGGTATAATTTATATCTGTACTCAGAATGCTTATGTGTTGATTGATTCTGGTTCCACGCATTCATTTGTATCGCATGCTTTTTCTTGGAAATTAACTAGACTGCTGGAACCTATGAACTATTTACTATCTGTGTCTACACCGGCTGGGGGTTCTATGATATGTTGTAGCATGCCTGCGAGGGGCCTTCGCTACAGTTCGGACTCGATTTGTGTCACGGTTCTAAATCTGAACCAAAGAGTCCAAATCCGGCAAATCGTTTTGAGAAACAGATTTTTTTGAAAAGAAGTGCCAAACATGGACTGCTTTGCCAGATACAGAGTCGCCACCTAAATATTTTTTATGGGGGAATTTAGGAAACCCTGACTCGGTGCCGAAGGCCACATGTCCGTCATCACCGGAGTTGTCTCGGCTCGGGAGCTAGGGTACGATTGGAGAAGGTCAGCTATGAGCACCCCCTCTCGCCCGATCCGAAGATCGGCCCTCTACTAACCGTGATATCCGTTTTTGAAAACTTTATATGTTCTTATTCCATTTATTAGCCTAGAATTACTATGTTATGCGCACAGCAAACAAGTATAGACTAGATTGCCTAATTTGGAAACAAGCATTGCATATCCGTTTGTTTTGAAAAGCGCTTTGGAATTTGCTACTCCCAAGTAGGCTAAAACACGGATTTCAACGAGTTTTTCCAACTCAAACAATCCAACCTTCACCCACAGGCATTCAAACAGTAATATCACATAAGCATTTAGCCACACGGCAAACATACTGTCATGGAAACATTCACACGCATGCGATATGCTAAAACATAAATACTTACATCGTACTCCGTGCCAAAACAGGGACATGTTAGCAATCAATGCATGATCCAAGTCCATGTTAAGTGCCTAATGCATCGCATACAAAATGTCACTAGAGTAGGCTCGGCTAGTTTATGAATGGCATGTGAAAATGCACAACTGACATGTATTCAATTCGGAATTTGAAATACAGATGTAATTAGAATGATGCACCGAGCCCGGTGCATGCAAAGCAAATGTATGAATGCACGCATGCATTACATGAGGTATGCTAATTTAAACGTGCCCTAATACTAAACATCAAAGCAGGTAAATAAAAGGGAAGAAAGAAGTGGGGATTGGAAGACATACACACCACTCACCCACACTTATTACAGATTTGCCCTCGCCCGGAGGGACCAAATAAATAATACAAATTAATTAACTACGCAAGATAATTAAATATTACAAATTACCTAATTAGCTAACAAACTAATTAAGCTAGGAAAAGCAGTAAACCGCCTCGGGAGGAGGGCCAGATGCAGCGCGTGCTCGGGTCTTGCTCGGAAGTGCACTGCCATGCATAGTCTGCCTCTGTTTTCCCTGCTCTGTCCCTCTGAAGACTACCAAAGTCTCAAGGATGCTTCTCTGGATACTGGGAATCACCACCGGCTGAGTAGAGTTACCACCGGCAGTGGTATGTGGTCACCGGCACAAAATGAAGCTATCGGCAGGAGAATAATTGCCGGTCGGCAATGAATGCCTGCAGAACCTGCAACTCACAGTAGCAGAGGACAGAACTTGCATGGCAATACAATTCAAACAATGTATGCACCAATCATGTCCCCTATCATGTTTGTGACTCAAAGGGGCATGTGTCTCGATTCTCGGACCACTAATCACGCATTTCCATGCATGACGGCCCAAAGGATCAAGTGTGCAACTTTCATGTCAAATGAGATGCAAACCAAACAAACAAACCAAGGCCCAATTCCTGTCACCAAGTCAAGGAATAAGGCATGCATGCAAGATGCAATGCAACCTAGGCATGCAAGCTAAGAATGCAACATGGCATGGCAAGACACTTATGTAAGCATACAAGCAAACATGAGGCAATGCAAATTGATGGAAAGGTGGACTTACACATAATTTAGGCAACTCTAATTAGGCCTAAAACAATGGCCAAAGTGCTATAATAAGGGACCAAATACACATGCACACATACACATGATCAAAGGCCAAATACTTAGGCACAAATTGGACAACTCTCAAACACATTTGAAAGGAGGTAATCATGGACATATAGAATGCAACATAAGCATTGAAAATCATGTTAAAACATGGTGCCAAACCAAGCAACAAGTCAAGCCAAACATGCCACAAATGGCCCAAGTGCTTGAAGCAAGTCAAAGGGGCTTGAACCATGACCAAGCCAACCAAGCCTCACAAGGCTAAGAGGACTTAAAATAGGCTCAAGGCAGACCTAGACCATGCAAAAGGGACCCCCTAGACAGCATCTAAGTGGCTCAAAATCAAAGGCATGTATAATGGCCAAAACATGGAACATGCTACACAAGCTTTCAAAGCTTCAAAGAGGTATCCAAAGTAAGCATGCAAGCATGCTATAAGGTCTGAAATTATGCTATAAATGATGCCAAATCATTAGAATAAAGCAAGTAATGCATGCTATATACTCACACACTTGAGGCCAACAAGCCAAAATGCAAAGGGGGTATATAATGCATGCCATGGCCGACCCAAACAACCTAGGACAGACCTTAAACGTGGCAAAATGAGCACAAAACCTTCACAAGACTAAGCCTAAAACATGCTAGAACAAAGGCTAATAACCTAAGGCATATTAAGGCAATAACATGGCATTACATGGTAGGTATGCTAAGCATGCATGGTGTACCAAAACCAACACACAACAAGGTTATATCATGGCATAATAAGCATGGAAAACAACCAAGGCATGACCAATACACACTCTAACATGATGCTCTCTCAAGAGGCCAAAAGGGGTCCTTTTCAAGGACAACAAGGAGAGGGGATGGCCCTCCCATTTTGGAGACTTCAAGGCACCATCTCCACCACTGAAATCCCTCAAGATTTCAGTGGTGAAGAGGCCCAAACACCAAAGTCTCGAAACTCACTCAAAATGGCTCAAAATGGGGCCTTTCAAGGCCTAGGAGGGGTCAAACACCTCCAAACCACAAAACACTCTAAACAAACAATTTAGAGGGCCTAAAAAAAGAACTTTTTTGTATTATACACCAAGCTCAAAAATGATTTTAAGACAGGTAGAAATACAATGCAAGATTGGGGAATAAAGAGGCAAAATTGTTACCCTTGAAGACCCCTTTACAAATGATGCTCCAACAGCTCCTTCTAGGTTGAAAACAGCTCCAAAACTTCAAAACCAACCTCTTAGAACCTCAGTAGCTAAGTGAAGGTGAAACACTATGTGTTTGTGTGCAATAGTAAGACACAAATGCACTTAAACACACACAAGAGGGAGATATAGAGATAGAAAGTGTATGGTTTCTAACCCTCGAACTCGAAACCCTAAAAATGGCTGTCTAAAAATATCTCAAGTCTCTCAAGTGTCTAACCTAAAGCCAAGAGACAAGGCTCTCTCTTTTAGAGCTTCTTTTGTCTTGTAAAGCTTACAAAACAAGCTTCCAAAGAGGGAGATCCCTCCATACACGTGTATGGAGGGGAGCCAAAAGCAAGACAGCTGTGACAAAATATCTGAAAAAGCAGATGCATAGTAGTCGGCCGGCCAAAAATGTCATTTCGGCAAAAAGGAGTACCGACCGGCAACAAAGAGTGCCGACCGACAAAAAAGATTGCCGATGGCAGCAAAAACCAGCTGGTGTCCTCTAGCCACTGTCGGTGGTGTGTGAGGATGCCTTACAAGGCATTCCCTGCCCTTCCAAGGCAAAACACAAGTGTTTGGTGCAAAACCAGACACAAAACGGTCAAGTTTGGAGATCCTGAGGCAAGGCGCGTAGCCGAGACCTCCGGGAACTCCAAACGAACACAAACATGGATAATCACTGAGTGTTCAAACGGTGACGTCCAAGTCTTGAGGACGGTCAAAAATGGGGTGTCTACAGTTGCCCCTCTTTGACAGAACTCAAAAGTCATAACAATGACGGGAGTGAATGTCAAAGCCCAGAGACGACCCATTTTTGGCAAGGCCGGAGACTCTGACAAACATGCAAGACAAACAAGATATGTGCCCGAAGGCAGGGGCAAAATGCAAGACAATGCACAGAGCCGGACATAACTTATGATCATGCAAAGAAAGCTGTAACGAAGCATAACATGTGACAGTTTTAAGCTAGCATACATCAAACTACACTACAATGCAGAAAGAATGTAAGAGAATTATGCAATTCTCGATACGTCTCACTCGGAGGATACAATACCTGTGCGGCTCGTCTGGTTGCACCAACCTCAAATGAACCGTACATACAATATCGTGCCTGAAAAGAAAGCAAACTTAACAGGTACAATATTGTTAGCAACATGCATGACAATGCAGAAATGGATGCGAGATGATATGCAGTATATACAAAACAATGTATAAATAATGCAAATGAAGATGCAATGCAATAGAAACAATACAAACTATATGCAAAGCAATCGAATTACGATCCAATCATGAGTGGTTCGAAACCACACAAATGTCAAATAGATTGATGGAGGTAACAAGTCTGTCTACCATAGAACGGTCAACTGAACTATGAGCATTGTAGACAGACACAAGAACAAGTATTGGGGGGGAATGACATAAGTGGGGAAACGACCCGCTGGAGAAAAGACAATGATCCTAATGCCGGATGCAAAAATTACACTACCATGTAATATATAATGAAAATGCTGGGGAGATGGTAATGGATATGGCACGCGGGCCAAACCAAATCTTGCCTAGGTAAGGCATGTACGCATACAAGCCACATCTAACATAGTACGGTCCACTGAACTATGTTTCGACACGAGAAGTATGGGCACATACCAGACCAAGCTCAACATGGAAAGGCGTAAGCCATAGACGGAGGTGATGCAATGAATGCATGCGAACTATAATGCAGTGGAAGTGGATATTTACAATGGATATGGCACGCGAGCCGAACCAAATCTTGCCTAGGAAAGACATGTACGCATATGAGCCATGTCTAACACAGAAAAGGTGCCGCAACCCTCAAACCAACATACCAGCGTGGAATAGACGCGTACACATGCAGAACTGTGCTTTAACGTGAAAAGTAAGGCACATACCAGACCAAGCTCAACATGGAAAGGCGCAAGCCATAGATGGAAGGTGATGCAATGAATGCATGCAAACTACAATGCAATGGAAGTGGATATTTACGATGGATATGGCCTGCGGGCCAAACCAAATTTTGCCTAGGAAAGGCATGTACGCATACGAGCCATGTCTAACACAGAAAAGGTGCCGCAACCCTCAAACCAACATACCAGCGTGGAATAGGCGCATACACATGCAGAACTGTGCTTTAACGTGAAAAGTAAGGGCACATACCAGACCAAGCTCAACATGGAAAGGCGTAAGCCATAGATGGAAGGTGATGCAATGAATGCATGCAAACTACAATGCAATGGAAGTGGATATTTACGATGGATATGGCCTGCGGGCCAAATCAAATTTTGCCTAGGAAAGGCATGTACGCGTACGAGCCATGTCTAACATAGAACGGTCCACTGAACTATGTTTCGACACGAGAAGTATGGGCACATACTAAACCAAGCTCAATCATGGAAAGGTGCAAGCCATAAAGCTACAATGCGATGAATGCATGTAATCTAAAATGCATGTTTTGTTTTTTTTTTTTTTGAAATGCAGATTATGTATAAAATGTATGTTGCATGAAATGCGCGACAACACGCGGCTTTAAAATACATATATAATGCAACTTATAGAAAGTCGTTCGGGCACGACAAACACCAAAGGACTTGCACCTTCAGAGGATTTAGGGTCTCGTAGACCGTGTAGATTGCACAAGAAATGCATAACAATGCAAGTGAACTACACATACCAATGCACCGGAGGTTTCGCACCTCCCAAAGATTTAAGGTCTCCTAGACCGTGGCGATACCCGCGCGGTTCGTCTGGTCGCTCCAGCCTCAAATGAACCGTACATACAATATCGCGCCTGAAAAGAAAACAAGCTTAACAGGTACAATATTGTTAGCAACATGCATGACAATGCAAATGAGACACGCATGCTAATGAAAATGTCGACACACATGCCAACAAAAATGCGACACGCGTGCCAATGAAAATGAGGTACGCATGCAAGATGATACAAATGAGACACGCATGCAAATAAAACAAATGAGACACGCGTGCCTCACAAGGTGCAAAATGATGCAAGTGTGACATGCATGCCATACGAAATGTAAAATGATACAAATGAGACACACGTGCCTCATAAGATGCAAAATGATGCAAGTGTGACACGCATGCCACACGGAATGTAAAATGAAACAAATGAGACACGCGTGCCTCATTTGATGCAAAATGATGCAAATGTGACACGCATGCCACACGGAATGTAAAATGAAACAAATGAGACACGCGTGCCTCATTTGATGCAAAATGATGCAAGTGTGACACGCATGCCACACGGAATGTAAAATGAAACAAATGAGACACGCGTGCCTCATGAGATGCAAAATGATGCAAGTGTGACACGCATGCCACACAGAATGTAAAATGAAACAAATGAGACACGCGTGCCTCATAAGATGCAAAATGATGCAAGTGTGACACGCATGCCACACGGAATGTAAAATGAAACAAATGAGATGCAAAATGATGCAAGTGTGACACGCATGCCACACGGAATGTAAAATGAAACAAATGAGACACGCGTGCCTCATGAGATGCAAAATGATGCAAGTGTGACACGCATGCCACACGGAATGTAAAATGAAACAAATGAGACACGCGTGCCTCATAAGATGCAAAATGATGCAAGTGTGACACGCATGCCACACGGAATGTAAAATGATACAAATGAGACACGCGTGCCTCATGAGATGCAAAATGATGCAAGTGTGACACGCATGCCACACGGAATGTAAAATGAAACAAATGAGACACGCGTGATGCAAAATGATGCAAGTGTGACACGCATGCCACACGGAATGTAAAATGAAACAAATGAGACACGCGTGCCTCATGAGATGCAAAATGATGCAAGTGTGACACGCATGCCACACGGAATGTAAAATGATACAAATGAGACACGCGTGCCTCATAAGATGCAAAATGATGCAAGTGTGACACGCATGCCACACGGAATGTAAAATGAAACCAATGAGGTGCACAAAACAGTGCGATGCGCTAGACAGCGCGAATTGAATGCAATGCACAAAACAGTGCGGTGCGCAAAACAGCGCAAGCGTAAACTGCACAAAACAGTGCGATTGAGGTGCGCAAAATAGCGCAAATGCAATGCCATGCACAAAACAGTGCGATGAAGGTGCGCAAAACAGCGCGAATGTAAACTGCACAAAACAGTGCGATGCGCTAAACAGCGCGATTGATTTTGAAATGCACAAGACAGTGCGATGCGCTAAACAGCGCGATTGAAATGCAATGCACAAAATAGTGCGATGCGCTAAACAGCGCGATTGAAATGCAATGCACAAAACAGTGCGATGATTTGCGATACACATGGGGCAACTTTTGAGCTTTTGTAAAATCTAAAAGGATATAAAAAGGATACACCTTGCACGAATTCGTGTGCCGCGCATGGAAGACACGATCCGAGGTCACAACGGAGGCCGGTTGAGCGTCGGAGATACATTTTCTTGCACTTTCTTGAGCTATGAAGACCAAAAACTACTCATATGGCCTAAACAAGGCTGTGGGAACACCATTGGCCGGGAGGGGAAGCCACCGGCTGTCCATCGGCTGAAAAATAATCCCATCAGCACAATATTCTGCCGGCCGGCACAAAATGTTGCCGACCGGCAAAAAATTCCTGAGTCGGGGCAGATTCGACATTTCACCACGGGTGTTTTAAAATAGGGTTTCTAAACCCTATTCTTCACTTCCTTCTCCGCCGAAAACTCATATTTTCTCTCTCTAGAGTGTTTTCCCCTCCTTTTTCTTCCGTTTCTTCGTGTTCTACGCCCGTTTCGTCGTCGGATTCGCGATTTTCTTCGCGTTTTGGACATTTTCAACCGAACAAATCTTTGTTTCGGTGCCTCGTTTTCCGTTCCCACCTTTTTGGGGTTTGTTCCCCTCGCTTTCCTCTTGATTTTCGTGCCCTTTTCACATCCCGCCCTTTTCGGCCATTTTCGACCTTCCCAGGAGTTGACTTTTCGGTTGACTTTTCGTATTCTAGCCCGGTTTTCCTCCTTCCGGCTATTTTCTCATCATTCTTGACATGGCGGATGACATTCCACGCGGTGGGACTCCCCCGGATCACGAGATGGATCCCGGGGTCGAGCTCTTACCCTTGAGCAAGCGTCCGTTCGACCCGGCGACCTACCGGCCGGCGATCCATGTTCTGCCCCCTGACGGACTGCCCTAGTTCAGGAGTTTCGAGAGGTACGTGCGACCCGAGCTACTACGGCGTGAGCCTACCTCCCACGTGTCCTTCGACACTTCCGAGGTAACTCTCCTTTCTCTGCTTTACTTTCTGCAATGTAGGATACAAAACTGTCAACTGCCATAACCGATTACAGTCGATACTCTGTATATTGTAGTTGATTGCAAATGCACTTGCAACTGATTATCTGTTTAAGACTCACACGTGCACACACACTGCACTAGCCTTGAACCACTCAACACACTGCACACACCGTATTCCACTGCAAACACCGGCACCCGATATCTGCTTGAGTTTGAACGTATGCACACATGCTATACTGTACTGAACCATCCGAACACGCTGACGCATCACACGTTGTAGTTCATTGTAAGCACACCGGCACCTGGTATTTGTTTGAATTTGTTAAACTTGCACGCATGCTATACTGTACTGAACCACCTAAACACGCTGACGCATCACACGTTGTAGTTCACTGTAAGCACACCGACACCCGGTATTTGAATCTGTCAAACTTGCACACATGCTATATCTGTTCTGAACCACCCAAACACGCTGACGCATCACACATTGTAGTTCACTGTAAGCACACCGACACCCGGTATTTATTTAAATCTGTCAAACTTGCACGCATGCTACATCTATATGCTCCTTAGAACTGCATCTTGAATATTGCCTTGCAATTGTTGTTTTCTGTTTACAGGGAGATTCCCATACCATTCGTGGGTATGGGAACACCGGCGCCCGGGACTGGTACACCGAGCTTCTTGATGCGGTCCGTCGCATCGTGGACCAGGCGGGTTTCGGCGCATTCTGCAGAGGACTCTCCAGGCCCACTACGTGCAGACCTCTACTCACCGCTTTGGTAGAGAGGTGGTGGGACACCACCGATTCATTCCACTTCTCCGCGGCAGGGGACATGACGATGACCCCTTACGATTTCTCGATGCTCACAGGCATCGGGGTAGGGGGCGATCCGATCCCCTTTGATACCGACATGGATGAGTGGACTGCCGCTCAGATCCATCTACTTGGTGAGGTGCCACCCCTCGCCCACCCAGGCTACGTCCGATACTCCTGGTTTGAGGTGCAGTTCCGGGTCCAGCCCACCCTTGTTGACGCAGCCCCGATGACCCCGGAGGCCGTGGAGAGGTACGCTCGGGGCTTCCTCATGTTTTTGTTCGGGACGACTATTTTCGCCGACCGGGCGAACACCGTGCCACTCTGCCTGCTCAGCGTACTGGTGGACGTCAGGCGGATCTTGCATTACGACTGGGGTGGCGCTGCTCTGGCCACTCTCTATGGGTACATGAGCTCGGCTTCCCGCGGCAGCGGACAGTTGCTCGGAGGCTACTGGCGGGCTTGGGAGGTACATTTCTTCTCCGCTTTTCATTTATGCTTTTCTACATTTTCTGTACTCTGTACACTGCACACACTGTAGTCTGCTTTATACCTGCTGTATACTGTACACACGGCACACACATACACTCTGCTTTACACTGACTGTACACTGCTCACACTGTACACTCTGCACAATACACTGCACAACACATGGCTCCGCCATTTCTGCTTTATTCTGTATTCTGCTTTATCTGATAGTCATATTGATGTTTTCTCTGCAGTTGTGGGTTTACGCCTACTTTCCTAGGCTCGCACCCGTACCGGTCACGGAGACCCCTCTGGTCGTCCCTTTTTCGTGCTGCTTTGACGGGAGATGCACCCGGAGGCCGCGAGAGACTTTCAGCTTCTTCCGCCGCTTCTTTGACACCATCACCCCTGCAGAGGTATGTTTTATTTGCAGTTCATTTAAGCTTCGCCCTTCCACTGCATATTTCAATAACAGTAGATAACAAACTGTGTTGCATTTTCAGATCACCTGGCAGCCTTGGGCTCTTTTGCCAGCCGTGACGCGGGATCGGTTTGCCGGTGCCGATGAGACCTCGCGTTTCCGGATCTTGTTGGAGGGCCCGGTCTGTCGGGCTTGGTACCTAGGTGAGCGTTTCTTACGCTAGACCCTAGGATTACCGGAGCAGATAGTCCCGGTTCACCCTCCCGAGGATATGAGGGAGACCGAGAGGCTCACCACTGAGCAGATGGACGATTACACCATTGGTTGGGAGGCGACCCGCTTCAGAGGCATCGACGACTACCGAGAGTATGTGCAGACGTACCTTATGCGGCCTCTGAGCGGCGGCCGTCGGGTTGAGGGAGCTAGGCCCGTGGCGCCAGCGGCTAGGGCGGGAGCAAGAGCTGGAGCGGGAGCTTCGAGGAGGGCCCGAGTCCGTGGCAGGGGCGGAGTTCAGGAGGGACGGGGGACCGGTTGGCCTGTTCTGCCTACTTCACTGACTTTTCGAGGGCAGGGTGGGGCGACCTATCAGATCCCCTTCGCCCCTCTGCCAGTTGATCACGAGTTTGTCGGTGTCCCCGACTTACCTCCAGTATGTATTACTGCATTTCTGTACAGTCATTTCATTTCAGTTTATTTGATATTCCACAGAATATTGATGCATCTGATACTTTTGCAGGCTTCTTCTGCGTACACCCGGCAGTCATTGGAGATGAATGCCTCCATGATGGGGATGTTGCAGCGGACCTTTGATCTGTTGGCCCTCTACAGCATTCCGGTATGTTCTTCTGATCACGGCCTCAAATCACTCACAAGCTGATTCACGTAATCTGATGCATGACACAACACCTGATATACTGATCTCACAGCATCTGATACACTGCATGCACTGCATTCTGCACTGTACTCTGCACTGATAAACTGCTCACGGCATTCACACACTGTACTCATACACTGCATTCTGCACTGATAAATTGTCCATGGCATACACTGTATTTTGCACTGATAAACTGCTCACGACATTCTTGCACTGTACTCATACACTGCATTCTGCACTAATAAACTGCCCACGGCATTCTTGCACTGTACACTTCATTCTGCACTATACTCTGTCCATGGTATACTGATGCATTTGCCTTTTGTGTACTTTTTCAGCCTCCCTTCCAGATTCCCGGGGTAGGAGGTGCTTCAGCTGGACCTTCCGTCCCCGCCCGAGGGAGAGATGAGGAGGGCAGAGTATTCCTCCACTCTAAGGCGGGGCGCACTCATGCTGGGAGTAGTTCGCGGGCTCCCGTTCCTGACGACGACGATGATGAGAATGACGAGTCAGAGGCGGAGGCAGAGTCGGAGGCGGAGTCATCGGAGGAGGAGACCGGAGGCGGCACTAGCTCGGGCTCTGACGACGATGCTGATGATGCTCCTGGACCTTCGTCCAGGAAGAGGACTAGGACAGACTGATAGCCCTCGGAGTCACTGGATACGGATACAGATTTTGTTGTTTTTCTTCTTTTTTGTACTTTTCCCTTTTGTTGGTAGTTAGATTACCTTGTACTGCCGCAGGCAGATCTTTGTTTTCCTCAAAACTTGTGTACTTGAAAAGATTGTGAAATGAACAAATTTTTTGCTTAAAAAGTGTTACATTTACATATCTTATGTATTGCGTCGCATCACATCGTGTTACACTTTAATGTAAACGGAATTGATTTGTGGTCTGAATGTTTGAGCACTTACACTGTGGTAATCAGATAACTAAACAGCCAACAGCAAAATAACCGAAGCAACCCACTGCCTGATTCTGGACACATAGCCCTTTACTCTGTTGGGGATTAATCTGCATACAGCCCATAACACAGCATTCGGTTCATTCTGCACACAGCAAATCCTGAGTGAACGGCCCAATCTGACAAGACGGAGCCCAAAGATGGAACCGGTTGGAGTTGAAGCACGCTCAAATATAGAGAATCGCACAACATTCTGAGTATAAACGATTTTGAAATTAAATAAGGGTTTTTCAAATCGGGGTATCGAGCCTACAACTGAACACAACGGGGAGGACTCAAATACAGGTACACGACCTAAACATAACGAGACACGCTTGGAAAAGACCTAAAATAAAGGATGAAACCGACAAATCAAAAGACACGACACATAGATGCGTCAACGAAGACGGGGGACCTCGGATCACGAGGAGCCAGTTTCTCTGGGTATCGTTTCCCACCCTTTTCTCATTTGTGATTCTCACTCTCAAGCTCGGATTTTCTCTCAAAACCCTATTCTCACTTTTTCCTCTTAACTCACACCTCTCTATTCTTCATTCTCTCATTTTTATCCTTCCCCGGGGTGTTTAATGAATGAATAGGAAATTGCGGGTTCATGCCCAATGCCGTTAGCTCACGGCTATTTCTTCTGGCGGGCAGAGTGCTCTTCTGGCAAGTACGTTGACGACAGGGGGGAGGAACAGAGCGTCTGGCATCAACTGTGCCCTCAGTTCATCACTTTAACCATTCTTGTTTTTACTTTCTACTAAAACAGTTTTGATCAAAATGAGAGTCAGATTAACATACTTGTTCGATTTTTGATTTGAAAATCATGCAAGTCAGGCTGTAAGCACTGAAAATTTTCTCTTTTTGGGTCCAAGACAATGGTCCAGTTTTGGAAAATGAAATAGTTTTCGAGAAAATAGTCAACCTTAGTAAAAATTTTCAAAAACTATTTTGCAAACAGTCAATGCTCAACGAGCATGGAACTTACTCTTTGAGATGCGCAACCTCGGATCGGAGGCAATGGAAAATTGCCCCTGGCTTAAAGGGGGTGGATGGCAACGGAAAGTTGCCCCTGGTTTGAATGGTGACTCGCTACGGCTCGTGGCAACGGAAAGTTGCCCCTTGTTTGGATGATGCCGCAGCAGTCCGCAAACAGTCTTCATTGGCGGTGGTCGAGCTCTTGGACACAGAGATGACGAAGACGGTCACAACAAATATATGGACACAGTCACCTTGGAAGGTGTTGACGACTGGACTTTGGGATGAAATCGGAACCATTGCATGGACTGAGACGCTATGAAAGCGTCGGGGGCTGGACTTCATGATGAAGTTGCCTACGTATCCTAAACATGGGAATCAAGCCTTACGTAGTTCCGGTTAAGGTACACTCGGGTATTTTAACCTTCACTTTTCAGGCTCTAACTTTCGCCAAGGCGCCCGATGCGGGTTTTCGACCTTGCGAGCTTCTTTTTATTTTCTTCTTTTTTTTTTTTGCATTTTCTTTTGTTCTTTTCTTTTCTTTTCTGCCTTTTTTGTGTTTTTGTATTTTTCTTTTTTTTTTCTTTTTCTTTTCTGTATTCTTCTCTTGCTCTAACTTTTTCCTGGGTCGCCCTTCCGGGTTTTCGGCCCAGCGAGCCTCTCAAAGGGTAAAAGTGCAACAAGTCCATGCCAAATGGTTTTTGAAGTTGAAGCCTCTCTGTGTCTAGGAGAACGGCTGTTGTAATGATTTGTAGGAGACTCCGTCATGGCTGCTCCATGAGCTCTTTCAGGTGAGATCTACTCTTTTGATTCGACTTTGGTGCCTCTTGTTCGAGGGCTGCTTCAAAACTGGCCACACGGGCCTCCTCTGACAGTTGACTGTTTGAATGTTCCGAACGGGTTCAAGGTTTGAAAGCGAACGGGTTGAAACTTGAGTCTGAGAGCGATCCTAGGCTGCACAATCTCAAGAGCGATTCCACACAAGTCTTCACAGGGCCGTGTAAAACATTTGTTTTTGAAAGTCTTTAAGAAAGCGATGAATCGCTCGCGCCGAAGATAGTGTGGAACCAATCTGGATCAGGCCAGGATCCTTCTCAGTACTCACGCTGACAAGCATGATTTCATTCATTAAAAGGCCTAGCATGCCTCTCCTTTCTCTCAAAATGATCAAAATTTTGCAAAACCCGAGGAATTCCTTCCTCTTCGTTTTTTATCACCGCAGTGCTCGGAAGAGGTTTTTTGAAAAACTTGGGTTAATGCAATGAGCTTGACGAGCGGGGGAGCAGGCGAGATGTACTGTCAGCCTGATCAAATTCTCTGGCACTTAAACCGAAAGCAAGCATGAAAGTGAGATAGCAACAGCTGTTTCATTCAGATTTGTTGGTGTAACTGGCCCCTCGGCAGAAACAGACTCAACAAAAAAACAAAAATAGGTAATTACAAGACAAAACGGTGTTCGAGGCAACAACCCCATAATCACCTGGTATTCTATACAAAGGGGACTGACTCGCTACAACAAGACAGACCCTTAAGCAAAAAGACTGACTCAAGACAAAGAGACAGACTCAAAACAAAAGACTGACTCGATACCCAAGCCAGGATTTACAAAGCTAGCGTGCGTTCACAGCCACTCAAAAATGCGTGCCAAACGTCACATTCAAAATACATCCAGATGCCACCCGCAGGTGGTTCACCTTCTGATTACATACTTGCAGTATCTGTGTCCTCAAAATCCAATAACTGAGTAGTAACGGACTTGGCTGAGGTGGGCGGGAGGATAACCTCGTTGTCAATCAAATCTTGCACCTCATGGCGGAGGCGGAGGCAATTGTCGGTTGCATGGCCGGTCTGCTGGTGGTACGTGCAGTACTGAGCAGCATCATGCGTAGCGGGGAGATTCTTTGGGAGAGGCTGAGGCTCCAAGGGTTTAAGGTGCCCCCTCTCGGCAAGGATCTGAAGTGCCTTGGACAAAGGCATGTAGAGAGCATGAAAGGTCCTGCGCCCCCGGGGCAGGTACTTTGGGGTCTGAGTGCTTTTACTAGCTGCACAGGCGAAAGGGTCGGCAGGCGCCACTTTAGCTTTCTGATCTTTCCCGAGTGCAGGGGCGGGAACAGGAGAGACTGTTTTGGCATGACGGGGCCTATCCCGATTTTCTGACTAGCTTGAACTACCCTCAGGTGGAGTGGGGAAAGCATCCTCCACATTTTTTGCCACAACTGCGGATATC
Organism: Camellia sinensis; assembly: GCF_055761805.1. NCBI lineage: Eukaryota > Viridiplantae > Streptophyta > Magnoliopsida > Ericales > Theaceae > Camellia > Camellia sinensis. Next base: position 168,654,358 of record NC_138970.1, read on the forward strand.
TGTTGCTTGTTCATCCCCCCGGCTTTCAAAGCCTCAACTGCCCACAGCAATTGTTCAATGGGATCGGCATCTGCCTTCATTTTGTCTTTTCCTCTGGCCTCGGCCTGATCGAGGGTTTGGGTTGATGTTGATATGTCATTGCCATAGTTGGAGGCCATCTCCGGTTGACTAAGTTCGATCACAATTTGCCCCAACAGCGGGGGCTCCTGGGGTACAAAACTCCCGGCATATGGTGCGGCTGGAGGTGAAGCTGACATTCCGTGGGCGAGATCCGCCACAGACCTTTGGAGATCACCTATCATCCCCATTAGCTCAAATGTAGTAGGCTCGCGAGCCTGGTATAGCTGGGGGGCCCAAACCGGGTGCGCAACAGGCGACCTGGGTGGATGTGACACATCAGTGTTGGCCTCACTTTGCAGAGTGATCCCCTGCTCCAATGCAGCCGTCATAATCACGATCTCTTCCGAATTCTGCGTCATCATAAGCCCTGCTTCGGCGAGAGGGAACACTAGCTATTCTGTATTAATTCTCTGGACACTCTGAACTGAAAGGAGAAACAAACAGCATTTCAGCTCAGACAGCTCGAACACGGGTGTAGCTGAACAACTGTACTCTACTGCTGATCAGTGTTCCCAGAAATCATTGTCCCAAAAACTGAACCCGATACCCGTAGATAACTGATTCTCACAAACACTGATACTGATGCCCTCAGGCCTAATACTCAATCTTGCAAACTGATATGTACGTTCCTGTAGAGATACATTCTAAAAGCACATAGCAAGTAAAGAGAGCCAAAACACCCCTATGTTGGGGTAGGGTTTCCCTGTCCTATTTTGTTAGGAGCTAGGGTTTCACTATGCACGCAGCAGTTTCAAACAACCTATAATCGGGTAGGCAACCCGTCCTAACTTGGAATGGTCACTTTGGATCCGAACATGCACCAGGTCGAATGGTCAAAAAGGGTGCCCCGGAAAAAAAACGGGGTTTGTGTTCCCATACTGTCAGAGCCCATAACCGGTCAGCCTTATGGTCATGCCTTGACAAGACACGCCTCCGGCAAACCGTTCAGGAATGGCAGATGGCAAACACTGTGTTCCTAGGCGCACCAATGCACATGCAATGCAAAGAAACACATAAGTGTAATCAAAACAGGATATCACGAGTTCGAGTCAAGCTCTCTAAATCCCTAGCAGAGTCGCAAGAAACTGTAGCACGCCCGCGAGGGGCCTTCGCTACAGTTCGGACTCGATTTGTGTCACGGTTCTAAATCTGAACCAAAGAGTCCAAATCCGGCAAATTGTTTTGAGAAACAGATTTTTTTGAAAAGAAGTGCCAAACATGGACTGCTTTGCCAGATACAAAGTCGCCACCTAAATATTTTTTATGGGGGAATTTAGGAAACCCTGACTCGGTGCCGAAGGCCACATGTCCGTCATCACCGGAGTTGTCTCGGCCCGGGAGCTAGGGTACGATTGGGGAAGGTCAGCTATGAGCACCCCCTCTCGCCCGATCCGAAGATCGGCCTCTACTAACCGTGATATCCGTTTTTGAAAACTTTATATGTTCTTATTCCATTTATTAGCCTAGAATTACTATGTTATGCGCACAGCAAACAAGTATAGACTAGATTGCCTAATTTGGAAACAAGCATTGCATATCCGTTTGTTTTGAAAAGTGCTTTGGAATTTGCTACTCGCAAGTAGGCTAAAACACGGATTTCAACGAGCTTTTCCAACTCAAACAATCCAACCTTCACCCACAGGCATTCAAACAGTAATATCACGTAAGCATTTAGCCACATGGCAAACATACTGTCATGGCAACATTCACACGCATGCGATATGCTAAAACATAAATACTTACATCGTACTCCGTGCCAAAACAGGGACATGTTAGCAATCAATGCATGATCCAAGTCCATGTTAAGTGCCTAATGCATCGCATACAAAATGTCACTAGAGTAGGCTCGGCTAGTCTATGAATGGCATGTGAAAATGCACAACTGACATGTATTCAATTCGGAATTTGAAATACAGATGTAATTAGAATGATGCACCGAGCCCGGTGCATGCAAAGCAAATGTATGAATGCACGCATGCATTACATGAGGTATGCTAATTTAAACGTGCCCTAATACTAACCATCAAAGCAGGTAAATAAAAGGGAAGAAAGAAGTGGGGATTGGAAGACATACACACCACTCACCCACACTTATTACAGATTTGCCCTCGCCCGGAGGGACCAAATAAATAATACAAATTAATTAACTACGCAAGCTAATTAAATATTACAAATTACCTAATTAGCTAACAAACTAATTAAGCTAGGAAAAGCAGTAAATCGCCTCGGGAGGAGGGCCAGATGCAGCGCGTGCTCGGGTCTTGCTCGGAAGTGCACTGCCATGCATAGTCTGCCTCTGTTTTCCCTGCTCTGTCCCTCTGAAGACTACCAAAGTCTCAAGGATGCTTCTCTGGATACTGGGAATCACCACTGGCTGAGTAGAGTTACCACCGGCAGTGGTATGTGGTCACCGGCACAAAATGAAGCTATCGGCAGGAGAATAATTGCCGGTCGGCAATGTATACCGCCGGTCGGCAATGAATGCCTGCAGAACCTGCAACTCACAGCAGCAGAGGACAGAACTTGCATGGCAATACAATTCAAACAATGTATGCACCAATCATGTCCCCTATCATATTTGTGACTCAAAGGGGTTTGTGTCTCGATTCTCGGACCACCAATCACGCATTTCCATGCATGACGGCCCAAAGGATCAAGTGTGCAACTTTCATGTCAAATGAGATGCAAACCAAACAAACAAACCAAGGCCCAATTCCTATCACCAAGTCAAGGAATAAGGCATGCATGCAAGATGCAATGCAACCTAGGCATGCAAGCTAAGAATGCAACATGGCATGGCAAGACACTTATGTAAGCATACAAGCAAACAAGAGGCAATGCAAATTGATGGAAAGGTGGACTTACACATAATTTAGGCAACTCTAATTAGGCCTAAAACAATGGCCAAAGTGCTATAATAAGGGACCAAATACACATGCACACATACACATGATCAAAGGCCAAATACTTAGGCACAAATTGGACAACTCTCAAACACATTTGAAAGGAGGTAATCATGGACATATAGCATGCAACATAAGCATTGAAAATCATGTTAAAACATGGTGCCAAACCAAGCAACAAGTCAAGCCAAACATGCCACAAATGGCCCAAGTGCTTGAAGCAAGTCAAAGGGGCTTGAACCATGACCAAGCCAACCAAGCCTCACAAGGCTAAGAGGACTTAAAATAGGCTCAAGGCAGACCTAGACCATGAAAAAGGGACCCCCTAGATGGCATCTAAGTGGCTCAAAATCAAAGGCATGTATAATGGCCAAAACATGGAACATGCTACACAAGCTTTCAAAGCTTCAAAGAGGTATCCAAAGTAAGCATGCAAGCATGCTATAAGGTCTGAAATTATGCTATAAATGATGCCAAATCATTAGAATAAAGCAAGTAATGCATGCTATATACTCACACACTTGAGGCCAACAAGCCAAAATGCAAAGGGGGTATATAATGCATGCCATGGCCGACCCAAACAACCTAGGACAGACCTTAAACGTGGCAAAATGAGCACAAAACCTTCACAAGACTAAGCCTAAAACATGCTAGAACAAAGGCTAACAACCTAAGGCATATTAAGGCAATAACATGGCATTACATGGTAGGTATGCTAAGCATGCATGGGGTACCAAAACCAACACACAACAAGGTTATATCATGGCATAATAAGCATGGAAAACAACCAAGGCATGACCAATACACACTCTAACATGATGCTCTCTCAAGAGGCCAAAAGGGGTCCTTTTCAAGGACAACAAGGAGAGGGGATGGCCCTCCCCTTCTGGAGACTTCAAGGCACCATCTCCACCACTGAAATCCCTCAAGATTTCAGTGGTGAAGAGGCCCAAACACCAAAGTCTTGAAACTCACTCAAAATGGCTCAAAATGGGGCCTTTCAAGGCCTAGGAGGGGTCAAACACCTCCAAACCACAAAACACTCTAAACAAACAATTTAGAGGGCCTAAAAACAGAACTTTTTTGTATTATACACTAAGCTCAAAAATGATTTTAAGATAGGTAGAAATACAATGCAAGATTGGGGAATAAAGAGGCAAAATTGTTACCCTTGAAGACCCCTTTACAAATGATGCTCCAACAGCTCCTTCTAGGTAGAAAACAGCTCCAAAACTTCAAAACCAACCTCTTAGAACCTCAGTAGCTAAGTGAAGGTGAAACACTATGTGTTTGTGTGCAATAGTAAGACACAAATGCACTTAAACACACACAAGAGGGAGATATAGAGATAGAAAGTGTATGGTTTCTAACCCTCGAACTCAAAACCCTAAAAATGGCTGTCTAAAAATATCTCAAGTCTCTCAAGTGTCTAACCTAAAGCCAAGAGACAAGGCTCTCTCTTTTAGAGCTTCTTTTGTCTTGTAAAGCTTACAAGACAAGCTTCCAAAGAGGGAGATCCCTTCATACACGTGTATGGAGGGGAGCCAAAAGCAAGACAGCTGTGAGAAAATATCTAAAAAAGCAGATGCACAGTAGTCGGCCGTCCAAAAATGTCATTTTGGCAAAAAGGAGTGCCGACCGGCAACAAAGAGTGCCGACCGGCAAAAAAGATTGCCGATGGCAGCAAAAACCAGCTGGTGGCCTCTAGCCACTGCCGGTGGTGTGTGAGGATGCGTTACAAGGCATTCCCTGCCTTTCCAAGGCAAAAGACAAGTGTTTGGTGCAAAACCAGACACAAAACGGTCAAGTTCGAAGATCCTGAGGCAAGGCGCGTAGCCGAGACCTCCGGGAACTCCAAACGAACATAAACATGGATAATCATCGAATGTTCAAACGGTGACGTCCAAGTCTTGAGGACGGTCAAAAATAGGGTGTCTACATATGTTCTTATGTTTATCTAGCATGTGATATTGTAATTGGTGAAATGACATTGTATGTCGATTTGCTGCCCCTGAGCATTAATCATTTTGATTGTATTCTGGGTATGGATTGGTTGACTAAATACTGTGCCACCATTGACTGTGCAAGTAAATTCGTTGTGTTTAGATCACCTGGTATGCCTGAATTTGTTTTTACTGGAAATGGGGTAGTTCCTCCACTATACTTGATTTCATTTATGAAAGCCAGAAAATTATTAAGAAAGGGTTGTCGGGGCTACTTGTGTTGTGTGTTGGCAGAGTCTTTGGATGGTACTAAAGTGGAAACAATACCCATAGTCCGTGAATTTCCTGATGTATTTCCTACTAACCTACTCGGGGACTTAATTGATAGGGAAATTGAGTTTACTATTGATGTAATACCTAGAACACAACCTATCTCCAAGACTCCTTATAGAATGTCCACTTCTGAACTGAAAGAATTAAAAACTCAACTCCAAGAACTGCTAGACAAGAAGTTTATTCATCCGAGCACTTCACCTTGGGGTGCTCCAGTGTTATTTGTCAAAAAGAAAGACGGGTCCTTAAGGTTATGTATTGATTACCGTGAGTTGAATAAAGTAACTGTCAAGGACAAGTACCCATTACCCCAAATAAATGACCTGTTTGATCAACTTCAAGAAGCCCAAGTGTTTTCTAAAATTGACCTTAGATCCGGGTATCACTAGTTAAAGGTCAAGGCAGAAGATGTAGAGAAAATTGCATTCAGAACTAGATATGGGCATTATGAATTCCTAGTCATGCCATTTGGGGTAACTAATGCACCTGCGGTATTCATGAGCTTAATAAACAGAGTGTTCAAACAATTTCTTGATGAGTTTATTGTTGTATTTATCGATGATATATTGATCTATTCTAAAAGCAGGGAAGAATATGAGAATCATCTAGGAATTGGTTTACAGACCCTAAGAGTAAAGAAATTATATGTGTAAACGCGCCCCGAGGGTTTATGTAGTGCCACAGTTCGGACTCAAATGCCACGGTTCTGAATCTAATCTCGCAAAGTGCAATGCGAGACTGATAAATCACCAAAGAGTCCAAATCTGGCAAATCATTTTGGAAAACTGATTTTTAAGAAAGAAGTACCAAACATGGACTGCTTTGCCAGATACAGAGTCGCCACCTAAATGTTTTATTTTGAGAAATTTATGAAACCCTGACTCGTTGCCTAAGGCCACGTGTCCGTCATCACCAAAGTTGCCTCGACTCGGGAACTTGGGTACGATTGGGGAAGGTCATCTATGAGCACCCCCACTTGCCCGATCAAAGATCGGCTTGTGCTAAACATGATATTTTGTATTGAAAACATATGTGTTCTTATTCCGATTAATTAGCTAGAATTACTATGTGATGCGCACAACACACAAGTATAGACTAGATCGCCTAAGTTGGAACAAAACATCTCATGCCTGTTTGAAAATGGTTTAAAGGTGCTACTCGTAAATAGGCTAAGACGTGGATTTGCCACCCTCAAGTGGGCTTAAGAAAACATGATTTTGCCACTCCGCAAAGTGGGTTTAAAACACACATTTTGATGAATTGTTCCAATTCAAGTAATCTAACCTTCACCCACAGCCATTCAGGCAGTTATATCACATAAGCAGTTAGCCTCATGGCAAGCATGGTAGCATGGTAGCACTCACACTCATGCAAGATGCTAAAGCACAAGTACTTACCTAGTACTCCGAGCCAAAACAAGAAACTAGTTAGAAATCATGCATGATCCTAGTTCATGTTTAGATGGCTAATGCAACACATGCAAAATGCAACTAAAAATAGGCTCGGCTATTCTAGAATGTCATGTGAAATGCGACAACTCGATACACGTATTCAAGTTAGAATTGAAATACAATACAGTTAGTATGATGCGCCGAGCCCGGTGCGTGCAATACGAATGAATGTATGCAAACATGCTAACATAAGTATGCTAATCGAAACATGACCTAAAACTAACCATCAAAAGCAAGTAAGTAAAAAGGAGAAAGACGTGGGGTTGGGAGACATTCACACACGCACGCACACTTATTAAAAATTCGCCCTCTCGACGGAGGGTCTGAATAAATAATACAAACCCAAATGATTAATCAACTATCCTAGGTAATTAATTATTACAAACCCTTAATTAATTAAAAAATTAATTACAAAAAGGAGGCTGCCGCAGCTCCACCTCGGAGTGATCGAATGATGCATGCTCGATCGCCTCGCTCGGAAACCCGTTGCCATGCCACATGTTGCCTCTGTTTGCACTGTTTTGCATCTCTGAAAATTGTGAAATTCCTTAAGATGCTTCTGAAATACTCCCTAAGCACTGTGGGAGGTCACCGGCCTAGAGATGAAGTCACCGGCCATGGAAAAATGATCATCGACCAAAAGTGGAGCTCTCAGCCAGGTTAAGTTAGCCGACCGGCACTGAAGATGGCTGACCGGCCATCCCTTCCTGCAGAATGCTGTTTTTGCTACAGCAGGGGACAGACAGTGCATGGCAGGGCATTTACAAGACAATGTGGCACTACCACCCTCCCTATCATACTATGAACTCAAGGGAGTATGGCTCTCGACCCTCTGACCACCAATCATGCATTTCAATGCATGATGGCCAAAGGTGCTAAGTGTGCAAATCAATGTGGAGTGAATGCAACAAAACACATGTATGCCTAGAACTCTATCATGTTTGATCAAGAGCGTCGACGACCGAGGATTGAGGTACGTTTCGTCACTTCAAGTACGAACGTCCCTCATTCCTCATGCTTGGTTTGACACCCTAAACCAAACACAATGCAATGTTATGCAACCTAAGCATGCCAAATGCGATAGGACTCAAGTGTGCACACAAGACTAAGGTAGCAAGCATGCCAAATGCAATACAACCTAAGCATGCAAGTTAAGCTAATGTAACATGAGCGCGCCAAGTATGCAACAATGTTATGTAATGTAACTAGCTAAATATCATGCGATATACCAAACATGCAAACATGATACAATACAAGCATGCAAATATCATGAAAGCAAACATGCTCAATGGACTTAAACTGAAATGGGCAGACCTCAGCCATGCCAAAACAGTGGCCAAAGTCATGAATTGGGAGCATGGGAATGCAAAACGAACATGCACATGCAAATGGTCCAACACTTAGGCAACAATGCACAATCTTCAAGCATGGCAATGCATTAAGCTCTGAAATCATGTGAGGAGTGATGCCAAACCAAACAAACAAAACAAATGTAGCATGCAAGGAGGCCTAAAGCTTAAGGCTAGTGAAGGGACTTGAACCAAAGCTACAAAAAACAAAGGGCATATGGCAAGCATGACCCAAAACAGTCCTAAAGCATGGCAAAGTAAGCCTAAAACATGCAATGACCAAAGCCAAAACAAGCTAAGACAAAGGGGCAAGAACATGAGGCATGTAAGGCTACCAAAGAGGTATTACACTACGCCTAAGACAACCAAGCATCACATGTTTTAAGCCAATAAAACCAGAGTTATGCATGTCAAAATGAGCCCAAAAACTTGCTTAGATGGCATCCCAAAGGCCTAAACATGATGGCATACACAATGACACATTCATGAGGCACAACATACTGACTCTTTAAAACATTAAAGAAGTCACAAGTGCAAGCATAGGAGCATACCATATGGACTGAAATAACATGACAAGTGATGCCAAATCACTGAATGGTTGAAATAAAGCATGCTAATGACTTGAACACTCAAAGCTAACAACCTAGATTGCATGGTGGCTATACAAAGCATGGCATATGTGACCCCAGCAACCAAAATCAGACCTCAAGCATAGTAAAACAAAGCTAAAAGCTTCTCAAAGTTAAGCCAAAATATGTAAGCATGGTGGTCTAAACACAAGGTGCATGCTAAGGCAAATGAGGGGATTGCAAAGCAAGTATATGAAGCATGTAAGTGCCGACTAAACCCACCCAAAATAGAGTCATGGCATGCTAAAACAACACCAAAAACCCACTGAAATGAGGTCAACATAGGCTAAGCAAACATGCTATTATGGTGAGCCAACAATGTAAGCAAATGAGACACAAAGGGAGGGGGGTTCCCTCCCCTATTCAAGACTTCAAAACCACTTCTACACCACTGAAAATCCTCTGGATTTCAGTGGTGAGAAGGTCAAGACCAAAAGGGTTCAAAGCTCAAAAAGAAGGTCACAAAATAAGGCCAAACAAGGCCTAAGAGGGGGTAGACAACCCCCAACCCAAAAGTAACCTTAAACAAACATCTCAAGCATGAAAATACAGAACTTTTTTCAGTTAGACACTAAGCTTAAAACAGTATGCAAGTATTGCTAAAAGCTTAAGCAAAAATGGGGAAGAAAAGAGTAGTTTCTCACCCTTGAAGAACACTTCAAGAACACCAACTCCAGTACCTCCTTCTGATCAAAACCAACTCAAAAACTCTGAAAACAACTCCTTAGCACCTCAGTAACTAAAGGAAAGTGTAACACTAGGTGCCTTAGTGCAAAAATATGAACAAAAACACCCTTTAGAACACTATTACACACAAATATAGAGAGATAAGGAGATATAGAGAGAAAGTGATATATCTCTAATATCTCAGATTGTTCAACCTCTGGAAAGGGATGGGAGGCCCTCCTCTTATAGGAAATCCAATTCCAAGCTTCCAAGGGAAGCTAAGTGTAAGGATGAAATCCCTCCATACACGTGTATGGAGGGCAGAGTTTGTGCTCACCAGCTGGCATAACTGGCATGCTCAATGCCTAAAAAGGCAAAGAAAATGCCTCGGCCAGGAAAAGTGGCCGATCGACCAAGAAATGGCCGGCCGACCAAATACAGTGCCGATCGACCAATACATTTGGCCAGTGGCAAGAAAACAAGGCCGGTGGCCTCAGACTATGGCCGGTGGGTTGAGGGGATGGCTAACAGGCCACTTCCTACCCTCAGAAGCCAAAAACACAAGTGTTTGGTCCACAACCAAGCACAAAACAAACAAGTTGAGAGATCTTGAGGCAAGGAGCGCAACCGAGACTTCCGAGAACTCAAAACGAGCACAAACATGGATGATCATCGAGTGTTCAAACGATGACGTCCAAGTCTTGAGGATGGTCAAAAATGGGGTGTCTATAATATGCAAAAATCTCCAAATGTGAATTTTGGCATGACAATGTGGCATTCTTGGGACATGTAATCAACAAGGACGGTGTCTCCGTTGATCCACAGAAAATTAAAAATTTTGTGGACTAGCCCTGACCGACAAATGTAACAGAAGTTCAAAGTTTTCTAGGACTTGCAAGCTACTATCGTAGATTTGTGAAAGATTTTTCCAAACTTGCCTTGCCACTCACTTAATTGATGCAGAAAGCTACACCATTTGATTGGATTGATCAAAGAGAAACTACTTTTCAAGAGTTAAAGACCAGGTTAGTAACTGCACCAATTTTGACTTTACCTAATGGTACTAATGGGTTCCAGATTTATAGTGATGCTTCCTACTAAGGTTTTGGATGTGTGTTGATGCAAAGGTAATTGCTTATTCTTGCTAGCAACTCCGTCCTCATGAAAAGAACAACCGACTCATGATCTTGAATTGGCAGCTATGGTGTTCGTTTCGAAAATTTGGCGCCATTATCTGTACGGAGTAACTTGTGAACTGTATACTGACCATAAAAGCTTAAAATATTTCTTTACTAAAAAAGAACTGAACATGAGACAGAGGAGATGGTTGGAATTGATTAAAGACTATGACTTACAAATTTCGTACCATCCAGGGAAAACAAACACTGTTGCGGATGCATTAAGCTAGAAGTCTGTTGGGAATTTGTCATGTTTGCTCAACGGTCGGAGAGGGTTATTGTGTGACTTGGAGAAGAATGAAATTGAAGTGGTTTTGCATGAACATGGTGGAATTCTAGCTGCTATTTCTGCTCAACCTGCAATTATTGAAGAAATAAAAGACAGGCAACTGCAAGATGTATTTTTGAAAAAGATTGTGGATGAAATTGACTCAAAACCAAGGCCTGGGTTTGTACTTGAGAACAATGTGTTAAAATTTCAGGGTCGCCTTTGTGTGCCAGACTATGATGATTTGAGAAAATGTGTTCTGACTGAAGCCCATAATTCCAAATTTGCTTTGTATCCGTGAAACACAAAGATGTATCATGACTTGAAACAAAACTTCTGGTGGCCAGGAATGAAGAAGTGCATTGCCAACAAGTTAAAGCTGAACATCAACGACCTACCAGATTACTTCAGCCGCTCCCAATACTGGAATGGAAATAGGAGCACATCACGATGGATTTTTATCGTTGGTCTGCCTCGCTCTTCTCGAGTTATGGATTCTATCTGGGTTATAGTTGATCTTTTAACTAAATTTGCCCATTTTCTTCTTGTTAAGACTATTTATAATGCGGACAAGTTAGCTAACATGTATGTGAAAGAAATTATGAGATTACATGGTGTACCAATACTTATTATATTTGACAGAGATTCGAAGTTTACATCAAGATTCTAGTAGAGTTTGCAACAAGCTTTGGGAACCGAATTACGATTGAGTAGTGCCTACCATCCACAGATAGACAGTCAATCCAAAAGAACCAATTAGACTTTAGAGGATATAATACGGATGTGTGTGCTAGACTTCTAAGGGAGTTGGGAAACTTATCTACCTTAAGTGAGTTTGTATACAATAACAGCTATCATTCAAGTGTTGGGATGGCTCCTTATGAAGCTCTGTATGGAAAGAAATGTCATTCTCCTATTTGTTGGGTTAAAGTAGGTGACAGACTTTTGTTGGGCCCAAAACTTGTACAAGAAACCATTGAAAACATGAAATTGATTCGACAGAGATTGAAATCTGCACAAAGCCGCCAAAAGAGTTATGCAGATGTCCGTAGGAGAGACAGAGAATATGAAGTTCGGGATCATGTGTTCATAAAAGTAACTCCTATGAAAGGGAAAACGCAGTTTGGGGTGAAAGGCAAGTTGGCACCGAGATACATCAGGCCATATGAAATTCTTGAGAAAATCAATTCAATAACATACCGAGTAGTCTTACCTCTAGTGATGGAAAACATGTACAATGTTTTTCATATTTCAATGCTTCGAGATTACTTACGAGATCCACTCCATGTGATAGAACCAACTCATGTGCTTCTGAAAGATGATTATACGTATGAAGAGAGGCTAATACAGATTGTTAACTGAAGAATCAAAAGATTGAGAAAAAAGGAAATTCCATTAGTGAAAGTCGACTGGCAGAATCATGGAGAAATCTATGCAACTTGGGAGACAGAGGAAGATATCATGAAAATATACCCTGAACTGTTTCCTTTGGACCTGGTATTCTTGCAAAATGAAGGTAATTTGAGTTTGGAGGACCAAACTCTTTAAGGGGGGAAGACTGCAATAACCCCGATCCATGATTAACGTTAATCCATGATTTAATATGTCTAATAAGTTATTGAGATCAAATCCTGAATTAATTGCATGTGTGATGCATTATTTGTACTTTTATCTGTCTCTTGTAGGAAGATCTGTTCATGTTTTCATTTCAGTTTGCTAATTGAAAGCCTTATCGGTGTTCGATTCAAAAATTGACTTGATTTATGAGTTATTTGGGATTTATAGAATTTTATGGTAGGTTTAATTGAAATTTGATTCAGAACGATTAAATTAGAATAAATTAATGCCTAATTGATTAATTAATCAACAAAGTAATTAGGCCATTAGCCAAGCGTATATAAGTCCACCTCAACACCTCAAATACACTTTTTCCACTCACATTTCCTCTTGATTGGGTTCAAACATGTAGAGAGAGACTAAGAGGAGAGTGGCTTCAACATAGGAGTTGATCGAGAATTTAGAGATTTAGCTTGGAATTTCAACCAAATAACTCTAGAGAGACCATAGTTGAGCATCTAAGGTAAGAAATCTAAAACTTAGTTGTATAATTGAGTTAGTTTTTGTAAGAATTCAAGTAAAGAAGGTGGACTAACATGAGAATGAGCTAGGATTAAAGAATTGTAGCTCAAATCATACATGCATGTGCACGTCATGAAGTTTTGAAGTTGTTTTTACAAAAATTCTCACATGCATGTTCATATCTTAGTTTTGTTCAAAGAATTCAACTTGTTTTTGAGCTTAATGATGCATTTGATCATGTTTTGGAAGGTTAGAATTCATGACATTTCATGTAAGTTATGTTATCTAAGTTTCAAGTTTTGTTTACTACAATCGGCATAGCTTTTGCGCTTGATTTTGCAAAATAGTTTGTAATTCATTATGTACTGTGAGTTTCTCAATGTTTTACTAAGTTTTGGTCCAAAAGGACGTGTTTTGAAGATTTTGAAATTGAGTTTTGAGCTTGGAAGCAAATCTGGAAATTCCAGAATTCTGCTCCTATGCACGAGCGAAGGAATCTACGCTCGAGTGATTACTCTGAGTGCATGTACTTTTGCTTGAGCGTAAAATGCATGCTCCTAGAAGTTCTCTTGTTTTGCAGACCACTCAAGCGACAAAAGTTACGCTCGAGCGAGGGCATGTCTCTTACGCTCGAGCGAGCATCGAGCGAAAAAATCATGCAACCAGCACTTTTGCAAAAGTTTATAGACCATTTGAGCGACAGATCTTGCGCTCAAGTGACCACTCATATTTTGCATGTCCGCTCGAGCGTAGGAAGTTGCGTTCGAGCAAGGACCCTATTTTCAGCAAGTTTTGTTAAGTGTTTTCAAGTACATTTTTGCATCCTCATTCCATCCTAGGCATTCCTAGGCCATGATTAAGGCACAATAATGAGGATAAAAGTAGAGACACACCAAGATAAGAAAAAACAAAGTAAATGTTTTCAGGTGTGTAATTCAGTATATATTTGTTGTGTACCTATGTAGGTCACGCGCCACAAGATATCTAAATTGCCTACCCTATTCATCTGATTGGAGCCATCCATTATTTGTGAGTAATAACTCTGTAAAGTTATGTTAGACTTGATTATTTTTTGATGATACAACATGATTAGTTTTCTGAAATGCTATGTTTTGTATGAATGAATGATTGTCCAAGTTTCTAAAATGTACTCGTGGCATCCATAGCATCATGTGATATTTTGAGTTCCTTTATGGGTCATCAGAATGCCTTTACGGCCGTCCTTTTTATGGGTTATCGGAAATGTCTCTGTGCACATAAGTCATCAGAATGCCTTATGGCTGTCCCTTTATGGGTCATTAGAATGCCTTCATAGTTGTCCCTTTTATGGGTCATCGGATTTGTTAACGCTAATGGATGTGCTACGTAATATGATGTGAAATGTATGAATTTTGAAAACGAATTTGAACATGTATATGAATCTGTTTCTGATTTGAAATCTGAATATGCGTAAAACTCTGATTTCTAACTCTATGATGGACATCATTCGTTAAAACCCTTCTACTTTGTTATTATTCACTGGGCTCTCGCTTACTATTTATATTATGTATGTAGGTGATCAGGTGCAAGACCAGGCCCAGAGTTGATGGCCTAAGATTCTGTTTTGTCAGCCACCCTTTGCGCCTCCCGAGGAGGTTTCGGATTATGTCAAGTTTAGTGGCTGTTTTTGTGAATGTATAAGATTTTGTTTCTTTTGCTCTACGAACAAGTTTTTCTGTTTATATGTACATGAAGTGACGTGTAATTACTGTATCTTTTGACATCACTTGTAAGTTTATTTAAAGTTTAAGATTATCTGTCCCATGTATGTCTTCACAGCTCGATGGACTATGTATATTTTATGTATTTGCTTCCGTAACCCCTAATTATATAATATTATGTTGAGAGGCCTTCGGTAATCCAAGGATTACTGGCCGGTTACGATGCAAAACCTATAGGGCGGGTTTGGGTCGTGACAAATTTCAATCTCATCATTCTCCAAGTCACATAACAACTTTTTTGACCGGTGAGCAAACATAACAAATTCCTGATTGATTTTCTACTTAATGCATCTGCAATGGTATTGGCTTTCCCCGGATGATATAGAATTTGCAAATCATAATCCTTTATTAATTCCAGCCATCTTCTCTGTCTCATGTTCAGTTCCTTTTGGGTGAAGAAATATTTCAAACTTTTATGGTCGGTGTAGACACCTCATTTTTGACCGATCTCAAGACTTGGACGTCATCGTTTGTGCACTCGATGATTTGTTCTTGTTTGTGTTCGTTTTAAGTGCCAGAAATCCTCGGTAGAACGCCTTGTCTTTGAGCCTCTAAACCTTATCTGTTTTGTGCATGTTTTTGGACCAAGAGCTTGTTGCCTCTAGTCTGGAGGAGTGGGTGACCCGTCGGTCAGCCCCCTAGGCTGTCGGCCAGGGTTTGTTTTTGTCAGCTACCAGTGGTGGCCGGTCAACTATCAGTGGTGGCCGACGACCACCAGTTGTGGCTGACGATCATTGGTCTCTTTTTCTAGATATTTGTTGACAGCTGTGTCAACTGTTGCTTACTAAGCTGCATCTTCATACACGTGTATGGCAGGGGTGGGCACGGATCGGTTGTGGCCATGGAACCTCTTATCCGTCATCCATCCGCCAGATTGGCGGATTGGAGAAAATCAATCCGCATCCGTCTGCCAATCCGGCGGATGCGGATTGGGTGGATTTGCGAATTGGCAGATGGATACAAATCGGTTTGGCGGTTGAAAATTTTACAAATTTTCCACATAAAAAAAAAACAATGAAATTAATAATAGTTTCCTTTCCGTTAAAGATTTTACTGGAAACATGTTGAATCAAGATTAGTTAAAAAAGAATCTAATCTATGAAAAAGATTAGTTAAAAAAGAAAGAAATGGGTTGGGCAATTTTCAAAACCTGGGCAATGAAAATAATGAATAACAGTGTATTGGAATGGTCACAAAACCTGGGCAACGAAAATAATGAACAACAATGTATTGGAGTAACAGTGTATTGGAATGTTCACAAAACATGGGCAATGAAAATAATGAATTACAGTGTATTGGAATAACAATGTATTGGAATGTTCACAAAACCTGGGCAAAATAATGAATAACAGTGTATTGGAATGTTCACAAAACCTGGGCAATGAAAAACCTAGGCAATTTTCACAAAACCTGGGCAATGCAAACTTACACATAACTTGGGCACTTAACATACTAGTCTCTTTAAGTTCATAAAAAAATACTCATATGCCTATGTAATTTGAATAACAGTGTAAGTAACTGGGCAATTTTCATCATCCAAAAAAAATACTTATAATCCAAAACCTAGGCAATTTTCACATCTATGTAAGTAACATAACATAACAGTGTACTTCCTCAAACATTGTATGAAAAATTAAGCATCCAAACAAAGTTACATTACAGTTATCCAAACATTGTGCATCCAAGTTATAGTCATGCAAAGTTTAAAAAACAAACAAGTTACATTACAGTCATCCAAAACATTGTACATCCAACAAACATTGTGCATCCAAACTAAAACCATAGTATTACAGATACAATCATCCAAAAAAAAAAAAGCAAAAAAGTCGTTCATTTCCTTTAACCAAACCATGAGCCATCTAAACCTGCATAACAAAAAAATAAAATTATTTAATAAGGAAAACACTAAAAAGTTTTAAACTTAACAGAAGTAAACATATGTTAACAACATTTAACCAAGGGGAAGTATTTTTTACCAATGCTATTAAATTTCAATAATATTACTCTCTGGACATGGGCTCGAACAAGAACTTGATTCTGAAACAACTACACATAAAACATAACACAAGAAAATCATGTGAAGTGAAAATAATGAATTTGAATAATACAAAATAAATCACATTTAAAACAAAATAAATTATTGAATGTATTACCCGAATCATATTGTTGTTCAAATTCTTCAACATCATTCATTGTTTCTCGAAGGCATATTGGAATGTTACTTCAGAGCCAATTTTGTGTACAAACAAGAACCTCCACCATCTTTGGAGCAAGTGAACTCCGAAATGGATCAAGTATACGACCTCCTGTACTAAAAGCCGACTCAGAAGCAACAGTGGAAACAGGCATTGCCAACATATCTCGTGCTATGAGTGATAATACTCTATACTTTGTTGCATTAACCTTTCACCACTCCAAGATGTCAAATTGAGCATTCTTCCCACCTTTCTCAATATCACCCAAGTACTTGTCCAATTCCGACATACTCCCACTACTAGAAAATTGCCCCTCCAAAAATGAGTTAAATTGAGAGTTCACAAGAGAATGTGGGCTATTTTCATTTATCACCATATCTATTGTTTCATTTACATTTGAGGCATGCACATTTGTTGAATCAAGCGCGGCATAATGATCATACAATTTACTCAAACAATTTTTCACCTTCTCTAACATTTCTTTCACTTTCACAACATCTCCACCAAAAATTGTTGAAAAACAAAATTGCAAGTATGTCATTTTTCTTTGAGGGTCAAGAACAACCGCAATGTACAAAAGGAGATTGATTTTATCCCCATTTCCCCAATACTTGTCAAACTTCTCTTTCATTTTCTTTGCCAATGAAGACAAAATAGGATCATTGTCTTTGATTAATTGTCCAATCATATTTTCAATGACAAAAATTCCAGTGTAGAATGTATTTGAAGTAATAAATAAAGAGCCAGAAAATCTCTTTGTTGCATTGTAGAACATACTTAGAAATTTCAAAAACACCCTAGAATTATCCCAATCCTCGGCGGTAGGCATCTCTCTCCACTCACCCCCTTCATTATCCAAAAAGTAGTGTTTATAATTGTAGTCCTCCTCACCCATTCTTTGAAAAGCACTTTCAAATTTTTCTGCCTCCTCCAACATAAGATATGTAGAATTCCACCGTGTTGGCACATCTAGGCACAAGAGACTGTTACTCTCAATTTTCAAACTTTCCACATACTTCTTAAAAGAGTCAAGGCAGTTTGGAGAAGACAACACATACCTCACTGCATGCCTCACATTCGTTATACAAGACTCAAGATCCTTCAATCCATCACTAACAATGAGATTTAGAATGTGCACACAACAACGCATATGTAAAAATTCATGGCCCAAGACAGGTCCCTTTCACAATTTTGTGGTTCGTTTCAAGAATCTAATGGTTAGATTATTGGAACTCGCATTATCAACAGTTAAGGTGAAAAGGCCATCAATGTCCCACTCTTTTGAGAGTGCCTCATTTTTTTTACCAAGTGTTTCTCCTTTGTGGTCTTCAACTTGACAAAAATTTATGATTCTCTTTTGTAACTTCCAATCATCATCAATGAAATGTGCAGCTAGACACATATAACACAAATTTTGTATGGAAGTCCATGTGTCTGTGGTAAAGCAAATTTTGCGCCCTTCACAATTTTCTTCAACCTCTCTCTTTCATTAGTGTATATGTCTACAATGTCCCTAGCAATAGTATATCGAGATGGGATCTTGAACTTGGGTTGCATGACATTACAAAACCTCTCAAAACCAACCCCATCCACAAATCTAAAGGGTAATTCATCAATTATTATTATCTCGGCAAGATGCCTCCTAGCAACTTCTATGGAAAATGGCGTAACCACAACATCAACGACACCCTCACCATCACCACCAACTTCTCTAGGTTGAAATCCTAATGTTTGTTGCCCATGAGTGTCCCTATATGGATACTTTGTACAATTTTTCAAATGACTTAACAAATTACTTGTTCCGTGATTCTTAGAGCCCGCCATATATTCTTTCTTACAATACTTGCACATAGCCCTATCTTTCCCATCAATACCCTTAATCTTTTCAAAATGATCGCAAGCCTTTGATGTTGTTCTCCCACTACTACTAGTTTTGGCCAAGGGTGGTCTACGAGGGGGAGCATTAGATTGGGTAGAGGGGTCAATAGAAGATGATACGGGCTCAACATTAGGACTCACAAAAAAAGTTTCTTCACTTGGAGGATCCATGACCAAAAGATTATCAAATAAACTGCCAACAACCAATAAAAAATCATTCAAAATATGCTTTTCAAATCTATGCTCTTTTTAAACAAACAACCATCAGACTCTTTGTCTATGTTTGAAAATGTTAAATGGCATATGAAGATAAAAGAAGGATATTAAATGGACAGATTCAGAAGTGGCATATCAGTAAGATAAAATAAGTAAGATGAATCAAAGTTTAATGTTCACTGACTAATGAAATTAGTTTAAACTGACTAAATTAAACTGAATTACAGTAAGTTTAATGTTCATTGACTAATGTTCAGTTTGATTAGTTTAATGTTCAATGACTAAATTAAACTAAATTACAGAACATATTAGTTCACTGACTAAATTACAAAACATAACTAAGTTTAATGTTCACTAATATATTATGAATCAAAGTTTAATCTTTAAACAAATTATGAATCAAAGGATTGAAGAAGGATCACTAATTTAACATGAATCAAATTATGAATCAAAATAGACTGTGAATCAAATTATGAATCAAAGTTTGAACAGAACAGATAACAAGAAAAATAGATTGTCAATTAGGGCAAAATGAATCAAAATAGATTGTTATCTGTTCTGTTTTCTTGTTATATATTGTGAATCATAATTTGAACTTCATAATTGTGAATCATAATTGTGAATCATAATTTGTTATTTGATAACAAAACAAATTGTTCAAAACAGAACAGATTAATTCCAGATTGTGAGCAGATTAAAATAGATTCTGAATCAAAACAGATTCTATGAAGTCCCTCACAAAATCCACTGCAGAAGCATATAACAAGAAAAATAAACCAAACCTCTCTGTGGTTTTCTCTCTGTATTCCTTTCTCTGTGTGTAGAACCATTAACAGTTAACACTATGTGAATCAATCTAACCACGTCTCTAGTTTTAGAATTGGAACAAAACAAACTAATAATAATAGATTAGACTCTAAAAATTAGAACTGGAACCAGGTTTTGTGATTTTGTACTCATAATTTATCCATTAACAAAACCAACTCATAATTTATTTCATTTAGAAAATTATTCACAAAACCTACTTATAATTTATTTTGTTTAGAACTTCAAGTTTAGAACCGGAACCAAAAAAAAAAAAACAGTTAAGACTTAGAAGAAGAAGAAGAAGAAGAAGGAGGAGAGAGAAAGAGAGAGAGAGAGAGAGAGAGAGAGAGAGAGAGAGAGAGAGAGAGAGAGAGAGAGGTACCTCAGTTACATTACAGTCAGTGTAGTAGACCGATCAATCTAACCATCTCTTTCTTTTTAGAACTGGAACAAAAAAAAACACAGATTAGACTCAGAAGAAGAGAAGAAAAGAGAAGTAGAGGAAAGCAGAAGAAGATGAGAAGAAGAGGAAAGCACAGAGAGAGAGAGAGAGAGAGAAAGAGAGAGATACCTCAGTCAGTGGTGTAGATCGATCGCTGACGCCGTGTAGATTATCCGACGATGGGTAGGGTAGAGAGAGAGAGAGAGAGAGAATGTCTGTCTGTCGAAAATTAGGGCAAAATGAGCTGATGAGGCATATCAAAAAGGAAAATGGGGGCAAAATGAGGCATATCAGCCAAAAATAAATAAATAAATAACCAATGATGGGTCTGGTCGGGTTTGTTGACTAAAATGGCAGATTACCTACCACCTGACCCGAACCCGAAAAATGCCATAAACTAGGCTCGCACCCGCCCGCCACGTGGCACACATCCATCCATTGCTTGCCGGGTCGGGTCAGGTTGGTCGGGTATGGCGGGTCGGTGGATTTGCTGCACAGCCCTAGTGTATGGTAAGATGTTCACAAGCTCAAGACTTGTTTTTCTATATATAGGGGGTGTCCTCCCCCATTTTTGAGGGTTAGCATTTTTAGAACAAAAATATCTCTCTCTTTCTAGAATTCTCTCTCAGTGAATAATATCAAGGGGGTGTCCTCCCCCAGTGAAAAATATCAAAATAAAGAGGTTAATGAATGAGATTTGTTCACAAATGAATCATACTTGTAATGTACATATTCGAACCACTATTCTCATTCACACTAGATTTACAAATCTCTACAAAGCAAAACGACCGTAGGTCCAACACATCATATCCATATGCAAAACGACCTCAGGTCCAATTCTTATATAAAACAATGCGACCTCGGGTCCATTTATACGAAATGACCTTTGGTCCAACCAACTCTCTATTTGAAATGACCTTTGGTCCAATTCGAACATATCGAACGGCCTCGGGCCCAATTCAAACATATCAGGCATATCAAACGGCCTAGGGCCCATTCTCTTTATATTCATATCCATGCGTATTTCATATTCATGATCATGATCCCTTTTATTCAAATGGACTTTGGCCCATCACGCTATTCAAACATATCAAATGACATATTCAAACGGCCTTTGGCCCATCTTTGCATTCATGTCTGACTGCCTTTGGCCCAATCGTTCATATCCGATGGCCTTTGGCCCAATCATTCATGTCCGACGGCCTTTGGCCCAATCATCCATGTCCAACGGCCTCTGGCTCAATCATTCATGTCCGACGGCCTTTGGCCCAATCATTCAGATATGTTAAACCTATCAACAGCAAACGGAAAACGGCAAATGAAAAATGGCCTTAGGCCCAATTCAAACATATCAAATGTATCAAACAGCCTTATACAAAATTAGGCATATAGAATACTCATTCATATTTCAAATCAACAAATCCATGAAGCTTATACAGAAGTAGCATTTGGAAAGCAGTATACTTGAAAATATCTTTACTAAGATATTACTCACAGTGTTCTGCCGGTGGATTCGTCCTTATGCTCGACCCTACATAATACATAACACATATCGGGTCACAAACGATTCAATCCATTTTTAATTCATACATTTCTCTTAGGCCCCTTTCTTATCTTCTTGATTCATTTACAATGCACAATGTATGCCTAAGAGTGCTTAGAAATGAAAAAGAACGGAAAACGATACATGAAACCACTTTTCAAAATTTCTGAAACAGGGCTCCTCGCTCAAGCACAGCTTTTGCCGCTCGAGCGGACCCCTTTGGTCTGCAAGAGTTCTGGTTGCCTCATTTTTATGCTCGAGCATGACTTCGGACGCTCGAGCTGAGAGTCAAACTACATGACTCCCCGCTCAAGCGGACGTCCATGTCTGCAAAAGTTCTGGGAACTAGTATTTCACGCTTGAGCGACGCTTTTCCCGCTCGAGTGGACATACCGAATTTTGGGTTTTCCAGAATTGTTCTTGAAGTTCAAACTTGATATTCAAAGGATCAAAACTCATGTTTTTGACACAACAGCATGGAAAACATTACATAACATGAGGACAATAGCAATATGAGACCAATTCTTCAAAATCATGATTTTAAGTCTCAAGTTTACCACCAATACACATTGCTTCATGATTAAACTTCAATGTACATATAATCAAACTCCTTAACTTCATGGATCATTAATACATGTGTATTATAGATCTCAATACCATTTCAAATGGCACCAATGATGCTTATAACCATGAAACTCAACAAAACTATGCTTGCATGTATGCTTTAATGCTCAATTCTTCATAATTAACACATTACATGCTAACTTGTGCAATTTCGTGGCAATTCTAAACATGCATGTGCATATAAACTTCAATCTCTTCATAATCAACTCAATTCATGCTTTTGAACATCATTTAATTTTTGAATTTACAAAATAACAAACTCAAACTCATAAATTTATGCTCAATCACTCACCTAGGAGCTTCAATCTTCCAAAGTCGAGTTAGTTCCTTGAGTTTAGCTTTCAATCCTCAAGCTTCAAGCCAAAATTCATAATTTGAGCCCTTCTCTCTCTCTCTAGAGCCGTCTCTCCCTCTCTCTCTAGAGTACATTCAGATTTTTGAGTTCAACAAAATGAGGGACTTGAGTGTATATTAGCCTATTTATACGCTTATCTAATTAGATTTGGTTAAGGCTAATTAATTGTACCCAATTCAATCAGTTAAATTTAATTATTTTGATCCAAATCATTTTCTAATTAAATTTCACTGTAGGCTCTAAAAATTACGCCCATCACAATGGTGTAGTCAATTTCGGGTTCTGTGGTCGATAGGGCCTTCATTTAAATTCTAAAGTAGATAATCAAACAGATTTTCCTACGGTGAACAGATAGAAATTCAAACCACATATATTCATATAAATGGCACTCAAAATCATATCAAACACATAATCACAATCATAATCAAGATTAATTAGCATAACACAGACCAGGGTTATCACAGTCGCAAACACTTCTAACTCAACAGTCCTATCCATGAGATCGTTCAGGTCATCTTTGTCTTTTCTGTATCGAAGAGTTCGGCTGTGATCTTCACTATGAGAGTTGGTTACAATATAGTACAGTGCTATTCAGATAAGGGGCAATTTTTCATTTTTTGGATTTAGGGTTGTACATCTCGGGGATAGATTCTAGGCATGTCAAGTTGTGATCCTTATCGAAAATGGTTTTGAAAAGTTTTAATAAAAGTTGATTTTGTTCAAATTAATCTTTTTTATAACTTAGACCATTTTTGGACCCAAAGAAAAACTTTTAGTGCCCACAACTTCATTTTCATTGATTTTAATACAAAGTTCTCCAACTTTTGATGCAAATCAAAGTTGCTTTTTATTACATTCAAAAGGAAAACTTAAAAGTACAGATCAAAGCAATAAACTTGGGGCATAGATAAATCAGGTGTTCCTGCACCCCCTTCTAGAGCTTATGGAAGTTTCAGATGCTAAAGTAAACCCGGTTTGCGCCTCATCTTCAAGCCAAGCCAGGCACTCGCCAGAAAGTGCACAGTTGAAACTAAAGGCAGGAGCCGGAAGTTCTTTCATCCTCCAAGCTGTGGGATATCGAGCTAATTGTGAATCTCAATTTGGAAATGAAGACGAGTACTCTACCCCCTCTTCGGAGAAAGTCTGGTCGTGTCCAAACTGACGCTTGAATATGAATGGGAAGTAAAATGTACAGTGTGTCAAGCCAATCAGCTGAATGCCAGGTTGCCGAGCCATGCTGTAGCTCATCTTAGGCAGATCAAACTAGGGGTAACGCCAAGTAATGTCAGCAACAGACCTGTTGCACATCCAATGGCACCACCATCCATCGTTCAGGAAATCAACTAGCTGTTGGCGAAAGAAATAGCCTCGTGTTGAATATGCAGGGCAAGAGTCCACTACTTTCAACCTGTCCATGAGCCATATCTAGGGAGAGATGAAAAATAAGAGAGATTAAAGAATAAACAGGTGTATGTGGAGAGAAAAAGTGAGAAAGGGTTTTGAGAGAAAAACAAAGCCTGAGCGCCGAGTGATGTGAGAAACACACATGAGACAGGATGGGAAACACTACCTGAAGAAGTAGTGGACTTCCTGCGAATTTGGTCATCTTCTGCCGATGGAAGGCATCTAAGCCCATCAAAGTCTCAGCCAATGCTAAGCCAATACAGCTCTTGCCCTCTTTCAAGCCTTGAGCTACTTCGATCAAGCGAATGCTAGACCCTCCGAAACTTGGGGCAAGAAGAAAATGAGCTAACATACATAAACAAAGGGCATGCTGCTAAAAACTTTGCCAATGATAGTCGCCGTGGTCACCGGCGTTAGAAAATTGATGAATGAGGTTCGGAATATCCAACTCTCCATTGTGAACCAAGGATCTAGCCTCATGTAAAATGAGCCCACACATCCTTCCTAGAGCTTGGATGTAGCTAAAACGGGACTGAGGCAAGATTTCCCCATCATGCTGGGATTCCATCAAAACTTGGAACTCTTCAGTTGTAGGGCATATCTCTTGCTCCACAAAGCTGAAAACATGTGTGATCAGGTTCCAACACCTAGCCGCGACGTGGAGGAAAGGAAAACACAATGGAGAATGACTTAGCGGGAATAGTGTATTTATCCTGAAACCTTGAAAATTCACTTTTTCTGAGCCATCCAAAGTTGTAATCCAATTTGAGAGTTTTTCAGCAAAGAATGACTCCATTTGCAGCAAAAACAGAGCTGGAATGAAGAAACTACGAAGTCCTAGCTTTTGTAGAAGATAAGGCACTGAGTGGAAAACAGGTGGCAACAATTTGGAGGTCCCAACATGTCAATGCGGTTGGAAGCTCTGGCCAACCGAAGTCCTGTCTAGCGGGGGGCACCCCTTTGGCCCTACCCCTCAACGCTCGAGCCCTGCTTGTCAAAGGGACGCCTGCTGCTCTCCTTATATGAGCACGAGTACCTGTCAGGGGAGGCATGAGATGCGTCTAGATAAATGTCGCATAGTCCCCTTCTCCATGAAAGTAGTCGGTGTCCACGTCCCGACTAAAATCGATCATCTCCTAGGAGGAGAGGCTCTCTGTAGCCCGCATAGATGGCGGAGGCGGCATGGGTACTACTTGTTGCGGTAAACCCAACGTCTGACGTATAAAGTGATCGTCTAAGAACCAAACTTGGCAGACCGGACCCTCGAGTACAAGCCGATAACGGGAAACCCCCCAAGCGCTGGTAAACTGGTCCATGACTCCCTCAGGCATCGTCGCCTAGGGCTGCCACAAGATCTGCAAACAGAGAATGCACAGATTGTTAGTTGCCATTAGATATGCGACATGAAGCAAAGCTGAAGTAAAGTAGCAATAACCACGAGTTTTGAGTTACCTTTGCTGCGGTCACGGTGTCAAAGTACCGTCGGAAGAACGGAAAGGTCTCCATGGTCCTCCTCACGCACCTGCCGTCGTACTGATGAGAGTAAGGTACAACAGAAGGCATCTCCACCTTCGGCTCTGGGGCAAGGGTAGGAAAATATGCATATACCCACAACTGCAAAAAGTAAAAGGGCAACAATGAGTGTATAATAGATAAACACAGGCAATGTAGAAAGCAGAATATGTGTACAATGTGCAGAGAATGCAGAATACAGAGAAAATATAGAAAGCAGAATGTGTAGTGCAGCGTACAGAAAGTACAAATGCAAAGCAGAGATCAGACTATGTGTGTGTAGCATAAAAAAGTGCAAAGCAGAAAGCACAACATGAAATGCAAAGCAAAAAAGTAAAGCATACCTCCTAGGCTCTCCAGTAACCGTCGACTCTGTTCCCGCTCCTGCGGGATGTCGAGCTCATGTATCCGTACAAGGTGGCCAGGCCAGCGCTGCCCCAGTCGTAAATCCGGACTTGAGACAAGTCCACCTAGGCACTCAAAAGATATAGCCTTACAGTGTTCGCCCTGTTGACGAACAAAGTGGTGCCGAAAAGGAACATCAAGAAGTCTCGGGCGTACTGCTCGATCTCCTCTAGGGCTTTGGGTCTGTCCCTTTGAAATGCTCTGAGAACCAAGTGTATTGCACCATCCTTGACCAAAAGATAGGCAGACGAGCCCCTAACAGGCAAATCCAGGTGGCCTCCTACTCGCCCATGCTTGTATCGTAAGGCATCGGATGACCCCCCACCTCTATGCCAGTGAGTATGGCGAAGTCATGGGGAGTCATCGTCATCTCCCCCATGGAAAGAGTTGGTGGTATCCCACCACCTCTGTACTAGTGCGCCAAGTAAGGGCCTACTCGTTATGAGACGCGATAACCCCATGCAGAACAACCCGAAGCCGGCCTCATCGACAATCTAGCGAACACTGACGGGGAGCTCCACATACCACTCCCTTGCGGATGTGGCTCTGTATCCTCTGATAGAGTGTGAGTCCTCCTACAATCAGAATGAACAGATGAAAGGCAGTGTAAGAAATACAGTGCAAGAATGTATTTGAGACAAGCAGATGAAAGGCAGTGTAAAAACTATAATGCAAGAGCACGATCTATGCAAGAAATGCAAGGTACATTGAGAAAAATGTAAGAACATAGTGTATACCTCGGTGGCACCGTAGGATAAATGGGATTCCGGCTCTCGTAGCAAGAGATCCTTTGGCATGCCTCATGCAAATCCTCTGAAATGATGGATGGTGTCGGGCGGTAGTACATGTGTCTTAGGATGATATGTCTTTGGGTCAAAGGGTCGAACCCTGGGTGGTAGTGGTATAGGCTCGGGATTCGCCTCCATTCCCGGGGGAAACTCCATCATGTGGTATGTCGTCCGCTATCTGGAAAGAAGATGAGAAAGTGGGCGAAAATGAGAAAAATGGGTGGAAAATGCCAAAAGTCAACAAAAGTCAACCCTAAGATAGAAAATGGGAGAAAAAGTCAAACCTCGGGAAAAGGCACCAAACCCAAGAGAAACCCGAGGTAAACAAACCTCAAGTGGTGAAAACGAAGAAAAAAGCATCGAAATCAAATTTCAATCGATTCAAAACGAAGGAAATCAAGAGGCTTTAGCGAATCAACTTTGTGTGGGGCATTGGAAAACACGTATAAAGCTCGGATCTGGAGAAAAGAAAGGTCTAGAGTGAGAGAGGGATGAATTTCGGCTAGGGAAGAGTGAGGAATTGAAGTTTGGGGGTGTAAATATAAAGACCCAAGGTAGAAAGACCAAAATGGCCCCGAATTACCATCAGTGGTAGACAGCCACCAGTGGTGGCCGACAATCTTCAGGTGTGGCCGACGGGTGGCCGACGACCTACCCTTGTGGCCGACAGGTTCCCAGTGCTCTTACATTGGGTCTTGATGTTGTTTTGTGTCTTTTGTTTTCATGAAGTGCAAGAAAAGTTCACTTTTGAGTTCAAATTGCCACTGCGGAAGCTCCAAACCGTATCTTCAGCACACGATGGTTCATCGCTGACCCACATCAACGAGGTGTATCCTTTTTGAACATATTGTAACTCTTCCGAGAGGTAAATCGGGAGTTGCTGAGTTGGTTTTATCAAGTACGCTTTTGCCACTGCATAGAATATGTATTTCTCTATTTGCTGTATAGAACGTGCACTTCTCCATTATTGCATAGAACATGCTTCTACTTTTTCATGCATAAAACATGCATAGGACATGCTTCCAATTCATCTCGCATAGAACATGCTATCACTACATTTGCATAGAACATGCTTTGTATTGTGCATAGAACATGCACTTTTACTATGTTATGCTTGTTGAGTTTCTTTCTTATGTAGGCACGATATTGCATGTACGGTTCATTCAGAGGAGTTTCAGGTGAGATCATTCCTGTCCTTTGATTTACCCTATTTTGGTTAAAAACATTTGGATGTGTTCCGATGTTTATCACCACTCCTTGCTTTGGTTAAAAATATTTGGATGTGTTTCGATATTTGTCACCACCTTTGCTTTGGTTAAAAGCATTTGGATGTGTTCCGATGTTTATCACCACTCCTTGTTTTGGTTACAAACATTTGGATGCGTTCCGATGTTTATTACCGCTCCCTTTGGTTAAGAATAGTCGGGTGTGTCCCGGTGTTCACACCATCCCTTTTCTCCTTCCGCGTGCAACGCGTTAGGATCTTGTTTGACACCTAGGGTGTGCCCAATGGTTGTGTTATTCTTTGCCTTTCCTGCGTGATGCATAGTTAAGTTTGCATAATTTTCTTACATCCTTTCTGCATGAAATGTGGTTTGGCTCATGATTCTCATGTGTGGCTTGTTTGATTATTTCTTTTCATGTTAGAGGTTGCTATACCTTACTTCGGTTTGTTTGACTATAGCATTTCTTTGCATAACATTTGCATCTAGATGTTTCATTACAGCCTCATTGCATGATCATAAGTTATGTTTTTGCATCGTGCATATCACTTGCATCTTGCACTAGAACTACGCTAGTTTGATTTCTTGCAAAGGGATATGTAGGCAGCCTGTGGGTGCAACTGTCTTTGTCTTGCTTGCCTGTTTGTTCAAGTCTTTGGCCTTGTCAAAAACGGGTTGTCTCTGGGCTTTGACATTCACTCCCATCATTTCATGACTTTCGAGTTCTGTCAAAGAGGGGCAACTGTAAACACCCCATTTTTGACCAACCTCAAGATTTAGATGTCATCATTTATGCATTCGATGACTGTCCTTATTTGTGTTCGTTTTGAGTGCCCGAAGTCCTCGGTGGAAAGCCTTGTCTTTGAGCCTCTAAACTTTATCTGTTTTGTGAATGTTTTTGAACCAAGAGCTTGTTGCCTCTAATCTGGAGGAGTGGGTGACCTATCGGCTAGGGCTTGTTTTTGTCGGCTATCAGTGGTGGCCGGCGGCCACCAGTCGTGGCCGACGACCATTGGTCTCTTTTTCCAGATATTTGTTGACAGATGTGCCAGCTGTTGCTCACTAAGCTACATCTTCATACTCGTGTATGGTGAGATGTTCACAAGCTCAAGACTTGTTTTTCTATATATAGGGGGTGTCCTCGCCCATTTTTGATGGGTTAGCATTTTTAGAACAAAAATATCTCTCTCTCTAGAATTCTCTCTCTTTCTCTCTCTTGTTATTTTGCACACATTTGCTTAGTTTCTCTTAGCTTTTGCATATCAACCCTTAACCAAATACTCTTACCTTTGGGTTGAGATTACTTGGAGCCATGTTAGAGCTCTAGAAGGAGGTTTGAGCTTGGTTTGTTACCTATTTTGTGCCTTAGCTTCAAGAGGTATAACCCTTGTTATTTAAGCTTGTTTTCAATACTTGTTTTGTCATCTTTTCAAACTGTTTTTGGGCTAATTTTGAATTGTCAAAAACTTTGTTTTTGTGACTTAAAAGTGTTGGTTTGAGGTCTCTTTGAGTTAGGGGGTGGTCCACCCTTCTTGCTCCTTTGTTTGTTAAGCTCTTGTACCATCTTTTCATCACTTTCAAACTAACTTTTTTGGGCCTTTTAACCACTGAATTTCAGAGGTTTTTCAGTGGTAAAAACCTTGTTTTGAAGTCTAAAATTAGAGGGATTAGCCTCCCCTCCTTGTGTCTTGTTTGCATGCCTAGATAGCTTCATATGTTAGCATGTTTTTCTAGCTTAATTTAGCTTAAGTCCAGCATGTCTTTGCCTCTGAAATAACCTGTTTTGGCTCTATTTTGGGCTGGTTGTTGAGGCTAGTATTGCATAGTTGTAGTGTTAATTCCTTTACTAGCTTGATGTTTTAATGCTTTAATCATCATTCTTTTGAGTTAATAACATGTTCGAGTGTTGTTTTACACTTCATTTCAACACTTAAAATCTCTGCAATCTCCCTCAATTCTTCACTCTTTTGTTTGCTTTGAAAGTGATTTTAAACCCCTTGTTTGCCTAAGTGTGAAATAGAGGTGTTGCACCTAATGGTTTAATCCCTTAGGGGGTTCATTACCAACAGTGTAATGCCTCCTTCATGCTCAAAGCAACTCGTTGTTTGAGCCATCTTTCCATTAGAGGACACTCACTAATGGACTTAACTGATTAAAGAACGAATCGGTAATGTAAAATAAGTAAACAAAATGAACAAGTAAAAGAAGCAAGATAAGCATTTTTTGTGTTGCATTGCATGTGTTCGAATTCGACGTTAATTCGAACACAAGGAAAATGGGACATTTCATACTCAAAAGTGATGAAATGTGCCATTTTCCTTGGTCTCTATTGCCCTTGATCATGCATGATAGGGTGGTGGTCTTTTTGGTCTTGTTTGTGTATTAATTGAACTTGTACAAACTTGGTTCCTTAGCCATCATGCATGGAAATTGCTTGATTGATGGCTTGAGGGCCAAGAGTTACACTCCTTTGAGCTTGTTTGATGATAAGGAAGGTAACAGTACAAACAACCCTTGAGAATACACTGCTTTGCCTCTGTTGCAGCAAGAGGAAGTTCAGGGCAGCAGTGGCTGATGGCCACCAGAAGTAGCCGACCGACCACCAATGGTAGCCGACTGGCCATCAATGAAATTTGCACAGCATGTTGGTAAGGTGGAGTAGAGGCATTCTGGGAGTTAGTAGCACTGTTGGTGTTCAAATGTGCAAACAGAGGCGTTCAGTGGCAAGGCAGTTGCCTTTTTGGGTAGAGAAATCGAGCATGCATGCATCCCTCATTTCCCGAGCCCTTTTAGTTTCTTTGCTTCATTAATTAGTGGTAGCTAATTCATGCAAATGTTGTAATTATTTAAGTAGATTAGTTAGTTAATTCATGTTGTAATTAATTAGCTTAGTTTCTTTGTAATTAATTAGTTAAGTATTTAGCTAATTAGATTGATTTGTAATATTTAATTAGCATAGAATAGTTAGTTAAATTTTGTGTTGCAGTAATTAGTTAGCTTAATTAGCGTAGCTAGCTAGCTATTATTCATTCGGACCCTCCTTCGCGATGACGTAATGTTGTAATAAGTGTGCGTGAGTGTGTGTATGTCTTCCAACTCCACGTCTTTCTCCCTTTTATTTATCGGCTTTTGATGGTTAGATTAGGGACATTTCAATTAGCATATCACATGCTTGCATCCATTCATTTGTCTTGCATGCACCGAGGCTCAACGCATCATTCAAACTGCATTATAATTTCAATTAATTTTTTGTATATGTGTTTAATCGCATGTTGTTCAAATCAATCCATATGCATTTTAGTAGCCGAGCCTATTAATTGCATTATTTCATGTGTTGCATTAGGCATCTTGTATAGTTAGGATCACGCATCTTTCTAACTAGCTTCTGTTTTGGCTTGGAGTACTTGGTGAGTTTTTATTCTTTAGCATATTTGCATGAGTGCGATTGCCATGTTTCCATGATTAGCATGCTTGCCATGAGGCTATGTGCTTAAGTGCTAAATTGCTTGAATGCTTGCAGATGAAGGCTTGTTATTTGAATTGGAACAATTCAACAAATGTGCATTTTAAACACACTTTGTTGTGGCAAAATCATGTTTTAAGCCCACTATGTATGGTGGCAAATCTGCATCTTTAAGCCCACTTGAGGTGGAAAATTCAAACCATTTTCGCAAACATGAGTTGGATTGTTCCAAATCTTGCAAACCAGTCTATACTTGCGTGTGCGCGTCACATAGTAAAGCTAGTTTAATAATCAGAACAAGAACACATAATGTTTATAAAACGCATATCATGATTAGTAGAGGCCAAACTTTGATTGGGCGAGCGGGGGTGCTCATTTCAGGACCTTCCCTTCTTGTACCTAAGTTCCCAAGCCAAGGTAACTTTGGTGATGACGGATACGTAGCCTTTGGCACGAGTCAGGGTTTCCTAAATTTCCCCAAAAACAAAATATTTAGGTGGCGACTCTGTATCTGGCAAAGCAATCCAATTTTGGCATTATTTGATTTAAAATCAATTTTCTAAAAAGGTTTGCCGGATGTGGACTCTTTGGTGTTTATCAGTTTCACATTGCACTTGTGAGACTAGATTCATAATCGCGGGAGCCCGAACTGTGAGGCCTTCTTTTCAACCCTTTCCGAAAGGCGGGGTGCAGAAAAAGGCGAGTCCACAATCGGTATACACCTCGCAAGTCACACCGTACAGATAGTGTCACCAAATTGTTAGAGCAAACACCACAGTTGCTAATTCAAGATCATGTGTTGGATAGTTCTTTTCATGCGGTCGGAGTTGCCGAGAAGCATACGCAATTACCTTCTAATTCTGCATTAACACACACCCCAAACCTTTATAGGAAGTATCACTGTAAATCTGAAACTCATCGATTCTATTAGGCAATGTTAAGATAGGTGCAGCTATCAATCTAGTCTTCAGTTCTTGAAAGAATGACTCTCGTTGATCATTTCAATCAAATGGTACATTTTTCTGTGTCAATTGTGTCAATGGCATAGCAAGTTTTGAGAAGTCTTTCACAAATCTTCTGTAGTAGCTAGCAAGCCCCAAAAAACTTTGAACTTTTGACACATTAGTTGGCCTAGGCCAGTCCACAATAGTTTTGATTTTCTGTGGGTCAACAGAGATGCCCTCCTTGTTGATTACATGCCCCCGAAATTCTACACTGTCAAGCGAGAATTCACATTTGGAGAACTTTACATATAATTTCTTTTCTCTTAGAATCTGTAAAGCAGTTCTCAAATGATTCTCATGCTCTTCCCTACTTTTGGAGTAAACCAGCATATCATCAATAAATACAACAATAAATTCATCAAGAAATTCTTTGAAAACCCTATTCATTAGATCCATAAACGCTGCATGTGCATTTGTTACCCCAAATGGCATTACTAAAAACTTGTAGTGCCCATATCTAGTTCTAAATGCAGTTTTCTCTATGTCCTCTACTTTAACTTTTAACTGGTGATACTCGAATCTAAAGTCTATCTTGGAGAACACTTGTGCCCCTTGAAGTTGGTCAAATAGGTCATCTATTTGGGGTAGTGGGTACTTGTTCTTGACAGTCACTTTGTTCAACTCTCGATAGTCTATGCACAACCTTAAATATCCGTCTTTCTTCTTAACAAAGAGGACTGGAGCACCCCAGGGTGAAGTGCTCAGACGGATAAACTTCTTGTCTAACAATTCCTGTAGTTGAGTTTCAATTCAGAAGTAGACATTCTATATGGGGTTTTAGAAATCGGTTGTGTCTCGGGGTATAACATCAATAGCAAACTCGATTTCCCTATCAATTAAGTCTCCGGGTAATTCATTTGGAAATAAATCGGGAAATTCATGTACTACAGGGATGTTCTCAATAGTAGAACTATCAAAAGTCATAGTCAAAATGCAACATAAGTAACCTCAACACCCTTTTCTTAACAACTTTTTGGCTTTTACAAAAGAAATCAAATACGATGGAGGAATTACCCCATTCCCAACGATTACAAACTCAAGCATACCAAGTGGTCGAAACATAACAGCTTTATTCACACAATTAATAGTCGCATAATACTTCATCAACCAATCCATGCCCAATATACAATCAAAATGACCAATGCTCAAAGGCAATAAATCAATGTACAATGTCATATCACCAATCATAATATTACATGCCGGATAAACATAAGCACACAACATAGAACCTCTAGATGGTGTAGACATAGATAGTAAATAGTTCATAGGTTCTAAAGGTCTAGTTAATTTTTGAGAAAAAGCCTGTGATACAAATGATTACGTGGAACCTGAATCTAACAACACAGAGGCATTCTAAGCATAGATAGAGATTGTACCTGACACCACAGACTCGGTATTTTGTACATCTCTAGGCACTAGTGAAAACACTCTCCCTTGCCTTAACGTCTCATTTCCAGCGTTGCCTCTGGCATTAGTTCTGACATTTAACCTTGATATAGGAGTAGATCCGGCTGAACTTGTTGCAGGACGGTTAGCATTGTCGAATCTTAGCGGATAATCTGTCATCACGTGGCCGGTCTTGCCACAACGAAAACAAATGCCAGATGCATGGTAACACGTGACTTTATGCTTCCTTCCACATTCCGAACAAATTGGCATAGATCTACTGCTTTGGTTTGAACTGCAGAAGATCCAGTATTTTACTTTTTTTGGTAAAAAATGAGCGTTGGACCCAGATCTTTTGCCTCTCCATTCAATTGTTGTTGGAGCCTTACTTTGTTTCATAGCTGCTAAGGTAGCTTTTTCCATCAAGGTTCTGTCCAGTACTTCCACATAGGTTGGTAACTTCAAGATGCCAACTCGATCAAACACTTCCAGATCCAAAGCGCCTTTGAATTTTCATGCCTTTTTGTAATCAGTATCCACCATGTGTGGAGAAAACCTGGCCAACTCAGTGAATGTAGTCTCATATTTTGCCACAGACATCCTGCCTTGCTTAAGTTCTTGAAATTCTGACACTTTTTGATCTTTGAAGCATTGGGGAAAATACTTGTTGTAGAAGATCTTGTTAAACTAAGTCCGCGTCATGTTCCTATTATTAGTTTGGATCAATATCCACCATCTCCAAGCTTCATCCTTTAAGGTATAGGTGGCCAAAAGAAATTTTTGTGTCTCAGAGCAAGGAAACACTTCAAACAGTTTCTCCATTTCAAGCAACCATGTTTCCACCTTTAAGGGTTCAATACCACCTAAGAAAGTCGGTGGTTTCATATTCATGAACTTCTGAGTTAGATTTATAATATCATTATTATCTGGTTCAACTTGGGCCGAAGGAGGTAGAGGAGGTAAAGGTTGTTGCCTCTGTTGTTGCGTTATTGCTTTAGTCAAAGCTGCAATCATCTGCTTCATTCGGCTCATTCGGGCTTCAGAGGATTCGGTGGCATCATTACTTCATGTATTTTCCATTGGCTACAGGTAGATAGAACATTTATAAACGTAGGCAAACCTTGTTACAATGTTCAGATCATTTAATCTCAGTTCAGTTCATTCATTTCAATTTCAGATGTTCATGTTCAGATTCAGATTTTACCTTTACAGAAATTGACACATACACTCACACATGCAGATGAAATGTCCCTAACTCTTACTAGGACATCCTATAGCTCATATGGACTCGTGTGTGTGATATAACTCATGCTCTGATACCACTCTATTATAACCCAAACCTGCCCCTATAAGTTTAGAGTCGTAATCGGCTGGTAATCCTTAGATTACCAAAGGCCTTTGACCTGAATAACATATAATTGGGGGACTGCGGAAGCAAATATATAAATGTACATAGTCCGTTGAGTTGTTTTGACATACATGGGACAAAAATGTAAAACTTGTATAAAATATATACATATATGATGTCATATCCACATAAGTCTTGCAACATCGTACAAGGCGTGCAGATGAACAAAAATAGAACAAAACGTAAGCGTTCTTAACATGATACACAAAACAAACTCTTAGCATAATCCACAAAACTTGACTTCTATACACGGAAGCCTCCCTGGGAGGCACGGTGGCTGGCTAACTCCAAAACCCTTTAGGCACTAGCTTAGGCCTGGTCACATGCTTGCTCACCTACATACATAATATAAACAGTAAGCGGAAGCCTAGTGAATAATAACAGAGTAAAGGGTTAAATAAATGATGTCTCACCAGATTCAAAAAATAGAAACAAATTCATATTCATATATTTGTTTGAATCATATAAAAAAATTAGAATTCATGCTTGTTCATATGTGGTACATTCATTAGTGCTAACAAATTAAATACAGAGCATTGAAGGTCATACTTGTCATTTCCATATAGGAACCTCCAGTACTGAGAACAGATAACATGCTTGCCAGTTCCACAAAGGAACCTCTAGTACTGGGAACAAATAACAGACATGTTGTTCCACAAAGGAACCTCCAGTACTAGGAATAGATTATATACTTGAACCACAGAATTATTGCCACTAGTGCTTGTCAGAAACTGGACAATCATTCATTGTACAAAGCATAAATTTCATAAAATAGATCTTATTCCACATATAGAAAATAAATAAAGTTGAACATAGTTTTATTAAGTTATTACTCACAAATGGCTTCATTTGCAGAACAGATTAAGTAGACAAATTGGATAACTTGCGGTGCATGACTTACATAGATACAGAACGAAGACGTACTGAGTTACACGCCCAGAATCATTAACTTAGTTCTTTCTTATTTTGGTGTGTTTCTACTTCTTACTCTCATTATTATGTCTTAATCTTGACCTAGGAATACCCTAGATGTAATGAGGATGCTGAAATGCACTTAGACAGATATATTAAAAACAGGGGTCTTACTCGAGCGCAACTTTCTTCACTTAAGCGGACGTCCAAACATGTGAGTGGTCGCTCGAGCACAACTTTCATTGCTTGATCGGTCTGCAAACTTTACAAAAGTACTGGTTGCTTGATTTTTTCGCTCGACAATTGCTCGAGCGTGAGACCGAGATCCTCACTCGAGCTTAACTCTTGTCGCTTGAGCGATCTGCAAAAATGTTAAACTTCTAGGAGCATGCAATTTATGCTTGAGCCAACTTTTAGTCGCTCAAGTGGAGGCACAAAGACAAAGGTGGTCGCTAGAGAGCAGGATCAGTCACTCAAACGGAGAGGCCGAATCTAAAATTTCCAGATTGCACTCCTAAGCTCAAAACTCGAATTCAAAGCCATTAAAATCAACCTTTGGGGCCCAAAACTTGAGAAATTAAGTCTAAACATTAAAAACATTAAGAATTAAAGATCATTTCATGAAAATCAAGGCCCAAAAGCATGTCATTTTCTCAAAATCAAACTTGACGTCAAAGCTTCCAAAACATGAGCTATTGAGATAATTTGGTTGTAAACTTCATGAATTCTCAAACCAAAGGCAAAATGAACACATGCATGTTGAAATTCTTTGAAATCAAACTCAAAACTTCATGACTTATGCATGCATGTAATGATTCTTCCCAAATTCCTTAATCTAAGTTCAATTCCCATGTTAAGCCATCTTACTATCTTGAACACTATTACATTTGTCTTGAATACAAAGCTTAAAGATAAGATTCTCACATAGAGTCTTCAATTCTTTAGGGTTTGGTGATGCTCTTAAGCAATTCTCCAATCTCCTAGCAATTTCCTTTCACAACTCAAAGTTTGATCCCAAACTCTCTTGGTCCCTTCATCTCTCACACGTTTTAGGCTCAAAGTGATGAAGAGAAGATATCTCAAAGTGATGTCTATGCCTTATATAGGCTCAAATAGGGAACTTAATTAAGTTTGACTTAACTTAAACAAATTTGCACTATTTTATTCTAATTATTCCGCTCTGAATCGAATTTCAATTAAATTTACCATAATGTTCTAAAAATTCCAACTAACACATAATTCAAGTCAATTTCGTGATTAGATGCCGATAGGGTTTTCAATTTGCAGAACAAAATAGAGACACAAACAGATATTCCTATATCTAACAGCTATAAACACAAATAACGCAATGCACATGTAATTAACTCAGGATTTCATCTTAATTACTTATTAAGCATTCTTAATCATAGTTTAATGGTTAATCCTAGATCGGGGTTGTTACAATATCTTTCCAAGACTTTGCTTGGTTATAACAAAATGATTCAGAAGCTTAACACACACAAAGCCCTAGGCTTGAAAAGGAAATAGATACAAAATGAACAAAAGTGAGCTTAAGCTCTACAGTCCTCCTAGGCTAAGTCCTTGGCGGAGGCATATCATTAGCACCTAAAATGGTTTTTCCCAAGTAGGGTGAGCCAAAGCCTAGTAAAGACATTCTAACACAATATATGAATCTTAACAAAGATATAAATATGAAGTATATATACAATGCCTGTGACAAAGTCATTTATAACTCTTTCGCAAAACCATGCCATGCCAAGTTTTATAACACTATCCATGTTATCTTAATCCCTTTCTAACTCAATTCATTCTATCTCAATCTATGAGTTACCTCCATTTATTACTGATAACCAAGCTGAGGATACACTTTAAAGGTTCTCAAATCAATATAGTCATCATACAAACACTTCAATTTTTCATTTTACGAAAATTTCGTCTGCGGAAATCGGCACCCATGTATATACAATGTTTTCGGGACTTTCACAGGCCAACTTAATTCAATGGAGTCCATCCCATTTCTCCTTCCAAACATAGAGTACATCCCCTTTCTCCTTACAAACATCATATATATACAATGTATTAAACACAGTCATATTCAATGACAATCAATAAGAGATTAGTTTCAATCCCCTAATCCTCATGCAATTCTACAACAATCATGGTTATCCTCCACTGATAACCTAAAACGGATATTTCTAAACAGATATACAAGCTCTAAAACAGATAAATTATCTAAATTTTCATAGGTGAGAGGTAATACAAACCCAACTCCACCATTTATATAAACACCCATCAAATTTCGTGTTTCCATTACCAATTTCATTATGTATACAAAATAATCCTTTAAAAAGTTTTAGGGCAAAACCCTATTTTCATCCAAAACTCAACCCATGTGCCAAAATCAACAATCTCAACACCACACAACCTCATATCTACACTCATAATCATTCTCAACACCTACACTTGAAACCCCTCTTTTGATTTTAAACCAAAACCCTAGGTTTGTTCAAAATCACCTCAAGTTCCAATGTTTCTTACACATCAATGAATAACCAAGTTAAAAACTATATGAGAGTGTAAGAAAATCCCTACCTCAAATCTAAAAATCGAGAGAGAGAATGGAGACACTTCAAACATGCTGAAATCCAATTCTATTTAGATGAGAATAAAGCCCTTGAGATGCTCTATCTTTTTATCAAAGATAGTAGGGTGTAGAAACCACTAAATTTAGGTAAAAAGTAGAGAGAGAGTGAGCTTTAGAGAGAGGAGTTCTAGATCTAGGGTTTTAGAGAAAAAGAGATGAAAAAGTGATGTAAAAGTAGGCTACTGTAGACACCCCATTTTTGACCGTTCTCAAGACTTGGACGTCACTGTTTGAACACACGGTGATCTTCCATGTTTGTGTTCGTTTGGAGTTCCCGGAGGTCTCGGCTCACGCGCCTTGCCTCAGGATCCCCGAACTCGACCGTTTAGTGTCTGGTTTTGCACCAAACACTTGCATCTTGCCCTTGAGAGGCAAGGTGGGGCTTGTAGACCATCCCCACCCATCACCGGCAGTGGCTAGATGCCACCGGCTGGTTTTTGCTGTCACCGGCAAAATAGTCTGCCGGTCGGCACTATTTGTTGCCGGTCAGCACTTTTTTGTGCCGGTCGGCACTTTGTTTGGCCAAGATGGCATTTTTTGCCGGCCGATTGCTGTTCATCTGCTTTTGCAGATATTTTTGGACAGCTGTATAACTTTTGCTCCCCTCCATACACGTGTATGAAGGGATCTCCCTCTTGCAAAGCTTGTTTGATAAGCTTTACAAGAGGCATATAGAGAGAAGCTCTCTCTAAGGCAAAAGGAAGGAGGCTTAGACATTTTTGAGAGAGGAAAATACAGAGAAGAGCTCTGGTTTTCTAGGGTTAGGGTTAGATACACTCACCTATCTCTCTTTCCCTCTCATTTTGCACACTAGGTGTTTTGTGTCTCATTATTGCACACAAACACCTAGTGTTTCACCTTCCTCTAGGAGCTGAGGTTCCAAAGAGTGTTTTTTGAAGTTTTTGTCTTGGATTCAAGCTCAAGGAGGCCATTGGAGCATCTTTGTTGAAGAAGGCATCAAGGGTGAGAAACTAGTCCTTTTTTTCCCCTTTTTTGCATTGATTTTCTACTAGTCTTAGAGCTGTTTTTGTGATTATTGTATAACATAAAAAAGTTCTATTTTTAAGCCCTCTTTATTGTTTATTAAGAGTGTTTTGTTGTTTGAGGGGTGTTGACCACCCTTAGGCCTCAAAAGGCCTCATTTTGAGCCATTTTGTGTTAGCTCCGGGATTTTGGTGTTGAGGTCTCTTCACCACTGAAATCTTGAGGGATTTTAGTGGTGAAGATGATCCTTTGAAGTCCCAAGAAGGAGAGGGCCACCCCCTCTCCTTGTTGTCCTTGAAAAGGACACATTTTGGCCTCTTAAGGAAGCCTATGCTTGAGTGTGTGTTGAGCATGTTTGGTTTGTTTTTCATGCTTATATATCCATGATATAACATGATTTAAAGTTGGTTTTGAAACTTCATGCATGTTTAGCATAGTTGCCTTGTAATGCCATGTTTGTGCCTTAACATGTTCTAGGTTGTTAGCCTTGTTGGAGCATGTTTTAGGCTTGCATTTGTGAAGATTATGTGCTTATTTTGCCATGTTTTAGCTCTGTCCATAGTCGTTTGGGTTGATCTTTGCATGCATTATATGGCTCCTTTGCATTTGGGCTTGTTGGCCTTGAGTATGTGCATGTGTAGCATGACATCTTTGCATGAATTTGATGAATTGGGGTCACCTTGTATGCCATTTCAGTCCTATTTCCATGCTTGTTTGATTGCCTTGCATGCCTCTTTAATGCTTTGAAAGCATGTGTTGCAATGCTCCATGTTTTGGCCATGGTGTATGCCTTTGTATTTGGGCCACTTAGATGCCATCTAAGGAGTCCTTTGGCCTTGTTTTAACATGCTAAAAATCTGTTTTTAGTTGTTTAATGCATGCCATGTTTGATCAAGATAAGTGTAGTTCAATGCATTATTGATTTGCCTTGAACACTTGGACTATTCGTTGCATGTTTTGGCTTGATTTTGTTGCTTGGTTTGGCACCATCCTAACATGATTTTAGGGCTCATGTTGCATGCTAATTTATCCATGTTTCCTTCTTTCAAGTGTGCTTGAATGTTGTTTGATTCATGCTTAAGTGTTGGTCCTTATGTGTATGTGTGTGTGCATGCCATTTAGCTCTCACTCTTTAGCACTTATGGCTACTGTTTTAGGCCTATTTTAGAGCTGCCTAATTCATGTATAAGTCCATCTTGCCATCCATTTGCATTGCCCTTTGTATGCTTGCATGATTGCATAAGTGCATTGCCATGTCATGTTGCATTCCTAGCTTGTATGCCTAGGTTGCATTGCATTTCGCATGCATGCCTTGTTCCTTGAATTGGTGATAGGAATAGGGCCTAGTTTGTTTGATTGGTTTGCATGCATTTGAAATCAAAGTTGCATACTCGGTTCTTTGGGCCATCATGCATGGAAATGCGTGATTGGTGGTCCGAAAACCGAGGCACATGTCCCTTTGAGTCATCACAATGATAAGAGACATGGTTGATGCATACATGCCTTGAAATATGCTGCCATGCCTTGTTTTGCCCTTTGTTGCTGTGAGTTGCAGGTTCTGCAGGAATACTCTGCCGACCGGCAGTGTAATGTGCCGACCGGCACAATTTTCTCTGCCGACAGACCCTATTTTGTGCCGATGGCCATACTACGCTGCCGGTGGAAGTTTCATTCAGCCGGTGATGATCCCCTCTGTCTAAGGATGTAGTCCTGAGGCTTTGACAGCCTCCAGAGGAGGAAAGGAAGGAAAACAGAGGCAGCTTGCGCATGGCGGCGCGCTTCCCGAGGCGTTTTCCCGCTTTATCTAATTAGTTAATTTGTTAATTAATTAATTTGTAACATATTAATTAGCTTGCGTAGTTAGTTAATTTGTAATATTTATTCGGTCCCTCCGAGCGAGGGCAAATCTGTAATAAGTGTGTGTGGGTGTGTGAATGTCTTCCAATCCCCGCTTCTTTCTTCCCTTTTACTTACCTGCTTTGATGGTTAGTATTAGGGCACGTCTAATTTAGCATACCTTATGCTATGCATGTGTGCATCCATGCATTTGTATTGCATGCATTAGGCTCGGTACATCACGCTAACTGCATCAGTACTTCAATTCTAAACTGAATATGTGATAGTTGTGCATTTCTCACATGCCATGTTTAGGATAGCCGAGCCTATCTAATTGCATCCTGTATGTGTTGCATTAGGCAATTTAACATGAACTAGGACATGCATGTTTGCTAACAAGTTCTTTGTTTTGGCATGGAGTACTATGTAAGTATTTCCGCTTTGGCATATCGCATGAGTGTGAATGTTGCCATAACAGCATGCTTAACATGTGGCTAGATGCTTATGTGTTAAATTGTTTTGAATGCCTGTGGGTGAAGGCCGAATTGCTTGAGTTGGAAAAACTCGTTGAAATCCGTATTTTAGCCTACTTGCGAGTAGCAAATTCCAAAGCATTTTCAAACCGAACGGATATGCAATGTTTATTTCCAAATTAGGCAATCTAGTCTATACTTGTTTGCTGCGCGCATAACATAGTAATTCTAGGCTAATAATTGGAATAAGAACACATAACGTTTTCAAAACTGGATATCACGGTTAGTAGAGGCCGGTCTTCGGACCGGGCGAAAGGGGGTGCTCATAGCTGACCTTCCCCGATCGTACCCAAGCTCCCGAGCCGAGACAACTCCGGTGATGACGGACATGTGGCCTTCGGCACCGAGTCAGGGTTTCCTAAATTCTCCCATTTTAAAATATTTAGGTGGCGACTCTGTATCTGGCAAAGCAGTCCATGTTTGGCACTACTTTTTCAAAAATCTGTTTTCTCAAACGATTTGCCAGATTTGGACTCTTTGGTTCAGATTAAGAACCGTGACACAAATTGAGTCCGAACTGTAGCATGAGGCCCTTCCCGGGCGCCGTCTACAGCTACTGAGAACTGATATACCCATAGTCCGCTCGAACATCAGACACAATAAGTTGTTCCGCTTGAGCGCAGAATACACACAACCAGTAGTTTTGCAAATAGAAAAACATTGCTCGAGCGCAAGAGTGGCCGCTTGAGCACACGCTTGCTCGAGCGTAGGAAACGTTGCTTGAGCGTAGAATACACTCTCCCAGTAGTTTTGCAGACCTAAAAAAGTAATGAGAGTTTAAAAAGCTCGCTCAAGCGCAAGAAATGCCACTCGAGCGGAAGAACAAAATTTTGGGTAGCAAGAGTTGGGAAACTGAACAACTAACTTGTCCCAAACACCACCACAACAACCCAATAGCCAAGTTTAAGGGAAAAGAAGATTAGCAAGACATATTCAACAGTACACAACCAAGAAACCCGAGTCCAGAATATAACAAAGGTTGGGTCAAAATTGGAATCGCTATAGTTATATACTTATGTGTGCATTTTTATGTACATGTCTGATAAAGAAATGAAAATGAGAACTATGAACATGAACAAATAAATTAGGTGAATTAACATAAGTATGTGACTATGTGATAACATAAGCAAAGAAGTTATATGTAACTTGACTTCTATATGGAATATGTGACCTATGTGAACATGAAATCCTCCTATGTTTATTATTTCCCATGCTTATATAGACCAATGGAGAACGCAAGAAATGTAGATGAGTCAAAATCTTCTCATGCTAGAATAGATCGGTTAAAAAGAATGGTGGAAGTTTAATTGAACTAATGAGACAACAACAAGAGCAAAGGCAACAACCCGTACATCCTTCGCCGCCTCCGGTCCAAATGGAGCGAAATAATGATGATATCATTGCTTTTACACAGAAGTTCAACAAAATGAAGTCGTCAACCTTCCAAGGCGGCATTGAACCTTTGAAAGCCGAGGCATGGGTGTTGGAAATTGAGAAATTGTTTGAGGTTTTCCTGTGCACTAAGGAACAAAAGGTTTTATTGACAACCTTTACCTTACAAGAGGAAGCTAGGCGATGGTGGATGCTTGTCCAGGATGGGAATAGAGACTTGACATGGGATCAATTTAAAGAAAATTTCTATGAAAAGTACTTCCCACAATGCATTCGAGATAGGAAGGTATTTGAATTTGAACAACTAAAACAAAGTGACATGACTGTGGCCGAGTATTAGGCAAAATTTACTGAATTAGCCCAATACGTATATGGTTGATACGAATTACAAAAAGGCAAGGAAATTTGAGGGCGGGCTAAATGTCGATGTGCTTGATTGTGTAAATGTTTTAAAATTGCCAAAGTATGTGGATGTCCTTGATAGAGCATTGGTGTCTGAAGCAAATAT
The DNA here is from genome assembly GCF_055761805.1 of Camellia sinensis. NCBI lineage: Eukaryota > Viridiplantae > Streptophyta > Magnoliopsida > Ericales > Theaceae > Camellia > Camellia sinensis. The sequence goes on from NC_138970.1 coordinate 168,698,499, forward strand.
TGTCGCGTTGAAAATGTCTAAGTCAACATTAACAATTGAATGGGAGAGTAAGAAACAAAAGAAACAAAAGGTGGGAATGATCGATGAGTCAATGACTTTCGTGAAAGAAAATCAAATTCAAGAACTTTTGACAATACAAGTCGAGAAAGTAAAGGGAGCAAAGATATACCTACGTGTAGGAAATGTGGGAAACAACATTGGGGCGTATGTCGCCGCCTATCCGGAGTTTGCTTTATATATGGAAAGAAAGGACGTTTAGCTAAATCTTGTCCACAAGCTCACCCAAGCAATGAGTGACCTACTACCAGTGGGATTGGATCAACAGTGACACCAAGAACAACTGCAACATTTACTTTGGAGAAGAGCAGTTTAAGGTAAGGAAGGGTTTATACCCTAGTGTTAGAGAACACCCAGAATATTGAGACCGCAGACGTAGGTATTATCCTACTTATGTGCAAAATGTTTATGTGGCAATTAGTATGAGAATCGTACCCTACTTGACTTGATACAAATGGTGAACATGCGGACTGAACTCATTGAATCCTTGGAAATATGAACATATGCCTTTTGCTATGCTTTCTATTGATATGTAGAATCTTATTAGCATCGACGGGTTATGTTTGACTTGTTTCTTTTGACCATCAAATCTTTGAACGGCTATGAGTATGCAATGAAATATGACAAGGTTGAATGGTAGCTAATGAATGCTCTTAAGACTTTACCAAATTACCCATGCTATGAAAAATGTTTGGACTAGTGAATTTTAAGCATTTCTTGGGTTGATCCTTCGTACAGAACTTAGACAATTTAATATAAACTATTATGCATGATAATTTGAACTATGTTGAAAGTGAATGGACATGGGATATGAGAACATACTATGCTTGATTGTGGTAAGGAGTTATTGTGTGCATTCTAGACCATAACTTCTTTGGACTATTGTGATGAGTTAATAACACTTACTTTGCTCGTGAGACCTTTTCTATGAAATCTTTTACCAAATGCTTATACGGAATAACAAACTGAATGATTATTTTATTTTGAGCCATTCGATAGACAAATAGATTGATAAGAACTGCTTGGGATTGCGAGTAAGACTGAAAACTTATTTGTTACAATATCGAACCGGCTTTGTTGAGGTCTACTAATTATGACATTGGTTTTCTAAGGCTAAGCATGAATAGAGATTTCTTTGTTACACTGCCAACTATCCTCTTGCAGTTTTAGAATTCAGATGGATATGTTCACCAAATGGAAATTATGAGATCATGAATGAAATTACTATAATCTACTTATGGCAACTGACTGAACTGCATGAATGACTTACTTATATGATATTCGAGAATTGTATGGATCTCTGTGGGAGTGTACTGCCTTCTGTTATTAAAATTTTGTGATGGACGGGGAAAACTTCACTTGTTTACTTGATGAATTATTAAGATCATGGGTTTTGATTGAGCTTTTATATTACTGTATTAAAAGAGGAATTAGTGGTGTAATGGGAGAATGAAACGATACACGGGACCCGAATTTTGATTTGAGACATAATAAGACAAGTTTGAAGGACCAAACTTTCTAAGGTGGGGATAATGTAGTGACCCAGTGTAGACGCGCCCATGGGCCTCATGCTACAGTTCGGACTCGATTTGTGTCACAGTTCTTAATCTGAACCAAAGAGTCCAAATCTAGCAAATCATTTTGAGAAACAGATTTTTGAAAAAGTAGTGCCAAACATGGACTGCTTTGCCAGATACAGAGTCGCCACCTAAATATTTTTTTATGGGAGAATTTAGGAAACCCTGACTCGGTGCCGAAGGCCACATGTCCGTCATCACCGGAGTTGTCTCGGCTCGGGAGCTTGGGTACGATCGGGGAAGGTCAGCTATGAGCACCCCCTTTCGCCCGGTCCGAAGACCGGCCTCTACTAACCGTGATATCCGTTTTTGAAAACTTTATGTGTTCTTAAACCAATTGTTAGCCTAGAATTACTATGTTATGCGCGCAGCAAACAAGTATAGACCAAATCGCCCAAATTGGAACAAAACATTTCATGTTTGTTTTGAAAATGGTTTGCTACTCGCAAGTAGGCTAAAATACAGATTTTGCCACCCTCAAGTGGGCTTTTAGAGAAGATGATTTTGTCACTATCTAGTGGGCTTAAAACTCACAGTTTTAATGCATTATTCCAATTTAGGTAATCCAACCTCCATCCACAGGCATTCAAGCTGTTATATCACATAAGCAGCTAGCCTCATGGTAATCATACTGTCATGGCAACACTCACACGCATGCGATATGCTAAAGCATAAAAGCTTACCTAGTACTCCGAGCCAAAACAGAAACTAGTCAGTAATCATATGCATGATCCTAGTTCATGTTAAAAATGGCTAATGCAACATATGCAAAGATGCAATCTAAACAGGCTCGGCTAACCCTAAAATGGCATATGAAATGCTACAAGTAACATGTATTCAATTTGGAATTGAAAAGTACAATGTAGTTTGTATGATGTACCGAGCCCGGTGCATGTCAACAAATGCATGAATGCACGCATGCATAGCATAAGGTATGCTAAAATAAATGTGCCCTAATCTACCATCATAAGCAGGTAAATAAAAGGGAAAAAAGAAGTGGAGGTTGGAAGACATGCACACCACGCACACACACTTATTACAGACACGCCCTCACTCGGAGGGACCAAAATAATAATACAGCCCGAATAATTATTACAAAACTTCTAGTCTAATCAAAAAAAGGTGCCAAAGGAAGATGGCCGCAGCCCCCGCCTCGGGATGCGTGAATAATGCACGTTCGATCCAACTTGCCCGGAAACTCGTTGCCATAGCACTACTGCCTCTGTTTTCACTGCCTTTTCTTCTCTGAAAACTTGCCAAAGTCCCAGAGAACCTTCTATGAGCATTGCAGAACATCATCGGCTGGGAGGAATGGCCACCGGCCGCGTACAATATCCATCGGCTGGATATAAAGCTATCAGCACTGAATAAATGGCCGGTCGGCACTGAATGTTGCCGGTCGGCAGAAACCTCCTGCAGAAGACAGTTTTGACAGCAACAAAGGACAGATAGTGTATGGCATGAAATTCCAAGCAAATGTGTGCACCAACACATCCCTTATCATGCTTCTGACTCAAAGGGGTATGTTCCTTGATTCTCGGACCACCAATTGCGCATTTCGATGCGTGATGGTCCAAGAAACCAAGTATGCGCTTTGATTTCAAATGTCATGCAAACCAAACAAACACATAAAGCCCAACCTCTATCACATGATCAAGAGGCAAGGCATGCATGCCAATGCAATGCAACCTAGGTATGCAAACAAGAATACAAGCATGCTATGCAACTACATGGCATGCACAATGCTAACAACATAACATGCACAACGCTTTGAAACATGGCATACACAATGCAAGATGGGCTTACACCAATACAAGTGGACCTCAGCCACACTCACATAGGAGGCCATAAGATGAAAATGAAGTGCCTCGAAATGCGTGCACGCGGGCACGCAAACCGAGGCAATGGCATATGCAATGCAATGGCTAAAATGGCATATAAAATGCAACATGGACTTATACTAACATGAGAGATCCTCAGCCACACTCACATGAGAGGCCGATGGATGAAAATGAAGTGCCTCGAAATGCGTGCACACGGGCACGCAAACCGAGGTAATGGCATATGCAATGCAATGGCATGGAAAATGATATGCAAACATGCCAATGGGATTTCAGCACTGAAATGTGGGGGAAAACAGCCCCGAGATGAGGCGAAAACACACCCGATGCATGGAATAGTCCCGAAACATGGACTTTTGGCACCCGAAATGGCCTATAGCTATACCAAATATGCACAATATGGACATGCAATGAATAGACAGTAGCAAGGCAGTCCCAAAATCAGCATTTTTCCAGTATAAATCATGGCCAAACAGCAAGCAAAGATAGGGCAACAATGGCATGCAAAAATGGCCCTAAACATGAGATTATGAAGCAACTCACAGCTGCTAACTGCAAATAGGTTAGGGCCCTTCAACAGCATTGAAGAGGGGCCACAAATAAGCCACTTTACAGAACTGTAAAAACCCTAAAAACAAACATAGATATGGCTAAGCTCTTATGCAAGAAAAAGGGCCAAAAGGTGGCCAAAGAGGCAAGTGGTATATGCACAGCCCAAACTGAAAAATTCCCTTCTACAACATTGAAGAAGGACCCAAAATAAGCATATTTACAGAACTGTAAAAACTCCAAAACAGTATACAAACATGCTAGAAATGCAATGCAAAATGAGGCTCAAAAGAGGCTATAACATGAGGTATACAAAATATTCATCAAACAGCCAAAGACCCTTGATGAAACATGTTAAGAAGGTCAAAATAAGACTATTTCTAGGCCTATAAAAAGACCAAAAACAGAAGCATGATAGGCTGCCAAAGCATGCAAGAAAATGGCATTCAAGGAGGATATTGAAGCAAGTGCAACATGGAGGGCTCAAACCGGGTTGAGCCCTTAATGAAACAAGAAAATGAGCTCAAAAAAATGACCTTTTCAGTTTTGGTCGGAGCTCAAATCAAAAAGCATGTATGGCTTATAAATGGTGCAAGAAATGAACCAAAAAGGGGGAAATGCTACTCACCCTTGAAGACCAATGCTTTTGTTGCTTCTTGGACCAACTTTGATGATTCTAAGCTGCTGGAATTCCTCCCCTTGCTGCTGGAAATGGAAGTGGTGGAGTGATGCTATAGGGTGTAGTGCAAATAGGCCAAGAACAAGGCCCTTTTGGACCCTCAAAACCAACACAAATGTAGAGAGAGAGGGAGATATATAGAGAGAGTGATATATATCTCTTCTATCTCAGATTTTTCCAACCTCCTAAAGGGGAGGAGAGGCTCTCTTTATATAGAGAAACCAAAGGGGCAAAGCTTCTCTTAGAAGCTTTGACCAAAAAGGCCAAGCTTCTCTTAGAAGCTTGGAGCAAAAGGGCCAAGCTTCTTGGAGAAGCTAGGCAAAGGGGTCAAGAAGTTCAAGCTTCTTGGAGAAGCTAAACAAAAAGGTTCAAAAGGCTAGAAAAGGTCAAAAGGTTCAAGCTTCTTGGAGAAGCTAAAAAAAGGTTCAAGAGGGTCAAGCTCCCTCAAGAAAAGGTCTCGGCCAGGACAAGTGGCCGACTGATCTAAAACAGTGGCCGGCCGGCCAAACACAATGCCGACCGGCAACAAAAGGTGCCGACCGGCAACAAAAGGTGCCGACCGGCAGAAAAGATTGCCGATGGCAGTAAAAACCAGCCGGTGGCCTCTAGCCACTGCCGGTGGTGTGTGGGGATGCCTCAGAAGGCATTCCCTGCCCCTCCAAGGCAAAACACAAGTGTTTAGTGCAAAACCAGACACAAAACGGTCAAGTTCGGAGATCCTGAGGCAGGGCGCGCGAGCTGAAACCTCCGGGAACTCTAAACGAACACAAACAAGGATGATCACCGAGTGTTCAAATGATGACGTCCAAGTCTTAAGGACGGTCAAAAATGGGGTGTCTACACCCAGGCATGCATGTGATTAATTAGTCATCTAATTGCATCCTTGTGTGCTACTTGATTATTTGTTTGTTGTGAAATTGAATGTCTAATGGTGTGAATTAAAAGAATTTGCATGTATATCTGTTGATTGTAGGAAAACCTACTGAAATTACAACTTTAAACTGAAAATTAAAGGTCTTAGAGGCACCAAAAACCAAAACTGATTAAATATTTGTGATTAACATGATTTTAGATCCTAATATGAAGTTTTGTAAAAATCTGATTCACAATGAATTACTTGGATTAAATTCTATATTATATGTATATATATATATATATGTATGTATAAGAACCTTAGTTGAGCCTTAGAATCAACAAATAAAAATCTGAGAGAGGGGGAGAGAGAGAGAGAGAGAGAGAGAGACTTCTAGAGACTAAGAAAAGAAAAAAGAAAAAAAGAGAATGAAGAAGAAGTTAGGGAAAGCTTTGGAGTTAAGCTTGAACTTCACAAATCATAAGCTCAAGATAAGATTTCTCTCTAATTTATGAAATTTAGATGTCATACTCATGATCCTCTAGAATTTGGGTTGAATAAGGAAGAAATTAAGCTTACTTAGTGGTGTTATGATGTAGTACATATAAATGACCAAGATTAGAGAGGAATTGTAGAAATTGGTTTAAGATTGGTACATACATGGCATATTTCATGAAAATCATAACCATAAACTTGTTTTCTTATATGGCCTTTCATGCTTTCAAAGGAATTTATGTATTGAGTTGAAGCTTTTTCAGTTGTATTTCTTGATTTTGCCATGTTTCCAAAGAATGAGATCTCTTGTAAGGGAATTGAGCTTCCATTTGATGTTATGATTTTTATTCAAAGATAGATATGTTTACTCAAGATGTTTTTGAAGAGTTTTGGGTCTTGAAATGTATAAAATTGAGGTTTAAAATTGCAAAACTCAGCTCAAGCTTTACAGTAGAATTTCATACTGCAAATGAACCTTGACTGCATGTGCGGCCTGAGGCTCCACATGTGCAGCCCAACTGCCCCAGTTCCAAACTGTGTTCTGCAAAAATTGCATATGCGGGTGCACGTGTGGTGAAGGTTCTGCACGTGCAGCCAGGGCTCCAGCATGTGCGGTTTTCAAGATAGGCTTGGAATGGTTTTCTTTCCGTTTTTCAGACTTCCGAACCTCTATTTGCAAGGTTTTCACATGTTTCTCGCAAGCATTCGCATATCATGAGCATGTAATAAATGAGAAAACGAATTGAACTAAACGAACAAACAAGTAACGATGAACCGAACTGAATAGGAGAAAGAACTGATAGAATGAATTGAATATGTGTTGAATTGTTGTGCTATGAATGTTTGTGTTTGTAGGTTAAGACTCGAAGACCAAGAAAAAGGTTCTAGAAGCCCACTGTGAGTAACATTACTGTAAAGATATGTTTATATGAAATATATTTGCAATGATATTTGATAAGTTATGTTTTTCTGAAATGGTATTTTGTGAATGTGAACGAATATTTGGTTTTGAATCTACTATGGCATTCAGGGAGTGGTCCCAAGTCATGGGGGACTGTAATGCCCCGAAATAATTACAATAATCCAACTCCAAACAACCAATACAAAATGACATAATCGAAATGATAAGCTTTCATTAATCAGAATTGATATAGAAAATGTGATACATGAGATATATATTCATAAATAGGTCATCCTGAATCTACAGTATGTTTGACAAGTGACAATAAAAAATAAAAGCTAAACAAATATTCATATGCCCTAAGGGCTTACATTTTTCCAAGCCAAGGCTTAGGTACATCAAAAATGAGTCATAAGCTCGATACAATTAAAGCCCTTGGCTATACAAAATAAATACAACAAAAGAGAAACTCTTGCTCTAAATCGCTCCAAGCTACTATCTTGGTGGAGGCATATCACCGACACCTGAAAATAGTTTTTTCCAAATAGGGTGAGCCAACGCCCAGTAAAAACAATCTAACACAATGTATGAATCTTAACAAAGATATAAGTACGATATGCATATCCAATGCCCACGATAAAATCATTTATAAATTTTTCACAAAATCATGCCATGTCGAGCTTTATATCTCAATTCATTTTATCTCAAATCATAAGCCATTCACCATTTCATTCAGACAACCGAACTAAGGGTACAACTCAGTGGGTCTCTAACCAACACAACCATTATACAAATACTTCAATTTTTCCATTTTACAGATATTTCATTCACGGGAATTGACACCCATGTATACGCGCGGTTTTCAAAACTTTCACCTTGGACACACATGCCAACTTAATTCAATGGAGTCCAGCTCCTTTCTTCTTCTAAAGATGGTGTCCATCTTATTTCTTTTTCCAAACATCATACGTTTACAATGTATCAAACACATAGTCATATTCAATGACAACTAATAAGAGATTAGTTTCAATTCACCTAATCCTCATGCAATTTGTACAATAATCATAGCTATCCTTCACCGATAGCCCAAAACAGATATTTCTAAATAGATATGCAATCTCCAAGACAGATAAATTATCCAAATTTCCATACGTGAGAGGTAACACGTATCAAACTCCACCATTTATATAAACATTCATCAAATTTTATATTCCCAATACCAATTTCATTTATTTAGAAAAAATAAATATTTGAGAAATTTTAGGGAAAAACTCTATTTTCTTCCAAAGTCTACCTCGGGTATTAAAATCAACAAATTTATCACAACACAACCTCATATCTACTCTGATAACCATTTTTAATACATGCATTTGAAAAACCCTCTTTCAATTTTAAACTAAAACCCTAGGTTTGTTCAAAATCATTCAAAATTCCAATGTTTTTTACACATCAACAAATAACTAAGTTAAAACTCATAGAAGAGTGTAAGGAGTCCCTACCTCAAGCTTAGAAGACCAAAGGAAGAGATGGAAAGACTTCAGAGATGCCAAAACTCAACTCTATTTGGATCAACGAAAAGCCCTCGGAGTGCTGTACCTTTTTAACAAAGGCACACGTGTAGAGAAACCATCAAATCTAGGTGAAAATGTAGAGAAATATTGAGTTTCAGGGAGAGAGGCTCTATATCTAGGGTTTTGAGAGGAAAATATATGAAAAGTGATGTAGAAGGGTGCTGTTGCAAACTGATATACGCACAGTCCGCTTGAGCGCAAGAAATGACGCTCGAGCGTCAGACACAATAAGTTGTTCCGCGTGAGCATAAGAAGTGATGTTTGAACACAGAATGCACACTCCCAGTAGTTTTGCAGACAACAGACTAACGCTTGAGCTGAGATTGCTCGAGCGCAGAAAGTACCACTTGAGCGTAGAATACACTCTCCCAGTAGTTTTGCAGACCTACAAAAGTGCTGAGAGTTTACAAAGCCTGCTCGAGCACAAGAAGTGTCGCTCGAGCTGAGGAGTAAAATTTTGGGCAATAAAAGTTTGAAAACCAAGCAACCAACCTATTCCAAACGCAACCATTACACACCAATAGCCAAACTCAAAGAAGTATAAGGGGAAAATACATGAACAACACTACGAAACCCAAGTCCAAGATACAAAAGGGTCGGGTTGAAACTAGAATCGCTATAATCTCTCCCCCTTTATGGAATTTCGTCCCTGAAAATTCAAATTAAGTTTTAAAACTATGTTTAAACCGATCACAATAAAGATAATTAATCAATTACGTCACCATAACCCCTCCTCCGATCACCTATTCTTATTAACTCGATACACAAGTTTCAACATTAAAAGCACAATTCACATTTTTTCAAAGCATATACAGTGTCTACATTAAATCCGTGTTTCCAAAACACATACAACATATATTATGTTTCCACATTCTCAAAACATATACAATGTTTTCATATTTTATTAACATAATCAAAATTTCAATAGATGCTTAAACATCAACAAATAAGTCCGGATACTTCTCACGGACGTCCAACTCATGTTCCTGAGTTGCTTTCTCAACCCCGTAATGTTTCCACAATACTTTAACCAAGGAAATTGTCTTGCCTCGCAAGACTTGGTCTCAAGTATCCATGACTCTCACCGGTCTCTCCTCATACGAGGTATCCTCATTTACCTCTAAGTCGTTCCAATCTAATACGTGCGATGGGTCCAGCTCATACTTCCGAAGCATGCTAATATGAAACACATCATGAACCTCGGAAAGCTGTGGCAGCAAAGCGAAATGATAAGCTACCTCTCCAATGCACTCAAGGATCTCAAAAGGCCCAATGAATCAAGGGGAGAACTTCCTACTCTTTCCAAACCTCATCAAACCCCTCCTAGGTGATATCTTCAAGAATACATGGTCTCCTATCTCAAAAGACAAGGGTCTTCTCCTACGGTCATCATAACTTTTCTGGCGACTCTGTGTAGTAGCCAATCTCTTACGAATAAGTGCAACTTTCTTCGTCGTTTTTCGGACTAACTCTAGACCCAACATAGGTGCATCACCCACCTCGGCCCAACACACAGGAGATCTACACGGTCGACCATACAAGGCCTTAAACGGTGCCATGCCAATACTCGATTGGAAGCATTGGTAAAAGCAAACTCCACTAAGGGCAAGTGTCTATTCTACGACCCCTTAAAGTCAAGAACACAACCCCAAAGCATATCCTCAAGGATCTAAATAGTACGCTTGGACTGCCTGTCAGTCTGAGGACGATACGCAGTACTAAAAGTCAATCTCGTGCCCAAGGCACTTTGTAGGCTCTGCCATAACTGAGCTATGAAATATGGATCTCTATTTGAGACAATCGTCATAGGGACCCCGTGCAACCTCACTATGTCCCTAATATAGAGATCGGTATGATGATCTATCGAGTCACTTACACGCAGAAGTATAAAGTGCATTGACTTGGTCAACCAGTCAACTACCACCCAAATTGCATCACTACCCCATTGAGTCCTCGGAAGGCCCACAACAAAATCTATCATGACATGCTCCTACTTCCACTCGACTATAGGCAAAGGTTGCAACAAACCCGTTGGCCTCTGATGCTTGGCGTTCACTTGTTGACAATTAAGGCACCTCAACACAAACATGACCACATCCTTCTTCATTCATCTCCACCAAAATTGGCGGCTAAGGTCGTGATACATCTTTGTGCCTCCCTGATGCACCGCAAGGCGTGGCTGATGAAATTCTCGAAGTACTTCCTCTCGGCAAAGCTTCGACACGAAAAGACGGTCAAGGTATCTAACACTCGAGTTGGAGTACACGTTCAAGCCTCTTTCTATCTTCCCACTGGAGATCTTCTCTCGGAGGGATTCTGCCTCAAGGTCACCCTTTTGTGCTTTTATCACTCAGTTCATAAGTGTAGGTTGTGCAACTGCTAAAAATAAGGCTGCCGACTCAACAAACTCGCCGAGATGCAAGTCAAACTCCCTGATAGCACCCAACATTTCCCATTTTTAGATGGCAATACAAGCTATATTGCTAATATATTTCTTACTCAATGCATCGGCCACAACATTGGCCTTCTCTGGATGATAATGTAACTCAAAGTCATAATCCTCTATGAACTCCATCCACCTCCTCTGCCTCAGATTCAAGTCTTTCTATGTAAATAGATATTTTAGACTCTTGTGATCAAAAAACACTTCAAATTTTTCACCATACAGATAATGCCTCAAAATCTTTAAGGCAAAGATCATTGCCACTAACTCTAGATCATGAGTAGGGTAGTTCCTCTTATGTACTTTCAACTATCGCGAGCCATACGCTACTACCTTCCCCTCTTGCATCAAAACACAACCTAAACCTTCTCGTAAGGCATCACAATACACCGAATAGTCCAAACCCCTCTTCGGAATAATCAAAACTAGAGCAGTGGTAAGTCTAACCTTAAGCTCTTGAAAAAACTTCTCACAGGTCTCACTCCACACAAATTTTATCCCTGTCCTTGTTAGTCTAGTCAATGGTGGGCTAGCTTAGAGAAATCCTTCACAAATGTACGATAATACCCGGCCAACCCCAAGAAACTATGGATCTCAAAAGCATTCTTAGGTAGTCCCCAATCTTGCATACTATCTTGGATGAATCGACAGTCACCCCTTTCTCGGTTACCACATGGCCTAAGAACTTAACTTTCCTCAGCTAGAATTCACATCTACTAAACTTAGCATACAGTTTGTGGGCTCTAAGCAACTCAAACACCACTCGCTAGTGTTCCTCGTGCTCCTCCTCAGAGGGTGAGTAAATCAAGATGTCGTCCATGAAGACGACCACAAAATGGTCTGGGAACTCACGAAAGATCCGATTCATTAAATCCATAAACACAGCTGGTGCATTGGTTAGCCTAAAGGGCATCACTAGGAACTCATAATAGCCATACCGCGTACGGAATGCCATCTTCTGGATATCCTCCTACCTTACTCTCAACTGGTGATAACTCGATCTTAGGTCTATCTTAGAGAAACAACAAGACCCCTTCAACTAATCAAACAAATCATCTATACGAGGCATTCGGTACTTGTTCTTAACAGTTACCCAGTTCAATTTTTGGTAATCTATACAAAGTTGCAACGCACCATTTTTCTTTTTGGCAAAGAGAGTTGGTCCTCCCCAAGGTGAAGTACTAAGGCGGATAAAACCCTTATCTAACAATTCTTGGAGTTGGATCTTTAACTCACTCAACTCGGCAGGTGCAAATTTATATGGTGCCACAGAAATTGGTGCCGACTAAATCAATAGATATAGCGATCTCGGTTTTGACCCGATTCTTGTGGTATCCCGGACTCAGGTTTAATGTTTTCATATTGTTGTTTACCCCTCACTTCCCTTGTATCTCTTTGAAATTGGCTTTTGGGTTGTTGTGATTGTGTTTGGGCAGTTGCTTGTTTTTTTAAACCTTATGTTGCCTAGAATTTTGGTCCTCCGCTTGAGCGGCACTTCTTGCGCTTGAGCGGGCTTTGCAAACTCTCAATACTTTTGCAAGTCTGCAAAACTACTGGAAGAGTGATCTCTACGCTCAAGCGGCATTTCTTGTGCTGGAGAGTTGGTCTATTGTCTGCAAAACTACTGGATGTGTGTTTTCTATGCTCGAGCGTCACTTCTTGCGCTCGAGTGTTGAGCGTCTTGTTCATTGTGTCTTGTCTCTCAAGCGGAACAAATTATTGTGTCTGACGCTTGAGCGGACTGTGCATATATCAGATCACGAAAATGATTTTTTACATCACCTTTTTAGATCTTTTCTCTCTAAAACCTAAAGTTAAGACTCTCTCTCTCTCTCTAAAACACTCTCTCTCTACATTTTCACATAGTTTTAGTGATTTCTTCACCCTAATCCCTTTGATAAAAATTTAGACCATCTCAAGATCTCCATTTTGATCCGAATAGAGTTTGGGCATCTTTGAAGTTTCACTCTTGCTTGGCTCGTCTTCTCTCTTTGAGGTAGGGATTTTCTACACTTTCATATGGTTTTTAGCTTAGTTATTTTTCGTGTGTAACAAAGGTGGGATTTAGGAGTATTTTGAACAAACCTAGCGTTTGGATGTGAGAGAAAAAGATGGGCTTCTAAATGAATGTGAAATAAATGATTTTGGGGTTTGAATATGAGGTTCTATGTTGGCAAATTAGTTAATTTTGGCATTTGGGCTGATATATGGAAAAAGGGAGTTTTGCCCTAAATGGGTCAAATTGTTATTTTGTACAGATAACTAAAATTGATAATGATAATGTGCAATTGGATGATTGTTGATGTAAATGGTGGAGTTAGACACGTGTTGTCTCTCACCTATGGAAATTTGAATAATTTATCCATTGAGAAGACTGTATATCTATTTAGAAATATCTGTATTGGGAAATCAGTGGAGGATAGCTATGATTGTTGTAGAAAATGCATGAGGATTAGGTAAATTGAAATTAATCTAATATTGGTTGTCATTGAATATGACTATGTTTTAAATATATTGTATATGTATGATGTTTGGGAAGAGAAAGGGGATGTACTCCATTGTGTTTGAGAAGAAAGAGGATGTACTCCATTGTTTGAGACGAGATAGGGGATGGACTCCATTGAAATTAAGTTAGCCGGAGTGTCCAGGGTGAAAGTCCCAAATCGTGTGTATACATGGGTGCCGATCCCGCAGACAAAATTTTTGTAAAATGACAGATTTGAAGTGTTTGTGTGGTAGTGTATTGAATTAGAAAGACCACTGAGTTGTAATCGCAATTGGGTTGTTGAAAGATGATGAAATTGACTCATGAATTCAGAAGAATAAATGAACTTGAAATGAATTGAAAGAAAATGAATTGAAATATGAACTTTGGTGCTTTACGGTTATATAAAATGTGGATATTTTGTCACCGACATATGCACATTATACTTATATCTTTGTTAATTTCTTCTATTGTGTTAGACTATCCCTATTAGGCTTTGGCTCACCTTATTTGGGAAAAATCATTTTCAGGTGCTGATGACATGCCTCCACCAAGACAATAGCTTTGAGGGACTTTTTGGGAGCAAGAGCTTCTTTATTTTGTTATATTCTTTTGTATAGCCAAGGGCTTAAATTTTATTGAGCTAGGCTCACTTTTGTGTATCCAAGTAATGACTTGGAAAGATGTAAGCCTATAGGGCATATGACTATATGTTTACTTTTTAATTCTCTTAATGTTGCAACACATGCTGTAGATTTATGATGAACATTTGTGAATGTATATCGCATGTGTTAACTTTTGTAAACAAGCTCTGATGAATGAAAGTATCTTATTTCTATTATTATTCCGCTTATGTGTCGGTTTTATCATTTTATTTTGGGGGTGTTACAATAGAGAACTCGATCTCTCGATGAGGTGGTAAACTAGTAAGATTCTCGGAAAAAACATCCGGGTATTCACAAACCACCCTTGGCAACTCAACTAGGGCTTCAATACACTCCCTACTCAAGAAGTTGGCAAGAAGGCAACTAAGTTCACTCCACCCATGCAGATCATACACCGGTGATAAGACTCTATCAACTTGGTCCCTCAATAAATAAAAGCAATCACCGTTCAAGGTACATACAGTAACCCTCTGATGGTAGCAATCTATGACAGCCTGATATGATGACAACCAATCCATACCCAGAATAACATCAAAACTAGACATGTCAATCAGCACAAATGCAAAAGGAAGTCGGCGACCGGCAACCTCTATGTCATAACCCTAACACCTCTGCTTCAAAACAATCTCACCATCAATAGGTAACTCTGCACAGATAGGAGATACTAATTGAGCCAACTCTAACCCCAAAACTAATGCAAATGCAGACGAGATAAATTAATGGGATGCACCCATATCAATCAACACATTAGCAACTGAATTGTAAAACAAGAAGGAACCTCTCACTACTGAAGGAGTTGGTACAAGATCTGGCGCGGTAACAGCATATACATGCCCTGTAGGTCTCTGCTCACCCCTTGGAGCATAAGGCTGATGAACTGACTGAGCCGAAGAGGCTCCTTGATTGGCCCTCGAGGCTTGTGTTAACTATGCCGGCTCGTGGCTCTATGTCTACCTTGAACCAGACGTACCTGGTGTGCTGCCCAACTGAGGGCAAAAGCTCTTCATGTGCCCCGCCTGCCCACACTGATAACAAGTGAGCGGTTGGCCTATCTTCTGACTCTGGCTTTGAGAATGAGTCGAAGACGATGAAGACCGTTGCCCTCCTCCTTTTTCCAGGCAAACTGGAGGCTTGTGGCCTAACTGACCACACTTGAAACAAGTGGTATCTCCCTGACCACCTCTCCCAGAACCCGAACTCTGTACTGGACAAGTGGATCTCAATTAAGCTCCCTGGGACTAATGTGGATTAGAAACCCTCTGCCTCTTACTGTCTACCTGAACATCCTGACTCCCCTTGAAGCCTCTCATCCTCTCCTCCTTCATCTGCATTACGGTCTCCAGATAAGTTGCCACATCCTCAAGGCATCCATAGTCTATAATCATTGACCCGACACTTTGAACATGAGCTTGATCCTCAATCTCTTCTCAAACTCTAAACAACGGCGCTCCTCAGTCGCCACGAGTTCTGGTGCAAACCTCAACAAGCTAGTAAATGTGGCCTCCAACTCGGCCACCAGAGTGTTCAACTACACAAGCTTGGAGAACTGATCTCTAAATTTCTCCCGAACTATGGAAGGCAAGAACTTATCCTGGAAGGCACTAAAAAAAGCCTTCCAGGTCGCCGCAATGTGCCCACGTACATACTTCTACCACTGACCCGTATCTCTCTTCAACTGGAAAGATGCCATGGTCACTCTCAATTAGTCGTCCTCGATGCCAAGCATCTCGAACGTCTTCACTATTTACTCTAGCCACTCATCCGCCTTTAGTGGCTCCTTGGGATTACCCAAAAACTCATCCGAATTCGATCAAAAAAACTCTCGCTTCAATAAAGTCGGCCCTGCCTCACCTACTTGGTCCTGGACTTGGTTCTCAGATCTAAGAATGTCTATAGACTCCTGTAATGCTCCGACCATTTCGTGGGCTAAGGCATCCATGGCCTACTGACCCACTGGATCGACAACATTAGCCTGACCAACCCCTTCTCCTTGCGCTCAAATATCATGCGGTAAAGGCATCTCATGCCTCCTAGGCCTGCCACGCCTACCACCACCACGTCCACATACTGACATCCTAATGAAGGTAATACAAGAGATTAGCACATTCACAAATGTACCGAAGCTAATTCACTCGCGTCCTAATGCGGTGGACAACAGTAATTCACTCCACATATGCGCGTTGTCACATAAACACATACGAATTTCATTTCCGAATAATAATCGTCTCTCGGGTTTGCCAGAGTTCCAATTAGAATAGTGGTGATCAAGTGCTCTTCTAACAGGACTTCTAGAAACCCATAGACTCAATCAACATCCTAGAAACTAAATCCCATACCCATATAACCACATAAGCATATTATCATGTAAGGACATCGCACATACTAAAGTCTTTATCAAGCGAGACAAACCCATTGTGGTAATAACTACTTCCTATGTACCCAAAGTATTCAAACTCGGTATGCTCTAATACCAAGTTATAATACTCCGAAATAATTACAATAATCAAACTCCAAACAACCAATACAAGATGACATAATCAAAATGATAAGCTTTCATCAATCAGAATTGATATATAAAAGGTGATATATGCGATATATATTCATAAATAGTTCATCCTGAATCTACAATATGTATGACAAGTGGCGATAAGAAATGAAAGCTAAACAAATGTTCATATGCTCTAAGGGCTTACATCTTTCTAAGCCAAGGTTTGGGTACATAAAAAATGAGTCATAAGCTCGATACAAATAAAGCCCTTGGCTAAATAAAATAAATACAACAAAAGAAATGCTCTTGTTCCAAATTCCTCCAAGCTACTGTCTTGGCGGAGGTATATCACCGACACCTAAAAATGGTTTTTCCGAAATAGGGTGAGCCAAAACCCAGTAGAAATAATCTAACACAATGTATGAATCTTAACAAAGATATAAGTATGATATGCATATCCAATGCCCACGATAAAATCATTTATAACTTTTTCACTAAATCATGCCATGTCGAGCTTTATATCTCAATTCATTTTATCTCAAATCATAAGCCATTCACCATTTCATTCAAACAACCAAACTGAGGGTACAACTCAGTGGGTCTCTAGCCAACACAGCCATTATACAAATACTTTCATTTTGTTATTTTACGAATATTTCATCCTCGGGAATCGACACCTAATCTATACGTGCGGTTTTCGAGACTTTCACCCTGGACAAACAGGCCAACTAAATTCAATGGAGTCCATCTCCTTTTTTCTCCCAAACATGGAGTCCATCCCCTTTCTTCTCCCAAATATCATACATTTACAATGTATCAAAGACATAGTCATATTCAATGACAACTGATAAGAGATTAGTTTGAATTCACCTAATCCTCATGCAAATTCTACAACAATCATAGCTATCCTCCACCGATAGCTTAAAAGAGATATACAATCTCCAAGATATATAAATTACCCAGATTTCCATAGATGAGAGGTAACACATATCCAACTCCACCATTTATATAAACATTCATCCAATTTCATATCCCCAATATCAATTTCATTTATTTATACAAAATAACTATTTGAGACATTTTAGGACAAAACTACTTTTTCTTCCAAAGTCCACCCCGGGTATCAAAATCAACAAATTTATCACAACACAACCTCACTTCTACTCCGATAACCATTTTTAATACATGCATTTGAAAATCCCTCTTTTGATTTTAAACCAAAACCCTAGGTTTGTTTAAAATCATCCAAAATTCCAATGTTCCTTACACATCAACAAATAACTGAGTTAAAACTCATAAAAGAGTATAAAAAATCAGCTTAGAAGACCAAAGGAAAAGATGGACAGACTTCAAAGATGCCAAAACTCAACTCTATTCAGATCAACGAAAGGCCCTTGGAGTTCTCAACATTTTTAACAAAGGCACACAAGTAGAGAAAACACCAAATCTTGGTGAAAATGTAAAGAAAGAGAGAGAGAGGCTCCAGATCTAGGGTTTTGAGAGGAAAATATATGAAAAGTGATGTAGAAGGGTGGTGCTACGAACTGATATATGCACAGTCCACTCGAGCACAATAAATGGCGCTCGAGCATCAGACACAATAATTTGTTCTGCTCGAGCGCAAAAATGATGCTTGAGCGCAAAATACACACTCCTAGTAATTTTGCAAATAATAGACCAACGCTCGAGCGCAAGAAAGACCGTTCGAGCTAAAGACTGATCGAATATAGAAATTACCGCTCGAGTGTAGAATACACTCTCCAGTAGTTTTGCAAACCTGCAAAAGTACTAAGAGTTCACAAAGCCCGCTCGAGTGCAAGAGGTGCTGCTCGAGGGGAGGAGTAGAATTCTGGGCAACAAAAGTTTGAAAACCAAGCAACCAACCTATTTTAAACGCAACCATTACAATCCAATAGCCAAACTCAAGGAAGTATGAGAAGAAAAGACATGAACAACACTACGAAACCACAAAACTCGAGTTGAAGATACAAAAGGGTCGGGTTAAAACCGAAATTGCTATAGGGACAACATGTTAATGCAGGTCCATGACAAATAAGTGATTACGAGATCTCGTTAGTCACTTGAAAAAGTGGTGATATGTTTAATCGGTATCCAGAACCGATTACTCTAGTTGGAAGACGATATGATATGCTCTATTGGATGTACCACTATTATGTTTCGATATGAGAATAATTATGATATGATTTGTTATACGAATATAATATATTTGGAATTCATTCACTAGCCTATTTACTTTAATGTTATTCACTTGGTTTTAGCTCACTGTGTGTGTATATATATATGTATAGGTTAGTGCTAGGAAGAGCAAACCCAGAAGGAATCCTTTAGCTGAGCCACTTTTTAAAGCCTTCGGAGTTTGTTTTGGTGACTCCGAGTTGAGGCTAGGTCTAGAAGACCGTTGTTAAAATTTTGATCATGATGTTGATACTTTGATATATATGTATATGTAGATAAATGTTTTTGTACCTGTTGAGATGTATGTATTACTGAATGGGTAAATTAACGTAGTTATGTGTTTGTTCATATAGCTATCATAGTTCAATGGACTATTTGGTTTATATTATAAGCTTCCGCTAGCCCCAATTATTGTGATTTGTACAAGAAGGCCTTGGGTAATATCGGATTACTGGCCGGTCACCTTATCGACTCTTATGGGGCGAGGTTCGGGTCGTGACAAAATTAATGAATTTTCAAAAGATATTGATAAAATATATTTAGAATGAGACTAACATTTAACATATTTAATAAAAAAATTAAATTAATAATTCAAAATTTATAGAAATCTATATAATAAAATAATTGGTATAATTTGAGTTAATAAAAATAGTATTATTTTAAAGGGTAAATTACACTGACATCTCTTGAGGTTTATGTTTATTACAATTTCCCGTCACCTTTTGGAAATTACATTTTTCTCCATGAGGTTTAAAGTTTCATTACAGATTCCCCCTTTCAGCAATTTAATTTTTTTAAATACCAAATTTGCCCTTATTGGGTAAATTACATTGACACTCCTCACATTTTAGAAATTATAATCCCCTCCCTAAGGTTTAAAGTAGTATTACCAATTGTCCCCTCAGTTAATAATAGTTGAAAAAAAATTCATTGAAAAAAACATTAATTGAAAAAAATTTTGTTAGTAAAGTTTTAAAATTTCTATTTAAAAACCAACGTAAGCTCATTTTTTGAATTTATGTTTTTTCCTCAAATTTACAAGCTGAGACAACCTTTTATAATCTAAAAAAAATTATCACATAAGTTTTTATGACAGTTTTTTAAATTTTTGTAAATATAAATTGAAAATTGAAAACGAAATGGTTACCAAACAAGCTTGATGGTACAAATGTCGTAAAATTAACAAATAATTAAATAAGTTACCAACGTAAGAAATGGCTTATCAAAAAATTCTTAGGCTATGTATGGTTTGATTTTTAATTTTTTTTTTAAAAAAATTAAAAATTAATTTGGTTAAGAAATAAAAATAAAAAATAATTATGAAACCATAGATAGCCTAAGAATACTAAATTCTTAGGCTATGTACCACCAAACACATAATATTTTTTACTTTTTTATTTTTTATTTCTTAACCAAGTTAATTTTTAATTTTTAAATTTTTTTTCTAAAAATCAAACCATACATAGCCTAAGAATCTTTTGATAAGTCATTTCGTACATTGGTAACTTATTTAATTATTTGTTAATTTTACGACATTTTTACCATCAAGCTTGTTTGGTATCCATTTCGTTTTTAGTTTTCAATTTATATTTACAAAAATTTTAAAAACTATTATAAAAACTTGTTTGATAATTTTTTTGGTTTATAAATGGTTGTCTCAGTTTGTAATTTGAGAAAAAAACATAAATTCAAAAAATTAGCTTACTTTGGTTTTTAAACAGAAATTTAAAAACTTTACTAACAAAATTTTTTTCAATTAATTTTTTTTCCAATTAATTTTTTTCAACGAATTTTTTTTCCAACTAGTACTAATCGAGGGGGCAATTGGTAATGCTACTTTAAACCTTAGGGAGGGGATTGTAATTTCTGAGTGGTGTCAATGTAATTTACCCAATGAGGGCAAAATTAGTATTTTAAAAAATTAAGTTACTAAAGGGAGAATCTGTAATCAAACTTTAAATCTCAGGGGGGACATGTAATTTCCAAAAGGTGAGGGGGGAAATATAATAAACATAAACCTCAGGGGGTGTCAGTGTAATTTACCCTATTTTAAAAGTACTTTTTGTAACGGCTCAATTAATTTAGAGACTGGAGGTTAAAATAAATAAAAACAAAGTGTTAGAGGTATTTTCAAATATAAAAATGGCATTCTAGGATTTAATTAAAACACAAAATAAAATATAGAAAAATTATTCTTTATTGGACCATTTTGTAAAATTTTATGAAATTAGGGACTAAAATGCAAATAACCTAAAGCTTAGGGTTTCAAGTGTAATTACCAAAAATTAGGGTCTCTACACTTTTTAAATAAAAAATATTTATTTTTATTTGCTAAGAGAAAACATAAACACTAACAAAAAATATTAACTCAAATTATACAATTCAAATAAAAATAATATTCAAACATACAAATATTAAAAAAAAAATCGTTCAAAAAAGAATTAATCACATGGTATATTTCAATTTTATAACTAGTTAAAAAAATAATAAAAACTAATCACAAAAAGAAGAATTCACATAATATATTTTAGCTTCAAAAATATTTAAGTAGAGTGCAAGTCCAATTTGTGTGGGATACAAGTTTAGTCTATGTGAGGTGCAAGTCGAATCTGTTTGGAGTTGCAGATCTAGTTCGTATGGGATGCAAGTCCAATCTGTGAATTAATATTTGTATGGTTTGAATATATGTATTTTTTTTATTTGTACGATTTGAATTAATATTTGTATTGATAGAATATTATTTATTATTATTTTTATTAATATTTATATAATATTAAAACAAACCCCATATAACAAAAAATAGTTCAAATATGAAATGTTTACAAATATTAATTTTTGTAACTATTTTTATTAAACTAATCATTTCAACTGTTAAACTTCAACCAAAAATCAGTTACAAAAATTAATTTTTATATTATATTTCGACTTTAAAAGTGGTTACAAACATTTTATATTATTTACTAATATTTTTATAATATTAAATCAAACCCCATACAACAAAAAATAATAATAAATAATATTACACTCATACAAATATGAATTTAAATCATACAAATAAAAAAATACATTTATTCAAACCATACAAATATTAATTTATAGATTGGACTTACACCCGACACAAACTAAACTTGCACACCCACTCATATTTAACTTGCACCCCTACACAGTGTGGACTTGCACCCTACACATACTAGAATTGCACCCCACTCAAATTGGACTTGCACTTAGGCACATATTAAACTTGCACCCAAATCAATTATTTTTAATGCTGAAATGTATTATGTTAACTCAGTTTTTTTTTTTTTGTGATTAATTTTTTCTATTTTTTAAAACTATTTATAACATTGAAATTAACTATGCGATTAATGTTTTTAAACTAATTTTTGTAACTATTTTTAAAGTTGAAATATAAAATATTTGGTTGAATTTTTAAAAATTTTCTTTTATTTTTTTTCCTAAAAAATTAAAAATAGTGGGAAAAAAAAAAATCATTTTCATATTATTCTATCTTTTTTTTAACGAAAATATTTTTTTAATATTTGTATGTTTGAATATTATTTTTTATTTGAGTTAATATTTTTATTTGTGTCTACGTTTTATCTTAGCAAATAAAAATAATATTTTCTATTTAAAAAGTACGTTTAAAAAATATATTATTTTTATTAACACAAATCATAATATTTAAATAAATAATATTTTTTCACAGTAAAAATGAGATGGGTTGAATTAATATTAGTAGTATTTTTTATTTAATAGAGAGAAAAAGTAAAATGATTATGGTTTAAAAATTAAATGTGACATTTTATCTTATTGGCTTTAGTCTATTTTGTCTTTTTATAACTAATTTAGTCAAAAAATCAAAAAAGTTCACTTGTCAAACGAGGGCTAAATAATTACTCTGAAGTGTTTGTTTAGTATGAAAATAGTATAAGGCAAGAAAAAGAGAATTTTCTAATATAAGTCATACTAGCATATCACCCGTTCTATGTACGGAATAAAATAATATATTATATATGAAAAATACGATAATTATATTTAATTTTTTTTGAAATATTTTATATCTCATAAATAAAATTTTATATATAAATTTAAGGTTTTTGTTTCAAATGTTCCTTTACTATAATATATAGTATAGATACATTAAAATTGTTGTATTGACAATTAATAATTAAAATTATACTTTGTTATAAAAAAAAAATTTGACATAGTTCTAATACTTCACTATTCTAGAATTAAAATATATGAATTTTAAAAAATTATCATATTGGTTTTTGAAAGGGAAATAATTAAAGAAATTTTAAAAACTTAATGAGTAAGAAAGAATTATCGTAATATATAAAACCATTAAAATCACGGGTAAACCAGCAAATTATTCAAACAAAAAATGGTTTAGCTTAATCAGTTAGATCAAAAGACCAACTAGCTTATACAAAAAGAGTGATGCTGGAGACCCCTAGTGACTGGGCACCCCCAGCACCCCTAGTGACACATGGCACACTGCCGGTGGCTGAAGTCCAAAAAAAAATAAATAAATAAATAATTAATTGCTAATTAAACTAATTAATTAGTCCCGGGAGGCTAAGCTAATTAAATATTACAACACAAACTAGGCTAAGCTAATTAAATATTACAACACAAACTAATTAGCTACAACTAATTAAGCTAATTAAATATTACAACATAAACTAATTAGCTGCAACTAATTAATAATTAACAAATAATAATTAATTGCTAATTAAACTAATTAACTAGTCCCGAGAGGCGAGGGAGGCCCATGCATGCTCGGTTTTCACCCAAAGAACATCTGTTGTCTGCCCTCGAAAGCCTCTGTTGCACAACCCTTGCATTGTTTTCCTTCTCCAGATCAACTCTGCCATGCTTTACAAACACACTACCTAAAATTCACTGGTGGCCGGTAGGCCAAAAGTGGTGGCCGGCCGGCCAGCATTGAGGGTTGTCGTCCAACATTGATGGCCTGCCAGCCAGTAACACTGGTCGGCCGGCTGCTGGTGATGCACAATTCCATGCTATAACAGAGAGCAAACAAGGCAAAGAGAGGGTAATCTCACAAGTTGTTTGTACTATGTATCCCTCCTTATCATCAAAACATCTCAAAGGAGTGATACACTTGGTCCTCAAACCATCAATCAAGCAATTTCATTGCATGATGGCTAAGGAACCAAGATGTACAAGTTAATAAACGCACAAACAAAACCAAAAGCCATCACCCTACCATACATGATCAAGGGCAATGGAGAGCTTAGAAAAATTGGCACATTTCATCACTTTGAGTATGAAATACCCCAATCTTCCTTGTGTTCAATTAACGTCCGATTGAATACACCGAAACAAAACCAAAATCTTATCTTGCACAATTTTAGTTTCCATTTTTGTTTACTCATTTTAACTCACCAACCATTCATTAACCAATTAGGTCCATTGGTGAGAAGTCCTCTAAAGAGAAGGAAGTGTCAAATAAGGGGTAGCTTAAGGCAAGAGAGAGAGGTCATGCTGTTGGTAATGAACCCCCAAAATATGATTAAACTATTAAGTATGGATCTCAATCTCAAGATTAAAGTATCCTAAGGTTGAAACAACCCTCAAAGCAAATAAAGAGTTAAGAAATGAGGGAGGTTGCAGAGGTTATACTTGTTGAAATTAAGTGAGAAAAGCATTAAACACATGCAATTAACTCAAACAAATAATGTCTAAAGGCCTAAAACACCAAGCTTGTGAGGACACTTACACTACAAGCACGCAAAACAATACTCAAATGCAATAACCAGTGAAAAATAGAGTTAAAACAGTCTAAAATAAAGCCTAAAACATGCTGGAATTAAGACAAAAATAGCTACATTAATATGCTAAAACATTGCACAAGCTAGACTAGTAAGCAAAACACAAGGAGGGGAGGCTAACCCCTCCAATTTTGGACTTCAAAACATGATTTTATCCACTGAAATAACTCTGAAATTTAGTATTAAAAAGCTCAAAAAGAGTTGACAACAAGATGGGAAACACAAGGGTATAGGCCTTGGAAGCTAGGTGGAAGGAATGGTGAGCCACTCCTCCACCCTTATTGGCCTTAAACCATAAGTTTCAGCCCAAAATTTCAAAGTTTAGACAACCCAAAAATAGTAAGAAAAGATGGAAAATAAGTGGTGTAGAGATGGTACCTCTTGGAGAGGAATGGACCCGTAAGTCAAAAACCACCAATTTCACAGTCTCAAGTGCTTCAAGAGCTCAAATTCAAGCTCAAATCATCTTAGCAAGAATCTCTCTAAGTTTGGTTTAGAGTGTTTGGGCAAAGGCTATGCAAGTTGCAAGATCGAGAGAGAATTGTAGAGAGAGAGAGAGGATATTTTCCAAAATGTTTCTTCACTCCTAATGTTTTCTAACCTTCAAACCAAGAGAGAAGGTCTTCTATATATAGAAAATAAGAGCCTCAGGTTGAAATATCTATATAGAGACAGGTGGAGCTTTGTGGAAACAGCTGGAGGAAAATATTTGTAAAAAAAATCTATTTTTTGACACTTATGGCCAGCAGGCCACTAAACATGGACGACAAAACACATTAGTGGATGGAACCCTCCTAAAAGTGGGTAAATCTACTCAAAAAAAGGTCAAAATTTTCACCACTGGTGGTGTAGACCCGACTTTCTTCGCGCGCCCCCCTTTTCGGAGAGGGCGCGAATTGGTCTTACTATAGTTCGGACTCCTGTCACGGTTCTAAATCTAACCTCACAAAGTGCAATGTGAGACTGATAAACACCAAAGTGTCCAAATATAACAATTGGTTTTGAAAAATCAATTTTAAATCAAAAAGCGCCAAACATGGATTGCTTTTCCAGATTACAGAGTCACCACCTAAATATTTTGTATTGGAAAATTTAGGAAACCCTGACTCGTGCCAAAGGCCACGTGTCCATCATCACCAAAGTTGCCTCGGCTTGGGAACTTAGGTACAAGAGGGGAAGGTCCTGAAATGGGCACCCCCGCTCGCGTCGATCAAAAGATCGGCCTTTACTAACATGATATGTTGTTTTGTAAACACATGTGTTCTTATTCCGGTTATTAATCTAACTTAACTTTGTGATGTGCACAACATACAAGTATAGACTCAATCACGAGAATTGGAACAAAATAACTCATGTTTGTTTTCGAAAATGGTTTGAAAGTGCTATTCGCAAGTAGGCTAAAGCGCGGATTTGCCACCCTCAAGTGGGCTTTAAAACATGATTTTGTCACTTTGCAAAGTGGGCTTACAACTCACAATCAGCGAGTTGTTCCAATTTAGGCAATCAAGCCTTCATCCGCAGGCATTCATACAGTTTATCAATTAAGCAAATAGCCTCATGGCAACACTCACACTCATGCAAGGATGCTAAAGCAAAACGACTTACAGTGTACTCCAAGCCAAAACAAAAACTAATTAGAAATCATGCATGATCCTAACTATACAAAATGCCTAATGCAACACATGCAATAATGCAAATAAATAGGCTCGGCTACCTAAGATGGCATATAAATGCAACAGTTTGATACATGTATTCAAATAGGTATTGAAATACAATGCAGTTCGAATGATGCGCCGAGCCTCAGTGCATGCAAGACAAATGGATGAATGCAAAGATGCAAGCATAAGGTATGCTAATCAAAACGTGCCCTAATCTAACCACCGAAAGCGGATAAATAAAAGGGAGAAAGACGTGGGGTTGGAAGACATGCATGCACACACACACATTTATTACAACATTGCGTCCTGGCGAAGGAGGGTCCGAATAAATAAGCTAAGCTATACTAAGCTAAGCTACTTACTACAAACCAACTAATTAACTATGCTGGCTAATTAATTATTACAAGCCAAATTCAATAACTAGCTATGCTAAGCTAATTAAAATATTACAAAGCAAAATAAATTAATTGGCTACTCTAACTAATTAAAGCAATTAAAGTGGCCTCGCGGGCAAGGAAGACATGCATGCTTGGTTGGCGCCTGCTCGGAAATCCAATGCTTTGTCGTCAATTGCCTCAGTTTGCACGTGCCTTGGTTTCTGAACATTGAACCAACTTCTATACTGTTTCTGCTCCAAAACAGGATCATTTTCTGCACAAAATTGGACTGGTGGCCGGTCGGCCACAAAAGTGGCTGCCGGCCACCTTAACTGGTCGGCCGGCTAATGGAACTGGCCGGTCGGCCACCTGCTGTTCCAGACTTCTGGTTTTGCTGCAATAGAGGACAACAGGGGCACAACAATGTATTTGCAAGAAAATGTATGCACTGCCACACTCTTCATCATGTCTCAAGCTCAAAGGAGTGTGGCGCTCGGTGTTCGAGCCACCAACCAAGCATCTCAATGCATGATGGCCCGAAAGCCAAGCTTGCATAAGCTTAGTGAATGCACAAACAACATACAAAGTGCTTTCACCCTATCATGCATGATCAAGGGTGTTGGCGACCAAAGAATGTGACACATTTCATCACTGAGTATGAAACGTCCCTCATTCCTCGTGTTTGGATTAATGTCCGATCCAAACACATGCAATGCAACACACATACTTATCTTTCACAAGTTTTACTTGGTCCATTTCTTATTTACACATTTTACAATACCGAGCAATTCATTAACCGGTTAAGTCCAATATGAAAAGTCCACTAATGGGAAAGATAGTCTAAGCCACAAATACCTTAAGCATGAAAGAAGCCTCATGCTTCTGGTTAGTAGAAACCCTCAAGGGAATGCTAAAACCATTAGGCATGAGAGTCTCGATTCCATGCTTAAACCAACAAGGGGCTTAAGACCTGTAGACGCGCTCTCGGGAACTCTCCGACATCCGCGCTCGCGATAGCGCAGATCTCGTTTTGTTCTGAGCTACTACTGTTTGAACTCAATGTCACGGTTCTGAATCTAATCTCACAATGTGCGATGTGAGACCGATAAATCACCAAAGAGTCCAAATCCAGTAAATCATTTTGGAAAAACTGGTTTTTAATAAAAAAAAGTACCAAACATGGACTGCTTTGCCAGATACATAGTCACCACCTAAATATTTTATTTTGGGGGAATTTAGGAAACCCTGACTCGTGCCTAAGGCCACGTGTCCGTCATCACCAAAGTTGCCTCGGCTCGGGAACTTGGGTACGAGAGGGGAAGGTCATGCAATGAGCACCCCCACTCGCCCGATCAAAGATCGGCCTGTATTAAGCATGATATCTTGTTTTTGAAAGCACATGTGCACTTATTCTGATTAATTAGCTAGTCTTACTACGTGATGTGCACAGTAAACAAGTATAGACTAGATCGCCTAATTTGGAACAAAGCATCGCATATCTGTTTGTTTGGAAAATGGTTTGAAGTTTGCTACTCGCAAGTAGGCTAAAATGCGGATTTCAATGAATTGTTCCAATTCAAGTAATCCAACCTTCACCCACAGGCATTCAGGCAGTTAATCACATAAGCAGTTAGCCTCATGGCAAGCATGCTTTCATGGCAACATTAACACACATGCAGTATGCTAAAGCGTAAACACTTACAGTGTACTCCGAGCCAAAACAAAGAACTAGTTAGAAATCATGCATGATCCTAGTTCATGTTTAAGATGGCTAATGCAACACATGTGAAAATACAACTAAAATAGGCTCGGGTATCTAGAATGTCATGTGAAATGCAACTTGATAACATGCTGTTGAACACGTATTCAAGTAAGTGTATTGAAAATACAATGCTGGTTTGTATGATGCACCGAGCCTGGTGTATGCAATACAGATGAATGGGTGCACGCATGCGAGCATAAGGTATGCTAAATGAAATATGCCCTAAAACTAACCATCGTAAGCGGTTAAGTAAAAGGGAGAAAGAAATGGGGATTGGAAAACATGCATCATACACACGTACGCTTATTACAACAATTGGCCCTCTTGAGGGAGAGACCGAATAAGAAGCTAACTAGCTAATCTAAGCTAATTAAACTAATTATTACACAAAAAATTAATTAACTAATCCTAATTAACTAAGTATTACAAAACGAATTGAATAGCTAACGCATTAACTAATTAAGAGTACAAACCAAAGCAAAAGCTAGCTATCTAAGCATGGCAGCTAAGGAAAGCAGTAAATCAGGAGTCTCAGAGGGAGAGGAATGCATGCAAGCCCTGTCGTCTCGTTCGGAAATCCAATGCGATGCCCTGATTTGCCTCTGTTTTCATCTGTCCTCAGAAACTTGCACCAAGCTCCAGAAAGCTGAAACTCCACCTAGGGAAACCTGTGGGAGGGTGGCCGACCACTTTTGGTTGTTGAAAAACCAGAAAAGTGGTCGGCCAGCTAGTTTTTGTAGCTGGCCGGCCAGTTGTTGTTGCTAAACTGCAATTTGCTGCAACAAAGAGCAAGAAAGGGCATGGCAATGTATTTGCAAGATATGTGTGCACAACCACCCTCCCTATCATGTCATGAACTCAAGGGAGTGTGGTTCTCGACCCTCAGGCCACCAATCGCGCATTTCAATACATGACGGTCGAGAGGCAAAGTTGCACAATTCAATATAAAATGAATGCACAAGTAAACACATAAAGCCTAAAACTCTATCATGTATGATCAAGAGCGTCGGCGACCGAGAATTGAGACACGTTTCATCACTCTAAGTATGAAACGTCCCTTGTTTCTCATGTTTGGACTAACACCCATTCCAAACACAAATGCAAAACAAGCATGGCATGCACAATGCTATGCACTATGATTAACTACAATGCAATGCATGCAAGCATAATGGAATGCAACATAAGTTTGCAAACATGCAATGCAAGAGACAAGCATGCAACAACATGATCAAACCACCAATGCCAATAGCATGCATACTCAATGCAAAGCAACATAAACAACCTAACAAGGCTAATGGCATGTAACAATATGCTAATGCATGCATACTCAATGCAAGACAACATAGGCATGCAACAATATGAATAATAACTAGCATGCACAATGCAAATGAATAACTAGCATACTCAATGTGATATGATCATGGCATACTCAATGCAATGACTATCATGGCATACTCAATGCAGTATGATCATGGCATACACAATGTGAATCAAGAACATGGCATGCGCAATGCAAACAATAACATAACATGCACGATGCGATGTGACATGGCATACACAATGCTCAATGGACTTAAACCAAAATGGATAGACCTCAGCCATGTCCAAAATAGAGGCCATTAACACCAAAACTAAGGCACAAAAGACAAGATATGTATGCACAATGCATTGGCCAACCAAGTAGGCCCAAGAGCACAACCCTCAAGAAGGCTCAAGGAGTGATAAACATGGAGGTGTAACAATACTAAATGCACTGAAATGAGGTAAGGAATGATGGAAAATCATTCAATCAAAGCAAGCATGGCATGCAAGGGTCCTTAAAGCATGAAGCTAGTAAAGAGGACTACAAAGGAGGCATGCAATTCATGGCACAAATGCATGAACTAAGCATGGACAGAGCTCAAGTAGGTCAAAATAAGGACTTAAACATGCTGAGATGAGGGCTCAAAGGTCTAGGCATGCAAGCATACGAGCTAAGGCATAAACTAGGCAACAATGCATAACACTCAAAGGCACTTAAAGCATGATTGAGGTAGGGACATGGCAATGTTAAATGCTCTGAAATGTCATGTTAAGTGATGCCAAATCATGTACACAACACAAATGAAGCATGTAATGTTGCTCAAAGCTTGAGGCAAGCAAGAGCATTTGTACTACAAGTATACAAAACATGAAGCATGTGACCAAGGCAACCCAAAACAATCCTAGAACATGTTAAAATGATACTAAAACATGTATAGAAGGAAGCCAAAACAAGCTAGCATGGTGTCATCAGGCATGATGCATACAAGGCGAATAAGGTGGATTACACTACACCTATTAAGACCAAGCATGGGATGACTTAACCAATAAAAATCAGAGTCATATCATGGCAAAATAACCCCAAAAACACATTGAAATGATGGCTCACAAGCTATGGCATGAAGGCATACGCAATGATTCATGTTAAGGCATAAAGGGGCAATCCCTCCAACGCATTGAATGAGTGACAAATGTGGATGCATGGCCATGAAATATGGACTAAAATCACATAATAAATGATGCCAAATCATAAAATAGTCCAAGTAATGCATGCTAGTGGACTCAATACACAAAGCTAACAAGCTAGATTGAACCAAGGCTATACAAAGCAAGTCATGCATGACCAAAAAAACACAAATTAGACCTTAAACACGCTAAAACATGAACAAAGTCTTCTCAGAGCTAAGCCAAAAGCATGCTAAAATGACATGTTACACCATGATGCACGTTAGGCTATTTCATGGAATTGCACTACAAGTGCAAGAAGCATGCAAAGGCTAACTAAACCAAACAAAAAAAGTGTTATGACATGGCAAAAAATTACCAAAAACATGCTGAAATAGAAAGAAAACAAGTTAGAATGACATGCTATTTCATGAAGCACATAAAGCTAGTTTGTGTGATTTACACTACAAGTGTATTAACCATGCATGGAGTGACCAAATCAAGTAAAAATAGTGCTATGCCTCAGCAAAATAACCACAAATACAAGCTAAGATATGACCAACATAAGCTTAACAAATGTGCTCAAACATGAGGCATATGAAGCAAGTAAACACAATACAAGGAGAGGGGATGACCCTCTCCAATTTAAGACACCAAAACCACCTTTCCACCATTGAAAATCCTTTGGATTTCAGTGGTAGAAAGGTCATGCAAAGGCTTCAACAAGAGCCTAAAGGGATGGCTCAAAATAAGGCCTAACAAGGCCTAAGAGGGGGTAAATCACCCCAAACAAAAAAGTGACCTTAAACAACTATTTTAAGCATGAAAAAATAGAACTTTTTCTAGTTAAGAGTTAAGCTTAAAAAAGTATGCAAGAAGGGCTAAAAGCTTAAGCAAGAAAAGGGGATTTAAAGGTCAAATGCTCACCCTTGAAAACCACCTTTACAACTGCAACTCCAACAAGTTCTTTGAGCTTAAACCAGTCCAAGAACACCAAAAAAACCCCTTAGCACCTCAGCAACCAAAGGAAGGTGTTTGAGTGTTAAACTAAGACAAAATAACACTTTAAGGCACAAAAATGAAGCAAGGAAGGAAGTATAGATACAAGACTATATCTAACTCTCAACCCTCGAATTTATGAACCTAGAGGAGGGAGGAGGAGCGTCCCTCTTATAGAAACTAAAAGGCAAAGTTTCTTGGAGAAGCTAAGCCTCAAACAAATCCCTCTATACACGTGTATGGAGGATAGCCCAAATACCCTCCAGTTGTGCCAACTGGAGGAAAATATCTCCAAAAAGGTGCCAAAAAGCAGCCGCCCACTTGAAGAGCCTAAAGGTCATGCAAAGGCTTCAACAAGAGCCTAAAGGGATGGCTCAAAATAAGGCCTAACAAGGCCTAAGAGGGGCTAAATCACCCCAAACAAAAAAAGTGACCTTAAACAACTATTTTAAGCATGCAAAAATAGAACTTTTTCTAGTTAAGAGTTAAGCTTAAAAACGTATGCAAGAAGGCCTAAAAGCTTAAGCAAAAAAAAGGGATTTAAAGGTCAAATGCTCACCCTTGAAGACCACCTTTACAACTGCAACTCCAATAAGTTCTTTGAGCTTAAACCAGTCCAAGAACACCAAAAAAAACCCTTAGCACCTCAGCAACCAAAGGAGGGTGTTTGAGTGTTAAACTAAGACAAAACAACACTTTAAGGCACAAAAATGAAGCAAAGAAGGAAGTATAGATACAAGACTATATTTAACTCTCAACCCTCAAATTTCTGAACCTAGAGAAGGGAGGAGGAGCCTCCCTCTTATAGAAACTAAAAGGCAAAGCTTCTTGGAGAAGCTAAGCCTCAAACAAATCCCTCCATATACGTGTATGGAGGATAGCCCAAATACCCTCCAGTTAACTGGAGGAAAATATCTCCAAAAAGGTGCCAAAAAATAGCCAACCACTTGAAGTGGTCGGCCTGCTACTTAAAGTGGTCGGCCGACCACTTCAAGTGGTCTTCCAAGACACAAACTGGTCGGCCATGGTGGGACAGAGTCCAGGGCATGAAAGAAAGCTAGTGGTGTGGTGGCCGACCAGAAAATGTGGCTCAAAGACCAAGCAAGCCAGTTATCCGACCAGAAAATTGGCTGGCATAAGGAAAAGTGGTCTCCAAGGAGAAAAAGTGGTCTCCCACCCTTGTACCGCCTTCCAAACAAGGAAAACAAGGTTTCTACCAAAAACAAATCAAAACGAATGCAAGACGAGAGATTCGGAGGCAAAGCACGCGGCCGAAAGCCTCGAAAACTAGTCTACGGGCATCAAAAGTGGTATGCCACCACAAAAGTGGTCTCCCGGACCACAGTGTTCCTCTAGGCAGAGGCAACAAGGTGTGGTTTAAAAACCACGCCAAACGGAGAACATTAAGTGGTCCCGAGACAAGGCACGCGACAGAAGGCTTTGAAAATCGGAGACTAGTCTCCAAACGGGAAAAGTGATCTACAACCATGAAAAGTGGTCTACGACCACAAAGAGATGGTCTACAAGACCTCTCCCTCCCTCTAGGAAAGAAAAACAAAGTTCGGTCCACAAACTGAGCTGAAGCAAAAAAGAGTTCAGAGGCCCGGAGGCAAGGCTCTTAGCCAAAACTCCGAAACCTCTAAACGAGCACGACATGCATTATCACCGAGCGCTCAATCGATGACGTCTGAGTCTTAAGGTTGGTCAAAAATGGGGCGTCTACAAGACCACTTTCAGAAATTCAGTGCTAATATGGCATGCTAAAGACACTAAATCATGCAATCAACATATGCACAACATGTTTGAAGCCAAAAACAACAAAGCTAGTGAAGTGCGTAACACTAGAGGCAAGCAATACCATGCTCAAACAACCAAACCAGTTCTGGACAGAGCTTAAACATGCCAAAATAATGACCTAAACATGTTGGAATAGAAGCTCGAAACACTAGGAGAACATGCACACATGTTAGCTCATAAGCAAGGCACAATACACAACCCTCAAAGGCAATGAAGAAGTGAAGTATGTGAGGGTGTGACAAGGTTACATGCACTGAAATCATGTGTGAAATGATGTTATGGCATGCAAATAACTCAAGCAAAGCATGTTAAAGGCCTTGAAACTCAAAGCTAGTCAAGGTTATTTACACTATAGCTATGCAAAGAAAGCCTCATATGATCAAGACCACTCAAAACAGAGTTCAAGCATGTCAAAACATGAGCAAAAATGTGCTGGAGTGGAGCCAACACATGCTAAAATAATAGGCTACAACATCAAGTAAGCTAGGCTAACAAGCATGATTACACTACAAGTGTAAGAAGCAAACAAGAGGTGCTCTAACCAGCCCAAAACAGAGTTATAACATGCTAAAATAAAAACCAAAAACATGCTAAGAACAAGCCAAGAGATGGTAGAAAAACATGCTCAACTATTAGGCCATTAACACATGCAAACAAGATATGAGGAGGGGGGACCACCCCCTCCTATTTTGGTCCTCCAAACCAACTTTCTACCACTGAAAAACTTATGAGTTTCAGTGGTAGAAAGGCCAAACAAAGGATGCGTTAAAAGCTTTAAATGATGGCACCAAGCTTAGCAAATAAAGCTACAAATGAGGATGGACCACCCTAACCCCAAAAAGGCCTCAACCAACCATTTTTAACACTTAAAAATAGAGGTTTTTGTAGTTGACAACTAGGCCAAAACAGCATGCAAAGGTAGCTCAAACTAGTGTACAAAAACAAGCTTAAAAAGGGTATATGCTTACCCTTGAAGCACAGCAGCTAAACAACTGCAACTCTGAGCTAAAACCAACTTTTTGAGCCCAAACAAAGCCCTCAAGAACCTCAGCAGCAAGGTAGTGGTGTTTGGCTAAGAGGTTGTGCGCAAAAATGCAAAGAAAACTCACTTTCAAGTAATATATATATATATATATATAGAGAGAGATAGTTCTAGAGAGAGAGTGAAATTTTGTCTCTAAAATTTTAGAAGCCCCAAATAGAGGGAGGGACCTCCCCTTATATAGAACAAGCAAGCAAAAAGCTTGCTTCATCCCTTTATACACGTGTATGGAGGATGAGCTTAAGTGTTCAACAATTGGCTCAAAAGATCTGAAAATATCTGAAAAATGAGAAAATTGGCCGTCGGCCACTTCAGGTGGCCGCCGACCGGCCATTTCAGGTGGCCGCCGACCGGCCACTTCAAGTGGCTGGCAAGAAGGAAAAGTGGCCGATAATAGCCAAAAGTGCCCGGCAAGGCCCTTCTCCCCTCCAGGTAAGAGGCACCAAAGTTTGGCCCAAAAACAAGCCCAAAACATAGAGAGTTTAGAGGCCCAAAGACAAGGCGCTCGGCCGAGACCTTCGGGCACTCAAAACGAGCGCAAACATGCACAATCATCGCACGCACAAACGATGACGTCTGAGTCTTAAGGTCGGTCAAAAATGGGGTGTCTAAAGTTGCCCTTCTTTGACAGAACTCGGAAGTCATGAAATGACGGGAGTGAATGTCAAAGCCCAGAGATGACCCATTTTTGACAAGGCCGAAGACTTAGACAAACAGGCAAGATAACAAAATAGATGCGCCCGCAGGCAGGGGCAAAATGCAAAGAACATGCACAATGCAGAATATAACTTATGATCATGCAAAGATGGCCGTAATGAAGCATTTACGCAAAATAAATACAACATTTTAAACAAACCTACAAGGTACATCATCCTTACACATAAGAAGAAATAAGCATATAAACACGCCACGCGTGAAACTAACAAGCCAAACCACGTTTCTCACAGAAAGGATGTAAGAAAATTATGCAATCTTCACTGTGCCTCACACAGGAAAGGCTAAAAGCGACTACCGAGAATACCCGAAGTCTCAAACGAAACGCCTCTTGGCATGCCACATGCGAGAGGGAAAGACAACACCTCTCAGCGTATCACACGCGAGAGAGGAAATGGCAACACCTCTCAGCGTATCACACGTGAGAGAGGAAAAGGAAACACCTCTCAGTGTATCACACGCGAGAGAGGGAAACGCAACACCTTTCAGCGTATCACACGCGAGAGAGAGAAAGGAAACACCTCTCAGCGTATCACACGCGAGATAGGGAAAGGAAGCAGTGCTAACACCGAAGGGTGGCACAAACATCGAAGCGCATTCCAATGCTTTCAACAGGGTGTCAGTGTAAACACCGGGCATACCCGGGTGTTTTTAACCAACGGAATGTCAGTGTAGACATCGGGCGTACCCGAATGTCTCTAACCAACGAGATAAGGGAGAGGAATGGTGATACCCGAGATTCCTCTGAATGAACCATACATACAATATCGTGCTTGCACAAGAAGGAAACTTGACAGGTGCAATGCAACGCAAATACATATCTCATGCGAGACGAATGATCATAACATGATGTTTGAGGTATGTTCATGCACAACGTGTTAGAATTGAGACCGAAGCATACTCTATGCAAGATAGTCAACGATGCATATTCAATGCAAGATGCATATTCTATGCAAACATGATAATGCATGTTAATGCAACAATTCAGAATGCATGTTCAATGTAACTTACATTTTATACGACAACACGAACAAGTGTAGTTCAATGTGGCACGGCATACGCATTCTAATGCAGAATGATAACAGTGCATGATTCAATGCAACATGCATGGATATTCTATGCAATGATGGTGATGCATGTTTCTATATAACAATTCAACATGTGCATCCATCATGACAACAAAGAAATGTATATTCTATTCAGTGACAAAGGCACGTATGATAGAGACAACTCAAAGGTAACTTCCGATTTACCTCTTGGAGAGTTACAATATATTAAAAGGATACACCTTGCCTGTGTCGACAAGTGATGAGTCTCGCATCGAAGACATGAATTGAAACTCCCGCGGAGACATTTTGAGTTGCAAATTGAACTTTTCTTGCACCTTCTCAGGAACCAAGGACTCAGAACAGCCTGAAAACACACAGGGAAGACACTGGGCACCTGCCGGCCACCATAAAGCATTGCCGGCCACTTTCCACATCTGCCGACCACCTGTCACATCTGCCGGCCACTTAAGTGGCCGGTCGGCCACAAAAACTGGCCGGTCGGCCAGTTGCAACAGATTCGGGGCAATTCGGTCCATTTACATGGAGGACTTTAAAAATACACATCCAAATCACTTTTTCTCACATCCACAGTGCCGAAATCCCTTCCTCTTTGCTCCTAGACACTTTTCCTCCTCAGATCCATGCCCTACACACGTTTTCCAATGCCCCTCACGAAGTTGATTTGCTAAAACCTTTTGATTCTCTTCGTTTTGAACCGATCAAAAGTTGTTTTCGGAGCCTCTTTCTCTATTTTCACCATTTGAGGTATGTTTCCCTAAAATTTTGTCTTGAGTTTGGCGCCTTTTTCCCCGGCTTTGACTTTTTTCACTTTTTCTCTTCCCGAGAGTTGACTTTTGTTGACTTTTGGCACTTTTTGTCCATTTTGCTCATTTTTCACCCTCTTTGCAGATGGCAAACGACGCGCCACATGGCGGGGGTTCTCCGAGGATGAAGGAGGAGCCCGGGCACATTCCATTGCCACCGAGAGTCCGACCATTCGACTCGACGACATACCATCCCGTGGTACATGTGCTACCACTTAGCACGGTGCGCCACTTCACTGGATTTGCACGGCACGCGCCCGCAGATCTTTTACTATGGGAGTCGGAGTCCCGTTTATCCCACGACGCCTCTGAGGTATATGCTGTACTTTTATATTTCCTACAATGTACTTTACATTTCTTGCATAGCTCGCACTTTTGCACTGTATTTCATCTACTCCTACATGTACACACTGTATTTCTGTCCATTCTGAACACACATACACACAGGTTGACTCCCGTTTCACCCGCAGGTACGGGTCCATCACGGCGAGGGAGTGGTATATGGAGCTCCCCGATGGCATGCGCCAGATTATCAACGAGGCGGGGTTTGGCTTGTTCTGTATGGGGCTCTCGCGTCTTATGGCGAACAGGACCCTGTTAGGAGTACTAGTAGAGAGATGGTGGGACACCACCAACTCCTTCCATTTCTCTGCCACCGGGGACATGACCATGACCCCGTACGACTTTGCCATGCTAACAGGCCATAAGATGGGAGGCCAATCGATCCCGTACGACTCTGACATGGGCGAGTGGGAGGCCGCTTGGACTTATCTGTTGGGAACACATCCGCCTATTTTTCGTTCATCAGGCTTGGTCCGGTACACTTGGTTTGCTGACTACTTCAGAGGGGGAGAGCCTGAGAGGATCGAGGTGACAAAGCAGTACACTCGAGGTTTCCTCATGTTCCTTTTTGGCACCACTTTGTTCGCCGACAGAGGGAACACAGTTGGACTATATCTTCTGAGCGCTTGGTGGACCTATCCCAGGTTCGGCACTATGATTGGGAGGGCGCCAGCCTTGCCACCCTTTACTGTTATATGAGCTTGACCTCCTGCAGGAGCGGGAACGTACTGGGTGGCTATTGGAGAGCTTGGGAGGTATGCTTTACTTTTCAGCTTTTCATTTCTGCTGTGTTTTCTGCTTTGCACTTTCTGTACACTGCACACACTGCACACTACACATACATAATCTGTTTTCTGCCTTGCATCTGTACTTTCTACATTCTGTATTTTCTGTATTCTGTATTCTCACTGTCACCCTTTTGCTTTTTACAGCTATGGATATATGCCTACTTTCCAGTGCTTGTTCCCGAGCTAGAGGTTGAGACGCCGCCCAACGTACCTTATTCACATCGGTATGATGGTAGATGCTAGCCGAGGGCCCAAGAGACCCTCCCATATCTGCGCCAGTATTTTGATACCGTGAGGGTGACTGAGGTAACTCAAAACCCACAGTTTTTCCTATTTTCGGCTTTACTTCATTTTGCACATCTACTAGCACCAAATGCACTTGCTGTTTGCAGATTACATGACAGCCTAGGGCGGCGATGCCAGAGTTTGCCCGATTTCATTTTGCTGCAGCTCGAGGTGCTTCCCGATACCGGATCCTGTTCGAGGGGCCAGTGGATCGAGCCTGGTTCTTAGGTGAGCGCTTCATGCGCCAGACACTGGGCTTGCCATTATAGTCAGTTCCTTTGCCACCTCCACCGTCTATGTGGGACAGAGAGAGTTTCTCCCCTCAGGAGCTTACTGACGTCATACGAGGCGTAGACGCAGACCGATTCATTGGGGAGGGGGACTACATGACCTACATCCGAGCGTACCTCATGCCTCCATTGGCAGGCGTTCGTGCTCCCACTGAGAGGATAGCTGATATTGCTTCATCGAGCGGGGCTCGGACAACAGGCGTTATCTCGACGAGTAGGGCCCAAGTAGCAGATGCCCTTTCGACGAGCAGGGCTTGAGCACCGAGGGGTGGGACTAGAGGGGTGCCTTCTACGAGGCAGTGCATTAGATGGCTTGATCTCCCGACTGAGCTGACTAGTTGGCGGATCTCTGGAGTGCCTTATCAGATTTTGCTTGAGCCTCCATTGTAGGATCACCGATATATCAGGACACCCGGCGTACCACCGATATACTTTACAGCTTTCATTGATTTCAGTTTCACTCAGATCCTTACTCATTCATGCACTCATGATCTCAACTTGCATTTGTAGCCCTCCGCAGAGTATGTCGAGGGGTTACTCCTGGTGATGGCCTCATTAGAGAGCATGGTCTTAAGGAGAGAGATGGTGCTGACCTCCCACGGGATTCTGGTAGTTTTTTAGTTTTCTTGCATTTATCATGCTTCTGCTGATACACGGAAACTGACACCTCATTGTACTGATGCACTGCATGTATAGATCACATCTGACACATTGCATTCACATACTATATCGGATTTCTTCATGTACTCACTCTGCATAACATACTTGCATCTGATACATATACTGTAGCTGATATATTCAAACTGCCTTTTTCAGGTCACACCCCATCAGACAGGACCATCAGAGCCTCCTCCAACAGTAGAGAGAAAGATCCCGGCACAAAGCCGAGTGAGACGTCGGGAGCTTGTCCCGCGCAATGACGACGATGAGTCCAGCGAGGACGAGAAGCCAAGGAGTCCCCAGTCAGAGTTATCTGCGGGCGGGGACGACGGCACCGGCTCAGGTTCTGAAGATGGCGACAATGCTGAGGAGGGCTCCGAGGATGGGAGCGGAGGTGACTTTGGTTTCGGCTCTGGCTCAGATTCAGATGGTGGCGCCGATGGTGATGACGCAGACTTTGCTTAGTTGAGGAAGAGGATGAAG
Source organism: Camellia sinensis (assembly GCF_055761805.1). Taxonomy (NCBI): domain Eukaryota; kingdom Viridiplantae; phylum Streptophyta; class Magnoliopsida; order Ericales; family Theaceae; genus Camellia; species Camellia sinensis. The sequence goes on from NC_138970.1 coordinate 168,738,633, forward strand.
AGGGCCTCTCAATCCTGAGTTGGGTGGCTCCAATTTAGATGTTTTTTGCTTTATTTCTCTTTTTGCTAGTAGTGTTAGCACATTGTACAGCCTTAGGCAGTTTTATTTTCTTTAAAACTTGTACTTTTTGCAAAAAGAAACCATGATGGAATGAAAACAACTTTTTGATTTTCGATTAAAAAGTGTTGCACTTATATTCCGAGCATCGCATCATATCGCACCATTTTACACAAAACAGAATTTGATGGAAATTGAATACTTGTGTATTACAAAGTCAGGCAGTGAATTGACACAACAAATAAAATAACATAAGACAACTTAAAGAACAACTCGATAAACAAAACAACAACAACGCCATAAACAAATTGCAACAAACTCGATAAGAACATTTCAACAACTTGATAAACAAAATGGCAGGACGCATCTGAAGTAGAATCAAACTCAAGTTTTTAGCATCCTCAGCACACGGGAAGGTTAAAGGCTCTCTACTGGAGACAAGGGGTGGCTGTTGGCCACTTTTTATTTCTGCCGGCCACTTATTCTCACTGTCGGCCACTTAAAGTGGCCGGTTGGCCAGTAAAGGTCACCGGTCGGCTAATTGCACTAGTCGGTCGGCCAGAAATTTTGAAAACCCCTAAATTGCTGCTACCTGTCCTCCACTCAGTGCCTTATCTTCTATAAAGGTTCCAGCTTCGTGGTTTCCTCATTTTAGCTCCATTTTTGTCCCAAATGGAGCCATTCTTTGCCAAAAAACTCTCGACTTGGATTTCGAACATGGATGGCTCGAAAAAGTTGAACTTTCAGGGTTTCGATCTAAATGCACTATTCCCGCTAAGCCGTACTCCGCTGTGATTTCCATTCTTCCATGTCGCAGCTAGATGTTGGAATCCAGTTACGCACGTGTTTAACTTTGGTGGACAAGAGCTGTGTCCCATAATTGAAGAGTTTCAAGCTTTGAGGGAGTCCCATCGTGATGAGGAAATCTTGTCCCAGGCTCGTTTTGGACACATCCAAGCTTTGGGAAGGATGTGCGGGCTCACTTTACAAGATGCCCGATCTTTGGTTCACAACGGGGAGTTGGACATCCCCATCTTGATTCATCGATTTTCTGATGCCGGCGACCGCAGCGACCACTTTTGGCAAAGTTTTCGACAACATGCCCTCTGCTTGTGTGTGGTAGCCCATTTCTTGCTTGCCTCAGGCTTCGGAGGGTCTAGCATTCACCTGATTGAAGTTGCCCAGGGCTTGAAAGAGAGCAAAAGCTGCATCGACAAGACATTAGCCGAAACTTTGATGGGCTTGGATGCTTTCCACCGTCGGGAGACAACCAAGTTTGCAGGGAGTCCACTACTCTTGCAGGTTGTAGACACCCCATTTTTGACCGAACTTAAGACTCAGACGTCATCGATTGAGCGCTCGGTGATGGTGCGTGTTGTGCTCGTTTTGAGGTTTTGGAGTTTCAGCTGAGAGTCTTACCCCCGAACCTCGGGACCTTTTTGTGCTTTGCCTCGGTTTGCGAACTAAGTCTTATTTTCTCTTCCCAAAGAAAGGGAGAGGTCTCGTAGACCATCTCTCAGTGGCCGTAGGATACTTTCGTGGTCATAGACCACTGCTCCCGTTTAGAGACTAGTTTTCGATTTTCGGAGTCGTCGGCCGTGCGCCTCGGTTCTGGACCGCTTAACTTTCTCCGTTTGCTTCGGTTTTTGGCCCCCGAACCCTCGTTTTGCATCCGTCTTGGTTCATTTTTGGTATGGACCCTATTTTCATTGTTTGGAAGGTGGTACAAGGGTGGGAGACCACCTTTTCTCCTTGGAGATCACTTTTCTCCCGTCGGCCAATTTTCTTGTTAGGTAGCTGGTCTCCCACACTTTTGAGCCACAATTATTGGTCTCCCACCATACCACTAGCTTGTATTGAGTTGGGAGACCACCCCTAGAGGCTGCTGACTAGCTTTTGAAGCTTGAACCTTTTGACCCTGGTCGGCCGACCACTTGAACTGGTCGGCCAGCTTCCCCCTTTTCTATCTCTGTGAGTGTGTGCTAGCTGTGCCAGCTGGAAGGCACAGACTGCATCCTCCATACATGTGTATGGAGGATTGGCAACCTTGTTTTGGCTTCTTAAAGAAGCTTGGCCCTTTGCTCTAAGCTTCTAAGAGAAGCTTGAACCCTTTTTAGCTTCTTGAAGAAGCTTGACCCATTGGCTCTAGCTTCCTCAAGAAGCTTGACCCTTTTTGCTATAGCTTCCTCAAGAAGCTTGGACCTTTGCACAAGCTTCTTGAAGAAGCTTGGACCTTTGTTCCTCTGTAAGAGAGACCCTCTCCCTCATTTGCAAAGGTTGAGAAGTTGGTTTTTGGGCATACACTATATCTCTTCCTTTGTCTCTATATTTTAGCTTCAAAGCTCCATAGTTCTCTAGTCCTCCATGCTGCGGCATGCCGAGCAAGCTGTGCACCTCGGACCGGGAATGCGGCTGGATACTCCATCCCCTCTGCCGGGCAAGTCTGATCATGGCCGAATTGGCACTGGAACCGGAACGGGAAGTAGAATACACAGTGAGTCAAGCCAACCAACTAAATTTCGGTCTGCCGGGACATGCTGTAGCTCATTACTGGTAGGTTAAGCCAGGGACACCGCCAAGCAATGAGGTCTGCAGACAAATTACACATCCAGTCGCACCACCATCCCTCATCTAGGGCATCAACTAGACGACGTCAGAAGAAGTAGCCGCGAGCTAAGTATGCTGGGCAAGAGTCCATAACCTGCAACTTATCCATCAACCATACCTGGAGAGGGATGAAAAATGAGAGATTAAAGAATAGAGAGATGTACGATGAGAGAAAAGTGAGGAAAGGGCTTTGAGAGAAAAAAAATCGAGCTTGAGGGGCTAAGTGATGTGAGCAATATATATGCGAGGAAGGGTAGGAACATTACCTGTAGCAGTAGTAGACTCCCCGCAAATCTGGTCGTCTCTCGACGATGAAAAGCATCCAAGCCCATCAATGTCTCGGCCAAAGACATGGCAATACAGCTTTTGCCCTCCTTTAAGCTTTGAACAACCTCGATCAACCGGACGCTAGATCCTCCGGAGCCTAAGGCAAGCAAGAAATGAGATAGCATGCACAAACAAAGGGCATGTCGCCGAAAGCCTTGCCAATGATGGTCACCGCGGTCACCAGCATCGAAAAACGTACAAATCAAACTCGGAATATCCAGCATTCCGTCACAAATCGAAGTTCGAGCATCGTGCATAGCAAGTCCACACATTCGCCCTAAGGCTTGGGCATGGCCGAAGCGAAGTTGGGGCAAGATTTCTTCGTTATGCTCGGATTCCATCAAAGCTTGGAAATCTTCGAAGGTAGGACACACCTCCCGCCAAAACTGAAGACATGTGTTACCGGATTCCAAAACTTTGCCGCGGCATGGAGAAATGGAAAGTGTAGCGGAGTGCGACTCAGCATGAATAGTGCATTTACACCAAAACCCCAGAAATTTAGCTTTTCCGAGCCATCCAAGTTGGCAATCCAAGTTGTGAGATTTTGGGTGAGAAATTCCTCCATTTAGTGTAAACCAGTGTTGAAATAAAGAAAACTATGAGGCTGAGGCTTTTGTAGAGGATAAGGTGTTGAGTGGAAGACAGGTGTCAACATTCTGGAGGTCCTTACCATTTTTGGCCGGTCAGCTAAAAGTAATGTCGACCGACCATCTATTTTGGCCGATCGGCTAAAATATTGGCCGATTCCAATTAATTTCGGCCAGTGATATTTCCCTTTGGTCGGTGGTCTCTAATTGTGCTCTAAGCCGAATAAGTGTTGAGCATGATGAAAAACTGGTGATTGACACCACTTCCAATGCCTTTCGATGATGTTTTTGCGAACTAATACCTATTACTTTGTCTTGTTTATCGAGTTGTTGTACATCTGCTTATCGAGTTGTATTTTACATCCTTTAAGTCTTTGCTTTGCTTATCGAGTTGTATTTACAGTTAGTTAACTTATCCCGCTCTTTGTTTTGATTATCGAGTTGTTTTTGCTCTTACTTGGTTCACTACCTGATTATTACGTTGCAAGTGCTTAATTTTCAAACAAAGGTTCAAATCTCTTTTACATTGTTGTGTAATGCAATGCGATGCGATGCATGGAGAGTATTGATGTAACACCCTTTTGGACAAAATAGTTGTTTCATTGCCATTATGTCTTTTGCAAAAAAAAAGTAAGTAAAAGTAGTTTTGAGAAAGTGAAACCAGCCTGAGGCAGTGCCATGTGCTTAAACTACCAGTAAAAAGATAAGTAAAGCAAAAGGGGAGCAGGGTAGCAGAGTGTCCGAATTAACACTAGTGGCCACCCCTTGTGGTCAATGCACCTCCCACGCCCTTGTTTGGGTCAATTATGTGGTTTGGCACCTTCATTACTCAAGACAGTGCAAGGAATTGCACTCTTGAAACCTTAGTAGATCTTCGTGTTGACCTCGAGCCGTGTCTTCTATGAGCAATGTTCGGTGCCTGCGAGGAGCATCCTTTCCCGTATCCTCTTTGTCTCTTGTGACTCCCACAAATCGCTTCAATTATGTTGTATTATGTTGCTCCGTTTTGGCTTTAATAGAGCACGCTCGCTACGTATCTTGTGTTGAGCGCTGCCTCGCCTTGTTTTGAATTTGCATCTTAACATCATGAGTAACATGCCTTTACCATGTTTCAGTTGAATATCCACCCCTTTCGCACTGCTTTACACATTGCGTACGTTTCCACATATGCTTTACTTACATGTGTTTATGCACCCCTTCAAGTTTCTATACACATTGCATGCGTTGTCGCATATTGCTTTACTTATATGTGTTCAAGTTTGTATATGCATTGCATGCGTTGTCGCTTCGTGCTTTACTTATATGTGTTCAAGTTTCCATACACATTGCATGCGTTGTCGCGTTATGCTTTACTTATATGTGTTCAAGTTTCTATACACATTGCATGCGTTGTCGCATCGTGCTTTACTTATATGTGTTCAAGTTTCTATACACATTGCATGCGTTGTCGCATCATGCTTTACTTATATGTGTTCAAGTTTTCATACACATTGCATGCATTGTCGCGTTATGCTTTACTTATATGTGTTCAAGTTTCCATACACATTGCATACGTTGTTGCGCATACTTTACTTACATGTGCATGTTCTTCTTCTCCTGCATACATTGTACACGTTGTCGCGTGCACTTTACTTATATGTGTTTGTACCTTCATAGCACTATTATGCTTGTTTCAAATCGCATTGTTATGCACACACTCAGGTTGCGTTGTTATGCACCCCTCCCACCTGCATTGTCATGCACCCCTCTTCGCTCGCGTTGTCGCGCACTTTTCACTCGCATTGTTATGCATGCATCTAACGATACTGTGCCTGCTAAGTTCTCTTTCTTTTTCAGGCACGATATTGTATGTATGGTTCATTTGAGGCCGGCACGACCAGACGAATCGGACAGGAACGATATTATATGTACGGTTCATTTGAAGTTGGCACGACCAGACGAACCGCATAGGTATTATATTCTCCGCGTAAAACATAGCGAGATTTGAATAATTCTCTTACATCCTCTCTGCATTGTAGTGTAGTTTGATTTCTACTTAGCTTAAAACTATCGCATGTTTTGCTTCGTTATAGCTTTCTTTGCATGATCATAAGTTATGCTTGGCTTTGTGCATTGTTTTGCATTTTTCCCCTGCCTTCGGGCGCATATCTTTGTTTGTAGCTTGTATGCTTGTCTAAGTCTTCGGCCTTGTCAAAAATGGGTCATCTCTGGGCTTTGACATTCACTCCCGTCATTGTTATGACTTTTGAGTTTTGTCAAAGAGGGGCAACTGTAAACACCCCATTTTTGACCATCCTCAAGACTTGGACGCCATCGTTTGAACACTCGGTGATCATCCATGGTCGTGTTCGTTTCGAGATCCCGAAGGACTCGGCTGCGCACCTTGCCTTAGGATCTCTCGACTTGACTGTTTTGTGCTTGGTTTTGAACCAAGGACTTGTAGTTGTTGCACCTGAGGGTTGGAAGTGGCTTTTTTGCCATCCCTCAAACCCATCGGCCGTGGCATGGAGCCACCGACCTTGGTTTCTGTCTACCGACCAATTGTTTGGTCGGTCGACACGGATATCTGGTCGATCAGCCATTTATTTGGCCGATTGTCTTTTTTTTTGGCCGGTATCTCCTTTTTGCCTTTTCCAGGCATTGTGCATGCTAGCTGTGCCAACTGGAGTGCACGAACCAATCCTCCATACACGTGTATGGAAGACTTGCACCCTTTGCACCCTTTTTGGTCTAAGCTTCTGGAAGAAGCTTAGACCCTTTGTCTTGGCTTCCTCCAGAAGATTTGAACCCTTTGTCTTAGCTTCCCCAAGAAGCTTGGACCTTTGGTCTAGCTTCTTGAGAAAGCTTGACCCCTTTGCCTTAGCTTCTGTAAGAAGTTTTGGCCCTTGTTTTGTTCTATAAAAGGAGGCCTCTCCTTCCTTTAGAGAGGTTCAGCAAATCAGGCATATATATCTGATATATCTCTCTCTCCCTCTATATCTTCCTCTCTCTCTACATTTGTGTGTGTTAGAGTGCCTTAAAGTGTGTTTTGTTCTTAGTTTTGCACTAAAACACCTAGTGTTACACCATACTTGAGTTGTTAAGGTGTTAAGGGACTGATTTCAGAGCTTTTAGGTTGGTTTTGATCAGAGGAGTGGGCTGGAGTTGCTGTTCTTGAAGTGTTCTTCAAGGGTGAGCAATATTGCTTTATATTTCCCATTCCTGCACTAACTTTTAACTTATCTGGCATGCTGTGTTTATGCTTAGTGTATAACTAATAAAAGCTCTGATTTTTCATCTTTAAGATGTTTCATTAAGGTCATTTTTATATTTGGGGTCGACGTCCCCGTCTTAGGCCTTGTTTGGCCCTTTTGCGCCTTCTTTGTTTGAGGTTTGAGAACTTTCGTGTATTGGCCTTCTCACCACTGAAATCCAGAGGATTTTCAGTGGTGGTGAAGGGATTTTGAGGTCTTGCATAGGGGAGGGACACCCCTCTCCCCTTATGTCTCATATGCTTGTGTTTTTGGCTCATAAAGGTAGCATGCATGCTTAGTTGGTTTTAGTTCCATCTCAAAGGCTTTTGGGTATTATTTGGTCATACTATACCTCTATTTTTGGTCAGATTGATAGATCATTGCATGCATCATACACTTGCTTTGTAATCCCCTTTATTGTCATAACATGCGTCTTGCATTCGGACCATCGTGCTCACATATTTTGGCTTAACTTAGTGAAGTTTTTAGTCATGTTTTACCATGCGTGAGGTCTGTCCTTGGTTGTCTTAGCCATGTTTTCCATGCTTTGTAAAACTTTGCATTCTAGCTTGTAGGCTTCGAGTGTATAAGTCACAAGCATGTTTTGCTTGAGCCATTTTAGTGATTTGGAATCACTTATCATGCTATTTCAGTCCATGTTTTATGCTTGTATGCTTGCATTTACCACCCTTTCAATGCCCTGAAGAGTTGTGGTCTTATGCTCCATGTTTGGGCCATTGTGCATGCCTCTTTGTTTAAGTCATTTAGATGCCATCTAAGTGGGTTTTGGGGGACATTTTGGCATATTGAAACTCTGTTTTTGGTTGCATAATCCATGCCATGTGTGGTCATGATAGTTGTAGTGGAATGCTCCCTTTTATGCCTTAGTTTTAGGCTCGTTGGTGTGCATGTTTGCATGAGCACTTGTCCATCATTTCCATCACTTTTGGCTACTTTTTATGGCATGGCTGAGGTCTGTCCTTTTGGGCTTAAGTCCACCATTGTATGTTTGTCGCATGTTGGTTGCATATTTGGTTCATTGTGTGTTGTCACATGCTAGTTCCATTGCATTTTTTTTTTCCATGTTTGCCACATTGCATTTTTCATGCTTTGGCATATTGCACATTTGCATGTTTAGTTTGCATTGCATTTGGCATGCTTTGCTAACTTAGCCTCATGTTGCATACTTGAGTCATTTTACATATTTGAGCCATATTGCATACTTACATCGCATTGTGTTTGGTTTGGGGTGTCAAGCCAAACATGAGGAATGAGATGTGTTCGTACTTAAAGTGACGAAACATGTCTCACTCTTCGGTCGCCGATGCCTTTGATCTCAACATGATAGGGCGTGAAGCATCCATTTGTTTTGTTGCATGCATTTACATTGATTTGCAAACTTGGTACCTTTGGCCATCATGCATCGAAATGCGTGGTTAGTGGCTCGAGGACCGAGGGCCACACTTCCTTGAGATCATAGCATGATAGGGAGGGTGGCTATGCACACACTGTCTTGAAAATTCCATGCCATACACTGTTTGTCCTCTGTTGCAGCAAAACTAGTATTCTGTAGGAAGAAATGGCCGGTAGGCCACTATTACTGCCGACCGACCATCAAAGTCTAGCCGGTGGTCCTACTTTTGGTCGATGATAATTTTCCCATGGTCGGTGGACCTACGTCCAGGCCGGTGACATCCCATCATACTCAAGGAGTGATTCAGAAGGGTTCTGGAAACCTTCATAACTTTCAGAGGAACTAGGCAGTGTAAACAGAGGCAACAGTGGCATGGCAACGGGTTTACGAGCGAGGCGAATCGAGCATGCATCATCCCATCATTCCGAGGCAGGGCTGCGGCCACCTCCCTTCTGATTTTAATTTGTTAATTAATTAGAAGTTTTGTAATATTTAATTAGCTAAGGTAGTTAGTTATTTATTTATGTTTGTATTATTTATTCGAACCCTCCGAGCGAGGGCAATTGCGTAATAAGTGTGCGTGAGTGTGTGTATGTCTTCCAACCCCACGTCTTTCTCCCTTTTATTTAACTGCTTACAATGGTTAGTTTTAGGGCATGTTTCAATTAGCATACTTATGATAGCATGTTTGCATTCATTCATCTGTCTTGCATGCACCGGGCTCGGCGCATCATACTAACTGCATGGTATTTCAATTCCGAGTTGAATACTTGTTAGCTATTGCATTTCATATGCCATGTTTAGAATAGCTGAGCTTATCTGAGTTGCATTTTGCATGTGTTGCATTAGTCATCTTAACATGAACTACGATCATGCATCAATTACTAACTAGTTTCTGTTTTGGCTTAGAGTACTCGATAAGTGTTTATGCTTTAGCATCTCGCATGAGTGTGAATGTTAACATGAAAGCATGCTTGCCATGAGGCTAACCGCTTAGTTGATTTACTGCCTCAATGTCCGTGGGTGAAGGTTGGATTGTTTGAATTGGAATAATTCATCGAAATCCGTATTTTAGCCTACTTACGAGTAGCAAACCTCAAATCATTTCCAAACAATGGAGATGCGATGCTTTGTTCCAAATTAGGCAATCTAGTCTATACTTTTGTGTTGTGCACGTCACATAGTAATTCTAGGCTAATAAACCGGAATAAGAGCACATAATGTTTTCAAAAATCGATATCATGGTTAGTAGAGGCTGATCTTTGATCAGGCGAGCGGGGGTGCTCATAGCTGACCTTCCCCAATCGTACCCAAGTTCCTGAGCCGAGGCAATTTTGGTAATGACGGACACGTGGCCTTAGGCAACGAGTCAGGGTTTCCTAAATTCCCCCAAAATAAATATTTAGGTGGCGACTCTGTATCTGGCAAAGTAGTCCATGTTTGGCACTTCTTTCTAAAAAATCGATTTTTCAAAACGATTTGCCGGATTTGGACTCTTTGATGATTCATCGGTCTTGCATTGCACTCTGCAAGATTAGATACAGGACCGTGACTATTTGAGTCCGAACTGTAGCATGAGGCCCACAGACGCATCTATAGAGGGTCCGAATAAATAAGCTAAGCTATACTGAGCTAAGCTACTTACTACAAACCAACTAATTAACTTTGCTGGCTAATTAATTATTACATGCCGAATTCAATAACTAGCTATGCTAAGCTAATTAAAATATTACAAAACAAAATGAATTAATTGGCTACTCTAACTAATTAAAGCAATTAAAGTGGCCTCGCAGGCAAGGAAGACATGCATGCTTGGTTAGTGCCTGCTTGGAAATCCAATGCTTTGTTGTCAATTGCCTCTGTTTGCACGTGCCTTGGTTTCTGAACATTGAACCAACTTCCACACTGTTTCTGCTCCAAAACAGGATCATTTTCTGTACAAAATTGGATTGGTGGCTGGTCGGCCACAAAAAGTGGCTGCCAGCCACCTTAACTGGCCGGCCGGCTAGTGAAAGTGGCCAATTGGCTACTTGAACTGGCTGGTTGGCCACCTGCTGTTCCAAACTTCTGGTTTTACTGCAACAGAGGACAACAGGGGCACAACAATGTATTTGCAAGAAAATGTATGCACTGCCACACTCCTCATCATGTCTCAAGCTCAAAGGAGTGTGGCGCTCGGTTTTCGAGCCACCAACCAAGCATCTCAATGCATGATGGCCCGAAAGCCAAGCTTGCATAAGCTTAGTGAATGCACAAACAACATACAAAGTGCCTTGACCCTATCATGCATGATCAAGGGTGTTGGCGACCAAGGAATGTGACATGCTTCATCACTTTGAGTATGAAACGTCCCTCATTCTTCCTGTTTGGATTAAGGTCCGATCCAAACACATGCAATGCAACACACATGCTTATCTTTCACAAGTTTTACTTGGTCCATTTCTTATTTACACATTTTACATTACTGAGCCATTCATTAACTGATTAAGTCCAATGTGAAAAGTCCACTAATGGGAAAGATAGTCTAAGCCACAAGCACCTTAAGCATGAAAGAAGCCTCATGCTTCTGGTTAGTAGAAACCCTCAAGAGAAGGCTAAAACCATTAGGCATGAGAGTCTCAATTCCATGCTTAAACTAACAAGGGGCTTAAGACCACTTTCAAAATCAAATTCAAAAGTGAAGCACGGAGGAAGATTGTAGAAATTCAGTGCTAATATGGCATGCTAAAGACACTAAATCATGCAATCAACATATGCACAACATGTTTGAAGCCAAAAACAACAAAGCTAGTGAAGTGCATAACACTAGAGGCAAGCAATACCATGCTCAAACAACCAAACCAGCACTGGACAGAGCTTAAACATGCCAAAATAATGGCCTAAACATGTTGGAATAGAAGCTCAAAAGACTAGGAGAACATGCACACATGTTAGCTCATAAGCAAGGCACAATACACAACCCTCAAAGGCAATGAAGAAGTGAAGTATGTGAGGGTGTGACAAGGTTACATGCACTGAAATCATGTGTGAAATGATGTTATGGCATGCGAATAACTCAAGCAAAGCATGTTAAAGACCTTGAAACTCAAAGCTAGTTAAGGTTATTTACACTATAGCTATGCAAAGCAAGCCTCATATGATCAAGACCACTCAAAACAGAGTTCAAGCATGTCAAAACAAGAGCAAAAATGTGCTGGAGTGGAGCCAACACATGCTAAAATAATAGGCTACAACATCAAGTAAGCTAGGCTAACAAGCATGATTACACTACAAGTGTAAGAAGCAAACAAGAGGTGCTCTGACCAGCCCAAAACAAAGTTATAACATGTTAAAATAAACCCAAAAACATGCTAAGAACAAGCCAAGAGATGGTAAAAAAACATGCTCAACTATTAGGCCATTAACACATGCAAACAAGATGTGAGGAAGGGGGACCACCCCCTCCTATTTTGGTCCTCAAAACCAATTTTCTACCATTGAAAAACTTCTGAGTTTCAGTGGTAGAAAGACCAAACAAAGGATGCTTTAAAAGCTTTAAATGATGTCACCAAGCTTAGCAAATAAAGCTACAAATGAGGGTGGACCACCCTAACCCCAAAAAGGCCTCAAACAACCATTTTTAACATTTAAAAATAGAGGTTTTTGTAGTTGACAACTAGGCCAAAACAGCATGCAAAGGTAGCTCAAACTAGTGTACAAAAACAAGCTTCAAGAAAGTATATGCTTACCCTTGAAGCACAGCAGCTAAACAACTGCAACTCTGAGCTAAAACCAGCTTTTTGAGCCCAAACAAAGCCCTCAAGAACCTCAGCAACAAGGTAGTGGTGTTTGGCTAAGAGGTTGTGTGCAAAAATGCAAAGAAAACTCACTTTCAAGCAATATATATATATATATAGAGAGAGAGAGAGAGAGAGAGTTCTAGAGAGAGAGTGTGAAATTTTGTCTCAAAAATTTCAGAAGCCCCAAATAGGGAGAGGGACCTCCCCTTATATAGAACAAGCAAGCAAAAAGCTTGCTTCATCTCTACATACAGCGTATGGAGGATGAGCTTTTGTGTTCAAGAGCTGGCTTAAAAGATCTGAAAATATCTAAAAAATGAGAAAATTGGCCGTCAGCCACTTCAGGTGGCCGATCGGCCACCTCCCCTAGCCGACCGGCCACTTCAAGTGTCTGGCAAGAAGGAAAAGTGGTCGGCAATAGTCAAAAGTGGCCGGCAAGGCCCTTCTCCCCTCCATGAAAGAGGCACCAAAGTTTGGCCCAAAAACAAGGCCAAAACACAGAGAGTTTAGAGGCACAAAGACAAGGTGCTTAGCCGAGACCTTCGGGCACTCAAAATGAGCGCAAACATGCACAATCATCGCGTGCACAAACAATGATGTTTGATTCTTAAGGTCGGTCGAAAATGGGGTGCCCCCTACAGGTGGCCGGTAGGACACATTAGTGGTCGGCCACAAAAATCTTCTTCACAGACCCGACTTGAAATAGGCATATCTCCTTCATTCGGACTCTTTTTCAGGTCATTCTTGAGTCTGAATGGAAGCCCCGGAAGTCTAGTTTCCAATGGTGGTGGCCTCACATCTAAATTCTAAGTGTGAAAATAGATATGCCTATTTTAGTGAAGGCTGCTTAGTTTTGTCCTAACGGATTGATGCCTAACCTTTCCCCCGACGAGTTTTCTTCTCTCCTCTTTTATTTGCTTCAACTCCAAACATTTAAATAAGATATTTTAAAAAAAAAATTCAAAGAGTTCACCTCCATTTCATTTATCTCCACTTTGTCCTTACTCGATTTACTGAAAAGTGTAACTTTTTCAACGAAATGTGAGCCTCGGAACATCATAGAAACCTTTTCAAAAGTATTTTGAAAAATGAGGGTTTTGAGGTCTAAAAAAAGTTTTGGTCAAAATAGTTTTGGTGAAAAATGGGGTGTGAGATTGGGATTTAGAAGCTCTTCTTGCTGAAAAATTGAACGTTTTCATAGCACAACTTTCATCATCGAGTGATCAATTAGTAGCGCCCAAGTCTTAAGGGTGGTCAAAAATGGGATGTCTACAACGGTCTTTCACCTATCTCGGCCCAACAAATCGGAGAATGGCACTTTCTACCATACAAAGCTTCATAAGGGGCCATGTCGATACTCAAATGGTAGCTATTGTTATACACAAATTCGGCCAATGGTAAGTAGGTTTCCCAACTGCCTTGGAAATCTAGGGCACACATCCGTAACAAGTCTTCTAATGTTTGAATGGTCCGTTCAGATTGGCCATCTGTTTGTGGGTGATAAGCACTGCTTAGTTTCAATTCAGTCCCTAGAGCTTGCTATAGACTCTGTCAGAATATTGATGTAAACTTAGGATCTCTGTCAGATACAATAGATACTGGCACACCATGTAATCTCACAATCTCATTAACAAACAAGTTAGCCAACTTATCCACATTATACAAAGATTTGACAGGTAAGAAATGTGTGGATTTAGTCAAACGATTAACAATTACCCAGATAAAGTCCATACCTCGAGGAGATTGGGGTAATCCCACAATGAAGTCCATCGTGATATGTTCTGATTTCCATTCTGGTATTGGAAGCAGTTGTAGCAATTCGGCAGGTCATTGATGTTTAGCTTTAACTTGTTGGCAATGCAACCATTGAGCCACAAAATCGGAAATGCTTTTCTTCATTGCCAGCCACCAGAAATTTTGTTTCAAGTCATGGTACATCTTTGTATTCCCTGGATGTATAGAAAATTCAAAGGTGTGGGCTTCAGACATAACACGTTTTCTCAAATCCAAACAATCAGGAACACAAAGTCTATTTTGGAATTTTAGCACATTGTTCTCCAACACAAATCCTAGCTTCGGTTTTGAGTCTATGTCATCCACAATCTTTTTCAGGAATTCATCTTGTAGTTGTTTCTCTCTAATCTCTTTGATGATTACAGGTTGTGCAGAAATGGCGGCAAAGATCCCACCTTGTTCATGCAGTACAATTTCAATCTCATTCCTTTCTAGATCACATATTAACTCCTTCTGACTATTGAGTAAACATGACAAATTACCCATTGATTTCCAGCTCAAGGCGTCCGCAACGGTATTATCTTTTTCCGGATGGTACAAGATTTGCAAGTCGTAATCCTTGATCAACTCAAGCCATCATCTTTGTTTCATGTTTAGTTCCTTTTGGGTGAAGAAATATTTTAGGCTTTTATGATCAGTGTACACTTCACAAGTCACACCGTATGGATAATGTCGCCAAATTTTCAAAGAAAATATCATAGCTGCTAATTCATGGTCATGGGTTAGATAGTTTTTTTCATGAGGGTGAAGTTGTCAAGAAGCATAAGCAATCACTTTTCCATTTTGCATCAACACACACTCCAAGCCTTTGTAGGAAGCATCACTGTAAATTTAAAACCCATCAGTACCATTAGGCAAAGTCAAAATTGGTGCAGTTACTAACCTGGTCTTTAACTCTTGGAAGGCAGTCTCTCTTTGATCATTCCAATCAAATGGTGTAGCTTTCTATGTCAATTGAGTGCGTGGCAAAGCAAGTTTGGAAAAATCTTTCACAAATCTACGATAATAGCCTACAAGTCCCAGAAAACTTCGAACTTCTGATACATTTTTCGATCTAGGCCATTCCATAATAGTTTCAATTTTCTATGGGTCAACAAAGATACCATCCTTGTTGATTACATGCCCTAAAAATGCCACACTATCAAGCCAAAATTCACATTTGAAAAATTTTGCATATAACTTTTTTTCCCTTAGGGTCTGTAAAGCAATTCTCAAATGATTTTTCATATTCTTCCCTGCTTTTAGAATAAATCAATATATCATCGATGGACAACAACAATAAACTCATCAAGGAATTGTTTGAACACTCTATTCATTAAGTCCATGAATGTTGTAGGTGCATTAGTTACCCCAAATGGCATGACTAAGAATTCATAATGCCCATATCTAGTTCGAAAAGCAGTTTTCTCAATGTCTTCTGCTTTCAGTTTTAGCTGGAGATATCCGGATCTGAGATCTATCTTAGAGAACACTTGTGCTCCTTGAAGTTGATCAAACAGGTCATCTATTCGGGGTAGTGGGTACTTGTTCTTGATAGTTACTTTGTTCAATTCATGGTAGTCAATACATAGCCTCAAAGACCCGTCTTTCCTTTTGACAAATAACACTAGAGCACTCCAAGGTGAAGTGCTCGGGCGGATAAACTTCTTATCTAACAATACCTGAAGTTGAGTTTTCAATTCTTTCAATTCAGAGGTGGACATTCTGTATGGGGTTTTAGAAATTGGTTATGTCTCGGGTACCACATCAATGGTGAACTCGATTTCCCTATCAATTAACTCCCCAGATAGGTCATTAGGAAATACATCAGGAAATTCATTTACTACAGAGGTGTTCTCAATAATAGAGTTATCAGAAGTCACAGTCAAAATGCAATATAAGTAACCCCGACACCCATTCCTCAACAACTTCCTGGCTTTCATAAATGAAATCAAATATAGCTGAGGAACTACCCTATTTCTAGTGAAAACAAACTCAGGCATACCAGGTGGTCTAAACATGATCGATTTACTCATACAATCAATGGCGGAATAGTATTTTGTTAACCAATCCATACCTAGAATGCAATCAAAATTATCAATGCTCAAAGGCAGTAAATCAGCGTACAATGTCATATCACCAATCATAATATCACATGCCGGATATACATAAGCACATATCATAGAACCTCTAGATAGGGTAGACACAGACAATACACAGTTCATGGGTTCTAATGGTCTTGTTAACTTTCAAGAAAAAGCATGCAATACAAATGAATGTGTGGAACAAGAATCGATCAACACATAAGAATTTTGAGCACAAATAGAGACTATACCTGACATCACAGATTCGATGTTCTGCACATCACCAGGTATAAGTGAAAATACTTGACCCTGCCTTAAGGTTTCCTTCTCGGTGTTAGCTTTCGTATTCATTCTTGATGCAAAAGCAGATCCGGCTGAACTTGCTGCTGGACAGTTGGTATTTTCGAGCCTGATAGGACAATCTCTCATCATATGGCCGGTTTACCACACCTAAAATAGGCACCCGACGCTCGATAACAAGCCCCCTTTATGTTTCCTACCATATTCTAGGCAAGTCGGTACAGATCCACTACTTTGGCTTGAGCTACTATAAGATCCCATATTTTGCTTCTTTGAGAATGATCGCCCACTTTTAAAATTAGATCCGATCTCTTATCCCTCCATTTAGTTGTTGGAGCGTTAATCTGTTTCTTTGCGGCTACGTTGGCTACAGCCATGAGGGCTCTATCAAGTATATCCACATATGTGGGTAGCTTTAAAACACCTACCCGATCAAACGCATCTAGATCCAGTCCTCTTTCAAACTTCTGAGCTTTTTTATAATCTGTGTCCACCATGCGTGGGGCAAAACAAGCTAATTCAGTGAACTTGGCCTCATATTCGGCCACTGACATCCTGCCTTACTTGAGTTCTTGAAATTCTGACACTTTTCGATCCCTGAAGCATTAGGGAAAGTACTTGTCATAAAAGATCTCATTGAAATAAGCCCATGTCATATTTTTATTCCTACTTCGGATTAGTAACCACCATCTACGAGTTTCATCTTTTAAGGTGAAGGTGTAGGTGGCCAAAAGAACCTTTTGAGTCTCAGAGCAAGAAAGACCTCAAATAATTTTTCCATCTCAAGCAACTATGTTTCTGCCTTCAACGGCTCAATACCACCTAAGAAAGTTTGTGGTTTCATTTTCATGAACTTTTGGGTCAAGTTGATAATGTCATTGTTATCCGGTTCAACTTGTACCGGCAGAGGTGGAGGAGATAAAGGTTGTTGCCTCTGTTGTTGTGTCATTGCCTCAATTAGGGCTGCAAGCATCTGTTCCATACGACTCATTCGGGCCTCAGAAGATTCACTTGTATCATTCCCCCTTGCATTCTCTATGTTGTTATAGGTAAACAAATCAATAATAAACATAGGCCAATAATTCTTGTCACCATGCTTGGAGTATATAGTTTTAGTTCATGCTTTTCAACTTCATAAGTTCAAATTTAGTTTTAGTTTTCGCACTCACAGAAATTAACACACTCGCACATACAAATGAAATGTCCCTAATTCTTGGCTAAGACATCCTATAGCTCATATGGACTCGTATGTATGATATAACTTGTGCTTTGATACCTCTCTGTCATGACTCAAACTCGCCTCTGTAGGTTTAGCGTCGTAACTGGCTAGTAATCCTGGGATTACCAAAGGCCTCTGACCTGAATATCATATGATAAGAAGCTGTGAAAGCAAATATAGAAATATTCATAGTCCATAGAGCTGTGTAGACATACATGGAAAAAAAAAACTTAAAACTTCGATACATAAGACAGACGTTATATAAATAGATTAGTCATATGTCACCAAAGCCACTTATATAGAATTTTCAAAAACATGTTCAGACAAAATATAAAAATCAGAAAGTACAAAAGCCCCAAAGGCTTGTTTCTCAAAAACTTGTTTGGATCTCAAAAGGGAACCTCTAGGGAGGCACGGTGGCTAGATGACCCAAACTTTCCAAGCAACAGCTTAGGCTTGGTCATGTGCCTGCTCACTTACATACATAATATAAATAGTGAGTAGAAGTCTAGTGAATAATAATAGAATAAAGATTTTACTGAATGATGTCCATACAGAAACAGAGTCTTGTACATGATCAGATGTCAAAGCAGAAACAGATTCATAAACGTAGTCGTATTCGCATTCAAAGTTCATATATTTCACATAATAGTACGTGGCACATCCATTAGCATAACAAATCCGATGACTCATGAACAAACGGCCATGAAGGCATTCCGATGACCCATAAAGGGACAGCCATAAGGCATTCTGATGACTCATGTGTACAGAGATGTTTCCGATGACCCATAAAGGGACGACCATAAAGATATTCCGATGAATCATGTACAGAGAGACGTATCCGATGACCCATAAAGGAATGGCTATAAAGGCATTCCGATGACCCATAAAGGAACGCATATCATATGATGCTAAGGATGCCGCGAATACATTTCAGAAACTTGGACAATCATTCATTCTTACAAAATATAGCATTTCAGAAAATTGATCATTTCGTATCATCGAAAAATAATTAAAGTTAAACATAACTTTATAGAGTTATTACTCATAGATTATTACACCAGATAACTTTGATAACAGCCAATGGATCAACAGTTCATGGCACAAGACCTACACAAACGTAACAAATACACATTTTGAAACACACGCACAGGTCGTACTTAACTTATTTCGTTTCATTCTTAGTGTGTTTCTAGTCCTTATCCATCACATTATGTCTTAATCTTGGCATATGAATGCTTAGGATGCAACATGGATGCCAAAATGCATTTGTAAACACTTGGTCAAAAGTGCTGGAAATAGGGGTCCCGTTCGAGCGCAACTTTCTTCGCTTGAGCGAACATGCAAAAATGTGAGTGGTCGCTCGAGCGCAGATTCCCTTGCTCGAGCGGTCTATAAATTTTGCAAAAGTACTGGTTGTGTGAAATTTTCGCTCAATGACCGCTCGACGGTCGCTCGAGTGTGTAACTAAGGTCTTTGCTCGAGCGCAACTTTTGTCGCTCGAGCAGTTTGCAAAACATGTAAACTTCTGGGAGCCCTAAAACTTTAAGCCCCAAAACTTGAGAAAACAAGTCTAAACTTAGAAAACATCTTGAATTCAAAACCATTTTGTAAAATCAAGGTCCAATAGCATGCCAATTGTTCAAAAGTCAACTTGAAACTTATGAATATGACATGCATGAATTACTATGACCTTAGACTTTCCAAAACATGATCAATTAAGGTCAAATGGTAAGAAATGTGATGAATTCTCAAAACCAAGTCAAGATAGACACATGCATGTGAAAATTCTTTAGAATCAAACTTAAATGCTATGATATATGCATGCATGCATGCATGTTACACTCCTATAGTCAACCATCTAAGTTCAATTCTTACACTACACAACTCAATTCTTTGAATTCATGAGCTAAGTGACTTAATCCCAAAGCTAGAAGGTTGAATTCTTACCTTCAATGATCAATTATACTCTCAATGGTCAATTGTTTAAAGCCCCAAGCCAAACCCTCCAAATTCTCTAGCAATTCTCCTAAGATGAGCTCAATCTTCTCTTCTCTCTCTCTCTCTCTCTCTCTCTCTCTCTCTCTCTCTCTCTCTACGTTTTTCTCTTTAAAGTAGGGTGATAGGAGAGTGTAAAGTGAACTAACGAGTTCACATAAGCCTTATATAGGCTTAGTTAGTGGCTTAATTAAATTATTGATTAAGCTAATCAATTGGACATTAATTATTCTAATTAATCCGTTCTGAGTTGAATTTCAATTGAACCTACCATAAAATTCTAAAAATTCTAACTAAAACAGAAATCAAGTCAATTTCGTAATTAGATGTCGATAAAGCCTTCAATTCAGGGAACCAAACAAAATCATGAACATATATTCCTACGATAGACAAATATAATTACAATTAATGCAACACACATGCAATTAATTTAGAATTTCACTTTAATTACTGATTAGGCTTATTTAATCATGAATTAACGTTAACTAGAGGTTGGGGTTGTTACAGCTCTGCTTAATTAAATAATGTTGATTGTATTTGTTTGTCCTAAGTACATGAGGAGGCTCAGCCAATGGTTTTTGGCACAGCTAATAACGAAACAAGTTTCTTTAATTGCAATTTCTTCCAGTTTAAGAGAGTTATCATATAAATCACCATAATTAATTATAACAGGAGAATAGAATATGTGCAAACTCTGCAACCTGCTGCTAGTGACTTTGTTGTTTCTTAGAAATAGTGAGACTAACAAACCCTGATGAGATGTCTCACATTCGTATTTATTCTTTAAATTACCGGATATGATCAAATCTCATGAATCATGGTGGGACTATAATGCTCAATTGATAGGGTTCTTCTTGCTTGTTCAAATGCAAATTAGAGCAACTTTCTAGTTGAATCTTTTATCTGCATGTCTTATCTGTCTTTCCTTTTCATTTCAACATTCTCTCTTTTTGGGTTGTCATTCAGAAATCTCAGTACATTGCTGAACTACCTGTTCCAGTAAATGGATTCTGGAGCCAACCCATATGTGGAGTCACATGCCTTTCTATTCTTTTCTTTATTACGGATTAGGAACTCCTTTTCTTTTTTCTTTCTTTCTTTTTTTAATTTTTAATTTAATATATATATATATATATAAGCATTGAGGATCAGGATCAGTTAATGATGTGAACTTGAGAAGACCAATTTGTCATTGAGTTTTTCTTAACTGAAAATGAAAGTTTGTTCTTGCCCCTGATTTGGATTGCAATTTTCCCTACTGTGCATGACAATTTTGGGATATCATCTCTTTCTAAAGGTGGCATATCAAACTCTCACAGGTTAAAGAGAAGAGGGCAGAACTTGAAAAATTAAAAACTTCTTTTGTTCGGAGAGCGTTCGAGTTCTTGAAAAACTACTTTGCTAGTTTGGTGGATTTTATGATAACTGACAAAAGTTACTTCTCTCAAGTATGTTCAAGGGATGTTTCTTTTTTCTAAGAAATTGTAAATATGTATAACATGAATCCGAGCCCTGAGCTTTGCTTGTTGGATTAAATAGAGGGGACAATTGAAGAGGCTTGATCACGTTGATCTTCAGTATAAATGCAGGACATATGCTCGCCTTTTGCAACACTTGAAGGTTAAATTACCTAGGAGTTGCCCAATTATCAATATGTATCTTTAGTCCTTCATCTTCTTATTTATCTTGTTTTTCTAAATGCCCGCATTTCCTTTGCATTTGCAGAGTCTTGACAAGAACTGCTTGGGTACATTGAGAAAAGCTTATTGTACCTCTCTTAATTTGCTTCTACGTCGTGAGGTCTAGGCAAGTAAACCTCTATTAGATTTTCTTATAGTTACTCTATTGTTATGTCTCATGTTCCAAGTTACATATTCCATCTTCAAGCAGCGTTATTACTTGTATTAACACATTCCATTATTTATTGTAAATTTTTAAGCTTTAATGTTGGTTCACCGGTGGTGTGCCTTGACCTGAAGGAAATACCTATTGTGTATCTTCAGACTCTCTCGGGCATTGACATCTGTTTGGTGATACCTTTTTGTATTCTTTAAACTATTAGTTCAATCGTATGTAGACATTTTGAGAGATTTAAAACTTCCTTGACTGTTTGCTAAGTTTAATCTATCAAATGTTCTATATGTTCTCATGCTTTTGGTAACATAGGAACCACAATATTTACCTTCAAGCTCTACTAAATGGGAGCTTCTATTTACACACACCAAATACCCTCTTTGCACACACTTAATGATATTTAATTTTATTACAATTTTATCCTTAAATGAAATTACTATTTTAGACATCTACCCATTTCAAAAGTCTTAATGCACACACATCCATCACGTTGAAGCTGAAGTGAGCATCACAGAGTCGAAGTTAGTCATCCATCAAGTTGGAATCACCTTCACAGAGCATCACTTATTCTTCATTCATCATTGTTCTAGAGGATTTGAGTTGGAAATGAGCAGAGTCCGATTTGCCTGTGGAGGATATCCAAATGAGCATCACTTTTTTTTTTTTTCCAGCGTCGTTCAGATAACCAGGGTCGGATTGCACTATTTGGTTCAAAAATCTACAATCGAAATAATTATTTACTTTCGGAAGTTGTTGTCCGAACAAATTTATTAATTTTGGAACTTGTTGTCCGAACAAAGTTAACTTGTACAACATACAACTTTCGAAATTTTAAAAAAAAATCGGACAACTACTTCCGAATGAAGTAAAAAAAAAAAATTTCCATTTTATATTCCAAATTTGCAAACTGCAAACTAAATTTACAATTTCGAATTGCAAATTTATGTTTATAATGCCATTAAAAATTTGTAATGTTATACAAAATGTAAATGTTTAAAAATTTGTAATGTCAATTCACATGGATTTTATGGATTCACATGGATTTTAATATTAGTAAATGTTTAAAAATTTGTAATGTCAATTCACATGTTTAAAAATTTGTAATGTCAATTCACATGGATAAAAATTTGTATTATTAGTAAATGTTTAAAAATTTGTAATGTCAATTCACATGGATTTTATGTTTCGAATTGCTCACCAAATGTAAATGCTTGATAATAAGAAAATATCACTTACAAAATCAATGACCACTGTTACCATTCCATTCTAAAAATAAAATGTCATTACAATGTCATTACAATACCATTGTTGCCATTCCATTGTAATAAGAAAAATGTTAACCACTGTTACCATTACAACAATATCATGTTACAAAAATCACCAAAACAAATTCATCAACACGCAAATAACATGTCACGAATCAGCCGTATGCCTACGCCTAGGCCTACGACTGTATGCCAATGTCGAAGATGGAAAGCGACCTCCAGCAGAACTAGGTCCAGCTTCGTCAATGTGCTAACCTTCAAGAACATGTGTCAATGTGCTGACCTTCAAGAACATCATCCAGGGTCAAGGTCATCTCACCATCTGTCATGTGAAATGTGTTCGTCTCAGGTTGCCATCTCTCGACAAAACTGGAGATTAGAAGCTTGTTGACGAACCGATAAGTGCAACGAGCTACTGTGACAGTCCACCCTCGTCCCCGTTCATGGTCTACATCCAATTCACGACGTCGTCTATTTGAAGCAGTAGGTGGGACACATTGTTGATATTCAGAATCCATATTATCTGCAAAAAATACTAAGTGTGTGTAATGAGTGTGTGTGTAAATAAACAGAGTGTGTGTAAAATTAATGAGAGTGTTTTAAATTATAAGAGTGTGTAATGAGTGTGTGTGTAAATAATAAGTGTTTTAAATTATAATGAGAGAGTGTGTGTAAAATTAATGAGAGTTTGTGTAATGAGTGTGTGTGTAAATAATAAGTGTTTTAAATTATAATAAGTGTTATAATTAAGTGTTTTAATTAAGAAAAAAAAAAAAAAAAAAAAACCTGTTCAGAAGTTCACAACCGAAAATACCTATTCTGTTCGGAAGTTGTTGTCCGAAATTAAAGCTACTATTCAGAAGTTGAAAACTGAAAAAAAAAATTATTTTCGGCACTTGAAAGCCGAACCAAGTAAAAATTTTCGGAACTATAGTGCCGAATAGAAGCAGAAAATTTGGAACTCTAATGCCGAATATTATTTTTGTTTTCGAAACTAGATTGCCGAACAAAAACAAAAAATTCGAATAACCAGTTCCGAATGAGAAAACACGGCAATCACTTACAATGGTGGACGGAAAATGGTAAAAATTAACCCTACATTACAAATAAAATAGGAATGAGAAGATTCTAATCCGTGTAAACTAACCTAAAATGTGAAGGTTTCAATGCCCTTCAATGCCAATACTTCAATGACACATATGGATGAATGAAGCTTTTGGGGAGGAACGGTGGAGAGTGTGAGAGATGGGTGTGTGTGTGAGAGGGGTTCTCAGATGGGGGTGTGTGTGAGAGGGGTGACAGACGGGTGTGTGTGTGTGAGGGGGTGTGTGTGTGTATGATTTACATTTGGGGGTATATGTGGAATGATAGGTGTGTGTAGCGAGCCAAATATATTAGGATTTATTTTTTTAGTGTGTGTATTGAGAAGGATTTGTATAGAGAGGAAAGGGTGTATATAGAAGCTCCCCTACTAAATGGACTGGATAGTTGTCACTCTTAAATATAAGATGTATCAAAAAGATCACCTATCAAATCATGAATGGTGCTTTGTATAGAGTCTCTTAAGCTAGGATGCAACATCACTATAGCAGCTGTATGGTGAAACTAGATCTAGGAATTGAACTGAGAATAGGTTTATCAAGTTTGGTTGATTAAGTGGGCTGATACTTGGTGTTCTCTCTCTCTCTCTCTCTCTCTCTCTCTCTCTCACACACACACACACACACACAAGCAACTATTTGAGGCTGATTCTGTAGGTCTTCTTCTGCCTTTTGGCCTCTGTATTGTGTCCTCCCCTCCCCCCTCTCTCTTTTTTTTTTTTTCTTTTCTTTTTCCCACTATGTGCGCATGCATCAAATGGCTTATAAATGTAAATCTAAAATTTGTAATATATTTCATAGACTGAGTGAGTCCATAAGCCTTTCAACCATTTACTCATACAATTCAAGATGAGTATGGTTCTACCATGCCATGCTTTTGGCTTTACTAATACACACTACAACAAAAAAGGGTTTTTACGGCACCAAATACATGTCGCGGAAACGATTCTACGGCACAAGGTAAAGCCGTGTTATGACCAGTCATAGAAAGTCATTCACTTCAACGGCATGTCGTTGTATGCTATTGTTTTTTTAGTGATTGGCGCCAGAAATTTTAATTTGGTGCTTATTTTTTTTATCATACCATTTACGACATAAATTATGCGTCGTAAAAAGTATAATATTTTTAACGACTAGCATTTTGTGCAATGTGAAAAGTGTAATATTTTTAATGGCTGACATACGTGTGTCGTGTATAGTTGATGTATTAATGGCAATACGCATGTCATAGAAAGTTTTATTATTTACAACTAACATTGCAAGCAGTAAAAGTCATCATTATTAGGATTCACGGCCTGCACAATAGACATGCCATGGTTGGAAAATTATTTACGACATGCAAAAAAAGCAAGTCATAAAAGTGAGAAACACTTGCATTTATTGTATGTCGTTAATGTGATGCCGTAAAAAATCAATTTTGTTATAGTGACATATGGCATTCTATATTAAAATTCTATTTAATTTGTGAAGCTGAAATGGTGGAGTTTGAATTTTCCCACTTTCGTTCCCTCCGTATTTAGTGTTTCATTTTTCCTCTTTTAAAAACATCAAGACCATGTGCCAATAATTTGCAAAATTGTATCTTCATCTGTTTTCCTTTTTTTATTGACCTCTTTTAAGGATCTCTGTCACTATCTTGTAATCCAAGATATGGATTGTCAAACCTTAGCTTTATACTGCCATTATGTTATTGTTGTATCTGAACTTCTCCTGATTATGGACTATACCAACTTCATATCATGTAACTGATGTTAGGTTGTTCAACTTTGCCCTCTATCGTGCATGGACTCAAGTACGAGTATTAGGTGCAAGTGCGTGTTCAAGCATCAGTTCTTCCTAAACCTAAATTGTAGAACATTGGAATATGCATCCAAAAGTTGGGTATGGGTATGGGGGCAAGTCTTAAACACTCATTTATAATGCAAATTGTATAATATTCTTAGATAGGATGTTGTAAATTTTTAAGAAATATATTTCAAATTAAATAAGATCCTGGAAAAATTTTGCTAGTGATTATATTGTTTATGACAATTAAGGAATTTGTCAAGTTTGAAAATATGGTGTTTTGAGAGTTGTCTTAATTGTCTACAGGCTCGTGAAGTTGCAAATGAGCTTCGAGCTAGTACCAAAGCATCAAGAAATCCAACCCTGTGGCTTGAAGCTTCCACAGGAGCCAGCCAAAGTGCAAACAATGCAGACACTTTTACAGTTTCAGAGGCGTACACCAAAATGCTTACTATTTTTATCCCACTCCTTGTAGATGAGGTTGCGATTTTTCTATCTATTTTTGGAAACACAAATAATATTTCTTTTTCTTTTTAGTGTTTAAACTTGAGTTCTTATTCCTTAAACTGCAGAGTTCTTTCTTTGCACATTTCATGTGCTTTGAGGTTCCTACACTTGTACCACCTGGAGGTGTTGCCAGTGGTAACAAAACTGGATTGAATGATGATGATACTAATGATGATGATCTGGGTATCTTGGACATTGATGAAAATGACAGCAAAACTGGTAATTCTTTTCTAAATAGTCCTCATCGTGTTCAGCCCTGTTAAAATCTGTTCATCCTTGGTTATCAAATTTTGTAGGTAAAAATTCTGCAGAGCTGGCGGCACTAAATGAATCACTTCAGGAACTGCTGACAGAATACAAGTAATGTTTGAATTATTTTAATTTTTATTGGGCATTTAATAGTTACTAGATTATCCAATTGGCTCTTGTTATGTGATGAGCAAATGCTCCTGAAAGAGGTTCCCATAAATTGGAATCATCACTAACTTTTGGTGAAAAAAAAAAAAAAAAAAGTTGGAATCATCAGATTGAGAAAAACTTTATTATAAAACTGCACCTCAGAAAAATTAGATGGCATTTGGTTACGTTGCCAAACAGGAAACATGATAATTCTGTTTTTTTTTTTTTTTTTTTTTTTTTTTTTTTTTTTTTTATGAAAAAACATATGCGAAAACAAGAAAAACATGTTTAGTAGACAATAGGCACATTGTTTTCAAAGCACATAAAAAACAATAATATATGTTTACAGAGAGTAGTGGCGACTCCGATAATTTTTGTAAGTGGTATCATTTTAGAACTTAAATTTTGTAAATCCTATAAAAATATTCACTTATCATATGCATCACTTATTTCTCATTTATCAACAAACTAATTTAAATTTCTAAAATCGTAAACAAAAGAGAATTTTAATGCATTGACACTATTTTTTTAATTTTTTTAAAAATATGATTATATATAGAGAAATGCTGTTTATGGCTGGATTTATTTTATTTTCTATGTGTATTTTTTATGCTATTTTCTATGAGTTTAAATGTAATTACTAATATATTAATGTTTTCCTTGTTTATTTTCTTTGCAGATTAGTTTTTGATGATGTTTGGAAGCATACTTGCAAATCAAGATGTTGATGAAAAATCTAGAAATCCCCTAGATGTTGATTTGTGATTATGTATCAATTTTAAGCAGTATATAACAATCTCAATCAAGCAATCAAGACAAATCGACACAATGATTTTACGTGGAAAAATCACAATTGGACACCTTCAATTGTGATAAAAAAAACCACCAGCAATAGCCACAAAACAATTCACTAAGAAGATATAAAGGAATTACACAGGTATACTCTCAATTACCTAGCGAATCCACGCCCGAATTGAACCAACCTCTATGTGCCTCTTCCAACCCCGTCTTCACCTCGGAATTGTCTTGATGATGAGCCACTCCGAAATCCATCAAAGCTTCAGGCTCGAATTCTTCAGAATCCACCGAAGAACAACTCTCTCTTTTGTGTAGAACAAACAAATAATCCTTTGATGTATACTCTTTAAACCATGAGTTGAATACTCAATTAAAACATCAAAGAAAACTAGCAAAATATCCCCAGATATAAACCTTAGAACCCAAAAAGAAGATCTGGAGAAGTAATCCTAGATTTGGAGCAACTTGCGAATTTATAGAATCTGAAATCGCGGGGTCCGCTCGAGCATGGGAATTGACGCTCGAGTGGGGACACTATATGAAATGCTCCAAACAGGATGTAGGCTCGAGCGGGTATTTCGACGCTCGAGCGTGAAAACACGGATCATAGTATTTTTGCAGACTCACCAAACTTCTGGAACTCAGCATTCTCCGCTCGAACGGAGAGGCAACTTTGAATACATTTTTGCATTTTGCTTCGGGGGCGCTGCCCCTCAACCCCGCGAGGTGACTGGGTAGCTTGACCCTCATTATAATCAGTGAAGTGGCAATCTTGAAAGCATTAACATCACAAACTTCTCTGCAAGGCACAATTCGGGTTGGATTCGCATCTAAAAACTCATAGCCTCACTGAAATAAAAAGTGCGAAAACAAATACAACTTAAAGGACTTTTGTCAAGCGGGGTTGCCAAGAATAAAAACCAAACAATCTCCCTCTTTGGCAATGCCGTGACAAAAGACACCCAACAAATAAAATCCTAATCACCCCAACCCATTACAGCCAACAAAAGCCAACTTCTTTCTCAAGGTCATGATTTGCAAAACAGTTATTAGTGGCACGATCTCCAAAACAACTATTAGTCCCACAAGAGTATAGGAAAAAAACATTAAACATAAGACAAGATTATCTTGAAGCATGAGATAGAAAATATGAATAAATGCAACTTGGAGATTTTAAAAACATGTAACATGAATAGATGAAATCTAAGACACATGCACCGGACAACCTCACTCCTCCTTTTTGTCATGAATTGACAAAGGAAGCTCAATCAACTAAACCAAGATCAGAAACCACACAAGCAATGACATGATGATCAAAATGATAAAGCAAACTCCCCTTCACTAAAAGCGACCACAAACACTGAAAACAGTGAGCAAAAAGCAAACGACAAAAATAATATGGTGGAGCAAGCAAGGAATTTCAGATTAGTACCTTAAAATACACAAGACTATCCAAGAAGCACAATTACTTGAAAACACAATGTGCACAGTCTGTAGAAGATTCCTCATGAAAGAAAGTGATGCATTATGTGAAAAGTATAGATCCCATGATAAAAGTGTGTGTGTGACTCTTGGAGTTCGACAAACACTAGATTTAATCCTAGTAGTAATCTGAAAGTTGGACCTTCGACAAGAGAATCTAAGCACAACAAAGGAAAGTCAAACCACTAGGAATCAAGGGGTATTTGGTGAGTAAAGGCGAAGGCTCCCCCTCAATCAATAAATCCCTTTTTTTTTTCTTTTGCACATTTTTTTTTCTTTTTCTTTTTCTTTTTCTTTTTCTTTTTCTTATTCTTATTCTTTTGCACACTCATTGGCAGCTGACACGCTCAAGAGTATGGAAACCGAACCAGAGAAGCATGGATATAATAAGGATGGCCTGGTTAGTGACTCTGAGATAGCCTTTTCCTCATGGCTGGACTACAAAGAATAGAGGGGAAAGCCGTGGAGATGCAAAAAAATGATGGAAGGTGGTTAAGAGACTCAGCATCACCCATGATATGCTAGTATAGGTCAATTCCTTTAGAAAAGCAAAAGTTCAATGGCAGAAGTCCATAGAGAAAAAATAATCACTAAGGCGGAAGACTCCAAAATTTGCTAATCCAAGAGTGTGTACAGAATGAGACATACTAATCAAAAAACACACCCTCCAAAATGAGTAATGACCACAAAAAGAAAACATATATTAACATGTAATGGATATTGTCATCAATTCCAATATGCACCAAGGACCACTCAAAAATTTCAAGCTTGCAAAACCATAATAAGAAAATCTTTTTGGGATTTTTTTTTTTTCAAAAATAAAGCAAGACAAAAAAATGATCAAGCACACATTTAATGACAAAAAAAAAAAAAAAACACACAGAAACCCAAAAACTAAAATGACAAAACAAATTAACACAAGTCAAGTTTTCTCACCCAAACCACTTTAGTATAAAAAAAATTGTGAGAATTGTAGTTCTTGGGTGGTGTCTTGACGTTGTGGTTCCCTTTCCCTTCAATGGGAACCCGTCTCGATGTGGTTTCCAACATCCCATTTTTAGGTCTAGGCAAATACACTCTCCCATGCAACTTATAACAACAAGGGCGAATATGACCATGCATACCACAATGATGACAAATAAAAACAAGGTGTACAGGGTGTACCTTCTTTTCTTTTACCTTACCAACTCTAGGAAGTTTGAGAAGTCCATCCTTATGTTGAATTTTTTGTTCTCTCTTTCCTTGAGTTCTTGTATCATGAGATGTAGATGCACTCTGTTTTTGCTCTTTGTTATCACCAAAGCCAATGCCACTCTTGTCAGAACAAATTTGTTGAGACCCAATGATATTATCCAAAGTCTTTGATCCTCTGTTCCAAAGACCAATGGTAGCCATAGCACACTTGAGTTCTTCCTCTTTCTTGATCAATAGTTCTTCCAAAGCAACTGGAGACATCTCGAGAGTTTCAATCTTTTCTTCATATGTTGCATAGATTTGATGTAGCTCATTCCTCTCTGTCTCGCAAGTCACAAGTCAAGAGTTTTGCACAAAGAGCTTGTCGATCATTAGCTATCTTGATGGCATCAATCCTAGCCTCGAAAATCTCCTCCTTTAGTTTGACACTCTCACTTTCGCATGCTTTGAGTTTCATAGTGAGTTTGTCATTCAATTTGGATAACTTAAGAGACTTCTTATACAACTTTTCATAAGCTTGCTCAAGCTCTTCATCATCACTTCCCGAGGATTCATCATCAGTGGCATTCTCAACCGAGCTCTTCGGATACTCTGTTCGTCCTTCAGTTTCGGAAGCCACCATGAAAGTAAGGAATTGTTTATGTCCCTCTTCGCCTTGATCTTCGTTGTCACTTTCATCTTCATCAGATTCTGATTCATCATCCCAAGTGATGGCGAGGGCTTTCTTCTTCTTCAAACAAGTGGGGCATTCTGAAGCAAAGTGGCCAAATCCTTGGCATTCATAGCATTGGACTCTTTCAGAGTTCCCTTGTATCTTTCCTTTCTCCTTCTTAGCTATAGATGAAATGGTGATTTTTACTGACAAGCATTCAATAAAGAAACTAGTGAGGAAAATATTTCCTCACAAATATCTATAGTGACGAAATTAGTTCTTTAAAGACAAAAAAAAAATTGTCATTCAAGACCCAACTTGTTGTTCGAGCGGAAAGTTTATTTCGAATTAAGAAATCTTAGCCGTTTAATCTTTAATTAGGTTAATCTTTAATTTATTTCGAATCAAACAAATTTAACCAATATATTTTGACAAAACCGCTAAAATTATAGTTAAACTAGTGAATCAGTCAAACCGAAAATGGTTCACCCTATCCGCTAGGTCATAGGACTAACCAATTTATATAAAAATTAATAAATTAAAACTTTTAAATTTTATTTTAATTCTAAAATTTAAACTGTCTTGAATTGAAACATACACGATACTACAATATTAAAACAGAGCATAAGATTTGTATAGTAAAACAACTCATTTTTTCCCTCTTTTTCCTGATGTGGGACTATAAAATAAAAGTTAACAGTTGTTTGAACAGGAAATTCATTTCTAATAAAGAAATCTCAATCGTTCAATTTTTAATATAGTCAATCTTAGTTTATTTCAAATCAAACAAATCTAAGTAATATATTTTGATAAAATAGCTAAAACCGTAGTTAAACCAGTGAATCAGTTAAACCGAAAACTATTCAGCCTAATTGGCTAAGTAAAAAAACCAACCAATTTACAAAAAAATTAATTTACTAAACTTTTAAATTTTATTTTAAAATTTAAATCATCTTGAACTAAAATATGCACAATACTATAATATTAAACGAGAGTATAAGATTTACTTTATATAAGGAAAACAACTCATTTTTTCTTTCTTTTCTTGATGCGGGATTGTAATTATTTTTAAGTTAAATATTATTAGAGTTTCAAAATCTCATACAAAATTATTTTTAAAATCAAAACCTCTATGTGGGATTGTAAAATAAAAGTTAAATGGAAGCTAACCAAATGAGATTTTCTTAATTGTTTAAAATTAAGAAAAAAAAAATGGTATTTATTATAGGACTTCTTACTAAAAATATTCTTTTTCTTATATAAATTGAAGCATAAGATACACTTTATATAAGTTAAACAATTCACTTTTTTCTTCTTGTCCCGATGTAGGATTGTAAAATAAAAATTAAATAAAAACTAGCCAATGAAAATTTTCTTAATTGTTTAAAATTAAGAAAAATCAATAATTTATATAAATCAAAGTATAAGACTCACTTTATGTAAATGAAACAATTCACTATTTCTTTTTCTTTTTTTCCCGATATGAGTTTGTAAAATAAAAGGTAAATGGAAGCTAGCCAATGAGAATTTTCTTAATTGTTTAAAATTATGAAAATTCAATAATTTTAGAATGAGAGTTTGGTGCTTCTATAAAGTTTCTCCTTCAAAACCTTTTTTATAAGAATCAGTTTATATAAGTGAAACAACTCACTTTTTTTATTTTTTTCCCCGGTATGGGATTGTAACACTTTATATAAGTGAAACAACTCACTTTTTCTTTTCTCGATGTAATATTGTATTTATTTTAAAGCTAAATATTATGAGAGTTTCAAAATCTCATACAAAATTATTTTTAAAATCAAAACGTCTGTATTGGATTATAAAATAAAAGTTAAATGGAAGCTAGCCAATAAAGATTTTCTTAATTGTTTAAAATTAAGAAAATAAAAAAAAATGAGTATGAGATATCATAGGGCTTCTCACTAAAATCTCCTTTTGGTTATACAAATTAATTTATTTCTAATTTAATCCATATATTTTGATAAAATCGCCAAAATTACGGTTAAACTAACGAATCAATCAAATCAAAAATGATTTAGCCTAATCGGTTAGGTCATAATTAATTATTTAAATTTTTTTAAATTTAAACTATATTGAATTGAAACATGTAAAACACTACAAATATTAAATGGGATGAGAGTATGAGAGTATATGATTCACTTTATATGAGTAAAACAACTCATTTTTTTCTTATTTTCCTGATGTGGGATTATCAAATAAAAGCTAACTAATGAAGATTTTATTAATTGTTTAAAATTAAAAAAATCAAGAAAATTAGTTTGAGATATTAAAACTCTCACAAAGCTCCTCACTAAATGGGATGGAAGTATATGATTTATTTTGTATGAGTAAAATAACTGATTTTTTTCTTCTTTTCCCGATGTGAAATTATCAAATAAAAGTTAGCCAATGGAGATTTTCTTAATTGTTTAAAATCAAGAAGTTTAGTATGAGATATTGAATTCTCACAAGGCTCCTCACTAAAAACTACTTTTCCTTATGTAATATATAGATTATACAAAAATTAATTAATTAAAACTTTTAAATTTTATTTTAATTTTAAGATTTAAACTATTTTGAACTGAAACATTGTAGCGACCCTAATTTTTCATAAGTCATTATTTATTATTATTACTTTATTTTATTTTTGTCTTTATTAATTATGTCTTTATTAATTATGTGGCCACATAAGAATTTAATGTGATATTTAATTAATTTAATGTGTTATTTAATTATATATAATTAATCTAAATACTTATATATTTATATTTGTTATATAAAAAAAAAGGTGTTATATATATATATATTTAATCTTATATTTATATTTATGTATATTGTATTTATATATTATAATAAGTCAATTACGTTACAAGGTCAGGGGCTCACTAAAACAAAAAGAAAAGAGAGAAGAGTAGTAGTAGTAGTAGTAGTAGTAGAAGAAGAGAGAGAGAGAGAGAGAGAGAGAGAGAGAGAGAGAGAGAGAGAGAGAGAGAGAGAGAGAGAGAGAGAGAGAGAGAGAGAGAGAGAGAGAGAGATTAATCAACCAAGAGTGATCAATCCTTGAGAAAGAAGAAAGAGGGTCGGTGGGGAAGAAGAGGAAAGGAGAAAAAAAATAAAAAGATTAGGGTTTTGTATTGGTGACTCCAATAATTTTTCAAATAATTCTTTGGTTTTCAAAAAATAATTGTAAATATAAAACCCACTTCCCTTGATTTATGTTTAATTCATTGTTTTTAGGTGTTTATTTTTATTTATTTGATGTTAGTTTGATTTTGTATTTATATAAAGATGATAGATTTATTTTAATTATTTTAATCAGTTGTGTATGTCAGGTTTAGGGTTTTATATGTATTTATTTTATAGTTGTAATCACACTCATGGTTATATGGAATTAAAATAAACTTAGAACCCATAGATAAATTTCTTATACTTTACCATGACTCCATGAATTGTTGTTTTATTTGAGTGTTGGTGAGAAAGAGTGTATTAAAAAAAGTGAGGATTATGAGATTTATTTAAATGACTTAGGCTTGACATTGTTATGTTTGTTCTCATGAGTAGATGAGAGATTTTGTATATATATATTGTTGCCTCATTGTCATGAGTAGACGAGTGCTTTGATTTACGCGCGTACGTATATGTTAACTATCTGGGAAGTGTGGGTCAAACTTGCGACGATATCCCTCTGCAAGTTTAGTTTCGGAGCGATGTTAGGTATACGGGAGGCACATGAGATATACGTGTAGGCCGGAAGTGAAGGGCCGAAGTGGTGGAATTAAGATACAAAGAATTAAATATGAGTTTATTGTTATAGTGTGAATTGTATTGATTTGTACATTTTGAAAAATAGTAAACGACCTCGATAAATTATGAAATTTGAGCAGAGGCATGTATACGTGATTCTAGACAACTTTTGTGTTTTAACTTTTTATTAAAAAGATCGATTAGAACTTGTAATCAGATGATCTTGGTTACAATAGTTTTTATTCATTTTAGTAAGACAGACTTTAGAGCTATTTTAACCCATGAAACAAGCTCATTTTTCTTGGTTTCGGGTAAACTAAAGTAAAAAAATTATTCTACACACTTTTCGTGTTTTGAACTTTTCTGAAAAAAATCATCTTAGGGCAGCTTTTGTTCGTTTTTAGCTTCAGATTTTTCGGTTGAATTCCGTTTAGGTTCTTCTATCAAATTTTTCTCTCAACCTGTTCAGTTTCTTCTAAATTCGTTCACAATGCCTTTTAGGAAATTTAATTATGTACAACTTTTGTTCTTTGAGTTTTGATCAACTTGAATTATTTAAGTATGAAATGGTGCATTTTTATACTTCTTCAACAAGTTACTTATGATTAAATTATACTAACTTTATTTTTTTTTTTTTGCAGAATGGTGGGTCTTACTAACTTTTATGCAGGGCTAACCCACCATGTTTTTATTTTTATTTTGTTTATCTTATACTTAATTTATATTTCATTGTGTACGAGTAAGAAACTAAATGCTATCGTATCTCAGGAAACTACACATTCGTCTCGGTGCGGATGGAACTACTTGTCTTGTCCCGTAACAAGAATTAAATGTATTTTTTTTGTGTCTGGTGGACACATGGATGTCAAAGATTTGTACTCATGCCAGTATACTTATATACTGACCCGTTTTGTCTCTTGGCATCTTGGGTGCGCTTTGTTTGAATGCAGCCGAGCTTCTTTTGTAGGATTAGTTGGGACTATGGTTGTGATGTGAAATAACTATAGTTGTTAGACATGTCTCTTGGATTTCTTTTGTTCTCTTGAGCTTAGGGTTGATATTAGTTTATTATATTTATTATTTTTTTTATGACATCAGTATTTTGACAATTTGACATTGTAGGTTATTTTTTAACTTTGCATTATTTAAGTTGTTTTGATTAGTTATTGTTACTTTAATGTTGGAGGTATTGGTTAGTTATGAAATTTAAGGTGGATGGTTTGGTTGGTGTTTTATTAGTTTTTTTTTTAATCCCTTGTAATCTTTTGTGCATGGAATTTATTAAACCTTATAGAAACAAGAACGTTTAGTTTTTTTGTTTCACTCCTAGGATTTGGATGACGGAATGTTGATTGGGATTTAATCCTAATTTAATATTTAATTGTCTAAATTTTAGGGCGTGACAGTTTGGTATCAGAGCTCTAGGATACCCTAGACTTGGAAGAGTTTAGGTGATCCTCGGATTGTGGAAACATGGGTTAGCTAATTTAGGTTGGTGGTTGAATTTATTCTAAGTATTTATGAATGAATTCTTTTTGTGTGCTTAACTTGTAGGTGATGGCTGCAAGGTATAATTTGAGAAGTGTTAAGCCTAATGGCACAGGGAAAGAAACAACTGTTAACGTGGTAGCGGCGACAGCTGCTACTGAGGCAACCAATACGATGCAGGTTAATATGGGGGAGATGATGGCTCAGTTACTTCAGGTTGTGCAAAACAATAATCAAGGTCAGCAAGGAGATCCCTTTGCAAAAAGAAATAAAGGCTTTGGTTCTTTGGGAGGTCAAAAATTCTCTGGAGATGGAGGACCCATTGCAGCTGAAGCTTGGGTTCAGAAATATGAGATGGTGTTTGGTCGTATGCAGCTCACCGAGGTCCAAAAGCAGGAGTTGGCATCAGCTTGAGGGAGCAATCTTATTTTTATGGAACTCGTGGAAGGAGGGTCTAGATTTGACGACTTTGACTTGGGCAAATTTCAAGACCCGTTTTAACTGGAAGTTTATTCCTGCTGCTATTCGATTTCAACTGAGTGATGAATTTTCGAAGTTGACTCAAGAGGGTAGAACAGTGATCGAGTATGTCACCAAGTTTAATGAGTTGTCTCGTTATGCCCCTTACTTAGTCGACACGCAGGAGAAGAAGAATGAGAAGTTTATTAAGGGATTGTATCATTACCTATCCAAGTCCTTTATTCCTTTTGATGCTGAACCGTTTGATAGAGTTCTTGACTTGGCACTGAAGTATGAGGAAAAGGAGAAACAGTTTAAAAAAGGGAAGGCTAGGGTTGGAGAGACTTCTAGAGGGAGTCATTTCCAGCAACATGATGAGAATAGATACTGTAGACCGCCCGAAACTCCGTTCTGCACGCAAGGGCGCAAATTGTGGTTCTAGCTGCTACAGTTCAGACTCCTATCACGGTTCTGAATCTAATCTCACAAAGTGAAATGTAAGACTGATAAATCACCAAAGAGTCCAAATCCGACAAATCATTTTGAAAAATTGATTTTAATCAAAAAAACACCAAACATAGACTGCTTTGCCAAATTTCAGAGTCGCCACCTAAATATTTTATTTTGAGAAATTTAGGAAACCCTAACTCGTGCCTAAGGCCACGTGTTCGTCATCACCAAAGTTGCCTCGGCTCTAGAACTTGGGTACGAGAGGGGAAGGTCCTGAAATGAGCACCCATGCTCGCCTGATCAAAGAACGTCCTTTACTAACATGATATGTTATTTTTGAAAACACATGTGTTCTTATTCTGGTTTATTACTATGTGATGCACACAGCATACAAGTATAGACTAAATCACTCAGATTGGAATAAAACATCTCATGTTTGTTTGTTTGAAAATAGTTTGAAGGTGCTACTCGCAAGTAGGCTAAGACGTGGATTTTGCCACCCTCAAGTGGGCTTAGAAAACATGGTGATTTGCCACTTCAAGTGGGCTTAAAACTCGCATTTTGATGAATTATTCCAATTCAAGCAATGAAGCCTTCATCCACAGGCATTCATGCAGTTAAACACTTAAGCAGTTAGCCTCATGGAAAGCATGGTATCATGGCAACATACATATCTCATGCAGTATGCTAAAGTGTAAAAGCTTACCTAGTACTCCAAGCCAAAACAAAAGCTAGTTAGTAATCAAACATGATCCTAGCTATGTTATCAATGCCTAATGCAACACATGCAAAAATGCAACTAAAATAGGCTCGGCTATTCTAAGATGTCATGTGAATGCAATTAGATAACATGTATTCAAATTAGTATTGAAATACAATGCAGTTTGTATGATGCACCGAGCCCGGTGAATGCAAGATGAATGAATGAATGCAAACATGCTAGCATAAGGATGCTAATTGAAAATGATCCTAAACTAACCATTGAAAGCGGTTAAGTAAAACGGAGAAAGAAATGGAGGTTGGAAGACATGCATCACACACACGCACACTTATTACAACAGTTGTGCCCTCTCGACGGAGGGTCTGAATAATAAGCTAACTAGCTAATCTAAGCTAATTAAACTAATTATTACAAAACGAAACTAATTAACTAACAAGTTAACCAATTATTACAAAACAAGCTAATTAGCTAACTACATAGCTAATTAAATACAAATGAGTAGCTAAATGCATTAACTACTTAAGCACAGAACCAAAGTGTGAGCTAGCTAACAAAGCAGTTAAAAAAGGCCTCGGGGCGAGAAGCGCATGCATGCTTGGTCACCTCGCTCTGAAATCCATCGCTATGCCCCAACTTGCCTCTGTTTGCATTTGTTTTCAGAGCACTACACAAGCCTCCAGATAGCTTCTGCACCACCATGGAGACTTCTAGGAAGGCTGCCGACCACTTATCAGTGTTGTAGACCACCTGCCAACCATTTACATTTGCTGCAGACTAGAAAAAGTGGTCAGCCAACCACTTTTACTAGTCAGCCGACCAAAAAATTTTGCACAACTCTAGTTTGCTGCAACAGAGAACAAAAAGGGGCACGACAGTGTATTTGCAAGATATGTGTGCACGACCACCCTCCCTATCATTTCTTAAGCTCAAGGGAGTGCGGTTCTCAACTCTTGGGCCACCAACCGAGCATCGCAATGCATGGTGGCCGAGAAGCCAAGATTGCACAATTCAATGTAAATGAATGCACAAATAACACATAAGGGCCTTAACCTCTATCATCCATGATCAAGAGGGTCGGCGACCGAGAAATGAGGCACGCTTCATCACTTCATGTATGAAACGTCCCTCGTTTCTCGTGTTTGGACTAACACCCTTTCCAAACACCATGCAATGCAACATAAGCATGCCAAAACAAAGTCCTTAAGCATTGAGGCACACAACACTAAGGCTATACAATGCAATGCACAATGGACTAAACCAACCCCCAAGTGGACTTCATGCATGCCAAGCCAATGGCCAAAACACTCTTAAAAGATGGCATGAAAGGCTAGAAAATGCATGCTCATGCATTGACTCACCAATTAAGCATAAGAGCAACTCTCAAAAGTGCTCAAGGAGTGACAAATGTAAGAGTGTAGCCGCACTATAAGCACTGAAATCATGTATGAAATGATGTCAAATCATTCAAACAACACGAGCATAGCATGCAAGAGGGCCTAAGGCGCAAGACCACAAAGGAGGAGTACACAAGAGGCATGCAATATGTAGACGGGCCCGAACGTCCCGGGAAAATCCCGTTTTGTTCATTGGGCTTACTACAGTTTGGACTCAAATGTCACGGTTCTTAATCTGATCTCGCAAAGTGCAATGCGAGATTGATAAATCACCAAAGAGTCCAAATCTGGCAAATCGTTTTAAAAAATTAATTTTTTAGAAAGAAGTGCCAAACATGGACTACTTTGCCAAATACAGAGTCGCCACCTAAATATTTTATTTTGGGGGAATTTAGGAAACCCTGACTCGTGCCTAAGGCCACGTGTCCGTCATCACCAAAGTTGCCTCGGCTCGAGAACTTGGGTACGATTGGGGAAGGTCATGCAATGAGTACCCCCACTCGCCCGATCAAAGATCGGCCACTGCTAAACATGATATCTTGTTTTTGAAAACATATGTGCTCTTATTCCGATTTATTAGCCTAGAATTGCTACGTGATGCGCACAGCACACAAGTATAGACTGGATCGTCTAAGTTGGAACAAAACATCTCATGTTTGTTTTTTAAAGCGGTTTGCTACTCGCAAGTAGGCTAAAATGCGGATTTTTCCACCCTCAAGTGGGCTTAGAAAACATGGTGATTTGCCACTCTCAGGTGGGCTTAAAACTCGCAATCAATGAATTGTTCCAATTCAAGTAATCCAACCCTCACCCACAGACATTCAGGCAGTTATATCACATGAGCAGTTAGCCTCATGGCAAGCATGCTATCATGGCAGTCACTCACACACATGCAAGGATGCTAAAGCATAAACACTTACCGAGTACTCCGAGCCAAAACAAAAGCTATGTTAGAAATCAATGCATGATCCTAGCTATGTCAAGAATGCCTAATGCAACACATACAAAATGCAACTAAGATAGGCTCGACTATTCTAAGATGGCATATGAGATGCTACAGATAATATGTATTCAACTCGGAATTGAAATACAATACAGTTAGTATGATGCGCCAAGCCTGGTGCATACAAGACAAATGAATGGATGCAAACATGCGAGCATAAGGATGCTAATGGAAACATGCCCTAAAACTAACCATCGTAAGCTGGTAAATAAAAGGGAGAAAGAAATGGGGGTCAGAAGACAAGCATCGCACATATGCACACTTATTTACAACAGTTGTGCTCTCTCGACAGAGGGTCCGAATGAATAATACAGAACCAACTAGCTAATCTAAGCTAATCTAATTAAACTAGTTATTACACAACAAAATGAATAACAAGCTACAGCTAATTATTACACAACTCTAATTAATCAACAAATTAACTAAGTAAGCAATTTAAATAAGCATGCAAACTACATGAAAAGGGCTGCCTCAACTCTGCCTTGGATGACGAAGGATGCATGCATGCTCGAATCGCCTTGCTCGAAAATCCATCGTGACGCCCCGACTTGCCTCTGTTTGTAATTGCCCTCAGAAACTTGCACCAAGCTCCAGAGAGATGAAACTCCACCTTGGGACTCTGTGGGAGGGCTGTCGACCAGCTATTGGCCTTGGAGACCACCTGTCGACCACTTTTGTGGTGAAAAACTAGAAAAAGTGGCTGGCCAGCCACTTTATCTGGTCGGCCGACCAGTTTTTGCTGCTGGTTTCTGGTTGCTACAACAGAGAGCAAGAAAGAGGCACGGCAAAGTATTTGCAACAAATATATGCACAACCTTCCTCCCTATCATTACTTGAGCTCAAGAGAGTATAGTTCTCGACCCTCGGGCCACCAATCACGCATCTCAATGCATGATGGCCGAGGAGCTGAATTGCACAACTTAACATGGAATGAATGCACATATGAACACATAAAGCCTAAACTCCATCATGTGTAGTCAAGAGTGTCGGCGACTGGGAATCGAGGCACGTTTCATCACTTCGAGTATGAAACGTCCCTCGTTTCCCGTGTTTGGACTAACTCCTTTCCAAAGACAATGCAACAAACATGGCATGCACAAATGCAACTCTAGCATGCAATCTTAATGCAATGCAACTAAGTGATGCAAACATGTGAGGGATAACATGCAAACATGCAACTAGCATACACAATGCTATAAGCTACATGGCATGCACAATGCTCATGACACTAGCATACACAATGCGCATGGAACTAATATACACAATGAGATGAACAAGGCATGCACAATGCAATGATCAATCATGTGACAACGTGGCATACTCAATGCTATGAACTACAATGGCATACTCGATGCAAAATGGACTTAAACCAAAATGGATGGGCCTCAGCCACACCCAAATCAGTGGCCAAAGATGATGAAAACAAGGCTCCAAAACTCATGCAAACATGCCCAATGCAATGGCCACAAGCCTAAGTCATAAAACACAACTTTCCAAACGCATTGAAAATGATGAAATATGGAGTGCAAGGACACATGTTCCAACTCTGAAATGGCATACAAAATGACTCCGAATGATGTAAACAACTCACACAATGCATGTTGAATGGCTCAAGCACCGAAACTAGTGAAGTGTATTACACTATAGGCATGCAAGGCAATGCTCAAATGGCCAAACCAACTCCAAACAGACCCTATGTAGGCCAGCATAGGAGCAAAAGTGAACTAAGATGATAGCTTGAAAGGCACAAAAATGAAGCTCATGCAATGGCTCACAAATGGGGTATAATGATGCAACTCTCAAACACATTGAAAGAGTGACAAACATGAGAATATGGCCAAGAAATAAGCACTGAAATAACATTCCTCATAATGCCAAAACATGCAAATACCTCAAGTTAAGCATGCAAGGGGCCTCAAAAACTCAAAGCTAGGCAAGGCTATTACACTACAAGCATGCATGGCAAGCATCATTCGACCAAGAGGCCTCAAAACAGAGCTAAGGCAGCCAAAAATACAAACAAAATCAGTTTGGATCATGACCAAAATATGCTAGAATAGAGGGGCAAAACATCATGCATTTCAATCTAGTAAACATGATTTACACTACAAGCATATGAGAGACTACCAAACTAGCCAAAAATAGAATCATGGCATGCCAAATGATAGCCAAAAACCCACTGAGACATGACCAAAACATGCAAGAATGAGGTGCTACTTTGATAAGCCATGAAAGGGATTATTCTACACATGCAAGAGGCAAACACAAGGTGACCAAACCAGCCATAGACAGAGTCTAAAGAGGTCCCAAAAGTCACCAAAAAGGGCCTGAACCAAGCCTTGGAAGTATGAAAGTATGTGCTCCTTTGAAAGGCTAAAAATGCAAACAAACAAGGCCAAAAGAGAGAGGGTCTCCCCTCTTTGATTTAGGCCCCAAAAACCACATGCCAACCACTGAAAATCCGCTGGATTTCAGTGGCTAAAAGGCCAAGCAAAGATCAACACAAAGGTCTCATGGCATGGCACAAAACAAGGCTAAATAGAGCATGCAAGAGGGTAGATGACCCTCAACACCAAAAGAGCCTTAAACAAACATGAAAAACACTTAAATATGAAGCTTTTTTTAGTTGACAACAAAGCCTAAATATGCATGCAAGTATGGCTAAGAGAATGATCAAGATAGAGCTTAAAAAGAGGGAAAATGAGTAACCCTTGAAGCTTAGCAAAACCAGCAAGTTTTGGGACCAAAAACCAATTCTTCAAGCTTTGAAAATACCCTCCAAGAACCTCAGATCAATGGTGGAGGTGTATGGCTATGAGGTGTGGTGCAATAGGTCAAGAACAATACACACTTTAGGCCAAGATATAGAGATATAGAGAGATATGTATTTTTGCCTTATGCAAATTTTAGAACCTGTGCAAAGGAGAGGGAGGGCCTCTCTTATAGAGGTTTGAAGCTAAAGCTTCCTCAAGAAGCTAAAAACTTGGATGCAAATCCTCCATACACATGTATGGAGGATACAGTCCGTGCCTTCTAGCTGGCACAGCTGGCATCCACGTAATCTGACAAAACAGGAGGAAACCAGCCGACTAGAAAAGGTGGTCAGCCGACCACTTTCCCTGGTCGACCGACCAGGGCAAGTGGTCTCCCAGATAAAAAGTGGTCGGCCAAGGGTATTGGTGGTCTCCACACTGAAATCAAGCCCAAGGTGTGGTGGGAAACCAGTAAATGTGGCCCAACGATCAAGAAAACCAATTTCCCGACAAGAAAACCGGCTGGCGGAGAAAAGTGGTCTCCAAGGAGAAAATGTGGTCTCCCACCCTTTTACCACGTCCCAAACAAGGAAAACAAGGTTCATGCCAAAAATGAACCAATACGAATGCAAAACGAGAGTTCATGAGGCAAAGCCCGCGGCCGGGGGCCTCGAAAACTGGTTGTTGAGCACAAAAAGTGGCGTACGACCACAAAAGTGGTCTCTCAGACCACAGTATCCCTCTAGACAGAGGAAACAAGGTGTTCCAAAGAACGTGCCAAACGGAGAATGTTAAGCGGTCCCGAACCGAAGCACACGGCTGACGGCTCCGAAAACTGAAAACTAGTCTCCAAACGGGAACAGTGGCCTACGACCACGAAAAGTAGTCTACGACCACTGAGAGATGGTCTACAAGACCTCTCCCTTCCTCTGGAAAGAGAAAACAAAACTCGGTCCGCAGATTGAGTTAAAGTAGAAAGGGTCCTGAGGTCCGGAGGTGAGGCTCTCGGCCAAGAACTCCGAAACCTCGAAACGAGCACAACATGCGTGATCACCGAGCGCTCAATCGATGACGTCTGAGTCTTAAGGTCAGTCAAAAATGGGGTGTCTACACAATATATGGCACAAATGAATGAACTAGCCATAAACAGAGCTCAAATAGGTCAAAACAAAGACCAAAACATGCTGAAATAGGAGCTCAAAAGTCTAGGCATTCATGCATACAAGCTAGGCCACAAACAAGGCAATAATGCATGACCCTTAGAGGCACTCAAAGGATGAAAGAAATGGGAACATGGCAATGCTATATGCTCTGAAATAACATGTTAAAGGATGCCAAATCATGCACATGTCACAAATGAAGCATGCTATGGTGCTTAAAACTCAAGGCTAGCAAGGCCAATTGCACTACAACTATGCAATACAAGAACCATATGGCCAAGACAACCCAAAACAGTCCTAAAACATGCCAAAATGA
Source organism: Camellia sinensis (assembly GCF_055761805.1). Lineage (NCBI taxonomy): Eukaryota > Viridiplantae > Streptophyta > Magnoliopsida > Ericales > Theaceae > Camellia > Camellia sinensis. The sequence continues at coordinate 168,782,535 of NC_138970.1, forward strand.
TGCTAAAACATGCATGGACTAGAGTTAACACATGCTAACATGAAGGGCATGAAGCATGGAGTATGCAAGGCCAAAAGGGAGGATTGCACTACACCTACCAAAACCAAGCATGAGATGGCTTTGCCAACAAAAATCAGAGTTATGGCATGTCAAAATAACACCAAAAATGGGCTAATACCAAGTCAACACATGCTACGATAACAAGCTCACTCATTAGGCATACAAGGCTAGCAAAGAGAATTTACACTACAAGTGTAAGAAGCAAATGAGGGATGCTCTAACCAACCAAAAATAGAGTTGTATCATGGCAAAATAAGACCAAAAACACACTGAAGTGGTAGCCCAAAAACCTAGGTAAGATAGCATACACAATGGTTCATACTTAAGGCATAAAGCACCAACCCTCCAAAGCATTGAATGAGTGAAAAATGTGAGGGCATGACCACACTACATGCACTGAAATCACATATCAAATGATGCCAAATCATGCAAATAGCCCAAGCAATGCATGCTAGTGGCTTGGAAACTCAAAGCTAATGAGCTAGAATGCACTATGGCTATATAAAGCAAGGCATGCATGACCAAAACAACATAAATCAGAGCTTAAGCATGGTAAATCATGAACAAAAGCTTGCTGGAGTTGAGCCAAAATTATGCTAGAATGATGGTCTAAAGCATGATGCATGTTAGGCTAGTGAGTGGGAATGCACTACAAGTACATGAAGCATGCAAAGAGGCTATCACAAACCCAAAACATGCAAGAATGATGGTCTAAAGCATGATGCATGTTAGGCTAGTGAGTGGGAATGCACTACAAGTACATGAAGCATGCAAGAGGCTATCAAACCAACCCAAAATAGAGCTAAAGCATGCTGAAATAAGGTCCAAGACATGCTAAGATGGAGCCAAAACATGCTAGAAAGACATGCTACTTTGATGAGCCACAAGTAGGATTACACTACACATACAAGAAGCATGCAAGGGGTGACCAAGACAACCAAAAATAGAGTCATGGCAGGTCTAAAAGGTCACAAAAAAGTGCTCAAACAAAGCTTCAAGAAGATAGAAATACATGCTCTTTTGATGAGCCATCAACACAAGCATACAAGAAAAGAGGAGGGGGGACAACCCCCTCCTATTTGAGGCCTTAAAATCAAGTTTCCACCACTGAAATTCCTCTGGAATTCAGTGGTGAAGAGGCCAAAAAAGGATGATCACAAGGGCCTAAGGTAATGGCTCAAAAGCCTAGCAAACAAGGCATGCGAGGGAGTAGATCACCCCCAACATCAAAGAGACCTCAAACAAACATCTTAAACACTGAAAATTAGAACTTTTTGCAGTAAAAAGTTAGGCCTAAAACAACATGCAAATAGGGCCAAATAAGCAATGAACACAAAACTTAAAAGAGAGCCAATGACTCACCTTTGTAAAACCACTTCAAGGAAGCAACTCCAGTAACTTTTTGAGCTAAAAACCAACTCTTGAGTTCAAACAAGACCCTCAGGTACCTCAGCAACAAGAGTGTGGTGTTTCACTATGTGTTTGTGTACAAAAGTGTGAAGAAACTACACTTTCAAGCACAATTATGAGACAAAGGGAGAAATATAGAGATAAATGTGTATGTATAGCTCCAAGCCAAAATTCTGAACCTAAAGCAAGAGGGAGGAGGTTCCCTTTTATAGAAAAACATACAACAAGCTTGTTGAACACGCTCTAGGCTCCAAGCAATCCCTCCATACATGTGTATGGAGGATGCCTTCTATGCCTAACAGGTGGCACAGCTGACAAAAAAATATCTACAAGAAACTGCAGGAAACCTACCGACCAGTTGAAGTGGTCGACCAGCTACATGCACTGGTCGGCCGACCACCAAAAGTGGTTTGCAAGAAGGCCAAGTGGTCGGCAAGGGGGGAGAGGTGGTCTGTACCAAGAAAACAAGGTGGTGGCATGGTTGCCAACCACTTTTGGTGGTCCAAAGACCACCGAGACCAGTTGGCCGACCAGAAAACTAGCTGGCAAGCAGGAAAAGTGGTTTTCAAGGAGAGAAACTGGTCTACAACCCCTATTCGACCCTCCAAGCAAGGAAAACAAGGTTTGTGCCAAAAACAAACCAAGGAGGATGCAAGACAAGAGTCCGCGGGTCAAGGCACGCAGCCGAAAACCTCTAAAATTAGTCTACGGGAACCAAAAGTGGTCTACGGGAGGAAAAAGTGGTCTACGGCCACAAAAAGTGGTCTACAAGACCTCAGTGTCCCTCTAGACCAAGGCAACAAGGCATGGTTGAAAAACCAAGCCAAGAGAAGAACATTAAGAGGTCCCGAGACAAGACGCGCGGCCGAAGGCTCCGAAAATTGACAACTAGTCTACGAGAGGGAAAAGTGGTCTACAAACCTCTCTCTCCCTCCAGGCAAGGTCAACAAGGCTTGGTCCACAAACCGAGCCAAAACACAAAGAGTTCAGAGGCCCGGAGGCAAGGCATTCAGTCGAAAACTCCAGAAACTCAAAACGAACACAAACATGCACGATCACCGAGCTCTCAATCGATGACGTCTGAGTCTTAAGGTCGGTCAAAAAATGGGGTGTCTACAGATACCGACCCTACGATCAAAGGCATAAGGGTTAGAAGTTTCAAAGGCCACAGTAGCAGGGTAGTTAGGGAAATTTCAGACCTCAGGATAATTTCCGGCCTCAAGGAAATTTCTAGCCCTAGGAGCACTATTATCAAAGACAGGGTGGTCCACACCCCCAAGGTTATCAAGGACAACGGCAGCAGGTGCGACAGTTAGGTTATCGTCCTTCCATACCTCAGTTAGAGGGACCCCCACCTATCAGAGTAGTAGCACCTCAACCGATCAATAGAAAGTATTTTGGGTGTCAGCAGTTAGGACATGTAATCAAGGATTGCCCTTAGAGACAATAGGCGCGACAGGGTCAGACAGCTCCAGCTAGGGCATTTGTAATGATGCCAAGAAATGACAAAGTGCAAGGTACTTTTAATCTTTTTCAAGAACCTAATAGAGTACTTTTTGATACTGGTGCCTCTCATTCTTTCATATCTAGACAGTTTGTAGAAAGAGAACACCTTATAACTACCTCATTATCTAGACGTATTTGTGTTGAGACCCCTTTAGGAGGGTCAGTTACTCTTTATGAGATTTGTAAAGATTTTGAGATTGACTTTGCGAATAGAGTCTTGTATGCAGACCTAATTGTCTTAGGGTTCGAGGGGTTCACAGTTATTTTGGGTATGGATTGGTTGCAAAAATACTTTGTGACTCTAGATTGTGCTGGAAAGACTGTAAATATAGATATTCTCGGTATGCCACGACTTACCCACACTTCTAGCAATGGAAAAGAGTCGGCAATGACGAGTTTTTTGTACTCGGTAGAAATCCCTAAGCAGGATATTAGTGATGTAGATGTGATATGTGAGTTTGAGGATGTATTTCAGGAGATACCTGGATCTCCACCTCGACGGGTAATAGAATTTCACATTGACGTAGTGTCAAGAATTGCACCAATTTCTAAGGCGGCATACAGAATGACACCTAAAAAGCTTGTGGAGATGAAGAAGCAGCTAGAAGAGATGCTTCAGAAAGGGTTTATACGTTCAAGTAACTCCCCGTGGGGAGCACCTGTGATCTTTGTCTCCAAGAAAGATGGCACACTCCGCATGTGCATAGATTACAAAGAGTTGAATAAGGTGACTATCAAGAACAAGTATCTGTTGCCTAGAATTGATGACTTGTTTAATCAGTTAAAGGGGACAGCTATGTTCTCTCAGTTTGATCTCAGAACAGGTTACCATCAGATGGGTGTGTCAGAGGAAAGTATACCGCTTACTACTTTTCAGACCCGGTATGGGTTGTATGAATTTCCTGTAATGCCTTTTGGTTTGACCAATGCCCCTACCTATTTCATAGACTTAATGAACATAATTTTCAATCGTATCTAGATAAGTTTGTGATTATCTTCATAGATGATATTCTGGTGTATCCTAAGAATGAAGAAGAACACAGAGAACACTTGAAAGTCATGTTACAGACTTTGAGGGAGCAGCAGTTATACGCTAAGTTCAGTAAGTGTCACTTTTGGGAGAAAGAAGTTTGATTTTTGGGACATGTTGTATCCAAGCAAGAGATAGCGGTAGATCTTGAGAAAGTTGTTGCGGTTAAAGAATGAAAGCAGCCCACGAACCCTTTAGAGGTGAGGAGTTTTCTAGGACTAGCCGATTATTACAGAAGATTTATAGAGAAGTTTTCCACTATTGCAGCACTTATGACCAAGTTGACCCGCAAGAATGTGAAGTTCTTATGGACAGATGATTGTGAGAAAGCTTTCCAGGAGTTAAAGCAGCGGTTGACTACAGCTCCGGTGTTAACTATACCAGTACAAGGGGAAAAGTTAGTTGTGTTTACTGATGCGAGTGGAACTGGGTTGGGATGTGTGTTGATGCAGCATCAGAAGGTTGTATCTTATGCTTCTCGACAGTTAAAACTTCATGAAAGACAATACCCTACTCATGACTTAGAGCTGGTAGCAGTTGTTTTTGCGTTGAAAGTGTGGCGACACTGCTTGTTTGGTGAGCGCTTTGAGTTATACACAGATCACAAGAGCCTCAAATATCTTTTTTCTCAAAACGAGTTGAACATGAGGCAACAAAGGTAGGTTGAATTCGTCAGTAGTTATGATTTCAAGATCCTTTACCACCCAGGGAAAGGAAATGTGGTCGCAGATGCACTTAGTCGACAACATGGGATTATAGTTTCTTTGATAATTCAGGAATGGAAGTCCTTGGAGTTAATTTCGATGCATGATGTCCAACCAATAGAGAGTATTAAGAGGGCATACATTGGTAGTTTGACCATGCAATCGACGTTACTGGGTAAAGTTCGTTAGATGCAGAATTTAGATAGGTTTCTCGTCAGCAAGCTCGATGACCTTGTGATGGATTTGATTAATGATTGTCCTACTGGTTGGTCTGTGGACTCAGATGGGGGATTATGATTAAAGGATAGATTGTGTGCACCTAACATTGTTGAATTGAGGAAAGAGACTATTGATGATGCCCATAGGTCCTGATATACCATTCACCCTGGTGGGACTAAGATGTATCATCACCTAAAGATGACATTTTGGTGGGAAGGTATGAAGAAAAATGTAAAAGAGTATGTTTCTCGATGTTATGTGTGTCAACAGGTTAAGACAGAACACCAACGACCGTTTGGACTTTTGCAACCTCTCGAGATCCCTACTTGGAAATGGGAGTACATCTCTATGGATTTCGTAGATGGATTGTTCCGATATAAGCAAGGCAATGAATCTATTTGGGTGATAGTAGATCAACTCACCAAGTCTGCTCATTTTATTCTTATCAGTGTTCATCGAACTGTGGATAAACTGGCTAGGTTGTATATTCGGGAGGTGGTGCGATTTCACTGGGTGCCAGTTTCTATAGTTTCAGATCGTGATTTGTTGTTTGTGGCAGAGTTTTGGAAGAGTTTTCAACATGCTTTGAGTGCTAGATTAGACCTAAGCACAGCTTATCATCCTCAGACGGATGGGCAAACTGAGCGGGTAAATCAGATCTTAAAGGATGTGTTGAGAGCTTGTGTCCTCGATCTTGGTGGTAATTAGGAAGAACACTTGCCATTGGTGGAGTTTGTTTATAATAATAGCTATCGCTCCAATATATGGATGACACCTTTTGAGGCTTTGTATGGAAGGCCATGTCGATCACCTACTTATTGGATGGAGATAGGAGATGCGTCATTGTTAGAGCTAGAGTTTGTGAGAGACACCACGGAGAAGGTGAACATTATTCGGGAATGTATTAAGACTGCACAAAGTCATCAGAAGAGTTACGCTAATAGAAAACGTAAGGGGATTTAGTTGAATGTTGGAGATTTCATGTTTTTGAAGGTCTTGCCGATGAAGGGTATCATGCGGTTCGGAAAGAAGGGAAAGTTGGCACCTAGATTTGTGGGACCATATGAGATCACTCAGAAGATTGGTAATGTGGCTTACAAATTAGCCTTACCACCTGCTTTAGCTATGATTCACATTGTGTTCCATGTATCTTTATTGTGGAAATGTGTGCAAGACCCTTCCCAAGTAGTACCATCATAAATGTTAGAGATTAGTGACGATCTAACGTATGTGGTGCGATCGGTTACTATTCTAGATCGAGATGTAAAGCAGTTGCGGCGCAAGAAAGTGAACTTGGTGAAAGTGCAATGGAGCGAGGATGAGAATGATATTACTTGGGAATTAGAAAAGACAGTTCAGCATATGCACCCGGAACTTTTTGCTTAGTACTCTCTCCTATCGAATCTCAGGACGAGATTCTTCTGAGGTGTGTATATTGTAGCGATCCCGATTTTTTGTAAATCATTATTTATTATTATTACTTTATTTTATTTTTGTCTTTATTAATTACGTGACTACATGAGAATTTAATGTGATATTTAATTAATTTAATGTGTTATTTAATTATATATAATTAATCCAAATATTTATATATTTATATTTGTTATATAAAAAAAAGATGTGCTATATATATACTAGTGTATGCCCGTGCCTAAAGGCACGGTGCAAATAATGATGAGGTCAAAATGCAATTAAATATAAAATTATTGGGTTAGTTTTGAAAAGATTTTTTATTAAAAAAACGTGAAAATATTTTTAGTTGTATATTTTGAAAATAAACATTTCCCAATCAACTATTTAAAATATAGCAAGTAACACGATTATAAACATTTCATTTTTATTAACAAATTTTATGACTCTAAAGTATAAACTTCATATCAATGCAAACATTAAAAATAAAAGCACCCTTGCTAAGCAAGTTAATAGAAAATTGTAAACACAAAACAAAATATACAAACCAAGGTATCGTACATTTGTTAACACTCTATAATCCAAAAAAATTTACACCAAACAATGCACACCAACCAATATTCTGCAACTCAAAAAAAAAATTTAAAATTAAATACCAACCAACGCACACCAGCTATTACTCTGCAATCTAAGAAAATTAAAATTGAAATGCACACCAACCAGTGCTCTGCAATTTAAAAAAAATTTAATTTAAATACCAAGCAATGTACACCTGCTGGTGCTACTGTTGCAAATCACATTGTAATAGTTCTTTGCAAATTATAAACCTGAAACTACGTGAGACAAATACAGGAAAAATAATAATAATTTAACTTGCCTACAAACAATGTGACATGAGAAAAATGTACTCCCAACACAATCTGACATCAACCAAAAACCTACAAATGTTATGCAAGCTTTCAGATATAACTAATTAAGTTGAGAAACAACTGTTTACCCAAAAAAAAAGTTGAGAAACAACTAATGTACCTAGGCAGTTCAATATAAAGCTAGACATTGGGTCATTGAGCAATCAACAATATTTTTTGATTAATACTAAATCACTTGTACATTTTTTGAGCAATACTAAATCACTTGTACATCCATGAAAATACTAAATCACTTGTACATCCTTGAAAAATACTAAATCACTTGTACGAAAAATAGCAACCATACATAGAAGTCAAATGTTTTTTTTCAAATCACTTGTACATCTTTTGAGAATTTAAAACGAATAGCAAAAAGTCAACTCGTCTCTCCACTTTTCGAAATAAAAGCATTGATAGCAAAATCGATAATAAAATCTAAAAATTAATAGAAAAATTGCAAATCAATGGTAAAGCTTATCAACTTTAATAATTTAAGTGATAAAGTTTCCCATGATTTTGCAATTTTTTTGGGTCTTACCACTGATTTGCAATTTCTCCAAAATTAATTTCAGTAATTAAGTGTCACGGATAGAAAATACTTAATGGATTACAATCAAGATGCGAAGAAATAAAAATATTAAAAAAATGACTTACCCTGCAATTTTCGTAAGCAATCTTGGTGAAAATTCTACAAAGATACTAAGATCTTTTTATCCCCAATCAGGCACGAGTCATTCGCTATTTTAATTCATTTTCATATAAGACAATTAGCGAATGACTTGTGCCTAAAAACATTCCAAAAGGAAAGGGGAAAAAAAAAATCTAAGCATGCATTCTATCAATTCTTGCATACCGTATCTCATGAATTGTTTGTATGATTTCAAATAAATATATCAAATGGGTTATGAGTTTGAAAAACATTATGATTAAAAATTAATACTGTAATTGCTAAAAAAAAGGCAATCAATAGACTATGCTCAATTAAGCGGTCCTAAACAAAAATAGTAATTTTCATTAGATCACTCAAACACAAAATAGATAAAAATCTGATCAACAAATAAAAGCTGATAAAAAATGAGATTAGAAGAAAACTAAACAGTTAATTGGAAAGTAATTTGAAAATTCAATATTATTCATTTTTCCTTTCAAAATGACACCAAAATTAAAATTAGGCAATTCCATCTGCCAAAGTCCTCTTGGTTAAAGTAGATAGCATAATAATAAGAAAACAAACAAAAAATCAATAACTACGGACCTCTAAAAAAAAATAAAAAAATAACTATGAATTAAAAAATATGAACAAAAAAAAATTAAAGTCACTCTTTTTGTTTAGGTAAAAAATCTGTCATAGTGTTAAGCTTTTCTCTCATTCTACCTTTAAAACCCACCAAAGAAAACATTGAAATCAATTATTTCACCAAAAGTCACAAATAATCACATACCCATAAATTGAGTCCTGAAACAATAAATGAGCTACACATACCTATAATAAAAAAAACTACACAATCCCGAAGAAATGGACCCTCAAGATCAAACATAAATCATACCGACATGTCAAGAGAGAATGAATGGGATAAAATGTAGATGGTTAAAGAGAGGAGAGATGGATAAAGGTTTGTGGAGTGAGCTTTGAAGTGAAGCAAGATACAAAAATTTGAGAGATCTTTAAAGGTGAAATTTATCAACAAACATGACACATTTGAGAGGGAATTTAAAGGTGAAAAAACAATCTCTCACCATTTGATCTTAGAAGGAAATAATCAGTCATACCAAAATATTCAAGATACTTTAAAAAAGCTGCCTTCTTAATCTTAGTTGTATGAGATCTGAAAAAATATTTAAAATTGATCTTGACCATCTAAAATGATACATGAGACAATTGTCCAATACTGTCCAATCTCTCTACTTGGACAATGATACAAAGTACAGAACAATGTAATAATAATGATTCCTAAATTTCCGAAATTCACAAAGCTTCACAATTCTAGTGATGACAAAACAGAATTATATTCTTCATCCAAGTACATCATCACTTATGGATATCTATTCAAGGCTCTAAAGCTCTAAGCAACATGATCATGATTATCACCATCTTGCTCTTGCTTCCACTGGCCTATGAGAAATTAATGCAAATTGTGAAAGTTAGGTTAGTAACTTGGTAGATAGAAAGTAGCATGCTACATAAAAGAGAATTGATATGGTACATGATTCAATGTTGAGATATCCACAACGCAATATATTAACTTCAAACTCTCTTACAAATGCCAACATCACCGTTTAAAGCAATGCCGTTATTATGGTCAATTGAAACTTATCATTCCATATTCAAGTGAATAGACATGCGTCTGCACTATTAAAGTAGATAAATGAATAGAAAGAAAACAATAGCATAGAGAGTGAAATTGAGAATGACAACAAATCATACAAACCTCCAAACCGTAGCTACCTAAAAACCTATTGTAGTGAAAACATCATGTTTGATACAATAAGAAAAAGAAAACAACCAAAGAAAAAGCAAAATTCAATACTAAAACCATGATATAAAACAAAATTCAGTTGATAGAGGAAGACAACCTTGTAAGAGAAAAATAATCCAAGTACCTACTAATCTGTGTATTTTTTCCCAATGCAAGAGTCTAGGCTATTCCTACACTCTTCTAACTCATTGAGAGTATTGCTCAATGGAAACCCAAAAAAGGAATGTGAGACATGTATTTCATAGAAAAGAAAAGTTACATGACTGACCAAATATTTTTAAAAAATGTTATAATTTTACCTTATTTATTTTTATGCCTACACATCATGACTAAACAATGGATAAGAATTTTTTAAGATTGTAAACCGACAAATAATTAAATTCAAATTTATAAAATGAGTATGAAAAAAAAATTAAAAAAAAATTAAAGTTTACCATGCGTTTCCCATTAAGAAAACAAACCAGTTGGAAACAATGTTAATTATAAAGGTTAAAAAATACAAAATAAAAATAAAAGAGAGACAAAGGATAATATAATATTTTAATTGAGGTCCAAAAATATACATGATCCTCTAGCTAGAAAATTCAAATCATATTAAATAAACCCTCCAACGAAGCTTAGCAATGAAATCATGAATTTACCTTTATAACTATAACTCATGCCTCAATTTGGAAGTGCTCACACTGGTAAATAAAATATTATAAACTTTAAACAATTGTGTATTTTTCCAAAGAAAATGAGCATCAAAACTAACATATTCCCATAGATTCATATTCAACCAACAGTGGTAGAGTATTTAGAATGAATAAGGAAGAAGATTAAAAAAGAAAGATTACTTTAGGAACATGACATATTTCAAAAAATTATTTAGGGACATAAAGTCTAGATAGGAGTATTTAGGAACATAACTTATTTTCATAGTACATATCGTGGAAAAAAGTAGAAAAGTTAAATTTTACTTGGCAAAAGTGTCACCCTTCAAAAATATATAAAAACAATGTCCAAATAGTACACATTAAAATCCATATAAACTACTAAGATAACTGTGGAACATAAAAGATGAAAGAGAAAGAGAAATGTGCCTATTTTGTGAAATGGGCACTAAAGGTAAATGCACTTATTTCTCAACTTTCAATTTTCATGTTCAATTTTTTTTAACTTATTTAATTTATTTATGTTTTGTAAGTAGAAATTGCAACAAAATACTCTCGAGTCTAGCATAAATTTTCAAAATAAAAAAGGAAAAATTATAGGTAGCCTTTTAGAAAATATTACATTTTTATATTCAACTAAGACGGAAAAAAAAAAAAAAACGAAAGACTTTTTTATTTTTAATGAACCTTTTAGAAGATTTTTTTCAATTTTTTGTTTTGTTTGTTTGTTTGTTTTTTTTTTTTTTTTTTTAGATCTAGTAGATTGACTTGAAATGTAAATTTTTTCTACACAATTTTTTTTTTTTTTTAAAAAAATACTAAAAGGAAAAACTCTATTTTTTTTTTTTTGCTAGTCCCAAACTCACCAAGAATGGATCTACATTTTGTCTCACACCTTTTGGATAACTACATTTAGAGAGTTCTAAAAGCTAGGCAAACTAATTTCATGAGTAGCAATTGTTGTTGGAGTACACATATTAGGTAAAGTTGCGAGATAAAATTAAAAAGTAAAATTATTTTATATATACTTTTGTTAAGTGAAATGCAGTGTTAGAGTTACTCTAAAAAGTAAAAAACTTTGTTGATTTACAAACCAAATCAGAACTAAACCACAAGATGTAATGTGAGATGTATACAAAGCAAGTAAAATGGAGTGAGAGAGTGCTTACCATCAAGATGTGGTTGAAGAGGAGGAAAAGCTGCCGAAGCATAGATGCTGTAGAGAGAGAAGATGAACAAAACAGAGCATAGAGAGAGAAACAGAGCCATTTGCTGATGCTGTAGTGTAGCTGTGTATTGAAATGAGGAAAGAGAAGAGAGTGAGCTATATCTATATATTAGTGTATGTCTGTGAATAATGTTAGGATCAAAACATAATTGTAATTTATACGTATCATGTTGAAATTTGTAAAATTTATGTCATTTTTTGATAAAAATACTAAAAAAAATATATTGAAATTTTGTATAGTTTGTGTCATTTTTTCCACTTTCTTCATTCTAGTGGTAATAGAAGGCTCCTCAAAAGGGCATAAAAATTCTATCAGTTAATTCTGGAAATACATGATTGTGTCTTTCACTTGTTAACTACTCCTAATTTCTAAGCCAAGGTGATCCCCACCGAATTTCACTATTTCATTTCGAACTATATGCATCATCATGAAGTGGACCAAAATAAAATCTAGTATCCGTTGATCACTTTTGTGTACTGGTTTATTTTGGACAGATAGAATTTGTTTCCAAATCAGGGAGAGATCTTTTGTGCACCTTAGAAATTGTAAATCAGTGTTTATTTTATCACAATCATTTACTGGCTTACAAATAAGCAGTTCATGTATACACACACAAACATGTTTTGTCCACAGTTCTACTTTGTTATATTGTATGTTACAATGCTATGCTTGCTAGCATTGGTATAAAGAACAAACGATCCTTATATTATTGAAAGCTTCTCTATTCCTACATCAAAGATAAAATTTCATTTCCATTTGGATCACCCAAATATATTACTAAATTAATCCTTCATAGGAGCGAACTTATACTAACATGCCTTGAACCATTTTCAGTTCAGACAACATTGCTTTTACCTTTGGATGTTGTGTTACCCTTCTTGTTCAATTGATGACTGTAGGAAATTGTGATGTAACTGAAACATTCTTCATCAAAGTCCTAACTTTCCCAAATCTTCATACCAACAATGTCAAAAACATTTAACATGAGCCATTTATCATATCTTTTCAAACAAATTGAACGAAGTATGCACAATTGTTGCTCACTCAAGATTGCCACTCTTTCAACACTCATCAATCAAAGAAGTGCATATTTAGTTTACACATCTCTAGCAATATTTTAACTCCCACAATAATAAATACAAAATCCTTAGAGATAAGAAAAACTTAAGCTTAAAAAAGTGTAGACCTGTCAAGCTCCATTATCCCTTGTCCAAAATTTGGCTACTGTTTATTATTAAAAATAACATCCAACTCCCACTGTTTGTATCACCAATTTGAATATACCTCTATTTTTGCTAAACCTTACCACCATACACTACATTTACTTGGCCTGTTATAATAAATTTACTCACTATTTTAACAACAAAAAAAGTAGAATTATATAAGCAGCTAGTATTAAGAATTAAACTATTTTAATTGAGGCATTTTACCGAATATGGTACATGCATGAAGACGCACACAAAATATAGAGGGGTAAAGAGATAGATTTTAATTGAGGTAATATAAATGAGAAACAAATCACATAATATAAATGAGAAACACAATCAAATCCAAATGAGAAACAAATCACATAAAAATTTAGACACCCAACGAAAACCCAAATAAAAATTTTGAGGCATTTTGGAGACCCATTTTAGAATGTGAGGCATTTTACAGAACATAGTGAATGCATACAAAGAGACAAACATAAAACAAACAAAAAAAAGCCGTGCCAACTATTTTCTTCTTCCAATTTTCCATTTTTTTTTTATAAAAAAAAAATGCCCTCTGTTTGGTTGCCTAGAAAGCTGAACCTTACATGTAAAATTAGAATTCTCTACTCAAAAACCCACTTCAGTCTTCGTTCGAATGATACATGGCTTCTCAATATATATATACACACTGGAATCATACATAAATAAAGGGTTTGGAGTTTGGAATCATATATATACAGGGGGTTTGGAATCATATATATAGATATATATACATCCATATATATATACATACATATTGGAATCATATATATACATAATCATATATAAAATCTACATATATATACATCCATAATCATCCATAATCATATATAAAATCACATAATCATACATAATACACACAAATGCATATATATACATACATTTGGTCCTGAAAGGGTAATTTTTATGTAAATTGGGCCGATCTGGGTAATGGGCCATTCTGTGGACCACAGTAAGGATTGAGTAAAAGGGCCTTGTAATTAGTCTGGTCCAAAGGAGCCTTGCAGATAGCCCGGTCCGAAAGAGCTTGGTGGTTAGCTCGGTTACCTCGGTCGGCGCAGTGATAGTTAGCTCAGTCAAACCATCTTGAGCCGAAGTATTTTTGGCTCCTATTCAGGACCTTGCTGTTGAGTAGCTCGGTCCAAGTACGCTATGGTTAGCGCGGTCTACTGGCAAAGCCAAGATACATGTTACACATAAAGCACCGGGATAAAAGTAACATGAGTATTGTTAGCTCAATTACATTGTCATTGTACCATGACAATGCTAGCTCGGTCGTTTGGATATGACACCGAGCTAGGACCATCTCACTTGGTTAAGGCAGTGAGGGGGTGTTGAGGGATAAGCATAATCTTTTAGGAGTGTGATTCCTAGGAGGACTCTGCATGGAGGAATAAGAGTCCTACTGGGATTGTGCCACACGGAACTTATAAAAGTTCATAACATCACCTATAGAGAGGTAACACAACTTTGATTCCCGAATACCCAGAGTTTTTGTCTATTTGTCTATTTTGCTGACTTAGGCATCGGAGAGGTATCCGGCACACACTCGCCGGCTAGCTCACGTTTGTGTTTTTAGGGAGTAAAGCGATGAGGTTTGGAGGAGCGCAGACTTGGTCAACAGAATTATACGAGAAGAATATTTCTTGCTCGTACAATTGGCGCCATCTGTGGGAAGCACAGAAAGAATAAAACCTCTTTATCAAAGTTTTCCTCGCTAGATTAGACGCAATGGCGCACAATGAGGATTTACTGCAGTCCGCCATTGACGGGCAAACCCCAGAGGGAGGTGGGAGGCGCGAAGGTTTGCCTTCCATCCCTCCCATGGCAGATTTAGAGCCCCAGCGACAGAACCCCCGGAGGGATGCAAGGGGGAGGCAGGGTAACAGCCCCCGTCGCCCATCAAGTCCTAATAGACAAAGGCGGAAGATCGACCCTCAAGTTTTGGAGGATCGAGTAAAGGAGCAGGACGAGTTAATCAGGAAGATGGCGGCGGACATAGAATTGATGAAGCGCTAGATAAAAGGAAAAGGGGTGGCGACAGGAGAGGGACGCAAAAACAATACGCCTCCTCGCCACTCAGAAGATTGTGTGCCTGTTTGGCAGAGCTTAATTACAGCTTATTTCAGCTTTCAGCTTAATTTAAGCTATTTTGATGTGTTTAGTTTAGCTTATAGCTTATAGCTTATAGCTTTTTAGAAGTCAAAAATCAGCTTATTCTTTGAGTGGGGTAGGAGATGCTTTAAGAATAAGCTGGAAATCAGCTTAAGCTGAAAGTTATAAGCTATAAGCTGTTGAGGCATAAGCTATAAGCACTTTCCCACAACTCTACCAAACAGGGCCCGTGGTAGGCATATCACGCCATCACAAGCAAATAGTAAGAGCCTCAGAACAGGCGACAATCAATCAAGGACTTCCAAGACTCGTTACTCCAGGTCTGAGAAAACGAGAACATTGAGGTCCTACACTGAGGGAAGCATCTATCGGCCCTCACATACACACCAGACGACATCCAGGCAAACGGAGTTGCCTAGATCGTCCGACTTACGAACTATGCTTGAAGAAAGGGCACGACGGAAGGAGGATGCCAGGGCACGCAACCCGCACAGAGTTTCAGCCCTTCAGCGGTTGGCTCCTCAGACGCATGAAAGCGTCGAGGTTGGAATGCCAATATCGCACCTTGCCTACAAACCAACAGATAAAGTATTGGAAAGGCTACATAGCTCGCCGTTCGGTCCGACGATTGAGAATGCACCATTACCTTCAGGCTTCATCCAGCTTAAGTTTACGTACGAGGGGAAGACAGGCCCTTACATGCACCTAAGCCACTTTCGCCAGGTTATGGCAGTATACCGGCGGAATGAGACTTTGATGTGCATCCTATTCCCATCCAGCCTTGGCGACCTAGGTTTAACCTGGTTCGAAAGGCTACCAGAAGGCAGCATAGCCTCCTGGGCGCAGTTAGCGAAGGCGTTCGTGACAAGGTTCAGAACGAACACCAAGACGCCAGTAGAGATCGATCAGCTACTCTCCATTGACATAGGCGACAAGGAGACGTTGAGATCCTACAACAGTCGTTATTGGGAGACCTTCAACCAGATAGGAGATTGTCCCACAAATCTCGCCATCGCGCAATACAAAAGAGAACTTCTAGTCAGAAACAGGCTGAGGGACTCAATTACCATGACACCTCCCCTCACAATGGAAGCCTTAATGGAGAGGGTACACCAGCACATTCGGGTGGAGAAGGATGGCGCCCGTGCTGAAACAAAGTCTGGTACAACCGCAATACCAGATAAAAAGACTTCAGCAAAAGTCAACGCGGTAAAATGTCCAAGCAGAAACGGGCGAGGTAGGCGGGATAATGAAGAGGACCACGATAAGAGGTGGTTGAGAGTCTGCACTGCCATTACCACGATGTTCAAAAAACTAATCTATCGGATTCTCAGTGAGATACGCGATGAACATTACGTCAAATGGCCAGCTAAATTGAGAGAGGCTCAAAAAGACTATGACGAAAGATCCCGGTGCACCTTCCACAAGGAAAAAGGGCACCGCACTGAGAATTGCACGCCATTGAGACAGTATCTAGAAGAGTTAGTGGCAGCTGGGCATCTAGACCAGTACATTGAGGGAGGGACGCAGTCAGCCCCCCAAAACCACGATCACCCAAACGAAACACCAATTGACGTCCCACCTCAAGGCGTGATAAACGTAATACATGGGGTATTCGAGCCTGAGCGAGTATGTGAGCTCAGGAGAATGATAAAGAAGGTTGAGCACTTAAGGGAGGTATTAAGTGTGCAGCCCACCATTAAAAAGGGGAGAACAGAAGCCACGAATATCATGTCTTTTTCAGACAGAGACTTGGCCAGGATATATTGCCCCCACAATGATGCACTGGTCGTCACTCTCCACGTCAAGGATTATGACATCAAGCTAATTTTGATTGACCAAGGAAGCTCATGTGAGATAATGTATTACGAAACCTTTAAACAGTTGAAACTGGAAGACAAAGACTTGGCACTTGCCGTATCTCCCCTAATCGGATTCAACTCAATGCCAAAGTAGCCAGTTGGCAAGATTATCCTCCCAGTCAGAGCAGGAAGCATGACGAAACAAGTGGAGTTCTAGGTATTGAAAGTCCCTTCCACTTACAACATAATCTTGGGGAGGACATAGCTGCATGCCATGCGATCGGTAGCATCAACCTACCATCAAGTAATGCGGTTTCCCAACGAAGTCGGAGTAATTGAAGAGGTCTATGGAGACCAAATTATGTCCAAGCAATGCTTCGTCATAGCAAATGGCAGCCGGGCTGCCAAAGGGTTTGTTCAGATGGTGGAAGAACCTGAAAGTAATGAATTATTTGCGGATGTTGGCAAAGCCGCTGAATAGAAGGCAGTGGAAGACTTGGTACAGGTAAGAATAGATGAAAAGGACTCGAAAAAGTTCTTTTTGCTTGGTTCATCTATGTCCAGCACCAAAAGAATAAAGGTCATGGAATTCTTGACCTCTAACATCGAAGTGTTTGCCTGGATGCCGTATGACATGCCTGGCATTGACCCAAACTTCATCTGTCACCAATTGAATGTCCATCCAACTGCAAGACCAATCATACAGCGCACCCGCAAATCAGCACTCCACCACGTCGAGATAGTGGTGAAAGAAATGGGAAACCTTCTAGAGGCAGGAGCTATCAGAGAGGTGCACTATCCCAAGTGGATATCCAACATAGTAGTGGTGCCAAAGAAGAATGGAAAATGGCGTGTCTGTGTGGACTACAAAACAGTCAACAAGGCGTGCCCAAAAGACAACTTTTCCCTACCACGGATAGGCCAACTGGTAGACCTAACGGCAGGACACAATCGACTTAGCTTTCTTGATGCGTACAGAGGTTACCATCAGATCGCTATGTATGAACCAGACCAGGAGGTCACATCCTTTACAACGCCAAGAGGACTGTATTGCTACAAGGTCATGCCCTTTGGCCTAAAAAACGCAGGGGCAACATTTTAGCGGATGATCACCAAGATGTTTGAGCCATTGTTAGGCAGAACAATGGAGGCTTACATCGACGACATGGTGGTCAAGAGCAAGGATGAGAATAACCATCTCAAGGATCTAGGTGAGATGTTTCAGATCCTAAAGAAGCACAAGTTGCGCCTTAATGCATCCAAGTGTGCGTTCGGCGTAGGGTCTGGCAAATTCCTAGGCTTCCTGGTAACCAACCGAGGTATAGAAGTAGACCCTTCTCAGATCAAAGCAATCCAGGATCCAGAGAGGCCCAACTCAGTGAAAGAAGTACAACATCTCACCGGTATGGCAGCCGCGCTAAACCGGTTCATAAGTCGGTCGTCAGACAGATATCGACCATTTTTTTAAGCATTAAAGGCCAAGTTTGAATGGGATGAAGAATGCGACCACGCCCTAGAAAGTTTGAAGGAATACATGTCTTCTCCACCACTGCTAGTGAGCCCAATACCTGGAGAAGAACTATTTTTGTACCTGGCAGTTTCACAACACGCAATTAGCGCAGTGTTGGTCCGAGCGGAAGGAATCCAACATCTACCCATCTTTTATGTCAGCAAGACATTGCTGGGCGCAGAAACCAAGTACTTACTATTGAAAAAACTGGCCTTAGCCTTGATGATGGCCTCAAGGAAGTTGTCTCACTACTTTCATGCTCACACCATAATCGTCCTCACAGCTTTTCCATTAAAAGCTTTGTTTGAGAGGGCGAACTTTTCTGGGCGAATCTTGAAGTGGGCACTAGAGTTGAGATAGTTTGACATCAAGTTTCAACCTAGAACCGCGATAAACGCCCTAGCTTTGGCAAACTTTGTCGCAGAATTCACACCAGGAAGTCATCACGTCTGCCCAGTTGACTTAACGAGTACAACCGAAATAGGAATGGAAAGTGGCGTCGGAATAATGCAACCCCTAATACAGGATACCCAACTCCCTCCCAGGACAAACCAGAGTGAACAAAAGGAGGGAGAAACAAACCATGCTGCACCAAGCAAAGACCCATCAACAAATACAGACTTGGTACAATCAGGTAGCGAGGGGCAAACAGTAAGTGTGGACTTTGAAAAAAACACCAGCAACACTCAGGACCCCAAGGCATCATCCGATCCCTCCACCTTCTGGAAGCTATTCGTTGGAGAGATATAGAAGCTCTTTGTGGATGGAACATCCAATAGGCACAGAGTAGGACTCGGCATAGTCCTCATCTCACCAAATGGCCTAGTAGTGGAACAGGCGGTCAACCTTGGCTTCCCAGCATCAAACAACGAAGCGGAGTATGAAACATTTCTGGCAGGACTGAAATCAGCATTCTACATGAAAGCCACTGAGTTCATGGTCTACAGTGACTCACAGCTGGTGGTAAACCAGATTTTAGGCAACTACGAGGCAAAGGATGAAAGGATGGCTAAGTACCAAGAATTGGTCAGAAAAGAGATCATGAAATTTGAAGTAGTACGGATAGAGCAGATTGGCCGAGAAGAAAACAGCAGAGCAGACAAGCTAGCAGGCTTTGCTTCAATGGCAGATACATCCATCCCACATCCATTACTAGTTGACTACTTACCAAGACCAAGCATTGAAGAACCCGAAGAATAAGAGGTATGTTGTGCCGAAGAAGAGGTATGTTGTGCCGAACTAGGCCCTTCATGGATGGATCCTATTATAATGTTCCTAAAAGATGGTACTTCGCCTGAAGAGAAGAAGGAGGCCAACAAGATTAGAGCAAAGTCACAACGATTTTTTCTCTCCCCATCAATGGCCTTGTACAAGAAATCCTTCACAGGACCTTAGCTGAAGTGCGTCCATCCCAGCAAGGTCGAAGCATTCCTGTTCGAGATTCACGAAGGCATATGCGGAAGCCACCAAGGAGAGAGATCATTGGCTTACAGAGCAATTTCGCAGGGATATTGGTGGCCTTACATGTAAGCAGATTCGGAGAAGTATGTCAAGAAGTGCGAGAAATGTCAGAAGTTCGCACACCAAATACATCAGCCAGCCAGAGAGCTTCTACCTTTAACTAGCCCATGGCCCTTCGCAATGTGGGGCTTGGACATAGTAGAACCACTTCCAACAGCACCCGGCAATAGAAAGTTCTTCCTTGCAGCAACAGACTACTTCACAAAGTGGGTGGAAGCAGAAGCACTAACATCAATAAAGGAGAAAGATGTGAAGAAGTTCGTCTGGCAGAATATCATCACTCGGTTTGGCATACCCAAGGCGCTGATATCAGACAATGGCATCCAGTTCGACGGAAAAAATTTTAGAGGCTTTTATGAGGAGTACACGATAGAATTCTACAACTCTACACCGGCATACCCCCAAGCAAATGGCCAGGCAGAAGCATCAAACAATGTTGTCTTGGATGGATTGAAGAAAAGGTTAGAGAAAGCAAAAGGAAAGTGGGCTGAGGAACTTCATCATGTTTTATGAGCTTACCGTACCACACCTCGACGATCAACTGGAGAAATGCCATTTTCCTTAGCTTATGGCATGGAAGCAGTAATCCCACTGGAAATTGGCCTCCCCACCATTAGAAGCGAAAATTTTGACCCAGACTTAAATGGAGAAGCCATAGCATTGGAGCTCGATCTTGCGGAAGAAAGAAGAGAAAAAGCACTGATTCACATCGGCTCATACCAACAGGAGTTGTCAAGAAAGTATAACAAAACAGTACATCCAAGACAATTCAAAATCGAAGATTGGGTACTATGCAAAGTGATGGGCAACACCTTGGTACCCGGAGATGGAAAGTTAGGACCTAATTGGGAAGGACCTTACAAGGTGATTGGATTAGCAGGAAAAGGGACATACCACTTGGAAGATGAAGATAGCAAAGCCATTCCCAGGCCATCAAACACTGCCAATCTCAAACTATTTTATTTTTAGCTTTTCTTTCAAGTATTTGTAATTTTTTCTTTCTCTATAAAACAAGTAGTTTCTTTTTAGTATAGTTGTTTCCTTCTGTAAAAGATTGTTTTAGACGCACTGAAAGCATAGTTGGCAGGAATAACCAACTTAGAGGTTGGCTGGAAAAACCAACACTTATTATCTAAGTTGAAGGGGTTGGCTGGAAAAACCAACACCCCTCCTAAGCCCAGGATAAGGATCCAGGCTGCAGGACGTTTAGTCAGAATAACCAAACACTTTACTCTAAATTGGCAGGAATAGCCAACTTAGAGGTTGGCTGGAAAAACCAACACCCCTCCTAAGCCCAGGATAAGGATCCAGGCTGTAGGACGTTTGGTCGGAATAACCAAACACTTTACTCTAGGTTGGCAGGAATAACCAACTTAGAGGTTGGCTGGAAAAACCAACACTTATTATTCTTCAACCAAGATAAGGATCTAAGTTGAAGAGGTTGGCTGGAAAAACCAACACTTATTATTCTTCAACCGAGATAAGGATCTAAGTTGAAGAGGTTGGCTGGAAAAACCAACACTCATTGTTCTTCAGCCAAGATAAGAATCTAGGCTGAAGAGGTTGGCTGGAAAAACCAACACTTATTGTTTGTCAGCCGAGATAAGGATCTAGGCTGAAGAGGTTGGCAGGTATGGCTAGTTAGATTGCAAAGTTAAGACCGGGCTAAAATATCTCGGCCAGAGAATTTACTTCATTCAGACTATATCATACAAATAAGCCAAACAGACAATTGAGGAAAATAAAAGATGATTTCATTGATAATGCAAAGCCAAAGTACAAGAGATGGGACCGTAGCCCAGTTACAAAAACTTCTAAAGTTAGCACCTAAAAGAAAAGAAAAGTGCATAAATCAAGCAAAGAGGTCGTCTAGGTCGGCGTCCAAAACAACCCGGTCTTCACCCAAAGGTAGCTCGGTTGTTGCAAGCACCTCTTGGTTCAGCTCGGTTGGAGGCACCGTATTAGACACAGCAGGCAAAGGTGCGATGGAGACCATTGGAGTTGGGGAGATAGACTGGCGACTGGGCTAGGTGTTGTCTTCTAGAACAGCATCTTCGTCCTCCTCTTCCAGAAATTTTTGCTGAATGGCGCCAGCGTACTCCGCCATAGAGCTCGGTATGAAATATGGAGGAAGGTTGAAGACCTCGGTCTCTGGGCCATGAACGAGCTGCGCCACAGCCGCCGTCCAGCCACACTTGAAAAAAAGATCTTTTGCAGCTTCACATTACTTGATGTACGTGGCCTCTCCCTCCTTGAAACCGCAGTCTACCGCGTCCTCAACCTTCTTCTCTAGCTCGGCTATCTCTGCATTCTTCTTGCCTTCAAGCTTGGCTAGCTCGCACAGATATTTGTCTTTTACCACGGCCGCAGCCTTTTTCTTATCTGCCTCAGCTAAATTGACCAGGCCAGCAAGCCGAGCTACTTCAGCCTGTAGCTCGGCCATCTTCTGCTGGGACTCTTTTAGCTCGGCCGTTTTAGCATTGGCCTCTGCCATGGCCTCCCTCGTGGTCTTTCGAAGCTCCAACACGCACTTGTGTGCAACGTGGTTCTTCTGCAAGGCCTGCAAAAGGAGAAAAACAAATTTTGAGATAAACCGAGCAAAAAGACATTGAAATTTGGAGAAGGAAAAGGAGAACTTACCAACACCATTGATTTGGAAGCCGAGCGAATGGCCTTCAGCTCGGTAAGATAATCATGGTGATCCATATCGGCTGGAAGGCAGACGCTCTTGGCCAGATTAAAGGCCAGCATATGGTCTTTTTCCGCAACCACTGAGTCGGAGTCAATGATAGCGCGGTTCTTGTAGGTAACCTTTGGCACCCACTTGGAGGAGCTAGCTCGGTCTGAGCGCTCCAGTTGTGGGCTTGGTGGAGTGGATTGTGGGAGAACGGTGTCTTCTTCATCAAGGATGCACGGCTCGGTCGTGGAAGTCTGGGCACACTTGTTTGGCCGAGATGAAGAAGGCTGAGCGGTTGGTAAGGCTACCACGGTCTCTTGAGGTTGGCTTGCTGATGGTACCTCGGCCTAGTTTGTTTCGGTTAAAAGGGCCCTCACTGCTCTTTTCTTGGCCATCTCTTGCTCCGCAATCAATAGGATCAAGTTGATTTGTGGAAGGGAAGGATCAGGTTCTGGTGAAGATTCAAGGAGGAAATCAGTCACTCTGGTTTTCCTGCGGCTACTATATCGGTAGGTCGGTTCAAAATTTAGTAGCTCGGCCCAACTTCTGTTTGGATGTCGGAGTGCGGCACGATGTACGTTTAAGTTTGGGTAGCTGTACTGAGACTTAAGGAAGTTCAAATCTGCATGAAGGAAGGAGACTACAGTTAGTACAGTTCAAGATAAGAAAACCGAAGTAAAGAAAAGCATGGAATTGAGCTGAGGTAATCCTACCGGCTTCACCCTTATTCCAATTTATTCTATCGCCCAGGATCTGAGCTTGATGATCCTCAAAGTTCCCAGATATCCAGAAGAAATCATCATCATTCACATCTTTTTTTATTATCTTTTCACGACGGCATCTTACTCTTAGATAGTAAACCCAGCCATCTTCAGCCGAGCCTATGGAGTATTGGTGGAAGAGCTCGGCCAGACCAAGATTAAGGCCAGCCCGGCGGTTTAGCCCGACAATGCCATTTATTATGCGGTAAGAATTGGTGAAAAGTTGTGTAGGGCAAAGGTTTGTTTGTCTGAGGAATTCACAAAGCCAGGGTTTCCCCAGGGTACGGTATCTAGGTCGGCCAAGATAAGATGGACATCATCAGGGATATGGTAGTCCCTTCGGAACTCAGCCATGGCCCCTGGTGAGTTTACTAAAAACCTATATTTACCCATTTGCTATTAAATTATGAATAAATTAGCCTAAGTGTTAGCTCGGCGCTGAGAAGATGTTGGATATCTCGGTCGAACGTTCAAAAGGAGTGCCTGGGCAACCTAGTCAGAGTCTACAAAGTAAAAAATAAAGGTGCTAAACACAGATCGTGGGACCGTGCTACAAGAAATATAGGCAAGATAAATGAAGTTCTAGCTCGGTTACATGGGATGCTAACCAGTCTTAGCTCGGTTTAAGCAAGGGGCTTTAGCCCGGTTGAGCCTTTGGGGCAGCATTCTTAGTTCGGTTTGAACTAAGGGAGCTGGTTTAGCCTCAAGATTTAGCTCGGTCGGTGGTTGAGGCTTTTTAGCGTGGTATTGCGCAAAACTAGTACGGTGTGATAGCTCGGTTAAAAGAAACAAAAGGTCCCTAACTTATGGAAACCGCAAGTAAGGCATAAGTTTTAGTGCGATTGTTGGTTGTGGCTAGGCGTGCATCTAATACAAACAGTATCCTAGTTCAGTTGATGTGTGATTCTGGATCAAATGCATCATTCTTCAGATTATTCGTGAGTACAAGTGGTTCTATTCTATGGTTTTTCATAGAAAAATGGAAGCAAACATGGCATATGTTTTGAAAAAAACATACAACTAAGCATGCTATATAAACATGGACGATATCAACAAACAGGAAATAGATTTGAGTTACTTACCAGTTCAAGATGGGGGGACTAAAGATGGGAGCAATCTTAGCAAAAAATACGAGCTTCAAAGTTGCAAGAGAACAGGGGCAAAGAAGCTCAAAGAGAGAGAAAATAATGAATAGTGAAGTGATAGATTCAAAACGAAGGGTTTGTTTTGAGTAGAGGGAAGGACAAAAAGGCGGGACTATTCAAAAAACGCAGAGTATGAAGACGGCGTGACAACTGCATTGGGCTAATCAGAGTCAGCCACATGTCCCTGGAATGGAAATCGATTCAGTTAGAGACTGAAGAGACGTTTTGACTAAACCGATGGGTAGCACAGTGTGAATTTAGCTCGGTTGGAAAGCTAACGTTTTTTAGCTCGGTTGGTAACAGGTAATCTCTATCATGCTGCACGGATGGAATTAAGGGGCAATTGAGAGGATAATTTATATGTAAATTGGGCCGAGCTGGGTAATAGGCCATTTTGTGGACCACAGTAAGGACTGAGTAAAAGGGCCTTGTAATTAGTCTGGTCCAGAGGAGCCTTGCAGATAGCCCGGTCCGAAAGAGCTTAGTGGTTAGCTCGGTCACCACGGTCGGCGCAGTGATAGTTAGCCCGGTCAAACCATCTTGGGCAGAAATATTTTTGGCTCCTATTCAGGACCTTACTGTTGAGTAGCTCGGTCCAAGCACGCAATGGTTAGCGCGGTCTACAGGCAAAGCCGAGATACATGTTACATATAAAGCGCCTGGATAAAAGTAACATGAGTATTGTTAGCTCGGTTACATTGTCATTGTACCATGACAATGCTAGCTCGGTCGTTTGGATATGACACCGAGCTAGGACCATCTCACTTGGTTAAGGCAGTGAGGGAGGTGTTGAGGGATAAGCATCATCTTTCAGGAGTGTGATTCCTAGGAGGACTCTGCTTGGAGGAATAAGAATCCTACTAGGATTGTGCCACGCGGAACCTATAAAGCTCATAACATCATCTATGGAGAGGTAACACAACTTTGATTCCCGAATACGCAGAGCTTTTGTCTATTTATCTATTTTGCTGACTTAGACATCGGAGAGGTATCCGGCATACACCCGCCGGCTAACTTACGTTTGTGTTTTCAGGGAGTAAAGCGACGACGTTTGGAGGAGCACGGACTTGGTCAACAGGATTATACGAGAAGAATATTTCTTGCTCGTACAAGTCCCATCTCTGAATCTCTGAATCATATACATAGTTGCTTCATTCGGTGAGAAGAGAGAAGACGACGATTAGGAAGAGAGAATGGAGAGAAGATGAAGAGACTAATAGGGGTTTTGGGTTCGGTCGCCTGCAAGGGTTGATGGGGAGAGAGAGAGAGAGAGAAGGTGGGTCAGATTTCAAGATTTGAAATCAGAAACAAAGAGATGAGAGTGTGTGTGTGAGAGACAGGGGCTGTAGGTTGAAAATGAGCTTGGACCAAATAGAGAGTGAGACATTGTGAGCCTTTGGATTGAGTTCAATCCAATGGTTCATATTTTGACAAAGAGACAGAAGTCTCATCAAGAAAAAAAAACAGAGTTGTTTTGTTATATAGATATATATATTTAATCTTATATTTATATTTATATATGTTGTGATTATGTTGTATTTATATATTATAATAAGTCAATTAGGTTACAAGGTTAGGGGCTAACTAAAACAAAAAGAAAAGAGGAAGGAATAGCCGCCAGGGGAGAGAGAGAGAGAGAGAGAGAGGCTTAATCAACTAAGAGTGATCAATCCTTGAGAAAGCAGAAAGAGAGTCGGTGGAGAAGAAGAGGAAAGGAGAAAAAAAATAAAAGGATTAGAATTTTGTTTTGGTGACTCCATTAATTTTTCAAATAATTCTTTGATCTTCAAAAAATAATTATGAGTATAAAACCCACTTCCCTTGATTTATATTTAATTCATTGTTTTTATTTATTTATTTTTATTTATTTGATGTTAGTTTGATTTTGTATTTACATAAAGATGATAGAATGATTTTAATTATTTTAATTAGTTGTGTATGTCAGGTTTAGGATTTTTATATGTATTTGTTTTATGGTTATAATCACACTCATGGTTATATGAAATTAAAATAAACTTAGAACCCATAGATAAATTCCTTATACTCCGCCATGACACAATGGATTGCTATTTTATTTGAGTGTTGGTGAGAAAGAGTGTATAAAAAAAGTGAGGATTACGAGATTTATTTAAATGCCTTAGGCTTGGCATTATTATGTTTGTTCTCATGAGTAGATGAGAGATTGTGTATATATATACTGTTGCATCATTCTCATGAATAGACGAGTGCTTTGATTTACACGCGTATGTATATGCTAACCATCCGGGGAGTGTAGGTCAAACTTGGGACGATATCCCCGTGCAAGTTTGGCTTCGGAGTGGTGTTAGGTATATGGGAGACACATGGGATATATGTGTAGGCCAGAAATGAAGGGCCGAAATGGTGGAGTTAAGATACAAAGAATTAAATATGAGTTTATTGTTATAGTGTGAATTGTATTGATTTGTACATCTTAAAAAATAGTAAACGATCTTGATAAATTATGAAATTTGAGCAGAGGCATGTATACGTGATTCTAAACAACTTTTGTGTTTTAACTTTTTATTAAAAAGATCGATTAGAACTTGTAATCAGATAATCTTGGTTACAATAGTTTTTATTCATTTTAGCAGGGCAGACTTTAGATGCTGTTTTAACCCACGAAACGAGCTCATTTTTCTTGGTTTCGATTAAGCAAAAGTAAAAAAATTATTCTGCACACTTTTTGTGTTTTGAACTTTTTTGAAAAAAATCATCTTAGAGCAGTTTCTGTTCGTTTTCAGTTTCAGATTTTTCAGTTGAATTCCATATAGGTTCTTCTATCAAATTTTTCTCTCAACTTATTTAGTTTCTACTAAATTCGTACGCAAAGTCTTTTAGGAAAATTAATTCTGTATAATTTTTGTTCTTTGAGTTTTGATCAATTCAAATTATTTAAGCATGAAACGGTGTATTTTTATACTTCTTCAGCAAGTTACTTATGATTAAATTATACTAACTTTTTTTCTTTTTTACAGAATGGTGGGTCTTACTAACTTTTTATGCATGGCTGACCCACCATGTTTTTATTTTTATTTTATACTCAATTTATATTTCATTGTGTATGGGCAAGAAACTAAATCAGTGTGTTTGGTTTGAGTTTTTTAGATTAAGTTTTTTGAAAACTGAGTTTTTAGTTTTCGTGTTTTTTTTGTTTTTTAGTGAATATTTTTAAAATTTTAAACTTTTTTTTTTACTTTTTTAGATACACCTTATATAGATGTATCTAAAAAGTAAAAAAATTGTAAAAAAATATTTTTAAAAATTAATAAATACATAAAAATATAAAAAAAAAAATGTACTGAGTTCTCGTATTTTTTTTATATTTTTGGTATTTAGTGAATTTTTAAAAGGCTTTTTTCCACAAATTTTTTACTTTTTAGGTATATTTATATTAGGTATGTCTAAAAAGTAAAAAAAAAAAATTTGCTTAAAATATTAAAAAAAATTTAGTAAAAACAAAAAAAAAAACACGGAAAGTAAGAAAGTAAAATTTTCTAAAAAGTGTTTTTGGAAAAGTGGAACCAAGCAAAGTTACCGTATCTCAGGAAACTACCCATTCGTCTCGGTACGAATGGAACTACTTGTCTTGTCCCTTAATAATAACAATTAAAGGTATTTTTTTTTTTTTTTTGGTGGTGGACAAGTGGATGTCAAATATTTGTACTCATATCAGTATACTTGTATACTGATTCATTTTGTCTCTTGGCATCTCAAGTGCACTCTGTTTAAGCGCAGCGGAGCTTCCTTTGCAGGATTAGTTGGGATTACGGTGGTGACGTGGAATAACTATAGTTGTTGGACATGTCTCTTGGATTTCTTTTGTTCTCTTGAACTTAGAGTTGATATTAGTTTATTGTATTTATTATTTTTTTTATGACGTTAGTATTTTGACAATTTGACATTATAGGTTATTTTTCAACTTTGCATTATTTAAGTTGTTTTAATTAGTTATTGTTACTTTAATGTTGGAGGTATTAGTTACTTATGAAATTTAAAGTGGATGGTTTGGTTGGCGTTTTGTTAGTTTTTTTTAAATCCCGTGTAACCTTTTGAGCATGGAATTTATTGAAACCTTATGGAGATGAAAATGTTTAATTTTTTTATTTCACCCCTAAGATTTGGATAATGGAATATTGATTGGGATTTAGTCCTAATTTAATATTTAATTGTCCAAATTTTGAGACGTGTCAAACATACACAACACTATAATATTAAACGATAGCATAAGGTTTATATAATAAAACAATCAATTTTTTCTTTCTTTTTCTGATGTGGGATTGTAAAATAAAAGTTAATAGTTGTTTGAACGGGAAGTTTATTTCTAATTAAGTAATCTCAATCGTTTAATTTTTAATATGGTGAATCTTAGTTTATTTCAAATCAAACAAATCTAAGCAATATATTTTGATAAAACAACTAAAACTGCAATTAAACCAGTGAATCAGTCAAACCGAAAATGATTCAGCTTAATCGGCTAAGTCAAAAGGCCAACCAATTTATAACAAAATTAATTAATTAAAACTTTTAAATTTTAATTTAAAATTAAAATCGTCTTGAACTAAAACATGTATAATACTATAATATTAAATGAGAGTATAAGATTCACTTTATATAAGTGAAAAACTCTTTTTTTTTTTCTTTTTTTTTTCTCAATGTAAGATTGTAATTGTCTTTAAGTTAAATATTATGAGAGTTTCAAAATCTCATACAAAATTATTTTTAAAATCAAAACGTTTATGTGAGATTATAAAATAAAAGTTAAATGGAAACAAGCCAATGAGAATTTTCTTAATTGTTTAAAATTAGGAAAATCAAAAAAATGAGTATGAGATATTGATTATTGTGTTTCTCACTAAAAATCTTCTTTTGCTTATATATATTAATTTATTTCAAATTTAATCAATATATTTTGATAAAATTATTAAAATCGCAATTAAACCAACGAATCAATCAAATCAAAAATGATTTAGCCTAATCGGCTAGGTCATAATTAATTAATTAAAACTGTTAAAATTTAAACTTTATTGAATTGAAACATACACAACATTACAATATTAAATGGGATGTGAGTATAAGATTCACTTTATATGAGTAAAACAACTCTTTTTTTTTTCTTATTTTCCCGATGTGGGATTATCAACTAAAAGTTAGCCAATGAAGATTTTCTTAATTATTTAAAATTAAGAAAATAAAAAAAAAATGGTTTGAGATATTAAATGGGATGTGAGTATAATATTTACTTTATATGAGTAAAACAACTCTTTTTTTTTTTCCATATTTCCTGATGTGGGATTATCATATAAAAGTTAACCAATGGAGATTTTCTTAATTGTTTAAAATTAAGAAAATCAAGAAAAGTAATATGAGTTATTAAAACTCTCACAAGATTTTTCACTAAAAATCCCTTTCCTTTATATAATATGTAGATTACCATTGTAACTAACTTTATAATTTCTTGTTAAAAATATAAAGAAACAAATAAAATTTAAATTTCTCTAATTTTTTTATACAAAATTTCATTATCCTAATCAAATACTTACAGGAAAAATATATTTTTCTTTTTATTTCTTTTCTTTTGAACTGATTTTTTTTTCTCTTTTACTTTATTAATTTTGCTTTCTAAGGCTATCTCTAATCCTTCAATAATGTTTTATCAAATTTAAATTTGATAAAAAAATTGTTAGAACGATACTCCAACAATTTCATTAAATCAATATCAAATGAAAAAGAGTTAAATTTGTCATCAAATTAAGAGAGTTTTTTACCTTCTATCAAATTTTGTAGGCGGTTGTTGGGCCGAACATCCGCTTAGACATCCTTTCGGACAATCAAACTTTTTTTTTTTTAACGTCAAATTTTATTCATGTTCGGGTGTCCGCCCGAATGTTCTCCCAGACAACCGTGCTTGTAATTAAATTTGATGAAAAATTTAATGGTAAATTACATTGACACCCCCTAAGGTTTATGTTTACTACAGTTCTCCCCTCACCTTTTGGAAATTACATCTTCCTTCCTGAGATTTAAAATTTCATTACAAATTACTCTCTCAGTTAGTTGACTTTAAGTCAACTAAGAGATTTTGCTGATATCAGCAATTTAATTTTTTTAAATACGAATTTTGCCCTCACTGGGTAAATTACATTGACACCCCTCACATTTTAGAAATTACAATCCCCTCCCTAAGGTTTAAAGTAGCATTACCAATTACCCCCTCGGTTAGTATTAGTTGAAAAAAAAAAATCATTGAAAAAAAAATTAATAGAAAAAAAATTTTGTTAGCCAAAATTTTAAATTTCTGTTTAAAAACTAACGTAAACTCATTTTTTAAATTTACGTTTTTTTTCTCAAATTCACAAACTGAGACAACCATTTATAAACCAAAAAAATTATCAAACAAGTTTTTATGACTGTTTTTAAAATTTTTGTAAATATAAATTGAAAACTGAAAACGAAATAGTGACCAAACAGGCCTCAGATGGTAAAAATGTCATAAAATTAACAAATAATTAAAAAAGTTACTAACGTAAGAAACGACTTATCAAAAGATTCTTAGGCTTTATTTAAAAAAAAAAAAAAAAAGATTCTTAGGTTATGTATGGTTTGATTTTTAAAATTAAAAATTAATTTGGTTAAGAAATAAAAAATAAAAAATAATTATCATTTTTATATAATTTTTATCTTTTAAGTGGTTAGAAATAATTTTTTACAAATTAAATATATTTTTTCTTATTTATTTTTATCAAATTAATTTTTTTTTTAAATGTCAGGGGGGTCCGTATTAAATTGAAACCTTAGGGGTTGTCAATGTAATTTACCCTTTAAGGTATATGTAAAGGTTAATGATAAATATATCATTTTAATTTATAAGTTAACACTGTCAAATAATTACACTGACAAGGAAATCAGTGTAATTTTCTAAATATAACGGGAGAACTGTAATAAATATAAATTTCAATGGTGTCAGTTTATTATTACAATAAATTATATCATATCAAATTTTTTATTAAATTTAATAAAATATGTGATAAAAGATTAGAGATACTGAACCAAATAGAATCTACAAAAATGCTTCCGATCACTAAAAGTTCACCACTAAATCGCCACTAACGACGTGGCTGCCAACGTGATAATGTGATGCAAACTCGCCCGTTTCTCTCTCTTCTCATTCATTTCAAATTTCAAATTCATTTTGACAATACATTGAGACTCTCTCTCTCTCTCTCCCTATTTTGAACTTCTCTTCTCTGAACTTCTCCTCTATTGTTCCTCTCTCTTGACAGTCGCATCTCTCCAACACCGGCGACCCCGACAAGCTCTCCAACCCGGCGACGATCGAGGTGAAACGCAGCTTCTCTCCGTCATCATCTTTCACTCACGACGAGTGCAACTTCTCTCCGTCTACTTGACAGATCTGTCTACACAGGTCAATTCTTTCTCTCTCTCTCTTTCTTTCTCTCTCTCTCTCTCTATATATATATACCTATATATATGCCCTGATTTGTTGAGATTTTTGTGCCTTTGACTTTGATTTCATCTGTTTAGGAGGATTTTGATTTTGATTTTGATTTTGATTTGATTTGCCCCAATTTTACATTACATTGGATTTTCCTAAAAAATCTATATATATGTATATATATATATATGGTGGAGAAGATATAAAAATGCTTAATCAAACGCTTGATTTAGTTAGGAATTCTCTTTTGGGAAAATGAAAAAATTTTAAATATTGCCCCAGAAATGTGTTTAGTTAGGAATTTTAAATTTTAAATATTGATTTAGTTAGGAATTTTTCACTCTTAAATGGTTTTATATTCCTCCAGAAATGTGAGATTACCATAGGAGTATGGGGATCAGATTTTTGATTAGTTTGGAAAGTGATTTCAGCTTGAGTAGGTAATCTGGAATTGTCTTCCCATTCCAATCCATTCAAAAAAGTGGAAATTCCACTTTTTGGCTTAAGACTAGAACATAATTTGTGAATCAAAGAGAAGACACAAACCCACCAGGCCATCTGAATTTGATGGGATCAGAGGAAGATAAAAGGTAGGAATAGCCTTCCTCTATTAAAACAGGACATTCATTTTTAAGCATCCAACTTCAATTGGATTTGCCAAAAAAATCTACATATATTTGGTGGAGAATATATAAAAATGCTTAATCATCCTTCAAAGCCACTATTTCTTTCATCATGTTTTTTGAGGACACTGAGTTATTTTGTATTTGGTTATTGACTTGTACCCTTTGATGCTCTGGCTCATATAACTGGTTCAATCCCTACATTCTCTTTCCTTAAACTAGGCTAGAGTATGAATTAATTTTTATTAAAAAACAAAAAGATGAAAGAGAAAGAGGTCATTAGTTGCAATAAAATACAGGGACTTTAGATGTAGATGGCAATTTCTCAATATCTTTCCACAGGAATATGATACAAAAGCAACACAATAGATATTACACAATTGAAAAGTAAAGAATAGATTAGATTTAAAGGTGCAACAATAAAGCTGCATCAGATCCTGCAGAGCTCAATCACTCTCAACATCCCCATGATCATTAAAAAAGTGCCGTCACAACCATCAAAATAACAGAATGCTCCCTTGGATTTTGAACCACAACATTAGTAAATAGTCCCGACTCCTGAAGAACCTAAAATAAGCAAACAATTACGTCCATCTGTTACCAAGACCAAGGCACAAAACAGTTAACAATAGTTGAGGCCTGACCTGCCATTCCAAAAGGAGTCATATTAACAAGATACCCCATGTTCAACTAAAAATGTCACTTGTTCAGGAAATAAAAGTAAAACCAGAAGGCAGGATATTAACCAATGACCACTATTAGTGTTTCTATATCAGCTAAACATTCAATCATATGATACTTGAAAGAGATATACATCTGTATTCCACAAAATAGTTAGTCCAAAAAGAACTTCTAGGAAACCAAGAGATTAAATAACTAAAATAGTTCCAGTTTTATTGCCAATAAAACTCAGCAAGAGTGCCAAATACTCTGGTACGACATGTTCTTTACTTGATTAGCGCCCCCCGCCCCCCCCCCCCCCCCCCCCTGTATGCATATCAAGTCCTGGAAAGGCAACTCCATAATCCAGCACTGGCTTGGCTTCATATGTCACTAAATTAAACTACTACACTCGTGTACCTGTATTGTCCAGATTCAACCCATTGCCTTCATATTCTAAAACACCATTTGCAGCATATGTCTGTGCAACTACATCATTTTGTTTGGTTTCTGTTAAATCTGACTGCTGTTGAACTTCCTGTACATTATTTTTGTGTCAATAACTTCACAAAACATTTAACCTAGTGATTTCAACAAACATGAATGGTATTGCCACCCTGTTCACTCACCGGATTCTTTTGCATATAAATGCCAGCCCAATGAGCAATATATGAGTTTGATTATACAATATATGTTTCAACTTCAGATTTCGCTTCATATTTTTGCAAATGTCAACTTCAAGTGTTAACGGCAGTACCTCAGATCAATTGACGTATTACAACAGAAATTGTCCTCAATGTCGGAAAATAGCAATCATTCTAATTTCGGAGACGGAACGAAACAAGAATAAGCTATTTTATTGTTGTCCTGATTGCAGTGGGTTTATTGCATGGTGCTTGCCCACAAATTCACAACGTAGGGAGGAAGGACAAGTGCGAATGGACAACACACCAACTGTTACCGAACAACTTCAAAGTATGGGCGAACATCTTCGATTTCAAAGTGAACAACATCAATTTTAGAACGCGCAGATGCAAAAATTGTAAAGAGACATAAATAAAAATTCGTGTTGTATTAATGGGATCTTCATCTTGCTTGTAATTGGTGTTATGTTAATTATGAAGATGCAATAATTTTTATACAAGGTAGAACATGTAATTGGTGTTGTATTAATTATGAAGATGATATGTATGAAGATTTCTGATATATTACAATTATGGATTGAGAAGTATGAATATGTAATCATGTGGATTGTTTGTTATCTGATTGGAAGCTTGAAAGTTATTTGTTTGTTTGTTTGAACACATATTATGGACAGATTTGAACTGATTTTGGGCTGATTTTGGACTGATTTTGGATAGATTTTGGACTGATTTGGAACATAGATTCTGTTTGTCTGGTTGAACATAGATTATTGACAGATTGTGTAACGCCCCGACCCTTTCCACGTCATTGATATTGTCCGCTTTGGGTCATGCCCGCACGGATTTGTTCTTTCCAGTGAGTCACCCATCCTAGAATTACTCCAGCCTAAGCACGCTTAACTGGGGAGTTCTAATAGAGATTTCACCACTTGGAAAAGGCCTCAATACTATATAAGGGTCCAGGTTTTTACTTTTATAGCTCAGGAACTCCCCCTCCATTCCCGATATGGGACACCGGGGCCTTACAATCCACCCTCCATAAGGCTGCACGTCCCCGTGCAGTAGCCTGCCAGCTCGCAAGCCCGCCCACATGCACCGAAAGACGTTAGGGGCCCACACTTGATACTCCTGAGAGTCGGCTCTGATACCATTTGTAACGCCCCGACCCTTTACACATCATCGATATTGTCCGCTTTGGGTCACGCTCGCACGGATTTGTTCTTCCCAGTGGGTCACCCATCCTAGAACTACTCCAGCCTAACAAGCTTAACTGGGGAGTTCTAATAGGGATTTCACCACTTGAGAAAAGGCCTCAATGCTATATAAGGGTCCAGGTTTTTACTTTTATAGCTTAGGAACTCCCCCTCCATTCCCGATGTGGGATACCGGGGCCTTACAATCCACCCCCCATAAGGCTGCACGTCCTCGTGCAGTAGCCTGCCAGCTCGCAAGCCTGCCTACATACACCGAGAGACGCCAGGGGCCCACACTCGGTAGTCCGGAGAGTCGGCTCTGATACCATTTGTAACGCCCCGACCCTTTACACGTCATCGATATTGTCCGCTTTGGGCCACGCCCGCACGGATTTGTTCTTCCCAGTGGGTCACCCATCCTAGAACTACTCCAACCTAAGCACGCATAACTGGGGAGTTCTAATAGGGATTTCACCACATGGAAAAAGGCCTCGATGCTATATAAGGGTCCAGGTTTTTACTTTTATAGCCCAGGAACTCCCCCTCCATTCCCGATGTGGGACACCGGGGCCTTACAATCCACCCCCTATAAGGCTGCACGTCCTCGTGCAGTAGCCTGCCAGCTCGCAAGCCCGCCCACATGCACCGAGAGACGCCAGGGGCCTACATTCGGTACCCCGGAGAGTCGGCTCTGATACCATTTGTAACGCCCCGATCCTTTACACATCATCGATATTGTCCGCTTTGGGTCATGCCCGCACGGATTTGTTCTTCCCAGTGGGTCACCTATCCTAGAACTACTCCAGCCTAAGCACGCTTAATTGGGGAGTTCTAATAGGGATTTCACCACTTGGGAAAAGGCCTCGATGCTATATAAGGGTCCAGGTTTTTACTTTTATAGCCTAGGAACTCCCCTTCCATTCCCGATGTGGGACACCGGGGCCTTACAATCCACCCCCCATAAGGCTGCACGTCCCCGTGCAGTAGCCTGCCAGCTCGCAAGCCCGTCCACATGCACCGAAAGACGCCAGGGGCCCACACTCGGTACTTCGGAGAGTCGGCTCTGATACCATTTGTAACGCCCCGACCCTTTACACAGATTTGTCACCCGTTGGGAAAACTAGCTTTCCTCTCAATCTACCCAATGATTTTCACCCAAATAAATTCCATTGAAAAGAGGACTCAAAATCCTAAATTTGTATATAAGAACCAACTTGAGATGATTTTTTTGGAATTTTATAAAATTGCAAGAAATGAACTGTTTTTCAGAGACTCAGGACCAGATTTTTAAACAAAGTATCCAAGCCCTAAAAACACACAATTAGGGGATAATAAAATTACCACAAGCTCTAAACACACCAAATAGTCTACAGTAAATTCAGATTGAAGAAATAAATAAATTTGATATTTATTTTAAATTAGAGAAGTTACAGCAGTGCCTAATTTGACAAATTTGCAAGGCAAAGTCACTAAATCAAACCCACACTCTTATATACATCAAAAACCATATTTCCCATTAATATGCAACACAAGAGGGCATCTAACAATTAGATGGGATAGTGAAAGAATTGGAGAAGACAAGGGGAAGAAGTGTTCTTACCTTGACTCAAGAAGGCACCCTTTTTCTTCCTTTTCTTTTTTTTCTTCTTCCCTACTTCTCCCTAATCACACTCTCCTTCTCTCACCCTCTCCTTGGCTATTGATATGTGTGTATGTGTGGAATTGAGACAAGGCTCTCAATTTATAGGAAATAAGCCTGGGTCCTAACTTAATGACTAAGGAAGGCCTAAATATCTAGATTTTTTTTTTTTATTTTGTTTTTCAACCAATTTTCTACCAAAATATTATTTATCACACCTATGTACATATTCAAATAAACAATAATATTCTATTCAAATAAATAATAAATATTCAAATAAATAATAAATGAAAGAACAACAAAAACAAAAACAAAAATAGAAATAAAAATAAAATGTATGAATTAATTTATAAACTAGGAGGTAAATAAATAAAAACCAAGTTTTAGGATATTTTCAATTATAAAGTGGTGTTCTAGGATTTAACTATAATACAAAATAAAATATAGAAAATTTATTCTATTGGACCATTTTGTAAAATTTTATGAAATTTGGGACTAAAATGCAATTAACCTAAGGCTTAGGGTTTCAAGTGTAACTACCAAAAATTAGGGTCTCTACAACCTATCCCCCTTAAATAAATTTCGTCATCGATATTGTCCGCTTTGGGTCACGCCCGCACGGATTTGTTCTTTCCAGTGGGTCACCCATCCTAGAACTACTCCAGCCTAAGCACGCTTAACTAGGGAGTTCTAATAGGGATTTCACTACTTGGGAAAAGGCCTCGATGCTATATAAGG
The DNA here is from genome assembly GCF_055761805.1 of Camellia sinensis. NCBI lineage: Eukaryota > Viridiplantae > Streptophyta > Magnoliopsida > Ericales > Theaceae > Camellia > Camellia sinensis. The sequence continues at coordinate 168,819,875 of NC_138970.1, forward strand.
GTCCAGGTTTTTACTTTTATAGCTCAGGAACTCCCCCTCCATTCCCGATGTGGGACACCGGGGCCTTACAGATTTGGATAGATTTTGGGCTGATTTTGGACAGATTTTCAACACAAATTCTGTTTATGTATTTGTCTATTTGAACACAGGTGCTTCACAGATTTGGACAACTTGTTAACACATATTATGAACAGAATTTCTTCACATATTTGGACAGATTATGGATTGATTTGGAACATAGATTCTGTTTGTCTGGTGCTTCACAGATTTGTGTATTTGAACACAGGTGCTTCACAGATTGTTGAAATACATTCTTGTGTATTTGAACATACATTCTCGTGTATTTGAACACAGGTTGACAGATTTGGATACATTTTCAACACAAATTCTGTTTATCTATTTTTTACACAGGTTATTGAAGACAGATTTTACGACATTTTTGCACACAGGTTTTTGAGCACAGATTTTTCCACACAGGTTTTTGAAGACAGATTTTTTCAACACTGGTTTTCCACAGTTTTGAAAACTTTTTTTGACACAGGTTTTCCAAGACAGATTTGAAGACAGGTTTTTTCACATAATTTTCAAGACAGATTTTTGCACACAGGTTTTTGAAGACAGCTTTTTTGAACACTGGTTTTTCACACAGTTTTGAGAACATATTTTTTTCACACTGGTTTTTCAAGACAGATTCGAAGACAAGTTTTTCTCACACACTTTTGAAGACAAATTTTTCCACACATTTGGGTGTAGAAAGAAATGCAAACATAATTTTTGAACAGATTTGTAACAGATTTGGAACAGACAGAGCACAATACAACATCAATTTGTTCTAAACCAAAAAATAAAGAAACTGAACAATCCAAAAATATATTAAATAAATTATCCAAAACAAAATAAACTCCAAGTTTAGTCACATAAAAGGCATTACAATTACAATTACAAGTATATGGTCAAGGTTAACTGTGGTTAACATAAATCTCCCATCCTTTTGTAAGGTTGCTCGTACCTTTGCTTTGCAATCAATTTTTGTAGACAAAGATGGCTTTAGAGGATTTACTTCTGATTTTTTTATTCTCTTTCCCGATCGAGAACATTCAATCCCAAAATATCTTAATTCCCCATCATCGCCACAAACTTGAGTTTTATAAGCTATGGAAAATCCAACATGTTTAGCATATTTGGCATAAAATGAATGCACTTCTTGCTTTGAGCTAAAACACATACCCCTCTTCGGTTCCTCAACTTCTTTACTCTCATTTAATAAAGGATTCTCTGCACTGTTCGAACCAATCTCCATTCCTGCTCATTCAAAAATACCATATGAAATCAAATGATTTAATAGATTAATAGAATAATAGAACCAAGCTATTCTGTTATTACTCTGTTATACTTACACATATACACAGATTGACAATGCAAGCTCTTGAACAAATTATAACATATTACCCTTTCAACAGACTATAACATATTACCCTTTCAAAAATTAACAGAGCTTCAAATTGTAACAATTTCTAATCTGTAAGAGCTTCAAATTGTAACAATTACCAGATTAACAGATTATAACAATTTCTAACAATGCAAGTTACCAGATTAACCCAAAATCTATCCAAAATTAGATTAACAATTTATAACAATTTAACAGATTTGGACTGTCATATTATCTGTTAATTAACAATATACAGATTTTGGACTGTTAATTAACAGATTAGCATTCCCAAACAATATACAGTTTCTCGAACAATTTAACAAATTTGGACTGTCCAAACTGTAAATTGTTATAATCTGTTAATTAACAAATTTTGGACAGAAATTTTGAACACATATTAAAACTGTTAATTTTGACAGAAATATGTTAATTAACAGATTAAAACTGCATAGCTTAAAACTGTTAATTAACAATTTCCATAGCAGATTAACAGAAATTATATTTCATTACATATTTGGCATTCTCAAAATCATATTTTATATATATATAAATATATATATATGTATGTATATGTGTAAGTATAGAAGAAGAGATGGACAAAAGCCACAGATAAACTTACCTGGACGAGGGACGACAATCGGATAAGGAGACGCCGGACGAAGACGCCGGAGATGGTGCACTAACTTGAATACGTCAGACGATGGAGGAGAGGGACGGCGGAGGACGCTTGAGCGAGAGGGGAAAGACACTTGAGCGAGGCAAAGACAGGGACACAGACACGATTTCTTCTCCCTGGAACAGCCCCGATTCAGACGAGAGAGGGAAGACGCTTAAGCGAGACGAAAACGGGGATAGAGACACGATTTCTTCTCCCTGGAATAGAGCTTCAGAAAAGACACGATTTCTTCTTTCTCTATTATCAGATTATTTTTTTTTTTTATTTTTTTTTTATTTTTTTTTTTGTCATAGTGCGTGAAACACACGCGCAATAAGAAGGTCTGATTTTTCTTTCCTTATTTGATGTTACGTAATTAGAGCATCGATTAGTGGTCATAATTTAGTGGCTTGGATGTGAGCTGGAGAATCTAAAGCGCTTTTCTTGACATTTCCTTACATTTTCCCGAGAAAAAGAGGGTCGCAGAGATAATTGTACTTTTTGCGGCGGCTTCCAAACCTGACGCCGAAATTAAATGGATCATTGCATGTTGTGGAGTGGGCGGCGTTCAACAATGATTTCTCCTTCCACAATGACCCAAAGCAAAAAGGACAATTATTTCTTCGACCGGAGATTAAGATTATTTTGGATAGTGAGTTAAAAGTTTTTTTTTAATTATTAATTTATTTTTTTTTATAAAAGATTTTTAAAAAAATTAAAAAATAACTTTTAACTATTTTCTTAAAACACTTCTTAGTTTTGTTTGAGAACAAATTATTTTACTAATTTTTTAATTTTGTAATTAAAAATTAAGGTAAAAAAATTAATATATTTAGAATATTTTTTTAATTTTTTATCAAAAGATATGTGAAAAGTTAAAAAAAAAAATCGTTAATTTTTTTGTATAAGTCATTAGTTTTTTAATTTGTTAAGTGACTTTTTGACTTTCAAACTAAAAAATAATATTGCCAAATGAGACCTTAATTACAGGAACGGATTTAGAATTTTCATATAAGTAGGTGAACATAAACAAAATTTTTAAAAAGAAAGTACAAATTATAATGTCAATTTCTATTAATTTAACAAATGAAAATAAGATAAATTATTTCATAAATAGTATTTTTTTTTGTATCCACATTTTGTGAAAAAAATTGTAACTATTAAATAATATATATATTAAAGTGAGACATCTTGAATTGTTATACTCGACATTAGTTCATGTTATTAAAAATATTCATGATAGAATTCATACTAGGCCTCATTTGGAAACATGCTGGGTATGTTTGGTTTGTGTTTGAGAGATGTGTTTTAGAGATAAAAAGTATGAAAAGTTGTTTGGTTTGGTTTTTTTCAAAAGATGTTTTGGAAAATTATTTTGAGAGAGAGTTTTGAAAAAAGTGATTGATTTGATGTGTGTGAGAGAGAGATTTGTTTGGAAAACTTGTTTGGTTTACAAGTTTTGAGAAATTTTTTTGAAAAAATTTGTTTGGTTTGATTACTTTTAAAAACTTATTTGTAGAGAAAATTTCCTAAAATTTTTTCAGAAATACAAACCAAACGAACCCGCTATTTTAGTAATTTTTTTAATTTTTTGGCTAAAATATAAGGTAAAAAAATTAATATGTTTTGGGTGACTTTTTAACTTTTTACTAAAAGATATACAAAAAGTAGAGAAAAAATGAAATCTTTGATTTTTTGATATAGGTTATAGGTTTTTTTGACTTTTTTTAGTAATTTTTTGATTTTTTAACTAAAATGTTAACTTGCCAAACGAGAGCTTAAAATATCGTATAATTTCTTTTTCAATGAACGTGATTAAATAATTAGCTAATACTGTATTGAATTATTTAGAAACGTCAACTTGTAGTTAATAATAGTTATAAAAGATTTTTTTTTTTATTTCATCTTATTTTTAATATTAGATATATTTTTTAATTAGTGACGCTTTTTAACAATTAATTTTTAAACTATTACTAAAAATTAACAATTTATTAATAACACATTTTAATAATATTTAATAAAAAATACTATTAATTCTCACAAAATCTATTAAATAATAAATCTATCTAGTACACATAAGTCCCATGGACAACGTTTTTCCTCTTCGGGTCCATCCTTGCCTAAGTGCTTACGTTAGATATTACATTCTGTCAAAAAGCAAATGACAAGGATGTGACACTTGTAAAAATATCCCTTTTTTTGGGTGTAGGTGTCAACGCACTGGGGCTCTCTCTCTCTCTCTCTATATATAGCATCTTTGGTTGCTTTTGTGGAGAAAGAAAGAGCTCAGATTGAGAAAATGCAGCCAAGGGGGAGTGGTAGCTCATCAAAAGTTGATCGAAATGAAATTGAGAAAAACCGAAGATTGCAACACAAAGATCTCTATTCCAAGCTTGCTTCCTTCATCCCTAACCAACCCTCAGAGGTACTCTCTCTCTCTCTCTCTCTCTCTCGCTCTCTCTCTTCATGGAGAAAATATATACAACTTCAATTTGATAATACACTTCATGCATGGAGAAAATATACACATATATATATATATATATATTTTTTGACTTATCTTCACAAAAAGTTATCTACGGCTTTTTTCCATTGCCAAAAATTCTCCATTGTTGCCTCTCGGTGCAGGTAATCTGCATCTTCATTTCATATTTTTTTTCTTTTTTGAGAAAAAAAAAAAAAAAAAAAAACTTCAATACAATGGTGATACCATATTATTAGGGTCACTATTCATTAATTTCTTATTCATATTATTAATACCACTATTCAATAATTTCTTATTTTTTATCTTTCATGTATATATGGCAAGGTAATTATATTTAAAAATGAAATTGACCTTTTACAACACACGTGACTTGATTGTTTTTTTAATAATATCACATCATTATTGTTACAATAAATTTTTACTTCCTTCAAAAACAATGTCCAAATTTTTGTGCCTTTCACGCGGGTCAAAGCTTACCCAGTAAGAAATTTCGAAACATAAGCTACTTTATCACAGTTAAAGTTATAACCGCAGTCCACCGGCCTTTATGGCCCTGGTTTGTAAATAGACTTTTTCCCTTAGTTGGTCCTCAGAGCTGGATCTTATTTTCGCACTATTACACATATGAAAATAATGAAAACAATCGGGATCAATTATTATTATATCTAATATTCACTTGTAACGTAATATATTTTTGACATATCATCAAGCTTAATATGAAATTTTTTTTTTTTTTTTTTGATAGAAAGGACTACCATTACGCGATATGTTGGAGCAAGCCACCAAGTATGTGGTGGAGCTGAAACAGAATGTGGAGGAGCTGAAGCGGAGGAAGGCGGCCCTCAAAGGCGATGAGGGTGGTTCTAAGGAGGAGAGGTTACCGGTCTTGATGGTACGACACATGGGTTCAGCTTTGGAGGTGATTTTGAGTACTGGGTTGGACAAGAAATTCAAGTTACATGAAGTTTTGAGTGTCCTCAAGGAAGAAGGACTTGAAGTTGTAGGTGCTAGTTACTCTACTGTGGAAAACCAAACCTTCTACACCATTCATGCTCAGGTATATATATATATATATATATATATATAAAGTTCTATAATCCTAGAAAAATATCCGCAAAAATACATTTTACGGTTAAGATGATTAATTATCCCACTATATAAAAAAATAGATCTCAACCATGCATCACTATTCTAGGTCAATTTCTGATCCATATTTTTGGATGCAGAGACTCTCTCTGTCAAGTAAGAAAGTCTACTCATTGCCGTAGATTTGGGTCAACTGTATGGTTCATTTTTTTTTAATAAAAAAAAGAAGTTATATTTAATATATGGGAGGCAACTTCTCTCCTATATGTTATTAAACTAGAAAGCTCTGATTCGGCTCATTGTAATAGTTCATCTTGTTACGTTTATTGTGCACATTATTTATACCAAAAAAAAAAAAAAATAAGTTGATATATTCATTTGATCAGATCATATTTATTTATAAAAAATAGACAAATTATATAATTTTGAAGATAGACCGTTTATTTTATTTTTCTAGACAAATATAATCAAATCAATTGACTATCAATAATGTTCGATCAACTTAATTTTTTGAATGAATGATATGTTTAATGAGCTCCACAAAATGAACAATTCGGATAGTATGATGGGTTGGCTAGGAGCTGCTCTGTTATATGTATATGTATATGCATTACTTGACAGATTTTAATTACAGTTTTAGAGTAATCATTCACTTTCTAAATTAATAAACAATTAAATAGAAAAATAAAATGGGTGGGTTTGGGATTATGGTTGGGTTTTTAGTGATATTTTGACTTTTTAATTTTTTTTATAAGTTAAAAAAGTTGCTGTGTTTAGAAAGTTATTAAAAAAAATTTCTTTTTTTTCAAAAAAAATTAATGCAATATTTAACTTTTTCCGCCGGTGACAAATAATTTATTGAATTTTAATTTTTTTTTCTTAACACCCCAAACAGTCACTTTAGTCTTTCTTTTACCATTTTTAAATATAAATAACACATATTTTAATATATAATTTAACCATCTCATTAAAAATATTTTGGAAAAATTACATTTCAATGTATATTTTCAAATCAATAATACACTGTACAAACATTAAAATGCAAAGTCATAATTTTTTCAATAAAGTTAGAGATTCACATTTTGTACTCACAAATGCATCTACAATTATGTGACAAGGATGGTGAGTCTCATATAATTGAGTGTATGACTAATCAAAAATTAATATTTGTTGGCTCATATCATTGTTGGTTGAACTGTGATAGATTTTTGAGAGTCTCAAAATATTTTCGTAATTTTTTTAATTATTTTATCAATTTGTAATTAATCTTCTAAAACACCACTAACATGTAATTCTATCAAAGAAAAATATTTAAGAGTAATAAAAGCTCTACTTATATGACAGTGGATTCCATTCTTAAATAATTTGAAATATGTGTCTTATTTTTTTTTATCCCTATAAATCATTGCTCTCCTGCCAAATGTTCATAGCAAGCAATTGCCTGACCAAACTGAATTTTATTGTCCTCGTACAATTCGGTCCACACGTCAACGCTGACTCCAGCCTTCACATGTGTTCATGGAGGAGATTATTTGCTGGTCTTGGATAAGTTGACGTGATGTTACAATTAAATTTTATGGATGAAGAGTTATTTTGCCAATCGAGTTAAAAGTTAATTTTTTAGTGTTTCTAATTTTTTTAGGTCATTTTATCTCTTTTATTTTTTATATGTTTTTTTTAAAAAAAAAAATTAAAAAATTGACTTTTAAACTATGCCTCAAAATAATCCTAATTCAGTAAGAATCAATATTTTTTATGTAATTTTTGAAAAATAATATAATAAATATTAGAAAAATACTTGGGAGCATTAAAAAAGGATCACTAGAGGGAGCACTAATGATGTGGCAGTGGACTCTTCCCACTTTCTATGCCTTGTTATTTATTTATTTATTTTTTTGTCATTCTCAATATATTAGTGCTATTAGTGGTGTATTTTTTAGTGGTATAAATCATTGTTGTAAATATTATATGTTGAATGGTATAAACTAAGATTCTAAAACCACCCAATACCTTCTCTTTTATAGAACCATCCATGCTACTTTGGATTTAGGCCGGTGTAGGGAGATCCGGACTTAACATAATTCGAATATAATTTGCTTATTTAAAAAGAAAATTTGAATTCAAATTGAATTTGATTTTGAAAAATTCAATAAAATTTCATTCAAATTTGACTCCGATTCAATTGATATGCAATCAAATTCAAATTTTATTTTCATTTTTTAATTACTCAATTTCAAATGTAAGTAAAAAAAAAAAAAAGGAATGATATGATGGCATAGAAGGTGAGTTTGGATGTAAAGAGAGAAAATGAGAAAGAATAAAACAATAAATAAGAAACTACGTGAGAAAATAATTTGTTTTATTGCATAATGACAGCGAGTGATAAAAAATTCATGCATTAAAAAAGTTTATTGTTTTACGAGTGTGATTAGAGTTAAAGTTTGTTAAAAAAAATTTAAAAAACAGCCTGATCGGATTTATCTAATTCCAATAATTAATAATCAAAACAATCAGATTCAAATTTGATCAGATTATCATATTGAATTTTCTTTAGTGGATTCATGTGGGGTGGGGTTGAGTCTAATTTGGTCAAAACAATCCGGTCATAGACTTTTTATTTTTTATTTTTTATGGCCATTCACATTCCTACGTGAACACATAAAAGAATAATGTTACAATAATAAATTTTATTTTGTTTTTTTATATTAAATTTGTTCATTAATTTTTGTGATTCTTCATACATTATTTATGTATTGGTATCATGCATAAAAAAACAACATTCAATATGCTTAGGGACATCCCTTTAGTTCATCTTAGAGAATGAAATTAGGGATTCTATTTTCGTCCTATTGTAAGTCAGTCATTTGTTCAATTTGGAAGATGCTTCATACATTATTTATGTATTGATACTATGCTTAAAAAACGAAATTCAATATAATGAGACATGAAATAATATATAAATATTATATAAAAATTTAGTCATTACAATGTTAATAAGAGTAATTTTCATTGCATGATGATGATGTTGGAGTGGGTCCATCATCCATATTAACACAAGCTGACTGATGATTTGCAGATTTTATATTCAAGAATTGGGATAGAGACTTCAAGAATGCATGAAAGATTGGAGGGACTTATTCATTGAATTTATGTAATCTTTTTGGTCTTAGCCACTCCCCCTGTGACCTACTCATAAATGGTTGGAGAGAGAATGATCAAAGATTTTTGTACTTTGCAGGGATTGACTGTGTCCGCTGACGCCATCAATTCGATCCAAAATTGCATTTATTTTATTTGTTTGCACGCAAAATTTTGTTTGTTGGACTCAATCTTCTACTCTCTCTTTCTCTCTGTCCTCTTTTTAAAGTTCAAACATTAACATATGTGACTGTTCTCTCCACTTCACATTCAGTATTCATACAAATACACAATATATATATATATATATATATATATATAAGGTTCGAGTAAATACACCAAATTAAGAGCTAGGGTAAATTACTAATAAATGTTAATAGTTAGATTTAATTTTTATAAAATCTTATTGAAAATAAATCCTAATACAATTGTCATTAAAAATAATTTTTTTGTGACGATTTTTTGTATATGTATTAAAAATTGATAATTAGTGACTTTTTTGTCATGATTTATAAATTATCGCTAAAATTTACAATTAATAACTTTTTTTATGAAGAAGTTTTCAAACTATTACTAAAAGTTAAATATTAGTGATTTTTTTTTAAAATATAATTAGTAATTTTCATTATGAAAAATATAATTACGGCACTTTTCGCAATAAAAATATTCGGTCCCTAAAAAATAATTTTATCTCCAAATTTTGGTCTCTAACCTTGATTTTTTGTAGTGCTAAAACTTATAATTAATGACATTTTTTATTAAAAAATTTTCAAATTATCGCTGAAGATTAATAATTAGTAATGTTTTTTAATAGTGTTTAATGAAAAATACTATTAATTATAATATAACCTATTAGATAATAAGTCTACATATTAGGACTTACACGTAAGTCCTCCTTAAGCTAACTTATATATCTAAAGATTTGTAAGACAAATCCTACCATAAGGTTTTTAAGACTACATTTTAGTGGATGATATGATAGATTGTGATTGGGACACTTTTTTATGAGTTAGGGACCAAATTGCAAAAAATTTTCTTTGTAATGATCAAAGTAGAAAAAGATACATACTTCATAGAGTGAAAGTATAATTTATTCAATGAGTATTGCTATTCAGACTCTAAAATTAGATAAACTTTTTAGATCAACCTAAGTCACATGTCTCTTTTATGGATAAAGTGAGAATATAATCAATACTCTTAAAACATTCATTAACAAGATTCATAGTATTTAGGGCAAAATTCACTTCACCCCTTTATAAATTGGGTTCAGAGCACATTACACCCTTATAGTTTAAATATAGGCAAAAACATCCAGTGTGATTTTGGACTAAACTGTAACGGTTACCTTTTCCATCCAAATTGACGGAAAAGTGTAATACACTTTTCAATTTTGAGAGGGAGCTCAATTTTTTTAGAAATAAAAGTAGAATCAAAATATAAAAAGTCAAATCTACCCTTCATCTTCTTCTTCATTCACTTCATCTTTTTTTCTCGATTCATCTTCATCTACCTCAAAACCCTAAAAACTCTAACCAACTTCCCACTCCTCCCAATCACAAATCTACCCTCTCCAACTCTCACCCACTGATATCTCCTTGTGAACCATTATAGCCACCCAATCTTGCCTTTCCGACCATTGCCATTGTCACTGTTGCTTTTCCTCACTTTTACAATTTTAATCCATCGCAAAAAACTTTTGTCACGCCTCATATCCGTCGCTAATATTTTTTGCAACGATTTTTTACGTTTAGTGATGGTTTTTATCCATCGCTAAAAGTTTATTTTTTGTAGTGAAAGTAAAAAAAAAAATTACGTAATTTTAAAATATATTACTTAAGACAAAAATATTAAAAAAAACTATGATATTTTCAGTTGGATCCCAAATACCACAAAAGATAATAAGGGGAACAATATGATACACTCCCAAAACATGAGAAATTATAATACCCTATAAAGTTAAGTGTGTATAGTTTGAGTTTTTTGAAATTTGAGCTTTTTGGTTTTCATATATTTTGTTTTTAGTGAATATTTTTAAAATTTTAAACATTTTTTTTTACTTTTTTAGATGCACCTTATTTAGATGTATCTAAAAAGTTAAAAAATTGTGAAAAAATTAATAAATATATAAAAATACAAAAAATGTACTGAATTCTCGTATTTTTTTTTTTTGTATTTTTTGTATTTAGTGAATTTTTAAAAGGTTTTTTTTTCACACATTTTTTACTTTTTATGTATATTTATGGGGGATTTTTTTTTAAGGTCCTTGGTATTAACATTTTATAGTATCAAGGACATCAAATATTTTTATAATGTCTAAGCTCTCTCACAGATTGATCTAGAGAAATTTTAATCCAGAAAAATTTGTGAGAAATTCTTTCCAAATTTCTCTGGACTTCCTCCGGATTTCCTATTCTCCGGAGACATTCTCTCCAAATTGCTGTAGACTTCCCACTCTAAAGAGAAAATTCACAAGGCTTCATTATTATTCAGATCTCTTCACAATTTTCTCTAGTTTACAAATCTCTTCAAGCTTACTTCTTTCCCAAAATTCATCTATATATGATATCTCTACCACACTACCTTTGATGAATGCAGCGGTGGTCTGAGTGGTGGTTTCAAACTAGAGAAAATTGAGAAATTTTGGACTTCCCAAACCCAAAGAAAATTGAAATTTCTCTGAGTTCAAATTTTTGCAACCTACAACTCAAAAACTAGTACTAATTGTGGAGGTAAATACCAACATTATGACAATCTAATTCACAATCTTTTAAAAAGGACTCACAACTAATACTGATCCTACTTCAATAACAAAATTCTAACTTCCGCCACTCAACAAAGTGCACTTGAAAATTTCTCTTTTGTCCCCTTTTGTCACAGGATTCTAACATCACAGCGAAAATTATTCAAGATAGAGAAAATTGTGTTTTGACTTAACCAGAGAAAATTGATCAAACTAGAGAAAATTACAGTTCTCTCTTCTCTTCTAGAGAAATTCTAAATCAGAAAAATCCAGAGAAAATTTAACATCACAGAGAAAATTATTTTTTGACTCACCTAGAAAAAATTGATCAAACCAGAGAAAATTGCAGTTCTCTCTTCTCTTCCAGAGAAATTCTAGAATTTCTCTGGATTCAAACCAGAGAAATCTAGAAAAAAATGAACATCACAAGGAAAATTAAACATGCCAGAGAAAATTGATCAAACCAGAGAAAATTATAGTCCTCTCTTCTCTTCCAACTCCATTCCTCATCTTTTTCAAATTCTCTAGTTTGTTTATAATTATTGCTTCTTTTTTGCTTCTGAATAATAATGAAGTCTTGTGAATGCACCCTGCAATAAATTACAGACTTATAGTGATTTAGTAAACTAAGATCATGTTTGTCCCAAAAACAGTTCAATCAATGATGTCAAGATGCAATCTGTGTATTCCACGTTCCTAGATTAGATTATACAAACTATATTATCAGCCAACACTCACAAGACATACTCTAATAGAAGCAGTAAATGCCAGAGTTGTGAGAAGGCCACATATTAACAGAACGATCACAACAGCTTTGCAAGATATCCACTTCTTTGATGGATCAACATAACCACTGCTGTGAAGATCACTTCCATCATCGGCTTTGATGGTAACGGCTATGAAGATCCTCGTCGATCTCCAGCGAATTTCCATGCAAATTTCTAGTACTAAAATTAGATCTGCAAGTTGCGGAGAGAAAACAGAAGAAATCAGAGTTGAATCGCTTCAATTCGGTGAAGAAATTCAGAGACTAATGGCGGCGCCACTGGAGACCAGCTTTTTTTTCATTGCTCTTCCTTCCCTGGGATGCTTTGAGATTCGTTTGACGGAGGAGAGAGAGTTGGAGAAGACGATGACGATGATGAACTTCGGCGATGGAGGTAGAGTTCGTCGGAGAGAGAAGAGCAGAGAGAGAGGAAGAGAGGGGAGGCAGTTTGATTTAAGGGATCAAATTTCTTAGTGATATATGGGTGTCGGGGGTTGAGGGAGCTTAGACATCATTAAATAATATTGTGGATCTCTTCCATTACTAAAAATGGAAGAGAGACCTGTTAAGCATAATGCTCAGGATGAGGCTCAAGCTGACTCTGCAACAGCTGCACCAGCAGCACTAAAGCTCTGCAACAGCTTATAGTTGATACAAGATAGCAGCTGTATAAGTTTGTAGTCCAGCTCAGCTAAAGGTTGCAAGTTGTTATTTTAATAGTTAGTTTGTTAGAACTAGAGTTAGATTGCAGTTATGGTTAGGTTAGGAGGTTAGAAGGTAGTTAACAAATAGTTGTTTCTCTATAAATACAAGTTCTGTAATTCTATCTTGCATTGAATAAAAAGAGTCACATTCTCTTTATGGTATCAGAGCCATCAAGCTCTTGCGAGCAGAAATTCTTTGAGATATTGCTATGGCTTCTTCAAACCCTACACCTTCAAGTTCTTCTTTACCTGCAAATCTTACACTCTTAATTTCAAACCTGAATGCTTTTGTGCCTACGAAACTTGATTCAACCAATTATATTGTCTGGAAAATTCAGATTCATAACATCTTGAAAGCTACAAAGCTTCTTGGATTTGTTGATGGTACTATCATATGTCCATCCTCTATTGTGATTGACTCAAACAATCAAGAAGTTCTGAATCCAGATTACACACAGTGGATCACTATTGATTCACATCTGTTGAGTTGCATCACAGCTACATTGTCTTCGTCTCTCTACACTTCTGTTATTCATTGTCAGACTAGCCATGAAGTCTGGTTTGTTCTTGCCAAAAGGTTTACATCTCTTTCGAGATCTCATATTCATCAGTTGAAAAATAAACTCAGTCGTATTGTTAAAAAAGGTTCAACAATGGAAGACTACTTGAATCAATTCAAGTCCATTTCAGATCAGCTTGCTCTAGCTTCAGCACCAGTTGACGATGAGGATCTGGTGCTCTTAGTTCTTAATGGTTTGCCAGATGAATACAATGCTTTCAAGACCACCATTAGAGCTCGATCTGATCCTATTTCCATGGAAGATTTGTCTTCCTTACTGTGTTCAGAGTCTATTCATATTGAGTCTTCCCTGAAACAGACTCATACAGCTGAAATTCCATTTGCTTATTCTGTAACAAGAGGAAACTATAAAGGAGGTAACAGAGGAGGTCATCGCGTTTCTTTTCGAGGCCGAGGTTCCTCTCCTAGAGGTTCAGAAGTTTTCAGAAGTTCAGAAGGTTCCAGAGGTTCAGAGAGTAGTGGTCGGTTCCGAGGCAGTTCACAGCATGGTAGTCCTCTCAGAGGTAGTGGTCAATATCACAGAGGTCGGCCCAACTTTAATCCTAATAATGCTGTGGTTTGTCAGATCTGTGGAAAGCTGAACCATACTGCACTAGACTGCTGGTACAGAATGGATTCATCTTTTCAGAATAGTTCACAGAATAGTCCACATCAAACCTCCTTTATTCAAACCAGTCCCACAGCCTATATTGCTTCTGCCTCACCTTCATCTGTAGCATCCACACCTGCATCCTCTTCAAACTGGTTTCTTGACTCTGGTGCAACCAGTCATATGACTAATGATCTTGCTAATTTCTCCTCTTATCATCCCTATTCTGGACAAGATCAAGTTGCTGTCGGTGATGGCTCCACTCTACCTATCACTCACACTGGTAAGGGTCTTCTTCCCACACCTACATTTCCTTTTCAACTTCACAATCTCCTTTATGTTCCTTCTATCTCCTCCAACTTACTTTCCATTCATCAACTAACTAAGGACAACAATTGTACTGTTACTTTTGATTCTCATTCTTTTCTGATTCAGGACAAGGCTACTCAGAAAGTGCTGCATAGAGGATCTTATGCTCATGGCCTCTATCCCCTTTCTTCATCATCTTCTGCATCTTCTTCTTCACCAGCCTGCTTCTCCTGTACAAAGCAATCTGCTGCATCCAACTGTCCAAAGCAGTCTGCTGTATCCAACTGGCATTTCCGGCTGGGTCATCCTTCTTCTCAAAAATTTCAGCATGTTTTAGCACACAATAGATTCATGCATTCATCTCCTGTACATAATTCCAATAATAACTCTGCTTTGTGTGAATCCTGCTGTGTGGCAAAAAGTCATAGATTACCTTTTTGCTTGTCTAACTCTACTGTTAACAAGCCTTTAGCCCTTATTCACACAGATGTTTGGGGCCCCTTTTCAGCCTCTTATTCTGGTTATAAATACTATGTTCTCTTCATTGATGATTGTAGTAAGTTCACTTGGATTTTTCCTCTCCATTATAAAAGTGAAGTTTTTTCAAAATTTCTGGAATTTAAGGCCTTTGTTGAAACTCAATTTACTACTCATCTTCAAATTTTAAGAAGTGATAATGGGGGAGAATACCTTAGTCTTCCTTTTCAAAACTTTCTTAAACAAAAAGGTATTGTTCATCAATTAACATGTCCTCATACACCTGCTCAAAATGGTGTTGCAGAAAGAAAACACAGACATTTAATTGAAACCACTATCACTCTTATGCATCATTCTTCCATGCCATTGATTTACTGGTTTGATGCTCTTGCTACTGCAGTCTTCTTGATCAATAGATTACCTACTCTTAAGTTGCAAAATCATACACCATTTGAAGTTCTTTTTCATCACAAACCAGATTATCAGTTCTTAAGAGTTTTTGGTTGTAGGTGTTATCCTTGGTTAAAGCCTTATTCTTCTCATAAGCTCCAACCAAAATCTATTCCCTGCATCTTTCTTGGCTATCAACCATCTACTAAGGGCTATAGATGTCTTGACCCTCTTACTCAGAAGATCTATGTGTCTAGACATGTTGTGTTTGATGAATCTCTTTTTCCTTTTAAACAATCTTCCTCTAGCTTTCCTTCATCTATCTCCTCCTCTGTTCCTACTCTTCCTTCTTTAATTAATTTTTTCTGGACATCACTTCCTCCTAAATCTACAGTCATATCTCCTCTGGCTGCAGCCACACCTACTCTGTCTGCAGCAACTCTTCCTACTTCTGCGGCTGTTCCTTCTTTGTCTACATCAGCTTCTCCTTCAGCTTCTCCTTCATCTGTAGCCCCTTCATCACTTCTGTCTGCTCCTCCTTCTTCTCAATTGCCTATTTCATCTCTCTACATTGATCTTCCTCCAATCTCTTCTTCTCATCCTCATCCTCATCCTATGATCACTAGGTCCAAGAGTAAGACTCATGTTGCTTCTTCTTCTTCCCTTTGTCTTCTTGCTTCTACAGAATCTGCAGATTCTACTGAGCCACAGAATTATCAAGCAGCTGCTCAGTCTCCAGCTTGGCAAGCTGCTATGTTAGATGAATATCAAGCTCTTCAAAACCAAGGTACTTGGTCTTTAGTTACTCTTCCTCCTGATAAACAAGCTATTGGCTGCAAGTGGGTATTTAGGCTCAAGAAAAACTCAGATGGTTCTATTGCAAGACACAAAGCTAGACTTGTTGCTAAAGGCTTTCTTCAAACTGAGGGTGTAGACTATCATGAAACATTTAGTCCTGTAGCTAAACAACCTACCATCAGAGTTCTCTTATGTCTAGCCCTTCATTTTCATTGGCCTATTAAGCAACTTGACATTTCAAATGCCTTTCTTCATGGCATTCTTGAAGAGGAAGTTTATATGCATCAACCTCAAGGTTTTATTGATGCTAAACATCCATCCCTTGTTTGTAAATTGCACAAGGCCCTCTATGGCTTAAAACAAGCTCCTCGAGCTTGGTTCTCCACTTTCTCTTCTTTTCTTCTTTCTCATGATTTTGTTCCTAGTCATTGTGACTCCTCTTTGTTTGTCAAACACACCTCTACTTCCATTACTGTTCTACTTGTTTATGTAGATGATATCCTTCTTACTGGGAGTGATCCTCTCTATATCTCTACTCTTGTTCAACATATGCACTCAGTTTTTTCCATGAAAGAGTTGGGTTTACTCAACTATTTTCTTGGTATCTCTGTTACTTCTTCTCCTTCAAGTTACATTTTGTCTCAGCCAAAATATGCTTATGAAATTCTTGCAAAGGCAGGCATGAGTGATTGTAAACCATATTCTTCTCCCATGGCTACTAAGGTTGTTCTTCCTGAGATGGACTCTTCTTTTTCTCACCCTAGTCTTTATAGAAGCCTCGTGGGTGCTCTCCAATATCTTACACTTACCAGACCTGATCTCAGCTTTACAGTTAATTATCTGTGTCAATTTTTACAAAACCCTTTGAATAGTCATTTTTCTGCTGTTAAACGGCTCCTCAGATATCTCAAGGGTACCTTAAGTCATGGCTTGCATTTCACCTCTGGCCCTCTTGTTCTCAATGCATTTTCAGACTCTGATTGGGCTGGCAGTGCTCTTGATAGACGATCCACCACAGGTTACTGTGTGTTTCTTGGTCCCAATCTCATCTCTTGGTGTGCTAAAAAGCAACCAACAGTTTCCCGATCTTCATCTGAGGCAGAATATCGTGCTTTAGCTCAGGTATCTGCTGAGTTGAGTTGGCTTGGCATGCTTCTTGCTGAACTTCATGTCTCTGTGGCTGTTCCTACCTTATGGTGTGATAACTTGTCTGCAATTGCCTTGGCTCACAATCCAGTCTTCCATGCTAGAACTAAGCATATTGAAGTCGATTATCATTTTGTTCGTGAGAAAGTTGCTGCCAAGAAACTTGCTATTTGTCATATTGCGTCAACTGACCAAATTGCCGATATTCTCACAAAGCCTCTCTCAGTTTCCAGATTTCAATACCTTCAGGGCAAACTTCAGGTGTTTCCCACTTCTCTCAGTTTGCGGGGGACTGTTAAGCATAATGCTCAGGATGAGGCTCAAGCTGACTCTGCAACAGCTGCACCAGCAGCACTAAAGCTCTGCAACAGGTTATAGTTGATACAAGATAGTAGTTGTATAAGTTTGTAGTCCAGCTCAGCTAAAGGTTGCAAGTTGTTATTTTAATAGTTAGTTTGTTAGAACTAGAGTTAGATTGCAGTTATGGTTAGGTTAGGAGGTTAGAAGGTAGTTAACAAATAGTTGTTTCTCTATAAATACAAGTTCTGTAATTCTATCTTGCATTGAATAAAAAGAGTCACATTCTCTTTAAGACCTTAGACTAATTTTTCCATATTTATGTTAGGTATGTCTAAAAATTAAAAAAATTACTTAAACTATTAAAAAAAATTCAATAAAAACAAAAAAGCACAAAAAATAAGAAAGTATAATTTTTTGAAAAGTGTTTTTGAAAAACTCTACAAAGTGAATTTACTAAAAGGTGGATGTGCAAATTTTTTATGATTTTATTGCACAAAAAGTTATACTCGTATTTGTAAGGGTAAATCATACATTGCCCATTTTTTGTTTGGCTTTTTTTTTTTTTTTTTTTTTTCACTTTGGTTTTTAAATTTCATTTTTATCCACTTTAGCCTTTTATATTTTAAGTTTTTTTCCATTTACTTTAAAAACTAAGGCAGCGTTTGGTAGATTTTTCTAAATATAATTTGAGAATAGAGTTATATTTTGAATTTGTGAGTTTTGAAATTATGATTTGAGTGTGAAAAATTTGTTTGATGAATGAGTTTTAAAAAGAGTTTTGAATTGAGTAGGAATTTTTTGATGTGACATGTAATATTTTATACAAAAACTTACAACTCATAACTAAACACACAACTCAAAATTTTATTTAAAACTCATAAAAAATTTTAAAAAATTTTGAAATTTTTTTATTTAAAATATACAAAATAATAGGTGCCAATTGTAAATAAAAAAATAATTAAAAAAAAAGCACTGTTCCGGTCAACTGACCGGATGTCCGGGAGGACGACCAGTTAGTCCAAATTTTCCAGCCTTGGAAAGAATTTTCAAAAGTGGGTGTGAAATTAGTTTTTGAAAACTCTAAACAAACAAAACACTCAAAACATGGGGTGGAAATGTGTTTGGAGAGCTTCTCCAAACACAGTCTAAATTATGTTCGAAATGAGACATAAAATGATATATTGACAGTCACATGACATAAAATATTTTATTATATAACTCATACCTAGAACACAAATCTAAATCCTAATATAATAATACAATTTTTATGTTAGCTGACAGTTAACATGTCATTTTCTGTCTAATATTGATCAGAAATTAATTTTAAGAATAAATTGAGAAAAAATTGTGATATAAAGGGTAAAAGTGAGAAAAAAAAATTTAAACGCCGACGTGAAAAATATCAAACATAAAAGGGAACAACGTATAAATTATCCTATTTGTAATTATTATTGACGTTCCACGAATAATGTTTTGCAGAATTTTACTTTTCAGTGATATTTATATAAAATTATTACATATTAATAAAAAAATTATAATTATAATTATCAATATTTATAAATGTTGTCAATTTTTTTATAATTATATTTCTAATCATATATACTGAAAAGTAATTTCCTCATTTTTTTTCCAAACAAAAAATTGAAGGTGTATTATTGAATTTAGGCTTATTTTGAGAAGTAGGTTAAAGGCATGTTCTGGGAACCTGACTAAAAGCCAGAGTTTTGGCTTTTTAACTTTTTTAAGTCACATTATCTCTCTACTTATTTTTTTAAAGTAAAAAAAGAGCCAAAAAGCGTTAAAAAAAAATCATTTTTTAACCTATTTTCCAAAACAAGCCAAAAGTTGATTTTTTAGCCTTTTTACAAAAAAAAAAAAATAAATAAATAAATTTGTTTGAAGAAAATAACCAAAAAAAAAAAATTTGACTTTTTAACCAACTTTTCAAAGTAACCCTCCACAGAAAAGAGAAACAACCCCGAAAGAACCGTTCATGAGAGTTTTCTATACCTTTTTCGACAAATTTGGAAACTTGATTAAAAGTTAATTTTTTTGCTTTTAACTTATTTTAAATCATATAATCTCTCTATTTTTTTATACGTTTTTTATCAAAAAAAATTTTTTTAAAAAAATCAACTTTTAATCAATTTTCCAAAACAACCCAAAAGACAATTGAAGGAAGGGACAATTATTTATTAATAGAGGGTACAGGAAAAGAATATCACAAACCAGTGAGGAATATTTTAAAATTACATCTGCAGTGGCAAGTGTAAAAATAATTACCCAGGCATGTGTTTTTTTTTTTTTTTTTAATGTCTTTTTCCTCTCCTTAAGTCACACTCTCTCTCTCAACTCAATGGTCGTTTGACATGTGGTTTGGCATGAATTGGGTTATTTTATACATAAAAAGATAAAATAGATTTTTTAGTTTTAGATTAAAAGTTATAACATTTAAATCGTCATCATTTCATTCATTCTCTTACAAAAATTAAAAAATCTAAAAAATTTATCCCAAACAAAACTTGTAAGATGAGCTAATTTGAGCCCATTAAATTAATTAGGCCAGTAGTCCAAGATTGGTGGGTCCGGATTTATCTCCATCAAACGGGTTGAATTGCTCTAAGCCTCGAAAGGGTTCGGATCCACGAACTTAGAGACTTACTCGGACCCGGACTCGAAAGGGTATTGAGCAAGCCTAGAGTTCCGAGACACTCGGACTCGAAAGGATTCGGATCCACGAACCTAGAGATCCGAAGCACTTGGCTTCGAACGAATTCAAACGCAATCTAGAAGCCGCTCCGTTAATGAGTCCCAGAACACTTGTAGGCTCGGAGCTTTCTGGGATCTACGCACCAGAACCATGGGTGTAATGGAGTTCGAACAAAGGACCCGATCCCGAGGACGGTGAGTGGAGATAAATTCACTCTTCGGTTAAACTAGCCTATACCTGGGTCTAGGTGGCACGACTCCGGGGGATCCATGAGACTCAGCAATATTTAGCGACAGGGGGGTCCTCTAGGACTACCTCAGCCCTTTGGGATGATTAGGGATCATTGGTGAGGTGTGGCTAAGAAGAAGGGTTCGCCGAGGGGTTGATCTCCTCTTCGGGGTTTTCCTCATCCTCAAAGAGGTCACCTCCTCGAACAAGGTGGTTAGAGAGAATATTCCGCATGTGCCTTGCACATGGGCTCCATCCTACATCATGAGGTGCCTATAAATAGCACCCACCCATAGCTTTACAAGAGATGGATTTTGGAGAATTAACTCTTGGGAAAGAACTAATTTCCCTTCTCCATTATCAACCTTGAGAGTGAAAGTGGGAGATCCATGGGAGAGCCTTGCCATTATTCTCTCTCTAGCCATTTTGCCTTCTTCTTCACCCAATCTCTTATCTCTATCATCTCCTTTACTCTTGTGTTCTTGAGTTGAGACTATTGAAGAATGTAAGCCTCTCATCATCTTCTAGAGAATTCGAAGTTGTTCTTCAAGGATCTTTGAAGATCTTCGAATTTTCCAGCGACGTTCTTAAACCCTCTCCTACATTTGGCGACTCTACTGGGGAGGCGGATTGGTTAATGGTCTTAACGAGATCTGGAATCCACACAACTCCAACAAGGATGGCGGGAGAAGATGAAGTTCACCAACAAGGATCCTCTAATGATGGGGATGACAGGACCATGGCTCCAGAACAACCACTTTTGCTTGAGGCCATTCAAGGACTTCAAAACACTCAGCAAGAGATTCTTTCCACTCTTCAGAATCTCACTCACACCATGTTGGTGATGAGTTCTAATTTTGCACCGGCGCCAAACAAAAATCAAACTGGTGGTAGAGTTATTCCCGTCGGAGCGCAAAATCAAATCCAAAGAGAAGTAGGCCCCAATCAGCCTATGGCTTATGGCAACACGGCCACAGTAACACATGCTCAAACCGTAGTAGGCGGCAGCAGTTTGCCCATGCCCGGGCTCCATGGCGTGCCAAGCCAAGATCCAATGGTGACTAGAGGAGGTTTTGGTGTAATGAATGGCGCTCCGACGACTGTTGGTGTCCAGGAAAACATGAGAAGCATGATGGCGCAAAAGGGAGCTCTGCCGACACCTAATCTTGCTACGCCACCAGTAAATGTTACCCAAGCACCAAGCGGGCCTCCTTTGGTGCCGACAACAAATTTGCAAGCACAACTCGGTATAGCGGCTCCGTATGGTGGACTCTACGGGCCTCAATTCAATATCCCATCACCAACTGGCTTGTCTATAGGCACTGATGGCCAGTATCGTCAAATGTCCTCACGAATGATGAATTCACAGCACCAGAATGGCCAAGTTGCCCCTAGCTCAGTCTTCGGGTCCATAAGCCAAGTTCCAGGAATACCACCATCAAACTCTCTCCCTCAACAGTTTCTCACTCTCACCGATGTGCAAGCCATGTTCTATCTCGAACGGGGCAAGAGGACCTTACCCTCTTTGCCTAATCCGGATGTCAAGCCGCCTTACCCCATTGAGATACTGAGCTATCCATACCCTGAGGGGTATACAGTGCCGAAGTTCATCAAGTTGGATGGCAAACAAGGAAATGCTCGAGAACATGTTGTGTGATTCATCAAGACTCTGGGTATTCATGGTTCAAACCACATGCTCCGGTTGAGAGAATTCTCTAAGTCCCTCACTGATCGAGCATATATATGGTATGTTAATTTGGCCCCAAACTCTGTCCGAAGTTGGGAGGAAATAGTTAACAAATTCCACTCTAAGTTCTTTCAAGTGGCGGAGAAGGTGACCATACTTACATTGTGTAAAGAAAAGCAGCAAGAAAGTGAAGACATCCTTGACTATGTCAAAAGGTTTTAGGACAAGGCCGTGGATTGCCATGAAGCAGCGGAGGATAGTTATTTGGTTCGAATCTGTCTAGAAGGGGCATTGAGCAGGTACAAAATGTTTCTAGTTAATCACAAGCTGCCCACCTTCTCGGCATAAATAGAAGCAGCTCGGAACATTAGCATTCCTCAGGCTCAGGAGTCCGGATTTAAGGCCAGTTACAAAACTAGCTTCAAATCGTCTCGTGGACCTATTGTTGCTGTTGCCTCTGCCCCAGATACCTGGAAGTCACAAGGATGAGGTCATAGAGGCCAGAAGAGAAAGCAATATAATGGTGAAAAGGGGAATGTTTCTTATCCATGTGGAATCGAGGAAGTAAAAGCTCTAGCTAAGGAATGGGTGGCCGACGGAGAGCTAAAATTGCCTTATGTTGAAGAAATGCCATCAAAAAAGGACCGTGAGAGCCCTAAATTTTGTGTCTATCATCGTACATTAAAACATCCGATAGAGAAGTGTTGGACTCTCAGGAAAATCTTTAGAGATAAAGTCGAGGCAGACGAATTGAGGTTCAAAAAGCAAGGGACTCAAGACATCCGAGAACAACCATATCCTCAACACCGAGACAAGGGCAAGAATGTTGCTATGATAGCTTATGAGGGCCCGATGAGTGAGGCTATCGCCAATCTCGATGATGATGATTATTATCTAGACGACATCCTCGAGCCCGAGGGTGAGCAAGTTTACTATGGAAGTGCTCTCGATCTAGAGGGCAGAGCCTTCATAACTCATGTCGACGATCCTTTTGATCCAGAAGGAGGAGAAGAGTACTACTGAAGAGGAGGACACCATGTTTATGTGGCATCTTATTTTGAAGAGACCGAGGAGATGGTTAACTACGAGCCTCCAAGAGTGGAAAAAGATCCGGATCACTATGCCAAAACCCTGCAAGATTGTGTAAAGTTCAAGCAATTCTTCGACCAGCTTGGACTTTCCAGGGAGGCAAGAACAAAAATCACCAAGTCTATCATTAATATAGCCGAGGCACACCATGAGGAATGCATGTCGACTGAGGGATCTATCCCGAGGAAGGAAAAAGAGCAATCTAGTGCCATTATTTTCTCCGAGGCTGATCGGAAGTATCCTTTTTCTCACAATCGCTCGCTTTATGTGACTGCTTTTATTAACAGGGTTGAGTTCAAAAGGGCCTTTCTAGATAGTGGAGCCTCTATCAACATTATGACTTGCGCTACTCTAGAAAAGGCCGGAATCTCTGAAGAACGCATTATAAAGCAGCCGATAGTCATCACTGGCTTCGGTGGAGAAAGGAGAGTTACTATCGGATGCGTAACAGTTGATTTAGCCGTCGAAGAGATTCGCTCGGCCACCAAGTTCCATATTATCGATTATGAGGCAAATTATCACATCATTCTAGGGAGGACCTGGATACATAGATATGGGGCTGTACCATCAAGTTATCATCAGTGTGTTAAGGCTAAATGGGGAAAGAAGATGGTGACAATTCAGGCTACAAAAAGGCCTTTCGAGACCCATGAAGCTCATTACTCTGATGCCATCTACTTCATCAAATTGGCTGTCGAATAAGTTCCCATCACCTCTAAGCCTCAGGGGGTCAAAATTCGTCGTTGGAAGGATATCAAAGATGACAAGGAGCCAAGGGCAGAATCAAGTAAACGGGCCATGTCTAGACCAGAAAGTCCGCATATTCCTCAGAAGGTGATGAAAGTCTGAGAAGGGGGCAAGATAGTGTACTATTTATGAAGGTGCGGGGAGTCGGTTTCTTCAGTCACCGACTCCAAGTCAAAAGAAGAGCCTCCTGACATTGACATAGTGATAAAGCCTGAAGTGGCCCCAGAATGCATGCAAGATGGGCCAAAGCCTCAACCCGAACAACTTATTGAAATAGATCTGAGTGATGGACAAGATGCACCAAGGCCGATATTCATAAGTTCGAGCTTTAGCCCAGAGAAGCGGGAACAGTTGTTAAAGTTGATAAGCCAGTATTCAATGTGTTTGCTTGGTCATATAAGGAAATGCCCGGACTAGATCCTGACCTAGTCTCCCATTATCTTGATGTGTTCCCAAACTCCAAGCCAATCAAGCAAGCTGCTCGAAAATATCATCCGGATCTCGAAGAGAAGATTAAGGAGGAGATTGAAAAACTTCAACAAGCAGGTTTCATCCGGCCAATACAGTACCCCACATGGTTGGCAAACATAGTGCCAGTAAAGAAGAAGAATGGTCAAATCAGAGTATGTGTAGACTTTCAAGATTTGAACAAATCTTGCCCGAAGGATGAATTCCCTCTACCACACATCGACACCCTCGTGGATGCCACCTCAGGACACCAGATGTTCTCATTCATGGATGGATTCAGCGGATACAATCAGATTAAGATAGCTGAAGAGGATGCAGAAAATGCTGCTTTTCGAACACCTCTCGGAAACTTCTTCTATATAGTCATGCCTTTCGGACTCAAGAATGCCGGAGCAACTTACCAAAGGGCTATGACTACAATCTTTCATGACATGATCCATCATGAAGTGGAAGATTATGTTGATGATCTAGTGGTGAAATCCAAGAAAGAAGAGGACCATCTCCGAGACCTTGAAAAGGTATTCAAGAGGTGCCAGAAATTCAAAATGAGAAAGAATCCTCTCAAATGTGCTTTCGGGGTGACGGCCGGGAAATTCCTCGGGTTTCTTGTACATAGGCATGGTATCGAGGCAGATGAAGACAAGGTCAAATCTATCAGAGCAATGCCTCCCCCGCATTCTCAGAAGGAGTTAAAGAAGTTCGTCGGGAAGGTGTCTTATATTCGGAGGTTTATCCCAGCACTTGCAGAGATCTCTGCCCTTTTCGGCTCATTGTTAAAAGGAGATGCCAAGTTCGAGTGGAACCAAGAGCACCAAAAGGCCTTCGAGAGAATCAAGGCGGCCTTGACCTCGCCTCAGACCATGATAGCCTCGCAGCCCGGGGTACCTTTAATGTTGTACCTAACCTCAACCCCCAAGTCCATAGGGGCATTATTAGTCCAAGATGTAGACGGAGCAGAACGCCCGGTGTATTACATCAGCCAGAAGATTCGAGGAGCAGAAGTCCGATATACTCCGATAGAGAGACATTGTTTAGCCTTGGTATTCACAGCCCAAAAGCTCAGACATTACTTTTTAGCACATCAGATTCAGATTGTTACTAAAAGTGATCCAATCCGATACCTCCGAAGCAAGCCTGCTCTAACTAAGAAGGTGGCAAGATGGTTGTTAGCACTGGGTGAATTCGAGATCACATGTGTAGCTCCCAAGGCAATCAAAAGCCAAGCCTTAGCTGATCTCCTTGCTCAATTTCCAAGTAGTGACTATGACCTAGTGAATGAAGAATTAAGAGGAGAGGTGCATGCAGCTATGGCTTCTGAGGAAAGCTTTTGGACATTGAGCTTTGACGGAGCAGCAGTCGGAGGGAAAGGAGGAACCAGGATAGTCCTTACAAGCAAAAATGGGGAAAAGTTATATTTGTCTTATAAACTGGATTTCCATTGTTCGAATAATGAAGCCGAGTATGAGGCTCTTATTTTAGGCTTGATAGCAGCTGAGAAGCACAGTATCAAGAAGATTCGGATTTGGGGGGACTCAAAGCTGATAGTGAAGCAAGTTTCAGGACAGTTCGTCTCAAAGGAACCTACCTTGGCCACATATCGAACAAAAGTCCAAAGGCTTCTTGACAAATTTTAGAAGGTCGAAATAGAGCATGTGCCTCGCTCCGACAACAAGTTTTCAGATGCCCTCGCAACATTAGGGGCAAGAGTTGATATCCCAGAGGAGGAGGCGACAATTATTATCAAAAAGAGAACAGAGCCTTCAATAATACCCTAAGACAAAGACCTTCCGGAGGACTGGAGAGGAGAAGTCCTCGAACAACTCAGAAGTAAAGTTGGAAAATTGACTATGGCCAAGCTTGCCCAATTCATAATTATTCAAGGTGAACTTTATTTCCGAGGAGGTAGCGGATTCCTAGCCCGGTGTGTTGGCCAAAAAGAAGCAAGCTTCCGACTACAACAGATCCATGAAAAGTCTTGCAGAGATGGGGATATTAGTCTGTACAGAAGGATCCAAAGACAAGGCTATTATTGGCCGGAGATGGAGAAGGCCTCGAATTAACTACAAAAAGAATGCCCCAAGTGTCAGTCATATATCCGGGAGGATAAGAGTTGCTTTGAAATTAATACCCCTGACTGGAGACAAGTCTACATTGACTATCTTATAGAGGGAACACTACCTGAGAGCCCGAGGGACATTGCACACCTCAAGAGGAGAGCGAGGCGGTACTTTCTTGATCAGGACAAGCTTTAGAGAAGAAGCATTGAGGGCACTCCTCTGAGGTGTCTCTCCAAGGAGGAGTCGGATCTAGTCCTCAGAAGAGCCCACAGGATTGAACATCAAGGAGGGGCTTGGCTGTTCGAGCAACTTATACACCTTGGGTATTACTGGCCGACCATGGAGTCAGATGCGTCCCATCACGTGAAGAGCTGCCAGACTTGTTAGAAACACGGAAATTTGATCCATGCTCCAACCGTAGACCTGCATAGCATCCGAACGCCATGGCCGTTCTATACCTGGGCTTTTGATCTGATAGGGCCCATTTCCACGCCTTCTAAGGGGTACAAGTGGATTCTCGCAGCTACAGAATTAAGCACAAAGTGGGTCAAAGTAATCCCTCTAAAGAAAGCTACGGGTCCTGCAGTTGCGAACTTTATCAAGGAAAATATCATTTGCCGGTTTGGAGTACCAAACACCATCCTCTCGGACAATGGCACTCCCTTTGTAAACAAATATATGAAGAGCCTCCTAGAGACTTACCAAGTGAAGCATTACAAATCCACACCCTACTATCGAAAAGGGAACGGGCAAACGGAGGCCACAAACAAGACACTAATAAGGATTCTGAGCAAGATGATGGATGAGTTTGGGGGAACTTGGTCCGAACAGCTGATAGTAGCCCTATGGGCGTATCGCACTTCAAAGAGAAAGCCAACTCAAGCAACTCCTTACTCCCTTGTGTATGGGTCCGAGGCAGTGTTACCTATAGAGTTGGAAACACCATCTGCTCGAATGGCTCTCGCCTCGGGGATGGTACTGGAGCCTCGAACCACCAGATTAGAAGCATTAGAGGAAAAACATGACAGAGCTGCAAAAGTCATGGAAAGGTATCATGAGTCCATCGCCCGAGCCTATAATCAGACTGTGGTGCCAAGAAAGTTCGAAGAAGGTGATCTATTATGGAAGATTGTAGACCCAATCATGCGAGGACAACCCTTGCCCAAGTTTTCTCCAAAATGGGAAGGACCCTACAGGGTGGTTCAGGTAAGCTCAAGCAGGTACTACAAGCTTGTAAGGGTTGAAGATGGCTTCCGAACTGGCCCACTCAATGCAAAGTTTATCAAGCGTTAGACTCATCTATTGAAATTCATTTTCATTTTCTTACTTTGTCTAAAAGTTGTATTTCCCTTACGTTATGAAGAAGATGGTTTTCTTTATGATGCATGTTTATCCCATCACTTGCAGTGAATATATCATACTTTTGTCAAGAAAGTTGAAAAATTAATGAGAATATTTCAGCTTTTTTAAACACGTGCATGTGATTGTTCTTTCTATTGTATCATTCGAAATAAATATTTTATCAAGTAGAATGAGAAAACAATGCGAAAATATCCAAACAGCAGAGGTTTTGTCATTTCATTGCATTGTCCTAGATAAAACATTTCTATTGAAAGGGGCAAGAAAGTAATGATAAAAAAAAAAAAAAAACTCAATCTCTCCTAAAAACACCCTCGAAGAAGCTACCCGCTACATCTACATCTGGAGGACAAACAGCAGAGTGTGCCTCTAAAGTCTCCAAGGCCCGAGTATAGCCTGACTCAAGTTCACGAAAAGTTGCCTTTGTCTCATCTATAGAGGTCCGATAAGAGGCAAGCACAGACAAAATTTCCCCCCGATGACTGGCATTCAAAGCTACATCCAGGCGCTTCCGAAGCCATGATAAATCCACTTGGTGACGCTCCATGTCAGAGATCCCCTGATACGCTGTGTCGACTACTTTCCTATTAAGATCACATAGTCGTTGCCTGTCCAAGCTATATAAGATAGTGACAAAAGACTCGAGAAAAGCAGTATGAATGAATGGACATTGGCAAGCAAATGAAGCAAAGGTCTCCGAGTAACTAGAATGCACAAGCAGTAGAACTGAAGCAAACTCAGGAGCTACCCAATAATGGAGAAATGATACTTTGCCAGAAGCCGAAGGAGGAATTGGGGCCGGAAAGCTACTAGTCTCAGGAATCTCCCGAATGTCTATCGAGTTAGATGAATCATTCGGAGGGGTAACTTCCGGTAGAGGTCCCGAGCCCGAGAATGCAGAGTGATAAGGGAAAAGACCAAAAGCATCACTATCAAAGTGAAAATCGCTGAGATTCAGATCCAAAACATTCGAAGGAACTGGCGATGAAGAACCTCTAGCAGTTGTCTCAAAGGCAGATGTCTCCCCTTGAGAAGGAGAACCACGAGAAGTCACAAAGAGAGTCGGAGCAAAGTCCGAGGCAGGTGAAGGCAGGACCCTGGTGGCAGCTAACACTAAAGAAAAAATAAGGAAGTCTTATTAAGGGCTGGGAACAGTAAAGCTATTTGAGTAAAGATTTCTCACAGATGGAAGTACATGACAAACTTCAGAAAGAAAGATTACCAAAAGGAGAATCACTATGCAAAGCCGGAGCAACTGAAGGGCTCCTAGCATTAACAAACCCACTTGGCCGTACAGAGGGCACCTGATCGATCTCAATGTCCAATGAAGCCTAAACAGTAGCAGTCATCCTTGAAGAAGGAAAGAGGGCCGGAGGATGAGAATCACCATAAGTGCCAGAGTGAGTCCCAGAGATTTCTAGTACATCTACCTCCACACCATGCCCAAAGGCGCACCTCATCTCTATATTGCTCCTAGAAGCATGGCCTGCGGCATCAATTTCTATGGCATCAGTCCCTTCAGCAATCTCAACATCAGAATGGTGAGACTCGATAACCTCGTTACCAAGATAGCGCTCCTCCTTAGCTACGATAGGACAGTGACGACGCATGCATGGGATAAGGTCACAAAAATGATCGGATGACTCAGCATCATCATCATCATCATCTATAACCGCTATACGAGGGGTGCGCATCTTCACAAGTCTTGCAGACAAAGGGAGGGTGTCGTCCAAGTCTAAATCCAACCTGGTAGAGGCAGCATGGCCAGTAGCCACGGTACTGAGAACGTCAACAACCACAGGGTCCTACACAACAGGAGAAAATAAAGTGTTCATTTAAGAAGGTCTAGTCGCAAGAAGGAAATTAACTTCAAATCAAAAAATTTGGTTACCTGATGGAGTTTTTTGGAAAGGCGAGGAACGAAAGGACTGGCATCAGAAGCCCTCTTGTGAGCCATCTTCTTAAGGCGGGTCGTCCGAGGACCAAAGGCCTTATTCAAAAGGACTGGCTCTGAAGAAGTAATTGCCAAGCTAGAAGCAGACGCTCGAGCCGAAGGGTCAGTTGGAGCAGATGAAGTGAAGAAACTCTCGTACATGTGATCAGATTTTTGGCTCTCGGACAGCCGAAGAGAAGAGTCCTTCTTATAAATCGGCGGAGGCAAACATATGGTTAGTCTGCTCTGAACAAATTCAATAAATGCATCAATAGTCTTCCGCCAATATCGCCTGAAGGAGTGGGTGAAACCTCCTACTCGGCTCAAGCCTGGCATCGTCAAAGAGCCGGATATAGAAAGCATGGTGTGTACAAGTCCACGACTGAAGCGCCCGTAGCTCTCTGAAAATGATAACAAAGGAGGTGCTGGCCCCGGGGCACATTGGTCAAACCTGAATTGACATGCTACACGATCAGGTCTATAAACGGCACTATCCACGCCTTCCTCATGCCATACCGGTAATGAACTTGGACGAGTCATCATCAGCATATCAACAAAGTGTGCAGAGATGTTCTTCAGTAAAGGAAATGACACCGAGCGGAAGGAACCATGATAGATAAGTGGTGTTGCCACACCCACCGGTGGGCATACATACGGCCGTGCCACAAAGCGCCGGGGATCATCCACTAGAGTATTCAAGGATAAGGTGGAAATGGTACGTGACCAACGTGTATTCAACGGCTGGCAAGACTTCGCTTTCTCAAATGTCCGAGACCCGTCAGTATTAAGCACAGGGATACCATCTTTATCCACTATCTCCCAAAGAACCTCTACTTCGAATACAGTCGGAGTGGGGGCAAACTTTGGGAACCTCTTGAAGAAGAAACAAAGCAGGAACTGGCGTGAATAAAGGAGACAGGCTCATATCGACCCACGGAACGAACCATGTCTCGATGTAGTAGATCCAGCCGGTAATAAAGATTCCCAAGAAATAGTGGAGCCAAAGGAATCTGATCCCCTCTGAAGAGCCTAACTGTTAAGGGAAAGACAAAGGGATTGAGAGAATCCGGAGGTGTGCTCGGAAGAATGAAGAATGAAAGGAAGCAAGCCAGAAATCCCATGAAATAAAGCCTACAACCATACATTGGGCCAGCCTCATACTCCCGAGAATTGGGGTCAGTATCTCTAGCCAAGGGCTGAAGATCCTTGAAGAAGTGGTGGATCCATGCGGTATAGGAGGCACGGTCCGACCTTACTCGGCTGGTCCTCCTCGCTAAACCATCAAATACAGAACTCCATCAGCCACAAGCTTGAAGATTTAGCTTCAGAGATTGGATCAAAGAATCATCCTCGGGGGGTGTCCGCACAGGGTAGAAGGCATCAGGGCCGGTCACTTCTAGACGCAACAGCATGAACACATCCTCGAGGGTGGGCCCCATCTCGTGCTAGCCAAGTATAAAGGTATGTGTCTCGGTGCTCCACCGAAGAGCCATGGCTTCAAGGCTAGCATTGTTGCGACGGATGGATAGAGATCAAGATATTTTCACCGGAATCAATAGCCGGGCCTCCTGACGCCGCTGTCAGAGGCTCCTGTCCGAGAGCACATCATCCACCCACTCCTGCCAACCAAAAGGAGGGTTTGAGAAGGCCTTGAACTGAGTATAGCAGTATGGGAAGTCCCCTTGCTCAATCCTAAAGTGTAGCACCGAAGAAGGATAAATAAGGGCCTCATGTCTGGAGTCAGTGTCCTTAGTGAGACATGATGGAGCTCCCTTAGGAGTTAGAAGAGAAGTGGTGGAGGTAGCCGCCGCCAGAAGGGGTCCTTCCGACCAAAACAAGGAGATTTCCTCCACTCAGACGCCGGAGGTACATCCCTCTCTTTCATGAGAGTCAGTTCTGATGACCCCGGGACAACGGGTTTCTTTCGAGAAGACATATGGCTAAAACAACAGGTATAAATAGCAAGGAGTTGACTGTATTAAAATTCAGAATATTGGAATTGAAGCAACACATTCAAATGAAATTTCGGCATCAACTATTCATTTCTCAAAGAATCCATGAATTCAACAAATTCTACGAGGAATTTTTTTTTTTTTACACCAAGAATTCAGGCACGATGTCTACTATGCTAAGGGTCGCAACAATCAGTCATTTTTTTATAATAAGATTTACATACAACATTATGGGTTTATCAACAAATTCAGCCTCGGACGTCATCAACAACTCATTTTCTCGGGTATTTTTCAAGCTCAACAAATTGTAATACCAATGGGTGTATCATCAACATACAAATTTCAAGTTTCTATCATCAATAAGAGGTGCAATGTCATAGGCCATTTTGTGATGAAGTTCAAGTGGGTCATTTTCTCAAAAAAAAAAAATCACTACGTTCCATATTAAAGATCCAATTTATACGGGGCTCAAAATTTGGATAGAGTGAATTTCAATAGCAAATTTCAAGCCCAAGATCCGAAGTATTTTACATTTCTCATCAGTAGCAAGATTCAATAGGTTGTTATGCAAATTACAAGAATGTCTTTTCTAAAGTCCATGTTCACAAGCCTAGGGTTTTCTCTTTCTATGTCAAAAATGGAGCTCCATACTAGTCAACAAGTTATATTCGGCCTTTTCTCAGTGATAAAGTTCAACAAATTATGTTCAAGCCAAGCCCCTCAATAAGGTTTTAAGTGCCACTGCATATTTCAATATGGCCAAAATCACAGTGCTGGAGCTAAAAAAAATGTCATTGTGATTTCAATTTTTTTTTTTTGAAATAAGACTTTTCACAAAAATTGCCAAAATATATATATATATATATATATATAAGAGTAAGAGGGAGCCGAATTTCATACTCACAAATTTGGGTAGTTAGAGGGGTGAAGTCCGAAGCCGATGTTGGAAATTAAAGCTGAAATCAGAGAGGCTTTACAGACTGTAATCAACAAGACTGAGCTAGGTTGGGCAAGACCACGCACGTTGCGTTGAACGGGCGAACGTGCGTGGTCGGCGTTGGACAAGTCGAGGCCGGAGGCAACAATGGTGTCGGAAAGAAGTTGGCAACCACCAACGTCGCGTTGAGTAGGCAATAGGTGTGGTCGATGCTGGAATAACTGAAGCCGGTGACGAAATTGCAGCAGCAAAGCCAACCGTGTTCAACGGTGGATTACCGAGGCAGGCGACATAGATTGCAGCAGAGGAAAGCCAATAATGGTAAAACACCGATGGTGAGGTGAGGGAATCAGCGTCACAATGTCGTTGCAGTGATGTCAAAGAGGAGCAGTACGTCGCCGATAGTGGCTCGCGAAAGCTGGAGTTCACGAATTCAAAATGTATCAGAGCATGGATTCATTTTTTAAGCACAGAAGTTCATTAAAATAATAAGAGAGAATGGGTTTTCCATAATAAGCTTCCACCAAAATTAAAAAAAAAATTCTAAAAATGCTAACCCACTGGTCTGAGAAAGCAAAGAGCAAATGCAAAGCAAGCAACAATGATCAAGAAAGAGATGGTGAGTATTATAATACAAAGCTGAACGATGTTAGGCAGGACCATACACGGCGTTGAGTGGGCAAACGTGCGTGGTCGGCGTTGGACAAGCGAGGTCGGAACCAGCGGTGATGTCGCAGCAGAGTTGGTGACCACACACGACGCGTTGAAAGGGTGACGTGTGTGGTTGGCACTGGAGCAAGCAGCGGTGTCAGTGCTGGTCAGTTGAGGCCGGCAATGGCAGTAGGGCCACGGAGGAGTTCGGTGTTAGCTTGACAGCGTTGTCACGACACCAATAGTAGCCGAGGCTATAGCCGCCAACAATGTGCAAGATGATGCTAGACAGACGAAGCAGGAGCTTGGTCGAAGTTGGGAGAGGCTGATAGCTGGGTTGCAACGCTAGGACAAGTCGGTGATGGGTCTGTGACGTCTGTGGCAGTCGGAGCTGGGTCTTCAGCGATGACGGCCGCAACGGAGCCTGGAGTCGCGATGAAGGTCAGTGCGCAAGCAGAGCCATGTGGTTTGTTGAAGAAGGAGAGCACGGCAGTGGCCTTTGGCAGTGTAGAAACGAAGCCTTCTTGAAGAAAAAGAAACTTGGCCTCTCAGTCTAGAGAGAGAGAGCGCCGCAATGGCTATGCAACAAAAAGAATGATGGGCTACAGAATAGGGTTTTGCCCTTTCCTTAAATAGAAAAAAGAGGAGCATTATCCATTGAATATGCCCTCAGAATATTCTAAATATGTATGTATATGTAATTGGTCTGCTGTGTGTGCCAAATAACAAAAAAACGTGAGCCTTGTGTGCTATTTGTTAAGAATACAAAGAAAGTGGGTGCTTTGTTATTATTTGCTTGGATTAAATATATATATATATATATATATATATGAATATGTATATTTTCTCAGATGTTAAAAAAAAAATACAAATATCAAAAAAAAAAGAGCAAAATTATTATTATTTTTTTTGGGACGTAATGCAAAGCATGGCTGATAAGGTGGAATTATGCATGTCCGAGAAAACTACAATTTCTCATACACGCAAGGGCAAATGTAAGAGGAACTAATTTGAGCCCATTAAATTAATTAGGCCCAGTAGTCCAAGATTGGTGGGCCCGGATTTATCTCCATCAAACGGGTTGAATTGCTCTAAGCCTCGAAAGGGTTCGGATCCACGAACTTAAAGACTTACTCGGGCCCGGACTCGAAAGGGTATTGAGCAAGCCTAGAGATCCGAGACACTTGGACTCAAAAGGGTTCGGATCCACGAACCTAGAGATCTGAAGCACTTGGCATCGAACAGATTCAAACGCAATCTAGAAGCCGCTCCGTTAATGAGTCCCAGAACACTTGCGGGCTCGGAGCTTTCGGGGATCTACGCACCAGAACCATGGGCGTAATGGAGTTCGAACAAAGGACCCAATCTTGAGGACGGTGAGTGGAGATAAATTCACTCTTCGGTTAAACAAGCCTATACCCGGGTTGAGGTGGCACGACTCCGGGCGGTCCATGAGACTCGACAATATTTAGCGGCGGGGGGGCTCTCTAGGACTACCTCAGCCCTTTGGGATGATTAGGGATCATTGGTTAGGTGTGGCTAAGAAGAAGGGTTCGCCAAGGGGTTGATCTCCTCTTCGGGGTTTTCCTCATCCTCGGAGAGGTCACCTCCTCGGACAAGGTGGTTAGAGAGAATATTCCCCATGTGCCTTGCACATGGGCTCCATCCTACATCATGAGGTGTCTATAAATAGCACACACCCATAGCTTTATAAGGGATGGATTTTGGAGAATTAACTCTTGGGAAAGAACTAATTTTCCTTCTCCATTATCAACCTTGAGAGTAAAAGTGGGAGATCCATGGGAGAGCCTTGCTATTATTCTCTCTCTAGCCATTTTTCCTTCTTCTTCACCCAATCTTTTATCTCCATTATCTCCTTTACTCTTATGTTCTTGAGTTGAGACTATTGAAGAATCTAAGCCTCTCATCATCTTCTAGAGAATTCGAAATTGTTCTTCAAGGATCTTCAAATTTTCCAGCGACGTTCTTGAACCCTCTCCTACAAAACTATTATTATAACTTCAAACTAAAATACTAAAAAATCAAAATAGTGAAAAACATTCCAAACAAACCTCATTCTTACACACACACACACACACACACACACACACACACACACTCTCTCTCTCTCTCTCTCTCTCTCTCTCTCTCTCTCTCTCTCTCTCTCACCTGACACACACCTATATATACACCTACGTTCATACATACATACACATAATACACATCACAAATCACATCCACCACCCCCATCTCATTTTTAATTTTAAAAAGTATGTATTATTTTACTTTATTATATAAATACAATATATAAGATTTTTAATATAAAAATTAAATTTTTATAAGATTAATAAATTTTCAAAAGATATTGATAAAATATTTAGAATGAGACTAATATTTAACATATTTAATAAAAAATTAAACTAATAATTCAAAATTTATCGAAATCTATATAATAAAAACAAGGATTAATTACCTAAAAGTCCTATCTACATATTTTGTGGTAGCTTAGGTCCTATCTAAAAGTTTTTGAACCAATAAGTCCTATTTATAAATAAGATGACATTTTTATCATTCAATCCAAACAATTACATATATATATATATATATATAACATAAGCGGCAGAGAGTCGTCTTGTTCAGATTGCCGTAGGCCCTTTCCTTTCATTTCTCTCAAAATTCTCACTTCTCTCTCGCTCTCGTTCGCCGCGCCCCCAATATATATATATATTTTTTTTTTGTTTTGTGATTGGTTTGGGATGTGTGTGACTGACTGGTGCCCTTCGCCCTCGCAAAGTGCCTAACAACCAAACCCTTCCCCCCTCGTTAATTATTACTACCAGTAATTATTATTCCCCAACTCTCTCCTCCAACATTTGGCAGCACCTCCACTTCTACATAATTACAAACAATCACGTGATTGAGAAAACACAAAAAAAATTACTACATATAAGGCAAAAGGCAAAAGGCAATTTTGATTGAGAGCATGTATTATAATGCCGCTAAAAAATTTATAGCGATCCCGATTTTCCCTTCCTTTGTTTATTGTATTCCGGACTTGGTTATGTGGTTATGTCGTTGTCTTATTCCCATTTTCATCCTTTACTCTTTCTATTTGAGTCTTGGATTATGTTGGGCAAGTTTGAAACAGGTTGGTTGTTTTTAGAAACCTAGAGTTGATGCCCAAATTTTGGCCTTCACGCTCGAGTGGGGCTTTTGACGCTCGAGCAGGCCCTTCGTTTTTGTTTCTCCGCTCGAGCGGGCGTTTTGACGCTCAAGTGTGGTTTTTCATCTCTTAGCATTTTCGCTCTGCTGGTCGTTGCACGTTCAAGCGGGAGTTTTGAC
The DNA here is from genome assembly GCF_055761805.1 of Camellia sinensis. Classification (NCBI taxonomy): domain Eukaryota; kingdom Viridiplantae; phylum Streptophyta; class Magnoliopsida; order Ericales; family Theaceae; genus Camellia; species Camellia sinensis. The sequence goes on from NC_138970.1 coordinate 168,856,627, forward strand.
GCTCGAGTGGGCCCTTTGATTTTGTTCCTCCGCTCGAGCGGGGAGTCTGACGCTCGAGCGGGGACCTTGGTCTGTAAAACTTCTGGAAGTGTGCATCCGGCGCTCGAGTGGCGCTTTTGACGCTCGAGCGTGAGTCTGTGTCTGATGCTCGAGCGGGGAGTTCCACGCTCGAGCGGGCCGACGTGTATATCAGTCCGAAGTTCGACTTTTTGGATCACTTTTTCAACTCCTTTTCTCTCTCTTACTTTTCAAACCTCCATTGGAGAGCACCTCACTCTAAAATTCCAACTTCTCTCTAGGGATTGATCTAGTAGGAGTGTTCTTCTACCCTTGGGCCTTTGTAAAAAGTGTTGGTCTCGTTGTGGGCTACATTTTGACCCGAAAATCTTGGGATTTGGAGCATCTCAAAATTCTTCATTTTCTCCCTTTGAGCTCCGAATTTGAGGTAGGGATAACTACTCATTTTTATGAGCTCTAACCTAAATGTTGAGCTTTTTGTATAAATGGTTTGATTTGGGAAGTTAGGGTTTAAGATGTGTTATATTGGAAAGAGGGGTTTTGTTCTTTTGATTCAAACATATGTGTTTTGGGTCTAAAAAGGAGGTTATTGATGTTGTTGATAATATTTAGACCTTTGGGTCAATATTGAGGAAAGGGGGAAAATGCCATGTTTGGGTATATTTGGGTCATTAGTGTAATTAATGACATTTATTATCAGAATATGAAATTGGGTGGAAATATTGAAATTGGCTCATTATGAGGTAGAATGGTGGAGTTGGATTCATTAATCACTCACCTTTGAAAATGTTGATAATTTATATGTCGGTGTATTTATTATCTACTTAGAAATAACTGTTTTGGGCTATCGGTGGAGGATAGTCTTGATTGTTATAGACACTGCATGATGATTAGGTGAATTAAAACTAATCAATTTGAGTATGTCATTGAGTATGACGGCTGGAACAATACAGCGAATATGTGTATTGATAGGTCATTGTATATGATGTGTATTTGAATACATGGGTGCCAAATCCCACAGATGAAATTTTCGTAAAATGGCAATTCGAAAATAACTATACATGGGTGCCAAGTCCCGCGGATGAAATTTCCGTAAAATGGCCACAAGAAAATAATTATATATGGGTGCCGAATCCTGCGGACGCAATTTCCGTAAAATGGTAGTTTGAAATATGGATGGCTTGAAATGTAGTCTCATTTAAGTTGTTTGGCCAGGTTCTGAGCCGTGTTTATAAGTTGAGAATTGGATAAGTAAAGGATTATGGAACTGGATTGTACCGTATGTTGGTTTTTATCAGTTAAACGTTTATCAAGTGCTAATGTTTTAGTTATTGTTCATATTATGTTTAGCATATCTCTATTGGGCGTTGGCTCAACCTATATGGGACATCATTTTCAGGTACAAGTGTTATGCCACCTCCCAGGACGTAGCTTGGGAGGCTTAAGGCTGTCAGACTCCTTTTTGTTGTTTTTGTTGTATTACATGTATATCAAGCCAAGGGCTTATTTTGTGTAGAGCTAGTACTCTCCTTTTTGTAACCATGTGTTGACTTGGAAAGTGGTAAACCTATAGGGCATTTACTTTTATTGTCAACATGTAATACCTTTTGTAAGAATACTCTGATGATTGTAATATGAAATCTCTTCTATTTATCATGAATATATGTTATGATGGGTTTATTTTTGAGGGCATTACAACTTGGTATCAGAGCATACCGGGTTCGAATGCTTTGGGTACGTGGGAAGTGATTAGTATCACAATGGGTTCGTCTCCCTTGTTAGAGACTTATGTATGACATTATGTGTTTATTTGACAACATGTTTATGTGACTATTTGGGTATGAGATTTAGTTTCTAGGATGTTGATTGGATCCTTGGGTTTCGATGAGTCTTGTTGGAAAAGCACTTGATCAATGCTGTTTCTAACAAGAACTCTAGTAACACCTCGGGACTATCATTATCCAGAAATGAAATTCGTAAGTGCTTATGTGATTATATGCTTACCTGGAGTGAATTACAGTTGTCCATTGCATTAGGACACGAGTGTTATAGCTTCGGCACATTTGTGAATGTGCTAATGTTCTTCGTTATCTTTATTAGGATGTCAAGACAAGGACGTGGTAGTAGGCGAGGTAGGCCTAGGAGGCAGGAGATGCCTATACCGGATGAGATTTCGGCGCAGCAGGAGGGTGTTGGTCAGGCCAATGTGGCCAAGCCAGTAGGGAAGCAGGCCATGGGCGCCTTAGCCCGCGAGATAGCAAGAGCTTTGAGGGAATCCATGGGTATTCTCAGAGATGAGAATCAGGCCCCGACCCAAGTTGTTGATGTAGGGCCTTCTTTTCTAAAGAGGGAGTTTTTCCGGTCAAATCCGGACGAGTTTGTAGGTGATCCGAAAGAGCCACTTAAGGCGGATGGATGGCTTGAGCAGATGACTAAGACATTTGAGATGATTGGCATCGAAGATGGGGCATTGAAGGTGACCTTGTCATCTTTCCAGCTTAAGGGGGATGCGGGTCAGTGGTGGAAGTTCATGAGGGGTCGTATTGGTGGCACATGGGAGGCCTTTGTAGATGCTTTCTAGGAGAAGTTCTTAGCCCCAGCTATCAGGGAGAAGCTGAGGGACCAGTTTTCTCAGCTCAAGTAGCTGAGTTTATCAGTGGCCGAGTTTGAGGCCGCATTTACTAGTTTATCTAGGTTCGCACCTGAGCTTGTGGTGTCTGAGGAACGCCGTTGTATCGAGTTCGAGAGGAAGTTGAGGCATGGCCTCAAGATGAGAGTTAGGGGTTCTATGATCCGGGAGTATGGGCGTCTTGTAGATGCCGCGACCCATATGGAGACTATGATGCAGGAGGAGGAGGAGAGACAGAGGGGCTCCAAGAGGAGTCAGGATGGTCAGGGGGACGGTAGGAGGCAGAAGGGTTCTAACCCTCAGCAGTCCCAGAGTGCTTTAGCGAGATCTACCTTTCTAGTGCCGAGTTTAGATTCTGGGAGAGGCAGCCAGGGAGACTTTACCTATTTCAAATGTGGTCAGCTGGGCCACAAGTCTCCAGCTTGCCCGCAGAGGGGAAGAGGTCGGGGAGCAACTTCATCTTCAGCTCGACCACAGAGCCAGAGTCAGGGCAAAGGCTGGTTGTCCTCTTGTTACTAGTGTGGTCAAGCGGGGCACCTGAAGATGTTCTGTCCACAGTTGGGTGGTACACCCAGTGCATCTGGTTCGAGACAGACGAAGAGTTCGCAACCAGCACAGTCTGTTCAGGCCTCGAGGGCCAATCGGGGGGCTTCATCGTCTCAGTCTGTGCAGTAGTCTTTTGCTCCGAGAGGTGAGCAGGTTGACTAGAGACCTATCGGGTGTGTGTATGCTATTACCGCGTAGGATCTTGTACAGGCTCCATCTGTTGTGAGAGGTACCTTTTTGTTTTGCAACTCAGTTGCCAATGTGTTGATTGATACGGGTGCATCCCATTCCTTTATATCTGCTGCATTTGCATCTGTTTTGGGGTTGGAGTTGGCACAGTTAGCATCTCCTGTATGTGTTGTATCGCCTGTTAGGGGCGAATTGATTTTGAAACAAGGATATAGAGGTTGTGACATAGAGGTCGCCGACCACCGTTTTCCATTCTCTTTTGTGGTTATGTCGGGTTTTGATGTGATTTTGGGTATGGACTGGTTATCGTCATACCAGGCAGTTATTGATTGTTACCGCCAGAGGGTCACTGTATGTACCGTGAGCGAGAATTGTTTCCATTTCTTGGGGGATCAGGTTGGTAGTGTGTTGCCATCGGTGTATGATCCGCGAAGACGGAGTGAGCTTAGTGGGCTTCTCGCTAGCCTTATGAGTAGTGAGTGTGATGAGACCGGGGTTGAGTTGCCGAGAGTGGTTTGCGAATATTCGGATGTTTTTCCCGAGGACCTTGTTAGTTTACCACCTCATCAAGAGATTGAGTTCTCCATTGACTTAGTGCCTAGTACAACACCGATTTCCATGGCACCTTATCGTTTTGCCCCAGCTGAGTTGAGTGAGTTGAAGGTTCAACTCCAGGAGTTGCTAGATAAGGGTTTTGTTCGCCCTAGTGTTTCGCTATGGGGAGCATCGACCCTCTTTGCTAAAAAGAAAGATGGTGCCTTAAGACTTTGTATCGATTACTGAAAATTGAATCAGGCTACGGTTAAGAATAAGTACCCTATGCCTCGTATTGATGATTTGTTTGACCAGTTGAAGGGGTCCCGTTGTTTCTCTAAGATAGATCTAAGATCGGGTTACCACCAGTTAAGGGTCGGGGAGGAGGATATTCCGAAGACGGCATTCTGTACGCGGTATGGCCACTATGAGTTTCTGGTGATGCCATTTGGGCTCACCAATGCACCGGCAGTATTTATGGATTTGAAGAACCGAATCTTCCGGGAAGTCTTAGATCGCTTTGTGGTCGTCTTCGTGGATGACATCCTGATTATTCACCTTGTGATGAGGAGCACGAGGAATACTTGAGAGTGGTGCTCGAGTTGCTTAGAGCCCATAGACTGTATGCCAAGTTTGGGAAGTGTGAGTTCTGGCTAAGAGAGGTCAAGTTCTTAGGCCATGTAGTTTCCAGGGAAGGGGTGTCTGTTGATACATCCAAGATTGAGGCAGTGCAAGATTGGGCACAGCCTAAGAGTGTTTTTGAGATCTGCAGTTTTCTGGGATTAATTGGGTATTACCGCTGGTTTGTGAAAGATTTCTCCAGGCTAGCCTCACCGTTGACTAGATTGCCGCGGAAAGAGGTCAAATTTGTGTGGAGTGAGACTTGTGAAAAGTCGTTCCAAGAATTGAAGGTTAGACTTACCACCGCTCCAGTGTTGATTATTCCGGAGAGAGGTTTGCGTTGTGTGGTTTATTGTGATGCCTCACGAGAGGGTCTGGGTTGTGTGTTGATGCAAGAGGGGAAAGTGGTAGCCTATGGCTCACGTCAGTTGAAAATACACGAGAGGAACTACCCTACACATGACCTTGAGTTAGCAGACGTGATTTTTGCCTTGAAGATTTGGAGGCACTACCTGTATGGTGAGAGATTCGAGGTGTTCTCGGATCATAAGAGTTTGAAGTATCTATTTATACAGAGAGACTTGAATTTGAGGCAGAGAAGATGGATGGAGTTCATTGAGGATTACGATTTTGAGTTGCACTATCATCTGGGAAAGGCCAATGTGGTGGTCGATGCCTTTAGTAGGAAATCCATTAGTGATATAGTTTGTATAGCCATCTGGAAGTGGGAGATGTTGGGTGCACTTGGCAAGTTTGATTTGCTTCTGGGCGAATCCGTTGAGGCTGCGGCACTATTTTCTGTTGTTGCACAGCCTACACTTGTGACTCGAGTGTTAGAGGCACAGAGAGGTGACCTTGAGGTAGAATCCCTCCGAGAGAAGATCTCCAATGGGAAGGCTAAGAAGGATTTGACTGTGTATCCCAACCTGAGTGTAAGATACCGAGACTGTTTGTTTGTGCCAGAGTCTTGCCGAGAGTAGGTACTCCGAGAGTTTCACCATTCACGCCTTGCGGTGCATCCGGGAGGCACCAAGATGTATCGTTATTTGGGTCACCAGTTTTGGTGGCGGGGTATGAAGAGAGATGTGGCTATGGTTGTGTCTAAGTGCCTTACTTGCCAGCAAGTGAAGGCCGAACGTCAGAGGCCAGCGGGTTTGCTGCAACCCTTGCCTATTGCTAAGTGAAAGTGGGAGCATGTCACTATGGACTTCGTTGTAGGTCTTCCGAGGACTCAGCGGGGTAGTGATGCAATTTGGGTGGTTGTAGACCGGTTGACTAAGTCGGCGCACTTCATTCCTATGTGCGTGAGAGATTCGATAGATCATCTTGCCGACTTGTACATTCGAGACATAGTAAGGTTGTACATAGTCCCAGTGTCGATCGTCTCAGATAGAGATCCACGTTTTACTGCTAGGTTGTGGCAGAGTTTGCAGAGTGCCTTGGGCACTAGATTGACCTTTAGCACGACTTATCATCCTCAGACTGACGGGCAGTCCGAGCGTACTATTCAGATCTTTGAGGATATGCTTCAAGGCTGTGTCCTTGACTTTAGTGGGTCGTGGGAGAGGCACTTGTCCTTGGTGGAGTTTGCTTACAACAACAGTTTTCAATCCAGTATCGGTATGGCACCGTTTGAGGCCTTGTATGGCCGACCGTGTAGGTCTCCAGTTTGTTGAGCCGAGGTGGGTGATGCACCTTTGTTGGGCCCAGAGTTGGTGAGGGAAACGACGGAGAAAGTGGAGCTTATCCGTAGGAGGCTTGTTACAACCCAGAGTCGCCAAAAGAGTTATGCCGACCGTAGGAGGAGGCCTTTAGCATTTAAGGTGGGTGATCATGTCTTCTTGAAAATATCACCTAGGCGGGGTTTGATGAGGTTTGGGAAGAGTGGGAAGTTGTCCCCTCAGTTTATCGGTCCCTTTGAGATCCTTGAGAGGATTGGGGAGGTTGTGTACCGTTTAGCTTTACCGCCACAGTTGTCTGGGGTGCATGATGTGTTTCATGTTAGTATGCTTCGGAAGTACGAGCCGGATCCATCGCATGTATTAGATTGGACAGACTTAGAGGTTGACGAGGATGCCTCGTACGAGGAGAGACCGGTTCGGGTCTTGGATAGGCGGGATCAAGTCTTGAGAGGCAAGACCATTCCCTTGGTAAACGTTTTGTGGAAGCATCACAGAGTGGAAGAAGCCACTTGGGAACGTGAGTTGGAGGTCCGTGAGAAATATCCGGACTTGTTTGTTAATGTGTAATCATGTATTGGTAATTTTGTAATATTAATGAACTTTGAGAGCATGGAAAATGTCTTAAGTTGTAAAACATTGTATATGTTTTGATTTATGGAAGTATTATGGAACTTGCCTTGAAATAGAAGTTTATTTTAACATTGCATATATTAATTCTGTTTTAGAAATGCAAATATAATGTTGGCATTGAATGTGTTTTGTGATGCATGTTGATAATGCATGTTGGAGATTATGTTGTCATTTGCCTCTGGGATAGAGAGGGAATGACCGGTGATGGGTTAGGTTTGGGATGTTGGTTGGTAATGTTTTTGAGAATTGAGGAAAACTTGTTTTTAAAAACTTGTACCTAATTTCGGGGACGAAATTCTTTAAAGAGGGAGGTTATAGCAATCCCGGTTTTCCCTTCCTTTGTTTATTGTATTCCGGACTTGGTTCCGTGGTTATGTCGTTGTCTTATTCCCATTTTCATCTTTTACTCTTTGTATTTGCGTCTTGGGTTATGTTAGACAGGTTTGAAACAGGTTGGCTGTGTTTAGAAACCTAGAGTTGATGCCCAGATTTTGGCCTTCACGCTCGAGTGGGCCCTTTATTTTTGTTTCTCCGCTCGAGCGGGCGTTTTGACGCTCGAGCGTGGTTTTTCATCTCTCAGCATTTTTGCTCTGCAGGTCGTTGTACGCTCGAGCATGAGTTTTGACGCTCGAGCGGGCCCTTTGATTTTGTTCCTCCGCTCAAGCGGGGACCTTGGTCTGTAAAATTTCTGGAAGTGTGCATCCGGCGCTCGAGCGGCGCTTTTGACGCTCGAGCGTGAGTCTGTGTCTGACGCTCGAGCGGGGAGTTTCACGCTCGAGCGGGGCGACGTGTATATCAGTCCGAAATTTGACTTTTTGGATCACTTTTTCAACTCCTTTTCTCTCTCTTACTTTTCAAAACCTCCATTGGAGAGCACCTCACTCTAAAATTCCAACTTCTCTCTAGGATTTGATCTAGTAGGAGTGTTCTTCTACCCTTGGGCCTTAGTAAAAAGTGTTGATATCGTTGTAGGCTACATTTTGACCCGAAAATCTTGGGATTTGGAGCATCTCGAAATTCTTCATCTTCTCCCTTTGAGCTCCAAATTTGAGGTAGGGATAACTACTCATTTTTATGAGCTCTAACCTAAATGTTGAGCTTTTTGTATAAATGGTTTGATTTGAGAAGTTAGGGTTTGAGATGTGTTATATTGGAAATAGGGGTTTGTTCTTTTGATTCAAACATATGTGTTTTGGGTCTAAGAAGGAGGTTATTGATGTTGTTGATAATATTTAGACCTTTGGGTCAATATTGAGGAAAGGGAGAAAATGCCATGTTTGGGTATATTTGGGTCATTAGTGTAATTAATGACATTTATTATTGGAATATGAAATTGGGTGGAAATACTGAAATTGGCTCATTATGAGGTAGAATGGTGGAGTTGGATTCATTAATCACTCACCTTTGAAAATGTTGATAATTTATCTGTCGGTGCGTTTATTATCTGTTTAGAAATAACTGCTTTGGGCTATCGGTGGAGGATAGTCTTGATTGTTATAGACACTGCATGATGATTAGGTGAATTAAAACTAATCAATTTGAGTATGTCATTGAGTATGATGGTTGGAACAATACAGCGAATATGTGTATTGATAGGTCATTGTATATGATGTGTATTTGAATACATGGGTGCCAAATCCCGCGGATGAAATTTCCATAAAATGGCAATTCGAAAATAACTATACATGGGTGCCAAGTCCCGCGGATGAAATTTCCGTAAAATGGCAATTCGAAAATAATTATACATGGGTGCCGAGTCCCGTGGATGAAATTTCCGTAAAATGGCCACAAGAAAATAATTATACATGGGTGCCGAATCCCATGGACGCAATTTTCGTAAAATGGTAGTTTGAAATATGGATGGCTTGAAATGTAGTCTCATTTAAGTTGTTTGGCCAGGTTCTGAGCCGTGCTTATAAGTTGAGAATTGGATAAGTAAAGGATTATGGAACTGGATTGTACCGTATGTTGGTTTTTATCAGTTAAACGTTTATCAAGTGCTAATATTTTAGTTATTGTTCATATTATGTTTAGCATATCTCTACTGGGCATTGGCTCACCCTATATGGGACATCATTTTCAGGTACAGGTGTTATGTCACCTCCAAGGACGTAGCTTGGGAGGCTTGAGGCTGTCAGACTCCTTTTTGTTGTTTTTGTTGTATTACATGTATATCAAGCCAAGGTCTTATTTTGTGCAGAGTTAGTACTCACCTTTTTGTAACCAAGTGCTGTCTTGGAAAGTGGCAAGCCTATAAGGCATTTACTTTTGTTGTCAACATGTAATACCTTTTGTAAGAATACTCTGATGATTGTAATATGAAATCTCTTTTATTTATCGTGAAGATATGTTATGATGGGTTTATTTTTTAGGGCATTACAAAATTTATAGAAAACACAAATAAATATACTAAGTGAATGAAGATACAATTTTGAAGGATCTCAAAGGATTTCTCGATTATGCCTACGTTACTCACGCTGGTGGCTCCGTCATTGAAGTTCACCTTCCATTTTCTGTTCATTCTGAAAAGAAATCATCGAGGTTGATTTCATGTTCATGAACGCACTACTTTTTCCACTAATGGAACATCAAATCCTCACTGTCTCTTGAATTGATAAAAATCATTGGCTTGCTCTCTCTAGCTTTCTCTCTCATCTTCTCTTGTTTTCAATTTGAACATTCTCAGTTTATAATATTCTCATTTTTAATCATGAAAAAAATTGAAAAATTTCTTAAAACTGACAATATTTTTAGAAAAAAAATTGAGAAATTTATTAGTTTTTATAAACTGAAATTATTCTCTGTTTTGAAATTGAGAACATTCTCAGTTTATAATATTCTCAATTTTAATCATGAAAAAAAATTGAGAAATTTTTCAAAAATATCTAGTAAAATTGAGAAAATTTTCAATTATTTTCAATATTAAAACTAAGAATATTATTATTTTTTCAATTTTAAATTGATAATATTCTCAATTTTAAAATTATAAAACTAAACACACTGATGATTCAAATAAATTAACAAACAAATAAACTGACTTTTCTTTTTCAAAATAGGCCATTATCAAATTTTGAGGCCACATATATCTCCAACTCAGTTTTGAGAAATTTCTTAATTTCTCCATGATTAATTGGAAGCCGACAAATCAGAATTAAAATGAAGAAGTTTTCATATACTTATAATATTCTATCTCTCTCTCTCTCTCTTCCCTAAATTCTTTTGTGTGTTCATTTAAAGAGCACACCAAATGAAGAATCAAAGCTCGTGATTGATTGAGATGTTCTGCAACTCCTGTTGACTCTGCGAAAGCGACGACGATCTCCGACCTCCATTGGACTCGTGCTTCTACCGCCTTTGTTGAACCTCGAAAGCTTCACAATCGGGACAGCAACAGGGACAACTGGTACGCATTCGAAAACAGAAACGATTGAAGAGGTGCGAATGGAGATAGAATTGATGTCCAGTGGATCGACCTTGGGGACCTGGTAGGGCACAGAAGGGTTGTTGTACTCAATCGCGCGATGGAGTAATCGAGCTGTTCTTCGTTACGCAATGGAGCTCCGACAGGTAACATCTTCCTCGGAACTTCTTCCCACCTCTTCGCGTGTTCTCAGCTAAGAGAGAGAGAGAGAGAGAGAGAGAGTGAATGACGTATAGCAATGGATGTTTGGCAGCTATGGAGGAGGTCTTGGAAGGGTAAATTAGTCTATTAAAAATTAATGGGACTTGAAGGAGCAATTAATTTTATCTAGGATTTAATGGATTATAAGTTCACAAAATGGAACTTGTATGTAAATGCCCATTTTTTTTATTTGCTACTAGAAAACATAGACACTAATAAAAATATTAACTAAAATTATACAATTCAAATAAAAAAATAATATTCAAACACACAAATATTAAAAAAAAAAATCGTTCAAAAAAGAATTAATCACATAGTATATTTCAACTTTATAACTAGTTAAAAAAATAATAAAAATTAATCACAAAAAAGGAAGAAGAAGGATTCACATAATATATTTAAACTTTAAAAATATTTGAGTAGAGTGCAAGTCTAATTTGGGTGGAGTGCAAGTCCACTCTGTGTGGGATACAAGTTTAGTCTATGTGGAGTGCAAGTCGAATTTGTTTGGAGTTGCAAGTCTAGTCCATGCGGGATGCAAGTCCAATCTATGAATTAATATTTGTATGGTTTGAATATATGTATTTTTTTTTATTTGTACGATTTCTATTAATATTTATATTGATGGAATATTATTTATTATTATTTTTATTAATATTTGTATAATATTAAATCAAACCTCATATAATAAAAATAGCTGAAATATGAAATGTTTACAAATATTAATTTTTGTAAATATTTTTATTAAACTAATTATTTCAACTTTTAAACTTCAACCAAAAATCAGTTACAAAAATTAACTTTTATATTATATTTCAACTTTAAAAGTGGTTACAAACATTTTATATTATTTATTAATATTTTATAATATTAAATCAAACCCCATACGACAAAAGGTAATAATAAATAATATTACACTCATGCAAATATTAATTTAAATCATACAAATAAAAAAAAAAAACATATACTCAAGCCATACAAATATCAATTTATAGATTGGGTTACACTCGACATAGACTAGACTTGCACACCCACACATATTTAACTTGCACCCTACATAGACTTGGCTTGCACCATTCACGTACTAAACTTGCACCCCACCCAAATTGGACTTACACTAAGGCATAGATTAAACTTGCATCCTGATCAAATATTTTTAATGCAAAAATTTATTATGTGAACTCTTCTCTTTTTTTTTTGTGATTAATTTTTTTAAAAAACTATTTATAAAGTTGAAATTTACTATGCGATTAATTTTATTGAACTAATTTTTTAACTATTTTTAAAGTTGAAATATAAAATATTTGGTGGAATTTTTAAAATTTGTCTTTTATTTTTTTATCTAAAAAATTTAAAGTAGTTTGGCAAAAAAAATCATTTTCATATTATTCTATCTTTTTTTAACGAAAATAATGTTTTAATATTTGTGTGTTTGAATGTTATTTTTTATTTGAGTTAATATTTTTATTAGTGTCTACGTTTTATCTTAGCAAATAAATTTTTTTTTTCTATTTAAAAAATATGAATTATTTTTATTAAATCAAATCATAATATTTAAATAAATAATATTTTTTACAGTAAAAAAATGAGATATTATTTTTTAAATTAAAATGAGATAGGGTATGCGTGTATGAATGTGGGTGTGTATGTAGGTGAGTGTATCAGGTGAGAGAGAGTGTGACGTGAGGAGAGGAAAAAGAGGAAAAAATCCTTCTTTAGTTTGTGTTTCTCAAAAAAATTTAGGAAAAATTCTCTATAAATAAATTTTTAAAAGTACTCAAACCAAATAAATTTTTCAAAATTTTCTTTCCAAAACTTGTTTGGTTTACAAGTTTTCCAAACAAATCTCTCTCTCATACACATCAAATCAATCACTTTTTTCGAAACTCTCTCTCAAAATAATTTTTCAAAGTATCTTTTGAAAAAAATCAAACCAAACAAATTTTCATATTTTTTATCTCAAAACATGTTTCTCAAATACAAACCAAACAAGCCCATTGGTAAATGTTTTTACACTTTGTCACTGCTGATGTAATTTTAAAACCCTCATTTGGCATCCAAAGTTGAGAACCTACCAGATTAAAATAGTATAAAATAAAATAAAAAATTAAAAAATTAATAAGATAAAATGTTACATTCAAATTATAATTATTTTATTTTTTCTCTCACAAAAATTTAAAAAACTAAAAAAAACACATTTCAAACAAAACTTTTTAAGTAGATAGACTAATAAGCCTCATATTTTGAATTTGTAATCTATATAGTCTCATTTTTTTTCTTGTGATCAATTTAGTCCTTTTGGATATGTAATGACTCATTTGCTCGCCATATTGGAGTGCCACATTTGGAGAAAAAAAATTAAAGAATTTAGTGTCACATCATACCCGCCACGTTAGAGTGTCACATTTAGAAAAAGTACACTAGTAAAAAGTTTTGAATTTTTTTAGAGCGTCACATCATACCCGTTACATTGGAGTGTCATATGTCACGTTTAGGAAAAGTACATTAAGAAATTTTTTATTTATTTATTTTTAGAGTGTCGCATTATATACGTCATGTTGTCACATTTGAGAAAAGTATAATAAGAAATTTTTATTTTTTTGAAGTGTCACATCATATTCGCCACATTGTCACATTTGAGAAAAATACACTAAGGAGTTTTTAACTTTTTTTAGAGCATTATATCATACCCGTCACATGTTGTCACGTTTGAGAAAAATACACTAAGAAATTTTTAATTTTTTTTAAAGTGCCATATCATACCCATCACGTTGTCACGTTTAGAAAAAGTACACTAAGTAGTTTTATTTTTTTTAGAGTGTCACACCATACCCATCATGTTGTCATGTTTAAGAAAAGTACAACAAATAATTTTTATTTTTTTTGAAGTGTCACAGCATATCTGTTGCGTTGTCATATTTAAAAAAAATACAGTAACGAATTTTTAATTTTTTTGAACTGTTACATCGTTGAAGTGTCACATTCATATTTGTCACATTAGAGTACCACATCATACCTCTCACATGAATAAAAATGTATAGTTGTCCAGGGAAATACTATCAAAATAAAAAATAGGACCATACAGAAAGAAACTCTCTACTAATAAGACTTAACAGATCAATAAAAAAATTTAGAACTAATTGAAGTACTTGTTTGTGAGATAAAATTTATTGATAAATATCTTAACTTTTTAATTCTAAATTAAGGTCAAGTTTGGCAACTCAAAAATAATCCATCTTTTTATCTTTTTATTTTTTTTTTCATCACATCACCTCTCTACTTTTTTGTACATTTTTTTTATAAAAAGATAAAAAATATACTTATTTAAGTCATTTCAAATAAATTACTAAAAAAAATTAAAAAATTAAAAAAAATTCAATTCACATCTCAAATGAACCCAAAATATTGTCCATTCATTTGTGCTGTTCTTTTTCAGTCTCTCTGTTCCGTAATTGTCCTCTGAAGAAATAAAGACGGTGGTACTTTCCAAGGAAATATACTTGTACAATTTGTTGCTCCATTTAGACTAGTGCCGAAATGAGATTAATCATGCACGTTGAACCTTTGAATGTGGTCTTCGTCCTGTGATGTGCATTGTCCGCTTTCCAAGGAAAAAACAAAAATAAAAATAAAGGTAATGTTTAATGGAATTTTAAGAATATAATTTAAGAATAGATGTATATTTTGAATTTATAAATTTTGAAATTATAATTTAAGTATAGAAAATTTATTTAGTTATAAGTTTTGAATTGAGTTTTGAGTTAAGTATTGAATTGAGTTTTGAATGTTTGATGTGATATGTGAAATAAATAACTTGTTTGATTATAAATTTTGAAAAGAATTTTCAAAACTTAAAACTGCCTATTATTAGCATATCTAGAGATATGCCTCACTTCACAACTACAACAATATTACATATATAGAATTTTTACTCAAAATTTTATTTAAAAACATTCAATGTGACACATTTTTTTTATTATAAATAAATCATATAATCCACCAATTAAATTTTAACTACATATTTATATTTCTTGATCCAAGTTCTGAATTAATAGAGGTCATGGTTTGGTTTCCAAAACTTGTTTTAGAATTTTTTTTTTTTAAAAAAAAATCTAAAAATTAGTTTAGTGAAAAAAATGAAAACAATCAAAAAGCACTTATTATTTTTATATGGCTTTATTTTTTTTTGAGGGATTTTTTTTTAAAGGGTTAATTACACTTTTCACCGATATAGTTTGACTCAAATTTGACTTTAATTCCAATAATTTTAATTTGAATAATTTAGTCCCTACACTTTAAAGTTTCGCTTCAATTTGATACTTCCATCAAAAATTTTATTAATTTTGTCGACGTGTATGTCTTCGAAAATTGACAAATATTCCAAAATTGTTAATATTAAACATTCAATTTAATGATTCATTTGCTCGCCACATTAGAATGTCACATTTGAAAAAAAAAAAAAAAAAAAAAAAAAAAAACTAAATGATTTTAGTGTCACATCATACCTACCATGTTAGAGTGTCACAATTGGAAAAAGTGCACTAGTAAAGAATTTTTAATTTTTTTGGAATATCATATTATATCCGCCACATTAGAATGTTACATGTCACGTTTAGGAAAAGTACACTAAGGGTTTTTTTTCTTCTTCTTTTTTTTAGTGTTACATTATATCTGTCACGTTGTCACGTTTGAGAAAAGTACACTAATAAATTTTTATTTTTTTGAAGTGTCACATCATATCCGCCACATTGTCACATTTGAGAAAAGTACACTAAGGAGTTTTTATTTTTTTTAGAGTGTTATATCATATTCGCCACGTTGTCACGTTTGAGAAAAGTACACTAAGGAGGTTTTAATTTTTTTTAGTGCCATATCATACTGCCACACGTTGTCACATTTGAGAAAAGTACATTAAGAAGTTTTTATTTTGTTTTAAAATGTCACATCATACCCGTCACGTTATCACGTTTGAAAAAAATACATTAAAAAGTTTTTATTTTTTTTACAATGTCACATCATACCTGCCACGTTTTCAAGTGTCACATCATAAGATTTTTTTTTTAAAATGTCACATTACGTTTGAAGTATTCTATCATACCCGCAATATTGTCATGCTTGAGAAAATTACACTAAGAAATTTTTATTTTTTTGAAGTGTTATATCATATCCGCCACATTGTCGCATTTGAGAAAAGTACACTAAAAAACTTTTTTTTTTTTTAGTGTTACATCATACCTGCCATGTTGTCACGTTTAAGAAAAGTACACTAAGAATGTCATTTCATACCCACTACACGTTGTCAGGTTTGAGAAAAGTACATTAGGGAGTTTTTATTTTGTTTTAAAGTGTCACATCATACTTGTCACGTTGTCACATTTGAAAAATGCACACTAACGAGTTTTTATTTATTTTTAGAGTGTCACATCATACCCGTCACATTAGAGTGTCACATCAAACTCGCTACATTGTCTCATTTAAAAAAAATACACTAAAGAGTTTTAATTTTTTTAGACTGTCACATCGTTGAACTGTCATATTCAAACTTGCCACATTGGAATACTACATCATTTTCTCACATTAATAAAAAGGTACAGTTGTTCACCAAAATATTATCAAAATAAAAAATAGGACTATACGAAAAGAAACTCTTCATTAATAATACTTAACAGATCAATAGAAAAAACTTAAGACTAATTGAAGTACTTGTTTATAAGACAAAATTTATTGATAAATATCCAAACTTTTTAACTCTAAATTAAAAAACAACTTAAAAATTCAAAAAATTAAAAAAATCAATTCACTTCTCAAACCAAACCAAACCAAGCCAAAATATTGTCCAATGATTTGTGATATTTTTTTTCAGTTTCTCTGTTAAGTAATTGTTTTTTGAACAAATAAAGACAGTCAGTATATTTGGTTTGAATTTTCAGGATTAAATTTTTTGAAAATTAAGTTTTTTATTTTTCGTGTTTTTTTGTTTTTAGTGAATATTTTTAAAATTTTAAGTATTTTTTTTACTTTTTTAGATGCACCTTATTTAGATGTATCTAAAAAGTAAAAAAATTGTGAAAAAATATTTTACAAAATTAATAAACACATAAAAATTATACTGAATTCTTGTATTTTTTTTTTTGTATTTTTGGTATTTAGTGATTTTTTTTTAAAAAAAATTTCAAATTTTTTACTTTTTAAGTATATATATGTTAGGTATGTCTAAAAATTAAAAAAATTATTTAAAATATTAAAAAAAATTAATAAAAATAAAAAAATATGAAAAATAAGAAAATAAAAATTTTTAAAAATTGTTTTTAGAAAAACGATACCAAACAAGCTTACTTGAAGAAATAAAGACAGTGGTACTTTCCAAGGAAATGTACTATGTATAATTCGTTGCACCATTCAGACTAGTGCCGAAATGAGATTATCATGTACAATTCGTTGCACCATTCAACCTTTGAATGTGGCCTTCGTCGTGTGATGTGCATTGTCCTCTTCCCAAGGAAAAAATAAAAATAAAGGTAATGTTTTAGTAGAATTTTAAGAATATGAATAGAATTATATTTTAAATTTGTGAGTTTTAAAATTATAATTTAAGTGAAAAATATTTATTTGGTTATGAGTTTTGAATTGAATTTTAAGTTGAGTTTTGAATGTTTGATGTGACATGTAATTAAAAAATTTGTTTAGTTACGAGTTTTAAAAAGAGTTTTCAAAACTTAATTTAAAAAGTTATAACTCATAACCAAACACACAATTCACTACAAGAAAAAACACATTTGGTGACTAAATTTTTAGTCGCCAAAAGTCAATTTTTAGTTTCCAAAAGTTGGTTTTTAAGTTTCCCCGACTAAATTTTTTAGTCGCCGGTTTGGTCGCTGGAAAACGGTCGCAAAAGGTATTGGCGACTAAAAAACTTTTAGTCGCCAATAGTCAATTATATTTTTTTAAATTATACATTTACCGACTATTTTTTTAGTCGCCAATACTCAAGCTTTTGGCGACCAAATACTTTAGTTGCCAAAAGCTTATTTGTGAAAAAAAAAAAAATTACCCCTCTGCTCTTCTGAAGTTTCGAACCATGAACCTCTCATACCATAAACTTTAGACAACACACTCTTTCCACTACGCCTCCATAACACCATGAAATTATTTATGTAACATATATTATTTGTATACTACATAAACCCGTATTAATATAAAAGTATATATATAAACATAATTATTTTTTATTAAACATAATTTATTTAAAAAATAAATTATTTAGTAGAAAAAAAAAAAGACCACTTTTGGGGACTAAACATAATTTTTGTCACCAATTCTATACTTTTGGCTACTAATTATTTTTTCGTAAAACATGATTATGCGGCAAAAAACTTGGGTTCCGATCTATGCTCTGGCTCACCATTGAATGCCTTGCTTTTTCGTAAAACATGATTATGCGGCAAAAAACGACGATGTCCCGTGTAACAAGTTTTCTTCCAATGATGCAAGTATTGGTGAGATGCATCCTCATTACATGAAGGGCAAGCCAATTTCCCTTTGGTGCTCCAACCGGATAAGTTACCATATGCAGGGAAATCGTTGATGGTCCATAACAATGCGGCACGTAATTGAAAACTTTGGCCATTTGATGCATCGTATGTTTCTACCCCTACCTTCCATAACTCCTTTAACTCATCTATCAATGGCCATAAAAACACATCAAAGTCAAACCCGGGAGCCCTACGCCCAGGAATAAGCAAAGGCATCATAAAAAATGGATCCTTCATACATTTCCATGGTGGTAAATTGTATGGGACAAGAAAAACCGGCCATATGCTATATGAGTTACTCATGTTTCCAAACGGGTTAAAACCATCGCTAGCTAGTCCGAGCCTAAAGTTACGCGGATCTTTGGCGAAAGACTCATGCTTTTTGTCAAAGTCTTTCCATGCTTCAGAATCAGCCGGATGACGCAACACATTTTCCTCCTCTATACGTTTATCCTTGTGCCACTTCATATCAATAGCCGTCTTCCTGGATATGAATAGCCTTTGTAGCCGTGGTTTTAAAGGAAAGTATCGCAGAACCTTGTGAGGGATCTTTTTACCTTTTCCTTTACCTTTACGAACCTTGTATCTTGGCGCTTTACAAGTAGGACACTCATCTTCATTTTCATACTCTTTCCAAAAAAGTACGCAATCGTTCTTGCATACATGTATTTTTTGATAGTCGAGGCCCAAATCTCGAATTATTTGTTTAGCCTCATTGTAAGAGCATGGAAGGGTTTCACCAATGGGAAGTGCCTCCTTCAACAATTCCAACAACATCGTGAGTGATTTGTTGCTCCATCTATTAAATATCTTTAGATGTAGCAATTTAACCATGAATGATAGTTTCGAGAATCGTTGGCAATCCGGATACAAATCTTGCTCCGCATCCCTCATTAATCTTGCAAATTTATTTGTTTCTCCACCACAACTACTTGGTAAGTCAGGATTACGACTACTAGATGCTTCTCCCACATAACCAAATGTGGTTGTTCCACTTCGTATGTCATGAATAACTTCTCGCACCTCGGTATTGGGACTATTTGACTTCTCTGTCACATTGGCAAGATATTCGTCATTTTCATTTTGTGAGTCATCATTATCATTCAACTCAAAACCTTCCCCATGATACACCCACCTAGTGTAACTCGTGACCACCCCATATGCATACAAATGAATTTCAACTTCCTCTATGGTTTTTTGAATATGGTTGTTGCATCTATAACATGGATACCAAATCTTATCTGTCTCTGGTTTCATATGATCACGAGCAAACAAGATAAATTCCCTCACCCCATCAATGTACTGAGGTGATCTTCTATTATGAAGTTGCATCCAACTCCTATCCATGGTGCAAAAGAACTAAAGAAGAAAGAGAAAAAAAAAAAGAAAAAGAAGAAGGTAAAAGCTTAAAAAATAGGAAACATAATGCTACAATTTTCGACTCTAATAGCACAAGCGAATCAAAATAAATTTAACAATGCAATCAATCGAATTGGCATCTACATTTCCAAATAACACAAATATAATAAAATCAAACAAATCAGGATTAGATCAGACCATATCATCAAAGCAAAAGAAACATCAAATTAAAGAGGCCTGCAAAAAGTCATTAACACTTTTGCAACCAAATAGCTTCGTTTTAAAAATAAAATAATATGATAAAGTATTTCTTTTTTTAAAGTCCTTTATTTTGTCCTTAAAAATATAGGTTTTATAGACAAAAAATTTTTGTTCCTAAAATTTTGTCTTTAAAACCATGGTTTCATAGATTAGGTGCTTCAAAGATTAGAAGAGACCAAACGAGAAACTTGTTAACCCTGAAAATCAACTGATTTAATGGCTAAAATCTTGAAACTAAGGTAAAAGAAAAGCATAAGACAGTACCCAAAAATAAACTTAGGGTTTCAGTTGAGTGCAATAATAACTAATAACCAAGCCAAGGCAAGTGGGTTGCCTCAGACCAGAAATAGATTTTGTCTTGTTATCAAATATATTCATATCACTCAATATGCATAAAACATATTTTGTCTTGTGCTCTCTAACAGCTGCCTTTCACCTTAAACTTGGTCCTAAGCGTGTGATATATTAAACTGCGTAATTTTATATGCTATATTCTGTTTTCATTCCACTTATTTCTGTTGACACTTCAAGTACATTTGAGCTCTGGACCTAATTCAGATACATCATTCAATTTAAGTAATGGATTTGTCTAATTGAGGCCTACAAAATTTCGGATTTTGTTACCTTAGACAGCAGGAAATATTGAGTTCTTTGCAATGCTTTGCCAATGAATTGACACTTCTGTGTAGGACTCTATGGTTGTACATCTATGTGAAACTTATATGATTTCTAAAAAGTTTGAAGTAACTCATTGTAAAGTTATAAACTTACATTATCGCGTGTCCTTGCTGTAATCTGATTCTATCTTTTTCAATAGAAAATTGCTAAACATTGAAGTATATTTTTACTTATTTATTTGTCACTCCAAAACTATCATTGTCAAGTTATTGGCGAGTATATAACCCAAGACAAATGCATTGTTATATATCTTTGTTTATTGTTCTTTTCAGCTATTAATGTATCTTCTTGGCACTTGATTTGCAGAGATTATGATGTTTCAAAGCAAATTCGAGCAGGATAAAAAAAACAATTATAAAAAATTGACTTCAAATTTTACATCCATATGTCACACATTGAACTAGAGAGATCTCCATTCACGTTAATTCCAACAAACCATGTAATGGAGAGAATCTAAATTTGCAAATAGAAACCCCAAGATACTTTCCACTCAAATCTCAGAATGTTAAAAGCATCCAAGCGGCTGCTGTTACATCAAATCGATTATACAGATACATACATGATAATCGATTATCATATTCATTTTCATTTTCTAACTCCCATTCATAAGTCGATTATAATATATATGATAGGCGATTCATAAATATGATAGTCGATTATCAAATAAGTTGATAATATATGGTACCTGATCGGAATCGCTACCGGAGATACGCCGGGAAATCGGAGAATCAAGGAGAGATGAGGCGGCAACGGAGCGATCCAGCCCTGGACAGAGATGCTTTGAGACAATGATGAACCACAGATCAGAAGCAATCAACGAGATCGTTGAGAAGAACTAGTGAATTCATATATCGAATCCGTAGAAAAGAGATGCATGAAAAGAAATTAGGGATTTGATAGAGAGAGAAAGAGGGAGAGAGAGAGAGAGAGTGATGAAACCTTTTTTTTCATTTTGTTCCCGACTATATGAGTTCAAAAATTGATATATAAAATACAATAATATATTATTTGGGTTTATTAGGGACCAATTAAAATTGTAGGAATATGATTTGGATTTATTAGAGACCAACTAAAATTGTAGAGAAAAGTGATTGATCCTTTTTCAACTAAACAAATTTGTCTAGAAAATGTAAAAATATGATTAAATATATTTTTTAAAAAATTCTTTCATTTTGTCCTTAAAAGTATAATTTTTACAAACAAATTATTTTTGTCTCTAAAAATTTGTCTTTAAAACCTTAATTTCTTGTAGTGTTTAGTCATTAAAAAATAAATTTCCCGCGCTAAAATTACCACTTTTGGCGTCTAAACTTAATTTTAGTCGCCAAAAAGCTCACTTTTGGCTACTAAACATGTTCTTAGTAGCCGAAAAGCTCAATTTAGGCTACTAATTTTTTTTTAGTCGCCAAAGGGCCTTACTTTTGGCTTCTAAAATGTTTGTAGTCGCCAAAAAGGTCACTTTTGGCTACTAAACATGTTTTTAGTAGCCGAAAAGCTCACTTTAGGCTACTAATTTTTTTTTAGTCGCCAAAGGGCCTTACTTTTGGCTACTAAAATGTTTGTAGTCACCAAAAAGCTCAGTTTTGGCTACTAAACATGTTTTTAGTCGCCGAAAAGCTCACTTTAGGCTACTAAATTCTTTTTAGTCGCCAAAGGTCCTTAATTTTGGCTACTAAAATTTTTATAGTCGGTAAAAGCCATATATTGGCGTCCAAATAGATTTTTAGTCGCCAACACCTATACATTTGGCTACTAAATTGTTTTAGTTGCCAAAAGTCTTCACTTTTGGCTACTAATGCTTTTTTAGTCGCCAAAAATGCTACTTTCAGTGACAAAAGGGGATTTTTTAGTCGCCGAAAATGCTTTTTCTTGTGGTGTTCAAAACTCTATTGAAAATTCTATTTAAAACTCATAATCAAATTCTTTTTAACATTCACATAAAAAAAAAATGTCATTTTGGTATAAAAAATAATTTTTATATTTAAAAAACATCAAAAATAAATATAAATTTTTTTTTTCCAAATAACAAGTGGCGATTGACGATTGGCAATTGTCAAAAAAAAAAATTACACTGTTCCGGTCAATTGACCGGACATCCGGAGGACGTCTGGGAGGATGACTGGGTAGACTCAAAATTTAAAAATCCTTTGCTTTTTCAGAATGGAGAACACGAAAGAGAGAGAATACCCAAACGTAAAGGAGAATTACATTTTAAAATATGTGGTGGAATCACATTATGAAAACTCTATCCAAAAATTTTGGAATCACATTCTAAATTTTTAATTCTATCAATTTAAATATTAATTTTTTAATTTATTTTTAATTTAAATAAATAGTTTATTTTCGTTAAGTAAAATCGATGGAAAAAAAAATAATATTTGACCATTAAACACAATATAAATATATATATATATATATATAAAATGTCTAAAATATATTATTTATTGAGTTTAATAACTAAAATAACTATTTTTTCATGGACTGTACTTAATGAAAATAGATTAATGATTTAGATCAAAAACAAATTAAAAAATTAGAGTTTAAATTGATAAAAATTAAGAACTCAAGTTTTATTTTGTTAAAACGTTGAGACCCTAAATTTTTTGTTGTAAATAAATTTATGTTCATAAATGTTTTGTTTAACTTGAAACATCTACATTATGCATAAAAATTTTGTATAATTCTTTTGCTTATATATTAATATTAAAAAAGTACTTAATACAATGTAATAGAACTACAAATTTTTTTTGTTTTTTGTTTTTGTTTTTTTTTTTTTTTTTTGAGGTATGAAGGAGGCCGAAGTCAAGGCTAAGAACAAACTAAACTAGCAGCCCCAATATGCTGCATATCCTACCACAAAACCGAGTTTAGATCATATGGAGCATCCTCAGAAGAATATCCTGAACTTTCGAGCTCAAATCTGCCTACTGTTAGCATATCTAGAGATATGCCTCACTTCACAGCTACAACAATGTTACATATATAGAATTTTTACTCAAAATTTTATTTAAAAACATTCAATGTGACACATTTTTTTTTTAAAATAAATAAATCATATAATCCACCAATTAAATTTTAACTACATATTTATATTTCTTGATCCAAGTTCTGAATTAATAGAGGCCATGGTTTGGTTTCCAAAACTTGTTTCAGAATTTTTTTTTATTTTAAAAATCTAAAAATTAGTTTTGTGAAAAAAATGAAAACAATCAAAAAGCACTTATCATTTTTATATAGCTTTATTTGTTTTGAGGGAATTTTTTTTTAAAGGGTTAATTACATTTTTCACCGATATAGTTTGACTCAAATTTGACTTTAATTCCTATAATTTTAATTTGAACAATTTGGTCTATATACTTTAAAGTTTATCTTCAATTTGATTCTTTCATCAAAAATTTTATTAATTTTGTCGATGTGTATATCTTTGAAAATTGACAAATATTCCAAAATTATTAATATTAAACATTTAATTTAATGACTCATTTGTTCGCCACATTAAAATGTAACATTTGAAAAAAAAAAAAAAATACTAAAGAATTTTTAGTGTCACATCATACCCGCTACACTAGAGTGTCACAATTGGAAAAAGTGCACTACTAAAGAGTTTTTAATTTTTTTAGAGTGTCATATTATACTTGCCACATTGGAGTGTTACATGTCACGTTTAGGAAAAGTACACTAAGGGTTTTTTAAGTTTTTTTTTAGAGTGTTACATTATATCCGCCATGTTGTCACGTTTGAAAAAAGTACACTAAGAAATTTTTATTTTTTAGAAGTGTCATATCATATCCGTTACATTGTCACATTTGAAAAAAATTCACTAAGGAGTTTTTATTTTTTTTAGAGTGTCACATCATATCCGTCATGTTGTCACGTTTGAGAAAAGTATACTAAAGAGTTTTTAATTTTTTTTAGAATGTCATATCATAACCGCCACATGTTGTCACGTTTGAGAAAAGTATACTAAAGAGTTTTTATTTTGTTTTAAAGTGTCACATTATACCTGTCACATTTAGAAAAAGTACACTGAGGAGTTTTTTTTTTTTTTACAGTGTCACATCATACATGCGACGTTTTGAAGCATCACATCATAAGATTTTTTTTAGAGTGTCACATCACGTTTTGAAGTATCCCATCATACTCCCTACATTGTCATGTTTGAGAAAAGTACAATAAAAAAATTTTATTTTTATGAACTGTCACATTATATCCGCCACATTGTCACATTTGAGAAAAGTACATTAAGATTTTTTTTTTTTTTTAGAATGTTACATCATACCTGCCACGTTTGAGAAAAGTATACTAAGAAGTTTTTAATTTTTTTTAGAATGTCATTTCATACCAACCACATGTTTGAAAAAAGTACACTAGGGAGTTTTTATTTTGTTTTAAAGTGTCACATCATACTCGTCACGTTGTCATGTTTAGAAAATGTACACTAAGGAGTTTTTATTTTTTTAGAGTGTCATATCATACCCGTCACATTATAGTATCACATCGTACCCATTACATTGTCAAATTTTAAAAAAATACACTAAGGGGTTTTTAATTTTTTTAGACTGTCACATCGTTGAAGTGTCACATTTATACTTGCTACGTTGGAGTACCATATCATACTTCTCACATTAATAAAAAGGTACAACTGTCCACCAAAATACAACCAAAATAAAAAATAGGAACATACGGAAAGAAACTCTCTACTGTTAGTAAATAACAGATCAATAGAAAAAACTTGAGACTATTTAAAGTACTTGTTTGTGAGATAAAATTTATTGATAAATATCCAAACTTTTTAACTCTAGATTAAAATAACTTAAAAAATCAAAAAAATTAAAAAATTCAGTTCACTTCTCAAACCAAATCAAACCAAAATATTGTCTACTGATTTGTGATATTCTTTTTTAGTCTCTCTATTAAGTAATTGTCTTTTGAAGAAATAAAGGCAGTGGTACTTTCCAAGGAAATATACTTGTACAATTTGTTGCTCCATTCAGACTAGTGCCGAAATGATATTAATCACGCACGTTGAACCTTTGAATGTGTTCTTCGTCGTGTGATGTGCATTGTCCTCTTCCAAAGGGAAAAATAAAAATAAAAATAAAAATAAAAATAAAGGTAATGTTCGTTAGAATTTTAAGAATATAATTTAAGAATAGAATTATATTTTGAATTTGTAAGTTTTGAAATTATGATTGAAGTATAAAAAAATTATTTATTTATGAGGTTTGAAAAGAGTTTTGAATTAAGTTTTAAGTTGAGTATTGAATTGATTTTTGAATGTTTGATGTGATATGTAAAATTAAAAAAAAAATTGTTTAGCTAGGGGTTTTGAAAAGAGTTTTCAAAACTTAATTCAAAAAGTTATAACTCATAACCAAATACACAACTCAAAACTCTATTGAAAATTCTATTCAAAACCCATAACCAAATTCTTTTTAACATTCAAATAAAAAAAAATGTCATTTTAGTATAAAAAAATAATTTTCATATTTAAAAAACATGGACAAATTACATATACCCCCTCGAGGTTTGGTTAAATTACAAATACTCCCATGAGGTTTGAGAAATTACAAATTCCCCTCTGAATGCTATATTTGCATAACAAATTAGGGGGTAATTTATTATGAAATTTAAACCTCAAGGGGCAAATTGTTATGAAAATACAAACCTTAGGGGGCGGGATGTAATTTTTGAAACCTCAGGGGTATTTGTAATTTAGCCAAACCTCAAAGGAGGTATATGTAATTTGCCCAAAAAACATCAAAAATAAATATAATTTTTTTTCCCCAAATAACAGGTGTCAATTGACGATTGACAATTGTCAAAAAAAAAAAAAAAATTACACTGTTCTGGTCAACCAACCGGACGTCCAGGGGATGTCCGGGAGGATGACCAGGTAAACTCAAAATTCAAAAATCCTCTGCTTTTTCAGAATGGAGAATACAAAAGAGAGAGAATACCCAAACATAAAGGAGAATTATATTCTCAAATATGTGGTGAAATCACATTTTGAAAACTCTATCAAAAAATTTTGGAATCACATTCTAAATTTTTAATTTTATCAATTTAAATATTAATTTTTTAATTTAAATAAATATTTTATTTTTGTTAAGTAAAATTAATGAAAAAAAAAATCATCATTAAACACAATATAAATACATATATATAAAATGTCTAAACTATATTATTTATTGAGTTTAATAACTAAAATAACTATTTTTTCATGTACTTAATGGAAATAGATTAATGATTCAGATCGAAAACAAATTAAAAATTTAGAGTTTAAATTGATAAAAATTAAAAACTCAAGTTTTATTTTGTTACAATGTTGAAACCTTGAATTTTTTGGTTGTAAATAAATTTATGTTCATAAATGTTTTGTTTAACTTGAAACATCTACATTGTGCATAAAAATTTTGTATAATTCTTTTGCTTATATATTAATATTAAAAAAGTTCTTAATACAATGTAATAGAACTACAACAATAAATATATATATATATATATATATATATTTTGAGGTACTGAGGAAGCCGAAGTCAAGGCCAAGAACAAACTAAACTAGCAGCCCCAATATGCTGCATATCCTACCACAAAACCGAGTTTAGATCACATCACTACAACAAAATTCACTTTTGGTGACCACAAAAAAGTTTAGTCGTCAAAAGTTATGAAATTGATGACCAAAAATAATATTATTCGGCAAAAGTCAAATATTTAGCTATTAATTTTTTTTAGACGGGGAATATTGATTATTGGCGACTAAAAAAAATAATCACTAAAAATATTACAATTGGCGACTAAAATTTTTTTTAGTAGCCGTGTAGGTAGTTTTGGCTACTAAAATTGTTTAGTAGCCGAATGAAAAGAAAAAAATTCTTTTTTATTTTCGGTAACCAAAATTTTGGTCACCAAAAGTATATTTTCAGTGACAAAAAAATATTTTAGTAGCCTTATAGTTAGTTTTAGCTACTAAAATTGTTTAGTAGCTGAATGAAAAGAAAAACAAAATTATTTTTTATCTTTGGCGATCAAAAGTTTAGTCGCCAAAAGTATATTTTCAGTAACAAAAGAATATTTTAGTAGCCGTATAGTTAGTTTTAACTACTAAAATTGTTTAGTAGCTGAATGAAAAGAAAAAAAAATTATTTTTTATCTTTGGTGACCAAAAGTTATTTTTAGCGACAAAAGAATATTTTAGTCGCCAAAAAACTAAAATATTTGGAGGGAGATTTCAAATTTTGAAGGGACTATCAAAGTAATTAGCAACTAAAATATTTAGTCGCGAATTGTTATTAATTATATATGTATTTTGTTTCCAACCCAAATCGTAACAAACCAGCAACTCTATTTACATTTTTATTTATTTATAGAAAATCATTAATACCATCAAAACAAATAATTTATATAATGTAAGAGAGATGCAACTATAGTAGTCCTGACAATTTATGAGTGAAAAAAAAAGTAAGATTTTATATTATTTGTATATAAAATATATATTCAATATTGTTAGGTTTTATTTCTTGGCAATCCCGTTTGACAAAACTCCTTTCAGTTGTATTTATTTTCGCACTTTTACTTCAGTGAGGCTATGAGTGTTTAGATGCGAATCTAACCCGAATTGTGCTTTTCAGAGAAGGTACTACCTATGTTGACAAATTCGGAGACAAAACATTGTGTTGATTCAAATGTAATTTTTTGTGTTTTTGTTCTGTCCGCTCGAGCGGAGCCTTGTGAGCTCGAGCGTAGATTAGCAGGTCTCAGTATTTTGTCAGGGCAAGCAAAAAAAACTAGTGGGTGTGATTTTACGCTCGAGCGGATTCTCCTACGCTTGAGCGCATCTCAGTTTGTTCGCACGCAGTTTTTGGTCAGTCCGCTCGAGCGGGCTGTGTTGAGCTCGAGCGGACCGCGCGATCCCAGATTTCCAGATTTGATTAAGGAGTTGGTTTTCTTCTGAATCTAGGATTACTTTTGGTTCTCTATAAATACTTGGTTTTCTCCCAAAAACTAAGGTATTGATGGAACTTCTCCAGATCTTATTTTTGGATTTTAAGGTTTATATCTGGAGAAATTTTGCTAGTTTACTTTGATGTTTTTATTGAGTTTTCAACTCATGATTTAAAGAGAGTACATCAAAGGTTTGTTTGTTATACACAAAAGAGAGAGTTGTTCTTCAGTTGTGGATTCTGAAGAATTCGAGCCTGAAGCTTTGGTGGAATCCGGAGTGGCTCATCAGAAAGACAATTTTGTGGTGATGATGGGGTTGGAAGAGGCACATAGAGGTTGGTTTAATTAGGCGTTGTGGATTCGCTAGGTAATTGAGAGTATACCTGTGTAATTCCTTTAAATCTTCTTAGTGGATTGTTCTTGTGGCTGTTGCCCGTGGTTTTTTTTATCACAGTTGGAGGTGTCCAATTGTGGTTTTTTCCACGTTAAAATCGTTGTGTCTCTTTTTGTCTTGATTGTTTGATTGAGATTGTTATATTCTGCTTAAAATTGATACATAATCACAAATCAACATCTAGGGGATTTCTAGATTTTTCAATTGGTATCAGAGCAGGTCGTTCTATTTTTTTTTTTTTTTAAAAATTCCTTTAGAACGAGATCTTGTTTGATTTGTGATAATGGATTCAAAGAGGTCGGTTGAGAATACCACTAATGATCAATTCTCGGAGAGTGATAATGAAGAGCTTGAGCAAGCTTATGAGAAGTTGTATAAGGAGTCTCTTAAGTTATTCAAATTGAATGACAAACTCACAAAGAAACTCAAAACATGTGAATGTGAGAATGTCAAACTTAAGGAAGAGATTTCCGAGGCTAGGATCAATGCCATCAAGATAGCTGATGATCAATAAGTTCGTTGTGCAAAACTGTTAACTTGTGAGACAGAGAGGAATGAGCTACTGCAAACCCATGCCATGTATGAAGAAAAGATTGAATCTCTCGAGATGTCACAAGTTGCTTTGGAAGAACTAATGATCAAGAAAGAGGAAGAGCTCAAGTGTGCTATGGCTACCATTGGTCTTTGGAACAGAGGATCAAAGACCTTGGAGGATACCAGTGGGTCTCAACAAATGAGTTGTGACAAGAGTGGCATTGGCTTTGGTGGTAAGAAAGAGCAAAAACAGAGTGCTTCAACATCTCATGATACAAGAACTCAAGGAAAGGGGGGACAAAAGATTCAACAAGAGGAAAGACTTCTCAAACTCCCTAGAGTTGGTAAGGTAAAAGAAAAGAAGGTACACCCTGTTTTTGTTTGTCATCATTGTGGTTTGCATGGTCATATTCGCCCTTATTGTTATAAGTTGCATGGGAGAGTGTCTCAAAAGGGTAGGAATTCGAATACTTTTTGGATTAGGAGACAACCTTACATGTCTAGGCGGAATACCAAGATTCATGAGGGTGTTCACAATGCCACGACATTTACCAAGACCGCTAGACCTAATTTTGTTAAGATCAAAAAAATTTGGGTGAGGAAACTTGACTTGTGTTAATTTGTTTATTTGTTTTAGCTTTTTGTGTATTGTTTTTTTAATAAAAAAAAATGTGTGCTTGTTCATTTTTTTGAAAAAAAAAAAAAAAAAAATCCCAAAAAGATTTTCTTAGTATGGTTTTGCAAGCTTGAAATTTTTGAGTGGTCCTTGGTACATATTGGAATTGATGAGAAAACCTATTACATGTTAATATGTGTGTGCTTTCTGTGGTCATTACTCATTTTGGAGTGTGTGTTTTTTTGATTAGTATGTCTCATTCTGTACACACTCTTGGATTAGCAAATTTTGGAGTCTTCCGCCTTAGTGATTATTTTTTTATGGACTTCTGACATTATATCTTTTGTTTTTCTAGAGGAATTGACCTATGCTAGCATATCTTGGGTGATGTTGAGTCTCTTAACCACCTACCATCTTTTTGCATCTCCATGGCTTTCCCCTTAATTCTTTGCAGTCTAGCCATGAGGAAAAGGCTACCTCAGAGTCACCAACCAGGCCATCCTTATTATATCCATGCTTCTCTGGTTCGGTTTCCATACTCTTGAGCGTGTCAGCCACCAATGATTGTGCAAAAGAAAAAGAAGAAGAAAAAGAAAAAGAAAAAGAAAGAGAAGAAGACAAAATATGCAAAAGAAAGAAAAAAAAAATGTGCAAAAGAAAGAAAAAAAGGGAAAAGATTCATTGATTGAGGGGGAGCTTCTGCCTTTACTCACCAAATATCCCTTGATTCCTAGTGGTTTGACTTTCCTTTGTCGTGCTTAAGATTCTCTTGTCCGAGGTCCTGCTTTCATATCACTACTAGGATTGAATCTAATGTTTGTCGAACTCCAAGAGTCACACACACACTTTTATCATGGGATCTATGCTTTTCACATAATGCATCACTTTCTTTCATGAGGAATCTTCTACAAGCTGCGCACATTGTGTTTTCTTGTAATGGTGCTTCTTGGATAATCTTATATGTTTTAAGGTACTAATCTGAAATTTCTGGATTGCTCCACCATATTATTTTTGTCGATTTCTTCTTGTTCACTGTTTTCAGTGTTTGTGGTTGCTTTTAGTGAGGGGGAGTTTGGTTCATCTTGATTTGGTTTGGTAAGGGAGTTTGGTTTCTCTTTGCAAGAGTTGTTTAGCATGAACACTTTGATATGTTTGGTAAGGGAGATTGGCTATATGTTTTGCATGTTGCTATGCACTGTTTGCCCTTCTTGTATGTTCCTGATATTTACATCGTCATATCATTGTTTGTGTGGTTTATGATCTTGCTTTTGTTGTTTGAGAGTTGTCTTTCATGAGTCTTAGTTTTCATCTATTCATGTTTTCCATCTCATGTTTCAAGATAATCGTGTCATATGTCTATTACTCTTTCATATACTCTTGTGGGACTAATAGTTGTTTTGGAGATTGTGGCACTAATAACTTTTTTGCAGATCAAGACCTTGAGAAAGAAGTTGGCTTTTGTTGGTTGTAATGGGTTGGGGTGTTTAGGATTTTTTTTTGTTAGGTGTGTTTTGTCACGGCATTGCCAAAGGGGGAGATTGTTAGGTTTTATTTCTTGGCAATCCCGTTTGACAAAACTCATTTCAGTTGTATTTATTTTCGCACTCTTATTTCAGTGAGGCTATGAGTGTTTAGATGCGAATCCAACCCGAATTGTGCTTTTCAGAGAAGGTACTACCTATGTTGACAAATCCGGAGACGAAACATTGTGTTGATTCAAATGTAATTTTTTGTGTTTTTGTTCTGTTCGCTCGAGCGGAGCCTTGTGAGCTCGAGCGTAGATTAGCAGGTCTCAGTATTTTGTCAGGGCAAGCAAAAAATACTAGTGGGTGTGATTTTACGCTCGAGCGGATTCTCCTACGCTCGAGCGCATCTCAGTTTGTTCGCACGCAGTTTTTGGTCAGTCCGCTCGAGCGGGCTGTGTTGAGCTCGAGCGGACCGCGCGATCCCAGATTTCCAGATTTGATTAAGGAGTTGGTTTTCTTCTGAATCTAGGATTACTTTTGGTTCTCTATAAATACTTGGTTTTCTCCCAAAAACTAAGGCATTGATGGAACTTCTCCAGATCTTATTTTTGGATCTTAAGGTTTATATCTGGAGAGATTTTGCTAGTTTACTTTGATGTTTTTATTGAGTTTTCAACTCATGATTTAAAGAGAGTACATCAAAGGTTTGTTTGTTATACACAAAAGAGAGAGTTGTTCTTCAGTTGTGGATTCTGAAGAATTCGAGCCTGAAGCTTTGGTGGAATCCGGAGTGGCTCATCAGAAAGACAATTCCGTGGTGAAGATGGGGTTGGAAGAGGCACATAGAGGTTGGTTCAATTAGGCGTTGTGGATTCACTAGGTAATTGAGAGTATACCTGTGTAATTCCTTTAAATCTTCTTAGTGGATTGTTCTTGTGGCTGTTGCCCGTGGTTTTTTTATCACAGTTGGAGGTGTCCAATTGTGGTTTTTTCCACGTTAAAATCGTTGTGTCTCTTTTTGTCTTGATTGTTTGATTGGGATTGTTATATTCTGCTTAAAATTGATACATAATCACAAATCAACATCTAGGGGATTTCTAGATTTTTCAAATATGATTTAATAATCTAAATTATTTTAATACGATATAATGACTAATAATTTATGTGTATGTTTAATACTTTTATATATCTATATATGTATAATTCGAGCTTTGGGTTGCTCGGGTTGTTTGACGTCTTTGCCCAAGCTCGCCTAAATTTAATTCAGGCTTCTGAATTTTTTTCCAAACTCGCACCAAATTTGAAAATATCTTGTCAAAGCCCTAAAAAAATTCGGGCTGGGTTCAGGTTGGTTGGGTTGAGCCCATCCAAGTTGCACCCTTATGTGATATTTTCCCTTTAAAAAATGTTGACAACACATAATGAACTGATCACATTGCACTAAAATTGAAAGTATGAGGTTTAAATAGTTCTAATTGAAATTACTAAAATTGAAAGTATGAGGTTTAAATAGTTCTAATTGAAATTACGAAAATAAAGTGATCAAAATGTAATTTACCTCACCCTCATTAACTGGGAAGTATGAATCTTTAGATTTGAATTTTACCAAGTCCAATAGTCCTCCCCCTTTCCCTACTATCATTTAAGTATTGTTCAAATTTTACAAGGACCTTTTTGTTTATAAAATTAAGCTTTAAAAACTATTAATTTAGATAGTTGTCTTCAATTGTACCACATAAGTTGACATAAAAAATTCTAATAAATAAATAAATGAAAGTGATAACTTAAGGGTGAAATAATAATAATAATTTATTGGATAAAGGTTAAACAAACTTTTTATTTTTATTCGGGTGAATTACACTAATAGTCCCTATAGTTTGGGGCTTGTGTCACTTTGGTCCATGACTTTTCAATTGTGACACATTTGACAATGAATTTTGAATCTTGTTCCAAATAAGGACAATTGAAGACATCAGTAAATTTTTCAAGGGTAAAATTGTCAATTTGATAAAATATAAACTAATTTGACAAAAATAAATGTTAAACAAATATTTTCAAATTTTTAAAAATTATTTCTATCCACTAAAAATAAAATTATGTAAAATTGATAAATCTTTTAGACATTTATTTATTTTTTTTACCAAATTAATTTTTATTATGTGTTTGAATGATGATCATGTAAAATTAATTTTAAAAAATTAATCACGTAATTTTTATTAATTTTTATCAATTTTACATAATTTTATCATTGGTGGATAAAAATAATTTTTAAAAAATTAAAAATATTTTTTGACATTTATTTTTGTCAAATTAGTTTATATTTTATTAAATTGACGATTTTGCCCTTGAAGTTAAACAATGGTATCTTCAATTGTCCTTATTTGGAACAAGATTTAAAATTCAGGGTCAAATGTGTCTCAATTGAAAAGTCAGGGACCAAAGTGACACGAGTCCCAAACTATAGGGACTATTTGTGCAATTTGCCCTTTTTATTTTAATATTTACTATTAAAAAATCAATTATATTCACATGAAACAAGCTTCTGTGGAATCTATTTTCATGTGGATTGAACGTGCAATTGAACCCATATAGCTCATCACAAATCTTATTCCAGTGGTTTAAATAGTTGATTTTATTCTTATTATATTTATTTGTTTAAAAATAAATAATTTGTTTTAAAAAATATACTTAGAAGTTAGAATCTGCTTGACAACGGGCTATTTTAGTAAAAACAATTGTCAAAATCCTTTAAAAAGTCAAAAACTTAAAAGAATTTCAACTCATATGAAGAAAAAAAGTTAAAGATTTCTTCATATTCACTCTAATTTTTGCATTAATTTCATTTGTTTTAACTTATTAAAAAAATCCCTCAATATAATTATGTTAAATTTGTAGATTTTATTTTTTTTAATCTCAAAAAGCTCAGCATAATGTATTCTTTATTTTGTTTCACTTGTTTTCTTTGATATAGGAGTTTCTATTGTAAGATAATTTTACTAGGTTGATTGACATTTATAAGAGTTTATCTCTCTATTCTTGTGTTTTTCTCCTAATTCAACTCCTTTTAGGGCGAATTGAACTTATGATCTCTCCTTAGGATTAAACCTTTAGAAGAGTGATGCTTATATAAGGCCCATTTGGGAAACGATTTTTTTAGTAATTTTTTGACTAAAATGTGAGGTACAAAAAAATAACAATATGATACGCACACAAAGAACCAAATACAGAACCAAGCACATAATTTTTTTAAACTTTCTAATACTTTTTTTAACTTTTCCACTGAAATCAACACTTCCAAGCGTGGCGGAATATTAGAGAATGGTGGGTCATATTTATGCAGATTTGTTTAGGGTAAGTTTTAGGGTAAACTATCAATAGATCCTAACAGTTGGATTTAATTCCCATCAAGTCCTATTAAAAATACGTCTTTGTAAAATTGTCGCTAAAAATAATTTTTTTTTGTCACAATTTTTTATATTTGTCACTAAAAATTGACAATTAGTGACATTTTATTGTCATGATTTTTATAAATTGTTGCTAAAACTTACAATTAGTGACTTTTATGACAAATTTTTCTCATAGGACCTATTAGACAATAAATTCACCTATTAGGAGCTACACGTAAATACCCTTAAGTTTTATACATATATATATATATATATATGCAATAATCTTTGACTTTTATTTTAAGTAAGTATTTACATACAGATATCTTAAACTATAATATATATATATATATATATTGATTCCTTAAATTATACAAACATATAAATACACCTTTTAAATTATTGAGAAGTATTATTTTGCCCCTAAATTATAAAAATATATAAATAAATCCCCTAAACTATTGATATGCTTCACTTTGACCCCTTCTATTAGGGGGTTCAAATGATACATTTTTATAATTAAAGAGTTTATTTGTACACTTTTATAGTTTACATATAGCATTATTGTGTATATAGATATTTTCCCTTATCTTATAAATAATTTATTTATTTATTTAATTTTATTTTTTTAACAACTCTTATCCTACTCAGCAAAAAAAACAAAAAAAAAAAACTTTTTATCATCTTGATGCCCTCTTTTTTTAACTGTTGGCCATTTGGTTGAATTTTTTTTTTTGCCTGTACTACAAATTGATTTTTTTATATATATATTTTTTGTTTTTTTAGTGAATTTTATAAATGTTTATTTTTAGATACACTTTATCTAAATAAACTTAAAAAATATAATATCTATGAAACTTTTTTTTTTAAAATTCAACAAATACAAAGAATATTAGAAAAATTTTTTTTAATATATTTTCGTATTTTGTTGTATTCAATAAATTTTTTAAAGATTTTTGTATAAATTTTATATTTTTTAATATATAAGATTAAATGGATCTAAAAAGTTAAAAAAATCATTAAAATATTTTTAAAAATTACTAAAAATATAAAAATACAAATTGAAAACTCGAAAAAATTATTTTTAAAAATTCCAAATAGTAACTATTCCCAACAGTAACTAGTTCATCTCCCTTTTATTGTACTTTGGGCCTCTTTTACCAACCAAAATTATTTTTGGTCGCCAAAAACACTTTGGGCGACAAAAATTTTAGTCACTGAAAATTTCATTTGCTTACAAAAAATTGATTTAGTCGCTAAAAATGATAAAAGTTGTAGCACTTGTGTCCTTTAAAGTTTTTGGTAAGTGTATTTGAACCCTTTATTCTATTTTGAGAATTTTTGGTATTGTTATGGGTTGGTTTTGGAGGAGTACAATCCGATTTAAACTTGTTGGGTTTGGTTGTTTGCACTTATTCTTGTCAAAAGTTCCTTGAAGACTTAGAAATTTCATTTTAGGGTCGACACCAGCCTTCCTAGGGTCGACCCTTACCTATTGGTGAAGTTCTGGAAGTGTTGCTGGAAGATAGAGTAGATACCAGACTAGGAGAGGGTCGACCCTCTTATGTCTGTGTGCTAGTTGCTGGAAGATAGGGTAGACACCAGACTGGGAGAGGGTCGACCCTCTTATGTCTATGTGTTGGTTACTAGAAGATAGGGTTGACCCCCTCCTATCTAAAGGTCGACCCCTGCATGTTTTTTTTTCAAATTTTTGAGGTCCAAATGGGCCCTATCTAAGGGGGGTTTTGGGTCTATTATTTTATTTGACCTTAGGGCTTTTCCTCACTATTATAAATAGGCCCAAACCACTTTTTCTCTCATGATTTTCTTTCCATTTTTCCTTTCAAACCGTGATCTCTCTCTTCTCTCTCTAAAACTCAACTTTTTCACTTAAATCTCTAGATCTACTCACCTAGAGTGATCTTCTCACCTTGCTCCTTTTGAGATACATTGTAGAGCTTGTTGAGGCCTTCATTTTGATCGGAGCAAAACGTCGTTTCTCGTCCACTTTTGGGTTCTTCTTCCTTCTCTCTTGTCTAAGCTTCAGGTAGGGATATTCTACTCTTTAATATGAGTTTTAACCTAGATATTTGTCATTTTGCATAAATGGTGGGATTTGAGAAGAGTTTGGTAAAAGTTAAGGTTTGGGCTCTAAACTAAAAGGGTTTTCATGTTGGTTTACAAAGTAACCTTGGGGGTTTATGTATCAAGTTCTTTATTGTTGAAATGGTGAGATTTAGACCTATGGGTTGATATTTTGGAAAAGGGGAAAATTTTGCCCTAAGTTGAGTTGGAATAACTATTTATGTAAATTATGAAATTGTTTTGGGAATCATGAAATTGGGGGAATATGTGATTGAATGGTGTTGTTTGGTTTGATAAATCACACACCTATGGAATTTGACAAATTATCTGTTGATAGATTTATTTACCTGTTTAGATATATCTGCTTTGGGCTATCGGTGAGGATAGCTATGATTGTTGTAGAAATTGCATGAGAACTAGGTAAATTGAAACTAGTGATATGAGTTATGTCAATGAATATGACGGGTTGATTAAATTGTTGAATATGTGATTTGATTAGTCATTGTATATGACAACGTGTTTAAATACATTGTATATGTATCATTGTTTGGGAGGAAATAGGGGATATACTCCATTGTGTGGGAGGAGATAAGGGATGGACTCCATTGATAATTAAGTTGGCCGGAGTGTCTAGGGTGAAAGTCCTGAAATCTTATATATTTATGGGTGCTGGTTCCCTTGGACATGGTTCTGTAAAATGACAAGAAATAGAAGTGTTGGATTTGATGAATGTATTAAATTGTGAACCATTGAGTTGTAGTCTCATATTGGTTGCTTGATAATAATGAATTTGGCTAATTGATTTACCCGAAATGGTAGAGTGGAAATGAATTGAGATATTGGTTATCTATATTGAATGACCTTGAAAAGAATATGTGTTGGATAAGAATGTTGCACATTTATCTGATGCTCACATTTTAGTTAATTCTCATGTATGGTTTAGCATATCTCTATTGGGCTTTGGCTCACCCTACTTGGGAAACCATTTTCAAGTACATGTGACATGCCACCTCCAAGGACATAGCTTGGGAGGCTTAGAGACTAAAGGCTCTACCTTTGAGATTTCATTGTTTGTGTTTATATGTCTTCTTTTAAGCCGAGGGCTTTAATTGTAAAGAGCTTCTGACTCTATCTTTTGTTGTAACCAAGTGATTACTTGGAAAGATGTAAGCCCTTAGAGCATTTATTTTGTTGTTCTAAACTAGAGTTACATGCTATAGTTTCAGGATGAATATTTATGAAAGTGTAATGCATGTGATATCTTTTGTACTATGAACTCTGATGAATGATAATATAACATTTCCATTATGTCCCTAGACTTTATGAATGGTTGATTTGTATAATATTTTGAGGGCGTTACAAAAGTTTTGGGAGGGAAACAATATTGTTGCCTGCACTTTCTCTGTTAGACAAAATGATATTCAAACTCTCTCACACCTAGACTATCTCACCACCAAACCTCACACGAAATCACTTCACCACAGCCCACCATATGGAGGACGTCGGCACGGCCACTCACAGCTGGAAATCACCACCGCCACAGCTACAGATCACAGGTTCTCTCTCTCACTCTCTCTCGCTCTCGGTTTGTTTGTGTGTCTCTCTCGTTCACAGTCTCTCTTTGTCTATCTCTCTTTCTCTCTCCCATCCTTTGTCTCCCCTTTTTCTGATTGTTCATTTAGGGTTTAATTTCGTGTTCATTTAGACTGTTCCTCTATTTCCCCATTTTTTGATTTTTTTTTTTGTTGCAGTTTTTTCCCTCTTTTTTTTCCCTCTTGGACGTTGCAAGTTATGGGTTGCAATGCAAGAGTTTCAATCTCCCTTGGCTGTGCGGTGTCTCTTCTTTATATATAGTTTATTTCAGTTTCATAGGTTCAACGTTTCTCACAACCTTTAGGTTTGGAAGCTGCTCTATTTTATCCCCAAATGATTGGATCCCTATATCTTTCATTTTGTTGATCACTTATGTATTGCTCACAAGATGTTTGACAAAATAATTTAGGGTAATATGGGTTTACATAGATGAATTTTTTATATTAATTGTGTCCTCTGAACATGTCATTCCTAGTGTTGTTGAAAAACTGATTGTGTATACCAATAGTATACAAGAGTAGAACACCATCCTAAACCTTAGTAAGCAAAAGACGGTACAAAGTAATAAGTGCAAAAAAATTCAGGATTGCAAAAATAGTAAATATCTTCAGTCCAATATAACTTATAAGTTGAAAACAATGTTATTTATATAAATTGGTGAGGAAAGTCAATGGCTAGAAATAAAATTAGTCCTACATTTTATGCATGGTTGGTTTGGTTTAGAGCCCAACCACCTGGTCTGCATCACTCAGGTATTTATAAATTTCAAGCTCAAATTCTTTCATTTAAAATATATCTATCCAAATGTAGCCTTAATAGCATCTCTTCTACTCCTAGGTATAGAATGTTGTTGGCTGTTAGCTCACAAATGAGGTTATCTTTGGGAGGTTAATGGTTGGCTTTCTTAATATGCCTGCTCAAATAATCATATTACTTCCACAATGCTCTCTTTGTCTGTTAGTTCACTTCTGCTCATGTTGCAAGAAACTTCCATTGGACGTTGGAAGATGTTGCCAAATCAATTGTTTGCATAATGTCTGGCCTATGCCAAGCTGGCTATACACAGGTACATTTCTCATGAATGGAAATTAGTGTGTGTTCCTGCTAGAAGGACTAAATTTGTGTCCTCTCCACCTTTCTAGATGCTCAATGATTCGTATGATAGAGAGATTGATGCTATTAACGAACCTTATAGTCCTATTCCTTCAGGGGAAATATCTGAGAATAAGGTATGGAATGTGATTAATTATTATTTTTATATGCGAATGAGCATCAGAATTCAAGTATTTTTATATTTTTTTTTTTTTGGAAAAACGAAACAAGTCTTTTAAAATTCTTTCCCTCAGGTGATTACCCAAATCTGGGTACTGTTTTTGGGAGGCCTTGGTTTGGCTAGTTTATTGGATGTGCAGGTAAGTCTTATTTATTAATAGGTGGCTTGTGATATATTTTTCTTCTCATAAAGTATTTAAAATGAATGTTAGTCCCTGAATGCTTGTCATGTATAGGCAGGGCAGGGAAGGTGTGGTTTCCCTTTTTTCACGCCTCCTTTCAGAAGGTTTGAAAAAGAAAGGGCCTCACAGTTCGGACTCCCGCGGTTCTGAATCTAATCTCACAAGTGCAATGTGAAACTGATAAACACCAAAGAGTCCAAATCCGGCAAATCTTTTTGAAAAATCGATTTTAAATCAAATAATGCCAAAATTGGATTGCTTTGTCAAATATAGAGTCGCTACCTAAATATTTTGTTTTGGGGGAAATTTAGGAAGCCCTGACTCGTGCCGATGGCCAGGTGTTCGTCATCACCAAAGTTGCCTTGGCTCGGGAACTTAGGTACGAGAGGGAAAGGTCATGAATTGAGCACCTCCGCTCGCCCGATCAAAGATCGGCCTCTACTAATCATGATATGATTTTTTATAAACATTATGTGCTCTTATTCCGGTTATTAAACTAGCTTTTACTATGTGATGTGCATAAAACAAGTATTGACTAGTTTACTCAATTTGGAACAATTAAACTCATGTTTGTTTGTGAAAATGGTTTGAATTTGCCACCTCAAGTGGACTTAAAGATGCAGATTTGCCACCAAACATAGTGGGCTTAAAACATGATTTGCCACTCAACAAAGTGGACTTAAAACGCGCATTCGTTGAATTATTCCAATTCAAACAACAAGCCTTCATCCATAGGCATTCAAACAGTTTAGCATTTAAGCACATAGCCTCATGGCAAGCATGCTAATCATGGCAGTATGCTAAAGCGTAAAAACTCACCTAGTACTCCAAGTTAGGAAGATATGTGTTAGAAAACTGTGCATGATTCCTAACTATACAAAAATGCCTAATGCAACATGTGCAATATGCAATTAATAGGCTCGGCTACTAATATGGCATATGAATCGATTTGAACAACATGCGATTAAACACGTATTCAAAGATGGTATTGACATGACAATGTAGTTTGAATGATGCGCTAAGCCTTAGAGCATGCAAGATAAATGAATGGATGTGTAACACCCTAAAAAAAGAGACATTAAACATTCATTCGAGAGATACATAAACATGATAGCAAAGCTGTATTCCATTCATCAGAGTGTTCTATACAAAGGGTAGTACATGTTAATCAACAAAATAGATGCCCTACAGGCTTACAACTTTCCAAGTGAACACTTGGTTACAACAAAAGAAGAGCTGTAACTCTTTACATATAAAGCCCTCGGCTTGAATTTATATTTAAGATCAAAACAAAATAACAAAAGAGAGTCTTCAACTCCAAAACCTCCCAAGCTAAGACCTTGGAGGCGGCATATCACCTGTACCTAAAAATGGTGTCCCAAGTAGGGTGAGCCAAAGCCCAGTAGACATATGCTAAACAGAATATAAGAATCAACTAAAACATGAGCATTCGATAAATGTTTAACACTTATACCATTTCCATAACCAATCAACATTTTCCTCATATTCAATCCACTTCCCATTATTTGTCCAACTTAATTCATTGACACAGTCCAATATTATCCAAATAGTTTAAAATGAGACTACAACTCACAAAACAACATTTCGATAACAAACACCATTCAATACTTCTATTCACATGCCATTTTACGGAACTACGTAAGGTTTCGGGACTTGCACCATGGACACTCCGGCCAACTTAGTTATCAATGGAGTCCATCCCCTATCTTCTCCCAAATAATGGAGTACATCCCCTATCTCCTCTCACACAATATACATATACAATGACCCATCAATTCACATATTCAATGCGTTAATCCAACCGTCATATTCAATGACATCAACCAAATGATTAGTTTCAATTTACCTAATCATCATGCAGGTTCTACAACAATCAAGACTATCCTCCACTGATAGTCCAAAACAGATATTTCTATACAGATAAATAAATTTATCAAATAGATAATTTATTACATTTTCCATTGGTGAGTGATTTATCAATCCAACTACACCATTCAATTACTACCTCCCAAATTTCAAGATTTTCAACCCAATTTCATATTTCTACAATTTATCAAATTAATTATTTAAATTCAATTAGGGCATTATGCCCTCTTTCTTAATTATTGCACCCAAGGCCCAATTTCACCAATTATATACACATAACCCCTTTTTAAGACCTCATATATACAATGGAGCCCAAAGGTAGAAAACTCCTCTTTCAAACTTTTCAAATCTCAACCCTAACTTCCCAAAATTACCAAATCCCTCCATTTATACAAAATGACTAATGTTTATGTCAAAACTCATAATTAAGAGTAGAGTATCCCTATCTCAAATGAAGAAGCTCAAAGGAGAAGGAAGAAGAAAACCCAAGATGCTCCAAATCCAAGATTTTTCAGACCAAAAGATAGCCCAAACCAAGCTCTAACTTTCTTACAAAGGGACTAGGGTAGAAAACCTCTAGAACAAGGAGTCTTTGTAGAGAGAGAGTGTGTATAGAGAGAGAGTGACAGCCAGATTAGGGTTTTTAGATGAAAAAGGTGATGAAAAGTGATGAATATCATGCTGCTGCCAACTGATATAATCGAGGCTCGCTCGAGCGAAGAAGTGGTTGCTCAAGCTACCAAACACAAAAGGACCTCGCTCGAGTGCAAGAAGCGTCGCTCGAGCAAACAATGCAAGGCTTCAGGTCTGCAACATAGAAGCACGCTCGAGCATAAGAGTTCTCGCTCGAGCGAAGAAACACAAAACATAGGGCTCGCTCGCTCGCGCGCAAGAAGCATCGCTCGAGCAAACAATACCAACCTTCAGGTCAAAAAGAGACGCAGACGCACGCTCGAGCACAAGAGTGCTCGCTCGAGCGAAGAGACACACCAGACCAGGCTCGCTCGAGCGCAAGAAAGCGC
Organism: Camellia sinensis; assembly: GCF_055761805.1. NCBI lineage: Eukaryota > Viridiplantae > Streptophyta > Magnoliopsida > Ericales > Theaceae > Camellia > Camellia sinensis. The sequence goes on from NC_138970.1 coordinate 168,899,312, forward strand.
GCTCGAGCAGAAGTTGCGTCTGAAAAGAAACCTGAAGACCCTCAATCCTCGCTCGAGCGAAGCAAATATCCAGGCCTCGCTCGAGCGAAAAAACCAAATCCTGGGCAGCAACCATTTGTTCTAACTCACAACCAACCTATTCCAAACTCACCCAACACATCCCAAAACTCAAAAACAAAGAATCAAAGGATGGAAACGAGATACATACAATAACATACAACCACAGAACTCGAGTCCGAAATATAGTAAATGATAGGGGAAAACCGGGATCGCTATAGGATGCAAGCATGCGATATGTTGATTAAAACATGTCCCTAATCTAACCATCAAAAGCGATTAAATAAAAGAAAGAAAGACATGGGGTTGGAAAACATACACGCACGCACGCACACTTATTACAATATTACGCCCTCGCGAAGGAGCGTTCGAATGTATAAAAGCTAACTAGCTACGCTAATTAAACTCACTAATACAAAACTTGAAACTAATTAAGCTAGCTATACTAGATAACTAATTATTACAAACTGAATTAATTAACTATTCTAGTTAACTAATTACAAAATGAAATTGAATAACTAGTTAAACTAACTAATTATTTACAACACTTAATTAGCTACAACTAATAAATTACAACACGTATTTGATCTATTGCTAATTAAACTAATTAGCTAATCCCGGGAAGCGAAGGAGGCCTATGCATGCTCGATTTTTCACCTGAAAAGCCACTGCATTGCTACTGAAAGCCTCTATTTGCACATATGAACACCAACAAGGCTGTCCACTTCCAGAATACCTCTGCTCCACCTTGCCAATACACTGTGCAAATTTCATTGATGGTTGACAGGGGGCCGGTCAGCTACCAATGGTGGCTGGTTGGCCATTGGTGGTGGCTGTCGGCCACTGCTGTCTTGAACTTCCTTGCTGCAACAGAGAGTAGAACAATGTATTCTCAAGAGTTGTTTGTACACTTTGCCTCTCCTTTTCATGGGGAAATCAAAGGAGGGACAAAATTTGGGTTCACAAACCATCAATTAAGCAATTTCATTGCATGATGGCTTGTGAAACCAATTGTGCAAGCTTAATAAATGCAAGAATAAGACTTAAATGACCATCACTCTATCATGCATGATCAAGGGTGATGGAGACCAAGGAAAGTGACATATTTCATCACTTTGAGTATGAAATGTTCCATCTTCCTTGTGTTCAAATTAACGTCCAATTTGAACACATACAATGCAACACAAAGAAGTGCTTATCTTACCAACTTTTAGTTACCAATTTTGTTTACACATTTTAGTTACCAAATCATTCTTTAATCAATTTTCCATTGGTGAGTGTCCTCTAATGGAAGGAGGGCTCAAATCATAAGTTGTTTTGGGCATGAAAGAGGCATTACACTGTTGGTAATGAACCCCCTAAGGGATTAAAACATTAGGTGTAGTACCTCCATTTCACACTTAGGCAAACAAGTGGTTTGAAACCACTTTCAAAGCAAAACCAAAAGGTGAAGAAATGAGGGAGATTACAGAGATTATAAGTGCTGAAATGAAGTAGGAAAAGCACTAAAACATACAATCAACTCACACCAGTAATGATTAAAGCCTTAAAACACTAAGCTAGTGAAAGGGGTTACACTACAACTATGCAAAACAAGACTCAAACGAACTAACCAGCCCAAAGTAGAGCTAAAACAGGTTATTTCAGAGGCTAAAGCATGTTGGACTTGAGCTAAGTTAAGCTAGAAAATCATGCTAACATGTGAAGCTAACTAGGCATGCAAACAAGACACAAGGAGGGGAGGCTAACCCCTCCAAATTTGGACCTCAAAATAAGTTTTTTGCCACTAAAAAACCTCTGAAATTCAGTGGTTAAAAGGCCTAAAAAATTTGATTTGAAAGTGATGAATAAAGGCACAAAAGCTTTACAAACTAATAAGCAAGAAGGGTGAACCACTCCCTGACTTAAAAAAGGCTCAAACCAACACTTTTAGGCCACAAAAATAGAGTTTTTCTCAGTTCAAAATCAGCCCCAAAACAGTAAGAAAAGATGGTAAAACAAGCTTGCAAAACAAAGTAAACAAGGCAATTAAACTACATCTTGAAGCAAAGGGCAATTCTAGGCATAAAACCAAGCTAAAACCACCTTCAAGAGCTCCAAGAAGACCCCAAGTAACCTTAGCTCAAAGGTAAGAGGATTTGATTTAGAATGTGTATGCAAAAGTGTAGTGAAAACAAGTAATTAGGCACAAAATTATAAGAGAGAGAGAGAGAGAGAGAGAGAGAGAGAGATTTTTGCTCTAAATTTTCTAACCTTTCAAAATGGGGGAGGAACCCCCCTATATATAGAAAAACAAGTCTTGAGCTTAGAAACATCCTACCATACACTTGTAGGGAGATACAGCTCAATGTGCTAACAATTGGCACAGTTGTCAACAAATATCTAGAAAAAAAGACTGGTGGCCATTGGCCACCACTGATAGCCGTTGGCCACCACTGATAGCCGTTGGCCACTGTTGGTGGTCGATCGGCCACACCAATGGCCGATAACCAAGGGCCATGGCCGACAGCCATTGGTGGTGGCCGATAGGTCACCACAAGTTCCAGGCACCAAGTTTTGATCCAAAACAAGGCATAGAAAGGACAAGGTCTAAAGGCACAAAGATAGGGCGTTCCGCCGAGGACTTCGAGCACTGAAAATGAACATATGCAACCATAATCATCAAATGCACAAGTGATAACGTACAAGTCTTGAGGGCGGTAAAAAATAGGGTGTCTACAGTTGCCCTTCTTTGACAGAACTTGGAAGTCATGAAATAACGGGAGTGAATGTCAAAGCCCAGAGACGACCCATTTTGATAAAGCCGAAGACTTGGACAAACAGGAAAGCAAGACAAAAATGGTTGCGCCCGCAAGCTGCCTACGTATCCCTTTGCAAGGAATCAAACCAGTGTAGTTCTAAGGCAAGATGCAAGTGATATGCATGATGCAAGAACATAACTTATGATCATGCAATGAGGTTGTAATGAAACATTTAAATGCAAACGCTATGCAGTGAAAATGCCACATTCAAATAAACCGGAACAAGGTATAGCAACCTCAAACACAAAAGTAAGTAAGCATGCCAGTCGTGGGAATTACGAACCAAACCACATTTCATACATAAAGGATGTAAGAAAATTATACAAACTCAGACACGCAACGCACAAGAAAGGCGAAGAGTGACTGCCAGGCACATCCGAGGTCTCAATCGAGATCCTAATGTGTTACACACAGAAGGAAAAAGGTGGTGTGAACACTAGGATGCACCTGAATGTGTTTAACCAAAAGGAGTGTAAACACTGGGACGCACCCCGAATGTTTTTTAACCAAAATGAGTGGTGTAAACACTAGGACGCACCTGAATACGTTTAACCAAAAGGAATGGTGTAAACACCGGGACACACTCAAATGCGTTTAACCAAAAGGAGTGGTGTAAACATCGGGACGCACCCGAATGCTTTTAACCAAAAGGAGTGGTGTAAACACCGGGACGCACTCGAATGTTTTTTAACCAAAATGAGTGGAGTAAACACCGAGATACACCTAAATGTTTTTAACCAAAAGAAGTTGTGTAAACACCGGGACGCACCCAAATGCTTTTTTAACCAAAAGGAATGGTGTAAACATGGGGACGCATCCGAATGCTTTTAACCAAAAGGAGTGGTGTAAACACCGGGACGCACCCGAATGTTTTTAACCAAAAGGAGTGGTGTAAACATCGGGACCCACCCGAATGCGTTTAACCAAAATGAGTGGTGTAAACACCGAGACGCACCCGAATGCTTTTAACCAAATGGAGTGGTGTAAACACAAGGGCGCACCCGAATGCTTTTAACCAAAAGGAGTAATCCTAATGCGTCTCACGCGTGAGGAGAAGGAGTAAAAGGATGTGATTCGAAGGACACAAATGACTTCACCCGGAACGCCTCTGAATGCACTGTACATATAATATCGTTTGACTGCGCTGGCTCCACTGAATGAATCGTACATATAATATCGTGTCTGCGTAAGAAAAACTCAACAAGTACAACATATTAAGGGTGAATGTTCTATGCACAATTACAATAATGGTAAGGCATGTTCTATGCAAAGTATTGAATGCATGTTCTATGCTAAGTACAAAATGCATGCTCCATGCACGATTAACAGCATGTTCGATGCTAAATAACAAAATGCATGTTCTATGTAAAATTGAAAGCATCTTTTATGCAAAGTACAAAATGCATGCTTCATGCGCAATTAACAGCATGTTCCATGCTAAATAACAAAATGCATGTTTTATGTAAAATTGAAAGCATCTTCTATGCAAAGTACAAAATGCATGCACCATGCGCGATTAACAGCATGTTCGATGCTAAATAACAAAATGCATGTTCTATGTAAAATTGAAAGCATCTTTTATGCAAAGTACAAAATGCATGCTCCATGCGCGATTAACAGCATGTTCCATGCTAAATAACAAAATGCATGTTCTATGGAAAATTGAAAGCATCTTCTATGCAAAGTACAAAATGCATGCTCCTTGCGTGATTAATAGTATGTTTCATGCTAAATAACAAAATGCATGTTCTATACGCGATTAACAGCATGTTCTATGCTAAACAACAAAATACATGTTCTATGTGCGATTGAAATACGTATTCTGTGCAACAGCATATGTAAAATGCACATTCTACATACGTAATGAGGGAATGCATAGTCTACGTAGGAATGAAAGTGTATTCTAATGAAACAAGTTGCAACATGCAAAAAGGATACACCTCGTTCAACAAGTGACGAACAACGATCACCGAAAACACAATTTTGAGCTTCCGCAGAGAGAATTTGAACTCAATAGTGACCTTCCCTTGCAGCTCTCAGGAAACAAGGACAACCACAACATCAAGACACAAAATAGGAGCATTGGGCACTGGGCGGCCACCAGATGAGGGTGACGGCCACCTGTCGGCCACCCTTTAAGATTGTCGGCCACCAATGGGGCCTGTTGGCCACCGATGGCAGATCGGGGCCAAGATGGTCTTTTCACCTCAGGTCTTTAAATATACTCACCCATACTTCATTTCTTCACTCCTCCAGAGCCGAAAATCCTCACTCACTCTCTAGACCTTCCTTCTCTCTAGATCTGAGCTTTGTACGCATTTTTTAACGCCCCACGCACATTTTCTTCGCTAAACCCTCTTAGTTTACTCTGTTTTGAACTGATTGAAATTTGATTTCGGTGCTTTTTCTTGGAGTTTCACCACTTGAGGTTTGTTCCCATCGAGTCTCTCTCTGGTTTGGTGCCTTATTCCGGGCTTTGACTTTTTGTTCCATTTTCTTTCTCCTAAGGTTCGACTTTTTCAAAGTTTACCCTATTTTCTCCATTTTCTTCACTGTTCATCGACTCTTCACCCATATTCCAGATGGTAGACGACATACCACATAATGGAGCTCCTCCAGAGGCAAAGTTCGAGGCGGAGTTTGATTCTGAGGCGGACCCGGAGCCATTACCACTGGGAGTGAGGCCTTTTGATCCGGTGAGGTATCATCCTCGGACACATATTCTGCCCGCTGAAGGCATTAGGCACTTCACTGGTTTTGCTACTAACACGCCAGTGGATCTCCTACTGAGGGAGCTAGATTCCCATCTTTCAGCCGTTGCCGTTGAGGTACAAACTCTATTCACTTGCACATCTGATATTCTTTACTTGCATTTCTTGTTCTGTCTCTCATCTAACTGTACTTTCATCACTGCCACCGCATTTGTTTTGCACTTCCTTTTCATCTAACTGTATTTACACTGGTTCACCTATCCTCTGCCACAGGGTGACTCTCGCGCATACAGGGGCTATAGGGCCACGACGGCTAGAGATTGGTATGACGAGCTCTCCTCAGGAGTACGAGACATTGTTGATGAGGCCGGCTTCGGCCTATTCTACTTTGGATTGACACGAGTTATAGCGAGTCGTCCACTTGTTGGAGTGCTAGTGAAGAGATGGTGGGACACCATCAACTCTCTCCACCTTTCCACTGCTGAAGAGATGACGATGACTCCTTACGACTTCGCCAGGATCACAGGTCTAGGCGTAGGGGATGATCCAATTCCTCTAAATCCTGATATGGAGGAGTGGGAGGCTGCCTAGATTGAGCTACTAGGGGTGCGCCCACCTTTGCTTCGGACAGTTATGGTTAGATACAATTGGTTCGAAGAGCAGTTCCGGGGGACTGAGCTAGAGACAGTAGAGGAGATAGAGCAGTATGCTCGAGGTTTTCTGATGTTCTTCTTTGGTACCACCCTGTTTGCGAACAGGGTGAACACTGTAGGGTTATACTTGCTGAGCGCATTGGTGGTCCTTCTCCAGTGAGTTTCTATGATTAGGGTGGGGCCGGCTTCGCCATTCTATATGGCTATATGAGCTCGACCTCCCGTGGGAGTGGATACTTGATCGGAGGCTACTGGCGAGCCTAGGAGGTACACATCTCAGTTCCCACTTTACACTTTGCATTTTCTGTTCAGCATTTCTTGCTTTACATTTGTTTAACACATGTACTTTCTGCTTTATATTTTCTATATCTGTTCATGCACTGTATGCTTTCTGTTTTGCATTTTCCATATCTGTTCAAATTGTATTGATCACATGTCATTGCACTTTCTCCACAGCTATGGGTGTATGCATACTTCTTGACTCTTGCCCCAGAGCCTGCAGTGGAGGTTCTGTTGACGGTCACCTATTCGTGGGTGTACGATGGTCAGCTTTGCCGCAAGACTCGCGAGCCCTTCACTTTTTTCAGACATTACTTTGACACTGTAACTGTCCATGAGGTAACCTAAAACACGGTCATCATTTTTGCTCTATATCTGTTCTGATTCACATATTAGCAACTAACGACGACTAATAATCTATTCATCTTCTATTTACAGATCACGTGGCAACCATGGGCCATGATACTAACGGGGGTTCGAGACTGATACATTGTGGCCTTGGGCATCTTGTGCTAACGTATTCTACTTGAGGGTCCAGTTTGCCGAGCCTGGTACCTAGGTAAAAGAGTCGTGCGTCAGTCTCTGGGTCTGCCTGCTCTGTTCATACCGATGACACTGCCAGAGTCCAAGAGGTCAGCAGATAGCCTATCTGTTGACGGGGTTATCTAATTCATAGTGGGTTTGGAGGCAAAATACTTCCGAATCGAGGGCAATTATACAGTCTTCATTCAAACACACCTTATGTCACCTTTGACCAGTGTTCGTGAAGGTGAGAGGACAAGAGTTCCTGATGCGAGGGCAGGGCCTACCGCGACTAGGGTAGCCAAGGCTTGTGGGAGAGGGGCTTCTCAAGCGAGGCAGAGGATCGGCTGGTTGGAGCTGCCTACTGCTCTCACCTATTGGCGCTATACTGGGGAGGCATATCAGATTCTGATTGAGCCTGCCACAGTGGGGCATAGATATGTCAGAGCTCATGACACACCCTCAGTATGTACCACATTTTTAGTTTTCTCATCTCTTTTTGATAGTTATTCCTTCTGGACATTGATTATTCCCAATGCATTTGCAGGCACCCCCAAGATACACCGAGGATCTGCTGGAGCTATTAGCCTCATTCGAGGGCATGATATTGAGAAGGGAGGCATTGCTTGGCTTCCACGGCATTCAAGTCATTTCTTCAGTTTTCTTACATTTCAATCATCAAATTTCTACTGACACACTGAAACTGAAATGAGAACTTCTACACGCTGCACTGATACACTGCACCTCCATATAGTATTCATACACTGTATCTAACTCTTGCATATGCTTATTCTGCGTATCATACTTGCATTTCATACGCATATTGAAGCTGACATATGACAACTGCCTTTTCAGGTTCCATCCATATCGACAGTACCAAGTGCAGCTGCAGTACCAGCACCAGCACCAGCACCACGGGTGCCTCCTCCAGCAGCCAAGGCAGAGCCAAGGGCACCCAAGATGAGAGTGGTCCTTTAGAGCCCATTCTGAGCGATGATGAGGCTGGCACTAGTGAGGCTGATGAGGCAATGAGTCAGCATGCTGAGTCATCTGAGAGTGGAGACGATGATGCTGGCTTGGGTTCTGAGAGTAGGAGTGCTGATCCTGAGGAGGGCTCCGAGGCGGAGAGCGGAGATGGCTTCGGTTCAGACTTTGATTCTGGTTCAGACAGTGGCGCTGATGGAGATAGTACCTCAGAGTCCTCTCCTCCGAGGAAGAGGACGAAGAGGGCTTCTCGAGCCTGAGGCAACCAGTGCTGATTTTCTGTAGTTTTTGTTTAATTTGTTTTTGTTAGTAGCGTTAGCACATTGTACAGCTTCAGATGAGTTTTATTTGCTTTAAAAAAAACTTGTACTGCACTTTTGTAAAAACAACTATGATCAGAATGAAAACCAATGTATTTTTGAAAAAGTGTTGTATTTTGCATCATGAGCACCGCATTGCATGAAAATGAGATTGAATTTGATATTGAAAACCAAATACTTGTATTGTCATAATAGTCTGAATCAGGTAACAAACCAACCAACAACTGAAATAATCAAAGTAATATAACTCAATAATCAAAATAATAACAACTCGATAAACAACAAAACAATTCGATATACAGCAAAACGACTCGATAAACAAAACAAAACAACTCAAATCCAACTCGACAAACTTGCTAAAGTTAAAAGGGCTCAAAACAAGACCTTACAAGACATAAAGAACAAAAACAAAACACATGTCTTCAGCATTCTCAACATATAGGTGAACAAGAGAACAGGAAAACAGCCGTTGGCCATGGGTCGGCCATGAATAGAGGATGTCGGCCACCAATGGTGGCTGGTCCGCTACCAAGGTGGCCTGTCGGCCATCACTAGTAGCCAGTCGGCCATAAATGTGAGGAATCTCCAGAATGTTGACACCTGGCTTCCACTCACTGCCTTAACTTCTATAAAAGGTTTGGACCTCATATTTTCTTTATTTTAGCTACAAATTCTTCACAAATGGAGCCATTCTTGGCTGAAAAACTCTCAAATTGGATTGGAACTTTAGAAGGCTTGGAAAAGTTGAATTTTCGGGGTTTCGGCATAAATGCACTATTCTTGCTGAGTCGTTCTCCACTTTGTTTTTCGTTCCTATATGCCGCAACTAGGTGTTGGAACCCGATTACGCACATCTTTGACTTCAGGGGATAAGAGATATGCCCGACAATCGAAGAATTTCAAGTGCTAATGGAGTCTCGGTGTGATGAGGAAATCTTGCCTCTGCCCCGTTTTGGTCACACCCAAGCTTTAGGAAGGATGTGTGGGCTTACTCTACACGAGGCCCGATCCTTTGTTCACAACGGAGAGCTAGACATCCCTAGTCTAATTCATTGATTTTTTGAAGTGGGTAACCGAGGATACCTTCTTTGGCGGGGTTTTCGACAACACGCCCTTTGTTTGTGCATGTTAGCTCATTTCCTTCTTGACCCTAGTTTCAGAGGGTCTAGCATTTAGCTAGTTGAAGTGGCCCAAGGCCGGAAAGAGGGCAAGAGTTAAATTGGCTTGACATTGGCTGAGACTTTGATGGGTTTGGACGCCTTCCATCGGCAGGAGACAAACAAATTTACTGGGAGTACACTACTTCTACAGGTAAAATTTCCCACCCTTTCTAATATGTGTTTCTAACTGTGATAACCATGTTCCGTACTATGCTAATTGGTCCGTATTGTGAATATGATTATGTGTTTGACATGATTTTGGATGCCATTTATGTGAAAATATGTGATTTTGAATTTCTATCTGTTCACCGCAGGAATATCTATTTGATTATCTGCTTTGGAATTTAAATTGAAGGCCTTATCTGTCACAAAATCCGAAATTGACTGTGCCATTATGATTGGCGTAATTTTTAGAGTCTACGGTGAAAATTGATTGAAAAATTATTCGGATCAAATTAAATAGATTAATTAATGGGTTAGTGCTCATTTATTTAATTATTAAGGAAATGTGATTAGAGGGGTTTATAAAAAGGAGCTCTATATTGCCTATTCACCTATTTTTGAGCTCAAGTCAAAAATTTCTCTAAGGAAGAGAGTGAGGGTCGGCTCTAGAGAGGGAGAAAGAAGGAGGATTGTGTGTTTGCCTTAAATTTGTGAAATTGGAAGGTTGGACTCAAGATTCAACTAGAATTTGTAAAGATCAAGGCTCCTAGGTGAGTAATTCACCCTCAACTCAAGGATTTTAGTTTGTAATATGTAAATTCAAGGTTGAATAATGATAAAGAACATGAATTAAGTTGGTTTTGTTGAATTGGAAGTCAATATGCACATGCATGGGAGAAATTGTTTTGGATTTGCATGTTTGAGCTTGAAATACATGATCCATGTTAAATCTTTGATTGAAGTTCATGTTTTAACTACCTCTTCATCATTTAAGTTGAGAATAGTGAGTATTTCCCACATGCATATGCAAATCATGGAGGTGTGAGTTTGAATGTTTGAATTTAATGTGTGGTTAATGAGTTTGGGTCAATTTGAGGCATGCATGTAAGTAATTCAAGGAATTGAGCTTCATTGTGTTGTAATTTGGTGTTAGTACATGTTTATATGAAGTTTGAGCCATTATATGCAAGAAATGTTGGTTGGAATGTTGAATTTGAGCTTAAGAACACTGTTGAAAAACCCAGAAATTTTGATGTCCGCTCGAGCGGGGGAACCGCCGCTCGAGCGGGAAATACGAGCTCCCAGTATATTTTGCAGACATGGTATCTACTCAAGCGGGAAAGTTCACGCTCGAGCGGGGAGCCATATAGTGAGGCTTTCAGCTCGAGCGCCCAACTTCACGCTCAAGCGTGAATTTGACATAACTAGTATTTTTGCAGGCCTCAAGGGTCCGCTCGAACGGGGAAGTCTACACTCAAGCGAGGACCCTGTTTCTGAAAATTTTGAAAAGGCATTCTGTGTTTCGTTTTCTGTTCTCTTTCAGTTCAAAGTACTCTTAGGCATACATTGAGCATTGTAAATGAGTTAGAAGGTTAAGAAAGAAGCCTAAAGAGAAATATGTGAATTAAGAACAGATTGAATCGTTTGTGACCCATGTGTTATATGATGTGTAGGGTCAAGCACCAGGGCAAATCAACCAACCGATCACTGTGAGTAGTATCTTAATAAAGATATCTAGAATATGCTATTTGTCCAATTGCTTAGCTTCCTATAAGTCTGTTAATTTGAATTGCGGGCAAACGTTTGCTATGCCTACAAAGCGAATGGGCCAAAGGCTAGTCTGACACGAATGATAGTCTGACATGAATAAGAGAATGAATGGGCCAAAGGCCAGTCTGGCATGAATGATAGTCCGACATGAATCATGGTCTGACGTGAATGAATGGGCCAGAGGCCGTTGGATATGAATGAATGGGCCAAAGGCCAGTTTGACATGAACGATAGAATGAATAGGCCAAAGGCCAGTTTGACACTAATGAAAGTATGAATGGGCCAAAGGCCAGTTTAACATGAATGGATTGGGCCCGAGGCCGTCTGATACGTTTGGAACTGCAGTCACCTGCCCTATATATACCTATAGGCCAAAGGCCAATTTGACATGAAAGTATGAATGGGCCAAAGGCCAGTTTGGCACGAATGGATTGGGCCTGAGGCCGCATGATGTGTTTGGAACCGTAGTCACTTGACCTGTATTTATATATATATGCTAGATAGAATGTGAATTGGGCCCAAGGCCATTTGAAGCACGTTGTTCTAAATACTGTTTATGCAACTTCTTTATTTGATATTATTCACTGGGCTTTCGTTCACGCTCATTCATGTGTTTGTATGTGAGCCAAGAGAGGTCCAAATCCAGCCTCAATGAAGTTTGTGCGGAACAACCAAAGTTTGAAGGGTCAGCCCTAGCGTCTCACGCATGAGACACGTCTTCGCCTTTTTCTGTCTCGTTTATTTTGTCATATTGGCGAGGACCTCGGTCTATGTTTGTATATAGTTTTGATTGGCTGACCTAGACTTAAATGATCCTGTTTGTACAGAACTTTATGTTACTGTATTTTGATGTGAGTTATTAATATGTGCATGTATGGTTTGTTATGACGTGCCATGTAAGCACAGCTCTATAGACAGTGTAAATTTTGCTTCCGTTTGGCCCCCTTTACTCTGATGAGTTATGTCTGATTTGGTTTGAGGCCATAGGTAATCTCAGGATTACTAGCCGGTTATGTTCTTAACCCATGGGGGCGGGTTTGGGTCATGACAGAGTGGTATCAGAGCACGAGTTAATAACTCACACACTTGTCCAAATGAGCCATAAGGTGTCTAGAAAAGACTTAAGATGCATCTGTTTGACAAGTACATGATGTAAGCATTGAGAATATGTGATTATATGAGATATGAATTGTTGTACTAATGTGTACAACAAGTTTGTTTGTTATAATGCACGTACATGAACATACGAATTATGAGAAGTTGCTTGTGTGCATTCGATTCTGCAATGGATGCCTATGTGGAATATAAATATGGTCAAATGTGTAATTATCTAGTAAGTGTTCTACACGCGATATCTGATAAGTATGCGATCGTCTGTTTTGCATATGATTAATTGTGCCTTGATGATACGTAAAATGAGAATATAACGGCGTGCCTATGTGCGAATGCACCTATGTGTATCTGTGTTTATTTCTGTATTGGGCATTCCTTATTTGGCATGGCTTAATAAGAATTTGTATAGATCATGGATAAGGTAAGGCATATGAGTTGGCAGACTCTTCCACAGCTCGACTTGATAGATTGTAAAGAACAGTACAAGAAATGGCAAAGATCTTAAGACAACAGTATCAGTTGCCGCTACGGCAAGAACCTTTGCCACCACTAGTGCAAGAGCACCAAGTGAATGCGTTGGAAGTCACAAAATATGTTGAGGTTCTAGACCGAACACTGATGACCAAAGCTAACATGAACCGATCTTCTGAATGGAAAAGCAAGAGACAAGGCTTTTTCTCAAAGAAGAGGTCATTTAAAAAGCAAAATACGGGATCATCGCGCACTTCAAACTCTACAAGGAATATAACACTATCATGTAATGAGAAACACCGAGGATTTTGTTATCGAATTTCTGGGGTTTGTTATAGGTGTGGTAAAATAGACCATATGGTAAGGAACTGTCCCCGAACTGAACAAAATGTGAATAAATCTTCTGCCTCAGCTAGATTTGTACCAATGGTAAGAATTGCTAATCAGGATAGAGTAATCACACTCATCACAGAAAGCGCTCAGAATATTACGACCGTTATTCCAGGTATTTATACTGTTTATAAACGAATGCTTTTGCGTTGATCGATTCAGAATTAGTACATGTGTACATCCTTGCTTAGGATATTATTTGATTCGGGTTGGCATATTCTTTCATACCTGTTGCATGTGTATCTAGATTGGTTAGACCCACAAGATCGAGACCGTATTCATTGAAGGTATATACTCCATTTGGGAAATTTACGAAATACGTATTGGGATATTGATTGACTCTGTACATGCACATGTACATCTAAACCTATGCTCAGGGTGATTTGTTATATTATTGCCTTCAAATGAATAAACCACTGAGATTATGACTCTGTGATTGTGTAACTGAGTTGAGCACCCCAAATGATGAACTCTACAATTGTGAGACCATGTATTTTGATTGGTAGAAAATTGACTGGGCTATGTGACTATATTGGGCTTAACTTTTAAACCTATGATGTGTGACTAATTTGGAACTTTTGCGTGACAGACCCTATCTGATGTGCAACCGAGGAACTTTGTTTAATGTGTTACTGTGCACCATGTGCTTGGATATAAGACTTATGTGGGAACTGCTGTATTAATTATGATACATACCTCTTGATGTGAACAACTGCATGCATATGCAACTACACCTGAACTTATGTGGACAATGCCATATTGTACATGACTTGAAATACTTTGATATAAATGGTTGTGATGAATGACTCTGATATGACTTTGAGAACTGATGGACTTAGGACAGTCGTGAAACTATTGACTATGTACCTAAGCAACGAAGTGTGCTTTACAGAACCAAATGAACCCTATTTGAGAAAACTTTTATGTGATTTGATCCGATAGAGCCTTTGTCTAATTTGGCCTGGTAGAACCCTCATTGGATACGATTTGATGAGACCTTATGTGGGCTATCAACAGACCGATCTAACCATGAACACCATTGAGAACCAACTTTCAACTATTGAGGACGTATGTGTTAAAAACGAACTGGATTGTGCAAATCCAATGATTGGGTGTCGTCAGGAACAATGCTTGTGTGCTATCATATTCTTGCTTATTTGACGCTATGGAAACCGATGACAGCAGATTGATTTGATTGTAAATGGTACTGAATATTTATCCTCGACTAATCAGAATATGTTTCATATGTCTGCTTCAGTGTTATCGGATTTTAGGAAATCATCAGGTTATGGTGAGTGGTATTGTGTTTGTTTTGATGACATTCTTGAGATGTCCTTTTGTGCTAGGAAACGTTAAGCCTATGTAGCACCTTTGTTGAGATATCTCTTTTGCCACCGACGGTTTTGTACGGGTGGGTTTGTCTAATCGATCTCGGGTCGGCCATCGATGGTCGTGAACGAGTGTGCTTTGATTCTGAGACGATTATTCCCTTGTCTTGTTCGGAATGTTATCCTTTGGTATTATGTAGATGTTATTGACATCCAAGAAACCTTGAAAAACCTTGATTATCCGTAAGTGTGTGAATTCAGTACGCCTTGCGCAAATAACTGCTCAGTGCCATTTTATTTTGCAATTGGGGCTCTGAGGATGTGTAAATTGTGTTTAACATGTGATTGGCTATTTTTAATATTACCTTTAACGCCATGGGGATTAGTATGTGAATTGCCTTATGCTTTTGACGACTATCAAATAATGTGGAAAGACTCGATGGAACAGGGGATTGAATATTGAACTGAATTGTAAACCGTAAACTGTTGAATGAATTGAGAACACGTGTATAGTGGTAGAAATCGACTGCTTCGATGCTATTGTACTTTACAATCAATATTATGGGGATATGTGGACTATGTGCATTGTATGGGTAAATTGCTTCGATACTAGCTTTGTTGATTCGGGAATCAGTATCTGGATCCACTTTATATTCCTGAAGACTTTTGATTGACCTTGGGTAACTATGATGAGTCACTGAACTAAATACCGAATTGGATTGTGAATTGTGGAATTGCTAGAAAATGAATTGAACTTCTGTGACAAGGAAATCGTTGAATTTGTGTCCAAATGTTTTCGGTGTCAACAAGTTAAAGTTGAACATCAGATATAGACGAGACTGCTTCGACCTCTCTCCATTTCGGAACGGAAATAGGAATGTGTGGCTACGAATTTCATTGTGGGGCTACCTGGAGCACCCAAAGTATAAGTCCCGTTTGGGTTATTGTACGAAGAATTACTAAGTTTACCCATTTCCCCCCTGTAAAATTTTCGTATAATGTTTGTAGACTAGCCACTGTTTACATCAATAAGATTGCTCATTTGCATGGGGTCCCAATATCTATTGTTTTAGATAGGAATCCTAAAATGCGTTTGAATTCTGACAAGCCTTTGAGAGGCAATGGGAACTGAATTGTGAGTCAGCGTTATTTTCCATTTGCAAATTGATGTATAATCAGAAAGAACTTTTGGGAGAAATGCTTCAAATATGTACAGTAGACTTTTCAGGGAATTTGGAAGATCTATCTATTGTTGGCAGACCTTGCTTACAACTACAGCTTAGAGTGTAAGATCTATCTCTAACTGATTGAGAATAGAGTGTTGCTTGATTTTGAAACTACGTAAACGACTATTAAAAAGGATTGGAATCGTTGAATGAAAAGTGTTCCGAATTGTGTTCGACTAAAGGTGAAATAAGTTTAGAGGACCAAACTTCCTAAAGGTGGGAAAATTGTGATAACCCTGTTCCGTACTATGCTAATTGGTCCTTATTGTGAATATGATTATGTGTTTGATATGATTTTGGATGCCATTTATGTGAAAATATGTGGTTTTGAATTTCTATCTGTTCATCGTAGGAATATCTGTTTGATTATCTGCTTTGGAATTTAAATTGAAGGCCTTATCGGCGACAAAACCCGAAATTGACTGTGCCATTATGATTGGCGTAATTTTTAGAGCCTACGATGAAAATTGATTGAAAAATTATTCGGATTGAATTAAATAGATTAATTAATGGGTTAGTGCTCAATTATTTAATTATTAAGGAAATGTGATTAGAGGGGTTTATAAAAAGGAGCTCTATATTGCCTATTCACCTATTTTTGAGCTCAAGCCAAAAATTTCTCTAAGGAAGAGAGTGAGGGTCGGCTCTAGAGAGGAAGAAAGAATGAGGATTGTGTGTTTGCCTCAAATTTGTGAAATTGGAAGGTTGGACTCAAGATTCAACTAGAATTCGTAAAGATTAAGGCTCCTAGATGAGTAATCCATCCTCAACTCATGGATTTTAGTTTGTAATATGTAAATTCAAGGTTGAATAATGATAAAGAACATGAATTAAGTTGGTTTTGTTGAATTGGAAGTCAATATGCACATGCATGGGAGAAATTGCTTTGGATTGGCATGTTTGAGCCTGAAATACATGATCCATATTAAATCTTTGATTGAAGTTCATGTTTTTAACTACCTCTTCATCATTTAAGTTGAGAATAGTGAGTATCTCCCACATGCATATGCAAATCATGGAGGTGTGAGTTTGAATGTTTGAATTTAATGTGTGGGTAATGAGTTTGGGTCAATTTGAGGCATGCATGTAAGTAATTCAAGGAATTGAGCTTCATTGTGTTGTAATTTGGTGTTAGTACATGTTTATATGAAGTTTGAGCCATTATATGCAAGAAATGTTGGTTGGAATGTTGAATTTGAGCTTAAGAACACTGTTGAAAAACCCAGAAATTTTGATGTCCACTCGATCGGGGGAACCGCTGCTCGAGCGGGAAATACGAGCTCCCAGTATATTTTGCAGACATGGTATTTGCTTGAGCAGGAAAGTTTACGCTCAAGCGGGGGCTTTCACCTCGAGCACCCAACTTCACGCTCGAGCGTAAATTTGACGTAACCAGTACTTTTGCAGGTCTCAAGAGTCCGCTCGAGAGGGGAAGTCCACGCTCCAGCGAGGACCCTATTTCTGAAATTTTTTTAAAGGCATTCTGTGTTTCGTTTTCTGTTGTCTTTCACTTCTAAGTACTCTTAGGCATACATTGAGCATTGTAAATGAGTTAGAAGGTTAAGAAAGAAGCCTAAAGAGGAATATGTGAATTAAGAACGGATTGAATCGTTTGTGACCCATATGTGTTATATGATGTGTAGGGTTAAGCTCCAGGGAAAATCAACCAACCAATCACTGTGAGTAGTATCTTAATAAAGATATTTGGAATATGCTATTTGTCCAATTGCTTAGCTTCCTATAAGTCTGTTAATTTGAATTATGGGCAAACGTTTGCTATGCCTACAGAGCGAATGGGCCAAAGGCCAGTCTGACACGAATGATAGTCTGACATGAATAAGTGAATGAATGGGCTAAAGGCCAGTCTGACATGAATGATTGTTTGACATGAATAATGGTCTGACATGAATGAATGGGCCAGAGGCCAGTTTGACATGAAAGATAGAATGAATGGGCCAAAGGCCAGTTTGACACTAATGAAAGTATGAATGGGCCAAAGGCCAGTTTGACATGAATGGATTGGGCCCGAGGCCGTCTGATACGTTTGGAACTACAGTCACCTTCCCTATATATACCTATAGGCCAAAGGCCAATTTGACATGAAAGTATGAACGGGCCAAAAGCCAGTTTGGCAAGAATGGATTGGACCTGAGGCCGCATGATGTGTTTGGAGCCGTAGTCACTTGACCTGTATTTATATATATATGCTAGATAGAATGTGAATTGGGCCCAAGGCCGTTTGAAGCACGTTGTTCTAAATACTGTTTATGTAACTTCTTTATTTGATATTATTCACTGGGCTTTCGCTCACGCTCATTCATATGTTTGTAGGTGAGCCAAGAGAGGTCCAAACCCAGCCTCAGTGAAGTTTGTGCGGAACAACCAAAGTTTGAAGGGTCAGCCCTAACGTCTCACGCATGAGACACGTCTTCACCTTTTTCTGTCTCGTTTAATTTGTCATATTGGCAAGGACCTCGATCTATGTTTGTATATAGTTTTGATTGGCTGACCTAGACTTAAATGATCCTGTCTGTACAGAACTTTATGTTACTGTATTTTGATGTGAGTTATTAATATGTGCATGTATGGTTTGTTATGATGTGCCATGTAAGCACAACTCTATGGACAAAGTTTAAATTTTGCTTCCGTTTGGCCCCCTTTACTCTGATGAGTTATGTCTGATTTGGTTTGAGGCCGTAAGTAATCTCAGGATTACTGGCCGATTATGTCCGTAACCCATGGTTGCGGGTTCGGGTCATGACATAGTGATATCAGAGCACGAGTTAATAACTCACACACTTGTCCAAATGAGCCATAAGGTGTCTAGAAAAGACTTAAGATGCATCCGTTTCACAAGTACATGATGTAAGCATTGAGAATATGTGATTATATGAGATATGAATTGTTGCAC
Source organism: Camellia sinensis (assembly GCF_055761805.1). Lineage (NCBI taxonomy): Eukaryota > Viridiplantae > Streptophyta > Magnoliopsida > Ericales > Theaceae > Camellia > Camellia sinensis. The sequence continues at coordinate 168,917,951 of NC_138970.1, forward strand.
TAATGTGTACAACAAGTTTGTTTGTTATAATGCACGTACATGAACATACGAATTATGAGAAATTGCTTGTGTGCATTCGATTCTGCAATGGATGCCTATGTGGAATATGAATATGGTCAAATGTGTAATTATCTAGTAAGTGTTCTACACACGATATCTGATAAGTCTAAGATCGTCTGTTTTGCATATGATTAATTGTGCCTTGATGATACGTAAAATTAGAATATAACGGCGTGCCTATGTGCGAATGCACCTATGTGTATCTGTGTTTATTTCTGTATTGGGCATTCCTTATTTGGCATGGCTTAATAAGAATTTGTGTAGATCATGGATAAGGTAAGGCATACGAGTTCGCAGACTCTTCCACAGCCCGACTTGATAGATTGTAAAGAACAGTACAAGAAATGGCCAAGGTCTTAAGACAACAGTATCAGTTGCAACTATGGCAAGAACCTTTGGCACCACCAGTGCAAGAGCACCAAGTGAATATGTTAGAAGTCACAAAAATATGTTGAGGTGCTAGATCGAACACTAATGACCAAAGCTAACATGAACCGATCTTCTGAATGGAAAAGCAAGAGACAAGGCTTTTTCTCAAAGAAGAGGTCATTTAAAAAGCAAAATACGGGATCATCGCGCACTTCAAACTCTACAAGGAATACAACACCGACATGTAATGAGAAACACCGAGGAGTTTGTTATTGAATTTCTAGGGTTTGTTATAGGTGTGGTAAAATAGACCATATGGTAAGGAACTGTCCCCGAACTGAACAAAATGTGAATAAATCTTCTGCCTTAGCTAGATTTGTACCAATGGTAAGAATTGCTAATCAGGATAGAGTAATCACATTCATCACAGAAAGCGCTCAGAATATTGTGACCGTTATTCCAGGTATTTGTACTGTTTATAAACGAATGTTTATCTGTTGATTGATTCAGAATTAGTACATGTGTACATCCTTGCTTGGGATATTATTTGATTCGGGTCGGCATATTCTTTCATACCTACTGCATGTGTATCTAGATTGGTTAGAGCCACAAGATCGAGACCGTATTCATTGAAGGTATATACTCAATTTGGGAAATTTATGAAATATGCATTGGGATATTGATTGACTCTGTACATGCACATGTACATCTAAACCTATGCTCAGGGTGATTTGTTATATTATTGCCTTCAAATGAATAAACCACTGAGATTATGACTCTGTGATTGTGTGACCCCAAATGATGAACTCTATAATTGTGAGACCATGTATTTTGATTGGTAGAAAATTGACTGGGCTATGTGACTATATTGGGCTTAACTTTTAAACATATGATGTGTGACTAATTTAGAACTTTTGCGTAACAGACCCTATCTGATGTGCACTCGAGGAACTTTGTTTAATGTGTTACTGTACACCATGTGCTTGGATATAAGACTTATGTGGGAACTGCTGTATTAATTATGATACATACCTCTTGATGTGAACGACTGCATGCATATGCAACTACACCTGAACTTATGTGGACAATGCCATATTATACATGACTTGAAATACTTTGATATAAACGGTTGTGATGAATGACTCTGATATGACTTTGAGAATTGATGGACTTAGGACAGTCGTGAAACTATCGAATATGTACCTAAGCAACGAAATGTGGCTTACAGAACCAAATGAACCCTATTTGAGAAAACTTTTATCTGATTCGATCTGATAGAACCTTCGTCTGATTTGGCCTGGTAGAACCCTCATTGGATACGATTTGATGAGACCTTATGTGGGCTATCAACAGACCGATCTAACCATGAACACCATTGAGAACCAACCTTCAACTATTGAGGACGTATGTGTTAAAAACGAACTGGATTGTGCAAATCCAGTGATTGGGTGTTGTAAGGAACAATGCTTGTGTGCTATCATAGTCTTGCTTATTTGATGCTATGGAAACCGATGACAGCAGATTGATTTGATTGTAAATGGTACTGAATATTTATCCTCGACTAATCAGAATATGTTTCGTATATCTGCTTCAGTGTTATCGGATTTTGGGAAATCAGGTTATGGTGAGTGGTATTGTGTTTGTTTTGATGACATTCTTGAGACATCCTTCCGTGCTAGGAGACGTTAAGCCTATGTAGCACCTTTGTTGAGATATCTCTTTTGCCACCGACGGTTTTGTACGGGTGGGTTTGTCTAATCGATTACAGGTCGGCCACCGACGGTCGTGAACGGGTGTGCTTTGATTTTGAGACGATTATTCCCTTGTTTTGTTCGGAATGTCATCCTTTGGTATTATGTAGATGTTATTGACATCCAAGAAACCTTGAAAAACCTTGATTATCCGTAAGTGTGTGAATTTAGTACGCCTTGTGCAAATAACTGCTCAGTGCCATTTTATTTTGCAATTGGGGCTTTGAGGATGTGTAAATTGTGTTTAACATGTGATTGGCTGTTTTTAATATTACCTTTAACGCCATGGGGATTAGTATGTGAATTACCTTATGCTTTTGACGACTATCAGATAATATGGAAAGACTCGATGGAACAGGGGATTGAATATTGAACTGAATTATAAACCGTAAACTGTTGAAAGAATTGAGAACACGTGTATAGTGGTAGAAATCGATTGCTTCGATGTTATTGTACTTTACAATCAGTATTATGGGGATATGTGGACTATGTGCATTGTATGGGTAAATTGCTTTGATGCTACCTTTGTTGATTCGGGAATCAGTATCTGGATCCACTTTATATTCCTGAAGACTTTTGATTGACCTTGGGTAACGATGATGAGTCACTGAACTAAACACCGAATTGGATTGTGAATTGTGGAATTGCTGGAAAATGAATTGAACTTCTGTGACAAGGAAATCGTTGAATTTGTGTCCAGATGTTTTCGGTGTCAACAAGTCGAAGTTGAACATCAGATGTAGACGGGACTACTTTGACCTCTCTCCATTTCGAAACGAAAATAGGAATGTGTAGCTACGAATTTCATTGTGGGGCTACTTGGAGCACCCAAAGTATAAGTCTCGTTTGGGTTATTGTACGAAGAATTACTAAGTTTGCCCATTTCCTTCCTGTAAAATTTTCGTATGATGTTTGTAGACTAGCCACTATTTACATCAATAAGATTGCTCGTTTGCATGGGGTCCCAGTATCTATTGTTTTAGACAGGAATCCTAAAATGCGTTTGAATTCTGACAAGCCTTTGAGAGGCAATGGGAACTGAATTGTGAGTCAGCGCTACTTTCCATCTGCAAATTGATGTATAATCAGAAAGAACTTTTGGGAGAAATGCTCCAAATATATACAGTAGACTTTTCAGGGAATTTGGAAGATCTATCCATTGTTGGCAGACCTTGCTTACAACCACAGCTTACACTCTAGTTTTGGTGTGACACCATACAAGCCTTGTATGGAGGAAGAGGTAAGTCTCTGACTGATTGAGAATAGAGTGTTGCTTGATTTTGAAACTAAGTAAACAACTATTAAAAAGGATTAGAATCGTTGAATGAAAAGTGTTCCGAATTGTGTTCGACTAAAGGTGAAATAAGTTTGGAGGACCAAACTTCCTAAAGGGGGGAAGACTGTGATAACCCTGTTCCGTACTATGCTAATTGGTCCTTATTGTGAATATGATTATGTGTTTGATATGATTTTGGATGCCATTTATGTGAAAATATGTGGTTTTGAATTTCTATCTGTTCACCGTAGGAATATCTGTTTGATTATCTGCTTTGGAATTTAAATTGAAGGCCTTATCGGCGACAAAACCCGAAATTGACTGTGCCATTATGATTGGCATAATTTTTAGAGCCTACGGTGAAAATTGATTGAAAAATTATTCGGATTGAATTAAATAGATTAATTAATGGGTTAGTGCTCAGTTATTTAATTATTAAGGAAATGTGATTAGAGGGGTTTATAAAAAGGAGCTCTATATTGCCTATTCACCTATTTTTGAGCTCAAGCCAAAAATTTCTCTAAGGAAGAGAGTGAGGGTCGGATCTAGAGAGGGAGAAAGAAGGAGGATTGTGTGTTTGCCTCAAATTTGTGAAATTGGAAGGTTGGACTCAAGATTCAACTAGAATTTGTAAAGATCAAGGCTCCTAGGTGAGTAATCCACCCTCAACTCATGGATTTTTACTTTGTAATATGTAAATTCAAGGTTAAATAATGATAAAGAACATGAATTAATTTGGTTTTGTTGAATTGGAAGTCAATATGCACATGCATGGGAGAAATTGCTTTGGATTGGCATGTTTGAGCTTGAAATACATGGTCCATGTTAAATCTTTGATTGAAGTTCATGTTTTTAACTACCTCTTCATCATTTAAGTTGAGAATAGTGAGTATCTCCCACATGCATATGCAAATCATGGAGGTGTGAGTTTGAATGTTTGAATTTAATGTGTGGGTAATGAGTTTGGGTCAATTTGAGGCATGCATGTAAGTAATTCAAGGAATTGAGCTTCATTGTGTTGTAATTTGGTGTTAGTACATGTTTATATGAAGTTTGAGCCATTATATGCAAGAAATGTTGGTTAGAATGTTGAATTTGAGCTTAAGAACACTGCTGAAAAACCCAGAAATTTTGATGTCCGCTCGAGCGGGGAAACCGCTGCTCGAGCGGCAAATACGAGCTCCCAGTATATTTTGCAGACATGGTGTCCGCGCGAGCGAGAAAGTTCACCCTCGAGCGGGGAGCCATGTAGTGAGGCTTTCACCTCGAGCACCCAACTTCACGCTCGAGCGTAAATTTGACATAACCAGTACTTTTATAGGCCTCAAGGGTCCGCTCGAGCAGGGAAGTCCACGCTCGAGCGAGGTCCTTGTTTCTGAAAATTTTTGAAAGGCATTCTGTGTTTCGTTTTCTGTTCTCTTTCACTTCAAAGTACTCTTAGGCATACATTGAGCATTGTAAATGAGTTATAAGGTTAAGAAAGAAGCCTAAAGAGGAATATGTGAATTATGAACGGATTGAATCGTTTGTGACCATATGTGTTATATGATGTGTAGGGTTAAGCTCCAGGGCAAATCAACCAACCGATCACTGTGAGTAGTATCTTAATAAAGATATTTGGAATATGTTATTTGTCCAATTGCTTAGCTTCCTATAAGTCTGTTAATTTGAATTGTGGGCAAACGTTTGCTATGCCTACAGAGCGAATGGGCCAAAGGCCAGTCTGACACGAATGATAGTCTGACATGAATAAGAGAATGAATGGGCCAAAGGCCAATTTGAGATGAATAAGAGAATGAATGGGCCAAAGGCCAGTCTGACATGAAAAATAGAATGAATGGGCCAAAGGCCAGTTTGACACTAATGAAAGTATGAATGGGCCAAAGGCCAGTTTGAAATGAATGGATTGGGCCCGAGGCCGTCTGATACATTTGGAACTGCAGTCACCTGCCCTATGTATACCTATAGGCCAAAGGCCAGTTTGACATGAAAGTATGAATGGGCCAAAGGCCAGTTTGGCACAAATGGATAGGGCCTGAGGTCGTATGATGTGTTTGGAACCGTAGTCACTTGACCTGTATTTATATATATATGCTAGATAGAATGTGAATTGGGCCCAAGGCCGTTTGAAGCACGTTGTTCTAAATACTGTTTATGTAACTTCTTTATTTGATATTATGCACTGGGCTTTCGCTCACGCTCATTCATGTGTTTGTAGGTGTGCCAAGAGAGGTCCAAACCCAGCCTCAGTGAAGTTTGTGCGGAACAACCAAAGTTTGAAGGGTCAGCCCTAGCGTCTCATGCATGAGACACGTCTTCACCTTTTTCTGTCTCGTTTATTTTGTCATATTGGCGAGGACCTCGGTCTATGTTTGTATATAGTTTTGATTGGCTGACCTAGACTTAAATGATCCTATCTATACAGAACTTTATGTTACTGTATTTTGATGTGAGTTATTAATATGTGCATGTATGGTTTGTTATGATGTGCCATGTAAGCACAACTCTATGGACAAAGTTTAAATTTTGCTTCCGTTTGGCCCCCTTTACTCTGATGAGTTATGTCTGATTGGTTTGAGGCTATAGGTAATCTCAGGATTACTAGCCCTTAACCCATGGGGGCAGGGGCGGGGGCGGGGGCGGGTTCGGTTCATAACACTCACATCTTTCTGCATTCATGCTCTATTTTTCTCTCAAAGCCCTTTTCTCACTTTTCTCTCAGTGCACATCTCTCTATTCTTTAATCTCTCTTTTCTTTCATCCCTCTCTGGATATGGCTTATGAACAAGCTGAAGGTAATGGACTCTTTCCCTACATACTCACCTTGAGCATACTTTTTTCGCCAACAGGTAGTTGATTTCCCAAACGAAGGGTGGTGGTGCCATTGGATGTGTAACATGTTTGTTGCTGATATTGCTTGGCATTGCCCCTGGTTTGATCTGCCCGAGATAAGCTACAACATGGCTCGGCAACCTGGCATTCAACTGGTTGGCTTGGCACACTGTGTATTCTACTTTCCGTTTCGGTTTGGGCATCAGTTTGGACATGACCAGACTTGCCTAGAAAAGAGGGTAGAGTACCCAGCTTCATTTCATATCTGAGGTTCACAATTGGCTAGATATCCCACTGTGTGGAGGACGAGAGAACTTCTGGCTCTTGCCCCTAGTTTCAACTGCGCACTATCTGGTGAGTGCCTGACCTGGCTTGAAGACGAGGTGCAATCCGGGCCCACTTTAGCATCAGAAGCTTCCACAAGCATAGGGAGCGGACGCAGGAACACCTGACTCATCTATGCCTCAAGTTTATTTGCTTTGATCTTACTTTTCAAGTTATCTTTTTGAATGTAATAAAAGCAATTTTGATTTGTATCGAGAGTTGGAGAACTTTGTATTGAAATCAATGAAATTGAAATTGAGGGCACTGAAAATTTTCCTTTTAGTCCAAAAATGATCTAAGTTGTAAAAGGATTAATTTGAACAAAAAAAAAATCAACCTTGATCAAAACTTTCCAAAAATCATTTTCGATAAGGATCACAACTTGACACACACAGAATTTGTCCTTGAGATGTACAACCCTGGATCTAAAGACAACAAATTGCCCCTTGTCTAAATAGCACTGCTCAGCACTGTAACCAGTTCTCAGGGGCGATCACAACCGAACATTCAGATAAAGAATAGACAAAGATGACCTGATCAACACATGGACAGGACAGTTGAGTTTGAGGTGTTTACGGTCGAAGTTCAGGATGAAGTTGCCTACATATCTGGAAGATAAGAATCAGGCCTTACGTAGTTCGGTTCGGGTTCACTCAAGTATTAACGCTCTCCTTTTGCGCTCTAACTTTTGCCAAGGCTGCCCTTTAGGGTTTTCAACCTTGTGAGCTCAGTTTTTCTTTATTTCCAATTTTTTGTGCTCTAACTTTTGCCTAGGTTGCCCTTTCGGGTTTTCGGCCTAGTGAGCCTTTCAAGGATAATATTTTTTCAACTTGTCCATGTTGATTGGTTGGGAAAATTCTAGGCCATCCAAGTCCATAAGAATAACAGCTCCACCCGACCAAATAGTTTTGATGATGTAAGGACCAGTCCAATTGGGTCTGAACTTGCCCCTAGGGTCATGGATGGGAGCTTGGTTGTCTTTTAGCACCAAATCCCCTTCTTTAAGATCCTGGGACTTAACCTTCTTGTTAAAAGCCCTGGCAATCCTACATTGATAACCTTGAACATGGTATAGTGTTTTCAGCCTTCTCTCGTTGAACATCATCAGTTCTTCAAACCTGCTCTGTTGCTAATCCGCCTCTACTGTTTGATACTCGGCCATAACTCACAGCGACGAAACTTCTATTTCAATCGGCAAAACAACTTCCATTGCATAAACTAGAGAGTACGGAGTTGTTCCAGTAGACGTCCGAATTGAAGTCCTATAGCCCCAGAGTGCAAATGGCAATTTGTCTGGCCAATCCCTATAAGTCTCAACCATTTTCTGTAAAATGTGCTTGATGTTCTTGTTGGTGGCCTTAACAGCTCCGCTGGTTTGTGTTGTACTTCTTTAACAAGTAGATCACTTCTTTCTTGAAATGGGAGCCATTATCTGAAATGATCTCGTTTGGAACTCCATATTGGAAAATGATGTTATTTCGGATGAACTTAGCTACATTCGTTGTTTTCAACACTGCATAAGAATGAGCTTCCGCCTACTTCGTGAAGTAATCAATTGCCACCAAAATGTATTCATGTCCATTTGACCCTTTCGGTGTAACTAGCCCAATGACGTCGATTCCCCAGACTGAGAAAAGCCATGGTGAAGTCATGTTATACAGCTTCGATGGCGGGATATTCATGCGATTTGCATGAATTTGTCATTTGTGGCATCGTTGGACAAAACCAATACAATCCTCCTCCATGGTAGACCAATAGTAACCTTGCCTGAGAATCTTCCGGGCTACCATTACTTCGTTCATGTGCGCTTCAGACTCTCCCCCATGGATGGCCTCTATTAGGCGCTTTGACTCTCCCGCGTCAACACACAGCTTATGCATTCCCTGATGACCCCTCTTGTACAGTTTACCTCCGCAGATGATAAATTGAACAGCCATCCGCCAGATTGCTCTTTTATCTTTGACATTTGCCCCTGGTGGATAAACCTCAATTTCCAAGAAGTTCCAGATATCATAGTACCAAGGGTTTTGATCTTGAACTTCATCTATTACGGCGATAGACTCGTAGGCCAGTGTATATCTCTACTCAATAATGATCGGATGCATCCAGACTCCAAACGAGATGTCTATCATGGAAGATAGAGTTGATAAGGCATCAGTGAACCTATTGTTCTCTCTTAGTAAATGTGTGAAGGTTAGCTTCTCAAACCTAGGAATCAGAACGTCTAACGTTTGGTGATAGATCTTCATCTTTTCTTCTTTAACCTTCCAGTTTCTTTTTGCTTGAGACACAACCACGTTCGAGTCCCCAGTGACATCCAACCTTTTTGCCCCTAGTTACACACCTCGTATTCTGCTTTGATGTTAAATACCTTGAACTGGAGTTTGAAGGCTAAGGGTCTATGAGAATTGTCGGATGCTATCAGCAACACCCCCTATCCCATAACCGTACTGATTAGATGCTCCGTTAATGTACATTGTCCAAATCTCTTCCTCGACTTACAGAATAGCGTCATTTGGGACCAGGTATTCTATCGCTTCATCCCGTTTCACTGGGTGATCTGCCAAGAACTCTGCTACCGCTCTCCCCTTGACAGACTTGCGACAAACATACTTCAGATCAAATTCGGAGAGGAGAAGAAACCAACGAGCTAACCTACTTGTAAGTGCTAGTTTCTCAAAGAGATATATGATGGAATCTAATCTCGAAACCATAATTACGGAGTGAGCTAACAGGTAGTGCCTCAACTTCCTGGTAGCCCATACCAAGGCTAAGCAAGCTTTCTTCAGCAGAGTATAGCGGGTCTCGTAATCCAGCATTTTCTTGCTCAAGTAATAGATGGCTCTCTCCACCCTATCCTCAGATTCCTAGGCAAGCATGCATCCCATCATGTGTTCGTTACTGACAGATGTAGAATTAACGGCTTCCTTGGCTCTTGCGGTGATAACACAGATGGATTCTGAAGGTATTGCTTGATCTGCTCGAAAGCGAATTGACATCGGTCATCCTATCGAAATTTCTTTCCTTTCTTCAGGAGACTAAATAGTGGTTCACAAGTCAAGGTTAATTTTCAAATAAACCGTAATATGAATTGCACTTTACCCAAAAAGCCTCGCACCTTCTTTTCAGTCCTTGGTGGTGGCATTTCTAGGATGACCTTGATTTTGGAAGGATCTACCTCGATGCCCCTCTGTGTAATCAAGAAACCCAGCATTTTCCTTATCGTTACACCGAGAGTACACTTCTGTGGATTCAACCTCAATCTGAATTCTCTGATCCGTTGAAAGAATTTCTTCAAGGTGGTGTAGTGGCCCTCTCTTTCCTTGGACTTGACAATCATGTCGTCCACATACACCTCAACCTCTTTGTGGATCATATCATGTAGAATCGTGGTTGCAGCCCGTTGATAGGTAGCCCCAGCATTTTTCAGCCCAAATGACATTACCATATCGAAGTAGGTTTCCTACGGCGTAGTGAAGGCAGTTTTCTCCCTGTCCTCGGGTGCCATCAGAATTTGGTTATACCCGGAAAATCCATCCATGAAGGAGAGCAACGCATGGCCTGCGGCGAAGTCCACCAATTCATCGATGTGCGGTAGAGAAAAGTCGTTCTTTAGACTGGCCTTATTCAGATCTCTGAAATCCATACACACCCAAATTCTGCCATCTTTCTTTGGCACTGGAACAATGTTGGCCAACCAAGTTTGATACTCAGATACTAGCAAGAACCCTGCGTCTATTTGCTTGGTGACCTCCTCTTTAATCTTCAAAGTCCAATCCAGGCGTATTTTTCGCAATTTCTTCTTGATGGATCGAGCCTCAGGGTTAAAAGGGATCGAGGCTGTACAATCTCAAAATCGATTCTAGGCATGTCTTCGTAGGACCACGGGAAAATATCTTTGAAATCTTTTAATAAAGTGACTAAGCACTCACGCTCCTCCGAAGACAACATGGACCCGATCTGGACTAGAGGTGGATCCTTCTCAGTACCCACATTAATTGGAATGATTTCATCAATAAGGGGTTTTACAAACCTCTCATCCTCTCGATTAATCAAATGTTTCAAGACCAGAGGAATTCCTTCCTCATCGTTTTCATCAAAATTTTGAAAATCATGATCAATGCAATAAACAAGAGGCATAGAAAAGTACTCAGAATCTGCGGTGGCATTCTCGTTGAAAAGATCCAGCTCATCTAGTTCCTCGGTTACAACCGACTCAAAGGAAAAGGAAAAAGACGACCTGGACAAAACCTCGGCATTCGGGTTATCAAACCCAGGAATACCGAACCTAGACTCAGAAGAACCAGAATCTGATTCCGACTCTAGAAACTCTATGGAATCAGATTTTGGTTCATAGCTTGACTCAGAACTGCTAGACAGGTAGCCCTTTTCCAGCAACCAAGCAAGGGACGGTGCGTCAGATGCATCCAAGATACCATTAGAAGAGTTCACACCCAATTAGTCTCCAATCATAGAAACGGTTAGGTTATCCCCCAAGCTCTCTGAGTTTATCTGAGGATCCAAAAGGAGACATGCTAGTGCTGCTCCCATTTGAAGCTCGTTGTTGTCGGAATTGCTTTCTGTGCTTTTTGCAGCCTCAGCGGTCAGTTCAGTCTGTTGCTCTGTTTCACTCTCTTGCAGTTGCAAGTCAAAGAAAATCTCAAAGCCGGGAACTCGTTGCTTTTTAGAGTTGAACCGGGGTTCGAGGAAACTGTAGAATGGGAAGTCTTCACCCTCCCAAAAAAAATAGCCATTCAGGGTTCCCCGAATTGGTCGGTGCACAAGCTCGTAGCGCTTTCCAGTCTACTTAGCTCTAGCTCTTCCTACCATTTTTTTCCCTTTCCTCACCCAGTCCTCTTTGGTAGGCGTATAGCCAAGACCAAAGGCATGAGGGTTATGTGGTACGTTGGTCAATATAGCGATGCCTTTCCGGCTGCTTCTTCCTAATCCCATTCCTGGTATGTGTGGAGTTTGTTCATGAAGTACACAGATTGGGCGCTGACATACAAGCCCTCATCGATAGCTAGGATATTCTGCACTACTCGGGCCTCAGCTAAGGTAAACCCGGAAAGGATGTCATCCTCTTCGCCATGCGTAATCTCCAGCATAGGTGTAGTGACCTCTGGTGGAGGATGTATAGATGAATTCCCGAAGACTATAGCTACCCCTTTCCCATGGGGTTACTTCAGCATTTGGTAGAGGGTGGAAGAGACAGCTTTCACTTGGTGTAGGCAGGGTCGCCCAAATAGTAAGTTGAAAGTGGCCGGAACATCTAAGGCATGGAACTCAATGTCCTGTTGAGCTGGGCCGACTTGTACTCTAATATGCACTGTTCCCATCACATTTCTACTTGTATTGTCATACGCTCGGATCATCTGGGCTGTAGGCACAAAATCGGCCGGTTTCAGACCAATAGCATAAGCCATACGACAAGGAAAGACGTTGATTGCTGACCTAGTGTTGACCAATACCACTGGTATCCACTTTTCTCAGCACTCTACGGATATGTATAGAGGCTTGTTGTGTGCAGAGCCTTCCGGCGGCAGTTCCTTGTCTGAAAAGGTCAAAGTCGGTGCAGCGTCTCCCAGGAAGACTAATCCCACCAGTTGTTCCGGGGTGGTGTCGATGGACAACTTTGCTTTATCCATCGCTGTTAGTACAGCTTGTCTGTGCACTCGCGAAGCCATAAGCAGCCCCCAAATAGATATGTCATCTTGAATCTTCTTCAACTGTTTCAACGCAGCCTCTTCCTCTAACTGTTTTTTCTTCTGTTTCTCTACTTCTTTGTTATTTTCGGAGGCTTCGGGTTGGTCCAGATGCGGTGGTTTGAAATATCAACCACTTCTTGTCATGTGGTCGACTTCTTCCACATACCAGGTATTGTCAGGAAGGCCTTCACCCCAATCCTCATCAGTGTGGGCAAGATGCAGATCATCATCTTCCTACCACATACCTCCTGCAACCGACAAGCAATTGTCCGGTTCCGGTCTAAGTATTCTCTTAGCAGAAACATTCCCTGCGGGGTGTTGAGCTATTCCAGCTTTCTAATCACTTCCACTCATTTCTTACCCAAACTGCTCCAGCGTGGTTTCTTGTTCTATATGTATAGTACTAGCAATGCCCAGTTCCTGAGCCAATCGTTCTTCACTGGTGTTTTTCGATAGTTTACCCTTCCCATCGGCCATTCCAGCCATTGCAATGGTTCCCATTTTTTGTTCTTCCAGCTTCAATTCAGTTCCCTCATCTATATCCGGTTCATCACTTAGCCAACCAGAATTGTCTATCGACCCGTTCAGATCAAACCAATCAATGTGCACATCCCCCTAATCTTGCTCATCAAAGAACTACAAATTGTTTATGTCCTCCTCCAGGTCGGCTAGATCATCTAATCCCTGACTTGGTCCATCTTCTCGAAATACACTAACCCCCATCCCAGTCGGCAACACCACTTCCGACTTAGCTTGATTAATTAGCACAACATAGCAGCTCGGGTTGTATGTCCCTTCAGATAAGTCCTCAAAGCCCACGGGCAACAGATTGATATTCTCCACCAAGGCTGACCTCCCTTTATCTTCCACTATCACCACCATGGGTTCGGGTTGGAGTGAAGACGCGCTCATCATGCACAAGTCTATGCTCTCAAGGATGAACAACGCCAGCTTAGGTAAGTGGGAAGGGGTGATATATATACTGGGGTCATAAGGGACGACCAATGTATGGATGAGGTTTAGGTTTATATGTCAGGGTAGAGGGACTTGATTATGTGGTGGAAGAGGATTTGTAGTGACGTTGGGTTTTTCGAGAGGTGGTTTCACTTTATTGTCAATGAGATCTTGAATCTCATGATACAGTGTGAAGCACTGATCAGTATCATGACCATGCTGTTGGTAAAAAGCACAGTATTCGGCTGGGTTGGGTTTCGGTGGGAGAGGACCGGGTAGTGGGCATTGCTCTAATGGCTTAAGATGTCCCTTTTTGATTAGGACTATAGCGATCCCGGTTTCTAACTTGACCTTTATGGTGTTTCGGACTCGGGTTTTGTGGTTTAATGTTGTTGTATATGTCTTTTCCTTTTCTTACCCTTTGAATTTGAGTTTTGAAATGTCTTGGGCGTGTTCAAAACAAGGTGGTTGGTTGTTGGTTTAGAACCTTGTTGCCCAGAATTTTGGTCTTCCGCTCGAGCGGGTCTTCTTGCGCCCCGCTCGAGCGGGGTTTGCAATCATTCAGTACTTTGTGCGTCTGCAAAAATACTGCGGAAGTGTTTTTCACGCTCGAGCGGTCTTTATTACGCTCGAGCAGGTCTGAGCTCGAGCGGCTCCTCTGGCGCTCGAGCGACTATCTGAAGTCTGTAAAATACTAGACGAGTGTATTCTACACTCGAGCGGGTCTCATTGCACTCGAGCGGGTAGTGCCTTGCTGTTGTCTCTTGGCGCTCGAGCGGCCTTTCTTGCGCTCGAGCAGGTCGAATTTTTGTGTCTGACGCTCGAGCGTCAAACTCTCCGCTCGAGCGGACTGTACGTATATCAGATCGCGAAAGTGACTTTTTAAATCACTTTTTCTATCATTTCTCTCTCTAAAACTTTCCAAAACCCTAAGTTAAGAGCCTCTCTCTCTAAAATACTCTCTCTCTCTCTCTACATTTTGACCTAGATCTAGTGATCTCCTCTGCCCCCTTCCTTTGATAAAAAGTTTGAGCTCTTCAAGATCTCCATTTTCATTCGAGTGGAAGTTGGTTTCGTCATCTTTGGAGCTAATCTCTTGGTTGGCTCATCTTCTCTTCTTGAGGTAGGGATAATTTACTCATTTCTATGAGCTTTAATATAAATATTGGTTATTTTGTATAAATGGTTGGTTTGGGTAAAGTTGGGGTTTGAGTATTGATTTGAGAAAGAGAGGCTTTCAAATTTAAACTCCTTATGTGTAAGAGGGATCTTAAAAATGGCGTTAATGGTGTACAATTGTTGAAATGGTGAGATTTGGACCTTGGGTCAACGTTTTTGGAATTTAGAGGAAAATGCCCTAGTTTGGAATTAAATAACTATTTTGTATAAATAGTGAATTTGTTGTGTAATTAATGAAATTGGCTTGGAAAGTATGGAATTTAAAGAACATGTGATTAAATGGTGTAGTTGGATTAATAAGTCGCTCACCTATGGAAAAGTTGATAAATTATCTGTTGATAGATTTGTTTATCTGTTTAGAAATAACTGTTTTGGGCTATCGGTGGAGAATAGCCATGATTGTTGTAGAAACTGCATGACGATTAGGTAAATTGAAACTAATCAATTGGAATATGTCATTGAATATGACGGTTGGATGTAAACATTGTATATGTGATTGAATTGGTCATTGTATATGACAATGTATTCAAATACATTGTATATGTATCTTTGTTTGAGAGATAGGGGATGGACTCCATGGATAATTAAGTTGGTCGGAGTGTCTAGGGTGAAAGTCTCGAAATCTTATTTATGTTTGGGTGCCGGTTCCCTCGAACGTAGTTCCGTAAAATGGCAAGATAATGGAAGTGTATGATCGACGTTTATATATGAAGTGTTGATAATATGAGTTGTAGTCTCATTTTGATTTGTTTGAATAATATTGAGCTATGTCAATGAATTGATTTGGATACTTAAAGTGAAGTGGATTTATTATGATGTAAATGTTGATTGGTTATGGAAATGGTGTAAGTTGGTATACAAGTGTTAAACATTTATCGGATGCTAATGTTTTAGTTAGTTCTCATATACTGTTTAGCATATCTCTACTGGGCATTTGCTCACCCTACTTGGGACACCATTTTTCAGGTACAGGTAATATGCCGCCTCCAAGGTCTTAGCATGGGAGGGTTTGGAGTTGAAAACTCCATTTTGTTATTTTTATTTTGTGTTAAATGTAAATCCAAGCCAAGGGCTTTATATGTAAAGGAGTTAGAACTCTTCTTTTGTTGTAACCTAGTGATGACTTGGAAAGCTGTAAGCCCGTAAAGCATTTATTTTGTTGCTAACATGTAATATTTTTGTAAAGAAGACTCTGATGAATGAAAATATAATTTTTTTATTATGATTAAGGATCTCATGAATGATTGTTTCATGTTATATTTTGAGGGCGTTACAAGGACCCCTAAGGCTTTGGACAAAGTCATGTAGAGAGGGATAAAGACCCTTTGGTTTCGGGCTTGATGGCTCAAGGTTTGTGAGGTTGTATTGGATGTACCGGCAAAAAAGGTGGCAGTTTTGGGTGTGGTGGTGACCATGCTCACATCCGAAGGCCGTGCAGAGGTGCCACCAGTCGTGGCTGCATTGGAGCTGCGTGTAAAAGGCCTTTTGGGTTGTTCCTTCTCATGGTCTATCTGCCCTTGCTTCATCGCACCCTCAATTTGAACTCCTATTTCATAGAGCTCAATAAATGTAAACAAAGGCAAGACTATCATCTTCTATAATAATCTTCCTTGCAAGTTATGGACCACCATTCTGATGTGGTCCTTTTTAGACAGCCAGATAGTCATCATAGAGGCCTTAGCCCTCCATCGGGTCACAAAATCCGAGAAGCCCTCCTTCAACTCCTAGCGAGTTGCTTCAAGATCACGAGTAGTGACCTCGCTCTGAGTATTGTAGGAGTACTGCGTTATGAAGGCCTCGGCCATTTCCTCCCAATTTCTCTTCACAAAGTCTTCAAGCTTGGCATACCAAATGGCCACTATACCCGACAGGGTCCGGCCAAAAAGTGACAGCTTTTGAAGTCTAGTGAGACCCATTGGTCGTAGAATATTAGAGAATAACCGTAGATGGACCATGGGATCCCCGGCGCTGTCAAACCGGTCTATGTGCGGCATCTTGAATTTGTCTGGCAGAGTCACTGCCGAGTCAATGTATCCATCATCAATATCAGGGATTGAATTCACGCCTTGCGCCCGTTTAAAGAGCTTTTCTAGCTTGTTGACTGTAGACACCCCATTTTTGACTGTCCTCAAGACTTGGACGTCATCATTAGAACACTCGATGATCATCCATGTTCGTGTTCGTCTTGAGTTCTCGAAGGTCTCGATCGTGCGCCTTGCCTCAAGATCTCTCGACTTATTTGTTTTGTGCTTGGTTGGACTAAGGACTTGTGGTCTTTGCATCTGAGGGCGGGAAATGGCTTGTTGGCTATCCCCACACCCCACCGGCCTTGGCATGTTGCCACCGGCCCTATTTTCTTGCTACCGGCCAAAAGTGTTGGCCGGTCGGCAATGTTCTTAGTCGGCCGGCCCTTTATGTTAGTCAATCGGCCTTTTCTACTGGCCGAACCCTGTTCATCTGCTTTATGCAAATATTTTGTGCCAGGTGGCACAGTCTGTATCCTCCATATGGAGGATCTGCATCCTTGTTTTAGCTTCTTGAGGAAGCTTGAACCTTTTGAACCCGTGTTTTAGCTTCTTGAAGAAGCTTGGACCTTTTGAACCCTTGTTTTAGCTTCTTGAGAAAGCTTGAACCTTTTGAACCTTTTTAGCTTATCCAAGAAGCTTGAACTTTTTTTAGCTTCTTGAGGAAGCTTGAACCTTTTTTATCTTCTTAAGGAAGCTTGAACCTTTTTAGCTTCTCCAAGAAGCTTGAACCTCTTTAGCTTCTCCAAGAAACTTAAACCTCTTTAGCTTCTCCAAGAAACTTGAACCTCTTTAGCTTCTCCAAGAAGCTTGAACCTTTTTAGCTTCTTGAAGAAGCTTGAACCTCTTTAGCTTCTCCAAGAAGATTGAACCTTTTTAGCTTCTCCAAGAAGCTTGAACCATTTTAGCTTCTTGAAGAAGCTTGAGCCTCTTTAGCTTCTCCAAGAAGCTTAAACCCTCTTGTTTCTCTATAAGAGAGGCCCTCCCTCTCCTTTAGAGAGGTTCCAAAAATTTGTTTAAGGCTCCAAGATATATCTCTCTTTATATCTCTATATTTTGGGTTCAAAAGGGTCTAGTTCTTGGCCTATTACACCACACCTCATAACCACACACCTCCACCATTCATCTAAGGTTCTTGGAGGTCATTTTTAGAGGTTAAAGAGTTGGTTCTTGGTCCAAGAACCTGCTGGTTTTGCAGCTGTGCATCAAGGGTGAGAACTACCCTCTTTATTCCCCATTTTTGCACACACTTTTAGCCTATCTTGCATGCTGTTTTGAGCTTAACTTATAACTAATAAAATTTCTATTTTTGCATGATTTTGAAGTTTGTTTAAGATCACTTTTGTGTTTGGGGTTGTTTACCCCCTCTTAGGCCTTGTTTGGCCTCATTTTTGTGCCTTTTTTGTGAACTTCGGGACCACCTTGTATAGGCCTTCTCACCACTAAAATCCAGAGGGATTTCAGTGGTGGGGGTGGTGTTTTAAGGTCCTAAGAAGGAGAGGGCCATCCCCTCTCCTTGTTGTCTTCAATACTTGTCATATTTGCCTCATATGTGAGCACCTTTGTTAAGTTCATGTTAGCCATGTCTTAGCTGGTATTTGTGGTTATTTTTCTATCATATGCCACTATTTTTGCCTATCTTGGTCATTCCATGCATGGTTTATACACTTGTAGTGTAAATTTTACAAACTAGTCTTGTATGTCTCATGTTTGAGCATGTGTTTCTAGCTTGTTTTTGGGCCATCTCAGTAGATTTTTGGTGTATTTTTAACATGCATTAGATCTATTTTTGCTTGGTTTGGTTGGCCCTTGCATGCCTCATACACTTGTAGTGTAAATCACACACACTAGCTTTGTATGCTCCTTGAAGTAGAATCTCATTTTAGCCTATGTTGTGTCCATTTCAGCATGTTCTTAGGCTTATTTTATCATGTCATGCCTTTGTTTAGGTTTGGTTTGGTTAGCCCTTACATGCTCCATACACTTGCCATGCAATCCCATGAAATAGCCTAACATGCGTCATGTTGTGACATGTCTTTTTAGCATGCTTTTGGCTTGACTTCAAGAAGATTTTATCCATGTTTTGGTATACTTGAGGTCTGATTTTGGTTGTCTTGGTCACCCATGACTTGTTTTGCATAGCTTTGGTTCAATCTTGCTTGTAAGCTTTGTGTATTGAGTCATTTAGTATGCATTACTTGGCCTATTTCAATGATTTGGCATCATTTGTAGTGTAATTTCAATCCATGTTTCATGGTCATGCACATGCATTTATCACTCTTTAAATGCGATTGAGAGTTGTGCTTGTATGCCTCATTTATGGACCATTGCATGAGCTTCATCTTTGTGCATTCTGAGCCACCATCCCAACACAATTGGCCACTAATTTTGGCATGCTTGAGAGCTACCCATGTTAGTGTAAGTCCATCTCACCATGTTATTGCATGCTTGTTTCATTTTGCATGTTGTTGCATGCTATACATGTTCTCATGTTTAGGTAGTATGCCTATTGCCTATTGTCTATTGCATGCTTGTGTTGCTTTGTTAAGTTCATCATGCATGTATTACATTGGTCTAAGTATACTTGCCTTTGTATGTTATTGAATGTTAGCCTATTGACAAGTTGTTGCATGTTCATCCATCTTGCATACTTGTTAAGTTACATGCTTGTTTGCATGCTTGTCTTTGCATATTGTTATATGCTAGTTGCCTTGTATAGCATTGTTGCTTACATGCTCATGTTGCATTAGTTTGCTTGCATGCTTAGGTTGCATAGCATTGTGAGCGCATCCCTTGCCTCTTGAATCAATCATGATAGAGGTTGGGGCCCTTATGTGTTTTTGTGCATTTCATTTGATATCAAATTGCACACTTGGCGCCTTTGGCCATTATGCATTGAAATGCATGATTGGTGGCCCGAGGGTCGAGAACCAAACCCCCTTGAGTTCATAGCATGATAGGGAGGGTGGTCATGCATACATTGTCTTATAAATTCCTTGCCATGCACTGTCTGTCCTCTGCTGCAGCAAAAACAGAGTTCTGCAGGAACAGATGGCCGGTCGGCCCTCTTCAGTGCCGGCCGGCTACCAAAGTCCAGCCGATGGCCCCACTTTTGGTCTGTGACCACTTTCTAATGGCCAGTGGTCCTATCTTTTGGCCGGTGATATCCCACAATGCTCAGGGAGTAATTCAGAGGCATCTCAAGGATTTTCACAGTTCTCAGAGGTGTAGAACAGTGCAAATACAGGCAACATGTGGCATGGCAACGGGCTTCCGAGCGAGACGAATCGAGCATGCATGCATTTGACCCTCTTCCCGAGGCAGCTTTACTACTTTAATAGCTTAATTAATTTGTTAATTAATTAAGGTTTTGTAATATTTAATTAGCTAGAGTAGTTGATTATTTATTTGGTTTGTATTATTCTTTTGGCCCCTTCGAGAGAGGGCGAATGTTGTAATAAGTGTGCGTGAGTGTGTGCATGTCTTCTAACCCCCACTTTTTTCTCCCTTTTACTTACCTGCTTTCAATGGTTAGTTTTAGGGCACGTTTCAATTAGCATACTTATGATAGCATGTTTGCATCATTCATCTATATTGCATGCACCGGGCTTGGCACATCATGCTAACTGCATTGTATTTCAATTCCAAGTTGAATACATGTATTGGATTGTCGCACCTCATATGCCATTCTTAGGATAGCCGAGCCTATCTTAGTTGCATTTTGCATGCGTTGCATTAGCCATCTTAACATGAACTAGGATCATGCATGATTACTAAGTAGTTTCTGGTTTTGGCTCGGAGTACACTGTAAGTGTTTATGCTTTAACATCTCGCATGAGTGTGAATGTTAACATGACAACATGCTTTCCATGAGGCTAATTACTTGGTGATATAACTGTCTGAATGCCTGTGGGTGAAGGTTGGATTGCTTGAATTGGGATAATTCATTGAAATCCGTGTTTTAGCCTACTTACGAGTAGCAAACTTCAAATCATTTTCCAAACAAACGGATATGCGATGCTTTGTTCCAAATTAGGCGATCTAGTCTATACTTGTTTTGCTGCGCGCATCACATAGCAATTCTAGCTAATTAATAGGAATAAGAACGTATGTATTTTCAAAAATGAGATATCATGTTTAGTAGTGGCCGATCTTTGTTCGGGCGAGCGGGAGTGCTCATAGCTGACCTTCCCCAATCGTACCCAAGTTCCCGAGCCGAGGCAACTTTGGTGATGACGGACATGTGGCCTTAGGCAACGAGTCAGGGTTTCCTAAATTTTCCAAAAATAAAACATTTAGGTGGCGACTCTGTATCTGGCAAAGCAGTCCATGTTTGGCACTTCTTTCTAAAAATCAATTTTTCAAAACGATTTGCCGGATTTGGATTCTTTAGTGATTTATCAATCTCACATCACACATTGTGAGATCAGATTAAGAACCGTGACAATTTGAGTCCGAACTGTAGTGAGCCCAAATGAACAAAATGGGCTTCCCTCCCGGGATGTTCGGGGACGTCTACATTGACCTTCAACGTAGTGGGGTCAACCTCGAATTCAAATGGCGCCTCCATTTGGTAAACTAGTGCCTTGGAGGTCTGAGGTGGGATTGGATCTACTGGAATGCCCATATTCTCTTGGACATTGATTGTGACCCTGGGTGCCGGAATTCCCGCTGGGGGTGCATGGGATGCAGAGGCTACTGCCGGTTCTAGCTGCTATTGCTAAAGCCTTTGTATCATTTCTACTTGGCGGGCAGCATCTAGCTACATAGTCTCAATGGTCTGCTGGAGCTGATGAAGCATATCTTCCATGCTGACTGGGAGATGTTGAGCTATCAGAACTGGTGAATACTCTCTTTTTGGGGTAGAAGATTGGACCTGACTGGGCGTAGGTGAAGTGAAAGGTGACTGCTGGATTGGTGAATTCTGCCTGATCCTCCTCTATCTAGTAACCGGTGGGAGTGAAACAAACACTGGTTGTCCCCTGACAAGATCCCCAGATCTACAAATCCTTTTTACTCGACTCTAGAGTGCTTAGGGGGGTAATAGAATCGTCTGGAGCAATGGTGAAAAACTACCTTGCAAAAGAAGAAATAAAGAAAAAAGAAAACAAAAATCAGAAACCGCACAGCCCCTCTACTCTGATTCTAATCAGTACACTGATGTAATCAAAGCTGTAGAACCATGCTCAAAACTGAATTCTGCCTCCCAAAAACTGATAACCAGACTTGTAACTGATACATACATTCCTGCAGAGTTTCACTCTAAAAGCACATATCAAGCAAGTGAGAACCAAAACAACCCTATGGTGGGATAAGATTACCCTGTCCTAGTTTCGTTAGGAGCTAGGGGTTCACTATGCACAACAAGTGGCATCACACAATTCCTGCATTCGGGAAAGCAACATGTCCTAGTTTGGAACAGTCTCTATGGTTTCTGATATGCAACTAAGCTGATTGGTCAAAAAGGGTACCTCAAAAAGACTACCTAATATACCTCTCACACCTAACACTGAGAAGTGAAAGGAGGATCAAACGGTATAGCGGTAGTCCAGATCCAAGGGTTGTGTTCGCATTGTGGCAGGGCCCGCAATCGGTCAACCTTTTGGCAAGCTTTTCCAAGCAAGCCTCCGGCAAACCGTTCAGGAATAGAGATGGCAAACACAGTGACTTAGGTGCACCAATGCAAATGCAAATGCAAAGAAACACATAAGTGCAGATAAAATGTCATATCATGAGTTCGAGTCAAGTTCTCTAAATCCCTAGCAGAGTCACCAGAAACTGTGGCTCCCCTTTTTTCGAGGCCCCTTTCGAAAGGTTTGAAAAAGAAAAGACCTCACAGTTCGGACTCCCGTGGTTCTGAATCTAATCTCACAAGTGTAATGTGAAACTGATAAACACCAAAGAGTCCAAATCTGGCAAATCTTTTTGGAACATCGATTTTAAATCAAATAATGTCAAAATTGGACTGCTTTGCCAGATATAGAGTCGCCATCTAAATATTTTGTTTTTAGGGAAATTTAAGAAACCCTGACTCGTGCCGAAGGCTACGTGTCCATTGTCACCAAAGTTGCCTCGTCTTGGGAACTTAGGTACGAGGGGGGAAGGTCATGAATTAAGCACGCCCACTCGCCCGATCAAAGATCAATCTCCACTAATCATGATATGATTTTTTATAAACATTATGTGCTCTTATTCCGGTTATTAAACTAGCTTTTATTATGTGATACGCACAGAGCAAGTATAGACTAGTTTGCTCAATTTGAAACAATTCAACTCATGTTTGTTTGTGAAAATTGTTTGAATTTGCCACCTCAAGTGAGCTTAAAAATGCGGATTTGCCACCAAACATAGTGGGCGTAAAACATGATTTGCCACACAACAAAGTGGGCTTAAAACGCGCATTCGTTGAATCGTTCCAATTCAAACAACAAGCCTTCATCCACAGGCATTCAAACAGTTTAGCATTTAAGCACGTAGCCTTATGGCAAGCATACTAATCATGGTAACATTCACATTCATGCGAGTATGCTAAAGCGTAAAAACTTACCTAGTACTCCAAGCTAGGAAGATATGTGTTAGAAAACTATGCATAATTCCTAACTATACAAAGATGCCTAATGCAACACATGCAATATGCAATTAATAGGCTCGGCTACTAATATGGCATATTAATCGATTTGAACAACATGCGATTAAACACGTATTCAAAGATGGTAATGAAATGACAATGTAGTTTGAATGATGCGCCGAGCCTCGATGCATGCAAGACAAATGAATGGATGCAAGCATGCGATATGCGAATTAAAACATGTGCCTAATCTAACAATCAAAAGTGATTAAATAAAAGAGAGAAAGACGTGGGGTTGAAAAGCATACATACACGCACACACACTTATTACAACATTATGCCCTCGCGAAGGAGGGTTTGAATGAATAAAAGCTAACTAGTTACGCTAATTAAGCTAACTAATACAAAACTTGAAACTAATTAAGCTAGTTACTAGCTAACTAATTATATTACAAACCGAATTAATTAACTATTCTAGTTAACTAATTACAAAATGAAATTGAATAACTAGTTAAACTAACTAATTATGTACAACACTTAATTAGCTACAACTAATTAATTACAACACGTATTTGATCTATTACTAATTAAACTAATTAGCTAATCCTGGGAAGTGAGGGAGGCCCCTGCATGCTTGGTTTTTCACTTGAAAAGCCACTGCCTTACTGCTGAAAGCCTCTGTTTGCACATATGAACACCAACAAGGCTGTCCACTTCCAGAACACCTCTGCTCCACCTTAACAATACACTATACAAATTTCATTGATGGCCGACAGGGGGCCGGTCGGCAACCAATGGTGGCTGGTCGGCCATTAGTGGTGGCTGTCGGCCACTGCGGTCCTGAACTTCCTTACTGCAACAGAGAGTAAAACAGAGCAAAAACAGTGTATTCTTAAGAGTTGTTTGCACACTTTGCCTCTCTTTTTCATGGGGAAATCAAATGAGGGACAAAGTTTGGGTTCACAATCCATCAATCAAGCAATTTCATTGCATGATGGCTTGTGAAACTAATTGTGCAAGCTTAATAAATGAAAGAACAAGACTTAAATGACCATCACCCTATCATGCATGATCAAAGGCAATGGAGACCAAGGAAAGTGGCACATTTCATCACTTTGAGTATGAAATGTTCCATTTTCCTTGTGTTCAAATTAACGTCCGATTTGAACACATGCAATGCAACACAAAGAAGTGCTTATCTTACCAACTTTTACTTGCCAATTTTGTTTACACATTTTAGTTACCAAATCATTCTTTAATCAATTTGTCCATTGGTGAGTGTCCTCTAATGGAAGGAAGGCTCAAACCACAAGTTGCTTTGGGCATGAAGGAGGCATTACACTGTTGGTAATGAACCCCCTAAGGGATTAAACTATTAGGTGTAACACCTCCATTTCACACTTAGGCAAACAAGTGGTTTGAAACCACTTTCAAAGCAAAACCAAAAGGTGAAGAAATGAGGGAGATTGCAGAGATTATAAGTGCTGAAATGAAGTAGAAAAAGCAGTAAAACATACAATCAACTCACATCAGTGATGATTAAAGCCTTAAAACACTAAGCTAGTGAAAGGGGTTACACTACAACTATGCAAAACAAGACTTAAACGAACTAACCAGCCCAAAACAAAGCTAAAACAAGTTATTTCAGAGGCTAAAACATACTAGACTTGAGCTAAGTTAAGCTAGAAAATCATGCTAACATGTGAAGCTAACTAGGCATGCAAACAAGACACAAGGAGGAGAGGCTAACCCCTCCAAATTTGGACCTCAAAATAATTTTTTTACCACTGAAAAACCTCTAAAATTCAGTGGTTAAAAAGCCCAAAAAGGTTGATTTGAAAGTGATGAATAAAGGCACAAAAGCTTTACAAACTAATAAGCAAGAAAGGTGAACCACTCCCTAAGTAAAAAAAGGCTCAAACCAACACTTTTGGGCCACAAAAACAGAGTTTTTCTCAGTTCAAAACCAGCCCCAAAATAGTGAGAAAAGATGGTAAAACAAGCTTGCAAAATAAAGTAAACAAGGCAAGTACACTACCTCTTGAAGCAAAGGACAATTCTAGGCACAAAACCAAGCTAAAACCACCTTCAAGAGCTCCACGAAAACCCCAAGTAACCTCAACTCAAAGGTAAGAGGATTTGACTTAGGATGTGTATGCTAAAGTGTAGTGAAAACAAACAATTAGGCACAAAATTATAAGAGAGAGAGAGAGAGAGATTTTTGCTCTAAATTTTCTAACCTTTCAAAATGGGGGAGGAACCCCCCTATATATAGAAAAACAAGTCTTGAGCTTAGAAACATCCTACCATACACGTGTAGGGAGATACAGCTCAATGTGCTAACAGCTGGCATAGCTGTCAACAAATATCTAGAAAAAAAGACTGGTGGCCATCAGCCACACCAATGGCCGACAACCAAGGGCCATGGCCGACAACCATTGGTGGTGGCCGACAGGTCACCACAAGTTCCAGGCACCAAGTTTTGATCCAAAACAAGGCACAGAAAGGACAAGGTCTAAAGGCTCAAAGACAGGGCGTTCCGCCAAGGACTTCGAGCACTCAAAACGAACACATGCAACCATAATCATCAAATGCACAAGTGATGACGTCCAAGTCTTGAGGATGGTCAAAAATGGGGTGTCTACAGAAGGGCATTGCTTTAGGCAGATCCTTTCCATCTTACATTTACT
This sequence comes from Camellia sinensis, assembly GCF_055761805.1. Lineage (NCBI taxonomy): Eukaryota > Viridiplantae > Streptophyta > Magnoliopsida > Ericales > Theaceae > Camellia > Camellia sinensis. Next base: position 168,943,686 of record NC_138970.1, read on the forward strand.
CAGCTCAACCTTTGACGGTAATACCCAACATCCCTTTCATTTTAATGCATTCTCGTACTATCTTATTCATTACAATCTTCAATTGGCAATGGGCTATGAATATTCCTGAAAAATAATTAGTCAAATATCAGCTATGTCATGTCTCCTTTTCCCTAATATCCTCATCCATCTATCAGACCTCACTGGGGATTTTTTTACTGGTTTTAATCTATAATTTCAGGCTAGTACCTAACTATTTCTTATACTATGCCTTTTGGTGACTGCTCTAGCAACTAGCCATTGGATGAGCAACTGCTGCCTAATAGTTCTACATTTTACCAAAGCTTTATCCATTTCATGTTTTTTTTTTTTTAAATCCATTTCATGTTGCCTAGCACAAGTTCAACCCAGTAGGCTACAATCTTGTTTTTTGTTTTTCTTTTGTTGAATATTTATCTAGAGAACAACAGGAGTTAGACGTAGTCTTAGGCTCTATTTTTAGATCATGAATTTAGATTGAGAGAAAGTCAGAAAGCCCTGGCAAGAGAGATACATTAAACTTGAAAGTCAATTTTGTGAAAGATTGCCTCACAAGCTATCATTGAAACTCATTAAGAAAATCTCAAAAATTCTTGTTCCCAAAGCTTCCAAATTTTCAAAAGCCTAACAAGATGAGGACTCATTTTGATGTTTAGGCTGAGGTCTCAAAAATCTTGGGCCAATATCGGTGAGTCGTGGTTTTGTAGGTTGGGAGTTAAAGCCAAAAACACCTCAAACTTAACCGGAAAAGGGCGTTAAGGGGGTGAAACTATGAAATAGACCCCGAACCACCGTGTGGCTGTCACGAAAAGCTTCCCCGTCACAAATAGGACTTGTGACAACAGACAAAATGTAATTTGCACTTATAGGTTGGGAGTTAGAGCCAAAAACACCTCAAACTTAACCCAAAGAAGGGCATTAAGGCGGCGAAACTATGAAACAGCCCCCGAAACACTGCGTGGCTGTCACGAACAGTTTCCACATCACAAATAGGACCTGTGGCAACAGACAGAATGTAATTTCAACTTGTAGGTTGGGAGTTAGAGCCAAAAACACTTCAAACTTAACCAAAAAAGGGCGTTAAGGGGACGAAACTATGAAATAGCCCCCGAACCATCATGTGGCTATCACGAACAGTTTCTCCATCACAAATAGGACCTGTGACAATAGATGAAATGTAATTTTCACTTGTAGGGTGGGAGTTAGAGCCAAAAACACCTCAAACTTAACGAAAAAGGGCGTTAAGGGGGCGAAACTATGAAACAACCCTTGAACCACTGTGTGCCTATCACGAACAGCTTCCCCATCACAAATAGGACATGTGACAATAGACAGAATGTAATTTGCACTTGTAGGCTGGGAGTTAGAGCCAAAAACACCTCAAACTTAACCGAAAAAAGGCGTTAAGGGGGTGAAACTATGAAACATTCCCCGAACCACTGTGTGGCTGTCACGAACAGTTTCCCCATCACAAATTGGAGCTGTAACAATAGACGAAATATAATTTGCACTTGTAGATTGGGAGTTAGAGCCAAAAACACCTCAAACTTAACCGAAAAAAGGGTGTTAAGGGGGTGAAACTATGAAACAGACCCTGAACCACCATGTGCCTGTCACAAATAGCTTCCCCATCACAAATATGACTCGTGACAACAGACAAAATGTAATTTGCACTTGTACGTTGGGAGTTAGATCCAAAAACACCTCAAACTTAATCGAAAAAGGACGTTAAGGGGTCAAAACTATGAAACTACCCCTGAACCACCATGTCACTATCACAAACAGCTTCCCCATCACAAATAGGACCTATGACAACAGATGAAATGTAATTTGCACTTGTAGGTTGGGAGTTAGAGCCAAAAACGCATCAAACTTAACCGAAAAAGGGCGTTAAGGGGGCAAAACTATGAAACAGCCCTTGAACCATTGTGTCGCTGTCACAAAAAGCTTTCCCATAAAAGATAAGACCTCTAACAAGAGATGGAATGTAATTTGCGCTTGTAGGTTGGGAGTTAGAGCCAAAAACACCTCTAACTTAACCGAAAAAAGGCGCTAACGGGATGAAACTATGAAATAGCCCCCAAACCACCATGTGCTTGTCATGATCAACTTCCCCATCACAAATAGGACCTGTGACAACAGACAAAATGTAATTTGCACTTGTAGGTTGGGAGTTAGAGCCAAAAATGCCTGAAACTTAACCGAAAAGGACGTTAAGGGGACGAAACTGTGAAACAGCCCCCGAACCACCGTGTGGCTAACACAAACAGCTTCCCCATCACAAATAGGACCTGTGACAACAAACGGAATGTAATTTGCACTTATAGGTTGGGAGTTAGAGCTAAAAACACCTCAAACTTAACCGGAAAAGGGCGTTAAGGGGGCGAAACTATGAAACAGCCCCCAAACCATCGTGTGGCTATCACGAACAGTTTCCCCATCACAAATAGGACCTGTGACAATAAGCGAAATGTAATTTGCACTTGTAGTTTGGGAGTTAGAGCCAAAAACGCCTCAAACTTAATTGAAAAAAGTGCGTTAAGGGGGCGAAACTATGAAACAGTCCCCAAACCACCGTGTGGCTGCCACGAATAACTTCCCCATCACAAATAGGACCTGTGACATTAGACAAAATGTAAATACTGCGCGTAGGTTGGGTGCTCACCGCTACATCTTGTAAAGGTACAAGAAGTGCCGCATGACAACTGATCAAAACTATGTTGCTACGTGTTTGACTTTTCTGTGGTTTCATTATAGGAGTTCACCTCATGATATGTTGATTGGCCACTCAAAGTCAAACATAGCAAATTACATATTGTATGCGTCTAAGGCATCGACTTTTGTAATGTAGGTAATCTTAATATTGAAGCAAATTAGTTCTTCATTTTTTGTTAGATAAAAATAACAATATGAAGTTTCGAGACATTGGTCATCTATGAAAATAGCAATATGAAGCTTAGAAGGAAAACCTCAAAATGGTACGACAAAGGAAAGTTGCTTCTCCATGATGAAGAATATGTTTACAACCACTTCAATTTACAACCACAACTACGACATGTAGATAAAAGGGAAACCTCACCAGCTGTAGTTTAAAGACTGACAACTTTATGAAAATACAGCAATGGTTGAGGGCCACAATTTTTGTGGCTCAAATGGCTCGAAATTGCCAAAACGACGACATTTTCGTTTTGGCAATTTCGAGCCATTTGAGCCACAAAAATTGTGGCCCTCAACCATTTTTCATGAAAATAACATCCACAGATTCTAATAATTGCCTTTGTATATTTATAGGCCGATGAAATTATAGAAAAGATTTTTTGTGCCATTGGTTGGAATAAATATTGCATGATACATATATATGCTTTTATTTCCAAGAAGGCAGTTATAGGTTTTTCTACCTTAAATGCATGTTACAACCTTTTCCCTATGTCTAGATCAATTGCTATTTTTTAATCAATTGTTATCTTTATTTTGTAGATGGCTTTTTGTGTGGACTTGTGGATAATCCATTTTGGTGTATAGAAGAAATTACACTTTTGTATACAACTAATACTTTTGTCATCCTCGGCTTTTGTATAGTTCACTATTACTGATATAGAAAACTTTTGGAAACCAACTGGTAATACATGTCGTGGTACATACATCACCTTCTGTCGTGATACATATATCACCTTTTGTCATGGTACATAGATTACCTTTTGTCGTGGTATAGATTACGATGGTAATTTGTACCATGCTAAATGGTCATTTTGCATGCTAATACATGCATTTTTTGTATATGGAGGGCCTGATTTTTGTATGATTCTATATTTTTAATGGAATTATTATTTTAGTTTGGACAATAGTTGGTTTGTATGGACTTTGACATTTAATGTTATTCATTTTTTGTATACGGATGCAGATGTGAAATGATGGATAGTATACATATTGTTTTGTTTATAGACGTATTACAGGCTGCATGGAATATAGACAGGTCATGAATAAATTATAATTTTGCGATGAAACATAAGATCATGTTTTTGGCGACTAAATTGTTAGTAGCTAAAAAAAAAATAGGAAAATAGTTTTGGCTACTAAAAGTTTAGTAGCCAAAAAAAAAAAAATCAAACATTGAGCGACTAAAATATTTTCTAGCAAAAAAACAATCAAACATATGGCAACTAAAATATGTCGTAGCTAAAAAATTAAGCTGAAGAAATAAAAAAACTTTTGGCGACTAAAACTTTAGTAGCAAAAAAATGTGAGACTTTAGGCGACCAAATATTTAGTAGCCAAAACACAAAATGTTTGCCGACTAAAATCTTAGTAGCTAAAAACATAAGGGTTTAGGCAACTAAACCTTTAGTAGGCAAAAAAAAAAAAAAAAACTTTAAGGGACTAAAATCTTAGTAGCCAAAACATTGTTATTTACTTATTGTTTGGGATGACCTAAATAAGTGTACTTTTTATCTTTTTACGAAAAGATGTGCAGAAAAGTAGAGAGGTGATGTGATGGAAAAAAGATAAAAAGATAAAAAAAATGGATTATTTTGCAGTAGGCAAACTTGGGTAGCTAAAACTCTTTTCCGCGACTAAATGCTTAGTCGTTAAAAATAATTGAACTTTTAGTGAAAAAAAAATTAGTCGCCGAAAATATGATATTTAATTTTATTTCAAACCTTTTGGCGACTAAAAACTTAGTCGGCGATGTATTACATTTGGCTTAGTCGCCAATGATCTTTCCCGACAATTCTTTCACGACTAATTCTGCGACCAAATATTTTTGTTGGTAAAAGCCTTCGGTGACTAAATACTGACTTTTGGCGACTAAAATTTAATCGTCAAAAATAAAAATTCTTGTAATGTTTGGAGCATCCTCAGAAGAATATCCTGAACTTTCGATCTAGAATCTGCCTACTATTAGCATATCTAAAGATATGCCTCACTTCACAACTACAACAATGTTACATATATAGAATTTTTACTCAAAATTTTATTTAAAAACATTCAATGTGACACATTTTTTTTTATTATAAATAAATCATATAATCCACCAATTAAATTTTAACTACATATTTATATTTCTTGATCCAAGTTTTGAATTAACAGAGGTCATGGTTTGGTTTCCAAAACTTGTTTCAGAATATTTTTTTTAAAAAAAATCTAAAAATTAGTTTTGTGAAAAAAATGAAAACAATCAAAAACACCCACCATTTTTATATAGCTTTATTTTTTTTTTTTTAGGGAATTTTTTTTTTAAAAGGGTTAATTACACTTTTCACCGGTATAGTTTGACTCAAATTTGACTTTAATTCCTATAATTTTAATTTAAACAATTTGGTCCCTGCACTTTAAAGTTTAGCTTCAATTTGATTCTTCTATCAAAATTTTTATTAATTTTGTCGATGTGTATATCTTCGAAAATTGACAAATATTCCAAAATTATTAATATTAAACATTCAATTTAATGACTCATTTACTCGCCACATTAGAATGTCATATTTGGGGGGAGGGAAACGCTAAAGAATTTTTAGTGTGACATCAAACCTGCCACGTTAGAGTGTCACAATTGGAAAAAGTACACTAGTAAAGATTTTTTAATTTTTTTAGAGTGTTATATCATACCCGCCATATTGGAGTGTTACATGTCACATTTAAGAAAAGTATACTAAGGAGTTTTTAATATTTTTTTTAGTGTCACATTATATCCACGACATTGTCACGTTTGAGAAAAGTAGACTAAGAAATTTTTATTTTTTTGAAGTGTCACATCATATCTACCACATTGTCACATTTGAGAAAAATACACTAAGGAGTTTTTATTTTTTTTTAGTGTGTTACATCATACCCGCCACGTTGTCACGTTTGAGAAAAGTACATTAAGGAGTTTTTAGGAGTTGTTTGGCATTGGCTAGTATAGCCAACTTTTTTAGCTTTAGACTTTTTTAACTTGACCTTTTTAGCCTTGCCTAGTTTTTGTTTTGGGACTTTTTTGACTTTTGTGAGAGAAAAAATGTAATGATTATGGGTAAAAAGTAATATTTTGTCTTATTGGCTTATACAGCTTATTTTGTCTTTTTGTATTTTTTTAGTCCCAAATTGTTAGTCAAATGAGCACTTAATTTTTTTTAGAGTGTCATGCCATACTCGCCACACATTGTCACATTTCACGTTGTCACGTTTGAGAAAAGTATACTAAGAAATTTTTATTTTTTTTAAAGTGTCATATCATACCCGTCACGTTGTCACGTTTAGAAAAAGTACACTAAAACATTTTTACTTTTTTATAGTGTCACATCATACTCGCCATGTTTTGAAGTGTCACATTATAAGAATTTTTTTTAGAGTGTCACATCACATTTTGAAGTGTCCCATCATACCCGCTATATTGTCATGTTTGAAAAAAGTACACTAACAAAATTTTATTTTTTTGAACTGTCACATCATATCCGCCACATTGTCACATTTGAGAAAAATACGCTAAGGAATTTTATATATATATATATATATATATTTAAAGTATTACATCAGACATGTCACGTTGTCACGTTTGAGAAAAATACATGAAAATCCTAAGTGATTCATGATTAGATCAAGATTCAAATATTCCAAATCCCAAAAATTCAAAACACACAATCTAAATCAACAAGCACTTACGAAAGTGATTTAGATTGTTTGTTTTTCAGAATAAATAATAAATCGACACCAACGATTTTAACGTGGAAAAAACCACAATTGGACACCTCCAACTGTGATTAAAAAACCACGAGCGAAACGCCACTAATCAATCCACTACTGAAGTAAAAAAGATTACAAAGATAACATACAAATTACCCAACTTAGTCAATTTGTCTTCGAATCTTCTGTAACTCTTTCTCCACGACTTCTTCTCGGAACTGATCAATCCTGAAGTTGATTCCACAACCTCACTTGTCGAATTAACGACCACATATAAGATCAAACGCCTTTTGAAACTATACGCTTGAATCTTCAGAATCCACCGAAGAGAACTCTCTCTTGAGTTTAAAGTAACCAACTCCTTGATGTATGTATTTTAGATCATGAGTGAAGAACTCTTCTCAAAACATCAAGGAAAACTCACCAAAACTTCAGAAGTACACCTCAAACAAAACCCTAAGACTCTTGAATAAGATCTAGGAAAAGTTAACCTAAAACATCCCCAACAAGCGAATATATAGAATCTGGGATCGCGCGGTCCGCTCGAGCGTGGGTCGTCCCGCTCGAGCGGAGACTTCAAATTCTGTGATTTCATACAGGCTCCACGCTCGAGCGGCAGTTTCCACGCTCGAGCGTCTAATCACACCACCCAGTATTTTTCAGGCGACTGCAGAGATGTTGAGAGCTTCCAATCCCCGCTCGAGCGTCACTTTCCCCGCTCGAGCGGGGAAACCAAAATATGAAAACCTGGAAAACTGAAACCTATAACAATCTTGGTTTTGATCCATGGATTTTGACAACAAAGGGTCCTAACAATCTCCCCCTTTGTCAAATCCCGGACAAAACCATTCTAAAACAGTTATCCGAACAAAATCACAAAAGAACTCAAACAATATTCCAAACTAATCTAAAAACAATGTTCCAACATAAGTCCAAAACAAAAAAAAACGACACCACCAACGACGATCCAAATCCATGCTTGTAAACAACTATCTTGAAAGAAAACAACCACACACAAACCAACCAAAAATATGTGGAACTGGATTAGATGGATGAAATAAGAAATAACCAATGACAAGAAAAAAAACATCCAAAACTAAAAAAAAAAAACAATCCAACTGTACCAAAGAAGGATAAGATAAAAGCAAAAGCAACTGTACCAATATCAAATCCAAAAACATCACCAACATCAACGGTACCAAAATCATCCATCACTCTCCCTTTTTGGCCGGGAGGGAACAAAAGTAAGAGAAACAAAACAAAATAACAAAGAGCAAAGATCACGAAGCCGGAGGGGGAGACTGCATCTGAAGCAAGGTCAAGATCTGAGCCAACTGAGAGGAAGACTGTGCCACAGAATCCTCAATCCGCTGGGAAGAAGCCTCCAAGGCACTGAAACAAGCATCGGTAGTGGTCTCAAGATCTGTGAGTCTGGCCTCAAATATATCCATCCGCGCCTCAAGATGGTCAAACCGGGAACCAACAGAGCGCTCGAGGAACTGAAGCTGACCACGAACTGTACGAACTGGTGGGTGCGGCTCCCCCTCACCAAGATCTCCACCAGCAGCAGCAGCATCAAACTCGGCCTCCTCTGCCATGGCCTCAGCAGCACTGGGACCTGCACCAGATCTACCCGAACCAGAAGGAACCCCCCTAATGTGAGACTGACTCTGGGAGACAGTCTTTTTGGTAAACGGGCGGGAAGGAGAAGCAAACTCGTCCTCATCAAAGGCAGGGACCTTCATTTTTGCTAAAAGGTGGTTAATGAGACAGCCATAGGGTAAGCCAAGATTACTACGCTCAAAAGGAGCAACCATCTTTTGAATTATAAGAGTGGCAAGATTGATGGGACAGTTTTGGGCAATACACTGAAGAACAAAGCCTTGATCCTGGTTAATCTCAGAATAGTGGGTGGTAACTATGATATTGGCACACACAATTAAGTTGAGTAACCGAAATTGTGGAAGAAGTTCATTCTGTTTGATCAAGGAACCAAAAGGCCAAGAACGAGGACAACCACAAAGAAACTGAGCAACCTCATCAAAATCACACGTAGGGCGCACTGGAAAAGGGTAAAAAATTAGAAATCTCTTACGAATCCCTAAAAGCTCGCGGATAAGGTCAGAGGTGACAGTGATTTCCTTGGACCTAACCCAGGTCTTAAAAGATGTTCCAATGTCATTAAGACCATCCATATTGCAATAAAATTCCTGTACCCAAGTAAGATTCTGTGACCCAGAGAACAAAAGTACCTGATCCCCACCCAAAGAATCAAAGAAAGATCGGATAGAAACGGACTCAAAGGTGGAGGTTTGGACATTTCGTTCAAGATGGATGGAGCGGGAGGAGTAGGACTCGCGGTATAACTTGGCTTTTTCAGCGGATGGGAAGCGTTCAGTGTTATATGTAGGGCGAGAGGCTGTAGACTTACGTCTTTTGAAGGTGGACATGACTAAACAGGACAACAACCCCCAACCCAATACAACCAAAAACCAACAAGGACAAGAAAAACATTAGTAACACAGTGATATAGCAACATGAGGCAATAATAGAAACCAAGAATGCAAAAAATGTATGCAGCATGGTAAGGGATTTATAAAAAAAATCAAATAACACAAGATACTAGAGGTAGACTAAAAACTCCAATTGTAAAGGCAACCAAACACTAGCAAAGTGCCCAAAATACTAACCCTAGATGCAATACGTGGACAGTACAGCATTACTAACTAATCAAGAGCAACAATGAGGGACCTTCAACAAGATGAAGAAAAAAAAACTCAACAGACCCATCGACATACTAAAAACCAACTGAAGTAAAAAAAAATACGAAGAAATCAAAAACAGAGACCCGACAAGAGCAAAGGAGAAGGAGAGAAGAGACAAACCTGAGATGTGAAAACACACGAAGATCGCCAAGGAGACACCACGGAAGAGCAGAGGACTGGAAGCGCAACCAAAGAAAACCTAGGAGAGAGAGAGCACAGAGGAAAACATGAACTGAAAGGACGAAGGAGGGAAATATATACAAAACCAGTCCGCTCGAGCGGGATATTTGCCGCTCGAGCGTGAGACAAAACACGCAGAGACCAGCTCGAGCGGGAACACAGACGCTCGAGCTCCAATTCACCCCTCTCAGAACTGTAAGGCAGAGAGTAAACTACTGCAAGGCTCAAAACTATGCTCGAGCGTCAAAAGGGCCGCTCGAGCGAGACAATTTTTTTTTTTTTTAAATAAAAACAAACTACTCAATAACAAGAAGTGAGACCTGAAACAAAAGTAGATGAGCACATTCAGCCAGAATTGAATACTAAGATGAGATAATCCGTAATTCATGAAGTCTGGAAACTTGCAGTTGTAAAAAAAAATGACACTGAACATCATGAGCAAAGCAGATAAAATATAATCAGTGATCATAAGCTACATGAGAATGTACAACTCAAAATCCAATATGAGAGCTCACATAAAAAAGTGTGTGTGTGCAATCCATGAGAGGTCACTGAGCTAGAGTTAATCCTAGTAGTGATCGGATATCTGGACCTCCATCAAGAGTAACTCAACAATACAGAGAAAAGTCAAACCACTAGGAATCACGGGGTATTTGTTGAGTAAATGCGGAGGCTCCCCCTCAATCAATGAGTCCCATTTTTTTTTTTTTTTTTTATATTTTTTCTTGTGGGCACTCACTGGTGGCTTTCACTCTCAAGAGTATGGAACCAAACCAGAGAAAAATGAAATCATAAAGGATGGCCTGGTTGGTGCCTCTGAGGTAGCCTTTTCCTAATGCCCGGACTTCAAGGAACTGAGGGAGAAACCGTGGAAGTGAAAACAGATGGTAGATGGTTAAGAGACTCAACATCACCCATGATATGCTAGTATCGGTCAATTCCACTGTAAAAGTACAAGAAACACTGTTAGTGGTCCATAGAGAACTTTGATCACATGTGCGGAAACCCCTGCAACAATTAATCTCACGGATGTGTACAGAATGAGGTCATGAGGTTAATGAGCATGGGCATTCAAAATGAGCTATGACCAATGAACAATGAGATCTTGTAAGCAGCATGAGTAGTGTAAAAAAAATTGGATGCAAGTAAAACAGATATCAATGATAATGAGATTATCACATCCAAACATTCATAAGGCAAAACATTTACACCTACTCAAGAAACAAGTAACACTCTAGTGATCGAGCATGACACCCAAGGTCTTTCTAAGGAACTCAAACCGAAGAAGATCAAGGGGTTTTGTAAAAATATCAGCTTTTTGATGCTCAGTGGGAATATGCTCAAGAACAACAAGTCCCTCTTCCACTAACTCTCGAATAAAATGATGACGAATGTCAATGTGTTTGGTGCGAGAGTGTTGGACAGGATTTTTTGAAATGTTTATGGCACTTGTGTTATCACAGAAAAGAGTAAGAGTGTTCTGTTCTATCCCATAATCATGAAGCATTTGCTTCATCCACAACATTTGAGCACAATAACTCCCTGCAGCAATGTACTCAGCCTCAGCAGTCGAAAGAGAGATGGCATTTTGCTTTTTACTATGCCAGGAAACCAGATTATTCCCAAGGTAAAAACACCCCCCGGATGTACTTTTCCTATCATCAGCACACCCTGCCCAGTCGGCATCAGAAAAACCAGTAACCTCAGCTGTAGTGTCAGTAGAAAACCAAACCCCATATCCCAATGTCCCATTAACATATTTAATGATGCGTTTGACAGCAAGAAGATGAGACTCTTTAGGACTAGCTTGGTAACGGGCACAAACACCTACACTGAAAGCAATATCAGGACGACTGGCTGTGAGGTACAAAAGACTCCCTATCATACTCCTATAAAGGGTAGGATCAACATCAATACCAGAGGAATCTTTGGAGAGGTGAAAACTGGTGCTCATGGGAGTGCGAGCATGTTTGGCAGACTTAAGACCAAACTTAGACACAAGATTTTTCGCATACTTAGACTGAGACACAAATATACCTGAAGGAGACTGTTTAATTTGAAGACCCAAAAAATAAGACAATTCTCCCATCATGCTCATCTCAAACTCATGTGTCATGCAATCCGAAAAATATTTCACAAGATGTTCAGCAGTGGATCCAAACACAATATCATCAACATAAATCTGAGCAACAAGAATATGAGACTTAGTATGTTTCACAAATAAAGTCTTATTCACACTACCCCTTTGAAAATCATTATCAAGAAGAAATGTAGTGAGTCTATCATACCAAGCTCGAGGGGCTTGTTTCAATCCATACAAAGCCTTGTCTAACTTGTAGACATGAGTAGGACATTTAGGGTCCTCAAACCCTTTTGGTTGCTCAACATATGCCTCTTCTTTCAAGTACCCATTTAGAAAGGCACTTTTCACATCCATTTGAAACAATTTAAAGCCAAGAAAACAAGCAACAACAAGTAAAATACAAATAGATTCAAGACGTGCAACTGGGGCAAACGTCTCATCATAGTCAACACCCTCTACTTGTGTGTAGCCTTGAGCAACGAACCTAGCTTTGTTCCTAACAACTATACCATTCTCATCAGATTTATTTTTAAAGATCCACTTGGTACCTATCACATTCATGTCTCTAGGTCTGGGAACTAGAGTCCAAACTTTGTTATGTTCAAATTGACCTAATTCTTCATGCATAGCATTAACCCAACTATCATCAAGCAAGGCCTCTCTAAAATTCTTAGGTTCAATTAATGAAACATAACACATATGTGATACCTCATCCCGAATCTGTCTTCAGGTTTTCATTCGATCCGAGACACTTCCAATCACCTGTTGAGCTAGATGGTTCAGTTTCACCCTTGCTGATGGTTTTAGCTCAGGACTTGCGGTGACAGAAGCAATAGGAGTGATGTCCCTTTGTGCACTCTAAAAGCCCTACTAGTGGTTGAATACCCTAGAAAAATACCTTCATCGCTTCGGGAGTCAAATTTTTCCAAAGGCTCTCTATCTTTGAAAATGTAACACTTACTCCCAAAAGTTTTGAAGTATTTTACATTAGGTTTCAAGCCCTTCCACAATTCATATGGAGTTTGTAAAGTGTCGGGCCTTAAATACACGCGATTTATGACATAAACAGCAGTATTTATGGCTTCGGCCCAAAACTTTGGAGGAAGTTTCTTACTAAGGAGCATGACCCTAGCCATTTCTTGAACAACCCTGTTCTTCCTCTCAACAACTCCATTTTTTTGTGGAGTAATGGGTGCAGAAAATTCATGCTTAATTCCATGTATATCACAAAAATCCGAAAACGAACTATTTTCAAACTCACGACCATGATCAGTTCGGATTCTTATGATACGATCAATGAAAATACCTTGTTCATTTTGGATTTTAAAGACTAAGGCCTGGAAAGCATCAAACGTATCAGATTTTTCCTTTAAAAAATTTACCCATGAAAATCGAGTAAAATCATCAACAGTTAAAAAAATGTATCTTTTACCTCCGATGCTTTCAGTGCGAGTAGGACCCATTAAATCCATGTGAACCAATTCAAGAGGACGTTTGGTTGTAAAGCTGTTCACCTTTTTATGAGGAGCACGGGTTTGCTTTCCAAGTTGACATGGTCCACACACATGGCTCAAATTCTTACCCAATTTAGGTACTCCTCTCACAAGCTCTTTGTTGGCTATCTTAGTTAGGTCTTTGAAATTCATGTGACCGAATCTTTGATGCCACAGGTCAATGTTACTAATGATGGCAGAATGACACGTGAGATCATTAGTAGTAACAATCCCATAGCAGTTATCAGATGTGCGAACCCCATGTAGGACAGTATTTCCCTTTTTATCCAAAATTTCACATTTATTTTTTGAAAACAATACTTCATGATGGGAATCACACATTTGACTAATGCTCAAAAGATTTGCTTTAAGACCATCAACAAGAAGAACATTTTTGAGCTTAGGAAGACCAGCAACACTTATAGAGCCCTTACCAATGACTCTAGAAGTGCCGCCATCTCCAAAGGTAACAATTCCTCCTTCATATTTTTCAAGGGAGGTGAAGTAAGATTTGTTACTGGACATATGACGAGAGCACCCACTGTCAAGATACCACATGTGGGAATCACGTGCTTTTAGAGCAGTGTGAACAACTAAACAAGTCAAATCATCTTTTCTCACCCAAATCTTTTTAGTCTTGGTATTTCGCCTAGACATATAAGGTTGTCTCCTAACCTAAAAAGTTTTCGAATTTCTACCCTTTTGAGACACCTTACCAAACAATTCAAAACAATAAGGACGAATGTGGCCATACCTACCACAGTGATGACAAATAAAAACAGGTTTTACCTCCCTTTTGTTGATCTTACCAACTTTAGGTGGATGAAGAGAGAGATCAGCCTGGTCTACCTTCAACTTTCCCTTTGCTTGAGTCTTCATGTCATATGAAGTGGAGGCCTGTCCCTTGTGAGCTGTTGCACCATAACCTAGCCCGCTTTTGTCACAACCCATTTGTTGAGACCCGAGGATGTCCTCTAAATATTTGGAACCTTTGTTCCACATGGCAATAGTGGCTCTAGCAACACGGAGTTCTTCATCTTTTTGACAGACTCTCTCTTCCAGTGTAGCTTGTGACATCTCAAGACTTTCAAGTTTTTCTTCATATGTGGAATACACCTTTAGGAGTTCATTCCTTTCAGTTTCACAGGATAGAAGTTTTCCACATAATTCTTGCCTATCACTAGAGATCTTGATGATATTCTCCTTTGTTGTTGTAAGTTCTCCTTTCAGCCTGACATTCTCACTCTCACATGTTTTGAGCTTGAGAGAGAGTTTGTCGTTGAGTTTGGACAAATTCAAAGATTCCTCGTATAGCTTTTCGTAGGCTTGTTGTAGTTCATCGCCATTGATCTCATCATTATCCTCAGATGTTTCATCATCCTCTTTTTGCTCTTCATTCTCCTTGACCTCATCCAGTCTAGCAACTAAGACAGGAAGGTTGCTGGATGGTAGTGAAGGTGAATTTCCTCTTTCATGGAATTGGCTCAAAATTTCCCATGCCTCTTTAGCCTTTGTGCAATGAACAACCCGTTGCTGTTCTTCAGTAGAAATTGCCCCACGAATAGTGATCAGGGCTCTCTGATTGCTCGGATTGTCAGCCCTGTCTGTATCTTCTTCAATGGCCTGCCAGCCTTCTGGATCAAAAGCTCTCAGAAAAGCTCTCATTCTGATTTTCCAAAACAGGTAGTTACTCCCATCAAAGGTAGGAGCATGATGCAGGTTCTGACCACGAGCTAACTCTGCAGGCTTTGGAAGAGTTTGAGTGAAAGTGGACCAAAATGCCATGAAAGCACTATCCCCATCTTCTCCAGATTCTGGTTCTTCGGGCTCTTGCTCTGACCCGCTTTCATCATCCCAAGTTACAGTGTAGACTTTCTTTCGATTCTTTTTCGAAGGGCATTCAAGGGCAATGTGACCAAACCCTTGACATTCATAGCACTTGACCCCTTGCCCCTTTACAATTTTTTTTTCAGTTTTTGGAGCAAGTTTTGGTGGAAAAGTTTTGGGTTTTTCATTACTCTTGTCTTTAGAAATAGGGTCTCTGAAATTAGGCTTCTTTTTCTTCAAAATTTTTTTAAATTGTTTAGTAAACATAGCCGTCATCTCAGACTCTAAATCAAATTCAACCTCCGGAGTTTTTGCAGACTCATGAGCACTAGTGAAAGCCATACTTTCTTTTTGTTTTTTCTTTGAAATTTGGTGGGCTTCATAAGTCTGCAAGTTTCCAACCAATTGATCAAGCTTGAGGGTATCAACATCCTGAGCCTCCTCAATGGCTGTCACTTTTGGTTGGAACCTCTCGAGTAATGACCTCAAAATTTTTCCAACAATTTTAGCTTCCGGGATTTTTTCCCCGAGTGTGAAACAGGAATTCACGATATCACTAAGTTTTGCATAGAAATCATCAAACGTCTCCTCATCGTGCATAAAAAGGGTTTCAAAGGATGAGGTGAGACGTTGAAGTTTTGACCTTTTGACAAAAGTAGTACCTTCGTGAATTGTTTCAAGAATGTCCCAAGCCTCTTTTGCTACCTCACACGTGCAGATACGACGAAATTCTTCAGGTGTGACGGAGCAAAACAGGGAATTGAGAGCCTTACTGTTCCAACTCGAGTTTTGGTAATCAGTAGTGTCCCATTTATCAAGGGGTTTAGGAATATCAACACCATCAATGGTGATAGTAGGTTCACTCCACCCATAGATTACGCTATGCCAAACGTTCTCATCGATGGATTTTAAAAAAGCTCTCATACGGGCTTTCCAATAAGAATAGTTTGTACCATCGAGTAAAGGAGGTCTATGGGTCGAGTTACCTTCACGAATAGAATCCATATCACTAGTCACACAAAATCACACTCCTATATTTTTTTTAAAAAAAGAGTGACCCGCTCTGATACCAATTGAAAATCCTAAGTGATTCGTGATTAGATCAAGATTCAAATATTCCAAATCCCAAAAACTCAAAACACACAATCTAAATCAACAAGCACTTACGAAAGTGATTTAGATTGTTTGTTTTTCAGAATAAATAATAAATCGACACCAACGATTTTAACGTGGAAAAAACCACAATTGGACACCTCCAACTGTGATTAAAAAACCACGGGCGAAACGCCACTAATCAATCCACTACTGAAGTAAAAAAGATTACAAAGATAACATACAAATTACCCAACTTAGTCAATTTGTCTTCGAATCTTCTGTAACTCTTTCTCCACGACTTCTTCTCGGAACTAATCAATCATGAAGTTGATTCCACAACCTCACTTGTCGAATTAACGACCACATATAAGATCAAACGCCTTTTGAAACTATACGCTTGAATCTTCGGAATCCACCGAAGAGAACTCTCTCTTGAGTTTAAAGTAACCAACTCCTTGATGTTTGTATTTTAGATCATGAGTGAAGATCTCTTCTCAAAACATCAAGGAAAACTCACCAAAACTTCAGAAGTACACCTCAAACAAAACCCTAAGACTCTTGAATAAGATCTAGGAAAAGTTAACCTAAAACATCCCCAACAAGCGAATATATAGAATCTGGGATCACGCGGTCCGCTCGAGCGTGGGTCGTCCCGCTCGAGCGGAGACTTCAAATTTTGTGATTTCATACAGGCTCCACGCTCGAGCGGCAGTTTCCACGCTCGAGCGTTTAATCACACCACCCAGTATTTTTCAGGCGACTGCAGAGATGCTGAGAGCTTCCAATCCCCGCTCGAGCGTCACTTTCCCCGCTCGAGCGGGGCAACCAAAATATGAAAACCTGGAAAACTGAAACCTGTAACAATCTTGGTTTTGATCCATGGATTTTGACAACAAAGGGTCCTAACAATACAGTAAGGAGTTTTTAATTTTTTTTAGAATGTCATATCATACCAGCCACACGTTGTCACGTTTGAGAGAAGTACACTAAGGATTGGTTTGGAAAGTGGGTTGGCTTTTTGGCCTTTTGATTTTTTTGGCTATTTTAGCCTGGGCTAAAAAACTTGGTTTGTGAATGATTTTTTGGCTTTTTGACTTTTTTGACTTTTTTGTGAGAGAAGAGTGTAATGATTATGGGTTGAATGTGATATTTTGTTTTTTGTAGCTAAAATATCATATTTTGTCTTTTGTGGCTAAAATAGCCAAAAAAGCCCCATATTCTTCTTCCCAAACGGTGCTTAAGGAGTTTTTATTTTATTTTAAAGTGTCACATCATACTCATTACGTTGTCACGTTTGGAGAAAATGCACTAAGGAATTTTATTTTTTTTAAAGTGTTACATCATACCCGTCACGTTAGAGTGTCACATGATACTAGTTACATTTTCACATTTAAAAAAATATACACTAAGGAGTTTTTAATTTTTTTGGACTGTCACATAGTTGAAGTGTCACATTCATACTTGCCACATTGAAGTATCACATCGTACTTCTCACATTAATAAAAAGGTATAGTTGTCCATCAAAATTCTACCAAAATCAAAAATAGGACTATACAGAAAGAAACTCTCCACTAATAATACTTAACATATCAAAAGAAAAAACTTAAGACTATTTGAAGTATTTATTTGTGAGATGAAATTTATTGATAAATATCCTCACTTTTTAACTCTAAATTAAAATAATTTAAAAAATTAAAAAATCAATTCACATCTCAAACCAACCCAAAATATTGTTCACTGATTTGTGATATTCTTTTTCAATCTCTCTGCTAAGTAATTGTCCTTTGAAGAAATAAAGACGGCGGTACTTTGCAAGGAAATATACTTGGACAATTTGTTGGTCCATTCAGACTAGTGCCGAAATGAGATTAATCAGGCTCGTTGAACCTTTGAATGTGGTCTTCGTCGTGTGATGTGCATTGTCCTCTTTCCAAGGAGAAAACAAAAATAAAAACAAAGGTAGTACTTGGTAGAATTTTAAGAATGTAATTTAAGAATAAAATTATCTTTTAAATTTGTGAGTTTTGAAACTATAATTTAAGTGTAAAAAATTTATTTATTTATGAGTTTTAAAAAGAGTTTTGAATTGAATATTGAATTGAGTTTTAAATGTTTGATGTGACATATAAAATAAAAAAAATTATTTAGTTATGAGTTTTGAAAAGAGTTTTTAAAACTTAATTCAAAAAGTTACAACTTATAAGTAAACACACAACTCAAAACTCTACTGAAAACTATATTCAAAACTCATAACCAAACTTTTTTTAATATTCAAATAAAAAAAATGTCATTTTGGAATAAAAAAAATAATTTTTATATGTAAAAAAATCATATATATATATATATTCAAATTACAGGTGGCGATTGACGATTGGCAATTGTCAAAAAAAAAAATGACACTGTTCCAGTCAACAGGCTGGAAGTCCGGAAAGATGATCAGGTAGACTCAAAATTCAAAAATCCTCTGTTTTTCAAATTGGAGAACACCAAAGAGAGAAAGAGAGTACCCAAACGTAAAGGGGAATTACATTTTAAAATGTGTGGTGGAATCACATTTTGAAAACTCCATCCAAAAATTTTGGAATCACATTCTAAAATTTTGATTTTATCAATTCAAATATTAATTTTTTTAATTTATTTTTAATTTAAATAAATAGTTTATTTTTGTTAAATAAAATCGATGAAAATAAATAATATTTAATCATTAAACACAATATAAATATATATATATATATAATGTCTGAAATATATTATTTATTGAGTTTAATAACGAAAATAACTATTTTTTCATGGACTTTACTTAATGAAAATAAATTAATGGTTTAGATCGAAACAAATTAAAAATTTACAGTTTAAATTGATAAAAATTAAAAACTGAAATTTTATTTTGTTACAACGTTGAAACCCTGAATTTTTTTGTTGTAAATAAATTTATGTTCATAAATGTTTTGTTTAACTTGAAACATCTACATTATGCATAAAAATTTTGTATAATTCTTTTGCTGATATATTAAAATTAAAAAAGTACTTAATACAATGTAATAGAACTACATCTATTTTTTATTTTTTATTTTTATTTTTATTTTTATTTTTTGAGGTATGAAGGAGGCCGAAGTCAAGGCTAAGAACAAACTAAACTAGCAGCCCCAATATGCTGCATATCCTACCACAAAACCGAGTTTAGATCATATCGAGCATCCCTCAGAGGAATATCCTGAACTTTAGATCTCAAATCTGCCTACTATTAGCATATCAAGAGATATGCTTCAATTCACAACTACAACAATGTTACATACATAGAATTTTTACTCAAAATTTTATTTAAAACATTCAATGTGCCACATTTTTTTTTATTATAAATAAATCATATAATCCACCAATTAAATTTTAACTACATATTTATATTTCTTGATCTAAGTTCTGAATTAATAGAGGTCATGGTTTGGTTTTCCAAACTTGTATCAATTTTATTTTTTTTTAAATCTAAAAATTAGTTTTGTGAAAAACATGAAAACAATCAAAAGCACTTATCATTTTTATGTAGTTTTTTTTTTTAGGGCAAATTTTTTTTTTAAAGGGTTAATTACACTTTTCACCGATATAGTTTGACTCAAATTTGACTTTAATTCCTATAATTTTAATTTGAAAAATTTGGTCCCTACACTTTAAAGTTTAGTTTTAATTTGATTCTCCCATCTAAATTTTTATTTGTCAACGTGTATATTTTCGAAAATTGATAAATGTTCCAAAATTATTAATATTAACATTCAATTTAGACGGAAGAACCAAATTAAAACCTTAAAAAATTGACAAATGTCTCAAAATTGTTAATTTTAATTTCAATTTAAACAAAATGACTAAATTAAAACTAGACTTAAATTGTAAAGAGCAAATTATTCGGAATTGGGGACGCTGCTGCGCGGGTTGCATAACAGCAACTGCTGTGTAGCGAAATGGGCACATTTTGAGGTCCATTTCGATAATCTGAACCGTTCATAGTTTAGAATACATGAAGTAAAATATGTCTATAAAAAATCAAGCTAATCGGACATCGTTTACCCATTCATCCACTCACATTTATATCTACAAAAATAAAAAATAATTGTGATTTAAAGTATTAAATTGAATACAATGTGAGTAGATGAATGGGTAAACGATATCTGATTAATTTGATTTTTTTGAAGTTATTTTAATTTAGAGTTAAAAAGTTAGGATATTTATCAATCAATTTCATCTCACAAATAAGTACATCAAATAGTCTTAAATTTTTTCAATTGATTTGTTAAGTATTATTAGTGGAGAGTTTCTTTCTGGGTGGTCCTTTATTTGATTTTGGTAGTATTTTGGTGGACAGCTGTACCATTTTATTAATGTGAGAAGTATAATGTAGTACTTCAATGTGGCAAGTATGAATGTGACACTTCAACGATGTAACAGTCTAAAAAAATTAAAAACTCCTTAGTATATTTTCTGTACAAGTATATTTCCTTGGAAAGTACCACCGTCTTTATTTCTTCAAAAGACAATTACTTAACAGAGAGACTGAAAAAGAATATCACAAATCAATAGACAATATTTTGGTTTGATTTCAATGGATTGATTTAGCGACTAAAATATTTTGTAGAAAAAAAAAAATCAAACATATGGCAACTAAAATATGTCGTAGCTAAAAAAATAAGATGAAGAAATAAAAAAAACTTTTGGTGACTAAAACTTTAGTAACAAAAAAATGTGAGACTTTAGGTGACCAAATGTTTAGTAGCCAAAACACAAAATGTTTGCCGACTAAAATCTTAGTAGCTATAAACATAAGGGTTTAGGCAACTAAACCTCTAGTAGGCAAAAAAAAAAAAAATTGAACTTTAAGCGACTAAAATCTTAGCAGCCAAAACATTGTTATTTACTTATGGCCACTAATATATTTAGTAGCTAAAACTCTTTTCCGCGACTAAATGCTTAGTCGTTAAAAATAATTGAACTTTTAGCGACAAAAAAATTAGTCGCTGAAAATATGATATTTAATTTTATTTCAAACCTTTTGGCGACTAAAAACTTAGTCGGCGATGTATTACATTTGGCGACTAACATAATTTAGTCGCCAATGATCTTTCCCGATAATTCTTCCACGACTAATTCTGCGACCAAATATTTTTGTCGGTAAAAGCCTTCGGTGACTAAATACTGACTTTTGACGACTAAAAATTTAATCGCCAAAAGTGAAAATTCTTGTAGTGTATGGAGCATCCTCAGAAGAATATCCTGAACTTTCGATCTAGAATCTGCCTACTATTAGCATATCTAGAGATATGCCTCACTTCACAACTACAGCAATGTTACATACATAGAATTTTTACTCAAAATTTTATTTAAAAACGTTCAATGTGACACATTTTTTTTATTATAAATAAATCATATAATCCACCAATTAAATTTTAACTACATATTTATATTTCTTGATCCAAGTTCTGAATTAACAGAGGTCATGGTTTCATTTCCAAAACTTGTTTCATTATATTTTTTTTTAAAAAAAAAAATCTAAAAATTAGTTTTGTGAAAAAAATGAAAACAATCAAAAACGCCTATCATTTTTATATAACTTTATTTTTTTTGAGGGAATTTTTTTTTTAAAGGGTTAATTACACTTTTCACCGGTATAATTTGACTCAAATTTGACTTTAACTCCTATAATTTTAATTTAAACAATTTGGTCCCTACACTTTAAAGTTTAGCTTCAATTTGATTCTTCTATCAATTTTTTTATTAATTTTGTCGATGTGTATATCTTCGAAAATTGACAAATATTCCAAAATTATTAATATTAATCATTCAATTTAATGACTCATTTACTCGCCACATTAGAATGTCATATTTGGGGGGGTGGGGGGGGGGGGAAATGCTAAAGAATTTTTAGTGTGACATCATACCTGCCACGTTAGAGTGTCACAATTGAAAAAAGTACACTACTAAAGATTTTTTAATTTTTTAGAGTGTCATATCATAGCCGCCACATTAGAGTGTTACATGTCACATTTAAGAAAAGTACACTAAGGAGTTTTTAATATTTTTTTTTGTGCCACATTATATCTATGACATTGTCACGTTTGAGAAAAGTAGACTAAGAAATTTTTATTTTTTTGAAGTGTCACATCATATCTACTACATTGTCACATTTGAGAAAAATACACTAAGGAGTTTTTATTTTTATTTTTTCAGTGTGTTACATTATACCCGTCACGTTGTCACGTTTAAGAAAAGTACATTAAGGAATTTTTAGGAGTCGTTTGGCATTGGCTAGTATACCAACTTTTTTAGCTTTAGACTTTTTTAACTTGACCTTTTTAGCCTTGTTTGGTTTTTGTTTTGGGATTTTTTTGACTTTTTTGAGAGAAAAAATATAATGATTACGGGTAAAAAGTAATATTTTATCTTATTGGCTTATATAGCTTATTTTGTCTTTTTGTGTTTTTTTAGTCCCAAATTATTAGTCAAATGAGCACTTAATTTTTTTTAGAGTGTCATGTCATACTCGCCACACGTTTCACGTTGTCACATTTGAGAAAAGTATATTAAGAAATTTTTATTTTTTTTAAAGTGTCACATCATATCCGTCACGTTGTCACGTTTAGAAAAAGTACTTTAAGAAATTTTTACTTTTTTTATAACGTCACATCATACACGCCATGTTTTGAAGTGTCACATCATAAGAATTTTTTTTAGAGTGTCACATCACGTTTTGAAGTGTCCCATCATACCCGCTATATTGTCATGTTTGAAAAAAGTACACTAACAAAATTTTATTTTTTTGAACTGTCACATCATCTCCGTCACATGTCACATTTGAGAAAAGTACACTAAGAAATTTTTATATATATATTTTTAAAGTATTACATCATACCTGTCACGTTGTCACGTTTGAAAAAAATACACTAAGGAGTTTTTAATTTTTTTTAGAATGTCATATCATACCAGTCACACGTTGTCACGTTTGAGAGAAATACACTAAGGAGTTTTTATTTTGTTTTAAAGTGTCACATCAAACTCATCACGTTGTCACGTTTGGAAAAAGTACTCTAAGGAGTTTTATTTTTTTTTAGAATGCCACATCATACCCGTCACGTTAGAGTGTCACATCATACCAGTTACATTTTCACATTTAAAAAAAAAATACGGTAAGGAGTTTTTAATTTTTTTGGACTGTCACATCGTTGAAGTGTCACATTCATACTTGCCACATTGAAGTATCACATCATACTTCTCACATTAATAAAAAGGTACAGTTGTCCATCAAAATTCTACCAAAATAAAAAATATGACCATACAGAAAGAAACTCTCCACTAATAATACTTAACTGATCAATAGAAAAAACTTAAGACTATTTGAAGTACTTATTTGTAAGATAAAATTTATTGATAAATTTCCTCACTTTTTAACTCTAAATTAAAATAAATTAAAAAATTAAAAAATCAATTCACATCTCAAACCAACCCAAAATATTGTTCATTGATTTGTGATATTCTTTTTCAATCTCTCTGTTAAGTAATTGTCCTTTGAAGAAATAAAGACGGCGGTACTTTCCAAGGAAATATACTTGTACAATTTGTTGCTCCATTCAGACTAGTGCCGAAATGAGATTAATCAGGCACGTTGAACCTTTGAATGTGGTCTTCGTCGTGTGATGTGCAATGTCCTCTTTCCAAGGAGAAAACAAAAATAAAAACAAAGGTAATGGTTGGTAGAATTTTAAGAATATAATTTAAGAATAGAATTATCTTTTAAATTTGTGAGTTTTGAAATTATAATTTAAGTATAAAAAATTTATTTGTTCATGAGTTTTACAAATAATTTTAAATTGAGTGTTGAATTGAGTTTTAAATGTTTGATGTGACATATAAACTAAAAAAAATTATTTAATTATGAATTTTGAAATGAGTTTTTAAAACTTAATTCAAAAAGTTATAATTTATAAGTAAACACACAACTCAAAACTCTATTGAAAACTATATTCAAAATTCATAATCAAACTCTTTCTAATATTCAAATAAAAAAAATGTCATTTTGGTATAAAAAAAATAATTTTTATATGTAAAAAAATAATATATATATATATATATATTCAAATTACAGGTGGCGATTGACGATTGGCAATTGTCAAAAAAAAAAAAATGACACTGTTCCAGTCAACAGGGTGGACGTCGAGGAAGATAACCAGGTAGACTCAAAATTCAAAAATCCTCTGTTTTTCAAATTGGAGAACACCAAAGAGAGAGAGTACCCAAACGTAAAGGGGAATTACATTTTGAAATGTGTGGTGGAATTACATTTTGAAAACTCCATCCAAAAATTTTGGAATCACATTCTAAAATTTTAATTTTATCAATTCAAATATTAATTTTTTTAATTTATTTTTAATTTAAATAAATAGTTTATTTTTGTTAAATAAAATCAATGAAAAAAAATAATATTTAATTGTTAAACACAATATAAATATATATATATAATGTCTAAAATATATTATTTATTGAGTTTAATAACGAAAATAACTATTTTTTCATGGACTTTACTTAATGAAAATAAATTAATGATTTAGATCGAAACAAATTAAAAATTTATAGTTTAAATTGATAAAAATTAAAAACTCAAATTTTATTTTGTTACAACGTTGAAACCCTGAATTTTTTTGTTGTAAATAAATTTATGTTCATAAATGTTTTGTTTAACTTGAAACATCTACGTTATGCATAAAAATTTTGTATAATTCTTTTGCTGATATATTAATATTAAAAAAGTACTTAATACATTGTAATAGAACTACAACTATATTTTTTTTTTTTTTTGAGGTATGAAGGAGGCCGAAGTCATGGCTAAGAACAAACTAAACTAGCAGCCCCAATATGCTGCATATCCTACCACAAAACCGAGCTTAGATCATATCGAGCATCCCTCAGAAGAACATCCTGAACTTTAGATCTCAAATCTGCCTACTATTAGCATATCTAGAGGTGTGCCTCAATTCACAACTACAACAATGTTACATACATAGAATTTTTACTCAAAATTTTATTTAAAACATTCAATGTGCCACATTTTTTTTATTATAAATAAATCATATAATCCACCAATTAAATTTTAACTACATATTTATATTTCTTGATCTAAGTTTTGAATTAATAGAGGTCATGGTTTGGTTTCCCAAACTTGTATCAATTTTTTTTTTTTTAAAATCTAAAAATTAGTTTTGTGAAAAACATGAAAACAATCAAAAGCACTTATCATTTTTATGTAGTTTTTTTTTTTAGGGCAATTTTTTTTTAAAGGGTTAATTACAATTTTCACCGATATAGTTTGACTCAAATTTGACTTTAATTCCTATAATTTTAATTTGAAAAATTTGGTCTCTACACTTTAAAGTTTAGTTTCAATTTGATTCTCCCATCTAAATTTTTATTTGTCGACATGTATATTTTTGAAAATTGATAAATGTTCCAAAATTATTAATATTAACATTCAATTTAGACGGAAGAACTAAATTAAAACCTTAAAAAATTGACAAATGTCTCAAAATTGTTAATTTTAATTTCAATTTAAACAAAATGACTAAATTAAAACTAGACTTAAATTGTAAAGAGCAAATTATTCGGAATTGGGGACGCTGCTGCGCGGGTTGCATAACAGCAACTGCTGTGTAGCGAAATGGGCTCATTTTGAGGTCCATTTCGATAATCCGAACCGTTCACAGTTTAGAATACATGAACTAAAATATGTCTATAAAAAATCAAGCTAATCGGACATCGTTTACCCATTCATCGACTCACATTTACATTTACAAAAATAAAAAATAATTGTGATTTAAAGTATTAAATTGAATGCAATGTGAGTAGATGAATGGGTAAACGATATCTGATTAATTTGATTTTTTTGAAGTTATCTTAATTTAGAGTTAAAAAGTTAGGAAATTTATCAATAAATTTCATCTCACAAATAAGTACATCAAATAGTCTTAAATTTTTTCTATTGATTTGTTAAGTATTATTAGTGGGGAGTTTCTATCTGTGTGGTCCTATATTTGATTTTGGTAGTATTTTGATGGACAGTTGTACCATTTTATTAATGTGAGAAGTATAATGTAGTACTTCAATGTGGCAAGTGTGAATGTGACACTTCAATGATGTAACAGTCTAAAAAAATTAAAAACTCCTTAGTATATTTTTTGTACAAGTATATTTCCTTGGAAAGTACCACCGCCTTTATTTCTTCAAAAGACAATTACTTAACAGAGAGACTGAAAAAGAATATCACAAATCAGCAGACAATATTTTGGTTTGATTTCAATGGATTGATTTAGCGACTAATATATTTTGTAGAAAAAAAAATCAAACATATGGCAACTAAAATATGTCATAGCTAAAAAAATAAGATGAAGAAATAAAAAAACTTTTGGTGACTAAAACTTTAGTAGCAAAAAAATGTGAGACTTTAGGCGACCAAATGTTTAGTAGCCAAAACACAAAATGTTTGCCGACTAAAATCTTAGTAGCTATAAACATAAGGGTTTAGGCAACTAAACCTCTAGTAGGCAAAAAAAAAATTGAACTTTAAGCGACTAAAATCTTAGTAGCCAAAACATTGTTATTTACTTATGGCCACTAATATATTTAGTAGTTAAAACTCTTTTCCGCGACTAAATGCTTAGTCGTTAAAAATAATTGAACTTTTAGCGACAAAAAAATTAGTCGCCAAAATATGATATTTAATTTTATTTCAAACCTTTTGGCGACTAAAAACTTAGTTGGCGATGTATTACATTTGGCGACTAGCATAATTTTAGTCGCCAATGATCTTTCCCGATAATTCTTCCACGACTAATTCTGCAACCCAATATTTTAGTCGGTAAAAGCCTTCGGTTACTAAATACTGACTTTTGGCGACTAAAAATTTCATCACCAAAAGTAAAAATTCTTGTAGTGTATGGAGCATCCTCAGAAGAATATCCTGAACTTTCGATCTAGAATCTGCCTACTATTAGCATATCTAGAGATATGCCTCACTTCACAACTACAACAATGTTACATACATAGAATTTTTACTCAAAATTTTATTTAAAATATTCAATGTGACACATTTTTTTTATTGTAAATAAATCATATAATCCACCAATTAAATTTTAACTACATATTTATATTTCTTGATCCAAGTTCTGAATTAACAGAGGTCATGGTTTGGTTTCCAAAACTTGTTTCAGAATATTTTTTTAAAAAAAAAATCTAAAAATTAGTTTTGTGAAAAAAATGAAAACAATCAAAAACGCCTATCATTTTTATAGAACTTTATTTTTTTTGAGGGAATTTTTTTTTAAAGGGTTAATTACACTTTTCACCGGTATAGTTTGACTCAAATTTGACTTTAATTCCTATAATTTTAATTTAAACAATTTGGTCCCTACACTTTAAAGTTTAGCTTCAATTTGATTCTTTTATCAAAATTTTTATTAATTTTGTGGATGTGTATATCTTCGAAAATTGACAAATATTCCAAAATTATTAATATTAAATGTTCAATTTAATGACTCATTTACTCATCACATTAGAATGTCATATTTGGGGGGGGAGGGGGGAGGGAACGCTAGAGAATTTTTAGTGTGACATCATACCTGCCACGTTAGAGTGTCACAATTGAAAAAGTACACTAATAAAGATTTTTTAATTTTTTAGAGTGTCATATCATACCTGCTACATTGGAGTGTTACATGTCACATTTAAGAAAAGTACACCAAGGAGTTTTTAATATTTTTTTTTGTGTCACATTATATCCACGACATTGTCACGTTTGAGAAAAGTAGACTAAGAAATTTTTATTTTTTTGAAGTGTCACATCATATTTACCACATTGTCACATTTGAGAAAAATACACTAAGGAGTTTTTATTTTATTTTTTAGTGTGTTACATCATACCCGCCACGTTGTCACATTTGAGAAAAGTACATTAAGGTGTTTTTAGGAGTCGTTTGGCATTGGCTAGTATAACCAACTTTTTTAGCTTCCAACTTTTTTACCTTGACCTTTTTAGCCTTGTTTGGTTTTTATTTTGGAACTTTTTTGACTTTTTTGAAAGAAAAAATGTAATGATTAT
This sequence comes from Camellia sinensis, assembly GCF_055761805.1. Lineage (NCBI taxonomy): Eukaryota > Viridiplantae > Streptophyta > Magnoliopsida > Ericales > Theaceae > Camellia > Camellia sinensis. The sequence continues at coordinate 168,971,931 of NC_138970.1, forward strand.
GGGTAAAAAGTAATATTTTGTCTTATTGGCTTATATAGCTTATTTTGTCTTTTTGTGTTTTTTTAGTCCCAAATTGTTAGTCAAATGAGCACTTAGGCCAAGTTTGGGATACTTAAAAAAGCTAAAAAGTCAAAAAGTTATTTAAAAAGTTAAAAAGTTAACACTATTCACCAAAAGTCAACAATTACGGCTGCACAACTCTCAATCCTAATTTTTCTCTACAAACCAATTTTTACAATTTTTTATTACACATTTTTCCATAAAAAGTCAAAAAGTTAACGTAAACATCCATATTTTTTCCCTCAACTTTTTAGTCCAAAAAGGCAAAAAATGCACTTATTTAGGACACCCCAAACAACCCCTTAATTTTTTTTAGAGTGACATGTCATACTCGTCACACGTTGTCACGTTTGAGAAAAGTAAACTAAGAAATTTTTATTTTTTTTAAAGTGTCACATCATACTCGTCACGTTGTCACGTTTAGAAAAAGTATACTAAAAATTTTTACTTTTTTTATAGTATCACATCATACCCGCCATGTTTTGAAGTGTCACATCATAAGAACTTTTTTTAGAGTGTCACATCACGTTTTGAAGTGTCCCATCATACCCGCTATATTGTCATGTTTGAAAAAAGTACACTAACAAAATTTTATTTTTTTTGAACTGTCACATCATATCCGCCACATTGTCACATTTGAGAAAAGTACACAAAGAAATTTTTATATATATATTTTTAAAGTATTACATCATACCTGCCACGTTGTCACGTCTGAGAAAAATACACTAAGAAATTTTTAATTTTTTTTAGAATGTCATATCATACCAGCCATACGTTGTCACGTTTGATAGAAGTACACTAAGGAGTTTTTATTTTGTTTTAAAGTGTCACATCATAGTCATCACGTTGTCACGTTTGGAAAAAGTACACTAAGGAGTTTTATTTTTTTTTGAGTGTCACATCATGCCCGCCACGTTAGAGTGTTACATCATACTAGTTGCATTTTCACATTTTAAAAAAAATACACTAAGGAGTTTTTAATTTTTTTGCACTGTCACATCATTGAAGTATCACATTCATACTTGCCACATTGGAGTACCACATCATACTTCTCACATTAATAAAAAGGTACAGTTGTCCATCAAAATTCTACCAAAATCAAAAATAGGACCATACTATAGCGATCCCGGTTTTTCCTTTCTTATTTACTGTATTCCGGACTCGGTTCCATTGATAGTTGTGGTTGTCTGTATTTCATTTCCGTCCTTTAATGCTTTGGATTGGAGTTTAGAAATGTCTTGGGCGTGTTTCGAACAGGTTGGTTGAGCTTTAGTCCCATTTCTTGTTGCCTAGATTTTTGGTGTTCCGCTTGAGCGGATCCCTTCGCGCTCGAGCGAAGTTTGCACACCTTCAGTAGTTTGTCCGTCTGCAAAAGTTCTACAGATGTGTTTTTCATACTCGAGCGGATTTCCTTACGCTCGAGCGGGTCGCACTCGAGCGGGTATCCTTGTGCTCGAGCGGGTGTTCAATGTCTGTAAAAATACTAGAAGAGTGCAATCTACGCTCGAGCGGGTTTTTCTTTGCGCTCGAGCGGGTGTGTTTTGCAATTGTGTCTTGATGCTCGAGCGGGTCCAGTTTTTTGTGCTTGACGCTCGAGCGTCCTATTCTCCGCTCGAGCGGACTAGTCATATATCAGATGGCAGCTGGGTGATTTTAAATCACTTTTCAACTCTCACTCTCTCTCTTACTTTTCAAAAACATACTTTGAGAGCTTCTCTCACTACATTTCACCTTCTCTCTAAGGTTTGATCTAGTTCTAGTGTGTTCCTAGCCTTGTCCCTTTGTAAAAAGTGTGGAGCTTGTCTAGGGCTACCTATCAATCCGAAAATTTTGAGATTTGGAGCATTTCGAATTTCTTTACCTTCTTCCTTTGAGCTCTGACCTTGAGGTAGGGATAACTACTCATTTTTATGAGCTTTAACCTAAATGTTGAGCTTTTTGTATAAATGGTTTGATTTGGAAAGTTAGGGTTTGAGATGTGTTATATTGGAAAGAGGGGTTTTGTTCTTTTGATTCAAACATATGTGTTTTGGGTCTAAAAAGGAGGTTATTGATGTTGTTGATAATATTTGGACCTTTGGGTCAATATTGAGAAAAAAGGGGAAAATGCTATGTTTGGGTATATTTGGGTCATTAGTGTAATTAATGACATTTATTATGGGAATATGAAATTGAGTGGAAATAATGAAATTGGCTCATTATAAGGTAGAATGGTGGAGTTGGATTCATTAATCACTCACCCTTGAAAATGTTGATAAATTATCTGTTGATATAATTATTGTCTGTTTAGAAATAATTGCTTTGGGCTATCGGTGGAGGATAGTCTTGATTGTTGTAGACATTGCATGATGATTAGGCAAATTAAAACTAATCGGTTGTATGTCATTGATTATGATAAGTGGAATAATACATCAAATTTGTGTATTGATTGAACATGTATATGATAGATTCTTATATACATTGTGTTGTGTGGGAGGAGATAGGGGATGTACTCCACGGTTTAGGGGAAGATAGGGGATGGACTCTTAAACCGGATCTTGTTTGGGAGGAGATAGGGGATGTACTCCATTGATACAGCAAATATGTGTATCTATTGAAGTATTGATACGGCGAACATGTGTATCTATTGTGAAGTATGGAAGTATTTTATGTAATGTTGATACAACAAATATGTGTATCTATTGTGATGTATGGAAGCATTGTTGATATGAGATGTAATCTCACTTAAATTGTTTGGCCAGGTTCTAAGCCTTATTTATAAATTGAGAACTGGATAAGTAATGGAAAATTGAATGAAACATGGACATATTTGTCATATAATTGAAATGAATTATGAATTGATTTATATGAGTTAAACATTTATCAAATGTTCATGTTTTAGTTATTGCTCATATTATGTTTAGCATATCTCTACTGGGCGTTGGCTCATCCTACATGGGACATCATTTTCAGGTGTAGGTGCTATGCCACCTCTAAGGACGTAGCTTGGGAGGCTTGAGGCTGTTAGACCCCTTTTTGTTGTTTTTGTTGTATTACATGTATATCAGGCCAAGGGCTTACTTTTTGTAGAGTTAGTACTCTCCTTTTGTAACCAAGTGTTGACTTGGAAAGTTGTAAGCTTATAGGGCATTTACTTTTGTTGTCAACATGTAATACCTTTTGTAAGTATACTCTGATGATTGTAATATGAAATCTCTTTTCTTTATAATGAATGTATCATGTTATGGGTTTATTTTTAGGGCGTTACAACTTGGTATCATAGCGTACCGGGTTCAAATACTTTTGGTATGCGAGAAGTGGTTAGTACCACAATGGGTTCGTCTCACTTGATAGAGACTTAGATGTAGTGTTTTATGCTTATGTGATAACATGTTTATGTGACTATTTGGGTATGGGATTTAGTTTTTAGGATGTTGATTAGATCCTTGGGTTTCTGTGAGTCTTGTTGGAAAAGCACTTGATCAATGCTGTTTCTAACCAGAACTCTAGTAACGCCTCGGGACTATCATTATCCAGAAATGAAATTCGTAGGTGCTTATGTGATTATGTGCTTACGTGGAATGAATTACAGTAGCCCAATGTTTTAGGACGCGAGTGTTATAGCTTCGACACATTTGTGAATGTGCTAATGTTCTTCGTTACCTTTATTAGGATGTCAGGACGAGGACGTGGTGGTAGGCGAGGTAGGCCTAGGAGGCAGGAGATGCCTATACCGGATGAGGTTCCAGCACAGCAGGAGGGTGTTGGTCAGGCCAATGTGGCCGAGCTAGTGGGTTAGCAGGCCATGGATGCGTTAGCCCGTGAGATAGCAGGAGCTATGAGGGAATCCATAGGCATTCTCAGAGCTGAGAATCCAGTTCAGGCCCAGGTTGTTGATGCAGGGCCTTCCTTTCTAAAGAGGGAGTTCTTCCGGTCTAATCCGGATGAGTTTGTTGGGGTTCCTAAGAAGCCACTTAAGGCTGATGAGTGGCTGGAGCAGATGATGAAGATGTTTGAGATGCTTGGCATCGAAGAAGGGGCATTGAAGGTGACCTTGGCATCTTTCCAGCTTAAGGGGGATGCGGGTCAGTGGTGGAAGTTCATGAGAGGTCGTGCTGGTGGTACATGAGAGGCTTTTGTAGATGCTTTCCAGGAGAAGTTCTTATCAACAGCTGTCAGGGAGAAGCTGAGGGACTAGTTTTGTCAGCTCAAGCAACTGAGTTTATCAGTGGCCTAGTTTGAGGCTGCATTTACTAGCTTATCCAGGTTCGCACCTGAGCTTGTGGCGTCTGAGGAACGCCGTTGTATCGAGTTTGAGAGGAAGTTGAGACATGGCCTCATGATGAGAGTTGGGGGTTCTATGACCCGGGACTATGGGCTCCTTGTGGATGCTGCGGCCCATATGGAGATTATGATGCAAGAGAAGGATGAGAGGATGAGGGGCTCCAAGAGGAGTCAGGATGGTCAGGGGAACGGTAGGAGGCAGAGGGGTCCTAACCTTCAGCAGTCCCAAGGTGCTTTTGCTAGATCGACCTTTCCAGTGCCAAGTGCAGGCTCTGGGAGAGGCAGTCAGGGAGACATCACCTGTTACAAATGTGGTCAGTTGTGCCACAAGTCTCTAGCTTGCTCGCAGAGGGGAGGAGGGCAGAGAACGGCTTCATCTTCGGCTCGACCATAGAGCCAGAGTCAGGGCAGAGGCCAGCCGCTTTCTTGCTACCAGTGTGGTCAGGCGGGGCACCTGAAGAGGTTTTGCCCGCAGTTGAGTGGCACACTTGGTACATCTGGGTCGAGGTAGAGTTCTCAACCAGCTCAGTCAATTCAGGCCTCGAGGGCCAATCAGGGGGCTTCATCGTCCAGTCTGTGCAGCAGTCTTTTGCTCCGAGAGGAGAACAGGTATATCAAGGGCCTACAGGGCGTGTGTATGCTATTACCGTGCAGGATCTAGTACCGGCTCCATCTATTGTGAGAGGTACCTTTTTGTTTTGCAACTTAGTTGCCAATGTGTTAATTGATACGAGTGCATCTCATTCCTTTATATCTGTTGCATTTGCATCTATTTTGAGGCTGGAGTTGGCACAATTAGCATCTCCTATTTGTGTAGTATCACCTGTTGGAGGTGAATTGATTTTGAAACAAGGGTGTAGAGGGTGCGATATAGAGGTCGTTGACCGTCGACTTCCATTTTCATTTGTAATTATGGCTATGTCGGGTTTTGATGTTATTTTGGGTATGGACTGCTATTGTCATACCGGGCAGTTATTGATTGTTACTGCCAGCGGGTCACAGTATGTACCTTAAGCAGGGATTATTTCCATTTCTTAGGGGATCGGGTTGGTAGTGTGTTGCCACCGCTGTATGATCTGCGAGGGCGGAGTGAGCTTAGTGATCTTCTCGCTAGCTTTATGAGTGGTGAGTGTGATGAGACCCATACTGTATTGTTGAGAGTGGTTTGTGAGTACTTGGACGTTTTTCTCGAGGATCTTGTGAGTTTGCTACCACATCGAGAGATCGAGTTCTCTATTGACTTAGTGCCCGACACGGCGTCGATTTCTATGGCACCTTATCGTTTTGCCCCAACCGAGTTGAGTGAGTTGAAGATTCAACTCCAGGAGTTGCTGGATAAGGGCTTCATTCGCCCTAGTGTTTCGCCGTGGAGAGCACCGGCCCTCTTTGCTAAAAAGAAAGATGGTGCCTTGAGACTTTGTATTGATTACCGGAAATTGAATCGGGCTACGGTTAAGAACAAGTACCCTATGCCTCGTATAAATGATCTGTTTGACCAGTTGAAAGGATCCCGTTGTTTCTCTAAGATAGACTTGAGATCGGGTTACCATCAGTTGAGGGTCAGGGAGGAGGATATTCCGAAGACGGCATTCCGTACGCGGTATGGCCACTATAAGTTTCTGGTGATGCCATTTGGGCTCACCAATGCACCAGCAGTGTTTATGGATTTGATGAATCGGATCTTCCGGGAATTCTTAGATCGTTTTGTAGTCGTTTTCGTGGACAACATTCTGATTTATTCATCGTCTGAGGAGGAGCACGAGGAACGCTTGAGAGTGGTGCTTGAGTTGCTTAGACCCCATAGGCTGTATGCCAAGTTTGAAAAATGTGAGTTCTGGCTAGGAGAGGTCAAGTTCTTAGGCCATGTGGTTTCCGGGGAAGGGGTGTCTGTTGATACATCCAAGATTGAGGCAGTGCAAGATTGGGCACAGCCTAAGAGTATTTTTGAGATCCGCAGTTTTCTGGGATTAGCTAGGTATTACCGCCAGTTTGTGAAAGATTTCTCCAGGCTAGCTTCACTGTTGACTAGATTGACGCGGAAAGGGGTCAAATTTGTATGGAGTGAGACTTGTGAAAAGTCGTTCCAAGAGTTGAAAATTAGATTGACTACCGCTCCAGTTTTGATTATTCTGAAGAGAGGGTTGGGTTATGCGGTTTATTGTGATGCCTCACGAGAGGGTTTGGGTTGTGTGTTAATGCAAGAGGGGAAAGTGGTAGCCTATGGCTCACGTCAGTTAAAGATTCACGAGAGGAATTACCCTACTCACGACCTAAAACTAGCAGCAGTAATTTTTGCCTTGAAGATTTGAAGGCACTACCTTTATGGTGAGAGATTTGAGGTATTCTCGGATCATAAGAGTTCGAAGTACCTGTTTACACAAAAAGACTTGAATTTGAGGCAGAGAAGGTGGATGGAGTTCATTGAAGACTATGACTTCGAGTTGCACTATCACCCGGGAAAGGCCAATGTTGTGGCCGATTCCCTTAGTAGGAAATCCACTAGTGATGTAGCTTGTATAGCCATCTGGGAGTGGGAGATGTTGGGTGTGCTTGGCGAGTTTGATTTGCTTCTGGGCAAATCCGGTGAGGCTACGGCCTTGTTTTCCGTTGTTGCGCAGCCTACACTGGTGACTCGAGTGTTAGAGGCACAGGGAGGTGACCTTGAGGTAGAATCCCTCCGAAAGAAGATCTCTAGTGGAAAGGTTGAGAAGGGTTTGTCTGTGTATCCCGACCAGAGTTTGAGATACCGAGACCTTTTGTTTGTGCTGGAGTCTTGTTGAGAGGAGGTACTCTGAGAGTTTCACCATTCACGCCTTGCGGTGCATCCAGGAGGCACCAAGATGTATCGTGATTTGGGTCGCCAGTTTTGGTGGCGGGGTATGAAGAAGGATATGGCAATCTTCATATCGAAGTGCCTTACTTGTCAGCAAGTGAAGGCCGAGCATCAGAGGCCAGCAGGTTTGCTACAACCCTTGCCTATTGCCGAGTGAAAGTGGGAGCATGTCACTATGGACTTCGTTGTAGGTCTTCCGAGGACTCAGCGGGATAGTGATGCTATTTGGGTGGTTGTAGACCGGTTGACTAAGTCGGCGCACTTTATCCCTATGCACGTGAGTGATTCGGTAGATCATCTTGCCGACTTGTATATTCGGGACATAGTGAGGTTGCACGGGGTCCCAGCGTCGATTGTCTCAGATAGAGATCCACGTTTTACTGCTAGGTTGTGGCAGAGTTTGCAGAGTGCCTTGGGCACTAGATTGACATTTATCACGACTTATCATCCTCAGACTGACAGGCAATCCGAGCGTACTATTCAGATTCTTGAGGATATGCTTCGAGGTTGTGTCCTTGACTTTAGTGGGTCGTGGGAGAGGCACTTGCCCTTAATGGAGTTTGCCTACAACAACAGTTTTCAGTCGAGTATCGGTATGGCACCGTTTGAGGCCTTGTATGGCCGACCGTGTAGGTCTCCAGTTTTTTGGGCCAAGGTGGGTGGTGCACCTTTGTTGGGCCCGGAGTTGGTGAGGGAAACAATGGAGAAAGTTGAGCTTATCCGTAGGAGGCTTGTTACAGCCTAGAGTCGCCAAAAGAGTTATATCGACTGTAGGAGGAGGCCTTTGGCATTTGAGGCAGGTGATCATGTTTTTCTGAAAATATCACCTAGGCGGGATTTGATGAGGTTTGGGAAGAGTGGGAAGTTGTCCCCTCGGTTTATTGGTCCCTTTGAGATCCTTGAGAGGACTGGGGAGGTTGCGTACCGTTTAGCTTTACCACTACAGTTGTCCGGGGTACATGACGTATTTCATGTTAGTATGCTTCGGAAGTATGAGCCAGATCCATCGCATGTTTTGGATTGGACCGACTTGGAGGTAGATGCGGATGCCTCGTATGAGGAGAGACCGGTTCGGGTCTTGGATAGGCGGGAGCAAGTCTTGCGAGGTAAGACCATTCCCTTGGTAAAGGTTTTGTGGAAACATCATGTAGTGGAAGAAGCCACTTGGGAACGTGAGTTGGAGGTTCGTGAAAAATATCCGGATATGTTTGTTGATGTGTAATCTTGTATTGGAAATTTTGTAATATTGATGAACTTTAAGAGCATGGAATATGTCTTAAGTTGTAAAACATTGTATATGTTTTGATTTATGAAAGTATTTTGGAACTTGCCTTGAAATTGGAGTTTATTTTAACATTGCATATGTTAATTTTGTTTTAAAAAATGCAAATATATTATTGGCATTGAATGTGAAATTGAATTGTGGATTATGTATTGAAATTTGTTGAATTTCAAGAAAAGCATGTTAAAAATGCATATTGGGTTATATATTGTGATTTGCCTCTTAAAAAGAGATGAGATGACGGGTAATGGGTCAGGTTTTGGAATGTTGATTGATAATGTTATTGAGAATTGAGAAAAACTTGTTTTTGAAAACTTGTACTTAAATTTCGGGGGCGAAATTCCTTAAGAGGGTAGATTATAGCGATCCCAGTTTTTCCTTCCTTATTTGCTGTATTCCGGACTCGATTCTGTTGATAGTTGTGGTTGTCTGTATTTCATTTCCGTCCTTTAATGCTTTGGATTGGAGTTTAGAAATTTCTTGGGCGTGTTTTGAATAGGTTGGTTGAGCTTTAGTCCCATTTCTTGTTGCCCAGATTTTTGGTGGTCCGCTCGAGCGGATCCCTTCGCGCTCGAGCGGAGTTTGCACACCTTCAGTAGTTTGTCCGTCTGGAAAAGTTCTGCATATGTGTTTTTCACACTCGAGTGGATTTCCTTATGCTCGAGCGGGTCGCGCTCGAGCGGGTATCCTTGCGCTCGAGCGGGTGTTCAATATCTATAAAAATACAGGAAGAGTGTAATCTACGCTTGAGCGGGTTTCTTTTTGCGCACGAGCGAGTGTGTTTTGCAATTGTGTCTTGACGCTCGAGTGGGTATTCTTGCGTTCGAGCGGGTCCAGTTTTTTGTGCTTGACACTTGAGTGTACTATTCTCCGCTCGAGCGGACTAGTTGTATATCAGATGGCAGCTGGGTGATTTTAAATCACTTTTCAACTCTCACTCTCTCTCTCTTACTTTTCAAAAACCTATTTTGAGAGCTTCTCTCACTACATTTCACATTTTCTCTACGGTTTGATCTAGCTCTAGTGTGTTCCTAGCCTTGTCTCTTTGTAAAAAAGTGTGGAGCTTGTCTAGGGCTACCTATCAATCCGAAAATTTTGGGATTTGGAGCATTTCGAATTTCTTCACCTTCTTCCTTTGAGTTCCGACTTTGAGGTAGGGATAACTACTCATTTTTATAAACTTTAACCTCAATGTTGAGTTTTTTGTATAAATTGTTGATTTGGAAAGTTAGGGTTTGAGACGTGTTTTATTGGAAAGAGGGGTTTTGTTCTTTTGATTCAAACATATGTGATTTGGGTTTAAAAATGATGTTATTGATGTTGTTGATAATATTTGGACTTTTGGGTCAATGTTGAGAAAAATGGGAAAAATGCCATGTTTGGGTATGTTTGGGTCATTAGTGTAATTAATGACATTTATTATGAGAATATGAAATTGAGTGAAAATAATGAAATTGGCTCATTATAAGGTAGAATGGTGGAGTTGGATTCATTAATCACTCACCCTTGAAAATGTTGATAAATTATCTGTTGATATAATTATTGTCTGTTTAGAAATAATTGCTTTAGGCTATCGGTGGAGGATAGTCTTGATTGTTGTAGACATTGCATGATGATTAGGCGAATTAAAACTAATCGGTTGTATGTCATTGATTATGATGAGTGAAATAATACATCAAATTTGTGTATTGATTGAACATGTATATGATAGATGCTTATATACATTGTGTTGTGTGGGAGGAGATAGGAGATGTACTCTACGGTTTAGGGGAAGATAGGGGATGGACTCCTAAACCAGATATTGTTTAGGAGGAGATAGAAGATGTACTCCATTGATACAACAAATATGTGTATCTATTGAAGTATTGATACAGCGAATATGTGTATCTATTGTGAAGTATGGAAGTGTTTTATGTAATGTTGATACAACAAATATGTGTATCTATTGTGATGTATGGAAGCATTGTTGATATGAGATGTAATCTCACTTAAATTGTTTGGCCAGGTTCTGAGCCTTATTCATAAATTGAGAACTGGATAAGTAATGGAAAATGGAATGAAACATGAACATATTTGTCATATAATTGAAATGAATTATGAATTGATTTATGTGAGTTAAACATTTATCAAATGCTCATGTTTTAGTTATTACTCATATTATGTTTAGCATATCTCTACTGGGCGTTGGCTTATCCTATATGGGACATCATTTTCAAGTACAAATGTTATGCCACCTCCAAGGACGTAGCTTGGGAGGCTTGAGGCTGTTAGACCCCTTTTTATTGTTCTTGTTGTATTACATATATATCAAGCTAAGGGCTTACTTTTTGTAGAGTTAGTACTCTCCTTTTGTAACTAAGTGTTGACTTGGAAAGTTGTAAGCTTATAGGGCATTTACTTTTGTTATCAACATGTAATATCTTTTGTAAGAATACTCTGATGATTATAATATGAAATCTCTTTTCTTTATCGTGAATGTATTATGTTATGGGATTTATTTTGAGGGCGTTATAATACGGAAAGAAACTCTCCACTAATAATACTTAACAGATCAATAGAAAAAACTTAAAACTATTTAAAGTACTTATTTGTGAGATGAAATTTATTGATAAATATCCTCACTTTTTATCTCTAAATTAAAATAACTTAAAAAACAAAAAATTAAAAAATCAATTTACATCTAACACCAACTCAAAATATTCTTCACTGATTTGTGATATTCTTTTTCAATCTCTCTTTTAAGTAATTGTCCTTTGAAGAAATAAAGACGGCGGTACTTTCCAAGGAAATATACTTGCACAATTTGTTGCTCCATTCAGACTAGTGCCGAAATGAGATTAATCAGGCACGTTGAACCTTTGAATGTGGTCTTCGTCGTGTGATGTGCATTGTCCTCTTTCCAAGGAGAAAACAAAAATAAAAACAAAGGTAATGCTGGGTAGAATTTTAAAAATATAATTTAAGAATAGAGTTATATTTTAAATTTGTGAGTTTTGAAATTATGATTTAAGTGTAAAAAATTTATTTGTTTATGAATTATAAAAAGAGTTTTGAATTAAGTGTTGAATTGAGTTTTAAATGTTTGATGTGACATATAAAATAAAAAAAATTATTTAGTTATAAGTTTTGAAAAGAATTTTTAAAACTTAATTCAAAAAGTTATAACTTATAAGTAAACACACAACTCAAAACTCTATTGAAAACTATATTCAAAACTCATAACCAAACTCTTTTTAATATTCAAATAAAAAAAATGTCATTTTGGTATAAAAAAAAATAATTTTTATATGTATAAAAATCAAATATATATATATATATATATATTCAAATTACAGTTGACGATTGATGATTGGCAATTGTCAAAAAAAAAAAAAAATGACTATGTTCTAGTTAACAAGCTGGACGTCCTTGAAGATGACCGGGTAGACTCAAAATTAAAAAATCCTCTGTTTTTCAAATTGGAGAACACCAAAGAGAGAGAGAGTACCCAAACGTAAAGGGGAATTACATTTTGAAATGTATGGTGAAATCACATTTTGAAAACTCTATCAAAAAATTTTGGAATCACATTCTAAAATTTTAATTTTATCAATTCAAATATTTATTTTTTTAATTTATTTTTAATTTAAATAAATAGTTTATTTTTGTTAAATAAAATCGATGAAAAAAAATAATATTTAATCATTAAACACAATATAAATATATATATATATAAAATGTCTAAAATATATTATTTATTGAGTTTAATAACGAAAATAACTATTTTTTCATGGACTTTACTTAATGAAAATAAATTAATGATTTAGATCAAAATAAATTAAAAATTTACAGTTTAAATTGATAAAAAATAAAAACTCAAATTTTATTTTGTTACAACGTTGAAACTCTAAATTTTTTTGTTGTAAATAAATTTATGTTCATAAATGTTTTGTTTAAGTTGAAACATCTACATTATGCATAAAAATTTTGTATAATTCTTTTGCTGATATATGAATATTAAAAAAGTACTTAATACAATGTAATAGAACTACAACTTTTTTTTTTTTTTTTTTCTTTTGAGGTATGAAGGAGGCCAAAGTCAAGGCCAAGAGCAAACTAAACTAGCAACCCCAATATGCTGCATATCCTACTACAAAACCGAGTTTAGATCATGTCGAGCATCCCTCAGAAGAATATCCTGAACTTTAGATCTCAAATCTGCCTACTATTAGCATATCTAGAGATATGCCTCAATTCACAACTACAACAATGTTACATACATAGAATTTTTACTCAAAATTTTATTTAAAACATTCAATGTGACACATTTTTTTTATTATAAATAAATCATATAATCCACCAATTAAATTTTAACTACATATTTATATTTCTCGATCTAAGTTCTGAATTAATAGAGGTCATGGTTTGGTTTTCCAAACTTGTATCAATTTTTTTTTTTTAAAAATCTAAAAATTAGTTTTGTGAAAAACATGAAAACAATCAAAAGCACTTATCATTTTTTTGTAGTTTTTTTTTTTTTAGGGAAATTTTTTTTTAAAGGATTAATTACACTTTTCACCGATATAGTTTGACTCAAATTTGACTTTAATTCCTATAATTTTAATGTGGACAATTTGGTCCCTACACTTTAAAGTTTAGTTTCAATTTGATTCACCCATCTAAATTTTTATTTGTCGACGTGTATATTTTCGAAAATTGATAAATGTTCAAAAATTATTAATATTAACATTCAATTTAGACGGAAGAACCAAATTAAAACCTTAAAAAATTGAAAAATGTCTCAAAATTGTTAATTTTAATTTCAATTTAAACAAAATGATTAAAACTAGACTTAAATTGTAAAGAGCAAATTATTCGGAATTGGGGATGCTGCTGCGCGGGTTGCATAACAGCAACTACTGTGTAGCAAAATGGGCTCATTTTGAGGTCCATTTCGATAATTCGAATTGTTCATAGTTTAGAATACATGAAGTAAAATATGCCTATAAAAAATCAAGTTAATCGGATATCGTTTACCCATTCATCCACTCACATTTATATCTACAAAAATAAAAAATAATTGTGATTTAAAGTATTAAATTGAATACAATGTGAGTAGATGAATGGATAAACGATATCTGATTAATTTGATTTTTTACAGGCATATTCTACTTGATGTATTGTAAAGTATGAACAATTTGAATTATTGAAATAGGCTCCGAAATGGGCACATTTCGCTACACAGCAATTGCTGCTAAGCAGCCCGCGCAACAGCTTCCCCAAATTCCAAATTATTCGAATCAAATCTATGTGGATTACAGTTGAGTCAAACTACATGGATGAAAAATTAATAGGCAAAATTTACTTTCCTTCTTTGTGGTTTGGAATTGGACCACTGTACCCCTATATAATTCAAATATAGGCAAAAAATACCCTTCTGATTTTGAATTAAATTGCAATCCTAACTTTGTTAACATTATGTGTGAATTGACCTTAATACTCCTCTGATTCTTTGTTTTGGTTTTTTTTTTCTTCTCTTATTTTTCTCTCTTTTCCCTATTACAAAATTTCTAACTAATTACCCAGAAGTACTTTAATTAAAAATTTAAAACCAGTGTAATTTAATAATTGAATTTGAGTAAACACATCCAAATCATGAATATTATGAAACTGTCTTCTAAAAAAAATTGTAAAATTTACCTATAAATTCCATTTTGAGAAATGATGATCCATTTAGTTCCAAAGATTTTCTTATAGACCAATTAGTCCCATTGATTTTAGAAGGTAGATTTAATATATTATTTAAAAATTAAATTTACTATTATACCCATATTTCTATTATGTTTCCTTTTCTTTTTCTTCTTTTGTGCTAGAAAAGTAATGTTCATAATTTATGATAATCAAATTTGGTATGAATTTTTATATGGGATCTTTCTTATTTGTAAAATATTTCAAAATGAGTACAAAAATGACTTAAAATATAAGATTCCTCAAACATTTCAAAAGGATATGGAATTCTTCAAACATTTCAAAAGGAGTACAAAAACTCCTTAGTAAACTTTGGACAAATGTATAATTTCAAACCTTAACACTCCAACATAACACTCAAATGTAACACTCCAATGTAACACTTAAAAAAAAATTAGTATACTTTTTCCAAACATAACACTCCAATATAACACTCCAAAAGAGTTTTAGTATAACACTCCAATATAATTCAAAAAAAAAAAAAAAAACCCATTGGTGTACTTTTTACAAACGCAATATTCCAATGTAACACTCCAAAAAAAGAATATGGGATTCTTCAAACCATTCCAAAAGGATGTAAAATTCTTCAAACCATTCCAAAAAGAGTACAAAAATTCTTTAGTAAGCTTTGAGCAATGTACAATTTCAAATTATGAGTGTTATGTTTGGAAAAATTACATTAAGAAGTTTTTTAGGATTTTTGTATGTTACATTGGAGTGTTACGTTTGAGATTACATTGATTGAAGTGTTATGTTCGAGAAAAATATATTAAGGAGCTTTCTTTGTGTGTTACATTAGAGTATTACGTTTAAAAAAAATGCACTAATAAGTTTTTTTTGAAGTGTTATGTTGTTACGTTGTTACGTTTGAGAAAAGTGCACCAAGGAGTTTTTTTATGTGTTACATTGGAGTGTTACATTAGAGTATTACGTTATTGGAATGTCACATTTTTGTTTGTAATGTGAGATTTGTTCTATGAGGGAAAATCCAAATCCTCTATAGTTCGGATTGCCTAAATGTGTAATTTTACATTTAGAGAAACCCACTTTTATTTCTTAAAAATTAAATCCAAACATGTAAGAGGCTATCATTTTATGTAATTTTCACTTCAATGGGACCTTTGGGTTCATAAGAAAAAAAGGAGGATTAAACAATTTACAAGATCATATTTTGAAATTTATTGATACTTCATCCAAAAAATTTCATAAATATCTCATTTATTTTAATTTCTCTCATTTTAAATTAGACATACATATAATATTATATATATATATATATATATGATACATACGTCCCATATACATACATACATACATACATACATACACACATACATACATAGGAATATGTAATAAGGGCAACCCAACAACATCACCAACGACTTTAAAAACTTGAGCAAATTATCAAAATTCAACGGTGGCAACCTCGACACCTCCTCCCCGGCAATCTCAAAACTCCTCATATAAACTATGAAATCCTTACATTTCAATTATAAATCCTTCAATTTCAACAATTTTCGTAGAGGGGTAAAGGGAAAGGGTCTGTGTTTAGAAAAAGGAAAAATGGATTGCGATGGTGTTCGGAGAAGAGAGCTAGGGTTGCGATGGTGTTCAGAGAGAGGAGAGACCTCGACGGTGGTGTTTGAAGAAGGAAGAAAAGGTTGCTATGATGATCTAGAAGTAAAAGGAGGTTGCAATGGTTGGAATAAACAGACAAAGACTGGAAGAAATTGAGAGAAAAAGATGGGTTTGGGCTGTTGGGATGAGAGAGAAAGTGACAGGTTAGGGTTTTTAGGGTTTGGGAAAAGGAAGAAGATGATGATTAGGGTATAATTGTAATTTTGTATTTTAAGACTTGGGCGCTACTGATGGTTTACTTGGTGATGAAAGATGCGCAGGGCAAAGGTTCGATTTCTTCGGCAAGAGGAGAGTCAAATCCTAACCTCACACCCCATTTTGGACCAAAGCTATTTTGAATGGTTTTTAGATCTTAAAACCCTCTCTTTCAAAATATTTTTGAAACAAAGTTCCTACGATGTTCCGAGGCTCGCATTTTGTTAAAATGTCGCGCTTTTCAGTAAACCGAGTAAGGACAAAGTGAAAATGAATGAAAGAGAGATGAAATCTTTGAAAAATCCTTCAAAACACCTTGTTTAGGGGTTTGGAGTTGAAGAAAAGAGGAGAAGAGGGAAGAAACCAAGTTGGAGAAGAAGATGGGCATGAATCACTAAGAGAAAGTCGAGCAACCCTCGCTAAATCAGGCCTATCTTTTTGAATACTTGGATTTCAGCTATGAGGCCACCACCGTTGGAAATATTACTTCTGGGGCTTCATTTTTCACTTAAGAATCTCCTAAAGCCGAGTCCGGATGGGGGAGATATGATTGACTGAAGTTGGGCATCATTTTGGTTGGACCGAAACTGAGAAGCCTTCACTAAAAGAGGGATATCTCTTAGCACACATGGAATTTTGATGTGAGGCTTGCATAATTGGAAATAAGACTTCCGGGGCTACAGTTTAGGCTCAAGAATGACCTGAAAATGCATCCAGATGAAGGAATTAGGCTTGCTTCAAGTCAGGGACCAGGACTAATTTTTCCCATCGGCCTCTATGGCACTGCATCGGCCATAATTGGACCTCAACAGCTATATGTCGGCCAAAAGTGAACCTTATCGGCCAAAAATGGTGCCCGGTCGGCACCAAAGATGGCCGGTCGGCTAGAAGTGTCCAGAAAGCCCAGAATTGGCAAATATTTCTCCTCCAGTTGTTCAAGGCTGTCCTAGATATTTCCAATTGAGATATTTTCGACCAAAAGCTTTATTTTGCTATGTAATGAAACCTTATATCTCATATTCAAGGGTTAGAACATTTCTTGAAGGCTTAGAAATTTGATAGCTTCTCACTCTAGAATCCTCTCTCTCTAGAAGTTTTGTGAGCAGAACTCTCTCCCTCCCTAGAATTCTCTCATTCTTTAGGCTTAGAAGTGAGAATTTGCTACACTTTTACAAAGAGACCCTTGACCAAAGTTGATCATCCTTGGGTAGAGGTAACTTGGGACTTTGTTTGAGCTCCAAAAGGCTGATTTGGCTCAGATTTTGGCTGATTTTGCTGTTGTGCATCAAGAGGTATAACTCTCCTCTTTTGTATTTGTTTTGCACACTTGCTTCACCACCCTTTTCCCATTGTTTTGGGGCTGTTCTTGGGGTGGTTTTGAAATACAAAAACCTCTGTTTTTCACTACAAAAACCTCTGTTTTTCCTCTGTTTTTCAGTTCTAAAAGTCTTGGTTTGTGCCTTGGTTGGCTAGGGGGTTGTCCTCCCTTTTGCTCCTTGGCTTGTAAGGCCTTGTGAGCTAACTTTCAAACATTTCAAACAACTTTATTTTGGCCTTAGAACCACTGAAATCCAAAGGATTTTCAGTGGTAGAAAACTTGTCTTGAGACTCAAAATAGGAGAGGGTGGTCCCCTCTCCTCTTGTCTTGCTTGCTAGTGTTGATGGCCAACCAAATGAGCATGTGTTTTTACTTCTCTATGGCTTTGTTTAGGCTCATTTTTGTGACTTATCAGACCTTCCATAACTCTGTTTTTGGCTTTCTTGGTCACCTCTTGCATGCTTATTGCACTTGTAGTGTAAATCCTCTTTGCTAGCCTTGTTAGCCTTACAAAGTAGCATGCTCTTGTGGTTTGAATTAGCGTAGTTCAAGTATGTTTTTGGTATTATTTTGGCATGTTATAACTCTGATTTTGATTGGTGGACTCACCTCTTGCGTGCTTTATACACTTGTAGTGTAATCCATGCTTACTAGTCTAATATGCTTGATGTTTTGGCCAATCATGCTAGCTTATTTTGGCTATACTCCATACATGTTTTAGCATTATTTTGATATGCTTTAGGACTTTTTTGGGCTTTCTTGGTCATATGACTCATGTTTTGTATAGCTATAGTGTAAATGCCTTGACTAGTCTAGAGTTTTTAGATCCCTACCATGCTACACTTGTGATGTTTGCATGCCTTGGCATCATTTGGCATGGAATTTCAGAGCTTATATATTTTCCATATTCTCATGTTTATCACTCTTTAATTGTATTTTAGATTTGAGCTTTGTGCCTTGCTTGCGAGCCATCATTTGAGTATGCTTTTTCTTGCTTATCATGCTATCATTTCAGTCCATTTTAGCCACTGTTTTGGCATGCATGAGGTTTGTTTGGAGTTGGTTTAGTCAATTGGGCAATGTATTGCATGGTCCTAGTGTAAAGCATGTTGTACTTGAAGTGTTTGCATGTTAGAGTCTTGTTTATCATGCCACTTTAGCATTGAAAAATCTGCCATCCTCCTCATTTCTTCACTTTTGATTTGTTTTGAGGATTGGTTAGTCTTGAGTTTGAGTTTAATGCAAGGGATTGAGACTTGTGCTAAATGGCTTTAACTCTCTCTTGTGAGGGTTTCTCCTAGTCAAAGGCATTGGTCTCTCCCATGCCTTAAACCATTCTCTTTGATAGACCTCTCTCTCATTAGAGGACTCTCATATTTGGAAAAGTTGATTAATGAATGGATTGGTAATGTTAAAATGTGTTTATAAAATCAACCAAGTAAAATGTGCCAAGATAAGCATGTTGCATGTGTGCATTGTATTGTGTTCAACCGGACGTTATGTTGAACACAAAGTGAATTGGTCCATTTCATACTTGAAGTGATGAAAATGGGCTAATCCCCTTTGTCTCCATTGCCTTTGATTATCCATGATAAGGTGATGGTCCAAGTGTCTTATTTGTCATGCATTTATTGACCTTGTGCAATTTGGCTTCTTTGGCCATCATGCATTGAGATGCGTGATTGATGGCTCGAGAGCCGAGCACTACACACTTTTGAGCCTTAGACATGATAATGGGTGTAGTTGCACACACATTTTCTTGCAAATACATTGCCATGCCTCTGTTTGTACTCTGTTGCAGCAAAAGGGAAGTTTGCAGGAAGCAGTGGCCGATCGACTACTTTGTCTGCCGATCGGTTATCAATAATTGGCCGATAGCCTCAAATATGGTCGATGACCTTTATCCTTTGGCTGATGGTCATATCCCTTGGCCGATGACCTCTCAGCATGTCCATGAGGTGGATTAGAAGTGCTATGGAAGTTGGCACAGTTTTCAGAAGTGTGTAAACAGAGGCAGCATGAAGAACGACAGTGAATTTCCGAGCGAAGCCGACCGAGCACGTATGCATCCCTCGTCACGAGGCCATTTTAGTGCTTTTGATAACTTAGAATAGTTATTTGATTCAATTCGGTTGTGTAATAATTAATTAGCTAGGATAGCTAGTTAATTAGTTGGTTTGTATTATTTATTCAGACCCTCCGTCGAGAGGGCGAATTTTGTAATAAGTGTGCGTGCGTGTGTGAATGTCTTCCAACCCCACGTCTTTCTCCCTTTTACTTAACCACTTACGATGGTTAGTGTTAGGTCATGTTTCAATTAGCATTCCTATGCTTGCATGTTTGCATTCATTCATCTGTCTTGCATGCACCTGGCTCGGCGCATCATACTAACTGTATTGTATTTCAATACCGATTTGAATACATGTTATCAAGTTGCATTTCACATGAAATCTTAGAATAGTCGAGCCTATTTCTAGTTGCATTTTGTATGCGTTGCATTAGCTATCTTAACATGAACTAGGATCATGCATGATTTCTAACTAGTTCTCTGTTTTCGCTCAGAGTACACTGTAAGTGTGATACTCCTGTTTCGTATTAGGCTAATTGATCCTCCTTATGCATATGATTATGTGTTTGATACGATTTTGAGTGTCATTTATGTGAAAATATGTGGTTTTGAATTTCTATCTGTTCACTGTAGGAATATCTGTTCGATTATCTACTTTGGAAATTAAATTTAAGGCCTTATCGGCCACAGAACCCGAAATTGACTGTGCCATTGTGATTGGCATAATTTTTAGAGCCTACGATGAAATTTGATTGAAAATTGATTCGGATTAGATTAAATTGATTAAATTAATGGATTAAGTGCCCAAATACCTTATATTAAAATATTGTGTTGAGTAGGGGTTTATAGTGGGCCACTTTCACTCAAATTCTCTCTTTAATTCTCATTTGGCTGAGAAGAACTCTAAGAAAGGCGGAGAGGGTCGGCTACAGAAGAGAAATGGGAGAATTGTGTAATTTTGGTTCAAGACTTGAACCTCTTGAAGATTAAACTCAAGATTTTGCTATAGATTGGGAAAATTAAGCCTCTAGGTAAGTAATTTATGGATCATAGTTTGTAATCTTGTGAATTCAAGTTTGAATAATGGTCAAGCGCATGGATTAAATTGATTATGAGGAAATTGAATTGATGTTGTTGTATTTGAAGCCAATAGATGCATGCATGTAGGAAATTGCTATAAATTCCCATGTTTGGGCATAAAGTGTGTAATTCATGTTGAATCTTGTTTGAAATCCATCGGTTTGATCATCTCTTCACCAATTAAGTTGAGAATAATATGTATCTCCCACATGCAAGTGTAAATCATAAAAGTGTATGCTTTGCATGTTTGAATTGATGTGTTGGTGATGAATTTGGGTTAATTTGGGACATGCATATAAGTAATACAAGAAATTGAGCTTCATTGTGTTGTACTTTAATGTTGGTACCATGGTAGCACAAGTATATTTGAAGTTTGAGCTATTATATGCAAGAAATGTTGGTTGAATGTCGAATTGGAGCTCAAGAACATGTTCTGGAAAACCCAAAAAATTTGATGTCCGCTCGAGCGGGGAAACCGCCACTCGAGCGTGAATTTCGTGCACCTAGTATTTTTGCAAACTTGGATGTCCGCTCGAGCAGGGAAGTTCACGCTCGAGTGGGGAGCTATGTAGACAGACCTTCAGCTCCGCTCGAGCGCCAGACTTCACGCTCGAGCGTAATTTTGATGTATCCAGTACTTTTGCAGACCTCATGGGTGTGCTCAAGCGGGGAAGTCCATGCTCGAGCGGGGACCCTGTTTTCTGAAATTTTGGAAATGCATTATGTGTTCCGTTCCCTTTCACTTCTAAGTACTCTTAGGCATACATTGAGCATTGTAAAAGAGTTAGAAGAATAAGATTTAAGCCTAAAGAAGAATATGTGAAATAAGAACGGATTGAATCGGTTATGACCCATAGGTGTTATGTAATGTGTAGGGTCAAGCTCCAGGGCAAATCAATTAGCCGATCACTGTGAGTAATATCTTCACAAAGATATTTGAAATATGTTATTGTCCAATTGCTTACGTCCATATAAGTTTTATAAGATTCGTTGATTTGATTGGTGGACAATGTTTGCTATATCAAATGAATGAATGGGCCAGAGGCCATTTCGACAAGAATGAATGAATGGACCAGAGGCCGTTTTGACAAGAATGAATGGATGGGCCAAAGGCCGTTTTGGCAAGAATGAATGAATGGGCCAGAGGCCGTTTTGACAAGAATGAATGGATGGGCCAAAGGCCGTTTTGGAAAGAATGAATGAATGGGCCAGAGGCCGTTTTGTGAAGAATGAATGAATGGGCCAGAGGCCGTTTTGACAAGAATGAATGGATAGGCCAGAGGCCATTTTGACAAGAATGAATGAATGCGCCAGAGACCGTTTTGACAAGAATGAATGGATAGGCCAGTGGTCATTTTGACAAGAATGAATGAATGGGCCAGAGGCCGTTTTGACAAGAATGAATGTATGGGCCAGAGGTCGTTTTGACAAGAATGAATGGATGGGCCAGAGGTCGTTTTGACAAGAATAAATGAATGGGCCAGAGGCCGTTTTGACAAGAATGAATAAATGGGCCAGAGGCCGTTTCAACATGAATAAATAAATGGGCCAAAGGTCAGTTTGACAGGAATAACAGTTTGACACGAATGATAGTTTGACACGAATAATAGTTTGACATGAAAGTTTGAATGGGCCAAAGGCCAGTTTGACCTGAATGATACGAATGAATTGGGCCCGAGGCCGTATGATGTGTTTGGAACCGCAGTTACTTAACTTACATATGTCTATGTATGTGTGTATTAGTTAGAAATATAAATTGGGCCCAAGGCCGTTTGGGGTATATTGTTCCAATGTATATTCTTTATTTGATATTATTCACTAGGCTTTCGTTCACGCTCATTCATGTGTTTGTAGGTGATCCTAGAGAGGTCCAGACCCAGCCTCAGTGAAGTCTGTATGGAACAAGCAAAGTTTTGAAGAGTCAGACTTTGCGTCTCACGCACGAGACACGTCTTCGCCCTTTTGCCATTCTGTGCATTTCGTCATGTTGGCGAGGATTTTGGTGTACGTCTGTGTATAGTTTTGTTTGGCTAACTTAGAAGTGAATGATCCTGTCTGTACAGAACTTCATGGTATTTTACTTCTATTGTGAGTTATTAATGTACATATGTATGGTTCGTTATGATGTGCCATATAAGCACAGCTCTATGGACAAAGTTTTAAATTGCTTTCGTTTGGCCCCTGTTAACTCTGTTAAAATACGTTTGGTTTGGTTTGAGGCCGTAGGTAATCTCATGATTGTTGGCCGGTTATGTCCTTAACCCACGGGGGCGGGTTCGGGTCAAGACAGAGTGGTATCAGAGCTCGAGTTAATAACTTACACACTTGTCCAAAAGAGCAATAAGCATCTAGAAAAGATCTAGGATACATTCATGTGATAAGTATGAATCTGAAAGCATCAAGAATACGCTTAAATGATTAATGTGAACGGTTTTATGTTATAAGTTTGTGATTTTCTTGCATTGCAAATTATTTGAATATGTATGCATACCTCTGAATCTTTGGTATAAACTATAATGTAAGTTTAATCAAATGTTGAGAACATGAACGTGAACTTGATTATATGAGATACGAATTGTTACGCTAACGTGTTCAACAAGCTTGTTTTGTTATAATGCACATACATGAACATATGAGTCATGAAACGGTGCTTATGTGCATTCCATTCTGCAAATGGGTGTCTATGTGAAATATGAACATGATTTGAGTATGTAACTACTTAGTAAATGTTCAGTATGCGATATCTGAGAAGCATGCAATCATCTGTTACGTATGTGATTAATTGTGCCTTGACGATACATAAAATGGGAATATAACAACATGCCTATGTGCGAATGTACACATGTGTATCTGTGTTTATTTTTGTATTGGGCATCCTGGTATTTGGCAACGCTTAATAAGAATTTGTGTAGAACATGGATAAAGTAAGGGCATACGAGTTGGCAGACTCTTCCACAGCCCGACTCGATAGACTGCAAAGAATAGTACAAGAAATGGCAGAGATTTTAAGACAACAACGTCAGTTACCAATACGGCAAGAACCTTTGCCACCACCAGTGTAAGAAACACCGAGGAGTTTGCTATCGAATTTTCTGGGGCTTGTTATAGGTGTGGCAAAATGGACTATATGGTAAGGAACTGTCCTCGAACTGAACGGAACGTGAATAAATCTTTTGCTTCAGCTAGATTCGTACCACTGGTAGGGATTGCTAATCAGGATAGAGTAATCACACTCATCCCAGAAAGCGCTCAAAATATTACGAACGTTATCCCAGGTATCTATACTGTTTATAAACGAATGCTTATGTGTTGATTGATTCTGAATTAGTACATGTGTATATCTTCGCTTGGGGTATTATTTGATTCGGATCGGCATCTTCTTTCGTATCTGCTGCATGTGTATCCAGACTGGTTAGACCCACAAGGTCGAGGCCGTATGCATTGAATGTATATGCTTCATTTGGGAAATTTGTGAAATATGTATTGGGATATCGATTAACTCTGCACATGCACATGTACATCTAAACCTATGCTCAGGGTGATTTGTTATATTACTGTCTTCAATGACTAAACCACTGGAATTATGACTCTGTGATTGTGTGACTGGGTTGAGCGCCCCAAATAACGAACTCTATAAATTGCGAGATCATGTATTTGGATTGGTAGAAAATTGACTGAACTATGTGACTATGTTGAGCTTGACTCGTGAACCTATGTTTTTGTGACTAAATTGGAACCTCTGCGTGACAAATCCTATACTATGTGTGACCGAAGAACTTTGATTAACGTGTTATTATGCACCATGTGCTTGCATGTAAGACTTATTTGGGAACTGCCGTATTGGTTATGATACCTACCTCCTGATATGAATAATTGCACGCATATGTAACTACACCGAAACTTATGTGGACAATGCCATATTGTACATGACTTGAAATACTTTGATATGAACAGTTGTGATGAATGACTCCGATATGACTTTGAGAACTGATGAACTTAGGACAATTGTGAAACTATCAACCATGTACCTAAGCAAACGGAGTATGCCTTATAGAACCGAATGTACCTTATTTGAGAAAAATTTTATCTGATTCGATCCGATAGAACCTTTGTCTGATATTGCCTTGTTAGAACCCTCATTGGATATGATTTGATGGGACCTTTGTTTGATTTAATTTGACAAGACCTTTGCCTGGATCGATTTGGTAAAACCCTCTATCTAATTTGATTTTGTAGGGGGGGATTAAGGATTGCTTGTAAATAAATAGCCAGATTATTCTTGGTAGAAAAACTGATAGACCCAAAACTTGAATCCATTTGGAATACTTGACTTATTTGAAAGATCTTTTGTGGGCTATCAACAGAATGATCTAACCATGAACACCATTGAGAACCGACCTTCAACTATTGGGACATATGTGTTATAAATGAATGGAATTGTACAATCCCGTGATTGGGTGTCTTAAGGAACGATGCTTCTGAATTACCATATTCTTGCTTATTTGACGCTATGGAAGCCGATGACAACCGATTGATTTGATTGTAAATGGTACTGAATATTTATCCTCGACTAATCAGAATATGTTTCGTATGTCTGCTTCAGTGTTATTGGATTTAGGGAAATCAGGTTATGGTGAGTGGTATTGTATTTGTTTTGATGACAATCTAGAGATGTCCTTTTGTGCTAGGGGACGTTAAGTCCATGTAGCACCTTTGTTGAGATATCTCTTTTGCCACCGACGGTCTCGTACGGGTGGGTTTTCCTAATCGATCTCGGGCTGGCCACCGACGATCGTGAACGGGTGTGCTTTGATTCCAAGACGATTATTCATTTGTTTTGTTCAGAATGTCATCCTTTGGTATTATGTGGGTGTTATTAACATCCAAGAAGCTTTTAAAAACCCTGATTGTCTGAAAGTATGTGAATTCAATACGCCTTGTGTAAATAACTGCTCAGTGCCATTATATTCTGTAATTGGGGCTCTGAGGATGTGTAAATTGTGTTTAACATGTGATTGACTGTTTTGATATCATCTTCGACATCATGGGGATTAATATACGAATTGCCTTATGCTTTTGGCGACTATGAGATAGTGTGGAAAGACCCGAAAGAACAGGGAATTGAATGTTGTACCGAATTGTAAACTGTAAACTTTTGAATGAATTGAAAACACGTGTATTCTGTTAGAAGTCGACTGCCTCGATGTTATTGTACTTTACAATTGCTACTATGGGGATATATGAGTTACGTATATCACGTGGTTGATTGCTTTGTTGTTATCTTTGTTGACTCGGGAATCAGTGTCTGGATCCGCTTTAAATTCCTGTAGACTTTTGATTGACCTTGGATAACTGTGATGAATATCAAATCGGATTGTGAATTATGGAGTTATTGAAGAATGAATTGAAATTTTGTGACAAGGGAATAGACCGAACTTCTACTGTAAAGTTAGCTGACATCTGAAATAAGTATGTGGTGACCTATTGTGAAAAAGGAAATTGTTGAATTTGTGTCTAAATATTTTCGGTACCAACAAGTCAAAGCCAATAACGAATTTCATTGTGGGGCTGCCTTGGACACCTAGGGTATAAGTCCCGTTTGGGTTATTGTATATAGAATGCTTATAGACTAGTAACTGTTTACATCGACAAGATTGCTCGTTTGCATAGGATCCTAGTATCTATTGTTTTGGACAGGGATACAGTTTACATCGACAAGATTGCTCGTTTGCATGGGACCCTAGTATCTATTGTTTTGGATAGGGATCCTAAAATGTGTTTGAATTCTGACAAGTCTTCAAGAGGCGATGGGAACAGGATTGTAAGTTAGCGCTATCTTCTATCCGCTAATTGATGTATAATTAGAAAGAACTTTTGGGAGAAATGCTCCAAATATATTCAGTAGATCTTTCAGGAAATTTGGAAAGTCTATTCGTTGTTGGCAGACTCTGCTTACAACAACAGCTTGCACTCTGGTATCGGTGTGGCACTGTGCAAAACCTTGTATGGCGGAAAAGGTAAGCCTCTGATTGATTAAGAACAGAATGTTGCTTTGTTTTAAGACCGAGCAAATAACTATCTAAAGGATAGCACTAGAACCGTTGAATAAGAGGTATTCCGAATTGTTTTCGACAGAAGATAAAATAAGTTTGGAGGACCAAACTTCCTAAAGCGGGGAAGACTGTGATACCACTGTTTCGTATTATGCTAATTGATCCTCCTTGTGCATATGATTATGTGTTTGATTGAAAATTAATTCGGATCAGATTAAATTGATTAAATTAATGGATTAAGTGCCCAAATACCTTATATTAAAATATTGTGTTGAGTAGGGGTTTATAGTGGGCCACTTTCACTGAAATTCTCTCTTTAATTCTCATTTGGCTGAGAAGAACTCTAAGAAAGGGGGAGAGGGTCGGCTATAGAAGAGAAAGGGGAGAATTGTGCAATTTTGGTTCAAGACTTGAACCTCTTGAAGATTAAACTCAAGATTTTGCTATAGATTGGGAGAATTAAGCCTCTAGGTGAGTAATTCATGGATCCTAGTTTGTAATCTTGTGAATTCAAGTTTGAATAATGGTTAAGAGCATAGATTAAATTGATTATGAGGAAATTGAGTTGATGTTGTTGTAATTGAAGCCAATAGATGCATGCATGTAGGAAATTGCTATAAATTCCCATGTTTAGGCATAAAGTGTGTAATTCATATTGAATCTTGTTTGAAATCCATGTGTTTGATCATCTCTTCACCAATTAAGTTGAGAATAATATGTATCTCCCATATGCAAGTGTAAATCATGAAAGTGTAAGCTTTGCATGTTTGAATTGATGTGTTGGTGATGAATTTGGGTAAATTTGGGACATGCATGTAAGTAATACAAGAAATTGAGCTTCATTACGTTGTACTTTAATGTTGGTACCATGATAGCACAAGTATATTTGAAGTTTGAGCTATTATATGCAAGAAATGTTGGTTGAATGTCAAATTGGAGCTCAAGAACATGTTCTGGAAAACCCAGAAAATTTGATGTCCGCTCGAGCGGGGAAACCGCCGCTCGAGCGCGAATTTCGTGCTTCTAGTATTTTTGCAAACTTGGATGTCTGCTCAAGCGGGGAAGTTCACGCTCGAGTGGGGAGCTATGTAGACAGACCTTCAGCTCGAGCGCCAGACTTCACGCTTGAGCGTAATTTTGATGTATCCAATACTTTTGCAGACCTCATGGGTTCGCTCAAGCGGGGAAGTCCACTCTCGAGCGGGGACCCTGTTTTTTGAAATTTTGAAAATGCATTCTGTGTTCCATTTTCCGTTCCCTTTCACTTCTAAGTACTCTTAGGCATACATTGAGCATTGTAAATGAGTTAGAAGAATAAGATTTAGGCCTAAAGAGGAATATGTGAATTAAGAACGGATTGAATCGGTTGTGACCCATATGTGTTATGTGATGTGTCGGGTCAAGCTCCAAGACAAATCAATCAGCCGATCACTGTGAGTAATATCTTAACAAAGATATCTGAAATATGTTATTGTCCAATTGCTTACGTCTATGTAAGTTTTATAAGATTCGTTGATTTGATTGGTGGACAATGTTTGTTATACCAAATGAATGAATGGGCTAGAGGCTGTTTTGGCATGAATGAATGAATGGGCCAGAGGCCGTTTTGACAAGAATGAATGAATGGGCCAGAGGCCGTTTTGACAAGAATGAATGGATGGGCCAGAGGCCGTTTTGGCAAGAATGAATGGATGGGCCAGAGGCCGTTTTGACAAGAATGAATGGATGGGCCAGAGGCCGTTTTGACAAGAATGAATGGATGGGCCAGAGGCCGTTTTGACAGGAATGAATGGATGAACCAGAGGTCGTTTTGACAAGAATGAATGAATGGGCCAGAGGCCGTTTTAACAAGAATGAATGGATGGGCTAGAGGCCGTTTTGACAAGAATGAATGATGGGCAGAGGCTGTTTTGACAAGAATGAATGAATGGGCCAGAGGCCGTTTTGACATGAATGAATGGGCCAATGGCCGTTTCGACATGAATAAATGAATGGGCCAAAGGCCAGTTTGACACAAATAACAGTTTGACACGAATGATAGTTTCACACGAATAACAGTTTGACATGAAAGTATGAATGGGCCAAAGGCCAGTTTGACCTGAATGATACGAATGAATTGGGCCCGAGGCCGTATGATGTGTTTGGAACCGCAATTACTTAACTTACATATGTCTATGTATGTGTGTATTAGTTAGAAATATAAACTGGGCCCAAGGCTGTTTGGGGTATATTGTTCCAATGTATATTCTTTATTTGATATTATTCACTGGGCTTTCGCTCACGCTCATTCATGTGTTTGTAGGTGAGCCTAGAGAGGTCCAGACGTAGCCTCAGTGAAGTCTGTATGGAACAAGCAAAGTTTTGAAGAGTCAGCCCTTGCGTCTCACGCACGAGACACGTCTTCGCCCTTTTGCCATTCTGTGTATTTCGTCATGTTGGCGAGGATTTTGGTGTACGTCTATGTATAGTTTTGTTTGGCTGACTTTGATGTGAATGATCTTGTCTGTACAGAACTTCATGGTATTGTACTTCTGTTATGAGTTATTAATGTACATATGTATGGTTCGTTATGATGTGTCATGTAAGCACAACTTTATGGACAAAGTTTTAAATTGCTTCCGTCTGGCCCCGTTAACTCTGTTAAAATACGTTTGATTTGGTTTGAGGCTGTGGGTAATCTAATGATTACTGGCCGGTTATGTCCTTAACCCACGGGGGCGGGTTCGGGTATGACAGTAAGTGTTATGTTTTAGCATCTTACATGAGTGTGAGTGTTGCCATGATAGCATGCTTGCCATGAGGCTAACTGCTTATGTATTTAACTATCTGAATGCCTGTGGGTGAAGGTTAGATTACTTGAATTGGAACAATTCATTGAAATGCGAGTTTTAAGCCCACTTGAGAGTGGCAAAATCATGTTTTCTTAAGCCCCTCGAGGGTGGCAAATCCACGTCTTAGCCTACTTGCGAGTAGCACTTTCAAACCATTTTCAAACAAACAAACATGAGATGTTTTGTTCCAACTTAGGCGATCTAGTCTATACTTGTGTGTTGTGCGCATCACATAGTAATTCTAGCTAATAACTGGAATAAGAACACATGTGTTTTCAAAAACAAGATATCATGTTAGTAAATGCCGATCTTTGATCGGGCGAGCGGGGGTGCTCGTTGCATGACCTTCCCCTCTCGTACCCAAGTTCCCGAGCCGAGGAAACTTTGGTGATGACGAACATGTGGCCTTAGGCACGAGTCAGGGTTTCCTAAATTTCCCAAAACAAAAACATTTAGGTGGCGACTCTGTATCTGGCAAAGCAGTCCATGTTTGGCACTTCTTTATAAAAATCAGTTTTCCAAAACGATTTGCCGGATTTGCACTCTTTGGTGATTTATCGGTCTTGCATTGCACTTTGCGAGACTAGATTCAGAACTGTGACATTTGAGTCCGAACTATAGTATGCTAATGAACAAAACGGATTTCGCGCCATCTCGCATGCGGGGCCGGGACGTTCGGGCACGTCTACAGGATATTATTCCATCATTAACTTAAACAAATACAATATCTAACAAATAAACTTATATGGTTTAAGTTGTACGGTTTAGTTCCGTTTAAATATAGAATGGACCTAAATCCAAAACCAATCTTCGAAGTTTGATTTTTCAATTTTCCAAATTAAGACCAAACCATGAATTAAAATAACCAAACCAAACCTACTAGATTGACATGAACTAGTTCAGTTTGCAATTTTTTTGATTTTCTTGTTCAGTCCTAATCTTGAGATTTTTTTAATTGTCTAAAAAATTTATGATTTAAATTGACAAAACAAAAAATTAATTTATTATGAAAGTTGAATGGGTGAAGTACCAAAAAATATCAAATAGTGATCTTACGAACTGTTTGGTCCTCTTTTTTTTTTTTTCCCCTTATGGATCCAAAGGTCTTATTCTAGTATGAATTACATAAAGGGCCAAGTATAAATATGCGTGTGTTATGTACTGAGAGACAAATGTGAGTTTTCTCATAATGTTGAAATTATTAAACGTAACACTTCAAAAAAAACTTCTTCGTGCATTTTTCTCAAACGTAATACTCCAATATAACATTTTAAAAACGTAACACTCCAATGAAATATAATAAAAAAAAATTCCTCTCAAACGCAATAACGTAACATTTCAAAAAAACTCTTTAATGTACTTTTTTCCAAACATAACATTCAATGTAACACACTAAAAAATTTCTTAGTATACTTTTCTCAATCGTAACAATGTACCATTCCCAAAATTATTTAACCCAAAATATGACTTAGGTCTATTTTTGGAACTCAACTAAAAGTCAGTTTTTTGATTTTTAAACTTTTTTGAATCATATCACTTCTCTAATTTTTATATGTTTTTTAAAAATAAAAAATAAAAAATAAAATTTTAACCCACTTCTCAAAATAAATCTTAACTCACATATCAAAATAAGTCTTAGTACAGATTGTCAATAGTTGTATGTTGTTATTAGGAGGGTAAAAATTGTCTGCGGACCATGGGGAACTCGGCCCGTTTGGGCCCAAGCCTGAGCCCAGCCCAAGACCCTAGGCTTGGGCTTGGACCATTATTTTGAAGCCCGGCCTGGCTCGTGGACTTGCCTATCGGCCCGCTGAAGGCTCGGCTCGAGACCCGGCCTACCAGAGGCTCAGTATCTTTTTTAGCAAAAAAATAATAAAATTTTGATAGAAAAAATTAAACAAAATAAAAACAAATGTTCAAGCCTGTCCAAGCTCGAGCCCAAGTCCCAACCCGCTCAAGATCCGAATACCCCTGAGCTTGGGCCTAATTTTTTTGATCAGTGGATCGGTTCGATTCGACCCGAATTTTAGTAGGAGCCCGTAAGGTTCGACATGGGTCAGATCAGACACACCTAATTATTGTGGTCTTCAATAGTAGAAGCCAACGATTTAAGGATGGGGGTTTGACAACTTCCTGGCCAAAGTAATCTTGCTTTGCTTGGATGGCAATTTGATCATGTGACTATTATTTTTATTTTTATTTTTAGATTCATAATCATGTGACTAGTATTATTCATTTGTCAATGTCAATTTGATGTGAAAACATCATTTGATCTATTTTTGTTAATCAACTAAAGGAACTTTATTAATGAGAAAAAATTATATAAGAATACATAATACATTAATAAAAAAGAGTAACTACTCAAAGCATCACAAGTCACAACAATCCAAATTAGATTGATACTTGAGGGCTTACGAAATCATATGCTGAGCATCTACCCACTGCTAGTGAGAAACCAACATGGCAACAACCAAAACAAAAGCAAACAAACAGAGCACCAGTAGGGTTAAGCCAACTCCAAGTAATTACAAGCAATATCTAACCTCCCTAATGTCTGAGACAATATTATAAATTGAAAAATGGACACCTTTTATATTTGATTTGGTCCACATTGCCACCCTTACCTTACAAGCTCCTCAAAAAAAGAGGAGAAAAAAAAAAAAAAAAAAAACAACAACGCTCACTTAGTACACATTAATGTGTGTTTGGAAGAAGAAAGATTGAATACACACTAACCTTTGGCATAATGCAGAGAGTGGTGGCATCAAGACTTGATCCCATAATCTCAAGATTGTTAGGCCAAGTCTTAATCATTGAACCAATGGTCAGCAAAATTTCGTAAATGACCATTAAATATGGAATTGGAGATACTGTTATGAGCAACTCACAGTAACTTCCTATATTGCTTTGGTAGAGGTTTTTCCTGAGTCTTTTTTAATAATCTGAATCGTTCATATTGTAGAGTTCATTGATTAGATCATCTATGTAAGAAATCAAATTGATTGGACATCTACAACTCTGTAATAAGAGCACATTTATTTTTTTTAAGAAATAAACAGTTAACTTTATCTTTATAATTTTTTAAAAATAATTAATATTTGATTATGGGGTTATAGATTTTTGATTAACTTGATTTTTGGCATTGGTAATATACTCAATAAATCTGACAATATGAAGGGTTCAAATTATCTAAAAATACTCAAGAAAGACCTTCACCAAAGTACCACAAGAGGCTGCTGTGATTTACTCATAGCAGCATCCCAGATTCATTAAATACACACTCATTCCTTGCCTTCCAAGTGGACCAAGTTCATTAAATGCCCTATGCCTCCTTTGCAGTTATCCTTATCCAACTACTCCTATCTATTTACGCTGTGTTTAATTGAGAGATTTGAGAAGGAATTTAGAAATAGAAAGGGAAAATGTGTGTGAAATTAGTGAAATATAGATATACTAGCGTATGTCCATGCCTAAAGACACGGTGTAAATAATGTTGGGATTAGAATATAATCGTAATCCCAACACTATTTAATCAATTATGAATTTAATATAATTGTAATCTCAACCCTTCAGTCTATTTTGAAACTGTCATTTTCTAATGTATACTCTTCAAAATCAATCAAACAATAAGTCATTGAAAAAGAAAACTCTCCTTTAAAAAAATCATCTCTTCTATCATTACAAATTTGTTTCTCCTCAAATTTTCATTGCAAAATCAATAAAACATTGTGATCTATTGACAAACTCACTCTCACCTACTTTCTCTATCTATAATTACAGTTTGAAATCAACAAACCAGAACACATGAAGCATTTGACTCCCTTGGGATCACTTAGTATACCCTCATTACCAAAAAGAAATGACAATCTCTGGCTTAAGAAACCCTCATTTCTATTTGCATTACATTAACAAAACAATTCATACCTTAATTAAAAAAAATAAAAAATAAATAAACCTCTATCTCTTACAATGTACAAAACAAGTGAAACAGAGAGTAAGCCATTGAAGGATTCAAAATAAATAGAAGATGGCACAATATAGTAGATTAAATAAAACGAACCTGAGAGGTTAAATTGGGAAAAAGGCATAGTGGTGTAATGCAATGCCAAATGATAGTGTCGCACTTCTTAAATTTGTGACGACCACCGATTCTCCCTAAAGCATAACTGATGATCTCTTGGTTGAGTCGAATTTAAACAACCATAAAAGATGCTTGTTACGTCACAAACAAACCCAGCCAAAAACAAAAATAGCCATTAGCCATACAACAACCGAGTTCAAAGGAGGAGAGAAGAGAATATTGAAATTTCCTTGCGAGTGCGAGTTCGACCGAATACAAAAACGACCGAAGGAAATTGAAAAACAGAAACCAAACAAATATACTTGCAAGTTCCAATATCTACTAGTCAGTTATCACATCAATTTCAATCTACAACATGTTTTTGTAACTTTCAAATCTTAGGCACAAAAGCTTAATTTAAAAATTCATAGACAGCATTGAAAAATTCTCTTTCTCTCTCTCTCTCTCTCTCTCTCTCGCTTTGAGGGATGAGATTGTATACGTGAAATTGAGGAATTAAGAAGAGTTTACAATTCATGACATAACTAATAAAATTAAAAGAAGGTACAAAATTTGATATGAGCAAAGAGTAATCAAAAATTGGGCCTTTGGATTAAACAGTATGAGATTAATCTAGCGTATGCCTGTGCCTGAAGGCACGGTATAAATAATATTGGGATTATAATATAATTGTAATCCCAACACTATTTAATAAATTATCAACGGTGGTGCTATATGTACCAATTATAATTATCAATTATCAATTTAATATAATTGTAATCCCAACCCTTTTGTCGTATTATATAGATTATCAATTTAATATAAAAATACTTTGATGAGGCAAATAAACCCTTATGTCAAACTAATAAATAGATAAATACCATTGTATATGAGGCAATATGCAAAAACACTTTGATGAACACTATGATATTGTTTTTTGCACATAAATTACTTCACACTGACAACCTAAATACTTCACTGAAATAGTGAATAGAACTCACTTGAGAACATGGGATGCCATTAGCAACTCAAGCTCTCCACCCCATACATAAGGTTATTCAATTCATTCCACATATGCATCAAAATCTCCTTCAATGAACCTAAACCCATGAAGAGAATGAATAAACACTTCCATTCCAATTTAACCATGTGCAATAACACTACTTATACACTTAATAGAAAGCTCACCATTCGGTCTCTTTCCGCCTCGTTAAGAGTTCATTCACAACCTAAAAATCATAATCTGTTGAAAGAAGACACTAAGCAAATGAGAAATTTTGCTGGTAATGGTATTTAAAACCTACCTGAGCTTTTAGAACATCAGCTAGTTCTCTCTGATGATTCTCATCACGAGCAGCTTCTTCATTTCTCAAGCAAGCCACATGAGCTACTGCTCTAAATAGGCATCGACTGTCAACTGTCACCGCTATTTTACAAATGAAATTTTAGAATCTACTTCCACTTTGACAATAATTTAAAATTATGTGCATAAAACGAAGTTAGAAAGTTATCAAAAGAGCAATTTTTGTTTCTTAAAATGATACTTTTCGATAAATCAAAAAAAAATTACATGTATGAACATCTCCCAATGTGGGAGATAAGAATCTAACCCTGACCTCCAGTACAAAGGAACAATGTAGTTGTAGACACCCCATTTTTGACTAACCTTAAGACTCAGACGTCACCGATTGAGCACTCGGTGATGCTTCATATTGTACTCGTTCAGAAGTTTCAGAGTCTCGGCCGCGAGCCTTGCCTCCGGACTTCCGGGCTCTTTCGTGTCTTGCCTCGGTTTGCGAACCAGGCTCTATTTTCTCTGTTTTCTCTTTCCGAAGGGAGGGAGAGGTCTCATAGATCATCTCTCAGTGGCCGTAGGCTACGTTTCGTGGTCGTAGGCCATTTTTCCCGTTTGGAGCCCGGTTTTCGGTTTTTCAGAGTCGACGACCGTGTGCCTCGGTTCGGGACCGCTTAACCACCTCCGTTTGCCCCGTTTTTGGTATACACCCCACCACCATCCATTCCAGCAACTTGGAACTGTTTTTCAGAGCTTGGGAGCACCATTTCTCAAACCAAGACCTGCTGGTCCATTGGTTTTAAAGGGTAAGCTTCTTTTCCCTCTTTTTTGTTCCTATCTTGCTCTATATCTAAGCCTTGCTTGCAAACATTTTTGGGTTCCGACCCAAACTGTAAATAGTCATATTTTGAGCTCCTTTTCATGTTTGATTAAGGACCTTTTGCTGTTTGAGAACCCCAGCTACCACTTGCTTCTTTAACTCTCTTTTAGGCCTATTTTTGCATGTTATTTTAAGCCTACTTGTGTTTATTTTCGTGGCTGGTAATAAACTAAAAAGTGTCTTGTTTTAAGCCTATATTCAACTTTGTTGAAGGACTCTCTTCGGTTTGAGAACTCCTACTATCACTTGCCTCTTTAACTCTCTTTTAGGCCTATTTTGGGGGGAAATTTGAATTTCATTTTCCCCCCTTTTTTCTCCACTTCTCCCTCTATAAAACCAAACCCTCCAGCTCTGTTTTGAAGGTCACAAAAAATTGTTTGAAGCATTATACACACAACCTCCCTCTCCTTCTCTTCCAAGCTCCAAAACCCTTTGTTCTTGGACCATTTTTACACTACAACCCATAGCGCCACTCCTCCTCCCTCCATACCAGCAGCTTGGAGGCCATTTCTAGAGGCAAAAAGCACCTTTCCTTTTTTCAAGAGTTGTCAAAGATATAGGCTACAAGGGTGAGTCCCATTTTCCTTTTTTTGTGCTTTATTTTGCTCTATATCTAAGCTTTACTTGCTTACATTTTTGGGCTCAGATCCTAACTGAAAATAGTCATGTTTTGAGGTCTTTTTCATGTTTGATTAAGGGTCCTTCCCTGTTTAAGGGCTCCAGCTACCACTTGCTTCTTTACCCCTCTTGTATGCCTCTTTCCTGCATAGTATTTTAGGCCTATTTGTAAACTGTTTTGAGGCATGTTGTAAACTGAAAAGTGGCTTATTTTGAGCATTTATTCAACATTGTTGAAGGGATCTTCACTGTTTGAGGCTTCCTTTTTCCACTTGCTTCTTTGTCCCTTTTTTGGCCTTATTTTTGCATGTTTTGTTAGCCCCTTGTGCTTGTATTCTTGGGCTCTGGTCCGAACTGTAAATAGCCTTATTTTGACCCCCTCTTCATGTTTGGTCAAGGGTCTTTTGTTTTTTGAGGCTCCCTTTTTATACTTTGTGTTTAAACCTCTTTTTAGGCCTTATTTTGCATAGTATTTTAGGCTTGCATGTACACTGTTTTGGGTTTGGTCACTAACTGTAAAATATCATGTTTTGGCCCCTTCTTCAACTTTGTTGAAGGGCCCTTCTCTGTTTGAGGCCAGCAACCATCACTTGCTTCTTTGTCTCCCTTTTGGCCCATTTCTTGCACATTATTTTAGGCCTATTTTTGTTTAGATCCGTGGCTTGTTGTAAACTATAAAGTGCTTCATTTTGAGGCCCTCTTCAACTTTGTTGAAGGGATCTTGGCCATTTAGGGTCAGCAGCTGCTACTTGCTTCATTACATCTCTTCCGAGGCCATTTTTGCACGCTAGCTTAGTCCTATTTGTGTTCATTGTTTGGCCTTGCTTAAAACTGTAAATATGATTTTTTTGGGACTTCCTTGAATCTGTCTTCACACTTAATGTTCAAATAGTGCATGTTTTGTATAGCTATAGGCCATTGTGCATGACTAGTTTTGAGTTTCGGGTCTCATTTCTTGCATCGGATAACCATATTGCCATGTTTCGGGGCTGTTTTGCATCAAATTCCGGTACTGAAATTTGCATGTTTGCATACCATGTTTCATGTCTTGCCATGCCTTGTTAGAGTGGCATTTGTGCCTTAGGTTCGGTCCTCGGTTTGTGTGCATGTGTGCACGCATTTCGAGTGTCTCATTTTTCATCTCATGGATACTGATATGAGTGTGGCTGAGGTCCACTCATGTTGGTGTAAGCCCATATTGCATTGTGTATGCCATTTCATTTCACGGCATTGCGTATGCTAGGTTGTATGTTAGCGCATTGTGTATGCCATGTTATCTCGTGCATCGTGTATGCCATTTCATAGCATTGTGTATGTTAGGTTGTATCTTAGTTGCATTTCATGCATGCCATGCATATTGCATTGTGCTTGGGATAGGAGTTAGCCCGAGCACGGGAAATGAGGGACGTTTCGTACTTCGAGTGACGGAACGTGTCTCAATTCCCAGTCACCGACACTCCGGATTATCCATGATGGAGTTTAGGTTTTGTTGTGCTTGTGCTTATATGTGCATTCATTCCATATTGAGTCGTGCAATTCGACTCCTCGGCCATCATGCATCGATATGCGTGATTGGTGGCACGAGGATCGATGCATGCATACATTTATGAAAATACATTGCCATGCCTTTTTCCTGCTCTCTGTTGCAACAAATCAAGAATCAGTAGCCTTCCAAAGGCCTTGCACAGCATTCCGGCATCAATCGCAAACAGAGGCTCATTGGGGCATCGCAGTGGATTTCCGTGCCAAGCAACCCGAGCATGCATCATCCATCATTCGGAACAGAGTCAAGGCAGTCCCTAGCTTGCATGCTAGTTTACCGTTTTCCTAGTTAATTTGTTAATTAATTAGGGTTTTGTAATATTTAATTATTTATTCGGACTGTACCATTTATTTGGGACTGTATATTATTTTATTCGGACCCTTTGCGTGAGGGCAATGCTATAATAAGTGTGCGTGTGTGTGATGTATGTCTTCCAACCCCACGTCTTTCTTCCTTTTATTTAGGGCATGTTTCAATTAGCATACAGTATGATAGCATGTTTGCATTCATTCATCTGTTTTGCATGCACCGGGCTCGGGGCATCATACTAACTGCATTGTATTTTCAATTCCAAGTTGAATACATGTTAGCTGTAGCATTTCACATGCCATGTTTAGAATAGCCGAGCCGGCTATAGTTGCACTCTTGCATGTGTTGCATTAGGCATTTCAGCATATTTAGGATCATGCATGGATTTCTAACATAGCTTCTGTTTTGGCTTGGAGTACTCGGTAAGTTTTATGCTTTAGCATCCTTACATGCATGTGAGTGACTGCCATGAATAGCACGCTTACCATGAGGCTATATGCTTATGTGATATAACTGCCTGAATGCCTGTGGGTGAAGGTTGGGTTATTTGAATTGGAACAATTCATCAAATGCGTGTTTTAAGCCCACTAGATAGTGGCAAAATCATGTTTTCTAAGCCCACCTGAGGGTGGCAAATCCACGTCATAGCCTACTTGCGGGTAGCACCATCAAACCATTTTCAAATAAACAAACATGAAATGTTTTGTTCCAATTCAAGCGATCCAGTCTATACTTGTATGCTGTGCGCATCACATAGTAAATCTAGGCTAATAACCGGAATAAGAACACACAAATGTTTTCAAAACTTGATATCATGGTTAGTAGAGGCCGATATTTGATCGGGCGAGCGGGGGTGCTCACGAAGTGACCTTCCCCAATCGTACCCAAGTTCCCGAGCCGAGGCAACTTTGGTGATGACGGACACGTGGCCTTAGGCAACAAGTCAGGGTTTCCTAAATTTCCCAAAATAAAATATTTAGGTGGCGACTCTGTATCTGGCAAGGCAGTCCATGTTTGGCACTTCTTTCAAAAATCTGTTTTCTCAAAACGATTTGCCGGATTTGGACTCTTTGGTTCAGACTTAGAACCGTGACAATTTGAGAGTCCTGAGCTGTAGTGACCCCAAATGAACGGAACGGGGGAGCTCGTTCCTCCCGGGGCGTTCGGGGACGTCTACAGTTTCTGGCGACTCTGCTGGGGAGTTAGAGAACTTGACTCGAACTCATGATATCTTGTTTTGACTACACTTGTGTGACTCTTTGCATTGCATTTGCATTGGTGCGCCTAGGACACCGTGTTTGCCATCTGCTATTTCTGAACGGTTTGCCGGAGGCTTGTCTTGTCAAGGCATGACCATAAGGTTGACCGGTTGTGGGCTCTGCCAGTATGGGAACACAAACCCCGGTTTTACCGGGGCACCCCTTTTGACCATTCGACCTAGTGCATATTCGGAATCCATAGTGACCATTCCAAACTAGGACAGGTTGCTTACCCGATATAGGTTGTTTGAAACCGCTGCGTGCGTAGTGAAACCCGAGCTCCTGACAAAATAGGACAGGGAAACCCTACCCCAACATAGGAGTGTTTTGGCTCTCACTTGCTTGTTATGTGCTTTTAGAGTGCGTCTCTATATGAATGCATATATCAGTCTATGAGTTTGGGCATCAGGCCTGCGGGCACCAGTTTAGTAGTTTGGACATCAGGCCTGCGGGCACCAATTCAGTACTTTGGGATTCAGTTCACCTGAGGGTATCAGTTTAAGGGCAGAATTTTGGGGGCAGAATTCAGTAGAGGGCATAGTCATCCTACTATGCTCGTATCTGTTTTGGTGAAGTTAGGCTGAGATGCTGCATATTTTCTCTTTTGCTAGGGTAGTCTGGGAACCATAGCTTCAGAAGACTCCGATATCCCCCGAGGTTCATCGAACTTGTGCTGATAGACTTTGTCAGGTCAGAGATTCAGTTCAAGGGCAATAAGTGTTCCTTTGCCAGAGGCAGGGTAAAAGGGCCAGTCAGGCACAAATCACCAGTTCAGCAGTTACCAGATCAGCGACCCTTGTCCACCCCACCAGTGAACAGTCAGGCTGAGGTCTCAGTTTCTACTGCAGGGATAGATACCAGTTAGTTAGATGGATCAACAGAACACATCAGGGATGGAGGCAATGATGCGCCAGATGCAAGAAAGTATGAAACTCATGCAGCAAGATGCTGTCCGCCAAGTGGAATTCGCCAAACAACAGGCTGTGGTCATAGCTCAGCAGGCAGAGACAATTGCCAGGTTAGAGCAGCAAACCGGAGTATCTACTTCACACCAGGCTCCTCCCCCACCAAGAGTTCCCATACTCGGGGAGGCAACGCACGTCCAGGATGATACGGACATTCCAGGCGGGCCAGCTCCGTCCCCGGTTCTACCCCAGCTATCTAAAGCACCAATCAACCCACCGGATTCCCCCTTTGAGTTCGAGACGGATCCCATGGCATTGAAAGTGAGCAAGCTTGAGAAATTGTTCAAAAAGTCTCAGGGGGCCCACTCTATTCCCGATATAGAGGATGGTTATACTGACTCAGTGGTGACATTACCGGATCGGTTCAAGATGCCACATATCGATCGATTCGATGGCTCTGAAGACCCAATGGTCCACCTCCAGTTGTTTTCTGATATCTTGAGGCCAATGGGTTTGACCACAGCTCAGAAGTTATCTCTATTTGGCCGAACCATGTCTGGGATGGCTGCAATCTGGTATACGAAATTGGAGGACTCTGTGAAACGGAACTGGGAAGAGCTAGCTGAGGCCTTTATTGCTCAATACTCCTACAACACACAGATCAAGGTCACAACTCGTGATCTCGAAGTCACCCGCCAAGGACCAAAGGAGAGTTTCTCAGAGTTCGTGACGAGATGGAGAGCAAAAGCCTCAATGATGACCACTAGGCCCACTGACAAAGATCAGATTCGGATGATTGTGCGCAATCTCCAGCCCAAGCTTATGCAGAAAATGATTGTTCTCCCATTCCCTACCTTTTCAGATCTGCATGAGATGGGGGTTCAAATCGAGGATGCCATCAGACAAGGGATCTTTGCAGAAGATAATGAGCCTTTGAAGAGGAATGTTGCTCGCAGTTCCAATGCTACTACTGATGGTAGCACAACTGCGAAATGCTCAGAAGTAGACACTATCACCACTTCCCTCAATGGCCGAAAACCAACCACTTCAACTCGGCCCCAAGCCCAAAAGTTCAACCCTCTTTACATGAGTCTTTCCCAAGCTTTGAAAAAGCTGCAAGAAGAAGGACACCTAGAACTCCTAGAACCCCAACCCCTTCCAAATCCTCTTCCACCAAGATACGACCCAGCTAAATACTGTGCCTATCATCAACAACACGGTCATGATACAAACCGTTGCATCCGCCTCCGTCATAAGATTCAGGATCTTATTGACGAAGAGACCCTAGCTCCATCCAAAGGACCTCAGGTTAGTACTGACTCGTCACCCCCCATCTCAACCTCATCCATATACTGCCGTCCACCTATGACCCCAACATATAGATCACTCTGGCCCATCTACCCAAGCCTGAGGTGTTTATCCTGGAAAGCATAGACTTATGCATGATGGGTGCATCTGAACCCCAATCATCCCAAACCCGTGAACCCACTACTTCTGAGCTAAAGAGAATGATCGAAGACCTTCAAAAAACTGTGACAGATCTAGCCTCTGGGACATTGGCTCCATCATCGACCACAGCACATGCTAGGAGTTTCACGACAAAAGGCTCCCCAATCTTGGAACGGGCTGCATTTGAAGAAGGCCGATCCCTTGACCAAGTGGAGGCGAGTGGTAAAAACAAGATAGGGGCGGACATGGATCCCCATGAACATCTTCGGTTGGTTGTTGAGGCTTTGAAAGCCGAGGGACTGAACAAAGAGCAAGTGCTCGCAGTTGTTGCAAAAATTGTGGACGATACTTTTGCCACTTAGAATGAGAGCATTTTGAATCAAGGCGCAAGCCGGGAGAAGGGTCGTTGTATTAGAAACGTTCCTTTCAGTTATAATCCTGCACTCGGAAGAGATCAACAAACCAGGCCAGCACCTGCCAATCCCTTTACTGGTGCATCCAGCAAAAATCCACAAACCTCGAAGTATCTACCCCGAGGTCAGAGGGTCTTCCATGCTCTCTATATGCCTTTGTCCAAAGCTCTCCAAATCCTTGTTGAACAAGGCCATCTCAAACCCCTTGAGCCTCGGCCTCTCCCGAACCCTCTTCCGGCTATGCATGATGCTACCCAGTACTGCGCTTTCCATCAACAAACCGATCATGACACCGACAGTTGCGTCCGTCTCCGCCACGAGATACAAAATTTGATTGACAACGGGGTCATCCCCGCACCAGGTCCTGCAAAGTCTATCGGCACTTGATCAGTGAACTT
The DNA here is from genome assembly GCF_055761805.1 of Camellia sinensis. Taxonomy (NCBI): domain Eukaryota; kingdom Viridiplantae; phylum Streptophyta; class Magnoliopsida; order Ericales; family Theaceae; genus Camellia; species Camellia sinensis. The sequence goes on from NC_138970.1 coordinate 169,014,407, forward strand.
GGGGGATATTGTGATGTGATTGGGGGGATGAACCACCTGTGGGCAGCGCTCAGTTTACTCCAGATATGGTAGATGGCATGCACTGTTTTGAGCATTTGCGAATGCTAGCTTTTGTGCTTTCTGACTTGGGTATTGGGTCAGTCTTGTTGTTTTGTTTTGAGTCTGTCTTTTTGTTTTGAGTTAGTCTCTTCTTTTTTTTTGTTTTGGGTCTGTCTTGTTGTATCGAGTCAGTCCTGTTGTATAGGAGTCAGGTGATTCCGGGGGGTGTTGCGTCGGGCATCACCATTTTGTTTTGTATTTGTCTTTTCGTTTTGTTTTGAGTCTGTTTCTGTCAAGGAGCCAGTTATGCCAATAGATTTTGAATGAAACAGCAGTAGTTTTTCATGCTTTTGTGTTTGTTTCTGCCGTGTGCCAGTTGTGCCAGAAATTCTAAATGAGATGGCAGTATTTGACTAGAAGTTGTGTCTTTTCTGTGCCTTGAATTCGTTGCATCGACCTAAGTTTTTCAAAACATTTTTCGAAACGTTGTGATAAAAAACGAAGAGGAAGGAATTCCTCGGGTTTTGTAAAATTTGATCAATTGAGAGAAAGAGAGGCGTGCTAAGCCCTTAATGATTGAAATCATGCTTGTTAATGTGAGTACTGGGAAGGATCCTGGCTTGATCTAGATTGGTTCTACACTGTCTTCAGCGCGAGCGACTGGTCACTTTCTTAAAAGATTTCAAAAAATATTTTGCGCGGTCCTGCGAAGACCTGTGTGGAATCGCTCCTGAGATTGTGCAGCCTAGGATCGCTCTCAGCCTCAGGACTCAGCCCCTTGCTTTCAAACCTTGAACTTGCATTCAGAATGTTCAATGGTCAACCACAATGTGGGGCCTGTGTGGCCAGATTCAAAGCAGCCCTCGAACAAGGGGCAAGAAAGTCAGATCAAGAAGATCAGATGCGATCAAAGGAAGCTTGCAAAGCTCAATCAAAAGCACCCCTCGAACTAGGGGCAAAGGAATTTCAAACGTGCTCGAAGAGTCAAAGATGAAGAACGGCAAGAATGCCAAATCCCAGAAGGAAGGAAGGAAGAAGACACTGCTGAAGAACAACTGAGTTCCTATCCACAACATTAGGAGCAAATTCAGCCCCCATTGGATGGACTCCAACATCACCAGCGAACAACAGCCATTCTCTTGGATTCAGATGACTTCAGGATCCCAAAACCATTTGACATGGACGAAGCTATACTTTTACCCTTGAGAGGCTCGTTGGGCCGAAAACCCGGAAGGGCGGCCCAGGCAAAAGTTAGAGCAAAAAAAGAAGAAAAAGAACAAAAAAAAGAGAAAAGAACAAAAGAACAAAAAAGAAAGATGCAAAGAAAAGAACAAAAAAAAGAAAATCAAAAGAAATGAAAAGAAAAGAAAAGAACACAAAAATTGAAAAGAAGAAAAACATAGCTCTCAAGGTTGAAAACCCGCAAAGGGCGGCCTTGGCAAAAGTTAGAGCGTAAAAAGGAGAGGTTAATACCCGAGTGTACCTTAACCCCGAACTACGTAAGGCTTGATTCCCATGCTTGGGATACGTAGGCAACTTCATTCTGAAGTCCAGCCATAAACACTTCCAAATTGACTGTGTCCATGCGATGGTTCTGGTCATCTTTATCTTCTTTGTATTTGAGAGTCTGGTTGCGTTCGTCGCTCTGAGGACTGACTACAATGCGCTGTGGTGCTATCCAAACAAGGGGCAACTTTCCGTCGCCATTCAAAATGCTGCAGTGTCATTTCAAACAAGGGGCAACTTTCCGTTGCCATGCAGTGTCCTTCAGACAAGGGGCAATTTTCCATTGCTATGGATTCGAGGTTGTGCATCTCAAGAGTAGGTTCTGTGCTCGTTGAGCAGTGGTCGTTTGCAAAAATAGTTTTTGAGAATTTTTACTGAGGTTGACTAATCTTCTCGAAAAGTACTCCATTTTTCAAAACTGGACCATTTCTTGGACCCAAAAAAGGAAAACTCTCAGTGCTCATAGCCTAACTTGCATGATTTTAAATCAGAAAATTGAACAAGCGCGTTAATCTAACTCTCATGTTGGTCAAAACTGTTTTAGTAGAAAGCAAAAACAAAAAAATGGTCAAAATGATGAACTAGGGGCACAGTTGAGTCAGGTGTTCTGTCTTTTCCCCTTTGTCTAAATACTTGCCAGAAAGGGCACTCTACTTGTCGGAAAGGGCACCGTATTCACCAGAAAAGGGCACAACAAAGGGCAGAAAGCTCTCACATCCTCCAAGCAACGAGGTATCAAGCAAAGTGCGAAGCATGAACTAGAATGGGGCAAGATATTCCACTCCATCATCTGGACAGATCTTATCACGTCCAAACTCCCCAGCAAAGCATCATCAACTGATGTGAGCTGCAGATTTGCTACACACCCAGTTGTAGCGCAACCTTTCCGTGGGAGGAATTCACTAGCTGTGAGCGGAAGAAAGAGAATCTAGCAGAATGCTAGGGGCACGAGCCCACAATTTGCTGTTTATCCATCAACCACCCAGGGAAGGGATGAAAAATGAGAGATTGAAGAATAGAGAGATGTGCGATGAGAGGAAAAGTGAGAAGAGGGCATTTTCAGAAAAACAGAGCTTGAGGGCCGAGTGATGTGAGAACCACAAATGAGAAAGGGTGGGAAACATTACCCGGTGAAATAGGCTCCCTGTGCACGTCTGAGTGTCGTGCCTTTTTGTTTTATCTCGATTCTTGTTTTGAGTTGTTTCGAGTGTTACTCGATGTGTGTAGGTTATGGGCCTTTTATTTCCTTGTTGAGTCGTTTTGCTGTGTTCAGTTATAGGCTCAATACTTGGTCGAAAAGTCATCTCTCAATTTCAAAAATAAAATCATTTTGTGCTTCGAGTGCCGTGCCGTTCTCCACATTTGTACAAAACAGAATTTGTTCTTTCATAAAATTGAAGGATTCAACCCAGGTCATGTGAGAACAGTAGAACTAGGACCTATCTGAAGCTATATATGGTTCCGGACTGCAAAGCAAAAGCAAAAGAGGAAAATGTCAGGTACCTGAGTTTGTTTCAACTTCAGTAAGTTCCAGGACTACATTCCGTGTGTACCTCTTCAAGCCTTGTCAATGCTCCGAAGTATGAGTGTGCCTCTACCTCAAGCGCAAGATCAAGCCTGCTTCAAAGTTATGCATCCTTCCACCTGCATTGTTATGCACTTTTCCACTTGTATTGTCATACACACCATACTTCCATTTATTTGCATCTTGTGTTATCTTCTACCTTTTATCCTTTTACGCTGAGCAGCGTTTGGGATCGTTGTCCTCCGGGACTTTCTCGGGTTGCGTTGTGCGCGCACTTGAGCGGTTGTTTTCAGACCTCTTCTCACGATTTCAGCGTGGTTTGAGTGTCCTGTTCCTTACGCAATTTCAGCGTGTTTGGAATTTGTCTCAGGTTGCGTTGTGCGCGCACTTGAGCGGTTGTTTTCAGACCTCTTCTCACGATTTCAGCGCGGTTTGAGTGTCCCGTTCCTTACGCGATTTCAGCGTGTTTGGAATTTGTCTCAGGTTGCGTTGTGCGCGTACTTGAGCGGTTGTTTTCAGACCTCTTCTCACGATTTCGGCGTGGTTAGAGTGTTCTTTTCCTCACTCGATTTCAGCGTGTTTGGAATTTATCTCAGGTTGCGTTGTGTACGCACCTGGGCGGTTGTTTTCAGACCTCTTCTCACGATTTCAACGTGGTTCGAGTGTCCCGTTCCTTACGCGATTTCAGCGTGTTTGGAATTTGTCTCAGGTTGCGTTGTGCGCGCACTTGAGCGGTTGTTTTCAGACCTCTTCTCACGATTTCGGCGTGGTTAGAGTGTTCTTTTCCTCACACGATTTCAGCGTGTTTGGAATTTATCTCAGGTTGCGTTGTGTACGCACCTGGGCGGTTGTTTTCAGACCTCTTCTCACGATTTCAGCGTGGTTTGAGTGTCCCGTTCCTTACGCGATTTCAGCGTGTTTGGAATTTGTCTCAGGTTGCATTGTGCGCACACTTAAGTGGTTGTTTTCAGACCTCTTCTCACGATTTCGGTGTGGTTAGAGTGTTCTTTTCCTCACACGATTTCAGCGTGTTTGGAATTTATCTCAGGTTGCGTTGTGTACGCACCTGGGCGGTTGTTTTCAGACCTCTTCTCACGATTTCAGCGTGGTTTGAGTGTCCCGTTCCTTACGCGATTTCAGCGTGTTTGGAATTTGTCTCAGGTTACGTTGTGCGCACACTTGAGCGGTTGTTTTTTGACCTCTTCTCACGATTTCGGCGTGGTTAGATTGTTCTTTTCCTCACACGATTTCAGCGTGTTTGGAATTTATCTCAGGTTGCGTTGTGCGCGCATTTGAGCGGTTGTTTTCAGACATCTTTTCACAATTTCGGCGTGGTTAGAGTATTCTTTTCCTCACACGATTTCAGCGTGTTTGGAATTTGTCTCAGGTTGCGTTGTGCGCGCACTTGAGCGGTTGTTTTCAGACCTCTTCTCACGATTTCGGCGTGGTTAGAGTGTTTTTTTCCTCACACGATTTCAGCGTGTTTGGATTTTATCTCAGGTTGCGTTGTGCGCGCACTTGAGCGGTTGTTTTCAGACCTCTTCTCACAATTTCGGCGTGGTTAGAGTGTTCTTTTCCTCACACGATTTCAGCGTGTTTGGAATTTATCTCAGGTTGCGTTGTGCGCGCACTTGAGCGGTTGTTTTCGGACCTCTTCTCATAATTTTAGCGTGGTTTGAGTGTCCCCTTCCTCACACGATTTCAGCGTGTTTGGAATTTATCTTAGGTTGCATGGAGCGCGCTCCTGATTGATTTTCTTTGTTTTTCCTCCACTCGCGAGTCCAGCGTGGTTGGCGTGTGTTCACCCTTTGCATCTATTGCATCACATCTATTACATCGTATCTATTTTACTGTCTGGTCTAGGAGACCTTAAATCCTCCGGTCTAAGGAGACCTTAAATCCTGCATCTTTATTCGCACTGTCTTGTGCACTCCCCGGTCTAGGAGACCTTAAATCCACTAAAGGTGCAATTCCTTTGGTGTTTGTCATGCCCGAACGACTTCTGGTGGTCTGGTATAGCCACCTGCCTGTGTTTGCGGTGAGTTCCTAGGAGACCAACTGAGACGGTGGAAACTAGAGTTCGAATGGCTTATACCTAGAACGCAAAGGTTCGGGATTTCCAAGACAAAAGTCTGGTTTAAATACCCAGGGGTGTATCCTTGGCTTGAAATCTGTATGGCAGCCCCATAGATTGAGATAGCATCTGCATGCACCTCAATTCTGGATACTGATCCAACCTAGTCTGTCACCTTGTTGGAGAATAGGGAAAGCTGCCACCATAGTCAGGGAGAAAAGTAGTACCTGCAGTTCAACCAAGAAAAAACGAAAGATCCCCAGCAGCATGAGGTAAGTCATTGCCAATTGCCCCTGTAAGGTACCTTTACCTCTTAGCTATTACATTGCATTTTAGCCACTACATTACAGTGCATTGCATGAATCCTCAATCTTCGAACCGGCTTCGCGTAGCGTATAAGTCCAATTATCAAACCGGCTTCGCGTAGCGTATAAGTCCAATTATCAAACCGGCTTCGCGTAGTGTGTAAGTCCAATTTTCAAATCGGCTTCGCGTAGCGTATAAGTCCAATTATCAAACCGGCTTCGCGTAGCGTATAAGTCCAATTTTCAAACCGGCTTCGCGTAGCGTATAAGTCCAATTATCAAAATCTTCCTGCTTATCATTTTGCATCTTGCCTCCTGTCTGCGGGCACATCTTTGTTATCTTGCCTGTTTGTCTAAGTCTTCGGCCTTGTCAAAAATGGGTCGTCTCTGGGCTTTGACATTCACTCCCGTCACGTGTGACTTTCGAGTTCTGTCAAAGAGGGGCAACTGTAGACACCCCATTTTTGACCGACCTTAAGACTCAGACGTCACCGATTGAGCGCTCGGTGATGGTGCATATTGTACTCGTTCAGAAGTTTCAGAGTCTCGACCGCGAGCCTTGCCTCCGGACTTCCGGGCTCTTTCGTGTCTTGCCTCGGTTTGCGAACCAGGCTATATTTTCTCTGTTTTCTCTTCCCGAAGGGAGGGAGAGGTCTCGTAGATCATCTCTCAGTAGCCGTAGGCTACGTTTCGTGGTCGCAGGCCATTTTTCCCGTTTGGAGCCCGGTTTCCGATTTTTCAGAGCCGACGACCGTGTGCCTCGGTTCGGGATCGCTTAACCACCTCCGTTTGCCCCGATTTTTGGTAAACACCCCACCACCATCCATTCCAGCAACTTGGAACTGTTTTTCAGAGCTTGGGAGCACCATTTCTCAGACCAAGACCTGCTGGTCCATTGGTCTTAAAGGGTAAGCTTCTTTTCCCTCTTTTTTGTTCCTATCTTGCTCTATATCTAAGCCTTGCTTGCAAGCATTTTTGGGTTCCGACCCAAACTGTAAATAGTCATATTTTGAGCTCCTTTTCATGTTTGATTAAGGACCTTTTGCTGTTTGAGAACCCCAGCTACCACTTGCTTCTTTAACTCTCTTTTAGGCCTATTTTTGCATGTTATTTTAGGCCTACTTGTGTTTATTTTCGTGGCTGGTCATAAACTACAAAGTGTCTTGTTTTAAGCCTCTCTTCAACTTTGTTGAAGGACTCTCTTCGGTTTGAGAACTCCTACTATCACTTGCCTCTTTAACTCTCTTTTAGGCCCATTTTGGGGGGAAATTTGAATTTCATTTTCCCCCATTTTTTCTCCACTTCTCCCTCTATAAAACCAGACCATCCAGCTCTGTTTTGAAGGTCACAAAATTTTTTTTGAAGCATTATACACACAACCTCCCTCTCCCTCTCTTCCAAGCTCCAAAACCCTTTGTTCTTGGACCATTTTTACACTACAACCCATAGCACCACTCCTTCTCACTCCATACCAGCAGCTTGGAGGCCATTTCCAGACGCAAAAAGCACCTTTCCTTGGTTCAAGAGTTGTCAAAGATATAGGCTACAAGGGTGAGTCCCATTTTCCTTTTTTTGTGCTTTATTTTGCTCTATATCTAAGCTTTACTTGCTTACATTTTTGGGCTCAGATCCTAACTGAAAATAGTCATTTTTGAGGTCTTTTTCATGTTTGATTAAGGGTCCTTCCCTGTTTAAGGGCTCCACCTACCACTTGCTTCTTTACCCCTCTTGTATGCCTCTTTCTTGCATAGTATTTTAGGCCTATTTGTAAACTGTTTCGAGGCATGTTGTAAATTGAAAAGTGACTTATGTTGAGCCTTTCTTCAACATTGTTGAAGTGCTCTTCACTTTTTGAGGCTTCCTTTTGCCACTTGCTTCTTTGTCCCTCTTTTGACTTTATTTTTGCATGTTTTGTTAGCCCCTTGTGCTTGTATTTTTGGGCTCTGGTCCAAACTGTAAATAGCCTTATTTTGACCCCCTCTTCATGTTTGTTCAAGAGTCTTTTGTTTTTTGAGGCTCCCTTTTTACACTTTGTGTTTAAACCTCTTTTTAGGCCTTATTTTGCATAGTATTTTAGGCTTGCATGTGCACTATTTTGGGTTTGGTCACTAACTGTAAAATGCCATGTTTTAGCCCCCTCTTCAACTTTGTTGAAGGGCCCTCCTCTGTTTGAGGTCAGCAACCATCACTTGCTTCTTTGTCTCCCTTTTGGCCCATTTCTTGCACATTATTTTAGGCCTATTTGTGTTTAGATCCATGGCTTTTTGTAAACTGTAAAGTGCTTCATTTTGAGCCCCTCTTCAACTTCGTTGAAGGGCTCTTGGCCATTTAGGGTCAGCAACTGCTACTTGCTTCATTACATCTCTTACGAGGCCATTTTTGCATGCTAGCTTAGTCCTATTTGTGTTCATTGTTTGGCCTTGCTTAAAACTGTAAATATGCTTTTTTCTCCCTGGCCATGGTCGTAGCTTTCTCTATTCTCCAACAGGGTGACAGACTAGGTTGATTCGGTATCCAGAATTGAGGCGCATACACATGCTATCTCAATCTATGGGGCTGCCATACAGATTTCAAGCCAAGGATATACCCCTTGGTATTTAAACCAAACTTTAGTCTCAGAAATCCTGAACCTTTGTGTTCTAGGCACGAGCCATTCGAACTCCAGTTTCCACCGTCTCAGTTGGTTTCCTAGGAACTCACCGCTAACACAGGCAGGTGGCTATACCAGACCACTGGAAGTCGTTTGGGCATGACAAACACCAAAGGAATTGCACCTTTAGAGGATTTAAGGTCTCCTAGACCGGAGGGTGCACAAGACAGTGCGTATAAAGATGCAGGATTTAAGGTCTCCTAGACCAGAGGACTTAAGGTCTCCTGGACCAGGGAGTACACAAGACAGTGCGGATGATACAAAAATACAATGTGCACAAGACAGTGCGATGCAGAGTGAATGCACAAAATAGTGCTAAACAGATGCACAAAATAGTGCGATGCTAAAGGTGTACAAAACAGTACGAGCATGGTGAATGTACAAAATCAGTGCGATACAGATAACGTGTGCAAGATAGCGCGATACAATGCACTAACAAGTGTAGGTAAGGTGCGCAAGATAGCGCGATGTGATATGCAAAGCACAAGACAGTGCGATTGAGGTGCGCAAAATAGCGCGAATGAATGTAATGCACAGGATAGTGCGATGCGCAAAATAGCGCGAATGTAAACTGCACAAAACAGTGCGATTGAGGTGCGCAAAATAGCGCGAATGATAAACTGCACAAAATAGTGCGATGCGCAAAATAGCGCGATGTGATATGCAAAGCACAAGACAGTGCGATTGAGGTGTGCAAAATAGCGCGAATGTAAACTGCACAGGACAGTGCGATTGAGGTGCGCAGAATAGCATGAAGGATAAACTGCACAAAATAGTACGATGCGCAAAATAGCGCGATGTTATATGCAAAGCACAAGACAGTGCGATTGAGGTGCGCAAAATAGAGCGATTGAATTTAATGCACAGGACAGTGCGAAGCGTAAAATAGCGCGAATGTAAACTGCACAAAACAGTGCGATTAAGGTGTGCAAAATAGCGCGAATGATAAATTGCACAAAACAGTGCGATGCGCAAAATAGCGCAAATGTAAACTGCACAAAACAGTGCGAATGTAAACTGCACAAAACAGTGCGATGCGCGAAACAGCGCGAGTGATTTGAAATGCGCAAAACAGTACGAGTGAGATACAACCACAAGATGCACAGGACAGTGCTAGTGAGATACAAAGTGTAAGTGCACAAGACAGTGCGATAAAACACATCTTCTATGCAAGTATGGAGTCATTTTCTACGCAAAAGATACGAACATTTTCTATGCAAGTATGGAAGCACATTCTATGCAATATTGAAAGCATATTCTATGTATGAGACAAGCAAAGCATATTCTATGCGGAATTGAAAGCAAGCATATTCTATGCGTGAATCATAACGATGCGCGGCACGCATGCAACAACAATGTATATGAAAGTTCACATTCTATGCAATACAGAAGTATCAAATATGTACTCTGGTGCCTCTGATTTGCCTCTTAGAGGATTTCGCAACACACTCAGCTCAAAAAGGGCACACCCTGTTCGTATTGACAAGAGATAACATCTACATGTGAAACCCTCTGGTGTTGCTTGGACTGCCATTCTGACTTGAAGCAGGCTTACACTTGGGGTCGAGATACACTCATACTCCAGAGGAAGGCGAGGCCTGACAAGATGCACCTGGAATGCAGTCTCGGATTTTGCTAAAGTTGAAACATGTTGAGATGTTCCAAATTTTCCCTCTTTTCTTTTGCTTTGCAGTCCAGAACCTAATTAGCTTCAGATAGGTCCTTGTTTTACTATTCTGACATGACTTGGGTTGAACCCTACGGCTTTATGAAAGAACCAATCCTGTTTTGCACAAATGTGGAGAACGACACGGCACTCTGAGCACAAAACGATTTTTCAAATTGAAATAAGAAAAGGGTTCTCAACCGGGTATTGAGCCTACAACTGACCACAGCCAAAACGACTCAACAATGGAAAACAAAGGTAGAACAACCTAAACACAACTCAACAAAGGAAAAACAAGGTAAAATGACCTAAACATCTGTTGACACTCAAACGACTCAAAACAAGAATTGAGACAAACAAAAACGCACAAACACAACACTCAGCTGTGTTACAAAGGCAAGAGACCTCTCGGTGCATGAGGAGCCAGTTTCTCCGGGTATTGTTTCCCACCATTTCTTATTTGTGATTCTCACATCACTCGGCCCTTAGGCTCGGCTTTTCTCACAAAACCCTTTTCCTTACTTTTTCTATCAGCGCACATCTCTCTATTCTTTAATCTCTCATTTTTTATCCCTCCCCTGAGTGGTTGATGGATAAACAAAAAGTTGCGGGCTCATGCCCAGCATTATCAGCTTGCGGTTATTTCTTCCGGTGACGTCTAGTCGATGCCTCGGATGAGGGAGTAGAGTATCTTGGTCCATTCCAATTCGTGCTTCGCACTTGGCCTGATACCTCATTGCTTTGAGGAGGAGAGAGCTTTTAGCCCCTTTGTTGACAGTTTCAGCTGTGCCATTTTCTGGCAGGAAGAGTGCCCTTCTTGGCAAGTATGGTGCCCTTTCTGGCAAATGCATTGACAACGGGGAAAAGTCAGGAAGCCTGACTCAACTGTGCCCCTAGTTCATCATTTTAACCATTTTTGTTTTGGTTTTTCTACTAAAATAATTTGACCAATATGAGAGTTAAATTAACATGCTTGTTCGATTTTCTGATTTGAAATCATGCAAGTCAGGTTATGAGCACTGAAAATTTTCCTTTTTTGGGTCCAAGAAATGGTCCAGTTTTGAAAAATGGAATACTTTTTGAGAAAATCAGTCAACCTCAGTAAAAATTCTCAAAAACTATTTTTGCAAACGACCACTGCTCAACGAGCACGGAACCTACTCTTGAGATGCACAACCTCAGATCCGAAGGAAAATTGCCCCTTGCTTGAAGGACACTGCATGGCAACTGAAAGTTGCCCCTAGTCTGAATAGCACCACAGCACATTGTATGGCAGCGGAAAGTTGCCCCTTGTTCGAATGGCACCGCAGCGCATCGTAATCAATCTTCAGAGTGACGATCACAATCGAACTCTCGGATATAGAGAAGACAAAGATGACCAAAACCATCACATGGACACAATTGATTTGGAAGTGTTTGCGGCTGGACTTCAGGACGAAGTTGTCTACATATCCCAAACATGGGAATCAAGCTTTATGTAGTTCCGGGTTAAGGTACACCCATGTATTTAACCTCTCCTTTTGCGCTCTAACTTTTGCCAGGGCCGCCCTTCTGGGTTTTCAACCTTGCGAGCTCTGTTCTTCTTTTCTTCTTTTTCCATATTTTCTTTTTGTTTTCTTCATTTTTCTTCTTTTCTTTTCTTCATTCCCTGCATTTTTCTTTTTTTCTTCTTTTTTTTGTTCTTTTTCTTGCTCTAACTTTTGCCTGGGTCGTCCTTCTGGGTTTTTGGCCCAGCGAGCCTCTCAAGGGTAAAAGTGTAGCTTTGTCCATGTCAAATGGTTTTGAGATCCTGAAGTCATTTGAATCTAGGAGAATGGCTGTTGTTTGCTGACGATGCAGGAGTCCATCCAAAGGGGGGCTGAATCTGCCCCTAGTGTTGTGGGTAGGAACTCAGTTATCCTTCAGCAATACTTTCTTCTTTCCTCCCTTTTGGGATTTGGCATTCTTGTCGATCTTTGTTGGCTTGAGAAGCATCCCAATTTTTTAACTCTTCGAGCATATCTGACATCTTTGCCCCTAGTTTGAGGGCGGTTGATCTAGCTTCGCAAGCTTCCTTTTGATTATTTCTGATCTCCTTGCCCCTAGTTCATGGGCTGTTTCAAATCTGGCCACACAGGCCTCACATTGTAGTTGACCATTGAACATTCTGAATTTCAAGTTGAAGATTTGAAAGTGAGGGGTCGAGTCTCGGGGCTGAGAGCGATCCTAAGCTGTACAATCTCAAGAGCGATTCCATACAAGTCTTCACAGGACTGCGCAAAACATTTTTTGAAATCTTTTAAGAAAGCGACTAATCGCTCGCACTGAAGATAGTGTAGAACCAATCTGGATTAAGCTAGGATCCTTCTCGGTACTGTCATTAACAAACATGATTTCATTCATTAAGGGCTTAGCATGCCTCTCTTTCTCTCAATTGATCAAATTTTTGCAAATCCCGAGGAATTCTTTCCTCTTCGTTCTCATCACAGTGTTCAAAAGGTTTTGAAAAACTTAGGTCAATGCAATGAGTTCGAGGCACAGAAAAGTAGGCGAAAAGCACTGCCATTTCATTCAGAAATTCTGGCACAACTTGCACAAGGCAGAAGCGAACACAAGAAAGTGAAAATCACTGTTGTTCAATCAAATCTGTTGGCACTACTGGCTCCAAGGCAAAAACAGACTCAAAAGAAAATGAAAAGACAAACACAAAACAAGCTAGTGATGTCCGATGTAACACCCCCGAAATCACCCTACTCCAACAAAATAGAACTGACTCGGTACAACAAGATAGACCCAACTGACTCAGTAAGAAAAGACTGACTCTGTAGAAAACAACAAGACTGACCCAATACCTAAGTCAGAAAGTACAAATTAACAACATTCGCAAATGTGCTCAAAACAATGCATGCCATCCACCATATCTGGAGTAAACTGAGCGCCATCCGCAGGCGGTTCATCCCCCGATCACATGGTCACATTATCTCCCAAGTCCATCGATCCAGTACCGATAGACTTTGCAGGACCTGACGCGAAGATGACCTTTTTATCAATCAGATCTTGTATTTCATGGTGAAGACGAAGACACATGTCAGTGTCATGGCCAGCTTGTTGATGAAAGACACAGTACTTCACCGGGTTGTGGGAGAGAGGAAGTTTATTCAGTAATGGTCGCGACTCCAGGGGCTTCAGATTCCCCTTTTCGATCAGGACCCCCAAGGCCGTTGTGTAGACACCCCATTTTTGACCGTCCTCAAGACTTGGACGTCACCGTTTGAACACACGGTGATCTTCCATGTTTGTGTTCGTTTGGAGTTCCCGGAAGTCTCGGCTCGCGCGCCTTGCTTCAGGATCCCCGAACTCGACCGTTTAGTGTCTGGTTTTGCACCAAACACATGCATCTTGCCCTTGAGAGGCAGGGTGGGGCTTGTAGACCATCCCCACCCATCACCGGCAGTGGCTAGAGGCCACCGGCTGGTGTTTGCTGCCACCGGCAATATAATTTGCCGGCCGGCACTATTTGTTGCCGGTCAGCACTATTTGTTGCCGACCGGCACTCTTTTTGGCCAAGATGGCATTTTTGGCCGGCCGATTGCTATTCATCTGCTTTTGCAGATATTTTTAGACAGCTGTATTGCTTTTGCTCCCCTCCATACACGTGTATGGAGGGATCTCCCTCTTGCAAAGCTTGTCTTGTAAGCTTTACAAGAGGCATATAGAGAGGGGCTCTCTCTAAGGCAAAGAAAGGGCTTTAGACATTTTTGAGAGAGGAAAATACAGAGGAGAGCTCTGGTTTTCTAGGGTTAGGGTTAGACATACACAACCTATCTCTCTTTCCCTCTCATTTTGTACACTAGGTGTTTTGTGTCTCACTATTACACACAAACACCTAGTGTTTCACCTTCCTCTTGGAGCTAAGGTTCTAAAGAGTGTGTTTTGAAGTTTTGGTGTTGGATTCAAGCTCAAGGAGGCCATTGGAGCACCATTTGTAAAGGGGTCTTCAAGGGTGAGATTTTAGTCCCTTTTTCCCCCATTTTTGCATTGATTTTCTACTAGTCTTAGAGCTGTTTTTGTGATTATTGTATAACATAAAAAAGTTCTTTTTTTAGGCCCTCTTTATTGTTTATTAAGAGTGTTTTGTTGTTTGAGGGTTGTTGATCATCCTTAGGCCTCAAAAGGCCTCTTTTTGGACCATTTTGTGCTAGCTCCGGGATTTTGGTGTTGAGGTCTCTTCACCACTGAAATCTTGAGGGATTTCAGTGGTGAAGATGATGCTTTGAAGTCCCAAGAAGGAGAGGGCCACCCCCTCTCCTTGTTGTCCTTGAAAAGGGCATATTTTGGCCTCTTAAGGAAGCCTATGCTTGAGTGTGTGTTGAGCATATTTGATTTGTTTTTCATGCTTATATATCCATGATATAACATGATTTCAAGTTGGTTTTGGAACTTCATGCATGTTTAGCATAGTTGCCATGTAATGCCTTATTTGTGCCTTAACATGTTCTAGGTTGTTAGCCTTTGTTGGAGCATGTTTTAGGCTTGTATTTATGAAGTTTATGTGCTTATTTTGCCATGTTTTAGCTCTGTCCATAGTTGTTTGGGTTAATCTTTGCATGCATTATATAGCTCCTTTGTATTTGGGCTTGTTGGCCTTGAGTATGTGCATGTGTAGCATGCCATCTTTGCATTGTTTTGATGATTTGGAATCATCCTACATGCCATCTCAGTCCCATTTCCATGCTTGTTTGATTGCCTTGCATGTCTCTTTAATGCTTTGGAAGCATGTGTTGCAATGCTCCATGTTTTGGTGCCTTTGTATGCCTTTGTTTTGGAGTCATTTAGATGCCATCTAAGTGGTCCTTAGGCCTTGTTTTAATGTCCCAAAACTCTGTTTTTGGTTGATGAATGCATACCATGTTTGGTCATGTTAAGTGTAGTTCAATGCTCCTTTGATTTGCTTTGAACACTTGGGCTTTTTGTTGCATGTTTAGCTTGATTTATTGCTCGGTTTGGCACCATCCTAGCATGCATTTTCAATGCTTATGTTGCATGCTAATTGTCCATGTTTGTCCCTTTCAAGTGTGCTTGAATGTTGCTTGATTTATGCCCAAGTGTAGGCCTTCCATCATGTGTATGTGTGCATGTGTTTTGGCTTCTTGTTTTGGTCATTATGGCCACTGTTTTAGGCCTTATTAGAGCTGCCTAATTCATGTATAAGTCCATCTCGCTATCCATTTGCATCGCCATATGTATGCTTGCATGATTGCATAAGTGCTTTGCCATGCCATGTTGCATCCTTAGCTTGTATGCCTAGGTTGCATTGCATCTTGCATGCATTCCTTGTTCCTTGAATGGGTGATAGGGATTGGGAGTTTTGTTTGATTGGTTTGCATACATTTGAAATCAAAATTGCATGCTTGGTTCCTTGGGCCATCATGCATGGAAATGCGTGATTGGTGGTCCGAGAACCGAGGCACATGTCCCTTTGAGTCATTACAATGATAAGAGACATGGTCGGTGCATACATGCCTTGAATTGTGTTGCCATGCTTTGTTTTGCCCTCTGTTGCTGTGAGTTGCAGGTTCTGCAGGAATACTCTGCCGACCGGCAGTGTAATGTGCCGACCGGCACCTTCTTCTCTGCCGACAGACCCTATTTTGTGCCGATGGACATACTACACTGCCGGTGGAAGTTTCATTCAGCCGGTGGTACTCCTCTCTGTCCAAGGGATCAGTCCTGAGGCTTTGACAGCCTCCAGAGGAGGAAAGGAAGGAAAACAGAGGCAGCCCATGCATGGTGGCGCGCTTCCCGAGGCGTTTTCCTGCTTTAATTAGTTTATTTAATTCGTTAATTAAATTAATTAATTTGTAACATTAATTAGCTTGTGTAGTTAATTAATTTGTAATATTTATTCGGTCCCTCCGAGTGAGGGCAAATCTGTAATAAGTGTGCGTGAGTGTGTGTATGTCTTCCAACCTCACGTCTTTCTTCCCTTTTATTTACCTGCTTATGATGGTAGATTAAGGCACGTTTAATTTAGCATACCTTATGCTATGCATGTGTGCACCCATGCATTTGTATTGCATGCATTAGGCTCGGTACATCACGCTAACTGCATCAATACTTCAATTCCGAACCGAATACGTGATAATTGTACATTTTCACATGACATGTTTAGGATAGCCGAGCCTATTCTAGCAACATTTTTGTATGCGATGCATTAGTCACTTCACATGGACTTGGATCATGCATGTTTGCTAACAAGTTCTTTGTTTTGGCACGGAGTACTATGTAAGTATTTCCGCTTTAGCATATCGCATGAGTGTGAATGTTACCATGATAGCATGCTTAACATGTGGCTAGATGCTTATGTGTTATAATTGCTTGAATGCCTGTGGGTGAAGGTTGGATTGTTTGAGTTGGAAAAACTCGTTGAAATCCGTATTTTAGCCTACTTGCGAGTAGCAAATTTCAAAACATTTTCAAACCGAACGGATATGCAATGTTTATTTCCAAATTAGGCAATCTAGTCTATACTTGTTTGCTGCGCGCATAACATAGTAATTCTAGGCTAATAAATGGAATAAGAACACATAAAGTTTTCAAAAACGGATATCACGGTTAGTAGAGGCCGGTCTTCGGACCGGGCGAAAGGGGGTGCTCATAGCTGACCTTCCCCGATCGTACCCAAGCTCCCGAGCCGAGACAAACTCCGGTGATGACGGACATGTGGCCTTCGGCACCGAGTCAGGGTTTCCTAAATTTCCCATTTTAAAAAATATTTAGGTGGCGACTCTGTATCTGGCAAAGTAGTCCATGTTTGGCACTACTTTTTCGAAAATCTGTTTCTCAAAACGATTTGCCAGATTTGGACTCTTTGGTTCAGATTAAGAACCGTGGCACAAAATCGAGAGTCCGAACTGTAGCAACGAGGTCCCCCCCCCACGCGGGCGCTGTTACACGTTGACAGAGACATGCCCAGTGGGGTGAACACCCTCTGGCCCCGAGGTGGGTATTTGGCAAGTTGTGAGCTGGTCATGTTGGATGTACCATCGAAAGGGTCGGTAGGTGCTGAGTTTTGATGATCTCTTCCAAGCGTAGGATTGGAGCTGAAAGGGGTGTTTCTGGTACAACATCTCTTGTCTCAACTTGCCCCTTGATTCAGACTACCCCCAACTTGAGTGGCAAAAATATCATCCATAGTTTTTGCAACCACTGCAAGCACATGCTATTTGTTTAGTCCTTCGGCCTTCAAAGCGTCAACAGCCCGTTGAAGGTGTTCATGGGGACCAATTCTTGTCCCTACCCTGTTCTTACCACTCGCCCCCACTTTGCCAAGGGATCGATGTTCTTCAAATGCAACCCGTCCCAAGATTGGGGAGCCTTTTGTCATGAAATTCCCGGTATGTGATATGGTCGATGAGGGAGCCAATGTCTCGGAGGCCAGATTTGTCACAGTTCTCTGAAGATCTTCGATCATTCTCTTCAGCTCAGAAGTAGTGGGTTCACGAGTTTGAGATGATTGGAGTTCAGATGCACCCATCATGCATAAGTCCATGCTTTCCGGAATGAACACCTCAGGCTTGGGTAGATAGGCCTGGGTGATGTATATGCTGGGGTCGAAGGTGGATGGTAGTATATGGATGAGATTGAGGTGGGCATGAGATGTTTGGTCATTGGGGTCTGAAGGTGGAGCTATCGTTCGGTTGTCGATGAGATTTTGGACCTCATGACGCAGGCGGTAGCAACAGTCGGTGCCATGACCGTTCTGCTGATGGTACACACAGTACTTGGAGGTGTTATGTCTTGCTGGGAGTGGGTCAGGCAGAGGTTGAGGATCGAGGGGTTTGAGATACCCTCTTTCCATCAAGATTTATAGTGCGCTAGTTAGGCTCATATAGAGAGGGGTGAAAGTTCTGCCTTGAGCTCGGGCTGGGTCGGCGGTTTGTAGGCTTGGTTTGGCAAAAGGGTTGGTTGTGGCAACTGTATTGATTTCGGTGGGTTTGGAAATAGCGCTACTACCAGCACTGGTACTCCCTGAAATCACCCTCTTTGTCGGTTCACTTGTTCTGGGAATGATCCCACTGTTGAACACATTCTCGATCTGAACCACCAGTTCATGTAAACTTTTAAAAGTGAATAGCAGAGCGACTATCAACTTTTGCAACATCTCATGCTCGAGGTTTCGCACCATCATCTGCGCTTGATCCCTCTTAGAACGGCGGCAATCTATCATCTGTGCTGCCTTTGCTCTCCACCTCGTAACAAATTCCACAAAAGGCTCTGTTTGGTTCTGGCGGGTTGCTTCAAGCTCTTGGATGGTCATTTCAACTTGGGTATTGTAAGAATACTGATCAACAAAGGCCTCAGCCAATTCTTCCCAGTTTTGCTTCACTGTATTCTCCAACTTGGTGTACCAAGCGGCTGCTACACCCGATAGCGTTCTTCCATACAGAGAGAGTTTCTGTGGCTTAGTCAGACCCATCGGCTTCAGGATATCCAAGAAAAGCCGGATATGAACCATAGGATCTCCAGACCCGTCGAAACGGTCAATATGTGGCATTTTGAATCTGTCTGGAAGCCGTACGGTAGCCTCGGTGTACCAATCCTCAATGTTGGGAATGGAGTTAAGGCCCTGTGCCTTTTTGAATTGCTTCTCAAGGTTTGCAATTTTGACCGCGGTCGAATCGAGGTCACTAGCATCAAGGGGATAAAGCCTCTCATTAGGTTGCACCAGGGGTCTGAAAACTCGGGCATGAGCCAACCTTTCTTAAGGATCTGGACCCTGCAAATCTTCAACTAGCGGAAGTGGGTCAAAGTTTGGTTGGGGTCCCAAAGCTGGATGTGAGGTAGATGCCCCAGATGGGCGTTGCGTTTCAATACTGGTCTCAGCCTGCATGGCAGTTCCTTGATTTACCGCTGCTATCACGGCCACAAATTCTTCTGTACCCTGTGCCATCACAGTCTACTAAGTCTGAACAAAGGTGATGTGATTGGCGACTGACGGATCAGATGAACTGGTGAGCCCTGACTGGCCCTTCTTTGCCTTGCCTTAGCAAAAGAATACTGGTTACCCATGAATTGAATCTCTGACCTAATAAAGTCTATCAACACTAGTCCAATGTACCCGGGAGATATCGGAGCCTTTTGAGGCTATGGTTCCAGGACTACCCTAGCAAAAGAGAAAACAGAGAGCATCTCAGCCTGATTTCACCAAAACAACTATGAACATAGCAGAATGACCGTGTCCTCTACTGAATTCTGTCCCAAAATTCTGTCTGTGAGCTGATACCCTCAAGTAAAACTGATTGCCCCAAAACACTGATGCTGGTGCCCGTAAGCCTGATACCCAAATTTGCAAACTGATGCATGCATTCCTGTAGAGGCACACTCTAAAAGCACATAGTAAGCAAATGAGAGCCAAAACACCCCTATGGAGGGGTAGGATTTCCCTGTCCTATTTTGTCAGGAGCTAGGGTTTTACTACGCACATAGCAGTTTCGAACAACCTATAATCGGGTGAGCAACCTATCCTAGCTTAGAATGGTCACTATGGATTCCGAATATGCACTAGGTCGAATGGTCAAAAAGGGTGCCCCGATAAAATCGGGGTTTGTGTTCCCATCATGGCAGAGCCCGCAACCGGTCAGCCTTATGGCACGCTTTGCAAAGCGAGCCTCCGGTAAACCATTCAGGAATAGCATATGGCAAACATGATGTCCTAGGCACACCAATGCAAATGCAATGCAAAGAAACACATAAGTATAGTCAAAACCAGATATCATGAGTTCGAGTCAAGTTCTCTAACTCCCTAGCAAAGTCATCAGAAACTGTAGACGTCCCCGAGCGCCCCGGGAGGGAAATCCCGTTCTGTTCATTCGGGCTCACTACAGTTCAGGACTCAAAGTCATGGTCCTATATCTAATCTTACAAAGTGCAATGCAAGACCGATGAATCATCAAAGAGTCCAAATCTGGCAAATTGTTTTTGAAAACAGATTTTTTTGAAAGAAGTGTCAAACATGGACTGCTTTGCCAGATATAGAGTCGCTACCTAAATATTTTATTTTTAGGGAGTTTAGGAAACCCAGACTCGTGCCTAAGGCCACGTGTCCGTCATCACCAAAGTTGCCTCAGCTCGGGAACTTGGGTACGATTGGGGAAGGTCACTTCGTGAGCACCCCCGCTCGCCCGATCAAATATTGGCCTCTACTAACCATGATATCTAGTTTTGAAAACATTATGCGTTCTTATTCCGGTTATTAGCCTAGATTTACTATGTGATGCGCACAGCTTACAAATATAGACTGGATCGCCTGAATTGGAACAAAACATTTTATGTTTGTTTTTGAAAGCGATTTGCTACTCACAAGTAGGCTAAAAATGCAGATTTTGCCACCCTCAGGTGGGCTTAGAAAAGATGGTTTTGCCACTAGCTAGTGGGGTTAAAACTCACAGTCAATGCATTATTGCAATTCAGATAATCTAACCTTCACCCACAGGCATTCAGGCAGTTATATCACATAAGCACGTAGCCTCATGGTAAGCATGCTGTCATGGTAGCCACTCACACACATGCAAGGATGCTAAAGCATAAACACTTACCAAGCACTCCACGCCAAAACAGAAGCTATGTTAGAAATCCATGCATGATCCTAACTATGCCGAAATGCCTAATGCAACACATGCAAAAATGCAACTACAATAGGCTCGGCTATTCTAAGAATGACATATGAGATGCTACAGCTAACACATATTCAACTTGGAATTGAAATACGATGTAGTTAGTATGATGCACCGAGCCCGGTGCATGCAAGACAGATGAATGGATGCAAACATGCGAGCATAAGTATGCTAATTGAAACATGCACTAATCTAACCATCATAAGTTGATAAATAAAAGGGAGAAAGACGTGGGGTTAGAAGACATGCATCACACACACGCAAACTTATTACAGTTATGCCCTCGTTCGGAGGGTCCGAATAAATAATTACAGTCCAAATGAATGATTATTACAAAACCCTATTTAATTAACAAATTAACTAGGAAAGCAAAGTAAACTAGCATGCAATGCTACGTGCAATGGATTGCCTCAGCTCTGCTCAGAATGATGAAAGGTGTATGTATGCTCAATTTGCCTTGTCGGTAAATTCCATCGCGATGCCTTTACTCGCTTTTGTTTGCAATTGAATCTAGAAACTTGCACAAAGCTCCGAGAGGTTGAAACTCCACTCTAGGAAGCTGTGGGAGGGCCACCGACCAGCTATTGGGCTTGGAGACCACCCACCGACTAGTTTATGTGGGAAAAACCAAAAGGGGTGGTCGGCCTGCCAGAAAAGGTGGTCGGCCGACCAGTTCCTGCCTCTAGTTCCTGGTTTTTCTGCAACAAAGCCAAGAGAAAGAGAAAGCAAGGTATTTGCAACACATGTGTGCACGACCACTCTCCCCGTCATTGCAGAAGCTCTAGGGAGTGTGGTCCTCGAACCTCGTGTCACCAATTGCATATCTCGATGCATGACGGCTGAGGAATCGAATTGCACGACTCGATGTGAAATGAATGCACATATGAACGCAACAAGGCCTAAACTCCATCATGGATAATCCGGAGCGTCGGCGACCGAGAATCGAGGCACGTTTCGTCACTTGGGGTACGAAACGTCCCTTATTTCCCGTGTTTGGACTAAACCCTACTCCAGACACAATGCAATATGCATGATATGCATGAATGCAATTCTAACATGCAATCCTAGATGCAATGCCACTGAATGACGCAAACATGCAAGGGATGAAAATGCAAACATGCACCTAGCATATACAATGCTAACACTACATGGCATGCATAATGCTCATGAACTAAATGCGACTAACAACCTATGGCATACTCAATGCGACTAACAACCTAGCATGCATGATGCGAGGAATGACATGACATACATAATGCTAACAACATAACATGCACAACACATTGCAACATGGCATACACAATGCAAGGTGGACTTAAACCAATATGAGTGGACCTCAGCCACACTCAAATCAATGGCCATATGATGGAAATGAGACAACCGAAACACATGCAAACATGCACGATGCAACGGACCGATCCTAAGGCATCAAATGCCACTCTACCACAGCATGGTAAAGGATGAGACATGGCATAAAATGACACATGATACAGCTCTGAAATGGCATAAAATATGGTCCCAAAACATGCAAATATGGCACACAATGCAAGCTAGGGGGCTCAGGTACCGAAACTAGTGAAGTGCGTTACACTAGAGGTACCCAAAGCAATGCACCAAAGGCAAAACCAACCCCAAACAGACCCTAGGCAGGTCTGAAACAGTGGGGAAATGGCCTAAAATGATGGCTCGGAATGCAACGAAAGGGAGCTCACTCAATTGTGCGAAAACAAGGCATACAAGTCCGACTCTCAAAGACATTTAAAGAGTAAAAAACATGGCAATACGTCATTCAAACCAGCTCTGAAATATGATGTATAATGAGCCCAAAACATGAACACACCTCAGTATATACATGGAATGAACCTCGAAACTCAAAGTTAAGCATGGGTATTGAACTACAAGCATGCAAAACCAACATTATTCAACCAGGAGACCCAAAAACAGAGCTAGGGCAGTCCAAAATAAGCACAATATCAGTTTAAGGCATGGCCAAAAAGTGTTAAAATCAAGGGTCAACAAAGCATGCAAAGAAAGCTAGTGAACCATGAGTTACATTACAACTGTATGGAGCATATGAAGGCTTACCAAGCCAGCCAAAAACAAAAGTATGGCATGCCAAAATATGCCCAAATAACCACTGAAACTCAGTCAATGCATGCAAGAATGATGGGCTCCTTTGAAAGGCCAATAAGGGGGTTGTTTTACACATGCATGATGGACACTCACAATGGAAAAACCACCTCTGGACAGAGGTTCTAAGGGTCCTAAAACCCACTAAAAAGAGCCTGAAAGGGGTCTAGGAAACATGCAAATAAAGGCCCCTTTGAAAGGCCTTGAATGGAATTGTTCTACACATGTATCAAAGACACAAAATATGGCCAAAAGGGCTCTAGACAGACTCAAGGCAGACCTTGAAACTCACAAATAATGGCTTGAAACAAGACTTCTCAACATGCAAAATGGAGCTCCTTTGGAAGGCCAACAAGGCTAGTAAAGAGAACAAGGGGTGAGAGGGTTACCCCTCTCTGAGTTTGGGGCTCAAAAACACATCTAAGCCACTGGAAATCCACTCGATTTCAGTGGCTAAAAGGCCAAACCAAGGCCAACACAAATGCTCTAATGCATAGCCCTAAACATGAGGAAATGAAGCATGCAAAGGGAAAGGTGACCCCAAACAGAAAAATGACTTGAATCAAACATAAAGAGAAGCTCAAAAGAAAACTTTTTTCAGTTTATGTCAAGGCTCGAAAATGCTTGCAAGTAAGGCTAAGATATGAAGTAAAATAAGCCTTAAAAGAGGGAAGGAGCATACAAGGGGGTAGATGACCTCTAACAGAAAAATTTCCTCAAACAAACTTCAAGAGGGACTCAAAATAAGACTCTTTTCATTTTATGTCAAAGCACAAAAATGCTTTCAAGTATAGCTAAAAGATAGATCAAAATAATGCTCAAAAAAAGGGAAAAATGGTTACCCTTGAAGACCAGTAGAAACCAGCAGCCTCTGCATCACGACCCGAACCCGCCCCCTATGGGTTAAGGACGTAACCGGCCAGTAATCCTGAGATTACCTATGGCCTCAAACCAAAATGCTGGCATGCTTGTAGTTCAATACCCATGCTTAACTTTGAGTTTCGAGGTTCATTCCATGCATATACTGAGGTGTGTTCATGTTTTGGGCTCATTATACATCATATTTTAGAGCTGCTTTGAACGTCGTATTGCCATGTTTTGTACTCTTTAAATGTGTTTGAGAGTCGGACTTGTATGCCTTGTTTTTAGACCATTGAGTGAGCTCCATTTCGTTGCATTCCGAGCCATCATTTTAGGCCATTTCCCCACTATTTCAGACCTGCCTAGGGTCTGTTTAGGGTTGGTTTTGCCTTTGGTGCATTGCTTTGGGTACCTCTAGTGTAACACACTTTACTAGTTTCGGTACCTCGGCCCCCTAGCTTGCATTGTGTGCCATATTTGCATGTTTCGGGACCATATTTTATGCCATTTCAGAGCTGTATCATGTGTCATTTAATGCCATGTTTCATCCTTTACCATGCTTTGGTAGAGTGGCATTTGATGCCTTAGGATCGGTCCCTTGCATCGTGCATGTTTGCATGTGTTCGGTTGTCTCATTTCCATCATATGGCCACTGATTTGAGTGTGGCTGAGGTCCACTCATATTGGTTTAAGCCCACCTTGCATTGTGTATGCCATGTTGCAATGTGTTGTGCATGTTATGTTGTTAGCATTGTGTATGCCATGTCATTCCTCACATCATGCATGCTAGGTTGTTAGTCGCATTGAGTATGCCATAGGTTGTTAGTCGCATTTAGTTGATGAGCATTATGCATGCCATGTAGTGTTAGCATTGTATATGCTAGGTGCATGTTTGCATTTTCATCCCTTGCATGTTTGCGTCATTCAGTGGCATTGCACCTAGGATTGCATGTTAGAATTGCATTCATGCATATCATGCATATTGCATTGTGTCTGGAGTAGGGTTTAGTCCAAACACGGGAAACGAGGGACGTTTCATACCCCAAGTAGCGAAACCTGCCTCGATTCTCGATCGCCGGCGCTCCGGATTATCCGTGATGGAGTTTAGGCCTTGTTGTGTTTATATGTGCATTCATTTCACATCGAGTCGTGCAATTCAATTCCTCGGCCATCATGCATCGAGATGCGTGATTGGTGACACGAGGAACGAGGACCACACTCCCTAGAGCTTGTGCAATGACGGGGAGAGTAATCATGTACACATGTGTTGCAAAAACCTTGCTTTCTCTTTCTCTTGCCTTTGTTATAGAAAAACCAGGAACTGGAGGCAGGAACTGGTCGACCGACCACCTTTTCCCGTAGGCCGACCACCCCTTTTGGTTTTTCCCACATAAACTGGTCGGTGGGTGGTCTCCAAGCCCAATAACTGGTCGGTGGCCCTCCCACAGCTTCCTAGAGTGGAGTTTCAGCCTCTCGGAGCTTTGTGGAAGTTTCTGGATTCAATTGCAAACAAAGGCGAGTCAAGGCATCGCGATGGAATTTACCGACAAGGCAAATTGAGCATGCATACACCTTCCATCATTCTGAGCAGAGCTGAGGCAATCCATTGTACGTAGCATAGCATGCTAGTTTACTTTGCTTTCCTAGTTAATTTGTTAATTAAATAGGGTTTTGTAATAATCATTCATTTGGACTGTAATTATTTATTCGGACCCTTCGAGCGAGGGCATAACTGTAATAAGTTTGCGTGTGTGTGATGCATGTCTTCCAACCCCACGTCTTTCTCCCTTTTATTTATTAGCTTATGATGGTTTGATTAGTGCATGTTTCAATTAGCATACTTATGCTCCCATGTTTGCATCCATTCATCTGTCTTGCATGCACCGGGCTCGGTGCATCATACTAACTGCATCGTATTTCAATTCCAAGTTAAATATGTGTTAGCTGTAGCATCTCATATGTCATTCTTAGAATAGCCGAGCCAATTGTAGCTGCATTTTTGCATGTGTTACATTAGGCATTTCTGCATAGTTAGGATCATGCATGGATCTCTAACATAGCTTCTGTTTTGGCTTGGAGTACTTGGTAAGTGTTTATGCTTTAGCATCCTTGCATGTGTGTGAGTGGCTACCATGAGAGCATGCTTATCATGAGGCTACGTGCTTATGTGATATAACTGCCTGAATGCCTGTGGGCGAAGGTTAGATTATCTGAATTAGAATAATGCATTGACTGTGAGTTTTAACGCCACTAGCTTGTGGCAAAACCATCTTTTCTAAGCCCACCTGAGGGTGGCAAAATCTTCATTTTTAGCCTACTTGCGAGTAGCAAATCGCTTTAAAAAACAAACATGAAATGTTTTGCTCCAATTCAGACGATCCAGTCTATATTTGTATGCTGTGCGCATCACATAGTAAATCTAGGCTAATAACCGGAATAAGAACGCATAATGTTTTCAAAACTAGATATCATGGTTAGTAGAGGCCGATCTTTGATCGGGCAAGCGGGGGTGCTCACGAAGTGACCTTTCCCAATCGCACCCAAGTTCCCGAGCCGAGGAAACTTTGGTGATGACGAACACGTGGCCTTAGGCACGAGTCAGGGTTTCCTAAATTCCCCAAAAATAAAATATTTAGGTGGCGACTCTGTATCTGGCAAAGCAGTCAATGCTTGACACTTCTTTTAAAAAAATCTGTTTTCAAAAACGATTTGCAGGATTTGGACTCTTTGATGATTCATCGGTCTTGCATTGCACTCTGCGAGATTAGATACAGGACCGTGACTTTGAGTCTTGAACTGTAGTGAGCCCGAATGAACAGAACGGGATTTCCCTCCCAGGGCGTTCGGGGACGTCTACAGTTTCTGGCGACCTTGCTAGGGAGTTAGAGAACTTGACTCGAACTCATGATATCTGGTTTTGACTACATTTATGTGTTTCTTTGCATTGCATTTGCATTGGTGCGCCTAGGACACCGTGTTTACCGTATGCTATTCCTAAATGGTTTGCTGGAGGCTCGCTTTGCGAAGCGTGCCATAAGGCTGACCGGTTGCGGGCTCAGCCACGACGGGGAAACAAACCCGGTTTTACCGGGGCACCCTTTTTGACCATTCGATCTGGTGCATATTCGGAATCCATAGTGACCATTCGATGCTAGGATAGGTTGCTCACCCGATTATAGGTTGTTTGAAACTGCTGTGTGTATAGTAAAACCCTACCCCTCCATAGGGGTGTTTTGGCTCTCATTTGCTTGCTATGTGCTTTTAGAGTGTGCCTCTATAGGAATGCATGCATCAGTTTGCAAATTTGGGTATCAGGCCTACGGGCACCAGCATCAGTATTTTGGGGCAACTAGTTTTACCTGAGGGTATCAACTTACAGGCAGAATTTTGGGACAGAATTCAGTAGAGGACACAGTTATTTTGCTATGCTCATATCTGTTTTGGTGAAATCAGGCGAAGATGCTCTCTGTTTTCTCTTTTGCTAGGGTAGTCCTGGAACCATAGCCTCAGAAGGCTCCGATATCTCTCGGGTACATTGGACTAGTGCTGATAGACTTTGTTAGGTCAGAGATTCAATTCGTGGGCAACCAGTATTCTTTTGCTGCGGCAAGACAAAGAAAGGCCAGTCAGGGCTCACCAGTTCATCTGATTCGTCAGTCGCCAATCACATCACCTTTGTTCAAACTCAGCAGACTGTGATGGCACAGGGTTCAGAAGAATTTGTGGCCATGATAGCAGCGGTAAATCAGGGAACTGCCATGCAGGCTGCGACCAGTATTAAAACGCAACGCCCATCTGGGGCATCTACCTCACATCCAGTTTTGGGACCCCAGCCGAACTTTGACCCACTTCCGCCAGCTAAAGATTTGCAGGGTCCAGATCCTTGAGAAGGGTTGGCTCAAGCCTGAGTTTTCTAACCCCTGGTGCAGCCTAATGAGAGGCTTTATCCCTTTGATGCTAGTGACCTCGATCCGACAGCGGTGAAAATCGCAAACCTTGAGAAGAAATTCAAAAAGGCAAAGGGCCTTAACTCCATTCCTGACATTGAGGATAGGTACACCAAGGCTGCCGTACGGCTCCTAGACAGGTTCAAAATGCCACATATTGATCGTTTTGACGGGTATGGAGATCCTATGGTACCTATCCGTCTTTTCTTGGATATCCTGAAGCCGATGGGTCTGACTAAGCCACAGAAACTCTCTCTGTATGGAAGAACCCTATCGGGTGTAGCAGCCGCTTGGTACACCAAGTTGGAGAATACAGTGAAGTAAAATTGGGAAGAATTGGCTGAGGCCTTTGTTGATCAGTATTCTTACAATACCCAAGTTGAAATGACCATCCAAGAGCTTGAAGCAACCCGCCAGAACCCAACAGGGCCTTTTGTGGAATTTGTTACGAGGTGGAGAGCAAAGGCAACACAGATGATAGATTGTCGCCGTTCTGAGAGGGATCAAGTGCAGATGATGGTGCGAAAGGGCATTATACTTGCCAAGAAGGGCACTCTCCCTGCCAGAAAAGGGCACAGCTGAAACTATCAACAAAGGGGCTGAAAGCTCTCTCATCCTCCAAGCAATGAGGTATGAAGCCCAGTGCGAAGCATGAATTGGAATGGACCATGATACTCTACTCCCTCATCCGGGGCATCGACTAGACGTCATCGGAAGAAATAGCCGCGAGTTGATAATGCTGCGCATGAGCTCGCAACTTTTTGTTTATCCATCAACCACTCAGGGGAGGGATAAAAAATGAGAGATTAAAGAATAGAGGGATGTGCGCTAAGAGAAAAAGTGAGGAAAAGGGTTTTGTGAGAAAAGCCGAGCTTGAGGGCCGAGTGATGTGAGAATCACAAATAAGAAATGGTAGGAAACAATATCCAGAGAAACTGGCTCCTCATGCACCGAGAGGTCTCTTGCCTTTGTAACACAGCTGAGTGTTGTGTTTGTGTGTTTTTGTTTGTCTCGATTCTTGTTTTGAGTCGTGTGAGTGTCAACAGATGTTTAGGTCATTTTATCTTGTTTTTCCTTTGTTGAGTTGTGTTTAGGTTGTTCTACCTTTGTTTTTCGTTGTTGAGTCGTTTTGGTTGTAGTCAGTTGTAGGCTCAATACCCGGTTGAGAACCCTTTTCTCATTTCAATTTCAAAAATCGTTTTGTGCTCAGAATGCCATGTCGTTCTCCACATTTGTGTAAAACAGAATTGGTTCTTTCATAAAGCCATTGGGTTCAACCCAGGTCATGTCAGAATAGTAAAACAAGGACCTATCTGAAGCTATTTAGGTTCCGGACTGCAAAGCAAAAGAAAAGAGGGAAAATTTGGAGCATCTCAGCATGTTTCAACTTTAGCAAAATCCGAGACTGCATTCTAGGTGCATCTTGTCAGGCCTCGCCTTCCTCTGGAGTATGAGTGTATCTCGACCCCAAGTGTAAGCCTGCTTCAAGTCAGAATAGCAGTCCAGGCAGCACCTGAGGGTTTCACATGCAGATGCTATCTCTCACCAATATGAACAGGGTGTGCCCCTTTTTGGGCTGAGTGTGTTGCGAAGTCCTCTAAGAGGCAAATTAGTGGCACCAGAGTACATATTTGATACTCCTCTATTGCATAGAATGTGAACTTTCATATACACTATTGTTGCATTCGTGCCGCGCATTGTTATGATTCATGCATAGAATATTCTTGCTTTCGATTCCGTATGGAATATGCTTTGCTTGTCTCATACATAGAATATGCTTTCAATATTGCATAGAATGTGCTTCTATACTTGCATAGAAAATGCTCGTATCTTTTGCGTAAAAAATGCCCCGATACTTGCATAGAAGATGCATTATATCGCACTGTCTTGTGCACTTACACTTTGTATCTCACTAGCACTGTCTTGTGCATCTTGTGGTTGTATCTCACTGGCACTGTTTTGTGCATTTCAAATCACTCGCACTGTTTCACGCATCGCACTGTTTTGTGCAGTTTACATTTGCACTGTTTTGTGCAGTTTACATTCGCGCTATATTGCGCATCGCACTGTTTTGTGCAGTTTATCATTCGCGCTATTTTGCACACCTCAATCGCACTGTTTTGTGCAGTTTACATTCGCGCTATTTTACGCTTCGCACTGTCCTGTGCATTACATTCATTCGCACTATTTTGCGCACCTCAATCGCATTGTCTTGTGCTTTGCATATCACGTCGCGCTATTTTACGCATCGCGCTATTTTGTGCAGTTTATGATTCGCGCTATTTTGCGCACCTCAATCGCACTGTTTTGTGCAGTTCACATTCACGCTATTTTGTGCATCGTACTGTCCTGTGCATTACATTCATTCACGCTAATTTGCACACCTCAATCGCACTGTCTTGTGCTTTGCATATCACATGTGCTATTTTGCGCACCTCAATCGCACTATTTTGTGCAGTTTACATTCACGCTATTTTGCGCATCGCACTGTCCTGTGCATTACATTCATTCGCGTTATTTTGCGCACCTCAATCGCACTGTCTTGTGCTTTGCATATCGCATCGCGCTATCTTGCGCACCTTACCTACACTTGTTAGTGCATTGTATCGCACTATCTTGCACACCTTATCTGTATCGCACTGATTTTGTGCATTCACCCTGCTCGTACTGTTTTGTACACCTTTAGCATCGTACTATTTTGTGCATCTGTTTAGCACTATTTTGTGCATTCTCTGCATCGCATTGTCTTGTGCACATTGTATTTTTGTATCATCCGCACTGTCTTGTGCAGTCCTTGGTCCAGGAGACCTTAAATCCTCTGGTCTAGGAGACCTTAAATCCTGCATCTTTATTCGCACTGTCTTGTGCACCCTCCGGTCTAGGAGACCTTAAATCCTCTAAAGGTGCAATTCCTTTGGTGTGTGACATGTCCAAATGACTTCCAGTGGTCTGGTATAGCCACCTGCCTGTGTTAGCGGTGAGTTCCTAGGAGACCAACTGCGACGGTGGAAACTAGAGTTCGAATGGCACGTGCCTAGAACACAAAGGTTCGGGATTTCTGAGACTAAAGTCTGGTTTAAATACCCAGGGGTATATCCTCGGCTTGAAATCTGTGTGGCAGCCCCATAGATTGAGATAGCATGTGTATGCGCCTCAATTCTGGATACCGAATCAACCTAGTCTGTCACCCTGTTGGAGAATAGGGAAAGCTGCGACCATGGCCTGGGAGAAAAGTAGTACCTGCGGTTCCACCAAGAAGAAGGGGAAGATTCCCACATCAGCATAAGGTAGGACATTGCCGAGGTAAGTCATTACCGGTTGCCCCTGTAACGTACCTTCCCTTCCTAGCTTTTACATTACATTTTAGTTACTACATTGCATTGCATAAATCCTGAATTTTCAAACCGGCTTCGCGTAGCGTATAAGTCCAATTTTCAAAACCGGCTTCACGTAGCGTATAAGTCCACTTTTCAAACAGGTTTCGCGTAGCGTATAAGTCCAATTATCAAAATCTTCCTGCATAACATTTTGCATCCTGCCCCGGAACTACACTGGTTTGATTCCTTGCAAAAGGATATGTAGGCTGCCTGCGGGCACAACCATTTATTTGTCTGTACTTTGTTTGTTTGTCCAAGTCTTCGGCCTTATCAAAAATAGGTCATCTCTGGGCTTTGAAATTCACTCTTGTCAATTCTTGCCTTCTGAGTTCTTTCAAAGAGGGGCAACTGTTGACACCCCACTTTTTACCGCCCTTAAGAATTGGGCACTACTGATGTTTCATTTGGTGGGGAAAGGTGTGCAGGGCAAAAGTTTAGTTTCTTCGGCAACGGGAGAGTGAAATCTCAACTTCATACCCCATTTTGGACCCAAGCTATTTTGAATGGTTTTTAGACCTTAAACCCTCTTTTTCAAAACATTTCTGAATTAAAGTTTTTACAATGTTCCGAGGCTCACATTTTGTTAAATATTGCGCTTTTCGGTAAACCGAGTCAGGACAGAGTGGAAATGAATGAAAGAGAGATGAAATCTTGGAAAAATATTTCAAAACACCTTGTTTAGGGGTTTGGAGTTGAAGAAAAAAGGAGAAGAGAGAAGAAAACTAGTTTGGGAGAAGTTCGGTATGAATCCGGGTAGGACCGAAACTGAGCGGCTTCACCGAAACGGGCATAACTCTTTGTACAGGAGGAATTTTGATGCAAGGTTGGAACCGTTGGAAAGCTTACTTCCGGGGATTCATTTTGAACACAAGAATATCCTAAAGCCTAGTCCGAATAAGGAGATATGGTTGGTTGAAGTAGGGCATCAATCCGGTTGGACTGAATCTGCGCGGGTTCACCAAAACAGGCATAACTTTTTACACAGATGGAATTTTAATGCAAGGTTTATGCCGTTGGAAAGATAACTTCTGGGGCTTCATCATAGATGGTGGCCGAAAACCTTGAACCTTTTGACCTGGTAAGCCGACCACTTGAACTGGTCGGCTAGCTCCCATCATGTTTGTCTCAGTGAGTGTGTTCCAACTGTGCTAGCGGGGAGGCATTTGCTGCATCCTCCATAAACGTGTATGGAGGATCTTGGCCCTTGGTTTGAAGCTTCTTTGAGAACCTTTAGACCTTTTGTTCTATAAGAGAAACCATATCCCTCACTTGAAAGGGTTGGAAAAAATTGCTAGGGCTAAACAATATATCTCTCTTTTATATCTCTCTCTTTTGAGCTCTAAATTGCTTGGTTCTTCGCCCCTTTGCACCACCTCTCATAGCCTAACACTTCCATTATCAACCTAAGGTCCTTGGAGGGTATTTTCAGAGGTTCAAGGTTGGGTTTTTGGGTCCAGAGGTTGCTAGTTTCAGCTGGTCTTCAAGGGTAACCATTTTTCCCTTTTTTTGAGCATTATTTTGATCCATCTTTTAGCTATACTTGAAAGCATTTTCGGGCTTTGACATAAACTGAAAAGAGTCTTATTTTGAGTCCATCTTGAAGTTTGTTTGAGGAAATTTTTCTGTTAGAGGTCATCTACCCCCTTGTATGCTCCATCCTTCTTTTAAGGCTTATTTTACTTCATATCTTCGCCTTACTTGCATGAATTTTCGAGCCTTGACATAAACTGAAAAAAGTTTTATTTTGAGCTTCTCTTTAAGTTTGATTAATGTCCCTTTTCAGTTTGGGGTCACCTTCCCCTTTGCATGCTTCATTTCCTCATGTTTAGGGCTATGGATTAGAGCATTTGTGTTGGCCTTGGTTTGGCCTTTTAGCCACTGAAATCCAATAGATTTTCAGTGGCTTAGATGTGTTTTTGAGCCCCAAAATCAGAGAGGGGTGACCCTCTCACCCCTTGTTCTCTTTACTAGCCTTGTTGGCCTTCCAAAGGAGCTCCATTTTGCATGTTGAGAAGTCTTGTTTCAAGCCATTATTTGTGAGTTTCAAGGTCTTCCTTGACGCTGTCCAGAGCCCTTTTGGCCATATTTTGTGCCTTTGATGCATGTGTAGAACAATTCCATTCAAGGCCTTTCAAAGGGGCCTTTATTTGCATGTTTCCTAGACCCCATTCAGGCTCTTTTTTGTGGGTTTTAGGACCCTTAGAACCTCTGTACATAGGTAGTTTTTCCATTGTGAGTGTTCGTCATGTATGTGTAGAACAACCCCCTTATTGGCCTTTTAAAGGAGCCCATCATTCTTGCATGCACTGACTGAGTTTCAGTGGTTATTTGGGCATATTTTGGCATGACAGACTTCTATTTTTGGCTGGCTTGGTAAGCCTTCATATGCTCCATATAGTTGTAATGTAACTCATGGTTCACTAGCTTTCTTTGCATGCTTTGTTGACCCTTGATTTTAACACTTTTTGGCCATGCCTTAAACTGATATTGTGCTTATTTCGGACTGCCCTAGCTCTATTTTTGGGTCTCATGGTTGAATAATGTTGGTTTTGCATGCTTGTAGTTCAATACCCATGCTTAACTTTGAGTTTCGAGGTTCATTCCATGCATATACTGAGGTGTGTTCATGTTTTGGGCTCATTATACATCATATTTCAGAGCTACTTTGAACGTCGTATTCCCATGTTTTGTACTCTTTAAATGTGTTTGAGAGTCGGACTTTTATGCCTTGTTTTCGGACCATTGAGTGAGCTCCATTTCGTTGCATTCCGAGCCATCATTTTAGGCCATTTCCCCACTGTTTCAGACCTGCCTAGGGTCTATTTGGGGTTGGTTTTGCCTTTGGTGCATTGCTTTGGGTACCTCTAGTGTAACGCACTTCACTAGTTTCGGTACCCGGGCCCCCTAGCTTGCATTGTGTGCCATATTTGCATGTTTCGGGACCATATTTTATGCCATTTTAGAGCTGTATCATGTGTCATTTTATGCCATGTTTCATCCTTTACCATGCTTTGGTAGAGTGGCATTTGATGCCTTAGGATCGGTCCCTTGCATCGTGCATGTTTGCATGTGTTTCGGTTGTCTCATTTCCATCATATGGCCACTAATTTGAGTATGGCTTAGGTCCACTCATATTGGTTTAAGTCCCCCTTGCATTGTGTATGCCATGTTGCAATGTGTTGTGCATGTTATGTTGTTGGCATTGTGTATGCCATGTCATTCCTCGCATCATGCATGCTAGGTTGTTAGTCGCATTGAGTATGCCATAGGTTGTTAGTCGCATTTAGTTCATGAGCATTATGTATGCCATGTAGTGTTAGCATTGTATATGCTAGATGCATGTTTGCATTTTCATCCCTTGCATGTTTGCGTCATTCAGTGGCATTGCATCTAGGATTGCATGTTAGAATTGCATTCATGCATATCATCCATATTGCATTGTGTCTGGAGTAGGGTCTAGTCCAAACACGGGAAACGAGGGACGTTTCATACCCCCAAGTGAAGAAACGTGCCTCGATTCTCGATCGCCGACGCTCCGGATTATCCGTGATGGAGTTTAGGCCTTGTTGCGTTCATATGTGCATTCATTTCACATCGAGTCGTGCAATTCGATTCCTCAGTCATCATGCATCGAGATGCGTGATTGGTGACACGAGGATCAAGGACCACACTCCCTAGAGCTTGTGCAATGACGGGGAGAGTAGTCGTGCACACATGTGTTGCAAATACCTTGCTTTCTCTTTCTCTTGCCTTTGTTACAGAAAAACCAGAAACTGGAGGCAGGAACTGATTGGCCGACCACCTTTTCCTGTAGGCCGACCACCCCTTTTGGTTTTTCCCGTATAAACTGGTCGGTGGGTGGTCTCCAAGCCCCATAGCTGCTCGGTGGCCCTCCCACAGCTTCCTAGAGTGGAGTTTCAGCCTCTCGGAGCTTTGTGCAAGTTTCTGGATTCAATTGCAAACAAAGGCGAGTCAAGGCATCACGATGGAATTTACCGACAAGGAAAATTGAGCATGCATACACCCTCCATCACTCCGAGTAGAGCTCTGGCAATCCATTGTACGTAGCATAGCATGCTAGTTTAATTTGCTTTCCTAGTTAATTTGTTAATTAAATAAGGTTTTGTAATAATCATTCATTTGGACTGTAATTATTTATTCGGACCTTCCGACCGAGGGCATAACTGTAATAAGTTTGCGTGTGTGTGATGCACGTCTTCCAACCCCACGTCTTTCTCCCTTTTATTTATCAGCTTATGATGGTTAGATTAGTGCATGTTTCAATTAGCATACTTATGCTCGCATGTTTGCATCCATTCATCTGTCTTGCATGCACCGGGCTCGGTGCATCATACTAACTACATCGTATTTCAATTCCAAGTTGAATATGTGTTAGCTGTAGCATCTCATATGTCATTGTAGACGTCCCCGAACGCCCTAGGAGGGTGAGTCCCATTCTGTTCATTTAGGGTCACTACAGCTCAGGACTCTCAAATTGTCACGGTTCGTAATCTGAACTAAAGAGTCCAAATCCGGCAAATCGTTTTGAGAAAACAGATTTTGAAAGAAGTTCCAAACATGGACTGCTTTGCCAGATACAGAGTCGCCACCTAAATATTTTATTTTGGGAAATTTAGGAAACCCTAACTCGTTACCTAAGGCCACGTGTCCGTCATCACCAAAGTTGCCTCGGCTCGGAAACTTGGGTACGATTGGGGAAGGTCACTTCGTGAGCACCCCCGCTCGCCCGATCAAAGATCGGCCTCTACTAACCATGATATCAAGTTTTGAAAACATTATGTGTTCTTATTCCGGTTATTAGCCTAGATTTACTATGTGATGCGCGCAACATACAAGTATAGACTGGATCGCCTGAATTGGAACAAAACATTTCATGTTTGTTTGTTTGAAAATGGTTTGATGGTGCTACTCGCAAGTAGGCTAAGACGTGGATTTGCCACCCTCGGGTGGGCTTAGAAAATATGATTTTGCCACTATCTAGTGGGCTTAAATCACACATTTGATGAATTGTTCCAATCCAAATAACCCAACCTTCACCCAGAAGCATTCAGGCAGTTATATCACATAAGCATATAGCGTCATGGTAAGCATGTTATCATGGCAGTCACTCACACGCATGCAAGGATGCTAAAGTATAAAACTTACCGAGTACTCCAAGCCAAAACAGAAGCTAATTAGAAATCCATGCATGATCCTAATTATACAGAAATGCCTAATGCAACACAAGCAAAATGCAACTATAGCGGGCTCGGCTATTCTAAACATGGCATATGAGATGCAACAGCTAACAAGTATTCAACTTTGAAATTGAAATACAAATGCAGTTAGTATGATGCGCCGAGCCCGGTACATGCAAAATAGATGAATGATGCAAACATGCTGTCATACTGTATGCTAATTAAAACATGCCCTAATCTAACCATTATAAGCGGGTAAATAAAAGGGAGAAAGACGTGGGGTTGGAAGACATACATCACACACACGCACACTTATTACAGTTATGCCCTCGCTCGGAGGGTCCGAAAGAATAATACAGTCACAAATAATACAATCCGAATAAATAATACAGTCCAAATAATTACAAAATGCTAATTAATTTATAAATATACTAAGAAAGTTGTAAACTAGCATGCAAGCTAGAGGACTGCCTCGACTCCGCTCCGGATGATGAATGATGCATGCTCGGGTTGCTTGGCACGGAAATCCACTGCGATGCCCCAATTAGCCTCTGTTTTGCAATGGTTCTTGGAAAGCGCACCAAGCCCCGGAAGACTGTTGATTCTTGATTTGCTGCAACAGAGAGCAGGAAAGGGGCATGGCAATGTATTTTCACAAATGTATGCATGCCTCGATCCTCGTGCCACCAATCACACATTTCGATGCATGATGGCCGAGGGGTCGAATTGTGCAACTCAATATGAAATGAATGCACATATAAGCACAACAAAACCTAAACTCCATCATGGATAATCCGGAGTGTCGGTGACTAGGAATTGAGACACGTTCCGTCACTCGAAGTACGAAACGTCCCTCGTTTCCCGTGCTTGGGCTAACTCCTATCCCAAACACAATGCAATATGCATGACATGCATGAAATGCAACTAAGATACAACCTAACATGCAACATGCTATGAAATGGCATACACGATGCACGAGATAACATGGCATACACAATGCGCTAACATACAACCTAGCATACACAACGCTATGGAATGAAATGGCATACACAATGCGATAATGGACTTACACTAACACAAGTGGACCTCAGCCACACTCACATAAGAGGCCATGAGATGAAAATGAGACAACTCGAGATGCGTGCACACGTGCGCGCAAACCGAGGACCGACCCTAAAGCACAAAATGCCACTCTATCAAGACATGGCAAGGCATGAAATATGATATGCAAACATGCAAGTTTCAGCAACAAAACATGACCCAAAATAGTCCCGAATCATAAACACATGGCACCCGATGCATGACATGCGACCCGAAACATGAAATTAGGCACGTGCATTGGCCTATAGCTATACAAAACATGCATTATTTGAAAATGGAATGTAAATAAAGAGTCAAGACAGCCCAAAAATAAGCACATTTACAGTTCTAAGGAAGGCCAAACAGCGAACAAAAATGGGGCTAAACCAACATACAAAAATGGCCCTAAATGTGAGATAAAGAAGCAAGTCACATTTGCAGGCCCCAAACAGGTGAGGGCCCTTCAACAATGTTGAAGAGGGGCCCAAAATATGATATTTTACAGTTCACAACAAACCACAAAAAACAACACAGGTATGGCTAAGCTCTCATGCAAGAAATGGGCCAAAAGAGGGACAAAGAAGCAAGTGGTGGTTTCTGGACTCAAACACAAAGGGGCCCTTCAACAATGTTGAAGAGGGGCCCAAAATATTGCACTTTACATTTGATGGCCGGACCCAAAACAGTATGCAAGAATGCACAAAATGCTATGCAAAATAAGGCCAAAAAGAGAGATATAACACAAAGTATATAAAGGATGCCTCAAACAGTGAAAGGCCCTTAATGAAACATGAAGAGGGGGTCAAAAAAAGGCTTTTTTCAGTTCTGACAAGAGTCCAAAAATAGAGGCACAAGAGGCTAATAAATCATGCAAAAATGGAGCCAAAAAAGGGATATAAAGGCAAGTGATAAATGAAAGCCTCAAACAGCAATCAGCCCTTCAACAATGTTGAACAAGGGCTCAAAATAAGCCACTTTATAGTTTATGACATGCCTCAAAACAGTTTATACATGGGCCAAAAATACTACACAAGAAAATGGCATACAAGAGGGGTAATGAAGTAAGTGCAACAAGGAGGCCTCAAACAGTGAGAGGCCCTCAAACAAACATGAAAAATGGCTCAAAATAAGCCTAGTTCCAGTTAGGGTCAGAGCTTAAAACAGCAAGCAAGAATGACTAAGAAAGCATGCAAAATATGGACCAAAAAGGGGGAAATGGAACTTACCCTTGTAGACCAATCTTTTGGCAACTCTTGGCTTGAGTTTGGTGGCTCTTTAGCTGTGGAGAACAACCTCAAGCTGCTGGAATGAAGGATGGAAGGGTGGAGCTATGGGTTGGTGAAGAAAGGGGTGTAGGAACTTGAGAGTTTTGGAGCTTAAAAGAGAGGGAAAGGAAGGTGTATGTATGCAAAGCTCTTAGGTAATTTTTTCAACCCCTAAAACCAGAGCTGGAGGCTGGTTATATAGGCAAGAGAAGGGGGAAAAAGCGGGGAAAAAATGGAGGGAAAACAAACAAGTTTCCCCCCAAAAATGCACCCCCCCAGATACACAATCTGGGGGGAAACAGAATATACAGCTGTAAGGAACAGGGTGCAAGGATCATGACCGGCCAGCTATTGAGGTTGCAGGTGGCCGGTCGGCTACTTCCCATGGCCGGTCGGCCAAGGGTCAAAAGGTTCAATGAGAATTAGTGGCCGGCCACCACAGAAAGAGGGCCTCCCATGTGTGCACAACACAACCCTGTGGTTAAACACAGGAAATAGTGAACCAGGAGAGAGAACAACCCACTTTTCAAAGGGGTTCAAAAGGTTCAACAACAATTACTGGCCGGCCACCAAATATTGGTGGCCTCCCAGATGTGTACATCACAAATATGGGGTTTAGGGTGCAAGAAAATGGCCCAAGGATGGTCAACATTGGCTTTGAAGTGAGGAAAATCGGGCGACGGAGGGCGATGAAGGGATAAAGTTGGCTGACAGAACAATTACTTGCCTCCCACCCTTCTACGGCCTTCTTACCAATGAAATAGAGGTCCTTGCCAAAAATGAACCAAAACCAATGCGGAACGAAGGTTTGGGGGCCGAAACGTGCAGCCCGAGGCCCCGAAAACTGACTGTTAGGCACCGGGAGTGATGTTCGACCACGAAGTCGGTTTCTCGGGCCACAGTGTCCCTCAAAAGGGAGCAAACAAGATGTATGCCAAAATCGGAGCGAACGGAGGTGGTTGAGCGGTCCCGAACCGAGGCACACGGCCAACGGCTCCGAAAAATCAGAAACCGGACTCCAAACGGGCAAAATGGCCTACGACCACGAAACGTAGCCTACGACCACTGAGAGATGATCCATGGGACCTCTCCCTCCCTTCGGGAAGAGAAAACAGAGAAAACAGAGCCTGGTTCGCAAACCGAGGCAAAGCACAAAAGAGTCCGGAAGTCCGGAGGCAAGGCTCACAGCCGAGACTCTGAAACTTCTGAACGAGCACGATATGCAACATCACCAAGCGCTCAATCGGTGACGTCTGAGTCTTAAGGTCGGTCAAAAATGGGGTGTCTACAGTTGCCCCTCTTTGACAGAACTCGAAAGTCATAAGTGACAGGAGTGAATGTCAAAGCCCAGAGACGACCCATTTTTGACAAGGCCGAAGACTTAGACAAACAGGCAAGATAAACAGAGATGCGCCCGCAGGCATGCCCGCAGGCAGGGGCAAAACGCAACTGATAATGCAAGAAGCCAAAGGTAACTCAAGGTCATGCAAATGCAGCAAGCTGTAATGAAGCACATATTCACAATAGATGCAACAGTTTTAAACAAGAATGCAAAGCAACAACTACATTTAATGCAGTTAAGAATGTTGAGAATTGTTCGATTCTTGCCACGTTTCACACGGAGAAGATACAATACCTGCACGATTCGTCTGGTCGCACCAGCTTCGAATGAACCGCACATGCAATATCGTGCCTCATGCTGCTGGGGATCTCTCGCTTCTTCTTGATTGAGCCACAGGTACTACTTTTCTCACTGACTATGGTCGCAGCTTTCCCTATTCTCCAACAGGGTGATAGACTAGGTTGGTTCAGTATCCAGAATTGAGGCGCATACACATGCTATCTCAATCTATGGGGCTGCCATACAGATTTCAAGCCGAGGATATACCTCTGGGTATTTAAACCAGACTTTTGTCTCGGAAATCCCGAACCTTTGCATTCTAGGCAAGAGCCATTCGAACTCTAGTTTCCACCGTCTCAATTGATCTCCTAGGAACTCACTGCTAACACAGGCAGGTGGCTATACCAGACCACTGGAAGTCGTTCGGGCACAACAAACACCAAAGGAATTGTACCTTTAGAGGATTTAAGGTCTCCTAGACTCGAGAGTGCACAAGATAGTGCGAATAAAGATGTAGGATTTAAGGTCTCCTTAGACCGGGGGATTTAAGGTCTCCTAGACCAGACAGTAAAATAGATACGATGTAATAGATGTGATGCAATAGATGCAAAGGGTGAACAGACGCCAACTACGCTGGACTCGCGAGTCGAGGAAGAACAAAGAAAATCAATCAGGAGCGCGCTCCATGCAACCTAAGATAAATTCCAAACACGTTGAAATTGTGTGAGGAAGGAAAGGCTCCAATCACGCTGAAATCGTGAGAGGAGGTCCAAAAATAACCCGCCCAGCGCGTCTACACGCAACCTGGGATAAAATCCAAACACGCTGAAATCATGTGAGGAAAAGAACACTCTAACCACGCTGAAATCGTGAGAAGAGGTCCGAAAACAACCGTCCAGGTGCACGCACAACGCAACCTGAGATAAAATCCAGACACGCTTAAATCGTGTGAGAAAAAAAAAACACTCTAACCACGCTGAAATCGTGAGAGGAGGCCCAAACAACAACCGCCCAGGTGCGCGCACAAAGTAACCAGAGATAAATTCCAAACACGCTGAAATCGTGTAAGGAACAGGACACTCAAACCACGCTGAAATCGCGAGAGGAGGCCCAAACAACAACCGCCCAGGTACGCGCACAACGCAACCTCAGATAAATTCCAAAAACGCTGAAATCATATAAGGAACGGGACACTCAAACCACGCTGAAATCGTGAGAGGAGGCCCAAACAATAACCGCCCAGGTACGCGCACAACGCAACCTGAGATAAATTTCAAACACGCTGAAATCATGTAAGGAATGGGACACTCAAACCACGCTGAAATTGTGAGAAGAGGTCCAAACAACAGCCGCCCAGGTACGCGCGCAACGCAACCTGAGATAAATTCCAAACACGCTGAAATCGCGTAAGGAACGGGACACTCAAACCACGCTGAAATCGTGAGAGGAGGCCCAAACAACAACCGCCCAGGTACGCGCACAACGCAACCTGAGATAAATTCGAAACACGCTGAATTCGTGTAAGGAATGAGACACTCAAACCACGCAGAAATTGTGAAAAGAGGACCAAACAACAACCGCCCAGGTACGCACACAACGCAACCTGAGATAAATTCCAAACACGCTGAAATCGCGTAAGGAACGGGACACTCAAACCACGCTGAAATCGTGAGAGGAGGCCCAAACAACAACCGCCCAGGTGCGCGCACAAAGTAACCTGAGATAAATTCCAAACACGCTGAAATCGTGTAAGGAACGGGACACTCAAACCACGCTGAAATCGTGAGAGGAGGCCCAAACAACAACTGCCCAGGTACGCGCACAACGCAACCTGAGATAAATTCCAAACACGCTGAAATCGTGTAAGGAACGAGACACTCAAACCACGCTAAAATCGTGAGAGGAGGTCCAAACAACAACCGCCCAGGTGCACGCACAACGCAACCTGAGATAAATTCCAAACACGCTGAAATCGTGTAAGGAACGGGACACTCAAACCACGCTGAAATCGTGAGAGGAGGCCCAAACAATAACCGCCCAGGTGCGTGCACAACGCAACCTGAGATAAAATTCCAAACACGCTGAAATCGCGTAAGGAACGGGACACTCAAACCACGCTGAAATCGTGAGAGGAGGTCCAAACAACCGCCCAGGTGCGTTCACAACGCAACCTAGGATAAATTCCAAACACGCTGAAATCGCGTAAGGAACGGGACACTCAAACCACGCTGAAATCGTGAGAGGAGGTCCAAACAACCGCCTAGGTGCGTACACAACGCAACCTAGGATAAATTCCAAACACGCTGAAATCGCGTAAGGAGCGGGACACTCAAAGCACGCTGAAATCGTGAGAGGAGGTCCAAACAACCGCCTAGGTGCGTACACAACGCAACCTAGGATAAATTCCAAACACGCTGAAATCGCGTAAGGAACGGGAAACTCAAACCACGCTGAAATCGTGATTGGAGGTCCAAACAACCGCCTAGATGCGTACACAATGCAACCTAGGATAAATTCCAAACATGCTGAAATCGCATAAGGAATGGGACACTCAAACCACGCTCAAATCGTGAGAGGAGGTCCGAACAACCGCTTAGGTGCGTACACAACGCGACCTAGGATAAATTCCAAACACGCTGAAATCCTGTGAGGAAAGGGACACTCAAACAACGCTGAAATCGTGAGAGGAGGTCCAAACAATAACCGCCCAGGTGCGCGCACAACGCAACCTGAGATAAATTCCAAACACGCTGAAATCGTGGAAGGAACGGGACACTCAAACCACGCTGAAATCGTGAGAGGAGGCCCAAACAACAACCGCCCAGGTACACGCACAACGCAACTTGTGATAAATTCCAAACACGCTGAAATCGTGTAAGGAACGGGACACTCAAACCACGCTAAAATCGTGAGAGGAGGTCCAAACAACAACCTCCCAGGTGCGCGCACAACGCAACCTGAGATAAATTCCAAACACGCTGAAATCGTGTAAGGAACGGGACACTCAAACCATGCTGAAATCGTGAGAGGAGGCCCAAACAATAACCGCCCAGGTGCGCGCACAACGTAACCTGAGATAAAATTCCAAACACACTGAAATCGCGTAAGGAACGGGACACTCAAACCACGCTGAAATCGTGGGAGGAGGTCCAAACAACCGCCTAGGTGCATACACAACGCAACCTAGGATAAATTTCAAACACGCTGAAATCGCGTAAGGAACGGGACACTCAAACCACGCTGAAATCGTGAGAGGAGGTCCAAACAACCGCCGCGGTGCGTACATAAAGCAACCTATGATAAATTCCAAACACGCTGAAATCGCGTAAGGAACGGGACACTCAAACCACGCTGAAATCGTGAGAGGAGGTCCAAACAACCGCCTAGGTGCGTATATAACGCAACCTAGGATAAATTCCAAACACGCTGAAATCGCGTAAGGAACGGGACACTCAAACCACGCTGAAATCGTGAGAGGAGGTCCAAACAACTGCCTAGGTGCGTACACAACGTAACCCAGGATAAATTCCAAACACGCTGAAATCGTGTGAGGAAAGGGACACTCAAACCACGCTGAAATCGTGAGAGGAGGTCCAAACAATAACTGCCCAGGTGCGCGCACAACGCAACTTGAGATAAATTCCAAACACGCTGAAATCGTGTAAGGAACGGGACACTCAAACCACGCTGAATTCGTGATAGGAGGTCTAAACAACAACCGCCTAGGTGCGCGCACAACGCAACCTGAGATAACTTCCAAACACGCTGAAATCGTGTAAGGAACGGGACACTCAAACCACGCTGAAATCGTGAGAGGAGGCCCAAACAATAACCGCCCAGGTGCGTGCACAACGCAACCTGAGATA
Organism: Camellia sinensis; assembly: GCF_055761805.1. Taxonomy (NCBI): domain Eukaryota; kingdom Viridiplantae; phylum Streptophyta; class Magnoliopsida; order Ericales; family Theaceae; genus Camellia; species Camellia sinensis. Next base: position 169,058,172 of record NC_138970.1, read on the forward strand.
AAATTCCAAACACGCTGAAATCGCGTAAGGAACGGGACACTCAAACCACGCTGAAATCGTGAGAGGAGGTCCAAACAACCGCCCAGGTGCGTACACAACGCAACCTAGGATAAATTCCAAACATGCTGAAATCGTGTGAGGAAAAGAACACTCTAACCACGCTGAAATCATGATAAGAGGTCCTAAAACAATCGCCCAGGTGCGTACACAACGCAACCTAGGATAAATTCCAAACACGCTGAAATCGTGTGAGGAAAAGAACACTCTAACCACGCTGAAATCGTGAGAAGAGATCCTAAAACAACCGCTCAAGTGCGCGCACAACGCAACCCGAGAAAGTCCAGGAGGACAATGATCCCAAATGCTGCTTAGCGTGAAAGGATAAAAATAGAAGATAACACAAGATGCAAAAAAATGGAAGTATGGTGTGTATGACAATACAAGTGGAAAAGTGCATAACAATGCAGGTGGAAGGGTGCATAACTTTGAAGCAGGCTTGATCTTGCGCTTGAGGTAGAGGCACACTCATACTTCGGAACATTGACAAGGCTTTGAAAAGGTACATCCGGAATACAATCACGAAATTTGCTGAAGGTGAAACACACTCAGATGCTTCCATTTTCCCTCTTTTTTTTTGCTTTACAGTCCGAAACCCATGTAGCTTCAGATAGGTCCTGGTTTTACTGTTCTCACGTGACCTAGGTTGAACCCCGCGACTTTATGAAAGAACCAATTCTGTTTTGCACAAATGTGGAGAACGGCACGGCACTCGAAGCACAAAACGATTTTATTTTTGAAATTGAGAGATGAGTTTTCGACCAGGTATTGAGCCTACGAATGAACACAGCAAAACGACTCAACAAGGAAATAAAAGGCACACAACCTAAACACATCGAGTAACACTCGAAACGACTCAAAACAAGAATCGAGATAAAACAAAAAGACACGACACTCAGACGTGCACAGGGAGCCTATTTCACCGGGTAGTGTTTCCCACCCTTTCTCATTTGTGGTTCTCACATCACTCGGCCCTCCAGCTCTGTTTTTCTGAAAAAGCCCTCTTTTAACTTTTCCTCTCATCGCACATCTCTCTATTCTTCAATCTCTCATTTTTAATCCCTCCCCTGGGTGGTTGATGGATAAACAGCAAATTGTGGGCTCGTGCCCCTAGCATTCTGCTAGATTCTCTTTCTTCCGCTCACAGCTAGTGAATTCCTCCCACGGAAAGGTTGCGCTACAACTGGGTGTGTAGCAAATCTGCAGCTAACATCAGTTGATGATGCTTTGCTGGGGAGTTTGGACGTGATAAGATCTGTCCAGATGATGGAGTGGAATATCTTGCCCCATTCTAGTTCGTGCTTCGCACTTTGCTTGATACCTCGTTGCTTGGAGGATGCGAGAGCTTTCTGCCCTTTGTTGTGCCCTTTTCTGGCGAATACGGTGTCCTTTCCGACAAGTAGAGTGCCCTTCTTGGCAAGTATTGTGGCAATGGGGAAAAGACAGAACACCTGACTCAACTGTGCCCCTAGTTTATCATTTCGACCATTTTTTGTTTTTGGCTTTATACTAAGACAATTTTGACCAAAATGAGAGTTCAATTAACATGCTTGTTCAATTTTCTGATTTAAAATCATGCAAGTCAAGTTATGAGCACTGAAAATTTCCTTTTTTTTGGTCCAAGAAATGGTCCAATTTTGGAAAAATAGAATAATTTTTGAGAGAAAATTAGTCAACCTCATTAAAAATTCTCAAAAACTATTTTTGCAAACGGTCACTGCTCAACGAGCACGGAACCCGCTCTTGATATGCACAACTTCAGATCCGAAGAAAAATTGCCCCACGCTTGAAGAGAGCTTCCTGGCAACGGAAAGTTGCCCCGTGTTTGAACGGCACTGCAGCGTATTGAATGGCAACGGAAAGTTGCCCCTTGTTTGGATAGCACCACGGCGCATTGTAGTCAGTCCTCAGAGTGACGAACACAACCAAATTTTTGGATTCAGAGAAAGCAAAGATGATCAAAACCATTACATGGACACAGTGTTTTACGGCTGGACTTCAGAATGAAGTTGCCTACGTATCCCAAAGATGGGAATCAAGCCTCACGTAGTTCGGGGTTAAGGTACACTCGGGTATTAACCTCTCATTTTTAGGCTTTAACTTTTGCCAAGGCGCCCGTTGCGGGTTTTCGACCTTGCGAGCTTTGTTCTTCTTTCTTTCTCTTTTTTTTTTCTTTTCTGTTCTTTTTCTTCTTTTTTGTTCTTTTTCTTCTTTTCTTGCTCTAACTTTTGCCTGGGTCACCCTTCCGGGTTTTCGGCCCAGCGAGCCTCTCAAGGGTAAAAATGTAGCTTGGTCCATGCCAAATGGTTATATGGTTTCGAAGCCATCCGTATCCAGGAGAGTGGCTGTTGATTTGCAAGAGGACTCATCTTCAGCTCTTCGAGCATGTCTGATAGCTTTGCCCCTAGTTTGAGGGGTACTTCTGTTTTAGCTTTGCAAGCTTCTTCTGATCTTCTGATCTTTTTGATTTGACTTTCTTGGCCTCTTGTTCGAGGGCTGCTTCAAATCCGGCCACACAAGCCTCACATCGTTGTTGACCGTTGAACCTTCTGAATTCAAGTTCAAGGTTTGGAAGCGAAGGGGTTGAGTCTCGAGGCTGAGAGCGATCCTAGGTTGCACAATCTCAAGAGCGATTCCACACAGGTCTTCACAGGACCGCGCAAAACATTTTGTTTTTGAATGTTTTTAAGAAAGCGACAAATCGCTCGCGCCAAAGATAGTGTGAAACCAGTCTAGATCAAGCCAGGGTCCTTCTCAGTACTCACGCTAACAAGCATGATTTCATTCATTAAGGGCTTAGCACGCCACTCTTTCTCTCAAATGATCAAAGTTTTGCAAATCCCAAGGAATTCCTTCCTATTCGTTTTCACCGCAGTGCTCAAAAAGTTTTGAAAAACTTAGGATACAATGGTTTCAAGGCACAGAAAAGACAGAGTTCTTTAGTCAAATACTGCCGTCTCATTCAGAACTTCCGGCATAACTGGCACAAGGTAGAAGCAAATGCGAGAGCGTGAAGATCACCGCTATTTTATTCAAAAAATCTATTGGCACAATTGGCTCCCTGGCAGAAACAGACTCAAAACAAAACGAAAAGACAAACATAAAACAAAATGGTGACGCCCGAGGTAACACCCCCCGGAATCACCCGACTCCTATACAACAGGACTGACTCGATACAACAAGACAGACCCAAAACAAAAGAGACTGACTCAAAACAAAAAGACAGACTCAAAACAAAACAACAAAATTGACCCAATACCCAAGTCAGAAAGCACAAAAACTGGTATCTGCACATTGCTCAGAACAGTGCGTGCCATTTCCACGCCTGGAGTTTATCGAGCGCCGTCCGCAGGTGGTTCATCCCCCAATCACATGGTCATATTATCCCCCAAGTTCACCGATCCAGTGCCGATAGACTTTGCAGAGCTTGGCGCGGCAATGACCCCATTGTCAATCAGATCTTGCACTTCGTGGTGAAGACGAGAGCAATTGTCAGTACCATGACCGGTTTGTTGATGGAAGGCATAATATTGGGTAGCATCATGCGGAGCCGGAAGAGGATTCGGGGGAGGCCGAGGCTCAAGGGGTTTGAGATGGCCTTGTCTTATAAGGATTTGGAAAGCTTTGGACAAAGGCATGTGGAGGGCATGGAAGACCCTTTGACCTCGAGGTTGGTACTTCAAAGTTTGTGGATTTTTGCTGGACGCACCAGCAAAGTGCTTGGCAGGTGCTGGCTTGGTTTGTTGATCTCTTCTGAGTGCAGGATTATAGCTGAAAGGAACGCTTCTGATACAACGACCCTTCACCCGGCTTACCCCTTGATTCAAACAGCCCCCAACTTGAGTGGCAAAAATATCATCCACAGTTTTTGCAACCATTGCAAGCACTTGCTGTTTGTTTAGTCCTTCGGCTTTCAAAGCCTCAATAGCCAACAGAAGATGTTCATGGGGACCAATGCCTGTCCCTACCTTGTTCTTACCGTTTGCCTCCACTTTGCCAAGGGATTGGCATTCCTCAAATATAGCCTGTTCCAAGACCGGGGAGCCTTTTGACATGAACTCCCTGGTATGTGATGTGGTTGATGACGGAGCCAATGTCCCGAAGGCCAAATCTGTCACAGTTCTCTGAATATCTTCGATCATTCTTTTCAGCTCAGAAGTAGTGGGTTCACGGGTTTGAGATGATTGGGGTCCAGGTGCATCCATCATGCATAAGTCCATGCTTTCTGGAATGAACACCTCAGGCTTGGGTAGATGGGCTGGGGTGATGTATATGCTGGGGTCGAAGGTGGATGGTAGTGTATGGATGAGGTTGAGATGGGGAGGTGATGAATCAGTACTAACTTGAGGTCCTTTTGGTGGAGCTAGGGTCTCTTCGTCAATAAGATCCTAAATCTTATGACGGAGGCGGATGCAACGGTTCGTATCATGACCGTGTTGTTGATGATAGACACAGTATTTAGCTGGGTCATATCTTGGTGGAAGAGGATTTGGAAGGGGTTGGGGTTCTAGGAGTTCTAGGTGCCCTTCTTCTTGCAGCTTTTTCAAAGCTTGGGAGAGACTCATGTAAAGAGGATGGAACTTTCGGGCTTGGGGCCGAGTTGAAGTGGTTGGTTCTTGGTCATTGAGGGAAGTGATGATAGTGTCTACTTCTGAGCATTTTGTAGCTGTGCTACCATCAGTAGTAGCATTGGAACTACAAGCAACATTTCTCTTCGAAGGCTCATTATCTTCTGCAAAGATCCCTTGTCTGATGGCATCCTCGACTTGAACCCCTATTTCATGAAGGGCTGGAAAGGTAAACAGAGGTAGAACGACCATCTTTTGCAGCAGCTTGCCATGCAGATTCCGAACAATCATCCTGATTTGATCTTTGTAGGAAGGCCTTGTAGCCATCATTGAGGCCTTTGCTCTCCATCTTGTCACGAACTCTTAAACCCTCCTTTGGCTCTTGGCGGGTGACTTTGAGATCACGAGTCGTGACCTCGATCTGTGTGTTATAGGAGTATTGAGCAATAAAGGCCTCAGCCAGCCCTTCCTAGTTCTGTTTCACAGAGTTCTCCAATTTTGCATACCAGATTGCGGCTATCCCGGACAGGGTTCGGCCGAATATTGACAATTTCTGGGCTGTGGTCAAACCCATTGGCCTCAAGATATCAAAAAACAGTTGGAGGTGCACCATCGAGTCTTCAGAGCCATCAAATCGATCGATATGCGGCATTTTAAAACGCTCCGGCAAGGTCACCACTGAGTCAGTATAACCGTCCTCTATATCATGAATAGAGCGGACCCCCTGAGACTTTTTGAACAATTTCTCAAGCTTGCTCACTTTCAATGCTGTGGGGTCTGTCTCAAACTCAAAGGGGGAGTCTGGTAGGTTGGTGGGTGTTTTAGACAGCTGGGGTAGCACCGTGGGCGGACCTGGCCCGCCCAGAATGTCCGTATCATCCTGGACGTGGGTTGCCTCCCCGAGTATGGGAACTCTTGGTGGGGGAGGAGCCTGGTGTGAAGTAGATACTCCAGTTTGTTGCTCTAACCTGGCAATTGTCTCTGCCTGTTAGGCTATGACCACAGCCTGTTGCTTGGTGAATTCCGCTTGACGGATAGCATCTTGCTGTATGGCTTTCATACTATCCTGGAGTTGGCGCACCATCTCTTCCTGACCCGACATATTGCCCTGATCTGACTGAGCAACTGGTATACCTGTGTCTGCAGTAGGCTCAGAAATCTCAACCTAGCTGTTCAAAGACCACTGAGCTGGTAGCTGCTGTACTAGTGGTCTGTGCCTGACTGACCTTTTCACCCTGCCTCTGGTAAAGGAACACTGATTGCCCTTGAACTGAATCTCTGACCCAACAAAGTCTATCAACACGGATCCAATGTACCCAGGGGATATCGGAGCCTCCTGAAGCTATGGTTCCAAGACTACCTAGCAAAAGGGAAAACATGCAGCATCTCAGCCTGATTTCACCTGAACAGACATGAGCCTAGTTGAATGAGTGTGCTTTCTACTGAATTCTGCCCCCAAAATTCTACCTCAAATCTGATACCCTCAGGTGAACTGAATCACAAAGTACTGAACTGGTGCCCGCAGGCCTGATGCCCAAACTACTAAACTGGTGCCCGCAGGCCTGATGCCCAAACTTGTGGACTGATACATGCATTTTCCCTGTAGAGACGCACTCTTACAGCACATAACAGATAAGTGAGAGCCAAAACACCCCTATGTTGAGGTAGGGTTTCCCTGTCCTATTTTGTCAGGAGCTAGGGTTTCACTACGCACGCAGCAGTTTCAAACAACCTATGAACGGGTAAGCAACCTGTCCTAGTTTGGAATGGTCACTATGGATCCGAATATGCACTAGGTCGAATGGTCAAAAAGGGTGCCTCGGTAAAATTGGGGTTTGTGTTCCCATATTGGCAGAGCCCACAACCGGTCAGCCTTATGGTCATGCCTTGACAAGACAAGCCTCCGGCAAACCGTTCAAGAATAGCAGATGGCAAACACCGTGTCCTAGGCGCACCAATGCAAATGCAATGCAAAGAAACACATAAATGTAGTCAAAAATAGATATCACGAGTTCGAGTCAAGTTCTCTAAATCCCCAGCAGAGTCGCCAGAAACTGTAGACGTCCCCGAACGCCCCGGGAGGGTGAGTCCCGTTCTGTTCATTTAGGGCCATTACAGCTCAGGACTCTCAAATTGTCACGGTTCGTAATCTGAACCAAAGAGTCCAAATCCGGCAAATCGTTTTGAGAAAATAGATTTTGAAAGAAGTGCCAAATATGGACTGCTTTGCCAAGTACAGAGTCGCCACCTAAATATTTTATTTTGGAAAATTTAGGAAACCCTGACTCGTTGCCTAAGGCCACGTGTCCGTCATCACCAAAGTTGCCTCGGCTCGGGAACTTGGGTACGATTGGGGAAGGTCACTTCGTGAGCACCCCCGCTCGCCCGATCAAAGATCGGCCTCTACTAACCATGATATCAAGTTTTGAAAACATTATGTGTTCTTATTCCGGTTATTAGCCTAGATTTACTATGTGATGCGCGCAGCATACAAGTATAGACTGGATCGTCTGAATTGGAACAAAACATTTCATGTTTGTTTGTTTGAAAATGGTTTGATGGTGCTACCCGCAAGTAGGCTAAGACATGGATTTGCCACCCTCGGGTGGGCTTAGAAAATATGATTTTGCCACTATCTAGTGGGCTTAAAACACACATTTGATGAATTTTTCCAATCCAAATAACCCAACCTTCACCCACAGGCATTCAGGCAGTTATATCACATAAGCATATAGCCTCATGGTAAGCATGCTATCATGGCAGTCACTCACACGCATGCAAGGATGCTAAAGCATAAAACTTACCGAGTACTCCAAGCCAAAACAGAAGCTAATTAGAATTCCATGCATGATCCTAATTATACAGAAATACCTAATGCAACACATGCAAAATGCAACTATAGCAGGCTCGACTATTCTAAACATGGCATATGAGATGCAACAGCTAACAAGTATTCAACTTTGAAATTGAAATACAAATGCAGTTAGTACGATGCGCTGAGCCCGGTGCATGCAAAACAGATGAATGATGCAAACATGCTGTCATACTTTATGCCCTAATCTAACCATTATAAGCGGGTAAATAAAAGGGAGAAAGACGTGGGGTTGGAAGACATACATCACACACACGCACACTTATTACAGTTATGCCCTCGCTCGGAGGGTCCGAAAGAATAATACAGTCCCAAATAATACAGTCTGAATAAATAATACAGTCCAAATAATTACAAAATCCTAATTAATTTACAAATTTAACTAAGAAAGCTATAAACTAGCATGCAAGCTAGAGGACTGCCTCGACTCCGCTCCGGATGATGAATGATGCATGCTCGGGTTGCTTGGCACGGAAATCCACTGCGATGCCCCAATTAGCCTCTGTTTTGTAATGGTTCTTGGAAAGCGCGCCAAGCCCCGGAAGACTGCTGATTCTTGATTTGCTGCAACAGAGAGCAGGAAAGGGGCATGGCAATGTATTTTCACAAATGTATGCATGCCTCGATCCTCGTGCCACCAATCACGCATTTCGATGCATGATGGCTGAAGGGTCGAATTGTGCAACTCAATATGAAATGAATGCACATATAAACACAACAAAACCTAAACTCCATCATGGATAATCCGGAGTGTTGGTGACTAGGAATTGAGACACGTTCCGTCACTCGAAGTACGAAACGTCCCTCGTTTCCCGTGCTCGGGCTAACTCCTATCCCAAACACAATGCAATATGCATGACATGCATAAAATGCAACTAAGATACAACCTAACATGCAACATGCTATGAAATGGCATACACGATGCACGAGATAACATGGCATACATAATGCGCTAACATACAACCTAGCATACACAACGCTATGGAATGAAATGGCATACACAATGCGATAATGGACTTACACTAACACAAGTGGACCTCAGCCACACTCACATAAGAGGCCATGAAATGAAAATGAGACAACTCGAGATGCGTGCACACGTGCTCGCAAACCGAGGACCGACCCTAAGGCACAAAATGCCACTCTATCAAGACATGGCAAGGCATGAAATATGATATGCAAACATGTAAGTTTCAGCAACAAAACATGACCCAAAACAGCCCCGAATCATAAACACATGGCACCCGATGCATGACATGCGACCCGAAACATGAAATTAGGCACGTGCATTGGCCTATAGCTATACAAAACATGCATTATTTGAAAATGGAATGTAAAGACAGAGTCAAGACAGCCCAAAAATAAGCACATTTACAGTTCTAAGGAAGGCCAAACAACGAACACAAATGGGGCTAAACCAACATACAAAAATGGCCCTAAATGTGAGATAAAGAAGCAAGTCACAGCTTCAGGCCCCAAACAGGTGAGGGCCCTTCAAAAATGTTGAAGAGGGGCCCAAAATATAGAATTTTACAGTTCACAACAAACCACAAAAAACAACACAGGTATAGCTAAGCTCTCATGCAAGAAATGGGCCAAAAGAGGGACAAGGAAGCTAGTGGTGGTTTCTGGCCTCAAACACAAAGGGGCCCTTCAACAATGTTGAAGAGGGGCCCAAAATATTGCACTTTACAGTTGATGGACAAACGCAAAACAGTATGCAAGAATGCTCAAAATGCTATGCAAAATAAGGCCAAAAAGAGAGATATAACACAAAGTATATAAAGGATGCCTCAAACAGTGAAAGGCCCTTAATAAAACATGAAGAGAGGGTCAAAAAAAGGCCGTTTTCAGTTCTGAACAGAGTCCAAAAACAGAAGCACTAGAGGCTAATAAATCATGCAAAAATGGAGCCAAAAAAGGGATATAAAGGAAAGTTATAAATGAAAGCCTCGAAAAGCAATCAGCCCTTCAACAATGTTGAAGAAGGGCTCAAAATAAGCCACTTTACAGTTTATGACATGCCTCAAAACAGTTTATACATGGGCCAAAAATACTACACAAGAAAATGGCATACAAGAGGGGTAATGAAGTAAGTGCAACAAGGAGGCCTCAAACAGTGAGAGACCCTTAAACAAACATGAAAAATGGCTCACAATAAGCCTAGTTCCAGTGTGGGTCGGAGCCTAAAACAGCAAGCAAGAATGACTAAGAAAGCATGCAAAATATGGACCAAAAAGGGGGAAATGGAACTTACCCTTGTAGACCAATCTTTTGGCAACTCTTGGCTTGAGTTTGGTGGCTCTTTAGCTATGGAGAACAACCTCAAGCTACTGGAATGAAGGATGGAAGGGTGGAGCTATGGGTTGGTGAAGAAAGGGGTGTAGGAACTTGAGAGTTTTGGAGCTTGGAAGATAGGGAGAGGAAGGTGTATGTATGCAAAGCTCTTAGGTAATTTTTTCAACCCCTAAAACCAGAGCTGGAGGCTGGTTATATAGGAAAGAGAAGCGGGAAAAAGGGGGGAAAGATGGAGGGAAAACAAACAAGTTTCCCCCCAAAAATGCACCCCCCCGGATACACAATCTGGGGGGAAACAGAATATACAGCTGTAAGGAACAGGGTGCAAGGATCATGACCGGCCAGCTATTGAGGTTGCAGGTGGCCGGCCGGCTACTTCCCATGGCCGGCCAGCCAAGGGTCAAAAGGTTCAATGAGAATTAGTGGCCGGCTACCACAGAAAGAGGGCCTCCCATGTGTGCACAACACAACCCTGTGGTTAAACACAGGAAATAGTGAACCAGGAGAGAGAACAACCCACTTTTCAAAGGGGTTCAAAAGGTTCAACAACAATTACTGGCCGGCCACCAAATATTGGTGGCCTCCCAGATGTGCACATCACAAATATGGGGTTTAGGGTGCAAGAAAATGGCCCAAGGATGGTCAACATTGGCTTTGAAGTGAGGAAAATCGGGTGACGGAGGGCGATGAAGGGATAAAGTTGGCTGACAGAACAATTATTGGCCTCCCACCCTTCTACGGCCTTCTTACCAATGAAACAGAGGTCCCTGCCAAAAATGAACCAAAACCAATGTAGAACGAAGGTTCGGGGGCCGAAACGCGCAGCCTGAGGCCCCGAAAACTGACTGTTAGGCACCGGGAGTGATGTTCGACCACGAAGTCGGTTTCTCGGGCCACAGTGTCCCTCAAAAGGGAGCAAACAAGATGTATGCCAAAATCGGAGCGAACGGAGGTGGTTGAGCGGTCCCGAACCAAGGCACACGGCCAACGGCTCCGAAAAACCGGAAACCGGACTCCAAACGTGCAAAATGGCCTACGACCACGAAACGTAGCCTACGGCCACTAAGAGATGATCCATGGGACCTCTCCCTTCCTTCGGGAAGAGAAAACAGAGAAAACAGAGCCTGGTTCGCAAACCGAGGCAAAGCACAAAAGAGTCCGGAAGTCCGGAGGCAAGGCTCACAGCCGAGACTCTGAAACTTCTGAACGAGCACGATATGCAACATCACGAAGCGCTCAATCAGTGACGTCTGAGTCTTAAGGTCGGTCAAAAATGGGGTGTCTATAGTCATTCTTAGAATAGCCGAGCCTATTGTAGTTGCATTTTTGCATGTGTTGTGTTAAGCATTTCTGCATAGTTAGGATCATGCATGGATTTCTAACATAGCTTCTGTTTTGGCTTGGAGTACTTGGCAAGTGTTTATGCTTTAGCATCCTTACATATGTGTGAGTGGCTACCATGATAGCATGCTTACCATGAGGCTACGTGCTTATGTGATATAACTGTCTGAATGCCTACGGGTGAAGGTTGGATTATCTGAAGTGGAATAATGCATTGACTGTGAGTTTTAACCAAACTAGCTAGTGGCAAAACCATCTTTTCTAAGCCCACCTAAGGGTGGCAAAATCTGCATTTTTAACATACTTGCGAGTAGCAAACTTCTTTAAAAAACAAACATGAAATGTTTTGTTCCAATTCAGGCGATCCAGTCTATATTTGTATGCTGTGCACATCACATAGTAAATCTAGGCTAATAACCGGAATAAGAACGCATAATGTTTTCAAAACTAGATATCATGGTTAGTAGAGGCCAATCTTTGATCGGGCGAGCGGGGGTGCTCACGAAGTTACCTTCCCCAATCGTACCCAAGTTCCCGAGCCAAGGCAACTTTGATGATGACGGACACGTGGCCTTAGGCACGAGTTAGGGTTTCCTAAATTCCCCAAAAATAAAATATTTAGGCGGCGACTCTGTATCTGGCAAAGCAGTCCATGCTTGAAACTTCTTTTAAAAAAATTTGTTTTCAAAAACGATTTTCCGGATTTGGACTCTTTGATGATTCATCGGTCTTGCATTGCACTCTGCGAGATTAGATACAGGACCGTGACTTTGAGTCCTGAACTGTAGTGAGCCCGAATGAACAGAACGGGATTTCCCTACCGGGGCGTTCGGGGAGGTCTACAGTTTCTGGCGACCTTGGTGGGGAGTTAGAGAACTTGACTCGAACTCATGATATCTGGTTTTGACTACACTTATGTGTTTCTTTGCATTGCATTTGCATTGGTGCGCCTAGGACACCGTGTTTGCCGTATGCTATTCCTGAACGGTTTGCTGGAGGCTCGCTTTGCGAGGCGTGCCATGAGGCTGACCGGTTGCGGGCTCTGCCACGACGGGAACACAAACCCCGGTTTTACCAGGGCACCCTTTTTGACCATTCGACCTGGCGCATATTCGGAATCCATAGTGACCATTCCAAGCTAGGACAGGTTGCTCACCCGATTATAGGTTGTTTGAAACAGCTGTATGCATAGTAAAACCCTAGCTCCTGACAAAATAGGACAGGGAAACCCTACCCCTCCATAGGGGTGTTTTGGCTCTCATTTGCTTGCTATGTGCTTTTAGAGTGTGCCTCTACAGGAATGCATGCATCAGTTTCCAAATTTGGGTATCAGGCCTATAGGCACCAGCATCAGTATTTTGGGGCAATCAGTTTTACCTGAGGGTATCAGCTTATAGGTAGAATTTTGGGACAAAATTCAGTAGAGGACACAGTCATTCTGCTATGCTCATATCTGTTTTTGGTGAAATTAGGCTGAGACGCTCTCTATTTTCTCTTTTGCTAGGGTAGTCCTGGAACCATAGCCTCAGAAGGCTCCGATATCTCCCGGGTACATTGGACTAGTGCTGATAGACTTTGTTAGGTCAGAGATTCAATTCATGGGCAACCAATATTCTTTTGCTGAGGCAAGGTAAAGAAGGGCCAGTCAGGGCTCACCAGTTCATCTGATCCGTCAGTCGCCAATCACATGACCTTTGTTCAGACTCAGCAGACTGTGATGGCACAGGGTTCAGAAGAATTTATGGCCGTGATAGCAGCGGTAAATCAGGGAACTGCCATGCAGCTGAGACCAGTATTGAAACGCAACGCCCATCTGGGGCATCTACCTCACATCCAGCTTTGGGACCCCAGTCGAACTTTGACCCACTTTCGCCAGCTGAAGATTTGCAGGGTCCAGATCCTTGAGAAGGGCTGGCTCAAGTCTGAGTTTTTTGACCCCTGGTGCAGCCTAATGAGAGGCTTTATCCCTTTGATGCTAGTGACGTCGATCTGACCGCGATGAAAATCGCAAACCTTGAGAAGCAATTCAAAAAAGCAAAGGGCCTTAACTCCATTCCCGACATTGAGGATAGGTACACCAAGGCTGTCGTACGGCTCCTAGACAGATTCAAAATGCCACATATTGATCGTTTCGACGGGTATGGAGATCCTATGGTACATATCCGGCTTTTCTTGGATATCCTGAAACCGATGGATCTGATTAAGCCACAGAAACTCTCTCTATATGGAAGAACCCTATCGGGTGTAGCAGCCGCTTGGTGCACCAAGTTGGAGAATACAGTGAAGCAAAAACTGGGAAGAATTGATTGAGGCCTTTGTTGATCAGTATTCTTACAACACCCAAGTTGAAATGACCATCCAAGAGCTTGAAGCAACCCGCCAAAACCCAACAGGGCCTTTTGTGGAATTTGTTCTGAGATGGAGAGCAAAGGCAACACAGATGATAGATTGTCGCCGTTCTGAGAGGGATCAAGTGCAGATGATGGTGCAAAACCTCGAGCATGATATGTTGCAAAAGTTGATAGTCGCTCCGCTATTCACTTTCAAAAGTTTGCATGAATTGGGGGTTCAGATCGAGAATGCGTTCAACAGTGGGATCATTCCCAGAACAAGTGAACCGACAAGGAGGGTGATTTCAGGGAGTACCAGTGCTGGTAGTAACGCTATTCCCAAACCCACCGAAATCAATACAGTTGCCACAACCAACCCTTTTGCCAAACCAAGCCTACAAACCGCCAGCCCTGCCCGAGCTCAAGGCAGAACTTTCCCCCCCTCTATATGAGCCTGACTAGCACACTAAAAATCTTGATGGGAAAAGGGTATCTCAAACCCCTTGATCCTCAACCTCTGCCTGGCCCACTCCCAGCAAGACATAACCCCTCCAAGTACTGTGTGTACCATCAGCAGCGCGGTCATGGCACCGACCGTTGCTACCACTTGCGTCATGAGGTCCAAAATCTCATCGACAACCGGACGATAGCTCCACCTTCAGACCCCAATGACCAAACATCTCATGCCCACCTCAATCTCATCCATATACTACCATCCACCTTCGACCCCAACATATACATCACCCCGGCCTATCTACTAAGCCTGAGGTGCTCATTCTGGAAAGCATGGACTTATGCATGATGGGTACACCTGAACTCCAATCATCTCAAACTCGTGAACCAACTACTTCTGAGCTGAAGAGAATGATCGAAGATCTTCAGAGAACTGTGACAAATCTGGCCTCCGAGACATTGGCTCCCTCATTGACCACATCACATACTGGGAATTTCATGATAAAAGGCTCCCCAATCTTGGGACGGGTTGCATTTGAAGAACATCGATCCCTTGGCAAAGTGGGGGCGAGTGGTAAGAACAGGATAGGGACAGGAATTGGTCCCCATGAACACCTTTAACAGGCTGTTGAGGCTTTGAAGGCCGAAGGACTAAACAAATAGCAAGTGCTTGCAGTGGTTGCAAAAACTGTGGATGATACTTTTGCCACTCAAGTTGGGGGTAGTCTGAATCAAGGGGCAAGCTGAGACAAGAGATGTTATACCAGAAACACCCCGTTCAGCCCCAATCCTACACTCGAAAGAGATCATCAAAAGTCAGCACCTACCGACCCTTTCGCTGGTACATCCAACATGACCAGCTCACAACCTGCCAAATACCCACCTCGGGGCCAGAGGGTGTTCACCCCATTGGACATGTCTCTGTCAATGGCCCTGGGGGTCCTGATCGAAAAGGGGCATCTGAAGCCCCTGGAGTCGCAACCATTACTGAATAAACTTCCTCTTTCCCATAACCCGGTGAAGTACTGTGTCTTTCATCAACAAGCTGGCCATGACACTGACATGCGTCTTCATCTTCACCATGAAATATAAGATTTGATTGATAAAAAGGTCATCTTCGCGTCAGGTCCTGCAAAGTCTATCGGTACTGGATCGATGAACTTGAGAGATAATGTGACCATGTGATCGGGGGATGAACCGCCTGCGGATGGCGCTTAGTTTACTCCAGATATGGTGGATGCCATGCATTGTTTTGAGCACATTTGTGAATGTTGTTAATTTGTACTTTCTGACTTGGGTATTGGGTCAATCTTGTTGTTTTGTACAGAGTCAGTCTTTTCTTACTGTGTCAGTTGGGTCTATCTTGTTGTACCGAGTCAGTCTTATTTTGTTGGAGTAGGGTGATTTCGGGGGTGTTACCTCGGACATCACTAGCTTGTTTTGTGTTTGTCTTTTCGTTTTCTTTTGAGTCTGTTTTTGCCTTGGAGCCAGTAATGCCAACAGATTTGAATGAACAACAGTGATTTTTACATTCTTGTGTTCGCTTCTGCCTTGTGCCAGTTGTGCCAGAATTTCTGAAAGAAATGGCAGTGCTTTTCGCCTACTTTTCTGTGCCTCGAACTCATTGCATTGACCTAAGTTTTTCAAACCCTTTTGAACACTATGATGAGAACGAAGAGGAAAGAATTCCTCGGGATTTGTAAAAATTTTATCAATTGAGAGAAAGAGAGGCATGCTAAGCCCTTAATGAATGAAATCATGTTTGTTAATGAGAGTACCGAGAAGGATCCTGGCTTGATCCAGATTGGTTCTACACTATCTTCAGCGCGAGCGATTAGTCGCTTTCTTAAAAGTTTTCAAAAAATGTTTGCGGAAGTCCTGCGAAGACTTGTGTGGAATCGCTCTTGAGATTGTGCAGCTTAGGATCGCTCTCAGCCCCGAGACTCGACCCCTCACTTTCAAACCTTGAACTTGAAATTTAGAATGTTCAACGGTCAACTACAATGTGAGGCCTGTGTGGCCAGATTTGAAGCAGCCCATGAACTAGGGGCAAGGAGGTCGGAAATAATCAAAAGGAAGCTTGCGAAGCTAGGTCAAAAGCCCTCAAACTAGGGGCAAAGATGTCAGATGTGCTCGAAGAGTCAAAAAATTGGGATGCTTCTCAAGCTAACAAAGATTGGCAAGAATGCCGAATCCCAAAAGGGAGGAAAGAAGAAAGTATTGCTGAAGGATAACTGAGTTCCTACCCACAACACTGGGGGCAGATTCAGCCCCCCTTTGGATGGACTCCTGCACCGTCAGCAAACAGCAGCCATTCTCCTGGATTCAGATGACTTCAGGATCTCAAAACCATTTGACATGGACAAAGCTACAATTTTACCGTTTAGAGGCTCGTTGGATTGAAAACCCGGAAGGGTGACCCAGGCAAAAGTTAGAGCAAGAAAAAGAACAAAAAGAACAAAAAAAAAAGAAAAAAAGAAGAATGCAAAGAATGAAGAAGAGAAAAGAAGAAAAATGAAGAAAATAAAAAGAAAATATGAAAAAAGAAGAAAATAAATGAAAAGAAAAGAAGAACAGAGCTGGCAAGGTTGAAAACCCGGAACGGCGGCCTTGGCAAAAGTTGGAGCGCAAAAGGAGAGGTTAAATACATGAGTGTATCTTAACCCAGAACTATGTAAGGCTTGATTCCCATGTTTGGGATATGTAGACAACTTCGTCCTGAAGTCCAGCCACAAACACTTCCAAATCGATTGTGTCCATGTGATGGTTTTGGTCATCTTTGTCTTCTCTGTATCTGAGAGTTCGGTTGTGATCGTCACTCTGAAGACTGATTACGATGCGCTGCGGTGCCATTCAAACAAGGAGCAACTTTCCGTTGCCATACAATGTGTTGCGGTGCTATTCAGACTAGGGGCAACTTTCAGTTGCCATGCAGTGTCCTTCAAGCAGGGGGCAATTTTCCTTCGGATCTAAGGTTGTGCATCTCAAGAGTAGGTTCTGTGCTCGTTGAGCAGTAGTCGTTTGCAAAAATAGTTTTTGAGAATTTTTAATGAGGTTGACTGATTTTCTCGAAAAGTATTCCATTTTTCAAAATTGGACCATTTCTTGGACCCAAAAAAGGAAAATTTTCAGTGCTCATAACCAGACTTGCATGATTTCAAATCAGAAAATCGAACAAGCATGTTAATTTAACTCTAATATTGGTCAAATTGTTTTAGTAGAAAAACCAAAACAAAAATGGTCAAAATGATGAACTAGAGGCACAGATGAGTCAGGCTTCCTGCCTTTTCCCTGTTGTCAATGCAATAGCCAGAAAGGGCACCATACTTGCCAAGAAGGGCACTCTTCCTGCCAGAAAAGGGCACAGCTGAAACTGTCAACAAAAAGGCTGAAAGCTCTCTCATCCTCCAAGCAACGAGGTATCAAGCCAAGTGCGAAGCACGAATTGGAATGGACCAAGATACTCTACTCCCTCATCCGGGGCATCGACTAGACGTCATCGGAAGAAATAGCCGCGAGTTGATAATGCTGGGCATGAGCCCGCAACTTTTTGTTTATCCATCAACCACTCAGTGGAGGGATAAAAAATGAGAGATTAAAGAATAGAGGGATGTGCGCTGAGAGAAAAAGCGAGGAAAAGGGTTTTGTGAGAAAAGCCGAGCCTGAGGGCCGAGTGATGTGAGAATCACAAATAAGAAATGGTGGGAAACAATACCCGGAGAAACTGGCTCCACAAGCATCGAGAGGTCTCTTGCCTTTGTAACACAGTTAAGTGTTGTGTTTGTGGGTTTTTGTTTGTCTCGATTCTAGTTTTGAGTCATGTGAGTGTCAACAGATGTTTAGGTCATTTTACCTTGTTTTTCCTCTGTTGAGTTGTGTTTAGGTTGTTCTACCTTTGTTTTCCATTGTTGAGTCATTTTGGCTGTGGTCAGTTGTAGGCTCAATACCCGGTTGAGAACCCTTTTCTCATTTCAATTTCAAAAATCGTTTTGTGCTCAGAGTGCCGTGTCATTCTCCACATTTGTGCAAAACAGGATTGGTTCTTTCATAAAGCCGTAGGGTTCAACCCAGGTCATGTCAGAATAGTAAAACAAGGACCTCTCTGAAGCTATTTAGGTTCCGGACTGCAAAGCAAAAGAAAAGAGGAAAAATTTGGAGCATCTCAGCATGTTTCAACTTTAGCAAAATCCGAGACTGCATTCCAGGTGCATCTTGTCAGGCCTTGCCTTCCTCTGGAGTATGAGTGTATCTCGACCCCAAGTGTAAGGCTGCTTCAAGTCAGAATGACAGTCCAAGTAGCACCCGAGGGTTTCACATGCAGATGCTATCTCTCGCCAATATGAACAGGGTGTGCCCTTGTTGAGCTGAGTGTGTTGCAAAGTCCTATAAGAGGCAAATCAGAGGCACCAGAGTACATATTTGATACTCCTCTATTGCATAGAATGTGAACTTTCATATACACTGTTGTTGCATGCGTGCCACGCATCATTATGATTCATGCATAGAATATGCTTGCTTTCGATTCCGTATAGAATATGCTTTGCTTGTCTCATACATAGAATATGCTTTCAATATTTCATAGAATGTGTTTCTATACTTGCATACAAAATGCTCGTATCTTTTGCGTAGAAAATGCCCTCATACTTGCATAGAAGATGCATTTTATCGCACTGTCTTGTGCACTTACACTTTGTATCTCACTAACACTGTCTTGTGCATCTTGTGGATGTATCTCACTCGCACTGTTTTGTGCAATTCAAATCACTCGCACTGTTTCGTGCATCGCACTGTTTTGTGCAGTTTACATTCACACTGTTTTGTGCAGTTTACATTCGCGCTATTTTGGGCATCGCACTGTTTTGTGCAATTTATCATTTGCGCTATTTTGCACACCTCAATCACACTGTTTTGTGCAGTTTACATTCGCGCTATTTTGCACTTCGCACTGTCCTGTGCATTACATTCATTCGCGCAATTTTGCGCACCTCAATCGCACAGTCTTGTGCTTTGCATATCACATCGCGCTATTTTACGCATCGCACTGTTTTGTGCAGTTATCATTCGCGCTATTTTGCGCACCTCAATCGCACTGTTTTGTGCAGTTTACATTCATGCTATTTTGCGCATTGTACTGTCCTGTGCATTACATTCATTCGCGCTATTTTGCGCACCTCAATCGCACTGTCTTGTGCTTTGCATATCACATCGCGCTATTTTGCGCATCGTATTGTTTTGTACAATTTATCATTCGCGCTATTTTGCGCACCTCAATCGCACTGTTTTGTGCAGTTTACATTCGCGCTATTTTGCGCATCGCACTGTCCTGTGCATTACATTCATTCGCGCTATTTTGCGCATCTCAATCGCACTGTCTTGTGCTTTGCATATCACATCGCGCTATCTTGCGCACCTTATCTGTATCGCACTGATTTTGTGCATTCACCCTGCTCGTACTGTTTTGTACACCTTTAGCATCGCACTATTTTGTGCTTCTGTTTAGCACTGGTTTGTGCATTCACTCTGCATCGCACTGTCTTGTGCACATTGTATTTTTGTATCATCTGCACTATCTTGTGCACTCCCTGGTCCAGGAGACCTTAAATCCTCTGGTCTAGGAGACCTTAAATCCTGCATCTTTATTCGCACTGTCTTGTGCACCCTCTGGTCTAGGAGACCTTAAATCTTCTAAAGGTGCAATTCTTTTGGTGTTTGTCGTGCCCGAACGACTTCCTGTGGTCTGGTATAGCCACCTGCCTGTGTTAGCTGTGAGTTCCTAGGAGACCAACTGAGACAGTGGAAACTAGAGTTCGAATGGCTCGTGCCTAGAACGCAAAGGTTCGGGATTTCTGAGACTAAAGTCTGGTTTAAATACCCAGGGGTATATCCTCGGCTTGAAATCTGTACGGCAACCCCATAGATTGAGATAGCATGTGTATGCGCCTCAATTCTGGATACCGAATCAACCTAGTCTGTCACCCTGTTGGAGAATAGGGAAAGCTGCGACCATGGCCTGGGAGAAAAGTAGTACCTGCGGTTCAACCAAGAAGAAGGGGAAGATTCCCACATCAGCATAAGGTAGGACATTGCCGAGGTAAGTCATTGCCGGTTGCCCCTGTAAGGTACCTTCCGTTCCTAGCTTTTACATTGCATTGTAGTTACTACATTGCATTGCATAAATCTTGAATTTTCAAACCGGCTTCGCGTAGCGTATAATTCCAATTTTCAAAACCGGCTTCGCGTAGCGTATAAGTCCACTTTTCAAACAGGCTTCGCGTAGCGTATAAGTCCAATTATCAAAATCTTCCTATATAACATTTTGCATCCTGCCCCAAAACTACACTGGTTTGATTCCATGCAAAGGGATACGTAGGCTGCCTGCGAGCTCAACCATTTATTTGTCTGTACTTTGTTTGTTTGTCCAAGTCTTCGGCCTTGTCAAAAATAGGTCGTCTCTGGGCTTTGACATTCACTCTCGTCACTTCTTGCCTTCTGAGTTCTGTCAAAGAGGGGCAACTGCAGACACCCCACTTTTGACCACCCTTAAGAATTGGGCGCTACTGATGTTTCATTTGGTGGAGAAAGGTGTGCAGGGCAAAAGTTCAGTTTCTTTGGCAAGGGGAGAGTCAAATCTCAACTTCATATGCCATTTTGGACCAAAGCTATTTTGCATTAGAGCATTTTTGTTGGCCTTGGTTTGGCCTTTTAGCCACTGAAATCCAGTGAATTTTCAGTGGCTTAGATGTGTTTTTGAGCCCTACAATCAGAGAGGGGTGACCCTCTTACCCCTTGTTCTCTTTACTAGCCTTGTTGGCCTTCTAAAGGAGCTCCATTTTTCATGTTGAGAAGTCTTGTTTCAAGCCATTATTTGTGAGTTTCAAGGTCTGCCTTGACTCTGTCCAGGGCCCTTTTGGCCATATTTTGTGTCTTTGATGCATGTGTAGAACAATCTCATTCAAGGCCTCTCAAAGGGGCCTTTATTTGCATGTTTCCTAGACCCCTTTTAGGCTCTTTTTAGTGGGTTTTAGGATGTCCAGAAGTGGTTTTTCCATTGTGTGTATCCATCATGCATGTGTAGAACAACCCACTTATTGGCCTTTCAAAGGAGCCCATCATTCTTGCATGCATTGACTGAGTTTCAGTGGTTATTTGGGCATATTTTGGCATGGCATACTTCTATTTTTTGTTGGCTTTGTAAGCCTTCATATGCTCCATATAGTTGTAATGTAACCCATGGTTCACTAGCTTTCTTTTACATGCTTTGTTGACCCTTGATTTTAACACTTTTTGGCCATGCCTTAAACTGATATTGTGCTTATTTTGGACTTCCCTAGCTCTGTTTTTGGGTCTCATGGTTGAATAATGTTGGTTTTGCTTGCTTGTAGTTCAATACCCATGCTTAACTTTGAGTTTCGAGGTTCATTCCATGCATATACTGAGGTGTGTTCATGTTTTGGGCTCATTATACATCATATTTCAGAACTTGTTTGAATGCCGTATTGCCATGTTTTGTACTCTTTAAATGTGTTTGAGAGTCGGACTTGTATGCCTTGTTTTCGGACCATTGAGTGAGCTCCATTTCGTTGCATTCTAAGCCATCATTTTAGGCCATTTCCCCACTGTTTCAGACCTGCCTAGGGTCTGTTTGGGGTTGGTTTTGCCTTTGGTGCATTGCTTTGGGTACCTTTAGTGTGACGCACTTCACTAGTTTTGGTACCCGGGCCCCCTAGCTTGCATTGTGTACCATATTTGAATGTTTCGGGACCATATTTTATGCCATTTCAGAGCCGTATCATGTGCCATTTTATACCATGTTTCATCCTTTACCATGCTTTGGTAGACTGGCATTTGATGCCTTAGGATCGGTCCCTTGCATCGTATATGTTTGCATGTGTTTCGGTTGTCTCATTTCCATCATATGGCCACTGATTTGAGTGTGGCTGAGGTCCACTCATATTGGTTTAAGTCCACCTTGCATTGTGTATGCCATGTTGCAATGTGTTGTGCATGTTATGTGGTTAGCATTTTGTATGCCATGTCATTCCTTGCATCGTGCATGCTAGGTTGTTCGTCGCATTGAGTATGACATAGGTTGTTAGTCGCATTTAGTTCATGAGCATTATGCATGCCATGTAGTGTTAGCATTGTATATGCTTGGTGCATGTTTGCATTTTCATCCCTTGCATGTTTGCGTCATTCAGTCGCATTGCATCTAGGATTGCATGTTAGAATTGCATTCATGCATATCATGCATATTGCATTGTGTCTGGAGTAGGGTTTAGTCCAAACACGGGAAACGAGGGACATTTCGTACCCCAACTGATGAAACGTGCCTTGATTCCCAGTCGCTGACGCTCCGGATTATCCATGATGGAGTCTAGGCCTTGTTGCGTTCATATGTGCATTCATTTCACATCGAGTCGTGCAATTCAATTCCTCGACCATCATCCATCGAGATGCGTGATTGGTGGCACAAGGATTAAGGACCACACTCCCTAGAGCTTGTGCAATGACGGGGAGAGTGGTCGTGCACACATGTGTTGCAAATACCTTGATTTCTCTTTCTCTTGCCTTTGTTGCAGAAAAACTAGAAACTGGAGGCAGGAACTAGTCGGCCGACCACCTTTTCTGGCAGGCCGACCACCCCTTTTGGTTTTTCCCACATAAACTGGTTGGTGGGTGGTCTCCAAGCCCAATAGCTGGTCGGTGGCCTTCCCACAGCTTCCAAGAGTGGAGTTTCAGCCTCTCAGAGCTTTGTGCAAGTTTTTGGATTCAATTGCAAACAAAGGCGAGTCAAGGCATCGCGATGGAATTTACCGACAAGGCAAATTGAGCATGCATACACCCTCCATCATTCCGAGCAGAGCTGAGGCAATCCATTGTACGTAGCATAGCATGCTAGTTTACTTTGCTTTCCTAGTTAATTTGTTAATTAAATAGGGTTTTGTAATAATCATTCATTCGGACTGTAATTATTTATTTGGACCCTCTGGGCGACAGCATAATTGGAATAAGTGTGCGTGTGCGTGATGCATGTCTTCCAACCCCACGTCTTTCTCCCTTTTATTTATCAGCTTTTGATGGTTAGATTAGGGCATGATTCAATTAGCATACTTATGCTCGCATGTTTGTATCCATTTATCTGTCTTGCATGCACCGCGCTCGGCGCATCATACTAACTGCATCGTATTTCAATTCCAAATTGAATATGTGTTAGCTGTAGCATCTCATATGCCATTCTTAGAATAGCCGAGCCTATTGTAGTTGCATTTTTGCATGTATTGCATTTGGCATTTCTGTATAGTTAGGATCATGCATGGATTTCTAACATAGCTTCTATGTTTGGCTTGGAGTACTTGGTAAGTGTTTGTGCTTTAGCATCCTTGCATGCGTGTGAGTGGCTGCCATGATAGCATGCTTACCATGAGGCTACGCGCTTATGTGATATAACTGTCTGAATGCCTGTGGGTGAAGGTTGGATTATCTGAATTGGAATAATGCATTGACTGTGAGTTTTAAGCCCACCAGCTAGTGGCAAAATCATTTTTTCTAAGCCCACCTGAGGGTGGCAAAATCTGTATTTTTAGCCTACTTGCGAGTAGCAAACCGCTTTAAAAAACAAACAAGAAATGTTTTGTTCCAATTCAGGCGATCCAGTCTATACTTGTATGTTGTGCGCATCACATAGTAAATCTAGGCTAATAACCAGAATAAGAACGCGTAATGTTTTCAAAACTAGATATCATGGTTAGTAGAGGCCGATCTTTGATCGGGCGAGCGGGGGTGCTCACGAAGTGACCTTCCCCAATCGTACCCAAGTTCCCAAGCCGAGGCAACTTTGGTGATGACGGACACGTGGCCTTAGGCATGAGTCAAGGTTTCCTAAATTCCCCAAAAATAAAATATTTAGGCCTTGTTTGGCACTTCTTTCAAAAAAATATGTTTTCAAAAATGATTTCCCGGATTTGGACTCTTTGATGATTCATCGGTCTTGCATTGCACTCTGCGAGATTAGATACAAGACCGCGACTTTGAGTCCTGAACTGCAGTGAGCCCGAACGAACAGAACGGGATTTCCCTCCAGGGGCATTCAGGGACGTCTACAGCCCGTCAAGGACGGCATAGGCAATCGGGTTGAAGCCCACGGACTTTCTGCCAACTACCAAGGTGATAAGAGCCTACGACAATACTAGCAGAGAGGTGATGGGGATTGTACAGATCCAGCCACAGGTTGGTCTAGGATAACACGAGATTGACTTTCTTGTCTTGGACGTTCCCGCAACCTTTAATCTACTCCTAGGACGGCCATGGTTGCACCAGGAGAAGGAGGTCTCTACCACCCTACATAAGATGTTGAAATACCCCCACGGGAAGGGGGTGGCTGTTGTTTTCGGGAATTCGTCAATCTATTCGCTACCAGAGGTGTCTACACCGATTTTGGAAATCGAGCATGGCACGGAGGATGTGTTCCTATCGGGATTTACCCTAGTCGAGGCCCGGGTTGTTCAGAACATCTTAGCTGTTGATGAGGGGTTATATGTCAGTGCACAGTTTGGGTACCTCATGAACAAGATCCAGCACATCCCTGGGATGGGACTAGGAAAAAGTGGCCGGAAGGGCATTACAGTATCGGCTGAAGTGCCGCATAACCCGCATACCTTTGGCTTAGGTTATTTGCCTACCAAAGAGGACTGGGTGAGGAAAGGCAAAGAAATGGCTAGAAGAGCCAGAGCCAAGCAGACTTGGAGGCATTTTGAGTTGATGCATCGGCCTATCCAAGGCACCCTGAACGGACGCTTTGTCCGGGAGGGGGAAGACTTTCCATTCTCCGGCTTCCCAGAGCCATGGTTGAATGCCGAGAAGAGGCACTTGCCAGGTTTTGAAATATTCTTTGACTTGTAATTTTTCGGGGATGATGTTGCCCAAGAGCAGACAGACCCATCAGCTGAGGTTGAGTAGTATAACGAAGTGGATTCTGAGAGCACCGAGATTGAAATGGGGGTAGCACTGGCTTGTCTACTTTCAGATCCTCCGATCGTACATGAGTGCTTGGAAGATGACCTCTCAGTGTCTACGATCGAGAATGAAACGGCTGCGAGCCCACTTTCAAATATTCTGGATGCGTCCATCGCACCCTCCCTCGTCTGGCAGTACGAGGAGGGATTCTTATCGAGCAGCACTGGGTCAAGTAGTGAGCCAGAATCTGATTCCACCGAGTCTTTAGAGTCGGAATCAGGTTCCAGCTCGTCTAAGTCTGAGTTCGGTATTCCTGGGAGTGACAACCTAGATGCCGCAGTCCTATCTAGATTGTCTTTTTCTTTTTCCTTTGAGTCAGTTGTAACAGAGAAATCAGGCAGCTTGGAAGTGATTAATGAGAATGAAGTGGTTGTGGCCTTCGAGTACTTTTCTGTGCCCTTGATTTGTTGCATTAATTCAGAATTTCAAAGCTTCGATGAAAACGACGGGGAAGGAATTCCTCCAGTTTTGAAATATTTGCTAGAACAAGAGCAGGAGAGGTTTGTAAAACCGCTGGTTGATGAAATCACCCAAATTAATGTTGGTACTGAGGAGGACCCGCGGCTGGTCCAGATCGGGTCCACGTTGTCTTCAGAGGAGCGCGAGCGCTTAGTCGCTTTATTAAAAGATTTCAAAGATGTTTTCGCGTGGTCCTACGAAGGCATGCCTGGAATCGATCCTGAGATTGTACAGCACCGGATCCCTCTTGACCCCGAGGCCCAACCTGTTAAGCAGAAGCTCAGAAGGATCCGTCCGGACTGGGCTATCAAGATCAAAGAAGAGGTCACCAAGCAAATTGATGCAGGGTTCCTGCTGGTATCTGAATACCCAACTTGCTTGGCCAACATAGTTCCGATGCCGAAGAAGGATGGTAGAATTCGGGTATGTGTAGACTTCAAGGATTTGAATAAAGCCAGTCCGAAGGACGACTTTCCACTGCCTCATATCGATGAATTAGTGGACTTCACTACGGGGCATGCATTGCTCTCATTCATGGATGGCTTTTTAGGCTACAACCAGATTGTGATAGCACCCGAAGACTGGGAGAAGACTGCTTTTACCACCCTGTGGAGGACCTATTGCTATAGGGTGATGTCGTTTGGGCTAAAGAATGCTGGAGCTACATATCAATGGGCTGCGACCATGATATTGCATGACATGATCCACAAAGAGGTTGAGGTGTACGTGGACGACATGATTGACGAGTCCAAGGAAAGACAGGACCACTACACTGCCTTGCAAAAGTTCTTCCAAAGGATCAAAGGATTTCGGTTGCAGCTGAATCCTCAGAAATGTACGTTTGGTGTTACAGCAGGGAAAATGTTGGGGTTCTTGATTACACAGAAAGGTATCGAAGCCGACCCTTCCAAAATCAAGGCCATCTTAGAAATGCCACCACCAAGGACTGAAAAGGAGGTGCGAGGCTTTCTAGGTAAAGTGCAATTCATAAGACAGTTTATTACAAAATTAACCTTGACTTGTGAACCACTGTTTGGTCTCCTGAAGAAAGGAAAGAAATTCCAATGGGACGGCTGATGCCAAGCTGCTTTTGAACAGATCAAGCAATATTTACAGAACCCACTTGTGTTGTCACCACCTGAGCCGGGGAAACCATTGATTTTGTACGTTTCAGTGACTGAAACTACAATGGGTTGCATGCTTGCACAGGAGTCTAAGGACAAAGTGGAGAGAGCCATCTACTACCTGAGCAAGAAGATGCTGGATTACGAGACCCGCTACACTCAGTTGGAGAAGGCTTGTTTGGCCTTGGTATGGCCTACCAGGAAGCTGCAGCACTACCTGTTAGCTTACTCTGTAATACAAGTTTCGAGATTAGATCCTATCAAATATCTTTTCGAGAAATCGGCACTTACGGGTAGGCTAGCTCGTTGGTTGCTTCTGCTTTCCGAATTTGATCTGAAGTATGTGACGCGCAAGTCAGTGAAGGAGAGGGCAGTAGCGGAGTTCCTAGCCAATCACCCAATCGAAGGGGATGAAGCAGTTGAGTATTTGTTTCCAGACAAGGCCACTCTATATGTCGAAGAAGAGTTTTGGACGATGTACTTTGACGGAGCATCAAACCAGTACGGGTATGGGATAGGGGTGTTGCTGGTAGCACCCGACAATTCCTGTATACCTCTAGCATTCAAACTCGGGTTCAAAGTATCGAACAATGAGGCAGAGTATGAGGCGTGTATTGCTGGACTAGAAGCAGCTCTGGAACTAGGGGCCAAACGGTTGGACGTCATCAGGGACTCGAACCTTGTTGTATCTCAAGCTAAAGGAGATTGAAAAGTCAAAGAAGAAAAGATAAGAATCTACCACCAAACCTTGGACATGCTGATTCCTCGGTTTGAGAAACTAAATTTTGCTCATCTGTTAAGAGAGAACAATAGGCTCGCAGATTCATTAGCAACTCTATCTCCTATGATAAACATCCCTTTTGGAGTCCGGATGCGTCCGATCATCATTGAACAGAAATTTGCACCGGCCTACGAGCTAATTGTTGCCATAGATGAGGTACAAGATGAGAACCCCTGGTATTACGATGTCTGGAACTTCTTGGAAAAAGAGACGTATCCACCAAGGGCAAATGCCAAAGATAAAAGGGTACTTCGAAGAATGGCTGCTCAGTTCATCGTCTGCGGGGGGAAAACTATATAAGGGAGGTCATCTCGGGATGTATAAGTTGTGTGTTGATGCTGAAGAGTCGAAGCGTCTGATGGAGGCCATCCATGGAGCAGAATGCAGAGTGCATGTGAACGGCGTAATGCTAGCCCGGAAAATTCTCAGACAGGGTTACTACTGGTCCGCCATGGAGAAGGATTGTATAGGCTTTGTTCAGTGATGCCGCAAATGCATGAACATTCTGCCGTCGAAGCTATACAACATGACTTCGCCATGGCTATTTTCAGTCTGGGGGATTGATGTGATCGGCCCTGTCACTCCGAAGGGGTCCAATGGGCATGAGTTCATTCTGGTCGCGATAGAATACTTTACAAAGTGGGTTGAGGCCCAATCATATGCGGTGTTGAAGGTATCACACATTGCAAAGTTCATCAGGAACAACATCATATGTCGCTACGGGGTCCCAAATGAGATCATTTCAGATAATGGTTCCCACTTCAAGAAGGAAGTGATCGACTTGTTGGAGAAATACAACGTGGCTTTTCATAAGTGATCTACATATCGGCCGCAAACCAACGAAGCTGTTGAGGCCGCCAACAAGAACATCAAGCGTATTCTGCAGAAGATGGTGGAAACCTACCAAGACTGCCAGATAAGCTACCATTTGCTCGGTGGGGCTACCGGACTTCAATTCGAACTTCTACTGGGGCAACTCCATTTTCCTTGGTCTATGGAATGGAGGCCATTCTACCTATCAAAATTGAGGTTTCGTCATTACGAGTACTGGCTGAGTGTCAGATAGCTGAGGTAGATTGGCAGCAAAGCAGATTCGAAGAACTCATGCTCTTTGATGAAAGAAGGCTGAAAGCACTGTACCATGTTCAGGGTTATCAACGACAAATTGCTAGGGCTTTTAACAAGAAGGTAAAGTCCCGAAATTTGAAAGAAGGAGATTTGGTGCTCAAAGACAATCGAGCTCCCATTCACAACCCTAGGGGCAAGTTTAGACCCAATAGGACTGGCCCTTACATCATCAAGTCTATCTGGTTGGGTGGAGCTATCGTTCTGATGGACCTAGATGGCCTAGAGTTCTCCCAACCGATCAACATGGACAAGTTGAAGAAATATTTTCCCTGAGTGGCTCGCTAGGCCGAAAATCGGAAATGGTGACATAGGCAAAAGTTAGAGCACAGAAAATTTGAAATTATAAAAACTGAGCTCGCAAGGTTGAAAACCTAGAAAGGGTGGCCTTGGCAAAAGTTAGAGCGTAAAAGGAGAGAGTTAATACACGAGTGAACCCAAGCTGAACTACATAAGGCTTGATTTCCTTCTTTGGGATACGTAGGCAACTTCATCCTAAAGTCCAGCCATAAACACTTCCCCGATCAACTTTGTACATGTGATCATGTTTTGTCATCTTTGTCTATTCTACATTCAGGAGCTCGGTTGTGATCTCCGGTACAGTGCTATTCAGACTCGGGGCAACTTTCCAGTTGTTGGGATCCAGGGTTGTACATCTCAGTGATAGATCTCAGGCGTGTCCAGTTCTGATCCATATCGAAAATGGTTTTGAAAATTTTTAATAAAAGTTGATTTTGCTCAAATTAATCTTTTTACAACTTAGACCATTTTTGGACCAAACGAAAAATTTTCAGTACCCACAACCTTTAATTTCATTGATTTCAATACAGAGTTCTCCTGCTCTTGAATACAAATTGAAGTTGCTTTTATTACATTCATAAAGAAAACTTGAAAGTTCTGATTAAAAGCAAATAAATCCGGGGATAGTCAGGTGGTCCTGCGTCCCCTTCTCGAGCTGGTAGAAGCCTATGATGCCAAAGTGGGCCCTACCTATGCCTCTTCATTGAGCCTATCTATGCACTCGTCAGAGAAGGTGCAACTGAACGTGGGCGCGGGGGCCAGAAGCTCTCTTGTCCTCCATGCTACGTCATACCGAGCTAGCTGTGCGCCTCGGACCGTGAATGTAGCAGGGTACTCTATCCCCTCCTCCGGACAAGTCTGATCATGTCCGAACTGGCGCCGGATCCAGAACGGAAAGTAAAAGACACAGTGTGTCAGGCCAATCAACTAAATCCCGGGCTGGGGGGTCATGCTGTAGCTCATCGCTGGCAGATTGAGCCAAGGGTTGCGCCAAGCAATGTGGTCTGCGGACAAACTGTACATCCAGTTGTACCACCATCCCTCATCAGGGGCATCGACTAGACGTCATCGGAAGAAATAGTTGCGAGCTGAATATGCCAGACATGAGTCCACCACTCTCAATTTGTCCATCAACCATACTTGGAGAGGGATGAAAAATGAGAGATTAAAGAATGGAGAAGTGTACGTTGAGAGAAAAAGTGAGAAAAGGTTTTGAGAGAAAAACTGAGCCTGAGGGCCGAGTGATGCAACCAATATATGTGAGATAGGGTGGGAAACATTACCTGTAGTAGTAATGGACTCCCCGCGAATCTAGCCGTCTCCCGGCATTGAAAAGCGTCCAAACCTATCAAAGTTTCAGCTAGCGTCATGGCGATGCAGCTCTTGCCTTCTTTTAGGCCCTCGGCGACCTCAATCAAACGAGTGCTAAACCCTCCAGAGCCTGGGGCAAGCAAGAAATGAGACAGCATGCATAAGCAAAGCGCATGTCGTCGATAACCGTGCCAGTGATGATCGTAACGGTCACCAGCATCAGAAAATTGATGGGTGCTCGAAATGTCCAGCTCTCTGTCGTGAATCAATGACCGAGCGTTATGCAAAGTGAGGCCGCACATCCGTCCTAAGGCTTGGACGTGGCCAAATCGGAGCTGAGGCAAGATTACTTCATCTCGCTCGGATTCCATTAAAGCTTGGAAACCCTCGAAAGTGGGATACATCTCTTGTCCGCCAAAGCTAAAGACGTGTGTCACCGGATTCCAAAACCTTACCGTGGCATGGAGGAACAGAAAACGCAGTGGGGTACGACTCAAAGTGAATAGTGCATTTACGCCGAAGCCCCGGAAATTCAGCTTTTCCGAGCCATCCAAGTTGGCAATCCAATTTGTGAGATTTTGGACAGGAAATGCTTCCATTTGGTGCAAAAACTGAGCTGAAATGGAGAAAACTACGAAGCTGTGGCTTTTGTAGAAGATAAGATGTTGAGTGAAAGACAGGTGTCAGCATTCTAGAGGTGCTTGCCATTTTTGGCCGATCGGCCAAAAAGAGTGTCGACCAACCATCTTGTTTGGCCGATGGGCTAGTAATGTTGGCCAATGGCTATTTCTTGTGGC
Source organism: Camellia sinensis (assembly GCF_055761805.1). NCBI lineage: Eukaryota > Viridiplantae > Streptophyta > Magnoliopsida > Ericales > Theaceae > Camellia > Camellia sinensis. The sequence goes on from NC_138970.1 coordinate 169,089,001, forward strand.
CGATGGCCTCTCCCTTTGGCCGATGGCCCTTCCTCTTGTTCTCTAAGCTATATATGTGTTGAATATGCTGAGAACTTGTGATTGGTTCCACTTCCAATGCCTTTCGGTGATGATTTTACGAAGTCGCACCTATGTTACTACAATTTGTTTATCGAGTTGTTGTACTTTTGCTTATCGAGTTGTATTTTGCATTCTTTAAGTCTTTGTTTTGCTTATCGAGTTGTATTTACATACGTTTAGCCTGTCGAGTTCTTTAATTTACTTATTGAGTTGTTTTGTCGTTAGTTAGTTCACTACCTGGTTAATGCAATTCGAGTGTTTAGTTTTCAAAACAAAGTTCAATCGCATTTACATTGATATGTAATGCGATGCGATGCGATGCTTAGAATGTACAAATGTAACACTTTTTGAACAAAACAACTGTTTCATTTCATCATATTTCTTTTGAAAAAAGTACATAGTTTTGAAGAAAGCAAAACCTGCCTGAGGCCGCACAATGTTCTTATACTACCAGTAAAAAGAAAAATAAAGCAAAAAAGAAGAAGAAAAGCAGCAAAATGTTTGGATTGGCGCCGGTCGCCTCAAGTGTGGGAGTCCGTCCTAGTCCTCTTCCTAGACAAAGGTCCAGGATCTCCGCCGTCATCTCCACTATCTGAGCTGTCTCCAGCCTCACTTTGAGACAACGCTGCCTCGTCAGAATCATTGGGGGAAGGCTCCTGTGAACTACTCTTAGCGCGAGCTCGCTTGTGTCTGCCTCGACTATGGATCGTTATCCCCCGCTTGGCTCCCTCAGCTGCTTTGGCAAGCGCTGAAGGTCCTACTGGAGCACCCCCTGCGGCCGGTATCTGAAATGGGGCCTAAAAAGAACAAATGACAAATGCATCAGTTATGATAAGCTGTGAGCAGAGTATGAGTACCAAATACAGTGTATGAGTGCAGTGTATGAATGCCGTGGGCAATACTGTAGGCAGTGTAGGAATATCAAATACTGTGTATGAGTACAGTGTATGAATGCCGAGTGCAGTGTATGAATGCTATGAGTACTGTATCAGTGCCATGAGTGATAATGCGATGTGTTAGATCTGTCTGGAACAGATTATGCAGAGTCTTGAAACCGAGGTTGAAAGAACTCACCGGGATCCCGTAGATGGTGAGCAGGTCTATGCTCCGCTGCAGCATCCCCATCACTGAGGCCCTCAACTCCAAAGACTGTCCAGTGTACTCAATCGAAGCCTGCAAAGTGTTGAAGTATTTAGTATTCTGCGGAATATCAAATGAAATGAAATGACTATACAGAATGCAAAGTATAGTACATACCGGGGTCGAGCCGCGAACTCCAACAAGCTCATGATCAGCTGGAGGAGGAGCAATGGGTATCGGATAAGTCTCCCCACCCTGTCCTCTGCATGTCATCGTTGTGGGTAGCTCTGGCCACCCAACTCCCTGTCCTCTCCAGGACCTACTCCTGCCACGAGCTTGAGTCGCCCTCGATGCTCCCGCTCCTCTCACGGGCACTGCAAGCCTCTCTCTCTCAACTGGGCGAGATAAGCCTGGATGAACTCGGTGTAGTCGCCCTCATCTCTGAAGGTGTCTGAGTCCCAGCCAATCGTGTAATCCATCATCTCCTCCAGGGTGTACCTCTCTGTATGCCTCATGTGGATGGGAGGCGACGCCGAGACCATCTGCTCCAGTAAGCCAAGGGTCTGGAGCAAGAAGCGCTCCCCCAGGTACCGAACCCGACAGACTGGGCCATCCAGTAAAATCCTAAACCGGGCAGTCTCTCGAGCACCCGTATAATGGTCTCTGGCTGCCTCTGGCAACGGAGCCCAGCGCTGCCAAGTGATCTGCAAATAATGGGATATATAGTTTGGTATCTACTGTTGAAAGTACAATGTGAAGCGAAGCTTAAATGAACTGTAAAGTTTGAAATACCTCTGCGGCGGTGATGGTGTCGAAGTATCAGCGAAAAAATAGGAAGGACTCCTGTGGCCTCCGCTCGCACCTTACGTCATAACGATGGGAATATGGAACGCCGAGGGGGATCTCTACATCCGACACTGGGGCAAGCCTCGAAAAGTAGGCAAACACCCACAACTACAGAGTGTAGCAGGGCAAATATGAGTATGCTTATCAGATAAAATAGAATGCGGATAAGGCAGAAATCAGAGAATGGTGTGCAATGTATTGTGCAGCATGTGAAGTGTATTGTGCAGTGTGTGCAGTGTACAGCCAGTGTAAAGCAGATTGCGTGTGCGTAGTGTGTGCGGTGTACAGATAGTGTAAAGAAAAACTGTAAAAACAGAAAGGGAAATGTACCTCCCAAGCTCGCCAATAGCCTCCGAGCAAGTGTCCGCTGCGGCGGGAGGATGAACTCATATATCCATAGAGCATGACCAAGCCTGCGCCGCCCCAGTCGTAGCGCCGAATCCTGGTCACGTCCACCAGTGCGCTCAATAAATAAAGGGCAACAGTGTTCGCCCAGTCGGTGAAAAGGGTGGTCCCGAGCAAAAACATGATGAATCCGTGAGCATACTGCTCCTCCTCCTCCCGGGTCGTAGGCGCCTGTACCCTGAAGTGGTCCTCGAACCAAGAGTACCTCACGAACCCTGGCCGGGAGGGAGGTGGCCGAGCTCCGAGCAAAAACATCTGGGCAGCGTCCCACTCATCCATATCAGTGTCGAAGGGAATCGGATCACCCCCCACTCTGATGCCAGTGAGCATCGAGAAGTCGAAGGGAGTCATCGTCATCTCCCCAGCAATGGAAAGGTAGAAGGAATCGATGGTGTCCCGCCACCTTTCCACTAGCGCACCAAGAAGGGGCCTGCTCGCAGTGAGGCGCGAGAGTCCCATGCAAAAGAAGCCGAAGCTGGCCTGATCAACGATGTGGCGGACCGCATCGGGCAGCTCCATGTACCATCCTCGGGCGATGGTGTTCCCATACCCCCGGAAGGCATGGGAATCTCCCTGTGTTCAAAGACAAACAAATGCGAAGCAGTATTAGATATACAGTATTTTGAATGCCTTCAGAGTTGATGAAAATGCAATATGTGTGCATGTGCTCGAGTTGATACAGATATCGTGTATGATTATGCTCTGGGTGAACTAAGCATATGATGTATCAGTGTGTATGGGTTGTTCAGTTAAAGAACAGTATCGACTATCGAAGTTATATGTCCTACATTGCAGAAATAAAAGAGGGGAAGAATATACCTCAACGGCGCCGAAGGATAGGTGTGACTCTGGCTCGGGTAGCAAGAGCTCCAATGGTGCACCTTGTGCATAGCTCCTGAACTGGCAGATGCTATCGGGAGGCAACACGTGTATCGCGGGCCTGTAGGTCGCCAGATCGAACGGTCGAACACTGAGTGGTAGAAGCTCAACCTCAGGGTCCATGTCCATCTCTGGGGGTGTCCCACCCCGTGGAATGTCATCAGCCATCTCGAGAAAGGTGCAAAAACGGTCGAGGGTGTGAAAAATGGGCAAGAATGCCAAAAGTCAACACAAAAGTCAACCCCGAGGGGTGAAAAATGAGAGAGAAGGTCGGAGTGTGGGGAAAGGCACAAAGATCGAGGTAAACTCAGGGGAAACAAACCCAAAGGGGTGGAAACCAAGAAAGGAACACCGAAGTCGAGTTTTGTTCGGTTCAAAGTGTGTAAAACAAAGAGGATTTCGCAAATCAAAGGATGCAGGAGGCTCGAAAAGAAAGAAAAAACAAGGATCGAAGTGAGGAAAATGACCTAGAGAGGTAGGGAAATTTTTTTCGAGCTTCAGGAAGTGAGGAAATGGGGTTTGAGGTCCTAAATTTAAAGACCCGACGTGAATGGACAAAACTGCCCCGAAATTGCCATTTTGGCCGATCGGCCAAATTGTTAGCCGATCGGCTAAATATTTGGCCGATGATCTCCTTTTGTGGCCGATGGATGGCCGATGGCCTCCCCTTGTGGTTGATGCACCTCCAATATTCTTGTTTAGGTCAGTTGTGTTGATTGGTACCCTTATCTCTCAAGGAAGTGCAAGAAAATACACTTTTGAAGCTTAACCAGCCTTTGTGTTGACCTTGAACTGTGTCAAATACACTTTTGAAGCTTTACCAGCCTTTGTGTTGACCTCGAACTGTGTCTTCTATGTGCGGCATTCGATATGCGTGAGGTGTATCCTTTTTTGTATCCTTTTGTATATTGTGAAACTCGAGAACTGCTTTTGAACATGTTGCATTACAATGTTTTGTCATGTTTATATTAAGCGCGCTTGTTATGTGTCTTTTCGCTCCTGCATTGAGTACGCTTCGTCTTGCTTTCGAATTGCATCTCAACATCACGAATAACATGCATTTACCATGTTTCCGTTGAATATGTGCCTCTCTCTGTTGTTGCATTATTACACGCATTGTATGCGTTGTCGCGTATGCTTTACTTACATGTGTTTATGTTTTTCCTTGCATTGTTGCACGCATTGTATGCGTTGTCGCGTATGCTTTACTTACATGTGTTTATGCACCTTATCGCATTGTTACACACATTGTATGCATTGTCGCGTATGCTTTACTTGCATGTGTTTATTCACCTTCTCGCATTGTTACACACATTGTATGCGTTGTCGCGTATGCTTTACTTACATGTGTTTATGCACCGTTCTCGCATTGTTACACACATTGTATGCGTTGTCGCGTATGCTTTACTTACATGTGTTTATGCACCCTTCTTGTATTGTTCACACATTGTATGCATTATCGCGTATGCTTTACTTACATGTGTTTATGCACCGTTCTTGCATTGTTACACACATTGTACACGTTGTCGCGTATGCTTTACTTACATGTGTTTATGCACCCTTTAATTGCATTGTTATGCATCCCACTCGGCTTGCGTTGTCGCGCATGCCCTCCTTGCATTGTTATGCTTGTTTCAAATTGCATTGTTATGAATCCCACTCGGCTTGCGTTGTCGCGCATGCCCTCCTCGCATTGTTATGCTTGTTTCAAATTGCATTGTTATACATCCCACTCAGCTTGTGTTGGCGCACATGCCCTCCTTGCATTGTTATGCTTGTTTCAAATTACATTGTTGTGCATCCCACTCGGTTTGCGTTGTCGCGCATGCCCCCCTTGCATTGTTATGCTTGTTTCAAATTGCATTGTTATGCATCTCACTCGGCTTGCGTTGTCATGCATGCCCTCCTCACATTGTTATGCTTGTTTCAAATTGCATTGTTATGCATCCCACTCGGCTTGTGTTGTCACGCATGCCCTCCTTGCGTTGTTGCGCATACCATCCTTGCATTGTTATGCATCATACTTAGGTTGCATTGTCATGCACCCCTTCACTTGCTGTAGACACCCCATTTTTTTCCGTCCTGAAGACTTGGACGTCATCGTTTGAACACTCGATGATCATCAATGCTCGTGTTTTTTTTGAGTTCTCAGGGGTCTCGGTCGCGCGCCTTGCCTCAAGATCTCTCAACTTGTCTGTTTTGTGCTTGGTTGTAGACCAAGCACTTGTGTTTTTGTTTCTGAGGGAAAAGGGTGGCTTGTTGGCCATCCCTTCAACCCACCGGCCAAGGCATGAAGCCATCGGCCTTGTTTTCTTGCCATCGGCCAAAAGTTTTGGCCGATCGGCACTTTTTTTGGTTGATCGGCCATGTTTTCTGGCCAAGCCCTGTTCATCTGCTTTATGCAGATATTTTATGGCAACTATCATAGCTGGCATGCACAATTCACATCCTCCATACACGTGTATGGAGGGATTTGTTTCAATTGCTTAGCTTGCTCAACAAGCTTAGGAATTGAACTTCTATAAAAAGGGAGCTCCTCCTCCATTTCCAGAGGGTCAGAAATTTAGGGTTGAGTGATAGATATAGTTTTGTATCTATCTTGCCTTGATTCTTCATTTTGTGCTTCAAAATTGTCATTTTGTCTTACTATTGTACACAAACACACACTAGAACACCATCCTCTTGGAGCTGAGGTCCCTTGAGGTTGATTTTAGTGTTCTTGTGCTGGTCTTGATCAGAGAAGGCTGCTGGAGCATTGTTCTTGAAGGTGGTCTTCAAGGGTGAGTTCCTTGCTTTTAAACCCCCATTCTTGTTTTAGCTTTTGGACCTACTTGCTTATTGTTTTAAGCTTAACTCATAACTGATAAAAGTTCTGTTTTTACATGCTTTAAATCTTAAGTTAAGGTCACTTTTTGGTTGGGAGTCATCTCCTCCCTCCAAGGCCTTGTTAGGCCTTGTTTTAGGCCATCCCTTTTGGCCCTTGTTTTAGGTTTTGCATGACCTTTCTACCACTGAAATCCAAAGGATTTTCAGTGGTAGAAAGGTGGTTTTGGAGTCCTAAGTAGGAGAGGGTCATCCCCTCTCCTTATTGTCTTGTATGCTTGCATAAGTGGCTTATATTGGTAGCATGTTGGCTCATCTTGTTGTAGCTTCATTTCAGTATGTATTAGGCTTTGTTTTTCCATGATACAACACTGTTTTTGCTTGGTTTTGTCACTCCATGCATGCCTAATACACTTGTAGTGTAAATCACAAAAACTAGTCTTATATGCTTCATGTTTGAGCATGTCTTTCTAGCTTATGTTGACTCCATTTCAGTGGGTTTTTTGTGTTGTTTTAGCATGCCATGACTCTGTTTTGGGTGGGTTTAGTTGGCTCTTACATGCTTCATGTACTTGTCATGCAATCCTCTCATTTGCCTTAACATGCATCATGCCTTCACATGTCATTCTAGCTTGCTTTTGGCTTAACTTCAAGAAGCTTTTGTTCATGTTTTAGCATGATCTAGCTCTGATTTAGGTTGTTTTAGTCATGCATGACTTGCTTTGTATAGCCATGGTTCAATCTAGCTTGTTAGCTTTGAGTATTGAGTCCTCTAGCATGCATTACTTGGCTCATTTCATTGATTTGGCATCATTTGAAATGTTATTTCAGTTCATGTCTCATGCTCATTTACTTGCACTTATCACTCCTTTAATGCTTTAAAGAGTTGATGTCTTATGCCTCATGAGTAGACCATTGTGTATGCCTCCATACTTAGGTCTTTGGGATGCCATATAAGTGGGTTTTTGGGCTTATTTTGATATGCCACAACCCTGTTTTTCATTGGATAATTCATGCCATGTTTGGTTTTGATAGGTATAGTGTAACACCCCTTTGTAGCCTTGCATGCCTCATGCCTTTTGGAGTTGTATTCTAGCTTGTGTTGGCTAGTTTTGAGCATGTTTTTGGTCTTGTCTTGACCTGCCTTGAGACTATTTTGAGTGCCCTTGGCCCTTTGGGGCTTGCCTTGCATGACCTTGGTTTGAGTCCCTTGGCTAGCCTTAAGCTTTGGGCTTTCTTGTATGCTTTGCTTGCTTTGTTTGGTTGGTTTGGCACCTTTCCATGCATGATTTCAGAGCTTACAATGTTTGTCACATGTCAATGTTTGTCACATGTCCATGTTTGTCCCCTTTTAAGTGCTCTTGAAAGTTGCCCTCCTATGTCTAGGTGTTGGACCATTTACATGTACATGTTTGTTTTGCATTTTCATGCTTCCAATTCATAACTTTGGCCACTGATTTTGGGCATGGTTGAGGCTTGTCCATCTTTAGTTTAAGTACATTTACCATATCGTTCAAAGTTGCTACTTTACATCATGCTTACATGCTTGTTGCATGCTTGTTGCATGCTTGTCACATCGCATGTTGTCGAATGCTTGCTAATTGACATGTTGTTGCATGCTCATCCATCTTGCCTTGCATGTTGTCGCATGTTTGCTACATATTTAGTACATTATATGTTGTTGCATATTAGTTTCATTGCATGTTGTTGCATGCTTAGGTTGCATAGCATTGTGTGTGCATTACCTTGTCTCTTGAGCACACATGATAGAGGTTAAAGTCCCTTATGTGTTTTGCGCATTTCATTTGATATTGAATTTCACACTTGACTCTTTTGGCCATCATGCATTGAAATGCGCGATTGATGGTCCGAGGGTCGAGAACTACACTCCTTTCAGTCTTAAACATGATAAGGGGTGTAGTTGCAAACATTGTCTTGTAAATGCATTGCCATGCTCTGTTTGTCCTCTGCTGCAGCAAAAGAGCCTTTTACAGGAAGGGATGATCGATCGGCCATCTTCAGTGCCGGTCGACTACAAGTGTTTGGCCGATGGCTTCATATATGGTCGATGATCTGCTTATCTTAGTTGATGACCATGATTTTTGGCCGATGGCCTCCCACAGTGCCCATGGGGTGAATCAGAAGTGTGTTGGGAATTTCACACTTTGCAGAGGTACAGAGCAGTGCAAACCGAGACAACATGAGGCATGGCAACGGATTTCCGAGCGAAGCCGACCGAGCATGCATTTGTCCCTCTTCCCGAGGTCTCTTTGCTGTTTTTCGTAGCTTAATTAATTTGTTAATTATTTACGTGTTGTAATAATTAGTTGTAGCTAGTTATTCATTTGATTGTGTAATAATTAATTATCTTGTTAGTTAGTTAGTTAATTAGATGGTTTTTATTATTCTTTTGGTCTCTCCCTGAAGAGAACCAATTGGTGTAATAAGCGTGCATGTGTGTGATGCATGTCTTCCAACCCCCATTTCTTTCTCCCTTTTACTTAACCACTTACAATGGTTAGTTTTAGGCCATATTTCATTTAGCATACCTTATGCTCGCATGTTTGCATCCATTTATCTGTATTGCATGCACCAGGCTCGGCGCATCATACTAACTGTATTGTATTTCAATCCCTACTTGAATACATGTATCGAATTGTCGCATCTCATATGCCATCTTAGAATAGCCGAGAGCCTATTCTAGTTGCATTTTGCCTGTGTTGCATTACCCATCTTGACATAAATTAGGATCATGCATTGATTACTAACTAGTTCTTTGTTTTGACTCGGAGTATATTGTGAGTGTTTATGCTTTAGCATCTTGCATGTGTGTGAGCGTTAACATGACAGCATGCTTGCCATGAAGCTAATTCCTTATGTGAAATAACTGCCTGAATGCCTGTGGGTGAAGGTTGGATTACTTGAATTGGAACGATTCATTGAAATCCGTGTTTTAGCCTATTTGCGAGTAGCAAACTTCAAACCATTTCCAAACAAACGGACATGCAATGCTTTGTTCCAAATTAGGCGATCTAGTCTATACTTGTGTGTTGTGCGCATCACATAATAATTCTAGCTAATTAACCGGAATAAGAACGCATGTGTTTTCAAAAATAAGATATCATGCTTAGTACAGGCCGATCTTTGATCGGGCGAGCGGGGGTGCTCATTGCATGACCTTCCCCTCTCGTACCCAAGTTCCTGAGCCGAGGTAACTTTGGTGATGACGGACACGTGGCCTTAGGCACGAGTCAGGGTTTTCTAAATTCCCCTAAAATAAAATATTTAGGTGGCGACTCTGTATCTGGAAAAACAGTCCATGTTTGGCACTTCTTTCTTAAAAATCAGTTTTCAAAAATGATTTGCCAGATTTGGACTCTTTGGTGATTCATCGGTCTTGTATCGCACTTTGCGAGATTAGATTCAGAACCGTGACATTGAGTCCGAACTGTAGCAGCCCAATGAACAAACCAAATTTCGCGCCATCTCGGGCGCGAAGCCGGGACGTTCGGGCACGTCTACACTTGCGTTGTCACGCACTTTTCACTTGCATTGCTATGCATATTTCTAATGATATTGTACTTGTTAAGTTCTTTTCTTTCGCAAGCACGATATTGTATGTACGGTTCATTTCAAGCTAGCGCGACCAGACAAACCAGACAGTATTGTATGTACTTCGTGTGAGACGTAGCGAGAATTGTATAATTCTCTTACATTCTTTCTGCAGGCAATGTAGTTTGATTCTTATTCATTTGCTTAAACTGTTGCATGCTATACTTCATTACAACTCTCTTTGCATGATCATAAGTTATGCTCGGCATTGTGCATGTCATTTGCATCTTGCCCCAGCCTGCGGGCGGCTATTTTCGTTATCTTGTATGCTTGTCTAAGACTTCGGCCTTGTCAAAAATGGGTCGTCTCTGGGCTTTGACGTTCACTCCCGTCATCTTATGACTTTCGAGTTCTGTCAAAGAGGGGCAACTGTAGACACCCCATTTTTGACCGTCCTCAAGACTTGGACGTCATCGTTTGAACACTCGATGATCATCCATGCTCATGTTCGTTTTGAGTTCCCGAAGGTCTCGGCTGCGCGCCTTGCCTTAGGATCTCTCAACTTGTCTGTTTTGTGCTTGGTTGTGGACCAAGGACTTGTGGTTTTGCTTCTGAGGGAAGAGGGTGGTGTGTTGGCCATCCCCTCAACCCATCAGCTAAGGCATTGTGCCATCGGCCATATTTTCTTGCCATCGGCCAAAAATGGTGGCCGATCGGCACTTTTTTTGGTCGATCAGCACTTTGTTTGGTCGATCGGCCATATTTTTGAGCCGAGACCTTTCCATCTGCTTTTTGCAGATATTTTCTACCAGCTGTGACAGCTGGTGGGCACAATTCCCATCCTTCATACACGTGTGTGGAGGGATTTGCTTCAAGACTCAGGCTTGTTCAACAAGCTTGAGAATTGAAATTCTATAAGAAGGGAGCGTCCCCTCCCTTTCTAGAGGTTTTGGAAATCTGATATAGAAGTTCTATATCTCTCTCTATATCTCTCTCTCTCTCTATATTTGTGTGTGTGATTGTGCCTTAAAGTGTAAAATCTTCTTACTTTTGCACTACAACACCTAGCAATACACCATCCTTTTGTTGCTAAGGTACTAGGGAGTTGGTTTTGGTGTTCTTGGGTTGGTTTGAACTCAAAAAAGTTGCTGGAGTAGTGTTCTTGAAGGTGTTCTTCAAGGGTGAGTAAACTACCTTTTAATCCCCCATTTTGGCTTAAGCTTTTAGACCTATTTGCATATTGTTTTAAGCTTAACTCTAAACTGTAAAAAGTTCTGATTTTTCATGCTTGTGAAGTTTGTTTTAAGGTCACTTTTTGGTTGGGGGTTGTCTACCCCCTCTTAAGGCCTTGTTTGGCCTTATTTTGTGCCTTCCCTTTTGAGCTTTGGAACCATCTTGTTTTGACCTTCTCACGATTTCAGTGGTGAAGAAGTGGTTTTGGAGTCTTAAATAGGAGAGGGACACCCCCCCCCTCTCATTGTGTCTCATATGCTTGTATTGTTGGCTCATAATGGTAGCACGTTTGCTTAGCTTGCTTTGGCTCCATTTTAGCAAGTATTTGCTGATATTTTGTCATGCCATACCTCTGTTTTAAGTTGGTTTGATAGTCTCTTAGATGCATCATGCATTTGTCTTGCAATCCTCTCATTTCCCTTAACATGCATCATGCATTTTGACCATCTTACTTGCATATTTTGGCTCAACTCAAAGGAACTTTTAGTCATGTTTTACCATGTTTAAACTCTGTTTGGTGTTGTTTTAGTCATGCATGCACTGTTTTGTATAGCCTTGGTTCAATCTAACTTGTTAGCTTTGAGTGTCCAAGTCATTAACATGCATTGCTTGGACCATTTTTATGATTTAGCATCATTTCATATGAGATTTCAGTCCATATAGTGTGGCCATGCATTCACATTTGTCACCTTTTCCATGCATTGGGAGGTTTGTGTTTTATGCCTTAAGAGTGGGTCATTGTGCATGCCTCCATGTTTAGGTCTTTGGGATGCCATCTAAATGGGTTTTTGGGCTTATTTTGACATGCCATAACTCTGATTTTCATTGGTTAAGTCATGCCATGTTTGGTCTTAATAGATGTAGTATAACACCCCTTGTTAGCCTTGCATGCCTCGTGCCTTTTGGACTTTTGTTCTAGCTTGTTTTGGCCTTGGTCCATGCATGTTTTAGACTCACTTTGGTATGCTTTATGACTGTTTTGGTTTGCTTAGGCCATTGGCTTCATGTTTTGCATAGCCTAGTGTAAGTCCCTTTGCTATCTTCAAGTTTTGAGCCTATTGCATGCCATACTTGTGTAGTTTGGATGGTTTGGCACATTCCATGCATGATTTCAGAGTTCATGATGCGTGTCGCATGTTCATACTTTCCACTCTTTAAGTGCTCTTAAGAGTTGATGTCTTGTTGCCTTGTTTATGAACCTAAGTGTGTACATGTTTCTATGTGCTTTCATGCTTCCAATTCATCACTTTGGCGACTGTTTTTGGTATGGTTGAGGTCTATCCATTTTCAGTATAAGTCCATAGATCATGCGGTTTGTGTGTTGTTGCACGCTTATCGCATTGCATATTGTTGCATGCCTATTACATTGTATGTTTGCATGTTTAGGTTGCATTGCATTTTGCAAGCTTGGCACATTACATGTTTGCATGTTTAGGTTGCTTTGCATTGTGCATGATTGTTACATTAGCTTGTTTGCATGCTTAGGTTGCATTCCATGGTTTGTATGCCATTATCATTGCGTTTAATATGCTTGCATTGCATTGCATTGTGTCTAGTTTGGGGTATCAAACCAAACACAAGGACCGAGGGACGTTTCATACTTGAAGTGACAAAATGTGCCTCAATCCTCGGTCGCCGACACTCTTGATCCAACATGATAGAGTCTGTGGCATTCATGTGTTTTGTACATTCATTCCATATTAGATTGTGCAATTCGACTTCTTCGGCCATCATGCATCGAAATACGTGATTGATGGCTCAAGAGTCGAACACTACACTCCTTTCTTGCAAATGTATTGTCATGCCCTTGTTTGCCCTCTGCTGCAGCAACAGGAGCAGTTTGCCGGAAGAGATGGCCGATCGGCTATCTAGAGTGCCGATCGGCTAACTTTATTTGGCTAATGGACTAAAAAGTGGTCGATGGCCCTTTTCCCTTGGCCGATGGCCACATATTTTGGCCGATGGCCTCTCAGCATAGCCATGAAGTGGTTCAGAAGCATCACAGATACTTTCACAGTTCTCAGAGGTGCAAAACAGTGCAAACAGAGGCAACATGGGGCATGGCAATGGATTTTCGAGTGAAGCCGACCGAGCATACATATGTCCCTCTTCTCGAGGCCGCTTTAACTATTTTGTAGCTTAATTAATTTGTTTAATTAGTTAAGGGTTTTGTAATAATTAATTAGCTAAGGTAGTTGATTAATTAGTTGGCTTGTATTATTTATTCGGACCCTCCGTCGAGAGGGAGAATTTTGTAATAAGTGTGCGTGAGTGTGTGAATATCTTACAACCACACGTCTTTCTCCCTTTTACTTAACCGCTTACGATGGTTAGTTCTAGGTCACATTTCAATTAGCATACTTATGATAGCATGTTTGCATACATTCATTCGTGTTGTATGCACCGGGCTCGGCGCATTATACTAACTGCATCGTATTTCAATTCCTACTTGAATACATGTTATCAAGTGTTGCATTTCATATGCCATTTTAGAATAGCCGAGCCTATTTCTAGTTGCATTTTGCATGTGTTGCATTAGCCATCCTAACATAAACTAGGGCCATGCATGATTGCTAACTAGCTATTGTTTTGGCTCGGTGTACTAGGTAAGCTTTTATGCTTTAGCATCTTTCATGAGTGTGAGTGTTGCCATGATAACATGCTTTCCATGAGGCTAACTGCTTAATTGATTAACTGGATGAATGCTTGTGGATGAAGGCTTCATTACCTGAATCGGAACAATTCATCGAAATGTGTGTTTTAAGCCCACTTGAGAGTGGCAAAATCATGTTTTCCAAACCCACCAAAGGGTGGCAAATCCACGTCTTAGCCTACTTGCAAGTAGCACCTTCAAACCATTTTCAAACAAACATGGGATGTTTTGTTCCAACTTAGGCGATCTAGCCTATACTTGTATGCTGTTCGCATCACATAGTAAAGCTAGCTAATAACCGAAATAAGAACGCATATGTTTTCAAAAACAAGATATCATGCTTAGTACATGCCGATCTTTGATCGGGCGAGCGGGGGTGTTCATTGCATGACCTTTCCCTCTCGTATCCAAGTTCCCGAGCCGAGACAACTTTGGTGATGATGGACACATGGCCTTAGGCAACGAGTCAGGGTTTTCTAAATTTCCCCAAAAACAAAACATTTTGGTGGCGACTCTGTCTCTGGAAAAGCAGTCCATGTTTTGCACTTCTTTATAAAAATCAGTTTTCCAAAACGATTTGCTGGATTTGGACTCTTTGGTGATTTATCGGTCTTGCATTGCACTTTGCAAGATTAAATTCAGAACCGTGACATTTGAGTCCGAACTGTAGCAGCCCCATGAACAAAACGGATTTTCGAGCCCATTTCGCGAGCGTGGAGCTAGGACGTTCAGGCACGTCTATAGTATTACACGCGAGAGAGGAAAAGGGCACACCTCTCAGCGAATCACACACGAAAGAGGGAAAGGACACACCTCTCAGCGTATCACACACGAGAGAGGGAAAGGCACACCTCTCAGCGTATCGCACGCGAGAGGGAAGGGAAACACCTCTCAGCGTATCACCCGCGAGAGAGGGAAAGGCACACCTCTCAGCGTATCACACGCGAGAGAGGGAAACGCACACTGTAGACCTCCATGAACATCCTGGGAAAAATCCTGTTTTGTTCATTGGGCTCACTACAGTTCGGACTCGATGTCACGGTTCTTAATATGATCTTGCAAAGTGCAATACGAGATTGATGAATCACCAAAGAGTCCAAATCCGGCAAATCGTTTTGAAAAACTGATTTTTAGAAAGAAGTGCCAAACATAGACTACTTTGCCAGATACAGAGTCGTCACCTAAATATTTTATTTTGGGAGAATTTAGGAAACTCTGACTCGTGCCTAAGGCCACATGTCCGTCATCACCAAAGTTGTCTCGGCTCGGGAACTTAGGTACGATTGGGGAAGGTCATTTCATGAGCACCCCCGCTCGCCCGATCAAAGATCGGCCACTACTAAGCATGATATCTTGTTTTTGAAAACACATGTGCACTTATTCCGATTATTAACTGACAGTTACTATGTGATACGCACAGCATACAAGTATAGACTAGATTGCCTAAGTTGGAACAAAGCATCGCATATCTGTTTGTTTTGAAAATGGCTTGAAGTTTGCTACTCGCAAGTACACTAAAACACGGGTTTTGGCGAATTATTCCAATTCAAGCAACCCAACATTCACCCACAGGCATTCAGGCAGTTATATCACATAAGCACATAGCCTCATAGTAAGCATGCTATCATGGCAATCACTCACACGCATGCAAGAATGCTAAATCATAAACACTTACCGAGTACTCCGAGCCAAAAAAAGAAGCTATTTAGAAAACATGCATGAATCCTAACTATGCTGAGATGCCTAATGCAACAAATGCTAGAATGCAACTAAGTCAGGCTCGGCTATTCTAAGATGGCATATGAGATGCTACAGGTAACATGTATTCAAGTTGGAATTGAAATACGATGCAGCTAGTATGATGCGCCGAGCCCGGTGCATGCAAAACAGATGAATGGATGCAAACATACGAGCATAAGGATGCTAATTAAAATGTGCCCTAAAACTAACCATCATAAGCTGGTTAATAAAAGGGAGAAAGACGTGGGGTTGGAAGACATACATCACACACACGCACACTTATTACAACATTGCCCTCTCTCGGAGGGTCCGAATAAATAATACAGAATTGAATTAACTAATTATTACACAACACTAGCTAATTAACAAATTAAACTAAGGAAGCAAATAAATTAGCATGCAAGCTACATGAAATGGACTGCCACAGCTTTGTTCCGAATGATAAATGATGCATGCATGCTCGAGTCGCCTTGTCGAGAAATCCATCGCGATATCTTGACTCGCCTTTGTTTGCAATTGATCTCAGAAACTTGCCCAAAGCTCCAAAAGGATGAAACTACACCCTGGGACCCCATGGGAAGGCTGCCGACCAGCTCATGGCCTTGGAGCCCACCTACCGAGCACCTTTTGTGGGAGATACCAAAAGGGGTGGCCGGCCTGCTAGAAAAGTTGGTCGGCCGACCAGTTTCTGCCTCTGGTTTCTGGTTTTTCTGCAACAAAGGCAAGAGAGAGAGAAAGCACGGTATTTTCAACATATGTGTGCCCGACCATTCTCTCCATCATTGCATAAGCTCTAGGGAGTGTAGTCCTCGATCCTCGGGCCACCAATCACGCATCCCGATGCATGATGACTAAGGAGTCGAATTGCACGACTCAATAGGACATGAATGCACATATAAGCAACTAAAACCAACAACTCCATCATGGGTGATCAAGAGTGTCGGCAACCGAGAATCGAGGCATGTTTTATTACTTGGAGTATGAAACGTTCCTCGTTTCCCGTGTTTGGACTAAACCCTACTCCAAACACAATGCGACAAACAATGTATGGACAAATGCAACTCTAGCATGTGATCTAAATGCAATGCAACTAAGTGATGCGAAGATGCACGGAATGACATGCAAGCATGCAAATGGCATACACAATGCTATGAGCTAATCAATGGCATACTCAATGCACATGGATTATATGGCATACATACACAATGCGCTAACATACGCGATGTAATGAACGAGGCATATGCAATGCAATGATCAAACATGCGATAACATGGACTATAGGGCATACACAATGCAAGATGGACTTAAACCAAGATGGATGGGCCTCGGCCACACCCAAATCAGTGGCCAATATGATGAAAATGAGGCAACAAGGTACATGCAAACATGCACAAATGCAAGGGACCAAACCTAAAGAACAAAGTGCAACTCTACCAAAGTGTGACAAGGATGAAATGTGGCATACAATGACACATGTTCCAACTCTGAAATGACATACAAGATGGTCCTGAATCATGCAAACAACTCACCCGATGCATGTTGGATGGCACAATTACCGAAACTAGTGAAGTGCGTTACACTAGAGGTATGCAAAGAAATGTCCAAATGAGCAAAGCAACCCCAAAAAGTCCCTATGCAGACCCAAAATAGTTGCAAAATGGACTAAGATGATGGCTTGAAATGCATAAGAATGATGCTCATGCAATGGCCCGTAAATGAGGCATACAAGCACAACTCTCAAACGCATTTAAAGATTGGAAAACATGGGAATAGGGCACAAGTATAAGCTCTGAAATAACATGCTCAATGATGCTAAAACATGAAAACAACTCAAGTTAAGCATGCAAGAGGCTTCAAAACTCGAAGCTAGGCAATGGTATTACACTACAAGCATGCTTGGCAAGCATCATTCGACCATGGGACCTGAAAACAGAGCTAAGGCAGACCAAATCATGAATAAAATAAGTTTGGAACATGGCCAAAATATGCTAGAATCAAGGGCCAAAAAACATGCAATGTGAGCTAGTGAACATGGATTACACTACAAGCATATGAAGCATTCAAGAGGCCACTAAACCAGCAAAAGATAGAGGTATGATATGCCAAATAATGACCAAAACCCACTGAACCATGACCAATACATGCAAGAATGACATGCTCCTTTGATAAGCTATAAAGAGGATTATTCCACACATGGAAGAGACACACCCAAAGTGACAAAACCAACTATGGACAGAGCCTAGACAGGCCCTAAAAATCACTGAAAAGGGCCTGAAATCAGTCTTGGAGGTGTGCAAATGAAGGCTCCCTTGTAAGGCCAAAAATGCTAGTGAACAAGACAAGGAGGGAGAGGGTCACCCCTCTCTGATTTTGGCTCTCAATAACACATGTTAACCACTAAAAATCTGCTGGATTTCAGTGGTTAAAAGGCCAAGCAAAGGTCAACACAAAGGCCTTAGGTCATTGCTCAAAACAAGGCAAAATGAAGCATGCAAGGGGGTAGATGACCCCCAACAACAAAATGACCTGAAACAAACATCAAAAGGACCTCAAAACAAGACTTTTTTCAATTGACAACCAAACTCAAATGTGCATGCAAATAAGCCTAAGAGATGCATCAAAATAAAGCTTAAAAGAAAGAAAATGAGTGTTACCCTTGAAGCTCAGCAAGACAGCAACTTCTGGACCCAAAACCCAACTCCTTAACCTCTGAAAATGGCCTCCAAGAAGCTCCAAGCAATAGTGGAAGGGTTAAGCTATGAGGTGGTGTGCAAAGGTGCAAGAACAATGCACAGTTGGAGCCAAAATAGAGAGATATAGAGGGATATAAATGTTTTGCCTTAGACTAATTTCTGAACCTATGCCAAGGAAGAGGAGGGCCTCTCTTATAGAGATACAAGGCTAAAGCTTCTTGAAGAAGCTAAAAACCAAGGCCAAAGATCCTCCATACACGTGTATGGAGGATGCAGTCTATGCCTTCCAGCTGGTACAGCTGGCAACAACTCACAGAGACAAAACTGGAGGGAGCTGGCCGACCAGTTCAAAAGGCTCAACCCAATGAAAGGTGGTCCGCAGCCCCATTTGATGGTCTCCACATTGAATTCAAGCTAGTGGTATGGTGGGAGACCAGTAAATGTGGCTCAAAGATCAAGGAGACCAGTTTCCAGACAAGAAAATCGGCTGGCGGGGGAAAGGTGGTCTCCAAGGAGAAAATGTGGTCTCCCACTCTTTTACCACCTCCCAAACAATGAAAATAAGGTCCATGCAAAAATGAACCAAGACAAATGCTAAACGAGGGTTCAGGGGTCAAAACGCGCAGCCGGGTGCCCCAAAAACAGGCTGTTAGGCAACGAAAGTGGCGTGTGACCGCAAAGGTGGTCTCCCGGGCCACAGTATCCCTCTAGAGAGAGGAAACAAGGTGTGTGCCAAACAGAGAAAGTTAAGCGGTCCCGAACCGAGGCACACGGCCGACGGCTCCGAAAATCGGAGACTGGTCTCCAAACAGGAAAAGTGGCCTGCGACCACGAAAAGTAGCCTACGGCCACTAAGAGATGGTCTACAAGACCTCTCCCTCCCTTCGGGAAAAGAAAACAAGACTTGGTTCGCAAACCGAGACAAAGCACAAAAGGGTCACGAGGTCCGAGGATAAGGCTCTCAACCGAAACTCCGAAGCCTCAGAACGAGCACAACATGCACCATCACCGAGCACTCAATCGATGACGTCTAAGTCTTAAGGTCGGTCAAAAATGGGGTGTCTACACACACTTCTCAGCGTATCACACGCGAGAGAGGGAAAGTAGCGGTGTAAACACTGAACAGCAGCATAAACACTGGGTACACGTTCCAAGTGCTTCTAACCAAGACAGAGGTGGTATAATCGTCGAACACATATCCCAAACGCTTCTAACCGAGGAGTTGTGTAAGTGTCAGGACGCGGTCCAAACACTACTAACCAAAAGGGGTGGTATAAGCATCGGGCGCACAGCCCAACGTCTCTAACCAAAGGAGTATAAGCGTCGGGCACACGCCCCGAACGCTTCTAACAAGGTACCAGTGTAAACACTGGGTGTACCTGGGTGTTTCTAACTAGCAAAACGGGGAAGAGGAATGGTTTTACCCAAAATTCCTGTAAATGAACCGTACATACAATATCATGCCTGTATGAGAATGAAACTTGATATATACAATGCAATGCAATGCATGTCTCCTGCGAAACGAATGACAACGATGCATATGCAATGTAAGATAATCAACGAGGCATATTCAACGTAGAATACATGCCTTATGCAAACATGGTAATGCATATTCAATGCAACATGGTAATGTATGTTCAATGCAACAATCCAAAATGCATACTTCATGCCACCATAAAAGCGATGTTCATTCTATGCAATGACAAGAGCATATGATAGAGACAACTCAAAGGTAACTCCTAATTTACCTCTCAGTGAGTTGCATCATGTTAAAAAGGATACATCTTATGTGTGTTGAAGAGCGATGATCACCGCGTAAAAAGAACACAATTCTGGCTTCCGCGGAGGCATTTTGAATCAAATTTTAAGCATTCCTTGCATTTCTTAGAACCCAAGGGCACATAACAGTCTGAAAACACTCAGAGAGTACATTGGGCACCTGCCGGCCACTTTTCTCAACTGCCGGCCACTTGAGTGGACGGCCGGCCACAAAACTGGACGGCCGGCCAGTTTAAGAAAATCGGGGCAGTTTTGACCTTTTGCACACGGGTCTTTAAAAACTCAAACCCCAAACACTTTTCTCACACACCCATTGCCGAAAACCCTTGTTCTTCATCCCTAGACCTTTTTTTCCCCCTCAGATCCGCATTTTATACGCGTGTTCCAATGCCCCCCACGAAGTTGATTTGCGAAAAACTTTTGATTCTCATCATTTTGAACCGAACAAAAGTTGTTTTCAGAGCCTTTTCCTCCATTTTCACTATTTGAGGTATGTTTCCCCCAAATTTGCTTTGAGTTTGGTTCCCTTTTCCCGGGGTTTGACTTTTTTAACTTTTCCCCTTCCCAAATGGTTGACTTTTTGTTGACTTTTTGCATTCTCGCCCCATTTTGCTCATTTTTCAACCTCTTTGGAGATGGCAGACGACATCCCATACGATGGGGATTCTCCTAGGATGGAGGAGGAGCCGAAGCACATCCCGTTGCCACCGAGGATCCGGCCATTCAACCCTACGACGTACCATCCTATGGTACATGTACTTCCACCTAATATGGTCCTTCATTTCACTAACTTTGCACGGCGTGCACCCGCGGATCTGCTACTGCGGGAGCCTGAGTCTCATTTGTTCCATGATGCCACTGAGGTACACACTATACTTTTACATTTTCTACAACGTACTTTACATTTATTGCATAGGTTGCACTTCTTCACTGTATTTTACTTGTTCATTTTGAACATTTCCAACACTATATTTCTGCCCATTCTGAACACTCACACACACTGCATCTCTACTCATTCTAAACACTCGTACACACTGCATCTCTACTCATTCTAAACACTCGTACACACTGCATCTCTACTCATTTTGAACACTCATACACACTGCATCTCTGCTCATTCACACAGGTTGACTCCCGTTTTACCCGTGGTTATGGGTCCACCACGGCGAGGGATTAGTACTTGGAGCTCCCTGATAGCTCCAACAAATCATCGACGAGGCGGGGTTTGGTCTATTCTGCTCGGGGCTCTCACGTCTCTTTGCGAGTAAGACTTTGCTAGGAGCATTGGTAGAGAGATGGTGGGACACCACCAACTCTTTCCATTTCTCTACCATGAGGGACATGACCATGACCCCGTATGATTTCGCTATGCTGACAGGCCAAAAGGTGGGAGGCCAGCCGATCCCATCTGATCCCGACATGGGCGAGTGGGAGGCTGCTTGGACCTACCTGTTGGGAGTGCACCCGCCCGTTCACCGCTCATCAGGCTTCATTCGGTACACTTGGTTTGCCGACCATTTCAGAGGGAGAGAGCCCGCAATGGTCGAGGAGATAGAGCAATACACTCGAGGCTTCCTCATTTTCCTCTTCGGCACTACCCTGTTTGTCGACAGAGGGAACACAGTAGGACTATATTTGTTGAGTGCCCTGGTAGACCTATCTCAGGTGCGGCACTATGACTGGGGTGGCGCAGGCCTCACTACCCTTTATTGCTATATGAGTTCGACTTCCTGTAGGAGCGGGGACAGGGTAGGCAGATACTGGAGAACCTGGGAGGTATACTTTACTTTTCAGCTTTGCATTCTCTATCGTGCTTTCTGTTTTGCACTTTCTACACACCGCACATACTACACACAGCACATTGCACACTACACACACAGTCTCATTTATGTTCTACACTTGTACTCTCTGCTTTCTACATTATCTATATTCTGTATTTTCACTGCCACCCTTTTGCTTTTTCACAGCTATGGGTATATGCCTGTTTCTCGACGCTTGCACCTGAGCTAGAGGTCGAGACACCTCCTGAGGTATCGTACTCACACTGATACGATGGTCAGTGCCGACCGAGGGGCTCGGGAGACCCGCCCATACTTGCATCAGTAATTGGACATTGTGAGGCCAGCAAAGGTAAATCAAAGCTCATAGTTTTTCCTGTTTTCGGCTTTTCTTCACTTTGTATATCTACTGGAAACTAATGCATTTGTTGTCTGCAGATCACATGGCAGCCCTAGGAGGCGATGCCAGAGTTCGCCCAATTCCATTTTGCTGGAGCCCGGGGCGCTTGTAGATCGCCCGAACTCCGCTCCGTACGCGAGGGCGCGAATCATTGTTCTTAGCTACTACAGTTCGGACTCATGTCACAGTTCTGAATCTAATCTCACAAAGTGCAATGTAAGACTAATAAATCACCAAAGAGTCCAAATCTGGCAAATCATTTTGGAAAATCGATTTTAATCAAAAAGCGCCAAACATGGACTGCTTTGCCAGATTTTAGAGTCGCCACCTAAATATTTTGTTTTAGGGTAATTTAGGAAACCCTGACTCGTGCCAAAGGCCGCGTGTCCGTCATCACCAAAGTTTCCTCGGCTCAAGAACTTGGGTGCGAGAGGGGACGGTCCGGAAATGAGCACCCCCGCTCGCCCGATCAAAGATCGGCTCCTACTAACATGATATGTTGTTTTTGACAACATATGCGTTCTTATTCCGATTATTAATCTATCATTACTACGTGATGCGCGCAGCATACAAGTATAGACTAAATCACTCAATTTGAAACAAAATATCTCGTGTTTGTTTTTCAAAAATGGTTTGAAAGTGCTACTCGTAAGTAGGCTAAGACGTAGATTTGCCACCCTCAAGTGGGCTTAGAAAATGACATGATTTTGCCACTCCGCAAAGTGGGCTTAAAACACACATTTTTATGAATTGTTCCAATTCAAGCAATGAAGCCTTCATCCACAGGCATTCATGCATTTAAACATATAAGCACATAATCTCATGGCAAGCATGCTATACATGGCAACATACACATCTCATGCAGTATGCTAAAGCGTAAAACCTTACCTAGTACTCCGAGCCAAAACAAAAGATATGCTAGAAATCATGCATGATCCTAGCTATGTTAAGATGCCTAATGCAACACATGCAAAAATGAAACTAAAATAGGCTCGGCTATCTAGAATGGCATATGAATGCAACTAGATAACATGTATTCAAATTGGTATTGAAATACAATGCAGTTTGTATGATACGCCGAGCCCGATGCATGCAAGACAGATGAATGGATGCACGCATGCGAGCATAAGGTATGCTAATCGAAATATGCCCTAAACTAACCATCGAAAGCAGATAAATAAAAGGAAGAACGACGTGGGGTTGGAAGACATTCATCACACACACGCACACTTATTACAAAATTCGCCCTCTCGACGGAGGGTCCGAATAATAAGCTAACTGGCTAATCTAAGCTAATTCAACTAATTATTACAAACAAAACTAATTAACTAATCCTAGTTAACTAATTATTACAAAATGAAGCTAATTAACTAACAAGTTAACTAACTAGTTATTACAAACACAAATGAATAGTTAAGCGTATTGACTAGTTAAGTATGAAACCAAAGCATTAGCTAGCTTAAGCAAAGAAACTAAGAAAAGCAAATAGAAGGGGCCTCGGAGCGAGAAGTGCATGCATGCTCGGTCGCCTCATTCGGAAATCCATCGCGATGCCCCAACTTGCCTCTGTTTGCAATTGTTCTCCGAACACTGTACAAAGCTCCAGATAGCTTCTGCACCATCATGGGGACCTTCAGGAGCATTGCCGAGCACTTATTGGTGGTGTAGACCACCTGCCGACCACTTACCTTTGTTGCAGACCAGAAAAAGTGGTCGGCCAGCCACTTTTACTGGTCTGCCAACTAGAAAATTCGGCACACTTCCAATTTGCTACAACAGAGAACAAGAAGGGGCATGGCAACGTATTTGCAAGGTATATGTGCACAACCACTCTCTCTATCATTTCTTGAGCTCAAGGAAGTGCAGCTCTCAACTCTCGGGCCACCAACCAAGCATCGCAACGCACGGTGGCCGAGAAGCCAAGATTGCACAAATCAATGTAAATGAATGCACAAATAACACGTAAGGGCCTTAAACTCTATCATGCGTGATCACGAGTGTCGGCGACCGAGAAATGAGCCACGTTTCATCACTTCAAGTATGAAACGTCCCTTGTTTCTCGTGTTTGGACTAACACCCTATCCAAACACAAATGCAATGCATGCACATGATTTCAAACATAATGCAAGGCATGCACACACAATGCAATGCAATAAGCATGCAAATATCATGCAATGCAACAAGCATGCAACAACAATGCAAACAACAAGCATGCAAATATCATGCAATGCAACAAGCATGCAACAACAATCAAACCACATGCTCGATGGACTTAAACTGAATATGGACAGACCTCAATCATGCCCAAAACAGTTGCCAAAATGCTGAAATGATGGCATGAAATGCAAAACAAAGCATGCACATGCTCTAGCCCACCAACTAAGCAAAAAAGCATAACTCTCAAAAGTGCTCAAGGAGTGACAAATATAAGAGTGTAGCCACACTATAAGCATTGAAGTCATGTATGAGATGATGCCAAATCACTCAAACAACACAAGTATGGCATGCAAGAGTCCTTAAGCATGAACGCTAGTGAAGTGGACTACACAAGAGGCATGCAGTACATGACACAAATGATTGAACCAACCAAGGACAAAGCTCAAATAGGTCAAAACAAGGACCAAAGCATGCTGAGACGGGAGCCCAAAGGTCTAGGCATGCATACATACAAGCTAGGCCACAAACAAGGCAACAATGAACCAACCCTTAATGGCACTCAAAGGGTGAAAGAAGTGGGAGCATGGCAGTGCTATATGCTTTGAAATAACATGGTAAATGATGCCAAATCATGCACATGTTACAAATGAAGCATGCTAGGGGGCTCAAAGCTTGAAACTAGCATAGGCACTTACAATATGGCTATGCAATACATGAAGCATACGGCCAATATAACCCAAAACAATCCTAGAGCATGCCAAAATGATGCTAAAACATGCATGGAGCAAAGCCAAAACAAGTTAGCATGAAAGGCCAAAACATGGAGCATGCAAGGGCAGTAAGGAGGATTACACTACACCTACCAAAACCAAGCATGAGATGGCTTTACCAACAAAAATTAGAGTTATATTATGGCAAAACAACACCAAAAACACACTGAAATGGTGGCCCAAAAGCCTAGGAAAGATGGCATACACAATGGCTCATGTTTAAGGCATAAAGCACAAACCCTCCAATGCATTGAATGAGTGAAAGATGTGAGTGTATGGCCACACTACATGCACTAAAATCACATATCAAATGATGCCAAATCATGTGAATAGCCCAAGTAATGCATGCTAGTGGCTTGGAAACTCAAAGCTAGTGAGCATGAATGAACTATGGCTATACAAAGCATGGCATGCATGACCAAAACAACATAAATCAAAGCTAGAGCATACTAAAACATGGCCAAAAGCTTGCTGGAGTTAATCCAAAATCACACTAGAATGATGGTCTAAATCATGATGCGTGTTAGGCTAGATTGCAAGATTACACTACAAGTGTAGAATGCATGCGAGTGGTGACTCAACCAAGCTAAAACAGAGCTATGGCATGCTAAAACAACACCAAAAACATGCTGAGATAAAGCCAAAATGGACTAGCAAGACATGCTAAAACATGAGGCATACAAGGCTAGTTTATGAGAATTACACTACAAGTGTAAATAGCATGCAAATGGTGACCAAACCAAGCAAAAAACAGAGGTATGCCATACTAAAATAAGGCCAAAAATAGGCTGAGAACAAGCCAACACAAACTTAACAAACATGCTCAAACATGAGTCCAATATAGCAAGTAACCAAGATACGAGGAGAGGGGATAACCCCCTCCTATTTGGAACCTCAAAACTACCTTTCCACCACTGAAATTCCTCTGACTTTCAGTGGTGAGAAGGCCAAAAAGAGGTGGTCCCAATAGCTTAAAAGGATAGCACAAAAACAAGGTCGAACAAGGCACAAGAGGGGGTAGACCACCCCCAACACCAACAAGGCCTTAAACAAACACTTAGAACACTTGAAATCAGAACTTTTTGTAGTTAAAAGTTAGGCCCAAATCAGCATACAAATAGGGCCAAAAGCTTTAAACAAAAATCAAGGTTTAAGGGGTTAGAAACTTATCCCTGTAGAACAACTTCAACACTGCAACTCCAGCAACCTTTTTGAGCTAAAACCAATCCAAAAAACTCCAAAAACAACTTCAAGGTGCCTCAACTCCAAGAGTATGGTGTTTCACTATGTGTTTGTGTGCAAAAGTGTGAAGAATAAGCACTTTCAAGCACAAATATGAAGAGGAAGAGCAATATAGAGATAGATGATATATGTATAGCTCAAGCAAGTTTTTCTGAACCTGGAGAAGGGGAGGGCCTCCCTTATATAGAAAAACAAACAAAAAGCTTGTTGAGGAAGCTAAGGGCTCCAAGCCATCCCTCCATACACGTGGAGGATGGTTTGTGTGTCACCAGCTATCACAGCTAGCACCAAAATATCTTCAAAAAGATGCAAGAAAGCTGCCGACCACTTGAAGTGGTCGGCCAGCTACTAACACTGGTCGGCCGACCACCATAAGTGGTCTACAAGAAAACCAAGTGGTCGGCAGGGGGGAGAGGTGGTCTGCACCAAGAAAGCAAGGTGGTGGCATGGCTGCCGACCACTTTTGGTGGTCCAATGACCTCCAAGACCAGTTGGCCGACCAGAAAACTGGTTGGCGGGGAAGAAAAGTGGTTTTCAAGGAGAGAAATTGGTCTCCCACCCTTGTTCCACCCTCCAAGCAAGGAAAACAAGGTTTGTGCCTGTAGACGCGCCCGCAGAGGGGGGCCTTATGCTACTACAGTTCGGACTCGCGATTTTGTTGTCGCGATTCTTAATCTGAACCAAAGACTCCAAATCTGGCAAATCGTTTTGAGAAATAGATTTTTGAAAAGTAGTGCCAAACATGGACTACTTTGCCAGATACAGAGTCGCCATCTAAATATTTTTTAAATGGGGAAATTTAGGAAACCCTGACTCGGTGCCGAAGGCCACATGTCCGTCATCACCGGAGTTGTCTCGGCTCGAGAGCTTGGGTACGATCGGGGAAGGTCAGCTATGAGCACCCCCTTTCGCCCGGTCCGAAGACCGGCCTCTACTAACCATGATATCCGATTTTGAAAACATTACGTGTTCTTATTCCATTTATTAGCCTAGAATTACTATGTTATGCGCGCAGCAAACAAGTATAGACTAGATTGCCTAATTTGGAAATAAGCATTGCATATCCGTTTGTTTTGGAAAATGTTTTGGATTTGCTACTCGCAAGTAGGCTAAAATGCGGATTTCAACAAGTTTTTCCAACTCAAACAATCCAACCTTCACCCACAGGCATCAAAACAGTTTATCACATAAGCATCTAGCCACATGGTAAACATGCTGTCATGGCAACACTCACACACATGCGGGATTGGAAGACATACACTCCACTCACACACACTTATTACAGATTTGCCCTCACTCAGAGGGAACCGAATAAATATTACAAATTAATTAACTACGCAAGCTAATTAATATTACAAATTGCCTAATTAATTAACAAATTAAATAAGCTAAGAAAAGCAGTAAAACCACCTCGGGAAATGCACCGCCATGCATAGGCTGCCTCTGTTTTCCTTCCTTCACTCCCCTGGAGGCTGTCAAAACCTCAGGACTGCTTCCGTGGATGCTGGGAGACATCACCGGCTGCATGGAATTGCCACCGGCAATGGGATGTGGCCCCCGGCACAAAGTGAAGCTGTCGGCAGAGAAATGATTGGCGGTCGGCACTTTAAACTGCCGGTCGGCAGAGTGTTCCTGCAGAATCTGCAAATGACAGCAACAGAGGGCAAGGCAAAGCATGACAGCACAATTCAAGGCATATATGCACCAACCATGTCCCTTATCATGGTAATGACTCAAAGGGGCATGTGTCTCGATTCTCGGACCACCAATCACGCATTTCCATGCATGATGGCCCAAGGAATCAAGTATGCAACTTTCATGTCAAATGAAATGCAAACCAATCAAGCAAACTAAGGCCCAATTCCTATCGTCAAGTCAAGGAACAAGGCATGCATGCAAGATGCAATGCAACCTAAGCATGCAAGCTAAGGATGCAACATGACATGGCAACAAGCTTATGCAAGCATACAAGCAAACATGGGACCATGCAAATGGATGTAAAGATGGACTTATACAAGACTTGGGCAGCTCTAACAAGGCCTAAAACAGTAGCCAAAATGCCCAAAAATGGAGGCTAAACACACATGCACACATACACATGTTATGGTCCAAACCTCATGCATTAAGCAGGCAACATTCAAGCACACTCGAAAAGAGATTTCATGGACAATTAGCATGCAACATGAGCTCTAAAATCATGCTAAAACATGGTGCCAAACCAAGCAATAAATCAAGCCAAACATGCAACTAATGGCCTAAGTGCTCAAAGCAAACCAATGGAGTATTGAACTACACTTAGCAAGACCAAACATGGCATGAACTTATTGACCAAAAACAGAGTTTTAGCACATTAATACAAGGCCTAAGGATCACTTAGATGGCATCCAAATGACTCAAAAACAAAGGCATTCACAAGTGCCAAAACAATGAGCATTGCTACACAAGCTTATGAGGCATTAAACATGTATCCAAGGTAAACATATAGGCATGTAAATAGGACTGAAATGACATGGTGGATGGCCCCAAATCACCAAATCAATGCAAAGATGTCATGCTATACATGCACATACTTAAGGCCAACAAGCCGGAATGCAAAGTGGCTATACTAAGCATGCTAAAATCAACCCAAACACTTATGGACAGACCTAAAACATGTCAAAATAAGCACAAAGTCTTCACATATGTAAGCCTAAAACATGCTAGAAACAAAGACACACGACCTAAGACATGTTAAGGAATCACAAGGCATTACATGGCAACTATGCTAAGC
Source organism: Camellia sinensis (assembly GCF_055761805.1). NCBI lineage: Eukaryota > Viridiplantae > Streptophyta > Magnoliopsida > Ericales > Theaceae > Camellia > Camellia sinensis. The sequence continues at coordinate 169,117,861 of NC_138970.1, forward strand.
ATGCATGGAGTACCAAAACCACTTTAAAATCATGTTATATTATGGAAAAATAAGCATGGAAAACAGTCTATACATGCTCAACACACACTCAAACATAGGCTCCCTTTAGAGGCCAAAACATGCCCTTTTCAAGGACAACAAGGAGAGGGGGTGGCCCTCTCCTTTTAGAGACTTCAAGGCACCATCTCCACCACTGAAATCCCTCAAGATTTCAGTGGTGAAGAGGCCCAAACACCAAAGTCCCGAAACTAGCACAAAATAGCACAAAATGAGGCCTTTCAAGGCCTAAGAGGGGTCAAACACCCTCAAACCACAAAACACTCTTAATAAACAATCAAGAGGGCCCAAAAACAGAACTTTTTTGTGTTATACAATAAGCACGAAAACAGCTCTAAGATAGGTAGAAAATCAATGCAAAAATGGGGAATAAAGGTGTTAGTTTCTTACCCTTGATGACCCCTTAAACAATGGTGCTCCAATGGCCTTCCTTGGATTGAATCCAACACCAAAACTTCAAAATTAGTCCCTTAGAACCTCAGTAGCTAGACAAAAGTGAAACACTAGGTGTTTATGTGCAATAGTAAGACACAAAACACCTAGAGCACAAAAGAGAGGGAAAGAGAGGTAGGATGTGTATCTAACCCTAACCCTAGAACTCAAACCCTAACAATGGCTGTCTAAGCTCTCAAAATATCTCAAGTGTCTAACCTTTTGCAACAAGAGAGAGCCCCTCTCTATATAGAAGCTTTTGTCTTGTAAAGCTTACAAGACAAGCTTCACAAGAAGGAGATCCCTCCATACACGTGTATGGAGGGGAGCAAAAGCAAGACAGCTGTCTTAAAATATCTGCAAAAGCAGATGCATAGTAGTCGGCCGGCCAAAAATGCCATCTTGGCCAAAAGTAGTGCTGACCGGCACTAAATAGTGCTGACCGGCAACAAATAGTGCCGGCCGGCAATAGTGGCAGCAAAAACCAGCCGGTGGCCTCTAGCCACTGCCGGTGGTGGGTGGGGATGCTCTACAAGCCCTACCCTGCCTCTCAAAGGAAAAACACAAGTGTTTGGTGTGAAACCAGACACTAAACAGTCAAGTTCGGAGATCCTGAGGCAGGGCGCGCGAGCCGAGACCTCCGGGAACTCCAAACGAACACAAACATGGATAATCACCGAGTGTTCAAACGGTGACGTCCAAGTCTTGAGGACGGTCAAAAATGGGGTGTCTACAGTGCCAAAAACAAACCAAAAAGGATGCAAGACAAAAGTCCGCAGGTCATGGCGCGCAGCCAAAAGCCTCAAAAACTAGTCTTCGGGCACCAAAAGTGGTCTATGAGGGAAAAGTGGTCTACGACCACAAAAAGTGGTCTCCAAGACCTCTATGTCCCTCTAGGAAAAGGCAACAAGGCATGGTCCGAAAACCAGGCCCAAAGGAGAACGTTAAGCAGTCCCGAGACAAGGCACGCGGCCGAAGGCTCCGAAAACCCGAAACTAGTCTCCAAGAGGGAAAAGTGGTCTACGACTACAAAAAAGTGGTCTACGGACCTCTCTCTCCCTCCAGGCAAGGGAAAACAAGGTTTGGTTAAAAACCAAACCAAAAGGGAAGCAAGACAAGGCGCTTGGCCGAAGGCTCCAGAAACCGAAAACTGGCCTACCAGAGGGAAAAATGGTCTACGACCAGAAAAAGTGGTCTACGGACCTCTCTCTCCCTCCAGGCAAGGTCAACAAGGCTTGGTCCACAAACCGAACCAAAACACAAAGAGTTCAAAGGCCTGGAGGCAAGGCACTTAGCCAAAAACTCTGGAAACTCGAAACGAGCACAAACATGAACGATCACCAAGCGCTCAATCGATGATGTCTGAGTCTTAAGGTCGGTCAAAAGTGAGGTGTCTACAGCGCCTCCCGATACCGGATCTTGTTCGAGGGACTAGTGAGCCGAGCCTGGTTCTTAGGTGAGCGCTTCAAGCGCCAGGCATTAGGCTTACAGTTACAGTCGATCCCTTTGCTACCTCCACCGTCTATGCGGGACACAGAGAGTATCTCCCCTCAAGAGCTGATTGACGTCGTGCGAGGCTCAGACACAGACCTATTCATTGGGAAGGGGGACTACATAGCTTACATCCAAACATACCTAATGCCCCCATTGGCAGGTGCTCGTGTTCTTGCGAGAAGGACAGCTGCTACTGCTTCGTCGAGCAGGGCTAGAGCGGTGGGTGCCCCCTTGATGAGCAGGTCTCGAGCACAGAGAGGCAAAGCTGGGGAGATGTCCACCACCAAAAAGAATGTCGGATGGCCAGACTTGCCTACCTCGCTGACTTACCAGAGACATTCTGGGGAGACTTGCCAGATCCCCATCGAGCCTGCATCGGCGGGGCGTGCGCTTGCTGGAGTTTGAGTCCGGACCCCGGTATGTACCAAACTTTACATTTTGCATATTTACTTCATTTCAATTATGCTTTGTGGAATACTAATCTCTTCAATGCACTTGCAGGCACCTATTGAGTACACAGGACAGGCTCTTGACTTGGTAGCTTCCTTGACGGTGATGATGTAGACGAGCCTGGACCTACTCAGCCTCTACAGGATCCCAGTAATCTTTCTTCAATTTGCATTTCATGCCATGAAACTCTCTGCTAACGCATTAGCATTTACACAGTTCCGTACTGTGTTGATCTAATACTTTGCACTAAAACATTGCATTAATACACTGTTCCCATACACTGCTCACAGCATACACACACTGCAACCATTTACTGCTCATGGCACATCATCTCTTACATCTAATATACTGCATCTGCTATATACCGTAATTAATACATTCTGACGAGCTCCGCCCTTTTTTTTTAGATCCCTTTCGAGGCATTCGCTCCATCAGGTGCCCCAACAGAAGTGGCGGCGGGACCTTCAGTACCACCTCGAGCAGCACACAGCCGAGGGAGACATCGGAGGCCTACTAGACGTGGTGATGATGATGAGTCCAGTGAGGACGAGGAGGCAACGAGTCCTCAGTCAGAGTCAGTCGAGGAGAGCTCCGATGATGAGAGCAGAGATCACTCTGGTTTAGACAGTGGTGCTGATGGCGACGACGCTCCAGAGTCCTCCCAGCGAGGAAGAGGATTAAGAGGGCTTCTCAGTCCTGAGTTGGATGGCACCGATTCAGATGTTTTTTGTTTCGTTTTCTTTTTGCTAGTAGTATAGTACATTGTATAGCCTTAGGTAGTTTTATTTTCTTAAGACTTTATACATTTGTAAAGAGAAACCGTGATGGAATGAAAACAGCTTTTTGATTAAAAAAGTGTTGCATTTTATATTCTAAGCATCGCATCGCATCGCATCGCATCACATCACACAGCATGTGAATGTGATTGATCTTTGTTTGAAAACTGCACATTCAAATAGCATTGCTCTTAATCAGGTAGTGAACCAACCAACAACTAAAAGAACAAAACAACTTGATAAACAAAACAAGGCCTTGACAAGCCAGACAACGTAATTACAACTCAATAAACAAAGTACAATAACTTGATAAACAAATTGCAACAACTCAATGAATGAAACAAACACAGCTGTTAAACAGAACAGCAAGACGGATCCGAAGTAGAATCAAATTTAGATTTTCAGCATCCTCAGCACACAGGAAGGCTGAAAGCTCTCTGCTAGAGACAAGGAGTGGCTACCGGCCACTTTTCCTCATTGCCGACCACTTTTGATCACTGTCGGCCAGTTAAGGTGGTCGGTAGGCTACTTGAACTAGTCTGCCGGCCAGTAATTCTGGGAAGCTCCAGATTGCTACCATCTGTCCTCTACTCAATGTCTTATCTTCTATAAAGGTTCCAGCTACGTGGTTCCTTTATTTCAACTCCATTTTTGCCCCAAATGGATGCATTTCTTGCCCACAACCTCACAAATTGGATTGCAAGCATGTATGGCTCAGAAAAGTTGAATTTTCAGGGTTTCAGAATAAATGCATTATTCATGCTGAGCCGCACCCCGCTACGTTTTCCGTTCCTCCATGTCGCAGCTAGGTGTTGGAATCCGGTAACTCACATTTTTAGCTTTGGCGGACAAGAGATATGTCCCACTTTTGAAGATTTCCAAGCTTTGATGGAATCTTAGCGCGATGAAGAGATCTTGCCCCAATTCCGTTTTTTCCACATCCAAGCTTTAGGACGGATGTGTGGGCTTACTTTGCATGACGCTCGGTCTTTGATTCGCGATGGAGAGCTAGATATTCCGAGCTTGATTCATCAATTTTCTGACACCGGTGATCGCGACGACCATCTTTGGCAGAGTTTTCAACGACACACCCTCTGTTTATGCATGTTGTCTCATTTCTTGCTTGCCCCAGGCTTTGGGGGGTCTAGCGTCCGTTTGATTGAGGTTGCCCAAGGCTTAAAAGAGGGCAAGAGCTGTATTGGCATGACTCTAGCTAAGACTCTAATGGGTTTGGATGCCTTCCATCGTCGGGAGACGACTAGGTTCGCGGGGAGTCCACTACTCTTACAGGTAATGTTTCCCACCCTGCTCACATGTGTATTTCTCACATCACTCGGCCCTCAGGCTCTGTTTTTCTCTCAAAACCCTTTCCTCACTTTTATCTCCGCATACACCTCTCTATTCTTTAATCTCTCTTATTTTTCATCCCTCCCCAGATATGGTTGATGGACAAGTTGAGAGTGGTGGACTCATGCCCAGCATATTCAGCATGCGGTTATTTCTTCCGACAACGACTAGTTGATGCCCTAGATGAGGGATGGTGGTGCGAATTGATGTGCAGCCTATCTACTATCGACATTGTTTGCCCCTGGCTCAATCTGCCGGCAATGAGCTACAACATGTCTCGCCAGCCGGGCATTCAGTTGGTTGGCTTGACACACTATGTCTTCTACTTCCCATTTCGATTCTGGCACCAATTTGAACATGATCAGACTCGGCCGGAAGATGGGGTAGAGTACCTTGCTACATTTCCAGTCCGAGGCTCACATCTATCTCGGTACGTCACAGCATGGAGGATGAGAGAGCTTTTGGCCCCCGCTTCCACTTCAGTTGTGCCCTTACTAGTGAGTGCAAAGCTTGGCTCGATGAAGAAGCACGGACCGGGCCTACTTTGGTGTCAGAGGCTTCCACAAGGTCTAGAAGAGGGCGCAAGAACACCTAACTTATCCATGCCCCGATTTTATTTGCTTTAATCAGTACTTTCAAGTTTTCTTATAAATGTAATAAAAAGCAACTTCAATTTGTATTCAAAAGCAGGAGAACTCTGTGCTGAAATCAATGAAATTGAAGGTTGTGGGTACTAAAAATTTTCTGTTTGGTCCAAAAATGGTCTAAGTTGTAAAAAGATTAATTTGAACAAAATCAACTTTTATTAAAACTTTTCAAAACCGTTTTCGATATGGATCACAACTGGACACGCCTGAGATCTATCCTCGAGATGTACAACCCCAGATCCAATCAACTAGAAAGTTGCCCCTAGTCTAAATAGCACTGTATTGGAGATCACAACCGAACTCTTGGATGCAGAATAGACAAAGATGACCAACATGATCACATAGACAGAGTCGATTTTGAAGATGTTTATGGCTAGACTTCAGAATGAAGTTGCCTACGTATCCCAAAGATGGGAATCAAGCCTTACGTAGTTTGGTTCAGGTTCACTCGTGTTTTAACACTCTCCTTTTACACTCTAACTTTTGCCAAGGCCGCCCTTTCTGAGTTTTCAACCTTGCGAGCTCAGTTTTTATTATTTCAAATTTTCTGTGCTCTAACTTTTGCCTAGGTCACCCTTTCGAGTTTTCAACCTAATGAGCCACCCAAGGATAGTATTTCTTCAACTTGTCCATATTGATCGGCTGGGAGAGCTCAAGGCCATCTAGGTCCATTAGAACGACAGCTCCACCTGACCAGATTGACTTGATGATGTAGGGACTAGTCCAATTAGGTCTGAACTTGCCCCTTGGGTCATGGATGAGAGCTCGATTGTCTTTAAGCACCAAATCCCCTTCTTTTAAATTCCTAGACTTAAGCTTCTTGTTGAAAGCCCTGGAAATTCTTCGTTGATAACCTTGGACGTGATACAGTGCTTTCAGTCTTCTCTCGTCAAACAGCATGAGTTCTTCGAATCTACTCTGCTGCCAATCTGCCTCAGCTATCTGGCACTCAGCCATTACCCGTAATGACGGAACCTCAACTTCGATAGGCAGAATAGCCTCCATCCCATAAACCAAGGAATCCAGAGTTGCCCCAGTAGAAGTTCGAATTGAAGTCTAGTAGCCCCAAAGAGCAAATGGCAGCTTATCTGGCCAGTCCCTATAGGTTTCCACCATCTTCTATAGAATGTGCTTGATGTTCTTGTTAGTGGCCTCAACGACTCTGTTGGTTTGCAGTCGATATATGTATGACTTATGAAAAGCCACGTTGTATTTTTCCAACAAGTCGATCACCTCCTTCTTGAAGTGGGAACCATTATCCGAAATAATCTCATTCGAGACCCCATAGTGACAGTGATGTTGTTCTTGATGAACTTAGCAACATGCGATGCCTTCAGCACGGCATAGGATTGAGCCTCGACCCACTTTGTAAAGTAGTATATCGCTACCAGAATATACTTATGCCCATTCGACTCCTTTGGAGTGACTGCCCCGATCACATCGATCCCCCAGACTGAAAACGGCCATGGCAAAGTCATGTTGTACAGCTTTGACAGCAGAATGTTCATGCGGTTTGCATGGATCTGGCATTTATGGCATCGCCGAACAAAGCCAATACAATCCTCCTCCATGGTTGACCAATAATAACCCTGTCTAAGGATCTTCCGGACTAGCATTACCCCGCTCATGTGCGCTCCGCACTCTCCACCGTGGATGGCCTCCATCAAGCGCTTGGACTCTTCAGCATCAACACACAGTTTGTGCATCCCCAGATGACCCCGCTTGTACAGTTTACCCCTACAGATGATGAACTGAGCAGCCATTTTTCGAATTGCCCTTTATCTTTGGCATTTGCCCCTGGTGGATAAGCTTTCTTTTCCAAGAAGTTCTAGATGTCATAATACCAGGGGTTTTTATCTTGTACCTTATCTATGGCAGCAATCAGCTCCTAGGCTAGCACGAATTTTTGTTCAATGATGATTGGATGCATCCGAACTCCAAAAAGGATGTCTATCATAGAAGATAGAGTTGCTAATGAATCAGCGAACCTGTTGTTCTCTCTAAACAGATGAGCGAAGTTTAGTTTCTCAAACCGAGGAATCAGCACGTCCATGGTCTGGTGATAGATTTTCATATTTTCTTCTTTAACTTTCCAATCTCCTTTAGCTTGAGATACAACAAGGTTCGAGTCCCCGATAACATCCAACCGTTTTGCCCCTAGTTCCAGGGCGGCTTCCAGTCCAGCAATACATGCCTCATACTCTACCTCATTGTTTGATACTTTGAACCGAAGCTTGAAGGCTAAGGGTATACGGGAATTGTCGGGTGCTATCAGCAACACCCCTATCCCGTACCCGTATTGGTTTGACACTCCGTCAAAGTACATAGTCCAAGTTTCTTCTTGAAGTTGCAAAATGGCCTCATTCGAGAACAGATACTCTACTGCTTCATCGCCTTTCACTGGGTGATCAGCTAGGAACTCTGCTACCGTTCTCCCTTTCACAGACTTGCGCGTCATGTACTTCAGATCAAATTCGGAGAGAAGAAGCAACCAACAAGCTAGCCTACCCATAAGTGCTAGTTTCTCAAAGAGATATTTGATGGGATCTAATCTCGAAACCAGTATTACAGAGTGTGCTAATAGGTAGTGCCTCAACTTCCCGGTAGCCCATACCAAGTCCAGACAAGCCTTCTCCAGCGGAGTGTAGCGGGTCTCGTAATCCAACATTTTCTTGCTCAGGTAGTAGATAGCCTTCTTCACTTTATCCTCAGATACCTACGTAAGCATGCAGCCCATCGTCGTTTCGGTCACTGATAGGTACAGAATCAACGGTTTTCTCGGCTCCGGCAGCGACAAATAGGTGGGTTCTGCAGATATTGCTTGATCTGCTCGAAAGCAACTTGGCATCAGTCATCCCAGTAGAACTTCTTTTCTTTCTTCAGGAGACCAAACTGTGGTTCACAAGTCAAGGTTAATTTTGTAATAAACCGTCTTATGAATTCCACTTTACCTAGAAAGCCTCGCACCTCCTTTTCAGTCCTCGGTGGGGGCATTTCTAAGATGGCCTTCATTTTGGAAGGATCGACCTCGATACCCCTTTGTGTGATCAAGAACCCTAGCATTTTCCCTGCTGTAACACCAAAAGTACATTTCTGAGGATTCATCCGCAACCTATACTCTCTGATCCGTTCGAAAAATTTCTTCAAGGTGGTGTAGTGGCCCTCTCTTTCCTTGGACTTGACAATCATGTCGTCCATGTATACCTCAAGCCTTTTGATATGTAGCCCTAGCATTCTTCAAACCGAACAGCATCACCCTATAACAGTAAGTTCCCCACGGGGTGGTGATAGCAGTCTTCTTCCTGTCTTCAGGTGCCATCAAAATCTGATTGTAGCCTGAAAACCCATCCATGAACGAGAGCAACGCATGTCCAGCAGTGAAGTCCACAAATTCGTCGACATGCGGCAGAGGGAAGTCGTCCTTCGGACTGGCTTTGTTCGGATCCCTGAAGTCCACACATACCCGAATTCTGCCACCTTTCTTTGGCACCGGAACTATATTGGCCAACCAAGTTGGATACTCAAATACTAATAGAAACCCTGCGTCGATCTGCTTGGTGACCTCTTCTTTGATTTTTAGAGCCCAGTCCAGGTGGATCCTTTGGAGCTTCTGCTTAACAGGTCGGGCCTCTGGGTCAAAAGGGATCCGGTGCTGTGCAATCAGGATCGATTACAGGCTTGTCTTCGTAGGACCACGCAAAAATATCTTTGAAATCTTTTAATAAAGCAACTAAGCGCTCGTGTTCCTCTGAAGACAATGTGGACCCCGATCTGGACTAGCCACGAGTCCTTCTCAGTACCAACTTTAATTGAGGTGATTTCATCAACCAAAGGTTTTACAAACCTCTCCTGCTCTTGATCAAGAAAATGTTTCAAAACCGGAGGAATTTAATCCTCGTCGTTTTCATCAAAGTTTTGAAAGTCTTGATTAATGCAATAAACTAAAGGCACAGAAAAGTACTCAGAAACCACAGCTGTACAATTCTCATTAGCAACATCCAGTTCGTCTGATCCTTTGGTTATAACAAACTCAAAGGAAAATGAAAAGGACAACCTGGACAAGACAGTGGCATCCGGGTTATCACCCCCAGGAATGCCGGACTCAGACTTAGAAGAGCTGGAATCTGATTCCTACTCCACTAACTCTGTGGAATCATATTCTGGCTCACTACTTGACCCCGAAACTGCTTGACAAAAAGCCTTCCTCCTACTGCCAAACGAGGGAAGGTGCGATGGATGCATCAAGAATGATAGAAGATAGGTCCACAGCCGCTTGATCCCCAACCATGGAAACTGAGAAGTTATCCCCCAAGCACTCTGGTATGATCTGAGGATCTAAGAGGAGACAAGTCAGTGCTACCCCTATCTCAATATCTGTGATCTCAGACTCATCCTCCTTGCATTGTTCAACCTCAGCTGGTGGGTTTGTCTGCTCTTCTACAACTTTATCCCTTGACAATTGAAGGTCAAAAAAGATCTCGAAGCCGGGTAAACGCTGCTTCTCTGAATTCAACCATGGCCTCGAAAAGTCGCAAAACGGGAAGTCCTCCCCCTCCCAAACAAAGCGTCTGTTTAGGGTTCCCTAGATAGGTCTGTGCACCAACTCATAGTACTTCCCGGCTTGCTTTTCCTTAGCTCTTCTGGCCATTTCCCTTCCTTTCCTTGCCCAATCCTCTTTGGTAGGCGAGTAGCCTAAACCAAAGGTATATGGGTTATGCGGCACTTCGACCAATGTTGCGACGCCCTTCCGGCCACTTCTTCCCAATCCCATCCCGGGCATGTGTTGAAGCTTGTTCATGAGGTAGACAGATTGTGCAGTGACGTATAGTCCCTCATCAATAACTAGCATATCCTGTACAACTCGAGCCTCAGGTAGGGTGAATCCTGACAAAAAGACATCCTCCACGCCATACTCAATTTCTAGAACTGGTGTAGAAACCTCTGGTGGCGGATGTATGGACGAGTTCCCAAAAACAATTGCCACCCCCTTCCCGTGGGGGTACTTCAACATCTGGTGTAAGGTGGAAGAGACAGCTCTCACCTGGTGCAACCAAGGTCGCCCAAGAACTAGATTAAAGGTGGCTGGAACATCCAAGACATGGAACTCAATGTCATGCTGCCCCGGGCCAATCTTACTCTTGATCTGTACTGTCCTCATCACCTCCCAACTAGTGTTGTCATAGGCCCGTATGACCTAGGCTATAGGTATGAAATCCGCAGGCTTCAACCTGATAGCATACGCCGTTCTCGACGAACATACATTGATTGCGGATCCCGTGTCGACCAGGACTACCGGTATCCACTTTTCCATACACTCCACAGAGATGTAAAGTGGCTTGTTATGATCAGAGCCCTTAGGCGGTAGTTCCTTGTCGCTGAAGGTCAAGGTCGGGGAAACTCCACTTGGGAAAACCAACCCTACCAACTGCTCTGGTGTTGTATCAATTAAAAGCTTAGCCCTATCCATGGCTGTAAGGACGGCTTGTCTGTAAACCCTCAAAGCCATAAGTAGTCCCCAGATGGAGATGTCTGCTTGAATTTTCTTTAGCTGTTTCAACACAGCTTCCTCCTCTAGCAGTTTTTCTTTCTGCCTCTCTGCCTCTTTGTCTTTTTCGGATGCCTCCGGCTGGTCCAAATGTGGGGGCTTGAAGTACTGCCCACTCCTGGTCATATGGTCAACCTCCTCAATATACCAGGTGTTATCCGGTTGGTTCTGTCCCCAGTCATCGTCTTCCCACCATATCCCATCGACCACCGACAGACAGCTGTCCGGTTCCGCTATAGCTGTTCATGTGTTTTCAACACACTCATCCGCTTCAGGTGCCTTGGCTTTTCTAGCCCTGTCTTCGTTCTCAATTTTCTCATGCTCATACTTCTTCAACGCAGCCTCCTGTTCGGTGTCTGCTATGCACAAACTGCCCAAGTCCTAAGCAAAATTCTTCGCACTGGTGGTCTCCGATAATTCTTCCTGATTATCAGCCATTCCGGCCACTGTAGATGTTCCTATTTTTGACAATCCCTGTTCTGGCTGAGGCACCTCAACAACATCCGGCTCATTACTGAGCCACCCAATGGTATTTCCTGATCCATTCAAACCAAACCGGTTGACGCTCACATCCCTCGGGTCCTGCTCATCAAAGAACTAAAGGTTGCTGATATCCTCCTCTAGCTCAGCAAGGTCATCTAGCCCCTAACTTGGTCCATCCTCCCAAACCACACTGATCTCAGCCCCGGTTGGCAACTCTATCCTCGGCTTAGCCTGACCTGTTGGCACAATATAACCACACGGGTTGTATGCTTCCTCGGTAAAGCCCCTAGATCCCTCAGGCACTGAATTAACATTTCCACTCTCCTCCAAAGTCACCCCAGTTCTGTCTTCAACAGTCATCACTACCACTAGCTTTGGCTAAGTTAGGGAGGTGCTCAACAGGCATAAGTCCGTGCTGTCTGGGATGAACACCTCAGGCTTAGGTAGGTGGGAGGGTGTGATGTATATGCTAGGGTCATGCGAGATGGCCGTTGTTTGGATCAGGTTGATTTGCTTGGGTGGTGGAGCTCGGTTATGGGGTGCGAGTGGGTTGGTAGTGACATTTGGTTTTTTGGGAGGCGCAATCACCTTGTTGTCAATAAGATCCTGGATCTCATGACGCAGTCTGAAGCAGAGGTCAGTGTCGTGACCATGCTGCTGGTGAAAGGCACAGTATTTGGCCGGGTTATGTGTTAGAGGGAGGTTATTTGGTAGTGGGCGCGGTTCCAGGGGCTTCAGATGCCCCTTTCTGATTAAAACCCCAGGGCATTAGACAAAGGCATATACAGCGGGGTAAAAGTCCTTTGGCCCCGAGATGGGTATTTTGCTGGTTGAGGGGTGGCACTAGATGTGCCGGTGAAGGGTGTGGCTGTTTTTGGTGTGGTGGTGGTGACCATGCCCACGTTAGAAGTCCTTGTGGCTGCAGCACTACTCATACCTACATTCGAACCACGGGTAAACGCCCTCTTGGGCTGCTCTCTCTCATGGTCAATCAGACCTTACTTTATGGCATCCTTAATCTGTACCCCAATCTCATGTAAGTCAGCAAAGGTGGGAAGGGGTAAGACGATCATTTTTTGCATGAGCTTGGGTTGAAGGTTGCACACAACCATCCTTATCTGATCCTTCTTAAGCGGTCGAGTTGTCATCATGGAGGCCTTGGCCCTTTATTAAGTGACGAAGTCAGAAAAGCCTTCCTTTGGCTCTTGCCTAGTCGCCTCGAGATCACGGGTCGTGACCTCGATCTGGGTGTTGTATGAATATTGTGCGACAAAGGCCTCAGTCATCTCCTCCCAGCTTATTTTCACTGAGTCCACCAGCTTGGCATACCAGATGGCCGCAATACCCGACAGGGTCCGACCGAAGAGTAAAAGTTTGTGGAATCTCGTTAAGCCCATCGGGCGCAGAATGTCAGAAAACAACCTCAAATGAACCATAGGATCGCCCGAGCCATCGAAACGATCTATGTGAGGCATCTTGAACCTGTCCAACAATGTCACGATCGAATCAATGTATCCTTCTTCTATATCCGGGATCAAGTTAACTCCATGGGCTCGCTTGAACAGCTTTTCGAGCTTACTCATTTTCAGAGCGGTTGGATCGACCTCGAATTCGAACAGTGTGTCCACAGGATTAGCCGGTGCTTTAGACATCTGAGGTGGGATTGGCAGTGGGACTGGCCCTGTCGGAACGTCCATATTTTCCTGGACGTGAGCCGCCTCCCTAGGTGTTGGAACCATAGGTAGGGGTGGGGATGGATGCGAAGCAGACACTCTGACTTGTTGGGGTTGCTACTGCTGCTGAAGTCTAGCAATTAGTTCTACCTGTTGAGCCACAACTTTCGCCTGACAGGCGGTAACCTCTGCCTGGCGGGCAGCATCCCGCTGCATGGCCTGCATGATCTCTTGGAGTTGAGCATCATGTCCTCCATATTAACTGAAAAATGCTGATCTGGCTGAACATGTGTGTATCTCCTCTCTGAGGTGGAAGTAGATATCTCAACCCAACCGTGCATAGGTGAGGTGGATAATGACCACTGATCTGGTAACCGCTGTACTAATGACCTGTGCCTAACTGACCTCCATCTCAGAACCAGGGGTAATGAAACAAACACTGGTTGTCTGTCAACTAGATCCTCAGATCGATGAAGCCTTCTACCACTAACCCAGAGTGCTTGGGGGGTATCTGCCTCGTTGGAAGCAATGATGCAATACTACCTTGTAAAAAGATAAATAAAGCAAAAAGGAAAAAAAATAAGAAAAACGAACAGCATTTCGGCTTAGGTAAAGACAACACACAGTTGATCCCACAAGCTGAACAAACTGCACTCAAACACTGATCTCTGCCCCAAATCACTGTCTCAAATCTAAGACCCTCAGGTAAAACTGATACCCTCAAACTGATACCCAGACTTGCAACTGATACATACAACCTGTGGAGACGCACTCTGACAGCACATATAAGCAAGTAAGAGCCAAAACACCCCTATGGTGGGATAGGGTTTCCCTGTCCTATTTTGTCAGGAGCTAGGGTTTCACTACGCATACAGTGGTTTCAAACAACCTATAGTCGGGTAAGCAACCTGTCCTAATTTGGAATGGTCTCTATGGCTTCCGATATGCAACTAGGTCGATTGGCCAAAAAGGGTGCCTTGGTAAAAACTGAGGTTTGTGTTTCCATCGTGGCAGAGCCCGTAACCGGTCAGCCTTATGGCATGCTTTTCCAAGCAAGCCTCCGGCAAACCATTCAGGAATAGCAGATAGCAAACACTGTGACTTAGGCGCACCAATGCAAATGCAATGCAAAGAAACACATAAGTGTAGACAAAACAACATATCATGATTTCGAGTTAAGTTCTCTAAATCCCCAGTAGCGTCGCCAGAAACTGTAGACCGCCCAAACTCTCTCCGCGGCCAACCTTTTCAGAGAGGGCGCGAATTAGGTTCTAGCTACTACAGTTCGGACTCCTGTCACGGTTCTGAATCTAATCTTACAAAGTACAATGAAAGACTGATAAACCACCAAAGAGTCCAAATCCGGCATTTGGTTTTGAAAAATCAATTTTGAATCAAAAAGCGCCAAGCATGGACTGTTTTCCCAGATTACAGAGTCGCCACATAAACATTTTGTTTTTGGGAAATTTAGGAAACCCTGACTCGCGCCTAAGGCCACGTGTCCGTCTTCGCCAAAGTTGCCTCGGCTCGGGAACTTGGTTACGAGAGGGGAAGGTCCTGAAATGAGCATCCCCACTCGACCGATCAAAGGATCGGCCTCTACTAAACATGATATGTTATTTTAAAAGCACATGTGTTCTTATTCCGGTTTATTAGCTAACCTTACTATGTGATGCGCACAGCATGCAAGTATAGACTGAATCACTCGATTGGAACAAAACATCTCATGTTCATTTTTTGAAAATGGTTTGGAAGTGTGCTAAAACGCGGATTTGTCACCCTCAAGTGGGCTTGAAAACATGATAATGTGTCACTCCGCAAAGTGGGCTTAAAACTCACATTTGATGAATTGTCCCAATTTAAGCAATAAAGTCTTCATCCACAGGCATTCATGCAATTAAACATTTAAGCAAATAGCCTCATGGAAAGCATGTTGAACATGGCAACACTTACACTCATGCAAGGATGCTAAAGCATAAACACTTACAGTGTACTCCGAGCCAAAACAAAAAACTAGTTAGAAATCATGCACGATCCTAGTTTATGTTAAGATGCCTAATGCAACACATGCAATAATGCAACTAATAGGCTCAGCTATCTAAGATGGCACATGAATGCAACACTTGATAACATGCTTTGGAACACGTATTCAAGAAAGTGTATTGAAATACAATGCAGTTTGAATGATGCGCCGAGCCCAGTGCATGCAAGACAAATGAATAATGCACGCATGCAAAGCATAAGGTATGCTAATTGAAACATGCCCTAAACTAACCATCGAAAGTGGGTAAGTAAAAGGGAGAAAGAAGTGGGGCTTGGAAGACATGCGCACACACACACACACACACACACTTATTACAACAATACGCCGTCTCGCAGGAGGGTCCGAATAAATAAGAGCTAAGTAAGCTACTTATTACAAATCAATTAATTAACTGTGCTAAGCTAATTAATTACAAACTGAATTAAAACTAGCTATACTAAGCTAATTAGAATATTACAAAGACGAATTAAATTAGCTAAGCACATTAACTAATTAATTACAAAACCGGCAAATTAACTAGCTAAGTAAAGCAGTAAAATGGCCTCGAGGGCGAGGGAAAGATGCATGCTCGGTTCGCTTCACCCGGAAACACATTGCCTTGCCATGAGTTATCTCTGTTTGCACTCGCGGTGATCTCGGAACATCATGCACACTTCCAGATTGCATCTGCCCCAAAACAGGATGATTTTGGGCAATTTTGCTGCAGGTGGCCAGCTGGCCACCTCTCCTTCCAGAATTCCAATTTTGCTACAACAGAGATCAACAAAGGCACAGCAATGCATTTGCAAGGAAATGTGTGTGCAACTACTCTCCTTATCATTTGTCAAGCTCAAAGGAGCGTAGTACTCGGCTCTTAAGTCACCAACCACACATCTCAATGCATGATGGCCAAAGAGTCAAGCTTGCACAATGTTAGTGAATGCACAAACAACACATAAGAGCCTCCACCTCTATCATGCATGGTCAAGAGGGTCAGCAACCAAGAAATGTGACACGTTCATCACTTGGAGTATGAGACGTCTCACATTTCTTGTGTTTGGATTAACGTCTGATCCAAACACAATGCAATACAAACAACATGCTTATCTTTCAATGCTAAAGCGGCATGCACAAGACTCAATCATGCAAACAACGCGTGCACAACATGCTAAGGGACTAAAGTGATGAAACTAGTGAAGGACACAATACTAGAGACATGCAATACAATGCTCCATGGACCAAACCAACCCTAAACAGACCTCATGCATGCCAAAACAGTGGCCAAAAAGTGCTAAAATGATAGCATAAAAGGGAAGAAAATGCATGCTCAACTTATGGCTCGCAAGCAAGATACAAAGCTCAACCCTCAAACACATTGAAAGAGTGATATATATGAGAGTATGGTAGAGATATGAGCACTGAAATCACATGCCAAATGATGACGTATCATGCAAACATCACAAGTATAGTGTGCAAGAGGCCCTAAAACTCAAAGCTAGTTAAGGCATTCACACAAGAGGCATGCAATACAAGGTCTAAACAGCCAAACCAGCTCTGGACAGAGCTCAATCATGTCAAAACAAAGGCCAGAACAGGCTGAGAAGGAAGTTCATGAGGTGATAAAATCATGCTCAAGCATTGGCTCACAAACAAGGCATAAGGCACAACTCACAAATGCTATGAAAGAGTGGAATATGTGAGAGTGTGACTACACTATATACACTGAAATTACATGCCAAATGGTGCCATACCATGTAAACATCACATGCACAACATATTAAAGGCCCCAAAACTCAAAGCTAATCAAGGCCCTTTACACTATAACCATACTGAGCAATGCTCAAATGACCTTAACCACTCAAAATAGACCTAAGGCAGGTTAAAACAGTAGCAAAAACATGCTAGACTTGCAGCATAGATGGCTAGAAAAATATGCTCAAGTATTGGCTCACAAACAAGACATGATGCTCAACTTCTTAAAAGCATTGAAAGAGCAATACATATGAGAGTATGACAATGAAACATGCTCTGAAATCACATATCAAATGATGTCATATCATACAAACAACCCAAGCAAAGCATGCTAGGGACTCAAAACACAAAGCTATCAAAGCCTATCATGCTATAGCAATACAAAGCAAGCCTCAAAGGGCCAAGACCACTCTAGATAGAGTTAAAGTAGACTAAAACATGAGTAAAAGCATGCTGGAGTATAGCCAAAATAAGCCAGAATGATGGGCTAAAGTAGCAAGCATGCAAGGCTAACAAGTAGGATTGCACTATAAGTGCAAAGAGCAAGAAACCAATGATCAAACAAGCCAAAAATTGAGTTATGCCAGGTCCAAAAAGTCACAAAAATATGCTGAGATCAAGCCACAATGAAGTAGAAACACATGCTCATTTGGTGGGCCATCAACACATGCTAGCAAGACAAGAGGAGAGGGGACCACCCCTTTCTATTTGAGACCTCAAACCACCTTTCCACCACTAAAATTCCTCTGGAATTTAATGGTTAAAAGGCCAAAAAGAGATAGCTTGAAAAGCCTAAAGAGGTGGTACAAAAGCTTAGCAAATAAGCAATAAAAGAGGGTGGACCACCCCCAACTCCAACATGGACTCAAACCAACGTTTTTAACACTCAAAAATAGAACTTTTAACAGTTGACAACTAAACCAAAAATAGCATGCAAAGGTGGCCAATCAAACAAAGGAAACAAAGCCTTAAAAGGGTTAGAGCCTTACCCTTGAAGAACAGCAAAAACCAATAGCTTTTCTAAGCCAAAACTAGCTTTAGAATGCCCAAACAAGCCTTAGGGAATCTTATCTCCAAGGTCAAGATGTTTGGCTAAGGGGTTGTAGGCAAAATATGTGAAGAACACTCACTTTCAAGCAATATATATATATAGAGAGAGAGAGAGAGTTCTAGAGAGAGTGTTCTAGAGAGAGTCAAAATTTAGCTCTAAAAGGATCTGAACATCTAACAAGGGGGAGGGACCTCCCCTTATATAAGCAAAGCAAGGAGAAGCTTGCTTGACAAGCTTAGAGCTTGTTCAAATCCCTCCATACACGTGTATGGAGGATAGCCTCAATGCTCAACAGCTGGATCAAAATATCTAGAAATATCTAAAAAGGAGAAAGATTGGCCATCGACCAGTTAAGGTGGCTGGCCGGCCACCTCCCCTAGCCGGCTGACCACTCCAAGTGGCCTACAAGGGAGAAAAGTGGTCGGCAAGTTCCACAAGTGGCCAGCAGCCCTTCCCCTCCCTCAAAAAAGAGGCAACAAGGTTTGGCCCAAAAACCAAGGCCAAAACACAAAATGTTAAGAGGCTCAAAGACAGGGCACTCAGCCGAGAACTTCGGGCGCTCGGAACAAGCACAAACATGCGCAATCATCGCATGCACAAACGATGACGTCAGAATCTTAAGGTCGGTCAAAATGGGGTGTCTACAACATGCTCACTTTGTGCGTCCATCGCACATATTCACTCTATGTATCTATCGTCGTTAATCTCGTATGCCTAGGGCATTGTTGTTCTTTCTCCTAGCGCGTGCGACGGGTTAGACCTTCTTTGGTTAAGAGCATTTGGAACGTGTCCTAATGCTTGTACCACTCCTTTTACTTTCACGTGCAACGTGTCGAAATCTTGTTTGAGACCTCAGGTTTGCCCAACAGTTGCTTTTAGCCTTTCCTACGTGACGCGTAGTTGAGCTCGCATAATTTTCACACATTCTTTCTACATGAAATGTAGTTCGATCTGTAATTCTCACGTGTGGCGTTGCTTATGTACGAGTTTGTTGTAGCATTTCTTTGCATAACGTTTGCATCTAGATGTTTCATTACAGCCCCCTTTGCATAATCATAAGTTATGCTCTTACATCGTGCATGTCATTTGCATTTTGCCCCTGCCTGCGGGCGCATCTATTTTGTTATCTTGCCTATTTGTCTGGGTCTTTGGCCTTGTCAAAAATGAGTCGTCTCTAAGCTTTGACATTCACTCCCGTCACTTTGTGACTTTCGAGTTCTGTCAAAGAGGGGCAACTGTAGACACCACATTTTTGACCATCCTCAAGACTTGGATGTGCTTGCAGGTACAACCAGTAACAAGTTTGATTGCTCGTCGAGTGTTCGACTTTCGCGACAGAATGCTCCAGGTTTGATCCTTCCAAACCCTATTTCCATTTTGTCTCATTTTTGGACCATGTGTTGGTCTTTTCTTTGTGATGTCCTTGATGGCCTGTCGACCATCAGAGAGGGCTGCCGGCCATGGGCTTTGCCCTGCCGGCCATCAATGAGGCACTACCGGCCACCACTGACGGCCGGCCGACCACTATTGTTTCACCAGATATTTTTCAGATATTTTTGAGCCAACTGTTTGCAGGATTGACCATCTGCACCCACGTAGAGGGTTGGATTGCTTTGAAGGCTTCTTGTATCTTCTATATATAGAGGCTATCTATATGCATGCAAAGGGTTGGGAAGTTTTGAGCTGAGATATTTTCCTCTCTCTCTCTCTCTCTAGGATCCTCTCTCTCTCTATATTTGAGGCTTGAAAGTGTGTTTTCTTCATATATTTGCACTAGAACACCTAGTTAAACACCTTCAACTTAGGCTTGAGGTTCTTGGAGGCCTTGTTGGAGCTCTTTGGAGTTGATTTTGGCTCTGAAATTGGTTGTCTGCTTGCTGTTTTAAAGTTGTGCTTCAAGGGTGAGAATCTACCTCTTTAAGCTTTGTGTTTGTACTTTGGTTTGGCCGCCCTTGCATGTTGTTTTTGGCCTAGCTTTCAACTACAAAAATACCTTTTTTTAAGTGTTAAAAGTGGTTGTTTGAGGCCTTGTGGGAGTTATGGGTGTTGCACCTCCTTGTGTGCCTTACTTGCTTAAGCCTTGTGCCATCTCTTAAGGCTCTTGAGGCACCCTTTGTTTGGTTTTTTTACCACTGAAACTCAGGGAAATTTCAGTGGTAGAAACCATGTTTTGAGGTCCAAAGTAGAAGGGGGTGGCCTCCCCACCCCCTCTTTGCTCCTTGGTTGCATGTCTTATTAGCCTACTTGTTGAGCATGTTTTTCTACCATCATTTGACTTGATCTCAGCCCTTTTTTGACCTCATTTCAGCATGTTGTAACTCTATTTTGGCCTGGTTGAGTCACCTCATGCATGCTTCTTACACTTGTAGTGTAATCTTGCTAATTAGCCTTGTATGCTTGATGCTTTGGCCCATTATTCTAGCTTATTTTGGCTACACTCCAGCATGTTTTTGCTCATATTTTAGCATGCTTGAACTCTGTTTTGAGTTCTCTTGATCATATGAGGCTTGCTTTGTATAGCTATAGTGGTGTCGGTCTTTACTAGCTTTTCGTCTTAAGGCCAATAGCATGTTTTGATTGTGATGTTTGCATGATTTGGCATCATTTAGCATGTGTTTTCAGAGCATATTTCTCTTCCATACACCCACACACATCACCCATTCATTGTGTTTGAAAGTTATGCCTTATGCATTGTTTGTGAGTCAATGCATGAACATGATTTTCTTTGCCTTCCATGCTATCATCTCAGCACATTTTGGCCACTGTTTTGGCATGCATGAGGTCTGTCTAGGGCTGGTTTAGTCCATTAAGCATTGTATTGCATGGTTCTAGTGTTGTGTCCTTCACTAATTTTAATGCTTAAGTCTCTTAACATGTTGTACATGCGTTGTTTGCATATTAGAGTCTTGTGTTTGATGCCATACCATGCATTGCATGGCTACCACCTCCCTCATTTCTTCATTCTTCAATTTAATTTGAGGGTTGTTTGGTCTTAAGGTTATGTTTAAACATGAGGTAGGGTTGGTGCTCAAATGGCTTCAACCCTCTTTTGAGGGTTCCTACTAGTCAAAGGCATCTTCCTTATCATGCCTTAAACTCCCCTTTTGGTTGACCCCTTATCATTAGAGGACTTTCACATTCGGACTTAACCAATTAAATAATGGTTGGCAATGTTAAAATGTGTAAACAAAATCAATCAAGTAAAACATGTCAAGATTAGCATGTTGTTTGCATTGCATCGTGTTCAACCGGACGTTATGTTGAACACAAGGTGGATTGGTCCACTTCATACTCAAAGTGATGAAAGTGGGCCAATCCCCTTTGTCTCCATTGCCTTTGATTATCCATGATGAGGTAGTGGATTTAGAGTCTTGTTTGCATGGCATTTATTGAATGTTTAAAAGATTGGATCTTTGGCCATCCAGCATTGTAAGCTTGATTGATGGTCTTGGATCCAATGATGCCTCTCCCTTGATATTTTGAGATGATATGGAGTGGCATAGTGCACACATGTTCCTAGGGAGACCCTCCATTTCCTCTATTTTGTGCTCTGTTACAGTTTGGGGTCACAGCACACCAGTGGCCGGCAGTGCCACATTTATGGCTAGCACCATTGCATTGTTGGCCGGCAGAGGCCCATCTTTGGCTGGCAGGTGGTCGACAGGCCACTGGTGCACTCCCCAACCTTGATTTGGTAAGTTTCAGCAGAAAATTCTTGACGACACCCTGCAAACAGAGCCTCTAAAGGGCAAACCGAAGAGCTTTTCGGGGCGAGGAACCGAATGCGTGCATGCATGTTCAACTTCTTCAAACAGAGCTAAAGTAGTGTAATTTAATGCTTTCCTTATTATTTAGAATTTGAATTTGTAATTTGATTAATTAGTGTGCTAATTAGTTAAGTGTTGTAATAATTAAGTAGCTTAGTTTGAATATTTCTGTATTGGTTTGTAATAATTAGTCTAATTAGCTTAATTAGATTAGTGGATTAGCTTAGCTTAGATAAGCTTAGTGTATTCATTTGGACCCTCCTTCGAGAGGGCGTATTGTTGTAATAAGGGTGCGTGTGTGCGTGTATGTCTTCCAACCCCACTTCTTTCTCCTTTTTACTTATCAGCTTTTGATGGTTAGTTTAGAGCATATCTCGATTAGCATACCTTATGCTTGCATGTTTGCATCATTCATTTGTCTTGCATGCACCAGGCTCAGTGCATCATTCAAACTGCATCATATTTCAATACACTTACTTGAATACGTGTTCAAAGCATATTATCAGGTGTTGCATTCACAAGCCATCTTAGATAGCCGAGCCTATATCAGTTACATTTTTGCATGTGTTGCATTAGGCATCTAACATAGTTAGGATTCATGCATATTTCTAATTAGCTTCTGTTTTGGCTCAGAGTACACTGTAAGTGTTTACGCTTTAGCATCCTTGCATGAGTATAAGTGATTTCCATGTTTAACATGCTTGTCATTAGGCTATTTGCTTAAGTGATTAACTGCATGAATGCCTGTGGGTGAATGCTTGATTGTCTGAATTGGGACAATTCCTCAAATGTATGTTTTAACCCCACTATGCGAAGTGGCAAAATCATCACCCCACTTGAGGATGGAAAATCCGCGCTTTAGCCTACTTGCGAGTAGCACTTTCAAACTATTTTCAGAAAACAAACATGAATTGTTTTATTCCAATTCTCGTGATTGAGTCTATACTTGTATGCTGTGCGCATCACGTAGTAAGTTAGCTAATAATCTGAATAAGAGCACATGTGTTTATAAAAACAACATATCATGTTTCGTAGAGGCCGATCCTTTGATCGGGCGAGCGGGGGTGCTCATGTTATGACCTTCCCTTCTCGTACTCAAGTTCCCGAGCCGAGGCAACTTTAGTCATGACAGACACATGACCTTCGGCATGAGTCAGGGTTTCCTAAATTTTTCAAAATTATAATATTTAGGTGGCGACTCTGAAATCTGGCAAAGCAGTCCATGTTTGGCGCTTTTTGATTCAAAATTGATTTTTCAAAACCAATTGCCAGATTTAGATTCTTTGGTGATTTATCAGTCTTGCACTGCACTTTTTGAGATTAGATTCAGAACCGTGACAGGAGTCCGAACTGTAGTAACACGGACCCAATTCGCGCCCTATCCAAAAAGGGGGGCACGCGGAAAGAGTTCGGACGGTCTACATATAGATTGGACTTACACTCGACACAAACTAGACTTGCACACCCACTCATATTCAACTTGTACCCCTACACAGTCTGGACTTGAACCCTATTCATACTAGAATTGCACCCCACTCAAATTGGACTTACTTTTAGGCACAGATTAAACTTACACCCCAATCAAATATTTTTAATGCTGAAATGTATTACGTGAACTGCTTTTTTTTTGTGATTAATTTTTTTATATTTTTTTAAACTATTTATAAAGTTGAAATTTACTATGCGATTAATTTTTTAAACTAATTTTTGTAACTATTTTTAAAGTTGAAATATAAAATATTTTGTTGAATTTTTAAAATTTGTTTTTTATTCTTTAAAAAAAATAAAAATAGTGGTAAAAAAAACATAATTTTCATGTTATTCTATCTTTTTTTAACGAAAATAATTTTTTAATATTTGTATGTTAGAATATTATTTTTTATTTGAGTTAATATTTTTATTTGTGTCTACGTTTTATCTTAGCAAATAAAAATATTATTTTCTATTTAAAAAGTGCATTTAATTTTTTTTATTAGCTCAAATCATAATATTTAAATAAACAATATTTTTTTACAGTAAAAATGAGATGGGTTGAATTAGTAGTGGTATTTTTTATTCAACCGAGAGAAAAAGTAAAACGATTATGGTTTAAATGTGACATTTTGTCTTATTAACTTTAGCCTATTTTGTCTTTTTATGACTAATTTAGCCAAAAAAATCAAAAAAAGTCCACTTGCCAAACGAGGGCTAAATAATTACTCTGAAGTGTTTGTTTAGTATGAAAATAGTATAAAGCAAGAGAAAGAGAATTTTCTAATACAAGTCATACTAGCATATCACTCATTCTATGCATGGGATAAAATAATAATTATTTATGAAAAATACAATAATTATATTTATTTTTTTATATATTTTGTCTCTCATAAATAAAATTTTGTATATAAATTTAAGGGTTTTGTTTCAAATGTTCCTTTACTATAATATATAGTATAGATAGATTAAAATTGTTGTATTGACAATTAATAATTAAAATTATGATTTACTATTAAAAAAATGACATAGTTCTAATACTTCACTATTTTAGAATAAAAATATATGAATTTTAAAAAATTATCATTTCGGTTTTTGAAAGGGAAATAATTAAAGAAAATTTAAAAACTTTTAATGAGTAAGAAATAATCATCGTAACATGTAAAACCACTAAAATCACGATTAAACAAGCAAATTATTCAAACTAAAAACGGTTTAGCTTAATCAGTTAGGTCAAACAACTAACCAGCTTATACAAAAATTAATTAATTAAAATTTTTAAATTCTATTTTATAAAAATTTAAACTATCACTAAATATGGAAAGTATCTATTAATCTAAATTTAAAATCGACACAATATAAATTTAAAATTATAATAATCTATCTCATAATTTATAAATTTTAAATACAAATTTAAAATTATCATAATTATCTCATAATTTTTATATTTAGGAGCAGTAATAGTGACATTGAGATTATTGATATATCTATATATTTTATAAAAGAATACTTTTAAGAAGAGATATTATGAGAGTTTCAAAATCCCATACAAAATTATTGTAAAATCAAAACCTTTATGTGGAATTGTAAAATAAAAGTTAAATGGAAGCTAGCCAATGGAGATTTTCTTAGTTGTTTAAAATTAAGAAAATCAAAAAAAATAGTATGAAATATTGGTCATAAGGTTCTCACAAAAAATCTCCTTTTGCTTAGATAAATAAAAAGTGAAACAATTCACTTTATGTAAGTGAAACAATTTACTTTTTCCTTCTTTTCTAGTGTAGGATTATAAAAAATTAAAAATTAAAAAAAAAGTTAAATAAAAGCTAACCAATAGAAATTTTCTTAATTGTTTAAAAGTTAACAATTGTTCGAGCGAAAAGTTTATTTCGAATCAAGAAATCTTAGCCGTACGTTTAATCTTTAATTAGGTCAATCTTTAATTTATTTCGAATCAAGCAAATTTAACCAATATATTTCGATAAAACTGCTAAAATCGCAGTTAAACCAGCGAATCAGTCAAACTGTAAATGGTTCACCCTATCCGCTAGGTCAAAGGACCAACCAATTTATACAAAAAATTAATAAATTAAAACTTTTAAATTTTATTTTAATTTTAAAATTTAAACTATCTTGAACTGAAACATACACAGCACTATAATATTAATTGGGAGCATTAGATTTATATAGTAAAACAACTCATTTTTTCCTCCTTTTCCTGATGTAAGATTGTAAAATAAAAGTTAACAGTCATTTGGACGGGAAATTCATTTCTAATTAAGAAATCTCAGTCGTTCAATTTTTAATATGGTCAATCTTAGTTTATTTCAAATCAAGCAAATCTAAGTAATATATTTTAATAAAATAGTTAAAACCGCAGTTGAATCAATTAATCAGTGAAACCGAAAACGATTCATCCTAATCGGCTAAGTCAAAAGACCAACCAATATACCAAAATATTAATTAATTAAAACATTTAAATTTTATTTTAAAATTTAAATCATCTTGAACTAAAACATGCACAATGCTATAATATTAAATGAGAGTACAAGATTCACTTTATATAAGTGAAACAACTCATTTGTTCGCTCTTTTCTCAATGTAGGATTGTAATTATTTTAAAGTTAAATATTTTGAGAGTTTCAAAATCACATACAAAATTATTTTTGAAATCAAAACCTCCATATGGGATTGTAAAATAAAAGTTGAATGGAAGCTAACCAAATGAGATTTTCTTAATTGTTTAAAATTAAGAAAAAAAAAATTTGGTATTGACTATAGGATTTCTCACTCAAAATCTCCTTTTCTAATATAAATGGAAGCATAAAATTCACTTTATATAAGTGAAACAATTCACTTTTTCTTTCTTTTCTCGATGTGGGATTGTAAAATAAAAGTTAAATTAATGAAAACTAGCCAATGCAGATTTTCTTAATTATTTAAAATAAGAAAATTCAATAATTTATATAAATTGGAGCATATGATTTCACTTTATGTAAATGAAATAATTCACTGTTTCTTTCCCCCCCCCCCCCGATGTAAGATTGTAAAATAAAAGGTAAATGGAAGCTAGTCAACGGGAATTTTCTTAATTATTTAAAATTAAGAAAATTTAATTATTTTAGAATGAGGGTTTGAAACTTCTAGAAGGTTTCTCCCTCAAAACCCCCTTTTATAAGATTCAATTAATATAAGTGAAACAATTTACTTTTTTTTTTTTTCCTGACGTGGAATTGTAACACTTTATATAAGTGAAAGAACTCACTTTTTCTTCATTTTTTTTCTCGATGTCAGACTGTAATTATTTTAAAGTTAGATATTATGAGAGTTTCAAAATCTCATACCAAATTATTTTTAAAATCAAAACGTTTATGTGGGATTATAAAATAAAAATTAAATGGAAGCTAACCAATAAAGATTTTCTTAATTGTTTAAAATTAAGAAAATCAAAAAAATGAGTATGAGATATTGATCATAGGACTTCTTACTAAAATCTCCTTTTGCTTATATAAATTAAATTATTTTGAATTTAATCCATATATTTTGATAAAATCGCTAAAGTTACGGTTAAACCAAAGAATCAATTAAATCAAAAATGATTTAGCCTAATCGACTAAGTCATAATTAATTAATTAAAACTTTTAAAATTGAAACTATATTGAATTGAAACATGCACAACACTACAATATTAAAAGGGATGAGAGTATAAGATTCACTTTATATGAGTAAAACAACTCATTTTTTTTCTTATTTTCCCAATATGAGATTATCAAATAAAAGCTAGTCAATGAAGATTTTCTTAATTTTTTAAAATTAAGAAAATTAGTATGAGATATTAAGGTTGCGTTTGGTAGAGTTTTGTAAATATGATTTAAGAGTAGGAGTTGTATTTTGAGTTTGTGAGTTTTGAAATTATGATTTGAATGTGAAAATTTTGTTTGGTGAAAGAATTTTGAAAAGAACTTTGAATTGAGTGGGAAACTTTTGATGTGACATATGATAGTTGATACAAAAACTTACAACTCATAACCAAACGTAAACCTCAAAATTCTATTAAAGCACAAAAAAAATTAAAAATTCGAAAAATATTTTTCTCAAATATATAAAAATTAACATATGTCAATTGCAAAAAAAATAAAATAAAATAAAACGCACTATTCCAATCAATCGGCTAGTCAACCGAACGACCAGTATAGCGACCCCGGTCTTTTCCCATTTGACTATTGTGTCCGGACATAGGTTCCGTAGATTCTGTCATTGTATGATGGTTGTTGTTGTCCCTTATTTTCTCATTTGGAATTATAGGATGTGTTGGGCAGGTTTGTTACAGGTTGGTTGGGTTTAGGAATCAAGTGTTGCTGTCCAGAATTTTAGATCTTCGCTCGAGCGAGGAGTTTGTCGCTCGAGCGAGATGTTGTTTTTGGTTCTTCGCTCGAGCCAGGGTTTGGTAGCTCGAGCGAGAGTTTGCGACTGGTTTGGACCTGTAGCTTTGCATTCTTGGCTCGAGCGAGATTTTCTTCGCTCGAGCGAGATAGTTCGTTCTTCGCTCGAGCAATAGTTCCTTCGCTCGAGCGTGTGTCTTGTTGCAAGACCTGAAGGTTTGAGTTCTTCGCTCGATCGAGCTTTCTTTCGCTCGAGCGAGCTTTTGAGTTGTTGGCTCGAGCAAGGCTTCCTTGGCTCGAGCGTTGTTTCTCTGTGTCTGGTCGCTCGAGCGACCAAGTCTTCGCTCGAGCGAGCCTGTCCAGTATATATTTGCAGCAGCGGGATTTGATCAGTCTTTTTCTTATTCTTTTTGGTTCTAAACCCTAGGTTCGACTTTTCTCTCTCCCTACTCACCTTCTCTCTTAGATTTGATCCACTTAGGGTGTGTTTCTACCCTAGATCCTTCATTAAAAAGATAGAGTGGGTCGAGGGCTTCCATTTAATCTGAATTGTTGGTAGTTTGGAGCACTTTGGAGTTTGGGCATTCATCTCCATCTTCTCTTTTGGGGTTATCTCTTCGAGGTAGGGATTTCCTACTCCATTTTATAGGTTTTGTTCTAAGTTTTGGTATTTTGATATGTTGGGGATACTTTGGTAAATTTTTGGGAAAAACCATAATTGTACTATTAAATTAATTTGTATAATTAATTCATGGAATTGGGAAATTCATTGATTAAATGGCGTAGTTGGATAATTTGAATCATTTGTTTATTGAATTGTTGACATAGTTATTTTCAGTTTAGAAATAACTGTTTTGGGCTATCGGTGGAGGATAGTCGTGATTGTTGTAGACATTGCATGTGGATTAGGAATAACTGAAACTAATCACATTGATTAAGTCATTAATTTTGACAATTGCATTGATACAGAAAATACGTGTATTGATTGAGCATTGCATTTGCATACATTGTTTTTGTGTGGGAGGAGATAGGGGATGTACTCCCCGGTTTAGGGGAAGATAGGGGATGGACCTCTAAACCGGATTTTGTTTGGGAGGAGATAGGGGATGGACTCCATTAGCATCACTTTTATGTGCGCTTATCTATTTAGAAGTGTTTTATTGATACAGCACTAAAATGTGTATCAATCTAGAAGTATGAAGTGTTTTGATTTGAGCTTGAGTCTCATTTGTTGTTGATATTGGAAGGACGAGAATATGATATATGTAATTCACTGTTGTAAGTTTGGCCAGGTTCTGAGCCATGTTGTTAAGTTTGGAAAGTAAAATGAGTCGTAGACAATAGTGTCATGAGACTGTAAAATGAAGTAATGGACTATCTTGGTTAACCATCTGTTGAATGCCATTGCTTTATTCATTACTTATATGTGGTTTAGTATATTTCTACTGGGCTGTGGCTCACCCTTTATGGGAACATCATTTTCAGGTTCAGGTGATAAGCAACCTCCCAGGACTTAGTTTGGAAGGATGCGGATTTTGAAGACTTGTCTTTAGTTATTTATTTTAAATAAGATTACATGTAAACATTCAAGCCAAGGGCTTAACTTGTAAATGGGTTAATACTCATTCTTTTGTGTCCAAGTGTTAGCTTGGAAAGATGTAAGCCCTTAGGGCATTTATTTTGATGTTCCATGTAATGACTTTTAATAAAAGTACTCTGATGAATAATTCAAAAGATTCGTTTTCTTTTAATAATGCATGTTAATGTTATGTACATTATGGGTTTAATTTGAGGGCGTTACAACTTGGTATCAGAGCGTACCGGGTTTGAATACTTTGGGTACGTGGGAAGTGATTAGTATCACATTGGGTTCGTCTCGTTTGATAGAGACTTAGTGTAAAGTTATATGTTTATGTGATAACATGTTTATGTGATTATATGGGTATGGAATGTAGTTTCTAGGATGTTGATTGGACCCTTGAGTTTCTAGTAGTCTTGTTGGAAAGGCACTTGATCACTGCTGCTTCCAACTGGAACTATAGTAACGCATTGGGACTATCATTATCCCGGGAATGAAATTCGTAGGTGCTTATGTGACTATGTGCTTACGTGGAATGAATTATTGTTGTCCAATGCATTAGGACGCGAGTGTTTAGTTTCGGCACATTTATTAATGTGCTAATGTCTTTGTTTCCTTTATTAGGATGTCAGGACGAGGACGAGGACGCGGTAGGCATGGTAGGCCGGGTAGGCAGGAGGTGCCTGTGCCAGAGGAGATTCCGGCAGTTCAGGAGGGAGTTGGCCAGGCCAATGTGGCCGAGCCAGTAGGCCAGCAGGCTATGGGCGCTCTAGCCCGAAAGATAGCAGGGGCATTCAGGGAGTCAGTAGGCATTCTCAGAGCTGAGAATCAAGCTCAGGTTGTTGCTGCAGATGCAGGACCTTCCTTTCTGAAGAGGGAGTTCTTCCGGTCTAATCCGGATGAATTTGTGGGTGATCCTAAAGAGCCGCTTAAGGCAGATGAATGGCTCGAACAGACAACGAAGACGTTTGAGATGCTTGGCATCGAAGACGAAGGGTTGAAGGTGACCTTGGCATCTTTCCAGTTAAAGGGGGATGCGGGTCAGTGGTGGAAATTTACTAAGGGTCGTATAGGAGGTACATGGAAGGCTTTTGTGAATGCTTTCCAGGAAAAGTTTTTATCTCCAGCAGTTAGGGAGAAGTTGAGAGATCAGTTCTGCCAGCTTAAGCAGGCGAGTTCTTCAGTGGCCGAGTTTGAGGCTGCATTCACTAGCTTGTCCAGGTTTGCACCTGAGTTGGTGGCGTCTGAGGAACGCCGTTGTATTGAGTTTGAGAAAAAGTTGAGGCGTGGCATCAAGCTGAGAGTTGGGGGTACTATGATTCGAGATTATGGGCGTATGGTTGATGCAGCAGCCCATATGGAGATCATGATGCAGGAGGAGGAGGAAGGACAGAAGGGCTCCAAGAGGAGTCAGGATGGTCAGAGTGATGGTAGGAGACAGAAGGGTTTTAATCCCCAACAGTCTCAGGGTAGCTATTCTAGATCGACTTTTCCTGTACCGAGTGCTAGTTCGGGGAAAGGCAGTCAGGGAGACATTACCTGCTTTAAGTGTGGCCAGCTGGGCCACAAGTCTCCAGTTTGTCCTCAGAGGGGAGGAGTTCAGAGAGCAGCATCATCTTCGGCTCGATCTCAGAGCCAGAGTTAGGGTAGAGGCCAGCCACTCTCGTGTTATCAGTGTGGTCAGCCAGGGCATATGAAGAGGTATTGCCCGTAATTGGGTGGCACACCTGGTGCATCCGGTATGAGGCCGATTCAGGGACAGCAGCCAGCTCAGTCAAGTCAAGCCTCGAGGGCCAATCAGGGGGCTTCATCGTCCCAGTCAGTACAGCAATCTTATGCTCCTAGGGTTGAGCAGGTTGATCAGAGGTCGTCTGGGCGAGTGTATGCTGTTACCGCACAGGATCTTGTGCCAGCACCATCAGTTGTGAGAGGTACCTTCTTGTTTTGCAACTCGGTTGCTAATGTTTTGATTGATACGGGTGCATCTCATTCCTTTGTGTCTGCTGCATTTGCATCTGTTTTGGAGTTGGAGTTAGCACAGTTAGCATCTCCTATTTGTGTAGTGTCACCTCTTGGAGGTGAATTCATTTTGAAACAAGGTGTTAGGGGTTGTGATATAGAGGTTGATTACCATAGAATCCCATTTTCCTTTGTCGTTATGCCTATGAGGGGTTTCGATGGTATTTTGGGTATGGACTGGTTATCGTCATACCGGGCAGTTATTGATTGCTACCGCCAGAGGGTCACTTGTTGTACTGTGAGTGGAGAGTATTTTCATTTTCTGGGGGACCGGGTTGGTGATGTGTTGCCACCGGGGTACATTCCGCGAGGACAGAGTGAGCTTAGTAGTCTACTTGCTAACTTTTTGATTAGTGAGGATGATGAGACTCAGATTGTGTTGCCAAGGGTGGTTTGTGAGTACTCGGACGTCTTTCCCGAGGATCTTGTTGGTTTGCCACCACATCGGGAGATTGAATTCTCTATTGATCTAGTGCCCGGCACGGCGCCGATCTCTATGGCACCTTATCGTTTTGCCCCAGCCGAGTTAGTTGA
Source organism: Camellia sinensis (assembly GCF_055761805.1). Lineage (NCBI taxonomy): Eukaryota > Viridiplantae > Streptophyta > Magnoliopsida > Ericales > Theaceae > Camellia > Camellia sinensis. The sequence goes on from NC_138970.1 coordinate 169,149,342, forward strand.
GTTGAAGATTCAGCTCCAGGAGTTGCTAGATAAGGGCTTTATACGTCCTAGTGTTTCGCCGTGGGGAGCACCGGCCCTCTTTGTTAAAAAGAAAGGAGGCGCTTTGAGACTTTGTATAGATTACCGGAAGTTGAATCGGGCTACGGTTAAGAATAAGTACCCTATGCCTCGTATAGATGATTTGTTTGACCAGTTGAAGGGTTCCCGTTGTTTCTCTAAGATAGACTTGAGATCGGGTTACCACCAGTTGAGGGTCAGGGAGGAGGATATTCCGAAGACGGCATTCCGTACACGGTATGGCCACTATGAGTTTCTGGTGATGCCATTTGGGCTCACCAATGCACCGGCAGTCTTTATGGACTTGATGAACCGGATCTTCCGGGAATTTTTGGATCGGTTTGTAGTCGTTTTTGTGGACGACATCCTTATCTATTCGCCTTCAGAGAAGGAGCACGAGGCACACTTGAGGGTGGTGCTTGAGTTACTTAGAGCCCATAGGCTGTATGCCAAGTTTGGGAAGTGTGAATTCTGGCTGAGGGAAGTCAAATTTTTAGGACATGTGGTATCAGGGGAAGGTGTATCTGTTGATACATCCAAGGTTGAGGCAGTGCAGGATTGGGCACAGCCTAAGAGTGTGTTTGAGATCCGCAGTTTTCTGGGATTAGCTGGGTATTACCGTCGGTTTGTGAAAGATTTCTCCAGATTAGCTTCGCCTTTGACTAGGTTGACTCGGAAGGGAGTCAAATTTGTATGGAGTGAGACTTGTGAAAAGTCGTTCCAGGAGTTGAAAGTTAGACTGACCACCGCTCCGGTCTTGATTATTCCAGAGAGAGGGTTGGGTTATGCAGTCTATTGTGACGCCTCACGAGAGGGTCTGGGTTGTGTGTTAATGCAAGAAGGGAAAGTAGTTGCCTATGGCTCACGTCAGTTGAAAATTCACGAGCAGAATTACCCTACGCATGATCTAGAGTTAGCAGCTGTGATATTTGCCTTGAAGATTTGGAGGCATTATCTTTATGGTGAGAGATTTGAGGTATTCTCGGATCATAAGAGTCTGAAATATTTGTTTACACAGAAAGACTTGAACTTGAGGCAGAGGCGGTGGATGGAATTTATAGAGGATTATGATTTTGAGTTGCATTATCATCCGGGAAAGGCCAATGTGGTGGCCGATGCCCTTAGCAGGAAACCTATTGGTGATATAGCTGGTATAGCCATCCGAGAATGGGAGATGTTGGGTGCACTTGGGGAGTTTGACTTACTTCTGGGCGAATCCGTTGAGGCTGCGGCCTTATTTTCTGTTGTTGCACAGCCCACACTTGTGACTCGAGTGTTAGAGGCTCAGAGAGGTGACCTTGAGGTAGAATCTCTCCGTGAGAAGATTTCCGGTGGGAAGGTAGAGAAGGGTTTGACGGTGTATTCCGACCAGAGTGTGAGATACCGAGACCGTCTGTTTGTGCCGGAGTCTTGCCGAGAGGAGGTACTCCGAGAGTTCCATCATTCACGCCTTGCGGTGCATCCGGGAGGCACTAAGATGTATCAGGATTTGGGTCGCCAGTTTTGGTGGCGGGGCATGAAGAGGGATGTGGCAGCTTTTGTATCTAAGTGCCTTACTTGCCAGCAAGTGAAGGCCGAACATCAGAGGCCAGCGGGTTTGTTGCAACCCTTGCCTATTGCCGAGTGGAAGTGGGAGCACGTCACTATGGACTTCGTTGTGGGTCTTCCGAGGACTCAGCGGGGTAGTGATGCTATTTGGGTGGTTGTAGACCGGTTGACTAAGTCGGCGCACTTCATTCCTATGCGCGTGAGAGATTCGGTAGATCATCTTGCCGACTTGTACATTCGGGACATAGTGAGGTTACACGGGGTTCCAGTGACGATCGTCTCAGATAGAGATCCTCGTTTTACTGCCAGGTTATGGCAGAGTTTGCAGAGTGCCTTAGGCACTAAGTTGACCTTTAGCACGGCTTATCATCCTCAGACTGACGGACAGTCCGAGCGTACTATTCAGATCCTTGAGGATATGCTTCGGGGTTGTGTTCTAGACTTTAGTGGGTCGTGGGAGAGGCACTTGCCGTTGGTGGAGTTTGCCTACAACAACAGCTTCCAGTCTAGTATCGGTATGGCACCATTTGAGGCCTTGTATGGCCGACCGTGTAGATCTCCTGTGTGTTGGGCCGAGGTGGGTGATGCACCTCTGTTGGGTCCAGAGTTGGTGAGGGAAACGACGGAGAAAGTTGAGCTTATCCGTAAGAGGCTTGTTACAGCACAGAGTCGTCAGAAATCGTATGCCGACCATAGGAGGAGAGCTTTGGTGTTTGAGGTGAGTGATCATGTCTTTCTGAAGATATCACCTAGACGAGGTTTGATGAGGTTTGGGAAGAGTGGGAAGTTGTCCCCTCGGTTTATTGGTCCGTTTGAGATCCTTGAGAGGATTGGCGAGACTGCTTATCGTTTAGCCTTGCCGCCGCAGTTGTCCGGAGTACATGACGTGTTTCATGTGAGTATGCTTCGGAAGTATGAGCCGGATCCATCACATGTGTTGGATTGGACCGATTTAGTGGTTGATGATGATGTCTCATATGAGGAGAGACCGGTTCAGGTATTGGATAGGCGGGATCAAGTTTTGCGAGGCAAGACCATCCCTTTGGTAAAAGTTTTGTGGAAACATCACGGAGTGGAGGAAGCTACTTGGGAACGTGAATTAGAAGTCCGCGAAAAATACCCGGACATGTTTGATTTGTAATCTTGTATGTAAATTTTGTAATATTGTTGAACTTAACAGCCTTACATATGTCTTAAGTTGTAAAACATTGAGTATGTTTTGGTAAATGGATGTATCTTGAAACTTGCTTCATTATAGAAGTTTAGTGTAATATTGCATATGTTGATTACATTGTGGAATGGGTTATATATATCATGCGATTGAATATGATATGAGAATTGTCAACATTGAAAGAAAGAAAGCATAATAATGATACAGGCTGAAATACATGTTCTTTTGTATATTGTGTGATGCCTCTTGATAAAGAGATAAAATGACCAGTTTTGGGTCAAGATGTTTACTAATGAACTGTCTTATAAAAAAAAAAACTGTTTTCAAAAAAATTTATGCTTAATTTCGGGGACAAAATTCTTTGAAGGGGGGGAGGTTATAGCGACCCCGGTCTTTTCCCATTTGACTATTGTGTCCGGACATAGGTTCCGTAGATTCTGTCATTGTATGATGGTTGTTGTTGTCCCTTATTTTCTCATTTGGAATTATAGGATGTGTTGGGCAGGTTTGTTACAGGTTGGTTGGGTTTAGGAATCAAGTGTTGCTGTCCAGAATTTTAGATCTTCGCTCGAGCGAGGAGTTTGTCGCTCGAGCGAGATGTTGTTTTTGGTTCTTCGCTCGAGCCAGGGTTTGGTAGCTCGAGCGAGAGTTTGCGACTGGTTTGGACCTGTAGCTTTGCATTCTTGGCTCGAGCGAGATTTTCTTCGCTCGAGCGAGATAGTTCGTTCTTCGCTCGAGCAATAGTTCCTTCGCTCGAGCGTGTGTCTTGTTGCAAGACCTTAAGGTTTGAGTTCTTCGCTCGATCGAGCTTTCTTTCGCTCGAGCGAGCTTTTAAGTTGTTGGCTCGAGCAAGGCTTCCTTGGCTCGAGCGTTGTTTCTCTGTGTCTGGTCGCTCGAGCGACCAAGTCTTCGCTCGAGCGAGCCTGTCCAGTATATATTTGCAGCAGCGGGATTTGATCAGTCTTTTTCTTATTCTTTTTGGTTCTAAACCCTAGGTTCGACTTTTCTCTCTCCCTACTCACCTTCTCTCTTAGATTTGATCCACTTAGGGTGTGTTTCTACCCTAGATCCTTCATTAAAAAGATAGAGTGGGTCGAGGGCTTCCATTTAATCTGAATTGTTGGTAGTTTGGAGCACTTTGGAGTTTGGGCATTCATCTCCATCTTCTCTTTTGGGGTTATCTCTTCGAGGTAGGGATTTCCTACTCCATTTTATAGGTTTTGTTCTAAGTTTTGGTATTTTGATATGTTGGGGATACTTTGGTAAATTTTTGGGAAAAACCATAATTGTACTATTAAATTAATTTGTATAATTAATTCATGGAATTGGGAAATTCATTGATTAAATGGCGTAGTTGGATAATTTGAATCATTTGTTTATTGAATTGTTGACATAGTTATTTTCAGTTTAGAAATAACTGTTTTGGGCTATCGGTGGAGGATAGTCGTGATTGTTGTAGACATTGCATGTGGATTAGGAATAACTGAAACTAATCACATTGATTAAGTCATTAATTTTGACAATTGCATTGATACAGAAAATACGTGTATTGATTGAGCATTGCATTTGCATACATTGTTTTTGTGTGGGAGGAGATAGGGGATGTACTCCCCGGTTTAGGGGAAGATAGGGGATGGACCTCTAAACCGGATTTTGTTTGGGAGGAGATAGGGGATGGACTCCATTAGCATCACTTTTATGTGTGCTTATCTATTTAGAAGTGTTTTATTGATACAGCACTAAAATGTGTATCAATCTGGAAGTATGAAGTGTTTTGATTTGAGCTTGAGTCTCATTTGTTGTTGATATTGGAAGGACGAGAATATGATATATGTAATTCACTGTTGTAAGTTTGGCCAGGTTCTAAGCCATGTTGTTAAGTTTGGAAAGTAAAACGAGTCGTAGACAATAGTGTCATGAGACTGTAAAATGAAGTAATGGACTATCTTGGTTAACCATCTGTTGAATGCCATTGCTTTATTCATTACTTATATGTGGTTTAGTATATTTCTACTGGGCTGTGGCTCACCCTTTATGGGAACATCATTTTCAGGTTCAGGTGATAAGCAACCTCCCAGGACTTAGTTTGGAAGGATGCGGATTTTGAAGACTTGTCTTTAGTTATTTATTTTAAATAAGATTACATGTAAACATTCAAGCCAAGGGCTTAACTTGTAAATGGGTTAATACTCATTCTTTTGTGTCCAAGTGTTAGCTTGGAAAGATGTAAGCCCTTAGGGCATTTATTTTGATGTTCCATGTAATGACTTTTAATAAAAATACTCTGATGAATAATTCAAAAGATTCGTTTTCTTTTAATAATGCATGTTAATGTTATGTACATTATGGGTTTAATTTGAGGGCGTTACAACCAGTTAGGCCAAATTTGAAAAAAAAAAAAAAAAAATTGAAAATCGCAACAGAGTTTTCTGCAAAGTTTTGGAAACGTGATTTGAGAATTGGTTCCAAACATTATATTTGAATATGGGTGTTGAATCATTCTTTGGAAACACAACCAAACACAACCTAAAACTCTCACAAACCTCCTCACTAAATGGGATGACAGTATAAGATTTACTTTATATGAATAAAACAACTCATTTTTTTCCTTCTTTTCCCGATTTGAGATTATCAAATAAAAGTTAGCCAATGGAGATTTTCTTAATGTTTTAAAATCAAGAAAATTAGTATGAGATATTGAAGTTCTCACAAGTCTCCTCACTAAAAATCCTATTTTCCTTATATAATATATGAAAAAGTCTACAATGTGCACCTTCTAAAAAGGCATATGATATGCACTTATTGTGTGGATCATATTGTGCCATGTCATAAAAGGTAACTTGCTAAACAGGTCATTTAATAGGTTACATGAAAGAACCATAATGTTTTTCAAATATCATAACAATACTACAATGAATCATAACAATGTCATAATATTTACCACAGTATATCATAACAAAGACACTATAAATCATAACAATATAATGACAACTCATAACAAATATAGTTATTTCTAATTAATTATCATAACATTTGAATCGTAACATTTTTTATTATGATTCACCATGACAAATCATAACTTTCGGTGGTACAAATCATAACTTTTACTGATGAATCATAACCATAACACATTGAGTATAACTTTTTTTTCCACAATCATAACGACATTAACAAACTATCATAACTTTTATCAATGAATCATAACATAACATGTTGATTGTAATTTTGTCCCAAAAATCATAACAACATTAACAAAACATCATAACTTTTAAAATTTCAAACACAATTGATTGTGTAATCAATTGGTATAACATATTGGAGTGAATGGAAAATCATAATGGATTACACAATCAATTGCATTGAAATACCACAATTGATTATACAATCGATTAGTGGCCAGAGTTTTGAACTATCACAATTGATTGTGCAATCCATTAGAATGTAAGGGAGATTCAAATATCACAATTGATTGTACAATTGATTGTAGGGATCCTTGATATAATAAACCTAATTGATTCAATAATCAATTAGTTTTCATAAGCCACACTAAACCAATTAATTCCAACTTATTCATAGTTCCCAATCAATTAGTAAAAGCCTAATCATTAATATCAATTTAGTCAATATTTAAATAGTAATTGATCGGTTAATCGGTCGCCATTTATATGTAATTTTGTTGTTGTGTTTTCATTACCTCAAACATTATCACTAACAAAAACGCATGACACTCCAACTACGTTTCTCGTTTTACAATTCTCTCTCTCTCTCTCTCTCTCTCTCTCTCTCTCTCTCTCTCTCTCTCTCTCGCTCACAGTCATTATCGTCAATGTTAATGTTACCTGAAATGTTTTTGCTATGACTATCTCATCGACTCTCACTCTTACTTTCCTTGTCATTATTAGTGAATTAGACAACAATGTTATTGTTACCAACTTCAATTAATCATGCCCTTTGATCCACTGAAACACAACCATCATCATCGACTTAGGCCATTATAATAGCATTGTTGCCACTATTAGTGTCATGTTGTCATTATGTCTAAATGATGACGTCGAGTATAAATGACTTTGACACACAGTACAAGAATTTTCACTTTTGGCAACTAAATTTTTAGTCACCAAAAGTCAATTTTTGTATACAAAAAATAAATAACTTTAACTGTCAAAGTACATACAAACCAACTATTGTCCAAACTAAAATAATAATTCCATACAAAATATAGAATCATACAATAAGCAAATCCCTCCATTTACAAAAATTACATTTACTACCATGTGAAATGACCATTTGGCATGGTACAAATTACCATCGTAATCTGTAACACGACAAAAGGTAATGTATGTACCAAGACAAAAGTACATCTATGTACCACGACAAAAAATCATATATATGTACGGCGACAAAAGGTGATCTATGTACCATGCCAATAATTATATGTTGCCTGCCAAAAGTTTTCTGTATCAGTAATAGTGAACTGCACAAAACCGGGGATGACAAAAGTATTACATTAGTTCTATGCAAAAGTGAAATTTCTTCTCCATACACCAAAATATTACTCTGAAAGTCCACGCAACAAAGTCATCTACAAAAAAAAAAAAAAATTAAATAAATAAACATTAGAATTGGACCCAAAAATGCCCAACTTCATGAATGAATTTGGGAACAAGTGACAAATAACATATCAAAGAAGTAACCTTCCATGATGAATCAATTATCAGTTTTTCTAAATTCTTTTGTTACAAGGAAAATTGTTAAATACAGAACAATCATTACTAAATCTGTCATTACTAACATAAAGCTAATGTAACAATCTTCTATTTGTATGCAACATGTATCCAAATTATGTGGCTAAACCAATATCAAAGCCCAATGTGAATAGAAACTATTCTTTTTACCAACTTCCTCATTAATTGTTCGCAAAAGGCACTTGAATCATTAGATTGGATATAAAACTATCCCTACTTATTAATGTCTGTCATTGCCATTTCATTCAGGATATTAGAACATGTGAGAAAAATAATAGCCAAAATAAAGTTCAATCACAAAAGGAAATATGTAGAAATGTATGTTCAATCACAAAAGAAACTTTCCATGATGAATCAATTATTAGTTTTGGGCATATTCGGCTCTAACTCCCAACCAACGGGTCCGAATTACATTCCGTCAGTTGTCACAAGTCCTATTTGTCATAGGGAAGCTGCCCGTGAGAGTCACACGGCAGTTCAGGGGCTGTTTTGAATTTTCGCCTCCAAACCGCCCTTTTTCGAGTAAGTTTTGGGCGTATTCGGCTCTAACTCCCAACTTACAGGTCTGAATTACATTCTGTCAGTTGTCACAAGTCCTATTTGTCATGGGGAAGCTGCCTATGAGAGTCACACGATGGTTCAGGGGCTGTTTTGAATTTTCGCCTCCAAAACGCCATTTTTCGAGTAAGTTTTGGGCGTATTCAGCTCTAACTCCCAACCTACAGGTCCGAATAACATTCTGTTAGTTGTCACAAGTCTTATTTGTCATGAGGAAGCTTCTTGTGATAATCACACGGTGGTTTGGGGGCTTTTTTGAATTTTCGGCCTGAAACGCGCTTTTTCTAGTAAGTTTTGGGCGTATTCAGCTCTAACTCCCAACCTACGGGTCCGAATTACATTCCATCAGTTGTCACAAGTCCTATTTGTCATGGAGAAGCTTCTCATGAGAGCCACATGGTGGTTCGCGGGTTGTTTTGAATTTTCGCCCCTGAAACGCCGTTTTTCGACTAAGTTTTAGGCGTATTCAGCTCTAACTCCCAACCTATGGTCCGAATTATATTCCATCAGTTGTCACAAGTCCTATTTGTCATGGAGAAGCTTCTCATGAGAGCCACACGGTGGTTCGGTGGTTGTTTTGAATTTTTGCCCCTGAAACGCCGTTTTTCGACTAAGTTTTGGACGTATTCATCTCTAACTCCCAACCTACAGGTCCAAATTACATTTTGTCAGTTGTCACAAGTCCTATTTCTCATGGGGAAGCTACCCATGAGAGCCACACAGCGGTTTGGGGGCTGTCTTGAATTTTCACCCCCGAAACGCCCTTTTTCAAGTAAGTTTTGGACGTATTCGGCTCTAACACCCAACCTACAGGTCCGGATTACATTCCGTCAATTGTCACAAGTCCTATTTGTCATGGGAAGCTGCCCGTGAGAGCCACATGGTAGTTTGGGGGCTGTTTTGAATTTTCGCCCCCGAAACGCCCTTTTTTGAGTAAGTTTTGGGCGTATTCGGCTCTAAATCCCAACCTACGGGTCCGAATAACATTCCGTTAGTTGTCACAAGTTATATTTGTCATGGGGAAACTGCCCGTGAGAGTTACACGGTGGTTCAGGGGCTGTTTTGAATTTTCGCCCCCGAAACGCTTTGTTCGAGTAGGTTTTGGGCGTATTCGGCTCTAACTCCCAACCTACGGGTCCGAATTACATTCCATCAATTGTCACAAGTCCTATTTGGCATGGGGAAGCTGCCCGTGAGAGCCACACGGTGGTTTGGTGGCTGTTTTGAATTTTCGCCCTGAAACGCCCTTTTTCAAGTAAGTTTTGGGCATATTCGGCTCTAACTCCCAACCTACGGGTCCGGATTACATTCTGTTAGTTGTTACAAGTCGTATTTGTCATGGGGAAGCTTTTTGTGAGAGCCACATGGTGGTTTGGGGGCTGTTTCAAATTTTTGCCCCTGAAACGCCTTTTTTCAACTGAGTTGAAGGCGTTTTCAGCTCAAACTCGAAGCCTACGAGTTCGAATTACATTTCGTCTGTTGTGACAGGTCCTATTTGTCATGGGGAAGCTGTTTGTGAGAGCCACATGGTGCTTTGGGGGCTGTTTTAAATTTTTGGCTCCGGAACGCCTTTTTTCGACTAAGTTTAAGGCGTTTTCAGCTTTAACTCCCAAGCTATGGGTCCGAATTACATTCCGTCAGCTCAATTCTCTTTCAAAAAATGATTTTTTTTTTTAATCAATATTATGTTACAGATTCCATAATTCTCATGCCATGCCATGCCATACAATTTCTTTATATCATCATTTCTTTATGTCATCGCAAGTTATATGGCATGAAGCAATTTCCCAAATTCCCATTCCATTGTCATTTAATCATAATTTTATCCTTTACATTCTCAAGAAACAAAATTAGCCTAAACCAACAACCCACAAAAATTTAATCTTGCAAGATCAAACCATCATATATTATATAGCCTACAATGAGATCCAGAAGCTTATGCGAACGATCTAGCATCTATTAGACAAATTTACCAAAACATGCACCATTAGCTTGTATAAAAACAGTGGATAACTTTTAAGTGGTATAGCTTAGAATCATGAGTGGTAAAGTAGGTCAAGTTGTAAATAAATCCTCCATTTAAGAATAAATGAATAAACCAAATACGTCAAGTTTATAACTCATTATTCTTCCATGGAATTGCAACCAAATAAACCAAAGCACACACTTTGTTAAATCTTATTCCATTGCTCAGAAGCTAGAAAACTTCAGAGCATGTATATAGAATGCGCAAGAATTGATACACAAACAAACAGTAAATGTTTAACTCATTCTTGGGTCTTGATCTAATAAAGTGAATATAATAAAACCAAGTTTCAGTTACCTCCAGAGCATACACTCACAAGGTCATACACTACAAAACAGCCATAAGAGAGCACAAGATCTCTCAAGGATAATTTCCCATAACTTTCCTAACCATCTAAACTTGAAATATGATCAGTAAAACATACTAGTTTGTCCACTGATTAAACATGTTGAAGATCAAGGAAAACTAGAAAAAACAACTAACAGTAAACAACATGAAAAAAGGCATTACCTCCACAGAGGTCATTAAAAAATGAGTAGATCCCACCAGGTTTCAACAATGAAGGAAGATGTTGGTGGAACTCTCTCATATCTTCATAATACTCCCCATAAGTGTCAAAGAATACACCTAGAAAAAATAGAATCAATGCTTACAAGGGGACAGTTATGCATGCTATGTGCCATATATGATAGTCAAATTAATTAGCTATTATTTTCTATTAAAAAAATAAAAAGGAAAAAGAAAAGCTTAATCTCAAACTAGCAAATTATATATAGACATAAGCAAGATGCTATCTAGCCAACCAAATAGTCATTAAAAAGCTTTCCCAGGTCAGTCAAGTTGAGTTGAGTGATTGAACAAGATGTCATTCTTTCAACAACTAGCCCAAACACGGGCAACCACTATTACTGATCAAGCTTCTACTAGTATTTGCACATGTAAGCAGGGGAGGTTGTAGACAATACAACATGCACTTAATCCATCAATGATAGAAATCAGCTACAACTGCACATTTCCTTGGTCATTTCATATCCTTCTTTATAGTGGTCTTAGAAACATCAAAAATATTAAGTAAAAGTAGAAAATAATATCTAATTTAATAAGGTTTGCATGTCTATGGGTTGGTATATTAAATGGGATGGAAAGGGGAGTGAGTAGTAACCACTAGTGCGAAAAGAAAGTAGATTCCAGAAGTTCATAATAAAGTACCACCAAAGTCCAATTCTACTGCAATGGAAATTCAGTATACTCCTAGCCACTTCTTGTGCACTATATGTAAGAGTGGTAGAAGTTTCCTTCTTGATTCGATTTTCTTCAATACCAGATGTAGTCCCATCTATATTAAGTGATTGTGCATAAAGAAATTTTCCTTTTTTGGTTTAAAAGAAATAGTTAAAGACTCAACTAAACTATCACTTTACGACCTTAGTGGATGAGAGAACCCACACAAGTGCTAATAACAATCTGAGCTAGGAATACTTATTGAAAATAAAAATAAAAAGAAACTGAGCTAGGAGCCATTTTTCCAATAATATGTTGGACAAAAATTAACTACTAGAAAGTAATTATCACTTTACTAAAATTGCAACATGAAAAAATATCTTCTCAAGTCACCACAAGTGCAACAGATCTCAAATATTATATTAATATAATTACCACTCCCTTGTAAACTGAGTTTAAAAAAGTGAGTATTCATAATCTATTCATTTGTGTCCTATAAAGGCTCTTTTGTTCTTTTGAAACATGTTTGAATGGAAGTGTGAAAAACAAGTATCCTAAGTTAAAACTCATATAGTTACTTTGGTTTGATCTATGTTTTTACAGTGGAATTCTCTATAATTATGACTATGTGAAATTTCACATTATGTGGTCAATTGTCACAAGAACAATTCAAACTCAAAACATTCATAAACTTTATTAACCAATCATCAAATTTTCAATGTAAAAAGATGAAAGTAATTGGTTCTTATTCTCATGGTATCAATGAATTCTAAGTAGTCATTACTCTTGGACTATGACAGACTAATCTTAATTATTGATATGACCGCAGTAATGTTCTTAAACATTGCAAAAAAATAAAAACTTACCCATTTATGCAAAGTACAAGTTATGCTAATCAAGAAAGTACAAAATTATGAAGTTTTTGTTAACATAAATAGGTCAAGAAGTGCCTAATCTATAGCTGTGAAATAATTAAAGAAAAGGGTGAGTGGGGTGAACCATGTAGATCACATAAATTCTACTACTAATTCAAGATAACCTCATTTTAGTGAATTTTAGTACATGATATTCAATGCTTCTTGTTTACATGTTTTTTGAACTATCATTTGTTGCCCTCTCAACATCATTGAAGATTGTTTGCTAGAGGAAAATCAAAAAAATTGACAAGGTTGAGCTACTCTATGCGCAAAGGAAGTATACTAAACTAATAATATTACTTGGTATATGTAAGACGATAACTACAAGTACTTAGTAACTTGAGAGATTAGTTGGGAAAAGTAACCCATGAGATTAGTAGAGGTGAAGGTATGGACATCCTTTTGGGGTAAAAAAAAAGTACGCTAAACTAAGATTAGAGGATGATGATAGATAGTCAATAAGAAACAGCTAGTTAGTCCATATGTATGCATTGAAGGTTGAAACCATCATTAATATTCCAAGTGCCCTATGTAATTCCTACCCTAAATCTTGCTTTTTATCTTGTAATTTAAGTGCTACATATTTTTAAACACTACCTATAGACTTAAAAGTATATTTATTTTATACTTTAGAATTTTGTTTAATAGCTATTAAAACCCATTATTTAGAGATATATCATAAACATTGATGAACAATAATATCCTTAGTTTTGATTCTCAAATTCAAGTCTTTTGTTCTCGTTCTCCGTTTCAATCCTCCATCTCATTCTCGTAATGTTGTCAAGTCGTCACAATTTGAATTCAAAATTAACTCTATCACTTAAGATTTGTTAAAATTAAAACAATTTAATGTTTTTTTTTAAAAAAAAAAGTTAAATAACCTCCATTTGACTTAAATTATGACTCAACCACAACATTAGAAAAGCGAGACAGATAGACAAGTGTGCTGGCTATGTATCACACATCCCAAGCACCCTACGCATCCTCGTGATCTCATTAGGTAGCAACAGCTAAGAACCCTTCACTGAAGTTTTGAAGACACCACTATTGAGCTACTTTTGTTACTTAAGATGAAAATATACACTAGATTTTACAATAAACTAAAAAGAAAAAATAATATTGAGGGAGAGAAAGAGCCCAAGGGCAACTACTTGGTGGCCTTATTTCTGCTTGGTATGTAAACATGCGGTTAGATATGGTAGCATGTAAGTCATGAAGTTAGGTTCTAAAGCCAGATGGAAGAACCAGCCTCACAACTCAAACCATTTTAGCAATGTGGCAATGTTATGACAATCAAGAAACGGGAAATGACTGCATTCTTTCAAGTAAAAAGTGATTGGATAGCCTAAAATGTAAACAAATGTCGACTAAAACTTTTTTAGTTGCCTATTGGTATATTTTTAGCGACTAAATATTTTTTTAGTCGCCAATAACTAACATATGGCTACTAAAAAAATTTAGTAGCTAAAAATTAAATCATTGCCAACCAACAGGAAAATTTGTCAGTATAGGTCTAACTTTTGGCGAATAAAAATGTTTTAGTAGCCAAAAGTGGTCACCAAAGGTGAAGATTGTTGTAATGACATTTATAACTGTAGCAAGTACCAGTATTAGTCCTTGCCTATTATTTCGTAATCAGTCACTACCTTTTTACCATCACTCCTTTTATTCTTAGATATATATTGCTTGTCATTGTACCCACCTTAGTTCCTATATTATTTGTCTTTTCTTATTTTTTGGTCCGATTTGCTAACTACTGAAGATAACTGTAGAATTTTAAAAAATAACTTTCTTACTTTGATCACTTAGAAAACCTTGTTTTCCCACTTCAAAATAGATAGGTCATGGAAAACGGTAAATGGAAGTGTTCTACAATGGAGGATTGCATGTTGAGGTGGTCTATAGCGGAGGTTTTCATACAAATAAAGGTCAACTTGACCCATCCGGCATTTTCCATCACAAAATTATAACATGTGTTACAATTTGGACCAAAGTGAAAAGAATATAATAGTTTGGTCATTTTCGTACAAATATAGGTGAACTTGACCCATGCCGCATTTTCCGTCACAAAAGTATAACATCTCTTACAATTTGGACCAAAGTGAAAAGAATATAATAGTTTGAAGTCCAAAGTGAGAAAGTATTCAGAGGTAAGCAAGGTGAAGGTGTAATTTACCATTTTACAACATGTAAACCATGCCTTAATCTATGAAGAAATTGTTGATTTAATTAATATCATAATAATTAATATTTATTATAAGAAAATATGCTAACATAATTTAATATGAAGATTTAATAATTTTAATAAAGGTAAAAAAAGAAATATCATTTTGCCTCTCATACTATCACTGAAAATTAACTTAACCTCTATTATTTTAGTTATATTAATTTTACACTTAGTTTATTTGACTTTGCATTAATTTTACCCCCGCTGTTGGCTTATGTTTGTAATCCAACGAAAGTTGCTAACATAGCAATGAAATTTGAAATTTCATTTTACCGTCCAAACAATCTATAAAATATTAATTAGACCTCCAAACTTCATTTTATTCAGAGAACTATTTAATATTTTGGGTGCCACATGAGCAACTTTTATTTTATTATAGACTATAATTGATGGTGGAGTAATATTGATGCAAAATTGAATAGTTTAGATATAAAGTGGATATTATTAAGAGAACAATGGTTGGATTGTTTTTTGAGTTATAGTTTCAGAGAAAATTGATATTTTGTAAAAGTGAAATTTCAATAAAAAAAATTGTAAAAAAAATAGTCTGTGGAAAATAGAAAATAAAAAAATATTAATAAATTTGCATAATTATTTGACCTCACCAAATTTTAAAAAGTGGATTACCTCGACCCCCCATAATTTGGATTTGAGGGCACTGTTTGGGCTTGTGAGGCCCATCACAGGTTCTATTTCGAATCCAAACCATAAATTTTGTTGCATATTTTGTGTATTTCATTAACACAAAAAGATAGAGCAATCCGTGGTTGTCACCAAAAAATGTACAAAATTGCTGTTTTAAAAATTTAATCATCACTTTTTGTAATGACAAATGCGATAATTTGAAAAGATTATGATCATTTTAGCGACCTAATTTTTTTTTTATAAATAAAATACACCTAAAATTTTTTTTTCTGATTATCAAAATGGGATTAATGGTGCCCCAAAAAGTCCAAACAATACGGTCCAGTCCAGATTGTGGACTGAAGACACTCCACCTCCATTAAAATAGTCATATTTTGTTTCCAAAAAAAATAATTTAAGACTTCTTACAACTCAACACAGTCATACAGTGTTTCCAAAAAAAAAAAATTAAAACTTCCTAAAAACTCAACACATGCTTCATTTGGCCATCCAAAAACTCCCACATAAACGCATGTTTTGGGGTTTTGGCATATCAGTCTTGTCTCTCACGTTGCTGGTCTCTGATTCTCTCACCCCACCAGTCTGATATTGTCTTTGTATCAGCCACTGTTTGATCCCTCAACAGAGCTATTGTTGCTGCCACCATAACTATTGGCCAACACCTTAATGCTATGGAGACCTACGGTATGTTTGTTTTTATTGTTGATATTGTTTGAGTCTAGGGTTTGATGTTTTTTTTTTTTTTTAGAGACTTAGTTGTTTTTGATGAGTTAAATATGATGAAATACTCATGTTTTTGTTCATATTGCATATACAATACCCATTCGAATAAGAAAATTTTGAACTCCAAAATCTTCTACTATTCCTTTCTTACTTTTCTCAATAATAGGTAGGTTAGAGTTTTAAATTTCTCTGTCATTGATAAGTGAAAGGAATTTCAGATTGTGCAGTAAAAAAAAAAGGGAAAACAGAGATAAATGAAAAAAAAAAAAAAAAAAAACTCAACACAAAAGACAGGGGAAAACAGAGGAAACAAAGTAAGCCTAATTTCTGCTACGATAGTCATTGATTATAGTCTTACCCCATATTGTCAAATCTATCACAGTATAACTACAAACTCTCAACTCAAGAAATAGTGAAACCACAAAAAATTAAAAAAAGGTACGAAGGGAGAGAAGAGTTTATAGCGTAACAAAACCAGAAATTGAGACCTCATTGTCACTGGAATAGTTATTTTTTAAATTTTATTTATGATAGTCATTAATCTATACAATCCTTGAATTGGAAGAGAATGATTTGGAGTTAAAAAATGAAAGCAACAGAGGACCTCAATAAGCTACGTATACCCATCTGAGACTCAAAACAACTCAACCACAACAGTCCCCTAAGCTACCCACAACAATCCCCTAAGCTATATATATTTGGTATCAACTAGCAGCAGCAAAATGGCCCAAAACAGAGAAGAACAGCAGCAGCAGCAACTGGAACAAACAGAAAACAATAACAGCATCTAGCCGCAGCAACATCAAGCAGCAACAACACCACTTGTACTTTAAACATTATTTGACCTGATTTGCTGCAAGTTGCAGATGCTGGACTGAATAAGAACACCCCTTCCAATGACCATTGATCCAAAATGCCACTCTAGCCATAATCAACTCACCGAAGTCAGCGAGGCAAAAAGGGTATCCAGTGCGTCCCTCGTTGGTCGTCATGTGATGATGTAAATAGTCCAAGATTTAACAACTTTTTTCTTTTTTTGTTATTTTTTCTAGGTTTCCAATTGTACCATCATGAATTTGATATACCTAACAAACAAAGAAAGTGATTCCAACTTCCATAAATTTATCAAATGGGACCTATTTAAGCTTCCAAACAATTTGTAAAATAGGGCTTTACATATTAACAAAGAAGTCATGGGAACAAGTTAATGCGATGGGATTTTCACTAATTTTCCCTTAAAAAATGGAGAGGGATGGAAAAGATCACTTTGAAGATTCATTTCAAAATTGACATTGGAGAATGGAATTTTAAATCCTATTCTTTTCTCTCTCTTTCCTCTTCATCCTTCTCTTTCCCTTTTTTGAGATCAGATTGGCTTTTAGCAAATAGAATTTTGGCATTTGGTGCCACAGAACATAACGTGCTAC
This sequence comes from Camellia sinensis, assembly GCF_055761805.1. NCBI lineage: Eukaryota > Viridiplantae > Streptophyta > Magnoliopsida > Ericales > Theaceae > Camellia > Camellia sinensis. The sequence continues at coordinate 169,166,607 of NC_138970.1, forward strand.
ATTTTAACTCTCAGTGTGCTTGTACTTGGATTTTCTGTTATTAAGTCATCAGTCTACTACATTTTAAGGACTAGATGTTCTTCAACACATGAAATTAGAGAAAACATGAGACAGTAGTAACAGTCCCCATCAAGTCATCAGCTACAACTAGTGTGTGCTTGTATTATTGCGTCAACTGAATAAAACTAATCAGTACATTGCTTTTATTGTATTCATAGTATGTATCTTTCTCAAATAAGGAAGGGGTTGTGTTTATTATTATTTGTCTTTTGGTGTGTATACTTTTCTTGCACATACTAACTTGATTTTGTATCATATGATTATTTCACCTTTGCTTATGTAGATAATATATAACAATACACAATGAGCGAAGGAAGCAACAAACCTTGCATACACAAACGATTTACACCAGCATTCTTCTTCTACAAGTATTATTTCTTCACACTATTCAATGTATTATTTTAATAACATGTTTTATGTTGGGTTTAAATATTAGCCCTTATGATACATTTGGTTGAACCTATAGCGAAGATGAAAACAAAAGCATGCAAGAAACACAAATAATAGTTACCGACACAGTTTGCACATTGCCTACCTACCACATACTGTTTGCACATTGCCTACATACCACATACTGTTTGCATGATGGTATTGTTGATGGAATATTTTTTGTTTTGTTTCCTTAGTTTGATAAGCTGGAAAGGTTTAGGCTACTAGTTGACCTAGTGAACGATTCGTCTAACCGTATTTATATTGAGGTTATGAATAGGCTCGAACAATACAAAGAGAGGTGTGTCCCCAAACCATGAGCAACTTATGCCCTTCATAAACTTAGTTGATTACTTACTGAATGTAATTCCTTTTGTAACAAGTACTCTAGGCTCCGGAAGGCTAGAAGGAAAAAGAAAGTTTGATTGAAAACATGGCTGGTTGAAAAAAGATTGATTCGCCTAACCGTACTTTTGGCACTAAGCTTATTCACAATTATGAACATATTTTATGGTTAAAGAAACATGGATGAATACACTAACCCAGTTTGGTAGTATTTTGTGGACGATTGAAGAAGCATATTATTTTTTGGGTTTCAATTTGTATGGAATTTATATTGTTGCTCAAGATTGGTGTGATGAAACTATTTATGATATTTAACTGTATCACATTACTCTTGGTTGTTACATTTACAATCCATCAAAAATTACACACATGTACCAAATGTTAGTAGGGAAAATGTTTTAAAAACTGGATTACAAGTCCATGCAATGCTACATATATAGTACAATATAATTTTTTTTGCATAATCAATTCATGTCCAACTAAAATTGTGCCATTAGTGTATACTATCATGTACACATTTCAAATGGCAAGAGTGTAAGAGGACAAGTACTTGGCAGAGTAACAAAATAACTAATAAATTTTCTAAATTTTACATTTAAGAAAACACACATAAAATAAACAATGAAAAAATTAAATAAAAAATATATTGTTAATGCAGAGAAAGTGATAATTCATGTCATCTCCCCACTTAGAAAGCGCGCAAAGGTAGTTCTTTGCAAGTTTTAAATACCAAGAACAATGACAGTATTTGCTACAAAAAGCAACAGAGGACCTACATTTCCTTGTTAGTAAGCAACACCTAATGTATCATTCAACAACTTAGAAAGAAAGAACGTCTAAGAAATCTAACGAATTATATTTGTCAATCACATTCTGTGCATAAATATCATACTAAGTTTTGGAATCAATGTATCAACTGTGTAGTCGATTGGTAGCCATAAATTTCAGCAAGCTACACATACATCATTGGCATTGAAAAAAAAAATTAATCTATCAAAAATGTCGAAGCATCATACTAAATAATATTGTTGACATAAACCATCCAAATGTTGTCCATCACATAAGTCATCCATGAATTCTATCATTGTTTCAATTTTCTTTTCATAATAAATGGGACAAAAAGTAACACTGTTCGCAAAAGTATGGGCTAAACAAAGTACCACCACTGTTTGCACAAAAAAGTAACATTGTTTGTAAAAAAAAAGTTAACACTTTCTGCACAAAAAAGTAACACTGTTTGTAAAAATAAAGTAATAGTGTCAACTAAATCATTGGCATTACAAACTTTGTTCAACCATCATTGTCTGTGTCCATTTGTTAGTTGTCATCATGGCTGGACCCATTAGATTCCTGCTCACTATCATTAGAACTAGTTGAATTCTCAGAATCTTCACCACAAAAGGCTTTCCGCATTTGTTTTAGTTCTAACTTGACCTTCCTCATGTCTTTCTTGTGCTGTAACTCCATCCGGTTCAATATGTACACAGCCTCATACAAACGAGTTGATATGCTCTCCAATGAAGTAGGATCTTGTCTTTCATGATGCTTTCGACTTTGCCCTTGTGTTTTCCCATACGTTTCATGACCTATGTGGCTCATCTGCCCCTTCCATTCATCATTTGGTCGAGTCGGTACACAAAGCTCAAATAGCATATCAGTCACGAAGAGGCCGAATGGTAATGCTACATGTGGATTGTTTACTTTTGTGACAGAATCCACTACTTGCCAAATTATGTTCGGAACATCTAGAGGGCTAAAATTATGGACAACATATAACATGAGTGCTCGTTCATGGTCAAAAGTGGATTTCACCCCCCTTAGGTCAAGATTGTACCACAATATAAGATGAAGAACAGCAAGGTCAAGCTTCAGGAACTTTACATGATACTTGTCTTGTGGTATGACTCCTTCGATGTACAAATCATCAACAATTTTGGCTTCATTAGGAAGGTCGACACTAGGAAGGTATGGATGTTGTGTTTTGTCATCATGTGTTGGTCGCTGAATGTCTAAGAATTTTGATATGCAATCCGCGGAAAACACCACATATTTCCCCCTCAGTTTTGTTTTCAGAATCAAGTTCTCTGTATCGGTTGGCTTTTGTATGCTACCAAAGAATTCCCGTACCAGGTTGACATTAGCCTTCCCTTCCCATTCGATCAGGTTTTGGATATGCAGGTGGCCCACAATTGCTGGAATATTAGTATGAGTTAACTCCTTCAAGTTGACAGCCTGCTCTACTGTAATAGCCCGTTTAGCAAAAATACCAAGGTCAACGTGAGAAGCTACCGCTTTTCCTTTACTCATTTTTTTTGTTGTCTTTTTCCGTGGCATCTTCAATTACCTACGTAATATCCAAACATATTAAAACATATGTAAGTCATTGGAGAGATTCAAATTTTAATCATACAATGACAAATGCAAATATATTAAAACCTTATTGATTTCAGTCATCAATGTCCACCATTTCTTACCAAGCAAACAGACAATTAAAAAAATCTACAAAAGAAAAAGAGAGAGACAGTTCGGCATTATTAACAGTGATTGTTTGTAAAGTAATGGCATGAGCAAGTCCCTATTTTATCAGCAATCAAACAAATTTGGAATTTATTCACCTTTATTTTTCAAATTAATCTCCAAACTACGAAATTTATTAAGTCAAAAATATTAAAAAATATTAAGTCAAATATTTCAATGGAAGAAACAGACTCAAGTCAAAAATATTAAAAAATAAGCAGTTTTTTTGAGTTTATAATTAAATTCGAAAAATGTTTTAGGAAAATTCTTCCAAACACAATCCACTTTTTAAGAAACACCTAAAAGTTAATTGTGTTAGTTTTAAATGTGTCTAACACATGTCTGGACATGGGAATATCGAACATTTGTCATGATTCATTAGTCCGTTCAACACCTTCGTTTTTTACCCATAATGAGCATTATGCATCTTCCATGTTTTGGGTGAAGGAAAGTAGTCTTGAAGGCAAATGCAAAAGAGCCCTCTGCCAAGTTATTTGTAGATTTTGGGTGCATATGGATTTGGATCATTACAATCAAGTTACAGTACTCTCACTTGTTATAAGCAGTTGTAATTTTTACTCTCAATTGCTTGAAAATGAAGATTATTTCATGCTTGGGATCTCTTGTGTAAGCAGATAGCCAAATAGATACTTTATCTTTAGCAGTTTTTGATTGCTAATTGCTTGATTGTAGCAAGGGAAGGCAAGGATTGATAATTATACAGTTCAAATACTTCGCTGCATTCATTATTGCATTTCAATTCATAATATGCAAGCTAATCTGACTACATCAACAGGCTCAAGTCCTAAATTTTCTTAGATGCTTTTAGTTTTAAGGAAGTAGATTTGCATAGTTGGTTTAATACCACACTATTGTTTGAATGACAACTTGGGTTCATGTTACTAATGTTTTTGTTGGGTGATGAAGTAGTTTATATTTTGGCAATGCACATCTCCATCATCTCTTATTATCCCTATACATCAATACCATACCATTCCAATATCAGCACAGTTATGTGTCACCTAACAGCAATGTCCACCATTTCTTACCAAGCAAACAGACAATTAAAAAAATCTACAAAAGAAAAAGAGAGAGACAGTTCGGTATTATTAACAGTGATTGTTTGTAAAGTAATGGCATGAGCAAGTCCCTATTTTATCAGCAATCAAACAAATTTGGAATTTATTCACCTTTATTTTTCAAATTAATCTCTAAACTACGAAATTTATTAAGAATGCCTAAGATTAAAACAACTAAGACATTAACAAAACGTAACTACTAGGCACTAATGTCTCCTTGTAAAAACAATGTTTCGATCACTATAAGCCTCATTATGAAAGTCAACTACACTGGATCATTTGGATAATTTGGCAGTTCATTGGTATCATCCGTGTGGGGATCCAACTCTGTGTTCGTAAATGGTTCACTGTCTGAGTTGCTACCCTATCTCTGCCTACTTGCAGCCAATTTTTTACACATACATCCGCTTCGTGTGTTCGATGCTCCTACAGTAGCAAAAAATGCATAAATGATTTTAATAATCATGTGCATGTAACAGGATATAAAATGGTCATACAATGAAAGTACCATATCTACAATACCCACACCGCCTTGGTTTTGGAGGTTTACCCATAGAAGATGTCCCTTCGGGGTTCCCTTTGGTCTTCAATACATTAGGATCACCAACGCCATATAGTTTGGGTGCAATATTTCTGTCCCCAGCCTCGACATTACCTTATTTTCTTATTGCCCAACATTTTTTCATCTGCGATGTCAGCTGGAAAGCTATTTCCCTTGCCTTTTCAAAATCTTTGTCCGCGTGTGAGGCATAATATGACATTTCACTAAAACAGAAGCAGAGTATACCAAACCGAGCTGTCTGTGTTAGGGTGCTACAAATTTGGGTAAGACTTGGTTGTTGACGCTTTGACCTACCACGTCTTGTCCATCTCTGCAAGATACAACTCGGTGGAATACACATTAATTGTTTAGATTTCATAACAGCAATCATGTGGCAGCAAGGGATGCCAAACGACTCAAACTTCAAGCAACAGCATTTCATTGTGATATCAGCTGGAAAATACTCAACCGTCCACGTGCATGTTGGTGCCTTGTACTCACCAAAACAATAGGTGCGATGATCCTCTAACTGAACTCTTTCCATCACAAACAATTTACCCTCTTTCCTGATTTCATGTCGAAATAATGAAAAAATCTTCCGAGTAAAGAGTTCAGTTGCATGTTTCTCCAAACTTCTCAATGGCGTAGTCAAAACCGGGAAACTATTCTCTGTTTTAGATTCTGTTTCTGCCTCATTAACACGCATTCTAGCAAGAGCCCTATCATATTGTGCTACAAATTCGTACAGCCTAACCTTTTGGTCTAGGAATATATTGAAATGTGCATTCATATCCTCGATACGTTGAGTGCTCCTCATTCTAGCAAACATGTGACCACGGAGATATGCCTCAGCCCAATTATCACGCTTCAGATAAATATTCAACACCCAATTATTGTTCTCCAACTTGTACTGTTTCACCATAGCAGCCCAGGTATTGTCAAACTCATCAATTTTACATTTCTTTAACATCAACTGTGCAAAATCAATTGGAAATTCTGGTATGTGGACATTTGTTGAGGCATTTTTCTCCAGATGCCAAGAACATAAACGATGTCTGCAGTTTGGAATAACTCTTTTCATTGCCTAATACATTGCCCTATCACCATTATTACAACGGAGATAGGTCTTTTACCATCCATGGCCTCCATTAACATTTCCAACACCCACGTGTATGTCTCTATTGTCTCATCAGGCAACAAAGCACATCCGAATATAGTTGTCATAAAATGGTTACTCACGCCAGCTAGAATTAAAAATGGCTTCTTATATGCATTTGTACGATAAGTTGTATCAAATACCAATACATCACCAAATGCAACACAATCCATTCGAGACCTACAATCTGCTCAAAAAATCTTTTCCAACCGGTTGTCCTTATCGACATTGTATTTGAAAAAAAAAATAATGGATCTGCCTCTAATTTAGCTTATAAGTATCCTAACGCACCCTCTGCATCCCTTTTTGCGAGTTGTACTTTGCGCTCAGCTTGGAATTGATTGTGCAAATCTCTGTGAATGAAGCCCACCTTCTCATAACCCCCTGACTGGTGAACCATAAAATCCATGATCTAACTCGTTTTCATACCCACATTGCGCATGGCCTTTGCTTGAGCTTGGTCTACACTTGTTACAAACCTATGCAACCAAAGAAAAGGGATGCAGTGTGGTGCTACCAAGCTATTGTTGTGTTCCCCTACAAAGTGGGTCACAACATATTTCCTAACTGTCTTGTCATAACGCATGCGAAATGTGGCACTACAAAAAAGTCTAGTTTCGCCCCTAGGAGTTCTTACCTGTTCCACACGTTGCAAGTATTTCTTTTCTCTTACACCTTCCCTTGAACAAACTCATTTCCTACTCTCTACAAATTTGTTGTCTCCACTAATTCTTTTTCTACTTCTTCGTACGCTAAAACCGGTGACCTTAGCGTATGCATTATAGAAAGTATAAGCATTATCCTCTGAATTGAATTTCATTTGCAACACATCTTCCTTAGTAAGCATTCGTAAACTATCATAGGTTTGGGAACTTCTTTCACATCAACAACATCATCCTTGCCATCCAAAGCAAATTGATCATCAATTTCAGTATTGGCCTTTTTATGCCTACTACTTTCAGGTTCATCCATCGTATATACACTCGTAAGTACCCTATTAGCAGTTAAAACGAAACAAATCAACTAAAAAACACACCTGCCATTGCGCTACAATAAATTAAATCTTTGAAACAAATAAATTAGCACCCCTGCCAATGCCTTGCTATCAATTAAAAAAAAAAATCAAACAACACGTCTGCAAGCACCCTATTATCAACTAAAACCACACAAAAACAAAAAAAGCACACCCGCCAATACTGTGCTATCAATTATTAATTCTTTAAAGAAAATGAACAAATAAGCACACCTGTAAGTACCCTACTATCAATTAAAATAAAATAAATTAATTACAAAGCACACCTGCCAATGCCCTACTATAAATTAAAATCAAAAAAATAAATAAAATAGCACACTCGCTAGTGCCATACTATTCATTAAAATCAAATAAATAAATAAGCACACCAGCCAATGCCCTGGTATCAATTCAAAGAAAATAAATTAAAAAACACAAAAGCAATAACCCTACTATTAATTAAAATGAAACAAATAAATAAAATAGCACACCCGCCAATGCCCTGCTATTCATCAAAATCAAACAAGTAAATAAGCACACCAGCCAGTGCCCTGCTATAAATTCAAAAACACAAAAGCAAGTACCCTACTATCAATTAAAATGAAACAAATAAATAAAATAGCACACCTGCCAGTGCCCTGCTATTCATTAAAATCAAACAAATAAATAAGCACACCAGCCAGTGCCCTGTTACCAATTCAAAGCAAAAAAATTCAAAAATACACAAGCAAGTACCCTTATATCAATTAAAATAAAACAAATAAATAAAATAGCACGCCCGCCAGTGCCCTGCTATTCATTAAAAGCAAATAAATAAAATAGCACACCCGCTAGTGCCCTACTATTAATTAAAAGCAAATACATTAAAAAGCATACCTGCTAATGTAACCGCTACGGAGAAAGGGATGAAGGTATAGGTTTACTTCTACATTAAGATGGAGAAATTGAGGACATATGACAAACAAAAATAGAACATCGAAATAAAGTTAGTAAAGAAGACAATACTTACGGAAAGTAATGATTATAGCGAGAAAATAAAGAAAGACAATACTTAAGGAAAGTAATGATTATAGCGAGAAAATAAAGAATCTATGTACGAAAAATACTATTTTGCACATCTTTTCACATTAACAAACTGCATAAGCAATAACAGAGATAAAAGTCTACTACCTTTGCTCAAAGTATGAATAACCATTACATAAATAAACACTTACACAAATGTACCACAATCAACCATTTGACCACTTCAAACAAAAATTAAATAAAAATATCCACAAAAAAGGATTATTTGATTGGATGAACTATTGGATTATTTGGTAGATCATTTTTTGGTTAATTTCCAGTATTTCCTATGTCATAGGTGAAGCTGAGTAGCTTCTAAATCGATGGACTATTGGATTGTTTTTCTGAAAACTTCGTATCCGGCCTATTGAACTATTAGACTACTGGATTTGGTTTATTGTTATTGAATTTTCTGATCTTGATAGAACCTTAATGGTGTGCTTGCATCATGTATATGCATAGAGATTTGAAAAGTAAGTGGGAAAATGAGGGTGAAATGTCAATGAACTATAATTACATTCGACACACATTTTCCATTTCGTTTTCCAAATCCATAGCTAAATCCATGATCCAAACATAACATTAAGGACATATGATGGTGTAGACACCCCATTTTTGACCGCCCTCAAGACTTGGACGTCACTGTTTGAACACTTGGAGATCATCCATATTCGTGTTCGTCCTGAGTTCTCGGAGGTCTCGGCCACACGCCTTGTCTCAAGACCTCTCGACTTGCCTGTTTTGTGTTTGGTTTTGCACCAAACACTTGTGTTTTGCTTTTGAGGGGCAGGGAATGGCTTGCTGGCCATCCCCACACCTCACCGGCCATGGCTTGAGGCCACCGGCCATTGTTTTGTTGCCATCGGTCAAATGTTTGGCCGGTCGGCACTATTTCTGGTCGGGCGACCATTGTTTTGGTCAAATTGTCATTTTTGGCGGGCCAACCACTGTGCATCTGCTTTTGGCAAATATTTTGTGCCAGCTGTGATAGCTTGCACACACTTTGCACCCCCTCCATACACGTGTGTGGAGGGATTTCACTCTTGCTTAGCTTATTTTGTAAGCTTTGCAAGAGTGAATCTCTATAAAAGGAGGCCTTCTCCTCCCTCCTCAAGGGTTCCAAAAAAATTCTAGAGAGCTCTGAGATTAGGGTTAGGTCTTGTGTATATATCTATCTCTATATCTCTCTCTATTTCACTCTTGTGTGTGTATAAGGTGTATTTGTTCTTAGTTTTGCACTAGGACACCTAGTATCACACCTTACCTTGGTTGCTGAGGTGCCAAAGGGTTGTTGCTAAGGTTTTTGAGTGGATTTAAGCGTGGAAAGGCAGCGGGAGCTCCATTCTTGAAGAGGTCTACAAGGGTGAGATTTTTTCCCCTTTATTCCCCATTTTTGCATAGGCTTTTAGCCATCATTACATCTATTTTTAAGCTTAACTTATAACATATAAAAGTTCTGATTTTAAGTGCTTAAAATAGTTGTTTAAGGTGGTTTTGGTGTTTGGGGTTGTTTGACCCCTCTTAGGCCTCATTTTTGTGCATGTTTGGTGAGCTTCGGGACCACCTTGTCTTGGCCTTCTCACCACTAAAATCCAGAGGGATTTCAGTGATGGGAATGGTGCTTTAAGGTCCTAAGAAGGAGAGGGCCATCCCCTCTCCTTGTTGCCTTCAATATTGGCCATTTTAGCCTCATGTGTGAGCATCTTGTTTAAGTTCATGTTGGCCATGTCTAAGTAGTATTTGTGCTTATTTTGTCATGATATAGCACTATTTTTAATTGGTTTAGACATACCATGCATGCTTAGCATACTTGTCTTGTAATGTCATGAAATTGCCTTAATATGCTTTGTGCTTTGAGCCTTGTTTCTAGCATGATTTTAGCCTAGCTTTGTGAAGCTTTTATGCATGTTTTGGTGTGCTTGAGGTCTATTTTTGGTTGCTCGGTTCATCCATGCTTTGCTTTGTATAGCTACCATACAATCTCCTTTGTAGGCCTTGAGTGTTGACCCCTTTAGCATGCTTTACTTGCTTTGTTTCAGTGGTTTGGAACCACTTATCATGTCATTTCAGTCCTTGTGGCATGCTTGTATCTTTGCATTTGATGCTCCTTTAATACTTTAAAAGGTTGATGCCTTATGCCTCATGCTTGGGTCATTTTGCATGTCTTTAGGTCTAGGCCATTTAGATGCCATCTAGGTGGGTTTTGGGGCTCATTTTAGCATGTCATATCTCTGTTTTGGTCGCTTAATTCATGCCATGTTTGGTTGCATTAAGTGTGGTGTAATGCCTCTCTAGTGGCCTTGCATGCCTTATGCATTTGCCCCTTTTGTTTTTAGCTTGTTGGCTTTGGTCATCGCATGTGTTAAGCTTACTTTGCCATGCTTTAGGACTGTCTTAGGTCACATTTTCCATATGCCCTCTGTTTCGCATGGTTTTGTTTCAAGCCCTTTTGCTATTTTTGGGCTTTAAGCTCTATTGCATGCCATGCTTGGTTTGTTTATGTGATTTGGCATCACTCTTAGCACCATTTCAGAGCTTGCAACATTGTCACATTTGCATGCTTTTCATCTTCTTTTTAAGTGTGCTTAAAAGTTGTTCTTTGATGCATAAGTGTTGGACCTTGCATGCATGAATGTTTGTGTGTACATTCGCCTTGCATGTTGTCACACACTTGACCCCTTTGTATGTTGTTGCATGCTTAGGTGGTAGTGTATTTGGCATATATTTCTTTTGCTTTGGTTGCTTAACATGTCACATGTCTTGCATGTTTGTTTGTTGGCATTACATTTTGCATGCTTGTTAGCTTGCATACTTGTTACATGTTTGCATACTTGCCTCCATGTTCATGTTGCATACTAGCCTATATGCTTAGGTTGCATTTGGCATGCATGCCTTGCCTCTTGAATCGATTATGATAGAGGTTGGGTCCATTTGTTTGTTTGGTTTGCATTACTTTTGACATCAAAATGCATACTTGGCTTCTTGGACCATCACGCATTGAAATGCGCGATTTATGGTCCGAGGGTCGAGGACCATCCTCCGTTGAGTCATGAAAATGATAAGGAGGGTGTTGGTGCACACATTTGCTTGAAATGTATTGCCATGCCATGTTTGTCCTCTGCTGCTGTCAAAATAGGATTCTGCAGGCATACATGGTCAGCCGACCATCTCTATTGCCGACCGACCAAACATTTGAGGCCGAGAGCCATATCAATGGTCGATGACCAATTCCCTATAGCCGGTGGTGTTCCTCCTTGGCCGGTGACATCCCACAACCTTCAGGGAGTGATGCTAAAGCATCCATGGGATTTGTGCAGGTCTCAGAGATGCAGAGCAGTGTAAACAGAGGCAGCTTGTGCATGGCAACGGATTTCCGAACGAACCCGAGCACGCATGCATTGGACCCTCTTCCTGAGGCTGTTTTATTGCTTTCTTAGCTTAGTTAATTTGCTTAACTAGTTAAGTGGTCTGTAATATTTAATTAGTTAGAATAGTTGATTATTTATTCAAGTTTGTATTATTTATTCGGTCTCTCCAAGAGAGAGCATAATTGTGTAATAAGTGTGGGTGCGTGTATGCATGTTTTCCAACCCCCACTTCTTTCTCCCTTTTACTTACCTGCTTTTGATGGTCAGTACTAGAGCACGTTTCATTTAGCATACCTTATGCTATGCATGTGTGCATCATTCATTTGAATTGCATGCACCGGGCTTGGCGCATCATACTAACTATATAAGTATTTCAAACCCAAACTTGAATACATGCTATTAGTTGCATTTCACATGCCATCCCTAGATTAGCCGAGCCTATTCTAGTTGCATTTTGTATGCGATACATTAGTCATTTAACATGGACTTGGATCATACATTTGATTGCTAACAAGTTCCTTGTTTTGGCTTGGAGTACGATGTAAGTATTTATGCTTTAGCATCTCGCGTGAGTGTGAATGATGACATGACAGCATGCTTACCATGTGGCTATAAGCTTATGTGATATATCTGCCGGAATGCCTGTGGGTGAAGGTTGGACTATTTGAGTTGGAACAACTCCTTGAAATCCGTGTTTTAGCCTACTTGCGAGTAGCAAATTTCAAACCGATTTCCAAACAAACGGATATGCGATGCTTTATTCCAAATTAGGTGATCTAATCTATACTTTTGTGTTGTGCGCATCACATAGTAAGATTATCTAATTAACCGGAATAAGAACACACATGTTTTCAAAAACGAGATATCATGTTTAGTAGTGGTTGATCTTCGGATCGGGCGAGCGGGGGTGCTCATAGCTGACCTTCCCTAATCGTACCCAAGTTCCCGAGCTGAGGCAACTTTGGTGATGACGGAGACGTGGCCTTAGGCAACGAGTCAGGGTTTCCTAAATTTCCCAAAAATAAAACATTTAGGTGGCGACTCTGTATCTGGCAAAGCAGTCCATGTTTGGCACTTCTTTCTAAAAATCTATTTTTCAAAACGATTGGTCGGATTTGGACTCTTTGGTGATTTATCAATCTCACATCGCACATTGTGAGATCAGATTAAGACCCGTGACAATTTGAGTCCGAACTGTAGTAAACCCACAAACGAACAGAACGGGGGGGATTCATCCTCCCGGGGCGTTCGGGGGGACGTCCACAGATGGCTTCAATGTCATAGAAAGCAAAGCACATTCACATAATTTTCTTCTCCTTGTGTTCTAGTTTATTATTTTCCAAAACAATTTAAAAAAAAAAAAAAAAAATGGGAGTGTATTTTCCAAATGTTTTGAGCAAGCTTCAGTCCATATGTCATAGTTACATGAAGTTATATATCATAAAGTGAGTAATTACAAATGATAGCAACTATGGATTTGGTTATAATTCTTGATTAATTATAAACAATAGCAACTAGGACTCACTTTACTAATTTAATATAAGGATTTTTTGGTTAAGTGGGGAAAGAAATAATTTTTCAAAAACACACTCGTTCATGTGGTAGGTAGACAACATTAAGGTGTAAACAGGAAACTCACGTGTGTTTTGGTCTTTATGGTCTTCAAGTTCATATTCACTATTTGGGGTGAATATTTATTCTCACGACTTTCACCATCTAATATTGACAAACAAGAAAGGATAAGCTTTGTACATCTTGGAGATTTTGCATGATAGAAGATAAGTTGGAAGTCTTTGTCAAAGAACAAGGTAAACAGATATAACAAAAATTGAATTGGAATTTGAATTCTAATATACAATCTTCACCACCACAATTACAAGCTTGCTTTTCTACCCAAGATGAACTATAAAAGCCGACACCAGTAGTTTAGCGGTATAGGGTTAGACCTTGCGATTAACTGTAAACCTAGACATCTTAGTTTGGCTCTCATTAGTGTCTCTCGGGCTTAACCCATACCTGTGGTTTACCAATGATTGCGGGTATCAAAAGCTCACTCCATAAGGGTGGGTCAAATGTGGCCCTGCCTTTCAATTTCGTTGTCCAAATCTCAGTGATGAAAAAATGAACCATCAAATACCTTAAAAATGGTTAAATAAGCTGCATAGGATATAACACGGAACTAGATTTTTTTTATTTTCTCACCTGTTATACAGATTTAAACTTTATATAATTTGAATCGTACTCAATAAATTTAATCCGTATATTTCAAATTTTTATTTTTTTTCCTTTCTGAATATCACATTGATGGGATCCAATGTGGTTGATGAGGGAGGATATTTCTTGAACAAGAAATGATTTTGGGATGCATATAGGATCCACGTATGGTTTCACCAAAAAGAGCTACCAGGTGCACAAACCCTTTGGTGGTTTTGCACTCAATACCACCAAAGATATTAGCATAGCTGGAGAGCCATATGAAAAAGCAATATTTATCACAGCTAAGAGTGAAACCCACATGCATTTGAGCTTATTTGGGTAATAAAAACACTAAAACGGTGTTGTGATTCTCTATAATCTTTACACTTGGTCGGTCTCTGTTAGTAGTTTAGTACACATGCCAATGTCATGCCACTCAATTAAAGAATAAATATCGTTAGGCAGTATTTGAATTTTGAATTTTAATAAAAATTTGTAGAAGATATTAAAAAGAGAATTAAAAGTATTAAAAATTTAGTAATTTAGTATCTCGTGTCACGTGAGTCAAGTAAACCAAAAATAACAATGCTATGATTCCAAAAAAAAAAATAATAAAAAAACTCTTCTAAATTTCACATCAATAGTCAAGATTCATTTAGAATGTGGCCCCACAACAGCAACTTTCAATATACACTATTGATTTGAAATTCATGACAATTTTCTGGTGCTATAGACTTTTTGAACCAAAAATACCCTATTTGCATTTTCGATTTGAAAAAAAAAAAAAAGAGATAGAAAGGAAAAAAGAACGGAAAAGCAACAAAACCCATGAACCCACTACTTCTGAGCTAGTGAGCATGATTGAAGATGTGCAAAGAACTGTGGAAGATTTAGCCTTTGGAATTTTGGCTCCATCATCGACTACATCATGGGCCAGAAATTTTAATCCAAAAGGCTCTTCAATATTGGGGCGAGCTGCAATTGAAAATGGCCAACCTAAAGCCATCCCAGGTCTGGGCAATGGCATGTCGACAACAACTGGGCTTCGCTCTGATATAGTGACCCAATCCCTTGGCAAAGTGGAGGCAAATGGCAAGAACAAGGTAGGAGCAGGCATTTTTCCCTATGAACACCTTCAGTGGGTTGTTGAGGCTTTGAAAGCTGAGGGATTGAACAAACAGCAAGTGCTCATAGTTGTTGCAAAAACTGTGGATGACACTTTTGTCGCTCAGGATGAGAGCATTTTGAATCAGGGGGCAAATAACGGGAAGGGATGTCGTACCAGAAACACCCCTCTCAACTTCATTCCTACATCTGTTAGAGATCAGCAAACCCAGTCAACACCTGCCAATCCCTTTGCTGGTACATCCAACACTCCACAAACCTCAAAGTACTAACCCCGAGGCCAGAGGATCTTCAATCCCCTCTACATGACTTTGTCCAAAGCTTTCCAAATCCTCGTTGGACAAGGCCATCCCAAACCCCTTGAGCCTCGGCCTCTCTCGTATCCCCTTCCAGCTCAGCATGATGCTGCCAAGTACTGTGCCTTCCATCAATAAACTGGTCATGGCACTGACCTTTGTTTTCGTATTTTCCATGAAATACAAGATCTGATTGATAACGGCGTCATCGTCACACCAAGTCCTACAAAGTCTATCAGCACTAGATCAGTGAACTTGGGGGATAATATGATTATGTGATCGGGGGATGAACCACCTGCTGGTGGCACTCAGTTTACTCCAGATGTGATGGATGGCATGCACTATTTTGAGCATTGTGCAAATGCTGTTTACTGTACTTTCTGACTTGGGTATTGAGTGAGTCTTGTTGTATCGAGTCTGTCTTGTTATGTCAGAGGTTGGTGATTTCCAGGTGTGTTAACTCGAGCATTACTTTTTTTTTTGTTTTGTGGTTGTCTTTTACACTCTTTCTTTTGAGTCTGTTCCTGCCTTTGAAGCTAGTTGTGCCAAAAGATCTGAATGAAACGGCAGTGCTTTTCACCTACTTTTTCTGTGCCTTTAAGTCATTGCCTTGACCAAGTTTTTCAAAACTTTTCGAACACTGTGGTGAAAACAAAGAGGGAGGAATTCCTTTGGATTTGAAAAAATTTGATGAACTAGGAGAAAGAGAGACATGCTAAGCCCTTAATGAATGAGATCATGCTTGTTAATGTGAGTACTGAAAAGGATCCTGCCTTGATCCAGATTGATTCTACACTGTCTTCACGAGTGACTAGTCGTTTTCTTAAAAGATTTCAAAAAAAATGTTTTGCGTGGTCCTGCGAAGACATGCATGGAATTGATTTTGAGATTGTGTAGCATAGGATTGCTCTCATGCCTCAAGACTCAACCCCTTTGCTTTCAAACCTTGAACCTTGACTCAGAATGTTCAACGATCAATCACAATATGAGGCTTGTATGGCCAGATTTGAAGCAACCCGTGAACTAGGGGCAATAAGATCATATCACATCACAAGAGGCCCTCCAGGTCAGATTTGAAGCAGCCCTCGAGCTAGGGGCAAGAAG
The DNA here is from genome assembly GCF_055761805.1 of Camellia sinensis. Classification (NCBI taxonomy): domain Eukaryota; kingdom Viridiplantae; phylum Streptophyta; class Magnoliopsida; order Ericales; family Theaceae; genus Camellia; species Camellia sinensis. The sequence goes on from NC_138970.1 coordinate 169,182,897, forward strand.
GTCAGATATGATCAAAGGAAACTTGCAAAGCTAGATCAAAAGTAGCCCTTAAACTAGAGGCAAAAATGTCAAATGTGTTCAAAGATTCAAAAGATGGGTCAATCCACAAACCAATGAAGACAGGCAGAAAGCCAAATTCCAGAGTCCGAAAGAAGAAAATTTATTATTAAAGGGCAATCAAGTTCCTATCCACAACACTAGGGGCAACTTCAGCCCCCATTGGATGGGCTCCTACATTATCAGCGAATAGCAGCCATTCTCGTAGATTCAGATGGCTTCGAGATCTCAAAACTGATCAACATGGACAAGTTAAACTTTTTTTATCCTTGAGAGGCTCGCTGGGTCGAAAACCCAGAAGGGCGACCCAGGAAAAAGTTAGAGCAAGAAAATGAAAAAATGCAAAAAAAAAAAAAAAAAATGAAGAAAAGAAAAGGAAAAAAGAAGAAAAAAAATGAAAAGAAAAGAAAAACATAGCTCGCAAGATTGAAAACCCAGAAGGGTGGCCTTGGCAAAAGTTAGAGCGCAAAATGAGAGCGTCAACACCCGAGTGAACCTGACCTGAAACTACGTCAGGCGTGATTCCCATGTTTGGGATACGTAGGCAACTTCATACCGAAGTTCGGCCCCAATCATTTTCGGCCTGCTTGGCTCGTCCATGTTGATTGGTTTATCCTTATTCAACTCAGCTATCTTATCCATGTGCAAATTGGCTTGTTTTCATTCAAAATCAGTTGTTCTATTCCATTGGAAGATTCGGCTGCAAGACAAATCAAATTCAGATCTGAGGTTGTGCATCTCGAGAGTAGATTTTGTGTTAGTCGAGCAGTAGCCATTTGCAAAAATAGTTTTGAGGATTTTTAATGAGGTTGATTAATTCTCTTGAAAATTATTTCATTTTTCCAAAACTGGGCCATATCTTGGACCTAAAAAAGAAAAAATTTCAGTGCTCACAACTTGACTTGAATGATTTCAAATCAGAAAATCGAACAAGTGTGTTAATCAAACTCTCATATTGTTCAGAATTGTTTTAGTAGAAAGCCAAACCAAAAAATGGTCAAAATGATGAACTAGGGGCACAGTTGAGTCAGATGTTTTGTCTTTTTCCCGTTGTCAACATACTTGCCGAAAAGGGCACCATACTTGCCGAAAAGGGCACCATATTTGCCAGAAAGGGCACTCTATTCACCAGAAAGGGCGCAACTGAAGCTAACAGCAAAGGGCCAAAAGCTCTCTCATTCTCCAAGCAGCGAGGTATCAAGCCAAGTGCGAAGCACGAACTAGAAACAGAGCTGGATATTCGTTTCCCTCATTTGGGATGATCGCGCTCAAATTGGCGTCTGAGCCGGAATAGGGACATAGAAAATGCAATGTGTGAGACCAATCAATTGTATACCAGGCCGGTGAGACGTATTGTAATTCATCTCGGTCAAGCTAAGCCAAGGGCATCGTTAACCGATGTCAGTTACAGATCTGTTGCGCATCTGGTCGCACCGCAACCCCTCTGTGGGACAAGTTCACTGTTGTGAGCAAAAGAAGGAGAATCTAGCAGAATACTAGGGGAAAAAGCCCACAGCTTCCTGTTTATCCATCAACCACCCAGGGGAGGGATAATAAAAGAAGAGATATTAAAGAATAGAGAGATGTGCGCTGAGAGAAAAAGTGAGAAAAGGGATTTTCAGAGAAAAAGAGATTGAGTATCAAGTGATGTGAGAATCACAAATAAAAAAGGGTAGGAAACAATACCCGAAGAAACTGGCTCCTCGTGAACTGGGAGGTCTCTTGCCATGGGAACACATTCGAGTGTTGTGTCTGTCGTTTGTTGAGATTCTTATTTTGAGTCGTTTTGAGTGTCAATAGATGTGTTTAGGTTGTTTTATTTTTGTTTTCCTTTGTTGAGTTGTTTTGACTTTGGTCAGTTGTAGGCTTAATACTCGGTCGAGAACTCATTTCTCAATTTCAATTTCAAAACAAATCGTTTTGTGCTCAGAGTGCTGTGCCGTTCTCCACATATGTGCAAAACAAAATTTGTTCTTTCATAAAACTACAGGGTTCAACCCAGGTCATGTGAGAACAATCCAGCCAAGACCTATCTGAAGCTATATGGGTTTCGAACTGCAAAGCAAAAGAAAAGAGGGAAAATTTGGAGCATCTTAGTGTGTTTCAACTCCAACAAATTCCGAGATTGCATTCTAGGTGCATCTCCTCTGGCCTCGCCTTTCTCTGGAGTATGAGTGTATCTCGACCCCAAGCTTAAGCTTGTTTCAAGTCAGAATGGCAGTCCAAGCAGCACCTGTGGTTTTCACATGCAGATGTTACTTCTCACCAATATAGACAGGGTGTACCCTTTTTGAGCTAAGCGTGTTACAAAGTTCTCTAAGAGGTAAATTGGAGGCACCAAAGTACATATTTGATGCCCCTCTCTTGAATAGAATGTGCATTTTCATATACACTTCTGTTGCATACGTGCCGCGCATCATTTATGATTCTTGCATAGAATATGCATGTCTTATGCATAGAATATGCTTTCAATGTTGCATAGCATATCCTTTTGTCTCTTGCATAGAATATGTTTGTTTCATGCATCGAATATGCTTTCAATCATGCATAGAATATGCTTTCAAGTTTGCATAGAATATGCATGTCTCTTGCGTAGAATATGCCTGTTTCATGCATATAATATGTTTTCATTTTGACATAGAACATGCTTACATGTTTTCATAGAATGTACCGTTGCTTTTATATCTTGGTGGCTTGTCTTGCATGGAATATGCGCTCTTACTATATCACACTTGTTAAGTGTCTTTCTTTACATACACGATATTGTATGTGTGGTTCATTCAGAGGAATTCCGGGTGGGATCATTCCTGCCCCCTTGAACTCTCTTGCTTTGGTTAGTAGCATTGGGATGTGCCCCGATGTTTATACCACCCTTCGGTGCTTGCACCGCTTCCTTTTCCTCTCTCGCGTGTGATACGCTGAGAGGTGTTTCCTTTCCCTCTCTCACGTGTGATACGCTGATGTAGACACCCCATTTTTGACCGACCTTAAGACTCAGACGTCACCGATTGAGCGCTTGGTGATGTTGCATATTGTGCTCGTTCAGAAGTTTCAGAGTTGCGGCCGTGAGCCCTGCCTCCGGACTTCCGAACCTTCTTCTGTGCCTTGTCTCAGTTTGCGAACCAGACTCGGTTTTCTCTGTTTCTTTTCCTGAGGGGAGGGAGAGATCCCGTAGACCATCTCTCAGTGGCCGTGGCTACATTCCGTGGTCGTAGGCCATTTTGCCCATTTCGGAGCCCGGTTCCCGGTTTTCGGAGCCGTCAGGCCGTGTGTCTCGGTTCGGGACCGCTTAACCATCTCCTATTGCACTGATTTTTGGCATACCTCTTCTTTCATCCCTTTTGAGGGACACTGGGGTCTCAGAAACCCACTTCGAGGTCGAATGCGACTTTCGGTGCTTAACAGCCCATTTTCGGGACCCCGAACTGCGTGTTTTGGCCCCGGAACATTCGTTTTGCACCGGTTTTCGTTCATTTTTGGCAGGCACCTCTGTTTTATCACCGGGAAGATCACTGAAGGGTGGAAGGCCAGCAATTGTTGCAGCAGCCAGTTATCTCTCCTCCGGAGCCTCTCGGCGCCCGTTTTTCCAACTTCCGGGCTAATGTTGAATACCTTGGAGCTAATGTTGTCAACTTTCAACCACATATCTGTGATCTACACATCTGGGAGGCCACTAAAAGTTGGTGGCCGGCCATTAAGGTCACCTGACCCTTTTGACCCCTTTCTTCCGGGCTAATGTTGCACCCCTTGGACCTTTTTCCTCGAACTTTCAACCACATATCTGTGATCTACACATCTGGGAGGCCACTAAAAGTTCATGGCCGGCCATTAAGGTCACTTGACCCTTTTGAACCCCTCTTTCCGAGCCAATGTTGAACCCCTTGGACCCACTTTCTCAAACTTTTAACCACATGGTTGTGTTGTACACACATAGGAGTACCTCCCCAGTAGCTGGCCGGCCAGAAAATATCATTGACCCTTTTGACCCCTAGCCGGCCGGCTAGGGGGTGTGGCCGGCCGGCCACCTCCAGTAAAAGTGAGAGGCCGGCCGTGTTCTTCTCACTGTACCCTTTACAGCTGTGGGGCAATATCCCCCAGATATTTTCTGTATCCGGGGGATATTTTGTGGGGGAGTTTTACCCTCCTTCTCCCCCACCTTTACACCCCCTTTTTGATCCATATAACCAGCTGGTGGCCTTCTTCATTTGGGTTGGAAAAACTCTTCTTCAAAGCTCCATAGCCATCTCCATCTTCTTCTTCTTCAATTCTTCAAAAAACCCTAAGTCCCTAACCTCCATTTACACTATAACACCAAGCTCTACCACCACCATCTCATTTCCAGCAACAAGGAAGGGTTCTTGAAGGCTAAAGAAGCTGCAAATCCATCCAAGAAGCAACAAAAGTTCGAATCTTCAAGGGTAAGTTACACTTTTACCCTTTTGACCCTTTTTCTTGATCTATTTCTAAGCCTCACTTCCTTTTTGTTTCAAGCTCCGGCCCTAACTGAAAAGGGCCATATTTTGAGCTCATCTTCACTTCTCATTAAGGGCTCAACCCTGTTTGAGCCCTCCATAATACACTTGCTTCATTGACCATCTTGTATGTCATAGTTTTGCATGCTATTTTTGACCCATGAGAAATTTATTTTCGAGCATGTTGTAAACTGATATAAGGCTTATTTTGAGCCCCTCTTCAACATTGGAGAAGGGCTCAACATTTTCTGGTTTCTCCATGTGTCACTTGTAGTTCAATCCCTTATTTGGCCTCATTTTTGCATGAGTTGATAGCCCTCTTTGCTTCTGTTTTTGGACCTTGGTCCGAACTTAAAGTGGCCTTGTTTTGGCCTATACTTCATGTTTCATTCACACTTTTTTTCTGTTTGGTGATTATTTTGTATACTTCATGTTTTAGCACCTTTTGAGCTTCATTTTACATCACATTTTTAGCATATTTGTATACTGATTTTGAGACTGCCATATACTGTAAATGTTCATATTTTTGGTCCATCTTCAGTGTTGTAGAAGGAAATTTTTCAGTTTGGGTTTTGCTTATACCACTTGCTTCATTACCCCTCTTTTGGCCCCTATTCTTGTATGCTATGTTTCCCTTACCTATGCTTGCTGTTTGGCCATGTTTATAACTGTGAAAGTGCATCTTTTGGGACTTTCTAGCTTCTGTCTTTGCATTGCATGTCCATATTGTGCATGTTTGGCATGGCTATAGGCCATTTCGGGTGCTTAATGTTGCATTTCGGGACATTTCCTTGCATTTCATGTCATTTCGCTTCATTTCGGGACTGTTTTCCCCCATATTTTGTTGCTGAAATTCCATTGGCATGCTTGCATATCATTTTTGCCATGTTTCATTGCATTTCATCATTGCCTCGGTTTGCGTGCCCATGTGCACGCATTTCGAGGCACCTCATTTTTATCCGCCGGCATCCTATGTGAGTGTGGCTAAGGCTCACTCATGTTGGTATAAGTCCATTTGTCATTTCCATGTCATTTCATTGCATTTCATGATTGCCTCGGTTTGCGTGCCCAGGTGCACGCATTTCGAGGCACCTCTTTTTTTATCCGCCGGCATCCTATGTGAGTGTGGCTGAGGCTCACTCATGTTGGTATAAGTCCATTTGTCATTTCCATGTCATTTCATTGCATTTTATCATCGCCTTGGTTTGCGTACCCGTGCGTACGCATTTCGAGACGCATATCATCGCCTCGGTTTGCGTGCCCGTGTGCACGCATTTCGAGATACATATCATCGCCTCGATTTGCGTGCCCGTGTGCACGCATTTCGAGGCACCTCATTTTCATTGCATTCATCATCGCCTCGGTTTGCGTGCCCGTGTGCACGCACTTCGAGGCACCTCATTCGCATTGTATTTATCATCGCCTCAGTTTGCGTGCCCGCGTGCACGCATTTCGAGACACATACCATCGCCTCGGTTTGCGTGCCCGCGGGCACGTACTTCGAGGCACCTCATTTTCTTTATTGCATTTCGTCATCGCCTCGTTTTGCGTGCCCGTGTGCACGCATTTCGAGGCACCTCGTTCGCATTGCATTCATCATCGCCTCGGTTTGCGTGCCCGTGTGCACGCACTTCGAGGCACCTCATTCGCATTGCATTTATCATCGCCTCGGTTTGCGTGCCCGCGTGCACGCATTTCGAGACACATATCATTTTCTCAGTTTGCGTGCCCGCGTGCACGCACTTCGAGGCATTTCATTTTCATAGCATTCTGTATGTTAGGATTGTATCTTGGTCGCATTTCATGCATATCATGCGTATTGCATCGTGTTCGGGATAGGAGTTAGCCCGGGCACGGGAAACGAGGTACATTTCGTACTCCGAGTGACGGAATGTGTCTCAATTCCCCCAGTCACCAACACTTCGGATTATCCATGATGGAGTTAGGTTTTAGTTGTGGTTTCATGTGCATTCATCCTATATTGAGTTGTGCATTTCGACTCCTCGGCCATCATGCCTCGGTATGCGTGATTGGTGGCATGAGGATCGAGACATGCATATATCCGTGCAAATACATTGCTATGCCCCTTTCCTGCTCTCTGTTGCAGCAAAATCAGGAATCAGCAACTTTTTGGGAATTGGCACGCATTTCAAGAACAGGTGTAAACAGAGGCTAATTGGGGCATTCCGGTGGATTTCCGCGCAAGACAACCCGGACATGCATCATCCATCAGAAGCAAGGCAGTCCCTGGCTTGCATGCCAGTTTTATTTGCTTTCCTAGTTAATTCCTTAATTAATTAGAATTTTGTAATATTTCGGACTGTAATATTCTTTCATTCGGGACTGTAATATTTGGACTGTATTATTTATTCGGACCCTCTGTGCGAGGGCACAACTGTAATAAGTGTGCGTGAGTGTGATGTATGTCTTCCAACCCCACGTCTTTCTCCCTTTTATTTATCCGCTTATGATGGTTAGATTAGGGCATGTTTAAATTAGCATACAGTATGACAGCATGTTTGCATTCATTCATCTGTTTTGCATGCACCAGGCTCGGCGCATCATACTAACTGCATTGTACTTTCAATTCTAAATTGAATACATGATAGTTGTAACATTTCCTATGCCATCTTAGAATAGCCGAGCCCGCTATAGTTGCATTTTGCATGTGTTGCATTAGGCATTTCTGTATACTTAGGATCATGCATGATTTCTAATGTAGTTTCTATTTTGGCTTGGAGTACTCGGTAAGTTTTTTATGCTTTAGCATCCTTGCATGCGTGTGAGTGCTGCCATGAATAGCATGTTTACCATGAGGCTATGTGCTTATCTGATATAACTGCCTGAATGCCTGTGGGTGAAGGTTGGGTTATCTGAATTGGAATAAATCATCAAATGTTTTAAGCCTACCTGCGGGTAGCAAACCATTTTCAAAAAGCGAACATGAAATGTTTTGTTCCAATTCGGACGACTTGGTCTATACTTGTATGCTGTGCGCATCACATAGTAACCTAGGCTAATAACCGGATTAAGAGCACACAGTGTTTTCAAAAATTGATATCATGGTTAGTAGAGGCCGGTCTATGACCGGGCGAGCGGGGGTGCTCACGAAGTGACCTTCCCCAATCGTACCCAAGTTCCCGAGCCGAGGCAACTTTGGTGATGACGGACACGTGGCCTTTCGGCACCGAGTCAGGGTTTCCTAAATTTCCCAAAATAAAATATTTAGGTGGCGACTCTGTATCTGGCAAAGCAGTCCATGTTTGGCACTACTTTTTCAAAAATCTGTTTCTCAAAACGATTTGCCGGATTTAGACTCTTTGGTTCAGATTAGGAATCATGACATTTTAAGAGTCCGAGCTGTAGTGACCCCAAATGAACAGAACGGGAGCTCAACCCTCCCGAGAGCGTTCGGGGACGTCTACAGCTGAGATGTGTTTCTTTTCCCTCATTCACGTGTGATACATTGAGAGGTGTTTCCGTTTCCCCTCCCACGTGTGATACGCTAAAAGGTGCTTCCTTTTCCCCTCTCGCGTGTGATACGCTAAGAGGTGCTTCCTTTTCCCCTCTCGCGTGTGATACGCTAAAAGGTGCTTACCTTTTCTCCACTCACGTGTGGCGCGTTTGGATGTACTCGCACTTTCTTGTGCATCGCGCTTTCTTGCGCAACCTTTCTCTACTCACGTGTGGCGCGTTTGGGTGTACTCACACTTTCTTGCGCATTTCATATTGCACTCGCGCTTTCTTGCGTGTCGCACTATTTTGTACAGTTTACACTCGCACTTTCTTGCACATCGCACTGTTTTGTGCAGTTTACACTCGCGCTTTCTTGCGTATCGCACTGCTTTGTGCAGTTTGCACTCGTGCTTTCTGCAGTTTACACTCGCGCTTTCTTACGCATGGCACTGTTTTGTGCAGTTTACACTCGCGCTTTCTTGCGCATCGCACTGTTTTGTGCAGTTTACACTCGCACTTTCTTGCGCATAGCATTGTTTTGTGCATTTACCCTCACTCGCACTGTCTTGTGCACAGTGTATTTTTGTATCATTCACACTATTTTGTACATCTTGTTAGCACTGTTTTGTGCATTCATTTTGCATTAGACTGTCTTGTGCACCTGTATAGCACTGTTTTGTGCATTTCATCGCACTATCTTGTGCACCTGTATCGCACTGTCTTGTGCACCTGCATAGCACTGTTTTGTGCATTCACCCTGTTTCGCACTGTTTTGTGCACTCTCTGGTCTAGGAGACCTTAAATCCTCTGATGGTGTAATTCCTTTGGTGTTTGTCGTGCCCGAATAACTTCTGGTGGTCTGGTATAGCCACCTGCTTGTGTTTGCAGTGAGTTCCTAAGAGATCAACTGAGACAGTGGAAACTAGAGTTCAAATGGCCAATGCCTAGAATGCAAAGGTTTGGGATTTCCGAGACTAAAGTCTGGTTTAAATACCCAGTGGTGTATCCTCGGCTTGAAATCTGTATGGCAGCCCCATAGGTTGAGATAGCGGGTATGCGCCTCAATTCTGGATACTGAACCAACCTAGTCAATCACCTTGTTGGAGAATAGGGAAAGTTGCGACCATAGCCAAGGAGAAAAGTAGTACCTGTGGTTCAACCGAGAAGAAGGAGAAGATCCCTATCAGCATAAGGTGAGTCATCGCCAATTGCCCCTGTAAGGTACTTTCACTTCCTAGCTGCTGCATCATATTTAGTATCTATTACATTGCATTGCATCTATCGCATTGCATATAGAATCTATCTTATGCATCTACCGCATTATCCACTGTATTGCCGACATCCCTTCCATGTTAAGCTTGGTTTGGCATGAGCCCATACTTTCCTTCATTGAAGCATGGTTCTGTGATAATGTGTACGCGCCTATTCCACTAAGAGAATTATGGTCTGAGGGTGTCGACACCTTTTCTGTGTTAGACGTGGTTGTTTTGTGTCCATGCCTTTTCTAGGCAAGATATGATTTGGCCGCACGCCTTATTCACTTCATCCATTGCATCCATTGCATCGTACTATATTTTGATACATTCAGCATGTAGGATCACGATCTTTCCTCAGCAGATCATTCCTCACTCATATCATGCCACCCAATTACTTGTATTCTTGCTGCAAAACACATAGTTCTGTCTGTGCACACACCTATCCCACTAAGAGAATTGCGGTTTGAGGATTCCGGCACCCATTCTGTGTTAAATGTAGTTTGATGTTGCATCTCCATCCCTTTATGATATTTGTGTGGTTTTGCACTGTTTGTGGTTTGATTATTTGGTTGTGTAATAATTAGTCTAATTAGTTTGATTAGATTAGTTAGCTTAGCTTAGCTTAGATTAGCTTAGCTTATTCATTCGGACCTTTCTTCGAGAGGGCACAATGCTGTAATAAGCGTGCGTGTGTGTGTGCATATCTTCTAACCCCACTTCTTCTCACAGCATTTTCAAAGCTTGAGAGAGACTCATGTAAAGAGGATGAAAATTTTGGGCTTGGTGCCGATTTGAAGTGGTTGGTCTTTGGCTATTGAGGGATGTAGTGATAGTGTCTACTTCTAAGCATTTCACAGCTGTACTACCATCAGTAGTAGCATTGGAACTACGAACAACATCTTTCTTCAAAGGCTCATTATCTTCCACAAAGATCCCTTGTCGGAGGGCCTCATTGATTTGAACCCCAATGTCATAGAGCTCTTTAAAGTTGAATATCATATTCTGCAATGTCTCGGCTTGCCTAACCATATCTTATTGCAGCGAATCCACTGATTGCTGAAAACGAATCAGCAACCGGAGGCTGTGCCATGATAGAGGTAGATGCTCGTGCTCTGAACAGAGGTGATGTGACTGGTGACTATCGGATCAGTTGAATCGGTGAGCCTTGACTGGCCTTTCTTTGCCTTGCCTCTAACGAAGGAAACACCAGTTGCCTTTGAATGAAATCTCTAACCTGACAAAGTCTATCGACACAAGTACCCGGGGGATATCGGAGCCTTCTGAAGCTATAGTTCCAGGACTACCTTGCAAAAGAGAAAACAGACAGCATCTCAGCCTGGTTTCACTAGAACAGATATGAGCATAGCTGAGTAATTGTACTCTTTACTGAATTCTGCCCCAAAATTATGCCTCAAATCTGATGCCCTCAGGCTGATTCCCAAACTTGCAGCTGATACATACATTCTTGTAGAGACATATCCTAACAGCACATATCAAGCAAGTGAGAGCCAAAACACCCCTATGATGGGGTAGGGTTTCCCTGTCCTAATTTTGTCAAGAACTAGGAGTTCACTACGCACGCATGCGGTTTCAAACAATCCTATATTCGAGTGAGCAACCTGTCCTAGTTTGGAATAATCTTTATGGTTTCTGATATGCAACTAGGTTGATTGGTCAAAAGGGGTGCCTAAGCAAGACCACCTAATGTACCTCTTGCACCTAACACCGAGAAGTGAAAAATGGATCAAACGGTACGGCGGTGATCCAGATCCAAGGTTTGTGTTCCTATCGTGTCAGAGCCCGCAACCGGTCAGCCTTATAGCACGCTTTTTTAAACAAGCCTCTGGCAAACCGCTCAGGAATAGCAGATGGCAAACACTGTGAATTAGGCGCACCTATGCAAATGCAATGCAAAGAAACACATAAGCGTAGATAAAACAACATATCATGCATTTCGAGTCAAGTTCTCTAAATCCCCAGCGGAGTCGCTAGAAATTGTGGACTCGACTTTCTTCGCGCGCCCCCCTTTCAGAGAGGGCACGAATTGGTCTTACTACAATTAGGACTCCTGTCACGGTTCTGAATCTAATCTCACAAAGTGCAATGTGAGACTGATAAACACCAAAGAGTCCAATCCAGCAATTCATTTTGGAAAATCGATTTTTGAATCAAATAATGCCAATACTAGACTGTGTTGCCAGATTACAAAGTCGCCACCTAAATATTTTATTTTTGGAAAATTTAGGAAACCCTGACTCGTGCCAAAGGCCACGTGTCCGTCATCACCAAAGTTGCCTCAGCTCGGGAACTTGGGTACGAGAGGGGAAGGTCCTAAAATGAGCACCCCTGCTCGCCCAATCAAAGGATCAGCCTCTACTAACATGATATGTTGTTTTATAAACGCATGTGTTCTTATTCCAGTTATTAATCTAACTTACTATGTGATGTGCACAATACAAGTATAGACCAAATCGCAATAATTGGAACAAATCAACTCATGTTTGTTTTCGAAAATGGTTTGAAAGTGCCACCCTCAAGTGGGCTTAAAACATGATGATTTGTCACTTTGCAAAGTGGGCTTAAAACTCACATGTGATGAATTATCCCAATTCAAGTAACAAAGCCTTCATCCACAGGCATTCATGTAGCTAATCACTTAAGCAAATAACCTTATGGGTAAGCACGCTATCATGGCAACACTCACACTCATGCAAGGATGCTAAAGCATAAACACTTACAGTGTACTCCAAGCCAAAACAGAAAACTAGTTAGAAATCATACATGATCCTAACTATGTTAAGTGCCTAATGCAACACTTGCAATAATGCAACTAAATAGGCTCGGCTATCTACTATGGCATATGAATGCAACACTTGATAACATGCTTTGAAACACATATTCAAATAGGTGTATTGAAATAGAATGCAGTTTGAATGATGCACCGAGCCCAGTGCATGCAAGACAAATGAATGAATGCAAACATGCAAGGCATAAGGTATGCTAATTGAAACATGCCCTAATCTAACCACCGAAAGCGGATAAATAAAAGGGAGAAAGAAGTGGGGTTGGAAGACATGCACACACACACGCACGCTTATTATAACAGTGTGCCCTCTCGAAGGAGGGTTCGAATGAATAAGCTAAGCTAAGCTAATCTAAGCTAAGCTAAGCTAACTAATCTAATTAAACCAATTAGACTAATTATTACAACATTTAACTAATTAGCAAACTAACTAATTAAATTACAAAACCAACTAAACATGCATGATATTTAAATTAGGTTGCCTCAGCTCTGCCTTGGGAATAAGAAGATGCATGCGCTCAGTTGCCGCCTTGAAACACTTTCCGGTTTGCTCTTGAGAGGCTCTGTTTGCAAGGTTACTTCAGGAACTTTCTGCTCCACCTTACCAATTCACTACTGAGGATTGCACTAGTGGCCTGCCGGCCATAGGAGCTTGTTGCCGGCCACCTGCCAGCCAAGGGTGTGCACTGCCGGCCAATGATGAAGCAGTGCCGGCCATCAGTGAGGCACTGCCGGCCACTGGTGTACTGCATCACCATTCTGCACCAGAGCTCAAACCAGAGGAAAATTAAGGGTCTCCCAAGGGTATGTGTGTACTGTGCCCCTCATTATCATCTCAAAACATCAAAGGAGTTACACTATTGAATCTAAGACCACCAATCAAGCATTCACAATGCATGATGGCCAAAGATCCAACTTATACACATTTAATAAATGCAAGACAAACAAGACTCTAGGACCATTACCTTATCATGGATAATCAAAGGCAATGGAGACAAAGGAGATTGGCTCATTTTCATCACTTTGAGTATGAAACGGGCCAATCTACCTAGTGTTCAATATAACGTCCGATTGAACACAGTGCAATGCAAACAACATGCTTATCTTGGCATGTTTTACTTGATTCAATTCTTGTTTACACATTTTAAGTTACCAAACCATTCTTTAATTGATTTGTCCAATGTGAAAGTCCTCTAATGAGAGGAAGGTCAATCAAAAGATGACTTAAGACATGAGAGAGACCATGCCTTTGACCAGGAGAAACCCTCAAAAAAGGGTTAAAGTCATTTAAGCATAAGCCTCAATCCCAAGCTTAAGCATAACTTTAAGACCAACTATCCCAAAACAAATATAAAAATGAAGAAATGAGAGAGGTGGCAGAATTTCAGTGCTGAAATGGCATGAAACACAAGACACTAACATGCAAACAACTCATGTACAACATGTTAGAGATTTAAGCATTAAAACTAGTGAAGAGCTTCACACTAGAACCATGCAACACAATGATCAAATGGCCAAACCAGCCCTAGACAGACCTCAAGCATGCCAAAACAGTGGCTAAAATGAGTTGAGATGGTAGCAAGAAAAGCAAGAAGAACATGCTTATGTATTGACTCATTAACAAGGCACAAGACACAACTCTCAAAAGCAATGAAAAAGTGGAATATGTGAGAGTGTGACAGTGGTATATGCACTGAAATTACATATAACATGATGCTATAACATCCAAGCAACACATGCACAACATGTTAGAGGCCTTAAAACACAAAGCTAGCAAAGGCCAACTACACTATAGCTATACAAAGCAAAGCATCTATGGCCAAGACCACTCAAAACAGAGTTAAAGCATGCTAAATTAGTAACAAAAATGTGTTGGAGCTAGGCTAACACATGCTAGAACAATAGGCTAAATCATTATGCATGTTAAACTAATAAGCATGATTACACTACAAGTGTAAGAAGCAAACAACAAGTGACCCAACCAGCCAAAAACTGAGCTAAAGCAGGTAAAAAAAGTCACAAAAACATGCTGAGATAGAGCCTCAAGGAGGTAGAAAAACATGCTCATATGTTAGGCCAACTACATATGCAAACAAGACACAAGGAGGGGAGACCACCCCCTCCTATTTTGGACCTCAAAACAAAGTTTTTATCACTGAAAAACCTCTGAGTTTCAATGGTGAAAAGGCTCAAAAAGTTTGATTTGAAAGGTGATGAAAGATGGCACAAAAAGCTTCACAAGCCAAAGAGCCAAAATGGGGGACAACCCCCCAACTCACAAAGGCTCAAACTACCATTTTTAGGATTGAAAAACAGATTTTTTACATGCCAAAACCAGCCTAGATGGCAAAGAAAGTATGAAAGACAAGCTTAAAATGAGAGTTATACCTCTTGAAGCACAACCCAATCTTAAGCAACAAAACCAAGCAAAATCACCTTCAAGAGCTCCAAGAAGGCTCCAAGAGAGCTTTAAGAAACCTCAACCCAAAGATGAACCACTCTTGTTAAGGGTTGATAGGTTAGAGATTGATGTATGCAAGCTTCTAAGCACAAAAGCTTTAGAGAGATAGGATAGTAGACAAAGAGGTTTTAGAGAGACAGGCTCCCAAACTTCTTCCTAAATTGTTCTAACCTCAAAAACCATAGAGAAGCCTCTCTATATATAGCAAAATACAAGATTTGGTCGAAAATATCTCAAGAGAGACAACTAGAACAGCTAGAGCAAAAATATCTGCCAAAAACTGTTTTTTTTCATCAATGGCCGGCACTTCTTCACTGATGGTCGGCCCTTAATCATTGATGGCCGGCATGGGACACTCTTGGATGACAGGGGGCCGGCATTGGCCTTTCATGGCCGGCACATGGCCAAAAAATCTCATTCATGGTCAGAAACTTCCACCTCTGGTTGGACAGAAAAATTTGTTTTTTGGTCCCAACTTCAAATAAACATAACTCCTTCATCTGAACTCATTTCCAGGTCATTATTGAGCCTAAATTGAAGCCCTGGAAGTCTTCTTTCCAATGGTGGCAGCCTCACATCAAGATTCCAACTATGCAGAAAGTTATGCCTGTTGAGTGAAGACTACTCAATTTCAATCCTACTCGGATTCATGCCGAACTTCTTCCAAACTAGTTTTCTTCTCTCCTCTCCTCTTTTCTTCAACTCCAAACCCCCAAACAAGGTGTTTTGAAAGATTTTTCAAAGAGTTCACCTCTCTTTCATTCATTTCCACTTTGTCCTTGCTCAGTTTACCGAAAAGCGCAACATTTAACAAAAATACGAGCCTCAGAACATCGTAGGAATTTTGTTTCAAAAATATTTTGAAAGAGAGGGTTTTAAGGTCTAAAATATTTTGGGTCAAAATCATTTTGGTCCACAACTAGGATGTAAGGTTGGGATTTGACTCTCTCTCCTCTTACCGAAAAAATCAAACTTTTGCCCTGCACAACTTTCATCACCAAGTAAATGATTAGTGGCGCTCAAGTCTTAAGGACGGTCAAAAATGGGGTGTCTACAATATTGTACTGGATTATTTCTACTGGGCTTTGTCTCACCCTATATAGGAAAATCATTTTCAGGTGTTGGTGATATGCCTCCGCCAAGGGCTTAACTTGGGAGGACTGTGGAGCTGAAGGCTCATATTGTTTATTTTGCTTGTATTTTGTATTTCATATTTGTACAAGCCTAAGGCTTTATTCGTGTTAAGCTTATAACTCACCTTTGTTGTACCCATGCAACGACTTGGAAAGATATAGGCCAGTAATGCATATGATGTGTGTATAGCTTTCATCCCTTATCGCATCTGTCACTTTTGTATATTAAACTCTGATTAATGAAAGCGTGTCGTTTCTATTATACTCCTGCTTATGGGATGGATTTATTGTATTTATTTTGGAGCGTTACATTAAGAAAATTAGTATGAGATATTGAAACTCTCACTATAACAAAAATACACTTTAGTGACACTATACTAGTGACATCTTTTTAGAAAATGCCATAAAAATAATATTTAGTGGCACATTTTTGGAAAATGCCACAAAACAACAAACATAAAAGGGTCTAGTGACATTTCAATAAACAAGTGTCACAACACTACAACAAAAACACACTTTAGTAACACTATACTAGTGGCATGTCTTTAGAAAATGCCACAAAAATAATATTTGGTGGCATGTTTTAGAAAAATGTCACAGAGCCACAAACATAAAAGGCTCTAGTGACATTTTAATAAAGAAGTGCCACATCATTACCAAAAAAAAAATGTGATCTAATACCATCAATTTTATGGCATTTTATAAAAGAATGACACAATAAATTATTTTAGTGACATTTATCAACAAATGCCACTAAATTGATTCAATTGAACTTACAATTGGACCAATTTGAGACAAAATTAAAAAATCCAATGTTAAAATTGATTCAATTGAAATTACAAAAATTAAAATGAACACAATATCGAAAATAGAGGGACTAATAGTGTAATTTGCCCTAATTTTAGTATTTTTTAATGACAAATATACATGTAAGTGACATATGTCATTCTTTTAGAAAAAATAATAAATTTGCTCAACTCGGTGATTTAATCTTCAGTGATCATTTTTCGTAAAACACTAACGGTATCATTAATTGTACCAAATTGACATAAAATTTATTAGAAGTTAAAATTGATCTAAATAAAAATATAAGAACCAAAATTGATATCTATTTCTTATTTAAAATGTGAAAAAAAATATTTATAAATAAATAAATAATTTTTTTTATACACAGCTATCCATACTTCACTTCATTACTCCACCTTTTTTTATACACAACATCAATTTACATTTTTGGAGACCAACATTGACGACTAAAAGGAATTTAGTCTCCAAAAGTTAACTTTTTGGTGACTAAAAAATGTGTTAGTCGGTGTTTGTTCAGGCTACAGCTACTAAATTTTTTTAGTCGAGAAATATTACTTATTGGCGACTAAAAATTTATTAGTCGGTGTAAGGCTAGATTTTAGGCTACTAAATTCTGTTTTAGTCATTGTATACTTATTATTGCCGACAAAAGAAAGTTTAGTCGCGAAATAACAAACCTATTTTTATTGTTATTCTTTAGTTACCAGAAAATTAGTCGGCAAATGTGGAAACCCGAATATACAAATCAAATAAATAATTAAGTAATAATCATTTTACAATCTCAAATATTTTGATTGTGAATCCTAAAGTATAAATTAAATATTGTTGGACGGTCTTTTAATTTATTTTAAACCTAAAATAAATTCATAGTGAAAGTCTTTAATTTAGAGACAAGATTTATTATTAAAAAATAGATATAGAGAGAGAGAGAGAAGAGGGTGTGACTTGAACTCTAAACCACAAAGTTAATAAATAAGGCTCTTACCATTTGAGTTGCATAGAAGTTATATATGTATTTTGTATATTTATCTATTTATTTGACCTATGTGTGCCCACCACTAGTATGAAATAAAATAAACACAAACCCTACTCTATTATTTGTTCACCACATACAGCAGCAGCAGCAGCCACACTAACGAGAGAGAGATTGAAAGAGAAGAAAAACAAAAAGAAGTTGCAATCAAAGAACTTTTGGGTGTGTGGTAGAGCTCTAGCTTTCTTCTTTATTTTATTTTTGTTCTTTATCTTTATTATATTCTATGATTTAATTCATTGATGGAGAGGGTTGTAGGTGTACGTATTTTATGTATATATATATATACTGTTAAGAAATTTTAGTTAAATTCATGTATAAAGAATGGGTGTAATTTTTAGTCCAAAAATTCTACACAGAATCACAAACTTTAAAAATCAAGAAACCATATCAAATAGATGAATTTTGAACTGAAATTTTTACAGTAGATTAATTACATATTGAATTGCATATCAAAATTTTCTCATAATTTTTGGGATTCAAAATCTATTTAACTGGTGCATTCAAATCTGTCCAAAAACTGGGGTACAACAGTAACTTCGGAAGTGTCGTTCTCTTTGGGTATAAATCAAAAAATTATCAAATCAGCGTCATCAGAACCGGTTATGAGTCTAACTTCTTACATTTTTGGCCTTGTGTTGATTTCTCGTGTGTACTAAGAGAACCATTAATTTCTTTAAAGTGCTGCAGAAGACAACCTGTTTGGGCATAATTAATTGTAAATAATTATTTTGATAAACAAGTCAAGTAAAACCAATGGGGTTTGAAACTTAGGATATATTAGTTGATATCTGGAGGGTTTTGGAATTTTTCAAACAGCGTGGAGTGGGTTTTGTAATTTTCAAAGTTAGCGAATAGATTGGGAAAAGTTGTTTAAAACTCTGTTTTATCTTAAAGTTACTTTTAATTAAGTTTCGATCTGAACCCATGTCTTAGGTAATTTTAGAGCTTGAAGAACATGAGCTTAGGTAATATTTAAGAGTAATGATGAGTTGGGTTGAGCAGTGTTAGTACGCTTTAGTTTGGGGTTACTTAGTTCTTATTCTTTAGTATTTTTAAATTAGTAGTGACGTGTAGTTTTCATACTTGGTTCAGGGCTTGCATCGTTAAGCAATGTAGAATATTTTATGGTCAAAAAGCAAAACCTTTCCCTCTTTTCACTAATTTTCATTGGCCACTTCTCCGCTTAAATATTTTAAAATTTCAGTTAGCAATCACAATCTAAATATGAGTCAAGTCTCAATTATTGCTATCTTATTTCTTAATATTCAACAACAACAAGATTTGCGATTCTTTATCTGGTAAATTCTAATGTATTATTTTTTGATGCAGGTTGGGTGAGGTTTTTTCTTGGGTCCCTCTATCTGAGGCAAAGTTTGGCTTTCTTTTTTATAAAATTTCAAAGTTAGTGTCTTCTAGTTTTTTATTTTATTCTTTCTTTGAATGGATTCTATCACATCTTTTATTTATTTATGGGAAAATTATACAAATAGTCCCTATAGTTTACACGATATGTCAATTTGGTCCCTGTAGTTTCAATTTGCTCGATTTTGTCCCTTAATTTAACAGATTGTATCATTAGTCCAATGAATAACGATTTTTAAGTTAATTTAACGGAAAGTTAAACAATGTGTCACTTTGGTCCCTGTATTTTCTACAATATGTCAATTTAGTCCCTGTCAAAATCGAGAAAATTGAAACTACAGGGACCAAATTGACACATCGTGTAAAGTACAAGGACCAAATTGACACATTGTTTAACCTTTCGTTAAATTAACTTAACAACCGTTATTTATTGGACTAAAATGACACAATCCGTTAAACTAAGGGGCAAAATCGAGCAAATTGAAACTATAAGGACCAAATTGACACATCATGTAAATTATAAAGACTATTTGCATAATTTACACTTTATTTATATATTCATCTTTTGTTGTTGACTAAAAGCTCATATTGTGTTTTGAGGATCATCAAAGCATTATGGTCACCTTTCTCTTCTCCTGACTAATGAAGTCACAATTTTTTATTAGAACTGTTGAGTAGTAGATTCTCTTTTTGTATAATTTGGCCAAATTTAGAAACCTTACATGATTGATTTACAATAACCTTGTATACATTAATGACTATAGTATTCACAATTCCCTCCACAAATCCAAGATCTAAACACGTGTATTGGTCATTCAAATCATCGAAAATATGTTTATGCTTGCTTGAGTTGCTTTCAAACATGACTCTCTCTCTCTCTCTCTCTCTCTCTCTCTCTCTCTCTCTCTCTCTCTCTCTCTCTGATCCACACACATTTGTAAGAAGAGGCAAGGATTTTCCCTCTTCTAGACAGGTCACTTCAAAAATCAAATAAAATTATAAAAAAAAAAAATCAGAGTCACCGTCATAGTCATAGATGTCTCAGGTCTTCCTAAATCCAATTGTAATCCTAATTTGATGATATTCTCGTTTGTTTGTTAATTTTTGTGATTGAAATATTTTATTGACTTTAATTCCCAAGTCTTGGCTAATGTGGTATATATATATATATATATTGTAAATTTTGATTATTCTTGGTTGGTTGCTGCATGCGATTATTATTTTTTATCTGAAAAAATGGAGCAAAGATGGAATGTGTTGCATGTGCCTGATATCCCTTTCTCACTATAAATTAGATCTTATGTGACTATTAAACTTGTTGAACATTACTAATTATTTATATTACCGTATGGGTTATTTCTGATTTCCTCAAAATCTTGCTTGAAAGTAATTAGTTGATTGTCATTTTTCACAATTACATTTGATTTACATTGTTGAGTTTAGGAAATCTTGATTTTGATAATGGGCATGGTTTTTATTATTGTTGATTGGTGCCTTTGGTTGATGTTGATTTTTTAAGTATTGTTTGATATGGTCTAAAGACTTACGGTTGTTACTTTTATATAATTTGTTGTAGTATGGTGAACCAATTAAGTTATTAAATTATGTGACTTGCTTATTTACTAGAGAAATGTATATCACTTTCAGTTGTGATCATCTTCACTTTGGCACTTTATACTAGTTTATTTTGTAAATATTATTTATTAATTGTAAATGTATAATTACTTAAGTAGTTAAATCTTGATTTACGAGTGGGAGATATAGTTGTTCTAAAAAGTATCATTAGGCCAACAAAAATAGTTACAATCGGAGTACTTAAAAGCACAGACCCATCTAAAGCAGTAAAAGGGAAAAAATTAAGACCTGACTATTGGGAAGTACATGTTCAAGTGCCAGTCAAACCTAATGAGAGTTTAATTCGATCATATGGACTTGTCAAAACAATTGTACAAGCTATTGGAGCTAATGTTGCTTGGCCAACTCCATTTGTGGTATATTTCTTTCGTAAATACTAATTTTATTAACAAATTTATATTAACTTAATATAATTTCAATTATCTTTATATGTTTATATTTTGGATGCAGATTTCGCAAGTTATGGATGCCAGCCAAGAATATTTATATAAGTGAGGTTGAGAATTTGGGAACTAAATTTGTTTTGATAGTTTGTCTCTCCGGAAGATAGATATCACTATAGCTTTTCAGAACTTATAGTTGGAATAATTTTCTTTTAAATTTTTTTAGTTTTAACTCTGTTAGTGTGATAGAATATTTTATAATTTTATTATGATTTTTATTGCAATATAAATAAATTTATATTTTTAGATAAAAAAAATTGATTGTAATTTGAATTTTTGTTTTTATTTTTGATGTGATGATCCTATGGTGGTAATATTTGTTTATTATTATGAAAATATTATAGGATGAATGGATGTCAAATTAATCTAGGATGTGGCAATTAATATTTAATTGTTTATAAAATCGATTCAATTTTTACAGGCATTTACGCATGCTTAGTTGTAGCTTTTAAAAGTGTCAATGAAAAGAACATATAAGTGACATTTTGTAGTAGTGATAGTAGCTTTGCAAAGTGTCACTAAAATAAGTTCTAATGGCACTTATGTCCATTTGATGGCACAAATGAATTGGATTTAGAGGCATTTATGAAGTTGTTATAAATATCAATTGTGGCATAACAAGCGTCATTAAAAATTCATATCGTGACATTTTTTAGATTGTAAGTCTTCTTTAATAGCACTTGATAGCGTCACGAATAGTATCTACCATGACATTAAAGTGTCACTGAAAGTTTTAGCCCTTATGGTGTAATGACACTTATAAGTGTCACTGAAGTGTCACTATCTCTTTTTTTAATGGCACTTGACAGTGTCACAAATAGTATCTATCATGACATTAAAATGTTATTGAAAGTTTTTAGCCATAATGGTGTAGTGACACTTACAAGTATCTACCGTGGCACGGGTATCTACTGTGACACGGGTATAAATGACACTTGTTCAAAATGCCACAAGACTAAAAAATGTCATTAGAAGAATAGTTTTGTGACACTTTCAAATGTCACTAAACTAAGAAAATATTATAGTGTCTCACAAGACTCCCTACTAAAAACCACTTTTCCTTATATAATATATAGATTAGCATTGTAACTAACTTTATAATTTCTTGTTAAAAATATAAGAAAACAAATAAATTTTAAATTTGTCCATATAATAATTATCTATAGTTAAAATTTTCAATTTCTCTAATTTTTTTATACAAAATTTCATTATCCTAATCAAATACTTACAGGAAAAATATACTTTTCTTTTTATTTGTTTTCTTTTGAACTGATTTTTTTTTTCTCTTTTACTTTATTAATTTTCCTTTCTAAGGCTATTTCTAATCCTTCATCAAATGTGTTATCAAATTTAAATTTGATAAAAAAATTATTAAAATGATAGTTGAACCATTTCATTAAATCGATATCAAATGAAGGGGAGTTAAATTTTTCATCAAATTAAAAGTGTTTTTGACTTTCCTTCAAATTTTGTAGGTGGTTGTTGGGCCGAAAGTCTCCCTAGACATCCTTCCGGATAATCGGATTTTTTTTATTTGAACGCCAAATTTATTCATGTTCGGGCATTCGCCCGAACGTTCTCCCGGACAATCATGCTTGTTGCAGATGTCATCCCGAATAATCGTGCTTGTAACAAAATTTGATAAAAATTTTAAAGTTATTATTACAATAAATTATATCATATTAAATTTTTATTTAAATATAATAAAATATTTGATAAAAGATTAGAGATGTTGTAACCAAATAGATTCTAAAGTGTTTTCCTTCACATTTCTTTATATTTTTTCTCGAATAATGTTACGTATCATGAAAAAAATATTATGAAAATGATCATAAAAAATTCTTCATCATTAGATTACATATATTAAAAAATACCATACACTAATTAAGAAATAAAAAATCTTTATAAAATATTTTATGATATTTTTTTTCATAATCTCTACTATTATTGTTTTTTCTCTATAGTGCTTCCCTTGACATTTTCTTGTGTTTGTCGGAGAAAAAGAGGGTCAAGGAAACGGTAGTACTTTTTGCGGCGGCTTCCAACCTGGCGCCGAAATTAAGGCCTAGTTTGGGAAGACTAAAAAAGTGCACTTTTTGTCTTTTTGGACTAAAAAATTGAGGTTGAAAATATGGATGTTTGGGTTAACTTTTTGACTTTTTATTGAAAAATGTGTAATAAAAAATTGTAAAAATTGATTTGTAGGGAAAAATTTGAATTGGGAGTTGTGCAGCCGTAATTGTTGACTTTTGGTGAATAGTGTTAACTTTTTAGCTTTTTGAGTAACTTTTTGGCTTTTTGGCTTTTTTGGATCTTCCCAAACTTGGCCTAAATGGATCATTGCATATTTTGGAGTGGGCGGTGGTCTTCCACAATAATTTCTCCTTCCACAGTGACCAAAAGCGAAAAGGACAATTATTTTTTACATCGGAGTTGTTTGGAGTGTCTTAAATAAATATATTTTATCTTTTTAGATTAAAAAGTTAAGAAAAAAAAGATGGTTGTTTGGATTATTTTTTGACTTTTTATATAAAAAAAAATGTGTATTAAAAAATTGTATAAATTAATGTATATGAGAAGATTAGTAGTGTAAATTGTACAGTCATACTACTGCGCAGCTGATTGATGCTAAGAAATAATTGACTACTTTCCGGGCATTGCACTAGACAGTGTTGTTCGGCCCGTGGAAGCCATCACGGATCCCGTTTTGATAATCTGAACCGTTAAATATATAGAACTAGTCGAGTACTATATGGTTGTAAAAATACACGTTGATCGGATATCGATAGCTATCTAATCAGATTAGTTTTTTTTCAACCGTTAACTATAACACATCAATTTTTTATACAAAACTGATTTGATCATGTAGTTAGCGATATCCGATCAATGTGATTTTTAATAGACATATAGTACTCGACGAGTTCTACACATTGCACGGTTCAGATTATCAAAACGGGGACCCGTGATGGGCCCCCACAGGTAGAACAACAGTGTGTTAAAATTGCACCCCAACTGTGCAATTTTTCTTAAAAAATGCAGCCGCATATCTGAACCAGTCAAATCTATATTGTAATTTTGTATGTAAAATTAGTTTTGTATTTTTTTTTTTTTAGTGAATAGTGATAACTTTTTAACTATTTGAGTAATTTTTTGACTTTGTCTTTTTTTGGACATGCCAAACTAGGCCTTAGCCTCGTTTGAAAATAGATTATTTTAATAATATTTTAATTTTTTATTAAAATAAAAAATAAAAAAATTAATATATTTAAAATAATTTTTAAATTTTTTACAAAAAGATATATAAAAAGTAAAGAAAAAATGCAATCTTTGGCTTTTTAGTATAAGTCGTTAATTTTTTAGTTTTTTAATGATATTTTAACTTTTAAACTAAAAATTAATGTTACCAAACGAGACCTTAATTACATGAGCGGATTTAAAATTCTCATATAAGAAGGTGAACATATATATTAACAAAAATTTTAAAAAGAAAGTATAAATTATAATGCCAAGTTCTATTAATTTAACAAATAAAAATAAGATGAATTATATAAATAGTATATATATATTTTGTATCCACATTTTGTTATAAAAAATAGTAACTATAAAATAATTTATATATTAAATTGAGGCATCTTGAATTGTTATGCTCGACATTAGATCACGTTACTAAAAATATTTATGATAGAATTCATATTAAAATATCATACAATTTCTTTGTCAATCAACGTGATTAAATAATTAGCTAATACCGTATTCAATTATTTAGAAATTTCGACTTGTAGTTAACAATAGTTATAAAAAAATAATTTTTTTATTAGTTTTATCTATTTTTTTAATATTATATTTTGATCCTATATTTCATATATAGAGTGACATTTACTTAAAAAATTTCTTAAAAAAAAAAAAGTAGAGAGAGCAAGTCTCTATAATATATAAATAATAATATTATAATATAAAAGTAAACTACCAATATGTCCTTATAGTTTGACTTAATTTCTATTAAGTTCTGTTGAAAATTAGTTCTAGTAAAATCGTCACTACAAGAAAAAGAGGCTATCACCACGTTTTTTTTTCTGACGTTTTTGAAAAACGTCGTGAAATCTCCTATACTTTTCTCCATTTTGAACAAATTTAATTACTCATCTCGTTTTGTACACCAATATTAAAAAAATTGTGAAATAACATTTACTTGTGATTGAAGAAGCAGGACTTCTCTGATCAAAAGAGAGGCGCGGCCTTAGAGAACACAGCGTTGCTTTTGAGAGAGAGAGAGAGAGGCAGAGAGAGAAATCAAGGCCTTGGATCTTCGATCTCTGTCGATTCTTTGGTTGTATGATCTGGAAATGCTTGTTCTACACTTGATTTGAATGTTTGTCTGTAATATTGTTTGAATCCCTCTTATCTAAGTCGATCTAGGGCTCAAGGTTAGAGTTTTTTGATATGGATTTGTTACATTCACACAAGATCTGTAGACTTTAATGGTTTAGACTAACGATTTATGGTTGATTTCTAATTTCTTTTCTTCTGTTTTGTATTTTCTCTTTTCAAATCGATTTTTCTAGGGTTTTGAGTGCAGTGTTAATGTCTCTGATCACGTACAGGATAGCAAGCAGCATTGGATCTGGATCGTTACCAACAGTGAGTCAAAGCAAGCTCAACGACGTAGAGATGTAGATCTTATTCTCAGATCTGCTCTCTATCCGATCAGATCTGCTCTCTCTGCCTCTCCGATCTGCTATTATGGTAATATCAAATCTACTTTCTCAATCTCTCCGATCGAATTTCACATATTCTCTTCATTGCTCTATGAGATAGAAGAGGTTTGCATTGCATGTGTGGAGGGAGGGAGGTTTCAAAAAAAACCTACAAAATGCCAAAACAGGGTGTTAAAAGGAAAGGAAGAATGAATCCAAAAAGTAAAGTCTTCTTTAATTTCACTCTCCTCTCATTTCATGTGTTGTGGATGATTCTTTCCCCTTTGTTATCATTTCCCAGTTTCTCCTAACCGCTTTGCCTTCTTCTTTCATTCTTTTTCCTTCGATTCTTTCCATTTCCACCCCAACCTATGTTTTTTATATTTTTTATGATTGTGTGATTCTGATTCATCACACTTAAAAGGACTTGTAATTTCATTGGTTTTTATGTAAAATACTTGGTCATGACCATGGGTTGTACATTCTTATTCATTTCGCTTTGCATGTGTTTGGGTTTTGGTCTAACTGAAACAGTTCCTGCAAATTCTCTCATCACAAAGCTTCTAGGTTTCAATGCTACTTTTCCATCAAAGCGTTACTCTGGGTATGCCTCTTCCTTACCATTTTGTGTATTTTGACTTCACAGCTTTGTTTGGTTCCTAGAATTGTCAAGAAAATAAAAATTTTCTGAAAAATGTGAAGAAATTGAGTAGGCATTTTCCATAAGTTTGTTTTCTTCTTCTTCTTTTGTTTGATTATCATAGAAAATCAAGAAGTACAAGTAATTTTATTTCCCCATTATTCATTTTTTTTTCTCAACAAATTCAAATTCTAAACATAACTTAGAAATGTTTTGATTTTGGGTGTGATGTGAAGGTATGTATCAATAGATGGGAATCCTGCAAAACAACTCTTCTACTACTTTGTCAAGTCGGAAAGACAGCCATCGAATGCTATGCCTATTACACAAGTTATCACTTGAAACTTTATGATTTGATGTCCTTTACACAAGTTAGAAGATCGTGACACGCGTCCAGGCAAAATCATAACACTCCCAAACGTATATTAACTTGTCATCAATTCAAAAACTTTCTTGTGTTTTTTTTTTATTATAAATTTTATAACAAGCTTCTTGTTGGTAACTAGCCCTTGAATTGAATAAACTGCATATGCTTGTGTTACAAAAGTCAATGTGGTTGTTAATCTAAGAGATGAAATGATAAGTACACACATATCGTGCTTTTATAGCGTTGCTCAAAATCAATCATACCATTGAATGAAGACACTAATCCATGGCTCCAAATTCAAATTCTTCTGTTTTTTATTTTATTTTATTTTAATAATAAATTTATTATTTATTATTAACAAGTATCGTTCAGCACAGGAGGGGAAAAGATGGTTGTGGCAGTTACTATCGGTGGCATGCTTGTCTCTGGCTGCCAAAATGGAGTAAACAAGAGCTCCTGTTTTGTTAGACTTACAAGTATTAGAACCAAAATTCATGTTTGAGCCCAAAACAGTTCAACGTATGGAGCTCTTTGTCATGGCCAAACTCAAATGGCGGTTGCGAGTCATCACCCCCTTCGATTTTGTAGATTATTTCTTTGCTATGCCTATTACACAAGTAAGAAATACTTCTTTACATATTTTTGGTCAATTCTCAGATCATGTCACTGTAGTTAATATACATTAATGGATCAAATTGATGGTTCTCATCACACACATACTCATTTAGTGTATGCTAATGCTTGAAATGGTGTGTGGCCTTGCTACATTCAGGAAGGTTTCTTCTATAACAAATATATGATGCACACCAGCAATCATTGCATTATCAACATGAATCATTGCATTATCAACATGAATGATCAGCAAATATATGATGTACAGCAAAAGAAAAAAAAAAATTAATTAGACACAAGAACCCCAAAACTAAATCCATTCCCTAAAATGTAACTCCTACAATATCTATCAAAAAATAAAAACTCTCCTAAAATGTAGTTTTTCTCTACAATAGTGTATTAAAGCACTTTTCATTTGTCAACAAGAAAAGCAAACAAGTGTTGCAATTCTTTGCAATAATAGTCTCTCTTATTCTGTGTGCATTGCAGGTTTGCTCAAGCTCTCTCTATTGAACATGGAAGGTTGCCCTGTTACTGCAGCATGCTTGGACTCTCTTACAGGTTCACTTTTGCCTTTTCTTCTCCTTTGAGTCGTCGCCATTTTAGTTATGTTACTGAATATTGTGATAAATATTGCATTTTGAGATAAGGGTATGTGGGTTGGTCAGTGTTTTTCCCTTCATTTTTTGGTTGGTGACTTGCCAACTAAAATCCTTGGGATTTGATAGCCTAATTTCTGTAACACAACAAAATTTTTGTAGGTCCTCTTTAAGGAGAGGATTTTGGCATATGAACTTTTGTTTGTTAATGCACAAAATTGGGATTCCAATTAAGAAAGGGAATATAGAGCTTAATTACAGTTGCCAATGATAGGCTTAAAGTTTATATTGATGGGCTTTAGTCTTTTTTGGAAAAATAATAAATAAAGAAATGTAATAAATCCCTTAAACAGAGCCTTCTGTTAAAACCTAAATTGTTTTTAAAGCTTCTTTTCAATTCTGGACGAAAACAAAAATTTTAGCCCTAGTTTTTGTTTAAATACTATTGAAGGAGTAAAGTTGTAACTTAAATCATAGATTTGTGTCAGGAGCAAAACTCTAACCACCTCTACCAAAAAAATTAAACAATTAAAAATAAATAAATGCAATCAAGTGATTAAGAAAATTAAGTTTACAAATTCTTCAATTTATGTTTATTTTGGTGAATCTGATTGTAATTTATGTTCTGATGCAGGTATGTAAACCAATGAAGACTAACAGTGAACTCTCTCATCAATTTGAATCAATTTGAATTTAACTCATCCAAACTTGAAATTTATGTTACAGGCAGGAATAGATTTTTGAAATGCAATCTAGTAAAGTTCAATAGTCTCTTACTTTGGTGATATCTTGAGTTGGGGATAATTTTCTTGGTAGTAATTTGCCATCTCTTGTATAGTTGGATCAACCATTATAGCTCAACACTTCTTTCTCGGTTAATGTCTTTGTTAAAACATGATTTGTGAATATGTTATTTTGTGATTAATGGTGATTGGATATTAAATTGAATGGGAAAGTGAACTAATATTGTATTTGATATTTGAATGAGAGTTATTATTTCATGTTAGTGTTATTTTTCAGATTTTTTAGTTCAATCATATAAAATTAGCACAATTTTTTTTTATAAAAAGGGCCTACTACCACGGCGTTTCTAAAAACGTCGCTAAATATTATATCAATGGTTAGATTTTTCAAAAAGAGTACGACGGCGTTTTTATAAAACGCCGCCTATAGTAAATAGCCACGTTTCTAAAGCATCGCAGAGTTATAGCGACGGCCGCATCTTCGGCGCTTGGTGCAAAACGTCACAAAAGGTTTAGATGGCCTTTATGAGACCTATACGCCGCTAAAACCCTCATTTCTAGCAGTGCGTCGTTCAAAATAATTTTTCTAGATGATTTTTTGTATGTCACTAAGAATTGACAATTAGTCATTTTTTTGTCATTATTTTTATAAATTATCGCTAAAACTTAAAATTAGTAACTTTTTTCTGTGATTAATTTTTTAAATTGTCACTGAAAATTAAAAATTAATAATTTTTTTATGACAATTTTTTTAAACTGTTATTAAAACTTATAATTATGATATTTTTTATGACAATTTTCAAACTGTTACTGAAAATTAACAATTAATTAGTGACATTTTTTAATAATATTTAATAAAAAAATATCATTAATTTTCATCAAAATTATTAAATAATAAATCTATCTATTAAGATTTAAAATCGTAGGGTGTTGATTTCCTCTTGGGGTCCATCCTTGCCTAAGTGTTTACAGTAGATATTCTCTAAAACCAATCTCTCTCTCCAAAAAAAATTAGATCAGAGCACGTGTGTTCATACACATACACATACATGTTGTCAACGCATCTGGGGCTCTCTCTCTCTCTCTCTCTCTCCATATATATATATATATATAGCATCTTTGGTTGCTTTTGTGGAGAAAGAGAGAGCTCAGATTGAGAAGATACAAAATGCAGCCAAGGGGGAGTGGTAGCTCATCAAAACTTAATCGAAATGAAATTGAGAAAAGCCGAAGATTGCAACTCAAAGATCTCTATTCCAAGCTTGCTTCTCTCATCCTTAAACAACCCTCAGAGGTACTCTCTCTCTCTCTCTCTCTCTCTCCATGGAGAAAATATATATAACTTCAATTTGATAATACACTTCATGCATGGTGAACTATGATGCCAATCCAAGCAGAGCAACTAAAGCCCCACTGTATATTTTTTGACTTACTTTTACAAAAAGTTATCTACGCAGCGTTGATTCGTGAGGCTTTTTTCCATTGCAAAAAATTCTCCATTGTTGCCTCCCGGTGCAGGTAGTCTGCATCTTCATTTCATAGTCTCTTTTTGAGAAAAAGATAAAAAAAAAAAAAGAAACAAACTTCAATACAGCAGTGATACCTGAAAAATGAGAATATTAGTATCACTATTCAATAATTTCTTGTTCATATTATTAGTATCACTATTCAATAATTTCTTATCTTTGACCTTTTATGTATATGTGACAAGCTAATTGTACCTTGAAAAATGAGATTGACCCTCTACATGACGTGACTTTATTGTTTATTAGTAATATGACATCATTACTGTTGCACATTCTGTTTAGTTGAGGGATTTAAGAAGAAAAATAAAAAAAGTAGGAAAATATAAATAAAATATACTTATATTTTACCTAGTTTCATGCACTTTTTTTTCTTTTTCTTTCTGAATCTCTCTCTAAATCTCCAAACCAAACACAACGTTAAAGACAATCCCCAAATTGTTGTGCCTTTCATGCTGGTCAAAGCTTACCTAGTAAGAAATTTCGAAACCTAAGCTACCTTATCGCAATTAAAGTACAACCGCAGTTCACCAGCCTTTATGGCCCTGGTCTCTAAATAGACTTTTTTCCCTAGTTGGTCCTCAGAGTTGGGCCTTCTTTTCGCACTATTACAGATATGAAAATAATGAAAACAATTCGGATCAATTATTATTATATCTAATATTTACTTGTAATGTAATATATTTTTGACATATCATCAAGCTTAATATGATTTTTTTATTTTTTTATTTTTTTTAATTTTATTTTATTTTATTTTATTTTTTGATAGGAAGGATTGCCATTACGTGATATGTTGGAGCAAGCCACCAAGTATGTGGTGGAGCTGAAACAGAATGTGGAGGAGCTGAAGCGGAGGAAGGCGACCCTTAAAGGCTATGAGGGTGGTTCTGAGGAGAGGTTACCGGTCTTGATGGTACGACACATGGGTTCAACTTTGGAGGTGAATTTGAGTACTGGGTTGGACAAGAAATTCAAGTTACATGAAGTTTTGAGTGTTCTCAAGGAAGAAGGACTTGAAGTTGTAAGTGCTAGTTACTCTACTGTGGGAAACCAAACCTTCTACACCATTCACGCTCAGGTATATATATATATATATAATTTATAAAGTTCTATAGTCCTAGAAAAATATCAGAAAAATACATTCTACGGTTAAGATTAATTATCCCACTATATAAAAAATAGATCTCAACCATGCATCACTATTCTCGGTCAATTTCTGGTCCATATTTTTTGATGCATACACTCTCTCTTTTACGAAAGTCTAAGTCTCCGTTTGCCAAGAGCTAAACGGAGTTTTTTTGGCTATTTTAGTCACAAAAAACAAAACATCACATCCAACCCATAATCATTATATTCTTCTTTCACAAAAAAAGTCAAAAAAACCAAAAAGCCAAAAAGTCCTTACCAAACCAAACTTTACTTTTTAGCCCAGACTAAAATAGTCAAAAAAGCCAAAAAGCCAACCCACTTCCCAAACGGAGGCTTATTGGCTTAGATTTGGGTCAACTGTAAGGTTTTTTTTTTTTTTTTTTTTTTAAGTTATATTTGAAGCAACTTCTCTCCTACATGTTATTGAACTAGAAAGGTCTGATTCGGCTCATTGTAATAGTTCGTCTTGTTAAGTTTGTTGTGCACATTATTTATACAAAAAAAAATAAGTTGATTTAGTGATTTGATCAGATCATATTTGTCTATAAAAAATGGACAAATTATATAATTTTGAAGATAGCCTGTTTATTTTTATTTTATTTTTTTTATTTTTCTAGACAAATATTATCAAATCAAATGACTACCAATAATGTTCGATCAACTTGATTTTTTGAATGAATAATGTGTTTAATGAGCTTCACAAAATGAACAATTTGGATAGTATGATGGGTTGGCTAGGAGCTGCTCCGTTGTATGTATATGTATATACATTACTTGACACATTTTAATTACACTTTTAGAGTAATCATTCACTTTCTAAATTAATAAACAATTAAATAGAAAAATAAAATGGGTGGGTTTGGGATTATGGTTGGTTTTTTAGTAATTTTTTTACTTTTTAATTTTTTTATAAGTTAAAAAAGTTGATGCGCTTAGAAAGTCGTTAAAAGATTTTTTTTTTTTTTTGAAAAAAAATTAATGCGATATTTAACTTTTTCCGCTGGTGACAAATAATTTATTGAATTTTTAATTTTTTTTTTCTTAACACCCCAAACAGTCAGTTTAGTCTTTCTTTTAGCATTTTTTAAATAAATAACACATATTTTAATATATAAATTTAACCATCTCATTAAAAATATTTTAGAAAAATTACATTTCGGTGTATATTTTTAAATCAATAATACACTGTACAAACATTAAAATGCAAAGTCATAATTTTTTCAATAATATTAGAAATCTACATTTTGCACCCACAAATGCATCAATAATGATGTGACAAAGATGGTGAGTTTTATATAATTGAGTGGATGATCAATCAAAAATTAATATTTGTCGAATCATATCATTTTTGGTTAAATTGTAAGAAATTATTGAGTCTCAAAATATTTTTGTAATTTTGTTTTATTATTTTATCAATTCGTAATTAATCTTTTAAAACACCACTACCATGTAATTCTGCCAAATGTTTATAGCAAGCAATTGCCTGACCAAACTGAATTTTATTGTCCTTGTACAATTCGGTCCACACGTCAATGCAGACTCCAGCCTCCACAAGTTTTCATGGTGGAGATTATTTGCTGGTCTTGGATAAGTTGACGTGATGTTACAATTAAATTTTATGGATGAAGACTTATTTTGGCTTATTTTGGGAATGTAATCAAAAGTCTCCTTTGGACTTTTTTGAAATGTTAAAAATTGGTTTTTTTTTTTTTTTTTTTTTTTTTTTTTTTTTTTGGTGGTTGATGCCATTTGGGAGGTTGGCTATAAGTTACATGGTAATTTATAAATATACCCTCCATTCACTATAAGATTTGTAGAGACAAACACTTTATCATTTTGCATGGGAGGGGATATTTTGATCATTTTACATTATGGCATGGTGATGTGGCAATATTAAAAATGATTAACTAAAAAAGTTAAAAAGTAATTTTTTATCAATTTCTCAAATGACTTTATAAAAAAGCCAAAAAACTTGATTAAAAGTCAAAAAATCACTTTTTACTATCTTTTCAAAACAATCATTTAACAATCGAGTAAAAGTTAATTTTTTAGTATTTCAAATTTTTTTAAGTCATTTTATCTCTTTAATGTTTTACATGTTTTTTTAAAAAGAAGTCAAAAAAAATCAAAAAAAATGACTTTTAAACCATGCCTCAAAATAATCCTAATTCGGTAAGAATCAATATTTTTTATGTAATTTTTGAAAAATAATATAACAAGTATTTGTTTGGTATGTGCTAAAATAGCATATATTTTAACACATTATTCTATTTGAATCACAATCGTCTTATTTGAATCACATTACATCTCTACCATATCACTTTAAACCCAATTCATATTTCACGTTTTTTCATAAAAAATCAAAAATATATTAATCTAAGACTTTCCAAATAACCCATAAGCCTCCGTTTGGGAAGTGGGTTGGCTTTTTGGCTTTTTTGGCTATTTTAGCCTGGGCTTAAAAGCTTGGTTTGGGAAGGGCTTTTTGGCTTTTTTGAGTTTTTTTGTGAGAGAAGAATGTAATGATTATGGGTTGGATGTGATGTTTTGTTTGTTATGGTTAAAATAGCCTATTTTGTTTTTTGTGGCTAAAATAACCAAAAAAACCTACAAATCCACTTGCCAAACACAGGCTAAATATTATATGTTGAATGGTATAAACTAATATTCTAAAATCACCCAATACATTCGCTTGTATAGAACCATCCGTGCTACTTTGGATTTAGGCCGGCGTAAGGAGATCCGGACTTGACATAACTCAAATATAATTTGCCTATTTAAAAAGAAAAACTGAATTCAAATTGAATTTGATTATGAAAAATTCAATAAAATTTCATTCAAATTTGACTCCGATTCAATTGATATGCAATCAAATTCAAATTTTATTTTCATTTTTTAATTACTCAAATTCAAATGTAAGGAAAAGAGAGGGGGGGAATGATATGATGGCATAGAAGGGGAGTTTGGATGTAAAAAGAGAAAATGAGAAAGAATAAAACAATAAATAAGAAACTACATGAGAAAATAATTTGTTTTATTGCATACTGACAGTGAGTGATAGAAAATTCATGCATTATAAAAATTTATTGTTTTACGAGTGTGATTAGAGTTAAAGTGTGTTAAAAAAAAATTTAAAAATAGTCTGATCGGATTTATCTAATTTCAATAGTTAATAATCAAAACATTCAAATTCAAATTTGATCAGATTATCATGTCAAATTTTCTTTAATGGATTCAGGTTGGGTGGGGTTGAGTCTAATTTGGTCAAACCAATCCAGTCATAGATTTTTTATTTTTTTATTTTCATTTTTTTATGGCCATTCACATCCTTACTTGAACATATAAAAATATAATGTTACAATGATAAAATTTATTTTATTTTTTATATTAAATTTGTTCATTAATTGTTGTGATACTTCATACATTATTTATGTATTGATATCATGCATTAAAAAACGAAATTCAATATACTTAGAGACATCCCTTTAGTTCATTTTAGAGAATAAAATTAGGAATTTTATTTTCGTCTTATTGAAAGTTAGTCATTTGTTCAATTTAGAAGATGCTTCATACATTATTTATGTATTAATACTATGCTTAAAAAACGAAATTCAATATAATGAGACATGAAATAATATATAAATATTATATAAAAATTTAGTCATTACAACGCTAATAAAAGTAATTTCCATTGCATGATGATGATGTTGGAGTGGGTCCATCAACCATATTAACGCAAGCTGACTGATGATTTGCAGATTTTATATTCAAGAATTGGGATAGAGACTTCAAGAATGCATGAAAGATTGGAGGGACTCATTCATTGAATTTATGTAATCTTTTTGGTCTTAGCCACTCCCACTGTGACCTAGTCAGAAATGGTTGGAGAGAGAAAACGATCAAAGATTTTTGTACTTTGCAGGGATAGACTGTGTCCGCTGACTCCATCAATTCGATCCAAAAAGATTAATAAACTTTTTTTATTGCATTTATTTTATTTGTTTGCACGCAAAATTTTGTTTGTTACACTCGTAATTTTGTTTGTTGCACTCAATCTTCTACTCTCTCTCTCTCTCTCTCTCTCTCTCTCTCTCTCTCTGTCCTCTTTTTAAAGTTCAAACATTAACACATGTGACTGTTTCTCTCCACTTCACATTCAATATTCATACAAATACACAATATATATATATATATATATATAATTTACTAAAAGTCTTAACAAAGGTTCGACTAAATACACCAAATTAAGAGCTAGGTAAATTATTAATAAATCTTAATAGTTAAATTTAATTTTTATAAAGTCTCATTGAAAATAAGTTTTAATACAATCGTCGTTAAAAATAATTTTTTTGTGACAATTTTTTGTATATGTACTAAAAATTGATAATTAGTAACTTTTTTATCATGATTTTATAAATTATCGTTAAAACTTACAATTAGTAACTCTTTTGTGACGAATTTTTCAAACTATCAGTAAAAGTTAAAAATTAGTGATTTTGTAAAAAATATAATTAGTAATTTTCATTACGAAAAATATAATAACGATAATTTTTGCAATAAAAATATTTGATCCTTAAAAAATAATTTTATCTCTAAATTTTGGTCTCTAAAACTTTAATTTTTTGTAGTGTTAAAATTTATAATTAGTGATATTTTTTATGAAATTTTTTTCAAATTAACGTTGAAGGTTAGTAATTAGTGATGTTTTTCAATAATATTTAATGAAAAATACTATTAATTATAATATAACTTATTAAATAATAAATCCACCTATTAAGATTTACACGTACCTCCTCCTTAAGTTAACTTATATATTTAAGGATTTGTAAGGCAAATCCTACCCTAAGGTTTTTAAGACTACATTTTAGTGGATGATATGATAGATTGTGATTGGGACACTTTTTTATGAGTTAGGGACCAAATTGCAAAAATCTTTCTTTGTAATGATCAAAGTAGAAAAAGATACATACTTCATAGAGTGAAAGTATAATTTATTCAATGAGTATTGTTATTCAGACTCTAAAATTAGATAAACTTTTTAGATCAACCTAAGTCACATGTCTCTTTCCATATTATTTGGATGAAAATGGAAAGAATTTAATAGTTTACGGATAAAGTGAGAATATAATCAATACTCTTAAAACATTCATTACCAAGATTCATAGTATTTAGGGCAAAACTCACTTTGCCCCTTTATGATTTGGGTTCAGAGCACATTACACCCTCATAGTTTAAATATAGGCAAAAACATCCATTGTGATTTTAGACTAAACTGTAACGGTTACCTTTTTCATCCAAATTGACGGAAAAGTGTAATACACTTTTCAATTTTGAGAGGGAGCCTAATTTTTCTAGAAATAAAAGTAGAATCAAAATATAAAAAGTCAAATCTACCATTCATCTTCTTCTTCATTTACGTCATCTTCTTCTTCGATTCATCTTCACATACCTCAAAACTCTAAAAACTCTAACCTGCTACCGGCTATTTCCAATCACAAATCTACTATGTCCAACTCCCACCCACTGCCACCCATATCTCCTTGTCAACCATTATAGCCACCCAATCTCCCCTTTCCGACTGTTGCCGTTGTCATTTCTACTGCTCCTCCCTTTTACAATTTTAATCCGTCGCAAAAAACTTTTGTCACACCTCATATCTGTCGCTAATATTTTTTGCAACGATTTTTTACGTTTCGTGATAGTTTTATCCATCGCTAAAAGTTTATTTTTTGTAGTGAATGTAAAAAAAAAAAAAAAAAAAAAAAATTATGTAATTTTAAAATATATTGCTTAAGACAAAAATATTAAAAAAAACTATGATATTTCCAGCCGGATCCCAAATACCACAAAAGAAAATAAGGGGAACAATACGATACACTCCCAAAACATGAGAAATTATAATACCCTGTAGAGTTAAGTGTGTTGGTTTGAGTTTTTTGAATTAAAATTTTTTAAAATTGAGTTTTTTGGTTTTTTTATTTTTTTGTTTTTAGTGAATATTTTTAAAATTTTAAACATTTTTTTTTACTTTTTTAGATGCACCTTACTTAGATGTATCTAAAAAGTAAAAAATTTGTGAAAAAATATTTTAAAAAATTAATAAATACATAAAAATATAAAAAATGTACTGAATTCTAGTATTTTTTTTTTTTTTTGTATTTTGGATATTTAGTGAATTTTTAAAAGATTTTTTCACAAATTTTTTACTTTTTAGGTATATTTATGTTAGGTATGTCTAAAAATTAAAAAAAAATACTTAAAATATTAAAAAAATTCAATAAAAATAAAAAAATACAAAAAATAAGAAAGTAGAATTTTTTAAAAAATGTTTTTGAAAAACTCTAACCAAACAAAGTGAATTTACCAGGGTTGTTTTGGGAAGATGGTTAAAAGTGACTTTTGGCTTTTAACCAAGTTTTTGGCTTTTTTAGACAAATGATTTGGGAAGTTGGTAAAAAGTGACTTTTGACTTTTTTGATTAATATTTGTTTATGATGTCAAATCATAATAAAATGACTAAACTACCCCTATTTATTTAAAATATTTACAACTAAACCTATGTAACACATTGTGACCCATGAGGGGTAAAATTATAATTTCACCGTTGGCTAAAAACCAACTTGCCAAATGAAAAAAAAGCCAAAAAAGCCAACTTTTGACTTTTGCTACTAACCAAAAAAAGTGGCTTTTAGCCAAGTTCCCAAAATAGCCCTTACCAAAAGGTGGATGTGCAAATTTTTTTTGATTTTATTGCACAAAAAGTTATACTCGTATTTGTAAGGGTAAATCATACATTGCCCATTTTTTGTTTGGCTTTTTTTTTTCACTTTGGTTTTTAAATTTCATTTTTATCCACTTTAGCTTTTTATATTTTAAGTTTTTCTCCATTTACTTTAACAACTAAGGCAGTGTTTGGTAGATTTTTCTAAATATGATTTGAGAATAAAGTTATATTTTGAGTTTGTGAGTTTTGGAATTATGATTTGAGTGTGAAAATTTGTTTGATGAATGACTTTTAAAAAGAGTTTTGAATTGAGTAGAGAATTTTTTATGTGACATGTGATAGCTGATACAAAAACTTACAACTCATAACCAAACACACAACTTAAAATTTTACTTAAAGCTCATAAATTTTTTTAAAAAATTTCGATTTTTTTTGTTTAAAATATACAAAATAACAGGTGCCAATTGTAATAAAAAAAATAAAAAATAAAGAAACACTATTCCGGTCAACTGACTGGATGTCCGGGAGGACGACTGGTTAGCCCAAATTTTCCCTCCTTGAAAAGAGTTTTCAAAAGTGGGTGTGGAAGTAGTTTTTGAAAACTCTAAACAAATAAAACACTCAAAACATGGGGTGGAAATGTGTTTGGAGAGCTTCTCCAAATACAACCTAAATTATGTTCAAAATGAGACATAAAATGATATATTGACAGTTACATGACATAAAATATTTTATTATATAACTCATATCTAGAACACAAATCTAAATCCTAATATAATAATACAATTTTTATGTTACCTGACAGCTAACATGTCATTTTTTGTCTAATATTGATCAAAAATTAATTTTAAAAATAAATTGAGAAAAAACTGAAATATAAAGGGTTAAAGTGGGAAAAAAAAATTAAACACCAAAGTGACAAAATATCAAACATAAAAGGGAACAACGTATAAATTATCCTATTTGTAATTATTTTCAACGTTCTACGAATAATGTTTTGTAAAATTTTACTTTTCAGTGATATTTAAATAAAATTATTGCATATTAATAAAAAAATTATAATTATAATTATCAATATTTATAAATGCTATCAATTTTTTTATAATTATATTTCTAATCATGTACTGAATAGTAGTTTCCTCATTTTTTTTCCAAACAAAAAATTGAAGGTGTATTATTGAATTTAGGCTTATTTTGAGAAGTCGGTTAAAGGCATGGTTTGGGAATCGGACTAAAAGCCAGAGTTATGAAAAAAAGAGTCAAAAAAAAAAATATATCAGTTTTTAACCTTCTTTCCAAAATAAGCCAAAAGTTGATTTTTTAGCTTCTTTTTTTTTTAACTTTTTGTTTAAAGAAAATAACAAAAAAAAAATAGAGAAATAATATCACATAAAAAACTAAAAACATAAAAAAAATAAAAATAAAAATAAAAAAACTGACTTTTAACCTATTTCTCAAAATAGCCCTCTGCAGAAAAGAGAAATAACCCCGAAACGGCCGTTCATGAGAGTTTTCTATAACTTTTTCGACAAATTTGAAAACTTAGTTAAAAGTTAATTTTTTGTTTTTAATCCATTTTTAATCATATTATCTTTCTATTTTTTTATACGTTTTTTATCAAAAAAACGTTTGAAAAAAAATAAACTTTTAATCAACTTTCCAAACACAACCCCAAAGACAATTGAAGGAAGGGATAATTATTTAATAGAGGGGACCGGAAAAGAATATCAAAAATCAGTGAGAAATATTTTAAAATTACATCAACAGGGCAAGTGTAAAAATAATTACCCAGGCATTTATTTATTATTTTTTTTTTTTGGCCTTTTTCCACTCCTTAAGTCACACTCTCTCCCTCTATCAACGCAGTGGTCGTTTGACATGTAGCTTGGCATGAATTGGGTTATTTTAGACCTAAAAGGATAGAATAGGCTTTTTAGTTTCAGATTAAAAGTTATTATATTTAAATAATAAAGAATTTTTAGTGTCACATCATACCCGCTACGTTAGGGTGTCACATTTGGAGAAAGTACATTTGTAGATACCCTAATTTTTGGTAATTACACTTGAAACCCTAAGTCTTAGGTTAACTGCATTTTAGTCCCAAATTTCATAAAATTTTACAAAATGGTCCAATAAAGATTAATTTTTCTGTATTTTATTTTGTATTATAATTAAATCCTAGAACACCACTTTATAATTGGAAAATACCCTAAAACTTGATTTTTATTTATTTACCTCCTAGTTTCGAAATTAATTCATACATTTTATTTTTTTTTAGCCTATTTGAATATTAGTTATGTGAATCTTTATTATTTATTTTATTCTTTATTTGAGCAAATTATTGGAACACAAAATATCTAGATATTTATGATTTTCCTTAGTCTTTAAGAAAGATGGTAGAATGGTTCTTTTAACCCAAATTCATGGCTAATAAATTGAGAGACTTGCTTCAATTCCACACCCATATTTCAGCAGCCAAGAAGAGGGTAAGAGAAGGAGAGTGTGATTAGGGGGAAGTAAAATTTAAAAAAAAAAAAAAAAAAGGAGAATAGGAAGAAAATGTGCTTTCTTGAGTCAAGGTAAGAACACATCTCTCCCTTGTCTTCTCCAATCCTTCACCCATCTCATCCTATTATCTAGATGCCCTCTTATGTTGCATATCAATGGTAATAGGGCTTTTGATGTGTATAAAAAGTGTGGGTTTAATTTAGTGGCGTTGCCTTACAAGTTTGTCAAATTATGCACTGCTGCAACTTCTCTAATTTAAAAGAAATATCAAACCTATTTATTTCTCAAATCTGAATTTAATGTAGGATATGTTGTGTGTTTAGAGCTTGTGATAATTTTATTAGCCCCTCCTTGTGTGATTTTAGGGCTTGGATATTGTGTTTAAAAATCTGGTCCTGAGTCTCTGAAAAACAGTCCACTTCTTTCAATCTTATAATTCTTCTATCAAAATTTAGATTATGAGTCCTCTTTCCAACAAAATTTATTTGGGTGAAAATCATTGGGTAGATTGAGAGGAAAGCTAGTTTTCCCAAAGGGTGACAAATCTGGATAGGTTTTCGAATATAGCTTGTGAATGAATTTCTGGAGGTGCTGTGCAAATTCTGAGAATTGGAACTAAAACTAGACAGGTTGATTATTGTTTTTGTGCAATTTCAACCCCTAATTTGACTTGGAAGTACTTTTACCACTGCATTCTTGTTAGCCCTGCAGAACTAAATAGTGTTGAAAATGGTGTTTTATTTTGTTATTTGTCTCCAAGTATTTCAAAGCATGCCTAATATTGTTTGCTTGCCTTACCATACTTATGTATGATCATCAAGGGCTATATTTCCTCTCTTATGTTTGTCTCATGCTCTTTTATATTACTGAATTACCGAATATGACAAACTTGCTTGGCAAAAGATCTAATAAACGGGAAATGATAAGGGGTTAGCAATGGGTGACGTTTACATTAGTGTTGTGAAATAATTTATACATATGAAGGACGTGAATTATGATGGGATTAAAACCAAATTGAATTATGATGGGATTAAAACTAAATGAGTTAAGTCTTGCGCAAGCGGTCTAAGAGAACCCCTAGGTTGACACAGATGTATTCAGACTCTATGCGATGGTTTCAAGATGTAAGCGAAACCCTTTGGTATGGTATGCGTAGGCTGTAAGTGTCACGACCCAAACCCGCCCCTATGGGTTTAGCACCGTAACCGGCCAGTAATCCGAGATTACCGAAGGCCTGCTTAACAGTAATACAGTAATACAGAGTACAGGGGCTGGCGGAAGCCAATACAGTAATTAAACAATGTCCAATGAGCTGTGACAGTCTGTATGCCAAAAAGACTTGTTATTCAAATGTATATAGTCAGACAAAACAGTATGTACAAATATACAATCATTCAGTCAGGGACCTAATCCCTATTAAACAATACAGTAAGAGTCTATACAGTCATGCAAAACAGATACAGAGACAGACGGGGGAAATTAAAAACACCCCTAAGCCGTAACTTGACAGGCTCGGAACCTCGCATTAAGGCACATAGGTTTTTTTACAAAACTGGAGTTACCCCGACACTTCTAGCTGCAGTCTGGTGCCTGTACACCTACATATATATATGAGTAGTGAGCTAAAGCCCAGTGAATAACATAATGCGTAAAGGGGGTTAGGAATGAATGTCCTTACAGTAATGAAAACAGTTCATTGATTCAGTATTTCATTCGTTCAGTCAGTACAGTCATATGTGGTACATCCATTAGCATAACAGTGCAGTAAACAGTAGGCCTTAAAAGACCGAACAGTAGTGATGGCCATCAGTCAGTAAATAGTAGTGGTTCCAACAAAAGAACAGACAGAGATCTCTGTAACAGTAACAGTAAACAGTAGGTGCTAAGGATGCCACAATACAGTTCAGAATATAGGACATACATTCATTCAATTGACAGTATTCAATTTAGAAACAGTACAGTTTAGTTGTTCAGAAAATAATCATTTTTGAACATATCTTTACACAATCGTTACTCACAGAGTTCTGGGCTACAGTAAACTAGAGCGCGCCTCCCCAGTTGCCAACCATACACAGTTAACAGATTGAACACACGCTAAGCTACACAGTTGGGAAAGATAATAAC
This sequence comes from Camellia sinensis, assembly GCF_055761805.1. NCBI lineage: Eukaryota > Viridiplantae > Streptophyta > Magnoliopsida > Ericales > Theaceae > Camellia > Camellia sinensis. The sequence continues at coordinate 169,225,501 of NC_138970.1, forward strand.
TTAATCCCTAATGCCTCGGTGTGTTTCTACATCTATATCCTCCTTAAGATGTCTTAAACTAGGTCTAAGGATGCCTAGAATGAGATGAGGATGTAAAGATGCACTTTTAAAAGCATTTTTAGACTTTTCAGAAAACAGGGGTCACGCTCAAGCGTAGGTTACTCCGCTCGAGCGAACATGCAGACAAAGGTTTCCGCTCGAGCGTAGGCTTACCCGCTCGAGCGTGTCACACTCGAGCGTAGGTTACTCCGCTCGAGCGGACATGCAGACAAAGGTTTCCGCTCGAGCGTAGGCTTACCCGCTCGAGCGTTCTGCAAAACAGAACAAAAGTGCTGGATAGGCGAAAATCACGCTCGATTGGGCGCTCAACACCCGCTTGAGCATGAGATACAATGTCCCGCTCGAGCGTCAATTATTCTGCTCGAGCGGACTTCAAAACAGAACAAAAATGCTGGGAGCACGATTTCCATGCTCGAGCGCCAGTCACCCCGCTCGAGCGTGAGTCCAAATTCTGAAAATTCCAGATTTGAACCTCAAGCTCAAAACCAAGTTTTAAAACATAAATTTCGATCCTCTTGGGCCAATTTTCCAGAAAACTCATCAAAACTCATAGTTTAACATGATTCAAAGCTCAATTTGCAAAATCAAAGCCCAAGGGTGTTTCAAATAAACTCAATTTAAAACCAATTCCCATGAATATGAAGAACATGCAAACATGCATGAATTCAATCCAATTCAAAGCTCAATTTCCTGCTTTAGTGAGCCAAATCTTTCAAAAACATGATGAGTTCATGGTCTTTTGTAAAAATATGAGCATGCATGTACAATTTGATGAAAGACAACTTCAAAACTTCAAAATAAAGGCATGCATGCATGAACTAGGCTCCAATTCAACATACATGGGCCAATTCAAGGCTCAAATTACTAGAGGCTCAAGAACTAAGAATGAACAAGTTCAAATACATTAATAGAAGGTTAAATTCTCATACCTAAGTCTAGAATTCTAGGCAAGGAAGCTCAATTATGTAAATTTATACTTCAATCCCTTTAATTCCAAGCAAATCTACAAGTGAACTCGATTCTTACTCCCACTCTCTCTCTAGTCGGCAAGAACAAGGAGAATGAGCTGAGCTAAATGTTTGTTTCAAGCATACAAAGGCTCTAACATGTTATAATAAAAGGCCCACTAACAATGGCAATAAGGTAAATAAGGCAACTATTACAATTTAACTCATTTTAATCTAATTTAATCATACCTCATCGATTTTCTGATAAATATGCTATAAAATCACATAAATCACGATGATCATGAAACATTAATCGATTTCCAGTTTGGTCGCCGATAGGGCCTTCAATTAATAGTTTAACCATAAAAACGCAAACAGATAATCAAACAATCAAACAGATAGACATGCAATTGAATAGATATACTCAGTCAATTCAGTTTCAATTTCAGTCAGTCAGTTCAGTAGTTTATTCAGTTCACTTATCAGTCATAATCAGTTCAGTTTAACGGTAATAAGTAGTTTATCGGTAAACAGTAACGAGGGTTGTTACAGTAAGCGAGCCCTAGGCACGATTTGGTATGGTATGTGCAAGGTGTAAGTGAGCCCTAGGCACGATTTGGGTGTAAGCGAGCCCACTTGTTTGGTCGTCCCTTTTAAGGTCCATCAATGTCACTGACTCGTAAATAATCAGGAGATGGGCATAGGTGGTAAGGTCTGCAAAGCATCAAAAGGAGGAGTTCTGAATAGTCCGATGTTCAATCATCGTGGTTAGATAGAAGGATCTCTTTGGGGGATTCTAGATGTCTAGTTTAACTACTAATTCATAGAATTACTGTATGTTATGTTATGTTATTTGTTCTATGTATGGTTGATTGGTTGATAGAAGATCTGGGGGTATGTGTGTTTTTACTATAAGCATTCCAAGCTCATGGCGTGTCATGCCAAGTAATGAAATAGTTTACGATGGTGAAGATTATTTGAAGGCAAATAAGATGAAGAGTTGGTACTGTGGTTCATTTAAAGACTTAGACTAGTTTTTTTTTTCCCTTTTGACTTTTGGTTTGGCAATGTTTCGGTAATCCTGTAATGGAACATAAATGAATTATCTGTGATATTAACTCTGGTTATATATGTATATTAAGATATTTTGGTTATCTATCCTACTTATGTTGTATTATTGTATGTATTTAACAGCCCGAAAGTTGGGGCGTCACACACTAGTAAAGTGTTTATAATTTTTTTAAAGTGTCACATCATATCCATTACATTGAAGTGTCACATGTCACGTTTGGAAAAAGTACACTAAGAAGTTTTTTATTTATTTTTAGAATGTCACATTATATCTGCCATATTGTCACGTTTGACAAAAGTACAATAAGAAATTTTTATTTTTTTGAAGTGTCACATCATATTCGCCACATTGCCACATTTGAGAAAAGTACACAAATGAGTTTTTATTTTCTTTAAAGCGTTACGTCGTACCCGCCGTGTTGTAACGTTTGAGAAAAATACACTAAGGAGTTTTTAATTTTTTTTAGAGTGTCATATCATACCCGCCACATGTTATCACGTTCCTCGTTGTCACGCTTGAGAAAAGTACACAAACGATGTGTTTGGTTACGAGATTTGAGAAGGGATTTTGGCATGGATTTGGAAAGGGAACGAGAAAAGGTATGTGAAATTAGGTAAAACATAGGCATGTTTTATTCACATTTCACCTGCCTTTTCCATTTTCTTTTCTAAATCCCTTCTCAAATCTCCCAACCAAACACAGTATAAGGAATTTTTATTTTTTTTAAAGTGTCACATCACAACCATCACGTTTCACCTTTGGAAAAAGTACACTAAATTTTTTTTATTTTTTGAGAGTGTCACATCATACTCATCACGTTGTCACGTTTAAGAAAAGTACAGCAAATAATTTTTATTTTTTTTGAAGTGTCACATCATAACTGTTGCATTATCACATTTAAAAAAAATATAGTAAGAAGTTTTTAATTTTTTTGGACTATCACATCGTTAAAGTGTCACATTCATATTTGCCATATTAGAGTACCATGTCATACCTCTTACATTAATAAAAAGATATAGCGTCTACCAAAATACTATCAAAATCAAAAATAGGATCATACGAAAAGAAACTATCTACTAATAAAACTTAACATATCAATAAAAAAAATTTAAAACTAATTGAAGTACTTAATTGTGAGATAAAATTTATTAATAAATATCTTAACTTTTTAACTCTAAATTAAAATAATTAAAAAATAATCAATTCACATCTCAAATGAACGGAAAATGTCTCGTAGCTCAAATTTTGTGGCTCAAAAGTGGCTCAAATGGCCAAAACGACGTCGTTTTGGCCATTTTTATGTTGTTCTGTACTCAAAACGACGTCGTTTTGGCCATTTGAGCCACTTTTGAGCCACAAAATTTGAGCTACGTAGCATTATCGCAAATGAACCCAAAATAATGTCCACCGATTTGTGATATTCTTTTTCTGTCTGTCTGTTAAGTAATTGTCCCTTGAAGAAATAAAGACGGTGGTACTTTCCAAGGAAATATACTTGTACAACTCGTTGCTCCATTCAGACTAGTGCCGAAATGAGATTAATCATGCACGTTGAACCTTTGAATGTGGTCTTTGTCGTGTGATGTGCATTGTCCTCCTTCCAAGGAAAAAACAAAAATAAAAATAAAGGTAACCTTTGATAGAATTTTAAGAATATCTGTACTATATATATAATGAAATGTAGTTATTAGGTCAAAAGAATTCAAAATTTGAATCTTAAATTTTCATAATTTTAGAAAAATAAAATAAATACGTGGTACATCTCTTTATCCCTCTTCTCACTATTCAAGTATTCTCACTTCTTCTCTCAATTGTATTACTATCTAAAAAAATATTTTAAAAAATCAAATAATATCATTCATTGGAGTTGTGGATATACATATGTATATAGAACCCCACATGTTTATCACCATATCACATAAATTTAAATAATAATAAAAAAAAAAGAACTCACAACTCTCACAATTCTTATTCCCACTTATTTTATTTATATATATATATATATAAAATAAAATATTAGCATTTATCAGATTCACGTTTGCTTTTAAAAAATAAAATAACTTCATAGCCTATAGATAAGATCAAGATTTCAAAGTTGAAATTTTATTTAATTTATTCTATTTTCTCATGTTTATATTATTTTATCTTTAAATTTGAACTTAAATTTTTACTTTCTTCCGAACTTCCTATCTCTTGGAGTTTATCTTCTATTTGAACTTGATTGTTGTAGATTTTCATATATTCCAACTTAATCTTTTAAAAATTTATCTTCAGGTTAAACTTTATTTATCTTTAAAAATCGTCAATTAAATATCCATATAAATTTTAAATATGATATAATTCCAAGTATATCTTTTGTCTAAGCTTAATCTTTTCAATATAAAAACAAGTGCTTGAAAAAGGAACCATGAACATGACATTGAAAAGAAAAAAAAAAAAAAAAAATACAATCAATATTATGCCCTTTTCGACTCTCCTTCACGGTGCCTAAAAAATTTTGCTTTAAATTTCAAGTCACAAGTGATTTTTTTTTTTTCAATTGTATCAACTTTACATTTGAAATGTGTACTTACATGAGTTTTTACCTTTGTGGGAAAGGAAGTTTATGTAAATGAATATTATTATTTTATTTTTGCTGTAAATTCTATTTATGTTTTTGTTTCTTTTTCTTTTTTCTACAATCTGTATTTTTTTATTTCTTTCTTTTTTGGCTAATAATGTGTCATTTAATTGCGATTTCATTCTATCTTTGAAGTGCTACTATTAATTTGTGACTCTTTCACTTATTGACTATTTGTGTTTAATTATTTTGGGTGCAGGTGTTATATTGGAAGCGAAGAGATCATCAAAATTTATTTGGATATGGATTTATGTTTTAAATTTAATCATCAATTATATTTGGTTGTTGATTGTCATGTTGAAATAACTTATATATGATTAAATTAATTTTCAAGATCTCATTTCTTTTGAGACTTAAACCACAAATTTCTTCTTTTTTTAAATATCTTTTTATGCAGATTCAAAGCCTGAGCAAATGCAAGCGATCTCATATTTAAAATGTTAGGTTTTTTGAATAATTTAAATATTTCTATTCTTTATGTTTGTCCGTTCAATTTTAATGCATTTTCAAACCTATTTATGTTTAGTGAATCAACATAAAATTAAAGAAAAAAATTTATTTTATTTTAATTCATTATATTGTGTGGGATAATTAACATAATATCTCTTGATTGAAAAAAAATGAAAAAATAGCATTCTTTTATTTAATGTTAGTCATTTTGATTAATTATAATTTTAGTATGCTTTTGTTAGTCCACTTTTGGTTGTCTTAACTAACTCTTATTATCTATTTGTTATGCGATGATTTAAGATGAAAAAGGTCAAAAATAATAAATAAACAACGAGATAAGTGTTTGCATTTATTAGATAAATGTTTGCTAATAAAATAATTGATTTGTATTTTTTTTTTTTAAATGTGATGTTAAAATTTTAAAATTAAATTTTATGTGATATCTTTAGCTCCTTATCTTTATCAAAAAAATTAAATTTGAATTTAAATACTAAACCTCCAAAACACACTGTCTTTAGATTAAGTTTCCATATAAATTTGAACAACCACCAATAAAATCCAGCATTGGAAACAAACCCTCAACAACACCCTCCTCTTTTTTTTTTTTTTCCTCCTCCTCTTAACGCAATGGTGGTCATAAAAATTTCTTTAAGGTATTAATATTTTATATCTCCTAACTCCAATAATTTATTTATTTTTCCTCTCCAGGGAAGATTATAATATACATAGAGTTTTGCAAGCAATATCTCGAGGTTAATCATTTTTTTAATTGAAATCTATTTGAAGTCATAAAATTTCATGTAATTGTTTTTTCATCTTTATTTTATTGTATTATTTAATGATAGATCTTTTCAAGCAACATGTTCAAATTCATATAAATTTACATAGGGTCTATATATGGTTTTACATAAAATCTACTTATGTCTGTCAATTTTTTCATACAATTGCTCTAGATTTATAGATCTTCGAATGCATTTTGTGATAGTACTTGAAAAGAATTTTTATTGAATAATTCGTGCATATATATTACAATTATCAATCACTTCATTTTAACTCACCATAATAAATATATATATGTATATATTATTCATGTTTCTTAAATATATCATTTGTCCTATAATATTTGGTATAACTACTACTATACATTTTTAGTCTCTATTGATCTAATTATTAGTTATATATGATATCTTAAAAATTCATTTCAATAATTGATTGCAATTATTAAATTGATATATGTTATATATGATATGTTTTTTAATTTTTCATGTTGTGAAGTATTAAAAATTTTGAATGATGTATAATAAGATTTATATACACAAATTAAATAAAAATATTTTATTTATATTAGAAAATACAACTAAATAGCATAAATTTTTTTTTTTTTAAATTTATTATGTTCACTTTGTAAAATCCCGTGCATCGCACGGGTGACTACTAGTAATTTAATAATAGAATTGTATTTTGGATTTGTAAGTTTGAAATTATAATTTAAATATAAAAAATTTATTTAGTTATGAGTTTTGAATTGAATTTTGAATTGAATGTTGAATTAAGTTTTGAATGTTTGATGTGACATGTGAAATAAAAATATTTATTTGGTTATGAATTTTAAAAAGAATTTTTAAAACTGAATTCAAAAAGTTATAACTCATAACCAAACACACAATTCAAAATTCTATTGAAAATTCTATTCAAAATTCATAATCAAACTTTTTTTATCATTCAAATAAAAAAAATTGTCATTTTGTTATAAAAAATAATTTTTATATTTAAAAAACATTAAAAATAAATTTTTTTTTTCTTTCCAAATAACAAGTGGCGATTGACAATTGGCAATTGTCAAAAAAAAAAAAAATTACACTATTCCAGTCGAACGTCCGGGTAGACTCAAAATTCAAAAATCCTCAGCTTTTCAGAATGGAGAACACGAAAAAGAGAGTACCCAAACGTAAAGGAGAATTACATTTTGAAATATGTGGTGGAATCACATATTGAAAACTCTATCCAAAAATTTTGGAATCACATTCTAAAAGTTTAATTTTATCAATTTAAATATTAATTTTTTAATTTATTTTTAATTTAAATAAATAGTTTATTTTTGTTAAGTAAAATTGATGAAAAAAATAATATTTAATCATTAAACACAATATAAAATGTCTAAAATATATTATTTATCGAGTTTAATAACTAAAATAACTATTTTTTCATGGACTTTACTTAATGAAAATAGATTAATGATTTAGATCGAAAATAAATTAAAAATTTAGAGTTTAAATTGATAAAAATTAAAAATTTAAATTTTATTTTGTTACGACGTTGAAACCCTGAATTTTTTGTTGTAAATAAATTTATGTTCATAAATGTTTTGTTTAACTAGAAACATCTACATTATGCATAAAAATTTTGTATAATTCTTTTGCTTATGTATTAATATTAAAAAAAAGTACTTAATAGAATATAATAGAACTAAAACTTTTTTTTTTTTTTTTTTTTTTTTTTTTGAGGTCTGAAGATGGCCGAAGTCAAGGCTAAGAACAAGACAAACTTTTTTTTTTTTTTTATGGTGTTTGGGAACTTGGGTGTGGGATTTTTTTTTTTTTTTTTCATTAAAAGATAAATTTTTTACAAAATAAAAAAAAAACATATATAAATAAAATATCACATCTAACTCCATAATCATTTTATTTTTTTTCTTACAAATATCACATTTAACCACAAAAAAATTCAACTATCTTTCCAAACACGAAATTTTTTTTATCCAATAATATCTTACAACTAAAAAAACTTATATAAAAATCCACTTCCCAAACACCCATGGAGCATCCTCAGAAGAATATCCTGAACTTTCGATCTCAAATCTGCCTACTATTAGCATATCTAGAGATATGCCTCACTTCACAACTACAACAATGTTACATATATAGAATTTTTACTCAAAATTTTATTTAAAAAATTCAATGTGGCATATTTTTTTTTTGTTATAAATAAATCATATAATCCACCAATTAAATTTTAACTATATAATTATATTTCTTGATCCAAGTTCTGAATTAATAGAGGTCATGGTTTGGTTTCCAAAACTTGTTTCAAAATTTTTTTTAAAAAAAAAAATCTAAAAATTAGTTTTGCGAAAAAAATGAAAACAATCAAAAAGCACTTATCATTTTTATATAGCTTTATTTTTTTTGAGGGAATATTTTTTTTAAGGGGTTAATTACAGTTTTCACCAATATAATTTGAATCAAATTTAACTTTATATCCTATAATTTTAATTCGAACAATTTGATCCCTACACTTTAAAGTTTAGTTTCAATTTGATTCTTCCATAAAAATTTTTATTAATTTTGTCCATGTGTATATCTTCAAAAATTGACAAATATTCCAAAATTATTAATATTAAACATTCAATTTAATGACTCATTTTCTCGCTACATTACAATGTCACATTTGAAAAAAAAAAAAAAAAACATTAAAGAATTTTTAGTGTCACATTATAACCGTCACGTTGGAGTGTCACAATTGGAAAAAGTGCACTGGTAAAGAATTTTTAATTTTTTTAGAGTGTCATATCATACCTGCCACATTGGAGTGTTACATGTCACGTTTAGAAAAAGTACACTAAGGAGTTTTTAAATTTTTTTTAGAGTGTTACATTATATCTGCCATATTGCCACGTTTGAGAAAAAAGTGCATTAAGAAATTTTTCTTTGGAGTGTCACATCATATCCGCCACTTGTCACATTTGAGAAAAGTACACTAAGAAGTTTTTATTTTTTTTAGAGTGTTACATCATACTCGCCACGTTTTTACATTTGAGAAAAATACACTAAGGAGTTTTTAATTTTTTGTAGAGTGTCATATCATACTCGCCACACGTTGTCACGTTTGAGAAAAGTACACTAAGAAGTTTTCAATTTTTTTTAAATTGTCATATCATAACTGTCACGTTGTCACGTTTAGAAAAAGTACACTAAGAAATTTTTATTTTTTTAGAGTGTCACATCATGCTCGTCACGTTTTGAAGTATCACATCATAAAATTTTTTTTTAGTGTCGCATCACGTTTTGAAGTATCCCATCATACCCGCCACATTGTCACGTTTGAGAAAAGTACAATAAGAAATTTTTATTTTTTTGAACTGTCACATCACATCCGCCGCATTGTCACATTTGAGAAAAGTACACTAAGAAGTTTTTTTTTTTTTTTAGAGTGTTACATCATACCTGCCACGTTGTCACGTTTGAAAAAAGTATACTAAGGAGTTTTTAATTTTTTTTAGAATGTTATTTCATACTCGACACACGTTGTCACGTTTGAGAAAAGTATACTAGGAGTTTTTATTTTGTTTTAAAATGTCACATCATACTCGTCACGTTGTCATGTTTGGAAAAACTACACTAAGGAGTTTATTTTTTTTAGAATGTCACATTATATCCGTCACGTTAGAGTGTTATAGATACCCCTTACATTTTGACATTTTAAAAAATACACTAAGAAATTTTTAATTTTTTTAGACTGTCACATCGCTGATGTGTCATATTCATACTTGCTACATTGGAGTACCACATCATACTTCTCACATTAATAAAAAGGCATAACTATCCATTAAAATACTACCAAAATAAAAAATAGAACCATACGAAAAGAAACTATCTACTAATAATACTTAACAGATCAATAAAAACTTAAAACTATTTGAAGTATTTGTTTGTGAGATGAAATTTATTGATAAATATCTAAACTTTTTAATTTTAAATTAAAATAACTTAAAAAATCAAAAAATTATAAAAATCAACTCACTTCTCAAATCAAACCAAACCAAACCAAACTAAACCAAACCAAAATGTTGTTCACTGATTTGTGATATTCTTTTTGAGTCTCTCTGTTATGTGGGTAGTTTGGCATAACCTATTTTAGTCCATTTTTTCATCTTTTTATCTTTTTTAGGTTACATCAATCAACATTTTCTCTCTACTTTTCTACATATCTTTTTATAAAAAATCAAAACATATACTTATTTAAGAATTTTAAGAATAAAAATAAAGTAATATTTGGTAGAATTTTAGGAATATAATTTAAGAATCTCTTGTATTTTAAATTTGTGAGTTTTGAAATTATTATTTAAGTGTAAAAATTTTGTTTGGTCATAAATTTTGAATTGAGATTTGAGTTGAGTGTTGAATTGAGTTTTGAATGTTTGATGTGACATGTGAAATAAAAAAAAAAATATTTAGTTATGAATTTTAAAAATAGTTCTCAAAACTTAATTCAAAAAGTTATAATTCATAACCAAACACGCAATTCAAAACTTATAACCAAACTCCTTTTAATGTTCAAATAAAAAAAATGTCATTTTGGTATAAAAAATAATTTTTATATTTAAAAAAATAAAAAATAAATATAATATTTTTTTTTCTCCAAATAACAGGTGGCGATTGACGATTGGCAATTGTCAAAAAAAAAAAAAAAATACACTGCTCCGGTCAACAGGTCAGATGTCCGTAGGAATGTCCGAGAGGATTACCAGGTAGACTCAAAATTCAAAAATCCTCTGTTTTTCAAAATGGAGAACACGAAAGAGAGAGAGTAGACAAACGTAAAGAAGAATTACATTTTAAAATGTGTGGTGGAATCACATTTTAAAAACTCCATCCAAAAATTTTGGAATCACATTCTAAAATTTTAAATTTTAACAAGTTAAATATTAATTTTTTAATTTATTTTTAATTTAAATAAATAGTTTATTTTTGTTAAGTAAAATCGATAAAAAAAAATAATATTTACACATTAAACACAATATAAATATATATATATATATAAAATGTCTAAAATATATTATTTATTGAGTTTAATAACTAAAATAGCTATTTTTTCATGAACTTTACTTAAATGAAAATAGATTAATGATTTAGATCGAAAACAAATTAAAAATTTAGAGTGTAAATTGATAAAAATTAACAACTTAAGTTTTATTTTGTTATTACGTTGAAATCCTGAATTTTTTGTTGTAAATAAATTTATCTTCATAAATGTTTTGTTTAACTTGAAACATCTACATTATGCATAAAAGTTGTGTATAATTTTTTTTGATTATATATTAATATTAAAAAAGTACTTAATACAATGTAATAGAACTACAACAATTTTTTTAAGTTTTTTTTTTTTTTGAGGTATGAAGGAGGCCGAAGTCAAAAAACAAACTAAACTAGCAGCCCCAATATGCTGTATATCCAACCACAAAACTGAGTTTAGATCATATGGAGCATCCCTCAGAACAATGCGTCCGGATCCTCTAGAGTGATCCTGTGAAGTGATCCTCTAGAGTGATCCTTCATGGAGCGACACGTGTCCCATTAACGGAATCAATGGCTGAGATGATGCCTAGACAAAACGACGTCGTTTTGGTATTAAAAAAAAATAATAATAATTTCAGAATTTGCAGATCGAGAGAGAGGATGAGGAAGAGGAAAGTGGGATTTGAGAGAAACTGGGTTTGATGAGAAAATTGGTGTATTTACAGAGAAAATGAGTTTGAGAGATGAAGAAGAAAATGGGTTTGAGAGAAAATTGGTGTATTTGCGGAAAAAATAGGTTTGAGAGATGAAGAAAAAAATGAGTTGGAGAGATGAAGAAGAAAATGGAACTTCCTGGGTTTGCTAAAAGGAAAACACAGAAAACACACCTGAACACAAAGGACACTAAAAGGAATTAGTAACACAACTGACCTTCTTACAATACCAAGCATATATATAATTTAATGAGATGATATCTTGAAGGTAAAAAACCTATTCAGCCATTCCTTCCAACTTCCACTTCCCCTTCCCTTCCCAGCAATCATCTCTGCCCTGCCTTCTGTCATCTGTGGTTGCTTCTGGTTCTTGCATAGCACAAAATTCCTTCCTCCACTTGAACCTACCGCCTCTGATGGATTCAGAGCTGCAAAAAATTCAAAATTCAAACCCAGGAAGTTCCATTTTCTTCTTCATCTCTCAAACCCATTTTCTCTGCAAATACAACAATTTTCATTCAAACCCAGTTTCTCTCAAATCCACTTTCTTCTTCCTCATCCTCTCTCTCGATCTGCAAAATCTGATTTTTTTTTTTTTTGGGGTTCCTGATGGATTCCACTTTCTTCTTCCTCATCCGCCTCTGATGGATTCTTGCTCACGCCACCAATCTCTGCAAATACCCAGGAAGTTTCATTTTCTTCTTCATCTCTCAAACCCATTTTTTTTCTTCATCTCTCAAATCCATTTTCTCCGCAAATACACCTATTTTCTCTCAAACCCATTTTCTTCTTCATCTCTCAAACTCATTTTCTCTGTAAATACACTAATTTTCTCATCAAACCCAGTTTCTCTCAAATCCCACTTTCCTCTTCCTCATCCTCTCTCTCGATCTGCAAATTCTGAATTTTTTTTTTTTAAATACCAAAACGACGTCGTTTTGTCTAGGCATCATCTCAGCCATTGATCCCGTTAATGGGACACGTGTCGCTCCATGAAGGATCACTCTAGAGGATCCGGACGCCAGAAGAATATCCTGAACTTTCGATCTCAAATCTGCCTACTATTAGCATATCTAGAGATATGCCTCTGTAGACACCCCATTTTTGACCGTCCTCAAGACTTGGACGTCACCGTTTGAACACATGGTGATCTTCCATGTTTGTGTTGGTTTAGAGTTCCCGGAGGCCTCGGCTCGCGTGCCTTGCCTCAGGATCTCCGAACTCGACCGTTTAGTGTCTGGTTTTGCACCAAACACTTGCATCTTGCCCTTGAGAGGCAGGGTGGGGCTTGTAGACCATCCCTACCCATCACCGGCAGTGGCTAGATGCCACCGGCTGGTGTTTGCTGCCACCGGCAATATAGTTTGCCGGCCGGCACTATTTGTTGCCGGTCAGCACTTTTTTGTGCCGGTCGGCACTCTTTTTGGCCAAGATAGCATTTTTGGCCGGCCGATTGCTGTTCATCTGCTTTTGCAGATATTTTTAGACAGCTGTCTTGCTTTTGCATCCCTCCATACACGTGTATGGAGGGATCTCCCTCTTGTAAAGCTTGTCTTGTAAGCTTTACAAGACAATATAGAGAGAAGCTCTCTCTAAGGCAAAAAAGAGGAGAGTTAGATATTTTTGGAGAGCAAGAACAGCCATTGTTGAGCTCTGGTCCTAGGGTTAGTGTTAGATACACAATCTATCTCTCTTTCCCTCTTATTTGTACACTAGGTGTTTTGTGTCTCACTATTGCACACAAACACCTAGTGTTTCACCTTCCTCTTGGAGCTGAGGTTCTAAAGAGTTTGTTTTGAGATTTTGGTGTTGGATTCAAGCTCAAGGAGGCCATTGGAGCATCCATTTGTAAAGGGGTCTTCAAAGGTGAGATTCTAGTCCTTTTTTTCCCCATTCTTGCATTGATTTTATACCTATCTTAGAGCTGTTTTTGTGCTTATTGTATGACATAAAAAAGTTCTGTTTTTAGGCCCTCTTTATTGTTTATTAAGAGTGTTTTGTTGTTTGAGGGTTGTTGACCACCCTTAGGCCTCAAAAGGCCTCATTTTGAGCCATTTTGTGCTAGCTCCGGGATTTTGGTGTTGAGGCCTCTTCACCACTGAAATCTTGAGGGATTTCAGTGGTGAAGATGATGCTTTAAAGTCCCAAGAAGGAGAGGGCCACCCCCTCTCCTTGTTGTCCTTGAAAAGGACATATTTTGGCCTCTTAAGGAAGCCTATGCTTGAGTGTGTGTTGAGCATGTTTGGTTTGTTTTTCATGCTTATATATCCATAGTATAACATGATTTTAGGTTGGTCTTGGAACTCCATGCATGCTTAGCATAGTTGCCATGTAATGCCATGTTTGTGCCTTAATGTGCCTTAGGTTGTTAGCCTTTGTTGGAGCATGTTTTAGGCTTAGTCTTGTGAAGATTATGTGCTTATTTTGCCATGTTCTAAGTCTGTCCATAAGTGTTTGGGTCGATTTTAGCATGCATTATATAGCTCCTTTGTATTTGGGCTTGTTGGCCTTGAGTATGTGCATGTGTAGCATGCCATCTTTGCATTGTTTTGGTGATTTGGAATCATTCTACATGCCATTTCAGTCCCATTTCCATGCTTGTTTGATTGCCTTGCATGCCTCTTTAATGCTTTGGAAGCTTGTGTAGCATTGCTCCATGTTTTGGTGCCTTTGCATGCCTTTGTTTTTTGAGCCATCTAGATGCCATCTAAGTGGTCTTTTGGGCCTTATGTTATGAGATAAAAACCTGTTTTAGGTTGTTTAATGCATGCCATGTTTGTTGTGATAAACATGCTTCAAAGCTTCATGACTTGCCTAAAGTACTTAGACCATGCTTACATACATTTGCTTGTCTTGCTTGATATGATTTGGCATCATTTTATGACATGATTTCAATGCTTATGTTGCATGCTAATTACTCTTGTTTGTCCCTTTCAAGTGTGCTTGAATGTTGTTTGATTTGCGCTTAAGTGTTGGTCCTTATGTGCATGTGTGTGTGCATGCCATTTAGCCCTCATTTTATAGCACTTTGGCCACTGTTTTAGGCCCTTTTTAGAGTTGCCTAATTCATGTATAAGTCCATCTTGCCATCCATTTGCATTGCCATATGTATGCTTGTATGCTTGCATAAGTGCCTTGCCATGCCATGTTGCATCCTTAGCTTGTATGCCTAGGTTGCATTGCATCTTGCATGCATTCCTTGTCTCTTGACTTGGGTGATAGGGATTGGGAATTTTGTTTGATTGGTTTGCATACATTTGAAATCAAAGCTGCATACTTGGTTCTTTGGGCCATCATGCATGGAAATGCGTGATTGGTGGTCCGAGAACCAAGGCACATGTCCCTTTGAGTCATTACAATGATAAGAGACATGGTTGGTGCATACATGCTTTGAATTGTGTTGCCATGCTTTGCCTTGCCCTCTGTTGCTGTGAGTTGCAGGTTCTGCAGGAATACTCTGCCGACCGGCAGTGAAATGTGCCGACCGGCAACAATTTCTCTGCCGACAGATTCAATTTTGTGCCGATGGCCATACCACACTGCCGGTGGCAATCTCAATCAGCCGGTGGTGATCCTCTCTGTCCAAGGGATCAGTCCTGAGGCTTTGACAGCCTCCAGAGGAGGAAAAGAAGGAAAACAGAGGCAGCCCATGCATGGTGGCGCCTTTCCCGAGGCGTTTTCCTGTTTTAATTAATTTATTTAATTTGTTAATTAAATTAGTTAATTTGTAATATTAATTAGCTTGCGTAGTTAATTAATTTGTAATATTTATTTGGTCCCTCCGAGCGAGGGTAAATATGTAATAAGTGTGCGTGAGTGTGTGTATGTCTTCCAACCTCACGTCTTTCTTCCCTTTTATTTACCTGCTTACGATGGTAGATTAGGGCACGTTTAATTTAGCATACCTCATGCTATGCATGTGTGTATCCATGCATCTGTATTGCATGCATTAGGCTCGGTACATCACGCTAACTGCATCAATACTTCAATTCCCAAACTGAATACGTGATAATTGTGCATTTTCACATGTTATGTTTAGGGTAGCCGAGCCTATTCTAGCAACATTTTGTATGCGATGCATTAGACACTCAACATGGACTTGGATCACGCATGTTTGCTAACAAGTTCTTTGTTTTGGCACGGAGTACGATGTAAGTATTTCCGCTTTAGCATATCGCATGAGTGTGAATGTTGCCATGACAGCATGCTTAACATGTGGCTAGATGCTTATGTGTTATAAACTGCTTGAATGCCTGTGGGTGGAGGTTGGATTGTTTGAGTTGGAAAAACTCATTGAAATCCGTGTTTTAGCCTACTTGCAAGTAGCGAATTTCAAAGCATTTTCAAAACAAACGAATATGCAATGTTTATTCCCAAATTAGGCAATCTAGTCTATACTTGTTTGCTGCGCGCATAACATAGTAATTATAGGCTAATAAAAGGAATAAGAACACATAACGTTTTCAAAATCAGATATCACGGTTAGTAGAGGCCGGTCTTCGGACCGGGCGAAAGGGGGTGCTCATAGCTGACCTTCCCCGATCGTACTCAAGCTCCCGAGCCGAGACAACTCCGGTGATGACGGACATGTGGCCTTCGGCACCGAGTCAGGGTTTCCTAAATTCCCCCATTTTAAAATATTTAGGTGGCGACTCTGTATCTGGCAAAGCAGTCCATGTTTGGCACTACTTTTTCAAAAATCAGTTTCTCAAAACGATTTGCCAGATTTGGACTCTTTGGTTCAGATTAAGAACCGAGACACAAATCGAGTCCGAACTGTAGCATGAGGCCCTCCGCGGGCGCGTCTACAGCCTCACTTCACAACTACAACAATGTTACATATGGGCATTGCTTCTGACACCAGTGGCACCCTAGTGACGTGGCAGCTTGTGATTGGCTGAACTCCAAAAAAAAAAAAAAAAAAAAAAAACTGTTTTGCACCAATCAGCAAGGACCCCAGCACCCCCACTGGGGGTCCAATGCATTTTCCTGTTACATATATAGAATTTTTACTCAAAATTTTATAAAGCAACGTGGCAAATATGAGTGTGTTTGGTTTGAGTTTTTTGGATTAAATTTTTTGAAAATTAAGTTTTTTGATTTTTGTGTTTTTTTGTTTTTAGTGAATATTTTAAAAATTTTAATTTTTTTTTTTTTACTTTTTTAGATGCATCTTACTTCGATGTATCTAAAAAGTAAAAAACTTTGTAAAAAATTATTTTAAAAAATTAATAAATACATAAAAATACAAAAAATGTACTGAATTTTTTTTTTTTTTTTTTTGTACTTTTGGTATTTAGTGAATTTTTAAAAGGTTTTTTTTTACAATTTTTTTTACTTTTTAGGTGTATTTATGTTAGGTGTGTCTAAAAAGTAAAAAAAATTGTTTAAAATATTAAAAAAAATTCAATAAAAACAAAAAAACACGAAAAATAAGAGAGTAGAATTTTCTGAAAAGTGTTTTTTGAAAAATGAAAACAAGTGTTACATACATAGAACTCTTACTCAAAATTTTATTTAAAAACATTCAATGTGACACTTTTTTTTTTATTGTAAATAAATCATATAATCCACCAATTAAATTTTGACTACATATTTGTATTTCTTGATCCGAGTTATGAATTAATAGAGGTCATGGTTTGGTTTTCAACTCTTGTTTCATATATTTTTTTTAAAAATCTAAATATTAATTTTGTGAAAAAATGAAAACAATGAAAAGCATTTTTATATAGTTTTATTTTTTTTGAGGGTATTTTTTTTTTAAAGGGTAAATTACACTTTTCACCGATATATAGTTTGACTCAAATTTGACTTTAATTTCTATCATTTTAATTTGAATAATTTGATCCTTACACTTTAAAGTTTAGCTTCAATTTGATTCTTCCATCTAAATTTTTATTAATTTTGTCGATGTGTATATCTTTAAAAATTGATAAATGTTCCAAAATTATTAATATTAAACATTCAAGTTAATGACTCATTAGCTTACCACATTAAAGTGTCACATTTGAAAAAAAAAAAACGCACACACTAAAGAACTTTTAGTGTCACATCATACCCGCCACGTTAGAGTGCCACATTTAAAAAAAATACACTAGTAAAGAGTTTTTAATTTTTTTTAAAATGTCACGTCATACTCGCCACATTGGAATGTCACATGTCACGTTTAGGAAAAATACACTAAGAAGTTTTTAGTTTTTTTTTTTTTAGAGTGTCACATTATATCCACCACGTTGTCAAGTCAGAGAAAAGTACAATAAGAAATTTTTATTTTTTTGAAGTGTCACATCATTTCCGTCACATTGTCATATTTGAGAAATTAGGAAGTTTTTATTTTATTTTAGAGTGTTACATCATACCAATCATGTTGTCACGTTTGAGAAAAATATACTAAGGAGTTTTAAATTTTTTTTAGAGTGTCATATCATACTCGTCACACGTTGTCACGTTTGAGAAAAATACACTAATTTTTTTTATATTTTTTTTAAAGTGTCACATCATACCCGTCACGTTGTCACGTTTGGAAAAAGAACTCTAAGGAGTTTTTATTTTTTTAGAGTGTCACATCATAGCCGTCACGTTGTCACATTTGAGTAAAGTACAATAAATAATTTTTTTTAAAGTGTCACATCATACCCGTTACGTTATCACATTTAAAAAAATTAAAAAATACAATAAAGGGTTTTTAATTTTTTTTGGATTGTCACATCGTTAAAGTGTCACATTCATATTTGCCACGTTGCAATACCACATCATACCTCTCATATTAATAAAAAAGTATAGCGATCTACCAAAATACTACCCAAAAAAAAAAAAATATAGGACTAAACTCTCCGCTTATAATACTTAATAGATCAATAGAAAAAATTTAAAACTATTTAAAGTATTTATTTATGAAATAAAATTTATTGATAAATATCTTAACTTTTTAACTCTAAATTAAAATAACTGAAAAAATCAATTCACATCTTAAACAAACCCAAAATATTGTTGTCTCTGTTTTAAGTAATTGTCCCCTGAGGAAATAAAGACGGTGGTACTATCTAAGGAAATATACTTGTACAATTTGTTGTTCCATTCAGACTAGTTTCGAAAGGAAAATGTTTGAGGGTCACAATTTTTGTAGTTACAATGGTTTAAAATTGTTAAAATGATGCCGTTTTGACATATTTTGTACCCAAAACGACGTCGTTTTAATAATTTTGAGTTATTGTAGTCACAAAAATTATGACCACCTAGCATTATTGGTTCCGAAATGAGATTAATCATGCACGTTGAACCTTTGAATGTGGTCTTCATGGCGGCTAGTTCCGAAATGAGATTAATCATGCACGTTGAACCTTTGAATGTGGTCTGAATGCGGACTAGTTCCGAAATTAGATTAATCATGCACGTTGAACCTTTGAATGTCGTCTTCGTCGTGTGATGTGCCTTGTCCTCTTTCCAAGGAAAAAAATAAAAATAAAATAAAGATAACGTGTGGTAGAATTTTAAAAATATAATTTAAAAATAAAGTTATGTTTTAAATTTATGAGTTTTAAAATTATGATTTAAATATAAAAAATTTATTTGGTTATGAGTTTTGAAAAAAATTTTAAATTGAATTTTGAGTTGAGTGTTGAATTGAATTTTGAATGTTGAATTGAATTTTGAAAATTTGATGTGACATGTGAAATAAAAAAATTTATTTAGGCCCCTTTTGGAAAGTGGGTTATAATCCACTTCTCGGATTATAACCCACTTCCTTTCTCAAAAAAAAAAATTACTTAAAACATTTTTTAATCAAAAAGTTGATTATAATCATCTTTCCAAAATCGTCCTTAGTTATGAGGTTTAAAAAGAATTTTCAAAACTTAATTCAAAAAGTTATGACTCATAACCAAACTCTTTTTAACATTAAAAATTCAAAACTCACAACTCAAAACTCTATTAAAAATTCAAAACTCATAATCAAACTTAAAAAAAATTGACAAATATCCTAAAATTATTAATTTTAACTTTCAATTTAAACAAAATGACTAAATTAAAACTAGACTTAAATTGTAAAGAGCAAATTATTCAAATCAAATCTATATGGATTACTATAAAATTTGAGTGAAACTACATGGATGAAAAATTAAGTGGCAAAATTCACTTTCTTCTTTGTGGTTTGGGACTGGAACACTGTACCCCATATAATTCAAATATAGGCAAAGAATTCCCTGGCGATTTTGAATTAAATTGCAACTCTAACTTTGTTAACATTATGCGTGAATTGACCTTAACACCCCTCTGATTCTTTGTTTTTTTTTTTTTTTTTTTTTTTGGCCCTTTCTCTTATTTTTCTCTCTTTTCCCTATTACAAAATTTCTAACTAATTGCCCAGAAGTACTTTAATTAAAAATTTAAAACCAGTGTAATTTAATACTTGAATATGAGTAAACACATGCATCCAAATCATGTATATTATGAAACTGTCTTCTAAAAATATTTGGAAAATTTACCTATATATCCCACTTTGAGAAATGATGATCCATTTAAGTATCGTTTGGCAACATCACTTTTTAGCTTAAAAGCTAAAAACTCACTGAAAAAATCGATAGAGATTTTCTTAATTGTTTAAAATTAAGAAAATTTGATAATTTATATAAATTGGAGCATATGTGAGATTGTAAAATAAAAGGTAAATGAAAGCTAGTCAATGAGAATTTTCTTAATTATTTAAAATTAAAAAAAATTTAATAATTTTAGAATGAGGGTTTGGAGCTTCTAGGAGGCTTCTTCCTCAAAACTCCTTTTATAAGATTCAGTTTATATAAGTGAAACAACTCAGGTTTTTTTTTTTTTTTTTTTTTTTTTTTTTTTTTTTCTCTCAATGTAAGATTGTAATTATTTTAAAGTTAAATATTATGAGAGTTTCAAAATCTCAAACAAAATTATTTTTAAGATCAAAACGTCTATATCAGATTATAAAATAAAAATTAAATGGAAGTTAACTAATGAGGATTTTCTTAATTGTTTAAAATTAAGAAAATCAAAAAAATGAGTATGAGATATTGATCATAGAGTTTCTCACTAAAATCTTTTTTTCACTTATATAAATTAATTTGTTTCGAATTTTATCCATATTGAAAAATCTAGAAATCCCCTAGATGTTGATTTGTGATTATGTATCAATTTTAAGTAGAATATAATAATCCCAAACAAACAATCAAGACAAAGAGATACAACGATTTTACGTGAAAAAAACCACATTTGGACACCTCCAACTGTGATCAAAAAACCACGGGCAACAGCCACAAAACAATCCACTAAGAAGATTTAAAGGAATTACACAGGTATACTCTCAATTACCTAGCGAATTCACGCCTAATTGAACCAACCTCTATGTGCCTCTTCCAACCCGTCTTCACCTCGGAATTGTCTTTACAATGAGCCACTCCAGAATCCACCAAAGTTTCAGGCTCGAATTCTTCAGAATCTACCGAAGAACAACTCTCTCTTTTGTATAGCAAACAAAACCTTTGATGCACTCTCTTTAAACCATGAGTTGAATACTCAATAAAACATCAAAGAAAAACTAACAAAATATCCTCAGATATAAACCTTAAGAACCAAAAAGAAGATCTGGAGGACTTCAAAAGTAGTCTAGTTTTTGGGAGAAAACCAACTACTTATAGAAAACCAAGAAGTAATCCTAAATTTGGAAGAAAACCCAATCCTTATTGAAATTCGGAAAACTGTGTTCGCGCGGTCCGCTTGAGCGCCCAACATCCCGCTCGAGCGTCTTCAGTAAAATCTACGCGTGATATAACAGAGGTCCGCTCGAGCGTTGGAGAACCCGCTCGAGCGCGAAATCACACCTTCCAGTATTTTTACAGACCTGACAAACCTCTGAAACCCAGCATTCTCCGCTTGAGCGCGAGTATGTCCGCTCGAGCGGATAGGCAACTTGAAATGCATTTTTGCATTTTGTTTCGGGGTGCTGTCCCTCGACCCCGCCGTGGCGCTGCCCCGGACCCGCCAAGGAGCGCTGCCCCCTGGACCCCCGCGAGCTGACCGGGCAGCTCGATCCCCGTCATAATCAGCGAAGTGGCAATCTTGAAAGCATTAGCATCACAAACTTCTCTGAAAGGCACAATTCGGGTTAGATTTGCATCTAAACACTCATAGCCTCACTGAAATAAAAGTGCGAAAATAAATACAACTAAAAGGAGTTTTGTCAAACGGGATTGCCAAAAATAAAACCTAACACATATATTTTGATAAAATCACAAAAATCATGGTTAAACCAACGAATCAATCAAATAAAAAATGATTTAGCCTAATCGGCTAGATCATAATTAATTAATTAAAATTTTTAAAATTTAAACTATATTGAATTGAAACATGCATAATACTACAATATTAAATGGGATGAGAGTATAAGATTTACTTTATGTGAGTAAAACAACTCATTTTTTTTTTATTTTTCTGATGTGGGATTATCAAATAAAAGCTAATTAATAAAGATTTTCTTAATTTTTTTAAAATTAATAAAATCAAGAAAATTAGTATGAAATATTAAAACTCTCACAAAACTCCCCACTAAATGGGATGGGAGTATAAGATTTACTTTATATGAGTATAACAACTCATTTTTTTCATTCTTTTCACAATGTGGGATTATCAAATAAAAGTTAGTCAAAGGAGATTTTCTTAATTATTTAAAATTAAGAAAATTAAGAAAATTAGTATGAGATATTGAAGTTCTCATAAAGCTCCTCACTAAAAACTTCATTTTCCTTATATAATATATAGATTATACAAAAATTAATTAATTAAAATTTTTAAAATTTATTTTAATTTTAAAATTTAAACTGTCTTGAACTGAAACATATACAACACTACAATATTAAATGGTAGCATTAAGTTTATATAGTAAAACAACCCATTTTTTCTTTCTTTTCTTGATGTGTGATTGTAAAATAAAAGTTAACAGTTGTTTGAACGAGAAGTTTATTTCTAATTAAGCAATCTCAGTAGTTTAATTTTTAATATGGTCAATCTTAATTTATTTCAAATCAATGAAATGTAAGTAATATATTTTGATAAAACGGTTAAAATCATGGTTAAACTAGTGAATCAATCAAACTGAAAACGATTCAGCCTAATTGGCTCAGTCAAAAGACTAACCAATTTACAACAAAAGTAATTAATTAAAACTTTTAAATTTTATTTTAAAATTAAAACTATTTTGAACTGAAACATGCACAATATTATAATATTAAATGAGAGTATAAGGTTCACTTTATATAAGTGAAACAACTCATTTTTTTCTTTCTTTTCTCAATGTAAGATTGTAATTATTTTAAAATTAAATATTATGAGAGTTTCAAAATCTCACACAAAATTATTTTTAAAATCAAAATCTTTATGTGGAATTGTAAAATAAAAGTTAAATGGAAGCTAACTAATGTATATTTTCTTAATTGTTTAAAATTAAGAAAATAAAAAAAAATGATATTGATTATAGGTCTTCTCTCTAAAAATCTCATCTTTCTCATAAAAATAGGAGTATAAGATTCACTTTATATAAGTGAAACAATTAATTTTTTTTCTTTTTTTTCTCCCTAATGTGGGATTGTAAAATAAAAATTAAATGGAAGTTAGTCAATCGAGATTTTCTTGATTGTTTAAAATTAAAAAAATTCAATAATATATATAAATTGGAGCATAAGATTCATTTTATGTAAATGAAACAATTTACTGTTTCCTTTTTTTTTTTTTTTTTTTTTGATGTTAGATTTTAAAATAAAAGGTAAATGGAAGCTAACCAATAAGAATTTTCTTAATTGTTTAAAATTAAGAAAATTTAATAATTTTAGAATGAGGGTTTGAAACTTCTAGAAGATTTCTCCTTCAAACCCCCTTTTATAAGATTCACTTTATATAGGTGAAGCAAATTCTTTTTTTTTTTTTTTTTTCAATGTGGGATTAGAACATTTTATATAAGTGAAACAATTCATTTTTTCTTTCTTTTCTCGGTTTAAGATTGTAATTATTTTAAAATTAAATATTATGAGAGTTTCAAAATCTCATACAAAATTATTTTTAAAATCAAAACGTCTATGTGAAATTATAAAATAAAAGTTAAATGGAAGCTAGCCAAAAATGATTTTCTTAATTGTTTAAAATTAAGAAAATCAAAAAAATGAGTATGAGATATTGATCATAGAGTTTCCCACTAAAAATCTCATTTCGCTTACATAAATTAATTTATTTCAAATTTAACCAATATATTTTGATAAAATCGCTAAAATCGCGGTTAAACTAATGAATCGATCAAATAAAAAATGATTTAGCCTAATTAGTTAGGTCATAATTAATTTATTAAAACTTTTAAAATTTAAATTATATTGAATTGAAACATGTACAACACTACAATATTAAATGAAATGGGAGTGTGAGTTTCACTTTATATAAGTAAAACAATGCATTTTTTTCCCGATATGGGATTATCAAATAAAAGTTAACCAATGAAGATTTTCTTAATTATTTAAAATTAAGAAAATCAAGAAAATTAATATGAGATATTGAAACTCTCACAAAATTTCTCACTAAAACCCAATCTTCTTTATATAATATATAGATTAGCATTGCAACTAACTTTATAATTTCTTGTTAAAAAAATAAGGAAACAAATTAAATTTAAATTTGACCATGTAATAATTATCTATAATTAAAATTTTAAATTTTTCTAATTTTTTTTATACAAAATTTCATTATCCTAATCAAATACTTACAGGAAAAATATATTTTTCTTTTCTTTTGAACTTTTTTTTTTCTTCTCTTTTACTTTATTAATTTTGCTTTCTAAGGCTATCTCTAATCCTTCATCGAATGTTTTATCAAATTTAAATTTGATAAAAAATTTGTTAAAACGATACTCTAATTATTTGATTAAATTGATATTAAATGGAGGGGAGTTAAATTTTGTAGGTGGTCATTGGGCCGATCGTCCGCCTAGACATCCTTTCGGACAATCAAACTTTTTTGTAGGTGGTCTCCACCTAGACATTCTTCTGGACAATCGAACTTTTTTGTAGGTGGTCATTGGGCCGATCGTCCGCCTAGACATCCTTCCGGACAATCGAACTTTTTTAATCTGAGTGCCAAATTTTATTCATGTTCAAGTGTCCACCCGAACGTTTTCCTGGACAATCATACTTATTGCGGATGTCCTTCCAAACAATTGTGTTTCTAACAAAATTTGATAAAAAAATTTAAATTTATTATTACAATAAATTGTATTATATCAACTTTTTTATTTAAATTTAATAAAGTATCTCATAAAAGATTAGAGATGTTGTAACCAAATAGATTCTAAAGTGCTTTTCTTGACATTTCCTTATATTTTACCGAGAAAAAGAGGGTCGACGTGCGGTGGCTTCCAAACCTAGCGCCGAAATTAAATGGATCATTGCATATTTTGGAGTGGGCAGTGGTCTTCGATCGGATTGACAACATATAAATGGATCATTACCTGGTTTGACAACGTATTATTTTAATATTTTTTTAATTTTTTATTAAAATATAAAATAAAAAAATTAATATATCTAGAATAATTTTTTAATTTTTTATAAAAAGATTTGTAAAAAATAAAGAGAAAAAGAAAATTTTGACATTTTAATATAAGTTGGTTTTTTGATTTTTTTAAGTAAGTTTTTGATTTTTAAATCAAAAAGTATAATTTTTTGCATGTCACTAAGAATTGATAATTAGTTTTTTTTATCATTATTTTTATAAATTGTCGCTAAAACTAAAAATTAGTGACATTTTTCTGTGACTAATTTTTTAAATTGTCTTTGAAATTTGAAAATTAGTGACTTTTTATAACAATTTTTTAAAACTATTGCTAAAATTTATAATTACTAAAATTTTTGTGATAAAATTTTTAAATTATTACTAAAAATTAATAATTAATTAGTAATACTTTTTAATAATATTTAATAAAAAAATATTATTAATTATCATAAAATCTATTAAATAATAAATCTATCTATTAAAATTTACACATAAATTCCAATGGATAACGTTTTTAAAATTATAGAGGGTTGATTACTGCTTCGGCTCCATCATTTGCCCAAGTGCTTACATTAGACGGGTCAATGCTCAGACTCCCACTGAGAGTGACCCTTAGGGTGACCTCTAGGGCCCGGTAGGGTGTGATTGATCTGTTTATTTTTTTACCAATCCCCACGTGTTGGGGGGTGGTTGGAGACTGGGCCTGAAGCACAACTCCATTAGATAGAGTCCGGATCCTTGGCAGTCCATTCCAGCGGCCGTTCTTGCGACATCGCAAAACGACGTCATTTTGAGAGAAATTTCAATTAAAAAAAAAAAAAAACAAAATGGCAAACACACTTTTTGCAAAATGGCAAACACACTTTTTTTGCCAAAAAAAAAAAACACACATTACTATTAATTATATTTTTGCAAAAAAAAAACCCAAAACCCTGATCTCTCTCTCTCTACATTTTTTGCAAAATGACAAACACACTCTCTTCTTGTCAAACGACTATCCATCGACGAACACCATCGATCACCACCGACCACTACCGACGATCACCATCGACGATCTAACCACCTCTCCTCTCACCCACATGTTTCATCTCTCTCCTCTCGCCCTCCTGTTTCACCGACGATCTGACTATTGCTGTGTGCTTCATTTTCTTCTTCTTTTTTTTTTTTTTTTTTTTTTTTAATTTGACGGGAATTTGGGCTGTAATATCACCACTAAATTTCTTTGACTTGAGTTGCAAATCTTTCAGAATATATATATATATATATATATATATATATATATTGTGGGGATATATTTTCTGAGTACCAATACGTGGCAAGGTGACACCGACATGTCAGCCGAGGTGCCACGTGTCCTGGTCGTGACGCCGAGGTGATCTCGGCAAGGCCGAGGTTATCTCCGAAGATATCGGAATCCGAGATAAGTAGATAAGGGACAAGAGTCCTAGAATGAAAAGGAAACTCAATCTGGATGAGGGACAAGAGTCCTAGAATGAGAGAAGACTTCCGTTTGTATTAAGATAAGATTCTTAGAGAGTTTATCCTAATCTTACTGGGAGTCCAAGATTAGCAGTAATGCTGAGTCCATAGAAGTTAGGCTTCTGTTGGGACAAGGTTTATGTTGGCTATAAAAGAGAGGCACACCCATGGGTCTAAGGTATGCTTTTTAGGCTCAAGCTTGTAAGTTGAATAATTGATTATCTTTGAGAGATATACTGACTTGATCGTCGGAGTGCCCCCGGGTGGACGAACCACCACGGGATTCTTATATTTCTGTTGCAGGTCAGTCAGGTGCCATTTATTCTACCAATGCTCTCCAGCTGAATTGCTGAGTTGGCAGTGTGGTCGAAAAATTTCCCACACAATTTGGCGCCGTCTGTAGGAAAGAAAGAAGAATAGATGGCCAATGATGGACAGAAGGATCAGACTGGAGGCAACGCTCATGTTGGGAATGGGAGATCTATCAACCTCGATGTTGAAGGGGACAATAGCAACACAGAAACTCGTGACCAGAGTCACGGAGTGAAAGACACCGGCCAGGAAGGTGATGCACCAAAGACAACAGATCGAAGCGGATACTACAACGAAGATGACCTCCAAGTATGGAAGGATAGATACCTGCGGAAGAACGAAGACCCTTCCAAAAGAGATGCAAAGACAGGGGGCATGAGCGCTCCCAAGGAGGTAACATTCAAGTATAAAAGAACTCATCCTGAGTGAGCAGATCCCAAATTTCAGATCCTGGATCTCGGATCCGAGAAGACATGATCTCAGCCTAGACAAGTAGGCCCAAGAAGACGAGAGCTCAACCTAAGTGAGCAGATCCCGAATTCTAGATCCCGGATCCTAGAAAACATGATCTCGGCCTAGATAAGTAGGCCCGAGAAGACGAGAGCTCAACCTAAAATTCCAGATCCCGGATCCTAGAAGACATGATCTCGGCTTAGATGAGTAGGCCCGAGAAGACGAGAGCTCAATCTAAGTGAGCAGATCCCGGATTCCAGATCCCGGATCCTAGAAGACATGATCTCGGCCTAGATGAGTAGGTCCGAGAAGAGAAGAGCTCAACCTGAGTGAGCAGATCCAAGATTCTAGCAGACAAGATCTCGGCACTTAAGTCCGAAAAGAGAAGAGCTTAGTGAGCAAATCTCAGATCCCGGAAGACAAAAAAGAAAACACACAAGGTTGGACTGCAGTTAGCCAGGTTGAAGACCTTTTATAAGGTTCGCAAAGGAGTATGTGGAAGCCATGTAGGGGGCAGAGAGAAGAAGAATATGTTCACCACTTGTTGAAATTTGTAGCAATTTAAAAGTTGGTTAAATCGATATGATGTTTACCACTTGTTGAAATTCTGTGTGAATTTACAAGCTGAAGTTAAACCGATGTGATATTTAACACTTGTTGAAATTTTGTGTGAATTTACAAGTTGAAGTTAAACCGAGATGATGTTTAACACTTGTTGAAATTCTGTGTGAATTTACAAGTTGAAGTTAAACTGATGTGATATTTAACACTTGTTGAAATTCTGTGTGAATTTACAAGTTGAAATTAAACCGAGATGATGCTTAACACTTGTTGAAATTCTGTGTGAATTTACAAGTTGAAGTTAAACCGAGATGATGCTTAATACTTGTTGAAATTCTGTGTGAATTTACAAGTTGAAGTTAAACCGAGATGATGTTTAACACTTGTTGAAATTCTGTGTGAATTTACAAGTTGAAGTTAAACCGATGTGATATTTAACACTTGTTGAAATTCTGTGTGAATTTACAAGTTGAAGTTAAACCGATGTGATATTTAAACACTTGTTGAAATTCTGTGTGAATTTACAAGTTGAAGTTAAACCGAGATGATGCTTAACACTTGTTGAAATTCTGTGTGAATTTACAAGTTGAAGTTAAACCGAGATGATGCTTAATACTTGTTGAAATTCTGTGTGAATTTACAAGTTGAAGTTAAACCGAGGTTATGTTTAACACTTGTTGAAATTCTGTGTGAATTTACAACTTGAAGTTAAACCGATGTGATATTTAACACTTGTTGAAATTCTGTGTGAATTTACAAGTTGAAGTTAAACCGAGATGATGTTTAACACTTGTTGAAATTCTGTGTGAATTTAGAAGTTGAAGTTAAACTGATGTGATATTTAACACTTGTTGAAATTCTGTGTGAATTTACAAGTTGAAGTTAAACCGATGTGATATTTAAACACTTGTTGAAATTCTGTGTGAATTTACAAGTTGAAGTTAAACCGAGATGATGTTTAACACTTGTTGAAATTCTGTGTGAATTTACAAGTTGAAGTTAAACCGAGGTCATGTTTAACACTTGTTGAAATTCTGTGTGAATTTACAAGTTGAAGTTAAACCGATGTGATATTTAACACTTTTTGAAATTCTGTGTGAATTTACAAGTTGAAGTTAAGCCGAGGTTATGATAAAGGATGATGGTTAAACACTTGTTGAAATTTTTGAGAAAAATTTACAAGTTAAAGTCAAGTTCAAGCAATATCTGCGTACTTGCCGAGACTACCAGGTTGTCAAAACTTAAAATATGGAAAACTGAAGTCTTGATAAAAGACATTGAGAAAGTGACAAGTCCTAAGCAACACTTGTGAAAATATTTGTTACAATATTTTCAAGTGTTAAGACAAGGCCGAGATGAGCAAGATTAGAAGTTGTGACAGAGGTATTTTACTCGAAGAGATTGCACAGTCAAGGTGTACTTTGAAGACATGCAAATTATTCTAAGTATAGAATCATACAAGAGCAGAAAAAAGAAGACATACATTCAAAGAAGAAATTAGAGAAATGCGTTTAAAGAAGAAAGAAGGCACTTCGGCCTGAATATTGAAAAATAAATTATTCAGACTACAAAAATGGCACGTCGGCCGGATTAAAAGCATACAAAGACGGACAAAGTACAAGGTACAAGGTACAAGGAGTAAAAGAAGGAAACAAAACTACTCGGCATCAATGGCAGGATATAGAAGACAGTTGGAAAGACTTCTCAGCAGCCTTCTCGGCCTCGAGCTCAGTATCGATCTCCCGAAGAGTTTGATCAAGGCTCTTCTCGGCGATTGGTACCTCGGAGTTTGAAGGTAAGGATTGAAAGCAAGAATCTGGAAAAAGACACAGAAAACAGAAACAAGAATGTAATTCGTAATCAAGAATGGTGATGAAGCTATCAAGAAATCAAGACAAAAAGATTGCACAAGTGTGTCAAGCCAAGAACAGTGGTAGAAATCAATAGATGTGTGAACAGTGTGTATTCAAGAAGATGATTTGGAAACAACGGGTAAAACAACAATGGTGATTAACAATGAGGCAGAGTTTCTTGGAAAGCAACAAGAAATAAAACCAAGAGGAACAGTGGCTTACCAGAAAAAGGGAAGCCGGAATGAGAATTGTCGAAGTCTGACGACAATGACAGAATGACGTAAGCTTCACCGGAGGAGAGGAACGAAGACAGTTGCAGAAGCTTGAAAGCTTGGAACAATGACGGATTTAAGCAAAAGAGCTAGAAAGAGAAAAAGCCTGAGGATTGAATGAAAAAAAGAGAAAAATAGTCAAGAAGACGACAAAGTTCAAGAATAAAGCCAAGTGCATAGGCACTAAGTAAGTATGTGAAGAACATGAAAGTAATGACCCAGACACGCTGCTAGCAACAGAAAGCGAATATGACAAGAACAGTGCCAGGCATTCAAACAATTCAAAACTTGAAGACAGACGAAAATAGAAGGCAACAGATGGCAAGTAAATAGATTCAGAAGAGTTATGAAAGATTGAGCTTAATAGCAAGTAAAGAGTTTATGAACCTACAAAGTGAAATGAACGCCGATATGAAAATCGCCGGAGTCAAATAGATGACTGGAAATCGGGAACTCACCAGAGAGTGTGAGTGGAGCAGTTGCAAAGCTCTTGGAGTTTGCGAATTAATGGAACCAGAACCTCGGCTAGGAGGTGCGATTTCAAGCAGCTTGGAAAGCATGAAACTTGATTCTTGACACCAGTGGACAGTAAAGTCCAGGGAACTTTGAGGTCAGCGAGTTTGATCTCGGATAGAAGGGCACAGATGAACGAACAGAGTAGGTTCCATCACCTCAGAATGCCGAGGTAATAGAACCTAGGGGGCAGTTGTGGGGATATATTTTCTGCGTACCAACACGTGGCAAGGTGACACCGACGTGTCAGTCGAGGTGCCACGTGTCCTGGTCGTGACGCCGAGGTGATCTCGGCAAGGCCGAGGTTATCTCCGAAGATACCGGAATCCGAGATAAGTGGATAAGGGACAAGAGTCCTAGAATGAAAAGGGAACTCAACCTGGATGAGGGACAAGAATCCTAGAATGAGAAAAGATTTCAGTTTGTATTAAGATAAGACTCTTATAGAGTTTATCCTAATCTTACTGGGAGTCCAAGATTAGCAGTAATGCTGAGTCCATAGAAGTTAGGCTTCTATTGGGACTAGGTTTATGTTGGCTATAAAAGAGAGGCACTCTCATGGGTTTAAGGTATGCTTTTTAGGCTCAAGCTTGTAAGTTGAATAATTGATTATCTTTGAGAGATATACTGGCTTGATCGTCGGAGTGCCCTCGGGTGGACGAACCACCGCGAGATTCTTATATTTCTATTGCAGGTCAGTCAGGTGCTATCTATTCTGCCAGTGCTCTCCAGCTGAATTACTGAGTTGGCAGTGTGGTCGGAAAATTTCCCACACACATATATATGTATATATTTTAACATTTCTATTTGGCTTTTTCTAGATTTGAAAAAATAATATTGGAAATCTGTGTAGATTGGGTAATCTTTCAGAAGTTAGATTTGTAAGAAAAACCAGATTTGATTTTACAGCTATGGTAATCATTTTCAACACAGCTATGGTAATCTTTCTGAATTAGATTTGTAGATATGTTTGAATCAGGTTGGTTGGTGAATCTCCCTCCCTCTTCTTTGATTCTCTTTGTTTTTTTTTTTTTGGGGGGTTTCAACTGGTTCTATTCTTGTTCTGTTCTTTTTCTTTTAATTAAAATTTCTCCCAAAACGACGTCATTTTGGAGATGCCGCAGCAACGGCCGTTGGAATGAGCTGCCGAGGATCTGGACTCCATTAGATGTTACATTCTGTCCAAAAGCAAATGACAATGATGTGACACTTGTATAAATATGTTGTTTTGTATAGGTTGATGTATTCTCTAAAACCAAGCTCTCTCTAAAAAAAAATTAGAGCACACGTGTTCATGCACATACACGTACATGTTGTCAACGCATCTGGGACTCGCTCTCTCTCTCTCTCTCTCTCTCTCTCTATATATATATATATATATATAGCATCTTTGGTTGCTTTTGTGGAGAAAGAGAGAGCTCAGATTGAGAAGATACAAAATGCAGCCAAGGGAGAGTGGTAGCTCATCAAAACTTGATCGAAATAAAATTGAGAAAAGCCGAAGATTGCAACTCAAAGATCTCTATTCCAAGCTTGGTTCTCTCATCCCTAACCAAGCCTCAGAGGTACTCTCTCTCTCTCTCTCTCCCTCCATGGAGAAAATATATACAACTTTCAATTTGATAATACACTTCATGCATGGTGAACTATGATGCCAATCCAAGCAGAGCAACTAAAGCCCCACTGTATATATATTTTTTTGACTTGCTTTTACAAAAAGTTATCTACGCAGCGTTGACTCGTGACGCTTTTTTCCATTGCAAAAAATTCTCCATTGTTGCCTCCCGGTGCAGGTAGTTTGCATCTTCATTTCAGTCTCTTTTTTTTTTTTTATTTAAAAAAAACATCAATATTATTGTCACTATTCAATAATTTCTTATTCGAAACCTAAGCTTCACTGTTAAAGTTACAACCGCAGTTTACCGGCCTTTATGGCCTTGGTCTGAAAATAGACTTTTTTTCCTAGTTGATCCTCAGAGCTGGGTCTTCTTTTCGGACTATTACAAATATGAAAATAATGAAAATAATCGGGATTAATTATTATTATATCTAATATTTACTTGTAACGTAATATATTTTTGACATATCATCAAACTTAATATGAATTTTTTTTTTTTTGGATAGAAAGGACTGCCATTACGTGATATGTTGGAGCAAGCCACCAAGTATGTGGTGGAGCTGAAACAGAATGTGGAGGAGCTGAAGCAGAGGAAGGCGGCCCTCAAAGGCGATGAGGGTGGTTCTAAGGACGAGAGGTTTCCGGTCTTGATAGTACGACACATGGGTTCAACTTTGGAGGTGAATTTGTGTAACAATCCTGTCCTGTACTATGTTAATTAATCATGATTATGTTTGTAATTTTGTATTTAATTTGAATTTGGGTGCTAATTACATGATTATATATGATTTTGGCTTTGCATCTGTTCACCGCAGGAAAATCGGTTAGAATCTATGCTTTGAACTGAAAATTGAAGGCTTTGTCGGTCACAGAAACCGAAATTGACTACGTCATTGTGATTGGCGTAATTTTTGGAGTTTACGGTGAAATTTAATTAGAAATTAAATTGGATCAAAATAATTAGACTAAATTGATTGAATTGGGTACAATTAATTAGCCTTAATCAAGTCCAATTAGATAAGCCTATAAATAGGCCCCATACACACTTAAACTCACCACTTTTGAGCTCAAAATATGAAAACTACACTCTAGAGAGAGAGAGGGGGGGGGGGGCGGATTTAGAGAGAGAAAAGGGCTAACAATGTAGATTTTGCATGGAAATTGGAGAATTAAGTGCATTAACTCAAGGATTAGCTAAAGTTTGAAGAATTGGAGCTCCTAGGTGAGTAAATTCATGAGTACGAGTTTGTGATTTTGTGAATTCAAGGTTAAATGGTAATCAAGAACGTGAATTGAGTTGATTATGATGAGATTGAAGTTTATATGCACATGCATGTTTAGAATTGCCATGATTCTTGCATAATCAAGCATGAGGTATGTTGAACATGATGAATTGAGCACCAAATCATACATGCATGCATATTCCTAATAGATTCCATGTTTTTTTAACATCATTTGTGCTATTTAAAATGGAATTAGAGTCAATAACTGACATGCATGAATGATCCATGGAGATATGAATTGAATGAAGTTAAATGCATGAGTTTTGAAACTTATGAAGGGAACTCAAGATGATTTTGTGAATATACCATGATTTTGAACAATTGGCCTCATGTTGTTTATGCCCTCATGATATATAATGTGTTTCCACATTTTTGAGCCAAAAACTTGAGTTCTGGGCCTTTGAATGTTAAGTTTGAGCTTCAAGAACGGTTCTGGAAATTTCAAAATTTGCCATGTCCGCTCGAGCGGGGAAAGCGCCGCTCGAGCGTGAAATATTAGTTTCTAGAACTTTTGTAGACTTTGATGTCCGCTCAAGCGGGGAGAGTCACGCTCGAACGTAAGTCACACGTGTCGACTCTCAGCTCGAGCGTCTGAATTCACACTCAAGCGTAAAAATGAGGGAACCAGTACTTTTGCCGAACAAAGGGGTCCGCTCGAGCGGCGAAAACCACGCTTGAGCGGGGAGCCCTATTTCTGAAATTTTGAAAAGATGTTTTGCATTTCATTTTCCGTTCTCTTTCATTTCTAAGCACTCTTAGGCATACATTGAACATTATAAGTGAGTTAAAGAGATAAGAAAGAGGCCTAAGAGGAATATGTAAATTAAGAGCTGATTGAATAGCTGTTGACCCAATATGTATTATATATTGTGTAGGGTCAAGCACAAGGGCAAATCCATCGGCGGAACACTGTGAGTAATATCTTTGTAAAGATATTTTCAAATATGTTTCTTTCCAAATGCTACTTCGGTATAAGCTTCATGAATTCGTTGATTTGAAATATGAATGAGTATTCTATATGCCTAATTTTGTATAAGGTCGTTTGATAAGTTTGATATATTTGAATTGGGCCTAAGACCGTTGTCCATTTGATATGTCCGAATTGGGCCTAAGGCCGTTTTCCATTTGAAATGTTTGAATATAAAGATATGCCAAAGGCCGTTTGAATACCGTAATGAGCCAAAGGCCATTTGAACATGAGCGTAATGGGCCAATGGCCGTTTGAATGAAAAGGGATCATGATCATGAATATGAAATACACATAGATATAAATATAAAGAGAATGGGCCCAAGACCGTTTGATATGTTTGAATTGGACCAAAGGTCGTTTTGTTTTATATAAGAACTGGACCTGAGGTCGCTTTGCATATGGATATGATGTGTTGGACCCGAGATCGTTTTGCTTTGTTAAGATTTGTAAATCTGATGTGAATGAGAATAGTGGTTCAAATGTTTACATTATAAGTATGACTCATTTATGAACGAATCTCATTCATTAACCTCTTTATTTTGATATTATTCACTGGGCGTTAGCTCACTCTTATTTATATGTATGTAGGTGAGTAAAGGGACGTTCAACTCCAGCCTTAGTGGAATTTAAGAAAGGAACCCGAGTTTTGTGAAGTCAGCCTAGGTGCCTTACGCAAGAGGCTTTGTTTGTGATCTTTTGTATTTTTTTTGCTAGTTTATTGGTCATGATAGACCGTTTATGTATATAAGCTTTTGGTTTAGCTGACTATGTGTTTGAATGATCTTGGGTATACAAGATATTAACTACTGATATGTGGTGTGAGTTATTACTAAGTATATGCGAAATGTTTTGATATGCCATGTAAGTATAGCTCATTGGACAAAATTTTTAAGTTTGTTTCCGCATCTGGCCCCATATTATTAATTATTAATTGATATCAGGTTTGAAGCCGTAGGTAATCTCATGATTACTGGCCGATTATGACCTTAATCTATAGGAACGGGTTCGAGTCATGACAATTTGAGTACTGGGTTGGACAAGAAATTCAAGTTACATGAAGTTTTGAGTGTTCTCAAGGAAGGACTTGAAGTTGTAAATGCTAGTTGCTCTACTGTGGCAAACCAAACCTTCTACACTATTGCTCAGGTGCATATATATATATATATATATGTAAAGTTCTATAGTCCTAAAAAAAATCCGAAAAATACATTTTACAGTTAAGATTAATTATCCCACTATATAAAAAATAGATCTCAACCATGCATCACTATTCTAGGTCAATTTCTGATCCATATTTTTGGATGCATAGACTCTCTCTTTGAAGTAAGAAAATCTACTTATTGGCTTAGATTTGGGTCAACTATATGTTTTTTTTTTTTTTTTTTATAATAAAAAAAAGGTTATATTAAATATATGGGAAGCAACTTCTCTCGCATATGTTATTGAACTAGAAAGGTCTAATTCGGCTCATTATAAATTCAATAATTTGAATAGTTCATCTTGTTAAGTTTATTGTGCACATTATTTATACTAAAAAAGTAAGTTGATTTAGTCATTTGATCATATCATATTTGTCTACAAAAAATAAACAAATTGTATAATTTTGAAGATAGTCCGTTTATGTTATTTTTATTTTTCCAAACAAATATAATCAAATCAAATGGCTACCAATAATATTCGATCAACTTGATTTTTTGAATGAATAATGTGTTTAACGAGCTCCACAAAATGAACAATTCAAATAGTATGATGGGTTGTCTAGGAGCTGCTTTGTTGTATGTATATGTATATACATTACACATTTTAATTACACTTTTCGAGTAATCATTCACTTTCTAAATTAATAAATAATTAATTAGAAAAACAAAATGGGTGGGTTTAGGATTATGGTTGATTTTTTTGGTGATTTTTTGACTGTTTAATTTTTTTTATAAATTAAAAAAATTGATGTGTTTAGAAAGTTGTTAATAAATAATTTTTTTTTAAAAAAAAATTAATGCGATATTTAACTTTTTCGGCTGGTGAAAAATAATTTATTGAAATTTAATTTTTTTTTCTTAACAACCCAAACAGTCACTTTAGTCTTCCTTTTACCAATTTTAAAATATAAATAACACATATTTTAATATATAAATTTAACCATCTCATTAAAAATATTTCGGAAAAATTACATTTTAGTGTATATTTTCAAATCAATAATACAATGTACAAACATTAAAATTCGCATTTTGCACCCACAAATGCATTCACAATGACGTAACAAAGATGGTGAGTCTCATATAATTGAGTCACTACAAAAAATTAAGATTTAGAGATCAAAATTTAGGAACAAAATTATTTTTTAGGGACTAAATATTTTTGTTGCGAAAAATGTCGTTATTATATATTTAGCAACAAAAATTAGACATTAGTGATGAATTATTATCTTTTTGGGACCAATTTTTTTGTCTTAAAAAATAAACCATTTTCGTCCCTAAAAGTCTATTTATTAGTGATATTTTCAAAATTTTCTCGCTAACACTACAAAAAAATTCACTTTTAGCAGCGGTCAAAACTGTCCCTAAAACCAGGAAAAAACGTCGCTAAAAACTAGAAGACCTTTACCCGCGGTTGAAATAGCGACGGCCAAACCGCCGCAATAGCCTCGTCGACATATCCTTATAGTGACGTTTTCCTCAAACACTGGTATAGTTATTTTTATTGCGACGATCAATGTAGTGACAGTTATAAATGTCGCTATATCTTAAATTTACCTATTACTTGCTAACTTATAGCGACGGGTCGACTGCTGCTATATTCTTCACTTTTGCGACATTTTGTGAACTGCTGCTATATTTTGACTTTATTCCATCAGTTTTATGCTGTCGCTATAGCTATAGTATTCTTTTTGAATTTTATTTACAGCGACGGTTGTTAACCGCGATTATAGGCTATGTTTACTATTCAATTACCAATAATATATAGCTTGAAATTTTCAATGATTTACTAACCATTAATGGTTGTCTCTCATTTATCTCTACTCACATTATATATCTATAAAAACACTATTTTATTCTAATGGCTCAATACTCAATAATTGTAAAAGGTAAGAGAGTCTGCATTTTTATAATCCCAAAATATCCAAAACATCTCAATTAAAAGGTTCATTATATAATCCTGTAACACAAAATAGATCCAATATTTCTAGCAAACTAATAGCCCACACCATAATCTAAAAGGTACATATAAACTTGTCACATGACAATAGTACTCAAAAATATTACTCATGACGCCATTTTATAAAGACCTTCATAAAAAATGTTCAAATCGAGAAATGATGTCCATTGTTTGATACTTCATATTGTCTTATTTCCTGCAATAAAAATGATTGAATGAGCATAAGTATCATTTTCAATTTCAAAATCTATAAAAAAAGTTTAGACTATAAATAATTCTCCTACAAGTCTTATTTTTTTTTTGTAAGTATGTGGTTTACATATCAAAAAATAAAGATTACAATGAAGTTGAAGATCATATTTACATATTAAGATAGATCAGCCATTAAGAGAGAAATCAACAACAAATGGAGAAAAAAAATATAGTAATGCAGAAATGTAAGGTGGCTAAAGATTTAAGAAACAAATTGTTCTCAATTTGTGTAGTTAGTTCTTGTTGTTCTTTAAGCATTGCGAATTGATTTCTAAGATTAGATATGGGTGAAGACATCTAAAGGGCTTAGAACATGTAAGTAAGCAACTAACAATTATTAATGTCTAGGAAATTATATCTAAATATGTGCCCACCTTGCCTCTGCTATTACTCCTAAGTATAGAACTTTGATGAATCTCAAAAAAGAGAGAGTAGAGTTTGTGCTTTCCTTGTCTGAAAGAAATGGAAAAGATATATCAGTCCATACAATAACCTCAATATTTATGAGTAGAAAACAACTACTGTAAAAGTTATACATATTAGAAAGAAATCCAGAACAGATTTAAAAGAAAAAAATGCTATCATACCTCAAATTTCACAGATCCAAGATCAAGCTTTTACTTCACTTCTGTGTTTGGTTGGGGGATTTGGAGAGGGATTTGGAAAGGGAAATGGAAAAGGTAGGTGAAATGTGAATAAATCATGCCTATATTTCACATAGTTTCACACACCTTTTCCCTTTCCCTTTCCAAATCCCTCCCCAAATCCCTCAACCAAACACACCATAAGAATACCAGGCTCTGAAATGCCAAATCAGATGTGAAAGTAAAATTGTGAACTAACAAACACTATTTTTCTGCAAATCTTGCAATATAAATTATTTATTTTGTTTAAAAGAAGAGAAACATCAGAAAGAGAAGGAAGAAAGTAGGAGATATCAATGCAAATAATTACAGAAAAGCCAGACCCACATAACATATTACATTTAATTGTCTACGGTTGACAAAGATTTGTGTGCCCATATATTCTCGGATAATGTATATGTTAAGTCACCAATTGTCCCAAAAGCTTAGGCTATTCAGAAATGGGCCCAACAACACCATAATGCACCTACAATTACTCGTCATACAGTTTGGTTATAAATACCAATAATTCTATAATGACCACATTTGTATACCTTGCAGTGCTTACCATCTCATTTGTCACCACTGCATTGTATTGGTAACAAACATGAGTGGTGGCCCCTTTAAACCCATGCAATGATGACACATATGGTAAGCACTTAGGGTGTGTTTGATTGGACGGACTGGAAAATGGGGGATTAGAATCCATCGGACTTGAGTCCTGGGACTGTGAATCCCCCGGACTATTTGGTCGGATTGGATATGTATCCTGTGTTTGTTTTTTCATGGGATTAGATGTCTGGATAGGACTATTTTCAGTGAATCCAACGTTTGGTTGGACGGACTGGATAGGATAAATGAACAAAAGACTATTTTACCCTTTTTCAATTGTTTACTATGTAATAGCAATATTAAACATATCTTTAATATTTTAATTATTTTTAGTAAACATTAAACATACTAATGGTTAAATTTTGTTTAAAGATATTTAAACATACTAATATTGATAAAAAAATTTGACTAGTATAGATTATTTTTATTTAAACAAATAAAAATTTATTGTTGAAATTAAACATACTAATGGTTAAATGTTTAAATTTTTATTTAAACAATTAACATTGAAATTATTTTGATGTACATATTATGTTTAAACAATTAACAATTAAATAAATGTTGATGTATAGATTATGTTTAAACAATTAACAAATGTTGATGTAATTAACAATTAACAAATGTAGATGTAATAAAATGTTGACGTATTAAAACATAATTTAATAGTAATATACATGTTGATGTACAGATGTTGAAATAATTTAATAAACATGTTGATGCACAAATGTTTAAATGTTTAAATAAAACATAATTTAAATAAATGAAATTATTTATTGTTGAAATTAAACATTTAATTGTTTAAATAAAACATCTATTAAAACATCTATTAAATTTAAACAATGAAATTAAATAAAACATAAACAAAATTTT
Organism: Camellia sinensis; assembly: GCF_055761805.1. NCBI lineage: Eukaryota > Viridiplantae > Streptophyta > Magnoliopsida > Ericales > Theaceae > Camellia > Camellia sinensis. The sequence continues at coordinate 169,265,530 of NC_138970.1, forward strand.
AAAATAAAACATCAATAAAATATCTATAAAAAATTATTTTAAAAAATTAAATAAATAAAACATTAATAAAAAGTTAAATAAAATTATTTTATTTTTAAATTGAGACATTTAAATTTTATTGAATTTTATTAAATATAATACATAATTAAATTGTAGAGGGTCAAAATGGTCATTTTCGCATATAATCCAAACAGTGATTAGTCCCCCACTTTCTGTCCCACCCCCCCCAGGACAGGATAGTCCCCCATATGGGGGACATGGAGTCCGGCCGGACATGGAGTCCGCCGGACTAAAAAAAAATCAAACGACGGATAAGGAGAACTATTTGGATTACAATCCAAATAGTGGATAATCCCCCCTCCTAATCCCCCCAATCAAACACACCCTTATTGTATACAAATACCATCATTGTAGCATTATTATATAAATATTGACATCTTCATCTTAACTCATTCTACAATTTACAACAATAAATAAATTTGTACAATCCCATTTAGAATAAGATAAATAAAGGATACCCATTAGACAAAAATATTCCTAGCTGGGCCAGCTATGTCAGCGAGAGCTCAATTTGAAGTCTAGATGTTAGTCATAAGTTCATCCTATACGGACCAGGTTAAATGTTATTTTTTACCTATCTTGCATTAGAATATCAAAATGATGGCCAAAATTTTTATGGAAATAATACTTAGGGTCTGACAAATTAATAAAAAATAGGAAAAAAAAAAAATACCTAAAACCAAAATATCAAAGATTAGTCTCCAAAGAGATAGAGAAAGAGAGAATTTAATTACAATCCAAACTAAGCTTCAGAGTTGGAAAGCAACATTGCTATTAAGGGCAGGTATTGAGGCCCTCATTTCGGCAAACCACTTATATCAAGGTGGGGGTGGAGAACTACATGTACACCCCAGCTTGTTGTCAGTGTTTATCAAGTCTCTAACATGCAGAAGGTAATACAAATATTGACCAATGTATCTCCTTCTCTTCTTTTTTTTTCCCTTGTTTTTTTTAAAGCACAAAATATTTAGATTAAAAAAAAAGTGAATGAAATTTGTGTTTGGGTAAATGGAACCAGGTTTGCACACTAAAAATAATTGCACAGTACAATGGCCAATTCAATAACATTGTTTCTATGTCTAAAATTAGGCTCTAACTGAATAGATATGCCAAAAGCCCACTGCCCAAGTTGCCTTGGGCCTGACTATTAAGTGCCCCATCGTGTCGGGGAGGGGGGCTCCAAAAGAATTCATATAATAGCCATATTAGCAATTGTCAACATAGCACTAGCCAGAAGAAACATTACCATTGCTTGAGGAGTTACTAGCAATCTATTTTTACTATGACAAAATCAAATAAATAGCAAAGAATATTAGTGAAAAGTAAAATCACAAAAGAAATTGTTGTTCTTGTGTAATGGTGTTAAGTAAAAATATAACAGAGTTTCTACAAACAATATGAAAACAACAAAACATACAAGAACAATAAGAGTAAAGAGGGAATAAAGCCATAACAATGAGATTCAATTCATAATTTACCACCTGCAATTGACTCCGTCGATACAGAAACAAGTTGGCCCTCAACTCCATCCTCTCTTACAGGAGTATACAGTGCCACCAGTCTGTATCCCACATCATCAACATTAGATTTGTACATTCTCATAGTCTCCTTTGCAATATCACACCATGTTTAGCGAGCAAACATCTCAACTGAAATATTGAAGTTGGATCTTTTGATGAATAATTCTAGAAACTTTACAAGTGTCGATGCCTTCATCTAGAGTCATAAACTTACCCCACCTTTTGTTATTGACAACCCTAAGACGTGAAGATATTTGTTTCTTTTTAAATAAAGAAAGACGTATTGTTGTGAAAGTAAAAAAAAAAGTCTTTTTAAATAAAAAAAAAACGAAAGTAAAAAATCAATGAAGGAATGCATTAGTCAAACAAGCAGGAAACTTGCAACCAGAAAACTTGCATCTTTATTTATTTATCTCATGGTTCAATTTATGCACACTTTCATAAAAGCAATGACAATAAAAAGAGGCAACAATTTTCTCTAATCACATTATTAAGCCAACAAAACATTACAAACTGTGCACTAAATTCATTGACAACAATTTTCTCCAAAAAAATAAAAAATAAAAAATATAGAACAAACAGAACAAAAATAAACAGAAGGGTAGACACTATTACTCCATTGTGGCATTTTATCAAATATCTAGCATAATTAATGATTTCTCAAGCAAGAGATTTTACTGTGTAGTATCAACAACAATCCATTCACTTCACTAATTACATTTGTTAAAATATGAATATCATAGATTATCAAATATATATGTGTGTGTGTGAATATCATAATCAGAATGCAAAACATGTTAATCAATCTATTTTATAAATTATTTTCCCAAATCAAAATCATTCAAAATGTTCATGAAATACTTCAGAGTAGAGGAGTTTTGGAGATCTTAACAATGAATTCCATGGACCCAAACTTGTTCGAAGTTGCTTTATGTTTTTATGGGATTCTTCATCTTCATGATTGTTTCATGGGTATAGTGTTTGGGAAATGACAGTAGATAACAGAGTTAAATCGAACAAAGCAAAGTGAAAGGGTTTTGCTAATTGGTATGGAACGGGTAAAGAACATGAAGTGGGGTGTAATTTGAAACAGAGGATGAGGGAGGAAGAAGACAGTGAGGGAGAAAGAAAAACTGAGACAGTAGAAGAAAGAAAGAGGGGTATAGAAAGAAATTGAGAGACAGAAGAAAGAGGGGGATAGAGAAAGAGAAATAGAGAGAGTGGACTAACCTTGAAATCACAGTGGTGAGGAAGCTTGATGTCGTCAACACGCCGCGGTGGAGGATGAACGAAGGCTCTGATACTTCGCAAAAAGGAGTTTTGATAGACTAGGGCACGAATTGTAATCAAGGAGAAGGAGATGAACTTTCTTTTTTTTTTTTTTTTTTTTTCTTTAACATATCAGAATTTCAGTCCAAAAATTAAAACATTCAATTTTGCGCAAAATCAGAAATCTATTTGGCGGGCCTTCTTATTTTCCTTGGCTTTTTGTAACGTTTGAGGTCAAACCGCCACTATAAAAAAATATATAGTAGCACTTTAGGAAAAAAATGCTACTAAAAATCTATTTGGCGGGCCTTCTTTTTCGTGTTTTTTTTTTTTTGTTTTTACCGAATTTTTTAAATATTTTAAGCAATTTATTTATTTATTTTTTACTTTTTAGACATACCTAACATAAATATACCTAAAGAGTAAAAAAACGTGAAAAAAACTTTTAAAAAGTCACTAAATATCAAAAATATAAAAAAAAAATACAAGAATTCAGTACATTTTTTTCCTAAACTATGTTATTATTATTTGTGTTTATTTAAACTGTTTTATTTTAGTGCTGTTTCCTCCTTCATGCTTCTGTGTCTCTTTTGACTCTGATACCAAAAGGGACACGAAAGCAGGAAGGAGGAAACAGTATTAAAATAAAACAGTTTAAATAAACATAATAAAAATAAAACAGTTTAAATTAACATAAATAATAATAAAACAGTTTAAATAAACATAGTTTAAATAAACATAAATAAAACTTACAATTGTTTACTGGAATGAAACAAACAGTTCTTAAAAATACATAACTTGAAAACAAACTTGAAAATAAAATTACAGAGATAGCTATTGTGATAACCCTGTTCCGTTTTGTGCTAATTGGTCCTTAATATGAATATGATTATGTGTTTAATAAGATTTTGTATGCAAGCATGTGAAAATATGTGGCTTTGAATTTCTATCTGTTTGCCGTAGGAATATCTGTTTGATTATCTGCTTTCGAAATTAAATTGAAGGCCTTATCGGGCATCGAAACCAAAATTGATTGTGCTATTGTGATTGACATAATTTTTAGAGCCTACGGTGAAATTTAATTGAAAATTGATTCGGATCAGATTAAATTGATTTAATTAAGGAACTTGTGTCCAATTACTTTAATATTATTATAATGGAATTAGTGGAAATTGTTGTATAAGGGCACTACATCCTCATTTCTTCTCCTTTGTTGCATTTTGGCTGATCATAAACTCAAAGAAAGAAGAGAGGGTCGGCTTAGAGAGAGAGAGAGAGAGAGAGTGTAGGAGATTGAGGTTTTGGTCTTGAGGCCTGGAGATTTTGGAAGATTACTCAAGAATTTGCTATAGATTGGAAGAATTGAGCCTCTAGGTAAGTGAATCCATGAGTTTAATGTGTAATTTTATGTATTCAAAGTGGATTAATGATCAAGAGCAAGGATTGAAGTGTAATTGAATTGGTTTTGTTGAATTGAGAGCCAATATGTGCATGCATGTAAGAAATTATTTTGAATTTGCATGTTTGAGCTTGAAATACATGATTCATGTAGAGTTTTGGTTAAAGCTCATGTTATGATCACCATTTGTATCATCTAAGTTGAGAATGAGAATAATACATCACATGTATGTACAATTTATGAGGATAGGAGCTTTGAATACATGAATGTGTTATGATGAAAATGAGTTTGGTGTAATTTGAGCCATGCATGTGATTATTTTGTGAAATTGAGCTCCATTATGTTGTAATTTAATGTTTGTACCATGTTAGTACACGAATATGTGAAGTTTGAGCTGAGATTATAAGTTTGGAACCTTTGGAGGTCGTTTTGAGCTCAAGAACACATTCTGGAAAACCCAGAAATTTGATGTTCGCTCGAGCGGGGAAATCGCCGCTCAAGCTTGAATTTCGTGCTCCCAGTATTTTCTGCAGACCATGATATCTGCTTGAGAGGGGAAGTCCACGCTCGAGCGGGGAGCTATGTAAGATGGACTTCCGCTCGAGCATCCAAGTTCCACGCTCGAGCGTAAAAATGACATAACCAGTACTTTTGCAGACCTCATGGGTTCGCTCAAGTGGGGAAGTCCACGCTCGAGCGGGGACCCTATTTCTGAAGATTTTGTATGATCGTTCTGTGTTTCGTTTTCCGTTCTCTTTCACTTGCAAGCACTCTTAGGCATGCATTAAGCATTGTAATTGAGTTAATGAGACAAGAATGAAGCCTAAAGAGGAAAATGTGAATTTAGAACGGATCAAATTGTTTATGACCCTTTTTGTGTTCATGGAATGTGTAGGGTCAAGCTCCAGGGCAAATCCACAAACCGATCACTGTGAGTAATATCCTAACAAGATATTTAAAATATACTGTTGTCCAATTGTTTACTTCTATGTAAATTTTGTAAGTTCATTAATTTGAATAGTGGACACCGATTGATATGAACGATTGGGCCGAAGGCCGATTGACATGAATGATTGGGTCGAAGGCTAATTTATATGAATGATTGGGCCGAAGGCCGATTGACATGACTGATTGGGCCGAAGGCCGATTGATATGAATGATTGGGCCGAAGGCCGATTGACATGAATGATTGGGCCGAAGGCCGATTGACATGAATGATTGGGCCAAAGGCCGATGGACACGAATGATTGGGCCGAAGGCCGATTGGCATAAATAATTGGGCCAAAGGCTGTCTGCTGTAACTATTTCAAAGATTGCTTAGGTATCTACCTTATTTGATATTATTCACTGGGCTTTCGCTTACGCTCATTCATGTACATGTAGGTGAGCCAAGGGACGTCCAGAACCAGCCTGGGTGAAATTGTGAGAAACAGTCAGAGTTTTGAAGAGTCAACCCAAACGTCTCACGCGCGAGACTGTCTTCGCCTTTTGTCCTTTGTTTATAGTTTTTGTTATGTTAGCGAAAGCATTGGACTACTTTTGTATATAAGTCTTGGGTTCGACGGACGTAAACTTGTATGATCCTGTATGCACAATGTTCTGTGTTGGTATATATTTTGATGTGAGTTATTAATACATAAATGTTTAGAATGTGATGGTGTGCATATAAGCACAGCTCTATGGATAAAGTTTTAAATTTGCTTCCGTTTGGCCCCTTTACTCTGATGAGTTTTGTTTTAGTAGTTTGAGGTCGTAGGTAATCTTGTGATTATTGGCCGGTTATGGCCTTAACCCATAGGGGCGGGTTCGGATCGTGACAGCTATTTTTCTTAAGGAATGAGCACTCTCAATTTTTTCTAACTCTGCCGTATTCTTGACTGAAGAGGCTCTTTTATAGATGAAAAGAATTACTGTGAGCCTTGTGAAGAGCTACTGTGAGCCTTGTGAAGGAATCTGACGTTGATAGAAGCACATGGGAGCTGTTTGCAACTTTGGGTGTGTGACTAAAGTTGATGGCTGCCTTTGATTGTTCTGAATTTGTCGGTGGGATGAATGATGATGAATGATGAATAGTAATGTTGACCTTTTGATGAATAGTGAACAGTAAATTTGACTTTTTTCACTATTCATTGCTTTTTGAAGAGGCATGTGACTGAGGGAATCAATATAGATATATATATATATATATATATATCAGCAGCTTTTCTCAAAAGAAGAGTATTGATTGAAGCTGATAATTATAGCTATATAGAATCCAATGACTATATTATGCATATGGGTCCTGAGTGTAGACACCCCATTTTTGACCGCCTTTAAGACTTGGGCACTACGATGGCTTACTTAGTGATGCAGGCTATGCTATGCAAAGGTTCAATTTCTTCGGCAAGAGGAGAGTCAAATCCCAACTTCATACCCCTTTTGGACCAAAACAATCTTAATCAAAAGATTTTAGACCTTGAAACCCTCTCTTTCAAAATGTTTTGGAATTAAAGTTCCTACGATGTTCTGACGCTTGCATTTCGTTAAATGTTGCGTTTTTCGGTAAACCGAGCAAGGACAAAGTGAAAATGAATGAAAGAGAGATGAAATCTTTGAAAAATATTTCAAAACACCTTGCTTAGGGGTTTGGAGTTGAAGAAAAGAAGAGGAGAGGGAAGAAAACTAGTTGAGGAGAAGTTCGGCATGAATCCGGAAAGGATCAAAACTGAGCGGTTTCACCAAAACAGGCATAAATTTTTTCACAATTGGAATTTTGATGCAAGGCTTCCACCATTGGAAGCTTACTTTCGGGGCTTCAATTTGGACACAAGAATGACCTGAAAAAGAGTCCAGATGAAGGAGTTATGGCCATTTGAAATTGGACTTGGAAAGCAGAATTTTGCCTGTCGACTAGAAAAACTAGCTGGCCGATCAGAAGAAAAGCGGAAGGCCTCCCTACATAGGTCCCCGCTCGAGCGTGAACTTCCCCGCTCGAGCGGACATCCATGTCTGCAAAAATACTGGGAGCACAAAATTCACGCTTGAGCGGCGGTTTCCCCGCTCGAGCGGACATCGAATTTTATGGGTCTTCCAGAACATGTTCTTGAGCTCCAATTCGACATTCAACCAACATTTCTTGCATGCAGTAGCTCAAACTTCAAATACACTTGTACTAACATGGTGTAAACCCCAAATTACAATCCAATGAAGCTCAATTTCACAAATAAATCACATGCATGTCCCAATCTTTCATCAAACTCATTCTAACATAACAAATTCATGCATTCAAGCGCATATTCTCATGAATTGTACATGCATGTGGCAAATTACTCTCATTCTCAGCTTAGATGATGAAGAGAAGGTCAAAATAAGAGCTTTAATCAAAATTTCCCATGGATTATACAATTTGTGCTCAAACATGCAATTTCAAAACAATTCTTCTCATGCATGTGCATATGGACTACCAAATCAACAAAACCAACTCAAATCATGTTAACTCTTACTCTTGATCACCCAACTAGCTTGAATACACAAAATCACAAGCTCAAACTTATGAACCAAGGGGTGATTACTCACCTAGGAGCTTAATCCTTACAATTTATGGTAAATTCTTGAGTGTGTCTTCAAAATCACCAAGCTTTGAGGCCAAAACTCAAATTTCCTTCACCCTCTCTCTCTCTAGCCGACCCTCTCCTTTCCTTTGAGTTTATGATCAGCCAAAATGTAACCAAGGAGGAGAATTGAGGGTGTAGTGCCCTTATACAACAAATCCCACTAATTCAATTTAATAATAATAAATAATTGGGCACTAATTCAACAATTTAATCTGGTCCGAATCCATTTTTCAATTAAATTTCACCGTAGGCTCTGAAAATTATGCCAATCACAATGGCGTAATCAATTTCGGGTTCTGTGGCTGATAAGGCCTTCAATTTAATTCCCAAAGTAAATAGTCAAACAGATATTCCTACGGTGAACAGATAGAAATTCAAAACCACATATTTTCACATAATGGAACACAAAATCATATTAGACACATAATCATACTCATATTAAGGACCAATTAACATACTACGGAACAGGGATATCACAGTCTTCCCCCTTTAGGAAGTTTGGTCCTCCAAACTTATTTTTCCTTCATTGGGAAATAAATGTGGATAGCGTAGTTGCATTTCCTTCTCTTTTTTCCATGTAGTATCCGTCCCATAGTGTTCTTTCCATTCCACTTTCACCATTGGGATGGACTTGCTTCTCAACTGTCTCACTTGCCGGTCAATGATTCGTTTCGGCCATTCGGCATACTCCATATTTTCATCAATAGCTACCCGGTGATAATCAATCACATGAAACGGGTCTCGGAGGTAACCCCTCAACATCGACACATGAAACACGTTATGGATTTGTTCGAATCTCGGTGGCAAAGCAACTCTATAAGCAACTGGACCAAGCCTTTCCAGAATCTGAAACGGCCCGATGTAACGGGGCGACAACTTGCCCTTCTTTCCAAACCTGACTTGGCCTTTCATTGGGGACACACGGATAAACACGTGATCACCGACCTCATACTCGAGAGGTCTTCTTCGAACGTCTGCATAATTCTTTTGTCGGTCTTGAGCTGTTTTGAGCCTTTGCCGAATAATATTGATTTTCTCAGAAGTATCTTGTACAATTTCAGGCCCAAGTAAAGCTCTATCCCCGACTTCTGTCCAACAAATTGGTGATCTACACCTTCTACCATACAAAGCCTCGTATGGTGCCATACCGATGCTGGAGTGGAAGCTGTTATTGTACGCAAACTCTGCCAGTGGCAAATATTCTTCCAAACTCCCCTGAAAATCTAAAGCACACATTCTTAGCATATCTTCCAAAGTCTGTATGGTCTGTTCTGATTGCCCATCTGTCTGTGGGTGGAATGCAGTACTAAATCTCAGTTCTGTTCCCATAGCTTCCTGCAAACTTTTTCACAATCTAGATATAAATTTCGGATCTCTATCCGACACAATAGATACTAGAACTCCGTGTAAACGGACAATCTCATCAACATATATAGTAGCCAATCTATAAGCATTAAATGTAGTTCTAACAGGTAGAAAATGTGCAGATTTAGTTAGTCTATCAACTACAATCCAAATAGAATCCATACCTCGAGAAGTCCGAGGTATGCCAACAACGAAATCCATAGTCACATGTTCCCACTTCCATTCAGGAATATGGAGAGGTTGAAGTAGACCGCCTGGTTTCTAATGTTCAGCTTTGACTTGCTGACATTGAAGACACTTGGACACATATTCTGCAATCTCTTTCTTCATTTTAGGCCACCAATAGGTTTGTTTCAAATCCCGATACATTTTATTATTACCCGGATGCATAGCAAATATGGATCTGTGGGTTTCATCTAAAACCCTCTTCTTTAGTTCCGGAATATCTGGGACACACATTCTATTTCGAAATCTCAACACTTCATTCTCAATGCCAAACTCTGCTTTCGGACTTGTCTTAAACTCATCTATCACCTTCTTTAGGAATTCATCCTATTTCTGTTTCTGTTTAATTTCTTCAATGATTGCTGGTTCAGCTGAGATAGCGACTATCAATCCGCCCTGTTCACTCAATACCACTTCAATTTCAGACTTCTCAAAATCTTGCAAGATTTCTTTCTATTCGGTAAGCAGACAAGCCATACTTCCCGTTGATTTTCTGCTCAAGGCATCAGCAACTGTGTTAGCTTTCCCGGGGTGATACTGAATCTCTAAATCATAATCCTTTATCAGTTCCAGCTATCTCCTATGTCGCATATTCAACTCCTTCTGCGTGAAGAAGTATTTCAGACTTTTGTGATCCATGTAGACTTCACACTTTGCTCCATACAGATAATGCCGCCAGATTTTCAAAGCAAAAACAACTGCAGCCAATTCTAGGTCATGTGTTGGATAATTCTTCTCGTGTGGTCTCAACTGTCGGGAGGCATAAACAATAACCTTCCCACTCTGCATTAACACACAACCCAAACCCTTATAAGATGCATCACTGAAAATTACAAAATTCTCCGTACCTGAAGGTAGTGTCAAAATTGGTGCAGTGGTCAATCTTGTTTTCAGTTCATGAAAGGCAGCTTCTCTTTCGTCGTTCCATTCAAACGGTTGCCTTTTTCGTGTCAATTGGGTAAGGGGCATAGCTAATTTCAAAAAGTTTTTCACAAACCTTCTGTAATAACCAGCTAAGCCCATGAAACTGCGAACTTCTGTCACGTTTTTCGGTGTAGGCCAATTCACAATTGCCTCTATTTCTGTGGGTCCATTGAAATTCCTTCCTTGTTGATCACGTGCCCTAAGAAAACAACTTCATCCAACCAAAATTCACATTTCTTTAGTTTAGCAAATAATTTCCTTTCCCGAAGTATTTGTAGGACAGTCCTCAAATGATGTTCGTGTTTAAGTCTATCTTTAGAATATATCAAAATATCATCAGTAAAAACCACAACAAATTCATCAAGGTAGGTTTTGAAAATTCGGTTCATTAAGTCCATAAACGCTGCCGGAGCATTAGTCACCCCAAATGGCATAACAAGAAATTCATAATGTCCATGCCTCGTTCTGAATGCGGTTTTCTCAACATCTTCTGCCTTAACTTTCAACTAATGATACCCGGACCTCAAGTCAATCTTAGAAAACACCTGTGATCCCTGCAACTGGTCAAATAAGTCATCAATACGAGGTAGGGGATATTTGTTCTTTATTGTTACCTTGTTCAATTCCCGATAATCGATACACAGGCGTACGGTTCCATCCTTCTTTTTCACAAATAATACTGGCGCACCCCAAGGCGAAGTGCTAGGTCGAATAAACTCCTTGTCAAGCAGGTCTTGCAATTGTTCTTTCAATTCTTTCATTTCGGCAGTAGCCATTCTGTAGGGAGTTTTAGAAATGAGTTGGGTGCCTGGCACAGTTTCAATAGTAAACTCTATCTCTCTGTCTACCAATTCCCCTGGTAATTCATTTGGAAACACATCTGGAAATTCTCTAACAATAGGAATATCATTCAATTCAACATTCATAGATTGTTCAGACAACACATAGCACAAATAACCCTGGCACCCTTTCCTGATCAGTTTACATGCTTTCATTGTAGATATCAAATAAGGTGGAGGCACTACCCTATTACCCACAAACACAATCTCTTTCTGTTCTGGTGGTTTAAACACAACCCGTTTTGTCACACAATCAATGGTGGCACAATACTTGGTCAACCAATCTATGCCCAAAATTACATCAAAATGCCAAAGTCCAAGGGCAACAAATCTACATATAGGATAGCACCCTCAACACGCATATCACAAAACCGGTATATAGATTCACACAATACAGATTCCCCAGATGGAGCAGGCACACATAGCAGATATGGCAGTAATTCTAAGGGTCTATTCAGTCTAGATGCAAATGCATATGTCACAAAAGAGTGTGTGGATCTGGAGTCAATTAACACAAAAGCATCCTGATTACATATAGAAATAGTACCTGAGACAACTTTGTTGGCATTCCGTGTATCACCCGGAACAAGTGCAAAAACTCTCCCCTATCTCACGGTATCCCTGGTGGTAGCAGGTCTCAAAGTATTTCCCGGCTTCAGGATCGATACAGTTGAGCTAGCAGCTAGTTTCCCACTGTTCTGGTTACAATCTCGGGCCATATGCCCTTGTTTCCCACACTTGAAACAGGCTCCTGACACACGGTAACAGACTCCACGGTGCCTTCTGCTACAAATATTGCACATGGGAGCTGTGTCTCGAGAAGAATTTAAAGTATTTGAGGAGCCCGTATTTTGCTTTTTCAAAAATTTCTTCTTTGAGAAGAAGCCTTGCCTTTTGTTACTTTTCCAGTCAGGTGTTAACTTAGTCTGTCTAGCTATGTTAGCCTCTGATATGATAGCCCTGTCTAGCACCCCAATGTAAGTCTCCAGCTTCAAGACATTCACCCTTTCTAAAATGTCACTTTGGAGCCCACCTTCAAAGTGTCTCGCCTTCTTATAGTTAGTATCAATTACATGTGGTGCAAACCTGGCCAATTTGGTGAATTTGGCCTCATACTCAGCTACAGTCATACTGCCTTGCCTTAGTTCCATGAACTCTTCTACTTTCTTGTCTCGAACGCACTGCAGGAAGTACTTGTCAGAGAAAATTCCCAAAATTTCGCCCAATCAACATCCCTGTGATTTTCTCACATTAGTATCCACCATCTTTTTGCCTCGTTTTCTAGCATAAAAGTGGCTGGAAACACTTTCTGAGTCTCCGAGCAAGGGAACACTTCAAACAGTTTCTCGATACCGAGAACCCAAGCTTCGGCTTTCAAAGGATCTAATCCACCATGGAACTGTGGTGGTTTCATTTTCTTGAACTCTTTGGTGAGAGCTATGATTCGGTCATCATTCTGATTATCTGGCACAGGAGGTGCCAGAGGCGGAGGTGGAGGATGTGGCTGCTGCCACTATTGTTGCCATTCCTGTTGTTGCCTCAATGTCTCTGCCATTTCCTAAATCAGTCTTTCCATTCTAGCTAGTTTGGCAGTAGAAGATTCCTCTATCTCATCACCTCTTGTTCTCACCATCTGATTAAACTTGCATTATACTTTATACAAAAGGTACACAGGTATGCATATACTAAAGAGCATACATAAGCAAATAATTTGAAATGCAAGCAGTTCACAAACTTATAACACACAGGTGTTCACATTTAACTGTTGAGCGTATTCTTGATGCTTTCAGATTCATACTTATCACATGAATGCATCCTAGGTCTTTTCTAGACGCTTATTGCTCTTTTGGACAGTGTGTGAGTTATCAACTCGTGCTCTAATACCACTCTGTCATGACCCGAACTTGTCCCTATGGGTTAAGGACATAACCGGCCAGTAATCTTGAGATTACCTATGGCCTCAACCAAAACAGACATAACTCATCAGAGTAAAGGGGCCAAACGGAAGCAAAATTTAAAACTTTGTCCATAGAGCTGTGCTTACATGGCATATCAAATAAACCAAACATATGTACATTAATAACTCACAACAGAAGTACAGTACCATAAAGTTCTGTACAGACAAGATCATCAAAAACTAAGTCAACCCATGAAAACTATATACAGACATGTTCAAAGACGTCGCCATCATGACAACATAAAACAAAATGACAAAAAGGCAAAGATGGGTCTCGTGCGTGAGACGCAAGGGCTGACTCTCCAAAAACTTGGGTTATTCCACACAGGCTTCACTGAGGCTGGGTCTGGACCTCTCTTGGCTCACCTACAAATACATGAATGAGTGTGAGCGATAGCCCAGTGAATAATATCAAATACAGAAGTTATACAAACGATATATAGAACAACAAGCTTCAAACGGCCTTGGGCCCAAACTCATATTTTTATTTAGCATTTATACACAATTTAAGTCGTGTGACTGCGATTCCTGACAAATTGGCCTTTGGCCCATTCAAATTCTCATTTGTGTCAAAACGGCCTTCGGCCTATTCATTCATGTTGAAACGGCCTTCGGCCCATCCATTCATGTCAAAACGGCCTTCGGCCCATTCATTCATGTCAAAACGGCCTTCGGCCCATCCATTCATTCTTGTCAAAACGGCCTCTGGCCCAATCATTTGGTATAGCAAACATTGTCCACCAATCAAATCAATCATTTGGTATAGCAAACATTGTCCACCAATCAAATCAATGAACTTATAAAACTTACATAGAAGTAAGCAATTGGACAACAACATATTTCAAATATCTCTGTTAAGATATTACTCACAGTGATCGGTTGGTTGGTTTTCCCTGGAGCTCGACCCTACACATTCCATGAACACAAAAGGGTCACAAACAATTCAATCCGTTCGAAATTCACATTTTCCTCTTTAGGCTTCATTCTTATCTCTTTTACTTAATTAAAATGCTCAATCCATGCCTAAGAGTACTTGGAAGTGAAAGAGAACAGAAAATGAAACACATAATGTCTTTTCAAAATTTCAGGAAATAGGGTCCCCGCTCGAGCGTGGACTTCCCCGCTCGAGCGGACCCTTGAGGCCTGCAAAAGTGTTGGTTAGGTCAAATTTATGCTCGATCGTGCACTCAGGCACTCGAGTGGAAGGCCTCCCTACATGGGTCCCTGCTCGAGCATGAACTTCCCCGCTCGAGCGAACATCCATGTCTGCAAAAATACTGGGAGCACGAAATTCATGCTCGAGCGGCGGTTTCCATGCTCGAGCGGACATCGAATTTTATGGGTTTTCCAGAACATGTTCTTTAGCTCCAATTCGACATTCAACCAACATTTCTTGCATATAGTAGCTCAAACTTCAAATACACTTGTACTAACATGGTATAAACCCCAAATTACAAGCCAATGAAGCTCAATTTCACAAATAAATCACATGCATGTCCCAATCTTTCATCAAACTCATTCTAACATGACAAATTCATGCATTCAAGCGCATATTCTCATGAATTGCACATGCATGTGGCAAATTACTCTCATTCTCAGCTTAGATGATGAAGAGAAGGTCAAAATAAGAGCTTTAATCAAAATTTCCCATGGATTATACAATTTGTGCTCAAACATGCAATTTCAAAACAATTCTTCTCATGCATGTGCATATGGACTACCAAATCAACAAAACCAACTCAAATCATGTTAACTCTTACTCTTGATCACCCAACTAGCTTGAATACACAAAATCACAAGCTCAAACTTATGAACCAAGGGGTGATTACTCACCTAGGAGCGTAATCCTTACAATTTATGGTAAATTCTTGAGTGTGTCTTCAAAATCACCAAGCTTTGAGGCCAAAACTCAAATTTCCTTCACCCTCTCTCTCTCTAGCCGACCCTCTCCTTTCCTTTGAGTTTATGATTTGCCAAAATGTAACCAAGGAGGAGAATTGAGGGTGTAGTGCCCTTATACAACAAATCCCACTAATTCAATTTAATAATAATAAATAATTGGGCACTAATTCAACAATTTAATCTGGTCCGAATCCATTTTTCAATTAAATTTCACCGTAGGCTCTGAAAATTATGCCAATCACAATGGCGTAATCAATTTCGGGTTCTGTGGCTGATAAGGCCTTCAATTTAATTCCCAAAGTAAATAGTCAAATAGATATTCCTACGGTGAATAGATAGAAATTCAAAACCACATATTTTCACATAATGGAACACAAAATCATATTAGACACATAATCACACTCATATTAAGGACCAATTAACATACTACGGAATAGGGATATCACACTCGGTTCCACCCGAAAAGCCACTGTTTTACTTTTGAATGCCTCTATTTGCACAGTTGAACACCAACATTGCTGCTCACTTTGCTCTGCCTTACAAACTTACTGCTTAATTTTGCACCAGTGGCCAGCCGACCAGTGATGAGAAATGCCGGCCACCTGTGATGGCTGGCCGGCCACCTGCCGGCCATGAAACATGGCCAATCTGCCATTGCTGCACAGGTTCATCTTGCTGCAATAGAGGACAAACAGAGCATATAAAGGTTATTTCAAGGGTTTGTTTGCACAACTTACCCCTCATTTTCATGAGCAAATCAAAGGAGAAACAAGTTTGGTTAACAAACCATTAATGGATGCAATTTCATTGCACGATGGCTTGTGAAACCAAGTGTGTAAGTTTCAATAAATGCAAAACAAGACATGAACCTCCTCCCTTTCATGAATGATCAAGGGAAGTGGTGACCTTGGAACCTTGAATCATTTCATCACTAATGAGTATGAAATGGTTCAAGTTTCCATGTGTTCAATTAACGTCCGATTGAACACAATAAATTATTATCTTGCACCATTTTTCAGTCCCAATTTTAGTTACTCATTTTAGTTTACCAAACATTCTTTAATCCAGTTAAGTCCAAAGGGTGAGATTAAGTCCTCTAATGGAAAGAGAACTTAAACCAAAAGTTGTTGTAGGCATGAAAGAGACATCATACCGTTGGTAATGAACCCCCTGATGGATTAAACCATTAAGCATGACATCTCAATCTCATGCTTTAAACAAACAAAGAGTTTGAACCACTTCCAAAGAAAAATAAAAAGCCAAGAAAGGAAGGAGATTGCAGAGATGATTAAGTGCTGAAAAGGAGTGAGAAAATCATAAATAAATGCTATCAACTCAAACAAGATGGTGTCTAAGGCCTAGAACACCAAACTCATGAGGACTATTACACTATAAGCATGCAAAACAAAGCTCAAATGCAAACAACAGCCCAAAACAGTGCTAAAATAGTCTAAAATAAGTCCTAAAACATGTTGGAATTAAGCTAAAAGTAGCTAGATTAAAATGCTGAATCATGGCACCAACTAGGCTAGTAAGCAAGACACAAGGAGGGGAAGTTAAGCCCTCCAAATTTGGACTTCAAAACATGATTTTGGTCACTGAATTTTTTTTGAAAAACAGTGTTTAAAAGCTTGGAAAAAGATAGTAAAAAAGGGGGAAACATAAGGGTAAAGGCCTCCAAAACAAGGTATAAAGAAGGGCTATCAACCCCTCAACTTTTAATGGCCTTAAACCCAAGCTTCAGCCCAAAAAAATACAGAGTTTTGACGGCCCAAAACAATGGAAAAATAGTAGGAATAATAGCAAATAAAACAAAGCTACAAGCAAAGTCTTATACCTCTTGAAGAGAAGAAGCAATTCCGAGAAACAAAACCAAGTAAACACACCCTCTAGAGCTTAAACCAAGCTCAAAGACACCTCAGCTCAAAGATGGTGAGATTTGGTTAAGGGTGTATAGGCAAAAGTTGAAGAATTGTAGGCAAAAGTGTAGAGATTTGGTGTAGAGAGAGAGGAAAATTTTTGATTTCAAAATTTTCTAATCTTAAAACATGAGAGAGGGGCCTCTTATATATAGAAAACATGAAATTCCTTCAAGGAGATCCAGCCCTACATGTGGGGATAGATGCATGCATTTGTGCAAATAGCTGGCATAGCTGGTATAAAATATCTACAAAAAACACTGGTGGCTGGCCAGCCGGTAGGCCAATAGAGGCTGGAGGCTAGAAAAGCTAGGCTTGGTCCAAAATTGGGACAACAGAGGTATAGGGTTTGAAAGGCTCAAAGTTGTGGTATTTTGTTGAGGACTTCGAGCACTTGGCGAGCATATAAACTCATCATCGGGTGTGCATGCGAGGACGTCCAAGTCGTAAGGGCCATAAAAAATGGGGTGTTTACACATAGGCTACTACCTTCTTCTCTTGCATCAAAACATAACCCACCCAAACCTTCCCGTGAAGCATCACAATAAACTGAATAACCCAAACCCCTCTCCGAAGTAATCAAGACTGGAGTAGTGGTAAGTCTAACCTTAAGCTCTTGAAATGACTTTTCACAAGTCTCATTCCACACAAACTTGACCCCTTTCCTCATTAATCTAGTTAATAGTGAGGCTAGCCTAGAGAAATCCTTCACAAACCACCGATAATAACCAGCCAATCCCAGGAAACTACGGATCTCAAAAGCACTCTTAGGTTGTGCCCAATCTTGTATTGCCTCTATCTTGGATGAATCTACAGTCACCGTTTCCTTGAATACAACATGGCCCAAAAATTTAACTTCCCTGAGCCAAAACTCACATTTCCCAAATTTAGCATATAGTTTATGGGCTCTAAGTAATTCAAGTACCATTCACAAGTGTTCCTCGTGCTCCTCCTCAGAGGGTGAGTAAATCAAAATTTCGTCCACAAAGACGACAACAAAACAATCTAGGAGCTCACGGAAGATCCGGTTCATCAAATCCATAAATACAGCCGGTGCATTGGTTAGCCCAAAAGGCATCACTAGAAACTCGTAATGGCCACACCGCATACGAAATGCTGTCTTTGGGATATCCTCCTCCCTTACCCTCAACTGGTGATAACCCGATCTTAGGTCTTTCTTAGAGAAGCAACAAGACCCCTTCAATTGGTCAAACAGGTCATCTATACGAGGCATTAGGTACTTGTTCTTAAAAGTTACCCTACTCAACTTCCTGTAATCTATACAAAGTCGCAACGCTCCATCTTTCTTTTTAGAAAAGAGGGTCGGTGCAACCTAAGGTGAAGTTCTAGGGCAGATAAAACCTTTATTTAACAATTCCTAGAGTTGAATCTTCAACTCACACAACTCGGTGGGTGCAAACCGATACGGTGCCATAGAAATCGGTGCCGTACCAGGCACTAAGTAAATAAAGAACTTGATCTCTCGGTGAGGTGGCAAACTAGTGAGATCGTCTGGAAAGACATTCGGGTATTCACAAACCACCATTGGCAACTTAACTTGGACCTCATCACACTCACTACTCAAGAAGCTAGAAAGACAATATCTAAGTTCACCCCGCCCACGTGGATCAAATACCGGTGATAAAACTCTATCCACTCGGTCCCCCAAGAAATAAAAACAATTACCGCTCGAGGTACATACAGAAACCTTCTGACGGTAGCAATCTATAATAGCCCGGTATGAGGAAAACCAGTTCATACCTAAAATGACATCAAAACTAGACATATCAAGCAATACAAATGCAAAAGGTAATTGACGACCGACAACCTCGATGTCACAACTCCAACACCTCTGTTTCAGGATAACTTCACCACCAATAGGTGACTCTACATAAATAAGAGATGCTAACTGTGCCAACTCCAACCCCAAAATTGATGCAAATGCAGAGGAGATAAAAGAATGGGACGCACTCGTATCAATTAACACATTGGCAACTGAATTGCAAAGCAAGAATGTACCTCTCACTACAAAAGGCTCTGGTACTAGATCCGGTGCTGTAACAACATACACATGCCCCATAGGTCTCTGCTCAACCTGCTCACCCCTCGGAGTATATGCCTGATGCACTGACTGAGCCAAAGAGGCTTCTTGATTGGCCCTCGAGGCCTGCGCTGACTGTGCAGGTTAATGGCTCTATGTCTGTCACGAACCAAACGCATCAAATGTGCCATCCAACTGAGGGCAAAACCTCTTCATGTGCCCCGCTTGCTCACACTGGTAACAAGTGAGCGGCTGGCCTCTCCCTTGTCTCTGGCTCTGAGAATGAGCCTAAGACGATGTCGCTCGCTACCCTCCTCCTCTCTTCGGGCAAGCTGAAGACTTGTGGCTCAACTGATCACATTTGAAACAAATGATATCTCCCTGATCACCCCTCCCAGAACCCGAACTTGGCACTGAAAAAATGGACCTTGACTAAGGTCCTTGGGACGATTGAGGGTTATAACCCCTCTGCCTCTTACTATCCCCCTGATTATCCTAACTCCACCTGGAGCCCCTCATCCTCTCCTTCTCCACCTGCATGGTAGTCTCAAGATGGGCCACCGCCTCCACAAGGAGCCCATACTCCCTAATCATGGACCCGACCACTCTGAATGTGAACCCGGTCCTTAACCGTTTCTTGAACTCCAGACAACGGCGCTTCTCAGTCATCACGAGTTCCCATGCAAACCTTGACAAACTGGTGAATATGGCCTCAAACTCGGCCATTGGTGTATTCAGCTGCACAAATTTAGAAAACTGGCCTCTCAACCTCTTCCTAATAGTGGGAGGCAAAAACTTGTCCTGGAAGGTGTCAACAAAAGCCTCCCAAGTCCCTTCAATGCGCCCTCACGCATACTTCCACCATTGACCTGCGTCTCCCTTCAGCTAGAAGGATGCTGAAGTCACTATCAAAATCTCATCTTCAATGCAAAGCATCTAAAATGTCTTCACCATCTGCTCTAGCCACTCATCCACTTTCAGTGGCTCCTTGGGGTCACCCCAAAACTCATCTGGATTTGACCGAAAAAACTCCCTCTTCAAAAAAGATGGCCCTACCTCAACAACTTGGGCTTGAACTTGATTCTCAGCCCTGAGAATATCCGTAGATTCCCATAAAGCTCCGGTTATTTCGCGGGCCATGGCGCCTATGGCTTATGGAGTAACCGGTTCAGGCACATTGGCCTGACCAATCCCTTCTTCCTATGTCGGAATATCATCCAATAGAGACATCTCATGCCTCCTAGGCCTACCACGCCTACCACCACCACATCCACGTCCTCACATCCTAATAAAGGTAACAAAAGGTATTAGAACATTTACAAATGTGCTGAAGCTCACTCACTCATGTCTTAATGTGATGGACAACAGTAAATCATTCCATATAAGCACATAATCACATACGAATTTCGTTCCTAGATAATGACCATCCCGCGCCGTTGCTAGAGTTCCAATTAGAAACACTAGTGATCAAGTGCTCTTTTAATAGGACTTCCAGAAACCCGTAGACCCAACCAATATCTTAGGAACTAAATCCCGTACCCATATAATCATATAAGCATGTTATCATATAAGCATACAACGCATACTAACGTCTCAGCTAAACAAGACAAACCCATTGTGGTAATAACCACTTCCCACATACCTAAAGTATTCAAACCCGGTATGCTTTGATACCAAGTTGTAATGCCCCCAAAATATTACAATAAATACAACCCATAAGCGGAAAGATAATAAAAATAATGTGCTTTCATTCATCAGAATTCGTATACGAAAGATAACACGTGCAATATACATTCACAAATGTTCATCTTGAATCTACAGCATGTGTTACAATGATAGGAGAATTGAAAATGAAACAGGTAACAATATACCCTATCAGCTTACATCTTTCCAAGTTGTTGCTTGGTTACAACAAAATGAGCCTAGCTCAATGCAATTTAAAGCCCTTGGCTATACAAAAAATACAACAAAATAAAGAGCTCTTGTTTCCCAAAAGTCCCTCCAAGCTATTGCCTTGGCGGAAGCATATCACCAACACCTGAAAATGATTTTTCCCAAATAGGGTGAGCCAAATCCCAATAGAAATAACCTAACATAGTATATGAGATTTAACAAAGATATAAGTACAATGTGCACATACAATGCCTATGACGAAACATTCTCATTTTTATATTATCATGAATTACCAAGTTCATATTTTTTTCCACTTTCCTTCAATTCATTGCAATTCATGAGCTAATTTCATTATCTTTCAACAACCCAATTGAGACTACACCTCAGTGGTTATCTAATCAACACAATTACCAAACAAACACTTAAATCTGCCATTTTATGAAAACTTCGTCCGCGAGATTGGCACTTATGTATATATAAGATTTCGGGACATTCACCCTGGACACTCCGGCCAACTTAATTTCAATGGTGTCCATCCCCTATCTCCTCCCAAACAAACATCCATTTTCTCCTCCCAAACATCATACATATACAATATATTTAAGGCATAGTCACATTCAATGACAATCAACATTAGATTAGTTTCAATTTACCTAATCCTCATGCAATTTCTACAACAATTATAGCTATCCTCCACCGATAGCCTAATACAGATATTTCTAAACAGATATACAATCTTCTCAATAGATAAATCATTCAAAATTTCCATAGGTGAGGGATAACACGTGTCCAACTCCACCATTTACATCAAAAATCATCCAATTACACATTTCCGATGTTAATTTCAATTATTTATCTGAAATAACAATTTAATCCAATTACGGCAAAACTCCCAATTTTTCAAACTTCAACCCAGGTACCAAAATTAACAATTTGGACACAATATAATCTCATATTCAAACTCCATACCCATTATTTCACATTTACCAAAAATCTCTCTTTTTATGTCACACCCAAACCCTAGGTTGGTTCAAACTACTCCCAAATCCCATAATTGTTACACAATGACAAATAACTAAGCTAAAAACCATATGTGTGAGACCCCTAACTTTGGTAAACCTTATTAGGTTGCTAAATTTTGAGTTATTATAATAAAGTCCTTAATTCGTTGATTGTTCGCAAATTAAACCCTAGAACCGAAAACGCATCATGGACAAACCCAAACAAACCCTAATCGACCCTGGAAGCTTAGAAATCATTTCTAACATTCTAATATTAAACTCTCAAATTTTAGATTAATCTCTCTAAACCTTAACTTCCGGTTTTCACAGTCTTCGTTTGGTTATTTACCTTTAAATTCAAAACAAGATAATACAAACTGAATTATTTTTCCTAAAACTAATTTATTAACTCTACACTTGAAATAGATACTTTAATTGAGCCCATGCCTTGACATTTTTATTAAATATCAAATTGACCCCAAACAAGTACCATTATATATTTATATATACACTTGTACCCTAAAATCTTTTTTTAACATTATATTTTACAATTTCCACGATTTGTACACACAATAAATAAATAAATAAAAAATATAAAACAAGTCCATCAATTCATCATCACATGGTTAGTCATTATACCTCCTAGGCTATAATCATTGTACTTTAGTACAAACAAATCCCTTGAAATCTTGGAGCAATAATGACTTTGGTATCTGTAAATATTTGCTATATATATGTGTATACTTCTAACTAGAAGGTATTTAAATTAGCCCTAAACCTAACTAGATCATAATTAAATACATAATTAAGATTCTAATCCTCCCTCATTCCATTACATTTAAACTAAATCGAGGCACTATTCAATTGAATTGGAACCAATGGACATTTGGGACTTTTCACACCAAATTCTCTATAAATATACCACTCACATTTGTTGAGCACATATCCACACCCACAAACACACCCGCACTATATTCAAGTGAGAGAAGAGAGGGAGGAGGTTGAGCTTGGTGGAAGATAGGAGAAGAAGTTTGCTAGCAATTCCAACAACTCTCAAGTAAGCCACAACACAACTCTCTCTTCCATTTTCCTTTTTCAAATACATGTTATTAAAAGTTTAAAATGGTATTTTCAGATGTGTTATAATGGTATTCTTGTATCAAAAATGAAAGGAGTTGAGCCTTGATTTTACCATTCTTCTATTTCTCTTAAATGGTATAAGACTATATTTTTCCCTATCAATCTCTCAAAATTTTCAAAGGCACACCTTCACCTTAAATTTCTGAGTTTAATACATATTATTTATCATGTTTTCATCACAAGATAAGTGGAAAATTTTTCTTAGCTGACCTCTTTTCTCACCAACTTTCTATTTTCAAGAATTGTGCCAGAAAAATCTATTTTGCAGCCACCTTACAAAAATTGTAGAAAAATGTATAAAAATATTCTAGACCTCCATTTTATGTCAAAATCTTTATTAAGGAGTTTTCTTTCAATGAAAATTGGTTTCATTGAAAACGAGTGAGCGGTTTGTGAGAAAATTTGATTTTCATAACGATCGATGAATCTAGACAGACCTAGAGTATTTCTGAAATAACTACAAATCTGGAAAAGCTATTCCATTTCCGAAAAATGTTCTGAAAATTAGATAAAATTCCCTACGAACCATAGGAAGGCTGGGCTCTGAAAAAAATCTGAAATAGCCCTTTTGTGTATAATCTTTCGGTAGTACTGAATCTGGAAATTTTGTTTTCATTGGTGTTTTATGCTCTTGTGTTTATGAATATACTTATTAATTTATGATCATGTCTCGGTATGATATTACACGTGCCATAAGGTTTATGTATTTTATTTTAATCCTTCGATAGTGCTCACACTTACGCAAATCTGGAAATTATATTCTTGTGCGAAGTTATCCCCATGACTTCATGAATATGACTAGAGTTACTTGTGCCTATCTTCATATGTGGATCTCATGTGTTGTAACTGTATTTCCTTCTATTTGTACTATTTAGTTGTTCATACTTGCGCAATAGATGTTGTTTCAAGAGTATGTCCTAACTCTGACTTAAATTATCTAACTCAAACGGGAAACTTGATAGGTGGTAATGGGTTGCGAATTTTTGGACAAGATTACTAAGATATTGATTGGTTGACAGGTTGCGTTCCCTATTTGGAAGTTAAAATCTTGCGCAAGTGGTTTTCAGAACCCTTGAATGGAGCGGTTGTATTCGGACCCTAGGTATTTGGTGTAAGGAGGGATTTGGGCAAGGCCCATTATTACCGTTTCTTTTGAGGCCCTGCGGTTGGCGCTACGCGGTATATAACCGTTGGTAGGCATCTGAGGTTAGTTCTGCAACAAAGTAGCAAAAGAGGGAGCATACCGAATAATCCGCATCCGATTCTTGTGGTTGGGAGGACGAAGTCTCTTTGGGGGATTTCTAGATTTCTAACATCTAACCTTATAATCCCTTATTATTGAATGATTATCATGCTTCATTACTTGTTTGTTATAATTGTGATGGTGTATTGGATTTGGAAAAACGGATGGAGTGTGTGTGTGTTTACTAGGCATTCAAAGCTCATGGCGTTTCGTGCCAGGTATCGAAGAAACGTACGAAGCCAACGAAGAGTCAAAGGTATTTGAAGATGTAAGTTTTCCTTAGAGAAAGTTTGGAACCATTTTGCTCATTAGTCCAATTGTGCCTTTATTTATTCTTTTTGGATTGTAATAGTAATAGAACTCGTTTTGTAAATTTAAAATTTGAGACATTGTAATTATTATTTATCTTGTAATCCTATGCCTATCTTTGCGTTTCTTATGAGACCTTGTGTCAATGCCTTTTAAGATCTGTCAAAAGGGTAGTGCGCTACCTCAGAAAGCTGGACTTAGAAGGGAGGCTAACTTGACTCTTCCGGCGATCTGGGATCTTACTCGGTTATTGGCCATAGGACTCATTAGTGCTGTTTCCTAGACTCCTAACCTTAGATAAACCCTGTATTTAATTGACAATATATTCTCTGAAGTACACGATTTTTGGGGTGTCACAATATGAATGTGTAGAAAATCCTTACCTCAATGAGAGAAGATGAGCCAAGCAAGAGTGAAACTTCAAAGATGCCCAAGTCCAACTCTATTCGGATCAAAATGGAGATCTTGTGTTGGTCTACCTTTTTATCAAAGGGATTAGGGTGAGAAAATCACTAGAAGTAGGTAAAAATAAAGAGAGAGAGAGAGAGAGAGAGAGAGAGAGAGAGAGAGAGAGAGAAAGAGAGAGAGAGAGAGGGTCTCAACTTAAGTTTATGTTGAGGGCGTTACAACTTGGTATTAGAGCGTACTGGGTTTGAATACTTTGGGTACATAGGAAGTGGTTATTACCACAATTGGTTTGTCTCGCTTGTTAGAGGCTTAAGTATGATGTTATGTGCTTATATGATAACATGTTTATGTGACTATATGGGTATGAGATTTAATTTCTAGGATGTTGATCAGGTCTATGGGTTTCTGGGAGTCCTGTTGGAAAGGCATTTGATCACTGCCGTTTCTAACTGGAACTCTAGCGACGCCACGGGACAGTCATTATCCAAAAATGAAATTCGTATGTGTTTATGTGATTATGTGCTTATGTAGAGTGAATTACAGTTGTCCATCGTATTAGGACGCTAACTTCAGCACATTTGCAAATGTGCTAATCTCTTTGTTACCTTCATTAGGATGTTAGGACGAGGTCGTGGCGGTAGGCATGGTAGGCCTATGAGGCATGAGACGCCTATACCGGATGAGATTCCAGTGCAGGAGGAATGAGTGGGTTAGGCTAACGTGGCCGTGCCAGTAGGTCAGCAGGCCATGAGTGCCTTAGCCCGTGAAATGGCCGGAGCATTGAGAGAATCTATGGACATTCTTAGAAATGGGAATCTCTGGACATTCTCAGGGCTGAGAATCAAGTCCAGGCCCAAGTAACTGAAGTTGGGCTGTCTTTTCTGAAGAGGGAGTTCTTCCGGTCGAATCCGGACGAGTTTTTGGGTGACCCTAAGAAGCCACTGAAGGCTGATGAGTGGCTTGAACAGATGACAAAGACGTTTGAGATGCTCGACATCGAAGACGTTTGAGATGCTTGGCATCGAAGACGGAGTTCTGAGAGTGACCTTGGCGTCCTTCCAGCTAAAAGGAGACGCCGGTCAGTGGTGGAAGTATGTGCGGGGGCGCATTGGAGGAACTTGGGAGGCCTTTGTTGAAGCTTTCCAAGACAAGTACTTACCTGCTACAGTGAGGGAAAAGTTGAGGGATCAATTCTCCAAGTTGGTATAGCTGAACACCCTAGTGGCTGAGTTTGGGGCCACCTTTACTAGCCTCTCTAGATTTACACTAGAGTCAGTAGCGACTACGGAACGCCGATGTTTGGAGTTTGAGAAGAGGTTGCAGACCGGACTCATGTTTCGAGTAGCCGGGTCCATGATTAGGGAGTATGGGCACCTTGTGGAGGCTACAGCCCATCTTGAGACTATTATGCATGCAGATGAGGAGATAATGAGGGGCTCCAGGAGGAGTTAGGATGGTCAGAGGGACAGTAAGAGGCAGAGGGGTCCTAACCCTCAGCAGTCTCAAGAAGCGCATTCTAGATCTACCTTTCCAGTGCCGAGCTCGGGTTCTGGGAGAGGCGGTCAGGGAGACGTTACTTGTTTCAAATATGGTCAGTTGGGCCACAAATCTCCAACTTGCCCGCAAAGGAGAGGAGGGTAACGAGTAGCTTTATCTTCGGCTCGTTCTCAGGGCCAGAGTTTGAGCAGAGGCCACCGCTCACTTATTATCAGTGTGGGCAGGCGGGGCATTTGAAGAGGTTTTGCCCGTAGTTGGGTGGCACACTTGGTGCGTTTAGTTCGAGGCAGACATAGAGTCACCAGCTAGCTTAGTCAGTACAGGCCTAGAGAGCCAATCAGGGAGCCTCTTTGGGTCAGTCTGTACAGCATTCTTATGCTCCGAGAGGGGAGAAGGTTGATCAGAGGCTGGGCGCGTGTATGCTGTTACAGCACCAAATCTTGTACCTGTTCCATTAGTTGTGAGAGGTACCTTTTTGTTTTGCAACTCGGTTGCTAATGTGTTGATTGATACGGGTGCATCCCATTCATTTATTTCGTCTGCATTTGCATCTATTTTGGGGTCGGAGTTGGCACAGTTAGCATCTCCTATTTGTGTAGTATCACCTATTAGGGGCGAGATGGTTTTAAAAACAGGGGTGTTAGGGTTGTGATATAGAGGTTGCCGATCGTCGGCTTTCTTTTTCTTTTGTATTGATGGATATGTCTGGTTTTGATGTTATTTTGGGTATGGACTGGTTATCGTCATACTGGGCTGTTATAGATTGCTACCGTCAGAGGGCTACTCTATGTACCTTGAGCGGTGATTGCTTTTATTTTTTGGGGGACCGGGTGGATAGAGTCTTATCGCTGGTATATGATTCACGTGGGCGGAACGAACTTAGTTGTCTTCTTGCTAGCTTTATAAGTAGTGAGTGTGATGAGGCCCGGGTTGAATTGCCAAGAGTGGTTTGTGAGTACTCAGACATCTTTCCCGAGGATCTTATTAGTTTACCACCTCACCAAGAGATCGAGTTCTCCATTGATTTAGTGCCTGACACGACATCGATTTCCATGGCACTATATCGTTTTGCGCTAGTTGAGTTGAGTGAGTTAAAGGTTTAGCTCCAAGAACTACTAGATAAGGGCTTTATTCGCCCTAGTATTTCGCCTTGGGGAGCACCGACCCTCTTTGCTAAAAAGAAAGATGGGGCCTCGAGACTTTGTATCGATTACCTAAAGTTGAACCAGGTTACGATTAAGAACAAGTATCCTATGCCTCGTATAGATGATCTGTTTGACTGGTTGAAAGGATCCCGTTGTTTCTCTAAGATAGACTTTAGATCGAGTTACCACCAGTTGAGGGTAAGGGAGGAGAATATCTCGAATATGGCATTCTATACGCGGTACGGCCAATCTGAGTTTCTGGTGATGCCTTTTGGGCTAACCAATGCACCAGCTGTGTTTATGGACTTGATGAACCGAATCTTTCAAGAGTTCTTAGACCATTTTGTAGTCGTCTTTGTAGATGACATTTTGATTTACCCAACCTCTAAGGAGGAGCACGAGGAAGACTTACGAGTGGTGCTTGAGTTTCTTAGAGCCCATAAGCTGTATGCTAAGTTCGGGAAGTGCGAGTTCTGGCTGGAGGAGGTTGAGTTCTTAGGCCATGTATTATTCGGGGAAGGGGTGATTATAGATTCATCCAAAATAGAGGTAGTGCAAGATTGGGCACAGCCTAAGAATGCCTTTGAGATCCGTAGTTTTCTAAGATTGGCTGGGTATTACCATCGGTTTGTGAAAGATTTCTTCAAACTAGCTTTGCCTTTGACTAGATTGACGCAGAAAGGGGTCAAATTTGTGTGGAGTGAGACTTGTGAAAAGTCGTTCCAAGAACTTAAAGTTATACTTACCACTGCTCCACTCTTGATTATTCTGGAGAGGGATTTGGACTATTCAGTGTATTATAATGCCTCGCGAGAGGGTTTGGGTTGTGTATTGATGCAAGAAGGGAAAGTAGTAGCCTATGGCTCACGGCAATTGAAAACACACGATAGGAACTACCCTACTCATGATTTAGAGTTAGCAACTGTAATTTTTTCCTTGAAGATTTGGAGACACTATCTGTATGGTGAGAGATTTGAGGTATTTTTTGATCATAAGAGTCTGAAGTATCTGTTTACATAGAAGGACTTGAATTTGAGGCAGAGAAGGTGGATGGAGTTCATAGAGGATTATGATTTTGAGTTGCATTATCACCTAGGAAAGGCCAACGTGGTGGTTGATGCCCTTGTATAGTGTAGCTTGTATAGCTATCCGGGAATGGGAGATGTTGGGTGCTCTTGACGAGTTTGACTTGCATTTGAGCGAGTTTGTTGAGTCTGTAGCCTTGTTTTCTGTAGTTGCTCAACCTACACTTGTGAACCGAGTGTTAAAGGCACAGAAGGGTGACTTAGAGGTAGAATCCCTCCAGGAGAAGATCTCCAGTGGGAAGATACAGAAGGGATTAACTGTGTATCCTGACCTGAGTGTGAGACACCGTGACCGCTTGTTTGTACCGGAGTCTTGCCGATAGGAAGTACTCTGAGAGTTTCACTATTCACACCTTGCGGTGCGTCTGGGAGGCACAAAGATGTATCATGATCTGAGTCACCAGTTTTAGTGGAGGGATATGAAAAATGATGTGGCAGTGTTTGTATCGAAGTGCCTTACTTGTTAGCAAGTGAAGGCCGAACATCAGAGGCTAGGGGGTTTGTTGTAATCCTTGCCTATAGCCGAGTAAAAATGAGAGCATGTCACGATGGACTTTGTTGTGGGTCTTCTGAGGACTCAACGAGGTAGTGATGCCATTTGGGTGGTAGTTGACCGGTTAACCAAGTCAGCGCATTTTATTTCTAGGCGCGTGAGAGATTCAATAGATTACCTTGCTGACTTGTATATTCGGGACATAGTGAGGTTGCACGGGGTCCCTGTGACGATCGTTTTGGATAGAGATCCGCGTTTCACTGCTCGGTTGTGGCAGAGTTTGTAGAGTGCTTTGGGCACTATATTGACTTTTAGCACAGCTTACCATCCTCAGACTGACGGACAGTCCGAGCGTACCATTCAAATTTTTGAGGATATGCTTCAAGGCTGTGTCCTCAACTTTAAAAGGTCGTGGGAGAGACACTTACCCTTAGTGGAGTTTGCCTACAATAACAGTTTCCAGTCGAGTATTGGCATGGCATCGTTTGAGGCCTTGTATGGCCGACCGTATAAATCTCCAGTGTGTTGGGCCGAGGTGGGTGATGCACCTTTGTTAGGTCCAGAGTTGGTTTGAGAAACGACGGATAAGGTGGCACTTATTTGTAAGAGGTTGGTTATAGCCTAGAGTTGCCAAAAGAGTTATGCCGACCGTAGGAGGAGACCTTTGTCATTCGAGGTGGGTGATCATGTCTTTTTGAAAATATCACCTATATGGGGTTTGATGAGATTTGGGAAGAGTGTAAAGTTATCCCCTCGGTTTATTGGTCCTTTTGAGATCCTTGAGCGGATTGGGGAGGTTGCATACCATTTAGCATTGCCTCCGCAACTTTCCGGAGTGCATGACGTGTTTCATATTAGTATGCTTCAGAAATATAAGCCGGATCCATCACATGTGTTGGATTGGACTGACTTAGAGGTAGATAAGGATGTCTCGTATGAAGAGAGATCGGCGAGAGTCTTGGATAGACGGGGCCAAGTCTTGCGAGGCAAGACAATTCCCTTGGTCAAAGTACTGTGAAAATATCATGGGGTTGAGGAAGCAACGTGGGAGCGTGAATTGGAAGTTCGAGAGAAATATCTGGACTTATTTATTGATGTTTGAATGTATGTTGGAATTTTAGCTTTGTTTATGAACTATAAAAAAAAAACATTATATATGTTTTGGATTATGAAAGTATTGTAAAGGTTAAATGTGTTTCGGAAATGCAAGTTTAATGAGAACATTGTATATGTTGCTTATGTTTTGGAAAAAATGTAAACTTGTCATAAACATTGAATATGTTTTGGAAAACATGAGATGTATGTGTTAAAATTAGCTAAATTTTGGAAGATGCATATTAGTAAATATATGTTGAGCTATATATCATGGATTTACTCTCTTGTGAAGAGATTGTATGACTGGTGGGTGGGCCATGGCGATGAGAGTGGAATGGTAATCATTTTGAAAATGGGATAATCATGATTTTGAAACTTGTGCTAAAATTTTGGGGACAAAATTCTTTAAGGAGGGGAGGTTATAGCGATCCCGGTTTTATCCCGACCTTTGTTGTGTTCCGGACTTGGACCCCATGATTCTATGTTGTTGTCTATGTCTTGTTTCTTCCCTTTAATTCCTTGAAATTGAGTTTTGGGACTTGTTGGGTGAGTTTGGAACAGGTTGGTTGTTAGTTGGTATAAATAGTTGTTGCCCAGATTTTGGTCTCTTCGCTCGAGCGAGCCCTGAGTAGTTTGCTTCTTCGCTCGAGCGAGGATTCTTGCGCTTAAGTGAGGATTGAAGGTCTTTAGGTTTGTTTCCCAGACGCAGCTTTTTTGGAAAGTTAAAGTGTTTCGCTCGAGCGAGGCTTCTTGTGCTCGAATGAGCTTTGTGGAATTGTTTCTTCACTCGAGCGAGACTTCTTGCGCTCGAGCATGCGTCTGCGTCTATGGTAGACCTGAAGCTTTGCATTCTGTGCTCGAACAACGCTTCTTGCGCTTGAGCGAGGATACTTGTTGTGTCTGGTTACTCGAGCGACAACTCCTTCGCTCGAGCGAAGGTCACATATATCAGTTCGCAGCAGAGTGATTTTACTTCACTTTTCGATCTCTTTTCTCCTAAAAACCCTAGATCGGCTGTCTCTCTCTCCAAAACACACACTCTCTCTACAAATAACCCTAGATCTAAGCACCTCTTAACCCTAGTCCCTTTGTTAAAGTGTTAGAGCATCTCAAGGGCTTTCCTTTGATCCGAGCAAGACTGAATTTGGGGCATTCTTGAAGCTCTTCATCATCTCCATTGGTCTCTTAACTTTGAAGTAGGGATATTCTACTTTTTGATATGGGTTTTAACCTAGATATTTGTCATTTGTATAAATGGATGGATTTAGGAGTGATTTGGGTAAAAGTTAAGGTTTGGGCTCTAAACTAAATAGAGGTTTTCATGTTGTTTTACAAAGTAACCTTGGGGGTTTGTGTATGAGGTTTTTTATTGTTGAAATGGTGAGATTTGGACCTATGGGTTGATGTTTTGGAATAGGGAAAAAATTGCCCTAAGTTAAGTTGAAATAACTATTTGTGTAAATAATGAAATTGGTTTGGGAATTATGAAATTAGGGAATATGTGATTGAATGGTGTAGTGTGGTTTAATAAATCACACACCTATGAAAAAGTTGATAATTTATCTGTTGATAGATTTGTTTATCTGTTTAGAAAATATCTGTTTTGGGCTATCGGTGGAGGATAGCTATGATTGTTGTAGAAATTGCATGAGGACTAGGTAAATTGGAACTAGTAATATGAATATTGTCATTGAATATGATAGATTGATTAAATTGTTGAATATGTGAATTTTGGTAGTCATTGTAGATGACATGCTTTTAAATACATTGTACATATATCATTGTTTGGGAGAAGATAGGGGCTGCACTCCATTGTGTGGGAGGAGATAAGGGATGGACTCCATTAAGAATTAAGTTGGCCAGAGTGTCCAGGGTGAAAGTCCCGAAATCTTATATATTTATGGGTGCCAGTTCCCTTGGATGTGATTCCGTAAAATGGCAAGAAAATGGAAGTGGTGAATAATGTTTATTATTGAAGTGTTAATAAATGAGTTGTAGTCTCGTTTTGAATTGTTTAGATAACAATGAACTATATCAATGAATTGATTTGGGTAAAGGAATAAAAATGGACTGAAATACGGATGTTGATATTGATTGGTCATGAAAAAGGTATAAGTTGGTCTACTAGTATTGAACATTTATCTGATGCTGATAGCTTAGTTAATTCTCATATATTGTTTAGCATATCTCTACTGGGCTTTGGCTCACACTACTTGGGAAATAATTTTCAGGTACAGGTGACATGTCGCCTCCAAGGACATAGCTTGGAAGGTTCAGGGGTTGAAGACTCCATTTTGTGTTTAATGTACATTCAAGCAGAGGGCTTTATATGTATAGAGTTAAGACTCTTCTTTTGTTGTAACCAAGTGATAACTTGGAAAGATATAAGCCCGCAGGGCACTTATTTTTGTTGTTAACAATTAGAGTTACATGCTATAGTTTCAAGATGAACATTGATGAAAGTGCAATGCATGTAATATCTTTTGTACTATAGACTTTGATGAATGAGAATATAACATTTCTATTATGTCTATAGATTATATGAATGGTTGATTTATATCATATTTTGAGGGCAATACAACTCCAATGTAACACAAATAAATAAATAAATAAATAAATAAAATTCATCAGTGTATTTTTTCCAAACATAATACTCCAATGTAACAGTCCAAAAAGAATTATTGGATTCTTCAAACCATTTCAAAAGGATGTGAAATTCTTCAAACCATTTCAAAAGGATGTGAAATTCTTCAAACCATTCCAAAAAGAGTATAAAATTCTTTAGTAAACTTTGAGCAATGTACAATTTCAAATTATGAGTGTTACGTTTGGAAAAATTACATTAAGGAATTTTTTAGTATTTTTGTATGTATTATATTGGAGTGTTACGTTTGGGATTACATTGATTGGAGTGTTATGTTCAGGAAAAATATACTAAGGAGTTTTTTTTGTATGTTGCATTAGAGTGTTACATTTGGAAAAAGTACACTAATATGTTTTTTTGAAGTGTTATGTTGTTACGTTTGAGAAAAGTGTACCAATGAGTTTTTTAATGTGTTACATTAGAGTGTTACGTTATTGGAGTGTGACATTTTTGTTTGTAATGTGAGATTTGTTCTAGGACGGAAAATCCAAATCATCTATATTGTAGATTGCCCACATGTGTAATTTTACATCTAGAGAACTCTACTTTTATCCCTAAAAAAATAAACCCAAATATGTAAATGACTACATTTTTATATAATTTTCACTTTAATGGAACCTTTGGGTTCATAAAAAAAAAAAAAGGAGGGCTAAACAGTTCATAAGATCATATTTTGAGATTTATTGGTGCTTCACCCAAAAAATTTCATAAATATCTCATTTATTTTAATTTCTCTCTTTTTAAATTAGACATACATATAATATATATATATATATATATATGATATATACATCCCATACATACATATATGTATAGGAATACGTAACAGGGGCAACCCAACACCACGGCGACTTTAAAAACCTGGGCAAATCATCAAAATTCAACGGTGGCAACCCCGGCATCTCCTCCCCGGGAATCTCAAAATTCCTAATATAAACCATGAAATCCTCACATTTCAATTATAAATCCTTCAATTTCGACAATTTTTGCAAAGGGGTAAAGGGAGAGGGTCTATGTTTAGTGAAAGGAAAACGGGTAGCGATGGTGTTCAAAGAAGAGAGCTAGGGTTACGATCGTGTTTAGAGAGAGGAGAGACCTCGACGGTGGTGTTCGAAGAAGGAAGAAAAGGTTGCTGTGATGATCTAGAAGTAAAAGGAGGTCGCAATGGTTGGAATGAACAGACGGAGACCGAAAGAATTTGCAAGAAAAAGATGGGTTGGGGTTATTGAGATGAGAGAGAAAGTGACTGGTTAGGGTTTTTAGGGTTTAGAAAGGGAAGAAGATGATGATTAGGGTATAATTGTAGTTTTGTATTTTAATTTCATTTTATTTTAAACAAAAAGAGAAATTCACTCTCAAAATTGGAGACTGTGTTACAATTTCTGTTAATTTGGATAGAAAGGGTAACTGTTGCAATTTAACCCAAAATCAAAGGGGATTCTTTTTCTACATTTGAACTATAAGGGCTTAAATCGGAGGGTTGGGGATGCCTGACTTATCAAAAAAAAAAAAAAAAAAAAAAAAAAAGGGGCTAAAATGCTCTAGTCCCAAACCACAAGAGGGAAAGCGAATTTTGCCGAAAATTAATTTGACAAAAATAACAATTACCTGACAATGGTGTCTGAGGAAAAAATCTTAGAATTTATTTTTTTATAAGGCTCAAATCTCGAGTAAGAGTGAAGAGTAAGAGTGAATATGGTCCGATTTGGATCAGTTTGGAATAAAACTAAGTCCATTATCTGCGATTTCATAAAAATTGGAATCAAATCAAACCATTAATATTATGGAACCAATCCAAACTAAATTATTTAAATATGGTTCGGTTCAATTTGGAACCATTAATTACATAATTGGTTTACAAGAAAAATCATATAATATTTTCAAAAAAAATCAATCTATCATAAATTTTAAAATTAATAATAACATACCCATCAAACAAACTGCTCTCATAATAATAACATGCCCATCAAACAAACATGCTTGTTGGAATTGAACAATTCTTTACATATATTGAACTTGTGTGTATGTATATATGTATGTCTAATCTATTGCGTGTTGGAGATGAAGAATTGGGGATGCGTAAGAGAAAAAGGACACAAGAATATCATCTATTCTTTGATTATTTTTACCATTTTTGTTATAAATCAATAATGAAATCTACGCGTCAAACAGAATTGCATTATAATAGATTATTGTGCCAAACAAACAGATCATTTAAGAAATCAGAACCTTACCATCCCAAACAGGGGTCTGAAAATCCTTTAAAACCTTACCATCCCATTGATCCCCTTCATTCGCCATAGTCCACAC
The DNA here is from genome assembly GCF_055761805.1 of Camellia sinensis. Classification (NCBI taxonomy): domain Eukaryota; kingdom Viridiplantae; phylum Streptophyta; class Magnoliopsida; order Ericales; family Theaceae; genus Camellia; species Camellia sinensis. The sequence goes on from NC_138970.1 coordinate 169,300,806, forward strand.
AAGGACTCTCCCATCTTGTGAAAGCCTAATCTACCGCCATCCCAAACTAGAAAGCCTGTAGGAAGGAGATAATCCATATATTCACAACTACCCTAATACACTGCCACCGTTCTATACTACTTTTTACCAGCCAATTTACGAGCCATGCACACATCCTTGCACCATCTTGTGATCTCATCTGATCTTTTGTGAGATCAATACAAATTCATCACTAGTTGTAATATATGCATTCCGGTTCTTCTTCTCATGTTGTACCAAATCGCAATGGTTGTAAGTTTTGATCTTTTGAACTAAATTCAGTTTTAGCAAGGTTTGTCAAACGTGATCTATCTATCTATCTATCTATCTGTCTATCTATCTATCTATCTATCTATCTATACATTAGAAGTTGTGGTACATACATCAACAAGCGATAGTTTGTTTAAAGAAATAAGATTGGAGGATGTAGGATTGTTTTGAAATCTAAAAACTGAAGCATTTTACTAATTTGAAAAGATATTCAGTTGATAGATTTTAAAAATAAATGATCATTGAGTTCTAATTTCAAAGAGGCCAATATATCACCACAAGTTCAAACACTTAACTCTTATAAATTCATGCTACAATAACAATATCATCAGAGTAATAGTTGTAGCTATTTAGGTTAAGTTTGTGTTTTGTTCTTTCTTAGATGGGAGGTTGAGTTTGTGTTTGACAAGTTAAAATCAAAAACAGAATTGGACTTTCCACTAAGACTAACGCTTGGCGCCTTTGACAAATCGAGGCTCGAATGCCTCCAATTGTTTTTTTTTTCTTTTCTTTTCTATTTGTCAGGTTGTGTTGGTTTGGTTGTTGTTTTTTTTTTTTTATTTGTTGGGCTGTGTTTGGTTTTTTTTTTTGAAGGGTGGTTGGTTATATGTAGGGATGTGTCAAAAAATTAAATATTTTTTTAGTTTTTTTTTTAATAATTTTCTTAGTTAATTAATTAATTAATTAATTTTTTTGGAAGGGTGGTTACGTTTTTTTTTTTTTTTTTTTTTTTTTTTTTGGGTATTGTTTATGTAGAAAAAAATCAACCAATCAAAAATATTTAACAAAACAAAGATTTTTATTAGTAAAAAATATAATACCGTGGTATATATGAAAGTATTGAATAATGTTTAGAGAGGAAGAAACTTTTATAGTTATGAGGTTTTTAAACCTAATTAATCAAAACACCCCGAATTCGTCTTAAATTCCTCATGTTGCTTCTTATCCCTTAAGACTCCAGGCAATTCAATCAAAACACGCTTAGATTCAACATCTTCAATCCCAACTAGCCGAAATGGTATTGTTCGAGATCTTAAGCACGTTTTGCCCAACATACCCAAATCACAGCTCCCAAAAGCACTCTTACTCTTCTCCTTCAGCTTTATGTTATGTTTTTCTTTCTCTACTTGTTTCTAGTGTATGTATGCATGTTTGCAATTTATGTTTTGTTTTTCTTTCTTTACTTGTTGGATTTTACTGCCGTAATCACCAGCCTCCTATAGAAAGCCATTTGGTATGCTATAGCCATTACACTTGGACTTAACATTGCCAAACCTTTCTTCTCTTTATAGGGTTTGACCTTATTTGATTTATGACCTTATTTAACTTAACATTGCGATTATTTATTTATTTATTTTTTAAAGTTGGGATATGATTGTTATCAATGTTATTATGTGTCCTAATGTTTTGCTTTTGCTTTTGTTTTTGCTTTTGTTTTATGTGGTGTGCCTTGGCAATACATCCCTGAATTTTTGTTTGTCAAAAGATAGATATGAATCACATAGTCAAAAGTAGATATACATATTAGTGAAACTTCTTCAAGAATTTAGTTGTGTTCCTCCTTTAAGACCACATATAGAAAGTAACAAGATATTGGAATTGAAGGATAATGTCTTTGTGTACTTTGTAATAAGGATTTTGGGATGGATATGAGTTGGATGCAACTTCATAATAGAAGGTTACATCAATACATTGATAGGGTAAAAGAATATATCATGTTTGCTCGTGATCATATGAAATCAGGGATGAGTAAGATTTGGTGTCCGTGTAATAGATGCAACAACCGTATCCAAAAAATCATAGATGAAGTTGAAATTCATTTGTTTGCATATGGGGTTGTCACGACTTACACTAGGTGGGTGTATCATGGGGAAGATTTTGAGTTGAATGACAGTGATCCCTCGGAAAATGAAAATGACGAATATTTCAATGATGTGATAGAGAAATCAAATTCTCCCAATACTGAGGTGCGAGAATTGTCCATGACATACATAGTGGACCAGCCACATTTGCTTATACTGGGGAAGCATCTATTAGTCATAATCCTGACTTGTTTGGTGCTCATAGTAGTGAAGGAAATATATTTGCAAGATTAATGAGGGATGCAGAATAAGAATTGTATCCGAATTGCCAGCGATATTCCAAATTATCATTCATTGTTAAGCTGCTACATATAAAGGTGCTCAATAAATGGAGCAACAAATCACTCACGATGATGCTAGAACTGTTGAAGGATGCACTTCCCATTGGTGAAACACTCTCATGCTCATACAATGAAGTTAAACAAATACTTCGAGATTTGGGCCTTGATTATCAAAAAATACATGTATGCAAGAACGATTGTGTACTTTTTTGGAAGGAGTATGAAAATGAAGATAAATGCCCTACTTGCAAGGAGCCTAGATACAAATTTCATAAAGGTGAAGGTAAAGGTAAAAAGATCCCTCACAAGGTTTTGCAGTACTTTCCTTTAAAACCAAGGCTATAAAGGTTACTTATATGAAGGAAGACAGCTACTGATATGAGGTGGCACAAAGATAAACGCGTAGAGGGGAAAAATGTAATGCGCCATCCGGCAGACTCTGAAGCATGGAAAGACTTTGACAAAAAGCATGAATCATTTGCCAAAGATCCTCGAAATGTTAGGCTCGGATTAGCAAGTGACGGCTTCAATCCATTTGGGAATATGAGTACCTCATATAGGATATGGCCAATTTTTATTGTCCCGTACAATTTGCCACCCTAGAAATGCATGAAAGATCTATTTTTTATGATGCCTTTGCTTATTCCTAGGCGTAGAGCTCCTGGATTTGACATTGATGTGTTTTTATAACTGCTAATAGATGAGCTAAATGAGTTATGGGAGGTAGGGGTAGAGACCTACGATGCATCAAGTGGCTCTAATTTTCAATTACGTGCGGCATTATTATGGACTATCAATGACTTTCCTGCGTATGGTAATTTATCCGGTTGGAGCACCAAAGGCAAATTGGCTTGTCCGTCATGCAATGAGAATGCATCTCACCAACACTTGCATCATTGTAGAAAAACTTGTTACATGGGACATCATCGTTTTTTGCCTCATGATCATTTTTTGCGAACAAGCAAGTCATTCAATGGTGAGCCAGAGCTTAGGTTAGAACCTAAGTTGTTGTCAGGAGAGGAGGTTTTGCGACAATTAGGGCATATAGACCCATCATTATTTGGGAAAATAGATCAACGTGGGAAGAAGCGAAAACGTTCTCCTCAATATTTAAATTGGACAAGGAGGAGCATTTTGTTTGATTTACCTTATGGGAAAACCCTCAAAGTTCGTCACAACCTTGATGTTATGCACATTGAAAAAAATGTATGTGATAGTGTTCTAGGAACATTGATGAACATTGATGGAAAAACCAAGGACACATACAAGGCTTGTCTTGATCTAATGGATATGGGTATAAGGCCTGAATTACATCCAAGGGAAGTACATCGCCAAAATTCCTACCTCCTGCTTGCTTCATGTTGTCTCCAACTGAAAAGAGGAACTTTTGTGAATTCTTGAGTTCAATTAAATTGCCAGATGGCTATGCATCAAACATATCACATTGTGTGAACACTAGTGATTGTCGAATTACGGGGTTGAAAAGCCATGATTGCCATGTTATCTTGCAAAGATTGTTTCCTATTGCTCTACGTGGATGTTTGAAAAAGGATGTGAGCAAGGCATTAATTGAGTTTAGCTTGTTCTTTAAGGAGTTATCGTCAAAGACATTGAGAGTTGATGTCTTAGAACAACTTGAGAAAGATATTGTTTTAATTTTGTGCAAGCTCGAGAAGATATTTCCACCATCTTTTATGATTCATTTATCCGTTCACTTATCGCGTGAAGCAATCCTTGCAGGACCGGTGCAATACCGGTGGATGTATGGATTTTAAAGGTACATGCATATTCTTAAGGGTTATGTGCGCAACAAAGCTCATCCAGAAGGATCTATTGCTGAAGGTTACATTGACAATGAGGCTCTCACTTTTTGCTCTATGTACTTCCATGAAGGTGAGACAAGATTTAATAGACCTGAACGAAACTATGGTGGGCCTATTGAGGCAGCACAAGATGGAAACTTGTTTGTATTTAGGCAAAAAGTTCATGGATTAGGAGCTGCAATTAATGATGTGTTGAATTTAGCGGATTTGAAAAAAGTTCAATGGTACGTGTTGAATAATTGTGATGAAGTTCGACCATATATGCTGTAAGTAAACTACCATATGATTATATTCACTAGAATATTTTACTTTTTGAATTATATTATTTTCACAACCATTTGTGTCGAATAATGTTGTTATAATTTATAGGCAATACATGGATGAACTTGAAGGACAAGGTTTGACAAATATGCAAGAGAGGCTAGAATCAGAGTTCCATACATGGTTTCTAAAATACCTAAGAGTTATAATTTTTGAACATTATTTGTGTATTGAAATAATGAATTTAAGTGTATGCTAATGCATTTCATATTAACAATGGAATTAGGTCACAAAGCTGTAAGTTGAAGGGACAATGGATGCTTCCAGTCAACTTATGAACTTAGCTCGAGGTCCCGATTACCGAGTGACATGCTACAATGGTTGTATCATCAACGAAATTCGGTTTTGCACTCAAGATTGTGACATGTACCGAAAAACTCAAAATAGTGGCGTGGTTGTGAAGGGAGATCATAAAGGGAAACCTATTGATTTTCATGGTGTTATTAGAGAGATAATTGAGTTGAAATATCTAGGTGGGAATAGTGTGTTTCTTTTTAAGTATGATTGATGGGATGTTGGTAACGAAAAAATTGGAATACAAGTTGATGAGTTTAACTACATTAGTGTAAATGTTACAAAGACTTGGTACAAAGATGAACCATTTGTGTTAGCATGCCAACCGGAACAAGTGTTTTATTTGAAAGATACCAAGTGGGGCAATAATTATTGAGTTGTACAAAGAGTATTACCATGGGCTATTTATGACATCTTAGTGAAAGAGGATGAAGAGGAAGCGGAAGAGGAAGACAAAGACAAAGATGAACCATACCAACAATTTGAGTCGTATGGACTTGGGGATGTGGTGCACATTGATGATCAACCCATAGAATTATGCAAAGAAGACATGGAAATGATATGTGTTGATATTACTGGCGAATTTCATGAGGAGGAACTTGAAGTTGATGATGAAGTGCTCATTAATGATAATAATGCGGATGATGATGACACTAACATGGATGATCAAGTTGATGATGATATGATTGATGATGATAGTGATCCGGAAGATGAAATTGATGAAGATTATATCTATCGATGAATATTTTGTCTTGTTTCCAAATGATTTCCATTTTAACGTCATGTAAGATTTATGATTGCTATTGCTTATTTCTATTTCAAGTTTTCTTGTCAAAAAAAGTGTGCTTTGTTTTGTTGCTTATTTCATTTTAATACTTTGTCTTGTTTCCAACGTTATCATATTTTGTTTGGTTGTGGCTGATAGTGTACTCCAAAAGTTTTTAGTTATATTGGAAGAGCCTTTAACCAAGTTCTGTGTTTATGAATCATTTGAAGCTTTTATGGTTCAATAATTGTTATGATGTATGATCATTTGGCCTGTATTGTGTATTCAAGCTGAATTACCCATTTGGTATTTTATTTGATTGACGAGTTCAACTTCTTCCTCTTGCGGCAGGGAGTTATCTAAAGATCAGGAATTCAGTAGAGAAGTGAGCAGCAGTGGCGATGTTTCTTTGTTGAAATCAAAATAAGTATGTTTTTTGTTGTCTAAATTTATTTATTTTTCATTATCTATATGTATTGCAGCAGGTACTCTTGGTGGTGGGTTACGATCAACAATTTGGTAGAACACCAATTTGGCCGGAAAAGATAATGCAGGCACCCAGCAAGAGAAATGCTTAGAATTTCTCTTCAACAGGATTTTTTTCTTACAAAGAATCCAAATCTTGTTTTTGATGCTGCTGTTTGAATTAAACAACCAAAAAATAATTTTAATTAAATTTGAAGTCATATTTTTTTCTTTTTTTATAATTAAATTTGACTAATTTTCTTGCGGATTTTAGGATGGGCATCAATCCTGGACCCCCCATCATGAGCAGAGAGGAATTTGAAACTCGGAAAGCTGATCTATAGAGGAAGCGTGAAACAGAATCTGTTGCTGCAAAGGTACTATCAATAAGCATCATTCCTTATTATATATTAATAAGGAATCTTAGTAATTTCTGCAATTCTTTCACTGGTGTCATATTTAGACTATTTTGCAATTTCTTCACTGGTGTCATTTTTTGTCTTCTGTTCTTAATTTGAATGTTTAATGGTTCAATCTTTAGTAAAAAGGTGTTCTGCATTGCTGAAATGTTCATTTCGTTAAATATGTGAAATGTGAATAGTTAAAGGCCAATTGAAAGATGTACTTGTAGCCAACAACAGTTGATGACCTAAGAAAATAAATGGGTCTGTTGTTGTTTTCTGCATTTCAAAATTCATATGAATTGTAATGGCATTGTATGTATTATTTGTTGATGGCATTGTAATCTGACCCAATTTTTTTGCTATTTTGTTATTTATTATCCTCACTTGTCTTTTGTTGTTTTTCATGTGATATGTTCAGGCACCTGTACCTGCAGCTACTGCAGAAAAGGTCGTCAAGAAGACAAATGCAAAAGCGAGTGTACAGAAGGGAAAAATTCTTGAAGTTGTGAAGGAAGTGCCACTGGATCCTATGGCAGAAAAACTTCACCACGAAAGGTATGGCAGGGAAAAAAAAATGCCTCAATTTGTGAAGTTTTGATTGGCGTATTAAGTTTATCATCTTCACTAAGAACACAAATTGACTTTATCATTTTCTGTTTGGTGAGTCATGACAATGAGGCTCTCACCATGAACTAAATAACTTATGTAAATAACTTATGGAAAATAGAGCATGAAAATGTAGAGTTGAAAATGTAAAGTTCATTTGTAATCTGCTCTCTGCAATTCCTTTCTTAGAATACAATTGGTGTCAGTTGGGCTTTCACTTCACTTCACTTCACATCTCATTTGATTTCAGGTAACCCAGAATTCCTAATTCCATTCTAGTGTCGTTCATTTCTTGAATTCTGTATAACGATATCTATTGAGTTTACACGTGTATGTATTTGTGAAATTGTGTGGTTCGAGTTAATTAGGGGACTATGAAATAATACAAGAACCCTAGAGCGAGAGAGAGAGAGAGAGAGGACTGTTATATCAGAATCTTCACATCTCTAGGGATATTTAGATCTTCGGAGTAGAATGAACGAACTCGTAAGTCTCTCACAATCCATCTTTCGATCCTCGTACAGTGTATGTATATGTTTGGGCATTCTGATCGAAAATGTATCAGCTATTTCCATGTTGATCTGATGGTTTTTGCTGGGTTTTGTTGATTTTTTTTTTTTTTTACAAAAAAAAAAATTTGTTTGGTTCATTTCAATCTGCTGATCTTTTATTGGATTGAGCTCAGGTTTGTGTTCTATTTTTAGCTTATTAGAGATTGTTTTGAATATCTGTAAATATAATTTTGGGTTTTGTTTGGTCGTTGAGAAAATTTGGGAAGTGGTTTGGATTTTGTTTGTGCATGTGTGTTTTAATGAGCTGAGTGATTGCATGGGGTACTTGACTGGAGGTTTGGGTTTTGAATAATGAATAAAAACTGAAATGTTCCAAAGAAAATAGGCAATTATGGAATTGAATTGTTTATATCATATTCAGGCTCAAAATGGTTGATAGATGGTACGACAGGATATATATGTTTATGCATGTTTTTTATGTTTCTATTTTGGGGGAGAATTTTACTTTATTCTCTGACTCTGAATGAGTTCCAATACAGTTGTTCATTTTGGGCTAGCCTTAATTTTGTCTTATTTCAGTCTTGTATGGGTCATCAACTTATTTTCCATCTTCTTTTTCTTTGTTTTAATATTGCATTTATCATTTTTTTTTGAACATTTGATATTCAATTTGCTTTATGAGAATTGAACTGTAATTGTAAATTGGAGCATGTTTCTCTTGAGATTGTCCAAAACTTTCTGATTAGGCCTTTTGTTTATGTATTCCATTTGGTAAGGAAATGTTTCAATGTTTTGTATGTGTTGAACATAATTATATCATTTCTGGTGTCACATCAATGGTTTATTGCTCGATGCGTATACTATTAATAATATGTAACAAGTCCCCATGAGACCCCTTCATTTTCAAGAATGTTTCATCGCTTAATCCTTCCTAGTCTTCCTTTTCCCCTCTTGTAATTTGCTATTATTAAAGTATCTTTTGCTTTAGTGCACATCTCAGCTGTTTTCATTGTTTGTAGCTATTGATACAGTTTATTTGATTTGCTGCTTCACATATATTAGCCTTGAGGATACAGTTTATTGTTTGTAGCTGTTTTCATTGAATGTGTTTCATTTCATTGTCTGACAAAATGAGCCAATATAGTAGTAGTTTTCATTAGTTTGCGAGCAACAAATTGATTTCTTTTTATCACTTTTATTGTTCTTGTTGTTGATTTTTAGAGGTAGAGGACACGAAGGCTATGTGCCCAACAAATTAGCAGCTATGTCTTTTGCATCCACATCTACTCAGTCAATTCCTTCATTTACGTCAAAATTTGTGCCCCCAACAACATCTGCATCAACATCTGCAGCTGCATCAGCATCAGTATCTATACATGAAGTTACATCACAAGCCTCATACTTGGATACTTCTAGCACGGATTGTTGTATTGCTGGTAGGTTTGTAAATATTTTAGTTTTATATTATTTTTTGGTTGGTTCTTTATTCTTTTCATCCAATGCATATGTTAGACATTGATGTGTTTTTTCTATATGTTATTTTTAATAGATACAACAGAGCGTAAGAAAGGACGTAGGAAGTCACGAAGCCTCGCATTACTCAAGATAAAAAGTCAAGGGAAGAGATTGGATGTTGAAATTTGTAGGATTACTGGGAATCCATTGGGACTGTGGTCTGATAAATTCACCACCGAGTTGGGAATCATCACTAGGCAATTTGCCCTACAAAATGTGCGTAAGTGGAGTTGTATTAGCCCTGAGGATAAAGAAACGCTAATTGCATACCTTCGAGTAAGATAGTTTTTTTTTTAGTCTAGTTTAATATTCCCTTTTAGTTTATGAATTATGTTGCTTAATGTTTTGAAGTGTTTAATTTTATTGGTATGGCAGGAAGGCTTCATTTTTAGTAATGAACCTCATGCTATTGCTTCTATCCTTGGAATGATGAAACTTCGATACAAGACCTACCGCTTTAATCTACGCCAACATTTTAGAAGTTTCCCTACAATGGAATCAACCCTTGCAAACCCACATGAAGATATTGAAAAAGAGGTGTGGCGATACCTGTGCCAATTATGGGATGATAAGACGTACCAGGCAATTGTTGAACACACTTGTAATGCACTTGCACACACTTGTGGTGAGGCTGCAGCTCTTGTGTAGGCTGCTTGTACTTGGGCTGCTGATGATGCTACAGCTGCTACTATGGCGGAGGTTGCTTCTATGCATGTAGCTGCTGCTGTTACTAAGCATTTGGGCACATGGACTTGATTCTTTTGAATATATTTTTACACTTCATGCAGGAGAAATGCCAGAAAAACAAGGAAAATCCGTTTGAGCTTAAAGTCCTCCATATAGCTGGCCCAAAGGCATTTAGAAAGGTGCAATATGATGAGGTAAACAACTGACTTTAAATCATAGGGTCTACATGGCACTGTTTTTATTTCTTTTATTTGGTGATGTATGTACTCCATAGGATACTAACTATAAAGGTTTTGACAGCGAGACAAGGATGGAAAGGAGCTTGGACTTGTTGATTTGTATCACAAGACTCACTTTAGTCAGAAAAGGCAAGCATGGGTCCATAATGAAGCTGAAATTAGACATGTAAGAGTTTTCTAATGTTAAATATAAGTATTTTCCTATTAATGATTACTTGTCTAAGGCTCATGTGTTGTGAATCTTTAGCACTAAGAATGAACAATGTAAATGATTATGAATGTAAATGATTAGGACTAGATCATCCAAGGGGTTTTTGAGTTACAAGTGGCTACTAGATTATGTCCTTGCTACCCTGGCTGTGTATTTGGTATTTGGCAATATAGAGAAGACTACCTATTGGTTACTTGCATTGAGAACTACTCACCTGTTCTTAAGTTTGGAAATATTGGAGTGAAAGTTTATGAGACAAAATGGTATGATTTGAATATTTGCAGCATTGTTGTTGCAAGGCTAAGGTTTGGTAGGAGCTTTAACTGTATAGGCACTGACCTATTAATCCATCTTGGTCCAACTTGGGCCTAAGACCATAAACTATGTCATGCTTGATCCAGTGATAAACTTACCAAGGGTAGCACTAGAAATGCAATTCATACTAACTCAAATAAACTGGGTATTGTTAATTAATGTTGCTAAGCGTGAATAATGAAACTTATGATTGATATGCTTCTGTAGGTTGTCTGGTACCTAGAAACAAGGATGGCATGGCATCTAAAAACGCATGTTTGAAGAGAATATTAGACCTGTTAATACTTTAATGTTAGAAAATTCAGCTGTTGGGAAATGCTACTTTAAAGTTAGAAAATTCAGTTAGAATATTAGACCTGCTACTAGATTATGGTGCTTTCTCTACCAGTTATTATGTTCTCTCTAGGATAAGTAAATAGGAAAATCAATGTCTTCAGTTGCTTTGTTACAATATATATATATAAAATGACTATATTTAATTTCATGAACAATTGTAGAAAAAACTTATAGAGCGGGAGAATGAAGCTATAGAAGATGGATCTGGTCCACTATCTGATGAGCAGCTTTCTATTGAGGTGTTTGGGCGTAAGTCTGGCTACATAAGTGGTTTAGGACGTGGTCCTAAACCTAGTACAACAGCATCTGGTTGACATACTTGTGCTGCTCTTGAGATAGAAAATGAGGAAACTAGAAGGGAGCTTGAAGAGCAACGGAGAATCATTAAGGAACTGAATGCAAGAGTAAACAACTTGGAGTCTAATAACGTGGAGGTCAATGCCCAGATTGATTTGGTGCTGCAACAGATTAGTCGGGGAGGTTTTACTTCTAATTTACCATCATAGTAAGTACCTTTTGCTCTAGATAGATTTGTCATAGTTATAAATTTAGTGTGTTTGTTATTTAGAACATTTGATTCTGATAACGTGCTTGGATTATGATAACCTTATTGTGTTGATTCTAGGTGACTCACTTTCTTGTTGTGTTGATTCTTATTATAGCTCACTAATACTTCAAGTACACTGAGATAACGTGTTTTTTCATTATTTGTAACTTATTTGATTATGAATGACTATTGATTATTTAATGAGGTTATGTTGTGTTGATTCTTATTATTTGATTCTTCTTTTTGAATTTTGGGTTGCAGGGATGTCCAAAGGGTGTCACACCTAAGTACAGCTTGAAGCCTCTTGTGCCAAGCCCATTTGATATAAAGCCTGATATTGATGTTGAGAAAATACTTTTTTAGATATTTTCTTTGAAGAAACTATGTTGCTATTCTTCATTTGAACTGTTACTACTTTGATTTGAATTTGGAAACTTTCAGTTTTAATTTTTGTCAAATTTACTTTCTATATACTCATTATGGTTTGGGAATAGAGTGGGTTTGATATGCGGATGTCAATTTTTTTTTAATATGATTGGATGACATTTAATTTTGTGCATTTTAGCTATGAGATTAAATGATTACAAAATTTAACTTTGATTTTTAGCGACGGAAATGTGTTGTAGAGAAAATTATATGTCTTTTAGCGACCAAATATCATAGTCTTTAAAAGTGTCATTATTTTGTTTTTTGCGACCAAATTGGGACATTTTATGACGAAGTATTAGCGACCAAATGTTTAGTCTTGTAAAATTAAACATTTTGTGACAATATAAAATTAGTCGCTAATTGTCATTTTTGGGGACATTTTCAAAAATTGGTCGTTAAAGACTTTTCTAGACGCACTTTTAGTGACTTTTTTAGTGACGAAATTAATTTTGTTACAAAAACCATCTAGAGACTAAAATAATAGTTTTAGGGACCAAAATAATTGGTCGCCAAAAGTCTTATATGTTGTAGTGAAAATTTATGATTTAAATTGACAAAACACAAAATTATTTTATCATGAAAGTTAAATGGATGAAGTACCAAAAAATATCAAATAGTGATCTTATTAATTGTTTGGGTTTTTTTTTTTTCCCCCCTTATGGATCCAAAGGTCTCATTCTAGTATGAATTACATAAAGGGCCAAGTATAAATATGCGTGTGTTATTTATTGAAGGACAAATGTGAGTTTTCTCATAATGTTGAAATTACTAAACATAACACTTCAAAAAAAACTTCTTAGTGCATTTTTCTCAAAGTAACACTACAATGTAACATTTTAAAATCGTAACACTCCAATGTAACATAATATGAAAAATTCGTCTCAAACGTAATACTGTAACATTCGAAAAAACTCTTTAATGTACTTTTCCCAAACATAATACTTTAATGTAACACACTAAAAAACTCCTTAGTATACTTTTCTCAAACGTAAGAATGTAATATTCGAAAAAAAAAAACTCCTTAGTGTCAATTTTCCAAACGTAACACTAAAAAATTTCTTAGTATACTTTCCTCAAATACAACAACATACTATTAAAAAAAAAAAAATTGTATCATACTTTTTTCAAACGTAACACTCTGTTACACCACAAAATTTGGACAATTAAATATTAAATTAAGACTAAACCTCAATCATATTCCATCATCCAAATCTTAGGGGTGAAACAAAATCTAAATGTTCTCGTCTCCATAAGGTTTAAATAAATTTCAATGCTAAAAAAATAAATAAAAATACATAGGATAAAAAAAGAAGAAGTTAACAAACGCCAACCAAACCATCCATCATAAATTCGTGACTATCCAATACCTCCAACATTAAAGTAACAATAACTAGTCAAAACAACTTAAATAATGTAAAGTTAGAAAATAACCCACAATGTCAAATTAACAAAATACTAAGGTCATAAAAAAAATAAAAATAAATACATAAACTAATATCAACCCTAAGCTCAAGAAAATAAAAGAACTCCAAGAGACATGTCTTACAACTGTAGTTATTTTCTGTGACCATCGTAGTCCCAACTAATCCTGCAAAGGAGGTTGGCTGTGCTCAAACAGAATGCACCCTAGTTGCCAAGAGACAAAACGGGTCAGTATACAAGTATATTGGTATGAGTACAAGATTTGACACCCACGTGTCCACCAGACACAAATAAAAGTACATTTAATTCTTGTTATGGGACAAGACAAGTAGCTCCACCCGCACTGAGACGAAGGGATAGTTTCCCGAGATACGGTGGCATTTAGTTTCTTGCCCGTACACAACTAATATAAATTGAGTATACAAATAAATAAATAAAAATAATATAGTGGATCAGCCCTGCATAAAAAGTTAGTAAGACTCACGATTCTGCAAAAAAAATAAAGTTAGTATAATTTAATCACAAGTAAATTGCTGAAGAAGTGTAAAAACACACCGTTTCATGCTTAAATAATTTGAATTGACCAAAACTCAAAGAACAAAAGTTGTACAGAATCAAATTTCCTAAAAATAAACACGAGCGAATTTAGTAAAAACTGAACAGGTTGAGAGAAAAACTTAATAGAAGAACCTAGACGAAATTCAATCAAAAAATCTGGAACTGAGAACGAAAAGAAATTGCCCTAAGATGATTTTTTTTTTTTTTTGTGGAAAATTTCAAAACACGAAAAGTGTTCAGAATAATGTTCTACTTCAATTTATGGAAAATCAATAAAAATAAGCTCATTTCGTGGGTTAAAACAACATCTAAAATCTACAATGCTAAAATAAATAAAAACTATTGTAACCAAGATCGTCCCATTATAAGTTCTGATCGATCTTTTTAGTACAAAGTTAAAATACAAAATTTGTCTAGAATTACATATACATGCCTTTGCCCAAATTTCATAATTCATCAAGGTTGTTTACTATTTTTTGAGATGTACAAATCAAAGCAATTCAAACTTTACCAATAAGTTCATATTTAATTCTTTTTACCTTAACTTCACCACTTCGGCCGTTCACTTTCGGCCTACACATATATCTCATGTGCCTTCCGCATACCTAACATCGCTCCGACGCCAAACTTGCACGGGGATATTGTCTCGAGTTTGACTCACACTCCCCGGATGGTTAACATATACGTACGTGCGTAAATCAAAGCACTCGTCTACTCCTGAGAACAAGGCAACAATATATATATTTATACACAATCCCTCGTCTACTCATGAGAACAAACAGAACAATGCCAAGCCTAAAGCATTCAAATAAATCTCATAATCCTCACTTTTTTTTTTATACACTCTTTCTCACCTATGCTCAAATAAAACAACAATCCATGGACTCATGGTGGAGTATTCGGAATTTATCTATGAGTTCCAAGTTTATTTTAATTTCATATAACCATGAGTGTGATTACAATCATAAAATAAATACATATAAAAACTCTAAACTTTACATACACATCTAAGCAAATAATGAAATCAATTTATCATCTTCATGCAAATACAAAATCAAACCAACATCAAATAAATAAAAATAACGAATTAAATATAAATCAAGGAAAATGAGTTTTGCATTCACAATTATTTTTTGAAGATCAAAGAAATATTTGGAAAATTAATGGCGCCACCAAAATAAAACCCTAACCCTTTTATTTCAATATCTCTCTCCCGTCGTTTCCTTCTCTCTCGGCTGTACTCTCTCTCCCCCCCTCTCTCTCTCTCTCTCTCTCAATCTTTCCTCTCTCTCCCATGGCTGCTCCTCTCTAAATTGTATAGGCAACCTAGAGGGTTCCTGTCATGGCCCGAACCCGCCCCTATGGGTTAAGGACATAACCGGCCAGCAATCTTGAGATTACCTACGGCCTCAGACCAAAACAGACATAACTTGTCAGAGTAAAGGTGCCAAACGGAAGCAATAAATAAAAACTTTGTCCATAGAGCCGTGCTTACATGCACATCAACAGACCATATTCAGTTACGTTAATAACCCACATCAGAAGTACAGTTTCACAAAATTCATTACAGACAGGATCAACCAAAACGAGTCAACCTATGACAGACTATTTACAGATATACATAAAGTCCTTTCCGGCAAGACACAACATAATTACATAGCAAAAAGGGCAAGGGTAGGTCTCAAGAGTGAGACGCAAGGCTGACTTCCTCAAAACTCGGATTTTTCCTAGCGGACTTCACTGGGGCTGGGTTTGGACTTCCCTTGGCTCACCTACAAACACATGAATGAGCGTGAGCGATAGCCCAGTGAATAATATCAAATGCAGAAATTATATAACAATGTAGAACATGTTCCAAACGGCCTTGGGCCCAATTCATACTCCTATTCATGGCAAAACGGCCTTCGGCCCATTCACTTATGTCGAAACGGCCTTCGGCCCATTCATT
Organism: Camellia sinensis; assembly: GCF_055761805.1. Lineage (NCBI taxonomy): Eukaryota > Viridiplantae > Streptophyta > Magnoliopsida > Ericales > Theaceae > Camellia > Camellia sinensis. The sequence continues at coordinate 169,316,635 of NC_138970.1, forward strand.
TCTGTCAAAATGGCCTTCGGCCTACTCGTTCATGTCAAAACGACCTTCGGCCTACTCATTCATGTCAAAACGGCCTTTGGCCTACTCATTCATGTCAAAACGGCCTTCGGCCCACTCACATGTGTCAAAACGTCCTTTGGTCCATTCATTCACATCAGGACGACCTTCGGTCCATTCATTTATATCAAAACGACCTTTGGTCCATCCATTCATTCCTGTCAGACTTTTGTCCACAATCCCAATTAACAACTCATGAAGTTTAAGGGAATAAACAATTGGACATTGACGAGCTTTCGAATATTTATATTACTCACAGTGATCGGCTTGTGGATTCGCCCTGGAGCTTGACCCTACACATTCCATGAACACAGAAGGGTCATTAACCATTCAATCCGTTCCTTAATTCACATATTCCTCTTTAGGCTTTATTCCTATCTTATTAACTCATTTGTAACGCTTAACACATGCCTAAGAGTGATTACAAGTGAAAGAGAACGGAAAACGAAACACAGGATGCATGAACAAAATTTCAGAAAATAGGGTCCCCGCTCGAGCGTGTACTTACCCGCTCGAGCGGACCCTTAAGGCCTGCAAAAGTACTGGTTGCATGAAAAATGCGCTCGAGCATGGAATAGAGCGCTCGAGCTGAAGGCCTGTCTACAAAACTCCACGCTCTAGCGTGAGGTGTCCCGCTCGAGCGGACATCCAACTCTGCAAAAGTGCTGGGAGCACGGTTTTCCCGCTCGAGCAGCCATTACCCCGCTCGAGCGGACATCAAAATTCTGGGTTTCCCAGATTGTGTTCTTGAGCTCCAAATCGGTTTTCCAGCTACAATACTTGCATGCAATGGCTCAAATTACACATTTACACATGCTAACATGCTACTAATACAAGATTACAACACCAGGAAGCTCAATTTCATGATTTATCTACATGCATGTCCCAAAATATCTCAAACCCATCAACAACATGCTCAAATTCAAACATTCAAGACTTATACTCCCATGATTTGTACATGCATGTGGGAGATGCTCATCATTCTCAACTTAGATGGTACAAATGGCGATTACAACATGAGTTTCAACCAAAACTCTACATGAATCATGTATTTCAAGCTCAAACATGCAGATTCAAAGTAATTTCTTACATGAATGAGTTCCAAGACTTCAAACTCAACAAAAATCAACTTATTACATGCTCTTTAACATTCTATCAACTTTGAACTTACAAATTACAAACAAGAGTCCATGAATTCACTTACTTAAGAGCTTCAACCCTCAAGCTCTAGCCAAATCTTGAGCTAGATCTTCAAATTCCCAAGTCTTGAGCCCAAATTACACAAGTCTCTCCCTTTCTCTCTCTACAACCGGCCCTCTCTTCTCTTCTTTGAGTTTAATATCAGTCAAAATGAGGCTAGGGAGGGAGAGATTGAGTGTTTAAAGCTTGACAACAAAATCCACTAAAGCCAAGATTATAATAATAAAGTAGTTGGGCTCTAATTCATCAATTTAATCAGTTTAATCTAACCCGAATAAATTTTCAATTAAATTTCACCGTAGGCTCTAAAAATTATGCCAATCACAACGGCGTAATCAATTTCGGGTTCTGTGGCCGATAAGGCCTCCAATTTAATTTCCGAAGCGGTAAAATCAAACAGATATTCCTACGGTGAACAGATAAAAATTCAAAACCACATATTTTCACATAATGGCATACAAAACCATGCTAAACACATAACCATAAACAACTTAAGGACCAATTAGCATGATACAGAACAGGGATGTCACAGTTTCTATATATATATATATATCTCTAAACAAAAAGGTTACAAATTATTATTGTACAAATACAATATAAATACAACCTATATAAATATAAATATGATATATATTTTATCAATATATAAACACTTTTTTTTAATAAAAAATATAAATATATTAATATTCAGATTAATTACATATAATTAACAATCACATTAAATTAATTAAATACCACGCTAAATTCTCATGTAACCATGCAATTAATAAAGCCAAAAATAAAATAAAGTAATAATAAATAAATAAAGACTTACGAAAAATCAGAGTTGCTACAATATACACACCTCAAAAGAATCTCATCCCGAGATTCGATCGGAAAGAGTACTAAACAAAAGGTTTCGAGTGCATATGCCAAACTTTCTCTTCCAATTCCCAAGTGATATCATTCTCATCCTCGCTCCATTACACTTTCACCAAGTTCACTTTTTTGCACTGCAACTGCTTCACATACGTGAGATCATCACTAATCTCCAACACTTTTGGTGATACTACTTGGGAAGGGTCTTACACACACTTCCGCAATAAAGATACATGGAACACATTGTGAATCATAGCTAAAGCATGTGGTAGGGCTAATTTGTAAGCCACATTACCAATCTTCTCAGTGATCTCGTACGGTCCCACAAATCTAGGTGCCAACTTTCCCTTTTGTTTGAACCGCATGATACCCTTCATCGGCGAGACCTTCAAAAACACAAAATCTCCAACATTCAACTCAACCTCCTTACGTTTTCTATCAGCGTAACTCTTTTGAAGACTCTGTGTAGTCTTAATACGTTCTCGAATAATATTCAGCTTCTCTGTGGTCTCTCTCACCAACTCTGACCCTAACAACAACGCATCTCCTACCTCTATCCAACAAGCAGGTGATCGACATGGCCTCCCATATAAAGCCTCAAAAGGTGTCATCCCGATACTTGAGTGATAACTATTATTATAAGCAAACTCCACCAATGGAAAGTGTTCTTCCTAATTACCACCAAGATCGAGGACACAAGCTCTCAACATATCCTCCAAGATCTGATTTACCCGCTCAGTTTGCCCATCCGTCTGAGGATGATAAGCTGTGCTCAGTTCTAACCTAGCACCCAAAGCATGCTAAAAACTCTCCCAAAACTCTGCCACAAACAACGGATCACGATCTGAAACTATAGACTGGTGTGCCATGAAGTCGCACCACCTCCCGAATATATAGCCTAGCCAGTTTATCCGCAGTTTAGTGAACACTGATTGGAATAAAATGAGCAGAGTTGGTGAGTTGATCTACTATCACCCAAATAGATTTGTTGCCTCGCTTAGACCGCAACAATCCATCTACGAAGTCTATAGAGATGTACTCCCATTTCCAAGTAGGGATCTTGAGAGGCTGCAAAAGTCCAAACGGTCGTTGGTGTTCTACCTTAATCTGTTGGCACACATAACATCAAGAAACATACTCTCCTACATCCTTCTTCATACCTTCCCACCAAAATGTCCTCTTTAGGTCATGATACGTCTTAGTCCCACCAGGGTGAATGGTATATCGGGACCTAAGAGCATCATCCATAATCTCGTTCTTCAATTCAACAATGTTAGGTACACACAACCTGCCCCTGAATCGTAATCCCCCACCTGAGTCCACAGACCAACCAGTAAGACAATCATCGATCAAATCCACTACAAGGTCATCGAGTTTGCTATGGACACCCCATTTTTGACCGACTGCAAGGCTAGAGCGCTTTACTTGGAACACTCAATGATGAAAGTGGTATTGTGCATGGTTCAAGGTCTCAACGAAGGAGTCTTGTTCAAGCTCCGGAATAACCCCAAACCTTTCATATTCTCATAGATCATACCCAAGAAATTCATTTTTACACATTGTGCCACCTTGTGTTGAGGCTAAAATAGAAAACAGGAGAATTCATTGAGGCCTGGCTATGCCTCATTGAGGGCCAGGTGTGGCTATTGAGGACCAGTCGGGCTTCAGTAGCGAGAAACACTGTTCGGGGCAAGAGGCTGGCAACTGCCCAATTTTGAAAATATTTATCACTTTTTGTGCTCAAATTCTATAAATACGACCATATACCTCTATTTTGGGGGTTGAATAATTGAAAAAAAGACTATACATAGAGAGAGCTCCTCCTTCCTCATTCTTCCATTGCAAGCTACCTTTGAGTTAACCTACCAACCTTATATCATCCATATACATCATACACAACCTTGACTTATCATCTTAGAGCCTTGGTTGACCCTTGAGAAGCATAATTCAAACTTGAGAGTGTGTCAAAAGTAAGTTTGATCACCAACCAAAGCTTACTCCATTTTGATAGGTATAAGTCTGTAACTTTTGTTCTTGCTTTTGCTTACTTCATTTTTACTTATTTCTTGTATTCTTGTGCTGTTTTACATTTTTTTGAAGTGTTGGAACTTGAGTTTGGACAAGCTACCAAAAGTGGTAAGGTTGACACCCTTACTTGCACCTATTTTTATAGCTCAACCTTTGGTTTCTTTACACTCATTTTCTTTGATTTTTGAACTGATTTTCAGAGTTGAACTGAGGCCAAAAACATGATTTGAAGTCTTGAAATTGGAGGGGTGCAAACACCCCATTTTTGACCGTCCTCAAGACTTGGATGTCATCGTTTGAACACTCGATGATCATCCATGTTCGTGTTCGTTTTGAGTTCCCGAAGGTCCCGGCCGCACGCCTTGCCTCAGGATCTCTTAACTTGCCTGTTCTGTGCTTGGTTGTGGACCAAGAACTTGTTTGTTTTTGCTTCTGAGGGTAGAGAATGGCTTGTTGGTCATCCCCAAACCTCACCGGCCTTGGCTTGAGGCCATCGGCCCTGTTTTGTTGTTATTGGCAATTGGTGATGGCCGGTCGACATTTTTTTTGGTCGGCCGGCTGTTTGTTTGGTCAATCGGCCATATTTTTTGGCCGGGGCTTCTCTTTTGCCTTTTTTAGGCATTATGCATGCCAGCTGTGCCAGCTGGAGCACACATACCTGTCCTCCATACACATGTATGGAGGATTTGCACCCTTCGCACCCTTTTGCTCTAGCTTCTTGAGGAAGCTTGAACCCTTTGCTCTAGCTTCCTCAAGAAGCTTGAACCTTTGCCTTAGCTTTCCCAAGAAGCTTGACCCCTTTGTCTTAGCTTCTCCAAGAAGCTTAGGCCCTTTTTGTTCTATAAAATAGGGCCTCCCTTCTCCTTTAGGAGGGTTGAGCAAATCAAATACATATTTGTCAGAGATATATATCACATATATATCACTCCCTCTCTATATCTTCCTCTCTCTCTCCATTTGTGTGTGGAATAGTGTTCAAAGGTGTGCTTTTGTTCTTAGTTTTGCACTAAAACACCTAGTGTTACATTATACTTCGGTTACTGAGGTGCTGCGGGACTGGTTTTAGAGTTTTTAAGTTGGTTTTGATTAGAGGAAGGGGCTGGGGTAGGTGTTCTTGAAGTGTTCTTCAAGAGTGAGCACTATTGCTTTATATTCTCCATTTTTGTACAAGCTTTTAACCCATCTTGCATGCCTTTTTGAGCTTTATGTATAACTGATAAAAGTTTTGATTTTTCATGTTTAAGATGTTTCATTAAGGTCTCTTTTGTGTTTGGGGTTGTCCACCCCCTCTTAGGCCATGTTTGGCCTTCTTTTTGTGCCTTTCTCTTTGAGCTTTGGGATTCATTTATTTTGACCTTCTCACCACTGAAATCCAAAGGATTTTTAGTGGTGGAGAAGTGGTTTTGAGGTCATGTATAGAGGAGGGACACCCCTCTCCCTTTGTGTCTCCTTTGCTTGTGTTTTTGGCTCATAAAGGTAGCATGCATGCTTAGTCGATTTTGGCTCCATTTCAGAGGGCTTTTGGTGTTATTTTGATCATATTATACCTCTGTTTTTAGTTAGATTGTTAGTCCATTGCATGCATAATACACTTGCCTTGCATTCCTCTATTTTGCTTAGAAATGCATCATGCATTTAGACCACCATGCTTGCATGTTTTGACTTAGCTTTGTGAAGTTTTTAGTCTTGTTTTATCATGTTTAAGCTCTAATTGGTGTCGATTTGGTCATGCTTGCCATGCTTTGTATAGCCACCTTGCATTTTGGCTTGTTAGCCTTGGGTGTGTGAGTCTTGAGCATGCTTCATTTGGGTTATTTCAGTGATTTGGAATCACTTCTCATGCCATTTCAGTCCATGTTCCATGCTCGTATGCTTACATTTAACACCCTTTCAATGCTTTGAAGAGTTGTTGTCTTATACTCCATGTTTAAGCCATTATGCATGCCTCTTTGTTTAAGTCTTTGGGCTGCTATATCAGTGGGTTTTGGGGCTTATTTTGACTTGTTTTAACTCTGACTTCATTAGTCTAAGTCATGCCATGTTCGGTTATAAGAGGTGTAGTGCATTTGCCCTTTTAGGCCTTGTTCAGTTTTGTGTCTTTCTTCATAACATGTTTTGGCTTTGTTCCATATGAGTTTTAGCTTCATTTTGGTCTGTCTCGGGACTATTTTGGGTCACCTCAACCATTCGGGGCTTGGTTGACAAAGTCATGGTTTAAGTCCCGTAGCTAGCTTTGAGCTTTAACTCCATTAACATGCTATGTTTGCATCGCGTAGTCGATTTGGCGTCATTCTTCATATGATTTCAGAGGTTATTTGCAATGCCATATCCTCATATTTATCACATCTTACTCATGTTTGAAGGTTGTGCATCGTGGCCTAAATTGATGGACCAACATGTGTGCATGTTTATCTTGCATTTTGGTGCCTTAATTTTGGTATTTTGGCCACTGTTTTGGGATGGGCCAAGGTCTTCCCATTTCGATTTAAGCCCATCTTTGCATATAGTTGTATGTTGGACATGTTGCATTTGTGTGTTGTTGCATGCTTGCATTATACCATGTTTGCGTGTTTATTATATAACATGTCATTTTGCTAGTTGCATCACATAACCTTGTTGCATACTTGGTGTGTTTGTGTTACATTAGCTTAGCTTGCATGTTAGGTCACGTTGCATTGCATCTTGCATGCTTAGCACATTGTACATTTGCATGTTTAGGTTGCATCACATTTGGCATGCTTTGCTAACTTAGCCTCATATTACGTACATGAGCCATTTTGCATATTTGAGCCATATTGCATACATGCATTGCATTGTGTTTGGTTTGGGGTGTCAAACCAAACATGAGGTATGAGGTGTGTTCGTACTTAAAGTGACGAAACACATTTCAATCCTCGGTCGCCGACACTCTTGATCCCAACGTGATAGAGTGTGTAGCATTCATTTGTTTTTGTTGCATTCATTTTACATTGATTTGCAAACTTGGCACCTTTGGCCATCATGTATCGAAATGCATGATTGGTGGCCTGAGGACCGAGAGCCATGCTCTCTTGAGTTCATTGCATGATAGGGAGAGTGGCTATGCACACGTTGCCTTGAAAATACCTTGCCATACACTGTCTGTCCTCTGCTGCAGCAAAACCAGTGTTCTGCAGGAAGTAATGGCCGGTCGACCACTTTTAGTGCTGGCCAGCTACCAAAGTCTAGCCGGCAGTTCCACTTTTGGTCGATAACTGTATTCTAGTGGTCGGTGGACTTGCATTATGTCCGGTGACATCACACGGTGCTATGTGAGTGTTCCAAAAGCATCACAAGTATTTTCACAGTTCTTAGAGGTGCAGAACAGTGCTAACAGAGGCAATAGTGGCATGGCGACGGGTTTTCGGGCGAGACGAATCGAGCATACATCATCCAAGCATTCCGAGGCGGGGCTGCAGCAGCCTCCCTTTGTAACTAATTTGTTAATTAATTTAGGGTTTTGTAATATTTAATTAGCTAGAGTAGTTAATTATTTTTTTGTTTTGTATTATTTATTCAGACCCTTTGCGAGAGGGTAATGTTGTAATAAGTGTGTGTGCGTGTGATGTATGTCTTCCAACCCCACGTCTTTCTCCCTTTTATTTACTAGCTTATGATGTTTAGTTTAGGGCATATTTCAATTACCACACTTATGATAGCATGTTTGCATACATTCATTCGTATTGCATGCACCAGGCTCGGCGCATCATACTAACTGCATTGTATTTCAATTCCAAGTTGAATACATGTATCGATTTTTGCATCTCATATGCCATCTTAGAATAGCCGAGCCTATCTTAGTTGCATTCTCTCATGTGTTGCACTAGGCATCTCAGTATAGTTAGGACTCATGCATGTTTTCTAATTAGCTTCTTTCTTTGGCTCGGAGTACTCGGTAAGTGTTTATGCTTCAGCATCCTTGCATACGTGTGAGTGACTGCCATGATAGCATGCTTACCATGAGGCTAACTGCTTATGTGATATAACTGCCTGAATGCCTGTGGGTGAAGGTTGGGTTGCTTGAATTAGAATAATTCGTCGAAACCCGTGTTTTAGCTTACTTGCGAGTATCAAACTTCAAACCAGTTTAAAAAACAAACGGATATGCGATGCTTTGTTCCAACTTGGGCAATCTAGTCTATATTTGTATGCTGTGCGTATCACATAGTAATTCTAGGCTAATAATCGGAATAAGAACGCATAATGTTTTCAAAACTCGATATCATGGTTAGTAGAGGCCGATCTTTGATCGGGCAAGCGAGGGTGCTTACGAAGTGACCTTCCCTAATTGTACCCAAGTTCCCGAGCCGAGGCAACTTTGGTGATGACGGACACGTGGCCTTAGGCACGAGTTAGGGTTTCCTAAATTTCCCAAAATAAAATATTTAGGTGGCGACTCTGTATCTGGCAAAGCAGTCCATGTTTGGCACTTCTTTCTCAAAAATCAGTTTTTCAAAACGATTTGCCAGATTTGGACTCTTTGATGATTCATCGGTCTTGCATTGCACTCTGCTAGATTAGATACAGGACTGACACATTGAGTCCGAACTGTAGTGAGCCCCAAATAAACAAAACGGGATTCCCTCTCGGGACGTTCGGGCACGTCTACAAGGGGTTGGCCATCTCTCCTTGTTTTTGCTTACATAGCTTCATTACCTTTACCTTTTGTTTAACTTTTTGAGCTCTTTTCTTACATTTTCAGCCACTTCTTTAGGCTTATTATAGACTATTTTAGGGCTGTCCTACTCTATTTAATTGGTTCAAGCTTTGATTAGTTCATTTGTTGTAGCATTAGTCTCTGTACATAGCTTGTATCATGTTGTTTTTAGCCTTTCTTTATTTAATTTCCATGGTAATGACCTCATTTTAAGAATCGACTTGCTAATCATTTCTTTCATTTAAGAGTTTCTTTAATCGGTTGATGGTTATTCAACTCATGAACTAGAGATTCATGCTTAACGGTTCAATCTTTATGGGGATTCATTGTCAACGGTGTAATCTCTCTTTCATGTTGAGAATTACTTCCCATTTGATGCTTCTCTCCTTTTTGAGGACTTAATCATCACTTTCGGACAAATGGACTAAAGAATGGAAATTACTAAAAGAATTGGCTTAAAAGCAATCAACACACATAAAGAAAATGAGTCATCTTGCTTAGGCTTGGTCGGACGTTATGAAAAGTTTATCGAGTCAAGAGTCATGTGCTAATTCATGGTGTTTTGATGATTTTTAAAGCGTCTCTACTTCCCTTTTTTGAGTTCCTTCCACGATAAGAAGGGAGGAGTGGTCATCTTCATTACATTCATTGATTTTTGTCCAAAATTGCATCTGGAATCATTAAGCAATCAATTTGCTCATTGATGGTTTTGGAAACAGTTCTAGCCTTCTCTCGAGGCTTTTCCATGACAGAGAAGGAAGAAAAGGACAAACAAACTCTGTCTGCACTATTTTCACTTTAGAACGCAAAACGCAGTTTTGTGAAAAATTAAGGCACGACTAGCCTTCTCTAGGCCCGACCGGGCTTCATTGAGGGCCGACCAGCCCTCAATGTTTGGTCAACAATTTATTTTTGCAGAAAATAGAGGGCAGTGGCTAAGGTGAAACAAAGCAAGCTTGGGGCAGACAGAGCTGTTCTTGAATACCGTGCATGTGTATGCATGCAATTCTTGCGCATCCTCACTTACATTATGATCATTGTAATTAATTAATTTAATATTGTTTATTGTTTATTAGTCTCATTTAATTATTAAGTGTTGTAATAATTATTATTGTTTATTTGTAATTGTTGTACTTAATTAGTTTAAATAACAAGTTTATTTATCTTGGTTACCATTGTTGTAATAGCATTGTTAGCTAGTTAATTAGCCTCATTTATTTATTCATTTGGTTTTGTAATAATTAGTTTAATTTGAACTTTTGGACTTTGATTCGCACCCTCTTGTATGAGGGCAATGTTGTAATAATGTGTATGTCTTCCAACCCCACGTCTTTCTTCCTTTTACTTATTTGCTTACGATGGTTAGTATAGGGCATCACGTTTCATTAGCATTCTTATGCTTTGCATCCATTCGTCTTGCATACATCCAAGGTTTAGTTCATCATGCTAACCCAATATCAAATGTTCAAAATCATTTACTTGAATACGTGCTCTCACACATGTCTTGAATGAAATCATATGCCATGCTCATAGCCGAGCCCATTAAAATACATAATGTGTGTGTTGCATTAGTTATATTGCATAGTTAGGATCATGCATTTTTCTAACTCTTTTACCTTTTTGGCTTGGAGTACTAGGTGAGCATTTACTCGTTTTAGCATATTGCATCGAATGTTAGTGCTACCATGTCTAGCATGTCTACCATGAGGCTAATTGCTTAAATGATATAATTGTTTGAATGCTTGTGGATGAAGGCTAGATGCTTGAACTGGGATGGTTTGATTAAATGTCCATTTTAGCCCACCTTTTTCAAGTGGCAAATTCACAAAACAATTTTAAACAAATATGAAATCAAAGTATTCCAATTTTTGCAAATTAGCCTATACTTGTATGCAACACATAGTAATGTTAGTCTAATAAAACCGAAACAAGAGCATATAATATAAATAAGAAACACATCATGATTAGTAGAGGCCGATCTTTGATCGGACGAGTGGGGTGCTCAATTCATGAGCTTCCCCTCTTGTACTTAAGTTCCCGAGCCGAGACACTTTGGTGATTACGGACTAATGGCCTTTGGCATGAGTCTCGGGTTTCCTAAGTTTCCCAAAAATATTTAGGTGACGACTCTGTAATCTGGCAAAGCCGTCCATTTTTGATAATTGTTTCAAACATTGATTTTCCAAAAAGAACTGACCGGATTTGGACTCTTTTTGTGTTTTCATTATTTCATATTGCACTTGTAAAATCAGATTCAGAACCACAAGTGGAGTCCGAACTGCAGGGCTATTCGCCTTTCGAAAGGAGCGTAGAAAGTAGGGCTATAGTTTCTGGCGACTCTGCTAGGGACTTAGAGAACTTGACTTGACACTCATGATGTGAATTTTCATTTACACTTATATGTTCTTTGCATTTCATTTGCATTGGTGCGCTTAAGTCACTGTGTTTGCCGACTGCTATTCTTGGACGGTTTGCCAGAGGCTTGCCTAAAAAGCTTACCAAAAGACTGACCGATCATGAGCTCTGCCATGTTGGGAACACAACCCTTGGATCTGGATTACCGTCGTACCGCTTAATCCACCTTTCACTTTTCAATGTTAGATGTGAGAGGTATATTAGGTATTCTTGCTAAGGTACCCTTTTGAGCATTCGACCTAGTTGCATGTAGTGAACCTATAGTGACTATTCGAAATTTAGGACAGGATGCCACCCAATTTTAGGATGTTGTGAAACTCGTTGTGTGAATTAGTGCAGCCTAGATCATGCCAAAAATCTAGGACAGGGTAACCCTACCCCGTCATAGAGGTGTTTTGGTTTTTATTACTTGATATGTGTTTTTAAAGTGAAGCTGTACATGATGGTATCAGTATGAGTTTGAAAACAGAGTTCAGTGGGGATTCCAGTTCAGCTATGTGTCTTGACTGTTGTGAATTGGGGCCGAAGTGTTGTCCGATTTTTGATTTTGTTTTTCTTTCTTTCTTTTTGCTAGGTAGTTTACCATTATAGTTTCAGAAAGACCCGATATTCCCCAAGTTGTGTAGACTCATTTCAGAAGGCTGTGTAAAACTCGAGACCTTGTTGGTTGTCAGCTCGGGCTAGTCTCGTTTCCTCCAGTCACTTGACGGAGAAGAAAAAGATGGTCAGTAGCATCAATACAAAGCATCCCACAAACACCTACCCGTTTTCAGTCAATCAGTTCACCAGCATCTAATACACCCATATTAGCAATGGTGTAGAACACAACACCAAACATAGAGGAATTCGTTGCCATGATGATTGTCGTCCAAAGGACTATGGACACTGTAAACCAAATGATGGCTGCACAAGATAAAGTCATTGCTGATCTACAATGTACATCTAGGGCATCAGCATCAACTGTGCATCCGGTCCCTACTGCTCAGTCAAACCCGGATCTACCCCCATTAGCAGAAAATCTACCAATCCCAGATCCTCAGGACATGTTTCCCCCAGCTCCAACTTAGCGTCCTCAGATTTAATCTCCTCCAAGGATTTTTCCTTTCCATATCAATGAAATTGCTCCAGCCTTGGTTAAGATTGCTAGATTGGAGAAAGCATTGAAGAAATCTTAGGGCTTCAACTCCATTCTAGATATCGAAGATGGGTACACTGAGGCTTTGGTCAGATTTCCAGAGAAATTTAAGATGCCCCATATCAACAGATTCAATGGGAGTGGGGATCCAATCATGCATGCTTGATTATTTTTAGATGTATTGAGGCCCATGGGATTGTCTTGGGCATAGAAACTTTCGTTGTTTGGAAGAACCCTGTCTGATGTGGCGGTCATCTGGTACACTAAGTTGGAGGACTCTACAAAATGAAATTGGGAGGAGTTATCCGAGGCATTTGTCAATCAGTACTCATATAACACTCAGATAGAGGTAACCATAAGCGAGATGGAGGCTACTACCAGAACCCTAAAGAATCATTCATTGATTTTGTTGCCCGGTAGAGAGCCAAGGTAGCCCAAATGACAAATAGGCTTGCCGAGAGAGAACAAGTCCGTCTAGTGGTCCAACACCTAGAGCTAGACATGCTGCAGACAATGATAGTGGCACCGTTGTCCACGTTTGCTTCCTTACATTAACTGGGGGTCCAAATCAAGAGTGCATTCAAAAAGGGTATCATCCACAGAACAAGTGAACCCGTAAGAAGGCCGTTCTCTCAGAATACCAATGCTACTAGAAGCACTATTCCATGCCTACAGATGTTAGCAATGTCGTCACAATAGCCAAGATGGCTGATCCCTTTGCTACTGCCACAACCTCACAACCTTCACAAAATACCGGCCCACCCCGGAATTGAAGAGTTTTTACCCCCTCCATATGAATTCAACCCACGCCCTCAAGTTGTTAATGCAAAAGGGGTATCTCAAGCCCCTTGATCCTCGTCCGCCTCCAGACCCATTACCACCCAAACGCGACCCTACCCAGTTTTGTATCGTCCACCAACAACATGGCCATTTGCTACCGTCTACGTTATGAGATCCAAGATCTCATTGACAACAAAGTCATCGCCCTACCTTCCAAGCCCAACGTAATAACCAACCCACTTCCTACACATAACCAAGCCCCCCCTCCACCCAGAAATATTAACCACATCCATACATTACCACCCACCTTTAACTCCAGCATATACATTACCTCCTACCTACCAAAACCGGAGGTGGACATTCTGGAAGGCGCAAACATGTACATGATAGATCTGACACCACTAACCCAACCCAGGCCTGTGGTAGTAGAAACGGAGGAAGAGAAGAATACACTAAAGATAGGGTCATCTGATACCCGTGTCATAGAAAAAGGAGTCTCACTCGCAAAGGAGTAAGATCCCAGCTTATACATTGTGGCCATCAATAAGCGAAAGCCAGTGGTCATACTGCTAGACTTTCTCAGCATCAATGCTATAAGGGAATACCAAATGGCGCAGAATCAAAATGAGTGGCTTGAGCAAGGCCTAATTGATTTAGCAAACCTAGAGAAGGATCTGACAGAATTGGAAGAGGATTTGGAGGATCTTTACTTCTTCGAGAAAGAAGGTACAAGCTGTGTACAGATGAGATGGTGGGACCTGAGCCAGCCAGAAACTAGCAATGGGTGGTTGAGTGAGGAAGAGTCCAATGTGGAGGAACAGACAAAAGAGACTAGGGGGAAGATGAAGTTGCTATTAAGGGTAAGGCTAAGGCTGCACCTCTTAAGGAACAGACACTGGAACAGTTTCAAAGGGAAAGAACAGAGGAGATCCAAGCAAAGATAGCTCTGGAACAAGGTAGAGAAAAAAGGAAAAAAGAGCCTGAAATAGTTTTGGGTGATGTCCAGATAACCAGAAAAGTTGAATGGGATCCCAATGACTGAGAAAGGATGTTGAGGAAACTCAGAAAGTACAGAGATGTTGAAACCCGAGCTGTGGTGGAAGAATAATGGTAAGATGATGGGGCGCGTGATGTTAATATGCTCCAGATGGAACCCGATGCCAGTCCGGTCATGATTTCGGGAGAGTGGTGGGAGGACAGCGACCTAAGTCATGCATACAATAACAAAGGTTAGAAAGCTGATACCCCATATGACACATGGTATACCGATGAGATCAATCACATGACCCGGAGCGATCGATACTGCAAACCTGCAGCGGTAGACCAGCAAGAGACCTCTGAAAAGGAGGCTGAAAGAGCAAAAGAGAAAGATGTTGAGGAAAACATGGTCTTAAAACAACTTAAGAAGATTCAGGCCGACATATCCATCTGGGGACTGATAATGGCGTCTCGAGAGCATAGACAAGCCCTGCTCAAGGCAATGAACCAAACCAAACTTCCCATTGACACCACCACTGACCAATTGGTGTCATCGGTCAACTCTGTGGATGTTACGCCGGTGATATCCTTTATGGATAAAGAATTGCCTGCTGGGGGCGCCAACCACAACAAGCCTTTGTATGTAACCTTGGAAAGTCGACAAAAGTGGATTCCGGTGGTGTTAATAGATACCGGATCGACAATCAATGTGTGCCCTGTAAGAATTGCCGATGCCATCGGTTTGAGGCCGATTGACTTTACACCCATGACCCAAGCTGTCCGGGCTTATGACAATACAAGTCGGGAGATCATGTAAATGTTTAAGAGCAATATCCTGATCGGCCTGTCCAAACATAAGGTGGAATTCCATGTCATGGATGTTTCAGCCACATTCAACCTACTACTGGGCAGGCCCCGGCTAAACTAGATGAAGACGGTATCATCAACAGTACATCAGTTAGTAAAGTACCCCTTCAAGCGCGGGATCGCCACTGTGTACGGTAACTTTACGATCCATCATTCTCAAGGAACCACTACACCATTATTGGAAATGATACATAGGGAAGATAACGTGTTCCTTTCCAGCTTCTCTCTGATAGAAGCCCGGTTGGTCCAAACCATTATGGCAGAAGGCGATGGAAATTATATGAGTGTACAATCTATATACATGTGAACAAATAGGGGCATGTTCCCGGGTTGGGACTAGGTCGAAGTGGCAGACAAGGAGGTACTGTTGCTAAGAAGCTGAGTCATAACCCCCATGCTTTCGGGCTGGGATACAAACCTACTGCTGTAGATTGGCAAAGAAAAGGGCAGGAGTTGAGAGAAAGGCTGAAGGAAAAGAGGATCGGGAAGTAGTATGAGTTAATTCACAAACCTGTACGAGGAACCCTGAATGGACGATTTGTCCGCCAAGGGAAAGATTTCCCATTTTGTGGATTCTCGGAGCCTTGGTATGACTGGGAAACAAAGACTAGGTATCTGGGGTTCGAGGTCCTTTTCGAGCACCAGTTACCAGAAGAGGAGGATGAACAAGCAAACCTAAGCACTAATATGGATCAAGGAAGGACTGCAAACCTGGGTATTGAAGATGAGGAGCTGTTGGGAAAGGCATTGGCGGACTTATTGATGAGCTCCACTGCCGGAGATGAGACCACCAACTTGGGGGATAGTTTTACTATCTTAGTGATCGAGGATATCCCAGCAGTGGATTTCTCCAATCTTATCGTGGATGCATTTGAGGCTTTACGCCTAGTCTGGAAGTTTGGGCAAGACGTCATCAATAGTTCTGAATCGGATAGTGAGTCCGGATCTGATTCCACTGAGTTTGTGGAGTCGGAGTCAGATTCGAGTTCCTCTGAGTCTGGTACTTCTAAGAGTGGTAACCCGGATACCAAAGTCTTATCTAGGTCGTCTTTTAGCTTTTCTTTTGAGTCCACTGTAATCAAGGATCCAGACTTTTTGCATGGGAATGTTGTGAATGTTGCCTACTTCTCTGTGCCTTTGGTTTGTTGTATCTTGATTTTCAAAATTTTGACATAAACAAAGAGGAAGAAATTCCTTGAGTTTTGAAAAATTTGGTTAATCATGAGGAGAAGAGGCGTGTTAAACCTTGTACAGATAGAATCGTATCAATTAATATGGGTACTGAGGAAGATCCTCATTTGGCCCAGATCGGGTCGACGCTGTCGTCGGTGAAATGTGAGTGTTTAATCACTTTATTAAAAAATTTCAAAGATGCTTTTGTGTGGTTCTACAAAGACATGCCTGAAATTGATCCTGAGATTGTACAGCACCAGATCCCTTTTGACCCCAAGGCCTAGTTAGTTAAACAAAAGCCGTATGGAGTTTGCCCAGATTGGGCTTTGAAGATCAAGGAAGAAGTTACCAAACAAATTGGGACAGGGTTCTTGCTTGTGTCTGAGTATCCAACGTGGTTAGCCAATATTGTTCCAGTCCCAAAGAAGGATGGCAGAATCAAAGTCTGTGTCGACTTTAGGGATCTGAATAAGGCTAGTCTAAAGGATGATTTCCCGTTGCCTCACATTGATGAGTTGGTAGATATCACAACGGGCCACACATTGCTCTAGTTTATGGATGGATTTTTTGGGTATAACCAGATTCTGATGGCACCCAAAGATAGTGAGAAGACCACTTTCACTACTCCGTGAGGGACCTATTGCTACTGAGTCATGTCGTTTGGGTTAAAGAATGCTGAGGCCACTTATCAGAGTGTAGCAACTACCATTCTGCATGACATGATCCGCAAAGAGATTAAGGTGTACGTAGACGATATGGTTGTTAAGTTCAAAGATCGAGAGGGCCATTACATTGCCTTGGAAAAATTCTTTCTATGGATCAGAGAGTATAGACTGAAGTTAAATCTGCAAAAATGCACTTTCGGTGTAACAACAGGAAAAATGTTGGGATTCTTAATCACACAGAGAGGAATTACGGTAGATCATTCCAAAAGCAAGGCCATCTTAGAAATGCCACCACCAAGGATTGAAAAGGAGGTGTGCGACTTTCTAGGTAAAGTGTAATTTATAAGATGATTTATTTTAAAATTAACCTTGACTTATATTTGGTCTCCTGAAGAAAGGAAACAAGTTCCAGTGAGACGATCATTGTCAGTTCACTTTTGAATAGGTCAAGTAGTACTTACAGAATTTGCCTGTGTTTTCACCACTAGAATTAGGAAAATCGTTGATCTTGTACCTGTCAGTGACAAACTCAACTATGGGGTGTATGTTAGCTCAAGAGTCGGGGGCCAAAGTGGAGAAAGCCGTTTACTACTTGAGCAAGAAAATATTGGATTACGAGACCCGTTACACTCCCCTTGAGAAATCTTGTCGAGCCTTGGTTTGGGCTACCCGGAAGTTGAGGCACTACTTGTTAGCTCACTCTGTAATCTTGGTTTCAAGATTAGATCCTATAAAATATCTCTTTGAGAAACTAGTACTTACGGGTAGGCTAGCCCGTTGGTTGCTTCTTTTCTCCGAATTTGATCTTATATATGTTACACACAAGTCTGTTGACGGGAGAGCTGTAGCTAAATTCTTGGCAGATCACCCAGTAGAGGGGGATGAAGCGGTGGAGTATCTTTTCCCAGATGAAAATATTCTACAAATAGGGGAGAAAACATGGACGATGTACTTTGATGGAGCAGCCAATCAATACAGTTATGGGATCGGTGTATTGCTGATAGCACCTGATGATTCCCATATACCCTTAGCCTTTAAACTTCGGTTCAAAGTATCCAACAACGAAGCAGAATATGAGGCGTGTATCGCTAGTTTAGAAGCCTCCCTAGAACAAGGGGCAAAAAGGTTGGACATCATCAGGGATTCGAACTTGGTTGTGTCTCAAGCCAACGAAGATTGGCGGGTTAAAGAAGAGAAAATGAAGGTTTATTATCAGGTCTTGGATATGCTGATTCTGAGGTTTGAAAAGTTAATGTTTACCCATCTGTTGAGAGAGAACAAATAATTCACTGATGCACTAGCAACTCTATCTTCTATGGTAGACATTCCATCGGGAGTCAGGGTGCGTTCGATCATTATTGAACAGAAGTACATGCTGGCCTATGAAACCATTGTCGTAATAGATGAGGCTTCAGACATGAACCCCTGGTGTTATGATATTTGGAATTTCCTGGAAAAGGAGGCATATCCGCCAGGAGCAAATGCCAAGGACAAAAGGGGAATATGGCGTCTGGCCGTTCAATTCATCATCTGCGGAGGCAAACTATACAAAAGAGGCCATTTAGGAATCCGTAAGCTATGTGTTGAGGAAGAAGAATCAAAGCACCTTATGGAGAATGTGAAGCCCACATGAATGGTGTGATGCTCGCCCGGAAAATCCTTAGTCAAGGCTACTACTGGTCAACTATAGAAGAGGATTGCATTGGTTTTGTTCGGCGATGCCACAAGTGTCAAATTCATGCCAATCGTATGAACATTCCGCCACCAAAGCTCTACAACATAACTTCACCATGGCCATTCTCTGTTTGGGGAATAGATTTTATTGGCACGGTTACCCCCAAAGGGTCAAACAAGCTTGAATTCATTCTGGTAGCAATCGATTACTTCACAAAATGGGTGGAAGCCCAGTCCTACTTTGGGCTGAAAGCATCGCATGTGGCTAAGTTCATCAAAAACAACATCATATGTCGGTATGGGGTGTTATAGACACCCCATTTTGTACGGCCCTTCAAGACTTGGATGTTCTTTCAGGTATATCTGATGACGAGTCTGTTTACTCGTCGAGCGCTCGAAGTCCTCAGCGGAACGCTATAGTTTTGAGCCTTTCAAACCCTGCATCCATTTTGTCTCATTTTTGGACCATGCCTTGGTCTCTCTAGCCTGCAGTATTTGGTGGCCTGTCGGCCATCCATGGAGGCTGCCGCCCAGAGCTTTTGGTCTACCGGCCATTGATATGCCTTGTAGGCCATCACTGATCGCCGGTCGGCCACCAGTGTTTTCTGCAGATATTTTGTGTCAGCTGTTTGCACAGATGCATGCATCTGTCCACATGTGGAGGGCTGGATCTCCTTATATAGAATTCATGTTTTCTATATATAGGGACCCCCTTCTCTTATGTTTTGAGGTTAGAAGATTTCAAACTCAAAATTCTCTCTCTCCGTCTCTCTAGATTTCTCACTCTTTCTTGCAATTCTCTACACTTTTGCCTACTTACACTGCACTCTTGCCTTTACTTCCTTAACAAAACTTGATCACCTTTGAGCTGAGGTTCTTTGAGGCCTTCTTGGAGCTCTACAAGTTGGTTTTGGCTTGAATTGTTTCCTAGAATCACTCTTCTCTTCAAGAGGTATAATATTTGCTTTATTAGCTTACTTTGCATACTTGTTTTCCTATCTTTTTTTTTACTATTTTTGGGCTGTTTTTGGGCTATAAAAACTCTGCCAAAATGGGCTGAAATTTGTGGTTTGAAGCCATTTTGAGGTAGGGGGTGGTTCACCCTTCTTTGTACCTTGATTATAAGGCTTCTTCACTTGTGTTTCCCATCTTTAAACCATCTTTTTTCGGCCTTTAACCACTGAATTTCAGAGTATTTTCAGTGGAAAAAAACATGTTTTGAAGTCCAGAATTGGAGGGGTTAGTCTCCCCTCCTTGTGTGTTGTTTGCAAGCCTACTTAACTCCATGTGTTAGCATGTTTTTTTTAGCATTTTGTAGCTATATTCTAGCATGTTTTTGCCTTTGTTTTAGACTACTTTAGCTCTATTTTGGGTTGTTTGGGCCAGTTAGGCCTTGTTTTGGATGGTTGTAATGTAATAGTCCTCACAAGCTTGGTGTTTTAGGCCATTAGGCACCTCTTGTTTGAGTTGATTGTATGTTTTTGGTGCTTTTCACATTTAATTTTAGCATTAATCATCTTTGCAACCTCCCTCATTTCTTGGCTTTTAATTTTTCTTTGAAACTTGTTTCAAGTCACTCGTGTACCTAAGTGTGGAATTAAGGTTTCATACTTAATGGTTTAATCTCTTTGAGGGTTCGTTACCAACGGTATGAGACTTCTTTCATATCCAAAACAACTTGTGTTTTGAGCCTTCTTTCTATTAGAGGACTCTAACTCACCTTTTGGACTTACTTGGATTAAGGAATGGTTGGTAAGTTAAAATGAGTAATTAACAACTTGGGACAAAAATGGAACAAGATAATAACTTGTGTGTTATGTGTTCAATCGGACGTTAATTGAACACAAGGAAAATTGGGACATTTCATACTCAAACTGATGAAATGTCTCAAGTTACCTAGGTCTCCATTGCCCTTGATCATGTATGATAGGGTGATAGTTCTTGAGTGTCTTGTTTTACATTCATTAAGCTTGCACACCTTGAATCGCAAGCCATCATGCAATGAAGTTGCTTAGATTGGTGGTTTGTGGCTTAAGTTCACAACTCCTTGGATTTATTCATGAAAAAAAGAGGTGAATTGTGCAGACAATCCTTGGAAAAACCCTCTTTTTGCTTTGTTTGTACTCTATTGCAGCATGGTGATCTAGTGCATCAGTGGCTGGTAGGCTACCATCCATGGCCGGCAGTGCACTATAGATGGTTGGCAGGCTACCTTCATAGTCGGCAAGTGGCCGGCAGTCTTTACCAGTGGCCGGCTGGCCACTGATGTAAACTTCAGCAGAATGTTGGTAAGGTGGAGCATAATGGTTCTGGAAATGTTCAACCCTGCAAACAGAGGCTTTCGAGAGCAAAACGGAGGTCTTTTCGGGAGGTATCCGGGCATGTGCATCTTCCATTTCCCGAGGTGGAGTAGTGGTAGCGTAATTAGAGATTTTAATTACTTAGCTTGCTTACATTTGTGTTGTAACTTAATTTGATTAGCTTACTAGTTAGTTAAATTAAAAGTGTTGTAATAAATAGTTAATTAGTTTAGCTATTTATTTCGTTTTGTTTGTAATAATTAGCTTCATTAGCTTAAATTAGCTTAACTTAGCTTAGTTATTCATTCAGGCTCTCCTTTGTGAGAGCAAAATGTAAAGTGTGCATGTCTTCCAACTCATGTCTTTCTCCCTTTTATTTATCCGTTTTTGATGGCTAGATTAGGGACATGTTTTTCAATTAGCATACCTTATGCTTTTATACATTCAACTTGCATTGCAAGCACCAAGGCTTGGCGCATCATTCAAACTGCATTGTTATTTCAATACCTTATTCGAATACGTGTTTAACCACATGTTATCAAATAGAATCATATGCCATATTAGTAGCTAAGCCTATTAATTGTATTCTTTGCATGCGTTGCATTAGAACTTTGTATGGTTAGGAAACATGCATATTTTTCTAACTCATATTTTCTTAGTTTGGAGTACTAGGTGAGTTTTTAGTGCTTTAGTGTTCTTGCATGAGTGTGAGTGATTGCCATGAATAGCGTGATTGCCATGAGGCTAAATGTTTAAGTGATAAACTGCTTGAATACCTGTGGATGAAGGCTTGTTGCTTGAATTGGAATGATTCAACGGATGTGCGTTTTAAGCCCACTTTGTTGAGTGCCAAATTCGCAAACTTTAAGCCCACTTGAGGTGGCAAATTTAAACCTCTTTTCACAAAACAAACATGAAATTGAGTTGTTCCAATTCGGGTAAACTAGTCTATACTTGCTTGTGCGCATCACATAGTAATGTTAGCCTAATAACCGGAATAAGAGCACATAATGTTGATAAAAAATCATATCATGATTAGTAGAGGCCGATCTTTGATCGGGCGAGCGGGGGTGCTCAATTCATGACCTTCCCCACTCGTACCCAAGTTCCTGAGCCGAGGCAACTTTGGTGATGACGGACATGTGGCCTTGGGCACAAGTCATGGGTTTTCTAAATTTTTCCAAAATAAAATATTTAGGTGGCGACTTTGTATCTGGCAAAGCAGTCCAATTTTGACATTTTTGATTCAAGATCAATTTTCCAAAACGATTTGCTGGATTTGGACTCTTTGGTGTTTATCGATTTCACATTGGACTTGTGAGATTAGATTTAGAACCACGGGAGTCTGAACTGTAGGACTTTCTTTCAAACCTTTCGAAAGGTGCAGTTTCTGGCGACTCTACTGGGGATTTAGAGAACTTGACTCGAACTCATGATATGACATCATATCTACACTTATGTGTTTCTTTGCATTTGCATTTGCATTGATGCGTCTAAGTCACTATGTTTGCCATCTGCTATTCCTGAACGGTTTAATGGAGGCTTGCTTAGAAAAGCTTGCCAAAAGACTGACTGATTGCGGGCTCTACCACGATGGGAACACAACCCTTGGATCTGGACTACCGCTATACTGTTTGATCCTCCTTTCACTTCCTGGTGTTAGGTGTGAGAGGTATATTAAGTCTTGCTGAGGTATCCTTTTGACCAATAGGCCTAGTTGCATATTGAAAGCCATAGAGACTGTTCCAAACTAGGATAGGTTGCTTATCCGAATTTAGGATTGTGTGAAACACTTTGCTTGAATAGTGAACCCTAGCTCCTGACGAAACTAGGACAGGGTAACCCTACCCCATCATAGGGGTGTTTTGGCTCTCACTTAATTGATATGTTCTTTTAGAGTGATGCTCTACAAGAATGTATGTGTCAGTTGCAAGTTTGGGCATCAGTTTTTTTTTGGGGCAGAAATCAGTTTTGAGTACAGTTCTATAGTTTCTGTTTACAGCTGTGTGTTGTTAGTATCTGAGCTGAGGTGCTGTGCGGTTTCTGATTTTTGTTTTCTTTTTGCTTTATTTCTTTTTGCAAGGTAGTTTTTCACAATTGCTTCAGACGATTCTGTTACCCTCCTAAGCACTATGGACCTGTGTAAGGCAACTTTATAGATCCGGGGATCTTGTCAGGGGACAACCAGTGTTTGCTTTGCTCCCATCGGTTACGAGATGGAGGAGGGTTAGGCATAATTCACCAGTCTAGCAGTCACCTTTTACTTCGCCCGTGCCCAGTCATGCTCAGTTTTCTACTTCCACTCCAGTAAGAGAGTATTCGCAAGTTTTGATGGCTCAACATCCGTCAGTTGGCATGGAAGACATGCTTCATCATCTCTAGCAGACCATTGAAACCATGCAGCTAGATGCTGCTCGTCAAGCTGAGGTCATAGCCCACCAAGCAGAAGTAATAAATAGGCTTCATCAATAGCAACCACCGTAAGCAATGGTTTTTGCTTCTCATGCACCTCCAGCAGGTATTCTAGCACCTGGAGTCACTGTCAATGTCCAAGAGAATCTGGGTATTCTAGTAGATCCGATCCCTCAGCAAACCTCTAAGGCAGCAGTGTACCAAACGAGGGCGCCATTTGAATTCAATGTTAACCCCACTGCACTGAAGGTCAACAAGCTAGAAAAGCTCTTTAAGCGGGCACAGGGTATGAATTCAATCCCTGACATTGAGGATGGATACACAGACTCAGCAGTAACTTTGTCGGACAGATTTAAGATGCCACACATAGACTGATTCGATGGCTCCGGGGATCCCATGGTCCATTTGCTGTTATTCTCAGATATTCTACGACCAATGGGCCTTACCAGACTTTAAAAGCTGTCGCTTTTTGGCCGGACCCTGTCGGGTATAGTGGCTATATGGTATGCAAAACTCAAGGACTCAGTGAAATGGAGCTGGGAGGAAATGGCTGAGGCCTTCATCTAGCAGTACTCCTACAATACCTAGATCAAGGTCACAACCCGTGATCTTGAAGCAACCTGTTAGGAGCCAAATGATGGCTTCTTGAATTTTGTAATGTGATGGAGGGCCAAGGCCTCTATGATGACTATTAGGCCATCTAAAAAGGACCAAATCAGAATGGTGGTCCGTAACCTACAAGGGAGATTATTATAGAAAATGATAGTATTGCATTTGTTTACATTTGCTGAGCTCCATGAAATAGGGATTGAAATTGAGGATGCGATGAAACAGGGGCTGATAGTTGATGAGAAGGAACTGCCCAAGAGGCCCTTTAGATGCAGCTCCAATGCGACCACGAGTGGTAGCACCTCTACACGACCTTCGGATGTGAGCCTGGTCACCACCACACCCAAGACCGTCAACCCTTTCGCCAATACATCCAACACAAGTCCACAAACCTCAACCAGTCAGGCCCAATCTCAACGGGTCTTTACCCTGCTCTACATGCCTTTATCCAAAGCCCTAGGGGTCCTGATAAAAAAGGGGTATCTAAAGCCACTAGAGCCTCGCCCTCTACCCGATCCTCTCTCTCCGAAACATAATCCGGCAAAATACTGTGTTTTTCACTAGCAGCACGGTCACGACACTGATTAATGTTATAGGCTGCGTCATGAGATTCAAGATCTCATTGACAATAAGGTAATAGCACCTCCCCAAAAACACGTCACTACAAATCCTCTCCAACCACATAATCAAGTCCCTCCACCCTAGTATATAAACCTCATACATACACTAGCCATTCCATATGACCCCACCGTATACATCGCCACTTCCCACCTACCTAAACCGGTGTTGTTCATCCCTGAGAGCACGGCCTTGTGCATGATGAACGCGTCTACACCCCAAACTGAACCCGTAGTGGTGACGAAGGTAGAAGAAGAGGGGTTGGCCGAGGAGAGTACAAGTCCATTGCGTGAGGGCTCTGAGGACTTATCTGAATAGGTGGACAGTCGGTACTACTATATTGTGCCAATCGATCAAGCTAAATCGGAAGTGGTGTTGCCGATTGGGATGGAGGTCAGTGTAGTTCGAGAAGATGGCCCAAGTCAGGGATTAGATGATCTGGCCGGCCTAGAGGAGGACATAGACAATTTACAGTTCTTTGATGAGCAAGATCAAAGGGCCATACATATTGATTGGTTTGATCTAAACGGGTCGACAGATAACTCTGGATGGTCAGGTGATGAACCCGATAGAGATGAGGGAAGTGAATTGAAGTCAAAAGAACAGAAAGCGAGAATCGTTGCAATAGTCGGAATAGCCGATGAGAAGGGTAAAATCCCAGAAAACACCGATGTAGAGCAAGTGGCTCAAGAATTGGGCATTGTTAGTACTGTACATACAGAGCAAGAAGCCACATTGAAGCATTTTGAGCAAGAAATGGGTGAAAACAACCGAAAAGCTAGAAAAGCCCAATACCCTGTAAGGGAGATTTGTGACGAGAAGATAATTCTAACAGAGCGAAAAAAATGCTTGTTGGCTGCCGAGCGAATCTGGTGGGATGATGATGACCTACACCTGGCTCATACTGATGAGGATTGGGGTGAAGATCTTCCCTACAACACTTGGTATATAGAAGAGGTTGACCATATGACGAGAAGTGGCAGATACTTCAAACCACCACATCTGAACCAACCTGAGACATCCGGGAAGGATAAAGAAATCGAGAAGCAAAAGACAGTTACAAGAAGAGGTTGTGCTGAAATAGTTGAAGAAGATTCAAGTTGATATATCTATCTAGGTTTTGCTTATGGCTTCGTGAGTACACAGACAGGCTGTACTATCGGCAATGGATAAAGCTCAGTTGTCCATTGACACCACCCCAGAACAACTGGTGAGATTAGTCTTCCCGGGAGGTGCTGCGCCAACTCTAACCTTCTCGGACAAGGGATTGCCGCCGGAAGGCTCTGTGCACAACATACCTCTATACATATCACTGGAGTGCCGAGAAAAGTGGATACCAGTGGTATTGGTTGATACCGGGTTAGCAATCAACATGTCACGCCCAGAACTCGCCCCTAAAAGTTTGGGCATGACCACTTCAGAAAACGGATATAAAACCTGATGAATATAATCTACGGGGCCTGAACGGAAGCATTTAATAGTATATAATAGCAAACAAAAATAATAATAATTATAACAATATATCCATTGAGCTACCACTACCATGCCAGGATCACAAACAGAACATCATGCAGTTAAATATACAGTGACGTGCACCTGAAGATAGCTATGTACACATACATATACGCCGATCTTAACAGACATTTAGGGTACAAATTAAAACTAGCAAAACTCCATAACTTGAACAATCAACATCTAAGGGTTAGATACTCAGGGTTTGACAACTGGGTAACAAAAGCCACAAGTGAAGGTTGATCTCCAGGTTGAGTGCCTACAGAAACAAACATAAAATAGAGTGAGTCAAGCTCAGTGAATAATAATACATAACAACTCAATGCTCAACGTGAATTATAATCCATATCCGTGTGTTTATCAATAAAGAGAGCATATGGTTTATTTGTTTCTGTATGTATAGTAAAGTATCTTCGTCAGAAAACTTGCCATATCTTGAACATTCAGGGTTTCATAGTGCATCTAGGCATTTTGGGGAAAATTATCCAGAAAGCATATCATATTATAAACACATCATAAGTTCGTAGCAATTTTTTCTCATTTCAGAAATTACTTATCATATGAAACACTTCGTAACTCCAAAAACGGATTTCATCAAAATCATTTATACTTTGAGTATCTTTTACAGAACGGCCTTGGGCCTAATCTTAAACACAGTGGCTTTAAGCCCTTAACAGAACGGTTTGCAATCCTTAACAAAATGGCATGAAGCTCTTATCAAAACGGCATAAAGCCCTTGAAACACATTGGCATAAAAGCCCTTGGAACATCTGGCACAATAGCCCCTTGAAACATATGGCATGAAAAGCTCTTGAAAGATGGCATATAGCCCTTGAAAAGTTGGCATGAAGCCCTTGAACATAGATTGGCATTAAGCCCATGTGATGGCATAAAGCCCTTGTAATGGCATAAAGCCCTTGTAACTTGTGATGGCATAAAGCCCATGAAACTTGTAACGGCATAAAGCCCATGAAACTTGTAATGGCATAAAGCCCATGTAACTTGTAATGGCATATAGCCCATGAAACTTGTATTGGCATAAAGCCCATGTAACTTGTAATGGCATAAAGCCCATGAAACTTGTAATGGCATATAGCCCATGAAACTTGTAATGGCATATAGCCCATGAAACTTGTATTGGCATAAAGCCCATGTAACTTGTAATGGCACAAAGCCCTTGTAATGGGAATGATTTCAGTCTTCTTAAAGTATCAGTATGCAATAATGCACATAAGTTTCCCCATGGCCTGATTACAAATTAATACAAGTGTCTCGTGAACAACTGAATAATAATAATCATATCAATTATTAACTGAGGCCACATAATAATATTAAACATTGCATGCGTGTCACAGGTTCTTGATGACCTCGGGTCCATAAGTAACACAATAGAATAATCTCAGTTTCATACAAATACTTGGCTTAAAGATGAACATAATTCTATTTATTCATTAAGAAACAACGTAATTTGCTTATAGATAATAAAGAATTTATCATTCGCTATTGATAGAACGAAATCATTCTAAAGTCATACCGATATATGCCATTCTTTCAACGTCCACATTGACTTTCACTCATCATAATTGTTCATGTAACATGTTCGTGTAACACTTACAAGAAATAGAGCGTTAGTGATAATAATTAACAATAATCAATAGAATGTACATCTTCGTACTATTACTCACAGTGTGCTGGTAGAGCGTTTATTCCTCCCGAAGCGTGTCCTACACACATATGAGGTCACACATTAATTTTCTGAGTCATTTCCCCTAATTTCCTTTCTCATTTTAACATGATTCACAATGCTCATAACAAGGTTCATTCGCAAATTTTAACATTATTTCAAAACATCTCAAAAATCCAATTCAACTTGTACATGCATAATTCAACCCACCAATTTCATGGTTCTATTTTCCATTTGGGCAAAAATCATTATTTAGCATCACAAATTAACCTAGAGTTTCAAGAAAAATATAAAGTTTTCCATAAAAAATACAAACTTCTCATACCATGACTTTACATCCTAAGTTTCTCCTTGATTATACATCTAAGGGTCATACTCCATCACCTTAACCCATCAATTGAACCCTCAATGCTTCAAACCCGAAATTCCCAAATCTCATAATTTACTCTATTTGCTCAAAAATGCAAATTCGTATATTTATACAATGGAAAGACCACAAATCTATATTTTGATGTAAGTATTGAAGAGAACTAGGACTCCTACCTCCATAATCAAGCAAAGAAGTGAGCTTGAGAAGAAGCCTTCGCAAATCCGAATTCCAATCGGGTAAAAACATTGATCTTCTCTTGTTCTCCATCCTTGATGCAAAAACCATGGTGGATTGTTGCTTAAAATAGAGGAAATCAAGGTTTTGAGGCTAGGGTTTTGGAGGGTTTCGGACTTAGGAGAAGAGGAAAGAAGAAAGGGGAAATAAAATGTGGAAAAAGATCTCAAAATCCCGTTTTTACGCTGCTGTACTCGCCAACCCCGCTCGAGCGTACCTGCTCCCAGCACAGATCCCAAAACTTTAATCGTGTATAACTCTCTCATCCGGGCTCCGTTTTAGGCCGTTCTTGTGTCCAAATTGAAGCCCCGGAGATAAGCTTTTCAATGGTTCTAACCTCACATTCAAATTCAAAGTGTGGAAAAAGAAAAGGGCAAAAGAGTGGCTGTTGAACATAAACAAATTGTTCGAATTAAATTTTTTGGTCCCATCTTACTTCACCATCATATTACTACCCCAAACAATACTCCAAAATAAAATAAGAAGATTCCAAATACACCACTACAATGTCAAGGGAAATCTTACTTCTCACGCTCGAGCGTCGCTTCAACCGCTCGAGCGCGCACAGACTAATAAAACAGTCCGCTCGAGCGTCAACTTCTCCGCTCGAGCGGAGATTCACAACTCCCAGAATCTCAGGCCGTCTGCAAAATTGCTGAGAACCCCAAAAGTCCGCTCGAGCGTCAAATCCTCCGCTCGAGCGAAGGGAAAAAATTATGGGTCGTCACACAACATCTATCCTTGTCGCATGACTTATGCTATTGGCCTGAAATCGGCAGATTTCAGACCTACAACCCAGGTGATTTGAGAGTATGACAATACTAGTAGAGAGGTAATGGGAACGGTACAGATCAGAGTACAGGTTAGCCTAGCTTAACCGGATATTGAATTCCACATCCTAGATGTATCGACCACTTTTAACTGACTACTTGGGCGACCTTGGCTGCACCAGGTGAAAATTGTCTCTTCCACCCTCCACCAAATGCTGAAGTACCCTCCATAGGAAAGGGGTGGCCATAGTCTTTGGGAATTCATCTATACATCCTCTGCTAGAGGTCTCTACACCTGTGCTGGAGATTGTGCATGGCGAAGAGGATGTTTTTCTTTCGGGGTTTACCTTGGCTAAGGCCCAGATAGTGCAGAATATCTTAGCTGTTGATGATGACTTGTATATTAGCACCCAATCTATATACTTCATGAACAAACTCCAATACATGCCAGGAATGGGGTTGGGAAGGAGCAGCCAAAAATGCATCACTGTATTGGTCGATGTGCCACATAACCCGCATGCCTTTAGTCTTGGCTATACACCCACCAAAGTGGATTGGGTTAGGAAAAGAAAAAAGATGGCTGACAAAGCCAGAGCTAAGCAGATCGGGAAGCACTACGAGCTTGTGCACCGACCGATCCGGGGAACCCTGAATGGTCATTTTGTTTGGGAGGGTGAAGACTTCCCATTCTGCGATTTTCCCGAACCCTGGTTCAACTCTGAGAAGCAGCGGGTTCCTGGCTTTGAGATTTTCTTTGACTTGTAGCTGCAAGGTTGTCATACAGAGGAACAGACTGAACTAACTGCTGGAGTTGTGAAGAGCACAGAAAGTGATTCCAATAGCAATGAGCTTGATGTAGGAGCAGCACTGACATGTCTCATTTCGGATCCTCCGATTAACTCAGAGAGCTTGGGAGATAACCTGCCGTTTCCATGATCGGGGACCAATCGACTATGAGCCCTTCTAGTAGCATCTTGGATGCATCTGACACACCATCCCTCGTTTCGCAGCTAGAGGAGGGCTACCTATCTAGCACGTCTGAGTCAGGTAGTGAACCAGAATCTGATTCCACAGAGTCTGTGGAGTCAGAATTAGATTTCGGTGTCTCTGAGTCTGGGTCCAGTATTCCTGGGGTTGATAACTTAGATGCCAAGGTTTTGTCCCGGTCGTCCTTTTCTTTTTCTTTTGAGTCGGTTATAACCGGGGAGCTGAATGAGCTAGACCTTTTGAATGAGAATGCCACTACAGATTCTAAGTATTTCTCTGTGCCTCTTGTTTATTGCATTGATCATGGTTTTCAAAATTTTAATGAAAACGATGAGGAATGAATTTCTCTAGTTTTAAAAAATTTGATTAATCGGGAGGAGGAGAGGTTGCAAAACCTCTTGCTAATGAAATCATTACTTTTAATGTGGGTACTAAGAAGCATCCGTGTCTGGTTTAGAACGGGTCTACGTTGTCTTAGGAGGAGCGCGGACGCTTAGTCGCTTTATTAAAATATTTCAAAGATGTTTTCGCGTGGTCCTACAAAGACATGCTTGAAATTGATTTTGAAATTGTATATCATCGGATCCCTCTCGACCCCGAGGCCCGACCCATCAAACAGAAATTGCCAAGAGTACGTTTGGATTGGGCTTTAAAAATTAAAGAGGAGGTCACCAAGAAAATAGACGCAGGGTTCTTGCTAGTATCTGAGTATCTAACTTGGTTGGCCAATATTGTCCCAGTGCCGAAGAAAGATAGCAGAATTCAGGTGTGTGTGGACTTTAGAGATCTAAATGGACCAGTTTGAAGGATGACTTTCCTTGCCACATATCAATGAATTGGTGGACTTTACTGCAGGTCATGTATTGCTCTCCATCATGGATGGATTTTTCAGGGATTTTAATGGCGCCGAAGGACAGAGAGAAAACTACCTTCACTACGCCGTGGGGAACCTACTGCTACAGGGTGTTTCCGTTTGGGCTGAAGAATGCCGGGGCCGCCTATCAAGGGCTACAACCACAATTCTGCATGATATGATCCATAAAGAGGTTGAGGTGTATGTGGATGACATGATCGTCAAGTCCAAGGAAAGAGAGGGCCACCACACCGCCTTGAAGAAATTCTTCTAACGGATCAGAGAATACAGACTGAGGTTGAATCCACAAAAGTGTACTTTCGGCATAACAACAGGAAAAATGCTGGGTTTCTTGATCACACAGAATGGTATTGAGGTAGATCCTTCCAAAATCAAGGCCATCCTAGAAATGCCACCACCAAGAACTATGGGATACATGCTTGCTTAGGAATCTGAGGACAGGGTGGAGAAAGCCATCTACTATTTGAGCAAGAAAATGTTGGATTTTGAGACCCATTACACCCCGCTAGAAAAAGCTTTCTTAGCCTTGGAATGGGCTACCATGAAGTTGAGGCTCTACCTGTTAGCTTACTCCGTAATTTTGGTTTCGAGATTAGATCCCATCAAATATCTCTTTGAGAAAGCAACACTTACGGGTAGGCTAGCCCATTAGTTGCTTTTTCTTTTCGAGTTTGATCTGAAGTGGGTTACTCATAAGTATGTCAAGGGGAGAGCGGTAGCCGAGTTCCTAGCAGATCACCCAGTAGAAGGGGATAAAGCGGTAGAATACTTGTTCCTAGATGAAGCTATTTTGTAAGTCGAAGAAGAGATTTGGACAATGTACTTTGATGGAGCGTCTAACCAATACGGTTATGGGATAGGGGCGTTGCTGATAGCACCCGACAATTCCCATATACCTTTAGCCTTCAAACTCTGGTTCAAGGTATCTAATAACGAAGCAGAATACGAGGCGTGTATCGCTGGTTTAGAAGCCGCCCTAGAACTAGGGGCAAAAAGATTGGACGCCATCGGGGACTTGAACCTAGTTGTGTCTCAAGCGAATGGAGACTGGAAAGTCAAAGAAGAAAAGATGAAGATCTATCACTAGACCCTGGACGTTCTGATTCCTAGGTTTGAAAAGCTGACCGTCACACATCTACTAAGAGAGAACAATAGGTTCACTGATGCCTTATCAACTCTATCTTCCATGATAGACATCCCGTTTGGAGTCCAGATGTGTTTGATTATCATTGAGCAGTTTGGAGTCCAGATGTGTCCGATTATCATTGAGCAGAGATATACGCCAGCCTATGAGACTATCGTCGCAATAGATGTAGCTCAAGATCAAAACCCTTGGTACTATGATATCTGGAATTTCTTAGAAAATGAGGTTTATCCACCAGAGGCAAATGCCAGAGACAGAAGGGCAATACGGCGGATGGTCGTACAATTTATCATTTGCGGAGCTAAACTGTACAAGAGGGGTCATCTAGGAATGCATAAGTTGTGTGTCGACGTAGAGGAATCAAAACGCCTAATGGAGGCCATTCATGGAAGAGAGTGCAAAGCGCACATGAATGGAGTAATGTTAGCTCGGAAGATTCTCAGGCAAGGTTACTACTGGTCTACTATGGAGGAGGATTGTATTAGTTTTGTTTGGCGATGCCACAATGCCAAATTCATGCCAATCGCATGAATATCCCACCGTCGAAGCTGTATAACATGACTTCACCATGGCCTTTCTCAGTTTGGAGAATCGATGTCATCGGCACAGTTACACCAAAAGGGTCAAATGGGCATGAATGCATTCTGGTGGCAATTGATTACTTCATGAAGTGGGTGGAAGCTCAGTCTTATGCAGTGTTGAAAGCAGCGCATATTGCTAAGTTCATCCGAAATAACATCATTTGCCGATAAGCAGTCCCAAACGAAATCATTTCAGATAATGGCTCCCATTTCAAGAAAGAAGTGATCAACTTGTTGGAGAAATACAATGTGGCTTTTCATAAGTCCTCTATATATCGACCACAAACCAACGAAGCTGTTGAGGCCGCCAACAAGAACATCAAGCATATTTTGCAGAAGATGGTTGAGACCTACAGGGACTGGCCAGACAAATTGCTGTCTGCACTCTGGGGCTACAGAAATTCAATTCAGACGTCTACAGGAGCAACCCCTTATTCTCTTGTCTATGGAATGGAAGTTGTTCTGCCAATTGAAATAGAAGCCCCGTTGCTGCGAGTTATGGCTAAGGGTCAAATAGCAGAGGCGGACTAGCAATGGAGCAAATTCGAAGAACTGATGTTGTTTAATGAGAGAAGGCTGACGGCTTTGTACCATGTTCAGGGCAATCAATGCAGGATTGCCAAGGCTTTTAATAAGAAGGTTAAGTCCCAGAATTTCAAAGAAGAGGATTTAGTGCTGAAAGATAACCGAGCTCTCATCCATAAGCCTTCAGACCCAATTGGACTGGTCCTTACATCATCAAAACTATCTGGTCAGGTGGAGCTATTATTTTCATGGACCTGGATGGCCTAGAATTTTCCCAACCGATCAACATAGACAAGTTGAAGAAATACTATCCCTGAGAGGCTCGCTAGACCGAAAACCCGGAAGGCGACCTAGGAAAAAGTTAGAGCACAAAAATTGGAAATAAAGAAAAACTGAGCTTGCAAGGTAGAAAATCT
This sequence comes from Camellia sinensis, assembly GCF_055761805.1. Lineage (NCBI taxonomy): Eukaryota > Viridiplantae > Streptophyta > Magnoliopsida > Ericales > Theaceae > Camellia > Camellia sinensis. Next base: position 169,350,176 of record NC_138970.1, read on the forward strand.
TATCTGCAAACAATTAACAAAATAACAATTAACAAAACCTTATCTGCAAACAACTCAGCAAGAATATTCATAGCTTGCAAGTGGATTTGATTGACAATTAACAAAATAATAGTCATAGAAATTAACAAAAAGTTAGATCGATAATGGAAATTAATTTATGTTATTCAAAACCTTATCAGTAAACAAATCACCAAGAATGGAAAAGAAAATCATGAAGCCAGTAGATATTTGCACAACCCTTCCACTGCCAATACGAGTCAAACCTAAAAGACCAGCATTCTCACTGCAGTTAAACCAAGAAAAATCATTATTAAGTCTTGTCTTGATTGATATAAATACAATTAGAAATGCTAATGAATTATTAAGGTATTTGTTGTTGGTGTCTTACATAGACACGGAGGATCCATTCACAGTTCCAAACAACCTAGACAGCAAAATACCAATTCCCTAAGACAATAAATGAACAATTAGTTCAAAGCTAACGGGCATTCAATGTTCACCTGAAAGAAGTTTGGGAAATTGCAATTTGTTGTTTCAGATAGCAAACAGAGCAACTTGGCTAATATAGGGACCATCATCGCAAAGCTTCAACACTAGAGAAAATTAGAGGACAAATTGGGAATCTTAAACTCATATTCTTAAGTGTAATCATACCACTACAAAGGAAAGCAACAAGTTTTCAATTTACCTGCCAGCCAACACCATGGCTGAGAACAGCAGGAGGCAAATAAGTTGCACTTGCGTATCTTGACACAGCAATAAAGCCACCAATGGACTGCTTATATCATTAAAAAAATATTGAAGTAAGCTGTTTGTAAGGAATTATAAACAGAAATACCTAAAAGATGAAACTTTAGTTTGAAATAAAGGGACATGAGCTACAATAAAGATGCAAGAACAATCGAAAGTCCAAAAATGTGTCTGCCTGCTCATAAAAATATCAAATTTTATGGTGTTTTCAAGCCTTTGACCAAAAATAGTTTAGTTTCCCCACCAATAAGTCATCAAAAAGTATATCAACATAACAATGGCAATGAGAATGCACTTCGGTCATAAAAAAAAATAAAAAATAAAATAAAAAACCAACAGTACTGTACTTCAAAATGATAAAAAAAAAATGTAAAAAAAAAAATACAAAACCAAAACCCATACATAGAAAACCATGAAAATACTAATAAACAAAAAGAATGACAACACACAATCACACACACACACACACACACAAAATAAATAAATAAATAAATAAAAAAGAAAAAAAGTTACCTCCTTTTGGACCCAAGAATCTCTCTCCCTCTCCATTTGTTTGATTTTTTCCTCTAAGCTCAACTGTAAAATGTTGTACAGTAAATTTTTTTATGCAATACATGTTTCTCATAAATGATTTGCAAAAAGGTATAATACAAACAATCATAACAAACAGAGAAACATCGAATTTTTTTAAAATAAATCAACAAAATGTGAAATGAGGCAAGTAAAAGTACTACTGATGAAATTACAGAGTAAAAAAATAATTACCCCTTTCAAACTCAAAATAGTTGTTTCATCTGTCAACTGTTTGTTTGGACAGGACATTTTCCTTGAACCCATGGTTGTAGATTAAATCCAAGATTCCCCATTGTGCTAATATCCAATCTAAACAGAAAACCTTATTTTGAAAAGCACCCAAACATTATACTCATTCTTCTTATTATTCTTCCAAAAACAGAGGCAGAGAATGAGAGGAGAGTGGAGAAGACGAAGTAGACGATTGGTGAAGATCGATGAAGAGAATAAAAGAAGAGAGAGAGGCGGCGAGGGAGGAGGTGGTGGCGGCGGCAGTGGTGGTCGCCGGTGGCGGCGGCAGTGGTGGTCGCCGGTGGCGCCACTAGAGGTGACGACGTAGGAGGCGGAACAGTGAAAGAGAGTGAGAGAGAGTGAGATGGAGTGTTAGGGTTTAGACCCTGTATTTGGGGGAAAAAAAATTCTATATATATATATATATTTGTTTTTTGGGGTGATTGGCGCCCAAATTTCATTTTGGCGCCTTTTTTTTTTTTTACAATTCACGACATGCATTGTGCATCGTAAAAAGGTAATACTTTTAACGACATGCAATGTGTGCATCGTAAAAAGTACAATACTTTTAACGGCGGGCATTGTGTGTGCTGTGAAAAGTATTCACTTTTCACGGCTGGCGTATATGCGTCGTGTATAATTGATGTATTAACGGCACACCATATGCACGTCGTAGAAAGTTTTATAATTTACGGCGTGCATTACAAGCCATAAAAAAATCATCGTTATTACTACTCACGGCCTACACAATAGGCACGCCGTGGTTGGAAAAGTATTTACGACGTGCAAAAAAATCAAATCGTAAAAGTAAGAAACTACAGCGTGCATTTATTGTATGCCGTTGATGTGGTGTCGTAAAAAGTCAGTTTTGTTGTATTGTGCATCGAATGTTAGTGCTGCCATGTCTAGCATCTCTACTATGAGGCTAATTGCTTAAATGATATAATTGTTTGAATGCCCGTGAATGAAGGCTAGATGCTTGAACTGGGATGGTTTGATTAAATGCCCATTTTAGCCCACCTTTTTCGAGTGGCAAATTCACAAAGCAATGTCAAACAAACAAGAAATCAAAGTGTTCCAATTTTTACAAATTAGTCTATACTTGTGTGCAACACATAGTAATGTTAGTGTAATAAAACTGGAACAAGAGCATATAATGTAAATAAGAAACACATCATGATTAGTAGAGGCTGATCTTTGATCGGGTGAGTGGGGTGCTCAATTCATGACCTTCCCCTCTTGTACCTAAGTTCCCGAGCTGAAACACTTTGGTAATGACGAACTAATGGCCTTTGGCACGAGTCTTGAGTTTCCTAAGTTTTCCAAAAATATTTAGGTGGCGACTCTGTAATCTGGCAAAGCAGTCCATTTTTGGTAATTGTTTCAAACATTGATTTTCCAAAAAGAACTAACCGGATTTGGACTCTTTTTGTGTTTTCATTATTTCGCATTGCACTTGTGAAATTAGACTCAAAACCACAAGTGGAGTCCGAACTGTAGGACTATTCGCCTTCCAATAGGAGTGCGGAAAGTCAAGCTACACTTGCTGACAAGAAACCCATCTAAATACTACGTCTGACGAACTTTACCCAATAACGTCGGTTGCATGGTCATACTACCAATGTGTGCCCTCTTAACACTCTCTATTGGTTGAACATCATCCATCGAAATTAATTCCAAGGACTTGCATTCTTGAATCATCAAAGAAGCTATAATCCCATATTGTCGACTAAGTGCATCTGCAGCCATATTTCCTTTCCCCGGGTGGTAAAGGATCTCGAAATCATAACTACTGATGTATTCAACTCACGAGAAGCATAAGATACAACCTTCTAATGCTACATCAACACACATCCCAACCCAATTCCAGTCACATCAGTAAACACTACTAACTTTTCCCTTTCTACTAGTATAGTTAACACTGGAGCTGTAGTCAACCGCTGCTTTAACTCCTGGAAAGCTCTCTTACAATCATCTATCCATAAGAACTTCATATTCTTGCGGGTCAACTTGGTCATGGGTGCGACAATAGTGGAAAACTTCTCTATAAATCTCCTATAATAACTAGCCAATCCTAAAAAAACTCCTCACCTCTAAAGGGTTTGTGGGTTGCTTCCATTCTTTGACCGCAACAACTTTCTTAAGATCTACCGTTATCTCCTGTTTGGATACAACAGGCCCTAAAAGCCGAACTTCTTTCTCCTAAAAGTGACACTTACTAAACTTAGCGTATAACTGCTGCTCCCTCAAAGTCTGCAACACGACTTTCAAGTGTTCTCTATGCTCTATCTCAATCTTAGAATACACCAGGATATCATCTATGAAGATAATCACAAACTTATCTAGATATGATTGAAAAATTCTGTTCATCAAGTCCATGGAATAGGTAGGAACTTTGGTCAAACCAAAAGACATTACAGGAAATTCGTACAACCCATACCAGGTTCGAAAAACAGTAAGCTGTATTGTAGACACCCTATTTTCGACCGTCCTTAAGACTTAGATGTCACCGTTTGTGTACTCGATGATTGTGTGTTTGTGTTCGTTTTGAGCGCCCAAAGCCCTCAACGGAATGCCCTATCTTTGAGCCTTTAAACCTTGTTCTTTTTCTGCCCTGTTTTAGACCAAAACTTGGTGTCTGGACCTCTTGGTGACCTGTCGGCCACCCCCAAGGTTGTCAGCCATAGGTTGTACCTGTCGGCCACCAGTGGTGGCTGGTTGGCTATTAGTGGTGGCCGACGGCCACTAATCCCTTTTTCTAGATATTTATTGACAACTGTGCCAGCTGTTGTTCACTGAGTTGCATCTTCATATACATGTATGGTAGGATGTATCTAAGCTCAAGGGGTGTTTTTCTATATATAGGGGGGTTCCTTCCCCATTTTGGAGGGTTAGCATTTTTAGAACAAAAATCTCTCTCTCTCTCTCTCTCTCTCTAGAATTCTCTCAATCTCTTGATATTTTGTGCATATTTGCTTACAAGTCCTTAGCTTTTGCACACTAACCCTTAACAAAATACTCTCACCTTTGGGCTGAGATAACTTGGGAGCTAATTTGAGCTCTAGAAGGAGGTTTGAGCTAGAATTTGTGGCTGTTTAGTGCTTTGCTTGAAAGGTATAGAACTTACCTTGCTTATACTTGTTTTGTATACTTATTTTGCCATCCTTTTTAAACTGTTTTAAGGCTGGTTTGGAAGTGTGAAAAACTCTATTTTTATGACCTAAGAATCGTGGTTTGAGGTTATCTTGAGTTAGGTGGTTGTCCACCTTTTTTTGTCTCTTAGCTTGTTTAGCTTTTGTGCCATCTTTTCATCACTTTCAAACCAACGTTTTTGGCCCTTTTAACCACTGAATCTTAGAGGTTTTTCAGTGGTAAAAATCATATTTTGAAGTCCAAAATTGGAGCGGTTAGCCTCCCCTCCTTATGTTTTGTTTGAATGCTTAGTTAGCTTCATGAGTTAGCATGTTTTTCTAGCTTACTTTAGCTTAAGTCTAGCATGTTTTTGCCTCTGTTTTGGCCTATTTTGGCTCTGTTTTGGGCTGGTTAATTCAGTTAAGGCATGTATTGCATAGTTGTAGTGTTAATTCCATCACTAGCTTGGTGTTTTAATGCTTTAATCACCATCGTTTTGAGTCGAAAGCATGTTTTAGTGTTGTTTTGCACTTCATTCCAACACTTAAAATCTCTGCAACCCTTCTCCATTCTTCACTCTTTTGTTTGCTTTGAAAGTGTTTTCAAACCACTTGTTTGCCTAAGTGTAAAATTGAGGTGTTGCACCTAATGGTTTAATCCCTTAGGGGGTTCATTACCAATAGTGTAATGCCTCTTTCATGCCCAAAGGAACTCCTTGTTTGAGCCATCTTTCCATTAGAGGACACTCACTCTTGGACTTAATCAATTAAAGAATGAATCGATAATGTAAAATGAGTAAATAAATTAGAAAGTAAAAGAGGCAAGATAAGCATCTTTCGTGTTGCATTGCATATGTTCGAATCAGACGTTATTTCGAACATAAGGAAAATGGGACATTTCATACTCAAAAGTGATAAAATGTGCCACTTTTCTTGGTCACCATCACTCTTGATCATGCATGATAGGGTGGTGGTCTTTTTTAGTCTTGTTTTGTAATCGTTAAACTTGAACAAACTTGGTTCTTTGGCCATCATGCATGAAAATTGCTTGATTGGTGGTTTGAGAGCCAAGAGTTTCACTCCTTTGCACTTGTTTTATGATAAGGAGTGTAAACAGTACACACAAACCTGAGAGAATACATTATTTTTCTTTGTCTGCTTTCTGTTGCAGCAAAAAGAGGAGTTCATGTCATCAGTGGCCGACTGGCCACCAGCAGTAGCCAACTAGCCACCATTGGTAGCTGACATGCCCTCTGTCGGCCACCAATGAAAATTACACAGTGTGATGGTAAGTTGGAACAGAGGCATTCTGGGAGTTAGCAGCACTGTTGGTGTTCAAATATGTACAAACAGAGGCATTCAGTGGCAAGGCGGTGGCTTTTCGGGTGGAGGAACCGAGCATCCATGCATTCCTCGCTTCCCGTGGCCATTTAATTGCTTTGTTTAGTTAATTAGTGGTACCTAATTAATTAGTTTAATTGCTTTGTACTTAATTAGCTTAGTATTTTGCTAATTACTTCGATTTGTAATATTTAATTATCTTAGAATAAGTTAGTTAATTCATTTCAATTGTTATAATAATTAGCTTAATTAGGGTAGCTAGTTAGCTTATTCATTCGAACCCTCCTTCGCAAGGGCATAATGTCGTAATAAGTGTGCGTGCGTGTGTGTATGTTTTCAAACCCCACGTCTTTCTCCCTTTTATTTAATCGCTTTTGATGGTTAGATTAGGGTCATGTTTCAATTAGCATATCGCATGTTTGCATCCATTCATTTGTCTTGCATGCACCGAGGCTTGGTGCATCATTCAAACTGCATTGCAATTTCAATACTTCTTTGAATATGTGTTTAATCGCATGTTGTTCAAATCGATTCATATGCCATATTAGTAGCCGAGCCTATTAATTGCATTGTTGCATGTATTGCATTAGGCATCTTGTATAGTTAGGATCATGCATTTTTCTAACTAGTTTTTGTTTTGGCTCGGAGTACTTGTGTCACGACCCAAACCCGCCCCTATGGGTTTAGCACCGTAACCGGCCAGTAATTCGTGATTACTGAAGGCCTGCTTAATAGTAATGACAGTAATACAGAGTATAGGGGCTGGCGGAAGCCAAAACAGTAATAAAAGATGTCCAATGAGCTGAGACAGTTTACATGCAAAAAGACTTTTCATAACATAATCACTTTTCATGAACAAAAGTAGTATGTACATACATCATATACAGGCATTCAGGTTAGGGACCAAATCCCTACCATAATAGTACAATACAAGTCTGAACAGTCTATACAAAATAGAGACAGAAAAAGGGGAAATCTAAAACACCCCGAAGCAGCCTTGGCTTGGACACACTTGGAACCTCGCAGTGAGGCACATTGGTTGGCTTAACGAAAAGGGAGTTTAACCCAATGCTCCTAACTCCGATCCAGTGCCTGGACACCTATATATATATATATAAACAGTAAGCTAAAGCCCAGTGAATAACATATGCGTAAAGAGGTTAGGAATGAATGTCCTTTCAGTATTTAAAACTGTCATTTGAACAGTATATCAGTTACTCGATCATAGCAGTCATAAGTGGTACATCCAATAGCAAATAGTACAGTAGGTCTTAACAGACCGAACAGTCAGTTGATGGCCATCATATCAGTAAACAGTAGTGGTTCCAAACATGGGAGTTGCATCATTGTCATTGTCCAAGAAATTGCAAAAGCTTGGAAAGAAGTTGCATCATTGTCCAAGCTATGCATCCCAACTATGTTGGCACCCATAGCAGGACTAATCATGTGTATTTCCAAAGCCCCAAAAAAGAGTTAGAAGTTTCCAACTCAAACCCCTCAAACCTCAAAGACTATACAACATTATAACCTCCTACCCAAACAAAATCTAATTTGCTCCAAGTTATACATAAAATCAGTGACTGAAAAATGGAAATCCCTAGATGTGGATTTCAACCAGATTGTAAGCCTAGCAATGATAACATCATCTAGCTCCTTCATGTTTGGTTGGATATCTTGGAAGAGACAATCAATCCGGTGCTTCCAAATGGACCAGAGAGCCACCAAAGGAATGGCATTCCAAATTCTTCTTTCAGCTTTCATGAAATTATTCCCAGCCCACCACTGCAGTAACCCATCACCAGTTCCAGGCACCACCCATTGAGCTTCCCACCATTGCAGGAGACCAGTCCAAATTCTCCAGATCATAGGACACCAGATAAGCACATGCTCAACTGTTTCTTGGACATCTTTGCAAAATATAAATACAGTGATAGCACTATCATCCATCACTCCAATTCTGTGCAAGAACATTGATGTTTTTACCTTATGTTTCTGTGCGAGCCACCCAAAAAATTGAACTTTAGGTGGGAGGTACTTGATTCACATTAATCTGCTAGAACTCTTGAACTCACCATACTCTAAATCAGTGTGATTGTATAGGGTTGAGACAAAGGATTGACCTGATTTGGTTGCTAACTAGACTACTTTGTCCTTGACAAGCAGATTCAAAACAGGGCCAGGTCTGATAGAGTGATTAAGTGTAATGAGCTCTTTTTGTTCCCATTGAAATAAATCCCTCCTAAAGTTGATCGCCCAATTTTCAGAGTTACCTCTTTTGACAGCATAATCCCTGAGTCACCCATCCTTATCATTAAACAACCTGAAAAGTCTAGGGAAAAATGGCTCCATTTGTGAAGAATTTGTAGCTGAAATGAAGAAACCACGAAGCTCAACCTTTTGTAGAAGATAAGGCAGTGAGTGGAAGCCAGGTGTCAACAATCTGGAGGTTTTGCACATTGGTGGCTGGCAAGTTCCTAGTTTGGCCAGCACCCTTCCTCTCAGGTTTGCTGTCCACCTTTGTGCTAAACAGTGTTGGAAGCTTGTGTTTTGCTCTGCTCTTTGTGTGTTTTAAGGTCTTGTTTTGAGTCCTTTTGGTTTTAGCATGTTTGTCGAGTTGTATTTGTGGTTTTTTGTTTATCGAGTTGTAGTTGTGTTGCTTATCGAGTTGTATATTGCATTTTGTATTTTTGTTGTTGGTTGGGTCATTACCCGGTTAAGCATTTTGTTTTAATCAAATACTCTTGGCCATTTCAATTCCCTATCCATGTCATGCAGATGTGGTGCTCATGATGCAAAAATAACTACACTTTTTCATAAAAATTGTCACTTTTTTTATTTTTATTTCGATCATGGCTTTTTACAAAAGAGAAGTACAAGTTTTAAAGCAAAATAGAACTTCCTAAAGCTATACATGTGCTAATGCTGCTAATAAAATGAAACTAAGCAAAATACAAAAAATCAGCTCTAGTCATCTTAGGCTCAAGAGGCCCTCTTCGTCCTTCTCCTCGAAAGAGAAGAATCTGGGGCACTGTCACCATCGGCTCCGTTATTTGACTCAAATGCCGAGCTGGAACTGAAATCATCACCGCTCCATGCTCCAGAGCCTGACTCAGCATCACCTTCACTCTTCGATCTCGAGCCACCGTCATCTCCACTCTTGGAGGACTCAGACTGCAGAATCATCGCCTCCTCGAAGCCACTGGTCTCAGCATCGTCGTCACTCAACACTGGCTCTGAAGAGCTCCTCTGACCTCGACCACGACGCCCCTCTCAGCAGCGTGTTGTGGCCCGTCTCTCTCTCCTCTCTGCTACTGGAGGAGGTGGTGATGGTGCAAGCGCAGTCGCTATCGTTGGTGCTCTCGGTATGGCTGGAACCTGAAAAGATATAGTATTAACGCATCATATACAAAGTATAGTTGCAGATGCAATATGATGAAAGTGGAAGAATGTAGAGCGAGATACAGTGCAAGTACAATATCGCGTGTCAGTGCAACAAATCAATATGATGTGACGAGGGGCATAATGTATACCGTGGTATGAGTATCAATGCTTCAGTGAGAATGGTGTGTATAACAATTTGGAAAATACTGAAATGCGGGTAGAGAATGGGAAAAATTACCTGGATATCATAGAGGCTGAGCAGCGCCTCTTTCCACTGCACTATGTCCATCAGGGAGGCAATCAGCTCAAGAGCCCTTCCCGTGTACTCTGTAAAGGCCAGCAAATGTATCTGGGTGATCAACATCTACAATGAACATATTTGAAATGAAATGTAGAATGCAAATGTAAAGAATAGTCCATACCTGAGTCAGGCCTCGAACGCTGACAAGTGCATGCCCGGCCACTGTAGGCTCAATCGGGACCTGGTAGAGATCCCTGGTATGCCGCCAGTATGTCAACTCGATCGGAAGCTCTGGCCAACTGGTGGCCTACCCAACGGGAGGGACCCCTCTAGTCCTAGCCCTTGTCACCCGAGTTCTACGTGCCGTAGAGGCACCTGCTGCTCTGCCTGCACGAGCACAAACACCTGTCAAGGGATACATGAGGTGTGTCTAGATGAATGTCGAATAATCCCCATCCCCACGGAAGTAGTCGACATCCAAGCTCTCTGTGAACTGGATTCTCTCCTGGAAGGAGAGGCTCTCTGTGGCCCTCATAGATATTGGAGGAGGCATGGGCACTACTGGCTCAGGCAAGCCCATGGTATGGCGCACGAACCGCTCGCCTAAAAACCAAGCTCGACACACCGGGCCCTCTAGCAAAAGTAAAAAATGGGAGGCCCCCCATGCACCAGCATACAGATCCCTAACTCCGGCCGGCATCAACGCCCAAAGCTGCCAAGCGATCTGTAAACAGGGGATATACGGGTTGTTAGTCATCATCAGTTGTTTATAAAGCAAAAATAACCATGAGTTTAGGTTACCTCCCCTGCAGCTACTGTGTCGAAGTACCAGTGGAAGAATAAGAAGGTCTCCCGAGTCCTCCGCAAGCATCTGCCATTATATTGATGAGAGTATTGCACAACAGGGGGCATCTCAACCTTTGGCTCCGGAGCGAGGGTCAAGAAATATGCATATACCCAAAGCTGCAAGGCAAAGGCAACAGTGAGTATACAGTGTATAGATATAGAGAATGCAGAATGCAGAATGCAGAAAGCATAATGTGTGTACAGTGTACAGAAAGTACAAGTGCAGATATATAAAGTAGAATGTGTAGCACAGTGTACAGAGAGTACAGATACAAAGGATATAGAATGTGCGATGCAGAAAGCGTAGTGTATAGATGTAAACAATACAGTATGCAGTGTACAGAAAGTACAAAGCAAACAACACAGAAATGGAAGATAGAAAATGTAAAGCAGAGATGTGAAGCATACCTCTCACGCTCTCTAATAGCCTCTAACCCAGTCTCCCCTCTTGCGGGATGTTGAGCTCATGTAGCCATACAGTGTGGCAGCTCTTCCCCAATCATAGAGCCAGACCTGAGGTAAATTCACTAAAGCACTCAGGAGATACAACCCAATGGTGTTCTACTTATTTGCAAACAAGGTGGTACCGAAGAGGAACATCAAAAAGCCTCGGACGTAATGCTTAGTCTCCTCTAGGGTCTCTGGCTCTCTCCCTCGAAAGCGCTCGGTGAACCAGCTATATCGTACCATCCCCGGTCGGAAGAGAGGTGGGCGTGCTCCTAGCAGGTGTAGCCAGGCAGCCACCCACTTGCCCATGTCCATATCGTAAGGGATCGGATTACCCCCTACTTTTACGCTTGTGAGCATGGCGAAGTCATAGGGAGTCGTCGTCATCTCCTCGGCCGTGGAGAAGTGAAAGGAGTTGGTGGTATCCCACCACCGCTCCACCAATGCACCGAAAAGCGGTCGACTCGCGATATGGCGCGATAGCCCCATGCAGAATAAGCCGAAGCCAGCCTCATCAATAATGTAGCAGACATCGGCAGGGAGCTCCATATACCAGTCCCTTGCGGACGTGGCTCCACAGTCCCTAATGGAGCGAGAGTCATCCTATGATTAGAACAATGATATACATTGATATGAGAACAGGCAGATAAAAAGGCAGTGTAAGAAATATAGTGCAAGAGTGTGATTAAGGCGGGAAATGCAGTGTAAGCATTACAGTTAAAGGAAGAAATGCAATGTACAGTGAAGAAAATGTGAGAATACAGTGTATACCTCAGTGGCGCCATAAGACAAATGGGAGTCCGGCTTCCATAGCAAGAGGTCCTCTGGTGCGTGTCGCGCAAACTCTTTGAAGTACCTGATACCCTTGGGTGGTAGCACATGTGTCTGAGGATGGTATGTCACCGGATCAAAGGGGCGTACTCCCAATGGTAGTATCTGAGGCTCGGGCTCGGCCTCCATCTCTACTGGAGGTGGAATCTTGAATGGAGCTCCGTCATGGGGTAGATCGTCTGCCATCTAGAAAGAAGATGCAAAAGTGGTGAAAAATGAAGAAAAACAAAGGAAAAAGGGCAAACTTGGAAAAAGTCAAACCCTAGGAGAGAGAAAGTGGAAGAAAAAGTAAAAGCCCGAAAAAAGGCACCAAATTCGAGAGAAACTCCAGGGGAACAAGCCTCAAGTGGTGAAACTCCAAGAAAAAGCACCGAAATCAAATTTCAATCGGATCAAAATGGAGTAAACAAAGAGGGTTTAGCGAATAAACTAAACATGGGGTGTTGGAAAACGTAGAAAATGCAGATCTAGAGAGAATGAGCACCTGGAGAGAGAGAGGGAGCAATTTCAGGCATGGGGTAATGAGGAAATGAGACCCCATGTCTTATACTTAAATACCCTTAAAAAGGCCAAAAAACCCTTAATCTGCCACGGGTGGCCGATTGGCCACTTTTGTGGCCAGCAAAAGTTATTGAAGACCGACAGGTGGCCGGCGGCCTCGTCCAGTGGCCGACAGGTGACCCATTGCTTCCCTTTGATTCCTAATGTTGTTTAGTGTCCTTGGGTTCCAAGAATTGAAGGGATTGCTCACTATTAAGTTTAGAATGTTTCTACGGAAGCTCAAAAACGTGTTTTTGGTGTGTGATATTTGTTACTTGTCAACATGAACGAGGTGTATCCTTTAAACAGATGGTAACTCTTCCGAGAGGTAAACCGAAAGTTGTTACTGAATTTGTTTTTGTCAAATTATGCTTTTGTACCTGCATTTCATGTTGTTGCATCAATATGTATTTCACGTTGTTGCATGAATATGCATTTCACGTTGTTGCATGAATATGCATGTCATGTTGTTGCATTGCACCTTGTTGCATCAATATGCATTTCATTTTGCTTCCTTGCGTAAGATATGCATTTCATGGGTATTGCATGCGCAGAGTATCATGTTATGAGTTACGCATAAAATATGCTCTCACTATTGTTTCGCGCATAGAATATGCTTTCGTTATGAATCAGGCATAGAATATGCTTCTACTTTTGTTTCTTTTCTCTCATAAAACATGCCATTAACATTGTATCTTGTTTGTTTGTTGGTTTGAGATGTAGGTGCTTTGGAAGTTTGTGGTGGGATCGGCTCTATCGGATTGCCCTGATTCTCTTGGACATTAGCAGTATAGGTAGTGGCTCTGAGTGTCGGGTTACCTGTGGGAGGTGCATGAGATGTAGAAGCCACGGTCGGCTGTGGTTTTTGTTGTTGCAGCCCGTTTATCACCTCAGCTTGACGGGTTGTGACCTCGGCCTGATGAGCAACGCGTTGCTGCAGTGCTTCAACTGTTTACTGTAGGTGCTGCATGAGTTCTTCCACACTGGATAGGAGATATTCTACCATTTAGAATCAACGTTTGAAATTGTGCTGAGCAAGAAGCAGATGATAGTTCCTGAACTTGACTGGACACTGGTGAATCGAAAGGTGATTACTGTAGACACTACACTGGTGAATCTTGCCTGACTTTCCTCCGTCTTGTACCCGGGAGAGGGAGGAGTGAGGTAAACTCTGGTTGCCTCTGAACAAATTTTGACTTGACAAAGTCTATCGATACAAGTCCAGAGTACCCGGGGGATATCGGAGCCTTCTGAAGCTATGGTTCCAGGACTATCTAGCAAAAATGAAAACAGACAGCATCTCTGCCCAATTTCACTAGAATGAATATGATCACAGCAGAATGACTGTGCTCCCCACTGAATTCTACCCCAAAACAGATACCACATTTGCAACTGATATGCACATCCCTGTACAGTTTCACTATAAAGCACATATTAGTTAAGTAAGAGCCAAAACACCCCTATGATGGGGTAGGGTTACCCTGCTCTAGTTTCGTCAGGAACTAGGGTTGACTATTCAAGTAAAGTAGTTTCACACAATCCTGTATTTGGGTAAGCAACATCTCCTAGTTTGGAACAATCTCTATGGCTTTCGATATGCAACTAGGTCGATTGGTCAAAAAGGGTACCTCAACAAGACTACGTAATACACCTCTCACACCTAACACCGAGAAGTGAAAAGGAGGATCAAACGGTACAGTGGTAGTCCAGCTCCAAGGGTTGTGTTCCCATCGTGGCAGAGCCCGCAACCGGTCAGCCTTTTGGCAAGCTTTTCCAAGCAAGCCTCCCGCAAACCATTCAAGAATAGCAGATGGCAAACATTGTGACTTAGGTGCACCGATGTAAATGCAAATAACGTATCCAGTTCGATTCAAGTTCTCTAAATCCCTAGCAGAGTCGCCAGAAACTGTAGCTCGGCTTTTTTGCGCCCCCTTTCAGAAGCTCGAAAAGAAAGCCCTACAGTTCGGACTCCCGCGGTTCTGAATCTAATCTCACAAGTGCAATGTGAAACTAATAAACATCAAAGAGTCCAAATCTAACAAATCATTTTAGAAAATTGATTTTGAATCAAAAAATGCCAAAATTGGACTACTTTGCCAGATACAGAGTCGTTACCTAAATATTTTATTTTGGGGAAATTTAGGAAACCTATGATTCATGCCAAAGGCCACGTGTCCATCATCACCAAAGTTGCCTCAGCTCGGAAACTTAGGTATGAGAGGTGAAAGTCATGAATTGAGCATCCCCGCTCGCCCGATCAAAGATCGGCCTCTATTAATCATGATATGATTTTTTATAGACATTATGTGATCTTGTTCCGGTTATTAAACTAGCATTACCATGTGATACGCACAAGTAAGTATAGACTAGTTTGCTCAATTTGGAATAATTCAACTCATGTTTTCTTGCAAAAATGGTTTGAATTTGCCACCTCAAGTGGGCTTAAAGTTTGTGAATTTTGCCACTAAACATAGTTGGCTTAAAACTGATTTGCCACTCAACAAAGTGGGCTCAAAACTTGCATTCGTTGAATCGTTCCAATTCAAACAACAAGCCTTCATCCATAGGCATTCAAGCAGTTTAGCAAGTAAGCATTTAGCCTCACGGCAAGTATGCTAAAGTATAAAACTTACCTAGTACTCCAAGCTAAGAAGATATGAGTTAGAAAAATATGTATGATTCCTAACTATACAAAATGACTAATGCAACAAGTGCGATATGCAATTAATAGGCTCGGCTACTAATATGGCAGATGGAGCAATTTGATAACATGCGGTTAAACATGTATTCAAAGATTATTGAAATGACAATGTAGTTTGAATGATGCGCTGAGCCTCGGTGCATGCAAGACGAATGAATAGATGCAAAGATAAGGTATGGTAATTGAAACATGCCCTTAATCTAACCATCAAAAGCGGGTAAATAAAAGGAAGAAAGACGTGGGTTTGGAAGACATGCATGCATGCACGCACATTTATTACAACATTACGCCCTCGCGAAGGAGGGTCCGAATGCAACTAGCTAAGCTACACTACTTGACTAATTATTACAACACTTGAAATGAATTAACTAACTAAACTAATTAAATATTATAAAGCAAACTAATTATCTAAATACTTAACTAATTAATTACAAAGCGACTAATCTAATTAATTACAACATGAATTAATTAGCTAATCTACTTAAATAGTTACAACATTTGCATGAATTAGCTACAGCTAATTAACTAAGCAAATTAACTAAAATGGCCTCGGGAAACGAGGGATGCATGTGTAGACGTCCCCCGAACGCCCCGGGAGGGTTTAGGTCCCGTTCTGTTCATTTAGGGTTACTACAGCTCGGACTTTCAAAAATGTCACGGTTCTAAGTCTGAACCAAAGAGTCCAAATCCGGCAAGTCGTTTTGAGAAAACAGATTTTTGAAAGAAGTGCCAAACATGGACTGCTTTGCCAGATACAGAGTCGCCACCTAAATGTTTTATTTTGGGAAATTTAGGAAACCCTGACTCGGTGCCAAAAGGCCACGTGTCCGTCATCACCAAAGTTGCCTCGGCTCGGGAACTTGGGTACGATTGGGGAAGGTCACTTCGTGAGCACCCCCGCTCGCCCGGTCATAGACCGGCCTCTGCTAACCATGATATCAATTTTTGAAAACATTGCGAGTTCTTATTCCGGTTTATTAGCCTAGGTTACTACGTGATGCTCACAGCATATAAGTATAGACCGGGTCGCCCAAATTGGAACAAAACATTTCATGCTTGCCTTTTGAAGGAAGTTTTGCTACCCGCAGGTAGGCTTTAAACATTTTGATGATTTATTCCAATCCGGATAACCCAACCTTCACCCACAGGCATTCAGGCAGATATATCAGATAAGCATGTAGCCTCATGGTAAACATGCTATTCATGGCAACACTCACACACATGCAAGGATGCTAAAGCATAAAGCTTACCGGGTACTCCAAGCCAAAACAGAGAATTACATTAGAAATCATGCATGAATCCTAAGTATACAGAAATGCCTAATGCAACACATGAAAAAATGCAACTATGGCAGGCTCGGCTATTCTAAGATGGTATATGAAATGCTACAACTAACATGTATTCAATTTGGAATTGAAATACAAATGCAGTTAGTATGATGCGCCGAGCCCGGTGCATGCAATACAGATGAATGAATGCGAACATGCTGTCATACTGTATGCTAATTTAAAATATGCCCTAATCTAACCATCATAAGCGGATAAATAAAAGGGAGAAAGACGTGGGGTTGGAAGACATACATCACACTCACGCACACTTATTACAGTTGTGCCCTCGCGCGGAGGATCCGAATAAATAATACAGTCCGAATATTACAGTCCCGAATAAAAGAATATTACAGAATTCTAACTAATGAATTAACTAGAAAGCAAATAAACTGGCGTGCAAGCCAGGGACTGCCTTGCTTCTGATGGATGATGCATATCCGGATTGTCTTGCGCGGAAATCCACCGGAATGCCCCAATTAGCCTCTGTTTGCACCTATCCTTGAAATGCGCGCCAAGTCCCGAAAAGTTGTTGATTCCTGATTTTGCTGCAACAGAGAGCAGGAAAGGGGCATAGCAATGTATTTGCACAGATATGTGCATGTCTCGATCCTCGTGCCACCAATCGCACAAACCGAGGCATGATGGCCGAGGAATCGAAATGCACAACTCAATATAGGATGAATGCACATGAAACTACAGCTAAAACCTAACTCCATCATGGATAATCCGAAGTGTCGGTGACTGGGGAATTGAGACACACTCCGTCACTCGGAGTACGAAATGTACCTCGTTTCCCGTGTCCGGGCTAACCCCTATTCCGGACACGATGCAATACGCATGATATGCATGAAATGTAACTAAGATGCGATCCTAACATACACAATGCTAAAAATGAGGTGCCTCGAAATGCGTGCACACGGGCACGCAAACCGAGGCGATGGCAGATACAATGAAAATGAGATGCCTCGAAGTACGTGCACACGGGCACGCAAACTGAGGCGATGACAGAATGATGAAAATGAGATGCCTCGAAGTACGTGCACACGGGCACGCAAACCGAGGCAATGACAGATACAATGAAAATGAGATGCCTCGAAGTACGTGCACACGGGCACGCAAACCGAGGCGATGACAGAATGATGAAAATGAGATGCCTCGAAGTACGTGCACACGGGCACGCAAACTGAGGCGATGGCAGATACAATGAAAATGAGATGCCTCGAAGTACGTGCACACGGGCACGCAAACCAAGGCGATGGCAGATACAATGAAAATGAGATGCCTCGAAGTACGTGCACACGGGCACGCAAACCGAGGCAATGATAAATACAATGAAAATGAGATGCCTCGAAGTACGTGCACACGGGCACGCAAACCGAGGCAATGATATATGCAATAAAAATGACAAATGGGCTTACACCAACATGAGTGAGCCTCAGCCATACTCACATCGGATGCCGATGGCAGAAAATGAAGTGCCTCGAAATGCGTGCACACGGGCGCGCAAACCGAGACAGTGATAAAATGACATGGAAATGACAAATGGGCTTACACCAACATGAGTGAGCCTCAGCCACACTCACATCGGATGCCGATGGCAGAAAATGAAGTGCCTCGAAATGCGTGCACACGGGCACGCAAACCGAGGCAATGCACACGCAATGCAAATGACATGGAAAATGGTAAATGGACTTATACTAACATGAATGAGCCTCAGCCACACTCACATAAGATGCCGGAGGTAGAAAATGAAGTGCCTCGAAATGCGTGCACACGGACACGCAAACCGAGGCAATGCATACGCAATGCAAATAACATGGAAAATGACAAATGGGCTTATACCAACACGAGTGAGCCTCAGCCACACTCACATCGGATGCCGGAGGCAGAAAATGAAGTGCCTCGAAATGCGTGCACACGGACACGCAAACCGAGGCAATGCATACGCAATGCAAATAACATGGAAAATGACAAATGGGCTTATACCAACACGAGTGAGCCTCAGCCACACTCACATCGGATGCCGGAGGCAGAAAATGAAGTGCCTCGAAATGCGTGCACACGGACACGCAAACCGAGGCAATGCATACGCAATGCAAATAACATGGAAAATGACAAATGGGCTTATACCAACACGAGTGAGCCTCAGCCACACTCACATCGGATGCCGAAGGCAGAAAATGAAGTGCCTCGAAATGCGTGCACACGGGCACGCAAACCGAGGCGATGCTAAAATGACATGCAACATGGCAAAAATGATATGCAAGCACACTAACAGAATTTCAGCAACAAAATGTGGGGAAAAACAGTCCCGAAATGTAGCGAAATGATACCGAATGCACGAAATTGTCCCGAAATGCAACATTAAGCACCCGAAATGGCCTATAGCCATGCCAAACATGCACAATATGGACATGCAATGCAAAGACAGAAGCTAGACAGTCCCAAAAGACGCACTTTCACAGTTATAAACATGGCCAAACAGCAAGCGTAGATAAGGGAAACATAGCATGCAAGAATAGGGGCCAAAAGAGAGGTAATGAAGCAAGTGGTATAAGCAAAACTCAAACTGAAAAATTTCCTTCTATAACATTGAAGATGGACCAAAAATATGAACATTTACAGTATATGGTAGCCTCAAAATCAGTATACAAACATGCTAAAAATATGATGCAAAATAAGGCTCAAAAGGTGCTAAAACATGAAGTGTATAAAATAATCACCAAACAGAAAAAAAGTGTGAATGAAACATGAAGTATAGGCCAAAATAAGACCACTTTCAGTTCGGACCAAGGTCCAAAAACAGAAGCAAAGAGAGCTATTAATTTATGCAAAAATGGGGCTAAATAGGGGATATAACTACAAGTGACATATGGAAACACCAAACAATGTTGAGCCCTTCTCCAATGTTGAAGAGGGGCTCAAAATATGCCTCATATCAGTTTACAACATGCTCGAAAATAAATTGCTCATAGGTCAAAAAAAGCATACAAAATCATGACATACAACATGGTCAATGAAGCAAGTATATTATGGAGGGCTCAAACAAGGTTGAGCCCTTAATGAGAAGTGAAGATGAGCTCAAAATATGGCCCTTTTCAGTTAGGACCGAAGCTTGAAACCAAAAAGAAATGAGGCTTAGAAATAGATCAAAGGAAAGGGTCAAAAGGATCAAAGTGTAACTTACCCTTGAAGATCTAGACTTTGGTTGCTTCTTGGATGGATTTGCTGCTCCTTTGGCCTTCAAGAACCCTTCCTAGCTGCTGGAAATGAGATAGTGATGGTAGAGCTTGGTGGTATAGAAGGAATGGAGGTTAATGGACTTAGGGTTTTTGAAGAATTGAAGAAGATGAAGATGGAGTTGGCTATGGAGCTTTGAAGATCAAATTTTCTAACCCTCAAGAAGAAGGCCCTCAGCTGGTTATAAGGTCAAGAAAGGGGGTGTAAAAGGGGGGTGCAAAGGAGAGCAAAACTCTCTCCCAAAATATCCCCCGGATACAGAAAATATCTGGGGGATATTGCCTCACAGCTGGAAGGGGCACAGTGAGGAGAGCACGGCCGGCCGCTTACTTTTGCTGGAGGTGGCCGGCCGGCCACACCCCCTAGCCGGCCGGCTAGGGGTCAAAAGGGTCAACCATCTTTTCTGGCCGGCCAGGTATTGGGGAGGTAGGCCTATGTGTGTACAACACAACCATGTAATTGAAATTCCAAGAAAGTGGGCCCAAGGGGTTCAACAGTGGCTCGGAAAGAGGGGTTCAAAAGGGTCAAGTGACCTTAATGGCCGGCCATGAACTTTTAGTGGCCTCTCAGGTGTGTACATCACAGATATGTGGTTCAAAGTTCGAGAAAAAAGGTCCAAGGGGTTCAACATTAGCCCGGAAGAAAGGGGTCAAAAGGGTCAGGTGACCTTAATGGCCGGCCATGAACTTTTAGGGGCCTCTCAGATGTGTAGATCACAGATATGTGGTCGAAAGTTGGCAACGCTAGCTCTAAGGTATTCAACATTAGCCCGGAAGTGCGAAAAACGGGCGCCGGGAGGCTCCGGAGGAGAGATAACTGGCTGCTGCAACAATTGCTGGCCTCCCACCCTTCAGTGACCTTCCCTGTGATAAAACAGAGGTACCTGCCAAAAATGAGCGAAAACCGTTGCAAAACGAATGTTCCGGAGCCAAAACACGTAGTTCGGGGTCCCAGAAATGGGCTGTTAAGCACCGAAAATTGTATTTGACCTCGAAGTGGGTTTCTCAGCCCCCAGTGTCCCTCAAAATGGATGAAATAGGATGTATGCCAAAAATCAGAGCAATAGGAGATGGTTAAGCGGTCCCGAACCGAGGCACACGGCCTGACGGCTCCGAAAACTGGGAACCGGACTCCGAAATGGGAAAAATGGCCTACGGCCACCAAATGTAGCCTACGAACATTGAGAGATGGTCTACGGGACCTCTCTCTCCCCTCAGGAAAAGAAACAGAGAAAATCGAGTCTGGTTCGCAAACCGAGACAAGGCACAGAAAAGGGTTCGGGAGTCTGGAGGCAGGGCTCACGGCCGCGACTCTGAAACTTCTGAACAAGCACATTATGCAACATCACCAAGCGCTCAATTGGTGACGTCTGAGTCTTAAGGTCGGTCAAAAATGGGGTGTCTACAGTTGCCCCTCTTTGACAGAACTCGGAAGTCACAAGTGACGGGAGTGAATGTCAAAGCCAAAGAGACGACCCATTTTTGACAAGGCCGAAGACTTAGACAAACATACAGGATAGACAGAAATGTGCCCGCAGGCATGCCCGCAGGCAGGGGGCAAAATGCAAATGATATGCAAGAAGCCGAAGATAGCCCAATGATCGTGCAAATGCAGCAGGCTGTAATGAAGCAAGTATTCGCAAATAGATGCAACAGTTTTAAGCAAGAATGCAAAGCAACAACTACATTTCATGCAGTTAAGAATGCGGAGGATTATTCAATCCCCGCCACGTCTCACACGGAGAAGATACGATACCTGCGCGATTCGTCTGGTCGCACCAGCCTCAATTGAACCGTACATACAATATCGTGCCTGCAAGAGAGAAATTGCAACAAGCACAATATGCTAACAACATATATTCAATGTGATTCCGAAAGTTTGACACACGCAGTGCCGGTGAGTGGATGTATCGTAATGCAAGAATGAGATATGTGTGACGACGCATGCTCAAACACAGAGGTATACAAATATCGAGAAATGTACATGACAATGCGAGTATGTCTATGAGAATGCAAGATAGTACAAAACGAGCATGAAACAGGGTGTTCATTTGTCATGAAACAACGAGTACGGAAACGCGTGTTTCGGCGAAGGTAACTCGATCACGACCTCTGATCTGCTTCTTTGAAAGGTTACAGCTCATTCAAAAAGGATACACTTTGATTTCGATGAATGATGATGAGACACATGTCAGCCCTCGAAACCGAAGTCCCGACGGAGCAATTTTCGCGACCGGAAGTGTACTTTTCTTGAACTTTTTCAGGTCCCGGGAACTCCGATCTTCCTCAAAATTTGCAGAGAGCTAGGTGAGCATGTGGGGAGCATGGCCGGCCGTTTATCTTCCCAAGGGGGGGTGTCCAACCGTTTTCCAAAAAAGCTAATGGCTGGCCGGCCATTTCTGCAAAAAGCAGATGGCTGGCCAGCTATTTTTAGAGGCCGGCCGGCCGTGCCCTTTTCCCAGGGGCATATTCGTCTTTTTGCCTCCTTTTTGCATGCATTTCATCCAAGGCTTGAAGCCTATAAATGGCAGCCGAACCCCATTTCATTCCTTGCCTCTTTCAACACTTTTCTCTCCAGTTTTGAGTTTTACGCGCGTTTTCCAACGCCTCGCGCAAATTGTTTTCGTAAAAACACTTAGTTTTAAACACTTTGGAGCGATTAAATTCCGGTTTCGGAACTTCTTTTTGCATTTTCAACACTTGAGGTAAGTTCATCTTAACATTTTAGAATATTTTCTCGGGGGTTGACTTTTGTTGACTTTTTCCAATTTTTGCTCATTTTGCTCATTTTGCTCCCCTTTTGCAGATTTCTGAAAATGGCAGGCAATTCTTCTCACGGTGGAGGTTTTCTGGGCGCTGGGGACGATTTCGATCCTATGACTCTTCCTCCGAGGACTCGACCTTTCATGCCCGAGAGGTACCGTCCAGCAGTGCATGCCCTCCCTCGTGCCGTTTTTCGTCATTTTACCAGTTTCGACGAGAGAGCACCCGCAGATCTGCTTCTCAGAGAGCCAGAGCAGCATCTCTCTCACGAGGCCCGAGAGGTATTTACCTCATCTTCTGTATTTTACATTTCGCACATTTGCCATGCTTAAACATTTAGCCTGTGACATAGTACTTCCTTTACATCTTTGAACATGTAGTTTCAACACTTGAATTTCTGAACATTCGGCTCATTAATTAATTGCGAACACACAGCCCACATTAAAACACATGGCTCAAACACTGATTTGTCGAACACACGGCCCGAATTCGAAAGTGAACATACAGCCCACACTTTAAATGGAAGTTGAACACGCAGCCCAAACTTCAAATTCTCTGAACACGCAGCCCAGGTAGATAGTGAACACGCAGCCCACAATTAAACTGAAAGTTGAACACGCAGCCCAAAATTCAAATTCTCTGAACACGCAGCCCAGGTAGATAGTGAACACGGCCCACAATTAAACTGAAAGTTGAACACGCAGCCCAAAATTCAAATTCTCTGAACACGCAGCCCAGGTAGATAGTGAACACGCAGCCCACAATTAAACTGAAAGTTGAACACGCAGCCCAAAATTCAAATTCTCTGAACACGCGGCCCAGGTAGATAGTGAACACGCAGCCTACAATTAAACTGAAAGTTGAACACGCAGCCCAAAATTCAAATTCTCTGAACACGCAGCCCAGGTAGATAGTGAACACGCAGCCCACAATTAAACTGAAAGTTGAACACGCAGCCCAAAATTCAAATTCTCTGAACACGCAGCCCAGGTAGATAGTGAACACGCAGCCCACAATTAAACTGAAAGTTGAACACGCAGCCCAAAATTCAAATTCTCTGAACACGCAGCCCAGGTAGATAGTGAACACGCAGCCCACAAATTAACTGGAAGTTGAACACGCAGCCCAAAATTCAAATTCTCTGAACACGCAGCCCAGATAGATAGTGAACACGCAGCCCACAATTAAACTGAAAGTTGAACACGCAGCCCAAAATTCAAATTCTCTGAACACGCAGCCCAGATAGATAGTGAACACGCAGCCCACAATTAAACTGAAAGTTGAACACGCAGCCCAAAATTCAAATTCTCTGAACACGCAGCCCAGGTAGATAGTGAACACGCAGCCCACAATTAAACTGAAAGTTGAACACGCAGCCCAAAATTCAAATTCTCTGAACACGCAGCCCAGATAGATAGTGAACACGCAGCCCACAATTAAACTGAAAGTTGAACACGCAGCCCAAAATTCAAATTCTCTGAACACGCGGCCCAGGTAGATAGTGAACACGCAGCCCACAATTAAACTGAAAGTTGAACACGCAGCCCAAAATTCAAATTCTCTGAACACGCAGCCCAGGTAGATAGTGAACACGCAGCCCACAATTAAACTGAAAGTTGAACACGCAGCCCAAAATTCAAATTCTCTGAACACGCAGCCCAGATAGATAGTGAACACGCAGCCCACAATTAAACTGAAAGTTGAACACGCAGCCCAAAATTCAAATTCTCTGAACACGCAGCCCAGATAGATAGAATTTGCATGTAGCTTACTTTACTTCATCGGCACACAGCCCATTTCATCTTATTGTTAACACAGATATTCATTCTGAATGCAGGGTGGTTCTCGCAGTGTGCGAGGATATGGTTCTACCATGGCGCGGGATTGGTATGCTGAGCTCCCGGAAGGCGTCAGGGATTTGGTAGACTTGGCAGGGTTTGGGCCCTTCTGCACCGGGTTGTCACGCTGTCCTGCCCGGAGGACCTTGATGGCAGCTTTGGTAGAGAGATGGTGGGACACCACCAATTCCTTTCATTTCTCTGCCACCGGGGACATGACCATGACCCCTTTTGATTTTGCTGTATTGACCGGCCTTGATGTCGGAGGTTGGGCCATCCCCTATGACGAGGATATGGGCGAGTGGGAGGCCGCCTGGATGTATTTGTTGGGGGCTCGCCCACCTGTTGATAGGGTCTCTGGGAGAGTCCGATATACTTGGTTCTCCTCCCATTTCCGGCGGGCGGAGATGGTGCCCGAGACTCCTGAGGAGACAGAGCAGTATGCTCGTGGCTTCCTGATGTTCCTCTTCGGGACTACCCTGTTTGCCGACAGAGGGAACACCATTGGGCTATATTTGTTGAGCGCTCTGGTTGACCTATCACAGGTCCATAGATATGATTGGGGTGGCGCCGGCCTGGCTACCCTTTATTTTTACATGAGCGCGACCTCCCGCGGGCGGGGCGATTTGCTTGGCGGCTACTGGAGAGCCTGGGAGGTACTTTCTGTCCTCTCGATTTACATTTGTGCTCTTCATTACTTGTACCTTGCACACACAGCGCACCTTTACAGTCTGCATTTTGCTCTTAGCATTTCGTACTTACATTCTGCACTGCTTTTCTCAGCTATGGGCTTATGTATATTTCCCATCGTTAGCCCCAGTGCTGGAGGTGGTGGGGATTCCTGTGACCCCATATTCATTGATATTTGAGGGCCCGCACCGGGCGAGGCCTCGAGAGACCCTGGTTCGCCTGCGACAGTACTTCGACACTGTGCGACACTCAGAGGTACTCCAGAACTTTCAGTTCTTTTTATTTTCATCTTTGACTTGCTCTGTATATCCTCGTTTTCTGATTGGTTTATACATTTATCATCCGCAGATTACTTGGCAGCCTTGGGCACCCCTGGGTGATGATCTCTTACTTCAGTATACCGGGGCATCAGGCATCTCCCGGTATAGGGTCCTGCTCGAAGGGCCAGTCGGCAGAGTCTGGTTCCTGGGGGAGCGCTTTCTGTGCCAGGTACGGGGGTATCTTTCCCAGGATGTTCCCGCGGTACCTCCGGCTAGTATGCGGACCGCTGACAGGCTCTCTTACTCAGAGGTAGTCGGCGCCATGCTAGGCAGCGATGCTTTGTTATATGTTGCGGAGGGGGACTACGCCACCTATCGTCACATATATTTGATGCCTCCATTGACAGAGGCTCGTATTCCGATGATGAGACCTGCCGGTATGTCATCCTCGGATCAGGCTCAGGCTCGGGCTACAGACATCCCTTCTTCTAGCAGGGCTGGCGCATCTAGAGGTGGGAGTAGACCGTTTCCTCCGAACCCGTCGATTCATCCTCATCTGGGATGGCCAGATATGCCTACTGAGTTGATGGCGTGGCAGTATGGGACTAGCTCTCCGATTCCAGTTCCACTAGAGCCTCGGATGCCCAGTGATCGATATGCCATTGATCCGGACTCACCGCCGGTACGCTCCACTTTCGTCATTCATCATTTCAGATGTTTAGATACTCATTTGTTCACTGATGACTATGAACTCATTTTTGCAGCCATCGCGAGGGTACATGGAGGAGATGGTTGAGCTGGTGGCCACACTCGAGGGCATGGTCCTACGCAGGGAGGCACAGTTGTCTGTTGCGGGCATTCAGGTACCCTTCAGTTTTTCCTGGCATTTATCATACTTCTGATGACATGCTGATTTCTACTGCATTGATAGACTACTTGTGTAGAGCACATCTGACACACACCTCACTTGTACACTGTATTTACACGCACCCACTTCATGTAGCTTTTGCTCGTATCTGTATCCGATGTACATATTTGGACTGATGTATTTGATTTAAACTCCTTGTTTCCAGATGCCTACATGGTCCGGTCAGCCGCAGGCCAGGCCACCTGGGCCTCATTGGGGAGCTGGGCCATCCGGGCCTTATCAGGGAGCTGGGCCATCCGGGCCTTATCAGGGGGAGGGGCCATCTCGGCCTTCCCGGGGAGCCGGGCCATCTAGGCCTTATCGAGGAGCTCGAGGAGGACCGGTCCGCAGGCGCAGGGCTCATGTCGTAGAGGTGGAGCCTGATGAGGAGGAGGAGGAGGAGGAGGAGGCTACCGACCGCCAGTTCGAGACATCTGTTGAGGAGGGAGGCTCCGGTTTTGGCTCGGGGAACAGAGGCGAGGCTGAGGAGGATCCTGAGGATGACAGCTCCGACTCTGACGATGGTGTGGAGGTTGTCCCGCAAAAGAGGACTAGGCGTGCTTCTCGTTCCCGCTCCCGAGGATTTTGATGCTGCTATTTCCATGCTTTATTTTTCTTTTTACTAGTAGTTTGTAGCACTTTGCACATTGTTAGGCGGTTTTATTTTTGTAAAACTTGTACCTTTATTTGTTGTAATGCATGATGAAATGAAATAGCTTTTGGAAAGGTGTTTGTACTTTTAGGATCGTATCGCATCATTTTGTTTTGCACAAGAAATGAAATTGAATGGTAATGCGCATTGTAATCACCAAATCAGGTAGTGAACCGACGCAACAAACTAAACAACCCAACTTACTAAGATATAACAGAATCTTTAGCAAGTTTACAACTCGATAAGCAAAAAGCAACAATGCAGACAAACAAAACTTTAACAAAATTTGCTTAAACAGAGAGCAAGGACTCAAAACACAAAACACGTCCGCTCGACAAACAACTCGATAAACAAAGTACAACAACTCGATAAGCAAAAAGCTCAAAAACAAAAGGTGTACTTCTGACGATCTGGGCATCGGAACGCGTCTGAAATGAAGGCCTTCGGCTCTCCTGTTGTATGGCAATGCTTGGAGTTCTCCTTCGAAGAGCAAGACAGGGCCGAGGAGACACACTGCAACATTGCCAGCCATCCCTGGGAGCTGGCCGGCCAGAGACATGCCACGGCATGGAGGACTAGAGAGTTTCTGGTCCTTGCTTCAACCTTCAGTTGCACTTTGTCAGATGAATGTGTGGATTGGCTCAAAGAGGAAGCGCAAGTTGGGCTTAGCTTGGCATTAGATGCTCCGTCCAGCTCCGGGAGGGGACATAGAGATACTTGATTCAACTATACCCCAAATTTATTGCTTATTTAGCATTTTCAAGTTTTCTTTATGATTGTACTAAAAAGCAACCTCGATTGTAATGCAAGAGCAGGAGAACTCCATTTTGAAATCAATGAAATTGAAAGTTATGGTACTGAAAATTTTCCACTTTTGGTCCAAAAATGGTCTAAGTCATAAAAAGATTGATTTGAACAAAGTCAACTTTTATTAAAACTTTTCAAAACTATTTTCGATGTGGATCAGAATTGGTCACGCCGAAAATCTGTCACTGAAATGCACAACCCCAGATCCCTGCAACTGGAAAGTTGCCCCTAGTTTGAAGAACAATGCGGCACTCCAAAGCAACGGAAAGTTGCCCCTAGTTTGAACAGCACTGTACCGGAGATCACGGTAAATGCTGATAGATAGAGATGACTGAGATGATCGAAATGGACAAAGTTGATCGGGGAAAAGTTTATGACTGAACTTCAAGACGAAGCTGCCTACGTATCCCAAAGATGGGAATCAAGTCTTACGTAGTTCAGGCTTAGGTTCGCTCGAGTATTTTCACTCTCCTTTTGCGCTCTAACTTTTGCCAAGGCCGCCCTTTGCGGGTTTTCAACCTTGCGAGCTCAGTTTTTATATTTTCTAATTTTTTGTGCTCTGAATCTTGCCTAGGTCGCCCTTTCGGGTTTTCGGCCTAGCGAGCCTCTCAAGGATAGTATTTCTTCAACTTGTCCATATTGATCGGTTGTGAGAACTCCAAGCCATCTAGATCCATCAGAACCACAGCTCCACTTGACCAGATAGCTTTGATGATATAAGGACCAGTCCAGTTGGGTTTGAACTTGCCTCTTGGGTCGTGGATGGGAGCTCGGTTGTCTTTGAGCACCAAGTCTCCTTCTTTCAGATTCCTGGACTTAACCTTCTTGTTGAAAGCCCGGGCGATTCTGCGTTGATAGCCTTGGATGTGGTACAGTGCTTTCAGTCTTCTTTCATCAAAGAGCATGAGTTCTTCGAATCTGCTTTGCTGCCAATCTGCTTCGGCTATCTGGCATTCAGCCAATACTCGTAACGATGGGACCTCAATCTCAATGGGTAGAACAGCCTCCATTCCATAGACCAATGAATATGGAGTTGCTCCAGTAGAAGTTCTGATTGAAGTCCTGTAGCCCCACAGAGCAAATGGCAGCTTGTCTGGCCAATCCCGATAGGTTTCCACCATCTTCTGTAGTATATGCTTGATATTCTTGTTGGCGGCCTCAACCGCTCCGTTGGTTTGCGGCCTGTATGTAGATGACTTATGAAAAGCCACATTGTATTTCTCCAACAAATCTATCACTTCTTTCTTGAAATGGGAACCATTATCCGAAATTACCTCGTTTGGCACCCCGTAGCGACAGATGATATTGTTCCTGATGAACTTTGCGACATGCGACGCCTTCAACACTGCGTATGATTGGGCCTCGACCCACTTTGTAAAGTAATCTATCGCTACCAGGATAAACTCATGCCCGTTTGACCCCTTCGGGGTAACAGCTCCGATCACATCAATTCCCCAGACTGAAAAAGGCCACGGCGAAGTCATGTTGTATAGTTTTGACGGTGGGATGTTCATGCGATTTGCATGAATTTGACATTTGTGGCATCGCCGAACAAAACCAATGCAATCCTCCTCCATGGTTGACCAGTAGTAGCCCTGTCTGAGGATCTTTCTGGCCAGCATTACTCCATTCATGTGTGCACCGCACTCCCCCCCATGGATGGCTTCCATCAGGCGTTTTGACTCTTCAGCTTCTACACAGAGCTTATGCATTCCCAGATGGCCCCTTTTGTACAAATTTCCCCCGCAGATAATGAACTGAGCAGCCATTCTTCGGACAGCTCTCTTATCCTTGGCATTTGCCCCCGGTGGATATGCCTCCTTTTCCAAGAAGTTCCAGATGTCGTAATACCAGGGGTTGCCGTCTTGAACCTCATCTATGGCGGAAATCGACTCATATGCCGGCGCAAACTTCTGATCGATAATAACTGGACGCATCCGGACTCCGGATGGGATGTCTATCATAGAAGATAGAGTTACTAATGAATCTGCAAACCTGTTGTTCTCTCTTACGAGGTGGGTGAAATTTAGCTTCTCGAACCGAGGAATTAACAGATCCAAGGTTTGGTGGTAGATTATCATCCTTTCCTCTTTGACCTTCCAATCTCCTTTTGCTTGAGACACAACAAGGTTCGAGTCCCCAATGACGTCCACTCGTCTTGCCCCTAGTTCCAGGGCTGCTTCCAGGCCAGCAATACATGCCTCATACTCTGCTTCATTGTTGGAAACTTTGAATCGGAGCTTGAATGCTAAAGGGATACGGGAATCATCAGGCGCTATCAGCAACACCCCTATCCCATACCCATACTGGTTTGACGCTCCGTCAAAGTACATTGTCCAGGTTTCATCTTCAACGTGCAGAATTGCTTCATCCGGGAATAGATACTCAACCGCTTCATCCCCCTCAACCGGGTGGTCGGCAAGGAACTCCGCTACCGCTCTGCCTTTTACTGACTTGCGCGTTACATACTTCAAATCAAATTCGGAGAGCAACAGCAGCCATCGAGCTAGCCTACCCGTAAGTGCTGGTTTCTCGAAAAGATATTTGATGGGATCCAATCGCGAAACCAACATTACAGAGTGAGCTAACAGGTAGTGCCGCAGCTTCCTGGTTGCCCATACCAAGGCCAAACAAGCCTTTTCCAGCGGTGTATAGCGGGTTTCGTAATCTAGCATCTTTTTGCTCAGATAGTATATGGCCCTTTCCATTTTGTCTTCTGACTCCTGTGCGAGCATGCAGCCCATGGTGGTCTCAGTTACCGAAAGGTACAGTATCAACGGTCTCCCTGGCTCTGGCGGTGACAACACGGGTGGGTTCTGTAGATACTCTTTGATCTGCTCAAAAGCTACTTGACATCGGCCGTCCCATTGGAATTTCTTTCCTTTCTTCAGGAGACCAAAAAGTGGTTCACAAGTCAAGGTTAGTTTAGAAATAAACCGCCTTATGAATTGCACTTTACCCAGAAAGCCTCGCACCTCCTTTTCAGTCCTTGGTGGTGGCATTTCTAAGATGGCCTTGATTTTGGAAGGGTCGACCTCGATGCCCCTTTGTGTGATCAGAAACCCTAACATCTTCCCTGCTGTAACACCAAACGTGCATTTCTGGGGGTTCAGTCGCAGCCGAAACTCTTTGATCCTCTGAAAGAATTTTTGTAAGGCGGTGTAGTGGCCCTCTCTATCTTTGGATTTGACAATCATGTCGTCCACGTACACTTCGACCTCCTTATGGATCATATCATGTAATATTGTAGTTGCTGCCCGTTGATACGTAGCTCCAGCATTTTTCAAACCGAATGGCATCACTCGATAACAATATGTCCCCCACGGGGTAGTGAACGCAGTCTTCTCTCGGTCTTCGGGTGCCATTACTATCTGATTGTAGCCTGAGAAACCATCCATAAACGAAAGCAAGGCGTGTCCTGCCGTGAAATCCACCAATTCATCGATGTGCGGCAAGGGGAAGTCGTCCTTCGGACTGGCCTTGTTCAAATCCCTGAAGTCTACACAGACCCGAATTCTGCCGTCCTTCTTTGGCACCGGGACTATGTTGGCCAACCAAGTTGGATATTCAGACACCAACAGGAACCCTGCGTCAATTTGTTTGGTGACCTCTTCCTTAATCTTGAGGGCCCAGTCCGGGCGAATCCTTCTGAGTTTCTGTTTGACAGGGCGGGCCTCTGGATCAAGAGGGATCCGGTGCTGTACAATCTCAGGATCGATTCCAGGCATGTCTTCATAGGACCACGCGAAAACATCTTTGAAATCCTTTAATAAAGCGACTAAGCGCTCGCGCTCCTCTGAAGACAACGTGGACCCGATCTGGACCAGCCGCGGGTCCTTCTCAGTACCAATATTCACAGAAGTGACTTCATCGATTAAAGGTTTAACAAATCTTTCCTGCTCTTGATCGATTAATCGTTGCAAAACTGGGGGAATTTCTTCCTCACTATTTTCATCAAAATTTTGAAAATCCTGATTTAAGCAATAAATCAAAGGCACAGAAAAATACTCGGAAACCACATCCACATCATTCTCATTAAATACTTCCAAGCCGTCAGATTCCTCTGTTACAACAGACTCAAAAGAAAATGAAAAAGACGACCTAGACAGGACTGTGGTATCCGGGTTATCACCCCCAGGAATACCGGACTCAGACTCAGTCGAGCTGGAATCTGATTCTGACGCAGAAGATTCGGTAGAATCAGATTCCGGCTCACTACCTGACCCGGAACTGCTAGATAAAAAGCCTTCTTCATACTGCCAGATGAGAGAAGGTGCGATAGATGCATCCAAGATCGGCGCTGGAAAGCCCGCGGCTATTTCATCTCCAATCACAGAAACCGAAGAGTTATCCCCCAAGCACTCTTGGCTGATCGGAGGATCTGATAGTAGACTCGCCAGTGCTACCCCCATTTCCAGCTCTGTACTCTCGGGATCCACTGCTTTACATTGCTCAACCTCGGTTGGTGGGTCTGTCTGCGCCTCGGCAACGTCATCCCCAGATAATTGTATGTCGAAGAAGATTTCAAAACCAGGCACGCGCTCCCTCTTCGCGTTTAGCCATGGCTCCGGGAAGCCGCAGAATGGAAAATCTTCCCCCTCCCGGACGAAACGTCCGTTCAGGGTACCCCAGATGGGCCTGTGCATTAAATCAAATGGCTTCCCGGCCTTCTTTGCTCTGGCCCTTCCGGCCATTTCTTTCCCTTTCCTCACCCAATCTTCCTTGGTGGGCAGATAACCCAGTCCAAAGGCGTGGGGGTTGTGTGGCACTTCGGCCAATACTGAGACGCCCTTCCGGCCGCTTCTCCCTAATCCCATCCCAGGGGTATGCTTTAGCTTGTTCATGAGGTATATGGATTGTGCACTAACATACATGCCCTCATTCGCAGCCATGACATTCTGCACTACTTGAGCTTCGGCCAAAGTGAACCCCGACAAAAACACATCCTCCGTGCCGTGTTCGATCTCCAAGACGGGTGTAGACACCTCTGGCGGGGGATGGATCGATGAATTTCCAAAAACGATTGCTACCCCTTTCCCGTGAGGGTATTTCAGCATTTGATGAAGGGTGGAAGAGACTGCTTTGACCTGGTGCAACCACGGTCGCCCCAAAAGTAAGTTAAAGGTTGCGGGAACGTCCAAAATATGAAATTCGATACTGTGTTGTCCTGGACCAACCTTAGTTTGAATTTTAACAGTCCCCATCACCTCTCTGCTGGTATTGTCATATGCCCTGATCACTTGGGTGGTTGGGACGAAATCTACGGGCTTCAACCCGATTGCATATGCCGTTCTGGTCGGGCAGACGTTAATCGCAGACCCGGTATCAACAAGTACCACCGGTATCCACTTATCTCTACATTCCACAGAGATGTAGAGAGGCTTATTATGATTTGCGCCCTCAGGCGGTAGCTCCTTGTCTGAAAAAGTTAATGCCGGGGAACCTCCTCCCGGAAAAACCAGCCCAACCAGCTGTTCAGGCGTGGTGTCTATAGAAAGTTTCGACTTGTCCATGGCAGATAGGACAGCTTCCCTGTGCACTCGTGATGCCATTAGCAGTCCCCAGATGGAGATGTCTGCTTGTATTTTCTTTAATTGTTTCAACACAGCCTCGTCTTCAATCTGCTTCTCCTTCTGTCTCTCTACTTCTCTGTCTTTCCCGGATGCTTCGGGTTGGTCTAGGTGTGGGGGCTTGAAGTACCGCCCACTTCTTGTCATATGGTCCACTTCATCCAGATACCAAGTATCATCCGGTTGGTTATTCCCCCAGTCCTCATCGGTGTGGGCAAGACACAAATCGTCATCTTCCCACCACATTCCACTGGCAGCCAACAGGCACCTGTCTGGCTCCGGTCCACTCGCACTTTCAGTGCTCTCTGTCCATATGCTCGCAGCATTGCTTGTCTTTGTGCGCACAGAACTTTCGGTCCCCTCAGGGCCTTTCGCCTTTCTGGCTCTCTCAGTTTCCTCAAACTTTCCCTGTTCCAACTGCGTCAGTACAGCTGTTTGTTCAATAGTTCCCACATCCGTAATGCCCATGTCCTGAGCGGAATTCTTAACACCGGCGCTCTCCGGCGGTACAACTTGATTTTCGGCCGTTCCGGCCACAACTGATATTTCTGCCCCTGCCGGGCTCTGTTTTGGTTGAGCTTCCCCCACTGCATCCGGTTGATCTTCGAGCCATCCCGTGGCCTCCTCTGATCCCTCATAATCATTCCAGTTAATGGACGCATCCTCCAGCTCCTGATTATCGAGAAATTGCAAGTTAGCAAAGTCCTCTTCTACGGCTGTCAGCTCATCTGCCCATAACTCAGATCCCTCCCCTCGGATCATGCACAGTTCTCCTGTCTCGGGAAATTCTACACTTAGCCCATTTCGGCTCGTTGATAGGATGTACTTGCTCGGATCATAAGCTCCCTCAGCAAAATTCTGTCCAGTCCCAGATTCAACAATCCCATTTCCTCTCAAAATCTGCCCTGCCCTGTCTTCGACGGTCACCACCATTGGTTCTGTTTGGGTTTTGGAGATGTCCATCATGCACAAGAAATTAGTGCAATCGGGAAGGAGCACCTCTGGCTTGGGTAGGTGGGTGGGGGTAATGTAGATGCTAGGATCGTAAGATGCGACCCCAGTCTGGATAAAGTTAATTCTTTTGGGAGGAGGGGCTTGGTTATGTGATGGGAGAGGGTTGGTCGTAACATTGGGTTGGTCGGGAGGTGCGATCACCTGTTTGTCAATAAGATCTTGGATCTCATGACGCAGTCTGTAACAACGGTCGGTGTCATGACCGTGTTGTTGGTGGTATGCACAGTATTTTGACGAGTCATATGAAGGGGGAAGTGGATTTGGTAATGGCTTTGGTTCCAGGGGTTTCAAATGATTCTTTCTGATCAGTATTCCTAGGACTTTGGTCAGAGGCACATATAGTGGAGTAAAGGTTCTTTGGCCTCGGGGTTGGAATCGGCTGTTTTGTGAGTTGCTTCCGGACGCGCCGGAGAATGGTGTGGCAGTCGTGGGTCTTGGAGGGGGAGGGGGAGTGGTGGTGACCATACCAACTTCCGAGGCTCTCGTGTTTGCAGCGCCGCTCGGGCCTGCGTTGTTGTTGCGATTGAAGGTCCTCCTCGGTTGTTCTCTGTCCTGGTCAAGCAGTCCTTGCCTCATAGCATCTTCTATTTGCACCCCCATATCATGTAAATCTGCGAAAGTAGGGAAGGGGACCACGATCATTCTTTGCATTAACTTGGGGTGGAGATTGCGCACAATCATCCGAATTTGATCCCTGTCAGTGGGCCTTAGAGTCATCGTTGACGCCTTTGCCCTCCATCGGATCACAAAGTCCGAGAAAGATTCCTTAGGCTCTTGCCTTGTTGTTTCTAGATCACGGGTTGTGATCTCGATCTGCGTATTATAGGAATATTGTGTGACAAAGGCCTCAGCCATCTCATCCCAGTTTTTCTTCACCTCATCCGATAATCTTGCGTACCAATGGGAGGCCACACCCGACAGGGTTCGGCCGAATAATGAGAGCTTCTGTTGTCGTGTAAGGCCCATTGGCCGCAAGACATCCGCAAACAGTCGGATATGAACCATGAGGTCACCAGTCCCGTCAAAACGGTCTATTTGTGGCATTTTGAACCTATCGGGGAGTGTCACGGCCTCTTCGGTATATCGAATCTCCGATATCCGGCATAGCCTTAGCCCCTTGGGATTTCTTAAAGAGTTTCTCCAATTTGCTCAATTTCAGAGCCGTAGGATCAACCTCGTCCTCGGATGGAGAGTCCGGGTGATTGGATGTATGAGCCTTGGACAGTTGTGGTGGAATTGGGGGCGGGACAGGCCCCGTTGGAAGACTTGTGTCCTCTTGCAAAATTTGGACAGCCGGTACAGTATTCGGGGTGTTGGGAGGGACGTCCTGAATAACATGAGCCTTCTCGGGTAATGAGGCTCCTGCTGGAGGAGGGATTTGGTGTGAAGCAGATGCTGTACTCTGTTGTTGCAGTCTAGTAATCAACTCAGCCTGTTGGGCCATGACTGTGGCCTGTTGTTTGGAGAATTCCGCTTGACGGGCGGCATCATCGTGCATCTGTTTCATGCTTTCCTGCATCTGGCGCATTAGAGCCTCTATCCCCGATGTATTCTGTTGCTCCATCTGTCTAACTGGTATGTCTATTTCTGCAGCAGTAATTGAGACCTCAGTCCTATAGTCCTCTGATGGAGTAACCCACTGCCTTGACAACCTCTGTTCTGACACACTACGCCTTTTCGGCTTCCTTCTGATAACAGGGGGTAGAGAATAGAACACTGGCTGTCCGTCTATTAGATCCTCAGATCGGTGGAGTCGACGACCTCGTGTCCAAGGTGCTTGGGGAATGCCTGTTGGGTCGGAAGCAATCGTGCTAAAACTGACCCCTAGCAAAAGATAAATAAAGCGAAAAGGAAATAAATAAACAGATAAACGGGCAGCATAACAGCTTAAAACAAAAATGCAAGACACATAGTCGGGCATAATCAACACACGGTCAATAAGCTGAAATATACACTGTCCTCAAACACTGATTATCATCCCTGTATCATCGTTCCTTTAAAACAGAATCTGAAATCCGCAGATGAATAATCCTCAGATACTGGCTGATGCCCGCAGGCTTGATACCCGTAATACAAAACTGATGCCCGCAGGCCTGATGTCGACAATGCTGAACTGATGCCCGTAGGCCTGATACTGTTAATACTGAACTGAAGCCCGCATGCCTGATACTCAGACTCATATACTGATCTGATGCCCGCAGGCCTGATACTGCCAATACTTGAACTGAAGCCCGCAGGCCTGATGCCCAAACTCATATACTGATATATGCATTCCTGTAGAGACGCACTCTAAAGCACATAACAGATAAGTGAGAGCCAAAACACCCCTATGTTGGGGTAGGGTTTCCCTGTCCTATTTTGTCAGGAGCTAGGGTTTCACTATGCACGCAGCGGTTTCAAACAACCTATAAACGGGCAAGCAACCTGTCCTAATTTGGAATAGTCACTATGGATCCGAATATGCACTAGGTCGAATGGTCAAAGAGGGTGCCCCGGTAAAACCGGGGTTTGTGTTCCCATACTGGCAGAGCCCACAACCGGTCAGCCTTATGGTCATGCCTTGACAAGACAAGCCTCCGGCAAACCGTTCAGGAATAGCAGATGGCAAACACGGTGTCCTAGGCGCACCAATGCAAATGCAATGCAAAGAAACACACAAGTGTAGTCAAAAACAGATATCATGAGTTCGAGTCAAGTTCTCTAAATCCCCAGCGGAGTCGCCAGAAACTGTAGACGTCCCCCGAACGCCCCGGGAGGGTTTAGGTCCCGTTCTGTTCATTTAGGGTTACTACAGCTCGGACTTTCAAAAATGTCACGGTTCTAAGTCTGAACCAAAGAGTCCAAATCCGGCAAGTCGTTTTGAGAAAACAGATTTTTGAAAGAAGTGCCAAACATGGACTGCTTTGCCAGATACAGAGTCGCCACCTAAATGTTTTATTTTGGGAAATTTAGGAAACCCTGACTCGGTGCCAAAAGGCCACGTGTCCGTCATCACCAAAGTTGCCTCGGCTCGGGAACTTGGGTACGATTGGGGAAGGTCACTTCGTGAGCACCCCCGCTCGCCCGGTCATAGACCGGCCTCTGCTAACCATGATATCAATTTTTGAAAACATTGCGAGTTCTTATTCCGGTTTATTAGCCTAGGTTACTACGTGATGCTCACAGCATATAAGTATAGACCGGGTCGCCCAAATTGGAACAAAACATTTCATGCTTGCCTTTTGAAGGAAGTTTTGCTACCCGCAGGTAGGCTTTAAACATTTTGATGATTTATTCCAATCCGGATAACCCAACCTTCACCCACAGGCATTCAGGCAGATATATCAGATAAGCATGTAGCCTCATGGTAAACATGCTATTCATGGCAACACTCACACACATGCAAGGATGCTAAAGCATAAAGCTTACCGGGTACTCCAAGCCAAAACAGAGAATTACATTAGAAATCATGCATGAATCCTAAGTATACAGAAATGCCTAATGCAACACATGAAAAAATGCAACTATGGCAGGCTCGGCTATTCTAAGATGGTATATGAAATGCTACAACTAACATGTATTCAATTTGGAATTGAAATACAAATGCAGTTAGTATGATGCGCCGAGCCCGGTGCATGCAATACAGATGAATGAATGCGAACATGCTGTCATACTGTATGCTAATTTAAAATATGCCCTAATCTAACCATCATAAGCGGATAAATAAAAGGGAGAAAGACGTGGGGTTGGAAGACATACATCACACTCACGCACACTTATTACAGTTGTGCCCTCGCGCGGAGGATCCGAATAAATAATACAGTCCGAATATTACAGTCCCGAATAAAAGAATATTACAGAATTCTAACTAATGAATTAACTAGAAAGCAAATAAACTGGCGTGCAAGCCAGGGACTGCCTTGCTTCTGATGGATGATGCATATCCGGATTGTCTTGCGCGGAAATCCACCGGAATGCCCCAATTAGCCTCTGTTTGCACCTATCTTTGAAATGCGCGCCAAGTCCCGAAAAGTTGTTGATTCCTGATTTTGCTGCAACAGAGAGCAGGAAAGGGGCATAGCAATGTATTTGCACAGATATGTGCATGTCTCGATCATCGTGCCACCAATCGCACAAACCGAGGCATGATGGCCGAGGAATCGAAATGCACAACTCAATATAGGATGAATGCACATGAAACTACAGCTAAAACCTAACTCCATCATGGATAATCCGAAGTGTCGGTGACTGGGGAATTGAGACACACTCCGTCACTCGGAGTACGAAATGTACCTCGTTTCCCGTGTCCGGGCTAACCCCTATTCCGGACACGATGCAATACGCATGATATGCATGAAATGTAACTAAGATGCGATCCTAACATACACAATGCTAAAAATGAGGTGCCTCGAAATGCGTGCACACGGGCACGCAAACCGAGGCGATGGCAGATACAATGAAAATGAGATGCCTCGAAGTACGTGCACACGGGCACGCAAACCGAGGCGATGACAGAATGATGAAAATGAGATGCCTCGAAGTACGTGCACACGGGCACGCAAACCGAGGCAATGACAGATACAATGAAAATGAGATGCCTCGAAGTACGTGCACACGGGCACGCAAACCGAGGCGATGACAGAATGATAAAAATGAGATGCCTCGAAGTACGTGCACACGGGCACGCAAACCGAGGCGATGGCAGATACAATGAAAATGAGATGCCTCGAAGTACGTGCACACGGGCACGCAAACCAAGGCGATGGCAGATACAATGAAAATGAGATGCCTCGAAGTACGTGCACACGGGCACGCAAACCGAGGCAATGATAAATACAATGAAAATGAGATGCCTCGAAGTACGTGCACACGGGCACACAAACCGAGGCAATGATAAATGCAATGAAAATGAGATGCCTCGAAGTACGTGCACACGGGCACGCAAACCGAGGCAATGATATATGCAATGAAAATGACAAATGGGCTTACACCAACATGAGTGAGCCTCAGCCATACTCACATCGGATGCCGATGGCAGAAAATGAAGTGCCTCGAAATGCGTGCACACGGGCGCGCAAACCGAGACAGTGATAAAATGACATGGAAATGACAAATGGGCTTACACCAACATGAGTGAGCCTCAGCCACACTCACATCGGATGCCGATGGCAGAAAATGAAGTGCCTCGAAATGCGTGCACACGGGCACGCAAACCGAGGCAATGCACACGCAATGCAAATGACATGGAAAATGGTAAATGGACTTATACTAACATGAATGAGCCTCAGCCACACTCACATAAGATGCCGGAGGCAGAAAATGAAGTGCCTCGAAATGCGTGCACACGGACACGCAAACCGAGGCAATGCATACGCAATGCAAATAACATGGAAAATGACAAATGGGCTTATACCAACACGAGTGAGCCTCAGCCACACTCACATCGGATGCCGGAGGCAGAAAATGAAGTGCCTCGAAATGCGTGCACACGGACACGCAAATCGAGGCAATGCATACGCAATGCAAATAACATGGAAAATGACAAATGGGCTTATACCAACACGAGTGAGCCTCAGCCACACTCACATCGGATGCCGGAGGCAGAAAATGAAGTGCCTCGAAATGCGTGCACACGGACACGCAAACCGAGGCAATGCATACGCAATGCAAATAACATGGAAAATGACAAATGGGCTTATACCAACACGAGTGAGCCTCAGCCACACTCACATCGGATGCCGAAGGCAGAAAATGAAGTGCCTCGAAATGCGTGCACACGGGCACGCAAACCGAGGCGATGCTAAAATGACATGCAACATGGCAAAAATGATATGCAAGCACACTAACAGAATTTCAGCAACAAAATGTGGGGAAAAACAGTCCCGAAATGTAGCGAAATGATACCGAATGCACGAAATTGTCCCGAAATGCAACATTAAGCACCCGAAATGGCCTATAGCCATGCCAAACATGCACAATATGGACATGCAATGCAAAGACAGAAGCTAGACAGTCCCAAAAGACGCACTTTCACAGTTATAAACATGGCCAAACAGCAAGCGTAGATAAGGGAAACATAGCATGCAAGAATAGGGGCCAAAAGAGAGGTAATGAAGCAAGTGGTATAAGCAAAACTCAAACTGAAAAATTTCCTTCTATAACATTGAAGATGGACCAAAAATATGAACATTTACAGTATATGGCAGCCTCAAAATCAGTATACAAACATGCTAAAAATATGATGCAAAATAAGGCTCAAAAGGTGCTAAAACATGAAGTGTATAAAATAATCACCAAACAGAAAAAAAGTGTGAATGAAACATGAAGTATAGGCCAAAATAAGACCACTTTCAGTTCGGACCAAGGTCCAAAAACAGAAGAAAAGAGAGCTATTAATTTATGCAAAAATGGGGCTAAATAGGGGATATAACTACAAGTGACATATGGAAACACCAAACAATGTTGAGCCCTTCTCCAATGTTGAAGAGGGGCTCAAAATATGCCTCATATCAGTTTAAAACATGCTCGAAAATAAATTGCTCATAGGTCAAAAAAAGCATACAAAATCAGGACATACAACATGGTCAATGAAGCAAGTATATTATGGAGGGCTCAAACAAGGTTGAGCCCTTAACGAGAAGTGAAGATGAGCTCAAAATATGGCCCTTTTCAGTTAGGACCGAAGCTTGAAACCAAAAAGAAATGAGGCTTAGAAATAGATCAAAGGAAAGGGTCAAAAGGATCAAAGTGTAACTTACCCTTGAAGATCTAGACTTTGGTTGCTTCTTGGATGGATTTGCTGCTCCTTTGGCCTTCAAGAACCCTTCCTAGCTGCTGGAAATGAGATAGTGATGGTAGAGCTTGGTGGTATAGAAGGAATGGAGGTTAATGGACTTAGGGTTTTTGAAGAATTGAAGAAGATGAAGATGGAGTTGGCTATGGAGCTTTGAAGATCAAATTTTCTAACCCTCAAGAAGAAGGCCCTCAGCTGGTTATAAGGTCAAGAAAGGGGGTGTAAAAGGGGGGTGCAAAGGAGAGCAAAACTCTCTCCCAAAATATCCCCCGGATACAGAAAATATCTGGGGGATATTGCCTCACAGCTGGAAGGGGCACAGTGAGGAGAGCACGGCCGGCCGCTTACTTTTGCTGGAGGTGGCCGGCCGGCCACACCCCCTAGCCGGCCGGCTAGGGGTCAAAAGGGTCAACCATCTTTTCTGGCCGGCCAGGTATTGGGGAGGTAGGCCTATGTGTGTACAACACAACCATGTAATTGAAATTCCAAGAAAGTGGGCCCAAGGGGTTCAACAGTGGCTCGGAAAGAGGGGTTCAAAAGGGTCAAGTGACCTTAATGGCCGGCCATGAACTTTTAGTGGCCTCTCAGGTGTGTACATCACAGATATGTGGTTCAAAGTTCGAGAAAAAAGGTCCAAGGGGTTCAACATTAGCCCGGAAGAAAGGGGTCAAAAGGGTCAGGTGACCTTAATGGCCGGCCATGAACTTTTAGGGGCCTCTTAGATGTGTAGATCACAGATATGTGGTCGAAAGTTGGCAACGCTAGCTCTAAGGTATTCAACATTAGCCCGGAAGTGCGAAAAACGGGCGCCGGGAGGCTCCGGAGGAGAGATAACTGGCTGCTGCAACAATTGCTGGCCTCCCACCCTTCAGTGACCTTCCCTGTGATAAAACAGAGGTACCTGCCAAAAATGAGCGAAAACCGTTGCAAAACGAATGTTCCGGAGCCAAAACACGTAGTTCGGGGTCCCGGAAATGGGCTGTTAAGCACCGAAAATTGTATTTGACCTCGAAGTGGGTTTCTCAGCCCCCAGTGTCCCTCAAAATGGATGAAATAGGATGTATGCCAAAAATCAGAGCAATAGGAGATGGTTAAGCGGTCCCGAACCGAGGCACACGGCCTGACGGCTCCGAAAACTGGGAACCGGACTCCGAAATGGGAAAAATGGCCTACGGCCACCAAATGTAGCCTACGAACATTGAGAGATGGTCTACGGGACCTCTCTCTCCCCTCAGGAAAAGAAACAGAGAAAACCGAGTCTGGTTCGCAAACCGAGACAAGGCACAGAAAAGGGTTCGGGAGTCCGGAGGCAGGGCTCACGGCCGCGACTCTGAAACTTCTGAACAAGCACATTATGCAACATCACCAAGCGCTCAATCGGTGACGTCTGAGTCTTAAGGTCGGTCAAAAATGGG
This sequence comes from Camellia sinensis, assembly GCF_055761805.1. NCBI lineage: Eukaryota > Viridiplantae > Streptophyta > Magnoliopsida > Ericales > Theaceae > Camellia > Camellia sinensis. The sequence goes on from NC_138970.1 coordinate 169,392,444, forward strand.
GTGTCTACAGCATGCGTACTTGGTTTCCACCCGAAGAACATCCATTGTTTGCCCTTGAAAGCCTCTGTTTGCACAACCTCTATTCTGTTTCCTTCTCCAGATTAACTTTGCCATACTTCACAAGCACTCTGCCCAAAAAAATCAGTAGTGGCCGGCAGACCACCACTGAGGATTGTCGTCCAACACTAGGGGGTTGCCGACCATTAGTAATGGCTGGTAGGCCACTGATGAGACACCATTTTTGTTGCAACAAAGAGAACAAATAGAGCAAAGAGGGGGTGGTCTCATAGGTTGTTTGTACCATGTATCACCCCTTATAATCAACACAAGCTCAAAGGAGTGATGCAATTTGCCCTTAAACCATCAATCAAGCAATTTCCATGCATGATGGCTATGGGACCAATATCTACAAGTTCAATGAATGCAAAACAAGACTCAAATGCCATCACCCTATCATGCATGATCAAGGGTAACGGAGACGTAGGAAAGTGGCACATTTCATCACTTTTGAGTATTAAATGTCCGATTTTCTTTGTGTTCAAATTAACGTCCGATTTGAACACATGCAATGCAACATAAAGAAATGCTTATCTTGTCACTTTTACTTGCCAATTTTGTTTACACATTTTAGTTACCAAATCATTCTTTAATCAATTTATCCATTGGGTGAGTGTTCTCTAAGATGAAAGAAGTGACAACCAAGGGATAATGTAAGGCAAGAGAGAGATCATGCCGTTGATAATAAACCCTCAAAGAGGATTAAACCATTAAGCATGACTTCAATCTCAAGCTTAAAGGATCCCAAGCTTGAAACAACCCTTAAAAGCAAATGAAAGAGTGAAGCAAAGAGTGAGGTTGCAGAGTTTATAGTGCTGAAATGGAGTGAAAAATAACACCAAAAGATGCTATCAACCAAACAAGAGGTGCCTAAGACCCTAAAAACACCAACTTGTGAATACTATTACACTACAACCATGCAAAACAAGACTCAAATGAGCTAACCAGCCCAAAATAGAGCTAAAGCAGGTTATTTTAGAGGCTAAAACATGCTAGACTTGAGCTAAGTTAAGCTAGAAAAACATGCCAACATATGGAGTTAACTAAGCATGCAAACAAGACACAAGGAGGGGAGGCTAACCCCTCCAAATTTGGACTTCAAAATGAGTTTTTTGCCACTAAAAAACCTTTGAAATTCAGTGGTTGAAAGGGCCTCAAAAGTTGGTTTGAAAATGGTGAACAAAGGTACAAAAGCTTTACAAACAAAGAAGTAAGAAGGGTGAACCACCCCCTAACTGAAAATGGCCTCAAACCACCAACTTTAGGGCACAAAAACAAGGTTTTTTACAGCTCAAAATCAGCCCAAAAACAGTTGAAAAAAGATGGAAAAACAAGTATGCAAAACAAGTTTAAAAGGTAAGTAGTATACCTCTTGAAGGGAAGACACAAATGAGGCAATAAATCAAGGCAAGACTACCTTCTAGAGCTCAAAGTGGGTCCCAAGTAACCTAAGCCCAAAGATAAGCAACTTTGGTTAAGGGTTGATAAGCAAACTTGAAGTGTATCTACACTTGTATGTACAAAGGTTGAAGAGAGAGAGAGATAAATGTGGAGAGAGAGAGAATTTTGTTCCAAAATTTCTAACCTTCTAAAATGTTCCCTAACCTTGGAAACAAGAGGAGAGGTCCTCTATATATAGGAAAATAAGAGCCTCAAGTCGAAATGTAAACAAATGGACAGCCGGCACTTCGTGGAAACAACTGGAGGAAAATATCTGCAAAATCTGAGTTTTCTTACACCAGTGGTGCTCGATAGGCCACTAGTGGGCCACTGGTGGCCAGCAAGCCAAAATCTGGTTTTTGGCCCCAACTTCAAACATGCATATCTCCCTCGTCCGGACTCCGTTTCAAGTCATTCTTGAGTCTAAATTGAAACCGCAGAAGTCTACTTTCCAGTGGTGGCAACGTCACATCAAAATTGCAAGTGTGAAAAAAGATATGTTTATTTTAGTGAAGACTGCTCAGTTTTGGTCCTAACCGGATTCATGCCTAACTTCTCCTAAACTAGTTTTCTTCCCTCCTCTCCTATTTTCTTCAAATCCAAAGCTTTATAAGACGTTTCAAAGATTTTTTTTCAAAGAGTTCACATATTTTTCATTTATTTCCACTTTGTCCTTGCTCAGTTTACCAAAAAGTGTAATTTTTAACAAAATACGAGCCTTGGAACATCGTAGAAACTTTTTTTTTTTCAAAAATTTTTTGAAAGAGAAGGTTTTGAGGTCTAAAATAATTTTGGTCAAAATTGTTTTGGTCCAAAATGGGATGTAAGGTTGGGATTTAGAAGCTCTTTTTACTGAAGAAATCGAACGTTTGCGTAGCATAACTTTCATCATCGAGGGATCAATTAGTGGCGCCCATGTCTTAAGGGCAGTCAAAAATAGGGTGTCTACATTGGGCTGCCCCACTCCATGTGTCACGATCCGCTTCCCGTACCCAAGGGTTAAGCATCGTGATGGCCAGTAATTGAAGTTACCTCCGACCAATTCTGGAATAAATGAATAAACACGAGCGGAAACAATATTTAAGGGAGGGTACCAAAATAATCATCGGAGCTTCGATCTTTATTATAAAATTTATTGACCAAAAAGCCAATATTTACATATAAAAATATCATAAAGTGTTGTGTGTGTCTATTTCGCAGTCCTGCGTCTAAGACTTTCCAAAAAATATTTCTGAATTACACTGTTTCCTGAAAATTGGTAAACAACTATAAGCACATGGCTGAGTGAGAAATATTATACCAAGAGCATAAGGGACACAAAATAACCATGGATAGTTATATAACTAAAATATTTAAAATAACTTAGTTTGAACAAATAATCATTTAAGCAGCAAAACTGAGATTATGTAAATAAATAACCATAACCATGGTACTGAACAGAACAGAGGTTACAGGAGTGACAGTCAGAACATAGGTCAATGGATTCATAACAATATAGAGGTACGGATTCAAGAGGTGGCTCCCACAATAGTGTAGCACTTATCTCCGCACAGCACTTTGCTTCGCACATGATAGAGGTCAATAGATCTATGACAACCGAGGACCACAAAGTGACCAAACAGAGACCAATGGTTATTTAAGTCCCCCAAGGCATAGGACTCCGGTGGTGGTAGTTACAAAACATAATTGTATATAAGGTCATAGTCAAACAATCATTAAAAGTTAAACAAACATATCCATGGGTTTCATATTAAGCAAATAGGGTTCAGAAAATAACCCACGTACTTGAAATATTAATATAATTTATAAAATATAACTTGCGTAAAATAAATTATGGTAAGTCAAAACATACGTAAAATTTATTATGGTGGCTCAAGGTATGATATAACTCATCTTAAAATTAATACCTTACTTTTTCTTTTCACTATCAAAAACCTTCTTGACTTCAAGTATTTTTTTTCCTCTCTTTATTTGTTTTCCTTTTTGATCTTCAGCACATCCTGAGCACATTCCCTCTTATATAGAAAAGCAACCGTGGGCACCAAGCCACGCGGTTGCCACGTGTCTAATTCGTATTCATTAGCCATTAAGTCATCAATTCATACTTATTTTTTATGTTTATCTAAAATGCTTCTACTTTGCCCCAAATCTTAAACTAATTATACACCTCTTCTTTTTATCCTTTTTTTTTCTTTTTTTAATATATAATTCCTAATTTAATTACACTTCTCATATATCTATAACATTTAATATTTTATTTTACTCTCACAGAATATTTAATTAAACATTTAGGATTTTTCTAATTTATAATAAAATTTAAGGGATAATTTAAATTTTTGAATTGTTACACCATGGATAGATTCAGTAATAGATTGAGAGCTATCATCAGCCCAAGTATCTAGTATTACAACCCCTTGGGCCGACCCATCCCAACTTGACTCAACATGGGCCCTATTTAATTCCACCTCCAGATTAATTCCTTATTGCTTCCCTACAGACCCATTCATGCTTCTGATAAACCTAGATGTGACCACCTCATCATCAACTCTACGACTACCCTCCTTGCTTGTGCCATTCTTCTCTGACGCCCCTTTACAAAGCCTCTTTCCTGAGCCCACTTCACTTGTGATGCCTACCTCTGACCCTCTCTCCATCATTTCTGTCTCCTCTACCACCGAAACCTCCTTCAAGTTGGCATCCTCCTCTGTGTCATTCATCCACCGTCCCCTGCTTCCATATCACAGCCTTTAACCACCTCATCACCCATCTGTACTCCCACATCTTCTTCTTCTTTCTCTTGTTTGGTGCCCTGATCTGCAATAATCTCATCTTCTTCCTCTGAGCTGTAGCTGTCTTCATTATTCCTCATAAAAGATTGGCATATACAGTGTTCTTTCACTATTTGAGTGACTATGATTTGTTCCTCACAAATCCTAACTGGATAAATTACACCTTTACAATCTAGGTTGTTTGTGTGATTAATGTTTCCCATGCATCTTGTTGCAACCTTTACCTTTCCACAATGGAAAGAGGTCAGGTTAGCTGTGTCTATATCCAGTTCCATAACCTCTCCCCACTTTCTACTATGTTACTGAATGTGTTGTTGTTCCACAAGACCAGTGGCACACCATAGCAACTTAACCACACCTGCCTCACCTATTCCAAGACCATTCTATCTTTCCATTCTTCAACCGATTCACACCAATCTTTGAGCCAGTCCTTCATGATCAATAGCTTTTCCTTTATAGCTTCCATTGATCGAAAAGAGAGAACTAATTGTTTGCCATCTCCTACTCGAACTGTGATGTCTCTATGACCTCTTTTCTGTAATTCATCCTTAAAAGCTTCAACCGAGGTAGTTGGATTTAGTCTGATCACTGCGCTTCACACAACCATCCATTACCAGCTTTCTGTACCTTAATAGTGCGAATTGAGTTGGATTGAATCACCCTATCTCGGACCACATCAGCATATGGCTTTCTCCCCTGATAGTGGTCATGTACAGTGTGATTTCCTTCCTGATCCCACCTCTACTGTACTAGATGTGGCTTGCTTTGTTTTGTACCCTCCTCTTTTCTGAACTCAACCATTTTGATCTTTGGCGCCTTGTCATCACACCAAAGGCCATTTGCTTTTTGTAGAGCTACATCAGCCGCTGCCAGACAATCATACCTAATGAAGCCAAATTTGGATCCTGTTGATCTTCTTCTCTTTTTGGGATATACGCATCCAGCACCACACCAAAATTTGAGAAGATTTTAGACAGCCCTTTCGCCCCCATAGATATAGGTATGTTGTCCACAAACACAGAGTAAATGGAATTCCTTTGAAAAATCCCAGCTCCTCTACCATCATGCCTGCGAACTACGGGTTGCCATCCTCTATTCTTATGCTTACTTGCTTGCCTTTCAAACTCATTTCCAGATCACCATGGACGCTCAGATGCTAGATTTCTACTCATCTTCTTTCTCTCTGATGATTTACTTATTATAAGTAGATGTTATTGGGATTTACTAGGAATGAGCGAGAGTAGAAGAAGATAATGTTTTATTTTACTAGGTGTCCTGAGCCTTCTCAGAGTAAACTTAGAAAATTGAAATGTATGGAATAAGTGTGTGTTTAATGAACTTGTGATGCTGCTACGTGTAAATCACAGCAGCCTCTTGTGGTACTTCGGTGAAGGTCTTTCTTGAGTATTTTTAGATAATTCAAATATTTCATATTGCAAGGTTTATCGAGTATATTACTTATGTAAAAAAATCAAGTTAATGAAGAATTTATAACCCCATTATCAAATACTAATTATTTTTAAAAAATTATAAAGATAAAGTTAATCGTTTATTTTTTAAAAAAAATTGCTCTTATTTAAGAGTTATGGATATCCAATCAATTTGATTTTTTGCATAGATGATCTAATCAATGAACTCTACAATATGAATGATTCAAGTTATCAAAAAAGACTAAGGAAAAACCTCTACTAGAGCACTATAGGAAGTTATTGTGAGTTGCTCACAACAGTATCTCCAATTCCGTATTTAATGGCTATTTACCAAATTTGGTTCAATGGTTATGACTTGGCCTAATAAACTTAAGGTTATGGGTTCAAGTTTTGGGGCCACCACTTTGTGCATTATAGCAAAGGTTAATTGTGTACTCAATTTTTCTCCTCCCAAACACACATTAATGTGTACTAATTGTTTTTTTTTTTTTATTTATTTATTTTTTATTTTTATTTTTGAGGAGCTTGTAAAGGTAAGGCGTGGCAATGTGGATCAAATCAAATATGAAAGGTGTCCATTTTTCGATTTGAATATTGTCTCAGACATTAGGGAGGTTGTAAAGGTAAGAATGGCAGTGTAGACCAAATCAAATATGAAAGGTGTCTATTTTTCAATTTATAATATTGTCTCAGACATTAGGGAGGTCAAATATTGCTCGCAATTGTTTGGAGTTGGCTTATCCTTGCTGGTGCTATGTTTGTTTGCTTTTGTTTTGGTTGTTGCCCTGTTGGTTTCTCACCAGCAGTGGTTAGATGATCAGCATATGATTTCGTGAGCCCTCAAATATCAACCTAATAGAAATTGTTGTGACTTGTTATGATGCTTTGAATAGTTACTATTTTTTATTAATGTATTATGTATTCTTGGATAATTTTTTTCTCATTAATAAAGTTTCTTTAGTTGATAAAAAATATATATATATATATATATCAAATAATGTTTTCACATCAAATTGACATTGACAAATGAATAATACTAGTCACATGATTATGAATCCATAAAAAAAATAAATAAATAAATAAAAATAAAAAAAAAATAAAAAAAATAATAATAGTCACATGATCACATTGCCATGCAATCCTTAAATCGTTGGTTTCTACTAAGACTTATTTTGAAAAGTAAGATAAGATTTATTTTGGAAAGTGAGTTAAAAATTAATTTTTTATTTTTGTTAAAAAAATATATAAAAACTAGAAAAGTGATATAATTCAAAAACTTTAAAAAAATAAATAAATAAAAAACCGACTTTTAGTCGAGTTCTCAAAATAGACCTAACTCATATTTTGGGTTAAGATATTTTCTTAAAAAAAATATCTTAAGATTTAACTTGAAAATTTTATCCATAAATCTCATATGGGGAAATATTGATCAATTAGTTTTAAGAGTTTTCTTATGAAATAATTAGTCCATTTTGTTTTCAAAAGTTGTATTTATTTAATTTTGTGGCATTTGAGTTTAAATGAATACCTTTTTATGATTTATTTTTCTAATTTTCTTATTTGTTTTTGGGATAAGAATGAAAATGTGAGATGTGGAAGATTCTTTTTGGGGGATTGGTGGTTGAAGTGTTGGTTGTCAAGCGTGGAAATCTACATTTTTGTTATTGTGATTTTTTGGTGTTACATTAGAGTGTTATATTTGAAAAAAGTATATTGAGAAGTTTTGGTGTTATATTGGTTGAAGTGTCACATTTGAAAAAACAACTTTGCTACAAACCCCCACTGGGAAGTGTTATATTGGTTGAAGTGTTATATTGGTTGAGGTGGCAGCCCCTCATTCGTCCAAATCACAAAAAAAAAAAAAAAAAAAAAAAAACAGTTTTTTTTTTTTGACCAATGGGAAGCCTCCATTCATGACCCCTAGTGACCCCCACTGGGGGTCTGAGGCATTTTTCTTGAAAAAAATATACTGCAGAGTTTTTGTTAATATTACGTTATTATATTTGAGAAAAGTACACAAAGGAATTTTTTAGTGTTACATTGGATTGTTACGTTTGGGAAAATGACACTAAGGAGTTTTTTTAGAATGTTACATTGTTACGTTTGAAAAAAGTATGCTAAGGACTTTTTTAGTGTATTATATTGGAGTGTTATGTTTTGAAAAAGTACATTAAAGAGTGTTTTTCGAATGTTACGTTGTTACGTTTGAGAGGAATTTTTTTATTATATTACATTGCAGTATTACATTTTTTAAATGTTACATTAGAACATTACGTTTGAGAAAAATACACTAAGAAGTTTTTTTGAAATGTGTTTAGTAATTTCAACATTATGAAAAAAAACCACATTTGTTCTTCTACACATAACACATGTGTGCTTATATTTGGCCATTTATGTAATTCATATTAGAATGGGACCTCTGGTTCCATAAGAGGAAAAAAAAAAAAAAGAAGACTAAACAGTTCATAAGATCACTATTTGATTTTCTTTTTTGTACTTCACTCATTTAACTTTCATAATAAAATAATTTTTTGTTTTGTCAATTTAAATCATAAATTTTTTAGACAATTAAAAAAAAAATCTCAAGATTTGGATTGAGCAAGAAAATTGAAAAATTTGCAAACTAAACTAGTTCATATCAATCGGGTAAGTTGGGTTTGGTTCTTTTAATTCGTGGTTTGGTCTTAATTTGAAAAATTGAAAAATCGATTTTCGAAGATTAGTTTTGGAGTTAGGTCTATTATTTAAATGGAATTGAACCGTACAACTTAAACCATATATGTTTACTTGCTAGATATTACATTTGTTTAAGTTAATGATCGAACAATATGCATATATGTTTCAAAAAATCATGACACGTTGAATAATATTTTCTTAATATTATATTTTGGTTTAACTGAGAAATATTATGAGAGTAGCTTATTTGATGGGCATGTTATTATTATTTTTTAAATTTAGGATAAATTACAAATACACCCCTTGAGGTTTTCTTAAAATACAGATTGTCTCATTTGATTTGAAAAATTACGGATATCCCCTTGTCATAATTTTTTATTTAAGAGAATTAACTGAAAAAATGAAACTCATAATTGCTCTTCTATAAAATAATAAAATTACCTAAATTATTAATTGAAACATGTTTCTAACATCATTAAAAACTGTTAATTGACTTGATAATTTATTAATAAAATGGGCAATTTGTTATGAAATTAGAAACCTCAGGGGGTAGAATGTAATATCTAGAACCACAAGGGGCAATTCGTATTTTAATCAAATGTCAGGGGGGTGTATTTGTAATTTACCCTAAAATTTATGATTGGTTGATATTTTTTTAAAATATCATATGATTTTTCTTGTAAACAAATCATGTGATTAATGGTTCCAAATCGAACCGAACTGTAATTAAATAATTTGGTTCGGATTGATTCCATGATGTTAATGGTTTGATTTGATTCTAATTTTTATGGAATCATAGATAATGGACTTAGTTTTATCCCAAACGAATCCAAATCGGACCATGCTCACCCTTAGTCAAGATTTGAACCTCATAAAAAAATAAACTCTAAGTTTTTTTTCCCTCAAACACCATTGTCAGGTAATTGTTATTTTTGTCAAATTAATTTTGGGCAAAATTTGTTTTCCGTCTTGTGGTTTGGGACTGGAGCATTTTATGCTTTATAGTTCAAATATAGACAAAGAATCCTCCTTGATTTTGGATTAAATTGCAATAGTTACACTTTTTTACACGTTTCATCCCAATTAACGGAAATTGTAACACACTCTCCAATTTTGAGAGTGAATTTCTCTTCTTCTTTTTTTAAAATAAAGTGAAATTAAAACACAAAATTACAATGATACCCTAATCATCATCTTCTTCCTTTTCCAAACCCTAAAAGCCCTAACCAGTCACTTTCTCTCTTATCCCAACAACCCCAACCCATCTTCTTCTCCCAATTTTTTTAGGTCTCCGCTTGTTCATTCCAACCTTTGCGACCTCCTTTTACTTCTAGATCATGATAGGGTTCTAGAACCTGAATTTGATCCTAGATTAGGGATCAGCCACCAACAATCCTTTGAATTGGGGATTAGGCACTTAAACTCTTAATATTATTTAATCTCCTCCAAAACAATTACAATAAGCATCTTTATATAAGAAAAATAACATAGACCTCCTAATATAATTAGACTTCCTAAATAGTAATTGAAAAGAAGTAGACTTCCTAATATAATTAGACTTCCTAACATAATTGGTTTCCTAATAGATCATCACTGCAACCTTTTGTTCCTTCTTTGAACACCACCGTCGAGGTCTCTTCTCTCTTTGAACACCATCACAACCCTAGTTCTCTTCTTCGAACACCAACCCGTTTTCCTTTTTCTAAACACAGACCCTTTCTCTTTAGCCCTCCGTGAAAATTGTTGAAATTGAAGGATTTCTAATTGAAATGTGAGGATTTCATAGTTTATATTAGGAGTTTTGAGATTAAATTATTGAAATTGAAGGATGTATACATATATATATATATATATATATATTATATGTATGTGTGGAGATGTATTTTCTGAATACCGACACGTGGCAAGGTGACGCCGACGTGTCAGCCGACGTGCCACGTGTCCTGGATGAGATGCCAAGGTGATCTCGGCAAGGCCGAGGTTATCTCCGAAGATATCGAAATCCGAGATAAACGGATAAGGGACCAGAGTCCTAGAGTAAAGAGAAGACTTAGCCAAGATAAGGATAAAGCTCTTAGGGAGTTTATCTTTATCTCTTGAGGAATCCAAAGGAAGTACTGAATGGGAGTCCATAGAAGTCAGGCTTTTAGTGGGACTAGGATTGAGGTAACTATAAAAGAGAGACACCCTCGTGGGTCTAAGGTACACAGTTTTATGCTTTGAGTAGTAAGTTTAGCACTTGATTATCTTTGAAAGATATATTGACTTGATTGTCGGAGTGCCCCCGAGTGGAAGAGCCACCGTCGAAGCCTTTTCTTTCTGTTGCAGGTTAGCTGAAACTATCTATTTTGCCGGTGCTCTCCAGCTGATCACTAGGTGGGCAGTGTGGTCAGAAAATCACTCACACAGTATGTCTAATTTAAAAAGAGAGAAATTAAAATAAATGAGGTATTTATTAAAATTTTTTAGAAGACAGTTTCATAATATACATGATTTGGATGTGTTTACTCATATTCAAGTATTAAATTACACTAGTTTTAAATTTTAATTAAATTACTTTTGGGTAATTAGTTAGAAATTTTGTAATAGGGAAAAAGGAGAAAAATAAGAGAAGAAAAAAAAAAAACAAAGAATCAGAGGGGTATTAAGGTTAATTCACACATAATGTTAACTAAGTTAGAGTTGCAATTTAATCCAAAATCATAGGGACTTTTTGCCTATGTTTGAATTATATGGGGGTAAAGTGCTCCTTTCCAAACCACAAAGAAGGAAAGCGAATTTTGACCATAAATTTTTCATCCATGTAGTTTCACTCAAATTTTACTTTAATCCATATAGATTTGATTTGAATAATTTGCTCTTTATAATTTAAGTCTAATTTTGATTTAGTCATTTTGTTTAAATTGAAACTTAAAACAATTTTGGGACATTTGCCAATTTTTTAAGCTTTCAATTTGGTTCTTCCGTCTAAATTGAATGTTAATATTAACAATTTTGGAATACTTATTAATTTTCGAAGATATACATGTCGACAAAATTAATAAAAATTTATATGGGAGAATCAAATTGAAACTAAACTTTAAAGTGTAGGAACCAAATTATTAAAATTAAAATTATAAGAATTAAAGTCAAATTTGAGTTAAACTATATCAGAGAAAAGTGTAATTAACCCTTTTTTTAAAATTTTTTTTGCCCTCTTTAAAAATAAAAATATATAAAAATGATAAGTGTTTTTGATTTTTTTTCATTTTTTCATAAAATTAATTTTTAGATTTTTAGAAAAAAATTTTGAAACAAGTTTTGAAAACCAAACCATGACCTCTATTAATTTGGAACTTGGATCAAGAAATATAAATACGTACTTAAAATTTAATTGGTGGATTATATGACTTATTTATAATAAAAAAAAATGTGTCAAATTGATGTTTTTAAATAAAATTTTGATTAAAAATTCTATATATGTAACATTGTTATGGTTGTGAAGTGAGGCATATCTCTAGATATGCTAATAGTAGGCAGATTTGAGATCGAAAGTTCAGGATATTCTTATGAGGGATGCTCCATATGATTTAAAGTCGGTTTTGTGATAGGGATATGGAGCATATTGGGGCTGCTAGTTTAGTTTGTTCTTAGCCTTACTTCGGCGTCCTTCGTACCTAGGGTGTGTGTAATATCGCCGAAATCGCCGAAACCATCAAAACCACACCGAACCGCACCGTCAAGGCAAATTCGTTATTATTTGCCAATCGAACTGCCGGTTTTTGGTAAGAAAAATGGCAAATTCTAGTGACACTTTTATCAATCCGCCGATTTCTATTTTTCTTCCAAACCGCACCGACCCGCACTGCTATTAAATCATGTTTTATAAGATTTTAAAAATTCTTTTTTACTTAAGTTTGCTTGTTGTTCTATACCTTAGAATATAGTATTACATTACTGCTCGAGGGGAATTCAAGATGTCAGTAATCCAAAATAAAGTTGAATTCCAATTCACTTTTCAAGATGCTTAACATCACAGTATCTCTCGTCTTTTTTTTACTCTTTGATTTAAGTTTTGTAATTTGAATTATATTTTTTATAAACCGCCAATCCGGCCGAACCGCCAAGGCAAATCCGCCATTATTTGCCAACCGAACCGCCGGTTTTTGATAAGGAAAATGGCAAATTCTAGTGGCACTTTTATCAATCCGCCACCGGCCATACGGTTTCTATTTTTTTCTCAAACCGCACTGACCCGCACCGCGCACACCCCTATTCGTACCAAAAAAAAAAAGAAAAAGTTGTTTTAGTTCTATTACATTGCATTAAGTGCTTTTTAAATATTAATATATAAGCAAAAAAAGTATATGAAATTTTTATGCATAATGATATGGTTTAATGTAGACATTTCAAGTTAAACAAAACATTTATGAAGATAAATTTATTTACAACAAAAAATTTAGGGGTTCAACGTTGTAAAAAAATAAAACTTGAGTTTTTAATTTTTATTAATTTAAAGTCTAAGTTTTTGATTTATTTTCAATTTAAATTATTTATCTGTTTTTATTAAGTAAAATCGATGAAAGAATAGTTATTTCAGTTATTAAACTCAATAAATAAATTATTTTAGACATTATGTATACTTATATTGAGTTTAATGATTAAATATTATTTTTTTCGTCGATTTTATTTAACAAAAATAAATTATTTAATTAAATTAAAAATAAATCAAAAAATTAATATTTAAATTGACAAAATTAAAAATTAAAAATTAATTTTATTAAAAGACTCAAATTTTAAAATTTTTCTTTAATTGTCCTTAATTTTTATTTATTTTTTTTATAAATTTTACTTATGAGTAGGAATTTTGTTTCTGTTTTTTCCTTGGAAAGAAGGACAATGCACGTCAGGCGTCGAGGACCACACTCAAAGGTTCAACGTGCATGATTAATATTATTTCGGCACTAGTCTGAATGGAGCAACAAATGTACAATTATATTTCTGGCACAACCATAATTTGTTGCCACGTGTAAAAGAAAGAAATAAAATATTCCCTCATCATTTTTTTCTTTTTTTTCTTTTCTTTTAGGCACAACGGAAAATCGTGAGAATATATTGTGTATATTCTATATTTGATATGATTGTGATTGTACATATTATGGGCGTAATTTTGTATATGCGTGATTGAAATGTGATTGTGTTTTCCTTTTTTGATTTAGGAGTTAGGGCTATATAACCTAAGGTATTGTTGTAATCAAACACACAATTGAATATACAACATTCTTCAGAAACTGACATAGTATCAGAGTTAGGTTTGAAAACCTAGTGGCGCTAGCTCTCGGCTTCTCCTTCGTTGGTCCAGATTTGTTGGCTTTGTCTCTTTCTAAGTCGACTCCTTTGTGACATTTCATCAGCGGTCACTGTTTGCTGCCGGCATTGCAATTGTGTCCTCTCGACTCACAATCGTAATCTTCCTCTTTGGTTGTTGCTTCAGCTGCTTATCTTCTTGTTTGAAGACTTCTGGTTCATCTTCACTGGTTCTCTGTTTTGCCCTTACTAGTTCTCTTGGTCATCTCTCTCTCACTGTAGTTTGTAAAGCTTCTCTCTCTTGCAAAGACGTGTAACCTCTGGTTCTGTCCTCTCTCTTCTGATTATTTGATTCACTATTTTGATCTAGTAAATAAAGATTTTATTTACACTTTAGCCCCTTGGTTTGTGATTATCGGGTTATTTGGTCTCAATTTTTGGAGTTATTATACTTCGACCCCATCATTTTTGTTTTATTACAATGTCGGACACTAAAATCTAAGCCATCAAATGCAAACTCACTGGTGACAATTATGCCTATTGAGTTAGTGTTATGAAGAATTTTCTTTTTGGTCAAAAAAAATGAGGCTACGTATCTGGTTCTGTTCTTCGTCCATTGGACCCGAAAAAAGAAGATTATCTGACTTCTTGTGACACTTGGGATTGCGACAATGCCCAAGTTCTAACCTTGTTTCATAACTCTGTGGATGACTGAATTGGGGTGATCATGTCCAAATATAGTACTGCAAAAGAAGTGTGGGAGTATTTGTAGGGTGTTTATCAGCAGTCCAATTTTTGTCAAACAATATGAATTTGGAAACAGCTATTTATGGTGCTCGCCAGTGGGATAAATCTATTCAGGACTTCTATATTGAGATGACAGGCTTCTGGGATCAGCTGGCTCTTATGGAACCGTCTAGCCTCAAGAGTCTAGATGCTTATGTTGAGTTTCGGGAGAAGGTCGTTTAGTACAGTTCTTAACTACTCTTTCCTCTTAGTATGAGTTTGTCCATGGTGGCATCCTTCATCGGTCTCCTTTTCCTTCTATAGATGCTATTGTTCGTGAGCTCCTCTCCGAGGAAGCCCATCTCAAGACGGCCAGTCAGACCGTGTCCCCTTCGATTTTCTTAGCACCTACACAGCCAGCCCTATTAGTGACTCATTCTTAGCTTCAGTCTTCTACCAAGTCAAAAAAAGGGCCTTTAGTGTCAGATGAGTGTGCTTTCTGCCATCAGAAGGGTCATTGGAAGTACAACTGTCCCAAGAAGGGACGTTCATCTTCTCAGCAGTGTCAGTCCCAAGCTCCTACTCAGAGTTCTTTCTGGCCTCCCGTTACTTATACTGCATCCACTCCGGTTCCAGGTCCTGATGTGGCTTCCTTAAGTACTCAGCTTGCTCAACTTTAGCAAATCTTGTCCACCTCTCAGTCATCTTCATTGACCTCTGCTCTCACCTCTCTGTATTCAGGTTTGTTTGGGTCATCTTCAAGTATTCCTTCTTCTGTCTAGCTTTTTGATTCTGGTGCCTTTCATTACATGACTCCTTATCTTTCCTTACTCCAAAACTGTATCCACCCTCATTTTCCTATTATTATTAATATTGTTAATGGGTTTGGTATATCTGTTTTATCTATTGGGTATGTTTTACCCTCTACCATGTCTGCTATCGTTATTCCCTTTGTTGTTTGTATTCCTTAACTGTTTGTTAGCTTGCTTTCTATCAGTCAGCTTGGTACTTTTGGTTTTGATGTTATCTTTTCTTCTTCTGTTTGTTGTGTGCAGGATCAGATGTTCAAGAAGTAGATTGGGACTGGCTGTAAAGTTGGAGATCTCTATGTAGTGGAAAGCCTGCATCTTCTACTATCTGTCTCTCCTGTTGCACTTTCACATTTTCAGTTAGATTCTCAGTCGAGTCGGTTTTATTTATGGCATTTTCGTCTCGGTCATTTGTCTGTTGACCGCTTACGGTCTTTAGTTCAGTTAGGATTGTTAGGTAAAGTTTCTCCTACTCAAATTAATGAATGTCGATGATGTAAACTTATTAAAATGACAGCTTTGCCTTTTAATAATCGATCCTTTATTTCTGCTTCCTCTTTTTCTCTTGTCCATACTAATGTTCGGGGACCCTATCCTGTTCTCACTAAAGGGGGTTTTGCATACTATGTGTCCTTTGTTGATGGTACCCGCTATACCTCGGTATATTTTGTGGCTTATAAATCTGACTTTTACCCGATCTACTGTACCTTTCAGTCTATGATCATTACACAGTTTGGGGCTATAATTCAAATGTTATGGTCTGACTTGGGTGGGGATTACTTTAAAACTGAATTCTGTGAGTATTAGGCGAATTTGGGTGAAGGTACTGAAATGAGCGGCCCCGTTTGCCCGATCAAAGATCGGCCTCTACTAATCATGATATGTTGTTTTATAAACACATGTGTTCTTATTTCGATTATTAGCTAACTTTACTATGTGACGCACACAAGCAAGTATAGACTATGTCGCAAGAATTAGAACGAATCAACTCATGTTTGTTTTAGAAAATGGTTTGAATTTGCCACTCTCAAGTGGGCTATAGCGCAGATTTGCCATCAAACATGATAGGCTTAAAACATGATTTGCCATTTCGCAAAGTGGGCTTAAACTCACATTTGTCGAACTGTTCCAATTCAAACAACAAAGCCATCATCCACAGGCATTCATGCAGTTAATCATTTAAGCACATAGCCTCTTGGCAAGCATGCGAAACATGGCAATATGGCAATCACACTCATGCAAGCATGCTAAAGCATAAACCTTACCGAGTACTCCAAGCCAAAACAAAAACTAGTTAGAAATATGCATCATCCTAACTATACAAAATGCCTAATGTAACACATGTAATAATGCAATTAATAGGCTAGGCTACTAATATGGCATTTGATCGATTCAATTTGATAACATTCTGTTAAACACGTATTTAAAGAAGTGTATTGAAATTGCAATGCAGTTTGAATGATGTGTCAAGCCTCGGTGCATGAAAGACAAATGCATGGATGCAAACATGCAAGCATAAGGTATGCTAATCGAAAAATGTCCCTAATCTAACCATCAAAAGTGGATAAATAAAAGGGAGAAAGATGTGGGGTTGGAAGACATGCACACACGCACGCACACTTATTACAACATTGTGACCTCACGAAGAAGGGTCCGAATAAATAATCTAAGCTAAGCAAATCAAACTAATCTAATTAAACTAATTAGACTAATTATTACAAAACAAAATAAGGAAATAGCTAAGTTAAGCTACTTAATTATTACAACACTTTAACTAATTATCAAACTAGTTAATTAAAACAACATGCACACTAACTAAACATGCAACTATACTGCCATAGCTCTGTTTCAGGAAGTTGAATATGCACGCACTCGGTTTTCACCCCGAAAAGCCACTGTTTTGCTCTTTGATAGGCTCTGTTTGCAGGGTTGATCATACTTCAGAATCTTTTTGCTCCAACTTACCAAATCAATGCTGAGGATTACACCAGTGGCCTGCCGGCCAAGGGAGGTTGTTGCTGGCCCCTTGCAGGCCAAAAATGTGCCTTGCCGACCAAGAATGAGGCACTGTCAACCATCAGTGAGCCACTGCTAGCCACTGGTGCTTTGAGTCACCACACTACAACAGAGCACAAATAGAGGAAAATGGAGTGTTTTCCAAGGATATGTTTGTACTGTGTCCCTCCTCATCAGCTCAAAATATCAAAAGAGTGGCACTCTTGGATCCAAAACCACTAATCAAGCATTTTTAATGCATGATGGCCAAAGATCTAAGTTGTACACTTTCAACAAATGCACAAAACAAGACTCTAGTCCACTACCTTGTCATGAATGATCAAAGGCAATGGTGAGAAAGGAGATTGGCTGATTTCATCACTTTGAGTATGAAATGCTCCAATCTACCTTGTGTTCAATATAATGTTCGATTGAACACATGCAATGCAAACACAACATGCTTAACTTGCTCAAGTTTTACTTGTCATGTTTTATTTACTCATTTTACATTACCAAACCATTCTTTAATCGGTTAAGTCCAAGGTGAGTATCCTCTAATGAGAGAGGGGTCAACCAAAGGAGGATTTAAGACATGAGAGAGTTCATGCCGTTGGTTAGTAAAAACCCTCAAAAGAGGATTAAAACCATTAAGCACAAGCTCTATCTCAAGCTTAAACACAACCTTAAGGTTTACCAACCCTCAAAGAAAATTGAAAAGTGAAGAAATGAGGGAGGTTGCAGATATTTCAGTGCTGAAATGACATGCAAAATGATACTACAACATGCAAGCAACTTATGCATAATATGCTCAAAAGTCAAAAATACCAAACTAGTGAAGAGTACTACACTATAGGCATACAATACAAAGCTCCCATGGTACAAACACTTCAAAACAGTCCTAAAACAGCTTCAAAGGAGTCCTAAAACATGCTTGAAGTAAGCTAAAAAAAGCTAGAATAAAAGGCTAACACGTAGCATAAACTAGACTATTAAGAACAATTGCACTACAAGCATACAAAGCAAGCCTCAAGTGATCAAACCAACTCAAAATATAGCTAAAGCAAGTCAAAAAAGTAGCAAAAATATGCTGAGATCAACTCACAAAATGGTAGAAAAACATGCTCACATGTTAGGTTATCTACACTTACAAACAAGACACAAGGAAGGGAGGCTACCCTCTCCTATTTTGGACCTCAAAACATAGTTTTTACCATTGAAAATCCCCTGGAATTCAGTGGATAAAAGAGCCAAAAAATTTGTTTTAAAGAACTTTGAATGATGGCACAACTACTTAGCAAGCAAGCTACAAGAAGAGTAGACTACCCTCAACTCCAATCAAACCTCAAACCACCATTTTAAACCATAAAAATAGAGATTTAAGAGGTCAAAACCAGCCTCAAAATAGCATGCAAAGATGGCCAAACAAGTATTTAAATTAGGCTTAAAATACAAGTGTTCTACCTCTTGAAGACAAGATGCTATTTAGGCAACAAAGACAAGTCAAACCAAGCCAATATCCTCTTCTAGAGCTCAAATAGGACCTTAAGCAACCTCAACACAATGGTGATCAAGTTTGATCAAGGGCTCACATGCAAGAGTGTAGAGAATTTAGGCTTTAAGGCATAAAATATCAAGAGAGAGAGAGGATTCTAGAGAGAGAGAGAGAAATTTTTTTGTCTTCAAAATTTCTAACCCTTCACATGAAAGAGGAAGGCTTCTATATATAGAAGATACAAAATCCTCTCAAAGAGATCTAGCTATACACGTGCAAGAAGATAGCTCAACTTTTGCAAACAGTTGGCACAAAATATCAGAAAATATCTACTGATACACTGGTGGCCGGCCGGCCATCAGTGACGGCCGGCAGGGGCTCATTGATGGCCAGCAGGGCACATCAATGGCTAGTAGGCCAAAATCCATGGCCGACAGTCCCTCAACATGGCCGACAGTGCATCAAAAATAACATACTGAAAGGTCCAAAACATGGTCAAAAAATGAGATAGAATTGATGCAGGGTTTGGAAAGCTCAAACCTGTGGCGTTCCGCCACGAATTTCGAGCGCTCGACGAGCAATCAAACTCGTCACCGGATGTTGCTGCAAGAACATCCAAGTCTTGAGGATGGTCAAAAATGGGGTCTCTACAGTACCTTTCATCAAACTTCTTGTACTGATACACTTGCCCAAAATGGTCATGCTGAGCGTAAACCCCGTCATCTCCTTGAGACAGCTCGATCTTTCCTTCTCTCTGCCTCTTTTCTGGCCCTATTCTGGGGTGAGGCAGTTCTTATTGCTGCTTTTTTACTCAACCGCATGCAGACTCGCCTCATCTCTAGACGATCTCCTTATGAGGCTCTGTATTCCCAATCTCCTACTTATTCCCTCTTGCGTGTTTTTGGCTCTGCTTGTTTTGTCCTTTTTTCCCATAAAGATAGGACCAAACTCGGTGCTCGGTCAATCCTATGTGTCTTTTTAGGTTACAGTCTTACTCAGAAAGGCTATTGCTATTACGACCCTATCTCTCGTTGTTTTTGTCTCCCACCATGTTGTCTTTCTCGAACGTCTGTCTTACTTTCAACTTCCCTGTTACACCCCCAAAATCATACAGATGATCAAACTCATAAGTGAAGTGAACATAATAGAATTGATATACTTTCATTTATCAGAGTTCGTATTACAAAAGATAATACATGTAATATACATTCATAAATGTTCATCCTAAATCTATAGCATGTAACACCAGTTAATGACAACAAAATAAATGCCCTAGGGGCTTACATCTTTCCAAGACATTGCTTGGTTATAACAAAAGAGAGTCATAAACTTTGTACATATAAAGCCCTTGGCTTGAACAATTTAAACATTTAAACAACAAAATAGAGCCTCTAGCTCTTAGGTCCTCCCAAGCTACGTTATTGGAGGAAGCATGTCACCAGTACTTGAAAATGGTTTCCCAAGTAGGGTGACTGTTAGATATATGTTCAATATTTATGACAAACGCACATTCTTCACATCACCACACATACCGATATTCACATCTCAATCCATTCTCATTTATTCATTTTAAATGAATTCACTACATTTCAATTAGTAGGCCAAGTTTATAATTCTCTGAATAACCCAACTAAGACTACAACTCAGTGGTTCTCAATCGACATAACTATCATACAAGCACTTCAATCTTGCCATTTTACAAAAATTTCGTCCGCGGGATTGGCACCCATGTATACATATGATTTCAAGACTTTCACCCTGGACACTCTGGCCAACTTAATTTTCAATGGAGTCCATCCCTTATCTCCTCCCAAAACATGGAGTACATCCCCTTTCTCCTTCCAAAACATTATACATATACAATGTATTTAAAAACACCGTCATATTCAATGACTATCAATTATACATATTCAATGCCTTAACATACCATCATATTCATTGACACAATTTTAAATGATTAGTTTCAATTCACCTAATCCTCATACAATTTCTACAACAATCATAACTATCCTCTACCGATAGCCTAATACAGATATTTCTAAACAGATAATTCATCAAATTTCCATAGGTGAGTGATTAAACAAATCCAGCTGCACCATTCATCTATACTTCCCCCAAATTTTACATTTCTCCATGCCAATTTCATTATTTATACAAAATAATTATTCAAGATACATTAGGGCAACTTTCCCCATTTTTCAAATATTAACCCAAAGGTTAAAATCCACTATTCTAACACAAGAAAACCTCATATCCGAAACCCCATAATCATTTATGTAACACAATAAAGAAACCCCTCTTTTTCCATTTGAGTCCAAACCCTAGGTTTTCTCAAAACACCCCCAAATCTCACAATTCATACACAACAATAAATACCAAGGTTAAAAATCATATTAAGGTGTAGAATATCCCTACCTCCAGTGTCGATGCCCAAAGGAGAAGAGGAGAAACCTCAACGATGCCCAAACTCAATTTTCTTCTGGTCAAATAGAAGCCCACAGAATGCTCTATTTTTTTTTTTTTATTTTTTTTTTATCAAAGAGAGTATGGTAGAGAGATCCTTAGATCTAGGTGTAGTTGTAGAGAGAAGTCAAATTTTATAGAGAGAAGGAGTCGATTTAGGGTTTTTGAGTGAAAAGATAACAAAAAGTGATGTAAAAATGAGCTACTGCGAATTGATATATGCGAGGCTTGCTCGAGTGAAGGAGTTGTCGCTCGGGCAACCAGACACAATAAATGTCCTCGCTCGAGTGCAAGAATCGTAGCTCGAGCGTAGAATTCAAATTCCCTGAAATTTTGCAGGCAGAAGACGTCGCTCGAGCGCAAGAGTTCTCGTTCAAGCGAACAACGACACCCTTCCAGAAACTCTGCAGGTCTGAGAAAATACTAGAAGTTCACAAAGCTCGTTCGAGCACAAGAAGCTTCACTCAAGCGAAGAAGCCAAAATCTGGGTAACATCAATCTAGATCAACTAATAACCAACCTGTTCCAAACGTGCCCAACACACTCCAAAACTCAAACTCAAAGACTGAAACGGAAAGAGATATAGATAACAATATTAAACCACGAGACCTAAGCCTGGAATACAACAAAAGTTCGGGTAAAAAACTAGAATCATTATAATCTCCCCCTTAAGGAATTTCGTCCCCGAAATTGCAAATTAAGTTCAACATCAACATTTGATCATTTATAACAATGTTATTCTCACAAGTCCATCACCACGACCCATTCTCCGATCATTCAATCCCTTCACATGATGAACAAATTCACAATATACATCGCAACATATACTACCAATACGCATCTCCCGTAGTTTTAACCAATTTCAATACGTATATCTCATATTTCCAAAACATATTCAATGTATATGATAAATTTGCATTTCCAAAACTTAAACAACATAAACAATGGCCCTGTTTGGTAGAGCTGTGGGAAAGTGCTTATAGCTTATGCCTCAACAGCTTATACCTTATAACTTTCAGCTTAAGCTGATTTCCAGCTTATTCTTAAAGCATCTCTTGCCCCACTCAAAGAATAAGCTGATTTCTGACTTTCAAAAAGCTATAAGCTATAAGCTATAAGCTAAACTAAACACATCAAAATAGCTTAAATTAAGCTGAAAGCTGAAATAAGCTGTAATTAAGCTCTGCCAAACAGGCACAATGTTCATACTAAGCTTGCGTTTCCAAAACATATTCAACATATACTATGTTCTCATAATTCAAAACATATACAATGTCTTTACAGTTCATGAAAAAAACTAAAATCTCAACATATACTTAAACATCAACAAATAAGTCTGGATATTTTTCACGGACTTTCAATTCACGCTCCCATGTTACTTCCTCAACCCCATGATGTTTCCACAATACTTTGACCAACGGAATTGTCTTGTCTCGCCAGACTTGGTCCCGTCTATCCAAGACTCTCACTGGTCTCTCCTCGTATGAGGAATCCTCATCTACTTCTACATTGGTCCAATGTAACACGTGTGATGGATCCGACTCATACTTTCGAAGCGTACTAATATGAAACACGTCATGCTCTCCAAAAAGTTATGGTGGCAACGCCAAATGATAAACAACCTCTCCAATCCGCTCAAGGGTTTCAAAAGGCCCAATAAATCGAGGGGATAACTTCCCACTCTTTCCAAACCTTATCAAACTCCGCCTCGGTGATAGTTTCAAAAAGACATGATCACCCACCTCAAAAGACAAGGGTCTCATTTTACGGTCGGCGTAACTTTTCTGGCGACTCTGGGCTGTAGCCAACCTCTTACGGATAAGTGAAACTTTCTCTGTCATTTCCTGAACTAACTCTGGGCCCAACAAAGGTGCGTCACCCACCTTGGCCCAACACACAGTAGATTTACGTGCTCGACCATACAAGACCTCAAACGGTACCATGCCAATACTCGATTGAAAGCTGTTATTGTAGGCAAACTCCACTAAGGGTAAGTGTCTCTTCTATGGCCCCTTAAAATCAAGCACACTAACTCAAAGCATATCCTCAAGGATCTGAATAGTACGCTCGGACTGCCCGTCAGTCTGAGGATGGTAAACAGTGCTAAAGGTCAATCTAGTGCCCAAGGCACTCTGCAAGCTCTACCACAACCGAGCTGTGAAACGTAGATCTCTGTCTGAAACAATTATCATAGGGACCTCGTGCAACCTCACTATGTCCCTGATATACAAGTCGGCAAGATAGTCTACCGAATCACTCACGCGTATAGGTATAAAATGTGCAGACTTGGTCAACCAGTCAACTACCACCCAAATGGCATCACTACCCCGTTGAGTCCTCGGAAGGCCCACAACAAAATCTATCGTCACATGCTCCCATTTCCACTCGGCTACAGGCAAGGGTTGTAACAAACCCGCTGGCCTCTGATGCTCAGTCTTCACTTGTTGACAAGTAAGGCACTTTGATACAAACATGGCTACATCCTTCTTCATACCCCACCACCAAAACTGGCGACTCAGATCATGATACATCTTGGTGCCTCCTGGATGCACCGCAAGACGTAAGTAGTGAAACTCTTAGAGTACTTCCTCTCGGCAAGACTCCGGCATAAACAACGGTCACGGTACCTCACACTCTGGTGGAGATACACATTCAGGCCCTTCTCTACCTTCCTATTGGAGATCTTCTCCTAGAGAGATTCCACCTCATGATCACCCCTCTACGCTTCTAACACTCGGTTCACAAGCATAGGTTAAGCAGTTACCGCAAACCAGGCTGCAGACTCAACAGACTCGCCCAAGTGCAAGCCAAACTCACCAAAAGTACCCAACATCTCCCACTCTCGGATGGCGATACAAGCCACACTGCTAATAGACTTCTTACTCAAGGCGCCGGCCACAACATTGGCATTTCTCAGATGATAATGTAACTTGAAATCAGAATCCTCTATGAACTCCATCCACTTTTTTTGCCTCAAGTTCAAGTTTTTCTGTGTAAACAGATACTTCAGACTCTTGTGATCAGAAAACACCTCGAATTTCTCACAATACAGATAGTGCCTCCAAATTTTCAAGGCAAATATTACCGCTACTAACTCTAGATCATGGGTAGGGTAATTCCTCTCATGAGTTTTCAACTACCACAAAGCATAGGCTACTACCTTCCCATCTTGCATCAAGACACAACCCAAACCTTTCCGTGAAGCATCACAGTATACTGAATAGCCCAAACCCCTCTCCAGAATAATCAAGATTGGAGCAGTAGTAAGTCTAACTTTAAGTTGTTGTAATGACTTCTCACAAGTCTCACTCCACACAAATTTGATCCATTTCCTCGTCAATCTAGTCAAAGGTGAGGCTATCCTAGAGAAATCCTTCACAAACAGAAGGTAATACCCTGCTAACTCCAAGAAACTATGGATCTCAAAAGCATTCTTAGGTTGTACTCAATCTTGCACTACCTCTACCTTGGCTGAATCAATAGTCACCCCTTCCCCGGATACCACATGGCCTAGGAACTTAACCTCTTTCAGCTAGAATTCACACTTCCCAAACTTAGCATACAGCTTATGGGCTCTAAGCAACTCAAGCACCACTCACATGTGTTCCTCGTGTTCCTCTTTGGAGGGTGAATAAATCAAGATGTCATCCACAAAGACGATCACAAAATGATCTAGAAACTCACGGAAGATCCGGTTCATCAAATCCATAAACATAGCCAGTGCATTGGTCAGCCCAAAAGGCATCACTAGAAACTCATAATGGCCATATCGCGTACGGAATGCCTTATTCAAGATGTCCTCCTCTCTTACCCTCAACTGATGGTAACCCAACCTCAGGTCTATCTTAGAGAAACAACAAGACCCCTTCAACTGATCAAACAGATCATCTATACGAGGCATTGGGTATATATTCTTAACAATAACTTGGTTCAACTTCCGATATTCAATACAAAGTCGTAATGCTCCATCTTTCTTTTTAGCAAAGTGAGCTGGTGCTTCCCAAGGCAAAATACTAGGGCTAATAAAACCCTTATCTAACAATTCCTGGAGTTGAATCTTCAACTCACTCAGCTCAGTTGTGCAAACCGATATGGTGCGATAGAAATCGGTGCCGTGCCAAGCACTAAATCAATAGAGAACTCGATCTCTCAGTGAGGTGATAAACTAGTAAGACCCTCAGGAAAGACATTTGGGCATTCACAAACCACCCTTGGCAACTCAACCCGAACTTTATCACACTCACTACTCAAAAAGCTAGCAAGGAGATAGCCAAGTTCAATCTGCCCACGCAATCATATACCAGTGATAAGACTTTATCCACCCGGTCTCCTAAGAAATAAGAGCAGTCACCGCTTAAGGTACATACAGTTACCCTTTGACGGTAACAATCTATAATAGCCTGGTATGACGATAACCAACCTATACCCAAAATAACATCAAAACTAGACATGTTAAGCAATGCAAATGCAAAAGGTAATCGACGACCGGCAACCTCGATGTCACAACCCCGACATCCCTAGTTCAAGGTGACCTCACCACTAATAGGTGACTCTACACAAATAGGAGATGCTAACTGTGCCAACTCCAACCCCAAAACTAATCCAAATGTAGACGAAATAAAAGAATGGGGTGCACCCGTATCAATCAACACATTAGCAACTAAATTGCAAAACAAGAAGGTACCTCTTACTACTGAAGGAGCAGACACAAGATCTGGCGTTGTAACATCTTACACACGGCCAGTAGGTCTCTGCTCCACCTGCTCATCCCTTGGAGCATGTGCCTGGTGCACTGACTAAGCCGAAGAGTTTCCTTGATTAGCCCTCGGGGCCTGTGCTAACTATGCTGGCTGGTGACTCTGTGTCTGTCTCGAACCAGACGTACCAGACGTGCCATCCAACTGTGGGCAGAACCTCTTCAGGTGCCCCACCTACCCACATTGATAATAAGTGAGCGGCTAGCCTCTCCCATGACCTTGGCCTTGAGAATGAGGCAAAGATGATGCTGCTCGTTGCCCTCCTCCCCTCTGTGGGCAAGCTAGGGACTTGTGGCCCAACTGACCACACTTAAGTAAAATCTCCCTGGCCACCTTTCTTTGAACTTGAACTCGGCGCTGGAAAAGTGGATCTCGACTGAGCTCCCTAGGACTGTTGAGGATTAGAACCCCTCTGTCTTTTACTATCCCCCTGATGATGTTGACTCCTCTTGGAGCCCCTCATTCTCTCATCCTCTGTATGCATGATATTCTCAAGGTGGGCTCCAGCCTCCACAAGGCACCCATAATCCCTAATCATGGTTCTGACAAATCTAAACATGAGCCTGGTCCTTAACCGCTTCTCGAACTCCAGACAATAGTGTTCCTTGGTTGCCATTAACTCCGGTGCAAACCTTGACAAACTGATGAAGGTGGCCTCAAACTCAGCCACTCGTGTGTTCAATTGCACCAACTTGGAGAATTGATACCTAAACTTCTCCCTTACTATAGTAGGTAAGTACTTGTCTTAGAAGGCGTCGACAAAAGCCACCCAAGTCTTTCCAATGCGCTCCCGTGCGTACTTTCACCACTGACCCATGTCTCCCTTCAGTTGGAAGGATACCAAGGTCATTCTCAAAGCCCCATCTTCGATGCCGAGCATCTCAAACATCTTCACCATCTGTTCTAGCCACTCATCCGCTTTTAGTGGCTTTTTGGGGTCACCTAAAAACTCGTGTGGATTCAACCAGAAGAACTCTCTCTTCAGAAAAGACAGCCTTGCTTCAGCTAGTTGGGCCTGGACTTGGTTCTCAGCCCTGAGAATGTCCATGGACACCCTTAATGCTCCAGCCATTTTGCGGGGTAAGGCGTCCATGAACTGCTGACCAATTGGTTCAACCACATTGGCCTGACCAACACCCTCCTCCTATGTCGAAATATCGTCCGGTATGGGCACCTCATGCCTTCTAGGCCTACCATGCCTATTATCACCATGTCCTGACATCCTAATAAAGCTAACAAACGAAATTAGCACATTTACAAATGTGCCGAAGCTAACTCACTCGTGCCCTAATGCGTTGGACAATAGTAATTCATTCCACATAAACACATAGTCATGTAAACACATAGAGTTCACTCGTGCCCTAGAGTTCTAATTAGAAACGACAGTGATCATGTGGTCTTCTAATAGGTCTTCCAGAAACCCGTAGAACCAATCAATATCTTAGGAACTAAATCTCATACCCATATAATCATATAAGCATGTTATCACATAAGCGTACAATGCATACTAATGTCTAAATCAAGTAAGATAAACCCGTTGTGGTACTAACCACTTCCCCACGTACCCAAAGTATTCAAACTCGGTATGCTCTGATACGAAGTTGTCACGACCCCAAAATAATACAAATGATCCAACTCATAAGAGAAGTGAACATAATATAATTGATATACTTTCATTTATCAGAGTTCGTATTACAAAAGATCATTCATTCAATATACATTCATAAATGTTCATCTTGAATCTATAGCATGTAACACCAGTTAATGACAACAAAATAAATGCCATACGGGCATACATCTTTCCAAGACATTACTTGGTTACAACAAAAGAGAGTCATAAGTTCTGTACATATAAAGCCCTTAGCTTGAACAAACATTTAAACATTTAGATAACAAAATAGAGCCTCCAGCTCCTTGGTCCTCCCAAGCTATGTCCTTGGAGGAAGCATGTCTCCAGTACCTAAAAATGGTTTCCCAAGTAGGGTGAGCCAAAGCCTAGTAGAAACAGTCTATCACAATATATGAGGTTTAACTAAGATATAAGTGTCAGATATATATTCAATATTTACGACAAACGTACATTCTTCACATCACCACACGGTACCGATATTCACACCTCAATCTATTCCCATTTATTATTTTCAAATCAATTCACTACATTTCAATTCATAGGCCAAGTTTATAAGTCTCTGAATAACCCAACTGAGACTACAACTTAGTGGTTCTCAGTTGACATAACTATCATACAAGCACTTCAATCTTGCCATTTTATGGGAATTTCATCTGCGGGATTGGCACCCATGTATACATATGATTTAGGGACTTTCACCCTGGACACTCTGGCCAACTGAATTTTCAATGGAGTCCATCCCTTATCTCCTCTCAAAGCATGGAGTACATCCCCTTTCTCCTCCCAAAAAATTATACATATCTATACTACATATTAAGCAAAAGGGGGTTTTTAACCCCCAAGGCCTGTGGGTTCTCCAATATGCCAATCCTAATGCTCTAATTTTGTATTTTTTTTTAAAAAAAAAATTAACCTCAGCATTTATTAACTTCTTTCAACCCATAAGATTTTTTGACTTCTCTCATAATTATTGTAGTACCTTTTCCAAAACAAATAATTTGTATATTAAAAAAAATTTAAAACAAATATCTATATCTATATCTATATCTATATCTATATCTATCTATTTATTTATATTTATCTCTAACCCACAAGTTTTGTGGGAGTTCCAATATCTAAACTTTAATTTCTTAATTTTTTAAATTTTTTTTGAAAAAAAAAACTTAGAACTTATTAAATTCTTCCTAGTCTTTTTAACTTCTCCAATACACACACTCTTTTTAACTTTTCACATACCTATTGCAAACAGTGAGTCTTCTTTTTGTTTTCTCCTTCTTGACTTCTCACTTCTACGCTTTCAACTTCAGTGACCACGTATGGAAACAGTAAGTCTTTTTTTTTTTTTGTTTTCTCCTTCTTGACTTTTTTTTTTGTTTACTGTTTTAATATTGTAGTTAGATAGCGCATAAAAAAATTTGTGATTTGTCTAGAGAATAAAAAATTATTGATTAACATTTAAAATCCCCTCATACAAATAATTATAGATACAGCCCGTGCATAGTTAAGGCTACTCCCCTCATACAAATAATTATAGATACAGCCCGTGCATAGTTACTGCAGTAGCCTTTTTAATTTCTCTTGTACACTATGGTTAGTGATAAGATTGTTAAATTATTTTTATAAAAAATCTTAAGAAACATAATTTATATATTAAAAAAATCTAAAATAAATATAAATATCTATAATTATCCCGTGCATAGCACGAGCGATAGGCTAGTACAATGTATTTAAAAGCACTGTTATATTCAATTACTATCAATTATACATATTCAATGCCTTAACATACCATCATATTCATTGACACAATTTTAAATGATTAGTTTAGATTCACCTAATCCTCATGCAATTTCTACAACAATCATAGCTATCATCTACCGATAGCCCAATACAGATATTTCCAAATAGATAATTCATCAAATTTCCATAGGCGAGTGATTAAACAAATCCAACTACACCATTCATCTATACTTCCCCCCAATTTCACATTTTTCCATGCAAATTTCATTATTTATGCAAAATAATTATTCAACATACATTAGGGAAACTTTCTTCCTTTTTCAAATATTAACCCAAAGGTTAAAATCCGCTATTCTAACACAAGACAATCTCATATCCAAAACCCCATAATCATTTATTGTTACACAATAGAGAAACCCCTATTTTTCCATTTGAGTCCAAACCCTAGGTTTTCTCAAAACAACCCCAAATATCACCATTCATATACAACAACAAATACCTAGGTTAAAAATCATATTAACGTGTAGAATATCCCTACCTCAAGTGCAGATGCCCAAAGGAGAAGAGGAGAAACCTCAAAGACGTCCAAACTCGATTTTATTCGGATCAAATAGAAGCCCGTGAAATGCTCTATCTTTTTATCAAAGAGAGTAGGGTAGAGAGATCCTTAGATCCAGGTGTAGTTGTAGAGAGAAGTCAGATTTTAGAGAGAGAATGAGCCAATTTAGGGTTTTTGAGTGCAAAGATAGCAAAAAAGTGATGTAAAAAGGAGTTACTGCAAACTGATATACGCGAGGCTCGCTCGAGCGAAGGAGTTGTCGCTTGAGTGACCAGACATAATAAGTGTCCTTGCTCGAGCATAAGAATCGTAGCTCGAGCGTAGAATACAAATTCCCAGAAGTTTTGCAGACAGAAGACTGTCGCTCGAGCACAAGAGTTCTCGCTCGAGTGAACAGCGACACCCTTTTAGAAACTCTCCAGGTTTGAGAAAATACTAGAAGATCACAAAGCTCACTTGAGCGCAAAAAGTTTCGCTCGAGCGAAGAAGCCAAAATCTAGGCAACATCAATCTAGATCAACTAACAACCATCCTATTCCAAACATGCCCAACACACTCGAAAACTCAAACTGAAAGAGTGAAAGGGAGAGAGATATAGATAACAATATTAAACCATGAGACCTAAGCCCGAAATACAATAAAAGTTTGGGTCAAAAACCAGAATCATTATATTCCCCCTTTCACTACTCCAGTTTCAAAAGAGGATTTGGTTCACATTGACCCATTTCCTTCGGAGGTCCTATTTGATGAGTACATCTCTACTGTTCCTCCTAAGCTTGTTCCATTTTCTCCACCTTCCACCTCTCTTGTTGAGTACCTCTCCATTGACCCCCCTCTGAGGCTATTCTTACTTCTCCTTCTGTTTCACCTATAGCTACTTCTCTTCTTTCGGCTTCTTCTCCTCGTCTGTTGTTAGTCTATTCTCATCGCAAGGCTCCCCCTCCACCAGTTGTCGCTACCCCGATTGCTATTTCTTCTACTTCTGAAGACTCTGATCCTATTGCATATCGATATCCTACTCAAAAACATTATGCTCCAGACAGATTGGGTTAGTCTAATACATCTTTTTCTTTTTTAGAACCTCAGTCTTACAAGGAGGCATGTCAGGATCTCAATTGGGCTCGAACTATGGAGGATAAGTTGTTTGCCTTACAGAAGACTAACACTTGGGAGTTGGTTCTGTTGCCTCCTGGCAAGAATCTGGTTGGTTTCAAATGGGTTTATAAAGTCAAGACTCATTCTGATGGTTCTCTCGAGCAATATAAAGCTCGCCTGGTTGCCAAGGATTTTTCGCAGGAGTATGGCATTAATTATGAGGAGACCTTTGCCCCTGTTGCCAAGATGACTACTGTCCGTACCTTGATTTCTGTTGCAGCTATTCAACATTAGCCTCTCTATCAGATGGACATTAAGAATGCTTTTCTTAATGGTCATTTCACTAAGGAGGTCTACATGCGTCTACCCCTTGGCCTTTTCCACTTCTGTGGGCAGGTTTGTTGTCTTCGGCGTGCTCTGTATGGTTTAAAGCAATCTCCTCGTGCTTGGTATGATCACTTTTAGACTAGTGTTAAGCTTGGGTTTCATCATTCTGCTTCCGACTCTACTTTGTTTCTGAGACAAGCCTCTACTGGTTTTGTTGCTCCATTACTATATGTAAATGATATGATCAGCACTGGCTTTGATTCTTTTGCAATCTTTGAGGTCAAGCAGCATCTCTTCCGTACCTTCGAAATGAAGGATCTGGGTCCATTGCGGTATTTTCTTGCTACTGAGGTTGTTTCTTCTCCAAAGTGTTATTTTTTGTCTCAGGCTAAGTATTCTAATGAGGTCATTCACCGTTCTGGTCTTATTGATACTAAGGTTTCAGATACACGTATTAAACTTAATGTGAAACTTAATTCTACTGATGGTGTCCCTCTAGATAATCCCACTTTATATCATAACCTTGTGGGTTGTTTAGTTTATCTAACTGTCACTTGCCCTGATCTTGTTTATGGTGTTCATGTAGTTAGTCAATTTGTTTTTACTCCTGGCTCTACCCATTAGGCTACTGTAGACACCCTATTTTTGATTGTCCTCAAGACTTGGACGTCATCATTTGAACACCCGATGATTTAGCATGCTCGTGTTCGTTTTGAGTCCCTGAAGGTCTCGGCTGAGCGCCTTGCCTTGGAGCCTCTCAACTTGTCTATTTTGTGCTTGGTTGTGGACCAAGAGCTTTTTGCTTTGAATCTGGAGGAGAGGGTGGCTTGTCGGCCATCCCCAGTGTCTATCGGTCATGGCTTGTGCCGGCCAGCCATCAGTGGTGGCCGGTCGGCCACACTGATGGCCGGTCGGCTACATTGATGGTCGGTCGGCCACTAATGATGGCCGACGGCCATTTTCTCCTTTTTCAGATATTTATTTGCCAGCTGTGCCAGCTGTTGATCATTAATGCTCATCTCCATACAGGTGTATGGAGGGATGAAGGCAAGCCTTTGGCTTGCTATTCTATATAACGGGGGGTCTCTTCCCCATTTGGAGGGTTACACATTTTTGTGAGCAAAATTTTCCTCTCTCTTTCTCTGGAATTCCCTCTAACCTTATTTTGTGCTTGAAAGCGGGAATTCTCTACACTTTTGTTCTAGGACTGTAGACACCCCATTTTTGACCGTCCTCAAGACTTGGACGTCACCATTGGAACACTTGGTGATTATCCATGTTTGTGTTCGTTTGGAGTTCCCGGAAGTCTCGGCTACGCGCCTTGCCTCAGGATCTCCGAACTCGACCGTTTAGTGTCTGGTTTTGCACCAAACACTTGTGTTTTGCCTTGGAGGGGCAGGGAATGCCTTGTGAGGCATCCCTACACACCACCGGCAGTGGCTAGAGGCCACCGGCTGGTTTTTGCTGCCATCGGCACTTTTTGTTGCCGGTCGGCACTGTTTGTTGCCGGTCGGCACTCAATTTCATAGCGTCTCAGTCCATGCAATGGTTTCGATTTCATCGCAAAGTCTAGTCGCCAACGTTTCCAAGGCGACTGTGTCCATATATTTGTTGTGACCGTCTTCGTCATCTCTGTGTCCGAGAGTTTGACCACCACCAATGAAGACTGTTTGCGGACTGCTGCGGCACCATCCAAACAAGGGGCAACTTTACGTTGCCATGAGCCATCGTGAGCCGCCATTCAAACCAGGGGCAACTTTCCGTTGTTATCCACCCTCTTCAAACCAGGGGCAATTTTCCATTGCCTCCGATCCGAGGTTGCGAATCTCAAAGAGTAAGTTCCATGCTCGTCGAGCATCAGCCATTTGCAAAAATAGTTTTTGAAAATTTTTACTGAGGTTGACTATTTTCTCGAAAATTGTTCCACTTTCCAAAACTGGACCGTTTTCATGGATCCAAAAGGGAAAATTTTCAGTGCTCATAGCCTGACTTGCATGATTTTCAAATCAAAAATCGAACAAGTATGTTAATCCGACTCTCATTTTGATCAAAACCGTTTTAGTAGAAAGTAAAAATGAAAAAATGGTTAAAATGATGAACTAGGGGCACAGTTGAGTCAGGCGTTCTATCTTTCCCCCGTCATCGACATACTTGCCAGAAGAGCGCTTTACCCGCCAGAAGAAATAGCCGTGAGCTAACGGTGTTGAGCATGAACCCACACCTTTCTATTTATCCATCAATCACCCCGGGGAGGGATGAAAAATGAGAGAATGAAGAATAGAGAGGTGTAAGTTGAGAGAAAAGTGAGGAAAAGGGTTTTGAGAGAAAATCCGAACTTGAGAGTCGAGTGATGTGAGAATCACAAATCAGAAAGGGTGGGAAACAATGCCTAGAGAAACTGGCTCCTCGTGATCTGAGGTCCCCCGTCCTCGTCAACGCGTCTGTATGTCGTGTCTTTTGTTTTGTTTACCTCAACCTTTGTTTTAGGTCTTTTCCGAGCATGTCTCGTTATGTTTAGGTCGTGTGCCTTTTTGTTTTTCCCCGCTGTGTTCAGTTGTAGGCTCGATACCCCGGTTTGAAAAACCCTTATTCAATTTCAAAAATCATTTATGCTCAGAATGCTGTGCCATTCTCTATATTTGAGCGTGCTTCAACTCTAGCTGGTTTCACCCCCGTAGGCCGTCTTGTCATATTGGGCTGTTTTGTTTAAAGTTTTCTGTGTGCAAAATGAACCGAATGCTGTGTTATGGGTTATATGCAGATTAATCCCCAACAGAGTAAGGGCTGTGTGTCCAAAATCAGGCAGTGGGCTGCTAGGGTTATTTTGCTGTTGGCTGTTTAGTTACCTGATTATTACAGTGCAAGTCTTCAACATTCGGACAACAAATCATATTTCATTTACATTGAAGTGTAACATGATGGGATGCGATGCAATACATGAGATATGTAAATGTAACACTTTTTACACAAAAAAGTTTGTTCATTTCATAATCTTTTAAGTACAAAGTTTTGGAAAGAAAAAAAATCTGCCTGCGGCAGTACAAAGTAATCTAACTACCAACAAAAAAGGAAAAGTACAAGAAAGAAGAAAAACAACAAAATCTATATCCGTGTCCAGCGACTCTGAAGGCTGTCAATCTGTCCTGGTCCTCTTCCTGGACGAGGGTCCAGGAGCATCATCAACATCGTCGTCAGAGCCCGAGCTAGTGCCGCCTCCGATCTCCTCCTCTGATGACCCCGCCTCTAACTCTGCCTCCGCCTCTGACTCGTCATCCTCATCATCGTCGTCGTCAGGGACGGGAGCCCGCGAGCTGCTCCGGGCATAAGTGCGCCCCGCCTTGGTGCGGGGGAATACTCGGCCCTCCTCATCTCTCCCTCGAGCAGGGACGGAAGGTCCAGCTGAAGCACCTCCTACCCCGGGAATCTGGAAGGGAGGCTGAAAAAGTACACAAAAGGCAAATACATCAGTATGCTGTGGACAGTTTATCAGTGCAGAATGCAGTGTATAGTGTGAGAATGCCGTGGGCAGTTTATCGGTGCAGAATGCAGTGTATGAGT
The DNA here is from genome assembly GCF_055761805.1 of Camellia sinensis. Lineage (NCBI taxonomy): Eukaryota > Viridiplantae > Streptophyta > Magnoliopsida > Ericales > Theaceae > Camellia > Camellia sinensis. The sequence goes on from NC_138970.1 coordinate 169,427,270, forward strand.
ACAGTGTATGAATGCCGTGGGCAGTTTAACAGTGCCAAATGCAGTGTATGAGTACAGTGTGTGAATGCCGTGAGCAGTTTACCAATGCAGAGTACAGTGCAAAATGCAATGAGTGCAGTGTGTCAGATGCTGTGAGATCAGTGTATCAGGTGTTGTGCCATGCATCAGATTATTTGAAGCAGTATATGAATGGTTTGAGGCCAGTGTCAGAAGAACATACCGGAATGCTGTAGAGGGCCAGGAGATCAAAAGTCCGCTGAAGCATCCCCATCATGGAGGCATTCATCTCCAATGGCTGCCGGGTGTACGCAGAAGAAGCCTGCGAAAATATCAGATGCATCAATATTCTGTGGAATATCAAATAAACTGAAATGAAATGACTGTACGAAAATGCAGTAATACATACCGGAGGTAAGTCGGGGACACCGACGAAATCGTGATCAGCTGGCGGGGGGGCAAAGGGGATCTAATAGGTTGCCCCACCCTGCCCCCGAAAAGTCAGTACAACAGGCAGGGCGGGCCAGCCAGCCCCCCGTCCTCCCTGAACTCCGCCCCTGCCACGGACTCGGGCCCTCCTCGAAGCTCCCGCTCCAGCTCCTACTCCTGCCCCAGTCGCTGGCGCCACGGGCCTAGCTCCCTCCGCTCGACGGTTGCCGCTCAGAGGTCGCATCAGGTACGTCTGCACGTACTCTCGGTAATCGCCAATGCCTCTGAAGCAGGTCTCCTCCTAGCCGATGGTGTAATCATCCATCTGCTCGGTGGTGAGCCTCTCGGTCTCCCTCATGTCCACAGGAGGGTGAACTGGGACTATCTGCTCAGGTAACCCCAGGGTTTGGCATATGAAACGCTCACCCAGGTACCAAGCCCGACAGACCGGGCCCTCCAGCAAGATCCGGAAACGCGAGGTCTCATCGGCACCGGCAAACCGATCCCGCGTCACGGCTGGCAAAGGAGCCCAAGGCTGCCACGTGATTTGAAAATGCAATACAGTTTGTTATCTACTGTCTTTGAAATATGCAGTGGAAAGGCGAAGCTTAAATAAACTACAAGTAAAACATACCTCGGCAGGAGTAATGGTGTCGAAGTATCGGCGGAAGAAGCTGAATGTCTCTCGTGGCCGCCGGGTGCATCTCCTGTCAAAGCGACATGAAAAGGGGACGACCAGAGGAGTCTCTGTGACTGGTACGGGAGCGAGCCTAGGAAAGTAGGCGTAAACCCATAACTGCAAGGTAAATACCAGTGCATTTATCAGATAAAGCAAAATACAGAATAAAGCAGAAATGACAGAGCCGTGTGTTGTGCAGTGTATTGTGTACAGTGTACAGTGTGAGCAGTGCACAGTCAGTGTAAAGCAGAATGTATGTATGTGCCGTGTGTACAGTATACAACAAGTATAAAGCAGACTACAATGTGTGCAGTGTACAGAGTACAGAAAATATAGGGCAGAAATGAAAAGCGGAGAAGAAATGTATCTCCCAAGCCCGCCAATAGCCTTCGAGCAACTGTCCGCTGCCGCGGGAAGCCGAGCTCATGTACCCGTAGAGAGTGGCCAGAGCGGCGCCACCCCAATCATAATGCAGGATGTCTCGGACGTCCACTAGTGCCCTGAAAAGGCAGAGCGACACGGTGTTCGCCCGGTCGGCGAAGATGGTCGTCCCGAATAAGAACATGAGGAAGCCGCGAGCGTACCTCTCCACGGCCTCTGGGGTCATCGGATCTGCATCAATGAGAGTGGGATGGACCCTAAATTGCACCTCAAACCAGGAATACTGGACAAAGCCTGGACGAGCAAGAGGTGGCGCCTCACCCAACAGATGGACCTGAGCGGCAGTCCACTCATCCATGTCGATATCAAAGGGGATCGGATCACCCCCTACCCCGATGCCTGTGAGCATCGAGAAATCGTAAGGGGTCATCGTCATGTCCCCTACTGTGGAGAAGTGAAATGAATCGGTGGTGTCCCACTACCTCTCCGCCAGAGCGGCGAGGAGAGGTCTGCATGTGGTAAGCCTGGAGAGTCCTCGATAGAAGACGCCGAAGCCCGCCTGGTCCACTATGCGATGGACCGCGTCAGGGAGCTCGTCGTACCACTCCCGAGCGCCAGTGTTCCCATACCCGCGGATGGTATGAGAATCTCCCTGTAAACAGAAGATAACAATTGCAAAACAACATTCAAAATGTAGTTTTAAGAAGCATACAAATGTAGCATGCGTGCAAGTTTAACAAATTTAAACAGCTACCGGGTGCCGGTGTGCTTACAGTGAACTACGGCGTGTGATGTGTCAGCGTGTTTTGGTGGTTCAGTACCGATGTTGCATGCGTGCGAGTTTAACAGATCTAAAAAAAATACCGGGTGTCGGTGTGCTTACAGTGAAATACGTGTGATGCGTCAGCGTGTTCGGGTGGTTCAGTACAGTATAGCATGTGTGCATAGTTTGACAGATTCAAGCAAATGCTGGGTACCAGTATGTATGCAGTGAAATACAGTGTGTTTGGGTGATTCAGGGCCAGTGCAGTGTGTGTGCAGGTGTCCGTTTCAAGCAGATATTAGTTGTGTGTATGTTTACAGTCAACTACGGTATACGGCATATCAGCTAAAGCAGTTAAAGAGCATAAATAAGCTACGACAGTTTTTGTGCCCTACATTGCAGAGAGTAAAGTAGAGGAAAAAGAGTTACCTCGGAAGTGCCGAAGGACAGGTGAGAGGTAGGCTCGCGCAGTAATAGCTCGGGTAGCACGTGCCTCTCGAAGCTCCGAAACTGACGGAGTTCGTCTGGGGGCAGAACATGGATTGCCGGCCGGTAGGTTGCCGGGTCGAACGGGCGCTCGCTCAAAGGTAGAAGCTCGACCCCGGGATCCATCTCGTGATCCGGGGGAGTCCCGCCGCGTGGAATGTCGTCCGCCATGTCAGGAATGATGAGAAAATAGCCGGAGGAAGGAAAATCGGGCTAGAATACGAAGAGTCAACCAAAAGGTCAACTCCCGAGAAGGTCAAAAATGGCCGGAAAGGCCGGGATGGGGAAATGGTACGGAAATCAAGAGGAAAGCGAGGGGAACAAACCCCAAAAAGGTGGGAACGGAAAACGAGGCACCGAAACAAAGTTTTGTTCGGTTGAAAATGTCCGAAACGCGAAGGAAATCGCGAATCCGACGACGAAACGGGCATAGAACGCGAAGAAACGGGCGAAAGAGGAGTGAAAAACGCTCTAGAGAGAGAGAGTGGATTTTCGGCGGAAGAGGAAATGAAAAATAGGGTTTGGAAGCCCTATTTTAAAACACCCGAGGTAAAATGTCGAATCTGCCCCGACTCAGCGACTTTCTGCCGGTCGGCAATATTTTGTGCCGGCCGGCAATGTATTGTGCCGATGGAGTTATTTTGCAGCCGGTGGACAGCCGGTGGCCTCCCCTCCCGGCCGGTGGTGTTCCTACAACCTTGTTTAGGCCATATGAGAAGTTTTGGTCTTCATAGCTCAAGAAAGTGCAAGAAAGTGTATCTCCGACGCTCAATCGGCCTCCGTTTTGACCTCGGACCACGTCTTCTGTGCGTAGCACTCCAACTCATGCAATGATTGTATCCTTTGATATCCTTTTTGCCTCTTACGAGATCCAAAAAGTTGCCCCATGTGCGTTGCACACGTTCATTACACTATTTCGGTGCATCACATCGCGCTGTTTAGCACATCGCACTGTTTTGTGCAGTTTACACTCGCGCTGTTTAGCGCATCGCACTGTTTTGTGCAGTTTACATTCGCGCTGTTTAGCGCATCGCACTGTTTTGTGCATCGCAAATCAATCGGGCTGTTTAGCGCATCGCACTGTTTTGTGCATTCCAAAATCAATCGCGCTGTTTAGCGCATCGCACTGTTTAGCGCATCGCACTGTTTTGTGCACTTCAAATCAATCGCACTGTTTTGTGCATTTCAAAATCACTTGCGCTATTTTACGCACCGCATCGCACTATTTTGTGCACCTTACTTGCATCTTGCATGTATCCTTTCGTGCTATCTTGCGCACCTCACTTGTACTTGTTAGTACGTTGCATTGTTTTGAATACAAACCGGCTTCGCGTAGCGTATAAGTCCAATTGTCAAAATTTTGCATTCCGTGTGGCATGCGTGTCACACTTGTTTCATTTTTGCATCTTATGAGGCATGCGTGTCTCATTTGTTTAATTTTGCATTCCGTGTGGCATGCGTGTCACACTTGCATCATTTTGCATCTTATGAGGCACGCGTGTCTCATTTGTTTCATTTTGCATTCCGTGTGGCATGCGTGTCACACTTGCATCATTTTTGCATCTTATGAGGCACGCGTGTCTCATTTGTTTCATTTTGCATTCCGTGTGGCATGCGTGTCACACTTATTTCATTTTGCATCTTATGAGGCATGCGTGTCTCATTTGTTTAATTTTGCATTCCGTGTGGCATGCGTGTCACACTTGCATCATTCTGCATCTTATGAGGCATGCGTGTCTCATTTGTTTAATTTTGCATTCCGTGTGGCATGCGTGTCACAGTTGCATCATTTTGCATCTTATGAGGCACGCGTGTCTCATTTGTTTCATTTTGCATTCCGTGTGGCATGCGTGTCACACTTGCATCATTTTTGCATCTTATGAGGCACGCGTGTCTCATTTGTTTCATTTTACATTCCGTGTGGCATGCGTGTCACACTTGTTTCATTTTGCATCTTATGAGGCATGCGTGTCTCATTTGTTTAATTTTGCATTCCGTGTGGCATGCGTGTCACACTTGCATCATTTTGCATCTTATGAGGCATGCGTGTCTCATTTGTTTAATTTTGCATTCCGTGTGGCATGCGTGTCACACTTGCATCATTTCGTATCTTATGAGGCACGCGTGTCTCATTTGTTTAATTTTGCATTCCGTGTGGCATGCGTGTCACACTTGCATCATTTTGCATCTTATGAGGCACGCGTGTCTCATTTGTTTCATTTTGCATTCCGTGTGGCATGCGTGTCACACTTGCATCATTTTTGCATCTTATGAGGCATGCGTGTCTCATTTGTTTCATTTTGCATTCCGTGTGGCATACGTGTCACACTTGCATCATTTTGCATCTTATGAGGCACGCGTGTCTCATTTGTTTCATTTTGCATTCCGTGTGGCATACGTGTCACACTTGCATCATTTTGCATTCATGTGGCATGCGTGCCTCATTCTTGCATTGTCATGCATATTGCGCTAGTCTGGCGAGACCTTAAACACGCACGGTCTAGGAGACCTTAAATCCTTGGGAGGTGCAAAACCTCCGGTGCATTGATGTGCACAGTTTTTCGTGGTGTATAAGTCCGATTGTATCAGCTTACATTCCATGTGGCATGCGTGCCTTATTCTTGCATTGTCATGCATATTGCGCTGGTCTGGCGAGACCTTAAACACGCACGGTCTAGGAGACCCTAAATCCTCTGAAGGTGCAACTCCTTTGGTGTTTGTCGTGCCCGAACGACTTTTGGTGGTCTGGTAAAGCCACCTGCCTATGTTTGCGGTGAGTTCCTAGAAGACCAACTGGGACGGTGGAAACTAGAGTTCGAACGGCTTATGCCTAGAATGCAAAGGTTCGGGAGTTCCGAGACTAAAGTCTGGTTTAAATACCCAGGGGTGTATCCTCGGCTTGAAATCTGTATGGAAGCCCTATAGATTGAGGCAGCATGTCAGCACCTCAGTTCTGGATACTAAACCAACCTAGTATATCGCCCTGTTGGTAAGATAGGGAAAGTCGCAATCATAGTCATTGCATCATAGTGCATTGTATTGCATTTCCATTGTAGCTTGCATGCATTCATTGCATTTTCCCCCGTAGATCGCATCATACTGCATTGTCATGCATTTTGTAAATATCCATTCCATTGCATATTTGTAAATATTGCATTGTAGATTGCATGCATTCATTGCATCACCTCCACCTATGGCTCGCGCCTTTCCATGTTGAGCTTGGTCTGGTATGTGCCCTTACTTTTCACGTTAAAGCACAGTTCTGCATGTGTACGCGCCTATTCCACGCTGGTATGTTGGTTTGAGGGTTGCGGCACCTTTTCTGTGTTAGACGCGGCTTGTACGTGTACATGCCTCTCCTAAGCAAGATTTGGTTTGGCCCGCGTGCCATATCCATTGCATCGTAGTTTGCATGCATCGATTACACCACCTTCCATCTATGGCTTGCGCCTTTCCATGTTGAGCTTGGTCTGGTATGTGCCCTTACTTTTCACGTTAAAGCACAGTTCTGCATGTGTACGCGCCTATTTCACGCTGGTATGTTGGTTTGAGGGTTGCGGCACCTTTTCTGTGTTAGGCATGGCTCGTATGCGTACATGCCTTTCCTAGGCAAGATTTGGTTTGGTCCGCGTGCCATATCCATTTCCATTGCATTGTAGATCGCATGCATTCACTGCATCACTTCCATCTATGGCTTGAGCCTTTCCATGTTGAGCTTGGTCTGGTATGTGCCCATACTTCTCGTGTCAAAGCATAGTTCAGTAGACCGTTCTATGTTAGACGTGGCTTGTATGCGTACATGCCCTACCTAGGCAAGATTTGGTTTGGCCCGCGTGCCATATCCATTTCATCTCCCCAGCATATCCATATATATATATTACATTGTAGTGTAATTTTTGCATCCGGAATTAGGATCATTGTCGTTTCTCCAACGGGTTGTTTCCCCACTTATGTCAATCCCCCCCCAATACTTGTTCTTGTGTCTGTCTACAATGCTCATAGTTCAGTTGACCGTTCTATGGTAGACAGACTTCTTACTTCCATCAATCTATTTGACATAGGTGTGGTTTCGAACCACTCGTGATTGGATCGTGATTCAATTGCTTTGCATATAGTTTGCATTGTTTCAATTACATTGCATCTTCATTTGCATTGTTTATACATTGTTTTGTATATATTGCATATCATTTTGCATCCATTCTTGCATTGTCATGCATGTTGCTAACAATACTGTATCTGTTAAGTTTGTTTTCTTTTCAGGCACGATATTGTATGTACGGTTCATTTGAGGCTGGTGCAACCAGACGAGCCGCACAGGTATTGTATCCTCCGAGTGAGACATATTGAGAATTGCATAATTCTCTTACATCCCTTCTGCATTGTAGTGTAGTTCGGTGTATGCTAGCTTAAAATTGTCGCATGTGTGCTTCATTACAGCTTTCTTTACATGATCATAAGTTATGTCCGGCTCTGTGCATTGTCTTGCATTTTGCCCCTGCCTTCGGGCGCATATCTTGTTTGTCTTGCATGTTTGTTTGAGTCTTCGGCCTTGTCAAAAATGGGTCGTCTTTGGGCTTTGACAATCACTCCCGTCATTGTTATGACTTTCGAGTTCTGTCAAAGAGGGGCAACTGTAGACACCCCATTTTTGACCGTCCTCAAGACTTGGACGTCACCATTGGAACACTTGGTGATTATCCATGTTTGTGTTCGTTTGGAGTTCCTGGAAGTCTCGGCTACGCGCCTTGCCTCAGGATCTCCGAACTCGACCGTTTAGTGTCTGGTTTTGCACCAAACACTTGTGTTTTGCCTTGGAGGGGCAGGGAATGCCTTGTGAGGCATCCCCACACACCACCGACAGTGGCTAGAGGCCACCGGCTGGTTTTTGCTGCCATCGGCACTTTTTGTTGCCGGTCAGCACTCAATTTTGTCAAAATGACATTTTTGGCCGGCCGACTACTGTGCATCTGCTTTTGTAGATATTTTAAGACAGCTGTCTTGCTTTTGGCTCCCCTCCATACACGTGTATGGAGGGATCTCCCTCTTTAGAAGCTTGTCTTGTAAGCTTTACAAGACAATAAGCTCTATAAGAGAGAGCCTTGTCTCTTGGCTTTAGGGTTAGAGAGACTTTAGACATTTTTAGAGATAAAATGACAGAGGAGAGCTCTGGTTTTAGGGTTAGGGTTTGATACATATCCTATCTCTCTTTCCCTCTCTTTAGTGTTCTAGGTGTTTTAGTCCATACTATTGCACACAAACACCTAGTGTTTAACCTTCCTTTGGTTACTGAGGTTCTAAGGGACTGGTTTTAGTGTTTTGGAGCTGGATTCAAGCCAAGGAGGGCTATTGGAGCACCATTGTTGAAGAGGTCTTCAAGGGTGAGAATCTTACCCCTTTTTACCCCATTTTTGCATTGTATTTTGACCTATCTTTGAACTGTTTTTGTGCTTAGTGTATAATACAAAAAAGTTCTGTTTTTTAGTCCTCTTGATTGTTTATTAAGAGTGTTTTTTGGTTTGGAGGTGTTTGACCCCTCTTAGGCCTTGAAAGGCCCCATTTTGAGCTATTTTGAGTGAGTTTCGAGACTTTGGTGTTTGGGCCTCTTCACCACTGAAATCTTGAGGGATTTCAGTGGTGAAGATGGTGCCTTGAAGTCTCCAAAAGGGGAGGGCCACCCCCTCTCCTTCTTGTCCTTGAAATGGACCCATTTTTGGCCTCTTGAGGGAGCACCTAGCTAAGCTTCATGTTGACCATGCCTTAGTTGTTTTTTGTGCTTATTATATCATAATATGCCTCTGTTTATTGTTGGTTTTGGTACACCATGCATGCTTAGCATACCTACCATGTAATGCCATGACATTGCCTTAATATGCCTTAGGTTGTTAGCCTTTGCTCAAGCATGTTTTAGGCTTAGTCTTGTGAAGGTTTTGTGCATATTTTGCCATGTTTTAGGTCTGTCCATGGTTGTTTGGGTCGAATTTGGCATGCTTAGTATAGCCCCTTTGCATTTCGGCTTGTTGGCCTTAAGTGTATGAGTGTATAGCATGATATTTTTGCATTGATTTGGTGATTTGGAATCATCCACCATGTCATTTCAGACCTTATAGTATGCTTGTATGCTTGCTTTAGTTACCTCTTTGATGCTTTGAAGGTTTGTGTAACATGTCCCATGTTTTTGGTGATTATACATGCCTTTGATTTTGAGCCACTTAGATGCCATCTAGGGGGTCCCCTTTGCGTGGTCTAGGTCTGCCTTGAACCTATTTTAAGTCCTCTTAGCCTTGTGAGGCTTGGTTGGCTTAGCCATGGTTCAACCCCCCTTGACTTGCTTCAAGTACTTGGACCATTTGCATGCTAATGTTTAGCCTATCTTGTCGCTTGGTTTGACATCATCCTAACATGATTGACAATGCTTACCTTGCATGCTATTTGTCCATGATTGCCTCTTTCAATTGTGTTTGAGAGTTGCCTCATTTGTGCCTAAGTGTTGGCCCTTTAACATGTGCATGTGCGTATGTGTTTTGGTCCCTTGTTTTGGTCACTTTGGCTACTGTTTTGGGCCTATTTAGAGCTGCCCAAATCATGTTTTAGACCACCTTTTCATTGGTTGGTATTGCCTCATGTTTGCTTGTATGCTTGCATAAATGTCTTGCCATGCCATGTTGCATCCTTAACTTGTATGTCTAGGTTGCATTGTATCTTGCATACATGCCTTGTTCCTTGAATTGGTGATGGGAATTGGGCCTTGGTTTGTTTGTATGGTTTGCATTTCATTTGACATGAAAGTTGCATACTTGACTCCTTGGGCCATCATGCATGGAAATGCGTGATTGGTGGTCTGAGAATCGAGACACATGTCCTTTTGAGTCACAAACATGATAAGGGACATGATTGGTGCATATATGCCTTGAATTGTGCTGCCATGCTTTGCCTTGCCCTCTGTTGCTGTCAATTGCAGATTCTGCAGGAACACTCTGCCGACCGGCAGTGCCAAGTGCCGACCGGCACCCCTCTCTCTGCCGATAGCTTCACCGATGGCCGGTGGCCACATAACACTGCCGGTGATGGTCCCATCCAGCCGGTGATGTTCCCCAGCATCCAGGGAAGCAATCCTGAGGTTTTGGCAGCCTCCAAAGGAGTAAAGGAAGGAAAACAGAGGCAGACTAGGCATGGCGGTGTACTTCCGAGCAAGACCCGAGCACGCGCTGCATTTGACTTTCTTCCTGAGGCGGTTTACTGTTTTTCTTAGCTTAATTAGTTTGTTAGCTAATTAGGCAATTTGTAATATTTAATTAGCTTGCGTAGTTAATTAATTTGCATTATTTATTTGGTCCCTCCGAGCGAGGGTAAGTCTGTAATAAGTGTGTGTGAGTGGTGTGTATGTCTTCCAATCCCCACTCCTTTCCTCCCTTTTACTTACCCGCTTTGATGGTTAGTATTAGGGCATCTTTAAAATTAGCATACTTTATGCTATGCATGCGTGCATTCATGCATTTGTATTGCATGCATCAGGCTCGGTACATCACGCTAACTGCATTTGTACTTCAAATTCAAAACTGAATATGTGATAGTTGATCGCATTTCACATGCCATGTTTAGGTTAGCCGAGCCTGTCTAGATTACATTTTTGCATGCGATACATTAGCCATTCTTAACATGAACTAGGACATGCATGTTTGCTAACTAGTTTATTGTTTTGGCACGGAGTACGATGTAAGTATTCATGCTTTAGCATCCCGCATGCGTGTGAGTGTTGCCATGACAGCATGTTTACCATGTGGCTAGATGCTTATGTGATAAACTGTTTGAATGCCTGTGGGTGAAGGTTGGATTGTTTGAGTTGGAAAAACTCGTTGAAATCCGTGTCTTAGCCTACTTGCGAGTAGCAAATTCCAAAACATTTTCCCAAAACGAACGGATATGCAATATTTATTTCCAAATTAGGCAATCTAGTCTATACTTGTTTGCTGTGCGCATAATATAGTAATTCTAGGCTAATAACTGGAATAGGAACACATAACGTTTTCAAAAACGGATATCACGGTTAGTAGAGGCCGATCTTCGGATCGAGCGAGAGGGGGTGCTCATAGCTGACCTTCCCCAATCGTACCCTAGCTCCCGAGTTGAGACAACTCCGGTGATGACGGACATGTGGCCTTCGGCACCGAGTCAGGGTTTCCTAAATTCTCCTATTTTAAAATATTTAGGTGGCGACTCTGTATCTGGCAAAGCAGTCCATGTTTGGCACTTCTTTTCAAAAAAATCTGTTTCTCAAAACGATTTGCCAGATTTGGACTCTTTGGTTCAGATTAAGAACCGTAAACAAAATCGAGTCCGAACTGTAGTAGCGAAGGCCCCTCGCGGGACGCGTCTACAAGGACTCTTAGCCAAACACCTTCACCTTGGAGGTCTTGTTTAAGCTCTCAAAGTTGGTTTTAGCTCAGAATTGTTGCTGTTTGTGTCTATGCTTCAAAGGTATAAGGCTCACCCCTTTTAAGCTTTGTTTTAGTTCCTTGTTTGGCCACCTTTGCATGTTATTTTTGGACTAGTTCTCAACTACAAAAACCTCTATTTTTAAGGTTTAAAAATGGTGGTTTAAGGCCTTTTTGGAGTTAGGGGTGGTTTATCCTCTTTTGTAGCTTGTTTGCTAAGTGTTGTGTTTGTTTTTAAGCCTTTTGAAACAACTTTTTTTGGCCTTTTAGCTACTGAAAGGTCCAAAATAGGAGGGGGATGGCCTCCCCTCCATGTGTCTTCTTTGCAAGTGTAGATGGCCTAGCACGTGAGCATGTTTTTCTACCTTTTTGAGACTTGATCTCAGCATGTTTTTGCTACCAATTTAGTATGCTTTGGCTATGTTTTGAGCTCTCTTGGTCATATGAGCCTTGCCCTGCATGGTTGTAGTGCAAATGCTTTCACTAGCTTTATGTTTTAAGGCCTCTAACATGTTTTTCTTGAGAGGATTGCATGTTGTAGCATCATTTTACATGTGATTTCAGTGTGTATAGCTCCGTGACACTCTCACTTATTCCACTCTTTCAATGCTTTTGAGAGCTGTGCTCTGAGCCTTGTTTGCGAGCCAATATGTGAGCATGTTTTTCTTGCCTTCTATGTTTCTATCTCAGCATGTTGTAGCCTCTAATTTGCCATGTTTTAGCTCTATTTTGAGCTGGTTTGGTCATCTGAGCTTGATATTGCATGCCTCTAGTGTAGTGCTCTTCACTAGCTTTATTGCTTTTGGCTCTTAGCATGTTGTGCATGTGTTGCTTGCATGTGTTAGCATTATTTTTCACGCCATTTTAGCACTGAAAAGGCTGCAACCTCTCTCATTTCTTCATTTTTTCATTTGTTTTGAGGGTTAATTAACCTTATGATTGTGTTTAAGCTTGAGATAGAGCTTGTGCTCAATGGCTTTAACCCTCTTATGAGGGTTCCTCCTAGCCAAAGGCATGATCTCTCTCACGTCTTAAACCATCCTTTGGTTGACCTGTAGACACCCCATTTTTGACCGACCTTAAGACTCAGACATCACCAGTTGAGCACTCGGTGATATTGCCTGTTGTGCTTGTTCAGAAGTCTCAGAGTCGCGGCTGCGAGCCCTACCTCCAGGCTTCCAAACCCTCTTCTGTGCCTTGCCTCGGTTTGCGAACCAGACTCGATTTTCTCTGTTTCTTTTCCTGAGGGGAGGGAGAGGTCCCGTAGACCATCTCTCAGTGGCCGTGAGCTACATTTGGTGGCCGTAGGCCATTTTGCCCATTTCGGAGCCCGGTTCTCGGTTTTCGGAGCCGTCAGGCCGTGTGCCTCGGTTCGGGACCGCCTAACCACCTCCGTTTGCTCTGATTTTCGGCATACTTCTTATTTGCTCCCTTTTGAGGGACACTGGGGTCTGAGAAACCCACTTCGTGGCCGATTGCCATTTTCGGTGCTTAACAGCCCATTTTCGGGACTCCGAACTGCGTGTTTTGGCCCCCGAGCATTCGTTTTGCATCGATTTTTGCTCATTTTTGGCAGGTACCTCTGTTTTATCACCAGGAAGGTCACTGAAGGGTGGGAGGCTAGTAATTGTTGCAGGAACCAGTTATCTCTCCTCCGGAGCCCCCCGGCGCCCGTGTTTCCAACTTCCGGGCCAATGTTGAACACCTTGGAGTTAGTGTTGCCAACTTTCGACCACATATCTGTGATCTACACATCTGAGAGGCCACTAAAAGTTGGTGGCCGGCCATTAAGGTTACCTGACCCTTTTGACCCCTTTCTTCCGGGCTAATGTTGAACCCCTTGGACCTTTTTTCTTGAACTTTCAACCACATATCTGTGATGTACACACATGAGAGGCCCCTAAAAGTTCATGGCCGGCTAGTAATTCAAATTGACCCTTTTGAACCCCTCTTTCCGAGCTAATGTTGAACCCCTTGGGCCCACTTTCTTGGACTTTTGACCACATGGTTGTGTTGTACACACATAGGGGTACCTCTCCAGTAGCTGGCCGGCCAGAAAATCTCATTGAACCTTTTGACCCCTAGCCGGCCGGCTAGGGGGTGTGGCCGGCCGGCCACTTGGAGCAAAAGTGATAGGCCGGCCGTGTTCCTTGCACTGTGCACTTTACAGCTGTGGGGCAATATCCCCCAGATATTTTCTGTATCCGGGGGATATTTTGTGGGGGAGTTTTACTCTCCTTTTCCCCCACCTTTACACCCCCTTTTGGACCCTTATAACCAGCTGGTGGCCTCCTTTGTAAGGGTTAGAAAAACTCTCCTTCAAGTCTCCATACTCAACTCCATCTCCATAGCTCTCAATTCTTCAAAAAACCCTAAGTCCCTAACCATCATTCCTTCTACACCACCAAGCTCTACCACCACCATCTCATTTCCAGCAACAAGGAAGGATTCTTGAAGGCTAAAGAAGCTGCAAATCCATCCAAGAAGCAACAAAAGTTTGAGTCTTCAAGGGTAAGCAATACTTTTACCCTTTTGACCCTTTTTCTTGATCTATTTTCAAGCCCCACTTCCTTTTTGTTTCAAGCTCCGGCCCTAACTGAAAAGGGCCCTCTTTTGAGCTCATCTTCACTTTTCATTAAGGGCTCAACCCTGTTTGAGCCCTCCATAATACACTTGCTTCATTGATCGTCTTGTATGTCATGATTTTGCATGCTATTTTTGGCCCATGAGAAATTTATTTTCGAGCAAGTTGTAAACTGATACTAGGCTTATTTTGAGCCCCTCTTCAACATTGAGGAAGGGCTCAACATTGTTTGGTGTCTCCATGTGTCACTTGTAGTCATATCCTTTATTTGGCCCCATTTTTGCATAAATTGGCAGCCCTCTTTGCTTCTGTTTTTGGACCTTGGTCCGAACTGAAAGTGGCCTTATTTTGGCCTATACTTCATGTTTCATTAACACGTTTTTTCTATTTGGTGATTATTTTGTATACTTCATGTTATAGCACCTTTTGAGCCTTGTTTTGCATCACATTTTTAGCATATTTGTATACTGATTTTGAGGCTGCCATATACTGTGAATGTTCATATTTTTGGTCCATATTCAGTGTTGTAGAAGGAATTTTTTCAGTTTGGGTTTTTCTTATATCACTTGCTTCATTACCCCTCTTTTGGCCCCTATTCTTGCATGCTATTTTTCCCTTACCTATGCTTGCTGTTTGGCCATGTTTATAATTGTGAAAGTGCATCTTTTGGGACTGTCTAGCTTCTGTCTTTGCATTTCATGTCCATATTGTGCATGTTTAGCATAGCTATAGGCCATTTCGGGTGCCTAATGTTGCATTTCGGGACAATTTCATGCATTTGGTATCATTTCGCTACATTTCGGGACTGTTTTCCCTCATATTTTGTTGCTGAAATTCTGTTAGTATGCTTGCATATCATTTTTGCCATGTTTCATCACATTTTGCCATTGCCTCGGTTTGCGTGCCCGTGTGCACGCATTTCGAGGCACCCCATTTTTATCCGCCGGCATCCGATGTGAGTGTGGCTGAGGCTCACTCATGTTGGTATAAGCCCATTTATCATTTCCATGTCATTCCATTGCATTTTGCCATTGCCTCGGTTTGCGTGCCCGTGTGCACGCATTTCGAGGCACCCCATTTTATCCGCCGGCATCCGATGTGAGTGTGGCTGAGGCTCACTCATGTTGGTATAAGCCCATTTATCATTTTTGCCATGTTTCGTCACATTTTGTCATTGCCTCGGTTTGCGTGCCCGTGTGCACGCATTTCGAGGCACTTCATTTTTATCCGCCGGCATCCCATGTGAGTGTGGCTGAGGCTCACTTATGTTGGTATAAGTCCTTTTATCATTTCCATGTCATTTCATTGCATTTATCATCGCCTCGGTTTGCGTGCCCGTGTGCACGCACTTCGAGGCACCTCATCTTCATTGCATTTATCATCGCCTCGATTTGCGTGCCCGTGTGCACGCACTTCGAGGCACCTCATCTTCATTGCATTTATCATCGCCTCGGTTTATGTGCCCGTGTGCACGCACTTCAAGGCACCTCATTTTCATAGCATTGTGCATACTAGGTTGTATCTTAGATTGCATTCTGTCATTTTCTCAGTTTGCGTGCCTGTGTGCACGCATTTCGAGGCATGTCATTCCATAGCATTTTGTGTATGTTAGGATTGCATCTTAGTTGCATTTCATGCATATCATGCATATTGCATCGTGTCCGGAATAGGAGTTAGCCCGGGCACGGGAAACGAGGTACATTTCGTACTCCGAGTGACGGAATGTGTCTCAATTCCCCAGTCACCGACACTTCGGATTACCCATGATGGAGTTAGGTTTTAGCTGTAGTTTCATGTGCATTCATTCTATATTGAGTTGTGCATTTCGACTCCTCGGCCATCATGCCTCGGTATGCGTGATTGGTGGCACGAGGATCGAGACATGCATATATCTGTGTAGATACATTGCTATGCCCCTTTCCTGCTCTCTGTTGCAGCAAAACAAAGAATCAGCAACCTTTTGGGACTTGGCACGCATTTCAAGAACAGGTGTAAACAGAGGCTAATTGGGGCATTCCGGTGGATTTCCGCGCAAGACAACCCGGACATGCATCATCCATCAGAAGCAAGGCAGTCCCTGGCTTGCACGCTAGTTTTATTTGCTTTCTTAGCTAATTCATTTAATTAATTAGGATTTTTGTAATATTTCGGACTGTAATATTCTTTTATTCGGGACTGTAATATTTGGACTGTATATTTATTCGGACCCTCCGAGTGAGGGCACAACTGTAATAAGTGTGTGTGAGTGTGATGTATGTCTTCCAACCCCACGTCTTTCTCCCTTTTATTTATCCGCTTATGATGGTTAGATTAGGGCATATTTAAATTAGCATACAGTATGACAGCATGTTTGCATCATTCATCTGTATTGCATGCACCGGGCTCGGCGCACCATACTAACTGCATCGTACTTTCAATTCCAAACTGAATACATGGTAGTTGTAGCATTTCATATACCATCTTAGAATAGCCGAGCCTGCTATAGTTGCATTTTGCATGTGTTGCATTAGGCATTTCTGTATACTTAGGATCATGCATGATTTCTAATAAGTGTCTATTTTGGCTTGGAGTACTCGGTAAGTTTTTATGCTTTAGCATCCTTGCATACGTGTGAGTGCTGCCATGAATAGCATGCTTACCATGAGGCTATGTGTTTATATGATATAACTGCCTGAATGCCTGTGGGTGAAGGTTGGGTTATCTGAATTGGAATAAATCATCAAATGTTTTAAAGCCTACCTGCGGGTAGCAAAACCTCTTTCAAAGAACAAACATAAAATGTTTTGTTCCAATTCAGGCGATCCAGTCTATACTTGTATGCTGTGAGCATCACATAGTAACCTAGGCTAATAACCGGAATAAGAACTCACAATGTTTTCAAAAATGGATATCATGGTTAGTAGAGGCCGGTCTATGACCGGGCGAGCGGGGGTGCTCACGAAGTGACCTTCCCCAATCGTACCCAAGTTCCCGAGCCGAGGCAACTTTGGTGATGACGGACACGTGGCCTTTTGGCACCGAGTCAGGGTTTCCTAAATTTCCCAAAATAAAATATTTAGGTGGCGACTCTGTATCTGGCAAAGCAGTCCATGTTTGGCACTTCTTTCAAAAAAATCAGTTTTCTCAAAAAACGATTTGCTGGATTTGGACTCTTTGGTTCAGACTTAGAACCGTGACAAATTTCAAGAGTCCTGAGCTGTAGTGACCCCAAAATGAACAGAACGGGAGCTCGTTCCTCCCGGGGGGCGTTCGGGGACGTCTACATGACCCCTCTCTCATTAGAGGACAATCACATTGGACTTAATCGGTTAAAGGATTAATCGGTAATGTAAAATGTGTAAACAAAATGAGCAAAGTAAAACATGAAGATGATAAGAATTTGTGTTGCATTGCATGTGTTTGGATCAGACGTTAATCAAAACACAAGGAATGTGGGACATTTCATACTCAAAGTAATGAAACGTGTCACATTTCTTGGTCGCCATTACCCTTGATCATGCATGATAGGGTGGTGGTCCTTGGAGTCTTATTTGTGCATTCATTGACGTTTTACAAGCTTGACTCTTTGGTCATCATGCATTGAAAATGCTTGGTTGGTGGCTTGAGAGCCAAGAATTACACTCCTTTGAGCTTGAGAAATGATAAGGAGGGTAATAGTACATATATTGTTTGAGAATACACTGCTTTGCCTATGTTTGCTCTCCATTGCAGCAAAAAGGAGAATTCCAAGGATACGGTGGCCGACAGCCACAAATAGTGGCTGACAGCCACCTATGGTAGCCGACCGACCATCAGTGGAAAAGTTGCTCAAAGTGTTCTTAAGGTGGAGCAGAAGCAGTCTGTTATTTGGTGTATTGTTTAGAGATTAAAGCAAAGTGCAAATAAAGGCATCCAAAGGCAAGGCGATGGATTTTCAAAACGAGGCCAACCGAGCATGCATGTCTCCCTCGCCGCAAGGCCACTTTATTGCTTCATTAGCTAGTTGGAACTAATTAATACATGAATGGAGGGTGGCAAATCATGAAGGCTTGGTTGCTTGAATTGGAACAATTCGATGATTGTGAGCTTTTAGCCCACTTTACGAAGTGGCAAATCATGTTTTAAGCCCACTTGAGGATGGCAAATCCACGTTTTAGCCCACTTGAGAGTGGCACCTTCAAACCATTTTCGAAAACGAACATGAGTTGTTTTGTTCAAATTCTTGCGACTTAGTCTATCCTTGTATGTGTGTGTCACATAGTAAAGTTAGCTAATAACTGGAATAAGAACACATGAGGTTTATAAAACAACTTATCATGGTTAGTGGAGGCTGATCCTTTGATCGGGCGAGCGGGGGTGCTCATTTCATGACCTTCCCCTCTCGTACCCAAGTTCCCGAGCTGAGGCAACTTTGGTGATGATGGACACGTGGCCTTTGGCATGAGTCAGGGTTTCCTAAATTTTGCAAAAACAAAATATTTAGGTGGCGACTCTGTAATCTGGCAAAGTAGTCTAGTTTTGGCATTATGTGATCTAAAATCTAATTTTCCAAAATGATTTGCCGGATTGCACTCTTTGGTGTTTATCAATCTCACATTGCACTTTGTGAGATTAGATTCAGAACTTTGATAGAAGTCCGAACTGTAGGAGACCAATTCGCGCATCTCCGAAAAGGTGGCGCGCGAAGAAAGTTGAGTCTACAGTTTCTGGAGACTCTGCTTGGGATTCAGAGAACTTGACTCGAACTCATGATATGTTGTTTTATCTACGTTTGTGTGTTCCTTTGCATTGCATTTGCATAGGTGCACCTAAGTCACAGTGTTTGCCATCTACTATTCTTGAACGGTTTGCCAGAGGCTCATTTGGAAAAGCTTGCCATAAGGCTGACCGGTTACGGGCTCTGCCATGATGGGAACACAAACCATGGATCTGGACTATCACGGTACCGTTTGATCCTCCTTTCACTTCTCGGTGTTAGGAGCGAGAGGTATATTAGGTAGTCTTGCTGAAGCACCCTTTTCGACCAATTGACCTAGTTGCATATTGGAAGCCATAGAGACTGTATCAAACTAGGACAGGTTGCTCACCCGAATGTAGGATTGTTTGAAACCGCATGTGTGCGTAGTGAACCCCTAGCTCTTGACGAAACTAGGACAGGGAAACCCTACCCCACCATAGGGGTGTTTTGGCTCTCACTTGCTTCATGTGTTGTTAGGGTTTGTCTCTACAGGAATGTATGTATTAGTGGCAAGTCTGGGTATCAGTTTGAGAATATCAGTTTTGTGGCAGAAAATTTGTGGGCAGAAATCAGTTTTTGAGTATGGATTGTCCAGCTTATGATTTCAACTGTGTGTTGTCTCTATCTAAGCCGAGGTGCTGTGTGTTTACTGATCATTGTTTCCTTTTTTGCTTTATTTTTCTTTTTGCAAAGTAGCATTTCACCATTGCTTTCGATGAGGCAGTTTCCCCCCGAGCACTCTAGACCAAAGTTAGGACGATTTATCGATCAGAGGATCTTATTAGAGGACAACCAGTGTTTTCTTCACTACCCCCGGTTACGAGACGGA
Source organism: Camellia sinensis (assembly GCF_055761805.1). NCBI lineage: Eukaryota > Viridiplantae > Streptophyta > Magnoliopsida > Ericales > Theaceae > Camellia > Camellia sinensis. Next base: position 169,446,567 of record NC_138970.1, read on the forward strand.
GGACACTCAGGCACAGGTCACCAGTTCAACAGTCGCCAATTCAGCAGTCATTATCTACGCCACCTATGCGCAGTTGGGTTCAGTTTTTTTCTTCCACCTCAGAAAGAGAGTATACACCAGTTCTGACAGATCAGCACCCCTCAGTCAGTGTGGAGGATATGATGCATTAACTTCAACAGACTATCGAGGCCGTGCAGTGGGACGCTACTCGCCAAGCGAAAGTTACCGCTCGCCAAACAGAGGTTGTAGCCCAACAGGCTAAAGTAATTACTAGGCTTCAACAGCAACAGCAACAACAACCACAACATGCTGTGGCGTCTGCTTAACACCCACCCCCACCTAGGGTTTCGATACCCAGAGATACAGCTAATGTCCCAGAGAATAGGGACATTCCAGCAGGGCCAGTCCCACCTTAGACTTCCAAATCACCGGCCTAGCCAACGGACACATCGTTCGAGTTTGAGGTCAATCTTACAGCTTTAAAAGTGCGCAAGCTTGAGAAGCTTTTCAAATGAGCTCAGGGAGTCAACTTGATCCCAGATATAGAGGATGGCTACACAAATTCGGCGGTGACGTTGCCGGATAGATTTAAAATGCCTCACATAGACCGCTTCGACAGCTCGGACGATTCCATGGTCCATTTGAGGCTATTTCCTGATATTCTGCGGCCGATGGGCCTGACTAGACTTTAAAAGTTATCCCTCTTTGGTCAGACCCAGTCGGGTATTGCGGCCATCTGGTATGCTAAACTGGAGGATTCGGTGAAGAGGAGTTGGGAAGAGATGGTCGAGGCATTCATTGCCCAATATTCTTATAACACTCAAATCGAGGTCGCAACTCATGATCTCGAGGCAACTCAGCAAGAGCCGAAGGAGGGCTTCTTTGACTTCGTCACTCGGTGGAAGGCCAAGGCCTCCATGATGACCACCAGGCCAGCTGAGAAAGACCAGATAAGAATGGTCGTTCGTAATCTGCAACCGAAGCTGCTGCAGAAGATGATTGTCTTACCTCTCCCCACCTTTGCTGATCTTCATGAGATAGGGGAACAGATAGAAGATGTGATGAAATAGGGTCTGATCGACCATGAAAAGGAGCAGCCCAAGAGGGCGTTTATACGCAGTTCAAATGCAGCTACGAGTAGCAATGCAGCTGTAAGAACTTCTGATGTTGGTATGGTCATTACCACACCAAAAACAGCCACACCCTTTACCGACATATCTGGAGCCACCCCACAACCTGCAAAGTACCCACCCCGAGGCCAGAGGGTTTTCACCCCGCTCTACATGTCTCTGTCTGCGGCCTTGAGGGTCCTGATTAGAAAAAGGGCATTTGAAGCCCCTGGAACCATGCTCATTGCCAAATCCCCTCCCTCCTACACACAACCCGGCCAAGTATTGCACCTTCCATCAGCAACATGGTCATGATATCGGCCTATGCTTTAGACTCCGTCATGAGATTCAGGATCTCATTGACAACAAAGTGATATCGCCTCCTGAGAAGCCAAATGTCACTACAAATCCTCTCCCACCACATAACCAACCCCTTCCCCCACCTAGGCAAGTAAACCTTATCCAAATAATGGCCATCCCATATGACCATAGCATATACATCACTCCCTCCCACCTACCTAAGTCAGCGCTGTTCATCCCAAAAAGCATAGATTTGTGCATGATTTGCACGTCCATATCCCAACCTGAACCTGTGGTGGTGGTTGTGATAGAAAAAGACATGCTTGAGGGCTCTGCAAGCATAATTAAGGAAGAGTACAACCCTTGCCGCTTTATTGCACCAGCTGATCAGGCCAAGTTGAGGATGGAATTACAGATAGTGATGGAGGTAAATGTAGTCCGGGAGGACGGGATGAGCCAGGGGCTAGATGAGTTAGCTGAGCTTGAGGAGGACATCAGTAACCTACAGTTCTTTGATGAACAGGATCTGGGGAATGTACAGATCGGCTGGTTTGATGTGAATGGATCAACAGATAATACAGGGTGGCTTAGTGATGAGTCGGATGTTGATGAGGGGTCTCAACCAAAGTAGGAGCAGCTGGAAGCGGGGACGTCTACAACGGCTGGAACGGTCGACAACAAAGGGAAGTTGCCGGAGAGCACCAATACAAAGAATTTTGTCAAGAATTGGGTAACTTGTGTACAGCTGATGCAGAATAGGAGGCCGCGCTAACGCAGTTCGACCATGAAAGAACTGAGATTGATTAGAGGGCTCGAAAAACAAAAGCCCCCGTGGGGACAAAATGTATTGTGAACACGGGAACAATTACAGGAGAACCGGACAGTTGTTTGTCGGTTGCTGAGGGAATATGGTAGGAAGACGATGAGTTGCGTCTAGCCCACACTGATGAGGACTGGGAACAGAATCTGTCGGATGATACGTGGTATACCGAAGAAATTGATCACATGACTCGGAGTGGGTGGTACTTTAAGCCCCCACATTTTGACCAGTTAGAGGCATCAGGGAAAGACAAAGAAGCAAAGAAACAGAAAGAGAAACTGTTGGTGGAGAAAGCTGTGCTGAAGTAGCTAAAAAATGATTCAAGCAAACATCTCCATCTAGGGATTGCTTATGGCCTCACGGGTACATAGACAAGCCGTCCTATCAGCAATGGATAAGGCTAAGCTCTCTATTGACACAACCCCTGAGCAGTTAGTGGGACTTGTTTTCCCGAGTGGCGCCTCACTGACTTTGACCTTCACCGATAAAGAATTACTGCCTGAGGGCTATGAGCACAACAAGCCACTATACATTTCTGTGGAATAAAGAGAAGCGGACACCAGTTGTCTTGGTTGATACAGTGTCCGCAATTAATGTGTGTCCGTCGCGCACGGCCTATGCTATCAGTTTGAAGCCGACAGATTTCGCGTCGACAGCCCAGGTGATTCGGGCTTGTGACAATACTAGTCAGGAGGTGATGGGGACAGTGCGGATCAGAACTCAGGTTGGCCCAGCATAACAGGACATCGAGTTTCATGTTCAAGATGTTCCAGCCACCTTTAACTTACTCCTTGGACGGTCGTGGCTGCACCACGTAAGAGCTGTCTTTTTCACTCTACATCAGATGCTGAAGTACCCCCATGGGAAGGGGGTAGCTATTGTTTTTGGGAACTCTTCCATACATCCGCCACCAGAGGTTACCACACCAATCTTGGAAATTGTACACGGTGAGGAGGATGTCTTTTTGTCTGGGTTTGCCTTGGCCGAGGCTCGGGTAGTGCAAGATATTCTGGCTATTGATGAGGGACTGTATGTCAGTGCGCAATCCGTTTACCTCATTAATAAGCTTCAACATGTACCCGGAATGGGATTGGGAAGGAGCGGCTGTAAGGGCATTGCTGCATTGGCCGAAGTGCCACACAACCCTCATACTTTTGGTCTAGGTTACATGCCTACCAAAGAGGATTGGGTAAGAAAGGGAAAGGAGATGGTAGGAAGAGCCAAGGCTAAACAAGCTGGGAAGCACTATGAGTTGGTGCATAGACCTATTCAAGGAACCCTAAACGGCCGCTTTGTCCGAGAGGGGGAGGATTTCCTGTTTTGTGGCTTTCCTGAGCCATGTCTAGATTCTGAGAAACGGCGTTTGCCTGGCTTCGAGATCTTTTTCGACCTATAGTTGCAAGGGGATGATGTTGCAGAAGAGCCGACTAACCTACTAGCTGAGGCTGAATATTGCAAAGAGGATGCGTCCGATGGCACAAAACTTGAGATGGGAGAAGCGCTGGCTTGTCTCATATCGAATCCTTAGATCACACCGGGGTGCTCGGGGGATGACTTCTCTGTTTCCATGATTGGAGATCAATCGGTTGTGGGCCTTTCTTCCGGTATTCTAGATGCATCTATCGCACCCTCCCTCATTTGGCAGTATGAGGAAGGCTTTTTGTCCAGCAGTTTTGAGTCAGGTAGTGAACCAGAATTTGATTCCACAGAGTTTGTGGAGTCGGAATCAGATTCCAGTTCTTCTAATTCGGAGTCTAGTATTCCTGGGGGTGATAACCCGGATGCCATTGTTTTGTCCAGGTCGTCGTTTTCTTTTTCTTTTAAGTCGGTTGTAATCGAGGAATTGGACGAACTGGAAGTTGTGAATGAGAATGGTACGACTGCTATTTCAGAGTACTTTTCTGTGCCACTCGTTTATTGCATTAATCAAGACTTTCAAAACTTTGACAAAAACGACGAGGAAGAAATTCTTCCAGTTTTGAAACATTTGAATGATCGAGAGGATGAGAGGTTTGTAAAATCTTTGGTTGATGAAATCACTTCAATTAATGTTGGTACTGAGAAGGATCCGTGTCTGGTCCAGATCGGGTCCACGTTGTCTTCGGAGGAACGCGAGCGCTTAGTCGCTTTATTAAAAGATTTCAAAGATATTTTTGTGTGGTCCTACGAAGACATGCCTGGAATCAATCCTGAGATTGTACAGCACCGGATCCCTCTTGACCCTGAGGCCTGACACGTCAAGCAGAAGCTTCAGAGAATACGCTCGGATTGGGCTCTAAAAATCAAAGAAGAGGTCACCAAGCAGATAGATGCAGGGTTCCTGTTAGTATCTGAGTACCCTACTTGGTTGGCCAACATTGTTCCAGTGCCAAAGAAAGATGGCAGAATTCGGGTGTGTGTGGATTTCAGGGATCTGAACAAAGCTAGTCTGAAGGACGACTTTTCACTACCGCACATCGATAAATTGGTGGAGTTCACCACATGGCATGCACTGCTTTCCTCTATGGATGGATTTTCTGGGTACAATCAGATCTTGATGGCCCCCGAGGATAGGGAGAAGAATGCCTTCACCACGCCGTGGGGAACCTACTGTTGTAGGTTGATGCCATTTGGCTTGAAGAATGTTGGGGCTTCTTATCAACGAGCTGCAACCACTATCTTGTACGACATGATCCACAAAGTGGTTAAGGTGTACGTGGACGACATGATTGTCAAGTCCAAGGAAAGAGAGGGCCACTACACCGCCTTGAAGAAATTTTTCCAACGGATCAGAGAGTATGGGTTGCGGCTGAATCCTCATAAATGTACTTTTGGTGTTACAGCAGGGAAAATGCTAGGGTTCTTGATTACACAAAGGGGCATCGAAGTCGATCCTTCCAAGATTAAGGCCATCTTAGAAATGCCAACACCAAGGACTGAAAAGGAGGTGCACGGCTTTCTGGGTAAAGGGCAATTCATAAGACGGTTTATTGCCAAATTAACCATGAATTGTGAACCACTATTTGGTCTCCTGAAGAAAGGAAAGAAATTCCAATGGGATGACCAATGCCAGGTTGCTTTTGAGCAGATCAAGCAGTATCTATAGAACCCACCTGGGTTGTCACTGCTAGAGCCAGGGAAACCATTGATTTTGTATCTATATGTAACTGACACGACAATGGATTGCATGCTTGCACAGGAATCTGAGGATAAGGTGGAGAAGGCAATCTATTACTTGAGTCAGAAGATGCTGGAATATGAGACCCGTTACACTCCGCTTGAGAAGGCTTGTTTGGCTTTGGTATGGGCTACCAGGAAGTTGAGGCAATACCTGTTAACTCACTCCATAATTCTAGTTTCGAGATTAGATTCCATCAAATATCTCTTCGAGAAACCAGCGCTTACGGATAGGCTAGCCCAATTGTCGCTTCTGCTCTTCAAATTTGATTTGAAGTACATGACTCGCAAGTTTGTGACAGGGAGAGCAGTGGCGGTGTTCCTAGCAGATCACAGTGGAGGGAGACGAAACAGTAGAGTATCTGTTCCTAGATGAGGCCATTCTGCAGGTCGAAGAAGAGATTTGGACTATGTACTTTGATGGAGCGTCTAATCAGTACGAGTATAGGATAGGGGTGTTACTGATAGCACCCGACAATTCCCACATACCTTTAGCCTTCAAACTCCAGTTCAAGGTGTCAAACAACGAAGTAGAGTACGAGGCATGTATCACTGGCTTGGATGCCGCCCTAGAACTAGGGGCAAAACGGTTGGATGTCCTTGGGGACTCAAACCTGGTTGTGTCTCAAGCGAAAGGAGACTGGAAGGTTAAAGAAGAACGGATGAAAATCTATCACCAAACCTTGGACGTTCTAATTCTCAGGTTTGAGAAGTTAACCTTCACAAATCTGTTAAGAGAGAGCAACAGGTTCACTAACGCTTTATCAACTCTATCTTCCATGATAGACATCCCTTTAGGAGTCTGGATGTGTCCGACCATTATTGAACAGAGGTATGTGCCGGCCTACAAGCTGATTGCTGCAATAAATGAAGTACAAGATCAGAACCCCTGGTATCGTGACATTTGGAACTTCTTGGAAAAGGAGGCTTATGGACCAGGGGCAAATGCCAAAGATGAGAGGGCAATATGGCGAATGGCTGCTTAGTTTATCATCTGCGGGGGTAAATTGTACAAACGGGGCGATCTGGGATTGCATAAGCTGTGTGTCAATGCAGAAGAGTCGAGGCGCCTAATGGAGGCCATCCACGGTGGAAAGTGCGGATCGCACATGACTGGAGTGATGCTAGCTCGGACGATCCTCAGACAGGGTTATTACTGGTTAACCATGGATGAGGATTGTATTGGTTTTGTTCGGCGATGCCATAAATGCTAGATCCATGCAAATCGCATGAACATCTCGCCGTCGAAGCTATACAACATGACTTCACCATGGCCGTTTTCAGTCTAGGGAATTGATGTTATTGGGGCAGTTACTCCGAAAGGGTCAAATAGGTATGAGTACATCCTGGTGGCGATAGACTACTTCACAAAGTGGGTCGAGGGCCAATCCTACGCAATGCTGAAAGCATCACATGTAGCCAAGTTCATTAGGAATAACATTATCTGTCGGTATGGGGTCCCGAATGAGATCATCTCGAATAATGGTTCCCACTTCAAGAAGGAAGTGATCGACTTGTTAGAGAAATACAACATGTCTTTTCATAAATCATCCACATATCGACCGCAAACCAACGGAGCTGTTGAGGCTGCCAATAAGAATATCAAGGACATTCTATAGAAGATGGTGGAAACCTACAAGGACTGGCCAGATAAGCTGCCATTTGCTCTTTGGGGCTACAGAACATCAATCCGAACATCTACTGGGGCAACTCTGTATTCTCTGGTTTATGGAATGGAGGCTGTTTGGCCGATCGAAGTTAAGGTTCCGTCCCTGCAAGTTATGGCTGAGTACCAGATAGCGGAAGCAGATTGGCAGCAGAGTAGGTTTGAGGAACTTATGTTGTTCGACGAGAGGAGGCTGAAAGCACTGTACCATGTCCAAGGTTATCAACGAAGGATTGCCAGGGCTTTCAACAAGAAAGTTCAGTCCAGGAATCTGGAAGAAGGGGATTTGGTGTTCAAAGGCAACCGAGCTCCCATCCATGACCCTAGGGGCAAGTTCAGACCTAATTGGACTGGTGCTTACATCATTAAATCAATTTGGTCGGGTGGAGCTGTCATTCTTATGGACTTAGGTGGCCTTGAATTCTCCCAACCTATCAACATGGACAAGTTGAAGAAATACTACCCTTGAGTGGCTCGCTAGGCCGAAAACCCGAAAGGGCGACCTAGGCAAAAGTTAGAGCACAAAAAATTTAAAAAAAGAAAAACTGAGCTCGCATGTTTGAAAGCCCAGAAAGGGCGGCCTTGGCAAAAGTTAGAGCGCAAAAGGAGAGTGTTAAAACCCGAGTGAACCCGAACTAAACTACGTAAGGCTTGATTCCCATCTTTGGGATACGTAGGCAACTTCATTCTGAAGTCCAGCCACAAACACTTCCAAATCAACTGTGTCCATGTGATTGTTTTGGTCATCTTTGTCTTTTCTACATCCAAGAGTTCGGTTGTGATCTTTGCTATGAGAGCTGGTTATAGTATAGTGCAGTGCAGTGCTATTCAAATAAGGGGTAACTTTCTAGTTATTAGATTCGGGGTTGTACATCATAGCGATAGATCTCGGGTGTGTCCAGTTGTAATCCTTACTGAAAATGGTTTTGAAAAGTTTTAATAAAAGTTGATTTTGTCCAAATTAATCTTTTTACAACTTAGACCATCTTTGGACCAAAAGGAAATTTTCAGTACTCACAACTTTCAATTTCATTGATTTCAATACAGAGTTCTTCGACTCTTGACACGAATTGAAGTTGCTTTTTATTACATTCAAAAAGAAAACTTGATAGTACAGATTAAAGCAATAAGCTTGGGGCATAGTTGAGTCAGATGTTCCTGCGCCCCCTCGTAGAGCTTGTGGAAGCTTCAGATGCCAAAGTAGGCCCGATTTGCACCTTATCTTCAAGCCAAGCTCTGCATTCGCCAGAAAGGGCGCAACCGAAAGTGGGAGCGGGAGCCAGACGTTTTCTTGTCCTCCATGCAGTGGAATACCGAGCTAGCTGTGAGCCTCGAATCGAAAATGAAGCTAGGTACTCCACTCCCTTTTTTGGGCAAGTCTGGTCGTGATTGAACTGACACTGGAACCGGAATAGAAAGTAGAAGACATAGTGCATTAAGCCAATCAACTGAATACCAGGCTGTCGGGAGATGCTATAACTCATCTCAGGCAGATCAGACCAGGAGCAACGCCATGCAATGTCAACAGTGGACCTATTGCACATCCATTGGCACCACCATCCCTCGTTTGAGAAATCAACTAGCCGTTAGCGAAAGAAATAGTCGCGTGCTGAATATGCAGGACAAGAGTCCACTACTTTCAACTTGTCCATGAGCCATACCTGGGGAGGGATGAAAAATAAGAGAGATTAAAAAACAGAGAGGTGTACGTGGAGAGAAAAGTGAGAAAGGGTTTTTAGAGAAAAACAGAGCCTGAGGGCCAAGTAATGTGAGAAACACATGTGAGAAGGGTGGGAAACATTACCTGTAAGAGTAGTGGACTTCCTGCGAACTTAGTCGTCTCCCGGCGATGGAAAGCATCCAAGCCCATCAAAGTCTAAGCTAGTGTCAAGCTAATGCAGCTCTTGCCCTCTTTCAAGCCTTGGGCAACTTCTATCAAGCGAATGCTAGACCTCCGAAGCCAAGGGCAAGCAGGAAATGAGCCAACATACACAACCAGAGGGCATGCTACCGAAAACTTTGCCAAAGACGGTCGCCGTGGTCACCGGCATCAGAAAACTGATGAATTAAGCTTAGAATGTCTAGCTCCTCGTGAACCAGGGACCGAGCATCGTATAGAGTGAGCCCACACATCCTTCCTAAAGCTTGGATGTGGCAAAAACGGGACTGGGGCAAGATTTCCTCGTCATGCTGGGATTCCATCAAACCTTGGAATTCTTTGATTACAGGGCATATCTCTTGTCTGCCAAAGCTGAAAACATGTGTAATCGGATTCCAACATCTAGCCGTGGCATAAAGGAACGAAAAACACAGTGGAGTACAACTTAGCGGGAATATTGCATTTATCCCGGAACCTCGAAAATTTAGGTTTTCCGCGCCATCTAAATTCACAATCCAAGTTGAGAGTTTTTGGGCAAAGAATGGCTCCATTTGAAGCAAAAACTGAGTTAAAATGAAGAAACCACGAAACTGGAGCTTTTGTAGAAGATAAGATGCTGAGTGGAAAATATGTGGTAACAATCTGGAGGTTCCTTACACTGGTGGTCGATCGGCCATTTTTGTAGCCGACCAGCCAGTACTAGTGGCCGACAACCATTTTTGATGGCCGGTAGTATCTTTGTATGGCCAGTGGCCTCCCATTTTGCCCTATGGGCCTTCCATGTGTTGAAAGTGCTAAGAACCTGTGTTTTCTCTTCAGTCTCTCTTTAAGAATTTTGTCAAATTGCTTATCAAGTTGTTGTTTTGCTTATCGAGTTATATTTGTTTTGACTGTTAATTCGTTGTTTTGTTCATTGAGTTGTTTTACTCTGTTTGTTATGTGTTGGTTGGTTCACTACCTGATTAAGCAATTGCCAATACAATTTTCAATTTCCATTGATCCTGTATTCGTGTAAAATGGTGTGATGCGATGAATGCTCAGAATAAAAAATGCAACACTTTTAAACAAAAAGTTGTTTTCATTCCAATCATGGTTTCTTTTTGCAGAGAGTACAAGTTTTAAAGAAAATAAAACTACCTAAGGCTGTACAATGTGCAAAAACAGCTAGCAAAAAGAAAACAAAGCAAAAAATCATCTAAATCAGTGCCGCCCATCTCAGGATCGAGCGACCCTCTTCATCCTCTTCCTGGGCATGGACTCGGAGTTATCGCCACCAGCGCTGCTATCTGAATTTGATTTGGAGCCCTCCTCAGCATCTCCACTCCCCTCCTCGGATCCTCAGTATCACTACCGCTCTCAGAACCTGAGCCGGTGCCGTTGCCTCCATCATCAGATGACTCTGATTGCGAGCTCGCTGGCTCCCCGTCCTCGTCTGTCTTATCATCCTCAGGGATAGGCTCTGGTGGACAGCTTTCGTCATGAGTACGCCTACCTCTGCCTTGGTTGTGCGTCAGAGTCCCTCATCTCTCTCTCCCTGCTATTGGGGGAGGCACTGAAGAAACTGTTACAACTCCTGTCGGGGCACCCGATGGGGCTGGCACTTGAAAAGGGACCTGAAAAGAACAGTTTGTCAAAAACATCAATTATGGTATGCAAAGATAAGTATAGTGCTAAATGCAGTATATGAGAGTAGTATATTAATGCAGTGTTGTCAATACAATGTATTCAGATCAATATGGGGCAAATTGCAGTTGAAATGCCAATGTATCAACCAAAAATTTCATGGCATGAACTGCAAACTGAAGGGACTTACTGGAATCCTGTAAAGACAGAGAAGATTCAGGCTCGTCTGAACCATCCCCATCAGAGAGGCTGTCGGCTCAAGCGCCTATCAGGTGTACTCTATAGAATCCTACAAATGTGTGGAGATGATTAGTGATCTACAAAGCATAACTGAAATGAATTGAAAATGCAAAATATAAAGTGTGGTACATACCGGGGTCGGGCCTCGAACTCCAACAAGCTAGTGACTAGCTGGTGTGGACTCAATGGAAATTTGATTGGTCTTCCCGGAACGTCCCTAGCCGGTCTGTGTAATAGGCAGCTCTGGCCACCCCGCCCTCTGCCTCGCATAGGTCCTCTCCTATCATGAGCTCGGGATGCCCTGGATCCTTCCACTCTCTCCCCTGCCGTTGGAGCTCTGGCTCTCTCACCTCCACGGGCCCCAGTCAGAGGCGGCATGAGGTATGACTAGACAAAGGCAGTGTAATCGCCCTCAAGCCTGAAGAAGTCGGCGTCCTAACCTCTCGTGAAGTTGATCATCTCCTACATAGTGTACCTCTCTTTGACCCTCATATATGTGGGAGGCAGTATCGGAACTACTGGCTCAGGCAAGTCGAGGCTCAGTCGCAAGAATCGCTCCCCTAAGATCCATGCTCGACAAACTGGGCCCTCGAGCAAGATCCGAAATCGGGAAGCCCCCCACGCGCTGGCAAACTGATCTCTGACCCCGTCGGGCATCACTGCCTACGGTTGCCAGGTGATTTGCAAATAGTCAATATACAGACTGTTAGCTGCTATTGTATATACAATATGAAGTAAAGCTGAAATGACTGAAAGGGTTGAGTTACCTCTGTTGCGGTGACGGTGTTGAAGAATTGGCGGAAGAAGGAGAATGACTCTCGGAGCCTTTGCTGGCATCTCCCGTCATATCTGTGTGAGTGTGGCACCATGGGTGGTATCTCTACCTCTGGCTCTGGGGCGAGCCTCGGGAAATAGGTATACACCCATAGCTACAGAAAGTGCCAGGATAACAGTGAGTATGTAATCAGATGGGTGTAGAAATGTAAAGCATACATTGTGTGCAGTGTACAGATAATGTAAAGCAGAAAGCAGATGGTTTGCAGTGCAGTATACAGTGTGTGCATTTTATAAATAATGTGAAGCAAAAAGAAGATGGTTTGGAGTGCAGTTTACGGTGTGTGTGGTGTATAGGAAATGCGAAGTAGAAGGGTAGGGTGTACCTCCTAGGCTCTCCAGTAGCCTCCTAGTAGAAGCCCACTCCGGCGGGAGGTGGAGCTCATGTATCCATATAGTGTGGCCAAGCCTGCGCAGCCCCAGTCGTAGAATCGAACACGAGACAGGTCCACCAAAGCGCTCATGAGGTAGAGCCTGATAGTGTTCGCCCAATCAGCGAACAGAGTAGTACCAAACAGAAACATAAGAAACCCCGGGGCGTAGTACTAGGTCTCTTTGCGGGTCATCGGCGTCGTCCCTCTAAAATGATTAGCGAACCATGTATATTGCACCATCCCTGATCGGGAGATAGGTGGGCGAATCCCCAACAGGTAGATTTGAGCGGCCTCCTACTCGCCCATGTCGGTGTCGTAAGGAATCGGATGACCCCCTACTGCTATGCCGGTGAGCATAGAGAAGTCAAAAGGAATCATCGTCATCTCCCCTGCTGTAGAGAAATGGAGGGAATCAATGGTATCCCACCACCTCTCTACTAGAGTGCCCAGTAGAGGTCGGCTCGCAATGAGACGTGAGAGCCCCATGCAAAATGTACCGAAGCCAGCCTCGTCGACAATATGACGGATGGCGTCAAGAAGCTCCATATACCACTCGATCGCGGTGGTGGTCCTGTATCCACGAAAGGCATGTGAATCCCCCTATAAGCAGGACAAGCAGATGAAAGGCAGTGTAAGAAATATAGTGCACAAGTGTGTTTAGGATGAATAGGTGAAAGACAGTGTGAGCTATACAAGAACTGCAACCTACATTGCAGAAAATGAAAAGAAAGTGTATATCTCAGAGGCGCCGTGGGATAGATGTGACTCTAGCTCATGTAGCAAGAGGTCCTCGGGTGCACCTCGCGCAAACCCCCTGAACTGGCAGATACTATCGGGAGGTAGCACGTGTACCTTAGAATGGTACGTCGTAGGGTCGAATGGTAGAATGCTGAGCAGTAATGGCTCGAACTCGGGATCCATCTTCACCCCCGGAGGAGCTCCGTCATGTGGGATGTCGTCCGCCATCTCGAGGAAGGATGAGAAAATGGCCGAAAATCTGGAAAATGGACGAGAATGCCAAAAGTCAACAAAAAGTTAACTCCGAGGAGAAGAAAAATGGAAGAAAAGGTCAAGGCTCGGAAGTCAAGGGTAACTCGAGGGAAACAAACCCCAAGTGATGGAAATCAAGAAGAGAACGCCGAAACCATTTTTCAATCGGTTCAAAGTGTTGTAAACTATGAGGGTTTATCGAGTCGGACGTTTGTGGGATGTTGGAAAATGCGTTTGAAGCTCGGATTGGAAGGGGAAAATGATCTAGAGCAAAATAAGAGTGTTTTTGGGCAAGGGAGAAGTGAAGAAATAGGGTTTGGAACCTTATATTTAAAGACTCGTGGTGAAATGCCAAAAATGCCCCGAATGTGATAACCCTATCCCTTATTATGTTCATTGGTCCTTAATATGAATATGATTATGTGTTTGATGTGATTTTGTGCCGTTATGTGAAAATATGTGGTTTTGAATTTCTATCTGTTCACCGTAGGGATCTCTGTTTGATTATCTACTTTGGAAATTAAATTGACGACCTTATCGGCCACAGAACCCGAAATTGATTACGCCATTGTGATTGGCATAATTTTTAGAACCTACGGTGAAATTTAATTGGAAATTGATTCAGATCAAATTAATTAGATTAAATTAACGAACTAAGTGCCCAATTGTTTTATATTAATAAATTGGAATTAGTGGGACTTATGAAAGGAAAGGCACTACACCCAATTCACTTACTTGAGCTCAAAAATTAGAATTTGTGTCTTAGAAAGAGAGAGAGAGAGAGAGCCGACCTTGAGAGGGTAAGGAGGCATCCTGGTGTATTTTGGCTTATAATTGGTGAATTGGGAAGGCTAGGTGCAAGACTTGGCCACAATTGTGAGAATCAAGGCTCTTAGGTGAGTAACCAACCATTGACTCATGGATTTTTGTTTGTAAATTGTGAATTCAAGTTTGATTAATGGTCAAGAACATGAGTTAGTTTGATCATAAGGAAATTGGGTTGATTTTGTTGTGTTTGAAGTCATGGAATGCATGCATGTGCATTATAACAATGAATTTGCATAATTGAGCATGAAAAATATGATCCATGTAAAATTGTGGCTAGAATCTATGCTTGTGACCACCATTTGTACAATTTGAGTTGAAATGGAAGTTATATCTCACATGCATATACCATTCATAAGAGGTATGAGCTTGAATGTATGAAATTGTTATGTTGAAAGTAAATTTGGTGTAGATTGGGACATGCATGTGATTAATTTGTGAAATTGAGCTCCATTGTGTTGTAATTTAGTGTTTGTACCATGTTAGTACGTGTATATATGAAGTTTGAGCCAAAATTATGAGTATGGAACCTTTTGAGGTCGAATTGAGCTCAAGAACAAATTCTGAAAAACCCAGAATTCTTGATGTCCGCTCGAGCGGGAAACCGCCGCTCAAGCGTGAAATACGAGCTCCCAGCATATTTTGCAGACATGGCGTTCACTCGAGCGGGGAGCTATGTAGATAGAACTTCAGCTCAAGCGGCCGAGTTCGAGCTCGAGCGTGAAATTGATGTAACTAGTACTTTTGCAGACCTCATGGGTCCGCTCGAGCGGGGAAGTCCACGCTCGAGCAGGGACCCTGTTTTTTGAAATTTTGAAAAGGGCTTCTGTGTTTCGTTTTCTGTGCTCTTTCACTTCTAAGTACTCTTAGGCATACATTGAGCATTGTAATTGAGTTAAAGAGATAAAAATGAAGCCTAAAGAGGAATATGTGAATTAAAGAATGGATTGAATCGTTTGTGACCCATATGTGCTATATGATGTGTAGGGTCAGGCTCTAGGGCAAATCCACAAGCCGATCACTATGAGTAATATCTTAGCAAGATATTTGAAATATGTTGTCTAATTGTTTACTTCTATGTAAGTTTTATAAGTTCATTAATTTGAATGGTGGACATTGATTGACATGAATGATTGGGCCAAAGGCCGATTGACATAAATGATTGCGCCGAAGGCCGATTGACATAAATGATTGGGCTGAAGGCCGATTGACATTGATGATTGGGCCGAAGACCAATTGACATGAATGATTGGGCCAAAGGCCGATTGACATAAATGATTGGGCCGAAGGCTGATTGACATAAATGATTGGGCCGAAGGCTGATTGACATTGATGATTGGGCCGAAGGCCGATTGACATGAATGATTGGGCCGAAGGCCGATTGACATGAATGATTGGGCCGAAGGCCGATTGACATAAATGATTGGGCCGAAGGCCGATCGATACAAGTGATTGGGCCAAAGGCCGTCTGCTGTAACTGTTTCAAAGATTGCTTATGTATCTTCCTTATTCAATATTATTCACTGGGCTTTCGCTCACGCTCTTTCATGTACATGTAGGTGAGCCAAGGGACGTCCAGAACCAGCCTCGGTGAAATTGTGAGAAACAGTGAGAGTTTTGAGGAGTCAATCCAAGCATCTCACGCACGAGACTGCCTTCGCCTTTGTCCTTTGTTCATAGTTTTGTTATGTTGGCGAAAGCATTGGACAACTTTTGTATATAAGTCTTGGGTTCGACTGACTTAAACTTGTATGATCCTGTATGTACAGTGTTCTATGTTAATACATATTTTGATGTGAGTTATTAAGATACAAATGTTTGGAATGTTATGGTGTACATATAAGCACAGCTCTATGGGCAAAATTTTAAATTGCTTCCATTTGGCCCATTTACTCTAATGAGTTTTGTTTTATTTGGTTTCAGGTCGTAGGTAATCTCGTGATTACTAGCCGGTTATGGCCTTAACCCATAGGGGCGGGGTCGGGTCGTGACACCGAATCTATCATTGGTGGCCGACCGGCTGCCAGTGTTGGCCGACCAGCCACATTTGTGGCCGACGACATTATTTTCTGGCCGATCGGTGGCCGATGGCTTCCCAGAGTGGCCGGCCGGCCTCTGATGCTCTCCTTGGATGTTGTCTTGCGGTTTTGTGCCTTGATCCCTCAAAGAAAGTGCTAGGGAAGTATAGTTTTTAAGCTTAAGTGGCCTCCACGGAAGCTCTGGACTGTGTTTTCAGTATATGATGCTCAGCACGTACGAGGTGTATCCTTTTAACTTGTTGCAACTTCTCCGAGAGGTAAATCAGAGGCTACAATTGAATCGGTCTGGTTAAGACGCGCTGTCCTTTACTCGGTGTTTTGCATTGGACATGCTATTGATGTTGCATTGAATAATGTATAGTTATCATTATACACAAAATGTGTATGCTGCATTGCATTGCGCTACACGTGTTCTCCTGTTTGCGTAGAATGTGCATGTCGCGTTTTATTGCATTGTGCATGCCCTTACATTCGCATAGAATATGTGCTTTTCACGTTCGCATAGAACATGATGTCAATCTTGCATAGAATATGCATTCCTATCTTGCTATATCTGTTAAGTCTCTTTCTCATGTAGGCACAATATTGTATGTACGGTTCATTCAAAGCTAGTGCAACCAGACGATATTGTATGTACGGTTCATTTAGAGGAATTCCGGGTAAGAACATTCTTGTCCTTTGAACACTCCCGTTGGTTTGAAACATTCAGGTACGCCCGGTGTTTACACTGACACCCTGTTTTAGCTGGAAGCATTTGGGTACACCCGGTGCTTACACCACTCTCGCTGGTTAGAAACACTCGGGTACGCCCGGTGTTTACACCGACACTTCCGTTGGTTAAAAACATTAGGGTACGCCCGGTGTTTACACCGACACCTTGTTTTGGTTAGAAGCATTTGGATATGCCCGGTGCTTACGCCACTCCCGTTGATTAGAAACACTCGGGTACACCCGGTGTTTACATTGACACTCCTATTGGTTAGAAACATTCGGGTACGCCCGGTGTTTACACCGACACCTTGTTGGTTAGAAGCATTCTGGTACGCCTGATGCTTATACCACTCCTTTGTTGGTTAGAAACATTCGGGTACGCCTGGTGTTTACACCGACACCTTTGTTGGTTAGAAACACTTGGGTATACCCGGTGTTTATTCCACTTCTTTGTTAGTTAGAAACAGTCGGGTACGCCCAGTGTTTACACTGACTCCTTGCTGGTTAGAAGCATTCGGGTACGCCTGATGCTTACACCAATCCTTTGTTGGTTAGAAACACTAGGTTATGCCCGGTGTTTACACCACTTCTTCCGGTTAAAAGTATTCAGGTACGCCCGGTGCTTACGTCGCACCCCTCTGGTTAGAAACGTTTGGACCGTGTGTCCGACGCTTATACCACCCCTTTGGTTAGATACACTTGGGACGTGTGCTCGATGTTTATACCACTCCCCTTTGGTTAGAAGCGTTTGGATCGTGTGTCCAACGGTTATACCACCCTTTTGGTTAGAAGCGTTTGGAACGTGTTTCGACGCTTATGCCACCTTTTTCGTTAGAAACATTGGAAAGGGATACGTAGGCAGCCTGTGGGCGCAACCGTTCTTTATTTTGATTGCTTGTTTGTCTAAGTCTTCGGCGTTGTCAAATATGGATCGTCTCTGGGCTTTGATATTCACTTCTGTCATTTCATGACTTCCGAGTTCTGTCAAAGAGCGGCAACTATAGACAGCCCATTTTTTACTGTCCTCAAGACTTGGACGTCATCATTTGAACACTCGATGATTTTGCATGCTCATGTTCGTTTTGAGTCCCTGAAGTTCTCAACTGAGCGCCTTGCCTTGGAGCCTCTCAACTTGTCTGTTTTGTGCTTGGTTGTGGACCAAGAGCTTTTTGCTTTGAATCTGGAGGAGATGGTGGCTTGTCGGCCATGGCTTGTGCCTGTCGGCTACATTGATGGCCGGTCAGCCACTAATGATGGTCGACGACCATTTTTCTCCTTTTTCAAATATTTATTTGCCAGTTGTGCCAGCTGTTGATCACTGATGCTCATCTCCATACACGTGTATGGAGGGATGATGGCAAGCCTTTGGCTTGTTTTTCTATATAATGGGAGGTCTCTCCCCCATTTGGAGGGTCACAAATTTTTGTGAGCAAAATTTTCCTCTCTCTCTCTAGAATTCTCTCTCTCCTTATTTTGTACTTGAAAGTGGGAATTCTCTACACTTTTGTTCTAGGACCCTTAGCCAAACACCTTTACCTTGGAGCTGAGGTTCTTGGAGGTCTTGTTTGAGCTCTCAAAGCGGGTTTTTAGCTCAGAATTGTTGCTGTTTGTGGCTGTGCTTCAAAGGTATAAGGCTCACCCCTTTTAAGCTTTTTTGAGTTCCTTGTTTGGCCACCTTTCCATGCTATTTTTGGCCTAGTTCTCAACTATAAAAACCTCTGCTTTTAAGGTTTAAAAAAGGTGGTTTAAGGAATTTTTGGAGTTAGGGGTGGTCCACCCTCTTTTGTAGCTTGTTTGCTAAGTGTTGTGTTTGTTTTTAAGCCTTTTGAAACAATTTTTTTTGGCCTTTTAACCACTGAATTCTAGGGGAATTTCAATGGCAAGAACTTGGTTTTGAGGTCCAAAATAGGAGGGGGTGGCCTCTCCTCCTTGTGTCTTCTTTGCAAGTGTAGATGGCCTAGCATGTGAGCATGTTTTTCTACTTTTGTGAGACTTGATCTCAGCATGTTTTTGTTACTGATTTAGCATGCTTTGGCTCTGTTTTGGTCTCTGTTGGTCATATGAGCCTTTCCTTGCATGGTTGTAGTGCAAATGCTTTCACTAGCTTTATGTTTAAAGGCCTCTAAAATGTTTGCTTGAGAGGATTGCATGTTGTAGCATCATTTTACATGTGATTTCAGTGTGTATAGCTTTGTCACACTCTCACTTATTCCACTCTTTCATTGCTTTTGAGCGTTGTGCTTTGAGCCTTGTTTGTGAGCCAACATGTGAGAATGGTTTTCTTTCCGTCTATGTTTCTATCTCAGCATGTTGTAGCCTCTGATTTGCCATGTTTTAGCTCTGTTTTGAGCTAGTTTGGTCATTTGAGCTTGATATTGCATGCCTTTAGTGTAGTGCTCTTCACTAGCTTTAATGCTTTTGGCTCTTAACATGTTGTGCATGGGTTGCTTGCATGTTTTAGCATTATTTTTCATGCCATTTCAGCACTGAAAAGTCTGCAACCTCCCCAATTTCTTCATTTTTTCATTTGTTTTGAGGGTTAATTAACCTTATGATTGTGTTTAAGCTTGAGATAGTGCTTGTGCTCAATGGCTTTAACCCTCTTATGAGGGTTCCTCCTTGCCAAAGTCATGATCTCTCTTATGTCTTAAACCAACCTTTTGGTTGACCCCTCTCTCATTAGAGGACAATCACATTGGACTTAATCGGTTAAAGGATTAATCGGTAATGTAAAATGTGTAAACAAAATGAGCAAAGTAAAACATGAAGAAGATAAGAATTTGTGTTGTATTGCATGTGTTTGGATCAAACATTAATCCAAACACAAGGAATGTGGGACATTTCATACTTAAAGTAATGAAACGTGTCACATTCCTTGGTCTCCATTACCCTTGATCATGTATGATAGGGTGGTGGTCCTTGGAGTCTTATTTGTGCATTCATTGACTTTTTATAAGCTTGACTCTTTGGCTATCATGCATTGAAAATGCTTGGTTGGTGGCTTGAGAGCCAAGAATTACACTCCTTTGAGCTTGAGAAATGATAAGGAGGGTAATAGTAGATATATTGTTTGAGAATACACTGTTTTGCCTATGTTTGCTTTCCATTGCAGCAAAAAGGAGAATTCCAGGGAAAGGGTGGCCGACCGGCCAATAGTAATGGCCAACAGCCACCTATGGTAGCCGACCGGCCATCAGTGGAAAAGTTGCTCAAAGTGTTCCTAAGGTGGAGCATAAGTAGTCTGTTGTTTGGTGTATTGTTTAGAGATCAAAGCAAAGTGCAAACAGAGGCATCCAAAGGCAAGGCGGTGGAGTTTTGGAACGAAGCCAACCGAGCATGCATGTCTCCCTTGCTCGCGAGGCCACTTTATTGCTTCATTGGCCAGTTGTAACTAATTAATACATGTGTTGTAATTAATTAGTTTAATCTATTTTGTAATATTTTAATTAGCTTAGCATAACTAGTTATTCAATTGTGTTGCAATAATTAATTAGCCAAAATAGTTAATTAGTTGGTTTGTAATAATTAGCTTAATTAGCGTAGCTAATAGCTTATTTATTTGGACCCTCCTTCGAGAGGGCGTATTATTGTAATAAGCGTGCGTGTGCGTGTGCGTGTGCGTGTGCGTGTGCGTGTGCGTGTGCGTGTGCGTGTCTTCCAACCCCACGTCTTTCACCCTTTTACTTAACCACTTTCGATGGTTAGTTTAGGGCATGTTTCAATTAGCATACCTTATGCTTGCTTGTTTGCATCATTCATTTGTCTTGCATGCACCAGGCTCGGCGCCTCATTCAAACTGCATTGTATTTCAATACACTTACTTGAATACGTGTTTCAAAGCATGTTATCAAGTTATTGTATTCATATGCCATCTTAGATAGCCAAGCCTATTTAGTTGCATTATTGCATGTGTTGCATTAGGCACTTAACATAATTAGAGATCATGCATATTTTTAACTAGCTTTTGTTTTGGCTTGGAGTACACTTTAAGTTTTACGCTTTAGCATACTTGCATGAGTGTGAGTGATGCCATGATAGCATGCTTGCCATGAGGCTATTTGCTTAAGTGATTAACTGCATGAATGCTTGTGGATGAAGGCTTGGTTGCTTGAATTGGAACAACTCGATGATTATGAGTTTTAAGCCCACTTTGCGAAGTGGCAAATCATGTTTTAAGCCCACTTGAGGGTGGCAAATCCGTGTTTTAGCCCACTTGAGAGTGGCACCTTCAAACCATTTTAAAAAATGAACGTGAGTTGTTTTGTTCCAATTCTCGTGACTTAGTCTATACTTGTATGTGTGCGTCACATAGTAAAGTTAGCTAATAACCGGAATAAGAACACATGAGGTTTATAAAACAACATATCATGCTTAGTAGAGGCCGATCCTTTGATCGGGCAAGCGGAGGTGCTCATTTCATGACCTTCCCCTCTCGTACCCAATTTCTCAAGCCGAGGCAACTTTGGTGATGACGGACGTGTGGCCTTTGGCACGAGTCAGGGTTTCCTAAATTTTCGAAAAAAAAAATATTTAGGTGGCGACTCTGTAATGTGGCAAAGCAGTTTAGTTTTGGGACTGTTTGATCTAAAATCTAATTTTCCAAAATGATTTGCCAGATTGGACACTTTGGTGTTTATCAGTCTCACATTGCACTTTGTGAGATTAGATTCAAAACCGTGACAGGAGTCTGAACTATAAGAAACAAATTTGTGCCTCTCCGAAAGGGGGGCACACGAAGATAGTTGAGTCTATAGTTTCTGGCGACTCTATTGGGGATTCAGAGAACTTGACTCGAACTCATGATATGTTATTTTATCTACATTTGTGTGTTTCTTTGCATTGCATTTGCATAGGCGTACCTAAGTCATAGTGTTTGCTATCTGTTATTCCTGAACAGTTTGTTGGGGGCTCGCTTGGAAAAGCCTACCATAAGGCTGACCGGCTACGGGCTCTGCCACAATGGGAACACAAACCTTGGATCTGGACTGTCGCGGTACCGTTTGATCCTTCTTTCACTTCCCGGTGTTAGGAGCGAGAGGTATATTAGGTGGTCTTGTTAAGGCACCCTTTTTGACCAATTGACCTAGTTGCATATCGGAAGCCATAGAGATTGTTCTAAACTAGGACAGGTTGCTCACCCTAATGTAGTATTGTTTGAAATCGCATGCGTGCGTAGTGAACCCCTAGCGCCTGATGAAACTAGGACATGGAAACCCTATCCCACCATAGGGGTGTTTTGGCTTTCACTTGCTTCATATATGCTGTTAGGGTGTGTCTCTACAGGAATGTATGTATTAGTGGCAAGTCTGGGTATCAATTTGAGAATATCAGTTTTGAGGCAGAAAATGTGTGGACAGAAATTAGTATTTGAGTATGGGTTGTCCAACTTATGATTTCAACTGTGTGTTGTCTCTATCTAAGCCGAGGTGCTATGTGTTTGCTGATCGTTGTTTCCTTTTTTGCTTTATTTTTCTTTTTGCAAGGTAGTATTTCACCATTGCTTCCGACGAGATAGTTTTCCCTCGAGCACTCTGGACCAAAGTCAGGAGGATTTATCGATCTGAGGATCTTATTGGAGGACAACCAGTGTTTGTTTCACTACCCTTGGTTATGAGACGGAGGACAGCCAGGCATAGGTCACCGGTTCAACATTTGGCAATTCAGTGGTCACTATCTACGTCACTTGTGCGTAGTTGGGTTCAGTTTTCTGCTTCCACCTCAAAAAGAGAGCATACACCGGTTCTGACAGATCAGCACCCCTCAGTCAGTATGGAGGATATGATGCGTTAACTTTAACAGACTATCGAGGCCATGCAGCGAGATGCTGCTTGCCAAGCGGAAGTTGTTGCTCGCGAAACAAAGGTTGTAGCCCAGCAGACTAAAGTAATTGCTAGGCTTTAACAGCAACAGCAACAGCAACAACAACCATAACAAGAAGCGGCGTCTTCTTCGCACCCACCCCCACCTAGGGTTTCGATACCCAGAGATATAGCTAATGTCCAGAAGAATACGAACATTCTAGCAGGGCCAGTCCCACCTCAGACTTCCAAAGCACCGGTCTAGCCAACGAACACATCGTTCGAGTTTGAGGTCAATCCTACAGCCTTAAAAGTGAGCAAGCTTGAGAAGCTTTTCAAACGAGCTCATGGAGTCAACTCGATCCCATATATAGAGGATGGCTGCACAGATTCGACGATGACATTGCTGGATAGATTTAAAATGCCTCACATAGACCGCTTCGACGGCTCGGGTGATCCTATGGTCCATTTCAGGCTATTTTCAGATATTCTACAGTCGATAGGCCTGACTAGACTGCAAAAGCTATCCCTCTTTGGTCGGACCATGTCGGGTATTGTGGCCAATTGGTATGCTAAACTGGAGGATTCGGTGAAGAGGAGCTGGGAAGAGATGACCGAGGCATTCATTGCCCAATATTCTTATAACACTCAAATCGAGGTCATAACTCATGATCTCGAGGCAACTCGGCAAGAGCCGAAGGAGGGTTTCTCCAACTTTGTTACTCGGTAGAAGGCCAAGGCATCCACGATGATTACCATGCCAGCTGAGAAAGACCAGATAAGAATGGTCGTTCGTAATCTGCAACCAAAGCTGCTGCAGAAGATGATTGTCTTACCCCTCCCCACCTTTGCTGATCTTCATGAGATAGGGGTACAGATAGAAGATGCAATGAAACAGGGTCTGATCGATTATGAAAAGAAGCAGCCTAAGAGGGCGTTTGCACACAGTTCAAATGCAGCTACAAGTAGCAATGCAGCTGCAAGAACTTCTGACGTTGGTATGGTGACCACCACACCAAAAATAGCCACACCCTTTACCGGCACATCTAGAGCCACCCCACAACCTGCAAAGTACCCACCCCAAGGCTAGAGGGTTTTCACCTCGCTCTACATGTCTCTGTCTACAGCCTTGAGGGTCCTCATTAGAAAAGGGCATTTGAAGGCCCTAGAACCACGACCATTGCCAATTCCCCTACCTCCTGCACACAACCCGGCCAAGTATTGCGCCTTCCATCTGGATCATGGTATTGATACCGACCTATGCTTTAGACTCCGTCATGAGATTCAGGATCTCATTGACAACAAAGTGATATCGCCTCTTGAGAAGCCAAACGCCACTACAAATCCTCTCCCACCACATAACTAACCCACTCCCCACCTAGGCAAGTAAACCTTATCTAAATAATAGCTGTCCCATACGACCCCAGCATATACATCACTCCTTCCCACCTGCCTATGCCGTCGCTGTTCATCCCAGAAAGCATAGATTTGTGCATGATGAGTACATCCACATCCCAACCTGAACTCGTGGTGGTGGCTGTGATAGAAGAAGGCATGCCCGAGGGCTTTGCGATAATAAATTACCGCCTGAGGGCTTTGAGCACAACAAGCCACTATACATTTCTGTGGAATAAAGAGAAGCGGATTCCAGTTGTCTTGGCTGATATAGGGTCTGCAATTAATGTGTGTCCGTTGTCCACGACCTATGCTATCGGTTTGAAGCAGGCAAATTTCACGCCGACAGCCCAAGTGATTTGGGTTTATGACAATACCAGTTAGCAGGTGATGGGGACAGTATGGATTAGAACTCAAGTTGGCCTAGCTCAACAAGACATCGAGTTTCATGTTCTAGATGTTCTAGGCACCTTTAAACTTCTTGGACGGCCGTGGCTGCACCAAGTAAGAGTTGTCTCTTCCACTCTACATCAAATGCTGATGTACCCCCATGGAAAGGGGGTAGCTATTGTTTTTGGGAACTCTTCTATACATCCGCCACTGGCGGTTACCATACCAATCTTGGAAATTGTACATGGTGAGGAGGTTGTCTTTTTGTCTGGGTTTACCATGGCTGAGGCTTGGGTAGTGCAAGATATTCTGGCTATTAATGTGGGACTGTATGCCAGTGCGCAATCCATTTACCTCAAGAATAAGCTTCAACATGTACCCGGAATGGGATTGGGAAGGAGCGGCCAGAAGGGCATCGCTGCATTGGCCGAAGTGCCATACAACCCTTATACCTTTGGTCTAGGTGTAGACCCGACTTTCTTCGTGCGCCCCCCCTTTCGAAGAAGGCACGAATTGGTCTTACTACAATTCGGACTCTTGTCATGGTTTTGAATCTAATCTCACAAAGTGCAATATGAGACTGATAAACACCGAAGAGTTCAATCCGGCAAATCGTTTTGGAAAATCAGATTTTAAATCAAATAATGCCAAAACTGGACTGCTTTGCCAGATTACAGAGTCGCCACCTAAATATTTTATTTTTGAGAAATTTGGGAAACCCTGACTCGTGCCAAAGGCCACGTGCCCGTCATCACCAAAGTTGCATCGGCTTGGGAACTTGGGTACGAGAGGGGAAGGTCTTGAAATGAGCACCCCCGCTCGCCCGATCAAAGGATCGGCCTCTACTAAGCATGATATGTTGTTTTAAAAACCTCATGTGTTCTTATCCAGTTATTATCTAACTTTACAATGTGATGCGTACAGCATACCAGTATAGACTCAGTCATGAGAATTGGAACAAAACAACTTATGTTTATTTTTTAAAATGGTTTGAAAGTGCTACTCGCAAGTAGGCTAAAGTGCGGATTTGCCACCCTCAAAGTGGGCTTAAAATATGATTTGCCACGTCGCAAAGCGGGCTTAAGACTCACAATCATCAAGTTGTTCCAATTCAGGAAATCAAGCCTCTACCTACAGGCATTCAAGCAGTTAATCACTTAAGCAAATAGCCTCATGGCAAGCATGCTATCATGGCAACACTCACATTCATGCAAGTATGCTAAAGCGTAACACTTACAGTGTACTTCGAGCCAAAACAGAAAACTAGTTAGAAAACAATGCATGATCCTAACTATATTAAAATGCCTAATACAACACATGCAAAATGCAACTAAATAGGCTCGGCTATCTAAGATGGCATATGAATGCAACGACTTGATACTCGTATTCAAATAGGTATTAAAATACGATGCAGTTTGAATAATGCGTCGAGCCCGGTGCATGCAATACAAATGAATAATGCAAACATGCAGAGCATAAGGTATGCTAATCAAAACATGCCCTAAACTGACTATCGAAAGCGGTTAAATAAAAGGGAGAAAGATGTGAGGTTGGAAGACATGCACACACACACGCACACTTATTATAACATTTTTTCCTCGCAAAGGAGAGTCCGAATAAGTTAAGCTAAGCTAACAAATCTAATTAATCTAATTAGACTAATTATTACACAACGAAACGAATAACTACCAAACTACTTACTAATTATTACAACAATTAACTAATTAACAAATTAATTAATTAAATCACAAATTCAAGCTAATTAATAAAGCTTTAAACTAAGCTGCGCAAGCTCTGTTTGAAGATGTTGAACATGCATGCATGCATTCGGTTTCTTACCCCGAAAAGCCTTCCGATTTGCTTTTTAGAGGCTCTGTTTGTAGGGTGTCTTCAAGAATTTGTAGCTGAAACTTACCAAACCAATGTTGGGGAGTGCACCAGTGGCCTGCCGGCCATGAGGAGTTGCTGCCGGCCATCTGCCGGCCAAGAGTGGGCCTCTGCCGGCCAACAATGCAAGGGTGCTGGCCATCAGTGTGGCACTACCGGCCACTGGTGTGCCGTGACACCAAACTACAACAGAGCACAAAATAGAGGAAAAAATGAGGGTCTCCCAAGAACATGTATGTACTGTACCACTCCTTATCATCTTAAAACATCAAAGGAGAGGTACCATTGGATCCAAAACCATCAATCAAGCATGGAATGCATGGTGGCCAAGGATTCAACTTGCACAAATTCAATAAATGCAAGACAAACAAGACTTTAGGACCATCACCTTGTCATGGATGATCAAAGGCAATGGAGACAAAGGGAATTGGCCTATTTTCATCAATTTGAGTATGAAACGGACTAATTCACTTTGTGTTCAATATAACGTCCAATCGAACACAATGCAATGCACATGCAACATGCTTATCTTGACGTGTTTTACTTCATTCAATTCTTGTTTACTCCTTTTACATTACCGAGCCATTCATCAACCGGTTAAGTCCAATGTGATGAGTTCTCCAATTGGAAAGATGGCCTCAGCCACAAGCTCCTTAAGCAAGAAAGAAGTCTCATGTTGTTGGTTAGTAAAAACCCTCAAGAGAAGGTTAAAACCATTAGGCATGAGAGCCTCAATTCCATGCTTAAGCCAACAAGGGGCTTAAGACCACTTTCAAAATCAAATTCAAAAGTGAAGCATAGAGGAAGATTATAGATATTCAGTGCTGATATGGCATGCTAAAGACACTAAATCATGCAATCAACAAATGCACAACATGTTAGGAGACTTAAGCATCAAAAACTAGTGAAGTGCATCACACTAGAACCATGCAATATCAAGCACAAAGGACCAAACCAGCTCTGGACATAGCTTAAACATGCCCAAACAGTGGCTGAAATGAGCTGAGATGGTAGCATGAAAAGCAAGAAAAACATGCTCATGTATTGGCTCATAAACAAGGCATAAGGCTCGACTCTCAAACATAATTAAAGAGTGATATATGCGAGAGTATGATAGTGATATATGCTCTAAAATAACATGAGAAATGATGCTATATCATGCAAACATCACAAGCAAGGCATGCTAGAGGCCCTAAAACTCAAAGCTAGTTAAAGCACTTGCACTATAGCTATGCAATACATAAGCCATATGACCAAAACAACCCAAACAGTCCTAAAACAGCCTAAATGGAGTTCTAAAACATGCTTGAAACAAGTCAAGAAAGGCTAGACTTAGAGGCCAAAACAATAGCACATGTTAGGCAATTTAGCACAATTGCACTATAAACATACAAAGCAAAGATCGAGTGATCAAACTAGCTCAAAATAGAGCTTAAACATGCCTAAATATTAGCAAAAATGTGCTGGAGCTAAGCCAACACAAGCTAGATCGATAGGCTAAATCATCAAATATGCTAGGCTAGTAAGCATGGTTGCACTACAAGTACCAAAATCAAGCCACAAGTGACCCAACCAGCTAAAAATAGAGTTAAAGCATGTCAAAATATAGCCTAAAACATGCTCGAACTATGCTTCAAAAAGGTAGAAATACATGCTCATTTGGTAGGCCATCAACACTTGTAAAGAAGACAAGAGGAGAGGGGACCACCCCCTCCCATTTTAGACCTCAAAACCACCTTTCCACCGCTGAAATTCCTCTGGAATTCAGTGGTTAAAGGGCCAAAAAGAGATTGTTTCAAAAGCTTTGAAAGATGGCACAAAGCTTAGCAAATAAGCTACAAAAGAGGGTGGACCACCCCTAACTCCAAAAGGACCTCAAATCACCATTTTAAACACTTCAAAATAGAAGGTTTTTGTAGTTGACAAGTAGGCCTAAAACAACATGCAAAGGTGGCCAAGAGAATGTACAAAAATAAGCTTAAAAGGGGAAGAAGCTTACCCTTGAAGCACAACAGCAAGTTGGCAACTTTCTGAGCCAAAACCAGCCTTAAAGAACTCCAAACAAGCCTTAAGAAACCTCAGCTCCAAGATAGGGGTGTTTGGTTAAGGGGTTGTATGCAAATATGTGAAGAAAAACCACTTTCAAGCACAATATAGTACAATAGAGAGAGAGAGAGAGAGAGAGAGAGAGAGAGAGAATTCTAGAGAGATAAAGAATTTTCAGCTCTGAAAATTTGTATAGAGAGAGCGATTTTAGTGTGAGAAGCTCCCAAACTTGTTAACCTTGCAAATTGATAGATATGGCCTTCATATATAGCAAAAACAAGAGCTTGGTCGAAAAATCTGAGCTGGAGCTTGTGTAGAACAGCTGGAGGGAAAATATCTGCAAAATATTTGATTTTTGACATCATTGGCTGGCCGGCCATCACTGGTGGCCGGCAGGGGATCATTGATGGCCGGCACCCTTCACCAGTGGCCAGTAGAAAATTCTGCTTTCCAGGTCCAACATCAAATGAACATAACTTCTTCATCTAGACTCTTTTGCAGGTCATTCTTGTGTCTAAATTGAACCCCCGAAAGTAAGCTTTCCAATGGTGGTATTCTGAAATCAAAATTCCAAGTGTGCTAAGAGATATATTTCGTTTAGTGAAGACTGCTCATTTTCAGCTCAATCGGATTGATGCCTAACTTTAACCAACCATATCTCCCCCATCCGGACTCGGATTTAGGTGATTTTTGAGTGTAAAATGAAGCCTCAGAAGTCCCCTTTCCAATGGTGGTGGCCTCATAGATTAAATCCAACTGTAAAAAAGGATAGGCCTAATTTAGCGAGGGTTGCTCGACTCTTTTTTAATGGTCCATGCCCAACTTCTTCTCCAACTTGGTTTCTTCTCTCCTCTCCCATTTTCTTCAACTCAAAACCCCTAAATAAGGTGTTTTGAAGATTTTTTTTCAAAGAGTTCACCTTTCTTTCATTCATTTCTACTTTGTACTTGCTCGGTTTACCGAAAAGCACAACATTTAACGAAATGCGAGCGTCGGAACATCGTAGGAACTTTTTCAAAACTATTTTGAAAGAGAGGGTTTTAAGGTCTAAAATCTTTGGTCAAAATAGTTCTGGACCAAAAGGGGTATGAAGTTAGGATTTGTCTCTCTCCTTACCGAAGAAATCGAACCTTCGCACTGCTAAACTTTCACCACCAAGTAAACAATCAGTAGCGTCCAAGTCTTAAGGGCGGTCAAAAAATGGGGTATCTACATAGGTTACAAACCTGCCAAAGAGGATTGGGTAAGAAAGGGAAAGGAGATGGTAAGAAGCGCCAAGGCTAAACAAGCTGGGAAGCACTGTGAGTTGGTGCATAGACCTATTCAAGGAACCCTGAACGACTACTTTGTTCGAGAGGGGGAGGATTTCCCATTTTGTGGCTTTCCTGAGCCATGGCTGAATTCTGAGAAGCGGCGTTTGCCTGACTTCAAGATCTTTTTCGACCTACAGTTGCAAGGGGATGATGTTGCAGAAAAATAGACTGGCCTACCAGCTGAGGCTGAACAGTGCAAAGAGGATGAGTCCGATGGCACAGAACTTGAGATGGGAGCAGCGCTGGCTTGTCTTGTCTCAAATCCTCAGATCACACCGTGGTGCTCGGGGGATGACTTCTCTGTTTCCATGATTGGGGATCAATCGGTTATGGGCCCTTCTTCCGGTATTCTGGATGCATATATCGCACCCTCCATCGTTTGGCAATACGAGAAATGCTTTTTGTCCAGCAGTTCTGAGTCAGGCAGTGAACTGAAATTTGATTCCACAGAGTTTATAGAGTCGAAATCAGCTTCCAGTTCTTCTGAGTCAGAGTCCAGTATTCTTAGGGGTGATAACCCGGATGCCATTGTTTTGTCCAGGTCGTCGTTTTCTTTTTCTTTTGAGTCGGTTGTAATCGAGGAATTGGACGAACTGGAAGTTGTGAATGAGAATGGTACCACTACTATTTCAGAGTACTTTTATGTGCCACTCGTTTATTACATTAATCAGGACTTTCAAAACTTTGACAAAAATGACGAGGAAGAAATTCCTCTGGTGTTGAAACATTTGATTGATCGAGAGGAGGAGAGGTTTGTAAAACCTTTGGTTGATGAAATCACTTCAATTAATGTTCGTACTGAGAAGCATCCGCGTCTGGTCCAGATCGGGTCCACGTTGTCTTCGGAGGAACGCGAGTACTTAGTCGCTTTATTAAAAGATTTCAAAGATGTTTTCGTGTGGTCCTATGAAGACATGCCTGGAATCAGTCTTGAGATTATACAGCACTGGATCCCTCTTGACCCTGAGGCCTGACCCATCAAGTAAATGCTTCGGAGAATACACCCGAATTGGGCTCTGAAAATCAAAGAAGAGGTCACCAAGCAGATAGATGCAGGGTTCTTGTTAGTATCTGAGTATCCTACTTGGTTGGCCAACATTGTTCTGGTGCCGAAGAAAGATGGTAGAATTTGGGTGTGTGTGGATTTCAAGGATCTGAACAAAGCTAGTATGAAGAGCGACTTTCCACTACCGCACATCGATGAATTGGTGGACTTCACCGCAGGGCATGCCCTGCTTTCCTTTATGGATGGATTTTTCAGGTACAATCAGATCTTGATGGCCCCCGAGGATAGGGAGAAGAATGCCTTTACCACACCGTGGGCAACCTACTGTTATAGAGTGATGCCGTTTGGCTTGAAGAATGCTGGGGCTACTTATCAATGGGCTGCAACCAGGATCTTGCACGACATGATCCACAAAGAGGTTGAGGTGTACGTGGATGACATGATTGTCAAGTCCAAGGAAATAGAGGGCCATTACACCACCTTGAAGACATTTTTCCAACGGATCAGAGAGTATCGGTTGCGACTGAATCCTCATAAATGCACTTTTGGTGTTATAGCAGGGAAAAATGCTGGGGTTCTTGATTACACAAAGGGGCATCGAAGTCGATCCTTCCAAGATTAAGGCCATCTTAGAAATGCCACCACCAAGGACTGAAAAGGAGGTGCGCGGCTTTCTGGGTAAAGTGCAATTCATAAGACGGTTTATTGCCAAATTAACCTTGACTTGTGAACCACTATTTGGTCTCCTGAAGAAAGGAAAGAAATTCCAATGGGACGATCGATTCCAGGTTGCTTTTGAGCAGATCCAGCAGTATCTACAGAACCCACCCGTGTTGTCACTGCTAGAGCCAGAGAAACCGTTGATTTTGTATCTGTAAGTAACCGACACGACAATGGATTGCATGCTTGCATAGGAATTTGAGGATAAGATGGAGAAGGACATCTATTACTTGAGTAAGAAGATGCTGGAATATGAGACCCGTTACACTCCGCTTGAGAAGGCTTGTTTGGCCTTGGTATGGGCTACCAGGAAGTTGAGGCATTACCTGTTAGCTCACTCCATAATTCTAGTTTTGAGAATAGATCCTATCAAATATCTCATCGAGAAACCAGCGCTTACAGGTAGGCTAGCCCGTTGGTTGCTTCTTCTCTCTGAATTTGATTTGAAGTACATGACTCGCAAGTCTGTGAAAGGGAGAGCGGTAGCAGAGTTCCTAGCTGATCACCCAGTGGAGGAAGATGAAGCAGTAGAGCATCTGTTCCAAGATGAGGCCATTCTATAGATCGAAGAAGAGATTTAGACTATGTACTTTGACGGAGCGTCAAATTAGTACGGGTATGGGATAGAGGTGTTGCAGATAGCACCCAACAATTCCCACATACCTTTAGCCTTCAAACTCGGGTACGGGTATGGGAAGAGTACCAGGCATGTATTGCTGGCTTGGAAGCTGCCCTGGAACTAGGGGCAAAACGATTGGACGTCATCGGGGACTCGAACTTGGTTGTGTCTCAAGCGAAAGGAGACAGGAAGGTTAAAGAAGAACGGATGAAAATCTATCACCAAACCTTGGACGTTCTAATTCTTAGGTTTGAGAAGTTAACCTTCACGCATCTGTTAAGAGAGAGCAACAGGTTCGCTGATGCTTTATCACCTCTATCTTCTATGATAGACATCCCTTTATTGA
The DNA here is from genome assembly GCF_055761805.1 of Camellia sinensis. Lineage (NCBI taxonomy): Eukaryota > Viridiplantae > Streptophyta > Magnoliopsida > Ericales > Theaceae > Camellia > Camellia sinensis. The sequence goes on from NC_138970.1 coordinate 169,478,653, forward strand.
GCAGAGGTCTTTGCCAGCCTACAAGTGGATTGTTGCAATAGATGAAGTACAAGATCAGAACCCCTAGTATCATGCATCTGGAACTTCTTGAAAAATGAGGCTTATCCACCAGGGGCAAATGCCAAAGATAAGAGGGCAATACAGCAAATGACTGCTCAGTTTATCATATGTGGGGGTAAATTATACAAACAGGGCCATCTGGGAATGCATAAACTGTGTGTCGATGTAGAAGAGTTGAAGCGCTTGATGGAGGCCGTCCACAGAGGAGAGTGCGGATCGCACACGAACGGAGTGATGCTAGCTCGGAAGATCCTCAGACAGGGTTATTACTGGTCACCATGGAGGAGGATTGTATTGGTTTTGTTCGGCGATGCCACATCTGCTAGATCCATGCAAATTGAATGAACATCCCGCCGTTGAAGCTGTATAACATAACTTCACCATGGCCGTTTTCAGTCTAGGGAATTGATGTTATTGGGGCAGTTACTTCGATGGGGTCAAACATGCATGAGTACATCCTGGTGGCGATAGACTACTTTACAAAGTGGGTCATGACCCAATCCTACGCAGTGCTGAAAGCATCACATGTAGCCAAGTTCATCAAGAATAACATTATCTATCGGTATGGGGTCCCAAATGAGATCATCTCGGTTACTGGTTCCCACTTCAAGAAGGAAGTGATCAACTTGTTGGAGAAATACAGTGTGGCTTTTCATAAGTCATGCACATATCGGCCACAAACCAACAGAGCTGTTGAGGCCGCCAACAAGAACATCAAGCACATTCTACAGAAGATGGTGGAAACCTACAAGGACTGGTTAGATAAGCTGCCATTTGCTCTTTGGGGCTACAGAACATCAATCCAAACATCTACTGGGGCAACTCCGTATTCTCTAGTTTATGGAATGGAGGCTGGTTTGCCAATTGAAGTTGAGGTTCCGTCGCTACGAGTTATGGCTGAGTGCCCGATAGTGGAAGCAGATTGGTAGCAGAGTAGGTTTGAGAAACTTATGTTGTTCAACGATAGGAGGCTGAAAGCACTATATCACGTCCAAGGTTATCAACGAAGGATTGCTAGGGCATTCAACAAGAAAGTTAAGTCTAGGAATCTGAAAAAAGGGGATTTGGTGCTCAAAGACAACCGAGCTCCCATCCATGACACTAGGGGCAAGTTCAGACCTAATTGGACTGGTCCTTACATTATCAAATCAATTTGGTCGGGTGGAGCTGTCATTCTTATGGACTTAGATGGCCTTGAATTCTCCCAACCTATAAACATGGACAAGTTGAAGAAATACTATCCTTGAGTGGTTCGCTAGGCCGAAAACCTGAAAGGGCGACCTGGGCAAAAGTTAGAGCACAAAAAAGAATTTTCACTTTTGGCGACTAAATTTTTAGTCGCCAAAAGTCATTTTTTAGTCACCTCTAGCCTTTTGGCGACTAAATTTTTTGGTCGGAAAATTAGTAGCCGAAGAGTAGTCGGGAAAGTTAATTTGCGACTAAACTTAATTTAGTCGCCAAATGTATTCATTTGTCGACTAAATATTTAGTTGCCAATAGGTTGGAAAATTAATTAAATAATACATTTTTGCTGTCCAATTTTTTTGTCGCCAAAAGCCAATGATTTAGTTGCGGAAAAATTTTTAGCTACCAAATTTTTTAGTCGCCTAAAGCAAATACTATTGTTTTGACTACTAAAATTTTAGTCGGCAAATACTATTTTTTTTGGCTACTAAAAATTTAGTCGCCTAAACTTCCACATTTTTGTCTACTAAAAATTTAGTCGCCTATACTCCCATATTTTTGGCTACTAAATTTGTAGTTGGCAAAAGTATTTTTATTCTTCAACTTTTGTTTTTAGCTACGAAATATTTTAGTCGCCAAATGTTTGATTTTCTTTTGGCTACAAAACTTTTAGTAGCCAAATGTTTGATTTTCTTTTGGCTACAAAACATTTAGTAGCCAAATGGTTGTTTCTCTTTTGCCTACAAAAAATTTAGTTGCCAAATGTTTGATTTTCTTTTGGCTACAAAACTTTTAATTGCCAAATGTTTGTTTGTTTGTTTTTTTTTCCTTTTTTTTGGTTACAAAATGTTTTGTCGATAAAAACATGATATTATGTTTTATTGCAAATATTATAATGTGTCCATAACCTGTCTGTATTCCATGCAAACTGTAATATGTATATAAATAAAATGATACATAAACAATTAATCATTCCACAATCTGCATCCGTATACAAAAAATAAATTACTTTAACTGTCCAATACATACAAACCAACTATTGTTCAAACTAAAATAATAATTCCGTACAACATATAGAATCATACAAAAAGTAAAGCCCTCCATATACAAAAATTACATTTACTATACCATGTGAAATGACCATTTGCCATGGTACAAATTACCATCGTAATCTGTACCACGACAAAAGGTGATGTATGTACCAAGCCAAAAGTACATTTATGTACCACGACAAAAAATTACATATCTGTACGGCGACAAAAGGTGATCCATCTACCATGCCAGTAATTATCTGTTCGCTGCCAAAAGTTTTTTGTATCAGTAATAGTTAACTGCACAAAAGCCGGAGACGACAAAAGTATTATATTACTTCTATACAAAAGTACAATTTCTTCTCCATACACCAAAATATCTCTAGAAGTCCACGTAACAAAGTCATCTACAAAAAACAAAAAAAACCGTTAGAATTGGACCCAAAAATGCCCAACTTCATGAATGAATTTGGCAACAAGTGACAAATAAAAATAAGTGAGAAGCAACCTTCCATGATGAATCAATTATCAGTCGTTGTACAGTCTTTCTAAAGTCCTTTGTTATAAGGAACATTGTTAAATGCAGAACAATCATTAGTAAATCGTTCATTAGTAACATAAAGCTAATGTAACAATCTTCTATTTGTATGCAACTTGTATCCAAATTCTGTGGCTAAACCAATATCAAAGCCCCATGTGAATAGAAAGTATTCTTTTTACCAACTTCCTCATTATTTGTTTGCAAAAGGCACTTGAATCATTAGATTGGATATAAAACCATCGCTGCTTATTAATGTATGTCAGTGCCATTTCAGAAAGGATATTAGAACATGTGATAAAAATAATAACAAAAATAAATTTCAATCATAAAATGAAATATGTACAAATATATGTTGAGACACCTATAAATGGTTCATCAAAGAAAGAATACATGATATCTCATGATGCACATGGCCTCAGAAACACCATGAGCATGTTTCATACTTGTATGGAAGCTTAAATATAATATAACACACATGTGTACATTCAAAAAATTAGCAAGTTTAAAACAAGGCGTAAACTGAGTTCATATTGGTTTCTAAATATTTTTCCTATAATTTTCCACTACTATACATCTCCAATACATTCCGTTCGTTGTCACAAGTCCTATTTGTAATGGGGAAGCTGCCCGTGAGAGTCAAACGGAGGTTCGGGGGCTGTTTTGAAGTTTCGCCCCTGAAACGCCATTTTTTGACTAAGTTTTGGGCGTATTCAGCTCTAAATCCCAACTTACGGGTCCGAATAACATTCCGTTAGTTGTCACAAGTCATATTTGGCATGGGGAAGCTGTTCGTGTCGGCCACACGGCGGTTCAAGGGCAGTTTTGAATTTTTGCCATCGAAAGGCCATTTTTCGACTAAGTTTTGGCGTATTCGTTTCTAAATCCCAACCTATGGGTCCAAATAACATTCCATCAGTTGTCGCAAGTCATATTTGGCATGGGAAAGCTGTTTGTGTCAGCCATACGGCGGTTCGGGGGCGGTTTTGAATTTTTGCCCCCGAATTGCTCTTTTTTGACTAAGTTTTGGGCATATTCGGCTCTAAATCCCAACCTATGGGTTCGAATAACATTCCGCCAGTTGTCACAAGTCATATTTGGCATGGGGAAGGTGCTCGTGTCAGCCACATGGTGGTTCAAGGGTTGTCTTGAATTTTTGCCCCCGAAACGCCATTTTTCGACTAAGTTTTGGGCTTATTCGGCTCTAAATCCCAACCTATGGGTTTGAATAACATTCCGTCAGTTGTCACAAGTCCTATTTGGGATGGGGAAGGTGTTCATGTTGGCCATACAGCGGTTCAAGGCCTGTTTCGAATATTTGCCCCCGAAAGGGCATTTTTCCACTAAGTTTTGGCGTATTCGTCTCTAAATCCCAACCTACGGGTCCGATAACATTCCGTCAGTTGTCACAAGTCATATTCGGCATGGGGAAGCTGTTCGTGTCGGCTATACGGCGGTTCGGGAGTTGTTTTGAATTTTCACCCTCGAAGCGCCCTCTTTCGACTAAGTTTTGGGTGTATTTGGCTCTAAATCCCAACCTATGGGTTTGAATATCATTCCGTCAGTTTTCACACATCCTATTTGGCATGGGAAAGCTGCCCGTGTTGGCCACATGGCGGTTCGGTGACTATTTTGAATTTTCACCCCCAAAACACCCTTTTCTGACTAAGTTTTGGCCGTATTCAGCTCTAAATCCCAACCTACGGGTCCGAATAACATTTCGTCAGTTGTCATAAGTCATTTTTGGCATGGGAAAGCTGCCCGTGTCGGCGACACAATGGTTCAAGGGCTGTTTTGAATTTTCACCCTCGAAAGGCCATTTTTCAACTAAGTTTTGGCATATTCGGCTCTAAATCCCAACCTACGGGTCCAAATAACATTTCGTCAGTTGTCACAAGTCCTATTTGGCATGGGGAAGGTGTTCGTGTCGGCTATACGGTGGTTCAAGGGCTGTTTTGAATTTTTACCCCTGAAAGGCCATTTTCCGACTAAGTTTTGGCGTATTTGTCTTTAAATCCCAACTTACGGGTCCGAATAACATTCCTTCAGTTGTGACAAGTCATATTTGGCATGGGGAACCTGTTCGTGTCAGCCACACGGCGGTTCGGGGGCTGTTTTGAATTTTCACCCTCGAAGTGCCCTCGTTCAACTAAGTTTTGGGCGTATTTGGCTCAAAATCCCAACTTATGGGTCCGAATAACATTCCGTCAGTTTTCACACATCCTATTTGGCATGGGGAAGCTGCCTGTGTCGGCCACATGGCGGTTCGGGGGCTGTTTTAAATTTTCACCCCCAAAACGCCCTTTTTTGACTAAGTTTTGGCCATATTCGGCTCTAAATCCCAACCTACGGGTCCGAATAACATTCCGTCAGTTGTCACAAGTCATTTTTGGCATGGGAAAGCTGCCCGTATCGGCCACACAGCGGTTCAAGGGCTGTTTTGAATTTTCGCCCCTGAAAGGCCGTTTTTCGACTAAGTTTTGGCATATTCGGCTCTAAATCCCAACCTACCGTTCCGAATAACATTCCATCAGTTGTCAGAAGTCATATTTGGCATGGGGAAGCTATTCGTGTCAGCCACATGGCGGTTCGAGGGCTGCTTTCAATTTTCGCCCTCGAAACGCCCTTCTTCAATGGATTCAGAAGACATTATACAATTGTAACTTCTCCAGGACAAAAATTTAAATATTTAATGTCATGAGAGGCATTGTTATTTAGGTCCAATGGCTAAAGCACTATGGGAAACTTTTATCAGAGATTATCCTTCTGATTACCTAGCTTTAGTGGAATTAGGACCAAATATCAACAATTTTACAAACAAAATTGCTTCTTTGGTTACAGGACAAGACCCAAAGTCAGGACAAACCAAATTCCAAGAAGATTGCTTAATGTATTACAAATGCAAATCTAAAAAAAATGACTATATGCATGTCCTTGATTTTGTAGTAAGATTGAGACTCCCTTAAGTTATTTAAATGATCCCCTTGAGTATAGACAATCTAGGTCAACCTTTAACAATCGTGGAAACACTCAGAAATGGAAACAAGGTGGTCAATCTAGATCAAGAACATTTATAGTGTTTGTACTATTATAGACCCTACTGATATGTATAATTCTGTTGAAGGCGCTGATGATGATTTAGATTGTGAACCTTGTCAATCAAATGGTCTACATGTTATGACCAATAAGTTAAATTATTATCTTGACCAATCAACCACATTTAATCCTTACGAACAAAAATTACTAAGTTTACCCCTTTTTTTTCCTCAAAAGAGTTTAAGTTAAATACATATTTTGAACATCGTTGGATACTGCCATATTTGTTTTAACTACCCAGCACAAAAATTACGGACCCAATGCACAAAGCATTTTTGGGAAGGCTATATTAAATGTATTGAAAATAAATACCAATGTATTATACCTAACAAACCTAATGTCTCTTGTTATGGTATACCCAATGTATAGTATTGTTTAGTGAATAAGTAAATGTAAGTGTGTATAAGTGTTAGTATGATACGAATGAAATTCTTCTTACCAAATACGACGATGCCCGTCTGAACCCTCTAACAGTGTTGATAGTCGTAAAACCACAGAGTTCAAATGATTCAGTTGTTCTTGTTGCGCCTCCCTTGCTTTTTTTCCTTCTTCTACTTCTTTTATCAACTGCCTCTCTCCCTCGTCATCTCTTCACAATCTCTCTGGCACTCTTCTTTTTCCTTCATCAAATTTTCTTGAAGAATGTCAATCTCTGATCGCATTGCCTCTATTTGTTTGTCACGAGATTGTGCCGCACTATCAGATGGCGAATAGGGTCGTGGGCCTATCCCAAATCCACGCAGGTAATTCTTTCTCTGTCCAAGCACTTGCCATGTGTCAGTGGGATCCCCACATCCGTAGCTGTCGCTTGTAGATTCACCATCGCATCCTGTCATTACCAAAAAAAGTAGACTATTCAACAACGGCACAAAGAATCACATGCAATTTTGTGCTAAGATAGGCATTAATATTACGATTGTAGGCGAAAAAAATTTACTCCTTACATGTAGCTCACCACATTTGGGATCAATCCATTCGTTTGTTTTCTTTGATTTGTGTGATTTCGAATAAAATTCTGGAAAATCCAACTCTCCATTTTCATCTGCCTGTTAGTTTCAAATAACAAAATTAATTCGTCATAATAGTAACCATGACTTTCCTCGTACATATATAAGTGATGACAAATCTGTTCCAAATGTATGCAACTCACCATGAGTGACATTGCTATTGGAAATGAGCAAGATCCACTGGTGTGATTGTATGGTAGCAAACTCCTGTTTGTCTTACCAACTTTAGAGCGTTTCTAAAAAAAGAATTATTCAAGAATTAGTACATATCAATGCATAATACACAAATAAAACAATAGAGTCGTTTATATTTGTTTGTTACCAAATGAGATTCATCCTTCCAAGCCACATCAATCATGTGTTTCCAATCATCCAAGAAAACTCCTTTAGGCGGATGACTATATAGGTCATCAACACCCACTTCTACAAGTTTTTCGTAGTGTTGCTTCAGGGTGTACCTCTAGTCCTTGTACAAGAGATACGGCTTCGTATCAACGATTTCTTGAGCTTGTTGCTTAGTATGGAAATCCTCACCAATTTCAAATGTGTCCTGCAAGCATAAGTGTGTGACATATTACAGAAATGGAATGCCGCAAGTGGAACTTTACATAATGGAGGCATTTAGTTTAAGATCTGAAATTACTAGCACAGCCTGTACTACCGCATCTTTGATCCTCTGATCAATTTTCTTCCATGACTTCACTCCTTTAAGGGGGCACAATCGTCTTATCTGCAAGGCCAACTCATTTGTGGCAGGCGTGGCATTCCCTCCAGTGAGTGCATTCAGCATGCGATTGACATATACATGTAGCTTCTTCCATTTTTTTCTCGTAAGCCTTTTTTGCACTCATTTTCTGACTGTAGGACCGCGTACACGATTTGAGTTACTTTTCCCTGGTCAAGAAGGGGAAACAAGTGTAAGGCCTTCACATGCAATTAGTTCCTCAAACATATAATGAACAATAATTAATACTAAATTTAACAATCATCCAAGCAAATTTTGTAAGGGATTATAATTTTGTAGGACATGCAAGAACTTGTTCTTCTAGATAACATAAAATTCGTTGCTTCAGTCAAGTAGAGTGATCTTTAGGGGCCGAAACACACCTACAAAACTACAATGGTCTTACCTACGCCATGCGCCCATGTCTCTTCCACAAATGTTTGTGTGTCATCTGGCGGTTGTGTCTCATCGGATAAAGTCTGTGGTGTGACAATGATAGGGGCAAATGTTCCCGAGGGTGATGCTATGGGGTTAGTTGTTATTTTCTTACACCACCCTGTTTTCATCCCAGGAACCATCCTCGTACTTGGAAAGTATAAGCAGACATGACATATTAAGTAAACGCATCACATGCATCATCGATATTATGACCAATATGGATTGTTTACAGGCCCTCAAGTATTCACAAAATCATAACAAGACAACAATAGGAAACTAATTGATAATGATTGTCAAATAAAAGTGATATACACAAACCAATGTTAAGCATAAATGTGAAATGAGGAGGTTCAACATTGTGAAAAAGTTTACAAATTGCTATATCTGAACATAGAATTCTTTATATCCATAAAACGGCTGTAGGAGCACTGCAAGTTGTGTCTATGCATCACTGGGACTTAGCTTTGTGCTAATTTCATTTTACAAATGGAAATAAAAAAGAATACCTATTGGCTATAATTATGGTAAAACTAAATGCAATTTGACTAGTATTTTGCTGCCAAATAATGTTTCATAATTATAATTAGTTACAATAGAAATGGCATCAACAACATTCAAATAAATTAATCACCATTCAAGTCCTCCCATCATTAACTTTGAGACGAACCTACAAATTTCTGACAACAAAACAACTGAAGAAAATTGCAGTAGGTTTTGATACTTCAAAACCAACATGAATGGACATGAAAATCTCTAGAAATACAGGAATTAGGTCAAATATCTATTAAGTTTCTTCCAGAAACAAATTAACAACATGCAATTTAACTTTCATTTCAACGTGTATATACTTAAATCACCTTGATGCCTAAGTTTAATTAAACCATTCATTAAAATCAGTACATTAATAAATCTTCCCAAAACATACAATTTCAGAGGCTTCACTTTGAGAGTAGTTTCAGCAGCAGGTTTAATATGTAGCCAGAAACATCAACATGGAGAATGAGAAACCCAAAACACCGTATTTTGAATATCATAGGGCTCTGCTTGACTTATTAAGGAATAAAAAAGTGAAACAATGAGAACAATCATCTTCTATTGAACTGTCCAGCACAAAAGATCGTCAACAATCAAACATTCAACCATAAAATGCTCATTGGTAATGTTATTTACACAAGTGCTATGCTCAATGCAACCATCATTGTTCAACCTGAGGTGGTAACCTGCAATAATCTGTGGAGAACTTTTTGTCATGACAGGAATATGAAGAGACCTTTTTAAAAAATCTAAATAAAGGAAGGAAAGAAAGATATTTGGCAGGATAATAATTATACATACAAGCCGACCCCATTTGTTGGGACTTAAGGTTTGGTTTTGTTTAGTTTGATTATAATACTTATACATACACATAAATCGCATAATAAGAAGCAAATGTTAAGTAATGGCTGAAAAGAAAGCTAAAAATGCAACATAGGAATCAACTCATGACCTTGTCAAGAACAGAGTCTCATCAAATGGACCACTTCCATGCAAATGGTTATAGACAACATCCAACACAATGCAAAGGCCAATATGATGACATGAAGAACAATATAAACAAAAGGACTAAACTCTTATATAATTACATAACACATAGAGAAGGGGAATCTCCTCCATCCCTTTCCCCATTACATCAACAAAATGACAAAAGGACAAAACAACAACTACCAAGAACACACATCGAAATTTAGAACCCATACATCAAGACTCTATCACACATCGAAATTTAGAACCCATACATCAACACTCTATGTCCATATCTGAATCAAAATCACTGTTAAGCTCATCTTCTTCTTCACTATTAATCACTGTTGGAACACATCATCATGTTGTGGCACATCCACCTCGGGCACATCCCAAATTCATCGTTGTTGAAACTTTTGTACTACTCTCCAATTGGCACCTAACTTTGTATCATGCACGTAGAAAACTTGTTGCACTTGACTTGGTAACACAAACGGGTCATCTTTATATCACCGACTGCGTATATCAATAGTAGTGAAATGTTGTTCGACATGCAAAGTTCTATTACTACCGGTGTTATACCATTCACATTGGAATAAAACAACACGGTGCCTAAACAAATATGTCATTTCCCAAACTTTGAAAATGTAGCCGTAGAATTTTATGAGTTGGCCTTCATGGTCCCCTTCCACTACCAATCCACTATTTTGAGTTTTACGACGGTTGTCATGGTCGTGAGCATGGAATCCGACGCCATTACAAATACATCCCGAATATGTGTTCACTAAGCTGTTAGGGCCATTTGCTAGTGACCACATCACATCGGTTGCTTTGGGTGACTTGTTGTGCCACAATTGGTTCATCTACATAAGAAAAAACTGTCATGTTATTTTTTGACATAACATAAGTTGATGTGTAAACTACACTATAAGGAATTTTAGCATACGCGATCTTTGAACCATTTAGGAAATTCTTTGCATTGTATCTTGGCAATGTCGTATGTACTTCCATGTTGTTGTTGCAACAACATCTTATGTTCCCTACGTAGGACAATATAATTCATAAATAATTTGCAGAATGATTCCTAAAAAAAAAAACATATAGGTCACATATAGTACGTCATAGGTTCGACGCGCACTCTAGATATTCTTCCACTTCTAAGCTATTGTGTAGGACAAACCAATGAGCCCTTTCACAGTCACCTATAGACACATCAGTTTCCCTTGTTAGTAGACCAAACGGACAAACATTTTGAGTGAAAATCGCCAACCCCGGGCCGTTGTCACCCCCGTCATAGTTCCGTTTTTCCTGATTAAACATCGTTTCAACGCCATCTAAGTGCCTTGAACAAAATGTCATACACTCTTTTGAAATGTAAGCCTTTGCAATGGACCCTTCTGGCCTAGCTTTATTGCGAACAAATCCTTTCAGAAGTCCGAGCATCCTACATGCCAGTATGATTTGAATGTTAATGTTTACATTATGTACTATATGTAAATAGGGATGTTTAGGAACTTGTGGTATTACCTCTCAATGGGATACATCCATCGATATTGCACAGGCCCTCCAAGCATAGCCTTGTGAGGCAAATGAATTGCCAAGTCGACCATGACATCAAAAGACGCAGGAGGAAAAATCTTCTCAAGCTTACAAAGTATAAGTACGATTTGTTCCTCTATTTTCTCCAAATCAGTCACCCTCAATGTCTTTGAGCACAACTGTTTGAAAAAATTTCCCAACTCAAAGAGTGTGGTCCCAATCTCCTTGGACAGGTATCCATGCATCCCAATTAGAAGTAGTCGTTGTGAAAGGACATGACAGTCATGAGTTTTGAGGCCAGTTAATTTTCCACCTTGAGCGATGACACAATTGGATATATTTGCTGCATAGCCATCAGGGTACTTAATCGATTTCAAGAAATCACAAAAATCATGTCGCTCTACCGGGGACAATGTGTATGATGCCGGAGGCTTCTCAAATGAGCCATTGGAATGCCTATTCAAGTGTAACTCCTTTCGTATCCGCATGTCTTCTAAATCCAAGCGGGCTTTATCCGTGTCCTTGTTCTTGCCATCAATGCTTAGTAGTGTCCCAACCAGATTGTCACATATATTCTTCTCTATGTGCATGACATCAAGGTTATGTTGAAGCTTCAGCGTTTTCCAATAGGGTTGGTCGAACATACTGCTTCTTTTTGTCCAATTGGAAGGTGGACTTTCATCATGTTGCCTTTTCGGTTGTTTGGATGCTTGCCATACGGCCTATATGTCCCCAAATCAATTTGCTGCAGTATTTGTTCTCTCGATAACTCCACAGGTTTGGACTAATGCTCGTTCTAACCATTGAGGAGCTTACTTCTTTGCCAAATGTGGTTCTTCGGCAAGTGTCGGCAGGCACCCATATACCTTATCTTACTTCAAAAACGCTGAGATGATGCATCCATGTTACAATTAGGGCAAGGCAAGTAACCTTTTGTAGTCCAACCAGAGAGGGTACCATACGCGGGGAAGTCATTGATGGTCCATATGACTGCTGCATGCATTGTAAATATTTCACCGATTGTGGCATCATATGTTTGCACACCATGCTTCCACAAATTCTTTAACTCCTCCACTAATGGTTGCAAGTAAACATCGATGTCTCTTCCAGGAGAGGACGGACAAGGAATAAGCATTGACATCATCATAAATGGCTCTTTCATACACTTCCATTGGGGAAGATTGTAAGGCATTAACAGTATGGGCCACATGCTATATGATGTGCTCATTCTTCCAAGCAGGTTGAAACCATCTGTGGCAAGCCCTAACCTTACATGTCGGGGTTCCACAAAAAACTTAGGATGCTGCATATCAAAGTCCTTCCATGCCTGGCCATCGACTGGATGCCTTAACACTCCATCATCCACACGCTTCTCTTTGTGCCATCTCATATCTGCGACGGTTTTTTTCGACATGTACAATCGCTTCAACCTCGGTGTAAAAGGAAAGTACCTCAATATTTTGTGAAGAATCTTTTTACCACTCTGATTGTTGAACTTGTATCTAGACTCCTTACATGTAGGGCAATTGTCCTGTTTTGCATTATCCTTCCAAAAAAAAAATACAATCATTCTTGCATGCATGAATGGCCTCATATCCCAAACCCAATTCACGTACGAACTTTTTTGCTTCATAAAGGGTCCATGGAATTGTTTCGTCACACTTTGGGAGAATGTCTTTGAAAACTTGTATAACCATATCGAAAGATTTGTTGCTCCATTTATTGTACACCTTAATATGACGCATCTTAATAACGAAGGACAAAATGGAAAACTTTTCACACTCTGGGTACACTTTGCATTGAGCATCATCAAACAACCTAATGAAGTTCACCAAATTTTCTCTCTCTGAGCTATTAGGTTCTTCGTCGATATGATCATCCATGAGGCCACTCATGTAAATCTCTTCCAACATAGTAGGCAACTCGCCAAATTATCATCAATGCCAAAAATTACAGCTCCATATCTTTCACCATCAATGTTTGACGCACCAGGATGATCATGACACAGTGGAACATGTTCCCCGTGGTGCACCCAAGTTCTATAAGAACACACGATTCCTCTTTGAATCAAGTGCAGCCGTACAACTTGTGGACTATGTTTTGTGCCATTCAAGCAATCAACACACGGACAACGAATGTCATCATGTGGGCCTAAATCCTTCGTAGCAAAGTCAATAAATGACTTAACACCTTGTTGGTACTCTTTACTTTTCAACCTATCTTTTATCATCATCCAACTCTTGTCCATCTTGTGAACCCTACAAGTCAAGCAAACTTTAACGTAGGAATGGACAACAAATAAACTAAAATACTCAACAACGGAATGATATGATCGTCATATTTTGACTTGTTAATTAAGACTGATGACATTTATATATATTTAAGTGTTAGACGAATAAGTATATTTTAGGACAGATGTCTGTAAATATATTGTATTCCCTATGTAGAATCGGCCAATGTGATAATTAGCAAGTTTAAATGAATAGACTGATTACATTTACATATTGGATTTATCATCTTTATTTCCATATTAGTGCCTCCTCTGATTAATGGACCCCTTAGAATCAGAAATGAACCGGTTCTAAAGTGATCAAAAAAGATCATTCTAGGTTATGCCTCCTTTTTGTGTGTTTGTGTGTGAGTGTTTTGGAGAAAGATCCATGTTAAAGTGGAGATAGAATAAAAACCTTTGTAGGCTGTTATACTACTCATGGTAAGTGAATTTGATTGCACACACATCTGTAAAATAAAATATATAACTTGGATTTCACAGAAAGAAATTAAAGAACTAAAGACATGATTACACGTAGCATTTCTTCCTCTTATTTGCTTAAAGGGTCCATAAGAAGATTGCTGGATCATAATTTTTGGTTAAGTAGTAACTGTTAAATAGTTTTATTGGTGTGACACTAAATTATAATCAAAATTATCAAAGTGAAAAATAATACTAAATAGTACACAGTAAATAAAATAGATTGATTAGCAATATATGGGAACTGAAAATAATTTGTACCTTATGAGGACTGCTTTTTCCCACAAAACTTTGTAGCTGGAATAAATATATAATTCCATATCAGTTCCAATAAAAGGCCATTAAAAAACATGAAAGCAAGAGAAACATTATTATCTCCAATGCAAGCTGGTTTCAGTTAAAAGTACTGTGCAAAATGATAAAGGAATATCAAAAGTCATTAGTGATTTATGTCAGGCAAGCATGCAGCTTGACAATTGAGAAGTAGGAAGGACTAAACTAGGTAAAACTGTAATGTCTGCCATCATTCACATAGAGATGCAGCCTTCACAGCTAAACAGATTTTCTCAAACTTGCCTGCCAACCTTTTACAATTGGCCCAATTAATGGATTCGTGTGCATGGTAAATTCAGCATACATGAAAAAGAGGAGGATCAATTACTCCTCTTCTTTTCTTTTTCTTTTTTTCTCATTGTACATTTGAGGAAATGGGGGAATCAAACCATAACCTCCTAATGATGTAAACTGGTTCTCGCCACTGCTTAACTCCAGTGGTTAAAGATAAATTATGCTGTCCACCCCAAAGGTTTGGCTTCAATACACTTGCTACCCTATGGTATTAATAATTATACTGTCTTCCTCTATTTAGGAAATCATGTAATAGATTTCCTCCTGTTGTTACCTGACCATTGGTGATAAAAATGAAATATGATGACATCATATTTTGAAATTTTGAAATGCTTACTCTACGCTTGATATAAGTTATAACTAGCCCAAATGGTGACACGTGTCACTCTATGCCAGATCATCTATCATCACCACTTCTCTCTCCACATATACATTAATTGGACACAGCAACCCCATTACCATTGTCAAAGGTGGAGGGCGTCGGATTCATTATGGCTCAAATTATGGTGGATCTATTAAAAATCAAAGAGAGAGATAAAAGATGGAGGGAAAGAGGCTGCTAGAGAAATATGAGTCTTGGACCTATTAGTGGAAGTGAATCATCAAAGATGATTTTGCTCAGGTTTCATTTGGAGAAGAGGCTTGTGATGATTATGTTGAGAAAAAAAGGTTTTGGGTGCTAAATTGGAGGAAATAATAAGGGCTTTAATTCATAAAGTTTAAAGAATAAATTGACATCATCTGTTAATAGTGTTTCCAACAAAGTCTAACAAGGGTGGTCAATGTAGTTTTTATATGATAGGGCCAACGAGAGTATTATGGCCAAACCTTAGGAGTGGTCAGTGTAATTTAGCGATAAAAAATTCTTTTACCTTCCCTTTTTCGACTAAGTGAAAAGAACATGGTCAAATTGTTACCCATCTCTACCCAAACCTATATCAGTTTAATAGAGAGCATGAGTGAGACAAAAAGAAGGGTTTAGAAAAGAAAAAAAAAATGTTGGAGTCCCTATCCAACAATGAACTTAGTCATGATTATGCAAATATTAAATTCAAGAGAATATTGCATGATATTGATCAAATGCTAATTATTAGAAAAGACTCTTAACTAAATAATGATTTCTTGTCATATTGCTTTTTTAGTGCACCAATCTATGAAATTCCACTCCAGCATTACAACGTAATGCAAGCCTAGTCAATCATTCCCAACAAAAGTTCATTCCTTCTACCTTATTCTCCACAAATTAACTTCAAAATTCAAGATAATTATAATCTGTTATGGTCACAAACACTAGAACCATCCAACCTTATTGAACTCTAAACCAATAACCTTTCTTGGCCCTAAAACCACTAAAAATTCAAGTGTAGACAGCATCATCCAAGTTTCCTAAACTATCCTACGTCACAATTTAGTCATAACAAAATGTGTATATGGACCCAGGAAAGAGTGTATTTATTACCAATGAATCCTTTGAGTAGTATAGAATGCGAGGCAAACTTAGGATTGTGGTTGCAAACCAATTAGTAACAGTATAAACAGAAAGCTCTCCCTCATACCTGCATCAAATAATCAAAACGATGTTAAAATTTCCTTTAGAATCCATCAAGTAGAAAATTATAAGACAAATCCCATAATATATATATATATATATATATGTATGTATACATGTATACATATATATATATATATAGAGAGAGAGAGAGAGATTGCATTGGGCATAAATAGAGAGAGATGGAGACAGACAGATATGAGCTATTGTTGGAAATTTTTAATCAATTTCCGAATTACATATTTGAATGATTACAAATTGCTTAAAAATTGATTTCGGATTGTTCATTCAAATATCATTCACACACATTAAACATCATTCACACACATTAAACAGCAACCTACGGGTCTGAAATGGGGGAAACACAGAAAGGGAAAGACAGAGAGAGAGAAAGAGATGGAGAGACACAGAGACAGACAAAGACATAGATACACTATTTCAGAGAGCTCGAGCGAGAGAGCGAGAGAGGCATAGACGGATTGAGAAGCACAGCGCGAAAGCGAGAGAGACAGAGACAAAGAGAGAGAACCTGTGATTCAAGGGCTATGACGGTGGCGGTGGCCGTTTATGCGTCGCCCGTACAGTAGAAGACGGTGAGGAGGCTGAGTTACTGTGAGATTTGGTGAGGTGTGTGTGATACCCTGTTACTCATTGTGTGCTATTGTTGCCTATACATCAACATCAACGCGCGCGCATCACTTAATCAAGTGGTGCGAGTTGAAATTTCAACTTTTACTGACTAAATTGTAATTAGTCGGCAAATGCATGAATTATCAGGCTTTACCGATGAAATTTTTGATCGATAAAAGCCCATTTGGCGAATAAGCACCATTTTAGTCGACGAAAAGTGAATATTACAGATTAAATTTTAATTTTTTTGCCTAAATTGTACACCATCAGCGACTAATATACTATTTAGTCGCTGAAAAGTTTAATTTTTTCTGACTAATTTAAAATTTAGTTGCTAATTACAAATATTTGCCGACTAAAATATTTTAGTAGGTGAATATGGAACCAATGCCGACCAAAATAAATTTTAGTCACCAAAAATTATACTTTTGGCGACTAAAACATCTTTAGTCGCCAAAATTAGTCGGCAAAGGTGCAAATTCTTGTAGTGGCTATTGGATTGATTGAAACACAGAGATCTCTAGTTTTAGACCCTTCGTGGTCTATTGGATTGACCTTTCGTGGTCCATTGGATTGACCCTTTGTGGTCCATTTGTTTGACCCTTCGTGGTCCATTAGATTGACCCTTCGCGGTACATTGGTTTGACCTTTCGTGGTCCATTGTTAATGAAATATTGTTACTCTATTGGATGTATCACGTAAATTGTCATTGAATGAGTATTGCTATTGGGATAACATGGATCATTGAGAATTGAATTGAAATCCAAATTGTATTGAAAATGCTATTGAACAATGGTTTCATTATTGCAAGGGATTGATATGATAGCTAATTGAATTGATTTGTCTATTGAAATGGATTGTTTCAGGAAATGAAACATATGTTTTGATAAGGGATTTGGTATGTAAAATGTTTTGTTATAAATTTGACATAATATGGCAAATGCCTTATTTTTGCCATATTTTGAAAATGATTTAGGATTCATTTCAAAATTGTAAGACATGTTTTTGTACTATGTTGTTGAACTTCATTTATTTAACCTCTTTATTCTGTTACTACTCGCTGGGCTTTAGCTCACTATTTGTATGTATATGTAGGTGAGCAAACTGAGCAACAAGGATAGAGAAAGTCTTGGAGTCTACCGGTGTCAGCCTTTTGAAGAGCTTTTAGAATGGAGCAAGTTAGGCTCAAGTAGAGCCAAGAAAATTTGCCCCTTAACTTTGTCAGAACTTTGTTTTTTGCCAAATCTTAATGTATATATGTGTAAGATATATGGGATTTGTATATGTATATAAATTATTATTGTGTTTAAATGTTTTAATTATTTTAGTCATGTATGCACAAACTCAATGGACATTATTATTTTGTTTCGCTTCCGCTTTAGGCCCCAATATAATTTGAATATTTTGATATTTTGTTTTTAAGGCCGAAGGTAATCTAGGATTACTGGTCGATTACGACGCTAAACCTATAGGGGCGGGTTTAGGTCGTGACAATACATATGAATGTTGTTGTTTTATTTACAAAATGGTATACCTTTATTTTCCATGAACATTTTTCATTTTTTATCCAATTTTACAATCATTTGATGTGCATATAACTTTGATAAAAAAATTAATTGACATTATTTTTCTTTTTCTTTTGTACAGATGGATGAACTCGTGCACGAAGCTGAAATATACAAGACTAGTTGGCACTTTATATATTTTTGGATAGATGTGTATGGCAAATATTTCGGTAGACTACTCGTTATATTTTTGATAGATGCGCATGGATAAAAACTTAAAACATAATAACAAGTACTTGTTATGTTTTAAATTTTTATGCTAGATGGATGTGAATTGGATGATTATATAAATTACTTGACATTTTTAATTAGACAATTATGTAGTTTGGAAATACTTATGGATGGAAACTTATAATAGTTGATGACTTTAATTAAACAAGTTAAGGATTGGATGATTTATCTATTTTGTTGGATGTTCATGATTGAGTTGATTTTGTTGGTTTGAATGATTATTGCAACTTACAGCTTATATTGAATGGATTTGATTGATTATTATATTTTGATAAAATCGAAAATTGGTTTTGTTTTCCTCTTTTGGCGACCAAGTGATTAGCTCAGAAAGATAAGTAATACTTTTGCCGACTAAAATTGTTAGTTGGTGTATCACCATTCCAAAATGTTGGTAAAAGGGTACATTTGGCAACTAAAAAATTAGGCGGTAAAATTATTAATTTTGGCAACTAGTTTTAGTCGTGCAAACATTACTTTTGATGACTAATAGGTTTGGTTGGGGAATGTTTATAGCGATTCTGGTTTTGACCCGACGATTGTTATATCCCAGACTCGAGTTTAATAGTTTTATATTGTTGGTCATATCTTGCTTTCCTTGTAATTCTTTAATTTTGGCTTTTGGGTTGTCGGGGGTTGTGTTTGGGACAAGTTGGTTGCATAATTTCCAAACTCTTGTTGCCTATAATTTTTCTTCTCCACTCGAGCGGCACTTATTGCGCTCGAGTGAGCTTTGTGAACTCTTAGTACTTTTGTAGGTCTACAAAACTACTGGGAGGGTGTATTTTACGCTCGAGTGGTGCATTTTGCACTCGAGCGAGCTCAACTTAGGCGGCCTTTCTTGCGCTCGAGCATTGGTCTATTGTCTATAAAACTACTAGAGTGTCCATTCTGCGCTCGAGCAGAACAACTTATTGTGTCTGACGCTCGAGCGTCACTTCTTGCACTCGAGCGAACTTTGCGTATTTCAGTCCGTAAAAGTGACATTTTTCATTACTTTTTCATATATATATATATATATATATCTTTCTCTCTACTTTTCAAAAACCCTAGATCTAGAGCCCCTCTCTCTAAAGCCTACATTCTCTCTACCTTTTCACCTAGATCCGTTGGGTTCTCTACTCGTGTGCCTTTGTTAAAAGGGTTGAGCATCTCAAGAGCTCCATTTTGGGCCGAACAAGATTTGGTTTCGGTGTTTTTGAAGTTCCTTCATTGTTGCTTTGGTTTTCTAAGTTTGAGGTAGGGACTTTCTACACTCTCCGATGATTTTAAACATATTTATTTGTTGTTATGTAAATAATGTTAAGATTTGGAGGATTTTAAACAAACCTAGGGTTTTGGTTTAAAATCAGAAGAGGGGTGTAGACACCCCATTTTTGACCGTCCTCAAGACTTGGACGTCACCGTTTGAACACTCGGTGATCATCCATGTTTGTGTTCGTTCGGAGTTCCCGGAGGTCTCGGCTACGCGCCTTGTCTCAGAATCTCCGAACTCGACCGTTTAGTGTCTGGTTTTGCACCAAACACTTGTGTTTTGCCTTGGAAGGGCAGGGTAGGGCTTGTGGACCATCCCCACCCATCACCGGCAGTGGCTAGAGGCCACCGGCTGGGTTTTGCTGCCACCGGCTGGTTTTTGCCGGTCGGCACTCTTCTTGGCCAAGATGGCATTTTTGGCCGGCCGATTACTGTGCATCTGCTTTTGCAGATATTTTAAGACAGCTGTCTTGCTTTTGCTCCCCTCCATACACGTGTATGGAGGGATCTCCCTCTTATGAAGCTTGTCTTGTAAGCTTTACAAGACAAGAAGTGCCATATAGAGAGGGGTGGGTCTCTTGGCTTAAGAGGTTAGAGACTTAAGATATTTTGAGAGCTTAGACAGCCATTGTTAGGGTTTGAGTTCTAGGGTTAGGGTTGGATACACATTCTATCTCTCTTTCCCTCTCTTTTGTGCTCTTGTGTGTGTTTTAGTCCATACTATTGCACACAAGCACCTAGTGTTCCACCTTCCTCTTGGAACTGAGGTTTTAAGGGACTGATTTTGAGGTTTTGGTGTTGGATTCAAGCTAAGGAAGGCCATTGGAGCATCATTGTTGAAGAAGGCTTCAAGGGTAAGAATCTCACCCCTTTTTACCCCATTTTTGCATTGTATTTCTACCTATCTTAAATTCGTTTTTGAGCTTAGTGTATAATACAAAAAAGTTATGTTTTTAGACCCTCTTGGTTGTTTGTTAAATGTGTTTTGTGGTTTGGGTAAGTTTGAATACCCTTAGGCCTTGAAAGGCCTCATTTTGTGCCCTTTTGTGTGAACTCCGGGATTTTGGTGTTGGGGTCTCTTCACCACTGAAATCTTAAGGGATTTCAGTGGTGAAGGTGATGCCTTGAAGTCCCAAGAAGGAGAGGGCCACCCCCTCTCCTTGTTGTCCTTGAAAAGGGCATGTTTTGGCCTCTTGAGAGAGCATTATGTTTGAGGGTGTATTGACCATGACTTGGCTGCTTTTTATGCTTAATATGTCATGTTAGGCCTCTATTTTTACTTGGTTTTGGTACTCCATGCATGCTTAACATAGTTGCCATGTAATGCCTTGTTATGCCTTAACATGTCTTAGGTTGTGTGCCTTTGTTTCTACCATGTTTTAGGCTTACATTTGTGAAGATTTTGTGCTTATCTTGACATGTTTTAGGTTTGTCCATAAGTGTTTGGGTTGATCTTGGCATGCTTGGTATAGCTCCTTTGTATTTGGGCTTGTTGGCCTTGAGCATATGAATGTATAGCATGACATCTTTGCATTGATTTGGTGATTTGGGATCATCCACCATGTCATTTCAGTCCTATTTGCATGCCTATATGTTTACCATGGATGCATCTTTAATGCCTCATAAGCTTGTGTAGCAATGCTCCATGTTTTGGTGTTTATGCATGCCTTTGTTCTTGCGTCATTTGGATGCCATCTAAGTGGTCCTTAGGCCTTGTATTAATGTCCCAAAACTCTGTTTTTGGTCAATGAGTTCATGCCATGTTTGGTCTTGCTAAGTGTAGTTCAATACTCTATTGGTTTGCTTTGAGCATTTGGGCCATTTGTTGCATGCTTGGCTTGATTTATTGCTTGGTTTGGCACCATGTTTTAGCATGATTTCAATGCTTATGTTGCATGCTAATTAGTCCATGATTCCTCCTTTCAAATGTGTTTGAGGGTTGTCCAATTTGTGCCTAAGTGTTGGCCTTTCAACATGTGTATGTGTGCATGTGTATTTGGTCCTTCATTATAGCATTTTGGCTACTGTTTTAGGCCTATTTAGAGTTTTCTAATTCATGTTTAAGTCCATCTCTCCATCTATTTGCATTGCCATATGTATGCTTGTATGCTTGCACAAGTGTATCGGCATGTCATGTTGCATCCTTAGCTTGCATGCTTAGGTTGCATTGCATTTTGCATCCATGCCTTGTTCCTTGACTTAGTGATAGGAATTGGGCCTTGTTTGGTTTGATTTGGTTTGCATGCATTTGAAATCAAAGTTGCATACTTGGTTCTTTGGGCCATCATGCATGGAAATGCATGATTGGTGGTCCGAGAATCGAGGCACATTCCCCTTTGAGTCATTATCATGATAAGGGACATGGTTGGTGCATATATGCCTTGAATTGTGCTGCCATGCTTTGCCTTGCCCTCTGTTGCTGTCATTTGCAGATTCTGCAGGAACACTCTACCGACCGGCAGTGTAAGGTGCCGACCGGCAACAATTTCTCTGCCGACAGCTTCATTTTGTGCCGATGGCCACACACCACTGCCGGTGGTAATTCCACTCAGCCGGTGGCACTCCCCAATGTCCAGGAATGTAGTCCTGAGGTTTTGGCAGCCTCCAGAGGAGTGAAGGAAGGAAAACAGAGGCAGCCTATGCATGGCGGCTCGTTTCCCGAGGCAATTTTCCTATTTTTCTTAGCTTAAGTTATTTTGCTTAGTTGATTAGGCAATTTGTAATATTAATTAGCTTGCGTAGTTAATTATTTGTAATATTTATTTGGTCCCTCCGAGTGAGGGTAAATATGTAATAAGTGTGTGTGGGTGGTGTGTATGTCTTCCAACCCCACTTCTTTCTTCACTTTTATTTACCTGCTTATGATGGTAGATTAGGGCACGTTTAATTTAGCATACCTTATGCTATGCATGTGTGCATCAATTTGTATTGCATGCATTAGGCTCGGTACATCACGCTAACTGCATTTGTACTTCAATTCAAGAAAATTGAATATGTGATAGTTGATCGCATTTCATATGCCATGCTTAGATTAGCCGAGCCTATCTAATTGCATCCTGTATGTGTTGCATTAGGCAATTTAATATGAATTAGGACACGTATGTTTTGCTAACTAGTTTACTGTTTTGGCACGGAGTACGATGTAAGTATTTATGCTTTAGCATCTCGCATGTGTGTGAATGTTAACATGACAGTATGCTTGCCATGCGGCTAAATGCTTATGTGTTAAACTGTTTGAATGCCTGTGGGTGAATGTTTGATTGTTTGAGTTGGAAAAACTCATTGAAATCCGTGTTTTAGCCTACTTGCGAGTAGCAAATTTCAAAGCATTTTCAAAACAAACGGATATGCAATGTTTCTTTCCAAATTAGGCAATCTAGTCTATACTTGTTTGCTGCGCGCATAACATAGTAATTCTAGGCTAATAAAAGGAATAAGAACACATAACGTTTTCAAAATCGGATATCATGGTTAGTAGAGGCCGGTCTTCGGACCGGGCGAAAGGGGGTGCTCATAGCTGACTTTCCCCGATCGTACCCAAGCTCCCGAGCCGAGACAACTCCAGTGATGACGGACATGTGGCCTTCGGCACCGAGTCAGGGTTTCCTAAATTTCCCCATTTTGAAAATATTTAGGTGGCGACTCTGTATCTGGCAAAACAGTCTATGTTTGGCACTACTTTTTCAAAAATCTGTTTCTCAAAGCGATTTGCCAGATTTGGACTCTTTGGTTCAGATTAAGAACCACGACAACAAAAATCGCGAGTCCGAACTGTAACAGCAAGGGTCCCCCCTCGGGCTTGTCTATAGTTTCTGGCGACTCTGCTGGGGAGTTTAGAGAGCCTGACTCGAACTCGTGATATCCTGTTTTGATTTCACTTATGTGTTTCTTTGCATTGCATGTGCATTGGTGCGCCTAGGAACACCGTGTTTGCCATCTGCCATTCCTGAACGGTTTGCCGGAGGCTTGTCTTGTCAAGGCATGACCATAAGGCTGACCGGTTATGGGCTCTGACAGTATGGGAACACAAACCCTGGTTTTACCAGGGCACCCTCTTTGACCATTCGACCTAGTACATGTTCGGATCCATAGTGACCATTCCAAGAATAGGACAGGTTGCTTACCCGATGTTAGGTTGTTTGAAAACCGCTGTGTGCGTAGTGAAACCCTAGCTCCGGACGAAATAGGACAGGGAAACCCTACCCCAACATAGGGGTGTTTTGGCTCTCACTTACTTGCTATGTGCTTTTAGAGTGTATCTCTACAGGAACGCATATACCAGTTTGCGAGTTTGAGTATCGGGCCCGAGGGCACCAGAATCAGTATTGTTGAGAATCAGTTATCAATAATAAGTTATCCGCGGGTATCAGATTCAGTATTTCGAGAACAGTGATTTCTGGGAACAGTGATCAGCAGTAGGGTACAGTTGTTTGGCTACACCCGTGTTTGATCAGTTTGGGCTGAAATGCTGTCTGTTTTTCCTTTCAGTTTAGAGAGTCGCAAAGTTGATACAGAATAGCCAGTGTCTCCCCTTGCCGAGGCAGGATTTATGGCGGCACAAAATTCAGAAGAAGTTGTGGTTATGACAGCTGCATTGGAGCAGGGGACCGCTCCGCAGAGTGAGGCCAGCATCAGTATGTCACACCCACCCAGGTCGCCCGTTGTGCACCCGGTCTGGGCTCCCCAGTTATACCAGGCTCGTGAGCCCACCACCTTTGAATTGATGGGAATGATAGGTGACCTCCAGAGGTTCGTGGCCGGTCTGGCCTATGGAATGACGGCTTCACCACCAGCGGCGCCGTATGCCGGGAATTTCGTACCCACAGGAGCCCCCGCTACTGGGGCCGATTGTGATAGAGCTCAGCCAGCCAGAGGTGGCTTCCAGCTACAGCCGCGACATGCCAGCACCAACCCAGACCCTTGATCAGGCTGAGGCCAGAGGAAAAGACAAGGCAAAGGTAGATGCCGATCCTATTGAACAACTGCTGTGGGCAGTCGAGGCTCTGAAAGTCAGAGGGATGAACAAGCAACAAACATCTGCGATCGTGATCAAATCTGTGGATGATACTTTCCCCGCTCCGATTAAAGGCAATTCAAGCCAGGTAGAGAATCGGGATGGGCCCCGTCATGCCCAGATAATTCCTATCGTTCCCAATCCTGCGCCGGGAAAGGGTAAAAAAGCCAAGGCAGTGCTAGCCGACCCTTTCGCTAGCGCATCTGGCAAGAATCCTCAAACTTCAAAGTACCTGCCCCAAGGGCACAGGGTCTTTCACGACCTCCACATGCCTTTGTCTAGGGCATTACTGATATTGGCGAAGAATGGGCATCTTAAACCTTTGGAGTCTCGGCCACTCCCGAAGAATCTCCCCACCACGCATGATGCTACCTTGTACTGCGCGTACCACCAACAGTCCGGTCACAGTACCGATGGATGTTCCTGCCTTCGTCATGAAGTGCAGGATTTGATCGACAACAAGGTTATCCTTCCACCCACCTCAGCAAAGTCTGTTACCACTCAATTGTTGGATTTCGAGGGCTCAGATACTGTGAGTATATAAAGTGAACCGCCTGCGGGCGACATTTGGTATATTTTGGATGTAGCGTCTGGCACGCATTTTTGAGCATCGGTGAAATCGAGTTTTGTAAATCCTGGCTTGGATGTCGAGTCAGTCTTTTGTTTGAGTCTGTCTCTTTGTCTTGAGTCAGTCTTTTTGCTTAAGGGTCTGTCTTGTTGTGTCGAGTCAGTCCCCTTTGTATATAATACCAGGTGATTCTGGGGTTTGTTGTCCCGAACGCCGTTTTGTCTTGTAATTATCTGTTTTTGTTTTGAATCTGTTTCTGCCGAGGGGCCAGTTGCACTAACAAATCTGAACGGAATAGCTGTTGCTATCTCAACTTCATGCTTGCTTCCAGCATAAGTGCCAGAGAATTTGATTGGGTTGACAGTACATCTCGCCTGCTCTCCTGCGCGCCAAACTCATTGCATTAACCTAAGTTTTTCCAAAAAACAAACCTTTTGAACACTGCGGTGATGAAAACGAAGAGGAAGGAATTCCTCGGGTTTTGCAAAATTTTGATCATTTTGAGAGAAAGAGAGGCGTGCTAAACCTTTCAATGAGTGAAATCATGCTTGTCGGCGTGAGTACTGAGGAGGATCCTGGCTGGATCCAGATTGGTTCCACACTATCTTCGGCGCGAGCGATTTGTCGCTTTCTTAAAAACTTTCAAAAGCAAATGTTTTGCACGGCCCTGTGAAGACTTGTGTGGAATCCCTCTTGAGGTCGCGCAGCCTAGGATCGCTCTCAGCCTCAAGATTCAACCCATTTGTTTTCCGACTTTGAACCCGTTCAGAACGTTCAGAAAGTTCAACGGATAAACGCCATGAAAGGCCCATGTGGCCAGTTTTGAAGTAGCCTTCGATCAAGAAGCATCAAAGCCGAATCAGAAGAAGTAGATCTCGCCGGAAGAAGCTCGTGGAGTAACCGGGATGGATTCTCCTATAAATCATTGCAACAGCCGTTCTCCTAGACACAGAGAGGCTTCAATTTCAAAAAACCATTTGGCATGGATTTGCTACACTTTTACCCTTTGAGAGGCTCGCTGGGCCGAAAACCCGAAAGGGCGACCCAGGCAAAAGTTAGAGCAAGAGAAAAATACAAAAAAGCAAAAAATACAAAAAAAGAAGAAAAGAAAAGAAAAAGACAAAAAATGCAAAAAGAAAAGAAAAGAAAAAACAAAAAAAAAAAGAAGAGAAAAAAAGAAATGCACAAAAGAAAATGAAAAGAAGCTCACAAGGTCAAAAACCCGCATCGGGCACCTTGGCAAAAGTGAGAGCCTAAAAAGTGAAGGTTAAAATACCCGAGTGTACCTTAACCGGAACTACGTGAGGCTTGATTCCCATGTTTGGGATACGTAGGCAACTTCATCATGAAGTCCAGCCCCCAACGCTTTCATAGCGTCTCAGTCCATGCAATGGTTTCGATTTCATCCCAAAGTCTAGTCGCCAACGCCTCCAAAGGCGACTGTGTCCATATATTTGTTGTGACCGTCTTCGTCATCGCTGTGTCCAAGAGCTCGACCACCACCAATGAAGACTGTCTGCGGATTGCTGCGGCACCACCCAAACAAGGGGCAACTTTTCGTTGCCACGAGCCGCCGTGAGCCGCCATTCAAACTAGGGACAACTTTCCGTTGCCTCCCACCCCCCTTCAAACCAGGGGCAATTTTCCATTGCCTCCGATCCGAGGTTGCGCATCTCGAAGAGTAAGTTCCATGCTCGTCGAGCATCAGCTACTTGAAAAATAGTTTTTGAAATTTTTTACTGAGGTTGACTATTTTCTCGAAAACTATTTCATTTTCCAAAACTGGACCATTGTCTTGGACCCAAAATGGAAAATTTTTAGTGCTTGCAGCCTGACTCGCATACTTTTCAAATCAAAAATTGAACAAGTACGTTAATCGACTCTCATTTTGATCAAAATTGTTTTAGTAGAAAGCAAAAACAAAGAATGGTTAAAATGATGAATTAGGGGCACAGTTGAGCCAGGCGTTCTGTCTTTCCCCCGTCATCGACGTACTTGCCAGGAGAGCGCTCTACCCGTCAGAAGAAATGGCCGTGAGCTAACGGTGTTGAGCATGAACCCACGCCATTCTATTTATCCATCAATCACCCCGGGGAGGGATGAAAAATGAGAGAATAAAGAATAGAGAGGTGCAAGTTGAGAGAAAAGTGAGGAAAAGGGTTTTGAGAAAAAAATCAAGCTCGAGAGCCGAGTGATGTGAGAATCACAAATTAGAAAGGGTGGGAAACAATACCCAGAGAAACTGGCTCCTCGTGATCTGAGGTCCCCCGTCGTTGTTAATGCGTCTGTGTGTCGTGTCGTTTATTGTGTTTGCCTTAACCTTTGTTTCAGGGCTCTTCCGAGCGCGTCTCGTTGTGTTTAGGTCGTGTACCTTTTTGTTCGAGTCCTCCCGCTATGTTCAGTTGTAGGCTCGATACCCCGGTTTGAAAAACCCTTATCTAATTACAAAAATCATTTACACTCGGAATGCTGTGCCATTCTCTACATTTGAACGTGTTTCGACTCCAACCGGTTCCATCTTTGAGGTCCGTCTTGTCAGATTGGGCTGTTTGTTCGAGGTGTGCCATGTGCAGAATGAACCGAATGCTGTGTTATGGGCTGTATGCGGATTAATCCCCAACAGAGTAAGGGCTGTGTGTCCGAGAATCAGGCAGTGGATTGCTTAGGGTTATTTTGCTATTGGCTGTTTAGTTATCTGATTATTACAATGCGAGTGTTCAATTTTCAGACAGCCAATCAATTTCATTTACATTGAGGTGTAACATGATGAGATGCGATGCAATGCATGAGATGTATAGATGTAACACTTTTTAAGCAAAAATCTGTTCATTTCGTAATCTTTTTCAAATGTACAAGTTTTGGAAACAAAAATCTGCCTGCGGCAGTACAAGGTAATCTAACTACCAACAAAAGGAAAAGTACAAAGAAGAGAAAAAATAACAAAAATCCATGTCCAGCACTCCAAGGGCCGTCAGTCTGTCCTGGTCCTCTTCCTGGACGAGGGTCCAGGAGCATCATAAGCATCGTCGTCAGAGCCCGAGCTAGAACCGCCTCCGGTCTCCTCCTCCGATGACTCGGACTCCGCCTTTGCCTCCGCCTCTGACTCCTCGTCATCATCATCGTCCGGGACTGGAGCTCGCGAGTTGCTCCAGACATGAGCGCGCCCCGCCTTGGAGCGGGGGAATACCCGGCCCTCCTCATCTCTCCCTCGAGCCGGGACGGAAGGCCCAGCTGGAGCACCTCCTGCCATGGGAATCTGGAAAGGAGGCTGAAAAAGTACATAAAAGGGAAATGCATCAGTATACTGTAGACAGTTTATCAGTGTAGAATGCAGTATATGAGTACAGTATGAGAATGCTGTGAGCAGTTTAACAGTGCAGAATGCAGTATATGAGTACAGTATGAAAATGCCGTGAGCAGTTTATCAGTGCAAAGTACGGTGCAGAATGCAGTGTATGCAGTATATCAGATACTGTGAGATCAGTGTATCAGGTGTCATGCCGTGCATCAGATTACGTGAATCAGTGTATGAATGGTTTGAGGCCAGTGTCAGAAGAATATACCGGTATGCTGTAGAGGGCTAGGAGGTCAAATGTCTGCTGGAGCATCCCCATCATCGAGGCATTCATCGCCAACGACTGACGGGTGTACTCAGAAGAAGCCTGTAAAAGTATTAGATGCATCAGTATTCTGTGGAATATCAAATAAACTAAAAATGAATGACTATACAAAAGTGCAGTAATACATACCGGAGGTAAATCGGGGACACCGATGAGCTCGTGACCAGCCGGTGGAGGGGCGAAGGGGATCTGATAGGTCGACCCACCCTGCCCCTGGAAAGTCAGTACAGCGGGTAGGGCAGGCCAGCCAGCTCCCCGTCCTCCCTGCACTCCGCCCCTACCACGGACTCGGGCCCTCCTCGCAGCCCCTACTCCAACTCCCACTCCGGCCCCAGCCGCCGATGCCACAGGCCTAGCCCCCTCTGCTTGACGGCCGCTCAGAGGTCACATCAGGTACGTCCGCACGTACTCCTGATAGTCTCCGGTGCCTCTGAAGCCGGCCTCCTCCCAACCAATGGTGTAGTCATCCATCTGCTCGCTGGTGAGCCTCTCGGTCTCCCTCATATCCGTAGGAGGGTGAACCGGGACTATCTGCTCAGGTAACCCCAGGGTCTGGCGTAGGAAACGCTCCCCCAGGTACCAAACCTGACAGACTGGGCCCTCAAGCAAGATCCGGAAACGTGAGGTCTCCTCCGCACCAGCGAACCGATCCCGCATCGCCGCCGGCAATGGAGCCCACGGCCGCCATGTGATCTGAAAGTGACAGACAGTTTGTTATCTACTGTTACTGAAATATACAGTGGGAAAGCGAAGCTTAAATGAACTGCAAGTAAAACATACCTCGACAGGGGTAATGGTATCGAAGTATCGGCGGAAGAAGCCGAATGTCTCCCGTGGTCGCCGGGTGCATCTCCCGTCGAAGCGACTCAAAAACGGGACGGCCAGAGGAGTCTCCGCAACTGGCACAGGAGCAAGCCTAGGAAAGTAGGCGTAAACCCACAGCTGCAAGGTAAATACCAATACATTTATCAGAAAAAGCAGAATATATAGAATAAAGCAGAAATGGCAGAGCCGTGTGTTGTGCAATGTATTGTGTGCAGTGTATAATGTGATCAGTGTGCAGTCAGTGTAAAGTAGAATGTATGTGTGTGCCGTGTGTACAGTATACAGCAAGTATAGAGCAGACTGCAGTGTGTGCAGTGTACAGAATACAGAAAATATAGAGCAGAAATGTAAAAATGGAGAAGAAGTGTACCTCCCAAGCCCGCCAGTAGCCTCCAAGCAGCTGGCCGCTGCCGCGCGAAGCCGAGCTCATGTACCCGTAGAGAGTGGACAGAGCGGTGCCACCCCAATCATAGTGCAGGATGTCCCGGACGTCCACCAGTGCGCTGAGAAGACAGAGAGGCACGGTGTTCACCCGGTCGGCGAAGATGGTCGTCCCGACCAGGAACATGAGGAAGCCGCGAGCGTACCTCTCCACGTCCTCCTGGGTCATCTCCGCCTCCTCCTCCAACACGGGCTGGACTCGAAACTGGACCTTGAACCAGGAGTATCGGACGAAACCTGGGCGAGCTAGGGGTGGCGCCTCCCCCAGTAGATGGACCTGAGCGGCAGTCCACTCATCCATGTCGATGTCGAATGGGATTGGATCCCCCCCTACCCCGATGCCAGTGAGCATCGAGAAATCGTAAGGGGTCATCGTCATGTCCCCTGCAGTAGAAAAGTGAAAAGAATCGGTGGTGTCCCACCACCTCTCCGCCAGAGTGGCGAGGAGAGGTCTGCATGTGGAGAGCCTGGAGAGTCCTCGACAGAAGGCACCGAAACCAGCTCGATCCACGATGCACCGGACTGCATCAGGGAGCTCACCGTACCACTCCCGAGCGCCAGTATTCCCATACCCGCGGATGGTATGGGAACCCTCCTCTAAACAGAAAATAACAATTGCAAGACAACATTCAAAATGCAGTTTTGAAAAAGTAGATAAAGCATGTGTGCAAGTTTGACAGATTCAGGCAAATACCGGGTGCCGGTGTGCTTACAGTTAAATACGTGTGATGTGTCAGCACGTTTGGGTGTTTCAGAACAGATATAGCATTGTGCAAATTTAACAGATTCAGACAAATACTGGGTGCCAGTGTGTATGCAGTCGGAATACAGTGAGTGCAGTGTGTTTGAGTGATTTAGGGCTAGTGCAGTGTGTGTGCATGTGTCAGTCTCAAGCAGATATCAGTTGTATGTATGTTTACAGTCAACTACAATCTACAGCATATCAGTTTTCAGCAGTTAAAGAATACAACTAGCTATGACAGTTTTTGTATCCTACATTGCGAAAAGTAAAGCAGAAGACAAAGAATTACCTCGGAAGTGCCGAATGAAAGGCGGGAGGTAGGCTCACGCAGTAGTAGCTCAGGTGCCACGTGCCTCTCGAAGCTCCGGAACTGACGCAGGCCGTCGGGGGGCAAAACATGGATCGCCGGTCGGTAGGTCGCTGAGTCGAACGGGCGCTCGCTCAGTGGTAGGAGTTCGACCCCGGGATCCATCTCGTGGTCCGGGGGAGTCCCGCCACGTGGAATATCGTCCGCCATATCAAAAATGATGAGAAAATGGCCAGAGGAAGGAAAACCGGACCGGAATGCGAAGAGTCAACCGAAAAGTCAACCCCTGAAAGGGTCGGAAATGGCCGGAAAGGCCGGAATGTGAAAAGGCACGAAAATGAAGAGGAAAACAAGGGGAACAAACCCCGAAAAGGTGAGAACGCCAAACGAGGCACCGAAACAAAAATGTGATCGGTTGAAAATGTCCGAAACGCGAAGAAAATCGCGAATCCGACGACGAAACGGGCGTAGAACGCGAAGAAACGGAGAAACGAGGAGAGGGAAACGCTCTAGAGAGAGTGTGAAGATTTTCGGCGGAAGAGGAATGAGAAAATAGGGTTTTGAAACCCTATTTTAAAACACCCAAAGTGAAAAGTCGAATCTGCCCCGACTCAGCGACTGTTTGCCGGTCGGCAATGTTTTGTGCCGGCCGGCACTTTTTTGTGCCGATGGAGTTTTTTTGTAGCCGGTGGACAGCCGGTGGCCTCCCCTCCCGGCCGGTGATGTTCCCACAGCCTTGTTTAGGCCATATGAGGAGTTTTTGGTCTTCATAGCTCAAGAAGGTGCAAGAAAGTGCATTTCCGACGCTCAACCGGCCTCCGTTTTGACCTCGGGTCGTGTCTTCTGTGCGTGGCACTCCAATTCATACAAGGTGTATCCTTTTCGTATCCTTTTGACTTTTACAAGGTCCAAAAGTTGCCCCATGTGTATCGCATATCAGTCGCACTGTTTTGTGCATTTCAAATCGTCGCACTGTTTTGTGCATTTCAAACCTTCGCACTGTTTTGTGCATTTCAAACCGTCACACTGTTTTGTGTATTGTATTTCACTCGCGCTATCTTGCGCACCTCGCTTGTACTTGTAGGTACATTGCATTGTTTTGAACACAAACCGGCTTCGCGTAGCGTATAAGTCCAATTGTCAAAATCTTCTTTCATATCATTTTTGCATCTTATAAGGCATGCGTGTCTCATTTGTATCACCTTACATTCCGTATGGCACGCGTGTCGCACTTGCATCATGTGCATCTCAAAAAAAAAACAAAAAAAAACAATCATAGTGCATTGTCATGCATTTGCATTATAGATTGCATGCATTCATTGCATCGCCTTCCGCCTATGGCTTGCGCCTTTCCAGGTTGAGCTTGGTCCGGTATGTGCCCTTACTTTTCACGTTAAAACACAGTTCTGCATGTGTATCGCGCCGATTCCATGCTGATATGTTGGTTGAGGGTTGCGGCACCTTTTCTGTGTTACACATGGCTCGTATGTGTACATGCCTTTCCTAGGCAAAATTTGGTTTGGCTTGCGTGGCATATCCATTGTATCCATATCCATTCCATTGCATATTTGTACATATTGCATTGTAGCTTACATGCATTCATTGCATCGCCTTCCGCCTATGGCTTGCGCCTTTCCAGGTTGAGCTTGGTCCGGTATGTGCCCTTACTTTTCGTGTTAAAACACAGTTCTGCATGTGTATCGCGCCGATTCCACGCTGATATGTTGGTTGAGGGTTGCGGCACCTTTTCTGTGTTACACATGGCTCGTATGTGTACATGCCTTTCCTAGGCAAAATTTGGTTTGGCTTGCGTGCCATATCCATTGTATCCATATCCATTCCATTGCATATTTGTACATATTGCATTGTAGCTTACATGCATTCATTGCATCGCCTTCCGCCTATGGCTTGCGCCTTTCCAGGTTGAGCTTGGTCTGGTATGTGCCCTTACTTTTCATGTTAAAACATAGTTCTGCATGTGTATCGCGCCGATTCCACGCTGATATGTTGGTTGAGGGTTGCGGCACCTTTTCTGTGTTACACATGGCCTGTATGCGTACATACCTTTCCTAGGCAAGATTTGGTTTGGCCTGCGTGCCATATCCATTGCCATCTTTCTAGCATATCCATATATATTACATTGTAGTGTAATTTTTGCATCCGGTATTAGAATCGTAGTCCTTTCTCCAGTGGGTCGTTTCCCCACTTGTGTCATTCCACCCAATACTTGTTCTTGTGTCTGTCTACAATGCTCATAGTTCAGTTGACCGTTCTATGGTAGACAGACTTGTTACCTCCATCAATCTTTTTGACATAGGTGTGGTTTCGAACCGCTCATGATTGGATCATGATTCAAATGCTTTGCATGTAGTTTGTATTATTTCAACTACATTGCATCTTCATTTGCATTGTTTATACATTGTTTTGTATATATTGCATTTCGTTTTGCATCCACATTTGCATTGTCATGCATGTTGCTAACGATATTATACCTGTTAAGTTTGTCTTCTTTGCAGGCACGATATTGTATATACGGTTCATTTGAAGCTGGTGCAACCAGACGAGCCGCACAGGTGTTGTATCTCCCGAGTGAGAAGTATTGAGAATTGCATAATTCTCTTACATCCTTTCTGCATTGTAGTGTAGTTTGGTGTATGCTAGCTTAAAATTGTCGCATGTATGCTTCGTTATAGCTTTCTTTGCATGATCATAAGTTATGTCCGGCTCTCTGCATTGTCTTGCATTTTTCCCCTGCCTTCGGGCGCATATCTTGTTTGTCTTGCATGTTTGTCTAAGTCTTCGGCCTTGTCAAAAATGGGTCGTCTCTGGGCTTTGACATTCACTCCCGTCATTGTCATGACTTTCGAGTTCTGTCAAAGAGGGGCAACTGTAGACACCCCATTTTTAACCGTCCTCAAGACTTGGACGTCACCGTTTGAACACTCAGTGATCATCCATGTTTGTGTTCGTTTGGAGTTCCCGGAGGTCTCGGCTACGCGCCTTGTCTCAGAATCTCCGAACTCGACCGTTTAGTGTCTGGTTTTGCACCAAACACTTGTGTTTTGCCTTGGAAGGGCAGGGTAGGGCTTGTGGACCATCCCCACCCATCACCGGCAGTGGCTAGAGGCCACTGGCTGGTTTTTGCTGCCACCGGCAATGTATATTGCCGACCGGCACTATTTGTTGCCTGTCAGCACTATTTAGTGCCGGCCGGCACTCTTTTTGGCCAAGATGGCATTTTTGGCCGGCCGATTACTGTGCATCTGCTTTTGCAGATATTTTAAGATAGCTGTCTTGCTTTTGCTCCCCTCCATACATGTGTTTGGAGGGATCTCCCTCTTATGAAGCTTGTCTTGTAAGCTTTACAAGACAAGAAGTGCCATATAGAGAGGGGTGGGTCTCTTGGCTTAAGAGGTTAGAGACTTAAGATATTTTGAGAGCATAGACAGCCATTGTTAGGGTTTGAGTTCTAGGGTTAGGGTTAGATACACATTCTATCTCTCTTTCCCTCTCTTTTGTGCTCTTGTGTGTGTTTTAGTCCATACTATTGCACACAAGCACCTAGTGTTCCACCTTCCTCTTGGAACTGAGGTTCTAAGAGACTGATTTTGAGGTTTTGGTGTTGGATTCAAGTTAAGGAAGGCCATTGGAGCATCATTGTTGAAGAAGGCTTCAAGGGTAAGAATCTCACCCCTTTTTACCCCATTTTTGCATTGTATTTCTACCTATCTTAAATTCGTTTTTGAGCTTAGTGTATAATACAAAAAAGTTCTGTTTTTAGACCCTCTTGGTTATTTGTTAAGTGTGTTTTGTGGTTTGGGTAAGTTTGAATACCCTTAGTCCTTGAAAGGCCTCATTTTGTGCCCTTTTGTGTGAACTCCGGGATTTTGGTGTTGGGGTCTCTTCACCACTGAAATCTTGAGGGATTTCAGTGGTGAAGGTGATGCCTTGAAGTCCCAAGAAGGAGAGGGCCACCCCCTCTCCTTGTTGTCCTTGAAAAGGGCATGTTTTGGCCTCTTGTGAGAGCATTATGTTTGAGGGTGTATTGACCATGACTTGGCTGCTTTTCATGCTTAATATGTCATGTTATGCCTCTGTTTTTTCTTGGTTTTGGTACTTCATGCATGCTTAACATAGTTGCCATGTAATGCCTTGTTATGCCTTAACATGTCTTAGGTTGTGTGCCTTTTGTTTCTAGCATGTTTTAGGCTTACATTTGTGAAGATTTTGTGCTTATCTTGACATGTTTTAGGTCTGTCCATAAGTGTTTGGGTTGATCTTGGCATGCTTGGTATAGCTCCTTTGTATTTGGGCTTGTTGGCCTTGAGCATATGAATGTATAGCATGATATCTTTGCATTGATTTGGTGATTTGGGATCATCCACCATGTCATTTCAGTCCTACTTGCATGCCTATATGTTTACCATGGATGCATCTTTAATGCCTCATAAGCTTGTGTAGCAATGCTCCATGTTTTGGTGTTTATGTATGCCTTTGTTCTTGCGTCATTTGGATGCCATCTAAGTGGTCCTTAGGCCTTGTATTAATGTCCCAAAACTCTGTTTTTGGTCAATGAGTTCATGCCATGTTTGGTCTTGCTAAGTGTAGTTCAATACTCTATTGGTTTGCTTTGAGCATTTGGGCCATTTGTTGTATGCTTGGCTTGATTTATTGCTTGGTTTGGTACCATGTTTTAGCATGATTTCAATGCTTATGTTGCATGCTAATTAGTCCATGATTCCTCCTTTCAAATGTGTTTGAGGGTTGTCCAATTTGTGCCTAAGTGTTGGCCTTTCAACATGTGTATGTGTGCATGTGTATTTGGTCCTTCATTATAGCATTTTGGCTACTGTTTTAGGCCTATTTAGAGTTGCCTAATTCATGTTTAAGTCCATCTCTCCATCTATTTGCATTGCCATATGTATGCTTGTATGCTTGCACAAGTGTATCGCCATGTCATATTGCATCCTTAGCTTGCATTCTTAGGTTGCATTGCATTTTGCATCCATGCCTTGTTCCTTGACTTAGTGATAGGAATTGGGCCTTGTTTGGTTTGATTTGGTTTGCATGCATTTGAAATCAAAGTTGCATACTTGGTTCTTTGGGCCATCATGCATGGAAATGCATGATTGGTGGTCCGAGAATCGAGGCACATGCCCCTTTGAGTCATTATCATGATAAGGGACATGGTTGGTGCATATATGCCTTGAATTGTGCTGCCATGCTTTGCCTTGCCCTCTGTTGCTGTCATTTGCAGATTCTGCAGGAACACTCTGCCGACCGGCAGTGTAAGGTGCCGACCGGCAACAATTTCTCTGCCGACAGCTTCATTTTGTGCCGATGGCCACACACCACTGCCGGTGGTAATTCCACTCAGCCGGTGGCACTCCCCAATGTCCAGGAATGTAGTCCTGAGGTTTTGGCAGCCTCCAGAGGAGTGAATGAAGGAAAACAGAGGCAGCCTATGCATGGCGGCGCGTTTCCCGAGGCAATTTTCCTGTTTTTCTTAGCTTAAGTTATTTTGCTTAGTTGATTAGGCAATTTGTAATATTAATTAGCTTGCGGAGTTAATTATTTGTAATATTTATTTGGTCCCTCCGCGTGAGGGTAAATATGTAATAAGTGTGTGTGGGTGGTGTGTATGTCTTCCAACCCCACTTCTTTCTTCCCTTTTATTTACCTTCTTATGATGGTAGATTAGGGCACGTTTAATTTAGCATACCTTATGCTATGCATGTGTGCATCAATTTGTATTGCATGCATTAGGCTCGGTACATCACGCTAACTGCATTTGTACTTCAATTCAAGAAAATTGAATATGTGATAGTTGATCGCATTTCATATGCCATGCTTAGATTAGCCGAGCCTATCTAATTGCATCCTGTATGTGTTGCATTAGGCAATTTAATATGAATTAGGACACGCATGTTTTGCTAACTAGTTTACTATTTTGGCACGGAGTACGATGTAAGTATTTATGCTTTAGCATCTCGCATGTGTGTGAATGTTAACATGACAGTATGCTTGCCATGCGGCTAAATGCTTATGTGTTAAACTGTTTGAATGCCTGTGG
This sequence comes from Camellia sinensis, assembly GCF_055761805.1. NCBI lineage: Eukaryota > Viridiplantae > Streptophyta > Magnoliopsida > Ericales > Theaceae > Camellia > Camellia sinensis. The sequence continues at coordinate 169,515,966 of NC_138970.1, forward strand.
GTGAAGGTTGGATTGTTTGAGTTGGAAAAACTCATTGAAATCCGTGTTTTAGCCTACTTGCGAATAGCAAATTTCAAAGCATTTTCAAAACAAACGGATATGCAATGTTTCTTTCCAAATTAGGCAATCTAGTCTATACTTGTTTACTGCGCGCATAACATAGTAATTCTAGGCTAATAAATGGAATAAGAACACATAACGTTTTGAAAATCGGATATCATGGTTAGTAGAGGCCGGTCTTCGGACCGGGCGAAAGGGGGTGCTCATAGCTGACCTTCCCCGATCGTACCCAAGCTCCCGAGCCGAGACAACTCCGGTGATGACGGACATGTGGCTTTCGGCACCGAGTCAGGGTTTCCTAAATTTCCCCATTTTGAAAATATTTAGGTGGCGACTCTGTATCTGGCAAAGCAGTCCATGTTTGGCACTACTTTTTCAAAAATCTGTTTCTCAAAACGATTTGCCAGATTTGGACTCTTTGGTTCAGATTAAGAACCGCGACAACAAAAATTGCGAGTCCGAACTGTAGCAGTGAGGGTCCCCCCGCGGGCCGTCTACAAGGGGTTTTCAAAAGAAGGTATTGAAAATGGTTATGGGTATAGATATGAGGATGTGTTGTGTCAAATTTGTTGATTTTGGCACATGGGTCGGATTTGGAAGAGAATGGTGTTTTCCCTTAAAATGTTTAAAATTATCATTTTGTATAAATAATGAAATTGGTATTGGAAATATAAAATTAGATGAATGTTTATATCAATGGTGGAGTTGGATGTGTATTATCTCTCACCTATGGAAATTTGGATAATTTATCTGTCTTGGCGATTGTATATCTATTTAGAAGTATCCGTTTTTGGCTATTGGTAGAGGATAGTTATGATTGTTGTAGAAATTCCATAAGGATTATGTGAATTGAAACTAATCTCCTAGCTGTTGTCATTAAATGTGATTGTGTTTTAATACATTGTATATGTATGATATTTGGGAGGAAAAAGGGGATGTACTCCATGTTTGGGAGAAGAAAGGGAATGGACTCCATTGAATTAAGTTGGCGTGTGTGTCCAGGGTGAAAGTCTTGAAAACCACGTGTAGACATGGGTGCCGATTCCTGCAGACAAAATTTCGTAAAATGGAAAATTGAAGTGTGTTTGTGTAATGGTTGTATTGATTAGATAATCACTGAGTTGTAGACTCAGTTAGGTTGTTTGGATAACAATGAATTTGATTCATGAGTTGAGGTGAAATGAAATGACTTGAAATGAGTTGAGATAAAATGGATTGAGATATAGAATTTGGCATATAATGATCTTGTCGAATATGAATGATTTTATTACGAGCATTGTATATGCACATTATACTTATATCTTTGTTAACATTCATATATTGTGTTAGATTGTTTCTATTAGGCTTTGGCTCACCCTACTTAGGAAAAAGAAATTCAGGTACTGGTGATATGCCTCAGCCAAGGACTTCGCTTGGGAGGATTGTGGAGTTGAAGGCTCACTTTTGTTTATTTTGTATTTACTTTTCACAAGCTGAGGGCTTTATTTGTATTGAGCTTTTGACTCATTTTGTTGAAACCAAGTACGGTCTTGGAAAGATGTAAGCCATTAGGGCATATAATTATTTGTTTAGCTTTCATTTCTTGTTACCTCTTATAACACATGTTGTAGATTAAGTATGAACGATTTATGAATGTATATCGCATGTGTCACCTTTTGTAATTAGCTCTGATTAATGAAAGCTTCTGATGTTATTTATATCACATTGTACTAGTGCTTGGAGTTGGTTTATTGTAATTATTTTGGGGGCGTTATAACTTGGTATCAGAGGGTACCGGGTTTGAATACTTTGGGTACGTGGAAAGTGGTTAGTACCACAATGGGTTTATCTTATTTGACGAAGATGTTTATATGTTTGCAATGCTATGTGATAACATGTTTATGTGATTATATGGGTATGGAATCTAATTTCTAGGATGTTGATCGAGTCTATGGTTTTCTAGGGGTCCTATTAGAAAGACAATTGATCACTGCTGTTTCTAATTGGAACTCTGGCAGCGCCGCGGGACGGTCATTATCCGGGAAAGAAATTCGTATGTGTTTACATGACTACGTGCTTATGTGGAGTGAATTAATGTTGTCCACCATATTAGGACACGAGTGAGTTAGCTTTGGCACATTTGTAAATGTGTTAATCTCTTTTGTTATCTTCATTAGGATGTCAAGACGTGGAGGTGGTGGTGGTAGGCGTGGTAGGCCTAGGAGGCATGAGGTACCTTTGCTGGATGAAAGTCCGGCATAGGGGTTGGCTAGGCTAATGTGGCGGAACCAGTTGGTCAACAAGCCATGGGTGCCTTAGCGCGCAAAATGGCTGGAGCTTTGCGAGAGTCTATAGACATTGTTAGGGCTGAGAATCAAGTCCATAGCCAAGTACCCAAGGTGTAGACACCCCATTTTTGACCGTCCTCAACACTTGGATGTCATCGTTTGTGCACACGATGATTGTGATTATATGTGTTTGTTTTAAGTGCTCGAAATCCTTGGCGGAGTGCCCTACCTTTGAGCCCTAAACCCATGTTTGTTTTGTGCCTTGTTTTAGACCAAAACATTAGTTTTTCACACCTAAAACTCCCGTTCTTCAAACCTCAACACCCTGGGACCAGCAGACCACCTCTGGTGCCTTGCTGGCTAGTGACATGACCTGACGGCCATCATTGGTGCCCTGCCAGCCACTGATGCTTTTTTGTAGATATTTTCTTAACAGCTGTTCCAGCTGTTGGCACAATGAGCTTTATCACCATACATGTGTATGGGCTGATTTAACTCAGCCAAATGTATGTTTTTCTATATATATGGGATGTCTTCCTCCATTTTTGAGGGTTAGAAAAACGGGGTATGGAGTCTAATTTCTAGGATGTTGATCGAGTCTATGGTTTTCTAGGTGTCCTATTAGAAAGACAATTGATCACTGCTGTTTCTAATTGGAACTCTGGCAATGCCGCGGGACGGTCATTATCCGGAAAAGAAATTCGTATGTGTTTACATGACTACGTGCTTATGTGGAGTGAATTAATGTTGTCCACCACATTAGGACGCGAGTGAGTTAGGTTTGGCACATTTGTAAATTTGTTAATCTCTTTAGTTACCTTCATTAGGATGTCAGGACGTGGAGGTGGTGGTGGTAGGCGTGGTAGGCCTAGGAGGCATGAGGTGCCTTTGCCGGATGAAAGTCCGGCATAGGGGTTGGTTAGGCTAATGTGGCGGAACCAGTTGGTCAACAAGCCATGGGTGCCTTAGCGCGCGAAATGGCCAGAGCTTTGCGGGAGTCTATAGACATTGTCAGGGCTGAGAATCAAGTCCATAGCCAAGTAGCCGAGGTGTAGACACCCCATTTTTGACCGTCCTCAACACTTGGATGTCATCGTTTGTGCACACGATGATTATGATTACAAGTGTTTGTTTTGAGTGCTTCAAATCCTCGGCGGAGTGCCCTACCTTTGAGCCCTAAACCCATGTCTTTTTTGTGCCTTGTTTTAGACCAAAACCTTAGTTTTTCACACCCAAAACTCCCGTTCTTCACACCCAAAACTCCCGTTCTTCAAACCTCAACACCCTGGGACCAGCAGGCCACCTCTGGTGCCTAGCCGGTCTCCTTTTATGCCTTGCTAGCCAGTGACGTGACCTAACGGCCATCATTGGTGCGCTACCGGCCTCTGATGCTTTTTTGTAGATATTTTCTTAGCAGTTGTTCCAGCTGTTGGCACAATAAGCTTTATCACCATACGTGTGTATGGACTGATTTAACTCAGCCAAATGTATGTTTTTCTATATATATGGGATGTCTTCCCCCGTGTTTGAGGGTTAGAAAATTTAGGACCAAAATATCTCTCTCTCTACCTCTCTCTCTCTCTCTCTCTCTTGCAATTTTATGCACATTTGCCTAGTTGTATCACTCTTTTGCATACATATCCTTAACCAAAATTGATCACCTTTGAGTTGAGGTCTCTTAAGGTCTTGTTGGAGCTTTTGAAGGTGTTTTTGACTTGTATTTGTGCCTAAAGTTGTGCTTGGCTTCAACAGGTATAACACTTGTCTTTCAAACTTACTTGTCTTTTAAACTTGTTTTAGTATACTTGTTTCTCTATCTTTTCCCACTGTTTTTGGGTCGTTTTTTAACTATAAGAATCTCTATTTTAATGGGCTAAAATTGGTGTTTTAAGCCATTTAAGGTTAGGGGTGTGTCTTACCCTTCTTTATTCCTTGCTTCTAAGGCTTTTGTACCTTTGTTTCCCACTTTCAAACCAACCTTTTTTGGGCCTTCAACCACTAAATTTTAGAGTATTTTCAGTTGCAAAAAATATGTTTTGAAGTCCAAAATTGGAGGGGTTAGCCTCCCCTCCTTATGTCTTGTTTGCTAGCCTAATTAACTCCATGTGTTAGCATGATCTTCTAGCTTTTTGTAGCTATATTCCAGCATGTTTTTGCCTTTGTTTTAGACAACTTTAGCTTTGTTTTGGGCTATTTGGGTCAGTTAAGTCTTGTTTTGCATGGTTGTAGTGTAAAGGTTCTCACAAGCTTGGTGTTTTAGGCCATTAGACACCCCTTGTTTGAGTTGATTACATATTTTGCTGTTGTTTTTCACTTCATATAGCAACTAAAGCTCTGCAACCTCCCTCATGCCTTAAACTACCCCTTGGTTGACACTTCTTTCACTTTAGAAAACTCTCACCAATGGATTTAATTGACTAAGTAATGGTTGGTAATTAAAATGAGTAAATAAAAGTGGCAAGTAAAATTGTGCAAGGTAAGCATTTGTTTGTGTTGCATGTGTTCAATCAGACGTTAATGGAACACAAGGAGAATTGGGGCATTTCATACTTGAAGTGATGAAATGTGCCAAGTTTCCTAGGTCTCAATTGCCCTTGATCATGCATGATAGGGTGATGGTTTTTGGTCTTGTTTGTGCATTCATTAACTTGTACATCTTGGTTTTTTGGCCATCATGCAATGAAATTGCTTGATTGGTGGTTTTGGAACCAAGTGTGTCATTCCTTTGAGATTGTTTTGATGATAAGGAGGGATACAGAGTACAAATAACCTATGAGAATACCCTCTCTTTGCCTTGTTTGCTCTCTGTTGCAGCATGGAAAGGTATGCCATTAGTGGCTGGCCGGCCACTACTACTGATCGACAGGCCATCAGTGTTGGATGGCAACCCTTCAGTGGTGGCCGGTTGGCCACCACTTCTAGCCTATCGGCCACCAATAAAATTTGAGCAGTATGCTTGTGTGGCATGGCATAATTGATCTGGAGAAGGAAATAGTGCAAAGGTTATGCGAACAGAGGCTTTTAAGGGCAGACAGCGGATGCTCTTCAGGTGGAAACCGAGCATGCATGGGCCTTGTTTCCCGAGATGCGTTATCTAGTTAATTAGTTTAATTTAGCCTATGATTAGCCTATTTTGTAATTTAATTAGTTTGTGTTGTACTCTTTAATTAGTTAGTTGTAGCTAATTAGTTTGTGTTGTAATTATTCAATTAATTAGTTGTAACTAATTAATTTGTGTTGTAATAATTAGTTAATTAGTTTAGCTAGTTATTCATTCATTTTGTAATAATTAGATTAATTAGCTTAATTTAGCTAGCTAATTAGCTTTTGTTCATTTGGACTCTCATTCGTGAGAGCGTAATGTAATAATGTGTTTGTCTTTCAACCCCACGTCTTTCTCCCTTTTCTTTAGCTGCTTTTAATGGTTAGATTAGGGACATGTTTCAATTAGCATACTTTATACTTGCATACATTCATCTCGTCTTGTATGCACCGAGGCTCGGTGCATCATTCAAACTGCATAATCATTTCAGTAATTCTTTGAATACGTGTTTAACCGCATGATTTAATTGAATCATAAGCCATATTAGTAACCGATCCTATTAAATGCATTCTTCGCATGTGTTGCATTAGACATTTAACATAATTAGGAATAATGTGTACTTTTCTAACTCATATCTTCTTAGCTTGGAATACTAGGTGAGTTTTTGGTGCTTTAGCATACTTGCATGAGTGTGAATGTTGCCATGTCTAGCATGCTTTCCATGAGGCTAAATGCTTAAATGATGAACTGCTTGAATGCCAGTGGATGAAGGCTTGTTGTTTGAATTGGAACGATTCAATAAATGTAAGTTTTAAGCCGACTTTGTTGAGTGACAAATCAGTTTTAAGCCCACTATGTTTGGTGGCAAATTCGCAAACTTTAAACCCACTTGAGGTGGCAAATTCAAACCCCTTTCGGAAAAGCAAACATGAACTTGAATCGTTCCAATTTGAGCAAACTGGTCTATACTTACTTATGCGCATCACATAGTAAAGCTAGCATAATAACAGGAACAAGATCACATAATGTTGATAAAAATTATATCATGATTAGTAGAGGCCGATCTTTGATCGGGCAAGCGGGGGTGCTCAATTCATGACCTTCCCCTCTCATACCTATGTTCCCGAGCCGGGACAACTTTGGTGATGACGGACACATGGCCTTTGGCATGAGTCATTGGTTTCCTAAATTTTTCAAAAATAAAATATTTAGGTGGTGACTCTGTATCTGGCAAAACAGTCTAATTTTGGCATTTTTGATTCTAAAATCGATTTTCCAAACGACTTGTCGGATTTGGACTCTTTGGTGATTGTCAATTTCACATTGCACTTGTGAGATTAGATTCAAAACCACGGGAGTCCGACTTGTAGGGCTTTCTTTTCAAGCTTCCGAAAGGGGGTGCAAAAAACCCAAGCTACACGAGGCAGGGCCGTCTTTCTTGTAGCGGACTAGAAATTGAAAGCCTTAGAGGCGTGATAAACCGAATTTGGCTTCATAGTTGCGATCAACATGATTTTTAGGACATAATATGAAATTTTGTAAAAATTTGATTCGTAACGAATAAAATTGAATTACTTAGGCTCAAGACTTAATAACCCAAATTAGGCTTATAATTCAAGCCTTAGATGCATATATGAACCTAGAGAAGAGACTTAGACTCACATTTTATAAAACTATCTCCTGGGAGAGTTCTAGAGAAAGAAAAGAAGAGGAAAGAGAGAGAGAGAAAGAGGAGATCAACAACGAGCTTGAAGAAGTTGAAGGAATTCAAAGATTGAAGTTCAAGGTGAGTGTACATCAACTCAATTACCCTAAATCTCTCTCCAATTGCTCAACATTAAGCTTTAAAATGGAGTTTTCCACTCACCCAAGCTAGGGTTTTGAAATAGTGACCATGGTTGGGGAAATATTCATGTAAACCATCAAGATTCATGGTAATTGTTTGATTTGAGAGTTGATCTTTGTGTTTTAAGTTATGGTGAGTAGTTTGAGAGAAACTACCTCCTAATCTTTAGTGTTTGCATGCTTTTCTCTCATACATGTCTATGTGTTTGTTTACATGTTTGGTAAATCATAGAAAGATGAAGACATGGAATGAATGTAACAATTTGGGGTTGTAATTATGTAATTAAAAGAGTTATGATTTACTTGAACATGAAAATCATGTTTATTACCTTTATATACTATGTTTAGGGGAGTTAAATTGCCTGGTTTAGAACTTTTAATCGTCTTTTGAAGGCTAAAATGTTAAATTTTTGGACTGCCCAAAACAGAGCCAGAACTGCACGTGCGGGATGCAGAACTGCATGTACGGAAAATAGGGGAGATAGACTGCGCATTCTGTAATAAAAGCACATGCGGGCCACACGTGCAGCGCACTTTCCTACACATAAGGTGGGGGACTTCCGTACGTGCGGCCAATGGGGGAAAATTCTATCAACTTTTTTTCCCTTGTTTAGCCCTCTAAAACTGTTAATGTGTCTATTTGATCCTTCTAAAATGCTTATAACTTAATGAGAATTTAACAAATCGGTTAATGAAAAGGCTAAAGAAAAGTGAATAACTTACAAGTTGTGTATGTGTGCCTTGTGTAGGTCACGTGCCAGAAGGAACCATTGTTCATCCACATCACTGTGAGTAATAGTAATGTAAAACACTTTATTTATTTTGATAAGTTAATGCGTGATTTTCTAAAATTGTGTTATTCGAATGAGTGAGCTACAAGAAATGGAATATAGAATGTGGATATGAGATAGGACTTATTTATGGTGCTATTATTGGGCCTGAGGCCATTTTGTTATTATTGGGCCCGACGTTGTTCTGTTAATCAAAAAGGGACATACATGAGTTACGTACACACTTTACATTTTGCAAGGGACACGCTCGTTTACATGCCTTAGTACATTATTGTTATTCACCGAGCTTGGCTCATTTCGTATTCATGTATGTTTTGTAGGTGGTTAGCTCGAAGGCCAGTCCTAGGCCAGCTCCAGGAGTTTTTTTTTCTTGGTCCAGTTTCTCAAGCCTCCTAAGTGAAACCCTTTTGTTTTATTTAGGGTTTCTTTGTATATGCCATTTTGCTACTAATATAGATACATTCCTAATATGTAAATTATGGATCGTTGCATTTTTGTTTAGATCGGCATGTTGTGGATTTTTTGTTTTTTTTCAACGGTATATATAAGTGTGGATGTATATGATGTGTGTACTAAGATCCTGGCATTTAGACACCACTCAATGGACGTTTCTTTTTGTCATTAAACTTGCTTCCGTTTTAGGCCCCGATATTGTATAAATTATTTATTGACTGCTTTGTTTTGAGGCCGGTCATGTCCAAACTTTTAGGGGTAGGTTTGGGTCGTGATAGTTGGTATTAGAGCATGAGTAAATACCTTACACATGTGTCCATTGGGCATAAAAGACTTAGGTGGCATGCTTAATGTTTTCTACGTCGTGAATCGCATATGAAAGACAAATGATCATTGTCTATATACACTTCTGTCTCTTTTTGTGTATATTATAATCTTTTGATATGTGGATCATGGTGAGGACAAGAATGGATGATATCGAAGACTCTATATCCACATGAATAGATCGGTTGGAAAGAATGATTGCGGATATGGCAGAAGCTATGAGACAATAACAAGAACAACAAGAACAGGAGCCACCAACGCCATAAGTGGCTGTACCACCACCAGTAATGCAAGACCATCAAGCTGAGGACCGAACCATTGCACTGACAAAAGAATTTAAGAAGATGAAGCCACCATCATTCAAGGGAGGCATTCAACCAATGAAAGCTGAGGCGTGGGTATTGGGGATATAGAAGTTATTTGAGGTTTTTCCGTGGATAGAAGCACAGAACGTACAACTTGCAGCTTTTACCCTTGAAGATGAAGCACAAAGGTGGTGGATGCTCACTCGAAATGAACATCAAGGTTTGACTTGGGCTTGATTTTTGGAGCTCTTTTATGATAAGTATTTCCCACAGTGCACGCGGGATAAGAAGGTGACAGAATTTGAGACGTTGAGACAAGGAAACAAGACAGTGGTAGAGTATGAAGCACAATTTTCAAAGTTAGCCCGTTATGCACCCCATATGGTGGATACGGACTATAAGAAAGAAAGAGAGTTAGAAGGAGGACTTTGGAACTCGATTCTAGATGAGATTAATGTGTTGAAATTGCCTACCTATGTTGATCTGTTGGAAAGGGCGATAGTAGCGGAAGGTAATATAGCTGCTCAAAACTAAGTTTCTAAGTGGAGAGGGAAAAAACAAAATGCACAAGCTCCAAGAGGACTAGTAGTGTCACTGAACAAAAAGCCAAACTTCGGAACTTCTAGTACTTCCACCTTTACTCGTGAATCAGCACCAACTTGTCCAGATTGTGGGAAAAGGCACCACGAGACTTGTTATCGAGTAATGGGGGCTTGCTTTAAGGGTGGAAAGATGGGACATTTAAAAAGAGACTGCCCTCAAAGGAATCGACAGAATGGGCATAGAACTACTACAAGTTTAGTCGGCTCCACTCCAGCTTCAACTACAAAGACTATTGCAAAATCCACTAATAGCAGAGACAATGCTAGAAAGGGGAGAGTATTTGCTCTTATTCTCGGTGATATGTAGAATACGAAGGTTGTGGTGTCAGGTACATTTCCTATCGATGGTCACTTTGCTCATGTATTATTTGATTCGGGTTCCACCCATTCTTTTGTATCGAAAACCTTTGCTAGTAAATTGAATAGACTGAAGGAATCGTTACATTATGTGCTATGTGTTTCTTCACTGTCAGGGGTATGGGCTCGCCTTTTTTCGTGCCCCATTTCGGAAGGTTTGAAATGAAGGCCTCACAGTTCGAACTCCCGCGGTTCTGAATCTAGTCTCATAAGTGCAATGTGAAACTGATAAACAACAAAGAGTCCAAATCTGGCAAATCTTTTTGTAAAATTGATTTTAAATCAAATAATGCAAAAATTAGACTGCTTTGCCAAATATAGAGTCGCCACCTAAATATTTTTTTTTTTGGGAAAATTTAGGAAACCCTAACTCATGCCGAAGGTCATGTGTCTGTCATCACCAAAGTTGCCTCGGCTCAGGAACTTAGGTACGAGAGGGGAAGGTCATGAATTGAGCACCCCCGCTCGTCCGATCAAAGATCGACCTCTACTAATCATGATATGATGTTTTATAAACATTATATGCTCTTGTTCGGGTTATTAGCTAACATTACTATGTGATGCACATAAGCAAGTATAGACTAGTTTGCTCAATTTGAAACAATTCAACTCATGTTTGTTTGCAAAAATGGTTTGAATTTGACACCTCAAGTGGGCTTAAAGATGCGAATTTGCCACCAAACAAAGTGGGCTTAAAACTTGCATTTGTTGAATTGTTCCAATTCAAACAACAAGCCTTCATCCACAGGCATTCATGCAACATAACATTTAAGCACATAGCCTCATGGCAAGCATGCTAATCATGGCAACATTCACATTCATGCAAATATGCTAAAGCATAAAAACTCACATAGTACTCCAAGCCAAAACAGAAACTAGTTAGAAAGATACATGATCCTAACTATGCGAGATGTCTAATGCAACACATGTAATATGCAATTAATAGGCTCGGCTACTAATATGACATATGGATCGATTTGAACGATATGCAATTAAACATGTATTCAACGAATTATTGAAATTACAATGTAGTTTGAATGATGCACCGAGCCTCGGTGCATGCAAAACAAGATGAATGGATGCAAGCATGTGATATGCTAATTGAAACGTGCCTCTAATCTAACCATCAAAAGCGATTAAATAAAAAGGAGAAAGATGTGGGGTTGTAAGACATACACACACTTATGCACACTTGTTACAACATTAAGCCCTCGCGAGGGGGGGTCTGAATAAACTAGAGCTAAGCTAATCTAAGTTAAGCTAATCTAATTAAACTAACTAGACTAATTATTACAACACTTTAACCAACTAGTAAACTAATTAATTAAAACAAATGCACACTAACTAAGCATGCAAGGCATTAGACTATGCTGCCACTACTCCGCCTCGGGAAGTGGAAGATGCATGTGCTCAGTTTTCGCCCCGAAAAGTTCTCTGTTTTGCTCTCGAAAGGCTCTATTTGCTGGGTTGAGCATACTTCAAAACCTTTCTGTTCCAACTTACCAAATCCTTGTTGAAGGTACACCAGTGGCCTACCGGCCATGGATGGTTGTTGTCGACCCTCTGCCAGCCAAAAATGTGCACTGCCAGCCATGCATGGGGAATTGTTGGCCACTGATACTCTGTGTCACCATGTTGCAATAGAGCACAAACAGAGCAAGGGGGGGGGGGTTTCCAAGGGTTGTCTGCACACCCTGTCTCTCATTTTCATAGGGAAATCAGAGGGACAAGATTTGGTTAACGAAACCACCAATCAAGCTATGATATCCCTGTCCCGTAACATGCTAATTGGTCCTTAATATGAGTATGATTATCTGTTTAGTACGATCTTGTGTGCTATTATGTGAAAATATGTGGTTTTGAATTTCTATCTGTTCACCGTAGGAATATCTGTTTGACTATCTGCTTTGGAAATTAAATTAAAGGCCTTATCGGCCATAGAACCCGGAATTGATTACGCCATTGTGATCGGCATAATTTTTAGAGCCTACGGTGAAGTTTAATTAAAAATAGATTTAGATCAAATTAAATTGATTTAATTAGGGAATTAGTGCTCTATTATTTGATATTATAATAACATGACAAGAGGGACTTTTATATGAGCACTACACACACACTCAATTCCTTTTTCTTGCTCATTTAAGCCAAATTGCTCTAAGGAAAAGGAGAGGGTCGGCTAGAGACAGAGAGGGAGATGGAAATTTTGGTTTTGGTCTCAAAGCTTGGTGATCTCAAAGATTATTCAAGAATTTGCTAGTGATTGGAATAAACTGAGCCTCTAGGTAAGCAATTGACTCTTGAATTCATGAGTGTAATGTGTAATCTTGTGTGTTTAAAGTTGATTAATGGTCAAGAATAAGAGTTGAAATGAAATTGAGTTGATCATGTTGAATTGAGGGTCCATATTAGCATGCATGTATGTAGTTGCTTTGACTCTGCATATTTGAGCACCAAATGCATGATCTATGTGAGGTTTTAGTTGAAGATCATGTTCTTGACCACCTCTTCATCATATAAGTTGAGAATGAGAAGAATATACCACATGCATGTGCAAATTATAAGGGTGTAAGTGTTGAATGCATGAAATTGTTATATTGGTAGTGAGTTTGGTGGAAAATGAGCCATGCATGTGTTTGATTCATGAAATTAAGCTCCATGATGATGTGTTTTAGTGTTTATACCATGTTAGTACAAGAATATATGAGGTTGGAGCGATAAAATGCGAGAAATGTTGGTTTGAATGTTGAGAGGGAGCTCAAGAACACATTCTGGATTTTCCAGAATTTTGAGGTCCGCTCGAGGGGGAGAACCTACGCTCAAGCGTAAATTACGTGCTCCCAGTACTTTTTGCAGACTTGGTGTCCGCTCGAGCGGGATATTTCACGCTTGAGTGTGGAGCTTTGTAGACAGGCCTTCCGCTCGAGCGCCCTATTTCAAGCTCGAGCTTATTTTTCATGCAACTGGTACTTTTGCAGGCCTTAAGGGTCCGCCCGAGCGGGTTATTCCACGCTCGAGCGGGGACCCTATTTTCAGAAATTTTGTTTTCGCATTTTTCGTTTCATTTTCCGTTCTCTTTCACTTGCAAGCACTCTGAGGCATGTGTTAAACATTGTAAATGAGTTAAAGAGATAAGAATAAAGCCTAAAGAGGAAAATGTGAATTTAGAACGGATTGAATTGTTAGTGACCCTTTTGTGTTCATGGAATGTGTAGGGTCAAGCTCCCGGGCAAATCTACAAGCCGATCGCAGTGAGTAATATCTGAAATATGTTATTGTCCAATTGCTTACTTCTACGTAAGTCTTGTAAAGTTCATTAATGTTGAATGGTGGACAAAGTTTGATATGACAAGTCTGAAAGGCTTTAATGCCAGTTTGAAATGAAAGTTTGAAAGGCTTAAATGCCAGTTTGATATGACACGTCTGAAAGACTTAAATGCCAGTTTGAAATGAAAGTCTGAAAGGCTTAAATGCCAGTTTGATATGACAAGTTTGAAAGGCTTAAATGCCAGTTTGATACGAAAGTTTGATAAGGCCAAAAGGCCAGTCTAATATGGACGTTCGAAAAGGCCAAAGGCCAGTTTGGCATGAATGAATTAGGCCCAAGGCCGTCTAATGTATAATGTTCCAATGTAGTTTCTTTATTTGATATCATTCACAGGGCTTTCGCTCACGCTCATTCATGTGTTTGTAGGTGTGCCAAGAGAGGTCAAGACCCAGCCCCTGTGAAGTCTGTAGGGAACAACCGAGTTTTGGAAAGTCAGCCTTTGTATCTCACGCATGAGACTCAACTTCGCCTTTTGCCATTTTGTTCTAAGTTGTTATGTTGGCAATTTATTTGAATATGTCTGTATATAGTTTTCATGGGTTGACTTAGTTTTAGATGATCCTGTCTGTACAGAACTTTATGGTACTGTGTATCTATTGTGAATTATTAATGTATATGTGTATGGTTTGTTTTAATGTGCCATGTAAGCACAGCTCTAAGGACAAAGTTTTAAATAATCTTCCGTTTGGCCCCCATTAACTCTGTTAAAATATGTTGTTTTGGTTTGAGGCCGTATGTAATCTTATGATTACTGGCTGGTTATGTCTTTAACCCACGGAGGTGGGTTCGGGTCATGACACAAGCAATTTCATTGCACGATGGCTTGTGCAACCAATTGTGCAAGCTTAATAAATTAAAAAACAAGACTCAAAATGTCCATCACCCTATCATGCATGATGAAGGGAAATAGAGACCTAGGAAAATGGAACATTTAATCACTATTAAGTATGAAATGTCCCATTTGCCTTGCGTTGAGATTAACGTCTGATTTGAACACACGCAATGTAACACAAAGAATGCTCATCTTACCTCTTTTACTTGTCAATTTTGTTTACTCATGTTGATTACCAAACCATTCATTAATCAATTGTCCTTTGGTGAGTGTCCTCTAAATGGAAAGAAAGCTCAAACCAAATGTTGTTTTAGGCATGAAAAAGACCTCATGCCATTGGTAATGGACCCCAAAAGGAATTAAGCCATTAAGCACAAACATCTCAATTTCATGCTTTAAACAAGCAAATGGTTTAAACCACTTTCAAAACAAAGATAAAACCAAGAAAGGGGGGAGGTTGCAAATATGATTAGATGCTAAAAATGAGTACCAAAAGCACTAAGACATGCAACCAACTCAAGCCAATGACAGTTAAAGCCTTAAAACACTAAGCTATTGAAGGAATTAACACTACAACCATGCTATGCAAGACACAAATGAAAAAAATAACCAAAAATAAAGGTAAAACAGCCTTAAATATAGTCTGAAACATGCTGGACTTAAGCCACAAAAGGTTAAAACAATAAGCTAATACATGGAGATAACTAGGCATGCAAACAAGACACAAGGAGGAAAGGCTAGCCCCTCTAATTTTGGACTTCAAAATGAGTTTTTAACCACTGAATTTTTAGTGGTTAAAAAGCCCAAAAAAAGTTGGTTTTAAAGTGATGAATAAAGGCATAAAAGCTTTACACACAAGGAAACAAGAAGGGTGAACCACCCGCTAACTAAAAAAAGGGATCAAATCACCATTTTTAAGCCACAAAAGCAGAGCTCTTCACAGTTCAAAACCAGCCCCAAAATAGTTGAAAAGCATGGCAAAACAAGTATACAAAACAAGTATAAACAAGGCAAGTGTTATACCTTTGAAGCAAAGCACAAATTGACCAACAATCCAAGCCAAAACCACCTTTTAGAGCTCAAAGAAGGTCCCAAGTTACCTCAGCTCAAAGACTAGTAACTTTGGTTAAGGTAGTGTATGTAAAAGTGTAGAGAAAACAAAGGCTTAGCACAAAATTGTAAGAGAGAGAGAAATTTAGAGAGAGGGAGAGAGAGAATTTTTTGTCTTCAAATTTTCTAACCCCCACACATGAGAGAGAGGGGTCCTATATATAGAAAACACTAAATTCCCTCAAAAACATCCAGCCATGCACGTGTTAGAAGATGCATGAACCTGTGCAAACAGCTGATACAAAATATCACAAAATATCTAAAGGAAACACTGATGACCGACAAGGCTTCATTGATGGCCGGTAGGGCACATAAATGGCCGGCAATGGGGAAGTTGTGGTCGGCAGCCTCTAAGGATGGCCGACAGGCCATCTAAACCTTCATGCTAAAAAGACTTAGGCATGGTCCAAAGATGAAACAAAACGGATGTGTAGACACCCCATTTTTGACCGTTCTCAAGACTTGGACATCATCGTTTGAACACTCGATGATCATCCATGTTCGTGTTCATTTTGAGTTCTCGGAGGTCTCGACAGAGCGCCTTGCCTCAAGATCTCTCAACTTGACGGTTTTGTGCAAGCATTTGTGTTTTTGCTTCTGAGGGAAGATGGTGGCTTTTTGGCCATTCCCTCAACCCATCGGCCAAGGCATAAAGCCATCGGCCTTGTTTTCTTGCCATCGGCCAAAAGTGTTGGCCGATCGGCCACTTTTACTAGCCTGCAGACCACTTGTTCTGGCCGGCCGGCCAGTTGAGGTAGCCTACTAACCAATTGAGGTGGCCGACCGGCCACCTGAAGGAGAAATTGTCCAAAGTGTTCCTAGTTTGGGGCAGAAGCCATCTGGAATTTTGTGCAGTGTTCTGAGATCACAGTGAGTGCAAACAGAGGCAACTCATGTCAAGGCAATGCATTTTCGGGTGAAGCACACCGAGCATGCATGTCTCCCTCCCCCGAGGCCATTTTACTATTTTACTTAGCTAGTTAATTTACTGGTTTTGTAATTAATTAGTTAATGTGTTTAGCTAATTCAATTCATCTTTGTAATATTCTAATTAGCTTAGGTTAGCTAGTTATTCAATTTCAATTGTATTGTAATTAATTAGCTAGAATAGTTAACATCCTGATTAGTTGATTAGCTTAGCTTAGATTAGCTTAGCTTATTTATTCGGACCCTCCTTTGAGAGGGCACAATGTTGTAATAAGTATGCGTGTGCGTATGTATGTCTTCCAACCCCACTTCTTTCTCCTTTTTACTTAACCGCTTTCGATGGCTAGTTTAGGGGCATATTTCAACTAGCACACCTTATCATTTGCATGCGTGCATCATTCGGCGCATCATTCAAACTGCATCGTATGTCAATACCTATTTGAATACGTGTATCAAATTGTTACAGTCATATGCCACCTTAGATAGCCGAGCCTATTTAGTTGCATTGTTCCATGTGTTGCATTAGGCATCTAGCATAGTTAGGATCATGCATTGTCTCTAACTAGCTTTCTGTTTTGGCTCGGAGTACACTGTAAGTGTTACGCTTTAGCATATTTGCATGAGTGTGAGTGTTGCCATGATAGCATGCTTTCCATGAGGCTATTTACTTAAGTGATTAACTGCTTGAATGCCTGTGGGTGAAGGCTTGATTGCTTGAATTGGAACAACTTGATGATTGTGAGTTTTAAGCTCACTCTGCGAAGTGGAAAAATCTTGTTTTCAAGCCCACTTGCGAGTGGCAAATCCGCACTTTAGCCTACTTGCGAGTAGCATTTTCAAACCATTTTCGAAAACAAACATGAGTCGATTTGTTCCAAGTCTTGCGATTTGGTTCATACTTGTGTGCTGTGCGCATCACATAGTAAAGTTAGATAATAATCCGAATAATGGCACATGTGTTTATAAAACAACATATCATGCTTAGTAGAGGCCGATCTTTTGATCGAGCGAGCAGGGTGCTCATTTCAGGACCTTCCCTTCTTGTACCCAAGTTCCCGAGCTGAGGCAACTTTGGGGATGATGGACACGTGGCCTTTGGCACGAGTCAGGTTTTCCTAAATTTTCCAAGAATAAAATATTTAGGTGGCGATTTTGTAATCTGGCAAAGCAGTCCATGTTTGGCATTTTTTCATTCAAAATTGATTTTCCAAAACCAATTGCCAGATTTGGACTCTTTGGTGTTTATCAGTTTCACATTGCACTTTGTGAGATTAGATTCAGAACCATGACAGGAGTCCGAACTGTATTATGACCAAATTCTGTGCCCTCTCTAAAAGGGGGGGTGCGCGAAGAAAGTTGGGTCTATAGTTTTTGGCGACTCTGCTGGGGATTTAGAGAACTTGACTCAAACTCATGGTATGTTGTTTTATCTATACTTATATGTTTATTTGCATTGCATTTGCATTGGTATGCCTAGGTCATAGTGTTTGACATCTGCTATTCCTGAACGGTTTGCCAGAGGCTTGCTTGGAAAAGCGCGCTATAAGGCTGATTGGTTGCGTGCTCTGCCACGATGGGAACACAAACCTTGGATTGGGATCACCACCGAGGCATCCTCTTTTACCATTTGACCTAGTTGCATATTGGAAGCCTTATAGACTAATCCAAACTAGGACAAGTTGCTCACCCGACTGTAGGATTGTTTAAAACTGCATGCGTGCGTAGTGAAACCCTAGCTCCTGACAAAATAGGACAGGGAAACCCTACCCTACCATAGGGGTGTTTTGGCTCTCACTTTCCTGGCATGTACTGTTAGGTTGTGTCTCCATAGGGAATGCATGTATCAGTTTGCAAGTCTGGGTTTCAGTCTGAGGCCATCAGTGATTGAGGGTATCAGTATTATGGTAGAAAATTTGGGGGCAGAAATCAGTGTTTGAGTACAGTTAGTCCAGCTTATGATTTGCAACTGTGTGTTGTCTCTATCTAAGTCGGGATGCTGTCCGTTTTTCTGATTTTTGTCTTTTGCTTTATTTTATGTTTTACAAGGGTAGTATTTCATCATTGCCTCCAACGAGGCAGTTATTCCCCCGAGCACTTTGGACTAGAGGTAGATGGCTTTCCTGATCTGAGGATCTAATTGACGGACAACCAGTGTTTGCTTCATTACCCTCAGTTACAAGATGAAGGGCAGTCAGGCATAGAGCATCAGTACAGCAATCGCTAGTTCAGCGGTTATTGTCTCCCTCACCTGTGTGCAGTTGGGATCAGTTTTCTGTTTCTACCTCAGAGAGAGGGTGTACACCTGTTCAGACAGATCAGCACTTTATAGGCAGTATAGAGGAAATGATACGTCAACTCCAACAGACCATGTGTAGACACCCCATTTTTGACCATCCTCAAGACTTGGACGTCACCGCTTGAACACTCGGTGATCATCCATGTTTGTGTTCGTTTGGAGTTCCCGGAGGTCTCAGCTATGCGCCCTGCCTCAGGATTTCCGAACTTGACCATTTTGTGTCTGGTCTTGCACCAAACACTTGTGTTTTGCCTTGGAGGGGCAGGGAATGCCTTGTGAGGCATCCCCACAAACCACCGGCAGTGGCTAGAGGCTACCGGCTGGTTTTTGCTTCCATCGGCAATCTTTTCTGCCGGTCGGCACATTTTGTTGCTGGTCGGCACTCTTTTTTGTCAAAATGACATTTTTGGGCAGCCGACCACTGTTCATCTACTTTATGTAGATATTTTGTGCCAGCTGTGATAGCTGGCACCAACTCTTCTATAAGAGGGATTGCCCTCTAACCATGCTTGTTGTATAAGCTTTGCAAGAGGGAGTTCTATAAGAGGACAAGCCTCCTCTTTGCTCTAGGTTAGAAAGTTTGAAGGCAAAAACCAAAGCTTCCATAGATAGATACACCCTATCTCTATATCTCCATCTCTCTCCTCCTTTGTGTGTGTTTCTTGGCCTAAAAGTGTTATTTTACCTTACTTTTGCACCATTACACACACTATTACACCTAGCTCCGAGTTTGAGGGACTTGGGAGGTTGATTCTTGAGTTTTTGGACTGATTTTGATCAAAAGAAGAGGGCTGGACCATTTGTTCTTCAAAGGATCTTCAAGGGTGAGCACTTTACTTTAGATTCCCCAAACTTGCAATAGTTTTTTACCTATCTTGCTTGCTGATTTAGCTTTTGTGCATAACATAGAAAAAGCTTACATTTTCATGCTTTAGAACTTTCATTAAGGTTGTTTTGTGGTTTGAGTGCAAACTCACCTTGTTAGGCTTTATTTGGCCCCTTTTGTGCTTCCCTTGTGAGGCCTTGTTTGCTTGAGTGTGTTGGTCTTTTCACCACTAAAAACCAGTTGACTTTCAGTAATAAGGAAGGTGGTTTGAAGTCTTGTATAGGGGAGGGACACCCCTCTCCCTTCATTGTCTTATTTCCTTGCATTTTGGTTTAAAGGGTAACATGCATGTTTGCTAACTAGTTTATTGTTTTGGCACGGAGTACGATGTAAGTAGTTATGCTTTAGCATCCCGCATGCATGTGAGTGTTGCCATGACAGTATGCTTGCCATGCGACTAAATGCTTATGTGATAAATTGTTTGAATGCCTGTGGGTGAAGGTTAGATTGTTTGAGTTGGAGAAACTCATTAAAATCCGTGTCTTAGCCTACTTACAAGTAGCAAATTCCAAAATGTTTTTCAAAATAAACGGATATGCAATGCTTGTTTCCAAATAAGGCAATCTAGTCTATACTTGTTTGCTGTGCGCATAACATAGTAATTCTAGGCAAATAACCAGAATAAGAACACATAAAGTCTTCAAAAACGGATATCATGGTTAGTAGAGGCCGGCCTTTGAACCGGGTGAAAGGGGGTGCTCATAGCTGACTTTCCCCGATCGTACCCAAGCTCCCGAGCCGAGACAACTCCGGTGATGACGGACATGTGGCCTTCGGCACCGAGTCAGGGTTTCCTAAATTTTCCCATTTTAAAATATTTAGGTGGCGACTCTGTATCTGGCAAAGCAGTCCATGTTTGGCACTTCTTTTCAAAAAAATCTGTTTCTCAAAACGATTTGCCAGATTTGGACTCTTTGGTTCAAGATTAAGAACCATGACACAAAATCGAGTCCGAACTGTAGCGAGGGCCCCACGCGGGCGCGTCTACAGTTTCTGGCGACTCCGCTGGGGATTTAGAGAGCTTGACTCGAACTCGTGATATCCTGTTTTGATTTCACTTATGTGTTTCTTTGCATTGCATGTGGATTGGTGCACCTAGGACACTGTGTTTTCCATCTTCCATTCCTGAACGGTTTGCCGGAGGCTTGTCTTGTCAAGACATGACCATAAGGCTGACCGGTTATGGGCTCTGACAGTATGGGAACACAAACCCCGGTTTTTCCGGGGCACCCTTTTTGACCATTCGACCTAGTGCATATTCGGAATCCATAGTGACCATTCCAAACTAGGACAGGTTGCTTACCCGATGCTAAGTTGTTTGAAACCGCTGCGTGCGTAGTGAAACCCTAGCTCCTAACAAAATAGGACAGGGAAACCCAACCCCAACATAGGGGTGTTTTTGGCTCTCATTTGCTTGCTATGTGCTTTTTAGAGTTGGCCTCTACAGGAATGCATATATCGGTTTGCAAGTCTGGGTATCAGGCCTGCGGGCATCAGTGTTTTGAGAATCAGTTATATCCGTGGGTATCAGATTCAGATTTGGGGCAGTGATTTTGGGAAACTGTGATCAGTAGTAGAATACAGTTATTCAGTTATGCCTATGCCTGTTCTGATGAAATTGGGTTGAGATGCTGCCTGTTTTCTCTTTTGCTAGGTAGTCCTGGAACCATAGCTTCAGAAGGCTCCAATATCCCCCGAGGTTCATTGGACTTGTACTGATAGACTTTGTCAGGTCATAGACTCAGTTCAAGGGTAATCAGGGCCAGAGAAGGCTAGTCAGGCACAGACCACCAGTACAACAGCTACCAGATCAGTGATCTTTGAGCAGTCGGGCTGAGATTTCCGAGCCTATTGCCGACATAGATATACCGGTTGCTCAATTAGATTAGAACAGTATGTCGAGTCTGGAAGAGATGGTGCGCCAACTCCAAGATAGTATGAAAGCCATGCAGCAAGACGCTGTCCATCAAGCAGAATTCGCCAAGCAGCAGGCTGTGGTCATAGCCCAACAGGCAGAGACAATTGCCAGGTTAGAGCAGCAAACTGAAGTATCTACTTCACACCAGGCTCCTCTCCCACCAAGAGTTCCCATACTCGGGGAGGCAACCCACATCCAGGATGATACGGACATTCCAGTCAGGCTAGCTCCGCCTCCGGTTTTACCCCAGCTATCCAAGACACCCATCAACCTACCGGACTCCCCTTTTGAGTTAGAGACGGATCCAACGGCGCTAAAGATGAGCAAGCTTGAAAGGTTGTTCAAGAAGGCTCAAGGCATGAAATCCATTCCTGACATTGAAGATGGGTATACAGACCCAGCTGTGACGCTGCCGGATAGATTTAAGATGCCGCACATCGACCGATTTGATGGATCTGGGGATCCCATGGTACATTTGCGGCTGTTTTCGGACATACTAAGGCCGATGGGCCTCACCAGATTACAGAAACTATCATTGTTTGGCCGGACCCTGTTTGGGATAGCCACAATCTGGCATGTGAAATTGGAGAACTCTGTGAAACAAAATTGGGAAGAGATGGTTGAGACCTTCAGTGATCAATACTCCTACAACACACAGATTGAGGTCACAACTCGTGATCTTGAAGTCACCCGCCAAGAGCCAAAGGAGGGTTTTTCAGAGTTTGTAGCGAGGTGGAAAGCAAAGGCCTCGATGATGGCTACAAGGCCTCCCGACAAAGACCAGATAAGGATGGTTGTGCGCAACCTCCAACCCAAACTAATGCAGAAAATGATCGTGCTCCCCTTCTCTACCTTTTCGGATCTACATGAGATGGGGGTACAGATCGAGGATGCTATGAAGCAGGGTCTTATTGATCAGGAGAAGGAGCAGCCTAGGAGGGCGTTTACCTGCAGTTCGAATGCGACCACCAACGGTGACGCAGCTGCAAGATCTTCTGAAGTGGGCATGGTCGCCACCACCACACCAAGAACAGTCACCCCTTCTGTTGGTGCATCCAATCCAAACCCCCGAACTTCGGACTATCTACCCCGGGGCAAGAGGGTTTTCACCCCACTCTTTATGCCTTTGTCTAAAGCTCTAGGGGTCCTACTCAGGAAAGGACATCTGAAACCGTTAGAACAACGGCCTCTACCCGATCCTCTCCCTCCGAAGCATGACCTAACTAAGTACTGTGCTTTTCATCAACAAACCGGTCATGACACCGACAGTTGCGTCCGTCTCCGCCACGAGATACAAAATTTGATTGACAACAGGGTCATCCCCGCACCAGGTCCTGCAAAGTCTATCGACACCTGATCAGTGAACTTGTGGGGGACAATGTGATGTGATCGAGGGATGAACCACCTGCGGGCGGCGCTCAGTTTACTCCGGATGTGGCGCATGGCACGCATTGCTTTGAGCATTTGCAAATATTAGTTTTGTACTTTTTGACTTGGGTATTGGGTCAATCTTGTCGTTTTGTTTTGAGTCAGTCTTTTCATACTGAGTCAGTCGGGTCTGTCTTGTTGTATCGATTCAGTCCTGTTTTGTTTGAGTCGGGTGATTTCGGGGGTATTACCTCAGACATCACTATCTTGTTTTGTGTTTGTCTTTTTGCTTTCTTTTGAGTCTGTTTCTGCCTTGGAGCCAGTTATGCCAACAGATTTGAATGGAACAGCAGTGATTTTCACACTCTTGTGTTTGCTTCTGCCGTGTGCCAGTTGTGCCAGAAGTTTAAATGGAATGACAGTACTCTTCGCCTGCCTTTTCTGTGCCTTTGAAGTCATTGTAATGACCTAAGTTTTTCAAAACTTTTTTCGAAACATTGTAATAAAAACGAAGAGGAAGGGATTCCTCAGGTTTTGCAAAACTTGATCAATTGAGAGAAAGAGAGGCATGCTAAGCCCTTAATGATTGAAATCATGCTTGTTAATGTGAGTATTGAGAAGGACCCTAGCTTGATCCAGATTGGTTCTACACTGTCTTCGGCGCGAGCGATTTGTCGCTTTCTTAAAAAAATTTCAAAAAATATTTTGCGCGGTCCTGCGAAGACTTGTGTGGGTTCGCTCGTGAGATTGTGCAGCTTAGGATCGCTCTCAGCCTCATGATTCGACCCCTCACTTTCAAACCTTGAACCTGAGTTCAAAACGTTCAACGGTCAACCACAATGTGAGGCCTATGTGGCCATTTTGAAGCAGCCCTCGAACACGAGGCACCAAAGTTAGATCAAGAAGATCAGATCAAAGGAAGCTCGTAAAGCTAGATCAGAAGTCCCCCCTCAAACTAGGGGTAAAAATGTCAGATATGCTCGAAGAGTCGAAGATGGATCGTTCAGTAAATCAATACAACAGCCACTCTCCTGGATACGGATGGCTTCAAAACCCTAAAACCATTTGGCATGGACTTGTTACACTTTTACCCTTTGGGAGGCTCGCTGGGCCGAAAACTCGGAAGGGCGACCCAGGCAAAAGTTAGAGCAAGAGAAAAATACAAAAAAAAAAGCAAAAAAAATGCGAAAAAAAAGAGAAAAAAAAAATTCAAGAAAAAAAAGAAGAGAAAAAGAAATGAAAAAAATTGAAAAGAAAAGAAGAACAAAGCTCGCAAGGTCGAAAACCTGCAACGGGCGCCTTGGCAAAAGTTAGAGCCTAAAAAGGAGAGGTTAATACCCGAGTGTACCTTAACCCCGAACTACGTAAGGCTTGATTGCCATCCTTGGGATACGTAGGCAATTTCATTCTGAAGTCCAGCCCTAAAACACTTTAAATCTGATCATGTCCATGTAATGGTTCTGATAATCTTTGCCTTCTCTGTATCCGAGAGTTCGGCTGCAATCATCGCTTCGAGGACTGATTATAATGCGCTGCGGTGCCATTTACACAAGGGGCAACTTTCCGTTGCCATTCAATGCATTACGGTGCCGTTCAAACAAGGGGCAACTTTCCGTTGCCATGCAGCTCTCTTCGAGCAAGGGGGCAATTTTCGTCCAGATCCGAGGTTGTACGTCTCAAGAGTAAGTTCCGCGCTTGTTAAGCATCGGCCGTTTGCGAAAATAGTTTTTGAGAATTTTTACTGAGGTTGACTAATTTTCTCGAAAATTGTTTCATCTTTTCCAAAAACTGGACCATTTCTTGGACCCAAAAAAGGAAAATTTTCAGTGCTCATAGCCTGACTTGCATGATTTCAAATCAAAAATCGAACAAGTATGTTAATCTAACTCTCATGTTGGTCAAAATTGTTTTAGTAGAAAACCAAAACAAAAAAATGGTCAAAATAATGAACTAGGGGCACAGTTGAGTCAGGCTTTCTATCTTTTCCCTGTTGTCAATGCATTTGCCAAAAAAGGCACTCTACTTGCCAGAAAAGGGCACAACTGAAGTCAACAACAAAGGGCTGAAAGCTCTCTCATCCTCCAAGCAACGAGGTATCAAGATAAGTGCGAAGCACGAACTGGAATAGGGCGAGATATTCCACTCCCTCATCTGGACAGATCTAATCACGTCCAAACTCCCCAGCAGAGCATCGTCAACCGATGTCAGCTACAGATTTGCTACATACCCAGTTGTAGCGCAACCCCTCTGTGGGAGGAATTCACTGTTGTGAACAAGAATCAAAAGCTGGTAGAATACCAGGGGTAAGGGCCCACGACTTCCTGTTTATCCATCAACCACCCAGGGGAGGGATTGGAAAAAAAATGAGAGATTGAAGAATAGAGAGATGTACGATGAGAGAAAAAGTGAGAAAAGGGCTTTTTCAGAAAAATAGAGCTTGAGGGCCGAGTGATGTGAGGATCACAAATGAGAAAGGGTGGGAAACAATACCCAGTGAAACAGGCTCCCTGTGCACGTCTGTGTGTCGTATCTTTTGTTTTGTTTGTCTCGATTCTTGCTTTGAGTCGTTCCAAGCGTGTCTCGATGTGTTTAGGTTGCTTACCTTTTGTTTTCCGTTGTTAAGTCGTAGTGCGCTGTGTTCAGTCATAGGCTCAATACCCGGTTAAGAACTCATTTCTTAACTTCAAAAATAAAATCGCTTTGTGCTTAGAGTGCTGTGCCATTCTTCACGTTTGTACAAAACAAGATTCGTTCTTTCATAAAACTGCAGGGTTCAACCCAAGTCATGTCAGAACAGTAAAACCAGGACCTATTTGAAGCCATATGGGTTCCAGACTACAAAACAAAAGCAAAAGAGGAAAATATCGGGTATCTGAGTGTGCTTCAACTTCGGAAAACTCCGTGATTGTGCTCCGGATGTACCTCTTCAGGCCTTGTCAGTGCTCCGAAGAATGAGTGTGCCTCTACTCCAAGCTTAAGCCTGCTTCAAGTCAGAATGGCAATTAAAGCAGCAGCAGATGTTATCTCTCGCCAATGTAAATAGGGTGTCCCTTTTTCGAGCAGAGTTGTGTTGCCAAGTCCTCCGAAAGGTAAATCGGAGGCACCAGAGTACGTGTTTGATGCCCTTCCATTGCATAGAATGTGAACTTTCATATACACTTCGGTTGCATGCGTGCCGCGCATTGTTATGTTTCTGCATAGAATATGCTTTCAATGTTGCATAGAAAATGCCCCCATACTTGCATAGAAAATGCATTTTATCGCACTGTCTTGTGCACCTGCATTGCATTGTTTTGTGCGCTCCTTTGTTTGGTAACACTGGGATACGTCCTTTTGTTTCTTATACCTTTCTGAAACACCGGGATACGTTCCTACGTTTCCGTTTCTCTCTCTTTCCGAAACACCGGGATACGTCCCTATGTTTCTCCCTTCTTTCGAAACACCGGGATACGTCCCTATGTTCCCCTTTCTCCTTCTTTTTCCGAAACACCGGGATGCGTCCCTATGTTTCTCTTTTTCTGAAACACCGGGATATGTCCCTATGTTTCTCTTTTTCCGAAACACCGGGATACGTCCTTACGTTTCTCTCTTCTTTTCGAAATACTTGGATACGTCCCTATGTTTTTTCCTTCTCTCTGAAACATTGGGATACGTCCCTATGTTTCTCTTTCCATTCCAAAACAACGGGACACGTCCCTATGTTTCTTTCTCTTTTTCCGAAACACCGGGATACGTCCCTATGTTTCTCTCTCTTTCCGAAACACCGGGATACGTCCCTATGTTTCTCCTCTCTTTTCCGAAGCAGCGGGATACGTCCCTATGTTTCTCCTCCTTGTTCATAACCTTTGGGATACGTCCCTAATCCTTGGGATACGTCCCTAATCCTTGGGATACGTCCCTAATCTTTGGGATACGTCCCTAATCCCTGGGATACGTCCCTAACCTTTGGGATACGTCCCTAATCCTTGGGATACGTCCCTAATCCTTGGGATACGTCCCTAATTCTTGGGATACGTCCCTAACCTTTGGGATGCGTCCCTAACCTTTGGGATACGTCCCTGACCTTTGGGATGCGTCCCTGACCTTTGGGATACGTCCCTAACCTTTGGGATACGTCCCTTTGTTTCTCCCTCTTCGGTTAAAAGCGTTCGGAATACGTTCCAATGCTCACACCATTTCGAAACACCGGGATACGTCCCTATGTTTCTCCTTCCTTCCGAAACACCGGGATACGTCCCTATGTTTCTATACCTTTCCGAAACACCGGGATACGTCCCTACGTTTCTCTCTTCTTTTCGAAATACTGGGATACGTCCCTATGTTTCTTCTCCCTTCTTTCCGAAACACCGGGATACGTCCCTATGTTTCTTCTCTTTTTCCAAAACACCGGGATACGTCCCTATGTTTCTCCTTCTTTTTCTGAAACACCGGGATACGTCCCTATGTTTCTCATTCGTTCCGAGACACCGGGATATGTCCTTGTGTTTCTCCCCTTTGGTTAAGTGCATTTGGAATACGTTCCAATGCTTATACATTTCCGAAACACCGGGATACGTCCTTATGTTTCTTGCATGATCATAAGTTATGCTTGGCTTTGTCCATTGTCTTCCATTTTACCCCTGCCCTCGGGCGCATACCTTTATTTGTAGCTTGAATGCTTTGTCTAAGTCTTCGGCCTTGTCAAAAATGGGTCGTCTCTGGGCTTTGACATTCACTCCCGTCATTTTTATGACTCTCGAGTTCTGTCAAAGAGGGGCAACTGTAGACACCCCATTTTTGACCGTCCTCAAGACTTGGACGTCACCGCTTGAACACTCGGTGATCATCCATGTTTGTATTCGTTTGGAGTTCCCGGAGGTCTCGGCTACGCGCCCTGCCTCAGGATTTCCGAACTTGACCGTTTTGTGTCTGGTCTTGCACCAAACACTTGTGTTTTTCCTTGGAGGGGTAGGGAATGCCTTGTGAGGCATCCCCACATACCACTGGCAGTGGCTAGAGGCTACCGACTGGTTTTTGCTTCCATCGGCAATCTTTTCTGCCGGTCGGCACATTTTGTTGCCGGTTGGCACTCTTTTTTGTCAAAATGACATTTTTGGGCAGCCGACCACTGTTCATCTACTTTAAGTAGATATTTTGTGCCAGCTGTGATAGCTGGCACCAACTCTTCTTCCCTCCATACACGTGTATGGAGGGATTGCCCTCTAACCAAGCTTGTTGTACAAGCTTTGCAAGAGGGAGTTCTATAAGAGGACAAGCCTCCTCTTTGCTCTAGGTTAGAAAGTTTGAAGGCAAAAACCAGAGCTTCCATAGATAGATACACCCTATCTTTATATCTCCCTCTCTCTCCTCCTTTGTGTGTGTTTCTTGGCCTAAAAGTGTGATTTTACCTTACTTTTGCACCATTACACACACTATTACACCTAGCTCCGAGTTTGAGGGACTTGGGAGGTTGATTCTTGAGTTTTTGGACTGATTTTGATCAAAAGAAGAGGGCTGGACCATTTGTTCTTCAAAGGATCTTCAAGGGTGAGCACTTTACTTTAGATTCCCTAAACTTGCAATAGTTTTTTACCTATCTTGCTTGCTGATTTAGCTTTTGTGCATAACATAAAAAAAGCTTACATTTTCATGCTTTAGAACTTTCATTAAGGTTGTTTTGTGGTTTGACTGCAAACTCACCTTGTTAGGCTTTATTTGGCCCCTTTTGTGCTTCCCTTGTGAGGCCTTCTTTGCTTGAGTGTGTTGGTCTTTTCACCACTAAAAACCAGTTGACTTTCAATAATAAGGAAGGTGGTTTGAAGTCTTGCATAGGGGAGGGACACCCCTCTCCCTTCATTGTCTTATTTCCTTGCATTTTGGCTTAAAGGGTAACATGCATGTTTGCTAACTAGTTTATTGTTTTGGCACGGAGTATGATGTAAGTAGTTATGCTTTAGCATCCCGCATGCATGTGAGTGTTGCCATGACAGTATGCTTGCCATGCGACTAAATGCTTATGTGATAAATTGTTTGAATGCCTGTGGGTGAAGGTTAGATTGTTTGAATTGGAAAAACTCATTAAAATCCGTGTCTTAGCCTACTTACGAGTAGCAAATTCCAAAACGTTTTTCAAAACAAACGGATATGCAATGCTTGTTTCCAAATAAGGCAATCTAGTCTATACTTGTTTGCTGTGTGCATAACATAGTAATTCTAGGCTAATAACCGGAATAAGAACACATAAAGTTTTCAAAAACGAATATCATGGTTAGTAGAGGCCAGTCTTTGAACCGGGCGAAAGGGGGTGCTCATAGCTGACCTTCCCTGATCGTACCCAAGCTCCCGAGCCGAGACAACTCCGGTGATGACGGACATGTGGCCTTCGGCACCGAGTCAGAGTTTCCTAAATTTTTCCATTTTAAAATATTTAGGTGGCGACTCTGTATCTAGCAAAGCAGTCCATGTTTGGCACTTCTTTTCAAAAAAATCTGTTTCTCAAAACGATTTGCCAGATTTGGACTCTTTGGTTCAAGATTAAGAACCATGACACAAAATCGAGTCCGAACTGTAGCGAGGGCCCCACGCGGGCGCGTCTACACCATGGGGGCCATGTAGCGTGACGCTGCTCACCAAGCGGAGGTTACCGCTCGACAGACAGAGGTTGTAGCTCAGCAGGCAGAACTAATTGCTAAGCTTCAACAACAGCAGCAACCACAACAAGCCAGAGCTTCTGCTGCATATCCACACGCACCCCCACGTAGGGTTCCAACCCCCGGGAAGACAACTAATATCCAGGAGAATATGGACGTTCCTAGAGGGCCAATCCTACCACCAGTCCTACCACAGACTTCAAATGCACCAGCCTTCCCAGTGGACACGCCGTTCGAATTTGAGTCCGATCCAACTGCTCTAAAAGTGAGCAAGCTTGAAAAGCTATTTAAACGAGTTCAGGGAGTTAATTCGATCCCAAACATTGAGGACAGCTATATGGATTCGGCGGTGACGTTGCCGGACAGATTTAAGATCCCCCACATAGATTGTTTTGACAGCTCAGGTGATTGTATGGTTCATTTGAGGCTGTTCTGGGATATTCTGCTCCCGACGGGCTTGACTGGACTCCAGAAACTATCTCTCTTCGGTCGGACCCTATCCGGTATTGCGGCCATCTAGTATGCCAAGCTGGAGGATTCAGTGAAACGAAACTAGGAGGAGATGGCCGAGGGCTTCATCGCCCAATATTCTTACAACACCCAAATCGAGGTCACGACACGTGATCTCAAGGCGATCCGACAGGAGCCGAATGAAGGCATTTCTGACTTTGTCACTCGATGGAGGGTCAAGGCCCCCATGATGACAACCAGGCCACTCGAAAAAGATCAGATAAGAATGGTTGTGCATAACCTACAACCCAAGCTGATGCAGAAAATGATTGTCTTACCCCTCCCTACCATTACTGACTTGCATGAGATAGGGGTACAGATTGAAGATGCTATGAAGTAAGGTCTGATCGACCAGGAAAAGGAACAGCCTGATAGGGCATTTACACATGGTTCGAACGCAGCTACAAATAGTAGTGCAGCCGCAAGGACCTCTGACGTGGGCATAGTCACCACCACCACCTCAAAAATAGCCACACCCTTCACCGACACATCCGGAGCCACAATACAACCAGCAAAATACCCGCCTAGGGGTCAGAGGACCTTCACCCCACTTTACATGCCCCTGTCCAAAGCCTTGGGAGTTCTAATCAGAAAAGGGCATTTGAAGGCCTTGGAACCACACCCACTGCCAAATAACCTCCCTCCCACACATAACCCAGCTAAGTATTACCTCATAAGATTCAAGATCTCATTAATAACAAGGTAATTGCACCTCCTGACAAACCAAATGTCACCATAAACCCCCTTTCACCACGTAACAACCCCCCTCTTCCGCCCAGGCAGATAAACCTGATCCACACCATGGTCGTCCCATACGACCCCACCTTATACATCACACCCTCCCACCTGCCCAAGCCTGAGGTGTTCATCCCAGATAGCATGGACTTGTGCATTATAAGCACTTCCCTAACCCTACCTAAGCTAGTGGTCGTGACTGTCGAAGACAAAGCTGGGGTGACCTTGGAGGAGAATGGGAATGTTGGTTCAGAACTTGAGGGATTTGCGAGCGTAACTAAGGAAGCATACAACCCGTGCGGTTATATTGTGTCAACAGATTAGGCTAAGCCAAGGGTGGAGTTGCCAACTGGGGTAGAAGTCAATGTGGTTCGGGAAGACGGGCCAAGTCATGGGTTGGCTGATTTAGTGGAGCTTGAAGAGGACATTGTTAATCTGTAGTTCTTTGACGAGCAAGATCCAGGGGATGTGAGCGTCAACTAGTTTGACTTGAATGAAGCAACAGATACTACAGGGTGGCTCAGTGACGAGCCAGATGTTAGTGAGGAGTCTCAGCCGAAGTAGGGGAAGTCAAAAACTAGAACATCTACTATGACGCCCCGATTCTACACTATTGGTTGCAGTCAAGGGAGTCACTAATGAGTCCTATGGTCAATAACCTGTAAGATCCCAGATCGCCGGAGGAGTCAGATTAGCCTCCCTTCTATGTCCGACTTTCTTAGGCGGCGAACTACCCTTTTGACAGATCTTAACCGGTATTGACACAAGGTCTCATAAGCAACGATAAGGTGTATACATACAAATAATAGAATATAAGTACATAACAACCAGGAATACTTAGTTCAAAAAGCTTGTTTCAATACATTACATCCCAAAAGTAAGTTTAAATCTTCATATGAGTCTTACAAAATATCCAAAAAGAAACTTCTAATTTTTCTAGGATAGCCAAAAGTCTTCGAAGGTTTCAGGCTTGTCGTCTCCAACTATAAGTTCCTCTTCGTCACTTGGCATGATACGCCGTGAGCTTTGAATGCCCAGTAAACACACACACACCCCGTCTCCTTTTCCCCAGTCCAATACACAATCACAATTATAACATCAAGTAGTAAAGCATGATACTCAAATAAATAAAGGGTTAAGTTAGGTGTTAGTAAACTAGAAATTCCCCAAAGAGATTTCGTCCTCCCAACCACAAGAATCGGAGGCGGATTATTCAATATGCCCCCTCTTTTGCTGCTTTGTTGCAGAACTAATCTCGGATGCCTACCAGCGGTTATGTACCGAGTAGCGCCAACCGCAGGGCCTCAAAAGAGACGGTAAAATATGGCCTTGCCCGAATCCCTCCTCACACCAAACCACCTAGGGTCCGAATACAACCGCTCCGTTCAAGGTTTCCAAAAACCACTTGCGCAAGACTTTTATCTTTCAAATAGGGAACGCATACCAACAATTCATATATCACATATTCTCATCTTTTCATTACTCAAGTGCTCGAAAACCCAATGCACTCCGAATTAGGTTTCCCGTTGAGTTAAATATTTTCCATCAAGGTTAGACAAGTTAACAAGATAAAAATATCCACACAAGCATGCATCAATAAGGTGAAGAAGATGAAGAACATAACATAACACATACGATATAATGTCAAGATATGATCATAAGCTAATAAACATTTTTATGAATACAAGGGCATAAAACATTCATGCATAACAAAATTTCCAGTTTTAATATCACATAAAGATTAAACTGAAAGGACTATTTTAGATTCTTCACCGGACTTGGCCTTCCTATGGTTTGTAGAGAATTTGCTCTAGTTTCTAGAGTATTTCTCAGAAATGGGATTGCTTTTCCAGATTCTAAGTTATTTAGAAAATATTCCAGCGCTGTCCAGATTCTGTCCAGATCCGTCGATCGTTACGAAAATTTGATTTTCTTGCAAAACGCTTAATGTTTTTCGATGAAACCAATTTTAGTTGAAAGATAACTCCTTAGGGAAGATTTTGACATAAAATAGAGGTCCAGAATAATTTTATACATTTTTATAGAATTTCTGGAAGTGGGCTGCAAAAACAGATACTAAGGTACTATGCCCAAAACAAGATGATTTATGAGAAAAGGGTTCCACCGAGGGAAAGTTTTTGTTTCTTTTGTGAAGAAAACATACTAAATAACATATATTTAACTCAAAAAATTTTCTTGAAAGAGTGCCCTTGGAAAGTTGAGAGATTGGTATAAAAATAGATGGTTTTGTGCCAAAATGAGGAAAATGCAAGAAAGATGGAATCAATACTCAACCCTTAGCATTTTTAACATAAGAACTCATTAATAAAAGATCTGAAAACATCATTTAGAACCCTTAGAAACATGTATTGCAAAAAAGGAAAATAAAAGAGAAGGTTGTGTTGGTGGCTTACCTACTAAGCTTTGCATAAGAAGGCTCTCTTCTCCCTCTCTCTCTTGCTCTCCCCCCTCTCTCTAGCCCAAAATGTGTGTGTGGGTGTGGTGTTTGTGCTTGCCAAGCCAAGGGATGGTGGTATTTGTAGGCAATTTGGTGTAAAAGGTCATAAAAGCCCTCTAGTTGGAAAAAGGATGGAAAGGTTAGGATCTTGCTTGGAAACAAATGGGATAGGAGTGATTTGGGAGTTAAATCATAGGATTAGGCAACATTTAGTTGGTTTCTATTTGAAAGGAATCTAGCATTGGAAACATCATCCCAGGTCTAGGGTACAGGGCCTTGGATTTCCTTGAATATCATGATCAAAGACATTGAAAGTTGGCTCCTCACTTCTCCCTATAGTGGCCAGCCCTTGGCAAGGGTGATGGGGCTATTATTTTAATCACTTTAGGCACTAGGGGCACACTCCTCAATGTATACATATATATAGATTTCAATTGATTGATGGTACTAATAATATTAGGGTACATGTACTAGTTTTTGAGGTTTATTTTGAATTAAGGGCTTGGTGTTAAATACATGTATTGGAATCTTACTTATGTAGCATTAAACTAAATTAGGCTAAGGATCCTAATCCGGCTGGATATTCCAAAATAATAATAATAATAATAATAATAATAATAATAATAATAATAAAAAAATAAAATAAAATATTAATCGACAAGATTTGAAATAATTAAGTAACCGAGGGGCCTTAAGAAAATAATTCAAACATTAGGGTCTATAAAGTGAATACAATTTTTAGGGGCTCTACATCTACAGCGACCAGAATGGTCAAGAATAAGGAAGAGTTGCCGGAGAGCACCGGTACGAAGAATTTTGCTCAGGGCTTGGGCCGTTTGTGTACAGCTGACACAGAGCAGGAAGCTGCGTTGCAGCAATTCAAACAAGAGAAAATTGAGAATGATGACAAGGCTAGAAAGCCAAAGGTCATGTGGGGACAGAATGTGCTGTGAGCACGGAAACAACCACAGCAGAGTCGGATAGTTATCTATCGGTTGCTAAGGGCATGTGGTGGGAAGATGATGATTTGCATCTAGCCCATACCGATGAAGACTGGGGGCAGAACCTTCCAGATGACACCTGGTATACTGAAGAAGTCGACCATATGACCAGGAGTGGGCAGTACTTTAAGCCCCCACATCTAGACCAACCAGAGACATCTGGGAATGACAGAGAAGCTGAGAAACAGAAGGACAGACTGTTAGAGGAGGAAGCTGTGTTGAAACAGCTAAAGAAGATTCAAGCAGACATTTTCATCTGGGGATTGCTTATGGCCTCCAGGGTACATAGACAAGTCATCCTTTCAGCCATGGACAAGGCTAAGCTTTCGATTGATACAACGCCCGAATAGTTGGTAGGATTGGTGTTCCCGGGTGGTGCTACACGGACTCTGACCTTTACAGTCAAAGAAATACTGCCAGAGGGCTCCGAGCACAATAAATCGTTATACATCTCTGTGTAGTGTAGGGATAAGTGGATACCGGTTGTCCTAGTTGATACGGGATCTGCTATCAATGAATGTCTGCCGTGAACGGTGTATGCCATCGGGCTGAAGCCCGCAGATTTTGTGCCAACAGCCTAGGTGATACTGGCTTATGACAACACCAGTCGAGAGGTGATGGGGACGGTGCAGATTAAGACTCAGGTTGGCCCGAGCCAACAGGACATCGAATTTCATGTTCTGGATGTTCCAGCCACCTTAAACTTACTCCTTTGACGGCCGTGGCTGCACTAAGTGAAGGCTGTCTCCTCCACCCTACAGCAGATGCTGAAGTACCCCCACAAGAAAGGGGTGGCAATTGTTTTTGGGAACTCTTCAATACATCCGTTGCCAGAGGTGACTACGCCAATCTTAGAGATTGTACATGGCGAGGAGGATGCCTTTCTGTCTGGGTTCACTTTGGCTGAGGCTCGGGTGGTGCAAGATCTTCTAGCTGTTGATGAGGGGCTGTACGTCAGTGCATAATCTCTTTACCTTATGAACAAGCTTCAACATGTGCCCGGGAAGCGGTTGAAAAGGCGTCGCTAAATAGGCCGAAGTGCCACACAATCCCCATACCTTTGGTCTAGGTTATATACCTACCAAAGAGGATTGGGTAAGGAAAGGAAAAGAGATGGCTGGAAGGGCCAGAGCTAAACAAGCCGAGAGGCACTATGAGTTAGTGCAGAGACCTATCCGAGGGACCTTGAACGGACGCTTTGTCCGGGAGAGGGAAGATTTCTCGTTCTGCGGCTTTCCAGAGCCATGGCTGAATTTAGAGAGGCGGCGTTTGCCGGGATTTGAGATATTTTTTGACTTGCAATTGCCGGGGAATGAAGTTGCTGAAGAGCAAACTGACCCAACAACTGTGGCTGAGCAGTGCAATGTGGATGAGTCCAGTGGCACAGATTTTGAGCTGGGAGCAGTGCTGACCTGTCTCCTTTCAGATCCTCAGATATTACCAGAGTACTCGGGGGATGATTTCTCAGCTTCCATGATTGGAGATAGCTCAGCTGTGGGCCCTTCTTCCGGCATTCTGGATGCATCTATGGCACCATCCCTCGTCTGGCAATACGAGAAAGGCTTTTTATCTAGCAGTTCTGGGTCAAGTAGTGAACCGGAATCTGATTCCACAAAGTTACTGGAGTCGGAATCATATCCTAGTTCTTCTGAGTCAGAGTCTGGTATTCTTGGGGGTGATAACTCGGATGCCGTCAAGCTGTCCAGGTCGTCTTTTTTATTTTATTTTGAGTCGGTTGCAACTAAAGAATCAGACGATCTGGAAGTTAATGAGAATGGTACTACTGTGGCTTTTGAGTACTTTTCTGTGCCTTTAGTTTATTTCATAAATCAGGACTTTCAAAATTTTGATGAAAATGACGAGGAAGAAATTCCTCCAGTTTTGAAGCACTTGATTGATCGAGAACAGGAGAGGTTTGCTAAACCTTTGGTTGATGAAATCACCTCATTTAATGTTGGTACTGAGAAAGATCCACGGTTGGTCCAGATCGGGTCCACGTTGTCTTCGGAGGAGCGCGAGCGCTTAGTCACTTTATTAAAAGATTTCAAAGATGTTTTTGCGTGGTCCTACGAAGACATGCCTGGAATCGATCCTGAGATTGTACAACACCGGATCCCTTTTGACCAAGAGGCCCGACCTGTTAAGCAGAAGCTTCGAAGGATCCGCTCGGATTGGGCTCTAAAGATCAAAGAAGAGGTCACCAAGAAGATTGATGCAGGTTACCTGTTGGTGTAAACACCCCATTTTTGACCGTCCTCAAGACTTGGACGTCACCATTGGAACACTTGGTGATTACCCTTGTTTGTGTTCGTCTTGAGTTCCCGGAGGTCTTGGTTGCGCGCCTTGCCTCAGGATCTCTCGACTCGACCGTGTTGTGTCGGGTTTTGCACCAAACACTTGTGTTTTGCCTTGAAGGGGCAGGGAATTCCTTGTGAGGCATCCCCACACATCACCGGCCATGGCTTGAGGCCACCGGCCAGTGATTTTGTGCCATCGGCAATGTATATTGCCAGTCGACACTCTTTGTTGCCAGTCGGCCATTTATTTCGCCAAAATGGCAATTTTGAATGGCCGATCACTGTTCATCTACTTTTAGTAGATATTTTGTGCCAGCTGTGATAGCTGGCACCCACTCTGCTCCCCTCCATACACGTGTATGGAGGGATTTCCCTCTTGGATGGCTTGTTTTGGAAGCCTTACAAGAGGGAGTTGCCTATAAGAAGAGGGCTCCTCTCTTGGCATTAGGGTTAGAAAAAATTGTTAGAGAAGTTCTGGTTCTAGGTTTAGGGCTTTGTATCTATCCTATGTCTATACCTCTCCTTCTCTTGTATTGTGTGTGTTTAAGCCTTAGTTTTGTACACAAACACACACTACCACACCTTTCCTTGGAGCTGAGGCCCTTGAGGGTTGTTTTTAGAGTTTTGAAGTTGATTTCAACCTCAAGAAGCTGCTGGAGCTCCATTGTTGAAGAGGGTCTACAAGGGTAAGACTTTTGTCCCTTTTTACCCCATTCTTGCATAGCTTTGTAGCCTATCTTGCATTTGTTTTTGGGCTTAGTGTATAACATAAAAAAGTTCTGGTTTTAGGCCCTCTAAATAGTTATTTAAGGTTGCTTCAAGCTTTGGGGTCGTTTGACCCCTCTTAAGCCTTGTAAGGCTCCATTTTGAGTTATTTTGGGAGAGCTCCGAGACCTTGGTATTTGGGCATCCTCACCACTGAAATCTTGAGGGATTTTTGAGGTGAGGATGGTGCCTTGAGGTCCCAAGAAGGAGAGGGCCACCCCCTCTCCTTGTTGTCCATGAAAAGGGCACTTTTTGCCTCTTGAGGGAGCACCTAGCTTAGGCTCTTGTTGACCATGCCTTAGCCGTTATTTATGCTTATTTTGCCATGAAATAGCATTGTTTTAAGTTGGTTTTGGTACACCATGCTTGCTTAGCATACATGCCTTGTAATGCCATTTTGTTGCCTTAACATGCCTTAGGTTGTAAACCATTGTTCTAGCATGTTTTAGGCTTGGCTTTGTGAAGCTTTCATGTTTATTTTGCCATGATTAAGGTCTGTCCTTAGTTGTTTGGGTCGACTTTGGCATGCATTGTACAGCCCCTTTGCATTTTGGCTTGTTGGCCTTAAGGGTGTGAGTGTATAGAATGCATTGCTTGCTTTGATTTAGTGGGTTGGGACCATTTTCCATGTCATTTCAGTCCACTTAGTATGCTTGTATGCTTGCATTTCACGGCCCCTTGTAGCACATCCCCGAACGCCCCGGGAGGGTGAGTCCCGTTCTGTTCATTTTGGGGTCACTACAGCTCGGACTCGATTTGTGTCACGGTTCTTAATCTGAACCAAAGAGTCCAAATCCGGCAAATCGTTTTGAGAAAAACAAATTTTTGAAAAGAAGCGCCAAACATGGACTGCTTTGCCAGATACAGAGTCGCCACCTAAATATTTTAAAATGGGAGAATTTAGGAAACCCTGACTCGGTGCCAAAGGCCACGTGTCCGTCATTGCCAAAGTTGCCTCGGCTCGGGAGCTTGGGTACGATTGGGGAAGGTCAGCTATGAGCACCCCCTCTCGCCCGATACGAAGATCGGCCTCTACTAACCGTGATATCCAGTTTTGAAAACGTTATGTGTTCTTATTCCATTTATTAGCCTAGAATTACTGTGTTGTGCGCACAGCATACAAGTATAGACTAGATTGCCTAATTTGGAAATAAGCATTGCATATCCGTTTGTTTTGGAAAATGTTTTGGGATTTGCTACTCGCAAGTAGGCTAAAATACGGATTTCAACTTGTTTTTCCAACTCAGGCAATCCAACCTTCACCCACAGGCATCCAAACAATTATATCACGTAAGCATTTAGCCGCATGGCAGGCATACTGTCATGGCAACACTCGCACGCATGCGGTATGCTAAAGCAGGAAAATACTTACATAGTACTCCGTGCCAAAACAATAAACTAGTTAGCAAACATGCGTGATCCTAGTTCATGTTAGAGTGGCTAATCCAACGCATGCAAAATGCAATTAGAGTAAGCTCAGCTAACCTAAGCATGGCATGTGAAATGCAGTCAATTGATGCACGTATTCAATTTGGAATTGAAGTACAAATGCAGTTAGCGTGATGTACCGAGCCCGGTGCATGTAAGACAAATGAATGAATGCACGCATGCATTGCATGAGGTATGCTAATTTAAACGTGCCCTAATACTAACCATCAAAGCAGGTAAATAAAAGGGAAGAAAAAAGTGG
Source organism: Camellia sinensis (assembly GCF_055761805.1). Lineage (NCBI taxonomy): Eukaryota > Viridiplantae > Streptophyta > Magnoliopsida > Ericales > Theaceae > Camellia > Camellia sinensis. Next base: position 169,554,760 of record NC_138970.1, read on the forward strand.
GGATTAGAAGACATACACACCACTCACCCACACTTATTACAGATTTGCCCTCGCCCGGAGGGACCAAATAAATAATACAAATTAATTAACTACGCAAGCTAATTAAATATTACAAATTGCCTAATCAGTTAACAAACTAATTTAAACTAGGAAAAGCAGTAAACTACCTCAGGAGGAGAGCCAGATGCAGCGCATGCTCGGGTCCTGCTCGGAAGTGCACGGCCATGCATAGTCTGCCTCTATTTTCCCTACTCTGCCTCTCTGAAGACTGCCAAAGTCTCAAGGATGCTCCTCTCGATACTGGGAATCACCACCGGCTGAGTAGAATTACCACCGGCAGTGAATTGTGGTCACCGGCACAAAATGAATCCATTGGCTGGTGATTTACTGTCGGTCGGCAATGTATACTGTCGGTCGGCAAAGAATGCATGCAGAACCTACAACTCACAGCAGCAGAGGACAGAACTTGCATGGCAATACAATTCAAGCAATGTATGCACCAATCATGTCCCCTATCATGTTAATGACTCAAAGGAACATGTTCCTTGGTTCTCGGACCATCAATCGCGCATTTCCATGCGTGATGGCCCAAAGGACCAAGTGTGCACATTTTGATGTCAAATGCAATGCAAACCAACAAACCAATGGGACTCGACCTCCATCATGACATGGTCAGGAGGTAGAGCATGCATGCCAATGCAATGCAATCCTAATCATGCGAGCTAGCATGCAACATGGCAATGCAATGCAAGTGATGTATACTAGGCACACCAACTATGCAAGCAAGCAAACAAGCATACAAGGCATGAGATAATGCCACCAACAAGTATGCAAGGCATAATATGGGTGTTTAAGCATGTAAACAAACATGTGACTTCATCCAATCATGCAAGTTCAATTATTCAACAACTCACCAATATGCTACAACATACAAGGAGTACATGGAACAAACAAAGAGATGGTCTTAAACATGATTTGGGCAGCTCTAATAAGGCCCAAAACAGTGGCCAAAGTGACCAAAATAAAGGACCAAATACACATGCACACATGCACATGATTAAGGGCTAACACTTAGGCACAAAAAGGGGGACTCTCAAGCACACTTGAAAGAGGAAAAATGTGGACTAATGGCATGCAAGATAAACATTGAAAATCATGTTAAGATGGTGCCAAACCAAGCAAACAAAATAGACTAAGCATGCAATAAATGGCCTAAATGCTTGAAGCAAGTCAAAGGGGCTTGAACTATGACCAAGTCAACCAAGCCTCACAAGGCCAAGAGGACTTAAAATAGGTTCGAGACAGACCTAGACCATGCAAAGAGGACCCCCTAGATGGCATCTAAGTGGTTCAAATTCAAAGGCATGTACAATGGCCAAAACATGGAATATGCTACACAAGCTTTCAAAGCATTAAAGAGGTGTCCAAGGCAAACATATAGGCATGCAAAGGGGACTGAAATGACATGTAGGGTGGTTCCAAACCACCGAAATGATGCAAGCAACACATACTACACATTCACATACTTGAAGCATACAAGCTCAAATACAAAGGAGCTATACTACGCATGCCAAGACCAACCCAAACAACTATAGACAGACCTAAAACATGGCAAAATAAGCACACAAGCTTCACAAAACTAGACCTAAAACATGCTCGAACAACGGTTTACAACCTAAGGCATGTTAAGGCCTAAACATGGCATTACAAGGTAGATATGCTAAGCATGCATGGTGTACCAAAACTAACACACAACAAGGTTATATCATGGCATAATAAGCATGGAAAACAGCCAAGACATGATCAATACACACTCTAACATGATGCTTCCTCAGGAGGCCAAAAAGGGTCCCTTTCAAGGACAACAAGGAGAGGGGGTGGCCCTCTCCTCCCTAGGACCTCAAGGCACCATCCTCACCTCTGAAATCCCTCAAGATTTCAGTGATGAGGAGGCCCAAACACCAAGGTCCCGGAGCACACTCAAAATGGCTCAAAATGGGGCCTTTGAAGGCCTAAGAGGGGTCAAGCTCCTCCAAACTACAAAACACTCTAAACAAACTACTTAGAGGGCCTAAAAATAGAACTTTTTTATGTTATACACTAAGCACAAAAATAGTTCTAAGATAGGGAAAAATACAATGCAAAAATGGGGAATAAAAGGGAAGTTTCTCACCCTTGTAGATCACCTTCACAAATGATGCTCCAACAGCCCTCCTTGGCTTGAATCCAGCTCCAAAACACCAAAACCAGCCCCTTAGAACCTCAGTAGCCAAAGGAAGGTGAAACACTAGGTGTTTGTGTGCAATAGTATGGACTAATACACAATTAAACACACACAAAGGTAAAAAGAGAGAGATATAGAGATAGAATGTGTATGGATCCTAACCCTAGAACTCAAAACTCTAATATAGCTATCTAAACTCTCTAAAGTGTCTAATCCTAAGCAAGGGAGAGAAGGGCTCCTCTTATAGAGCTTCTTGTCTTGTAAAGCTTACAAGACAAGCTTCTAAAGAGGGAGATCCCTCCATACACGTGTATGGAGGGGAGCCAAATGCAAGACAACTGTAATAAAATATCTACAAAAGCAGATGAACAGTAGTCGGCTGCTCAAAAATGCCATTTTGGCAAAAAGGAGTGCCGACCGGCAATATACATTGCCGATGGCAGCAAAAACCAGCCAGTGGCCTCTGGCCATGGCCGGTGGTGTGTGGGGATGCCTCACATGGCATTCCCTGCCCCTCCAAGGCAAAACACAAGTGTTTGGTGCAAAACCAGACACTAAACAGTCGAGTTCGGAGATCCTGAGGCAAGGAGCGTAGCTAAGACCTCCGGGAACTCCAAACGAACACAAACAAGGGTAATCACCAAGTGTTCCAATGGTGACGTCCAAGTCTTGAGGACGGTCAAAAATGGGGTGTCTACACCCCTTTGATGTGTCAAAGGCTTGTGTTGCATGCTCCATGTTTTGGTCATTGTGCATGCTTTTGAATTCAAGTCATTTAGATGCCATCTAAGTAATTTTTTGGGCTTTGTTTTAGGTGCTAAAACTCTGTTTTGGGTCATTGGATTCATGCCATGTTTGGTCTTGTTAAGTGTGGTTCAATACCCCTTTAGCTTCCTTTGAATCTTGGACTTTGCCTGCATACCTTGATTGCATTGTTCGGGTTGGTTTGGTACCATGTTCTTGCATGATTTTCAAGGCTCAATTTGCATGCTATATGTCCATGTTTGCATCCTCTTGAGTGTGCTTGAGAATTGCTCTTTAATGCTTGAAGTGTTGGAGATCATTTGCATGCATGTTTGTGTGCCTATTAGTCCTTCATTTTTGAGCACCTTGGGCACTGTTTTAGGCCTAATGAGGGCTGCCTAAACCATGCTTAAGTCCATCCTTTGCTTGTTTGCATGCTCACCTCGCATGGTTGCTTGCATACTTGCATGTACACATTGCATTCCCATGTTGCATCCTTAGCTCGCACGCCTAGGTTGCATTGCATTGTGCATGCATTGCCTCACCTCTTGAAGTGAGTCATGATAGAGGTAGAAGCCCCTTGGTTTGACTATGTGCATTGCATTACATTTGAAATGAAAAATGCATAACTTGGTCTCTTGGGCTATCACGCTTTGAAATGCGCGCTTGATGGTTCGAGAACCAAGGACCATGTCCCTTTGAGTAATAAACATGATAAGGGATACGGTTGGTGCATACATTGCTTGAATTGCATTGCCATGCAAAGCTCTGTCCTCTGCTGCTGTCAAATAGATTCTGCAGGAACTTTTTGCCGATCGACTGCACAGAGTGCCGACCGACAATCAATCCGTGGCCGATAGCTTCATCAACAGCCGATGATCACATCTTATTGTCGGTGGCCATTCCCCTCAGCCGGTGGTGTCTCCCAATGTCCATGGAAGCAATTATGAGACCTTCGCAGTTTTCAGAGGGGCAAAGTAGGGAAAATAGAGGCAGCCTACGCATGGCAGTGGACTTCCGAGCAAGACCCGAGCACGCGTGCATTGAGCCCTCTTCCCGAGGCCCCTTTTTCTTTCTTTTCTAAGCTAATTTAATTTGTTAATTAATTAGGTAATTTGTAATAATTAATTAGCTTGCGAGTTAGTTAATTTGTACCATTCTTTTGGTCCCTCCGAGCGAGGGCGAATTTGTAATAAGTGTGGGTGAGTTTGTGCATGTCTTCCAACCCCCACTTCTTTCTCCCTTTTACTTACCTGCTTTGATGGTTAGTAATAGGTCATGTTTAATTTAGCATACCTTATGCTATGCATGTGTGCATCATTCATCAGTATTGCATGCACCGGGCTCGGCGCATCATGCTAACTACATTAGTATTTCAAATCTAAGTTGAATACATGCTACTTGTGCATTTTCACATGTCATTCATAGACTAGCCGAGCCTACTCTAGTGACATTCCGTATGCGTTGCATTAGACCTTTAAACATGGACTTGGATTATGCATTGATTGCTAACGAGTTCTTTGTTTTGGCACGGAGTACGATGTAAGTATTTATGTTTTAGCATCCTTGCATGCGTGTGAGTGTTGCCATGATAGCATGATTACCATGAGGCTAGCTGCTTATGTGATATAACTGCTTGAATGCCTGTGGGTGAAGGTTGGATTGTCTGAGTTGGAATAGCTCATTGAAATCCATGTTTTAGCCTACTTGCGAGTAGTAAATTCCAAAACATTTTTCCAAAACAAACAGATATGCAATGCTTATTCCCAAATTACGCAATCTATTCTATACTTTTGTGCTGTGCGCATAACATAGTAATTCTAGGCTAATAATCGGGATAAGAACACATAACGTTTTCAAAACTGGATATCATGGGTAGTAGAGGCCGATCTTCGGATCGGGCGAGAGGGGGTGCTCATAGCTGACCTTCCCCAATCGTACCTAAGTTCCCGAACCAAGGCAACTTTGGTGATGACGGACACGTGGCCTTTGGCACCGAGTCAGGGTTTCCTAAATTCCCCAAAACATAATATTTTGGTGGCGACTCTATATCTGTCAAAGCAGTCCATGTTTGACACTTCTTTCAAAAATCTATTTTCTCAAAATGATTTGCCGGATTTGGACTCTTTGGTTCAGATTAAGAACCGTAACACAAATCGAGTCTGAACTGTAGCGCGAGGGCCTCACGCTGGCGCGTCTACAGTTTCTGGTGACTCCGTTGGGGACGTTTAGAGAACTTGACTCGAACTCATGATATCCTATTTTGATTTCATTTATGTGTCTCTTTGCATTGCATGTGCATTGGTGCGCCTAGGACACCGTGTTTGCCATCTGCCATTCCTGAACGGTTTGCCGGAGGCTTGACTTTGTCAAAGCATGCCATAAGGCTGACTGGTTGTGGGCTCTGACAGTATGGGAACACAAACCCTGGTTTTACCGGGGCACCCTTTTCGACCATTCGACCTAGTGCATATCGAAATCCATAGTGACTATTCCAAACTAGGACAGGTTGCTTACCCGATGTTAGGTTGTTTGAAAACTGCTGCGTGCATAGTAAAACCCTAGCTCCTGACAAAATAGGACAAGGAAACCCTACCCCAACATCGGGGTGTTTTGTCTCTCACTTATCTGCTATGTGCTTTTAGAGTGCACCTCTACAGGAACGTACATATCAGTTTGCAAGTTTGAGTATCGGACCCGAGGGCACCAGTATCAGTGTTGTTGTGAAATCAGTTATCTGCGGGTATCAAGTTCAGTTTTGGGAACAGTGATTCTGGGGAACAGTGATCAGTAATAGAGTACAGTTGTTCGGCTACACCTGTGATTGATCTGTTTGGGCTGAAATGTTGTTTGTTTTTCCTTTCAGTTCAAAGTGTCCAAAGAATTGATACATAATAGTCAGTGTTCCCCCTTTGCCGAGGCAGGACTTATGATGACGCAGAATTCAGAAGAGATTGTGGTTATGACAGCTACCCTAGATCAAGGGATTACCCAATGGGATGAAACCAATGTTGATGTATCGCATCCGCCCAGGTCGCCTGTCGCGCACCCGATCTGGACTCCCCAGTTGTATCAAGCTCGCGAGCCCACTACATTCAAGCTAATGGGAATGATTGGTGACCTCCAGAGATCCGTGGCCGATCTGGCCTATAGAATGTCGGCTTCACTGCCAGCGGCACCGTATGCCGGGAATTTCATACCACAGGAGCCCCCGCTACTGGGGCGGATTGTGATAGAGCTCAGCCAACCAGAGGTTGCTTCCAGCTACAGCAACGACGTGTCAGCAACAACCGGGCTTCGCTCCAACGTAGCAACCCAAACCCTCGATCAAGTTGAGGCCAGAGATAAGAACAAAATAAAGGCAGATGCCGATCCCATTGAACAACTGCTGCGGGCAGTCGAGGCTTTGAAAGCCGGGGGGATGAACAAGCAACAGATATCCGCAGTTGTGGCAAAAACTGTAGAGGATGCTTTCCTCACTCCACCAGAGGGTAGTTCAAGTCAGTCAGAAAATCGGGATAGGCCCCGTCATGCCAGAACAGTTCCTCTTATTCCCAACCCTGCACCTGGGAAAGATCAGAAAACCAAGGCAGTGCCTGCCGACCCTTTCGCTAGCGCGTCTAGTAAGAATACTCAGACTTCAAAGTACCTGCCCCGAGGGCGCAGGATCTTTCATGCTCTCTACATGCCTCTGTCTAAGGCACTTTAGATTCTTGCCGAAAGGGGGCACTTTAAACCCCTTGAACCTCGGCCTCTCCCGAAGAATCTCCCTCTCACACATGATGCTGCTTTGTACTGCGCGTACCACCAACAGACCGGTCACGCCATCGATAACTGTTTCCGCCTTCGCCATGAAGTGTAGGATCTGATCGATAATGAGGTCATTCTTCCACCTACCTCAGCGAAGTCTGTTACAACCGAGCTGTTGGACTTTGAGGATACTGAGGATATGTGATCAGGGGTTGGACCACCTACGGGCGGCGCTCGGTGTATTTCAGATGTGGTGTCTGGCACGCACTTTCTGTTTTGTTTTTGAGTCTGCCTCTTTGCTTTGAGTCAGTCTTTTTGTTTTTGGGTCTGTCTTGTGGTACCGAGTCAGTCTCGTTGTATAGGATGTTGAGTGATTCCGGGGTTGTTGCCTCGAACACCGTTTTTTGTATTTAACGTTTTTGCTTTCTTTTTGAGTCTGTCTCTGCCGTGGAGCCAGTTACATCCGAGAAACCTGAATGAAATAGCTGCGGCTATCATATTTCTGTGCCTATTGTTTGTTTTGGGCTAGTTATGCCAGAGGTTTTGAATGGAATGGCCCTGCATTCTACCTGCCCTTCTGTGCCTTGAGAATTATTGCATTGACCTAAGTTCTTCAAAACTTTTTTCGAAACATTGTGATAAAAACGAAGAGGAAGGAATTCCTCCGGTTTTGCAAAAATTTGATCAATTGAGAGAAAGAGAGGCATACCAAGCCCTTAATGAATGAAATCATGCTTGTCAGCGTGAGTACTGGGAAGGACCCTGGCTTGATCCAGACCGGTTCCACACCATCTTCAGCGCGAGCGATTTGTCGCTTTCTTGAAAACTTTCAAAAACAAATATTTTGCACGGCCCTGTGAAGGCCTGTGTGGAATCGCTCTTGAGATTGTGCAGCCTAGGATCGCTCTCAGCCTCAAAATCCAACCCGTTCGTTTCAAACATTGAACCCGTTCAGAACGTTTAACAGTCAACCGCCATGTAAGGTCTGTGTGGCCAGATTAGAAGCAGCCCTCGAACAAGAGGCACCAAAGTCGAATAAAAAAGATTAGATCTCACCAGAAGAAGCTCGTGGAGCAGCCATGATGGATTCTTCTACAAATCATTGCAACAACCGTTCTCCTAGATACAGAGAGGCTTCAACTTCAAAAGACCATTTGGCATGGACTTGTTACAACTTTTACCCTTTGAGAGGCTCGCTGGGCCGAAAACTCGGAAGGGCGACCCAGGCAAAAGTTAGAGCGAGAGAAAAATACAAAAAATGCAAAAAAAAGAGAAGAAATAAAATCAAAAAAAAGAAAGAAAAAAAATACAAAAAATCAAGAGAAAAAAAACAAAAAAAAAAAAAGAAAATGAAAAGAAGCTCGCAAGGTCGAAAACCCGCTTCGAGCACCTTGGCAAAAGTTAGAGCCTAAAAAGTGAAGGTTAAAATACCCGAGTGTACCTTAACTGGAACTACGTAAGGCTTGATTCACATGTTTGGGATACGTAGGCAACTTCATTCTGAAGTCCAGCCCCCAACGCTTTCATAGCATCTCAGTCCATACAATGGTTTCGATTTCATCCAAAAGTCTAGCCCTCAACACATTCAAAGTGACTGTGTCCATATATTGGTTTTGACCATCTCCGTCTTCTCAGTATCCTAGAGTTCGTTTGCAATCATCATTGACGAAGACTGTTTACCAAATGCTACGGCGTCATCCAGACAAGTGGCAACTTTCCGTTGCCATGATGTCGCCGTTCAAACCAGGGGCAACTTTCCATTGCCATCCACCACTTCCAAGCCAGGGGCAATTTTTCATTGCCTCCGATCCGAGGTTGCGCATCTCGAGGGTAAGTTCTATGCTTGTTTAGCACCGGTCGTTTGCAAAAATAGTTTTTGAGAATTTTTACTGAGGTTGACTAGTTTTCTCGAAAATTGTTTTATTTTTCAAAACATGGACCATTTTCTAGGACCCAAGAAAGGAAAATTTTCAGTGCTTATAGCCTGACCTGCATGGTTTTCAGATCAAAAATCGAACAAGTGTGTTAATTTAACTCTCACATTGGTCAAAATTGTTTTAATAGAAAACCAAAACAAAAATGGCCAAAATGATGAACTAGGGGCACAGTTGAGTCAGGCGTTTTGTCTTTCCCCCGTCGTCAACATACTTGCCAGGAGGGCACTCTACCCACCAGAAGAAATAGCTGTGAGCTAACGGCGTTGGGCATGAACCCGTAACTTCTTATTCATTCATCAATCACCTTGGGGAGGGACGAAAAATGAGAGAATAAATAATAGAAAGGTGTAAGTTGAGAGAAAAAGTGAGCCGAAGGGTTTTGAGAGAAAAACCGAGCTTGAGTGCCAGAGTGATGTGAGAATCACAAATGAGAAAATGGTGGGAAATAATACCCAGAGAAACTGGCTCCTCATGATCTGAGGTCCCCCGCCTCCGTTAACGTGTCTGTATGTCATGTCTTTTGTTTTGTTTACCTCAACCTTTGTTTTGAGTCTTTTCCGAGTGTTGCTCGATGTGTTTAGGTCGTGTACCTTTTGTTGAGTCACAGTATGCTGCGTTCAGTTGTAGGCTCAATACCTGGTTGAAAACCCTTCTTCAATTTCAAAGATTAATCGTTTTGTGCTCAGAATGCTGTGCCATTCTCCACATTTGTGCAAAAACGTGATTCGGTTCTTTCATACAACTGCAGGGTCCACCCCTGATAAGTGTGAACAGGAAAACACTGGGCCTCTTTGAAGCTCCTGGGTTTCAGATCGCATCTGAGTGCGCTTCGACTTTAGTGGATTCGACCTTCGTGGTCCGTCTTGTCAGGTTTGGGCTGTTTGTTCAAGATCCGCTGTGTGCAAAATGAGCCAAGCGTTGTGTTATGGGTTGTATGCAAATTAATCCCTAGTAGAGTATCAGACGAATGTTCAGAATGTGCAGTGGTTGGTATGGTCTGTTTTTGCTGTTGACTGGTTCGTTATCTGATTATTACAATGCAAGTATTCAATTTTCAGACGACGGATCAATTCCATTCACATTGAGGTGTAACATGATGTGATGCGATGCAATACATGAGATATGTAAATGTAACACTTTTTAAACCAAAAGTTTGTTCATTTCATTATCTTTTTCAAGTACATAGCTTTGAAAACAAAAATCTGCCTGCGGCAGTACAAGGTAATCTAACTACCAGCAAAGAGAAGAAAGAAAAAAAAAAGAAAAAAGAAAAAAAAAAGTACAAAAAAGAAGAAAAGCAGCAATCTGGATCATCATCAGTAATCTCAAACCCAGGGATCTGTCCTCACCCTCTTCCTGGACGAAGGTCCAGGGGCATCGTCATCAGCATCGTCATCTGATCCTGAGTCCGAGTCGTCTCCAACCTCCTCAGATGACCCGGCCTCTGCCTCTGCCTCAAACTCGTCATCATCATCATCGTCATCATCGGGGGTCGGCGCCCGAGAGCTACTCCCGACATGAACACGCCCTGCCCTGGTACGGGGACGTACAGCGTCTCCACGCCCTCCTCGAGTAGGAATAGAGGGCCCTGCTGGAACACTTCCCACAGTCGGAATCGGGAAAGGAGGCGGAAAAATATAAGAGGCAAACGCATCAGTATGCCGTGAGCAGTTTATCAGTGCAGAATGCAATGCAACGTGCAAATGCCGTGAGCAGTTTACTAGTGCAGAATACAGTGTATGAGTACAGTGTGTAAATACCGTGAGTAGTTTATCAGTGCAGAATGCAGTATATGAGTACAGTGTATGAATGACGTGAGCAGCTTATCGAGTGTTGTGTTGTGCACCAGATTATGTGAAGCAGCATATGAGTATGGTTTGAGGCCGTGATCAGAAGAACATACCGGAATACTATAGAAGGCCAGAAGGTCGAAGGTCTGCTGTACCATCCCCATCATGGAGGCATTCAACTCCAGGGACTGCTGGGTGTACTCGGAGGACGCCTGCAAAAGTATCAAAGGCATCAGTATTCTGCGGAATATCAAAATAAACTGGAATAAAATGAGAATGCAAGATGCAAGAGGAAGTAGTACATACCGGAGGTGGTAAGTCATAGAACCCGACCAACTCATGGTCAGCCGGAGGAGGAGCAAAGGGAATCTGGTACGTCGCCCCACCTTGCCCTTGGCATGTCAGTATAGTGGGCAGAGCAGGCCAGTTAACCCCCCGACCTCTATGAACTCCGCCCCTGCCGCGGACTCAAGCTCTCCTCGATGCTCCCGCTCCCGCTTCCACTCCAGCTGTCGGCGCCGCTGGCCTCTCCCTCTCAGCCTGACGACCACCGCTCAAGGGTCGCATAATGTAGGTCCGGACGTACTCTACGTAGTCGGCCTCGCCTCTGTGGCACTCTGCACCCCAGCCGACGGTGTAGTCCCTCATGTGCTCAAAGGAGAACCCCTCTGTATGCCTCATGTGTGTAGGAGGCAGACTCGGAACTATCTGCTCCGGTAAACCTAGGGTCTGACGCAAGAAACGCTCGACCAGGTACCAAGCCCGACAGATCGGGCCCTCCAACAGAATCCGACAACGGGTAGTCTCCTCTGCGCCCTCGTAGTGATCCCTCACCACGGCTGGCAACGGAGCCCAAGGCCGCCAAGTGATCTGAAAATGAAATGCAGTTTGTTATCTACTGTTATTGAAAACATACAGTGCTAAGTGAAGCCTAAGGAAATTCTAAAGTTGAACATACCTCCGCGGCGGAAGAAAATAAAAGACTCCCGTGGTCTTCGCACGCATCGCACATCAAAGCGATGAGAAAAGGGGACGCCGAGTGGGGTCTCCACATCAGGTACTGGGGCAAGCCTGGGAAAGTAGGCATACACCCACAACTGCAGAACAGATATGAGTATGACTATCAGATAAAGCAAAATACAGAATAAAGCAGAAATGGCCGAGCCGTGTGTTATGCAGTGTATTGTACAGAGTATACAGTGTGTGCAGTATACAGTCAAAGTAAAACAGAGCATATGTGTGCCGCGTGTGCAGTATATAGTTAGTGAGAGGCAGACCGTGGTGTGTGCAGTGTACAGAATACAGAAAACGTGAAGCAGAAATGTAAAAGGGGAAGAAGATGTACCTCCCAAGCTCGCCAGTAGCCGTCAAGAAGCTGTCCGCTAAGGCGGGATGAAGAGCTCATGTAACCATACAAAGTGGCCAAGCCGGCGCCACCCCAGTCATAGTGGCGGATCCACCTGACATCCACCAGTGTGCTCAACAGACATAGAGGCACGGTGTTCACCCGGTCGGAGAAAAGAGTCGTCCCGAACAGAAACATGATGAAGCCCCGCGCATACTGATCCACCTCCTCTGGGGTCATCTACGCCTCCTCCGCCAAGGCTGGCTGAATCCGAAAATGGCTCTCGAACCAAGAGTACCTGACAAACCCTGCTCGAGCGAGGGGACGCTGAGTGCCGAGCAGGTACAGCTGGGCGGCATCCCACTCATCCATATCGGTGTCGAAGGGGATCGAATCACCCCCACCCCAATGCCGGTGAGCATCGAGAAATCATAAGGGGTCATCGTCATGTCCCCCGCAACGGAGAAGTGGAAGGAGTTGGTGGTATCCCACCACCTCTCCACTAAAGCGGCAAGCAAGGGCTTGCAGGTCGTAAGCCGGGAGAGCCCCCTGCAGAAGATGCCGAAACCGACCTCGTCGACGATATGACGAACCGCGTCTAGAAGCTCTAGGTACCAATCCCGAGCGACGACATTCCTATACCCGCGGATGGTATGGGAATCCCCCTGTAACCAAAAAATAATTGCGAGGCAATATTCAAAACACAATTTTAAGAAGCATACAGGTATACAGCATGCGTGCATGTTTTCAAATTCGAACAGACATCGGGTGCCGGTGTACTTACAGTGAACTACAACGTGTGATGTGTCAGCGTGTTTGAGTGGTTCAGGGCAAATACGGCATGTGTGCATGTTTTCAGACTCAAGCAGAGACCGGGTACCAGTGTGTATGCAGTAAAATACAGTGTGCGCCGTATGTTTGGGTGATTCAGGGTTAGTGCAGTGTGTGTACACGTGTAAGTTTCAAACATATATCGGTGGTAAGTTTGTTTGCAATCAACTACAGTGTATAGTGTATCAGTGCATCCGGGCTAAGCAGTTAAAGAACAGAATCAACTAACGGTAGTTATGTTCTACATTGCGGAAAATAATAAAACAGAAGAAAGAATGTTACCTCGGAAGCGCCGAAGGACAGATGGGAGGTAGGCTCACGTAGGAGAAGCTCGGGTGCCACGCCCCTCTCAAAGCTCCGGAACTGGCATAGTCCATCGGGGAGCATCATATGAACCGCAAGCCTGTAGGTCTCCGGATCGAACGGCCGGATATGAAGTGGCAAGGGGTCAGCCTTGGGATCCATCTCGAGCTCTGGAGGGGTCCCGCCCTATGGAAGATCGTCCGCCATCTCGAAGAGGATGTGAAAATGGCCGGAAGATGAAAAACCGAGCGAGAATATGAAAAGTCAATGAAAAGTCAACCCCGAGAGGGCCGGAAAAGACCGGAAAAGCCGAAGTGCAGAAAAGGCATAGATATCGAGAAAAACTCAAGGAAAACAAGCCCCAAGTGGTGAAAATAAAAAATGAGACACCGAAACGAAGTTTCGTTCAGTTCAAAACGTTCGAAACGCGAAGGTATTCGCGAATCGGACGACGAAATGGAGGCTAGAACGCAAGAAAATGAGGAAATCAAAGGAGGAAAATGATCTAGAGAGAGAGGGGGAGAACTTTCGAGCAAGAGGAAGTGAAGAAAATAGGGCTAGAAGCCCTATTTAAAAAGACCTGTGGCCAAATGACTGAACTGCCCCGATACAGGGACTTTTTGCCGGTCGGCCACACTCTTTGCCGGTCGGCAAAATATTGTGCCGATGGAAATTGTATGATGGCCGATAGACGGTCGGTGATGCACTTTGATGGCCGGTGGACATCCGGTGGTCTCCTACAGTGGTTTTGGAGCCTCCTACACCCTTGTTTAAGTTATGTGTGGGGTCCAGGGCCTTTAGTTCTCAAAACAGTGCAAAACAGTGCATTTTCGACGCTCAACCGGCCTCCGTTTTGACCTCAGATCGTGTCTTCTGTGCGTGGTACTCGAATTCGTGCAAGGTGTACCCTTTCCATATCTTTTTGGCTTTTACGAAACTCAAAAGTTGCCCCATGTGCATCACATGTCAATCGCATTGTCTTGTGCATTTCAAATCAATCGCACTGTCTTTTGCACTCGCATTGTCTAAACACATCGCGCTATTTTGCGCATCTTATTGCATTTTTGCATGTATTCAATCGTGCTATTTTGCGCATTTCATTGCATTTTGCATGCATTCAAATCGCGGTATTTTGCACATCTCATTGCATTTTGCATGCATTCAATCACGCTATCTTGAGTAGACCGCATGTTTTGCTTGTGTAGACAACATGTTTGTATTCAAATTCATTACTTGCGTAGACCGCACGTTTTTTTTGCGTAGACCGCATGTTTTACCTGTGTAGACCACATGTTCTACTTGCGTGGACCGCATTCTTATGTTCAAATTCATTACTTGCGTAGACCGCATGTTTTGCTTGCGTAGACCGTATGTTTGTAATCAATTTCATTACTTGCGTAGACCGCATGTTTTGTTTGCGTAGACCGCATGTTTCGCTTGCGTAGACCGCATGCTTGTAATCAATTTCATTACTTGCGTAGACCGCATGTTTTGTTTGCGTAGACCGCATGTTTGTAATCAATTTCATTACTTGCGTAGACCGCATGTTTATAATTAATTACGTTACTTGCGTAGGCCGCATGTTTGAAACCAATTTCATTGCTTGCGTAGACCGCATGCTTATGATCAATTTCGTTGCCTGCGTAGACCGCGTGCTCCACTTACATGTCTGTGCCTTCACAGCATTGTTATGCTTACCGCTTGCTTTGCATTGTCACGCATTTCTAAGTACATTAATATGCGTGTTGTTAATCACATTGTACCTGTTAAAGTTTGTTTTCTTTGCAGGCACGATATTGTATGTACGGTTCATTTAAGGTTGGTGCAACCCGACGAACCAGACAGGTATGGTATGCTCCGAGTGAGCCATATCGAGAATTTCTATGGTCTAGGAGACCCTAAATCCTCTGAAGGTGCAAGTCCTTCGGTGTTTGTCGTGCCCAAATGACTTTTAATGAGTTGCATTATACATGTATTTCAAGCGACTCGCGTCGTCGCATATTCAAGTTCACGTGCATCTCAAAAGCCGTGTGTTGTCGCGCATTCCATGCAACATGCATTTCATACATCATTTGCATTTCAAAAAAAAATAAACAAAAATATATAATTGCATTGTCATGCATCATCGTAAATAGTTGCATTGTCATGCGCCATCATAAATAGTTGCATTGTCATGCACCATCATAAATAGTTGCATTGTCATGCATCATTGTAATATAGTGTACATTGCATTGTAGCTTGCATGCATTCACTGCATCACCTCTGCCTATGGCTCGCGCCTTTCCATGATTGAGCTTGGTCTGGTATGTGTCCATATTTTTCACGTCGAAACATAGTTCAGTAGACCGTTCTATGTTAGACACGGCTTGTATGTGTACATGCCTTTCCTAGGTAAGATTTGGTTTTGCCCGCAGGCCATATCCATTGTATCCATTTCCATTCCATTGCATATTTGTAGATATTGCATTGTAGCTTGCATGCATTCACTGCATCACCTCCGCCTATGGCTTGCGCCTTTCCATGTTGAGCTTGGTCTGGTATGTTCCCATACTTTTCACGTCGAAACATAGTTCAGTAGACCGTTCTATGTTAGACACGGTTTGTATGTGTACATGCCTTGCCTAGGCAAGATTTGGTTTGGCCCGCGTGCCATATCCATTTCCATTTCCCCAGCATTTTCATTATATATTACATTGTAGTGTAATTGTTGCATCCAGTATTAGGATCATTGTCCTTTCCCCAGCGGGTCATTTCCCCACCTTTGTCATTCCCCCCAATACTTGTTCTTGTGTCCGCCTACATTACTCATAGTTCAGTTGATCGTTCTATGGTAGACGGACTTATTACCTCCATCAATCTATTTGACATAGGTGTGGTTTCGAACCGCTCATGATTGGATCATGATTCAATTGCTATGCGTATAGTTTCCATTGTTTCAATTGCATTGCATTTTCGTTTGCATTGTTTATACATAGTTTTGTATATATTGCATATCATTTTGCATTCATTTTTGCATTGTCATGCATATTGCTAACGATATTGTACCTGTTAAGTTTGCTTTCTTTGCAGGCACGATATTGTATGTACGGTTCGTTTGAAGCTGGTGTAACCAGACGAGCCGCACAGGTATTGTATCCTCCGAGCGAGACGTATCGAGAATTGCATAATTCTCTTACATCCTTTCTGCATTTGTAATGTAGTTGCATTGGTGTATGCTAGCTTAAAACTGTCGCATGTGTGCTTCATTACAGCTTTCTTTGCATGATCATAAGTTATGTCCGGCTCTGTGCATTGTCTTGCATTTTGCACCTGCCTTCGGGCACATATCTTGTTTGTCTTGCATGTTTGTCTGAGTCTTCGGCCTTGTCAAAAATGGGTCGTCTCTGGGCTTCGACATTCACTCCCATCATTGTTATGACTTTCGAGTTCTGTCAAAGAGGGGCAACTGTAGACACCCCATTTTTGACCGTCCTCAAGACTTGGACGACACCATTGGAACACTTGGTGATTACCCTTGTTTGTGTTCGTCTTGAGTTCCCGGAGGTCTCGGTTGCGCACCTTGCCTCAGGATCTCTCGACTCGACTGTGTTGTGTCTGGTTTTGTACCAAACACTTGTGTTTTGCCTTGAAGGGGCAGGGAATGCCTTGTGAGGCATCCCCACACATCACCGGCCATGGCTTGAGGCCACCGGCAAGTGATTTTGTGCCATCGGCAATGTATATTGCCGGTCGGCACTCTTTGTTGCCGGTCGGCCATTTATTTTGCCAAAATGGCAATTTTGAATGGCCGATCACTGTTCATATACTTTTAGTAGATATTTTGTGCCTGCTGTGATAGCTGGCACCCACTCTGCTCCCCTTCATACACGTGTATGGAGGGATTTCTCTCTTGGATGGCTTGTTTTGGAAGCCTTACAAGAGGGAGTTGCCTATAAGAAGAGGGCTCCTCTCTTGGCATTAGGGTTAGAAAAAATTGTTAGAGAAGTTCTAGTTCTAGGTTTAGGGCTTTGTATCTATCCTATATCTATACCTCTCCTTCTCTTGTATTGTGTGTGTTTAAGCCTTAGTTTTGCACACAAACACACACTACCACACCTTTCCTTGGAGCTGAGGCCCTTGATGGTTGTTTTTAGAGTTTTGAAGTTGATTTCAACCTCAAGAAGCTGTTGGAGCTCCATTGTTGAAGAGGGTCTACAAGGGTAAGACTTTTGTCCCTTTTTACCCCATTCTTGCATAGCTTTTTATCCTATCTTGCATCTGTTTTTGGGCTTAGTGTCTAACATAAAAAAGTTCTGTTTTTACGCCTCAAAATAGTTTTTTAAGGTCACTTCAAGCTTTGGGGTCGTTTGACCCCTCTTAAGCCTTGTATGGCTCCATTTTGTGTCATTTTGAGAGAGCTCCGAGACCTTCGTATTTGGGCCTCCTCACCACTGAAATCTTGATGGATTTCAGAGGTGAGGATGGTGCTTTGAGGTCCCAAGAAGGAGAGGGCCACCCTCTCTCCTTGTTGTCCTTGAAAAGGGCACTTTTTGCCTCTTGAGGGAGCACCTAGCTTAGGCTCTTGTTGACCATGCCTTAGCTGTTATTTATTCTTATTTTGCCATGAAATAACATTGTTTTAAGTTGGTTTTGGTACACCATGCTTGCTTAGCATACATGCCTTGTAATGCCATTTTGTTGCCTTAACATGCCTTAGGTTGTAAACCATTGTTCTAGCATGTTTTAGGCTTGGCTTTGTGAAGCTTTCATGTTTATTTTGCCATGATTAAGGTCTGTCCTTAGTTGTTTGGGTCGACTTTGGCATGCATTGTATAGCCCCTTTGCATTTTGGCTTGTTGGCCTTAAGGGTGTGAGTGTATAGAATGCATTACTTGCTTTGATTTAGTGGGTTGGGACCATTTTCCATGTCATTTCAGTCCACTTAGTATGCTTGTATGCTTGCATTTCATGGCCCCATTGATGTGTCAAAGGCTTGTGTTGCATGCTCCATGTTTTGGTCATTGTGCATGCTTTTGAATTCAAGTCGTTTAGATGCCATTTAAGTAATCTTTTGGGCTTTGTTTTAGGTGCTAAAACTCTGTTTTGGGCCATTGGATTCATGCCATGTTTGGTCTTGTCAAGTGTGGTTCAATACCCCTTTAGCTTCCTTTGAATCTTGGACTTTGCCTGCATACCTTGATTGCATTGTTTGGGTTGGTTTGGCACCATGTTCTTGCATGATTTTCAAGGCTCAATTTGCATGCTATATGTCCATGTTTGCATCCTCTTGAGTGTGCTTGAGAATTGCTCTTTAATGCTTGAAGTGTTTGGAGATCCTTCATTTTTGAGCACCTTGGCCACTGTTTTAGGCCTAATGAGGGCTGCCTAAACCATGCTTAAGTTCATCCTTTGCTTGTTTGCATGCTCACCTCGCATGGTTGCTTGCATACTTGCATGTACACATTGCATTCCCATGTTGCATCCTTAGCTCGCACGCCTAGGTTGCATTGCATTGTGCATGCATTGCCTCACCTCTTGAAGTGAGTCATGATAGAGGTAGAAGCCCCTTGGTTTGAGTATGTGCATTGCATTACATTTGAAATGAAAAATGCACAACTTGGTCTCTTGGGCTATCACGCATTGAAATGCGCGCTTGATGGTCCGAGAACCAAGGACCATGTCCCTTTGAGTCATAAACATGATAAGGGATACGGTTGGTGCATACATTGCTTGAATTGCATTGCCATGCAAAGCTCTGTCCTCTGCTGCTGTCAAACAGATTCTGCAGGAACTTTTTGCCGATCAACTGCACAGAGTGCCGACCGGCAATCAATCCGTGGCCGATAGCTTCATCAACAGCCGATGATCACATCTTACTGCCGGTGGCCATTCCCCTCAGCCGGTGGTGTCTCCCAATGTCCAGGGAAGCAATTATGAGACCTTGGCAGTTTTCAGAGGGGCAAAGCAGGGAAAACAGAGGTAGCCTACGCATGGCAGTGGACTTCCGAGCAAGACCCGAGCACGCGTGCATTGAGCCCTCTTCCCGAGGTCCCTTTTTCTTGCTTTTCTAAGCTTAGTTAATTTGTAATAATTAATTAGCTTGCGAGTTAGTTAATTTGTACCATTCTTTTGATCCCTCCGTGCGAGGGTGAATTTGTAATAAGTGTGGGTGAGTGTGTGCATGTCTTCCAACCCCCACTTCTTTCTCCCTTTTACTTACCTGCTTTGATGGTTAGTAATAGGTCATGTTTAATTTAGCATACCTTATGCTATGCATGCGTGCATCATTCATCAGTATTGCATGCACCGGGCTCGGTGCATCATGCTAACTGCATTAGTATTTCAAATCTAACTTGAATACATGCTACTTGTGCATTTTCACATGTCATTCATAGACTAGCCGAGCCTACTCTAGTGACATTCCGTATGCGTTGCATTAGACATTTAAACATGGACTTGGATCATGCATTGATTGCAAACGAGTTCTTTGTTTTGGCATGGAGTACGATGTAAGTATTTATGCTTTAGCATCCTTGCATGCGTGTGAGGGTTGCCATGATAGCATGATTACCATGAGGCTAGCTGCTTATGTGATATAACTGCTTGAATGCCTGTGGGTGATGGTTGGATTGTCTGAGTTGGAATAGCTCATTGAAATCCGTGTTTTAGCCTACTTGCGAGTAGCAAATTCCAAAATATTTTTCCAAAACAAACGGATATGCAATGCTTATTCCCAAATTAGGCAATCTAGTCTATACTTTTGTGCTGTGCGCATAACATAGTAATTCTAGGCTAATAATTGGGATAAGAACACATAACTTTTCAAAACTGGATATCATGGTTAGTAGAGGCCGATCTTCGGATCGGGCGAGAGGGGGTGCTCATAGCTGACCTTCCCCAATCGTACCCAAGTTCTCGAGCCAAGGCAACTTTGGTGATGACGGACACATGGCCTTTGGCACCGAGTCAGGGTTTCCTAAATTCCCCAAAACAAAATATTTAGGTGGCGACTCTGTATCTGGCAAAGCAGTCCATGTTTGGCACTTCTTTCAAAAATCTGTTTTCTCAAAACGATTTGCCTGATTTGGACTCTTTGGTTCAGATTAAGAACCGTAACACAAATCGAGTCCGAACTGTAGTGCGAGGGCCTCACGCGGGTGCGTCTACAGTTGGTATCTGAATACCCTACTTGGTTGGCCAATATAGTTCTGGTGCCAAAGAAGGATGGCAGAATTCGGCTATGTGTGGACTTTAGAGATCTGAACAAAGCCAGTCTGAAGGACGACTTTCCTCTGCCGCATATCGATGAATTGGTGGACTTCACAGCTGGGCATGCACTGCTCTCGTTTATGGATGGGTTTTCAGGCTACAACCAAATTTTGATGGCCCCTGAAGATAGAGAGAAGATTGCTTTCACCACCCCGTGGGGAACCTACTGTTATAGGGTAATGCCGTTCGGTTTAAAGAATATTGGGGCTACGTATCAACAGGTTGCGACCACGATCTTGCATGATATGATCCACAAAGAGGTTGAGGTGTACGTGGACGACTTAATTGTCAAGTCCAAGGAAAGGGAGGGCCAGCACACCGCCTTGAAGAAATTTTTCCAACGGATCAGAGAGTATCGGTTGCGGCTAAATCCTCAGAAATGTACTTTTGGTGTTACAGCAGGAAAAATGCTGGGGTTCTTGATCACACAAAGGGGCATCGCGGTTAACCCTTCCAAAATCAAAGCCATCTTAGAAATCCCACCACCAAGGACTGAAAAGGAGGTGCGAGACTTTCTGGGTAAAGTGCAATTCATAAGACGATTTATTGCGAAATTAAACTTAACTTGTGAACCACTTTTGGGTCTTCTGAAGGAAGGAAAGAAGTTTCAATGCGATGACTGATGCTAAGTTGCTTTTGAACAGATCAAGCAGTATCTTCAGAACCCACCTGTGTTGTCACCGCCGGAGCTGGGGAAACCGTTGATCTTGTGTCTATCAATAACTGAAACGACAATGGGCTGCATGCTTGCACAAGAGTCTGAGGACAAAGTGGAAAAGGCTATCTATTACTTGAGCAAGAAGATGCTGGAATATGAGACCCGTTACACTCCGCTTGAGAAGGCTTACCTAACCTTGGTATGGGCTACCAGGAAGTTGAGGCACTGCCTGTTAGCTCACTCTGTAATACTGGTTTCAAGATTAGATCCCATCAAATATCTCTTTGAGAAACCAGAACTTACGGGTAGGCTAGCCCGTTGGTTGCTTCTTCTCTCCGAATTAGATTTGAAGTATATGACGCGCAAGTCTGTGAAAGGGAGAGTGGTAGCGGAGTTCCTAGCTGATCACCCAATAGAGGGAGATGAAACAGTAGAGTATATGTTCCCAGATGAGGCCATTCTGCAGGTTAAAGAAGAAATTTGGACTACGTACTTTGACGGAGCGTCTAACCAGTACGGGCATGGGATAGGGGTGTTACTGATAGCACCTGACAATTCCCACATACCCTTAGCTTTTAAACTCCGATTCAAGGTATTGAACAATGAAGTAGAGTATGAGGCATGTATCACTGGCTTGGAAGCCGCCCTAGAACTAGGGGCAAAAAGGTTGGACGTCATTGGGGACTCGAACCTTGTTGTATCTCAAGCGAAAGGAGATTGGAAGGTTAAGGAAGAAACGATGAAAATCTAGCACCAAACCCTGGACGTTCTAATTCCTAGGTTTGAGAAGTTAACCTTCACCCATCTGTTAAGAGAGAGCAATAGGTTTGCAGACGCTTTATCAACTCTATCTTCAATGATAGACATCCCTTTAGGAGTCCAGATACGTCCAATCATCATTGAACAGTGGTATGTGCCGGCCTACGAGCTGATTGCTGCCATAGATGAAGTACAAGATCAAAACCCATGGTATCATGACATCTGGAACTTCTTGGAAAAGGAGGCTTATCCACCAGGGGAAAATGCCAAAGATGAGAGGGCAATACGAAGAATGGCTGCTGAGTTCATCATCTGCGGCGGCAAATTGTACAAACGGGGCCATCTTGGGATTCACAAACTGTGTGTTGAGCTGAAGAGTCGAAGTGCCTGATGGAGGTCATCTATGGAGGAGAGTGCGGAGCACATATGAGCGGAGTGATGCTAGCTCGAAAGATCCTCAGACAGGGTTGCCATTGGTCAACCATGGAGGTGGATTGTATTGGCTTTGTCCGGCGATGCCACAAATGCCAAATCCATGCAAATCGTATGAATATTCCGCCGTCGAAGCTGTATAACATGACTTCGCCATGGCCATTTTCAGTCTGGGAGATTGATGTGATTAGGGGCAGTTACTCCGAAGGGATCAAACGGGCATGAGTACATTCTGGTGGCGATAGACTATTTTACAAAGTGGGTCAAGGCCCAATCTTATGCGGTGTTGAAGGCGTCACATGTTGCTAAGTTCATCAGAAATAACATTATCTGTCGGTATGGGGTCTCGAATGAGATTACTTCGGATAATGGTTCCCACTTCAAGAAGGAGGTGATAGACTTGTTGGAAAAGTACAATGTGGCTTTTCATAAGTCATCTACATATAGGCCGCAAACCAACGGAGCAGTTGAGGCCACCAACAAGAACATCAAACACATTCTGCAGAAGATGGTGGAAACCTACAGGGACTGGCCAGATAAGTTGCCATTTGCTCTTTGGGGCTACCGGACATCAATTCGAACTTCTACTGGGGTAACTCTGTATTCCTTGGTTTATGGGATGGAGACTATTCTGCCTATCGAAGTTGAGGTTCCGTCGTTGCGTGTAATGGCTGAATGCTAGATGGCTGAGGCAGATTGACAACAGAACAAGTTGAAAGAACTCATATTGTTCGATGAAAGAAGGCTGAAAGCACTATACCACATTCAAGGTTATCAATGCAGAATTGCCAGGGCTTTCAACAAGAAGGTTAAGTCCAGGAATCTGAAAGAAAGGGATCTAGTGCTCAAAGTCAACCGAGCTCCCATCCACGACCCTAGGGGCAAGTTTAGACCCAATTGGACTAGCCCCTACATCATCAAGTCAATCTGGTCAGGTGGAGCTATCATTCTGATGGATTTAGATGGCCTTGAGTTCTTCCAGCCGATCAATATGGACATGTTGAAAAAATACTATCCTTGAGTGGCTCGCTAGGCCGAAAACCCGAAAAGGGGCCCTAGGCAAAAGTTAGAGCGCAAAAGGAGAGTGTTAATACACGAGTGAACCTGAATCGAGCTATGTAAGGCTTGATTCCCATCTTTGTGATAGGTAGGCGACTTCATTTTGAAGTCCACCCACAAACACTTCCAAATCAACTGTGTCCATGTGATTTTTTTGGTCATCTTTGTCTTCGCTGCGTCCAAGAGTTCAGTTGTGAGCTACAGTGCAGTGCTATTTAGACAAGGGGTAACTTTCCAATTGATTGGATCAGGGGTTGTACATCTCAGTGATAGATCTCTGGCGTGTCTAGTTGTGATCCATATCGAAAATGGTTTTGAAAAGTTTTAATAAAAGTTGATTTTGCTCAAATTAATCTTTTTACAACTTAGACTATTTTTGGACCAAAACTGAAAATTTTCAGTACCCACAACCTCTAATTTCATTGATTTCATTACAGAGCTCTCTGACTCTCAATACAAATTGAAATTTCTTTTTATTACATTCAAAAAGAAAACTTGAAAGTACAGGTTAAAGCAATAAACTTGGGGCATAGTCAAGTTAGGTGTTCCTGCGTCCCTTCCCTGAGCTTGTGGAAGTTTCTGATGCTAAAGTAGGCCGATTTGTGCCTGATCTCCCAGCCAAGCAATGCACTCACTAGAAAGGGCACAACTGAAAGTGGAAGCGGGGGCCATAAGTTCTCTCGTCCTCCATGCAGTGGCATACCGAGCTAAATGTGAGCCTTTGATCGGATATGAAGTCGGGTATTCCACTCCCTCTTCTGGGCAAATCTGGTCGTGGCCGAATTGACGCTTGAACCGAAATGGAAAGTAAAAGACGCAGTGCATCAGGCCAATCAGCTGAATGCCAGGCTGTTGGGACATGCTGTAGCTCATCTCTGGCAGATCAAGCCAGCGACAACGCCAAGCGATGTCAACAGCAGATCGAGTGCACATCCATTCACAACACCATCCCTCATCTGGGGCAATAACTAGCCGTTGGCGAAAGAAATAGCCGCATGCTGAATATGCTAGGCAAGAGTCCACTACTTTCAATTTATCCATGAGCCATATCTGGGGAGAGATGAAAAATAAGAGATATTAAAGAATAGAGAGGTGTATGTAGAGAGAAAAAGTGAGAAAAGGGTTTTGAGAGAAAAATGGAGCCTAAGGGCTGAGTGATGTGAGAAACACATGTGAGAAGGGTGGGAAACATTACCTGTAAGAGTAGTGGACTTCCTGCGAACCTGGCTGTCTCCCGGTGATGGAAAGTATCCAAGCCCATCAAGGTTTCGGCTAATGTCATGCTAATGAAGCTCTTGCCCCCTTTCAAGCCTTGGGCAACCTCAATCAAGCGAATGCTCGACCCTCCAAAGCCAGGGGCAAGTAGAAAATGAGATAACATGCACAAACAGAGGGCATGTTGCCGAAAACTTTGCCAAAGATAATCGTCGCGGTCACCGACATCAGAAAAGCTATGAATCAAGCTGGGAATGTCCAACTCCCCGTTGCGAATCAAAGACCGAGCGTCGTGTAAAGTAAGCCCACATGTCCTTCCTAAAGCTTGGATGTGGCTGAAATAGAACTAAGGCAAGATTTCCTCGTCGCGCCCCAATTCCATCAAAGCTTGGAATTCTTCAAAATTGGAGCATATCTCTTGACCCCCAAAGCTAAAAACATGAGTTACTGGATTCAAACACCTAGCCGTGGCATGGAGGAACGGAAAACTCAGCGGGGTGCGACTCAAGGTGAATATTGCATTTATTCCGAAACCCTGAAAATTCAACTTTCCCGAGCCATCTAAAGCCGCAATCCAATTGGAGAGTTTTTTGGTGAAGAACGGTTCCATTTGAAACAAAAATGGAGCTGAAATGAAGAAATCACGAAGCTGGAGCTTTTGTAGAAAATAGAGCATTGAATAGAAGACAGGTGGCAGTAATCTGGAGGCTCCCACCAAAACTGGCTGACCGACCAGTTGATGTAGCCGACCGGCCACCTTTTCTGGTCGACCGGCCATTTAAGTGGCCCACAGAAGTAAAAAGTGGCCGGCAATAGCAATAAGTAGCCGGCAGCTTCTGTTTATCTCCAGCAGAGTGGTTTAAGCCTTCCTGTGTGCTGAGGATGCTGAAAACCTAAGTTTGATTTTACTTCGGATGCATTCTGCTATTCTGTTTAACAGTTGTATTTGTTTATCGAGTTGTTGCACATTGCTTATCGAGTTTGTTGTAATTTGTTTATTGCGTTGTCATTGTTTTACTTATCGAGTTGTTCTTTAAGTAGTCTTATTTGTTATGTTTGTTGTGTCAGTTCACTACCTGACTTTGCAATGTACAAATGTTCATCAATCTTATTTTTGTGCAAAATGGTGCGATGCTATGCGATGCTCAGAATATAAATGCAACACTTTTGAACAAAAAGTTGGTTTCATTCCATCATGGTTTCTTTTTACAAACGTACAAGTTTTAAGCAATAACATTGCCTAGGGTTGTACAATGTGCCAAAACTACTAGCAAAAAGAAAATAGAGCAGAAACATCTAAATCGGTGTCGGCCACCTCAGGATCAAGACGCTCTCTTCGCCCTCTTCCTCAGCCGAGCGGGCTCTGGAGCACTATCGTCGTCGGCACCGCTGTCTGAACCTGAGCTGTCTCTATTCCCTCCCTTGGAGCCCTCCTCGACATTGTCGCCATCCTCAGAACCTGAGCCAGTGCCGTTGCCTCCACCCTCGGATGGCTCTGATTGTGGACTCGCCGGCTCCTCCTCTCCACTAGAGTCATCATTGTCATCGCGTGTGACAGGCTCTCGATGTCTTCCTCGACTGTGTGTCGGAATCTCTCTCTCTACCACTCGAGGAGGCTCTGAGGGTCCTGTCAGCAAGGGTGTGACCTGAAAAGACAAGTTTGCATTTATCAGCAAGTATCAAGTACAAGTGTGATATGTAGAAATCAGATACAGTATATGCATGCAGTGTGTCGTGTTAGATGTGATCCATACATGCAGTGTATCAATACAATGAAATGTTTAGTTTTTAGTATATTAGCGGAAGTATGATAAATGGAAGAAAATTGAAAAGTACCGGGATGCCGTGAGAGGTCAGCATCGTCTTTCTCCGCAAGATCATGCTCTCGAATGAGGCCATCACCTGGAGTAACCCCTCCACATACTCTACAGAGGGCTGCAAATGCAAGATGAAATCATGAGTGCATGAATGCAAGCATAAGTATATGAAAGCCATAATGAAATGCATAAAAGCTGTAAAGTGTACCGGTGGTGAGCCAGGCGTCCTCACGTATCGGTGATTAGGCAATGGGGGCTCAAGTAGAATCTAATAAGGTATCCCATACCGCCAACCTGTCAGCTCAGTTGGGGGATTCGGCCACCCAACGCACTGCCTAGTAGAAGGCATCCCTTTGACCTCACCTCTTGGCGCCCGAGCCCTGCTCGTCGAAGGGGCAACTGCCACCCGAGCCCTACTCGCCGAGGGGGAGCCTACTGTCCGAGCCCTGCTCGATGACGCAACGTGTGAGCACGAACACCTGTTAATGGGGGCATGAGGTATGCCTGGAGGTAGATCGTGTAGTCCTCCTCCCCAATGAACCAGTCTGCATCTGAGCCACGGATGATGTCTGTAAGCTCCTGAGGGGAGAGGCTCTCTGTGGCCCGCATAGACAGTGGGCGAGGCAAAGGAACTAACTACAATAACAAGCCCAATGTCTAGCGCATGAAGCACTCGCCTAAGAACCAGGCTCGGCCCACGGGTCCCTCAAGCACAAGCCGATATCGGGAGGCGCCTCGAGCTCCAGCAAAATGAAACTGGGCAAACTCTGGCATCATCGCCCAAGGCTGCCAAGTAATTTGCAGGCAATAAATGCATTAGTTGCCATTTAGATATGCAAAGTGAATTGAAGATGAAAGCAGGAAAAACTGTGAGTTTTGAATTACCTCTGTCATCCTCACTGTGTCGAAGTACCGCAGGTATGAGAGGGTCTCCTGGCCCTCGGTTGGCATCTACTGTCATAACGATGTGAATAAGGAACCTCAGGCGGCACCTCAACCTCTAGCTCAGAAGCAAGTGCCGGGAAATAGGTCTATGCCGACAACTGTGAAAAGCAAGACAATGGTAGTGAAAATACAGAATACATAAAACGCAGAAAGCAGAGTTTGGCACAGTGTATAAAAAGTACAAGTGCAGAGCAGAGAATAGACTTTGTGTGTGCAGTGTGCAGTGTGTGCAGTGTACACAAAGTGCAAAGCAGGAAGCATGGTAGAGAATGTAAAGTAGAAACGTAAAGCGTACCTCCCAGGCTCGCCAGTAACCGCCCACTTTGTTCCCGCTCTAGTGGGAGGTCGAGCTCATGTAACAGTAGAGGGTAGCAAGGCCGGTGCCTCCCCAGTCATAGTGTCGCACTTGGGATAGGTCCACTAAGGTGCTCAGAAGATATAGCCCAACTGTGTTCCCTCTGTAGGCAAACATGGTAGTGCCGAAGAGGAACATGAGAAAGCCTCAGGCGTACTGCTCTATAGCCTCAACCGTCGCGGGCTCCGTCCCCCTGAAGTGGTCGGCGAACCAAGTGTACCGGACTAAGCTTCTCGAGCGAAAAATAGGCGGGTGCACTCCCAACAGATAGGTCTAAGTAGCCTCCCACACGCCCATGTCAGAGTCGTATGAGATCAGCTGACCTCCTATCTCCAGGCTTGTCAGCATCGCAAAGTCATACGGGGTCATCGTCATGTCCCCGTTGGCAGAGAAACAGAAGGAGTTGGTGGTGTCCCACTATCTCTCTACCAATACGCCTAAAAGGGTCCTACTCGCAAAGAGACACGAGAGCCCCATGCAGAATAGGCCAAACCCCGCCTCGTCGATAATCTGTTGGATGCCATCAGGGAGCTCCATGTACCACTCCTCGCCGTGGTGGACCCGTACTCGCGGGTGAAACAGGAGTCAACCTGTGTGAATGGGCAGAAATACCGTATGCGTATCTTCAGAATGGGCAGAAATACAGTATGCAAGTGTTTGTGTTCAGAATGAGTAGATGAAATACATTACAAAGCTATGCAAATAGGAAATACAAGAGTACAGTGTGTACCGCAGTGGCGTCATGACACAGATGGGACTCAGGCTCCCGTAGTAGCAGATCTGCGGGCGCCAGCCGTACAAATCTGGTGAAGTGGCGCACTGTGCTAGGTGGTAGCACATACACCTCAGGATGGTACGTCGTAGGGTCGAATGGCCGCACTCAGGGTGGCAACGGGATGTGCTCTGGCTCCCCCTCCATCCTAGGAGAACCCCCGCCGTATGGGACATTGTATGCCATCTGGAAAGAAGGTGAAAATGACCAAAATGGGCAAAAATGCCGAAAAGTCAACAAAAGTCAACTCTCAAAAAGAGAAAAAGTGAAAAACGTCAAAGCCCGGGAAAAGGCGCCAAATTCAAGACAACCTTGGGGGAAACATACCTCAGATGGTGAATGTGGAGAAAAAAAGCTCTGAAAACAACTTTTGTGCAGTTTAAAACGAAGAGAATCGAAAGGTCTTAACAAATCAACTTCGCGAGGGTGTTGGAAAATGCACGTGGGGCACGGATCTGAGGAGGAAAAGTGTCTAGGAAGCAAAGGGAAAGAAGTTTCGACATTGTATATATGAGCAAAAGTGATTCAGAGTTGAGTTTGTAAAGTTCTCCGTCTAAATGGACAAAACTACCCCGAATTTCTTAAACTGGCCGACTGGCCACTTAAGTGGCCGACAGCTTTGGAAAGTGGCCGGCAGATGTGGAAAGTGGCCGGCAAGTTCCTATTGTTCCCTCTGAGTGTTTTTAGACTGTTTTGAGTCCTTGGTTCTCAAGAAAGTGCAAGAAGAACCCACTTTTCAGTGCAAAGTGTCTCTGCAAAAGTTCAACTCATGTCTCCGATGTGTGGCTCGCTGTCGGCCAGCATGAACGAGGAGTATCCTTTTTGAAACACATTGTAACCCTTCCGAGTGGTAAATCGGAGGTTGCAACTCAATTGCTCATGTTTATATGTGCATTTCTTCATTAGATATTTCGCATTGCATCATGGCTATTGATGTTGCATTGAATAACGCATTGTTGTCATTTCACAGAATACGTATGCCGTGTTGCATTGTATGAAACATACTCTCATGTTCGCAAAGAATATGCATGTTATGTTGTATTGCATTGTGCATGCCCTCGCATTCGTATAGAAGTTGTCCGTACCTGTTGCATTGTGCACGCATTCGGTGTCGCTTAGAACACGGTCCATGTTATGCTTCTGTTTTGTTTTTGGCATAATGTGCATGAAACATGCCTTCCTACGCATTGTATCATGGTTATTGATGTTGCATTGAATATGCATTTGTACTGCATTGTACTTGTCGAAGTTTCTTCCTTGTGCAGGCACGATATTGTATATACGATTCATCAAAGTTGGTGCAACCAAACGATATTGTATGTACAGTTCATTCAGGGACTCCAAGTAAGATCATTCTTGTTTTTTGTGCACCACATTTTCGTTAGAAGCATTCGGGTACACCCGGTGCTTACACCCCACCTTGCTTTGGTTAGAAACGTTTGGACCGTGTGCCCGACGCTTATACCTCCTTGCTTTGGTTAGAAGCGTTTGAACCGCGTGTCCAACGCTTATCCCACCTCGTTGGTTAGAGACATTGGGGTCGTGTGCCCGATATATATACCCTTTTGGTTAGAAACACAGGGGTATGCCCGGTGTTTATACCTTCTTGCTTTGGTTAGAAGCACTCAGGTACGCCCGGTGTTTATACCTCCTTGCTTTGGTTAGAAGCGTTTGGACCGTGTGCTCGACGCTTATACCTCCTTGCTTTGGTTAGAATCGTTTGGACCGTGTGCCCGACACTTATACCTCCTTGCTTTGGTTAGAAGCGTTTGGACTGTGTGCCTGACGTTTATAGCACCTTTTTGGTTAGAAGCATTGGGTTGCGGGCCCGATGTTTATACCACCCCTCTGGTTAGAAGCGTTTGGAACGAGTTTCGACGCTTATACCGCTCTGTTTTGGTTTGAAACATTAGAACATGTTCTGATGTTTATACCACATATTTTCTCCCCTCTCTCGCATGTGATACGCTGAGAGGTGTTTCCTTTTCCTCTCTCGCGTGTGATACGCTGAGAGGTGTTTCCCTTCCCTCTGTTGCGTGTGATATGCTAAGAGGTGTTTCATTTGAGACTTCGGGTATTCCCGATAGTCGCTTTTAGCCTTTCATGCGTGAGGTGTAGTTAAGTTTGCATAATTTTCTTACATCCTTTATGTATGAAATGTAGTTCGGTTTGTAGTTCTCACGCGTAGCGTGTTTGCTCACAAGTTTGTTGTAGCATTTCTTTGTATAACATTTGCATTTAGATGTTTCATTACACCCCTCTTTGCATAATCATAAGTTATTTTCTGTATTGTGCATGTCACTTGCATTTTTCCCCTGCCTGCGGGCGCATCTATTTTGTTCTCTTGTCTGTTCGTCAAAGTCTTCGGCCTTGTCAAAAATGGGTCGTCTCTAAGCTTTGACATTCACTCCCATCATTTCATAACTTCTGAGTTCTATCAAAGATGGGCAACTGTAGACACCCCATTTTTGACCGACCTCAAGACTTTGACGTCATCGGTTGTGCACTCGATGATTGTGCATGTTTGTTCTTGTTTTGAGCGCCCGAAGGTCTTGGCTGAGTGCCTTGTCTTCGAGCCTCTTAACTCTTTGTGTTTTGACCTTGTTTTTGGGCCAAACCTTGTTGCCTCTTGCCTAAGGGGGGGGGGAAGAAGGCCTTGCCGGCCACTTGTGGCACTGGCCGCCCAATTTCCTCTCTTGTAGGCCACTTCAAGTGGTCGGCTGGCTAAGGGAAGTGGCCGGCCGGCCACCGGCCAATTTTTCTCCTTTTTAAATATTTTCAGATCTTTTGAGCCAGCTATGGCTCACCGAAACTCATCCTCCATACACGTATATAGAGGGAAGAAGCAAGCTTTTTGCTTGCTTTCTCTATAAAAGGGGAGCTCCCTCCCCCTTTAGAGAGGTTCACAAATTTCAGAGCGAAATTTCTCTCTGTCTAGAATTCTCACTCTCTCTCACTGTATTGTGCTATATTGAGCCTAAAAGTGTGTTTTTTTCACATATTTGCACTAAGACACCGAGTCAAACACCTTCACTTTGGAGCTGAGGTCCATTGAAGCTTGATTTAAGGTCTCAGACTTTGTTTTGGCTCAGAATTGTTGTTGTCTTGCTGCTGTTCTTCAAGGGTAAGCTTTTTTCCCTTTTAAGCTTGTTTTTGTACACTAGTTTGGGCCACCTTTGCATGCTGTTTTGGCTTAGTTGTCAACTACAAAAACCTCTATTTTTAAGTATTAAAATTGTTGGTTTGAGTCCTTATTGGAATTAGGGGTGGTCCACCCTCTTTCATTGCTTATTTGCTAAGCTTTGGGCCATCCTTTAAAGCTTTTGAAACAACCTCTTTTTGGCCCTTTAACCACTGAATGCTAGAGGAATTTCAGTGGTGGAAAGGTGGTCCTGAGATCCAAAGTGGGAGGGGTGGTCCCCTCTCTTCATGTCTTGTTTGCATGTGTTGATGGCCTACCAAGTGAGCATGTGTTTCTCCCTTTTTGAAGCTTAGTTCATGCATGTTTTTGTGACTTTTTGGACCTTCTCTAACTTTGTTTTTGGCTGGTATGGCCACTTGTTGGTTATATCTTACACTTGTAGTGTAATCTTTCTTAATAGCCTTGAA
The DNA here is from genome assembly GCF_055761805.1 of Camellia sinensis. Classification (NCBI taxonomy): domain Eukaryota; kingdom Viridiplantae; phylum Streptophyta; class Magnoliopsida; order Ericales; family Theaceae; genus Camellia; species Camellia sinensis. The sequence continues at coordinate 169,586,553 of NC_138970.1, forward strand.
TGCCTAATGAGTTAGTCCATCATTCTAGCTTGTGTTAGCTTTATCTCAGCATGTTTTTGCCATTATTTTAGCATGCTTTAGCTCTGTTTTGCATGGTCTTGGCCATATGAGACTTGTTGTGCATGGTTATAGTGTAAAGACCCTTGACTAGCTTTGAGTTTCAAAGTCCCTAGCATGCTTTGCTTGAGTTCTTTGCATGCCTTAGGCTCATTTCTCACATGATTTCAGTGTATATAGCATAGTCACATTCTCACATATTCCACTATTTCATAGCTTTTGTGAGTTGTGCCTTATGCCTTGTTTATGAGCCAATACATGAGCATGATTTTCATGCTATTCATGCTATCATCTCAGCACATTTTAGCCTCTGTTTTGTTATGTTTGAGGTCTGTCCAGAGTTGGTTTGGTCTTTTGAGTTTGATATTGCATGCTTCTAGAGTGATGCTCTTTACTAGATTAAGGTATTTGGCTTTTGAGCATGCATTACATGAGTTGTTTGCATTGTTTTTAAGTCACTTAGCATGCTATTTTAGTACTGAAATGTGTGTCATTGCACTCCATTGTTTCAAAATTTCATTCGCTTTGAAAGTGGCCTTATGTCCTTTGTTGGCTTGAGCATGAACTTGAGGCGTTCATGCCTATTGGTTTTAATCTTCCCTTGAGGATTTCTACTAACCAATAGCATGATACTTTCTTCATGCTCAAAGCGCTCGAAGCTTAGGTCATCTTTCAAATTAGAGGACTTTTCACAATTGAACGTAACCGGTTAATGGACTAATTGGTAAGTTAAAATGAGTAAACAAGAATTGAATCAAGTAAAACATGCCAAGATAACATATGTGTGTTGCATTGCATTTGTTTGGATCGGATATTAATCCAAACAGAAGAAATGTGAGACGTTTCATACTCAAAGTGATGGAACATGTCGCATTCCTTGGTCGTTGTCACCCTTCAGCATGCATGATAGGTTGACGACACTTTGAGTCTTATGTGCGCATTCACCAAGCTTGTACAAGCTTGGTTCTTGGGCCATCATGCATTGAGATGCTTGATTGGTGGCTTGAGAGCCAAGTAACACACTCCTTTGACCTTGAGACATGATGAGGAGGGTGGTAGTACACACATTTCTAGCCAAATACATTGTCTTGGCTCTGTTGCTCTATGTTGTAGCAAAGGCAGAATTCTGGAAAGAGAAGTGGCCGGCCGGCCACTTGCACTAGCCTGCCGACCACTTGTATTGGCCGACCGGCCAGTTGAGGTAGCCTACCGACCAGTTGAGGTGGCCGGCCGGCCACCTGAAGGAGAAATTGTCCAAAGTGTTCCTAGTTTCGGGCAAAAGCCATCTGGAAGTTTGTGCAGTGTTTTGAGATCACTGTGAGTGCAAACAGAGGCAACTCATGACAAGGCAATGCATTTTCGGGTGAAGCACACCGAGCATGCATGTCTCCTTCCCCCGAGGCCATTTTACTACTTTACTTAGCTAGTTAATTTACTGGTTTTGTAATTAATTAGTTAATGTGTTTAGCTAATTCAATTCATCTTTGTAATATTCTAATTAGCTTAGGTTAGCTAGTTATTCAATTTCAATTGTTTTGTAATTAATTAGCTAGAATAGTTAATTAGTTGATTAGTTGATTAGCATAGCCTAGATTACCATAGCTTATTTATTCGGACCCTCCTTCAAGAGGGCGCAATGTTGTAATATGTGTGCGTGTGTGTATGCATGTCTTCCAACCCCACTTCTTTCTTCCTTTTACTTAACCGCTTTCGATGGTTAGTTTAGGGGCATATTTCAATTAACATACCTTATGTTGTGCATGCGTGCATCATTCATTTGTCTTACATGCACCGGGCTCGGCGCATCATTCAAACTGCATCGTATTTCAATACCTATTTGAATACGTGCATCAAATTGTTACATTTATATGCCACCTTCGATAGCCGAGCCTCTTTAGTTGCATTATTGCATGTGTTGCATTAGGCATCTAGCATAGTTAGGATCATGCATTGTTTCTAACTAGTTTTCTGTTTTGGCTCGGAGTACACTGTAAGTGTTACGCTTTAGCATACTTGCATGAGTGTGAGTATTGCCATGATAGCATGTTTGCCATGAGGCTATTTGCTTAAGTAATTAACTGCTTGAATGCCTGTGGGTGAAGGCTTGATTGCCTGAATTGGAACAACTTGATGATTGTGAGTTTTAAGCCCACTTTGCGAAGTGGCAAAATCATGTTTTCAAGCCCACTTGAGAGTGGCAAATCCGCGGTTTAGCCTACTTGCGAGTAGCATTTTCAAACCATTTTCAAAAACAAACATGAGTCGATTTATTCCAAGTCTTGCGATTTAATCTATACTTGTATGCTGTGCGCATCACATAGTAAAGTTAGCTAATAATCCAAATAAGGACACATGTGTTTATAAAACAACATACCATGCTTAGTAGAAACCGATCCTTTGATCGGGCGAGCGGGGGTGCTTATTTCAGGACCTTCCCCTCTCGTATCCAAGTTCCCGAGTCGAGGCAACTTTGGTGATGGCGGACACGTGGCCTTTGGCACGAGTCAGGGTTTCCTAAATTTTTCAAAAATAAAATATTTAGGTGGCGATTTTGTAATCTGGCAAAGCAGTCCATGTTTGGCCCTTTTTCATTCAAAATTGATTTTCCAAAACGAATTGCCAGATTTGGACTCTTTGGTTTTTATCAATCTCACATTGTACTTTGTGATATTAGATTCAGAACCGTGACAGGAGTCCGAATTGTAGTAAGACCAAATTCTGCGCCCTCTCCAAAAGGGGGGCGCGTGAAGAAAGTCGAGTCTACACACTAGAACACACATTCCAAGCTTCCATAGTGGCATTCTGAACTCAATAATGAACAATCCCTCCAATGTTGAAATCCAAGAACACAAAACAGAACCAGGGATATAAAGGAGACCCTTGGACACTTGCCGGCCACAAGAGGGGGCTGCCGGCGACCTGCTGGCCACTGGTGTACCTTGTTGGCCACCAGTGTACCTTGTCGGCCATCGATGGCAGTTCGGGGCAAAATGGGCTTTTCATGTACGGGCCTTTAAGTACACAACCCTATACTTCATTTCCACACCCCCAAACCTCCGAAAATACTCTCCCTCTCTCTCTAGGTGCTTTTCCCTTCTAGATCTGAGCCTTTTACGTGTTTTTCAACGTCTCACACAAACTTTGTTCGCTAAATCCGTCTAGTTCTCTTCACTTTGAACCAATTGGAATTTGATTTCAACGGTTCTTTTCACTATTCTAGGCTCATTCCCCTCAAGGTTCTCTTAAGTTCTGTGCACTTTTCCCGGCTTTGACTTTTTCTTTCATTTTCTCTCTCCTGGGGTTAGACTTTTTCAAAGTTTACCCTTTTTCTTCACTTTTCACCTATTTCGCACCTGTTTTCAGATGGCAGACGATTTTTCCCATGATAGGGCTCCTTCTGAGCTTTTCCCAGTAGACCTCGAGGCAGACATCAAAGTCAAGCCAGAGATTGATCCAGAGCCATTACCGTTGAGTATACGGCCTTTTGATCCAGCGAGGTATCATCCTCAGACATACATAGTGCCCACTACCGGAGGCATCAGATGTTTTACTGATTTTGCTGAGGGCGCGCTAGAGGACCTCCTGTTGAGGGAGCCAGAGTCTCATTTATCGGCCATTGCCATTACGGTACGAACTCTATTTCTATGCATTTCTGCCTTTACTTGTTTGCATTTCTTGCATTGCCTTCATCTGACTGTATTTTATACACTACCTTGATTTGATTGCATCTCATGCACTGCCATAGGGTGAGTCTCGTGCCTTTAGGGCCAATGGTGCGACGACTGCTCGAGATTAGTATGGCGAGCTCCCAGCCAGACTTCGTGACATCGTTGACGAAGTAGGCTTCGACCTTTTCTGCTCTAGCTTGACTCGGGTTACCGTAAGCCGTCCACTTTTGGGAGTGATAATGGAGAGGTGGTGGGACACCACCAATTCTCTCCACCTTTCCACCTTAGGGGAGATAACGATGACGATGACTCCTTACGACTTTTCCATGATCACCGGCTTAGGCTTAGGGGGTGATCCAATTCCTCTTGATCCTGATATGGGAGAGTGAGAGGTAGCATGGTTTGAGCTACCTGGGACACATCCATCGATATACCGAACAGGTATGGTGCGATACACCTGGTTCGAGAAGCAGTTCAGGGGGACCGAGCCCGAGACGATGAGGAGATAGAGTACTATGCCAGGGCTTCCTGATGTTCATCTTCGGTACCACCTTGTTTTCAAACAGGTGGAACACCATGGGCCTGTATTTCCTGAGTGCCTTGGTGACTCTTCCCTGAGTTCAATTTTATGATTAGGGCGGAGCCGGCCCCACCATATTGTACGGATATATGAGCTCGTATTCCCATCTAAGAGGGAACTTGGTTGCAGGCTGGCGAGCCTGGGAGGTACACATCTCAGTTCGCTCTTCACAATTTACATTTTCTGCTCAGCATTTCTTTCTTTACATTAGTTCAACACATGTGCTTTCTGCTTTGCACTTTCTGTATCTATTCATACTATAGGCTTTCTGCTTTGTATTTTCTATATTTCTTCATAAACTGTATATTGATCACATATCACTGCACTTTCTCCACAACTATGAGTATACGCATGCTTCCGGACTCTTGCCCCAGAGCTTATAGATGAGGTTCCATTGACGGTCCCCTTTTCTCGGGTATACGACGGCCAGCTTCGCCGTAGGACTCGTGAGCCCCTCAAGTTTTTCTGTTAGTACTTCAACACGGTAGCGGTGCACGAGGTAACTCAAAACACAGTCATTTTTTGTTTTACAGCTATTTTGATTCATACATTAGCAACTAACAGCGACCAATAACCTGTTCATTTTCCATTTTAAATCACATAGAAGTCGTGGGCCACAATACCGACGGGGCTTTAACCCCAGTACCGTGCGGCTTGGGGCATTTCCTGCTACCATATTCTACTTGAGGGCCCGATTTGCTGAGCCTGGTTTTTAGGCGAGCGCTTCGTGCGCCAAACCATGGACCTGCCTGCTCAGTTCATACCGATGGCACCGCCAGTATCCATGAGAGCGACAGACAAGCTATCTGCCGACGAGGTGATCCAGTTCATGGTAGGCTTAGAGGTAAAGTATTTCCATGTAGAGGGCGACTATGCAACCTTTATCCAGACACACTTGATGCTGCCTCTGACCAGTGTTCGCGGGGGTGAGGGAGTGAGAGCTCCAGCCGCGAGAGCGAGATGCAGAGTGACCCAGATGAGCAGAGCCTATGGTAGAGGGGCTTTCCAGGCGAGACCGGGGACCGGATGGCCAGAGCTGCCTACTACACTTACATGTTGGCAGTATACTGGGGAGCCATATCAGATCCCGATTGAGCTCGCAACAACTGGGCATAGATACACTAGAGCCTAGGATGCACTTCCAGTATGTACCACATTTTAGTTTTCCCATTTCTTTCTGATATTTGTTTGTTCTAGGCATTGACCATCCCCAATGCATTTACAGGCACCCCCAGGATATATCGAGGATCTATTTGAGCTACTAGCCTCATTCGAGGGCATGACATTGAGGAGGGAGGCACTGCCCGGCTTTCATGGCATTCAGGTAATTTCTTCAATTTTCTTACATTCCAGTCATCAAATTTTCACTGACACACTGAAACTGACATGAGAATTTCCCCACACTACACTTCCTTACTACGTTCACACACTGTACCTGACTTCAGCATATACTTATTATGCCCTATACTTGCATCTGATACACATACTGTGGTTGACATAAGACAACTGCCTTTTAAGGTCCCACCCATATCGGGTGCGCCAGCAAGAGCAGTACTAGGACCAGCAGCACCTCCTCCAATGGTAGAAAGAGAGAAATAGGCTCCAGCACATAGCCGAGGCCAAGCTAGGAGCGCCCAAGCTGAGAGTGGCCTTTCAGAACCTATTCTGAGCGATGATGACGCTGAGACCAGCGAGGCCGAGGAGGTAGCAAGTCAGCATTTCGAGTCGTTAGAGAGCAGAAATGATGACATTGGCTAGGGTTCTAAGAGTGAGGATGCTGATGCTGATGCTGAGGAGGGCTCTCTGGCGGGGAGTGGAGACGGCTCCAGTTCAAACTCTGATCCAAATTCAGACAGTGGCGCCGATGGAGACAGTGCTACAGAGTCCACTCTGCCGAGGAAGAGGACGAAGAGGGCCTCTAGATCCTGAGATTGATAGCATTGATTTTGTATTTTTGCTTAGTTTTTTTTTTTTTTTTGGTTTATAGTGTTAGCACATGTACAGCCTTAGGCGAGTTTTATTTTCTTTAAAAACTTGTACTGCACCTTTTGTGAAAACAACCATGATTAGAATGAAAACCAAGTTTATTTTTGAAAAAGTGTTATATTTTGCATCATGAGCACTGCATTGCATGAAAAAAATAATAGAGATTGACTTCAATAACGAAAAAAATGAATACTTGTATTGTCACAACAGTCTGAATCAGGTAACGAACCGACCAATAACTGAAATGCAAACAAAACACTATACAACTCGATAAGCAAAACAACTCGATAAACAACAAATACAACTCGATGAACTACAAAACAATAACTCGATACACAAAAACAACACAAGTACAACTCGATAACCAAAACAAGTAGATCTCAACAATCGTGCTAAAGCCTAAAAAGACTCAAAACAGGACTCTAACATACACAAAACACATGTTTTCAGCACTTTCCTACACAAATAAGGACAGCAGACTTGGGAAAAAGGCTACCGGCTATGAGGGATGAATGCCAGCCAGGCCACCTGTTGGCAATGAGGGGTGGCCTGTCGACCATCTGGACCTCTTGCCAGCCATCAATGATGCCTTTCCGGCCATCAATGTGCAAGACCACCACATTGTTGACACCTGGCATCCACTTACTGTCTTATCTTTTACAAAAGGCCGAGCTTCGTGATTTCTTCATTTCAACTGCAAATTCTTCACAAATGGAGCCATTTTTTGCCGAAAAACTCTCGAATTGGATTGTAACTTTGGATGGCTCAGAAAAGCTGAATTTCTGGGGTTTCAGCATAAATGCACTATTGTCGCTGAGTCATTCTCCACTTTATTTTTTGTTCCATCAAGTTGCGGCTGGATGTTGGAACCCAATCACGCACGTCCTTAGCTTCGGGGGACAGGAGATATGCCCGACAATTGAGGAATTTCAAGTGCTAATGGAGTCTTGGCGCGATGAGGACATCTTGCCTCAGCCCTGTTTTGGTCACATCCAAGCTTTGAGAAGGATGTGTGGGCTCACTTTGCATAAGGCTCGATCCTTGGTTCACAATGTAGAGCTGGACATCCCCAGTTTGATTCATCAATTTTCTGACGCTGATGACCAAGAGGATCTTCTTTCACGGGGTTTTCAACAACATGCCCTCTGTTTGTGCATGTTAGCACATTTCCCCCTTGCCCCTAGTTTCGACGGGTCTAGTATTTGGCTAGTTGAAGTGGCGCAAGGCTTGAAAGAGGGCAAGAGCTGCATGGGCTTGGTACTGGTCGAGACATTGATGGGCTTAGATGCCTTCCATCAGCAGGAGATGAACAAATTTGTAGGAAGTCCGCTACTTCTTCAAGTAATGTTTCCCACCCTTTCTAATATGTGTTTCTCACATCACTCGGCATTCATGCACTGTTTTTCTCTCAAAGCCCTTTTCTCACTTTTTCTCTTAACATACACCTCTTTTTTCTTTCATACCTCCTCAGGTGTGGTTCATGGACAGGTTAAAGGTAGTGGATTTTTGCCCTACATATTCCGCACGTGGCTATTTCTTTTGGCAACGGCTAGTGGATTTTTCAAACGAGGGGTGGTGGTGCCATTAGACGTGCAACAGGTCTGCTGTTGACATTGCTTGGCGTTGCCCCTGGTTTGATTTGCCTGAGATCAGCTACAGCATGGCTTGGTAGCCTAGCATTCAAGTTATTGGCTTTACACACTGTGTATTCTACTTTCCATTCCGGTTCAAGCGTCAGTTCGGACATGACCAGACTTGCCCAGAAGAGGGAGTAGAGTACCCAGCTTCGTTCCCAATCTGAGGTTCACAATTGGCCAGATACCCCGATGCTTAGAGGACGAGAGAACTTCTAGCTCCTGCTCCCAATTTCAGTTGCGCCCTTTTTGGAGATAGCTTGGCTTAGCTTGAAGAAGAAGCACAGACTGGGCCCATTTTAGCAATAGAAGCTTCCACAAGCGCAGGGAGGAGACGCAAGAGCACCTGACTCTTCTATGCCCCAAGTTTATTGCTTTGATCTAACTTTTCAAGTTTTCCTTTTGAATTTAATAAAAGCAACTTTAATTTGTATCGAGAGTTGGAGAACTTTGTATTGAAATCAATGAAATTAAAGTTGTGGGCATTGAAAATTTTCCTTTTGGTCCAAAAATGGTCTAAGTTGTAAAAAGATTAATTTGAACAAAATCAACTTTTATCAAAAATTTTCAAAACTATTTTCGATAAGGATCATAACTTGACACACATGGAATCTGTCCTTGAGATGTACAAATCCCGAATCCAAAAACGAAAAATTGACCCTAGACTAAATAGCACTGCTGTGCACTGTAGTCAGCTCTTTTCTCAAGGTAAGGATCACAATCAAACTTTCAAATAATGAACAGACAAAGATGCCCTGATCAAACACATGGATACGTTTGATTTAGAGGTGTTTACAATTGGACTTTGGAATGAAGTTGCCTACATATCTCGAATATGGGAATCAGGCCTTACGTAGTTCGATTTGGGTTTGCTCAGGTATTAATGCTTTCCTTTTGTGCTCTAACTTTTGCCAAGGCCGCCCTTTCTAGGTTTTCAATCTTGCGAGCTCAGTTTTTCTTTTTTCCAATTTTTTGTGCTCTAACTTTTGCCTAGCCCCATTCGGGTTTTCGGCCTAGCAAGCCTCTCTGGGGTAATATTTCTTCTACTTGTCCATGTTGATTGGTTGGGAAAATTCTAAGCCATCCAGGTCCATAAGAATAACAGCTCCACCCGACCAAATGGTTTTGATAATGTAAGGACCTATCTAATTGGGTCTGAACTTGCCCCTAAGGTCATGGATGGGAGTTCGGTTGTCTTTCAGTACCAAATCCCCTTCCTTAAGATTTTGAGACTTTACTTCCTTGTTAAAAGCCTTCGCAATCCTCCGTTGATACCCTCAAACATGGTACAGTGCTTTCAGCCTTCTCTCATCGAACAACATTAGTTACTCGAACCTGCTCTACTGCTAATCTATTTCTGCTATCTAGCACTCAGTCATAACCCGCAGCGACAGAACTTCTATTTCAATTAGTAGAACATCGTCCATCCCATAAACCAGAGAGTACGAAGTAGCCCCAGTAGATGTCCGAATTGAAGTTCTGTAGCCCAAGAGAGCAAATGGTAATTTGTCTAGCCAGTCCCTACAGGTCTCAACCATTTTCTGCAAAATGTGCTTGATGTTCATGTTAGCAGCCTCAACAACTCCGTTGGTTTGCGGCCGATATACAGATGACTTATGAAAAGCCACGTTGTATTTCTCCAATAAGTCGATCACTTCTTTCTTGAAATGGGAGCCATTGTCTGAAATGATCTCATTCGAGACTCCATAATGGAAAATGACGTTGTTGGGAATGAACTTAGCCACATGCGTTGCCGTCAACACTACATAAGACTGAGCTTCCACCTACTTCGTAAAATAATCAATTGCCATCAGAATGTACTCTTGTCCATTTGACCCTTTCAGTGTAACTGCCCCAATGACATTAATTCCCCAAACTAAGAAAGGCCATGGTGAAGTCATGTTGTACAGTTTCGACGGTGGGATATTCATGCAATTGGCATGAATTTGGTATTTGTGGCATCGCTGAATAAAACCAATACAATCTTCCTCCATGGTAGACCAGTAGTAACATTGCTTGAGAATCTTCCGGGCTAGCATTACTCCATTCATGCGCGCTCCACACTCTCCCCCATGAATGGCCTCTATTAGGCGTTTCGATTCCTCTACGTCAACATAGCTTGTGCATTCCCAGATGACCCCTCTTGTACAATTTCCCTCTGCAGATGATAAATTGAACGACCATCCGCCATATTGCCCTTTTATCCTTGGCATTTGCCCTTCATGGATAAACCTCATTTTCCAAGAAGTTCCATATATCATAATACTAGGGGTTTTTATCTTGTACTTCACCTATTGCGGCGATCCACTCGTAGACCAGTGTATATCTCTGCTCAATAATAATCGGATGCATTCGGACTCCATATGGGATGCCTATCATGAAAGATTGAGTTGATAAAGCGTCAGCGAACCTGTTGTTCTCTCTTAGTTGATATGTGAAGGTTAGCTACTCAAACCTAGGAATCAGAACGTCCAAGGTCTGGTGATAAATCTTCATCATTTCTTCTTTAACCTTTCAGTCTCCTTTTGCTTGAGACACAACCAGGTTCAAGTCTCCGATGATGTCCAACCTTTTCGCTCCTAATTTCAGGGAAGCTTCTAATCTAGCGATACATGCCTCGTATTCTGCTTCATTGTTGGATACTTTGAACCGGAGTTTGAAGGCTAAGGGTATATGGGAATTGTCGGGTGCTATCAGTAACACCCTATCCCATAACCGTACTGGTTAGACGCTTCATCAAAGTACATTGTCCAAATCTCTTCCCCGACTTGCAGAATAACTTCATCTGGGAATAGGTATTCTACCACTTCATCCCCTTTCACTGGGTGATCTGCCAGGAACTCAATTACCGCTCTCCCCTTGACAGACTTACGAGTGGCATACTTCAGATCAAATTCAGAAAGAAGAAACAACCAACGGGCTAGCCTACCGTAAGCGCTGGTTTCTCAAAAAGATATTTGATGGGATCTAATCTCGAAACCAGAATTACGGAGTGAGTTAACAGGAGGCCAAATAGTGAATTTCTTTCCTTTCTTCAGGAGACCAAATAGTGGTTCACAAGTCAAGGTTAATTTTGAAATAAACTATCATATGAATTACACTTTACCCAAAAAGCCTCGCACCTCCTTTTCAGTCCTTAGTGGTGGCATTTCTAGGATGGCCTTGATTTTGGAAGGATCTACCTCGATACCCCTTTGTGTGATCAAGAAACCCAACATTTTCCCTGCTATTACGCCAAAAGTGCACTTCTGTGGATTCAACCTCAATCTATATTCTCTGATCCTTTGGAAGAATTTCTTCAATGCGGTGTAGTGGCCCTTTTTTTTCTTGGACTTGACAATCATGTTGTCCACATACACCTCGACCTCTTTATGGATTATATCATGTAGAAATGCGGTGGTGGCCGGTTGATAGGTAGCCCCAGCATTCTTTAACCCAAACGGCATCACCCTGTAGCAGTAGGTTCCCTACGGCATGGTGAAAGCGATTTTCTCTCTATCCTTGGGTGCCATCAAAATCTAGTTGTACCTGGAAAATCCATCCATGAAGGAGAGCAACGCATGGGCTGCGGTGAAGTCCACCAATTCATCGATGTACAGTAGAGGAAACTCGTCCTTCAGACTGGCTCTATTCAAATCTCTGAAATCCACACACACCTGAATTCTGCCATCTTTCTTCGAAACCAAAACAATGTTAGCCAGCCAAGTCGAATACTCAGCTACTAGCAAAAACCTTGCGTCTATTTGTTTGGTGACCTCTTCCTTAATCTTCAAAGCCCAATCCGAGCGTATTCTCCGCAGCTTCTGCTTGATAGGCCGGGCCTCGGGGTCAAGAGGGATCCGATGCTGTACAATCTCAGGATCGATTCCAGGCATGTCTTCATAGGACCACGCAAAAACATCTTTGAAATCTTTTAATAAAGCGACTAAGTGCTCGTGCTCCTCCGAAGACAACGTGGACTCGATCAGGACTAGACGCGGATCCTTCTCAGTACCCACATTAATTGGAATGATTTCATCAACAAGGGGTTTTACAAACCTCCCATCGTCTCAATCAATCAAATGTTTCAAAACCAGAAGAATGCCTTCCTCATCGTTTTCACTAAAATTTTGAAAGTCATGATCAATGCAATATACATGTGACACAGAGAAGTACTCAAAACCTGTGACGGTATTCTCATTCACAAAGTCTAGTCCATCTAGTTCCTCGGTTACAATCGACTCAAAAGAAAAGGAAAAAGATGACTTGGAAAAAACCTCGGCATCCGGGTTATCAACCCCAGGAATACTGGACTCAGACTCAGATGAATCGAGATTTGATTCCGACTCCACAGACTCTGTGGAATCAGATTCTGGTTCACTACCTGACTTAGAGCTATTGGACAAGAAGCCTTCCTCCAGCTGCCAAGTGAGGGATGGTGTGTCAGATGCATCCAAGATACCACCGGAAGGGTCCGTACCTGATTGGTCTCCGATCATGGAAAGGGTTAGGTTATCCCCCAAGCTTTCTGGGTTAATCTGATGATCCGAAAGGAGATATGCTAGTGCTACTCCTACCTCAAGTTCACTACGATTGGAATCACTTTCTATGCTCTTTGTAGCCTCGCAAGTTGGTTCAATCTGTTCCTCTATTTCACTCTCTTGCAGCTGCAAGTCGAAGAAAATCTCAAAACTGGAACCCGCTGCTTCTCAGAGTTGAACCAAGGTTCGGGGAAACCACAAAATGGGAAGTCTTCCCCCTCCCGAACAAAAAAGCCATTCAGGGTTCCCCAGATTGGTCGGTGCACGAGCTCGTAGTGCTTCTCGCTTTGCTTTGTTCTGGCTCTTCTGGCCATTTATTTCCCTTTCCTTACCTAGTCTTCTTTGGTGGGCGTATAGCCAAGACCAAAGGCATGAGGCTTATGTGGCACATCGACTAATGTAGGGACGCCTATCCGGCCACTTCTGCCTAATCCCATTCCGGGCATGTGTTGTAGCTTATTAATGAGGCATACAGATTGGGCACTGACATATACAGCCAGGATATTTTGCACTACCAAGGCCTCAGCCAAGGTAAACCCTGAAATGAAAACATCCTGTTCGGCATGCACAATCTCCAGTACAGGCGTAGTGACCTCTGGCAGAGGATGTATAGATGAATTTCTGAAGACTATGGAAACCCCTTTTCCATGGGGGTACTTGAGCATTTAGTGGATGGTGGAAGAGATAGCTCTTACTTGGTGTAGCTAGGGTCACCTAAGTAGTAGGTTAAAAATGGCCGAAACGCCCAGAACATAGAACTCGATGTCCTGTTGAGTCGGGCCAACCTGTACTCTAATCTACAATGTCCCTATCACCTCTCTGCTTGTATTGTCATACGCCTGGATCACCTGGGCTGTAGGCACAAACTCGGCCGATTTTAGGCCAATAGCATAAACCTTGCAGCATGCACAGGCGTTGATTGCTGACCTAGTGCCGACTAGTATGACTGGCACCCACTTTTCCCGGTACTCTACGGATATGTATAGAGGCTTGTTGTGTACAGAGCCTTCCGACAATAACTCCTTGTCTAAAATGATCAAAGTTGGCGCAGTGCCTCTTGGGAAAACTAACCCCACCAGTTGTTCTGGCGTGGTGTCGATGGACAACTTCGCTTTATCCATCGCTGTCAGTACAGCCTGTCTGTGCACTCGCGAAGCCATAAGCAACTCGTAGATAGATATGTCAGCTTGAATCTTCTTCAACTATTTTAGCACAGCCTCTTCTTCTAACTGCTTTTCCTTCTATTTTTCTACCTCTTTGTCCTTCCCAGATGCCTCGGGTTGTTCCAGATGCGGGGGTTTGAAATATCAGCCACTTCTTGTCATTTGGTCGACTTCCTCCACATACCATGTATTTTCAAGAAGGCCTTCAGCACAATCCTCATCAGCGTAGGCAAGATATAGATCATCCTCTTCCTACCACAAACCTCTGGCAATCGACAAGCAATTGTCCAGTTCCGGTCTAAGTGTTCCCTCAGTAGTAACATTCCCCATGGGGCGTTGAGTTATTCCAGCTTCTTGATCACTTTCACTAATTTCCTGCCCAAACCACTCCAGCACGACTTCTTGTTCTGTGTGTACTGTGCTAACAATGCCCAATTCCTGAGTCAGATGTTCTTTACCAATGCTTTCCGGCAGTTTACCCTTCCTATCGGCCGTTCTGACCATTGCAGTGGTTCCCGCTTTTTGTTCTCCAAGCTTCGATTCAATTCCCTCATCTATATCGAGTTCATCAGTTAGCCACCCGGAATTGTCCGTTGACCCGTTCAAATCAAGCCAATTAATATGCACGTCTCCTTGATCTTGCTCATAAAAGAACTGTAAATTGTCTATATCCTTCTCCAGGTCAGCTAGATCATCTAATCCCTGACTTGGTCCATCTTCACGTACTACACTAACCTTCATCCCAGTCGGCAGTACCACTTTCGGCTTAGCTTGATTGATTGGCACAACATAGCAGCTCTGGTTGTATACCCCTTCAGATAAGTCCTCAAAGCCCTCGGGTAACGAACTGATATTCTCTACCAAGGCTGACCTTCCTTCATCTTTCACTGTCACCACCACGGGTTCGAGTTGGAGTGAGAACGCGTTCATCATGCACAAGTCTGTGCTCTCAATGATGAACAACGTTGGCTTGGGTAGGTGGGTGGGAGTGATGTATATACTGAGGTCATAAGAGACGGCCAGTGTGTGGATGAGGTTTATTTGCCAGGGTGGAGGGGCTTGGTTATGTGGTGAGAGAGCATTTGTAGTGACGTTGGGTTTTTCAGGAGGTGCTATCACCTTATTGTCAATGAGATCTTGAATCTCATGACGTAATTTGAAGCACTAGTCAGTATCATGACCATGTTGTTGGTGAAAAGCATAGTTTTTGGTCGGGTTGTGTTTCGAAGGGAGAGGATCGAGCAGTGGGCGTTGTTCTAACGACTTAAGATGTCCCTTTTTGATTAGGAGCCTCAGGGCTGCAGATGGGGACATCTAGAGCGGGGTGAAGACCCTCTGGCCTCGGGCTTGATGGCTTGAGGTTTGGGAGGTTGTATTGGAGGTGTTGACAAACGAGTTGGCAATCTTGGGTATGGTGGTGACCATGCTCACATCCGAAGGCCGTGCAGAGGTGCCACCAGTCGTGGCTGCATTGGAGTTGCGTGTAAAGGGCCTCTTGGGCTGTTCCTTCTCATGGTCAATCAGACCCTGCTTCATTGCATCCTCAATTTGAACCCCTATTTCGTGGAGCTCAGCAAATGTACACAAAGGCAAGACCATCATTTCTGTAATAGTCTTCCTTACAAGTTACGGACCAACATTCTGAGCTGGTCCTTTTCAGATGGCCGGATAGTAATAATAGAGGCCTTAGTCCTCCACCGGGTCACAAAATCCAAGGAATCCTCCTTCGGCTCCTGACGAGTCGCTTCGAGATCACGAGCAGTGACCTCGATTTGAGTATTGTAGGAGTACTGTGCTATGAAGGCCTCAGTCATCTCCTCTGAGTTTCTCTTCACAAAATCTTCAAGCTTGGCATACTAGATGGTCGTTATACCCGATAGGGTCCTGCCAAAAAGCGAAAACTTCTGTAGTCTAGTGAGATGCATTAGTCATAAAATGTTAGAGAATAGACGTAGATTGACCATAGGATCCCTGCAGCCGTCAAATCGGTCTATGTCGGCATCTTGAATCTGTCTGGAAGAGTTACTGCGGAATCTGTATAGCCA
The DNA here is from genome assembly GCF_055761805.1 of Camellia sinensis. Classification (NCBI taxonomy): domain Eukaryota; kingdom Viridiplantae; phylum Streptophyta; class Magnoliopsida; order Ericales; family Theaceae; genus Camellia; species Camellia sinensis. The sequence continues at coordinate 169,602,206 of NC_138970.1, forward strand.
TTCTCAATATCAGCGATTGAATTCACGCCCGAGCTCGTTTGAAGAGATTTTCTAGCTTGATGACCTTCAATGCAGGGGGGTCAACCTCAAACTCAAACAGGGCCTCCATTTGATAAACTAGTGCCATGGAGGTCTGAGGTGGGATCAGATCTGCCGGAATGCCTGCATTTTCCTGGACATTAACTGCGACCCCGGGTGCTGAAATTCCCGCTCGGGATGCATAAGATGTTGAGGCTACTACCGGCTGTGGCTGCTGTTGCTGAAGTCTTTCTATCACTTCTGTTTGGCGGGCTACAACCTCATCTTGGTAGGCTGTGGTCTCAGCTTGGCAGGCAACGTCTAGTTGCATAGTCTCAATGGTCTGCTAGAGTTGGCGAAACATATCTTCCATGTTGACTGGAGGACTTTGAGCTACTGGAACTGGCAAATACTCTCTATCTGGAGTAGAAGTAGAAGACTGGGGCTGACTGGGCATAGGTGAAGCAAAAGGTGACTACTAGATTGGTGAATTCTGCCTAATCCTCTTCCGTCTGGTAACCGGTGTGAGTGAAACAAACATTGGTTGTCCCCGGACTAGATCCCCAGATCTACAAATCCTTCTAACTTGGGTCCAGAGTGCTTGGGGGTATAACAGAATTGTCTGAAGCAATGGTGAAAAACTACCTTGCAAAAAGAAAATAAATCAAAAGGAAACAAAAATCAGAAACAGCACAGCCCCTCGGCTCAGACACAAACAACACGCAGTTGTAATCATAAGCTGAAGAACTATACTCAACACTGATTTCTGCCTCTAAACTGATACCCAGACTTGCAACTGATACATACATTCCTGTAGAGTTTCAATCTAAAAGCACATATCATGCAAGTGAGAGCCAAAACAGCCCTATGATGGGGTTGGGTTATCCTATCCTAATTTCTTCAGGAGCTAGGGATTCGCTACACAAAACAAGCAGTTTCACACAATTCCTGTGTTCGGGTGAGCAACCTATCCTAGTTTGGAACAGTCTCTATGGCTCCCGATATGCAACTAGGTCGATTTGTCAAAAAGGGTACCTCAGCAAGACTACCTAATATACCTCTCACACCTAACATCGAGAAGTGAAAGGAGGATCAAATGGTACAGCAGTAGTCCAAATCCAAGGGTTGTGTTCCCATTGTGGTAGAGCCCAAAACCAGTCAGCCTTTTGGCAAGCATTTCCAAGCGAGCCTTCGGCAAAACGTTCAAGAATAGCAGATGGCAAACACTGTGACTTAGGCACATCGATGCAAATGCAAATGCGAAGAAGCACAAAAGTGTAGATAAAACAACATATCATGAGTTTGAGTTAAGTTCTCTAAGTCTCCAACGGAGTCGCCAGAAACTGTGGACTCGCCTTTTTTCGCGCCCCCTTTCGAAAGGTTTGAAATGAAGGCCTCACAGTTCGGACTCCTATGGTTCTGAATCTACTCTCACAAGTGTAATGTGAAACTGATAAACATCAAAGAGTCCAAATCTGGCAAACCTTTTTGAAAATTTGATTTTAAATCAAATAATGCCAAAATTGGACTACTTTCCCAAATACAGAGTCCCCACCTAAATATTTTATTTTAGGAGAAATTCAGGAAACCCTGACTCGTGCCAAAGGCCACGTGTCCGTCATCACCAAAGTTGCCTCGCTCACCCGATCAAAGATCGACCTCTACTAATCATGATATGATGTTTTATAAACATTATGTGCTCTTGTTCCGGTTATTAGCTAACATTACTATGTGATGCGAATAAGCAATTATAGACTAGTTTTCTCAATTTGGAACAATTCAACTCAGGTTTGTTTGCAAAAATGGTTTGAATTTGCCACCTCAAGTGGCCTTAAAGATGCGAATTTTTCACCAAACAAAGTGGGCTTAAAACATGATTTGCCACTCAACAAAGTGCGCTTAAAACTTATATTTGTTGAATTGCTCCAATTCAAACAACAAGCCTTCATCCACAGGCATTCATGCAATTTAGCATTTAAGCACATAGCCTCATGGCAAGCATGCTAATCATGGCAACATTTACATTCATGCAAATATGCTAAAGCATAAAAACTCACCGGGTACTCCAAGCTAAAATAGAAACTACTTAGAAAGATGCATGATCCTAACTATGCAAGATGCCTAATGCAATACATGCAATATGCAATTAATAGGCTCGGCTGCTAATATGACATATCGATCGATTTGAACAACATGCGATTAAACACGTATTCAAAGAATTATTGAAATTTCAATGCAGTTTGAATGATGTGCCAAGCCTCGGTGCATGCAAAACAAGATGAATGGATGCAAGCATGCGATATGCTAATTGAAACGTGCCCCTAATCTAACCATCAAAAGTGATTAAATGAAAGGGAGAAAGACGTGGGGTTGGAAGACATACACATACACACGCACACTTATTACAACATTACACCCTCATGAAGGAGGGTCTGAATAAACTGGAGCTAAGCTAAGCTAATCTAATTAAACTAATTAGACTAATTATTACAGATCAAATGAATAACTAGAAAAATAATTACTAATTATTACAACACTTTAACCAACTAGTAAACTAATTAATTAAAACAAATGCACACTAACTAAGGATGCAAGGCATTAGACTATGCTGCCACTGCGTCGCCTCGAGAAGTGGAAGATACATGTGCTCGGTTTTCGTCCCAAAAAGTCCTCCGTTTTGCTCTCGAAAGGCTCTGTTTATAGGGTTGAGCATACTTCAAAACCTTTCTGCTCCAACTTACCAAATCTTTGTTGAGGGTTACACCGGTGGCCTGCTGACCATGGATGGCTGCTGCCGGCCCTCTGCCGGCCAAAAATGTGCACTGCCGGCCAAAAATGAGACACTGTCGGCCATGGATGGGGCACTGTCAGCCACTGATACTCTGGGTCACCTTGCAGCAACAGAGCACAAACAAAGCAAATGGGGGGTTTTCCAAGGGTTGTCTGCACACCCTGTCTCTCATTTTCATGGGAAAATCAAAGGAGAGACAAGATTTGGTTCACAAAACCACCAATTAAGCAATTTCATTGCATGGTGGCTTGTGAAACCAATTGTGCAAGTTCAATAAATGCAAAAACAAGACTCAAAATGTCCATCACCCTAGCATGCATGATCAAGGGCAATGGAGACCTAGGAAAATGGCACATTTCATCACTATTGAGTATGAAATGTCCCATTTTTCTTATGTTCAAATTAACGTCCGATTTGAACACATGCAATGCAACACAAAGAATGCTCATCTTGCCTCTTTTACTTGTCAATTTTGTTTACTCATTTTAATTACCAAACCATTCATTAATCAATAGTCCATTGGTGAGTGTCCTCTAAATGGAAAGAAAGGTCAAACCAAAGGTTGTTTTAGGCATGAAAGAGACCTCATGCCATTGGTAATAAACCCCAAAAGGGATTAAACCATTAAGCACAAACATCTCAATTTCATGCTTTGAACAAGCAAATGGTTTAAACAACTTTCAAAACAAAGATAAAACCAGGAAATAGGGGAGGTTGCAAATATGATTAGATGCTAAAAATGAGCACTAAAACATCCAACCAACTCAAACCAATGATAGTTAAAGCCTTAAAACACTAAGCTATTGAAGGAATTAACACTACAACCATGCTATGCAAGACACAAATGAACAAATAACCAAAAACAGAGGCAAAATAGCCGTAAATATAGTCTAAAACATGCTAGACTTCAACCACAAAAGGTTAAAACAATAAGCTAATACATGGAGATAACTAGGCATGCAAACAACACACAAGGAGGGGAGGCTAACACCTCCAATTTTGGACATCAAAATGAGTTTTTTACCACTGAAAAACCTCTGAAATTCAGTGATTAAAAGGCCTTAAAAAGTTGGTTTTAAAGTGATGAATAAAGGCACAAAAGCTTTACACACAAGGAAACAAGAAGGGTGAACCACCCCATAACTAAAAAAAAGAGCTCAAACCACCATTTTTAAGCCACAAAAGCAGAGCTTTTTACAGTTCAAAACCAGCCCCAAAACAGTTGAAAAGGATGGCAAAACAAGTATACAAAACAAGTATAAACAAGGCAAGTGTTATACCTTTGAAGCAAAGCACAAATTGGCCAACAATCCAAGCCAAAACTACCTTCTAGAGCTCAAAGAAGGTCCCAAGTTACCTCAACTCAAAGACTAGCAACTTTGGTTAAGGTAGTGTATGTAAAAGTGTAAAGAAAACAAGGACTTAGCACAAAATTGTAAGAGAGAGAAATCTATAGAGAGAGAGGGAGAGAGAGAATGTTTGTCTTCAAATTTTCCACAACCCACACAAGAGAGAGAGGGGTCCTATATATAGAAAACAAAAAATCCCCTCACAAACATCTAGCCATGCACGTGTTGGAAGATGCATGAACCTGTGCAAACAGCTGACACAAAATATCACAAAATATCTGCAAGAAACACTGATGGCCGGCAACGCTTCATTGTGTAGACACCCCATTTTTGACCAACCTTAAGACTCAGATGTCATCGATTAAGCACACGGTGATTGCACATGTTGTGCTCGTTTCGAGGTTTCGGAGTTTTCGGCCGAGCACCTTGCCTTCGGGCCTTTGAACTCTTTGTGTTTCGGCTCGGTTTGTGGACCAAACCTTGTTTTCCTTACCTGAGGGAAGTAGAGGTCTTGTAGACCACTCTTTTGTGGTCGTAGACCACTTTTCCCGCTTGGAGACTAGTTTCTGATTTTTGGAGCCTTCGGTCGCGCGCCTTGTCTCAGGACCGCTTAACGTTCTCCGTTTGGCTTGATTTTTGAACCACACCTTGTTGCCTTGGCTTAGAGGACCACTGTGGTTTGGGAGACCACTTTTGTGGTCGTAAACCACTTTTGGTGCCAGTAGACTAGTTTTCGAGGCTTCTGGCTGATTGTCTTGCCTCCCGAACTTTCGTCTTGCATCCGTTTTGGTTTGTTTTTGGTACAAACCTTGCTTTCCTTGTTTGGAAAGTGGACAAGGGTGGGAGACCAGTTTCTCTCCCCGCAAACCACTTTCCTTCCTGCCAGCTAGTTTTCTGGTCTGACAACTGGTCTCTTTGGTCTTTGGGCCATCTTTTCTGGTCGGCCACCACACCACTGCATTGTTTTCATGCTTTAGACTCTCTCCCACGATGGCCGACCAATTTTCTTCCTGGGAGAGCACTTGAAGTGGTCAGCCGACCACTTTAAGTAGCTGGCCGACCACTTCAAGTGGTCGGCTACTTTTGTCACCTTTTTGGAGATAGTTTTAGCCAGCTGGTACAGCTGGAGAGCACTGAAACCATTCTTCACACACGTGTATGGAGGGATGGCCTTGAACCCTTAGCTTCTTCAAGAAGCTTGAGCTTTGGTTCTCTATAAAAGAGAACCTCCTCCTCCCTCCTCCAGGTTCAAAAAAATGGTGCTGGAGCTATAGATATACACTCGTATCTATTCTTTCTTGTTTGTCTCATTTTTGTGTTCAAAAGTGCATATTCTTCATACGTTAACACACAAACACACACTCAAACACCATCTTTTTGTTGCTGAGGTGCTTAGGGGCTGGTTTTAGAGTTTTTGGAGTGGTTTGAGCTTGAAAAACTTGTTGGAGTTGCAGTTTTGAAGGTGGTCTTCAAGGGTGAGCCTTTAACTCCTTAAACCCTTATTTTTGCTTAAGCTTTTAGACCTATTTGTATGTTGTTTTAGACTTAACTTCCTACTGTAAAAAGTTCTATTTTTCAGTCCTTGTGATGTTTGTTTAAGGTCACTTTTGTGTTGGGGGTTGTCTACCCCCTCTTAGGCCTTGTTTGGCCTTGCTTTTATGCCTTCTTTTCAAGCTTTTGGGACCACCTTGTTTTGGCCTTCTCACCACTGAAGCTCAGAGGAATTTCAGTGGTGGAAGTGGTGTTTCAAGGTCCCAAATAGGAGAGGGTCATCCCCTCTCCTTGTGTTTTCAATACTTGCTTCATTAGCCTCACGTGTGAGCATGTGTGTTAAGCTTATGTTGGCCATATCTTAGCTTGTATTTGGGCTTATTTTTCTGTGGCATTTCACTTTTTTTGCTTGGTTTTGTCACTTCATGCATGCCTAATACACTTGTAGTGTAAATCCCACAAACTAGTCTTTGTATGCTTCATGAAGTAGCATGCCATTTTAGCTTAATTTGAGTCCATCTCAGCATGTTTTTGGTGATGTTTTGCCATGTCATACCTCTGTTAAGGTTTGGTTTGGTTGGCCTTTGCATGCTCCATGCACTTGTAGTGCAATTCGATGAATTAGCCTAACATGCATCATGCTTTAACATGCCATTCTAGCATGCTTTTAGCTTAACTCTAAGAAGATTTTATCCATGTTTTAGCATGCCTTAGCTTTGATTTGTGTTGTTTGGGCCATGCATGACTTGCTTTGTATAGCCATGGTTCAATCTAGCTTGTTAGCTTTGTGTATCAAGTCCACTGGCAGGCATTACTTGGAATCTTTGAATGATTTGGTATCATTTATAATGTGATTTCAGTCCATGTTTCATGGTCATGCACTTGCATTTTTTTCTCTTTCAATGCGTTGGAGGGTTTGCCCCTTTATGCCTTAACATGGGTCATTGCGTATGCCTCCATGCCCAAGCTTGCGAGCTATCATTTCAATGTGTTTTTGGGGTTATTTTGCCATGATATAACTCTAATTTTTTTTGGTTAAGTCATTCCATGCTTGGTCTTAATAGGTCCAGCGTAATCCACCTTATTTGCCTTGTATGCATTATGCCTTATGCCCCTCATGCTAGCTTGTTTTGGCTTCCTTCCATACATGTTTTAGACTCATTTTGACATGTTCTAGGACTATTTTGGGTTGTCTTTGCCCTATGCTTCATGCTTTGTATAGCTGTGGTGCAATTGGCCTTGCTAGCTTTGTGTTTTGATGACTCAAGCATGCTATTTTTGGGCTACTTAGATGATTTGGCATCATTTAATACTTTATTTCAGAACATGTAGCATTGCCATGTTCCCACTTCATTCACTCTTTAAGTGCCTTTGAGTGTTGTGCATTGTTGCCTAGTTTGTGACCTAGCATGTATGCCATCTTGCCTAGGTATTTGAGCCTTCATCTTAGCATGTTTTGGTCTTTGTTTAGACCTAATTAAGCTCTATCCATGGTTGTTTCATGCACTTATGCCATGTATTGCATGCCCCCTTTGTAGTCCTCTTTACTAGGTTCATGCTTTAAGGACCTTTGCATGTTATGCTTGCTTTGTTTGAATGATTTGGCATCATTTCATACCTTATTTCAGTGCATTTAGTGTTGTCACACTTCCATGTTTATCACTCCTTGAGCACTCTTGAGAGTTGTGCTTTTAGGCCTACTTGATGGGCCATTGCATTGTGCATGCTTGCCTTCCCTTTTTGTGCCTTAGTTTCATCCTTATTGCCACTAATTTGGGCATGGCTGAGGTCTATCCATTTTGGTTTAAGTCCATTTAGCATTGTGTATGCCATGCAGTTCATCGCATTAAGTATGCCATGTTGTTTGAATGTTGATTCATCGCATTGTATATGTCATGTTCTTTGCGTTGTGTATGCATGCCATTAGCCTTGTTAGGTTGTTCATGTTTCATTGCATGTTTGCATGCTTAAGTCATATTGCATATTTGCATGCTTGTGTTGCATTGCGTTTTTGCATACTCTATGCTACATAGCATTGTGCATGCCATGTTATGTGTTGCATTTTGTTTGGATTAGGTGTTAGTCCAAACACGAGAAATAAGGGACGTTTCATACATGAAGTGATAAAACGTGCCTCAATTCTCGGTTGTCGACGCTCTTGATCATATATGATAGAGTTCTAGGCATTTATGTGTTTATGCGTGCATTCATTTTACATTGAATTGTGCAAGTTCGCCTCTCGGCCATCATGCATCGAGATGCGCGGTTGATGACCCGAGGGTCTAGAACTACACTCCCTTGAGCTTATGAAACGATAGGGAGGGTGGTTCTGCACACATATCTTGCAAATACATTGCCATGGCCTTTCTTGCTCTCTGTTGCAGCAAATTAGAGAATTGCAGCAACAACTGGTCGGCCAACCAGAAAAACTAGCTGGCCGACTACTTTTTCTGTCCTGCAACAACAAAAAGTGGTCGGCAGGTGGTGGAGTTGAAGGCTCACTTTTGTTTGTTTTGTATTTACTTTTCACAAGCCGAGGGCTTCATTTGTATTGAGCGTACGACTAATTTTGTTGTAACCAAGCACGGCCTTAGAAAGATGTAAGTCATTAGGGCATATGATTATCTGTTTAGCTTTCATTTCTTGTTACCTCTTGTAATACATGCTGTAGATTCAGGATGAACGATTTATGAATGTATATCACATGTGTCACCTTTTGTATATTAACTATGATTAATGAAAGTTTCTGATGTTATTTATATCACATTTTACTAGTGTTTGGAGTTGGTTTATTCTAATTAATTGAAAAAGTGAAATTTCTAACTGTTCACCTATACAATAATAAAATTATCTGCATTATTAATTGAAATAAAATTTTAACATTATTAAAAATTATTAATTAACTTGATGATTTATTAACAAATTAGAAACCTTAGAGGGCATAATGTAATTTCTATAACCATAGGGGATAATTTGTAATTTAAGTAAACCTCATGGGGGTGTGTTTGTGATTTACCCTTTTTATTATATGGGGTTTGATTTGATATTATACAAATATTAATAAAAATAATAATAAATAATATTCCATTAGTACAAATATTAATTCAAATCGTACAAATAAAAAAAAAATACATATATTCAAACCATGCAAATATTAATTCACATATTGGACTTGCATCCCACACGAACTAGACTTGCAACTCCAAATAGATTTAACTTGCATCCTACATAGACTAAACTTACATCCCACACATACTAGAGTTGCACTCTATCCAAATTGGACTTGCGCTCTATTCAAATATTTTTAAAGTTGAAATATATTATGTGAATTCTTCTTTTTTTTTTTATGATTAATTTTTATTATTTTTTTAACTAGTTATAAAGTTGAAATATACTATGTGATTAATTCTTTTTTGAACAATTTTTTTTTAATATTTGTATGTTTAAATATTATTTTTTATTTGAATTGTATAATTTGAGTTAATATTTTTATTAGTGTTTATGTTTTCTCTCAACAAATAAAATTAATATTTTTTTATTTAAAAATTACTTTTAAAAAAATACTATTTTTATGAACTCAAATTATTCAAAATATTTTTATTATATAGATTCCAATAAATTTTGAATTATTAATTTAATTGTTTATAAAATATGTTAAATATTACTCTCATTCTAAATATTTTATCAATTTCTTTGAAAATTTATTAATTTTATAAAAATTAAATTTATGTATTAAATATATATATATATATATATATATTGTTTTTATATAATGAAGTAAAATAATACTATTTTTTTAAAATTAAAAATGAAATGTGGGTGTGGATGTGATTTGTGATGTGTATTATGTTTTATGTATGGACTATTTTGAAAAAATTGTTAAAAGTCATATTCTAATTTTTAATCCATTTTAGGTCACATAATCTCTTATATTTTTTACATCTTTTTTAAAAATGGCAAATTACATACACCTCCCTTGAGGTTTAGCTAAATTACAGATTCCTCCCTGAGGTTTCAAAAATTACATCCCGTCCCCCAAGGTTTATATTCGCATAACAATTTAACCCCAACTGTTAACTAGACGTTAAGAATGGTTAGCTAACATTACCAAAATATAAATTGATGGATGATATTGCCCCTATTGAAATCCCTTTGATAAACAAACAAAATTTACAAAAGAATTACGTTAGATAGAAAAAAAAAATAATTTTAAGTTTTTTCAACCATGTTTGATTTGTTGTTTAGAAAAAAAATTTAGAATTTAAAAAAAAAAATAATTTAATAAAAATAAATATGAAAAACTATATTTAAATTGTAAAAATTATTTCTAACCACTCAAAAGATAAAATTATATAAAAATAATAATTATTTCTTATTTCTTATTTCTTAACCAAATTAATTTTTTATTTTAAAAATAAATTTAAAAATAAATTTCTAAAAATCAAACTATACATATTCGAAGAATTTTTTGACAAGCCATTTCTTGTATTTTTAACTTATTTATTATTTGTTAATTTTATGATATTTTCACCATCTAACACTATAACATGTAAGAGTTTTAGAGACTAATTTTTTTGATCTCTAAAAGTGAAAATTTTGTTGTAAAAGACATTTACAGACTATTTTTTATCGTCGTGAGGATAGTCGCTAAAAGGTCGCCCTTAAAAGTCAAAATGAGGCTTTTAACAGTAAAATTTTGAAAATGTCAATAATGAATAGACTTTTAGAGACAAAATAATTTGGTCTCAAAATGTTTTTTTTTTTTTTTGAGACAAAATTTGACACGAAAATGATAATAACTAATCACTAATGTTCAATTTTTGTTACTAAAAATATAATAACAATACATTTCGCAACAAAAATATTTGGTCCCTTAAAAATAATTGTCCCTAAATTTTGGTCCTAAAACCTTAATTTTTTATTGTGTGATAAGTGTTTTTCTATTTTAATTTTGCATTTCATAACGTATTTAAAAATGATAATTTAGCTAAATCTCGGGGGAATCTTTAATTTAGCTAAACCTCAACGGGGTATAGGTAATTTACCCTTATTTGTCAAAAGAGCATTTTAGTCAATTTATGATATCTGTTAACGGTATTAATTGTGAGGAGATGAGATGTAATTTTTAAAACCTCAGGAAAGAAAATTTATAATTTCGTTAAACATCAAGCAAGATGTAAGTCATTTGCCCTTTTAAAAAAATTCAAAAAATTAACTTTTAACAACCTTTCTAAAGCAACCCTATGTCAGTTTCGCTACGTAGCTCGAAATTTTCGAGCTCAAAATTGGCCTGAATCCGACGTCGTTTTGGAATTTTTTATTTTTATTTATTTTTTCATCCTTTCCATAACTGGCAAAAGAACAAAGAAGAAGAAGAAAGAAGAGAAGAGGAAAGGAAAGGAGTAGAGAGAGAGAAAGAGAGAGAGCATAAATTTTTTTTCCCATCCTTTCCATAACTGGCAGAAGAACAAAGAAGAAGAAGAAGAAAGAAGAGAAGAGGAAAGAAGCACACACACACACACACACACACACACACACACACACACAGAGAATCATCATGATCAACCAAAAATCAAATATGATATCCCTGTTCCGTAATATGTTAATTGGTCCTTAATACGAGTATGATTGTGTGTTTAATATGATTTTGTGTGCCATTATGAGAGAATATGTGGTTTTGAATTTCCATCTGTTCACCGTAGGAATATCTATTTGATTAACTGCTTTGGAATCTAAATTGAAGGCCTTATCGGCCACTGAACCTAAAATTGAATGCGCCATCGTGATTGGCATAATTTTTAGAGCCTATGATGAAATTTGATTGAAAATTGATTCGGATCAGATTAAATTGATTAAATTGATGAATTAGTGCCCACTTACTTTATTATTATTATTATTATATTGGAATTAGTGTAGTTGGTTGTAATAGAGCACTACACCCCCAATTCTCTCTTTAGCTTCATTTGGCTGATTTTGAACTCAAAAAAGACAAAGGGCCGGCTATAGAGAGAGAGGGAGAGAATTGTGTAATCTTAGCTCAAGGTTTAGGAATTTGAAGATTAAACTCAAGGAATTGCTCTAGTTTGGAAGATTGAGCTCCTAGGTAAGAGAATTCATGAGTTTAATGTTGTAAATTGTGAATTCAAGTTTGATTAATGGTCAAGAACATGAATTAGTTTGGTTATAAGGAAATTGAGTTGGTTTTGTTGAATTTGAAGTCTTAGAGCACATGCATGTAAGAAATTGCCATAAATTTCCATGTTTGAGCATAAAGTATGTAATCCATGTTGAGTTTTGATTAATGACCATGTATTTGATCATATCTTCCCCAATTAAGCTGAAAATATTGTGTATATTTCACATGCAAGTGCAAATCGTGGGAGTTTGGGTCTTGCATGTTTGAATCAAGTGTGTTGGTGATGAGTTTGAGTTAATTTGAGACATGCATGTGATTAAATTGTGAAATTGAGCTTCATTGTGTTGTAATTTGGTGTTTATACCATGTTAGAATATGTATATGTGAAGTTTGAGCTAAAATCATGCATTTGGAACCTTTGAACATCAAATTGAAGCTCAAGAACATGTTCTGGATTTTCCAGAATTTTGATGTTTGCTCGAGCGGGGAAACCGCCGCTCGAGCGTGAAAATCGTGTTCCCAGTATTTTCTGCAGACATGGTGTCTGCTCGAGCGGGTAAGTTCCCGCTCGAGCGGGGAGCCACGTAGAGAGGCCTTCCGCTCGAGCACCAGAGTTTGCGATCGAGCGTAAATTCGACATAACCAATACTTTTGCAGGCCTCAAGGGTTCGCTCAAGCGGGTAAGTTCACGCTCGAGCGGGGACCCTATTTTATGAAATTTTGAAAATGCATTATGTGTTCCGTTTTCCGTTCCCTTTCACTTGTAAGTACTCTTAGGCATACACTGAGCATTGTAAATGAGTTAGAAGAATAAGAATTAAGCCTGAAGAGGAATATGTGAATTAAGAACGGATTGAATCGGTTGTGACCCATATGTGTTATGTGATGTGTAGGGTCAAGCTCCAAGGCAAATCAATCAGCCAATCACTGTGAGTAATATCTAACAAAGATATCTGAAATATGTTATTGTCCAATTGCTTACGTCCATGTAAGTTTTATAAGATTTGTTGATTCGATTGGTAAATAATGTTTGGTATACCAAATGAATGGGCCGGAGGCCGTTTTGACATGAATGAATGAATGGGCCAGAGGATAGTTTGACATGAATGAATGGGCCAGAGGCCAGTTTGACATGAATGAATGAGCTAGAGGCCAGTTTGACATCAATGAATCGGCCAGAGGCCAGTTGGACATCAATGAATGAGCCAGAGGCCAGTTCGACATCAATGAATGGGCCAGAGGCCAGTTCGACATGAATGAATGGGCCAGAGGCTAGTTTGACATGAATGAATGGGCCAGAGGCCAGTTTGACATGAATGAATGGGCCAGAGGCCGTTTTAACATGAATAAATGAATGGGCCAAAGGCCAGTTTGACACGAATAATAGTTTGACACGAATAACAGTTTGACACGAAAGATAGTTTGATACGAATAACAGTTTGTCATTTGAATGGGCCAGAGGCTAGTTTGATATGAAGGAAAAGATGGGCCGAAGGCCAGTTTGTCATTTGAATGGGCCAAAGGCCAGTCTGACCGAAATGAAACTAATGAATTGGACCCGAGGCCGTATGATGTGTTTGGAACCGCAGTTACTTAACTTACATATGTCTATGTATGTATGTACTAGTTAGAAATGTAAATTGGGCCCAAGGCCATTTGATGTATATTGTTCCAATGTGTATTCTTTATTTGCTATTATTCACTGGGCTTTCGCTCACTCTCATTCATGTGTTTGTAGGTGAGCCAAGAGAGGTCTAGACCCATCCTCAGTGAAGTTTGTTTAGAACAACCAAAGTTTTGAAGAGTCAGCCCTTGCGTCTCACGCACGAGACACGTCTTTGCCCTTTTTTCCTTTCCGTGTATTTTGTCATGTTGGTGAGGACTTCGGTATACGTCTGTGTATAGTGTTGTTTGTCTAACTTAGATTTGAATGATTCTGTCTGTACAGAACCTTATGCTACTATACTTTCTGTTGTGAGTTATTAACATATGTAAAATGTGGAATGTTATGATGTGCATATAAGCACGGCTCTATGGACAAAGTTTTAAATTTAATTCCGTTTGGCCCCTTTACTCTAATGAGTTTTGTTTTATTTGGTTTGAGGCCGTAGGTAATCTCATGATTACTGGCCGGTTATGGCCTTAACCCATAGGGACGGGTTTGGGTCGTGACAGAGTGTTATCAGAGTACGAGTTAATAACTCACACACTTGTCCAAAAGAGCAATAAGCGTCTAGAGAAGATCTAGGATGCATTCAAGTGATAAGTATGAATTTAGAAGCATCGAGAATATACCTAACTGTTTTGATATGAACGATTATGTGCTATAAGTTTGTGAATTGCTTGCATTGCAAAATATTTGGATGCGCATGCTCTTTTGTATGTGCATACCTGTGAATCTTTTGTATAAAGTATAATGCAAGTTAAATCAAATGTTGAAAACATGTGATTATATGAGATATGAATTGTTACACTAATGTGTACAACAAGTTTGTTTTGTTATAATGCACATACATGAACATATGAGTCATGAAAAGTTGCTTATGTGCATTCGATTCTGAAAATGGGTGTCTGTGCGGAATATGAACATGATTTGAGAATATAACTACTTAGTAAATGTTCAGCATGCGATATCTGATAAGTATGTAATCATCTGTTACGTATGTGATTAATTGTGCCTTAACGATACATAAAATGGGAATATAACAATGTGCCTATGTGCGAATGTACACATGTGTATCTGTGTTTATTTTTGTATTGGGCATCCCGGTATTTAGCAAGGCTTAATAAGAATTTGTGTAGAACATCAATAAAGTAAGGACATACAAGTTGGCAGACTCTTCCACAGCCCGACTTGATAGACTGCAAAGAATAGTACAAGAAATGGCAGAGATTTTAAGACAACAACGTCAGTTGCCACTACAACAAGAACCTTTGTCACCTCCAGTGTAAGAGACACCGGGGAGTTTGTTATCAGATTTCCGGGGCTTGTTATAGAAGTGGTAAAATGGACCATATGGAACTGAACAAAACGTGAATAAATCCTTGCCTCAGCTAGATTCGTACCAATGGTAGGAATTACTAATCAGGATAGAGCAATCACACTCTTCCCAGAAAGTGCTCAAAATACTGCGAATGTTATCCCAGGTATCGATACTGTTTACAAACAAATGCTTATGTGTTGATTGATTCTGAATTAGTACATGTGTATATCTTCGCTTGGGGTGTTATTTGATTCGGATCGACATCTTCTTTCATATCTGCTGTATGTGTATCCAGGTTGGTTAGACCCACAAGGTCGAGACCGTATTCGTTGAATATATATGCTCCATTTAGGGAATTTGTGAAATATGTATTGAGATATCGATTAACTCTGCACAGGCATATGTACATCAAAACCTATGCTCAGGGTAATTTGTTATATTAATGTCTTCAATGACTAAACCACTGGAATTATGACTCTGTGATTGTGTGACTGGGTTGAGCACCCCAAATAACGAACTCTATAAATTGCAAGATCTTGTATTTGGATTGGTAGAAAATTGACTGAACTATGTGACTATGTTAAGCTTGACTCGTAAACCTATGTTTTTGTGACTAATTTGGAACCTCTGCGTGACAAATCCTATATTATTTGTAACCGAAGAACTTTGTTTAATGTGTTACTGTGTACCATGTGCTTGCATATAAGACCTATTTGAGAATTTCTGTACTGATTATGATATATACCTCCTGATATGAACGCTTGCATATGCAACTACACCTGAACTTATGTGAACAATACCATATTGTACATGGTTTGAAATACTTTGACATGAACAGTTGTGATAAACGACTCCGATATGATTTTGAGAACTGATGAACTTAGAACGGTTGTGAGACTACCGACTATGTACCTAAGCAACGAAGTGTGCCTTACAGAACCAAATACCCCATTCAGGAAACTTTTATCTGATTCAATCTAATAGAACTTTTGTTTGATTGAGCCTGTTAGAACCCTCATTTGATAGAATTTGAGGGGACCTTTGCTCGATTTGATTTGGCAAGACCTTTGACAGGATTAATTTGATGAGACCCTCTATCTGATTTGACCTTGTTAAGGGGACGTACGGATTACGTATGAATAAATAGCCAAATTATTCTTGGTAGGAAAATTGATAGACCCAAAACTTGAATCCGTTTGGAGTACTTGACTTACTTGAAAGACCTTTTTGTGGGCTATCAACAGATTGATCTAACCATGAACACAGTTGAGAACCAACCTTCAACTATTGAGGACATATGTGTTAGAAATGAACTGAATTGTGCAAATCTAGTGATCGGGTGTCTTAAGGAACAATGCTTGTGTATTGTCATACTCTTGTTTATTTGACGCTATGGAAGTCGATGACAACAGATTGATTTGACTATAAACAATAATGAATATTTATCCTCGACCAATCAGAATATGTTTCATATGTCTGCTTCAGTGTTATCGGATTTTGGGAAATCAGGTTATGTGAGTGGTATTGTGTTTGTTTTGATGACATTCTTGAGACGTCCTTTCGTGCTAGGGGACGTTAAGCCTATGTAGCACCATTGTTGAGATATCTCTTTTGCCACCGACAGTTTTGTACAGGTGGGTTTGTCTAATCGATCCCGGGTCGGCCACCGACGATCGTGAATGGGTGTGCTTTGATTCCGAGTTGATTATTTATTTGTTTTGTCCGGAATGTCATCCTTTGGTATTATGTGGGTGTTATTAACACCCAAGAAGCTTTTAAAAACCCTGATTGTCCGAAAGTATGTGAATTCAATACGCCTTGTGTAAATAACTACTCAGTGCCATTATATTCTGTAATTGGGACTCTGAGGATGTGTAAATTGTGTTTAACGTGTGATTGCCTATTTTGATATGATCTTTGACATCATGGGGATTAATGTACGAATTTCCTTCTGCTTTTGGCGACTATGAGATAGTGTGGAAAGACTTGAAAGAACAGGGAATTGAATGTTGAACCGAATTGAAAATTGTAAATTGTTGAATAAATTGAGAACACATGTATTCTGTCAGAAGTCGACTGCCTCGATGCTATTGTACTTTGCAATTGGTACTATGGGGATATATGAGTTACGTATGTCGTGTGGTTGATTGCTTCGTTGTTATCTTTGTTGACTCAGGAATCAGTGTCTGGATCCGCTTTAAATTCCTGTAGACTTTTGATTGACCTCGGATAACTGTGATGAGTCACTAAACTAAATACCGAATCGGATTGTGAATTGCGGCGTTATTGAAGAATGAATTGAACTTTTGTGACATGGGAATAGACCGAACTTCTACGGTAAAGTTAGCTAACATCTAAAATAAGTATGTGGTGACCTATTGTGAAAAAAGAAATTGTTAAGTCTGTGTCTAAATATTTTCGGTACCAACAAGTCAAAGCCAAATAATAAATTTCATTGCGGGGCTGCCTTGGACACCCAGGGTATAAGTTCCGTTTGGGTTATTGTATATAGGATTACTAAGTTTGCTCATTTCATCCCTTTGAAATTTTCGTAGGATGCCTATAGACTAGCAACTATTTACATCGACAAGATTGCTCGTTGCATGGGATCCTAGTTTCTATTGTTTTGGACAGGGATCCTAAAATGTGTTTGAATTTTGACAAGCCTTCAAGAGGTGATGGGAACTGGATTATGAGTCACCGTTACCTTCCATCTGCTAATTGATGTATAATTAGAAAGAACTTTTGGGAGAAATGCTCCAAATATATTCAGTGGATCTTTTAGGGGATTTGGAAAGTCTATTCATTGTTGGCAGACTCTGCTTACAACAGCAACTTGTACTCTGGTATTGGTGTGGCACCGTACAAAACCTTGTATGGCGGAAAAGGTAAGCCTCTGATTGACTAAGAACAGAATGTTGCTTGATTTTAAGACCGAGCAAATAGCTATCTAAAGGATAGCACTGGAACCGTTGAATAAGAGGTATTTCGAATTGTTTTCGACTGAAGGCAAAATAGGTTTGGAGGACCACACTTCCTAAAGGGGAAAAGACTGTGATATCCCTATTCCGTAACATGTTAATTGGTTCTTAATATGAGTATGATTGTGTGTTTAATATGATTTTGTGTGCCATTATGAGAGAATATGTGGTTTTGAATTTCCATCAGTTCACCGTAGGAATTTCTGTTTGATTATCTGCTTTGGAATCTAAATTGAAGGCCTTATCGGCCACTGAACCTAAAATTGAATACGCCATCGTGATTGGCATAATGTTTAGAGCCTACGGTGAAATTTGATTGAAAATTGATTTGGATCAGATTAAATTGATTAAATTGATGAATTAGTGCCCACTTACTTTATTATTATTATATTGGAATTAGTGGAGTGTGTTGTAATAGAGCACTACACCCCCAATTCTCTCTTTAGCTTCATTTGGCTGATTTTGGACTCAAAAAAGACAGAGGGCCGGCTATAGAGAGAGGGAGAGGGAGAGAATTGTGTAATCCTGGCTCAAGGTTTAGGGAATTTGAAGAATAAACTCAAGGAATTGCTCTTGTTTGGAAGATTGAGCTCGTAGGTAAGGGAATTCATGAGTTTAATGTTGTAAATTGTGAATTCAACTTTGATTAATGGTCAAGAACATGAATTAGTTTGATTATAAGGAAATTGAGTTGGATTTGTTGAATTTGAAGTCTTAGAGCACATGCATGTAAGAAATTGCCATAAATTTCCATGTTTGAGCATAAAGTATGTAATCCATGTTGAGTTTTGATTAATGACCATGTATTTGATCATCTCTTCACCAATTAAGTTGAAAATTTTGTGTATATTTCATATGCAAGTGCAAATCATGGGAGTTTGAGTCTTGCATGTTTGAATCTAGTGTGTTGGTGATGAGTTTGAGTTAATTTGAGACATGCATGTGATTAAATTGTGAAATTGAGCTTCATTGTGTTGTAATTTGGTGTTTATACCATGTTAGAATATGTATATGTGAAGTTTGAGCTAAAATCATGCATTTGGAACCTTTGAACATCAAATTGAAGCTCAAGAACATGTTCTGGATTTTCCAGAATTTTGATGTCCGCTTGAGCGGGGAAATCGCCGCTTGAGCGTGAAAATCATGTTCCCAGTATTTTCTGCAGACATGGTGTCCGCTCAAGCTGGTAAGTTCACTCTCGAGTGGAGAGCCATGTAGAGAGGCCTTCCCCTCGAGCACCAGAGTTCCCGATCGAGCGTAAATTCGACATAACCAGTGCTTTTGCAGGCCTCAAAGGTCCGCTCGAGCGGGTAAGTCCACGCTCGAGCGGGGACCCTGTTTTTTGAAATTTTGAAAATGCATTCTATGTTCCGTTTTTTGTTCCCTTTCACTTCGAAGTACTCTTAGGCATACATTGAGCATTGTAAATGAGTTAGAAGAATAAGAATTAAGCCTAAAGAGGAATATGTGAATTAAGAACGGATTCAATCGGTTGTGACACATATGTGTTATGTAATGTATTGGGTCAAGCTCCAGGGCAAATCAATTAGTCGATCACTGTGAGTAATATCTAACAAAGATATCTAAAATATGTTATTGTCAAATTGCTTACGTCCATGTAAGTTTTATAAGATTTGTTGATTCGATTGGTGGACAATGTTTGCTATACCAAATGAATGGACCGGAGGCTGTTTTGACATGAATGAATGGGCCATAGACTAGTTTGACATGAATGAATGGGCTAGAGGCCAGTTTGACATGAATGAATGGCCAGAGGCCAATTCAACATGAATGAATGGGCCAGAGGCCAGTTTGACATGAATGAATGGGCCAGAGGCCATTTTGACATGAATGAATGGTCCAGAGGCTGTCTCGACATGAATAAATGAATGGGCCAAAGGCCAGTTTGACAGGAATAATAGTTTGACACGAGTAACAGTTTGACATGAAAGATAATTTGACACGAATAACAGTTTGTCATTTGAATGGGCCAGAGGCCAGTTTGCTATGAAGGAAAGGATGGGCCGAAGGCCAGTTTGTCATTTGAATGGGCCAAAAGCCAGTCTGACCGAAATGAAACTAATGAATTGGGCTCGAGGCCGTATGATGTGTTTGGAACCGCAGCTACTTAACTTACATATGTCTATGTATGTATGTACTAGTTAGAAATGTAAATTGGGCCCAAGGTCATTTGATGTATATTGTTCCAATGTGTATTCTTGATTTGATATTATTCACTAGGCTTTCGCTCACGCTCATTCATGTGTTTGTACGGTGAGCCAAGAGAGGTCTAGACCCAGCCTTAATGAAGTTTGTTTGGAACAACCAAAGTTTTGAAGAGTCAGCCCTTGCATCTCATGCACGAGACACGTCTTCGCCTTTTTTCCTTTCTGTGTATTTTGTCATGTTGGCAAGGACTTCGATATACGTTTGTGTATAGTTTTGCTTGGCTGACTTAGATTTGAAAGATCCTGTCTGTACAGAACCTTATGCTACTATACTTTCTGTTGTGAGTTATTAACATATGTAAAATGTGGAATGTTATGATATGCATATAAGCACGACTCTATGGACAAAGTTTAAAATTTGCTTCCGTTTGGCCCCTTTACTCTGTTGAGTTTTGTCTTATTTGGTTTGAGGCCGTAGGTAATCTCGTGATTACTGGCCGGTTATGGCCTTAACCCATAGGGACAGGTTTGGGTCGTGACATCAAATCCACCCAACACATCATCATCGACACAAAGAGAGAGAGAGAGAGAGAGAGAGAGAGAGAGAAAGAGAGAATCATCATCATCAACCAAACACATCATCATCATCACACATAAAGATCAACAAAAAAACAAACCCATAGACATCAACCCAAAATAGAAAATCTAAAAATCTAAAAAAAAATATTCAACACATCATCATCATACACAGATCAGAGGCAGGGATCAGATATTGGAGGCCGGGCGGCAGAGAAGAATGAGAGATCGAAGGCAGTGATTAATAGGTAGAGAAGAATAGGAGGTCAGAGGAGGCGATCGACCCTCTCTCTCTCTCTCTCACTTTCACTTTCTCTCCTTCTCTCTTCTCTCTCTGTTTCAGACATATAAGGAGGAAAAAAACAAGAAAAAAAAATGCCTAAAACGACGTCATTTTTGGTAGTCAAGCCATTCGGGGCAGAGAGATTTCGAGCCACCGCTGCAAGAAATTCGAGAACACCGTTAAAAGCCTTAAAAACACCGTAAAAGCGTACAATGACGTTTAATATTTTTGTCGCTGATACGGCTGCCGCAATAGCTTTCTGATGTTTTTCAAACGTCGCTAAAAATATTAGACGGTGTTTTAAAAAACAGCGCAAAATCTTTGACGTCTGTCCCTCCTTTTGTCCCAAACTAACGTGTGATGTCACAATGATGTCATTTAGTGGCATTTTTTTTTCTTTCTTGTGCTGCTGCAAGAATATGAAATAAAATACCATTCTTTTCTCCTCTGTGCTGCTGCTGCTGCAAGAATATGAAATAAAATACCAAAGTTGGCATTCTCTATGTATAGTTGTTGTATAAACCAAAGAATTTAACTAATTGCACATATCATGAGATTTTTACTGCACAAAATATATCACATTGATCTTCCAAAGTATATCACATAATAAAGATATGAAAAAACCTTTCTTGAATGACAAACTACAACTGCAATTATCTAACTCAAGTTCTGTTTAAAATGAAAATTTCATCCAACAAAGTTATTATGACACCAAAACGGGGAAGGGAGGAAACTCAATTGATGAAGATAACTATTATTCCAGTAATTCCCCTTTCAAGTCCCAAAACTGATGGTCTCCATATGGCTGCAAATATCCCACCACCTCCCTGATGTTCCCTTCTTTCATGCTCTTCTGGCGTTGCCCGATAAAACTCTTCTTGGATGGTTTCAATAGGCTTCTCGACCACTTTTCCACTGCCACATTCTTGCTCTCCAGTTTCTTCTCCCTGTATGTTTTCAAATGATGTTACATAGAAGGTTGGTTTTGATGGAAAGAAATTGGATATAGTGATGAAATTTTACAATTGCGTATCCTATTGATCCCTATAAGATGTGGAAATATAACACTTGAAAGTGAAATGCAACTGAAATTATCAGGTGACCATAACATTACTAGTAGTGTCATTGAAAAAAAAAATGCATACAAAAGAAGTATATAGAATGATAAGATATGGCAGAGTTAGAGCTATCACTATCAAACACAACACCTATCCGAATAATTGTTAATACACATTATTCTGATGAATGAGTCTATATATTTTTTTTCGGAGAATCACATAATTTGATTAATAATATGATAATATGATACATCACTTTACACCCAAATTGGATACCCATAAAATTGTTGGGTTTCAAATACCATAATATGACCAAATTCAAATCTTGTTGCTTCCAAACAGAGGGTTATCAATTGGATCTGTGCAACTAATAAGAAAAAGTAAATCGAAACAATACATTTAGGTGACTAAACATGGAACCCTCTAGTTTGTGCCTAGTGACTAGTAAGAAAATGAGAGAGAAATTTTGTGTACCATTTTTGTATAAGAATAACTAGTACTTAAACTCAGCAAAACATGGAACCCTTTACCTTGTGTTATGCTATTTTAGTTGAGTCTTTCATTGAGCTTGACATATCTACTTCTTCTTCTTCTTCTTCTTTTCTTTCTTTGATATGTGAACCTGTATTTGATAGGAACAAATAACATAAATAAAATGTCATATTGAAAATTTCATATTAACTATTTACTCACTTCCTTGGACGAACGATGACACTTAAATGAGGAGGTGTATGCATGGGATTGTTACTGTGAATGCACATGTGTAGCAGCTAGTGCAACATGCCCACCCATGGCCTGTTGAGGCTCCAATTGCTCTATTCATGCTTGTTAAGCTTGGATTGTGCTTTGCATCTCCATTGATTAAGCATAGCATCTAGCATCTCCTTCATTTGCATCTCCATTTGTGCTTTATATTGGTTAAGTTGCTCTTGGACTTACGCTTGGATGATATGAGTTTGTTCTTGTGATTGCCTATATTCGCCTCCAAATACATCAATCGGAGAAGGACCCAATCCATATGTTCGAACACGACCAGGTCGCTTAGGCCCTAGAACCTGTGTGATAATCTCTTCATCTATAGTATTGGATTGCGCCTTAAGCTCCTTCATTTGTGTCTGCAATTGTTAATTAGTTAATTAGCTACCAATAAAATTCAACCTACAAGCAAGACATAATAAGGACCACTTAGATGCCATGACAACATCTAAGACTAAAATGAAGCAACATAGAAATGAAAACCATAAAATCATTGCAAAAATACAAAAAGCAACAGCCACACGTCTTTCCATTAATATGCAGCCACACATCTTTCCAGTAATAGGCAGCCACACATCAAGAGTACATGACAAAAGCTAGCATCGGCAGCCACACATCTTTCCAGTAATATGCAGCCATTTAAACAAACAATCTATCACATGATTAAGTAAACAATCTATCACATGATTAAGTAATCTCACTTCTAGGTACGTAACCAAGACCAGCAGGGCAAGTTCAACAAGCAGCAGACATAGCAACATCAGCAAAATCTCAACCCATGTTCTACTTCTCCTCTATCACAACAAGGAGTTTGGAGTTTTTATGAATTTTTATCTCAGTAGCATACACACAATAGCATACACAAAGAAAAAAAAAATCGTACTAAAAAAAGGTACAAATTTACATGCAAAGTAAAAAACAAAACTTAATTAGGACACTGCTTACAGCCAAGTAAAAAAGAAAACTTAATTGACTTGTGCTAGTTTTTTAAGAAAACATAATAAATTTTGAAAGTAACATGCAATTCTCTGTCAATCTGCATACGTGATTTAGAGAGAAAAGTAATGCTATATTATTAAATTAACATGATGGATGTACACTATTATGAAATCTAATTTTACATTTAAAAAATAAATAAAGAAACACACATGAGACAAGTATCTAATACAGTCCATAGATGCAAAGTATATAATAATGGTGGTAAATACCATGACTTCAGCAACTTTATCAGTACTTGGTTTGTTATCCTTCGAGTACCTAGCGATCCACACCTCTAAGCGAGTTGCAGGAACTCCATTATTCTTATTAGTTTCCTACAATTTCATTTAAAATTAAGAAACAAAATCAAAATATACAATTTCAATTTGGAATATAAAGAAACTATATACCTCTACTCGAACAACTGAGAATGGTTTTCTGCTGGTTATGTGATTTAATGTCTTCTTCTTCCGAATTTCTTTGTTTTTTGTACTTTTTTTCTATTACATATGAACACAAACACAAGATAATTTATTAATTAATAAATTACAATAAAGTTCAATAAACAATTTAACACTAATCTCATGTAAAAGTACAATTTAAAATTAAATGATACCTGTGCCTTCTGAGAGCCCCAATATTAGACTAAGCTTCACCTTTGATGATCATGTACTCTTTCAGGTCGATGAATTAACCTATCAGCATCATTGTCGAATAGCTTATACCCCATTTGTTTAACTCTAGCCTTCCACTCTCTCCATTTTTTTCCAATAGATGCCAAAACAAATTTCTTCATTCACTCGTCAACATCTGTATTGACTTGCAAATAATTGGCAACTTTGTGATTATTTCATACACACAGCAACAACAACATACACGCAGCAGCATACACATAGTAGCAAGCCCACAACAGTAGCTAACAGACCAGTATTTCTTTTACTTTGTGACTATTGCATGATGCTAAAGTGAAAATTTTATACCATAAAATAAAGAAGATCATAATCATAAATAAAGTGTTCTAACAAATAAATTCATCATCAAGGTGTAACAGAAAATGAGAAAAGTTCATCAATCATATCAATAGCAACAATAATAAAGAGATTTTCATCAATATTCCATTCAAAACAAATCCACATTTTCATGGCGAACAATGAAGAAAAGACATTCCCAAAATAAGAAACGAAATAGTTCTTTTACCTTCTCTCTAAATTCTCTCTTTGTTTTCCTTCGGTACATGGCTCCTAGTTCTATAAGTGAGGGGCATAAGGTTCCCATCTCGAGCTGAAACATCCAAACGAGAAGCCAAGGGTGTATACCCATCAACCACTTGTTTCAACTCATTAGGCACAATATGTAAAATGCCACCACTTGGGTTCCAATCACTACCATGCGTGAGTGTTGGGCCTCTCGAACTATGACCTACTCATCCAAATATCAATATCAAGTTAGAAGATACTAGAAAGAATGATAAAAATTGATAAGATACTTGGGTTCTAGTCACAAAACTATTAAAGAAATTAATGTAATTGTCAACAAAAGAAATCTTCATTTTTAGTAACTAATGAAACAAAAAAACAAAGATTAAAATCACTTAGTTTAAATGAATTAAGCTCCAGGCTAAATGCGATCAAAATGAGTCTATATTTCTGAAACGGGACACAAATGAGACTGTTTTACAATGTCTCTGCAATTCAAAGCCAAAAGCCAAGCCTACATAGATTTTTGACAAAGGGAAAAACAGTCCAAAACCATGGAGCAAATTAGGTCGGTTCAATTTATAGAACCTGTTAAGTGGGGAAGGGGAGGAGGAATAAAGATGTTATGCAGCCAGAAAAGCTAAGATTCAAAAACATTTAGCTGTGTGCAAGTTGTCTATCAGCTATAAATGTAGTTTGCTGGTATTTCATTGTTTATTTTTTGTTTACTGACTTAAATGTAATTGAGTTACTAATTAAACAAGAAAGCAAAGATTAAAATCACTTAGTTTAAAAAAAAGAAATGTAAAATATGAAAAGAAAAAAGGACATAAACAGAGAAATCTAATGCAGTAATTCAATTGAATAAAATAATTCATACCAACAGTAGTGTCATGTGTTGAACCAGTACTCGATGATGTACTAGGCAAGCTACCTAGAAAAAACCATGAAATGGGACGATCAGGTATGATGCGCGTACTCTCCTCTGAACTCTTATCTGAACTCCCACTATATGAACTCTCATCTGCATTCCCACTATAAGAACTCTTAGAATTTGCAGAGGTTGAATGTTGCCTCTGCCTAGACCATCGTCAATCTGTCATGCTAGTTTATAGAAGACCACAAGCATATGCATAGAATTTTATGGGTTAGCAATGAATATAAAGTACAACCGATACTATATTGAATACGAAAACAAAAGAATTTTACTTGACAATGTACGTACAAACTCCCCTCTCTTAGATTTCTGTTAACAAATTCTAATGATGCAAGTTAATTTTAATATCTAAATACCAAAAAGACCCTTGACAACCTTACAACCAAACAATATGTATAAAAATCAATCGCCAATGCAAACCCAACTTCATTTCTCTTTCCAAAAATTAGTTTTTAGAAAGATTTCAGTAGATTAACAAAAATTTGCAAGTAATTAACCAGCTCAACACCATTTTTGGCACAAAAGAATCTACTACATTAAGACTTTCCAAAATATTAAAAAGTTTCTCTACAAATTTAAATTTTAAACACAAACTTAATATAACAGATATGATCCTTCTCAAGGACATAAAAGGATGTCTCAAGGACAATCAAGTTGAAAAGCAAAACAAATGATG
Source organism: Camellia sinensis (assembly GCF_055761805.1). NCBI lineage: Eukaryota > Viridiplantae > Streptophyta > Magnoliopsida > Ericales > Theaceae > Camellia > Camellia sinensis. The sequence goes on from NC_138970.1 coordinate 169,628,584, forward strand.
CATTATAAAAGCAAAAGTTTCATTAACATGAATATCCAGGCTAAAAACACAAATGTAACAATGAATATGACACAAAATTACAATATCATATCATTTCTTCATCATTTTTTATGTCTGTGTTGATATCTCAAGAGGTCCAATAGTTTCATCAATAGTTGTTCCAACTTCACCTTGCCTAATCCAATTTATGTCCTCTTCACAAGCAAACGAAGTTGCATCTAACTCTTGGTCGCCAAATCCTTCCACTTCATTGTGATGTTCTCCATCATCAATTGGTTATTCTCCACACACCTCATACAAGTCTCTAGGTTTCATCTTGATGGCAACATCCCAATCAGCTCCAATGGGATCATTAACATAGAAAACTTGTTGTGCCTGAGATGCTAGGATGAATGGCTTATCGCTATTTCGTTTCTTTGTATATAACAAATGATTGAAACTAACAAGTGTGAAACCAAACCCATCTTGCTTCAGTCCTTTGTTGTTGTCAATCTAGTCGCACATGAATAGCACATATCTACGATCATATGAGTAATACAATTCAATAATATCTGTCACATATCCATAGTATGCTACTCCACCTTCCACGGGATTCATGTCTGTAGTACTTGCATAGCTATAAGTCTTTGCTTTACCATAACCCTAGTATTTTGAGTTTTTCTTCTCCACTCACCACTCCTCGTATGATACCTAGTACCATTAATTATATACCCACTGAATCTCGTGGCCTTTTTACTAGGTCCCAATGCCAAAGTTCTAATCTCATTTGACAACACAACATTTTTAATAGCTAGAAGCTCTTCAACTATTTTTAAAAAGTTAACAAAATTAAACATCAACTAACAGAGAATTAACAATTGAAAACATGAGAATTGAAAATTAGAAACATGTAAGTTATTAGTACTTACATGAGAATTAAACCATTTGGGAAACTCATCATTGTGACGGCGATCCACATCAAAATCTTTGAGACGACGATGTGACCGCTTAATAAAATCACGATGCTCCCTATACATTTAAAGTACTTATAAAATGCAAGATACTTATTAATGGTATCAATAAAATTTTGGAACAAAGATTGTATCTTATTCTCGATATGGGACAACCGCAACAGTGTTAAATAACACATACCGATGAGCTTGTACCCATAATGTGTTATCAAGCGCAAACCCTTTTCCTTTTCCTAAAGCATGACGCAGTAATATCCCTGGATTGTCGCTAACATCATAATTCCGTATTGGTCGATTCAATTTTGACTCGACATCATCCAAGTACCTTGAGCAAAAGGTCATACACTCTTTAACTAAGTATCCCTCTGCAATTGAACTTTCTGGATGACTTCGATTACGCATATATGACTTAAGTGTCATAAGATACCTATAAACAAACAAATGCACACATGGCTTTCAATTATAAACAAAAAAATGAATACAACTACAAATCGGAGTAGAATTGCACACCTTTCTATAAAGTACATCCAGCGATATTACATTGGACTGGCAATCTTGGCCTCCTCTACTAGGTGAATGGGCAAGTGCTCCATTATATCGAAAAAGGATAGAGGAAAAATTCTCTCAAGATGGCAAAGTGTAAGAGCAATTTGGGATTGAAGACGATCTAACCCATTTGGCTCTAGAGTTTTGGAGCACAACTGCCTGAAGAAATTGCTTAACTCAATCAATGGTTCAACAACTTTCTTCGGTAACAAATTTCTCACTGCTATTGGAAGCATTTGTTGCATCAATATCTGGTTGTCATGACTTTTCAGTTCAGATATGCTATGTTGTTTGAGATTAACACGACGACAAATATTGGATGCATACCCATCTGGAGCTTTGATATTCTTCAGGAGTGTACAAAACAAACCTCTCTGTCTATTGTTCATAGCGAAACATGCAGGCGGCAAATAATACCCTTTCCCAACCCCTTTTTTAGGATGTAATGCCTTTCGAATTTCCATATCTTGCAAGTCTCGACAAGCATTTAAATTATCCTTTTCTTTCCCATCAACATTTAATATCGTCCACAATACATTATCACACACGTTCTTCTCAATGTGCATTACATCAAGATTATGGCGAATCAAATTATGCTCCCAAATATGAAAGCTCAAAGAAAATACTCCCCTCCTCCAATTATGATCCTCCTTATTGTCTTGTTTTTCTTTTCCTTTTCTAGTTCTTTTTTGTCTGTTAGTTGGTTGATGCTTAGGCCATAGCTATCGTAACACATTAGCCGCTGATAACCGAGTTGGACATGGTTAAAATTCAGAAGTTTTATCAAAAGATGCACCATTTTTTCAAAATTTGTGATTCACATTCAAACAGCAGCGATGCCCCATGTAACAAATTTCTCGTCCATTCTTCAAATACCGATGTCGAGTACATATGTTACAACAATGACAAGCTAAAGCGCCTTTGTTGCTCCATCTAGAAAAATTTGCATATGCAGGAAAATCATTTATTGTCCACTGTAAGACCGCGTGCAATTGGAAGATTTGATTAGTTTCTACATTGTATGTCTGAACACCATTTTCCCACAATTCATTCAGTTCATCCACTAAAAAGCGCAAGTAGACATCAATGTTATTGCCAGCTGAAAAAGGACCGTCAATGAGGAATATTATCATCATATGAGGTTGTTTCATCCATAACCACGATGGCAAATTATAAGGCATCGCAATAACTGGCCAACTGCTGTCAGCAACATTCATTACCTTGAATGGATTAAATCCATCCACTACTAAACCTAGTCTATCTTTACGAGGCTCACTCACAAACTTGGGATACAAAGTACCAAAATTTTTCAGGATAGGAAAGTCAGCAGGATGTCTCATTTTGCCATCATCAATTCGGCCATCTGCATGCCACCTCATTAATGACGTAGTTTTGGATGACATGAACAATCTTTGAAGCCTTGGAATCAAAGGAAAGTATCTCACAATCTTCTAGGGAATTCTTTGTTGCTTCTTTTTATAATCATTCTTTTCACCCTCAAACTGTTTGTATCTAGGCATCTGGCACACTATGCAATCATCTTTACTAGCTGTCTCCTTCTAATACAGTAAGCAATCTCTTGGGCATGCATGTACCTTGTGATAATCGAGGCCCAATTCCCTAAGGAGTGCCCTCATTGCATAGAACGACTTTGGCAAAGCTTCACCTTTTGGGAATGCATCCTTCAAAAGTTTAAGCAACATCGTGAAAGACTTGTCCCTCCATCCACTAAGGCCCTTGATATGCAATAATCAAACAACAAATGAGAGCATTGAAAACTTGTGACACTCTGGATACAACTCTCTTTCAGCCTCCTACAATAAACTGAAAAATCTTTTAGTTTTCTTATCCGGGCCTAGTTCAATATTAGAACTTCCTGTCTCATTACTAGCAAAACGAACCAAGGTTGGTGGAGGAAGTCCGAACCCCTCATATATCATTTCATTGACTTCATCGCCATCATTCGAATCACTGAAATTCTCATTCAATGGCACAGAAGCCAGTAAATCTTCCCCGTGAAAAATCCATCTGGTGTAGCTTGGAAAAAACCTATTGACCATTAAATGTTCCCCCAAAAAGTCTTTCTTTACAAGTTTGACATTCTGACATCGTTTACATGGACATATGACATCATTTGATAGAGGATTATTTTGGCACTCAAGTTTAACAAATTCCTTAACCCTTTCTATATATTCTGGATACAGCCTATGCTGATTGATCTAACTTTTATCTATTTGACTTCGTCTTACACTACAAATGTCACTGCCAAATCAACAAAGTTCAGAATTATCATTTCATTTTAATTATTCTTAGCCTCAATTAAGTACCTTATAATGCATGCGACATGACACCATTCACCTATAACTCTTCTCTAATTGGTTGGTTCATCCTACTTTCCCATTCAGGAATGCACAGTCTATATTGTAAAAAGTAGCTCATACTGCTCTATCCATCTCTAATGAAATTTTGGCAGCATCTTATAGACACCCCATTTTTGACCGCCGTTAAGACTTGGGCACTACTGATTGCTTACTTAGTGATGCAGGCTATGTTATGCAAATGGTCGATTTCTTTGGCAAGGAGAGCGTCAAATCCAAACCTCACACCCCTTTTTCTTTTTTTACCAAAACTATTTTGAATGGTTTTTAGACCTTAAGGCCGTCTCTTTCAAAATGTTTTTGAAATAAAGTTCCTACGATGTTCCGATGTTCGCATTTCGTTAAATGTTGCGCTTTTCAATAAACCAAGCGAGGACAAAGTGTAAATGAATGAAAGAGAGATGAAATCTTTGAAAAATATTTCAAAGCACCTTGTTTAGGGGTTTGAAATTGAAGAAAAGAGGAGAAGAGGGAAGAAACCAAGTTGGGGAAGAAGATGGGCATGAACCGTTAAGAGAGAGTCGATTGGCCCTCGCTAAATCAGGCCTATCCGTTTGTACACTTGGATTTCAGCTATGAGGCCACCACCATTGGAAAGAAAACTTCCAGGGCTTTATTTTTCACTCAAGAATCTCCTAAAGCCGCATCTGGATGGGGGAGATATGGTTGTTGGAAGTTGGACATCAATCCGGTTAGACCGAAACTGAGCAATCTTCACTAAAAGAGGGATATCTCTTAGCCCATTTGAAATTTTGATTCAAGACTGCACCATTGGAAAGCTTACTTCTGGGGCTTCAATTTGGACACAAGAATGACCTAAAAAGGAGTCCAGATGAAGGAATTATGCCGGGTTGAAGTCGGAGGCTGGGACTAGTTTTTGCTCCTGACCACTAAGGAAGTGTGTCGACCACAAATGGCCTTTGTCGACCAGAAGGCATTCTTGCCGACCAGAAAAAGTAGCTGGTCGACCACCAAAGGTGGTCGGTTGACCACTTGTGCCCAGAAAGGCCAGATTTTGTAGATATTTTGCTCCAGCTGTTGTGCATTGCTGCAGATATTTCCAAACTCAGATATTTCCGACCCAGAGCTCTTGAATTGCTATATATGGAAGCTTTCTCTCATTTTGAAGGAAGGTTTTGGAAGTTTGGGAGCCTCTCTCTAAAAAAATTCACTCTCTTTCTCTCTCTCTCTCTCTCTATATATATATATATATTTTTGTGCTTGAAAGTGGGAATTCTTGGTGCATTTGCAAAGGGACTCTTGATCAAACACCTCTACCTTGAGGCTAAGGTGCTTGGAAGTCTTACTTGAGCTCTTAAGGGCTGATTTTGCCTTAGAAGTTGCTGGTTTTGTAGTTGTGCTTCAAGGCAACAGGAGGAATTTCAGCCCTCAAGGTGTTCTTGAGATCAAAAAGAAGCAATATGGAGATCGGTGTAATTTTCAAAGGTTCAAAAGAGTGCAAAAAGAGGCGTCTTGAGGGAAGGCGGTGGATTTCTGAGAGGATGCAACCGAGCATGCATATCTCCCTCGCCCGCAAGGCCATTTATCGCTTTTGTTAGCTAGTTGTAGTTAATTACCCGTGTTGTAATTAATTTAGCTTAGTGCTTTGTAATATTCTAATTAGCTTAGGTTAGCTAGTTATTCAATTTTGTTTGCAATAATTAATTAGCTAGAATAGTTAGTTAATTAGTTGGTTTGTAATAGCTAGCTTAATTAGCGTAGCTAGTTAGCTTTCATTTTATTCGGACCCTCCGTCGAGTAGGCAAATGTTGTAATAAGTGTGAGTATGTGTGTGAATGTCTTCCAACCCCGCGTCTTTCTCCCTTTTACTTATCCGCTTTCTGTGGTTAGTTTAGGGCATATTTCAATTAGCATACCTTATGCATTGCATGTTTGCATCATTCATTTGTCTTGTATGAATCGGGCTCGGCGCATCATTCAAACTGCATCGCATTTCAATACTTACTTGAATACATGATTCAAAGCATGTTATCGAGTGTTGCATTCATAGGCCATCTTAGATAGCCGAGCCTACTTAGTTGCATTTTGCATGTGTTGCATTAGGCATTGTTGACATAGTTCGGATCATGCATTGATTTCTAACTAGTTGTTTTGGCTCGAAGTACACTGTAAGTGTTTATGCTTTAACATCCTTGCATGTGTGTAAGTGACTGCCATGATAGCATGCTTGCCATGAGGCTATGTGCTTAAGTGATTAACTGCATGAATGCCTGTGGATGAAGGCTTCATTGCTTGAATTGGAACAATTCATCAAAATGTGCATTTTAAGCCCACTTGGAGTGGCAAAATCATGTTGTTTTAAGCCCACTTGAGGGTGGCAAATCCGCGTTTTAGCCTGCTTGCAAGTAGCAACTTCAAACCATTTTCGAAAAACAAACATGAGATGTTTTGTTCCAACTTAAGCAATTTGGTCTATACTTGTATGCTGTGCGCATCACATAGTAATTCTAGATTAATAATCAAACAAGAACACATGTGTTTTCAGAAATAACATATCATAATTAGTAAAGGCCGATCCTATGATCGGGCAAGCAGGGGTGCTCATTTTAGGAGCTTCCCCTCTCGTACCCAAGTTCCCGAGCCGAGGCAACTTTGGTGATGACGGACACGTGGCCTTAGGCACGAGTCTGGGTTTCCTAAATTTTCCAAATAAAATATTTAGGTGGCGACTCTGAAATCTGGCAAAGCAGTCCATGTTTAGCGCTTTTTGATTAAAATTGATTTTCCAAAACCAATTGTCGGATTTTGACTCTTTCGTGATTTATCAGTCTCACATTGCACTTTGCGAGATTAGATTCAGAACCGTGACAAGAGTCCGAACTGTAGTAGCTATGAACCCAATTCATGCCCTCTCTAAAAGGGGGGCACACGGAGGAAGTTTGGGCGGTCTACAGTTTCTGGCGACTCCACTAGATATTTAGAGAACTTGACTCGAACATCATGATATGTTGTTTTGTTTACACTTATGTGTTTCTTTGCAATGCATTTGTATTGGTGTGCCTAGGACACCGTGTTTGTCATCTGTTATTCCTGAACGGTTTTCCGGAGGCTTGCTTGGAAAAGCATTCCATAAGGCTGACCGGTTACGGGCTCTGCCACGATGGAAACACAAACCTCGGTTTTGCCGAGGCACCCTTTTTGACCATTCGACCTAATGCATATTGAAAGCCATAGAGACCATTCCAAACTAGGACAGGTTGCTTACCCGAATGTAGGTTGTTTGAAACTGATGCGTGCTTAGTGAAACCCTAGCTCTTGACAAGATAGGACAAGGAAACCCTACCCCATCATAAGGGTGTTTTGGCTCTCAATTAACTGGTATGTCCTTTATAGTGAAATTGTACAGGGATGTGCATGTCAGTTGCCAAATTGGTATCTGTTTTGGGCAGAATTTGGTAGAGAGCACAATCATTCAGTTGTGATCATATCCGCTTTTGTGAAACCAGGCTGAGATACTGTCTATTTTCTTCTTTTGTAAGGTAGTCCAGGAACTATAGCTTCAGAAGGCTCCAATATCCCCCGGGTGCATTGGACCTGTGTTGATAGACTTTGTTAGGTCAGAGATTCAGTTCAAGGGCAACCAGTGTTTCCTTCGCTCAGGCAAGGCAAAGAAAATCTACTCAGGGCTCACCAGTTCAACTGATCTGATATTACCAGTCACATCACCTCTATTCAAACTCAACAAACTCGTGATGGCACAGAGTTCGGAAGAAGTTGTTGCCGTGATAACAGCATTAAACCAGGGAATCACCAGGCATGATGAGACCAATGCTGAATTGCAACACCCATTTGGGACATCTGCCATACATCCAGTTTCGGGACCCCAGCTGAACTTTGACCCACTTCCGCCAGCTGAAAATTTGCATGGTCAGGATCCTCGAGAAGGGTTGGCTCAAGCTCAGGTTTTCAGACCCTTGGTACAGCCTGATGAGAGGCTTTATCCCCTTGATGCTAATGATCTCGATCTGACTGCGGTGAAAATTGCTAACCTTGAAAAGCAATTCAGAAAGGCACAGGGTCTTAACTCCATTCCCAACATTGAGGATGGGTACACCAAGGCTGCCGTACGGCTCCCAGACAGATTCAAAATGCTACATATTGACCATTTCAACAGGTCTGGAGATCCTATGGTACATATCCGACTTTTCTTGGGCGTCCTGAAACCGATGGGTCAGACTAAGCTGCAGAAACTTTCTCTGTACGGAAGAACCCTGTCGGGTGTAGCAGCCGCTTGGTATGCCAAGTTAGAGAATATAGTGAAGCAGAACTGGGAAGAATTGGCTGAGGGCTTTGTTGATTAGTATTCTTACAATACCCAAGTTGAAATGACCATGCAAGAGCTTTAAGTAACCGGCCAGAACCCAACAGAGCCTTTTGTGGAATTTGTTGCACGGTGGAGAGCAAAGGCAGCACTGATGACAGATCGGCCTTCTGAGAGGGATCAAGTGCAGATAATGGTGCACAACCTTGAGCTTGATATGTTGCAAAAATTGATAGTCATTCCACTATCCACTTTCAAAAGTTTGCATGAACTGGGGGTTCAGATTGAGAATGCGTTCAACACAGGGATTATTCTCAGAACAAGTGAACCAACAAGGAGGGTGTTTTCCGAGAGTACCAATGCTGGTAGTAGCACTATTCCCAAACCCACTGAAATCAATACAGTTGCCACAACCGACCTTTTTGCCAAACCAAGCCTACAAACAGCCGGCCCAACCCGAGCTCAGGATAGAACTTTCACCCCCCCTCTATATGAGCCTAACCAGCGCACTAAAAGTCCTGATGGAAAGAGGGTATCTCAAACCCCTTGATCCTCAACCTCTGCCTGACCCACTCCCTGCCAAGCATAACCCCTCCAAATACTACGTATATTATCAGCAGCGTGGTCACGGCACCGATCGTTGCTACCGCCTTCGTCATGAGGTCCAGAATCTCATCGACAACCGGACGATAGCTCCACCTCACGACCCTAATGACCAAGTAGCTCATCCACACCTCAATCTAATCCATGCAATGCCATCCGGCTACAACCCTAACATATACATCACCCCAGTCCATCTACCCAAGCCTAAGGTGTTTATCCCAAAAAGCATGGACTTATGCATGATGAATGCACTTGAACCCCAATCATCTCAAACTCGTGAACCCACCATTTCTGAGCTGATGAGAATGATTGATGATCTTCAAAGAACAGTGGCAGATCTGGCCTTTGGGATATTGGCTCCATTATCAACCACATTATATGCTAGAAGTTTCACGCCAAAAGGCTCCCCAATCTTGGGACGGGCTACATTTGAAGAAGGCCAATCCCTTGGCAAAGTGGAGGCAAATGGCACGAACAAGGTAGGGACAAGTGTAGACCGCCCGAACGTCCCGGCTCCGCGCGCGAAGACGCGAAATCTGTTTTGTTCATTAGCTGCTACAATTCGGACTCGTGTCACGATTTTGAATCTAATCTCACAAAGTGCAATGTGAGACCATTAAATCACCAAAGAGTCTAAATCTGGCAAATCGTTTTAGAAAACTAATTTTTATAAAGAACTACCAAACATGGACTGCTTTGCCAGATACAGAGTCGCCACCTAAATGTTTTATTTTGAGGGAATTTAGGAAACCTTGACTCGTGCCTAAGGCCATGTGTCCGTCATCACCAAAGTTGCCTCGGCTCGGGAACTTGGGTACGAGAGGGGAAGGTCTTGAAATGAGCACCCCTGCTCGCACGAGCAAAGGATCGGCCTTTACTAACATGATATTTTGTTTTTGAAAACACATGTGTTCTTATTTCGATTCATTAACTAGTTTTATTACGCGATGCGCACAACATACAAGTATAGACTAGGTCGCCTAAATTGGAACAATACATCTCATGTTTGTTTGGAAATGGTTTGATGGTGCTACTTGCAAGTAGGCTAAGGCGTGGATTTTGCAACCCTCAAGTGGGCTTAGAAAACAAGATTTTGCCACTTCACAAAGTGGATTTAAAACTCGCATTTCGATGGATTGTTCCAATTCAAGCAATCCAACCTTCATCCACCGGCATTCATGCAGTTATAGCAATTAAGCAATTAGCCTCATGGCAAGCATGCTAACATGGCAACATACACATCTCATGCAGGGATGCTAAAGCGTAAAAACTTACCTAGTACTCCGAGCCAAAACAAAAGCTATGTTAGAAATCAATGCATGATCCTAGCTATGTTTGAAATGCCTAATGCAACACATGCAAAATGCAACTAAGAAGGCTCAGCTATCTAAGATGGCATATGAATGCAACAAGATAACATGTATTCAAATTGGTATTGAAATACAATGCAGTTTGTATGATGCGTCGAGCCCGGTGCATGCAAGACAGATGAATGAATGCAAAAATGCAAGCATAATGGTGCTAATTGAAATATGTCCTAAAACTAACCATCAAAAGTTGATAAGTAAAAGGGAGAAAGACGTGGGGTTGGAAGACATTCACACACTCACGCACACTTATTACAAAATTTGCCCTCTCGACGAAGGGTCTGAATGAGTACACTAAGCTAGCTACGCAAAGCTAAGCAACTAATCTAATTATCTAATTAGACTAATTCTTACATAATCAAATTGAATAACTAGCTAACACTAAGCTAATTATTACAACATGTTAACTAATTAACAAATTAGCTAGTTTAATTACAAATTCAAAAGCTAATTAATCAAGTAAAGCTAATTATAGATTACAAAGCCTCAGCTCAGTTCTAAGAGTTCGAAGATGCATGCTCGATCACCTCACTCAAAAATCCGTTGTCATGCCTCATGTTGCCTCTGTTTGCACTGTTTTAGGCTTCTGAAAATTGTTCCAATCTCCAAAACACTTCTGATCCACCTCATGGACATGCTGAGAGGTCATCGGCCAAGAGGTATGGCCATCGGCCAAAGGATAAAGGTCATCGACCAATTTTGAGGCTATCGGCCAATTATTTATAGCCGATCGGCACACCAAATAGAAAACTCTCCTTTTGCTGCAACAGAGCACAAACAAGGGCATGGCAGTGTATTTGCAAGGTATGTGTGCACAACCACCATCCCTATCATTTCTCAAGCTCAAGGGAGTGTGGTACTCGACTCTCAAGCCATCAATCACGCATCGCAATGCATGATGGCCAAAGAGTCAAGCTTGCACAGACTCAATAAATGCATGACAAACAAGACACTCAGATCATCACCTTATCATAGATAATCAAAGGCAATGGAGACAAAGGAGATTCACCCATTTTCATCACTTCAAGTATGAAATGGACCAATTTACTTTGTGTTCAACATAACGTCCGGTTGAACACAATGCAACACCCACATGCAACATGCTTATCTTGGCACATTTTACTTGATTGATTTTGTTTACACATTTTTAACATTACCAATCCATTCATTAATCAACTTGTCCAAATATGAGAGTCCTCTAATGAGAGAGAGGTCTATCAAAGAGAATGGTTTAAGGCATGGAAGAGACCAATGCCTTTGACTAGGAGTAACCCTCAAAAGAGGGTTGAAGCCATTTAAGCATAGGCCTCAATCCCAAGCATTAAACACAACCTCAGGACTAACCAATCCTCAAAACAAATCAAAAATGAAGAAATGAGGGAGATGGCAGATTTTTCAGTGCTAAACTGGCATGATAAACAAGACTCTAACATGCAAACACTTCAAGTACAACATACTAGTAGGCTTAAACATTGAAACTAGTGAAGAACACAACACTAGAACCATGCAATGCAAGGCTCAATGGACTAAACCAACTCTGGACAGAGCTTAATCACATCATAATAATGGCCTAAACATGTTGGAATTGAAGCTCAAAAGGCTAGACAAACATGCGCACAAATTGGCTCACAAGCAAGATATAAGGCATAACTCCCAAAAGCACTTAAAGAGTGATTTAAGTGGAAGCATGGCAAAGATATAAGTTCTGAAATTTCATACCAAATGATGCCATATCATGCATACATCACAAATATAGCATGCTAGTGGTCTCAAAACTCAAGACCAGTCAAGGCATTTGCACTATAGCTATACAAAACATGAGTCATATGACCAAGGCAGCCCAAAATAGTCCTAAAGTATTTCAAAATAATGCTAAAACATGTATGGAATATAGCCAAGACAAGCTAGCATGAAGGGCCAAAACACCAAGTACACTAGGCTAATAGGCAAGATAGCACTACAAGCACATGGCGCATGAAAGGGGTGACCAAACTAGCCCAAAATAGAGTTATGACATGCCCAAATAACACCAAAAACATGCTTAAACTAAGCTAATTCAAACCACAAGAGCAGGCTACTTTGTAAGGCTAACAAGGCTAGCAAAGAGGATTTACACTACAAGTGCATGAAGCATGCAAGAGGTGACCAAGACAGCCAAAAATAGAGTTATGGCAGGTCTAAAAAGTTACAAAAATAAGCCTAAACAAAGTCATAAAGAAGTAAAAACACATGCTCATTTGGTTGGTCATCAACACATGTAAACAAGACAAGAGGAGGGGGGACCACCCCCTTCTATTTTGAGCCTCAAAATAAGTTTTCTACCACTGAAATTCCTCTGGAATTTAGAGGTTTTAAGGCCAAAAAAAGTTGTTTGAAAAGCTTGAAAGTTAGCTCAAAAAGCCTTACAAGCCAATGAGCAAAAAGGACACACCCCCTAGCCAAACAAGGCTCAAACCAAGACTTTTAGGATTGAAAAACAGAGGAAAAACAAAGATTTTTGTAGTTCAACACCACCCCAAAAAACAGCCCTGAAGTAGTTGAAAACTATGGCAAAGCTAGTATGCAAAACAAGCTAAAAGGGGTGAGTGATTACCTTTGGAGCACAGCAGCAAAACGGTCTCTTTCTTGGCTCAAATGACCTTCTATCAGCCCAAGAATAAGCTCCAAGGGACCTCAGCCCATAGATATGCAACCTTGATGAAGGATGCCTAGGCAAACTAGAAGTATTTTTCTACTTCTATGCACAAAAAGGTAAAAGAGAGTGCAAACTAGAGAGAAAGGTAGAGATTTAGCTCTGGAAATTGTAGAGAGAGAGGAGTTTTTAGTGAGAGAAGCTCTCAAACTTGTTCAAGAAGTTCTAACCCTTTGAATATGAGATATAAGGCTTCATATATAGCAAAATATCAAGCTTGGGTCGAAATATCTGATTTGGGACATGTGGCACAAGTTGGAAGCAGCTGAAGGACAAAATATCTTCAAAAAAAATTAGTTTGGATCATTTTTGGCTGATCAGCCATCTTTGGTGCCGATCTGCTACTGTGATGGCCAATCTACTACTTTTTTGGCAGATCGGCACGTTTGTAGCCGATAGGAAATTCTGCTCTGCAGGTCCAACTTCAAACAGGCATAACTCTTTCATATGAACTCCTTTTCAGGTCATTCTTGTGCCCAAATTGAAACCCCAGAAGTAATCTTTCCAATGGTAGCAACCTTGTATCAAAAGTCCAACTGTGCAAACAGTTATGCCTGTTTTGGTGAAGCCGCTCAGTTTCGATCCTACCTGGATTGATGCCCAACTTCAACCAATCATATCTCCCCCATCCGGACTCGGCTTGAGGAGATTATTGAGTGTAAAATGAAACCCCAGAAGTATTCTTTCCATCAATGGTGGCTTCATAGATTAAGTCCAAGTGTATAGATAGATAGGCCTGATTTGGCGAGGACTGCTCGTCTCTCTCTCAACGATTCATGCCCAACTTCTTTCTCAACTAAGTTTCTTCTCTCCACTCCTCTTTTCTTCAACTCCAAACCCCTAAATAAGGAGTTTTGAAAGATTTTTAAAGATTTCATCTCTCTTTCATTCATTTCCACTTTGTCCTCGCATGGTTTACCGAAAAGCCCAACATTTAATGAAATGTGAGCCTCGGAACATCGTAGGAACTTTATTTCAAAAATATTTTGAAAGAGAGGATTTTAATGTCTAAAAACCATCCAAAATAGCTTCGGTCCAAAATGGGGTGTGAGGTTAGGATTTGACTCTCCTCTTGCCGAAAAAATTGAACATTTGCCCTGCACATCTTTCATCATCAAGTAAACCATTAGTAATACCCAAGTCTTAAGGGTAGTAAAAAATGGGGTGTCTACAACAAGCATTGGTCCCCATGAACACCTTCAGTGGGCTGTTGAGGCTTTGAAAGCTGAAGGGCTAAACAAATAGTAAGTGATTGCAGTTGTTGCAAAGATTATGGATGGCACTTTTGCTACTCAGGATAAGAGTATTCTGAATCTAGGGGCAAGTCGGAAGAAGGGATGCCGTACCAGAAACACCCCTTTCAGCTCCAATCCTACACTTAGAAGAGATCATCAAACCCATCCAGCACCTGCCAACCCCTTTGCTGGTCCATCCGACACTCCACAAACCTCGAAGTACACACTTGTAGACACCCCATTTTTGACCGACCTTAGAACTCAAACGTCATCGATTGAGTGCTCGATGACCGCGCATGTTTGTGCACGTTTTGAGTTACCGGAGTTTTTGGCTAAGTGCCTTGCCTCTGGGCCTCTGAACTCTTTGTGTTTTGGCTTGGTTTGTGAACCATGCCTTGTTAACCTTGCCTGGAGGGAGAGAGAAGCTTGTAGGCCACTTTTTATAGTCGCAGACTACTTTTCTCTCTTGTGGGCTAGTTTTCGATTTTCGGAGCCTTCGGCTGAGCGCCTTGTCTCGGAATCTCTTAACGTTCTCCTCTTGGCCTGGTTTTCGGACCATGCCTTCTTGACCTTGCTTGGAGGGAGAGAGAGGTCTTGTAGACCACTTTTTGTAGTCGTAGACTATTTTTCTCTCTCGTAGACCACTTTTTGTGCTCGTAGACTAGTTTTCGAGGCTTCCGACTACGTGCCTTACCCGCGGACTTTTGTCTTGCTTCTCTTTTGGTTTGGTTTTGAACCAAACCTTGTTTTCCTTGCTTGGAGGGTGGAATAAGGGGTGTAGATCAGTTTCTCCCCCTGTAGACCACTTTTTTGTGCCTGCCAGCCAGTTTTCTGGTAGACCAGCTGGTCTTGGTGGTCTGTGGACCACCAAAAGTGGTTGGCAGCCATGCCACCACCTTGCTTTCTTTATGCAGACCACTCCTCCCCTTTGCCAACAACTTTTCCTTCCTACAAACCACATTTTCTGGTCCGTCGACTAGTGCAAGTAGCTGGCTGACCACTTCAATTGGTCGGCACCTTTCCTGCATTTTCTTGTAGATATTTTCTAGCTAGCTGTGTCAACTATTGGGCACATAAAGCATCCTCCATACACGTGTATGGAGGGATGGCTTCAAGTTTCAAGCTTGTTGAACAAGCTTGATGCATAGTTTTCTATAAAAAGGAGCCTCCTCCCTCTTGTCTCAGGTTGAGAATTTTGCATTGGAGCTATAGATACATCTTTATCTCTATATTTCTTCCTTTGCTCCATATTTGTGCTTGAAAGTGTAGTTTCTTCACACTTTTGCACACAAACAGCTAGTGAAACACCACACTCTTGTTGTTGAGGTACCTGAGGGTCATGTTTGAACTCAAGAGTTAGTTTTTAGCTCAGAAAAGCTGCTGGAGTTGTTGCTTTGTTCTTGGTCTTCAAGGGTAAGGCTCTAATCCTTTTAAAGCTTTATTTTGTTTAAGGCTTTGGTCCTATTTGCATGATGATTCAGGCTTAACTTTCTACTGCAAAAAGCTTCATTTTCAAGTGTTTGAAATGTTTGTCTAAGGCTTCTTTGGTGTTGGGGGTGGTCTACCCCCTCTTGTGCCTTGTTTGGCTTTGTTTTGTGCTACCGTTTTAAGCTATTGGGACCACCTCTTTTTGGGCTTCTCACCACTGAAACTCAGAGGAATTTTAGTAGTGGAAAGTGTGTTTTGAGGTCGCAAATAGGAGGGGGCCATCCCCTCACCTTGTGTCTTGGTTGCTTGCCTTGTTGGCTCATCAAAGTAGCATGTTTGTTAAGCTTGTTTTGGCTCCATCTTAGCATGTCTCAGACCTTATTTCAGCATGTCATACCTCTATTTTGGCTTGGTTTGGTTACCTCATGCATGCATTTTACACTTGTAGTGTAATCTCGCAATCTAGCCTAACATGCATCCTGCTTTGGACCTTCATTCTAGCATGATTTTGGCTCAACTCCAGCAAGCTTTTACTCATGATTTTCCATGCTTAAGCTCTATTTTAAGTTGTTTCGGCCATGCATGCCTTGCCTTGTATAGCCATAGTGCAATCTTACTCGCTAGCTTTGTGTTATGAGTCCACTAGCATACATTGCTTGGGCTATTCACATAATTTAGCATAATTTGCTACATGATTTTAGAGCATGTTTCATTGTTATACACGCACATGTGTCACTCTTTCAATGCTTTTGAAAGGTTGTGCTTTATGCCTTAAATATGAGCCAATATGTATGCCATCTTGCCTAAGCTTTTGGGATGCCATCTCAGTGGGTTTTTGGTCTTATTTTGCCATGATACAACTCTAATTTTTGTTGGTAAAGTCATCTCATGCTTGGTGTTGGTAGATGTAGTGTAATCCTCATTGTTAGCCTAGCATGCTCCATGCTTCATGCCTTCATGATAGCTTGTTTTGGCTATACTCCATACATGTTTTATCATCATTTTGACATGCTCTAGGACTATTTTGGGTTGTCTTGGCTATATGGTTCATGTATTGCATAGTTGTAGTGCAATAGGCTTGACTAGCCTTGTGTTTTGATGTATCTTGAATGCCATACTTGTGATAGATGCATGTCATGGCATCATTTAACATGTTATTTCTGAGCATATAGCATTTCCATGATCTCAGTTCATTCACTCTTTGAATGCTTTTAAGAGTTATGCATTATTGCCTTGTTTGTGGACCAATGCGTATGCATGCATGCATGCCTACACTTTTGAGCTCTCATCCCAGCATGTTTTGGTCTTTGTTTTGACCTAATTGAGCTCTGTCTATGGTTGGTTCAATCATTTGTGCCATATATTGCATGCCTCTTGTGTAGTCCCTTTTTGTAGCCTTGTGCTTTAGGCCCTCTTGCATGCTATGCTTGTGTTGTTTGGATGATTTGGCATCATTTCACACTTGATTTCAGGCATATACTGTTGTCACGCTTTTATGTTTGTTACTTCTTGATCATGTTTGAGAGTTATGCTCTTATGCTTAGTTGATGAGCCATTTCATTAGCATCACCATCTTGCCTTTCATACCATCCTTTCATAGCATTTTGGCCATTGTTTTGGTATGATTTAGGTCTGTCCATATTCGGTTTAAGTCCATTGAGCATTGTTTTGCATGCCTCTTGTGAGATGCTCTTTCCTAGCTTTGATGCCTTAAGCTTATAAACTTGACATGCATGCATTGTTTGCATGATAGAATCTTAGGCAAGCCATCCTAGCATTGGTAGAATAGCATGTTGTTTGCATGTTGTTGTATTGCATGTTGTTTGCATGTGCATGCATTGCATTTTGTTTGCATGCCATTAGCATTGATAAGTTGATCATGTTGCATTGCACTGTGTTTGGATCGGGTGTTAATCCAAACATGAGAAACGAGGGACGTTTCATACTTGAAGTGATGAAACATGCCTTATTTCTCGGTCGCCGACCCTCTTGATCATGCATGATAGAGGTTAAGGCCCTTAAGTGTTATTTGTGCATTCATTCACAATTGGTTCGTGTAATCTTGGCTTCTCGGCCATCGTGCATTGCAATGCATGGTTGGTGGCCTGAGAGTCGAGTGCAGCACTCCCTTGAGCTTAAGAAATGATAGAGAGGGTGGTTGTGCGCACATACCTTGCAAATACACTGCTGTGCCCCTTCTTGTTCTCTGTTGTAGCAAATTGGAGCTTGGCAGGATTTTCTGGTCGGTAGACCAGAAATAGTAACTGGCCGACCACTTTTTCTGGTATGCAGCATGTGTAAGTGGTCTACAGGTGGTCTACAACACCAGTAAATGGTCGGCAGCCTTCTTGGAGGTCTCCATGATGTAGTACAAGCTATCTTGAGGTTTTACAGTGTTCTAAAATCAAATGCAAACAGAGACAAGTTGGGGCATAATGATGGATTTCCGAGCGAGGCGACCGAGCATGCATGCACTTCTCGCCCTGAGGCTCCTTTTAACTGCTTTGCTTAGCTAGTTAGCTATTTGGTTCTGTACTTAAGTAGTTAATGCACTTAGCTGTTCATCTGTGTTTGTAATTAGTTAACTTGTTAGTTAATTAGATTCGTTTTGTAATAATTAGTTTAATTAGCTTAGATTAGCTAGTTAGCTTATTATTCGAACCCTCCGTCGAGAGGGCAAATTTTGTAAGAAGTGTGCATGAGTGTGTGTATGTCTTCCAACCCCCATTTCTTTCCCCCTTTTACTTACCGCTTTCGATGGTTAGTTTTATGGCATGTTTCAATTAGCATACTTATGTTTGCATGTTTGCATCCATTCATCTGTCTTGCATGCACCGGGTTCGGCGCATCATTCAAACTGCATTGTGCTTCAATACATTTACTTGAATACGTGTTTAACAACATGTTACCAAGTGTTGCATTCATATGACATCTTAGATAGCCGAGCCTATTTTAGTTGCATTTTTGCATTTGTTGCATTAGGCATTGTTGACATAGCTAGGATCCTGTATGATTACTAACTAGCTTCTTTTTTGGCTCGGAGTACACTGTGAGTGTTTACACTTTAGCATATTGCATGAGTGTGAGTGTTGCCATGATAGCATGCTTGCCATGAGGCTTTTTGCATAGCTGATAAACTGCATGAATGCCTGTGGATGAAGGCTTCATTACTTGAATTGGAACAATTCGCCGAAATGTGAGTTTTAAGCCCACTTGAGGGTGGCAAAATCATGTTTTCTAAAGCCCAGTTGAGGGTGGCAAATCCGCGACTTAGCCTACTTGCGAGTAGCACCTTCAAACCATTTTTAAATAAACAAACACATGATGTTTTGTTCCAACTTAAGCACTTTGGTCTATATTTGTATGTTGTGCGCATCACATAGTAATTCTAGATTAATAATCAAACAAGAACACATGTGTTATCAAAAATAACAATCATGATTAGTAGAGGCTGATCCTTTGATTGGGAGAGCGGGGGTGCTCATTTCAGGACCTTCCCCTCTCGTACCCAAGTTCCCGAGCCCAGGCAACTTTGGTGATGACGGACACGTGGCCTTAGGCACGAGTCACGATTTTTGAAATATCCCAAAAACAAAACATTTAGGTGTCGACTCTGAAATCTGGCAAAGCAGTCCATGTTTGGCGCTTTTTGATTAAAATCGATTTTCCAAAACGATTTGCCGGATTTGGACTCTTTGGTGATTTATCAGTCTTACATTGCACTTTGTGAGATTAGATTCAGAACCGTGACTGGAGTCCAAACTGTAGTAGCTAGAACCACAATTCACGCCCTCACGCACAGAGCGGAATTCGAGCGGTCTACAGTTTCTGGCGACTTCGCTGGGGATTTAGAGAACTCGACTCGAACTCATGATATGTTGTTTTGTCTATACTTATGTGTTTCTTTGCATTGCATTTGCATTGGTACGCCTAGGACACCGTGTTTGCCGTCTACTATTCCTAAACGGTTTGCCGAAGGCTTGCTTAGAAAAGCGTGCCATAAGGCTGACCGGTTGTGGGCTCTACCACGATGGGAACACAAACCTCGATTTTTACCAAGGCATCCTTTTTGACTATTCGACCTAGTGCATATCGGAATCCATAGTGATCGCTCCAAACTAGGACAAGTTGCTTACCTGATTGTAGGTTGTTTGAAACCGCTGCGTGCGTAGTGAAAGCCTAGTTCTTGACAAGATAAGGAAACCATACCCCTCCATAGGGGTGTTTTGGCTCTTACTTCCTTGGTATGTGCTGTCAGAGTGCGTCTCTACAGGGATGTATGTATCAGTTGAAAGTTTGATTATTAGCCTGAGGGTATCAGTTTACAGGCAGAATTTTGGACAAAATTCAGTAAAGAGCACAGTCATTCAGCTTTGCTCATATTGGTTCTGGTGAAATTAGTCTGAGATGCTGTGTGTTTTCTTTTTTGCTAGGGGGTAGGCTTGGAACCATAGCTTCAGAAGGCTCCAATATCCTTCGAGTACACCGGACTTGTGTTAATAGACTTTGTCAGGTCAGAGATTTAGTTCAAAGGCAATCAGTGTTCCTTTACCAGAGGCAGGGCAATTAGGCACAGATCACCAGTTCCACAGTCTCCAGATCAGTGGTCATTATCCACCTCACCTGTGCGTAGTTGGGCTGAGATATCTGCTTCCATCTCAGAAAGGGAATACACAACTGTTCAATCTAATCAACATTTTGCAGTCAGCATGGAGGACATGATGCGTTAGCTCCAAGAGACCATGCAAGTCATGCAGCGGGATGCTGCCCACCAGGCGGAGGTTACTGCACGTCAGGCAGAGGTTGTGGCTCAACAGGTAGAACGAAATGTCAAACTTCAGCAGTAGCAGCAGCAGCAGCAACCCCAACAAGCCAGAGCGTCTGCTTCGCATCTACCCCCACCCCCACCTATGGTTCCAACATCTGGGGAGGTGGCTCATGTCCAGGAAAATACGGACGTCCCAACGGGGCCAGTTCCACCCCTAATTCTACCTCAGCTGTCCAAAGCACCAGCTAATTCAGTGGACACTCCGTTTGAGTTCGAGGTTGATCCAATAGCCCTAAAGGTTAGCAAGCTTGAAAAGCTATTCAAGAGGGTTCAAGGCGTTAACTCCATTCTGGATATAGAGGATGGATACACCAACTCAGCGGTAACGTTGCCGGACCGGTTCAAGAAGCCGCATATAGACTGTTTTGACGGTTCAGGAGATCTTATGGTACATCTGCGGTTGTTCTCGGATATCCTTTGGCCAATGGGCCTCTCCAGACTACAAAAGCTTTCCCTCTTTGGCCGAACCCTGTCGGGTGTTGCAGCTATCTGGTATGCGAAGTCGGAAGATTCTGTCAAGAGAACTTCAGAGGAGATGACTGAGGCCTTTATTGCCCAGTATTCATATAACACGCAAATCGAGGCCACAACTCGTGATCTCCAGACAACCAGGCAAGAGCCAAAAGAGGGCTTCTCTGACTTTGTAACCCGTTGGAGGGCCAAAGCTGCTATGATGACCACCAGGCCGATCGAGAAAGATCAGATAAGGATGGTTGTGCGCAACCTCCAACCCAGGCTGATGCAAAAAGTGATAGTCTTACCCCTCCCCACCTTTGCGGACTTATACGAGATTGGGGTACAAATTGTGGACCCTATGAAGCAGGGCCTTATTGACCAAGAGAAGGAGCAGCCCAGGAGGGCGTTTGCCCGCAGTTCAAATGCGACCACCAGTGGTGATGTAGCTGCTAGAACTTCAGACGTGGGCATGGTCACCACTGCCACACCAAAAACAGCCACCCCATTCACCTGTGCATCCAGAACCATCTCACAAACAGCCAAATATCCACCCCGAGGCAAGAGGGTTTTCACCCCACTTTATATGCCTTTGCCTAAAGCCCTAGGGGTCCTACTCAGGAAAGGATATCTGAAACCGTTAGAACAACGGTCTCTACCCGATCCTATCCCTCCAAAGCATGACCCGGCTATATACTGTGCCTTCCATCAGCAGCAGGGTCATGATACTGACTGTTGCTTCAAACTATGTCATGAGATTCAAAATCTCATTGACAACCAGGTAATAGCACCTCCAGAAAAACCAACTATCAACCAAAACCCTCCACATAGGCAGGTAAACTTCATCCAAACAATGGCCAACCCGTTTGACCTTAGTATATACATCACCCCAGCCCATTTACCCAAGCTTGAGGTGTTCATTCCGGTCAGCAAGGACTTATGCATGATGGGTGCACCTGAACCCCAATCATCTCAAACCCATGAATCCACTACTTCTGAGCTGATGAGAATGATCGAAGATCTTCAGAGAACTGTGGCAGATTTGGCCTTTGGAATATTGGCTCTGTCATTGACCACATCACATGCCAAAAATTTCACGCCAAAAGGCTCTCCAATCTTGGGACGGGATGCATTGGAAGAAGGCCAATCCCTTGGCAAGGTGGAGGCAAGTAGTAAGAACAAGGTAGGGGCGGGCATTGGTCTCCATGAACATCTTCTGTGGGCTATTGAGGCTTTGAAAGCCGAAGAACTGCAAACAGCAAGTGCTTGCAGTTGTTGCAAAAACTGTGGAGGACACTTTTGTTGCTCAAGTTAGGGGCTCTTTGAATCAAGGGGCGAGCCGGGAAAAAGGCTGTCATACCAGAAACAGCCCTTTCAGTTCCAATCCTACACTCGAAAGAGATTGGCAAACCCAGTCAACACCTGCCGACCCTTTTGCCGGTCCATCCAACACAACCAGCTCACAACCTGCCAAATGCCCACCTCAGGGCCAAAGGGTGTTCACCCCACTGTACATGTCTCTGTCAGCGGCCCTGAAGGTCCTAATCGGAAAAGGGCATCTGAAGCCCCTAGAGTAGCAGCCATTATTGAATAATCTTCCTCTCTCCCATGATCTGGCCAAGTACTATGCTTTCCATCAACAAACCGGCCATGGCGCTGACACGTGTTTTCGTCTTCATCACGAAATACAAGACCTGATTGACGACGGAGTCATCACCACACCAAGCTCTACAAAGTCTATTGGCATTGGATCGGTGAACTTAGGAGACGATGTGATGTGATCGGGGGATGAACCACCTGTAGATGGTGCTCAGTTTACTCTAGATGTGATGGATGGCATGCACTGTTTTGAGCAATGTACAAATGCTGGTTATTGTGCTTTTTGACTTGGGTATTGAGTCAGCCTTGTTGTGATGTATAGAGTCAGTCTTTTTGTACTGAGTTAGTTGAGTCTGTCTTGTTTTATCGAGTCAGTCTTGTTGTGTTGGAGTCGGGTGATTTCGGGGGTGTTACCTCGAACATCACTATCTTGTTTTGTATTTGTCTTTTACGCTCTTTCTTTTGGGTCTATTTATGCCTTGGAGCCAGTTATGCCAGAAGAACTGAATGAAACAACAGTGATTTTCACCCTTTCGTGTCTGTTTCTACCTTGCGCCAGTTGTGCCAGAAGCTTTGAATAAGATGGCAGTATTCGACTAAAAACTGTGTCTTTTCTGTGCCTTGAAATCATTACATTGACCTAAGTTTTTCAAAACTTTTCAAACACTATGATGAAAACAAAGACGAAGGAATTGCTTGGGATTTGCCAAAATTTGATCAACTGAGAGAAAGAGAGGCATGCTAAGCCCTTAATAAACGAGATCATGCTTGTTAATGTGAGTACTGAGAAGGGTCCTGGCTTGATCCAGATTTGTCCTACATTATCTTCAGCGCGAGCAACTAGTCGCTTTCTTAGAAGATTTCAAAAGAAATGTTTTGCGCCGTCCTGCGAAGACCTGTGTGGAATGCTCTTGAGATTGTGCAGCATAGGATCACTCTCAGCCTCCAGACTCGACCCCTTTTGCTTTCAAACCTTGAACTTGGATTCAGAAGGTTCAATGGTCAACCACAAAGGAGGCCCGTCAGGCCAGATTTGAAGCAGCCCTCGAACTAGAGGCATGAAAGTCAGATTAAGAAGGTTAGACGTCGTCAAAGGAAGCTTGCAAGCTCGATCGGAAGTAGCCCTTGAACTAGGGGCAAAAAAAAAATGTCAGATGTGCTAAAAGATTCAAGAATGGATCATTCTACAAACCAATGAAGATAGACAAGAAAGCCAAATTCTAGTAGCGGAAGAAGAAAGTTTTGTTGAAGGACAATCAAGTTCCTATCCGCAACACTAGGTGCAACTTTAGACCCGATTGGATGGACTCCTACATCATCAGCAAGCAACATCCATTCTCTTGGATTTAGATGGATTCGAGATCCTACGACCATTCAACATGGACTTGTTACACTTTTCACCCTTGAGAGGCTCGCTAGGCCGAAAACGCGGAAGGACGACCCAAGCAAAAGTTAGAGCGAGAAAAAAAAGAAAAAGAACAAAAAAGAAAAAATGCAAAGAATGAGAAAAAGAAAAGAAAATGAAAAAAATGCAAAGAAAAGAACAAAAGAAGATGAAAAGAAAGAAGAAAGAAAGAAAAGAAATGAAAAGAAAAGAAAAACATAGCTCGCAAGGTTGAAAACCCAGAAGGCGCCCGCCTTGCCAAAAGTTAGAGCGCAAAATGAGAGGTTAATACCTGAGTGTACCTGTAGACACCCCATATTTGACCGTCCTCAAGACTCGAACGTCATCGTTTGAACACTCGGTGATCATCTATGTTCGTGTCCATTTTGAGATCCCGACAGACTCGGTTGCGTGCCTTGCCTTAGGATCTGTCGACTTGACTGTTTTGTGCTTGGTTGTGGACCATCGACTTGTAGCCTTTGCACCTAAGAATAGGAAGTGGCTTGTTAGCCATCCCTTTAACCCACCGGCCATGGCACGAAGCCACCAGCCTTGCTTTCTTCCTACCGACCAATTGTTTGGTCGGTCGGCATAGATATCTGGTCGATCGGCCATTCATTTGGCCAACTGTCTCTTTTTCTGGCCGGTACCTCCTTTTTGCCTTTTGCAGGCATTGTGCATGCCAGCTGTGCCAGCTGGAGTGCACATACCAATCCTCCATACACGTGTATAGAGGATTTGCACCCTTTGCTCTAGCTTCTTGAGGAAGCTTGACCCTTTGTCTTAGCTTCCTCAAGAAGCTTGGACCTTTGTCTTGGCTTCCTTAAGAAGCCTTGACCCCTTTGCCTTAGCTTCTTTAAGAAGCCTTGACCCCTTTGCCTTAGCTTCTCTAAGAAGCTTAGGCCTTTGTCTTGCTCTATAAAAGGAGGCCTCTCCTTCCATTGAAGAGGTTCAGCAAATCAGAGATATATATGATATATATACCACTCTCTCTCTATATCTCCCTCTCTCTCTACATTTGTGTGTGTTAGAGTGTCCAAAAGTGAGTTTTGTTCTTAGTTTTGGACTAAGACACCTAGTGTTACACCTTACCTTGGTTATTGACGTGTTGAGAGGTTGTTTTTGGAGCTTTTGAGTTGGTTTTGATCAAAAAAGGGGGCTGGAGTTTTGGTTCTTGAAGTGTTCTTCAAAGGTAAGCACTATTGCTTTATATTCCCCATTCTTGCACTAGCTTTTAACCTACTTTTGAGCTTTGTGTATAACTGATAAAATTTCTGATTTTTTATGTTTAAGATGTTTTATTAAGGTCATTTTTGTGTTTGGGGTCGACCTCCCCCTCTTAGGCCTTGTTTGGCCCTTTTGTGCCTTCTTTATTTGAGCTTTGAGAACTTTCATGTATTGTCCTTCTCACCACTGAAATCCAGAGGAATTTCAGTGGTGGTGAAGGGGTTTTGAGGTCTTGCATAGGGAAGAGATACCCCTCTCCCCTTTTGTCTCATATGCTTGTGTTTTTGGCTATAAAGGTAGCACGCATGCCTAGCTTTGTTTGGCTTTATTTCAGAGGTTATTTGGTGTTTATCTAGCTTGTTTTACCTCTGTTCCATATTGGTTCGTTGACCCCTTGCATGCACCATACACTTGCCTTGCATTCCTCTATTTTGCCTAGAGATGCATCTTGCATTTGGATCACCATGTTTGCATGTTTTGGCTTAGCTTTGTGAAGTTTTTGGTCATGTTTTATCATGTTCAAGCTCTGTTGGGTGTTGATTTGGTCATGCTTTCCATACTTTGTACAGCCTCTTTGCATTTTAGCTTGTTGCCTTCGGGTGTGTGAGTCTTTAGCATGCGTTACTTAGGCTATTTTAGTGATTTGGAATCACTTATCATGCCATTTCAGTCCATGTTTTATGCTTACATGCTTGCATTTGATTACCCTTTCAATGCCATGAAGAGTTGTGGTCCTATGCTCCATGTTTGAGTCCTTGGTGTATGTCTTTTTGTTTGAATCCTTGGGCTGCCATATCAGTGGGTTTTAGGGTGTATTTTGATGCATTAAAACTCTGTTTTTGGTTGCATAATCCATGCCATTGTAGACACCCCATTTTTGACTGTCCTCAAGACTTGGACGTCACCATTTGAACACTCGGTGATCATCCAAGTTCGTGTTCGTCTTGAGTGCTCCGAGGTCTCGGCCACGCGCCTTACCTCAAGACCTTTCGACTTGCCTGCTTTGTGTTTGGTTTTGCACCAAACACTTGTGTTTTGCTTTTGAGGAGTAGGGAATGGCCAGTTGGCCATCCCCACATCTCACCGGCCATGGCTTGAGGCCACCGACCATTGTTTTGTTGCCATCGGCCAAATGTTTGGTCGGTCGGCACTCTGTTTGGTCAGTCGACCATTTATTTGATCAATTTGGCATTTTTGGCTGGCTGACCACTGTGCATCTGCTTTTTGGCAGATATTTTGTGCCAGCTGTGCTAACTGGCACCCACTTTGCAGCCCCTCCATACACGTGTATAGAGGGATTTCACTCTTGCTTAGCTTATTTTGTAAGCTTTGCAAGAGTGATCCTCTATAAAGGGAGGCCTTCTCCTCCCTCCTCAAAGGTTACAAAAAAGAGTTCCAGAGGTCTGAAATTAGGGTTAGGTCTTGTGTATCTATCTATCTCTATATCTCCCTCTCTTTTGCTCTTTGTGTGTGTATTAAGGTGTTTTGCTCATAGTTTTGCACACAAACACCTAGAGTTACACTTTCCTTTAGGTACTGAGGTACTAAAGAGTGATTTTCAGAGTTCTTGAGTTGATCTAAGCTTGGAGAAGGGACTGAAGTGGTCTTTGTGAAGAAGGTTTTCAAGGGTAAGAATTTTACCCCTTTGTTCCCCATTTTTGCATAGGCTTTTAGCCATCCTTACATCTGTTTTTAAGCTTAATTTATAACATATAAAAGTTCTAATTTTCAGTGCTTAAAATAGTTGTTTAAGGTTATTTTGGTGTTTGGGGTTGTTTGACCCCTCTTAGGCCTTGTTTCGCCCCCATTTTGTCCAATTTTGGTGAGCTCCGGGACCACCTTGTTTGGGGATCCTCACCACTAAAATCCAGTGGGATTTTAGTGGTGGGGATGGTGTTTTAAGGTCCTAAGAAGGAGAGGGCTACCCCCTCTCCTTGTTGCCTTCAATATTGGCCATTTTAGCCTCATGTGTGAACATCTTGCTTAAGTTCATGTTGGCCATGTCTTAAGTAGTATTTGTGCTTATTTTGCCATGATATAGCACTGTTTTAACTTGGTTTAGACACATCATGCTTGCTTTGCATACTTGTCTTGTAATGCGATGAATTGCCTTAACATGCTTTGTGCTTTGAGCCTTGTTTCTAGAATGTTTTTGGCCTAGCTTTGTGAAGCTTTTATGCATATCTTAGTATGCTTAAGGTCTGTTTGGAGTTGTTTTGGCCGTCCATGACATGCTTTGCATAGCCACCATGCATTTTGGCTTGTTAGCCTTGGGTGTGTGAGCGTTGAGCATGCATTACTTGGCTTGTTTCAGTGGTTTGGCACCACTTATAACATCATTTCAGTCCTTGTGGTATGCTTGTATGCTTGCATTTGATGCTCCTTTAATGCTTCAAGAGGTTGGTATCTTATGCTCCATGTTTGAACCCTTTTGCATGCCTTTAGACTTAGGCCATTTAGATGCCATCTAGGTGTGCCTTTGACCTTGTTTTGATCTGCCTTGGGGGGGGTTTTGAGTCCCCATGGCCCTTTGGGACTTGCTTCATATAGCTATGGTTTAAGCCCCTTGGCTTACCTTGAGTCTTGGATATAGTTGCATGCCTTGCTTGCATCGATAGGTTGATTTGGCATTATTCCTCATGTATTTTCAGAGCTTACTATGCTTGCCATTAGTCCATGTTTATCCTCTTTTAAGTGTGCTTAAAAGTTACTTCTTTATGCTTAAGAGTTGGGCCATGTGTGCATGCATGTTTGTATGTGTTTTGGTCTTCATTTCCTTAGCATTTGGCCACTGTTTTGGACCTAGTAGAGAGCTGTCCATCTTGGTGTAAGTCCCTCCTTTGCATGTTGTTGCGTGCTCGCCTTGTGCGTTGTTGCGTACTTGGCCTATCGCATGTGTTGCATGCTTGAATCACATTGCATTTAGCATGTTTTCTTCATTTTGTCTTGGTTGCTTAACATGTTACGTGTCTTGCATGTTTGCATGTTCGCATTGCATATTGCATGCTTGTTAGCTTGCACCTGTTGTTACATGCCTTGCATGTTTGTTTGTTTAGGTTGTGTGCTTAGTACACATTACTTGCTTTCATGCTCATGATTGCATACTTAGCTCACATGTCTAGGTTGCATTGCATTGAGCATGCATGCCTTGTCTCTTGATCAAGTGATAGAGGTTGGGCCTTATGTGTTTATTTGGTTTTGCATTTCATTTGACATCAAAATGCATAACTTGGCTTCTTTGGCCATCACGCATTGAAATGCACGATTGGTGGTCCGAGGGTCAAGGACCTTCCTCCTTTGAGTCATGAACATGATAAGGAGGGTGTTTGTGCAAACATTTTCTTGAAATGTATTGCCATGCCATGTTTGCCCTCTGTTGCTGTCAAAACAGGATTCTGCAGATAAATATGGCCGGTCGACTGCATAAAGTGCCAATCGACTAATGATGGATGGCCAAGAGCTAAATATTTGGTCGATGACCCTTCTACCATGGTCGGTGATGTTTTCCTTTGGTTGGTGATGCTCCACAGTGTTCAGAGAGTGTTCGTTGGGACTTGTGCAATTTTTAGAAGAGTAGAGCAGGGTAAATAGGGGCAACTTGTGCATGGTGGCGGATTTCCGAGCAAACCCGAGCACGCATGCGTTGGACCCTCTTCCCGAGGTTGTTTTATTGCGTTCTTAGCTTAGTTAATTTGCTTAACTAGTTAAGTGGTCTGTAATAATTAATTAGCTTGTAGGTTAATTAATATGTATTATTCTTTTGGTCCCTCCGAGCGAGGGCGAATGTGTAATAAATGTAGGTGTGTATGTGCATGTCTTCCAACCCCCATTTCTTTCTCCCTTTTACTTACCTGCTTTTGATGGTTAGTACTAGGGCATATTCAATTTAGCATACCTTATGCTATGCATACGTGCATTCATTCATCAGTATTGCATGCACCGGGCTCGGCGCATCATGCTAAGTGCATAGTATTTCAAATCTAACTTGAATACATGTTACTTGTTGCATTTCACATGCCATCCTAGGATTAGCCGAGCTTATTCTAGATTGCATTTTTCCTGTGATGCATTAGCCATTTAACATGGACTTGGATCATACGTTTGATTGGTAACATGTTCTTTGTTTTGGCTCGGAGTACGCTGCAAGTATTTGTGGTATCTCGCATGAGTGTGAATGTTAAACATGACAGCATGCTTACCATGTGGCTATGTGCTTATGTGATATTACTGCCTGGATGCCTGTGGGTGAAGGTTGGATTGCTTGAGTTGGAATAACTCGTTGAAATCTGTATTTTAGCCTACTTGTGAGTAGCAAATTTCAAACCAATTTTCCGAACAAACGGATATGCAATGCTTTGTTCCAAATTAGGCGATCTAGTCTATACTTTTGTGTTATGCACATCACATAGTAAAATTAGCTAATTAATCAGAATAAGAACACATAACGTTTTCAAAACTAGATATCATGGTTAGTAGAGGCCGATCTTCAGATCGGGCAAGCAGGGGTGCTCATAGCTGACCTTCCCCAATTGTACCCAAGTTCCCGGGCCAAGGCAACTTTGGTGATGACGGACACGTGGCCTTAGGCAAACGAGTCAGGGTTTCCTAAATTCCCCCATAAAAAATATTTAGGTGGGGACTCTGTATCTCGCAAAGCAGTCCATGTTTGGCACTTCCTTCTCAAAAATCTGTTTTTCAAAACGATTTGTCGGATTTGGACTCTTTGGTGATTTATCAGTCTGACATTGCACATTATGAGATCAGATTAAGAACCGACAACAAAACGAGTTCGAACTGTAGCATGAGGCCCACGGGCACGTCTACAGTTTCTGGCGACTCTGCTGGGGAGTTTAGAGAGCTTGACTCGAACTCATGATATCTTGTTTTGATTACACTTATGTGTTTCTTTGCATTGCATTTGCATTGGTGCGCCTAAGTCACCGTGTTTGCTATCTGCTATTCCTGAACGGTTTGCTGGAGGCTCGCTTTGTTAAAGCGTACCATAAGGCTGACCGGTTACGGGTTCTGCCACGATGGGAACACAAACCCCGATTTTTACTGAGGCACCCTTTTTGACCATTCGACCTAGTGCATATTCGGAATCCATAGTGACCATTCCAAGCTAGGGCAGGTTGCTCACCCGATTATAGGTTGTTTGAAACCGCTGCGTGCGTAGTGAAACCCTAGCTCCTGACAAAATAGGACAGGGAAACCCTACCCCAATATAGGGGTGTTTTGGCTCTACTTTGCTTGCTATGTGCTTTTAGAGTGTATCTCTACAGGAACGCACATATCAGTTTGTAAGCCTATGGGCACCAGTATCGGTATTCTGAGAATCAGTTATATACGCGGGTATCAGACTCAGCTTTGGGGCAGCGATTTTGGGAAACAGTGATCAGTAGTAGAGTACAGTTATTCAACTACGCATGTGTCTGTTTCGTTTGGGCTGAAATGCTGTTTGTTTTCCCTTTCAGTTTAGAGATTTAGGTTCAGAGATTTGGTGTTCTCCGTCGCTGAGGTAAGGCAGACGTCTGATCCGTCAATCGCCGGTTGCATCATCTCCGTTCGGTTCAGCCAACTTATGATGACGCAAAGTTCAGAGGGAATCGTGGTTATGACAGCCGCATTAGACCAAGGAATCACCCTGCAAAGTGAGACCAATGTTGATGTACCGTATCCGCCCAGGTCGCCTGTCGCACACCCGATCTGGACACCCCAGTTGTTTTAAGCTCGTGAGCCCACCACGTTTGAGTTAAATGGAATGATCAGCGACCTCCAGAGATCTGTGGTCGATCTGGCCTATGGGATGTCGGCTTCACCACTAGCCACGTCATACGCTGGGAATTTTGTATTGCAGGAGCCCCTCTACTGGGGCGAATTGTGATCGAGTTCAGCCAACCTGAGGCTGTCCCAAGTTATGACCATGACATGTCAACAATAACCGAGTTCCGCTCTGATATAGCAACCCAAACCCTCAATCAGGCTGAGGCTAGAGGTAAGAATAAAGTGGGAACAGATATTGATCCCGTTGAACAACTATTGTGGGCAGTCGAGGCTTTGAAAGCCGGGGGGTTCAATAAACAACAAGTATTCGCAGTTATGACTAAAACTGTGGATGATGCTTTCCCCACTCCAGCCGAGGGCAGTTCAAGCCAGGCGGAAAATCGGGATAGGCCCTCTCATGCCAGAATAGTTCCTTCCACTCCCAACCCTACCCCTGGGAACGATCAGAAAGCCAAGGCAGTGCCTGCCGACTCTTTCGCTAGTTCGTCTAGCAAGAATCGTTAGACTTCGAAGTACCTGCCTCGAGGGCGCAGAGTCTTTCATGCCCTCTACATGCCTTTGTCTACGACATTTCAAATTTTTACTAAAAAAGGGCATCTTAAACCCCTCGAGCCTCGGCTTCAGCCGAAGAATCTCCCTCTCACACATGATGCTGCCTTGTACTGAGCGTACCACCAGCAAACCGGTCACAGCACCGACGGTTGTTTTCGCCTTCGCCACGAAGTGCAAGATTGGATCGACAATGAGGTCATCCTCCCACCTACCTCAGCAAAGTCTGTCACCGCTGAGTTGTTGGACTTTGAGGATACTGCAAGTATGTGATCAGGGGTTGGACCACCTGCGGGCGGCGCTCGGTGTATTTCAGATGTGGCGTTTGGCACGCATTGTTGGGAGCATTTGCGAATGCAGTTTTGTAATTTCTGGCTTGGGTGTCGAGTCAGTTCTTTGTTTTGTTTTGGGTCTGTCTCATTGTCATGAGTCTGTCTTTTTGCTTAAGGGTCTGTCTTGTTGTGTCAAGTCAGTCCTATTGCATAGAAATCAGGTGATTCCAGAGTTGTTGCCTCGGATATCATTATTTTGTTTTGTAATTATCCTTTTGCTTTCTTTTGAGTCTGTCTCTGCTGTGGAGCCAGTTGCAACCAGGAAATCTGAATGAAACAGTTGCGGCTATCATGTTTCCGTGTTTATTGTACTTTGAGCTAGTTGTGCCAGAGCATTTGAATCAAATGGCGGAGCATCTCACTTACTCTTCTGCACCTCGAATTTATTACATTGACCTAAGTTTTTCAAATCTTTTTGTAACACTATGGTGATGAAAACGAAGAGGAAGGAATTCCTTGGGATTTGCAAAAATTTGATCATTTGAGAGAAAGAGTGGCGTGCTAAGCCCTTAGTGATTAAAATCATGTTTGTTAACGTGAGTACTGAGAAGGACCCTAGCATGATCTAGATTGGTTCCGCACTATCTTCAGCGCGAGCGATTTGTCGTTTTCTTAAAAAAAAATTCAAAAACAAAATGTTTTGCGCAGTCTTGCGAAGAACTGTGTGGAATCGCTCTGGAGATTGTGCAGCTTAGGATCGCTCTCAGCCTCAAGACTTGAGCCCATGCTTTCAAACCTTGGACCTTAGTTCAGAATGTTCAACGGTCAACTACAACATGAGGCCTGCGTGGCCAAATTTGAAGCAGCCCTCGAACAAGAGGCCAAGAAAGTCAGATCAAGAAGATCAGACCTTATCAGAAGAAGCTTGCAAAGCTAGAACAGAAGCACCCGTCGAACTAGGGGTAAAAATGTCTGATGTGCTCAAAGAGCCAAAGATGGATCCTTCTGCAAATCAATACAATAACCACTCTCCTGGATACGGATGGCTTCAAAATCTTAAAACCATTTGGCATGGACTTGTTACACTTTTACCCTTTGAGAGGCTCGTTGGGCCGAAAACCCGGAAGGGCGACCCAGGCAAAAGTTAGAGCAAAAAAAAAAAAAAAAAGAGAATGAAAACATTTGAAAAGGAAAAGACAAAAATGAATGAACAAAAAATGAATTGAAAAGAAAAGAAGAACAAATCTCGCAAGGTTGAAAACCCGGAAGGGCGGCCTTGGCAAAAGTTAGAGCGTAGAAGGTGAGGGTTAATACACGAGTGAACCCGGACCGCCACTACGTAAGGCTTGATTCCCATGTTTGGGATACGTAGGCAACTTCATCCTGAAGTCCAACCACCAACACTTTCAAAGTGACTGTGTCTATATATTGGTTTTGACTATCTCCGTCTTCTCTTTATCCGAGAGTTCGGTTGCGATCATCACTAATGAGGACTGTTTACAAGTATGCTACGGCATTATCCAGACAAGGGGCAACTTTCCGTCGCCATGAGTCGCCATTCAAACAAGGGGCAACTTTCCGTCGCCGTGAGTCGCCATTCAAACACGGGGCAACTTTTCGTTGCCATGCAGCTCTCTTTAGGCAAGGGGCAATTTTCCTTCGGATCCGAGGTTGTGCATCTCGAGAGTAAGTTTCACGCTCGTTGAGCACTGGCTGTTTGCCAAAATAGTTTTTGAGAATTTTTACGGAGGTTGACTGATTCTCTTGAAAATTATCCCATTTTTCCAAAACTGGACCATTTTCTTGGACCAAAAAAAAGAAAATTTTCAGTGCTCATAGCCTGACTTGCATGACTTTCAAATCAAAAATCGAACAAGTATGTTAATCTAACTCTCATTTTGGTCAAAATTGTTTTAGTAGAAAGCCAAAAACAAAAAATGGTCAAAATGATTAACTAGGGGCACAGTTGAGTCAGGCTTCCTGTCTTTCCCCCATCGCTAACATACTTGCCGAAAAGGGCACAGCTGAAGCTGCCATTACAGGGCTGAAAGCTCTCTCAACCTCCGAGCAACAAGGTATCGAGCCAAGTGCGAAGCACGAACCGGAATGGATCAAGATACTCCACTCCCTTATCAGGAACATCAACTAAATGTCACCGGAGGAAATAGCTGCGAGCTAACAGTGTTGGGCATGAACCCACAACCTCTTGTTTATTCACCGACCATATCTGGGGACGGATGAAAAATAAGAGAGTGAAGAATAGAGAGGTGTAAGTCGAGAGAAAAGTGAGCAAAAAGGGGTTTTGAGAGAAAAACCGAGCCAGAGGACTGAGTGATGTGAGAATCACAAATGAGAAGAGGGTGGAAAATAATACCCGTAGAAACTGGCTCCTCGCAAACTAAGAGGTCTCTTGTCTTTTATAAACGTCTGTGTGTCATGTCTTTTGTTTTGACTGTCTCGATTCTTGTCTAGAGTCGTCTCGAGTGTTACTCGATTTTGTTTAGGTTGAGTGCCTTTTTGTTTTCTCTGTTGAGTCCTTTTCGCTGTGTGCAGTCATATGCTTAGTACCCGGTTGAAAATCCTTTCCTCAAATCGTTTTGTGCTCAGAGTGATGTGCCATTCCCCACATTTGTGCAAAACATAATTTGGTTCTTTCATAAAACTGCAGGGTCCACCCCCGATAAATGTGAACAGAAAAACTTGGACCTATCTGAAGCTTTTGGGTTCCGGATTGCAAAGCAAGAAATTTTGGAGCATCTGAGTGTGTTTCAACTTCTGTAGAGTTCAGAATGAACCGTGTATTCAGAATTAGCAACATGCTGTTGTGGGCTATGAGTTCAGAATGAGTAGTGTTCAGAATGGGCTGTGTGTTCAGAATAAGCAGTGCGTTGTATGAACTGTGTATATAGGCTGTATGTAGAGTAAACCAAGCACTGTGTTATGGGCTATGTGTTCAGAATGAGCAGTAGGTTGTATGAGTTATTTTGTTATTAGCTGGTTCACTACATGGTTATTACAATACAAGTGTTTGATTTTCAGACAAAAGATCAATCTTATTTACACTGTTGTGTAATATGATGCGATGCGATGTATGAAATACACAAATGTAACACTTTTTCAGGCAAAAAGTTTGTTTCATTTTATCATCTTTTCAAGTACAAAGTTTCGAAGAAAATAAAACCTGCCTGTGGCAGTACAAGGTACTCAAGCTACTAGCTAAAAGGAAAAGAAAAACAAAAAGAAGAAAGGCAACAAAAGTCTGGATCAATGTCAACTGGTCTCAGGCCTGCGGGTCTGTCCTCGTTCTCCTCCTGGACGAAGGTCCAGGAGCATCATCGCCAACTCCACCATCTGAGCCCAAGCTCGAGTCATCTCCGGTCTCCTCCTCGGATGACTCTACCTCCGCCTCTGACTCTGCCTCAGACTCATCATCGTTAGGGATCGGTGCCCGAGAGCTGCTCCCAACATGAGGGCGCCCCGCTTTGGTGTGGGGATGTAATATGCCTCCTCACCCTCCTCCTCGAGCAGGAACAAAAGGTCCTGCTGGAGCACTCCCTGCCACTGACATCTGGAATGGAGGCTGAAAAGGACAAATGGTAAATGCATCAGCAAAACAGAGTATAAATACAGAATACAGTGTGAGTATAGTGTATGAATAATGTGAGCAGTGTATCAGTACAGAATGCAGTGTATGAGTACAGTGTATGAGTGTATGAATACTGTGAGCAGTGTATGAATACAGAATGCAGTGATTGAGTGCAGTGTATGAATGCCGTGAGTAACGCTGTGAACAGTATGTGAGTTATAGTGTATCAAATGCCGTGAGGGCCACGTATTAAGTGCCATGTTGGTAGTGCGATGCATCAGATTATGCGTGAAACAGATTATGCACAGTTTGAGATTGTGGTTAAAAGAGAGCTTATCGGGATACCGTAGATAGCCAGCAGGTCGAGGCTTCGCTGGAACATCCCCATCACGGAGGCGGTCAACTCCAAAGACTGGCGAGTGTACTCGGAGGAAGCCTGCAAAAGTGTTAGAAGCATCAGTATTCTGCGGAATATCAAACAAAATGAAATGAAATGACGATGCAAAATACAAAATGCAATAATACGTACCGGAGGTAAGTCATAGAACCCAACCAGCTTGTGATCAACCAGAGGGGGAACGATGGGGATCTGGTAAGTCTCCCCACCCTGCCCTCTGCATGTCATCGTCGTGGGCAGTGCTGGCCAACTAGCCCCCCGTCCTCTCCGAGACCCACTCTTACCATGGGGCCGAGCCATCCTCGGTGCTCCGGCTCCTGCTCTAGCCGCCGGCGCTGCTGGCCTCTCCCTCTCAGCTCGACCGCCACTACTCAGAGGCCGCATGATATAGGTCTGGACGTACTCTATGTAGTCGCCCTCGCCCCTGAAGCCCTCCGCATCCCAACCGATCGTATAAGTGACCATCTCCCGTGGGGTGTATCTCTCTGTCTGCCTCATGGTCGTAGGAGGTGGACCCGGGGTTATCTGCTCTAGTAAACCTAAGGTCTGGCGTAGGAAGCGCTCGCCCAGGTTCCAAGCCCGACAGACCGGGCCCTCTAGCAAAATCCTGAACCGGTTGGTCTCCTGAGCGCCCTCATACCACTCCCGAACTGCGGCTGGCAATGGAGCCCAAGGCTGCCAGGTGATCTGTAAATGATATGCAGTTTGTTATCTACTGTTATCGAAAGAATAATGTAAAGCAAAGCTTAAATGAACTACAAATTCTAAAATACGTCTGTGGCGGTAATGGTATCGAAGTAGCAACAGAAGAATATGAATGACTCCCGTGGTCTCCGCACACATCTCACATCGACGCGTCAAGAGAATGGAACGCCGAGGGGGGTCTCCTCATCCGGTACTGGGGCAAGCCTCAGGAAGTAGGCATAGACCCATAACTGTAGAGCAAATATCAGTATGCTTATCAAATAAAGCAGAATGCAGACGAAGCAGAATGCAGGATAAAGTAAAAATTGCAGAACCGTGTATTGTGCAGAGTGTACAGTGTGTGCAGTATACAGTCAGTGTAAAGTAGATTGCATGTTTGCAGTATGTGCGGTGTATAGTCAGTTGGCATCAGATTGTGCAGTATGTGAAATATTATGCAGTATACAGTCAGTGTAAATCAGCTTATATGTGTGCCGTGTGTGCAGTATACAGTCAGCGTGAGGCAGACCGCAGTATGTGCAGTGTACAGAATACAGATAATGTAGAGCAGAAATATAAAACAGAGAACGAGGATGTACCTCCCAAGCCCGCTAGTAGCCTCCGAACAACTGTCTACTGAGGCGAGAGGATGAACTCATGTAGCCGTACAGTGTGGCCAAGCCTGCGCCACCCCAGTCATAGCGGCGAATCCGCGTGACATCCACTAAAGTGCTCAGCAGACAAAGGGATGCAGTGTTTACCAGGTCGGCGAAGAGGGTCGTCCCCAGCAAGAACATAAGGAAGCCGCGTGCATACTGCTCCGCCTCCTCCTAAGCCATCGGCGCTTTCTCAGCTAAGGCTGGCTGAATCCTGAAGTGGTCCTCGAACCACGAATATCTGACAAATCCTGGACGGGCAAGAGGCGGTAGGTCGCCAAGGAAGTACATCTGAGCGGCCTCCCACTCATCCATGTCTGTATCGAAGGGGATCGAAGCACCCCCTACCCCGATGGCAGTGAGCATCGAGAAGTCGAAGGGAGTCATCGTCATGTCTCCCGTGACGAAAAAGTGGAGGGAATCTGTAGTGTCCCACCACCTCTCCCCCAGAGCGGCAAGAAGTGGCCTGCTCACAGTAAGTCGCGATAGTCCCCTGCAGAAAGTGCCGAAGCCGGCCTGATCAACAATATGGCGGACCGCGTCCGGTAGCTCCATATACCATCCTTTGGCGACAACATTCCCATATCCCCGGAAGGCATGGGAATCCCCCTGTATTCAAAAGCAAACAGTTGCGAAGCAATATTAAATGTACATTTTTTAGGAACACTCAAAATTGATGCAAATACAGCGTGTGTGCACGTTTTCAGATTCAAACAGATATCGAGTGCCGGCATGCTCGAAGTGAACTACAGCATATGCTGTGTCAGTGTGTCTGATTGGTTTAGTGAAAACACAGTGTGCGTGCACGTTTTCAGGTTCAAACAGATATCAGGTATCAGTGTGCTCACAGATGAATTACAGTGTGTAATATATCGGTGCATCTGGGCTAACCAATTAAAGAACAGAATCATCTATTGCAGTTATGTTCTACATTGCGAAAAATAAAACAGAGGGAAGACTGTACCTCAGAAGCGCCGTAAGACAGATGTGACTCTAGCTCGCGCAGAAGAAGCTCTCGTGGCATGGCCCTATCAAAAGTCCTGAACTGGCGAAGACCATCAGGACGTAGCACGTGAATCGCTGGCCTGTAGGTTGCCGGGTCGAGCGGTTAGACACTAAAAGGCAAGAGCTCGGCCTCGGGGTCCATCTCTTGCTCCGAAGGAGTCCCGCCTCGTGGAATACCATCCGCCACGCCGAGAATGGTGTGAAAATGGCCGGAAGAGTGAAAATCGGGCAAAAATACGAAAAGTCAACCCCGGGAGGGTGAAAAATGGCCAGAAAAGTTGGGGTGCGAAAAAGGCACAGAGATCAAGGAAAACTCGAGGGAAACAAACCCCGAGTGGTGGAAATCGAGAAAGAGACACCGAAACAAAGATTTGTTCAGTTCAAAATGTTCGAAACGCGAAGGAGTTCGCGAATCGAATGACGAAATGGGCCCTAAAACCGAGGAAAACGGAGGATAGAAGGTTGGAAAATAACCTAAAGGAAGAGGGAAAGGGTTTTCGAGTTTGTGGGAAGTGAGAAATGAGGGCTGTAAGCCCTATTTTTAAAGACCCGTGCCGAATTGACCAAACTACTCCGATTCAGGCATATTTGGCCGATGGCATTATTTTGTGGCCGATGGATGGCCGGTGACCTCCCCGGATGGCCGGTGAGTCTCCTACACCTTTTTTCAGTCTTTGATGTGGTTTGGGGCCTCCATTGCTCAACACAATGCAAGAAAATACGTTTCCGAAGCTTAACCGGTCTCTATACCGTGTCTTCTGTGCGTAGCACTCGAATATGTGCAAGGTGTATCCTTTTCGTATCCTTTTTGTATCTTGCAAAGGTTCGGAAACTACTTCAAATACGTTGCATTGTTATGCATGTTTGCACGCATTGTAGCGCACACCATCTCTTGCATTGTTATGCATGTTTGCACGCGTTGTAGCGCACACCATCTCTTGCATTGTTCTGCATGTTTGCATACGTTGTAGCACACATCATCCTTTGCATTGTTATGCATGTCTATATGCGTTGTAACGTGCACAACCTGCATTGATATGGACTGCTCATTTGCATTGTCATACATTTCAAAAGACGCGCGCTGTCGCACATTCGAGTTCACATGCATTGTCATACGTTTCGAAAGACATGCGTTGTCATGCATTCAAGTTAATGTGCATTGTCATGCATTTCAGAAGACATGCGTTGTCGCGCATTCGAGTTCACATGCATTCCTCAAGCGACATGCGTTGTCGCACATTCGAATTCACATGCATTGTCATACGTGTCTCATTTGCATTGCCATGCATTTCAAAAAAAAAAAACAAAAAACAAAAAAAAACAACACAAAAAACAAACATGCATTATCATGCACTTTTCATGCATTTCAACAAAAAACAAAAAAAACAAACATGCAATGTCATGCGTCATTGTAAATAGTGCATTGTCATGCATTTCATTGTAAATATTACATTCCATTGTATATTGTATATATTGCATTGTAGCTTGCATGCATTTACTGCATCACCTCCATCTATCACTTGCGCCTTTCCATGTTGAGCTTGGTCTGGTATGTGCCCGTACTCTTCGCGTTGAAGCACAGTTATGATATTATGTGTACCCACCTAGTGTTGTGGGTGACGGCACCGTTTCTGTGTTAAACGTGGTTTGTATGTGTCCATGCCTTTCCTAGGCAAGATACGGTTCGACTGCATGCCTTATCCATTATATCCACTGCATTCATTGTAAATGTTGCATTGTACATAGTTTGCATTGTCATGCATTCATTGTAAATATTGCATTGTACATAGTCTGCATTGTCATGTATTCATTGGAAATATTGCATTGTACATAGTTTGCATTGTCGTGCATCTACCCTTATCATGCATTGTCATGTATCTCCTTACTTTCCATTGTTATGCATTTCAATTATATGCATTGTCATGCATTTCAATATATGCATTGTCATACATTTTCCTACCTCGCATTGTCATGCACATTTCATTTTGCATTGTTCCTGCTATACACATTGCATGCGTTTCCGTGCGTGCTTTACTTACATGTGTATATTTTGCTTGCGTTACACATTGCATGCGTTTTCGTGTGTGCTTTATTTATATGTGTTTATGCATCCCCCCAGGTGGTTACACATTGTATGTGTTTTCGCGTGTACTTTACTTATATGTGTTCATACCTTGCTTGCTATACACATTGCATGCATTGTCACGTCGTGCTTTACTTACATGTGTACATTTCAAGTTCCTATACACATTGTGTGCATTGTCGCGTTATGCTTTACTTATATGTGTTCAAGTTTCTATACACATTGTGTACGTTTCCACGTATGCTTTACTTACATGTGTACATTTCAAGTTCCTCATCATACACATTGTGTACGTTTCCATGTATGCTTTAGTTACATGTGTACATTTCAAGCTCCTCATTATACACATTGCTCACGTTGTCGCGTGTGCTTTACTTATATGTGTTCAAATTCCATTATTTTTACATATTGTACATGTTGTCGCATGTGCTTTACTTACATGTGTATACTCTTCCTCGCCTCCACACATTATACACGTTGTCGCGTGCACTTTACTTATATGTGTTTATGCCTTCATAGCATTCCTATTTCCAAATTGCATTGTTATGCACACAGTTGGGTTGCGTTGTTATGCACCCCTCTCACCCGCATTGTCATGCACCCCTTCGCTTGCGTTGTCACGCAACTTTCAATCGCATTGTTGTGCATGTTTGTAACAATGTTATCCTTGTAAGTTTTCTTTCTCTTGCAGGCACGATATTGTATGTACGGTTCATTTGAGGCTGGCACGACCAGACAAACCACACAGGTATTGTATTCTTCGCGTGAGACATATCGAGAATTGAATAATTCTCGAACATCCTTTCTGCATTTTAATGTAGCTTGGTTCTTGCTTAAAACTGTTGCATGATATGCATCGTTACAACTTTTTGTGCATGATCATGAGTTATGTTCGGCTTCTTGCATTGTCAGTTGCATTTTGCCCCCGCCTTTAGGCGCATATCTTTATTGTCTTGCATGTTTGTCTAAGTCTTCGGCCTTGTCAAAAATGGGTCGTCTCTGGCCTTTGACACTCACTACCGTCATTGTTATGACTTTCGAGTTCTGTCAAAGAGGGGCAACAGTAGACACCCCATTTTTTACCGTCCTCAAGACTTGGCGTCACTGTTTGAACACTCGGTGATCATCCATGTTCGTGTTCGTCTTGAATTCTCGGAGGTCTCGGCCACGCGCCTTGCCTCAAGACCTCTCGACTTGCCTGTTTTGTGTTTGGTTTGGCACCAAACACTTGTGTTTTGCTTTTGAGGAGCAGGGAATGGGTTGTTGGCCATCCTCACATCTCACCGACCATGGCTTGAGGCCACCGGCCATTGTTTTGTTGTCATCGGCCAAATGTTTGATCGGTCGACACTCTGTTTGGTCGGTCAACCATTTATTTGGTTAATTTGGCATTTTTGGCTAGCCGACCACTATGCATCTGCTTTTGGCAGATATTTTGTGCCAGCTATGCTAGCTGGCACCCACTTTGCATTGCTTAGCTTGTTTTGTAAGCTTTGCAAGAGTGATCCTCTATAATGGGAGGCCTTTTCTTCCCTCCTCAAGGGTTACAAAAAAGAGTTCCAGAGGTCTGAAATTAGGGTTAGGTCTTGTGTATCTATCTATCTCTATATCTCCCTCTCTTTTGCTCTTTGTGTGTTTATTAAGGTGTTTTGTTCATAGTTTTGCACACAAACACCTAGAGTTACACTTTCCTTTAGCTACTGAGGTACTAAGGAGTGATTTTCAGAGTTCTTGAGTTGATCTAAGCTTGGAGAAGGGGCTGGAGTGGTGTTTGTCAAGAAGGTCTTTAAGGGTAAGAACTTTACCCCTTTATTCCCCATTTTTGCATAGGCTTTTAGCCATCCTTGCATCTGTTTTTAAGCTTAATTTATAACATATAAAATTTCTAATTTTAAGTTCTTAAAATAGTTGTTTCAGGTTGTTTTGGTGTTTGCAGTTGTTTGACCCCTCTTAGGCCTTCTTTGGCCCCCATTTTGTGCTATTTTTGTGAACTCCGGGACCACCTTGTTTGGGCCTCCTCACCACTAAAATCCAGTGGGATTTCAGTGGTGGAGATGGTGCTTTAAGGTCCTAAGAAGGAGAGGGCCACCCCCTCTCCTTGTTGCCTTCAATATTGGCCATTTTAGCCTCATGTGTAAGCATCTTGCTTAAGTTCATGTTGGCCATGTCTTAAGTAGTATTTTTTCTTATTTTTCCATGATATAGCACTGTTTTAACTTGGTTTAGACACACCATGCTTGCTTTGCATACTTGTCTTGTAATGCGATGAATTGCCTTAACATGCTTTGTGCTTTGAGCCTGGTTTCTAGCATGTTTTTGGCCTAGCTTTGTGAAGCTTGTATGCATGTCTTAGTATGCTTAAGGTCTATTTGGAGTTGTTTTGGCCATCCATGACATGCTTTGCATAGCCACCTTGCATTTTGGCTTGTTAGCCTTGGGTGTGTGAGCGTTGAGCATGCATTACTTGGCTTGTTTCAGTGGTTTGGCATCACTTATAACATCATTTCAGTCCTTGTGGTATGCTTGTATGCTTGCATTTGATGCTCCTTTAATGCTTCAAGAGGTTGGTATCTTATGCTCCATGTTTGAACCCTTTTGCATGCCTTTAGACTTAGGCCATTTAGATGCCATCTAGGTGTGCCTTTGACCTTGTTTTGATCTCCCTTGGGGTGGTTTTGAGTCCCCATGGCCCTTTGGGACTTGCTTCATATAGCTATGGTTTAAGCCCCTTGGCTTACCTTGAGTCTTGGACATAGTTGCATGCCTTGCTTGCATTGATAGGTTGATTTGGCATTATTCCTCATGTATTTTCAGAGCTTGCTATGCTTGCCATTAGTCCATGTTTATCCTCTTTTAAGTGTGCTTAAAAGTTACTTCTTTATGCTTAAGAGTTAGGCCATGTGTGCATGCATGTTTGTATGTGTTTTGGCCTTCATTTCCTTAGCATTTGGCCACTGTTTTGGACCTAGTAGAGAGCAGCCCATCTTGGTGTAAGTCCCTCCTTTGCATGTTGTTGCATGCTCGCCTTGTGTGTTGTTGCATACTTGGCCTATCGCATGTGTTGCATGCTTGAATCACATTGCATTTAGCATGTTTTCTTCCTTTTGTCTTGGTTGCTTAACATGTTATGTGTCTTGCATGTTTGCATGTTCGCATTGCATATTTCATGCTTGTTACCTTGCACATGTTGTTAAATGCCTTGCATGTTTCTTTGTTTAGGTTGTGTGCTTAGTACACATTACTTGCTTTCATGCTCATGATTGTATACTTAGCTTACATGTCTAGCTTGCATTGCATTGAGCATGCATGCCTTGTCTCTTGATCAAGTGATAGAGGTTGGGCCTTATGTGTTTATTTGGTTTGCATTTCATTTGACATCAAAATCCATAACTTGGCTTCTTTGGCCATCACGCATTGAAATGCGCGATTGGTGGCCCGAGGGTCGAGGACCATCCTCCTTTGAGTCATGAACATGATAAGGAGGGTGTTTGTGCAAACATTTGCTTGAAATGTATTGCCATGCCATGTTTTTCCTCTGCTGCTGTCAAAACAGGATTCTACAGATAAATATGGCCGATCGACTGCATAAAGTGCTGATCGACGAATGATGGATGGCCGAGAGCTGAATATTTGGTCGATGACCCTTCTACCATGGTCGGTGATGTTTCCCTTTGGTCAGTGATGCTCCACAGTGTTCAGAGAGTGTTCTTTGGGACTTGTGCAATTTTCAGAAGAGTAGAGCAGGGTAAACAGGGGCAGCTTGTGCATGGTGACGGATTTCCGAGCAAACCCGAGCACACATACATTGGACCCTCTGCCCGAGGCTGTTTTATTGCTTTCTTAGCTTAGTTAATTTGCTTAACTAGTTAAGTGATCTGTAATAATTAATTAGCTTGTAGGTTAATTAATTTGTATTATTCTTTTGGTCCCTCC
This sequence comes from Camellia sinensis, assembly GCF_055761805.1. Classification (NCBI taxonomy): domain Eukaryota; kingdom Viridiplantae; phylum Streptophyta; class Magnoliopsida; order Ericales; family Theaceae; genus Camellia; species Camellia sinensis. The sequence continues at coordinate 169,672,505 of NC_138970.1, forward strand.
GAGCGAGGGCGAATGTGTAATAAGTGTGGGTGTGTGTGCATGTCTTTCAACCCTCATTTCTTTCTCCCTTTTACTTACCTGCTTTTGATGGTTAGTATTAGGGCATATTTAATTTAGCATACCTTATGCTATGCATGCATGCATTCATTCATCAGTATTGCATGCACCGGGCTCGGCGCATCATGCAAACTGCATAGTATTTCAAATCTAACTTGAATACATGTTACTTGTTGTATTTCACATGCCATCCTAGGATTAGCCGAGCCTATTCTAGATTGCATTTTGCCTGTGATGCACTAGCCATTTAACATGGACTTGAATCATACGTTTGATTGCTAACATGTTCTTTGTTTTGGCTCAGAGTACATTGTAAGTATTTATGGTATCTCGCATGAGTGTGAATGTTAAACATGGCAGCATGCTTACCATGTGGCTATGTGCTTATGTGATATTACTGTCTGAATGCCTATAGGTGAAGGTTAGATTGCTTAAGTTGGAAGAACTCGTTGAAATTCGTATTTTAGCCTACTTGCGAGTAGCAAATTTCAAACCGATTTTCTGAACAAATAGATATGCAATGCTTTGTTCCAAATTAGGCGATCTAGTCTATACTTTTGTGTTGTGCACATCACATAGTAAGATTAGCTAATTAATCGGAATAAGAACACATAACGTTTTCAAAACTAGACATCATGGTTAGTAGAGGCCAATCTTCAGATTGGGCGAGCGGGGGTGCTCATAGCTGACCTTCCCCAATCTTACCCAAGTTCCTGAGCCGAGGCAACTTTGGTGATGACGGACACATGGCCTTAGGCAAACGAGTCAGGGTTTCTTAAATTCTCCCATAAAAATATTTAGGTGGCGACTCTGTATCTGACAAAGCAGTCCATGTTTGGCACTTCTTTCTCAAAAATCTGTTTTTCAAAATGATTTGCCGGATTTGGACTCTTTGGTGATTTATCAGTCTCACATTGCACATTGTGAGATCAGATTAAGAACCGACAACAAAACGAGTCCGAACTGTAGCAAGGGCCCACGGGCGCGTCTACAGCCATGTGTGGTCATGATAGTTGTAGTGGAATGCTCCCTTTTATGCCTTATTTTTAGGCCTATTGGTGTGCATGTTTGCATGAGCATTTGTCCATCATTTCCATCACTTTTGGCCACTGTTTATGGCAAGGCTGAGATCTGCCCTTTGCGGTTTAAGTCCACCATTGCATGTTTGTCGCACGTATGTTGCATATTAAGTTCATTATGTGTTGGCACATACTAGTTCCATTGCATATTTTTCCATATTTGCTGCATTGCATTTTGCATGCTTGGCATATTGCATATTTGCATGTATAGGTTCCATTCCATTTGGCATGTTTTGCTAACTTAGCCTCATATTGCATACTTGATACTGTTTTGTACACTTGAGCCATATTGCATACATACATTGCATTATGTTTGGTTTGGGGTGTCAAACCAAACATGGGGAATGAGGTGTGTTCATACTCAAAGTGACGAAACATGTCTCACTCCTCGGTTGCCGACGCCCTTGATCTAAACATGATAGGGCGTGAAGCATCCATTTATTTTGTTGCATGCATTTACATCGATTTGCAAACTTGGTACCTTTGGCCATCACGCGTCGAAATGCGTGGTTGATGGCCCGAGGACCGAAGGCCACACTCGTTTAAGTCTATAGAATGATAGGGAAAGTGGCCATGCACACATTGCTTTGAAATTTCCTTGCCATGCAATGTCTGTCCTCTGCTGCTGTCAAAACAGGATTCTGTAGGAATATTTGGCTGATCGACTACATACAGTGCCGACCGACCAAAAATATTTGGCCGATGGCTTCACAACTGGTCGGTGACAATTTATCAATGGCCGGTGGATCTTTACCTTGGCCGGTGGCATCCCAGAATGATCAGGGAGTGATTCAGAAGCATCAAGAATATTTTCACAATGCTCAAAGGTGCAGAATAGTGCAAACAGAGGCAACAGTGGCATGGCAACGGGTTTCCGAGCGAGGCGATCAAGCATGCATCATTCAAGCATTCCGAGGCGGGGCTGCTGCCACCTCCTTTTGTAATTAATTTATTAATTAATTAGGGTTTTGTAAAATTTAATTAGCTAGGGTAGTTAATTATTTATTTTGTTTGTGTTATTTATCCGGACCCTCCGAGGAGGGCAATTTTGTAATAAGTGTGCGTGTGTGTGATGTATGTCTTCCAACCCCACGTCTTTCTCCCTTTTATTTACCAGCTTATGATGGTTAGTTTAGGGCATGTTTCAATTAGCATACTTATGATAGCATGTTTGCACTCATTCATCTGTGTGGCATGCTCCGGGCTCGGCGCACCATACTATCTGCATTGTATTTCAATTCTGAGTTGAATACTTGTTAGTTGTAGCATTTCACATGCCATCTTTAGAATAGCCGAGCCTATTGTAGTTGCATTCCTGCATGTGTTGCATTAGGCATTTCGGCATAGTTAGGATCATGCATGGATTTCTAACATAGCTTCTGTTTTGGCTTGGAGTACTCGGTAAGCGTTTATGCTTTAGCATCCTTGCATGTGTGTGAGTGACTGCCATGATAGCATGCTTACCATGAGGCTATGCGCTTATGTGATATACCTGCCTGAATGCCTATGGGTGAAGGTTGGGTTGCTTGAGTTGGGATAATTCGTCAAAATCCATGTTTTAGCCTACTTGCGAGTAGCAAACTTCAATCCATTTTCAAAGCAAACGGATGTGCGATGCTTTGTTCCAACTTAGGCAATCCAGTCTATACTTGTATGCTATGCTCATCACATAGTAAATCTAGGCTAATAACCGGAATAAGAGCACGTAATGTTTTCAAAACTCGATATTATGGTTAGTAGTGGCCGATCTTTGATCGGGCGAGCGGGGGTGCTCATGAAATGACCTTCCCCAATTGTACCCAAGTTCCCGAGCCAAGGCAACTTTGCTGATGACGGACACATGGCCTTAGGCACGAGTCAGGGTTTCCTAAATTCCCCACAAAATAAAATATTTAGGTGGCGACTCTGTATCTGGCAAAGCAGTCCATATTTGGCACTTCTTTCTAAAAATCTATTTTTCAAAACAATTTGCCGGATTTGCACTCTTTGGTGATTTATCAATCTCACATCGCACATTGTGAGATTAGATTAAGAACCTTGACAATTTGAGACCGAACTGTAGTGAGCCCAAATGAACAGAACGGGATTCATCCTCCCGGGGCGTTCGGGGACGTCTACAACCTTAAAACCCGGAACTACGTCAGGCTTGATTCCCATCTTTGGGATACGTAGGCAACTTCATTCCGAAGTCCAGCCATAACACTTCCAAGTTGACTGTGTCCATGTAATGGTTCTGATCATCTTTGTCTCCTCTATATCCGAGAGTTCAGCTGTGATCGTCACTTTGAGGACTGATTACAGTGCGCTGTGGTGCCATTCAAACAAGGGGCAACTTTCTGTCGCCGTGTAGTGCCCTTCAGACAAGGGGCAATTTTCCATTGTTTTGGATTTGAGGTTATGCATCTCAAGAGTAAATTCTATGTTGGTTGAGCAGTGGCCATTTGCAAAAAAAAAAAAAAAAATAGTTTTTGAGAATTTTTAATGAAATTGACTAATTATTCCATTTTTCCAAAACTAGACCATTTCTTGGTCCCAAAAAAGAAAAATTTTAAGTGCTCATAACCTAACTTGCATGATTTTAAATCAGAAAATCGAACAAGCATGTTAATCTAACTCTCATATTGATCAAAATTATTTTAGAAAGCCAAAACAAAAAATGGTCAAAATGATGAACTAGGGGGACAATTGAGTCAGTCTTTTGGTATGTTCCCTCGTTGTCAGCACACTTGCCAAAAAAGGCATCATACTTGCCAGAAGAGGGCACAACTGAAGCTAACAGCAATGGGCTAAAAGCTCTCTCATATCCTCCAAGCAGCGAGGTATCAAGCCCAGTGCAAAGCACGAATTAGAATGGATCAGGATATTCCATTCCCTCATTTGGACATGTCTGATCACATCTGAACAAGCCAAGGCATCATCAATCAATGTCAACTATAGATCTGCTGTACATCCAATCGCATCACAACCCCTCTGTGGGAAAGCTCACTGTTGTGAGCGGAAGAAAGAGCATCTAGTTGAATACTAGGGGCAAGACCCCACAACTTCCTGTTTATCCATCAACCACCCAGGAGAGGGACAAAAAAGAAGAGAGATTAAAGAATAGAGAGATGTGTGCTGAGAAAAAAAGTGAGGAAAGGGCTTTTTCAGAAAACTAGAGATTGAGTGCTAAAGTGATGTGAGAATCACGAATGAGAAAGGATAGGAAACAATACCCAGAGAAACAGGCTCCCTGTGCACATTTGAGTCTTGTGTTTTGTTGTGTTTTTCTTCGTCTCGATTCTTGTTTTGGGTCGTTTCGAGTGTCAATAGATGTGTTTAGATTGTTTTACCTTTGTTTTTCGTTGTTGAGTAATTTTTGTTGTGGTCAGTCGTAGGCTCAATACTCGGTTAAGAACTCGGTTTTTTAATTTCAAATTCAAAAATAAAATCATTTTGTACTCGGAGTGCTGTGCCATTCTTCGTATTTGTGCAAAAAAGGATTTGTTCTTTCATAACACCACAGGGTTTAACCCAGGTCATGTGAGAATAGTAAAACCCAGGACCTATCTGAAGCTATATGGGTTCTAGACTGCAAAGCAAAAGAAAAGAGGGAAAATGTCTGGCATCTGAGTTTGTTTCAACTTCAGTAAGTTCCGACAATGCATTCCCTATGTACCTCTTCAGGTCTTGTCAATGCTTCGGAGTATGAGTGTGCCTCTACCTCAAGCTCAAGATCAAGTTTGCTTCAAGCCAGAATGGCAATCAGAAGTGCTCCCCCCAAGTACCGGTCCCTGCCAGAGGTTTCTTGGCTGTGTTTGTAATGAGTTCCTAGGAGACTAACTGCGATGGTGGAAACTAGAGTTCGAATGGCTGATGCCTAGAACGTAAAGGTTCAGGATTTCCGAGACTAAAGTCTGGTTTAAATACCCAGGGGTGTATCCCTGGCTTGAAATCTGTATGGAAGCCCCGTAGGTTGAGATAGCGTGGATGCACCTCAATTCTGGATACTGAACCAACCTAGTCTGTCAACCCGTTGGAGAATAGGGAAAGTTGTGAATATGGTCAGGAACAAAAGTAGCATCCAAGTGTTCTACGTGAAGAATCCTTGTTGGCATTTCAGAACCTTTATACTGTGAGTTGAAGGAAAGAGTTCGAAGAACGCAAGGTAAGAGTTCGAAGAACACAAGGAGAGATCCCCATCAGAGTAGAGCGGTTCATCGCCACTCACCCGTTGAGGTGCTTTCTAAGGCACTGCTATGTTTGTTTATTGCATTCCTTAAACATCATGCATTGTGTTGCATGGTACCTATCAAGTTTCTTTCTCATTCAAGCACGATATTGTATGTACGGTTCATTTGAAGTTGGCGCAACCAGGCGATATTGGATGTGCGGTTCATTCAGAGAAGTTCCGTTTAAAATTGATTATGTTTTGTGTATCAATCATACATGTTCACTTTGTGTATCTATCACACATGCTTGTTCACTTTGTGTATCCATCACACATACTCACTTAGTGTATCTATCACACTTTGTTCACTTTTGTGTATCAATCACTGTCATGACTTGAACCTGCCCCCGTGGGATAAGGACATAACCGACCAGTAATCGTGAGATTACCTACGGCCTCAAACCAAACCAGACGTATTTTAACAGAGTTACCGGGGGCCAAACGAAAGCAATTTAAAACTTTGTCCATAGAGATGTGCTTCCATGGCACATCATAACAAACCATACATATGTACATTAATAACTCACAACAAGATATGTACCACACAAGGTTCTGTACATACAGTATCATAATAGTCTAAGTCAACCCTTCAAAACTATATACACCATATTCAAAGACTTCACCCACATGACAAAATAAAACAAAATGACAAAAAGGCGAAGACGGGTCTCGTGCATGAGACGCAAGGGCTGACTCTTCAAAACCTTTGTTGTTCCACACAGACATCACTGAGGCTGGGTCTGGATTTCTCTTGGTTCACCTACAAACACATGAATGAGCGCGAGCGATAGCCCAGTGAACAATAGCAAATAAAGGAGCTATGCAAACGGTACATAGAACAACATGCTTCAAACGGCCTTGGGCCCAATTCACATTTCCATTTAACATATATACATACACAATTTAAGTCAAGTGACTGTGGTTCCAATCATACTGGCCTTTGGCCTATTTATCTTCCATTTGTCAAACTGGCCATTGGCCCATTCAGATTTTCATGTCAAATTGGCATCTGGCCCATTCTTTGATGTCAAACTGGCCTCTGGCCCCTTCATTCATGTCAAACTGGCCTCTGGCCCATTCGTTCATGTCAAACTGGCCTTTGGCCCATCCATTCATGTCAAACTGGCCTCTGGCTCATTCATATCAAACATTTGTCCGTAATTCAAATTAGCAAACTTATAAGGCTTATAAGGAAATAAGCAAATGGGACAAATGACAATTTCAAAATATCGATGTTACTCATAGTGATCGGTTGGTTGGTTTGCGCTGGAGCTCGACCCTACACATTTCACGAACACAAAAGGGTCACAAACAATTCAATCCGTTCTAAATTCACATTTTCCTCTTTAGGCTTCATTCTTATCTCTTTAACTCAATTACAATGCCCAATGCATGCCTAAGAGTACTTAGAAGTGAAAGAGAGCAGAAAATGAAATACAGAATGTCTTTTTAAAATTTCAGAAAACAGGGTCCCCGCTCGAGCGTGGACTTCCCCACTCAAGCAGACCCTTGAGGCTTGCAAAAGTACTAGATATGTCAAAATCACGCTCGATCATGCACTCTGGCGCTCGAGCGGAAGGCCTCTCTACATGGCTCCCTGCTCGAGCGGACACCATGTCTGCAAAAAGTGCTTGATGCATCAAAATTACACTCAAGCAAGAGATCTAGTGCTTGAGCTGAAGGTCTCTCTAAAAAGTTCCCTGCTCGAGCGGACATCCAAGTCTGCAAAAATACTGAGAGCACGAAATTCACGCTCGAGCGGCGGTTTCCCCACTCGAGTGGACATCAAATTTTCTGGATTTTCCAAAACGTGTTCTTGAGCTCAAATCCGGCATTCAAACCAATCCAACTTACATTTTATGGCTCAAACTTCAAATATATTTATGCTATCACGATACAAACACCCATTTACATCAATATGGAGCTCAATTTCATAAATCAAACACATGCATGTCCCAATTGACACCAAACTCATTTTCAACATGCAAATTCATGCATTCAAAGCTCCGATTCTTATAATTTGTACATGCATGTGATGTATTACCCTTATTCACAACCTCGATGATGCAAATGGTGTTCACTCTCATGAAACTCAACAAACACATACCTGCATGTATGATTTAACACTCATTTTTCCATATTCAACTTAATGCATGCTTGATTATGCAAAATCATGGTGATCCTATACATACATGTGCATTTTAACTTCAAATTCATCAATTAAAGTACAACTCTTGTTCTTGATCACCAATTAATCTTTAATTCACAAATTACAAGTTCAAACTCATGAATTTACTCACCTAGGAGCTTTAATCCTCCAAATTGAGGTTAATTCTTGAGCTAGCCTTCAATTTATTCAAGCTTCTTGAGAAATTCTTCAATTGTTTCTCTCTTCCTCTCTCTAGCCGGCCCTCTCACTATTTTAGAGTTCAAGATCAGCCAAAATGCAATAAAAGGAGGAGAATTGAGGGTGGAGTGCCCTTATACAACAAATCCCACTAATTCAATTTAATAATAATAAATAACTGGGCACCAATTCAACAATTTAATCGATTTAATCTGGTTCGAATCCATTTTTCAATTAAACTTCACCGTAGGCTCTAAAAATTATGCCAATCACTATGGCGTAATCAATTTCGATTTCTGTGGCCGATAAGGCCTTCAATTTAATTTCCAAAGCAGATAATCTAACAGATATTCCTACTGTGAACAGATAGAAATTCCAAACCACATATTTTTACATAATGGCACACAAAATCATGTTAAACACATAACCATACTCATATTAAGGACCAATTAACATATTACGTAACAGGGATATCACAGTCTTCCCCCATTTAGGAAGTTTGGTCCTCCAAACTTAATTTACCTTCGTCGGGAAACAAATGTGGATAGCGTAGTCGCATTTCCTCCTCTTTTTCCCATGTAGCATCCATCCCGTAGTGTTCTTTCCATTCCACTTTTACCATTGGGATGGACTTGTTTCTCAATTGTTTCATTTGCCGATCAACAATTTGTTCCGGCCATTTGGCGTATTCCATATTTTCATCAATAGCTACCCGGTGATAATCAATCACATGAAAATGGGTCTCGGAGATAACCCCTCAACATCGACACATGAAACACTTTATGGATTTGTTCGAATCCCAGTGCCAAAGCAACTCTATAAGCAACTGGGCCAAGCCTTTCCAGAATCTGAAACGGCTCAATGTAGCGGGGCGACAACTTGCCCTTCTTTCGAAGCCTAACTTGGCCTTTCATTAGGGACACACGAATAAACACATGGTCACCGACCTCGTACTCAAGAGGTCTTCTTCGAACGTCTGCATAGTTCTTTTGTCGGTCCTAAGCTGTTTTGAGCCTCTGTCGGATAGTTTTGATTTTCTCAGAAGTGTCTTGCACAATTTCAGGCCCAAGTAAAGCTCTATCCCTAACTTCTGTCCAACAATTTGGTGACCTACACCTTCTACCGTACAAAGCCTCGTATGATGCCATACCGATGCTGGAGTGGAAACTGTTATTGTATGCAAATTCTGCAAGTGGCAAATAGTCTTCCCAACTTCCCTAAAAGTCCAAAGCACACATCCGAAGCATATCTTCCAAAGTCTGTATTGTTCGTTTTGATTGCCCATTTGTCTGTGGGTGGAATGCAATACTGAACCTTAGTTTTGTTCCCATAGCTTCCGGCAAACTCTTCCACAATCTAGATACAAATTTTGGATCTCTATCCGACACAATAGATACCGGAACTCTGTGTAAACAGACGATCTCATCAACATAAATAGTAGCCAATCTATAAGCATTAAATGTAGTTTTGACAAGCAGAAAATATGCAGATTTAGTCAGTCTATCAACTACAACCCAAATAGAATCCATACCTCGAGAAGTCTGAGGTAGGCCAACATGCTCCCACTTCTATTCAGGAATAGGGAGGGGTTGAAGTAGACCGCCTGGTTTCTGATGTTCAACTTTGACTTGCTGACATTCAAGACACTTAGACACATATTCCGCAATCTCTTTCTTCATTTTAGGCCACCAATAGGTTTGTTTCAAATCCCGATACATTTTATTATTACCCGGATGCATAGCAAATACGGATCTGTGGGCTTCATCTAAAACCCTCTTCTTTAGTTCCGAAATATCTGGGACACACATTCTGTTCCGAAATCTCAACACTTCATTTTCAATGCCAAACTCTGCTTTCGGACTTGTCTCAAATTCTTCAATCACTTTCTTGAGGAATTCATCCTCTTTCTACTTCTGTTTGATCTCATCAATGATTGCCGGCTCGGTTGTAACAGCGGCTATCAATCCGCCCTGTTCACCCATCACCACTTTGATTTGAGACTTCTCAAAATCTTGCAAGATCTCTTTCTGTTCAGTAAGCAAACAAGCCATACTCCTCGTTGATTTTCTGCTTAAGGCATCAGCAACTGTGTTAGCTTTCCCGGGGTGATACTGAATCTCTAAATCGTAATCCTTTATTAGTTCCAACCATCTCCTCTGTTGCATATTCAACTCCTTATGCGTGAAGAAGTATTTTAGACTTTTGTGATCCGTGTAGACTTCACACTTTGGTCCATACAGATAATGCCGCCAGATTTTCAAAGCAAAAACAACTGCGGCCAATTCTAGGTCATGTGTTGGATAATTCTTCTCGTGTGGCATCAATTGTCGGGAGGCGTAAGCAATAACCTTTCCGTTCTGCATTAACACACAACCCAAACCTTTATAAGACGCATCACTGAAAATCACAAAATTCTCCGTACCTGAAGGTAGTGTCAAAATTGGTGCAGTGGTCAGTCTTGTTTTCAGTTCATGAAAGGCAGCTTCTCTTTCGTCATTCCATTCAAACGGTTGCCCTTTTCGTGTCAATTGGGTAAAAGGCACAGCTAATTTCGAAAAGTCCTTCACAAACCTCCTGTAGTACCTAGCTAAGCCCATGAAACTACGGACTTCTGTCACATTGGTCGGTGTAGGCCAACCCACAATCGCCTCTATTTTCTGTGGGTCCACTGAAATTCCATCATTGTTGATTACATGCCCTAAGAAAACAACTTCAACCAACCAAAACTCACATTTCTTAAGTTTAGCAAATAATTTTCTTTTCTGAAGTATCTGTAAGACAGTTCTCAAATGATGTTCATGTTCAAGTCTATCTTTCGAATATATCAAAATATCATCGATAAAAACCACAACAAACTCGTCAAGGTAGGTTTTAAAAATTCGGTTCATTAAGTCCATAAATGTTGTCGGATCATTAGTCACTCCAAATGGCATAACAAGAAACTCAAAATGTCCATACCTCGTTCTGAATGCGTTTTCTCAACATCCTCTGCCTTAACTTTCAGCTGATGATAACCGAATCTCAAACCAATCTTAGAAAACACCTGTGATCCCTACAACTGGTCAAATAAGTGATCAATACGGGGTAGGGGATATTTGTTCTTTATTGTTACCTTGTTTAACTCCCGATAATCGATGCACAAATGTAAAGTTCCATCATTCTTTTTCACAAACAATACCGGTGCACCCCAAGGCGAAGTGCTAGGTCGAATAAACCCCTTGTCAAGCAAGTCTTGCAATTGTTCTTTCAATTCTTTTATTTCGGCAGTAGCCATTCTGTAGGGAGTCTTAGAAATGGGTTGGGTGCCTGGCACAGTTTCAATGGTAAACTCTATCTCCCTATCTACTAACTCCCCTAGTAATTCATTTGGAAACACATCTGGAAATTCTCTAACAACAGGGATATCATTCAATTCAACATTCACAGATTGTTCAGACAACACATAGCACAAATAACCCTAACACCCTTTCTTGATCAGTTTACATGCTTTCATTGCAGATATCAAATAAGGTGGAGGCACTACCCCATTACCCACAAACACAATCTCTTTCTGTTCTGGTGGTTTAAACATAACTCATTTTGTCACACAATCAATGGTGGCACAATATTTGGTCAACCAATCCATGCCCAAAATTACATCAAAATGTCTAAAATTCAAGGGCAACAAATCCACATACAGGATAGCATTCTCAACATGCATACAACAAAACCGGTATATAGATTCACACAATACAGATTCCCTAGATAGAGCTGACACACATAGCAGATATGGCAGTAATTCTAAGGGTCTATTCAGTCTAGATGCAAATGCATATGTCACAAAAGAGTGTGTGGATCTGGAGTCAATTAACACAAAAGCATCCTGATTACATATTGAAATAGTACCTGAGATAACTACGTTAGGATTCCATGTATCGCCCAGAACAAGCGCAAAAACTCTCCCTTGTCTCATGCTATCCCCGGTGATGGCAGGTCTCAAAGTATTTCCCAGCTTCGGGATTGATGCAGTTGAGCTAGCAGCTAGCTTCCCACTGTTCTGATTACAATCTCGGGCCATGTGCCCTTGTTTACCACACTTGAGACAGGCCCCTGACACACGGTAACAAACCCCACGGTGCCTTTTGCTACAAATATTGCACATGGGAGATGCGTCTCGGGAAGAATTCGAAGTACTTGAGGAGCCCGTGTTTTGCTTCTTCAAAAATTTCTTCTTTGAGAAGAAGCTTTTCCTTTTGTTGCCTTTCCATTCAGTTGGTGGCTTAGCCTGTCCAGCTATGTTAGCCTCTGATATGATGGCCCTTTTTCGCACCTCAATGCAGGTCTCCAGTTTCAAGACATTCACTCTTTCTAAAATGTCACTTCGGAGCCCACCTTCAAAGTGTCTCGCCTTCTTGTAGTCAGTATCAATTACATGTGGTGCAAACCTGGCCAATTCGGTGAATTTGGCCTCATACTCGGCTACAATCATACTGTCTTGCCTTAGTTCCATGAACTCTGGTACTTTCTTATCCCGAACACACTGTGGAAAGTACTTGTCATAGAAAATTTCCCAAAATTTCGCCCGATCAACATCCTTGTGATTTTCTCGCATTAACATCCACCATCTTCTTGCCTCGTCTTCTAGCATAAAAGTGGCTAGAAGCACCTTCTGGGTCTCCGAGCAAGGGAACACTTCAAACAATTTCTCGATACCGAGAACCCAAGCTTCGGCTTTCAACGGATCTAATCCACCATGGAACTGCGGTGGTTTCATTTTCTTGAATTCTTTCGTGAGAGCGATTATCCGATCATCATTCTGATTATCTGGCACGGGTGGTGCTGGAGGTGGAGGTGGCGGATGTGGTTACTACCACTGTTGTTGTCACTCCTGTTGCTGTCTCAAAGTTTCTTCCGTTTCCTGTATCAGTCTTTCCATTCTGTCTATTCTGGCAGTAGATTCCTCTACCTCATCCCCTCTTGTTCTCACCATCTGATTCAACATGCATTTTTTTTCACACAAAAGATTCACAAGTATGCATATACTAAAGAGCATACATATTCAGATAATTTGCAATGGAAGCAAATCCGAACTTATAACACATAATTGTTCATATCAAAACATTTAAGCATATATTCGATGCTTCCAAGTTCATACTAATGACAAGAGTGCATCCTAGATCTTTTCTAGACGCTTATTGCTCTTTTGGACAAGTGTGTGAGTTATTAACTCGTGCTCTGATACCACTCTATCATGACCCGAACCTGCCCCCATGGATTACGGACATAATAGGCCAGTAATCGTGAGATTACCTACGACCTCAAACCAAACCAAACATATTTTAACAGAGTTAATGGGGGCCAAACGGAAGCAATTTAAACTTTGTCCATAGAGTTGTGCTTACATGGCACATCATAACATACCATATATATGTATATTAATAACTCACAACAAGATATGTACCACACAAGGTTCTGTACATACAGGATCATAATAGTCTAAGTCAACCCATCAAAACTATATACACCATATTCAAAGACTTCGCCCACATGACAAAATAAAACAAAATGACAAAAAGGAAAAAACGGATCTCGTGCGTGAAACGCAAGGGCTAACTCTTCAAAACCTTTGTTGTTCCACACAGACATCACTGAGGCTAGGTCTGGATTTCTCTTGGCTCACCTACAAACACATGAATGAGTGTGAGCGATAGCCCAGTGAACAATATCAAATAAAGAAGTTATGCAAACAATACGTAGAACAACATGCTTCAAATGGCCTTGGGCCCAATTCACATTTCTATTTAACATATATACATACACAATTTAAGTCAAGTGACTATTGTTCCAAACATACTGGACTTTGGCCCATTTATCTTCCATTTGTCAAACTGGCGTTTGGCCCATTCAGATTTTCATGTCAAACTGGACTCTGGCCCATTCTTTGATATCAAACTGGCCTCTGGCCCATTCTTTCAAGTCGAACTGGCCTCTGGACCATTCATTCATGTCAAACTGGCCTCTGGCCCATTCGTTCATATCAAACTGGCCTCTAGTCCATTCATATCAAAAATTTGTCCGTAATTCAAATTAGCAAACTTGTAAGGCTTATAAGGAAATAAGCAAATGGGACAAATGACCATTTCAAAATATCGATATTACTCACAGTGATCGGTTCTTTGGTTTTCCCTGGAGCTCGACCCTACACATTTCACGAACACAAACGGGTCGCAAACAATTAAATCCGTTCTAAATTCACATTTTCCTCTTTAGGCTTCATTCTTATCTCTTTAACTCAATTACAATGCCCATTGCATGCCTGAGAGTACTTAGAAGTGAAAGAGAGCAGAAAATGAAATACAAAATATCTTTTCAAAATTTCAGAAAACAGGGTCCCCGCTCGAGCGTGGACTTCCCCGCTCGAGCGGACCCTTGAGGCCAGCAAAAGTACTGGATATGTCAAAATCACGCTCGATCATGCACTCTGGCGCTCGAGCGGAAGGCCTCTCTACATGGTTCCCTGCTTGAGCAAGAAATTACCCCGCTCGAGTAGACACCATGTCTGCAAAAAGTGCTGGATGCATTAAAATTACGCTCGAGCGTGAGATCTGGCGCTCGAGCTGAAGGTTTGTCTAAAAAGTTCCCCACTCGAGCGTGCACTTACCCGCTCGAGCGGACATCCAAGTCTGCAAAAATACTGGGAGCACGAAATTCACGCTCGAGCGGACATCAATTTTTCTGGGTTTTCCAGAACGTGTTCTTGAGCTCAAATCCGACATTCAAACCAATCCATCTTACATTTTATGGGTCAAACTTCTAATATATTTATGCTACCACGATACAAACACCCATTTACATCAATATGGAGCTCAATTTCATAAATCAAACACATGCATGTCCCAATTGACACCAAACTCATTTTCAACATGCAAATTCATGCATTCAAAGCTCCGATTCTTATAATTTGTACATGCATGTGATGTATTACCCTTATTCACAACCTAGATGATGCAAATGGTGTTCACTCTCATGAAACTCAACAAACACATACCTGGATGTATGATTTAACACTCATTTTTCCATATTCAACTTAATGCATTCTTGATTATGCAAAATCATGGTGATCCTATACATACATGTGCATTTTAACTTCAAATTCATCAATTAAAGCACAACTCTTGTTCTTGATCACCAATTAATCTTTAATTCACAAATTACAAGTTCAAACTCATGAATTTACTCACCTAGGTGCTTTAATCCTCCAAATTAAGGTTAATTCTTGAGCTAGCCTTCAATTTATTCAAGCTTCTTGAGCAAATCTTCAATTGTTTATCTCTCCCTCTCTCTAGCCGGCCCTCTCTCTATTTTAGAGCTCAAGATCAACCAAAATGTAATAAAAGGAGGAGAATTGAGGGTGTAGTGCCCTTATACAACAAATCCAACTAATTCAATTTAATAATAATAAATAATTGGGCACCAATTCAACAATTTAATCGATTTAATCTGGTTTGAATCCATTTTTCAATTAAACTTCATTGTAGGCTTTAAAAATTATGCCAATCACTATGGCATAATCAATTCAATTTCTGTGGCCGATAAAGCCTTCAATTTAATTTCCAAAGCAGATAATCAAACAGATATTCCTACGGTGAACAGATAGAAATTCAAAACCACATATTTTCACATAATGGCACACAAAATCATGTTAAACACATAACCATACTCATATTAAGGACCAATTAACATATTACAGAACAGGGATATCATAATCACACTTTACTCACTTAGTGTATCTATCACACTTCGTTCCCTTCTTGTGTATCTATCACACGTTCTCTTTGTGTATCTATCACACATGTTCACTTAGTGTATCTATCACACTTCGTTCACCTTTTGTGTATCTATCGCACATGCTTTGTTCATTTAGTATATCTATCACACTTTGTTCACTTTTTGTATCTATCACACTTTGCTTCACTTAGTGTATCTATCAGACTTTGCTTCACTTAGTGTATCTATCACACTTTGTTCATTTAGTACATCTATCACACTTTACTCACTTAGTGTATCTATCACACTTCGTTCCCTTTTGTGTATCTATCACATGTTCACTTGGTGTATCTATCACACACACTCACTTAGTGTATCCATCACACTCTGTTCACTTTTGTGTATCTATCACACTTTGCTCACTTTGTGTATCTATCACACTTCGTTCACCTTTTCTATATCTATCACACATGTTCACTTAGTGTATCTTTCACACTTCGTTCACCTTTTGTGTTTCTATCACTTTACTCACTTTATGTATCCATCACACGTTCGCTTTGTGTATCTATCGCACTTTGCTCAGTTTGTGTATCTATCACACGTTCACTTTGTGTATCTATCACACATGTTCACTTTGTGTATCTATCACACGTTCACTTTGTGTGCCTATCGCACGTGTTCACTAAGATTGCATAATTTTCTTACATCCTTTCTGCATGAAATGTAGTTCGGTTTGTAGTTCCCACGCATAGTGTGTTTGCTCACTTGCTCGTGTACGAGTTTGTTGTAGCATTTCTTTGCATAACAATTGCATCTAGATGTTTCATTGCAGCCCTCTTTGCATAATCATAAGTTATGCATCTTGCCCCTGCCTGCGGGCGCATCTCTTTGTTATCTTGCTTTTTTGTCTAAGTCTTTGACCTTGTCAAAAATGGGTCATTTCTGGGCTTTGACATTCACTCCCGTCACTTCTTGACTTTCAAGTTCTGTCAAAGAGGGGCAACTGTAGACACCCCATTTTTGACCTATCTTAAGACTCTGACGTCATCGATTGAGCGCTCGATGATCGCGTATGTTTGTGCTCGTTTTGAGTTATCGAAGTTTTCGGCTGAGTGCCTTCCCTCCGGGCCTCTAAACTCTTTGTGTTTTGGCTTGGTTTGTGGACCACGCCTTGTTAACCTTTCCTGGAGGGAGAGAGAGGCTTGTAGGCCAATTTTTGTAGTCGTAGACTACTTTTCCCTCTTGTAGGGTAGTTTTCGGTTTCCGGAGCCTACGGCCGAGCGCCTTGTCTCGGAACCTCTTAACGTTCTCCTCTTGGCCTGGTTTTCGGACCATGCCTTGTTGGCATTGCCTGGAGGGAGAGAGTGCTCTTTTAGACCACTTTTTGTAGTCGTAGACTACTTTTCCCTCTCGTAGACCACTTTTTGTGCTCGTAGACTAGTTTTCGAGACTTCCGGCTGCGTGCCTTGTCCCGCGGACTTTTGTCTTGCTTCCCTTCTGGTTTGGTTTTGAACCAAACTTTATTTTCCTTTCTTGGAGGGTGGAATAAGGGGTGTAGACCAGTTTCTCCCCCTGTAGACCACTTTTTTGTGCCTGCCAGCCAGTTTTCTGGTCGGCCAGCTAGTCTTGGTGGGCTGTGGACTACCAAAAGTGATCGACAGCCATGCCACCACCTTGCTTTCTTTGTGTAGGCCACTTCTCTCCCTTTCTGACCACTTTCTCTTCCTGCAGACCACTTTTTTTGGTTGGCTGACCAGTGCAAGTAGCTGGCCGACCACTTCAATTGGTTGGCACCTTTACTACATTTTCCTGCAGATATTTTCTTACCAACTGTGCCAACTGTTGGGCACAGAAAGTGTTATAACCTTGTTCCGTATTACGGTAATTGGTCCTTATTATGAATGTGATTATGTGTTTGATATGATTTTGTGCACCATTTATGTGAAAATATGTGATTTTGAATTTCTATCTGTTCACCGTAGGAATATCTGTTTGATTGTCTGCTTTGGAATTTAACTTGAAGGTTAGACTCAAGATTCAACTAGAATTTCTAAAGATTAAAGCTCCTAAGTAAGTAATCAACCCTTAAATCATGAGCTCAATATTTTAATTTTGTGAATTCAAGTTGGTTGGTGATCAAGAACTAGAATTGTGTTGTATTTGATGAGTTTGAAGTGCATGTGTGCATGCATGTAGAGAATTGCTATGAAATTGCATAATCTAGCATGTAATATGTGAATTGTGAAGAATTGAGCATTGAAGCATACATGCAAGCATGGTTTTGTTGATTTTCATGTCTATGAGCATCATTGGTGCTATTTGGAATGGAAATGAGGTCAAAAATTGACATGCATCTTTGATTATGGAAGATATGAAGCTTATGTTTGAATGTATGAGCCTTGAGTTTACAAAGAAATGTTGATTAATTTGGAAGAATTGGACAATGATTTTGAGCAATTGACCTCACCTTGCTTATATACTCATGTTATATAATGTGTTTGCATGTTTTTGAACCAAATCTATGGATTTTGAACCTTGGAAGGTCGGATTTGAGCTCAAGAACAAATTCTGGAAAACCCAGAATTCATGATGTCCGCTCGAGCGGGGAAAGTACCGCTCGAGCATGAAATACGAGCTCCCAGAATATTTTGCAGATATGGTGTCCACTCGAGCGGGAACGTTCACACTCGAGCGTGAAAATGATGTAACTAAAACTTTTGCAGACCTCATGGGTCCGCTTAAGCTGGGACCCCCTATTTCTGAAATTTTGAAAATGCATTCTGTGTTTCGTTTTCCATTCTCTTTCACTTCTAAGTACTCTTAGGCATGCATTGAGCATTGTGAATGAATTAAAGAAACCTAAAGAGGAATATGTGAATCAAAGGACGGATTGAATTCTTTGTATCCCGTTGTGTTCATGTAATGTGTAGGGTCAAGCTCCTGGGCAAATCACCCAACCGATCACTGTGAGTAATATCTTAATAAAGATATTTAAAATATGTTGTTTGTCCAATTGCTTAATTCTGTGTAAGCGTTATAAGTGCCTAAATTTGAATGGTGGACGAATGTTTGCTATGCCAAAAGAATGGGCCAAAGGCCAGTTCGACACGAATGATAGAATGAATGGGCCAAAGGCCAGTTTGACACGAATGATAGAATGAATGGGCCAAAGGCCAGTATGACATGAATGATAAAATGAATGGGCCAAAGGCCAGTTTGACATGAATGGAAGAACGGAAGGGCTAGAGGCAATATGACATGAATGAATGGGCCAGAGGCCGTATGACATAGATGATAGTCTGACTCGAATGATAGTCTGACATAAATGAATGGGCCAGAGGCCGTATGACATGAGTGAATGGGCTAGAGGCCATATGACATGAGTGAATGGGCCAGAGGTCGTATGACATGAATGAATGGGCCAGAGGCCGTATGACTTGAACGAATGGGCCAGAGGCCGTTTGACATAAATGATACGAATGAATTGGGCCCGAAGCCGTATGATGTGTTTGGAACCACAGTCACTTGACCTATATTTATATATAAGCTAGATAGAAATACGAATTGGGCCCAAGGCCGTTTGAAGTATGTTGTTCTAAATACCGTTGTGTAACTTCTTTATTTGATATTATTCACTGGGCTTTCGCTCACGCTCATTCATGTGTTTGTAGGGGAGCCAAGGGAGGTCCAAACCCAGCCTCAGTGAAGTCTGTGTGGAACAACCGAGGTTTTGAAGAGTCAGCCCTACGTCTTATGCATGAGACTCGCCTTCGACCTTTTGCTATCTTATTTTATTTTGTCATGTTGGCGAGGACTTTGGTTTATGTTGTATATGTATATGGCCTTGATTGGCTTACCTAGACTTGATAGATCCTGTATGTATAGAACTTCGTATTCGTACATATTTTGATGTGAGTTATTAATACGTGTATGTATGGTTTGTAATGATGTGCCATGTAAACACAACTCTATGGATAAAGTTTTAAATTTTGCTTCCGTTTGGCCCCTTTACTCTGCTGAGTTATGTCTGGTGTGATTTGAGGTCGTAGGTAATCTCAGGATAATTGCCGGTCATGT
Organism: Camellia sinensis; assembly: GCF_055761805.1. Lineage (NCBI taxonomy): Eukaryota > Viridiplantae > Streptophyta > Magnoliopsida > Ericales > Theaceae > Camellia > Camellia sinensis. The sequence continues at coordinate 169,692,018 of NC_138970.1, forward strand.
CCTTAACCCATGGGGGCGGGTTTGGGTCGTGACAGAAAGCATCCGCCATACACGTGTATGAAGGGATGGCTTCAAGCTTCAAGCTTGTTAAACAAGCTTGATGCATGGTTTTCATTAAAAGGGAGCCTCCTCCCTCTTGTCCTAGGTTAAGAATTTTGCATTGGAGCTATAGATACATCTCTATCTCTATATTTCTTCCTTTGCCCCATATTTGTGCTTGAAAGTGTAGTTTCTTCACTCTTTTGCACACAAACACCTAGTGAAGCACCACACTCTTGTTGCTGAGGTACCTGAGGGTCTTGTTTGAACTCAAGAGTTGGTTTTTAGCTCAGAAAAGCTGCTGAAGTTGTTACTTTGTTCTTGGTCTTCAAGGGTAAGGCTCTAATCCTTTTAAAGCTTTATTTTGTTTAAGTCTTTGGCCCTATTTGCATGTTGTTTCAGGCTTAACTTTCTACTACAAAAAGCTTTATTTTCAAGTGTTTGAAATGTTTGTTTAAGGCTTCTTTGGTGTTAGGGGTGATCTATCCCCTCTTGTGCCTTGTTTGGATTTGTTTTGTGCTATCCTTTTAAGCTATTGGGACCACCTCTTTCTGGCCTTCTCACCATTGAAACTCAGAGGAATTTCAGTGGTGGAAAGTGTGTTTTGAGGTCTCAAATAGGAGGGGGTCATCCCCTCTCCTTGTGTCTTGGTTGCTTGCCTTGTTGGCTCATCAAAGTAACATGTTTGTTAAGCTTGTTTTGGTATCATCTTAGCATGTCTTAGGCCTTATTTCAGCATGGAATACCTCTATTTTGGCTTGGTTTAGTTACCTCATGCATCCATTCTACACTTGTAGTGTAATCTTGCAATCTAACCTAACATGCATCATGCTTTGGACTATCATTCTAGCATGATTTTGGCTCCACTCCAGCAAGCTTCTACTCATGATTTTCCATGCTTAAGCTCTATTTTAGGTTGTTTTGGTCATGCATGGCTTGCTTTGTATAGCCATAGTGCAATCTTGCTCACTGGCTTTGTGTTTTGAGTCCACTAGCATGCATTGCTTGGGCTATTCACATGATTTAGCATAATTTGCTTCATGATTTCAGAGCATGTTTCATTGTTATACACGCACATGTGTCACTCTTGCAATTCTTTTGGAAGGTTGTGCTTTATGCCTTAAATATGAGCCAATATGTATGCCATCTTGCCTAAGATTTTGGGATGCCATCTCAGTGGGTTTTTGGTCTTATTTTCCATGATACAACTCTGATTTTTGTTGGTAAAGTCATCTCATGCTTGGTGTTGGTAGATGTAGTGTAATCCTCTTTGTTGGCCTAGCATGCTCCATGCTTCATGCCTTCATGCTAGATTGTTTTGGCTATACTCCATACATGTTTTATCATCATTTTGACATACTCTAGGATTGTTTTGGGTTGTCATGGCCATATGGTTCATGTATTGCATAGTTGCAGTGCAATAGGCTTGACTAGCCTTGTGTTTTGATGTATCTTGAATGCCATACTTGTGATAGATGCATGTCATGGCATCATTTAACATGTTATTTCAGAGCATATAGCATTACCATGATCTTAGTTCTTTCACTCTTTGAATGCTTTTAAGAGTTATGCATTATTGCCTTGTTTGTGGACCAATGCGTATGCATGCTTGCCTAGACTTTTGAGCCCTCATCCCAACATGTTTTGGTCTTTGTTTTGACCTAATTGAGCTCAGTCCATGGTTGGTTCAATCATTTGTGCCATGTATTGCATGCCTCTTGTGTAGTCCCTTTTGGTAGCCTTGTGCTTTAGGCCCTCTTGCATGCTATGCTTGTGTTGTTTGGATGATTTGGCATCATGTTTGCATCCACTCATCTGTCTTGCATGCACCGGGCTCGGCGTATCATTCAAACTGCATTGTACTTCAATACATTTACTTGAATACGTGTTTAATAGCATGTTACCAAATGTTGCATTCATATGCCATCTTAGATTGCCAAGCATATTTTAGTTGCATTTTTACATGTGTTGCATTAGGCATTGTTGACATAGCTAGGATCATGCATGATTACTAACTAGCTTCTTTTTTGGCTCGGAGTACACTGTGAGTGTTTACGCTTTAGCATATTGCATGAGTGCGAGTGTTGCCATGATAGCATACTTGCTATGAGGCTATTTGCTTAGCTGATAAACTGCACGAATGCTTGTGGATGAAGGCCTTATTACTTGGATTGGAACAATTCGTCGAAATGTCAATTTTAAGCCCACTTGAGAGTGGCAAAATCATGTTTTCTAAAGCCCAATTGAGGGTGGCAAATCTGCGACTTAGCCTACTTGCGTGTAGCACCTTCAAACCATTTTCAAACAAACAAACACGAGATGTTTTGTTCCAACTTAAGCGATTTGGTCTATACTTGTATACCGTGCACATCAGATAGTAATTCTAGATTAATAATCAAACAAGAACATATGTGTAATCAAATAAGAACACGTGTTTTCAAAAATAACATATCAAACGGGCATAACTCTTCATATGGACTCCTTTTCAGGTCATTCTTGTGTCCAAATTGAAGCCCCAGAAGTGTGATTTCTAATGGTGACAGCCTTGCATCACAATTCCAATTGTGCAAAAGGTTATGCCTGTTTTGGTGAAGCCGCTCAGTTTTGGTCCTACCCGGATTCATGCCGAACTTCAACCAACCATATCTCCCTCATTCGGACTCAGCTTTAGGAGATTCTTGGGTGCAAAATGAAGCCCCGGAAGTCTTATTTCCAACGGTGGTAGCCTTATAGCTTAAATCCAAGTGTGTAGATAGATAGGCTTGATTTAGCAAGGACCGCTTGACTCTCTCTTAGCGATTCATACCCACCTTCTTCTTCAACTTGGTTTCTTCCCTCTCCTCCAATTTTCTTCAACTCCAAACCCCTAAACAAGGCGTTTTGAAAGATTTTTCAAAGATTTCATCTCTCTTTCATTCATTTCCACTTTGTCCTCGTTTGGTTTACCGAAAAGCGTAACATTTAACGAAATGCGAGCCTCGGAACGTCGTAGGAACTTTATTTCAAAAATATTTTGAAAGAGAGGGTTTTAAGGTCTAAAAACCATTCAAAATAGCTTTGGTCTAAAATAGGGTGTGAGGTTAGGATTTGACTCTCCCCTTGTCAAAGAAATTGATCCTTTGCATAGCACAACTTTCATCACCAAAGAAGCCATCAATGGCGCCCAAGTCTTAAGGGCGGTCAAAAATGGGGTGTCTACAGTTGCCCCCCTTTGACGGAACTCGAAAGTCATAAGATGACGGGAGTGAATGTCAAAGCCCCGAGACGGCCCATTTTTGACAAGGCCGAAGACTTAGACAGACATACAAGATAACAATAAGATGCGCCCGCAGGTAGGGGCAAGATGCAAATGACATGCACAATACCGAACATAACTTATGATTATGCAAAGAGGGCTGTAATGGAGCAATTATGCAAAATAAATGTAACATTTTAAGCAAATGCTATGTAAAGAAATGCTACAGCAAACTCGTACACAAGCAAATACGTAATCACGAACCAAACTACATCACATGTAGAAAGGATGCAAGAAAATTATGCAATCTTAGCGGACATGTGCGCTAGATACACAAAGCGAACGTGTGATGGAAACACAAAGTGAGCATGTGATCGATACACAAAGTGAGCATGTGTGATAGATACACAAAGTGAACAAAATGTGATAGATACACTAAGTGAACATGTGTGATATATACAGAAAATGAGAATCTGCGCAATAGATACACAAAGGTAAACAAAGTGTGATAGATACACTAAGTGCAGCAAAGTGTGATAGATACACTAAGCGAAGAGAGTGTGATAGATACACTACATGAACAAAGTGTGATAGATACACTAAGTGAAGGGATTGTGATAGATACACTATATGAACAAAGTGTGATAGATACACTAAGTGAACATGTGTGATAGATACACAAAGTGAACAAAATGTGATAGATACACTAAGTGAACATGTGTGATAGATGCACAAAATGAGAATATGTGCGATAGATACACAAAGGTAAACAAAGTGTGATAGATACACTAAGTGAGTATGTGTGATAGCTACACAAAAGTGAACGAAGTGTGACAGATACACAAAGTGAACATGTGTGCTAGATACACAAAATGAGAACGAAGTGTGACAGATACACTAAGTGAAGAGAGTGTGATAGATACACTATATGAACAAAGTGTGATAGATACACTAAGTGAAGCAAAGTGTGATAAATACACAAAAGTAAGCACAAAGTGTGATATATACACTAAGCGAAGCTAAGTGTAATAGATACACTAAGTGAAGAGAGTGTGATAGATACACTATATGAACAAAGTGTGATAGATACACTAAGTGAAGCAAAGTGTGATAGATACACAAAAGTGAGCATGTGTGATAGATACACAAAGCGAACGTTTGTGATAGATACACAAAGTCAGCATGTGTGATAGATACACAAAGCGAACGTGTAACAGATACACAAAGTCAACATGTGTGATAGATACACAAAGTGAACGTGTGATGGATACACAAAGTCAGCATGTGTGATAGATACACAAAGTGAACAAAGTTTGATAGATACACTAAGTGAACATGTGTGATAGATACACAAAATGAGAATATGTGCGATAGATACACAAAAGTAAACAAAGTGTGATAGATACACTAAGTGAAGAAAAGTGTGATAGATACACTAAGTGAACAAAGTGTGATAGATACACTAAGTGAAGGGAGTGTGATAGATACACTATATGAACAAAGTGTGATAGATACACTAAGTGAAGATAGTGTGATAGATACACTATATGAACAAAGTGTGATAGATACACTAAGTGAAGCAAAGTGTGATAGATACATAAAAGTCAGCATGTGTGATAAATAAACTGCATTCGCAAATGCTCAAAACAGTACGTGCCATCTATCACATCTAGAATAAATCGAGCGCCATCCGCAGGTGGTTCATTCCCCGATCACATGGTCACATTATCCCTCACAAGATCACTGATCAAGTGCCGATAGACTTTGCAAGACTAGTGCGGCGATGACCTTGTTGTCAAACAAATCTTGTATATCATGGCGAAGATGAAAGAAACTGTCGGTGTCATGACCGGTTTGTCAATAGAAGGCACAATACTTAGTCGAGTCATGCTTTGGAGGGAGAGGATCGGGTAGAGGCCATTGTTCCAACAGTTTCAGATGTCCTTTCCTGAGTTGGACCCCTAGAGCTTTAGACAAAGGCGAATAGAGTGGGGTGAAAACCCTCTTACCTCGGGGTGGATATTTGGTTATTTGTGAACTGGTTCCGGATACACCAATGAATGGGGTGGTGTAGACACCCCATTTTTGACCGACGTTAAGACTCAGACGTCATCGATTGAGCGCTCGGTGATGACGCTTGTTGTGCTCGTTCTGAGGTTGCAGAGTCTCGGCTGAGAGCCTTGCCTCCAGACTTCGGGACTCTTTTGTGCTTTGCCTCGGTTTGCGAACCAGGTTCTGTTTTCTCTTCCCGAAGAGGGGAAGAGGTTTTGTAGACTATCTCTCAGTGGCCGTAGGCTACTTTTCGTGGTCGTAGACCACTGTTCCCGTTTGGAGACCAATTTCTAGTTTTCGGAGCCGTCGGTCGTGCGCCTCGGTTCGGGACCGCTTAACTTTCTCCATTTGCTCTGATTTTTTGGCACACACCTTGTTTACTCTCTCTAGAGGGACACTGTGGCCCGTGAGACCACCTTCGTGGTCCCACGCTACTTTCGATGCTTAATAGTCAGTTTTCGGGGCACTCGGCTGCGCGTTTTGGCCCCCGAACCCTCGTTTTGCATCTGCCTTGGTTCATTTTTGGCATGGACCCTATTTTCATTGTTTGGAAGGTGGTACAAAGGTGGGAGACCACCTTTTCTCCTTGGAGACCACTTTTCTCCCGCTGGCTGGATTTCTTGTCAGGTAGCTGGTCTCCCTCGCTTTTGGGCCACAATTCCTGGTCTCCCACTACACCACTTGCTTGCATTAAGTGTGGAGACCACCCTAGGAGCCAACCGACCACCTAAACCTTTTGACCCTGGTCAACCGACCACCTGCACTGGTCGGCCAACTTTCTCATTTTATGTCTCACTGAGTTGGTGCCAGCTGGGCCAGCTGGAAGCCACAGATTGCATCCTCCATACACGTGTTTAACCTTGGTATTAAGCTTCTTGGAGAAGCTTTGAACCCTCTTGGCTATACAGGAGGGCCTCTCCCTCATTAGCAAAGGTTCAGAAATTGGTCTTAGGCATACACCATATATCTCTCTTTGTCTCTCCTTTTAGGCTTAAAAAGAGTGAGTTCCTTGGCCCCTTTGCACACCACTTCATAGCCACACACTTACACCCTTGCTTGGAGGTTCTTGGAGCTTGTTTTCAGAGGCTAAGGAGTTACTTTTTTGGTCCAGAAGCTGCTGGAGTTCTTGGCTACAAGGGTAACACTCTATTTCCTCTTTTGGTCTTTATTTTGCTTCATATCTTAGCTCTAATTGCAAGCATATTTGGGATTTGTCATAAACTGAAAAAAGTCTTATTTTGAGGTCCTTAACATGTTTGTTTCAGATCATTTTTTTGTTGGGGGTCATCTACCCCGTTGCATGCTTCATTTCCCTTTGTTTTGAGCCATGCATTAGGGCCTTTGTGTTGAGCTTTGTTGGCCCTTTTGACCACTGAAATCCAGTGGATTTTCAGTGGTTATTATGTGTTTTTGAGCACCAAAATCAGAGAGAGGTGACCCTCTCACCCATTGTTTTGATTTCTAGCATATTTGGCCTAACAAAGGAGCCCTTATTTGCATGCTTCCAAGCCATGTTTCAGGCCATTTTTGGTGGGTTTTAGGACTTGCATAGGCTATTTCTTGACCTCTTTTTGCCATTTTGGGTGTCCATCTTGCATGTGTAGAACATCCCTCTTTATAGCCTATCAAAGGAGCCTATCATTATTGCATGCATGGACCCTATTTCAGTGGGTTTTTGGGCTTTATTTGGCATGTCATACCTCTGAATTTTTTTGGTTTGGTGGCCACTTGATTGCCTCATATACTTGTAGTGCAAATCCTCTTTACTAGCTTCTGTTGCATGCTATTTTGGTCCTTGATTCTAGCACCTTTTGGCTATGCTTTAAATTGATTTTCTGCATGTTTTGGGCTGCCTTAGCTCTATGTTTATGCCTCATTGTCAAATAATGCTTTCTATGCATGGTTTTAGTTCAATACCCTTGTCTAGCTTTGAGTTTTGGAGCTTATTGCATGCTTATGTTGAGGTGTTTCCATGTTTTGGGGCCAGTGTGTATCATATTTCAGAGCTTACACGTATGCCATATTCCCATATTTTCTACTCTTTGAATGCGTTTGAGAGTCGTGCTTGTATGCCTCGTTTTTGGACCATTGCATGAGCCCCATTTCTTTGCATTTTGGGCCATCATTTTAGACCATTTTCCCATTGTCTTGGACCTACCTAGGGTCTATTTGAGGTTGGCTTTTCTATTTGTGCATTGCTTTATGTACCTCTAGTGTAATGCGCTTCACTAGTTTTGGTATTCGGGCCATCTAGCATGCATTGTGTGACATATTTGCATGATTTGGGACCATCTTGCATATCATTTCAGAGCTGGAAAATGTATGATTGTATGGCATATTTCATCCCTTGCCATGCTTTGGTAGAGTGGCATTTGATGCCTTAGGTTCGGTCCCTTGCATCGGGCATGTTTGCATGAGTGTTCCTACCTTTCATTCCATCATGTTTGGCCACTGATTTGGGTGTGGCTGAGGCCCATTCATTTTAGTGTAAGTCCATCTCGCATTGTGTATGTCATGTCCATGTTGTCGCATGCTTGATCGTCGCATTGTGTATGCTTTGATTATGCCTTTGTGTATGTCCATCTCCATGTGTGCATTGCGTATGCCATATAGTTTTCATGTGCATTGAGTATGCCATTGATTATTTCATAGCATTGTATATGCTAGTAGCATGTTTGCATATCATCATTTGCATGTTTGCATCATTTAGTGACATTATGTTTAGGTTGCATGTTAGAGTTGCATTCATGCATGCCATGTGCATTGCATTGTGTTTGGAGTAGGGTTTAGTCCAAACACGGGAAATGAGGGATGTTTCATACCCAAAGTGACGAAATGTGCTTCGATTCTCGGTCGCCGAAAATCCAGATTACCCATGATGGAGTTTATGCCTTATTTTTTTCATTTGTGCATCCATTTCACAATGAGTCATGCAATTCGACTCCTCGGCCATCATGCATCGAGATGCGTGATTGGTGGCATGAGGATCGAGGACTACACTCCATGGAGCTTGTGCAATGATGGGGAGAGTGGTCATGCACACATTTGTTGAAAATACCTTGTTATGCCTCTCTCTTGCTTTGTGTTGTAGAAAACCAAGAACAGGAGGCAGAAACTGGTCGGCCAACCAGCTTTTCTGGTAGGCTGACCACCTCTTTTGGTCTCCACCACAAAAAGGTGGTCGGCAGGTGGTCTCCCATGTCATTGGCTGGTTGGCAGCCCTCCCACAACTTCCTAGAGTGGAGTTTCAGCCTCTTGGAGCTTCGTGCAAGTTTCTGAAATAAATTGCACACAAAGGCGAGATGAAGCATCGCGATGGATTTCCCGATGAGGCGACTCGAGCAAGCATGCATCCATGGTCATCCAAAATAGAGCCGAAACAGTCCATTCTACATAGTTTGCATGCTAGTTTATTGCTTACTTAGCTGATTTGTTAATTAGCTAGAATTGTGTAATACTTAGCTGTGAGTTATTATCCATTTTGGTTTTGTAATATTTGTCCAGACCCTCCGAGAGAGGGTACAATTGTGTAATAAGTGTGTGTGTGTGTGTGTGTGATGTATGTCTTCCAACCCCACGTCTTTCTCCTTTTTATTTACTAGCTTTTGATGGTTAGTTTAGGGCATGTTTCAATTAGCATACTTATGCTCGCATGTTTGCATCATTCATCTATATTGCATGCACCGAGCTCGGCACATCACACTAACTGCATTGTATTTCAATTCCAAGTTGAATACATGTTATCTGTTGCATTTCATATGCCATGTTTAGAATAGCCGAGCCTATCCTAGTTGCATTTTTGCATGTGTTGCATTAGGCATTTCAGCATAGTTAGGATTCATGCATGATTTCTAATTAGCTCCTTTCTTTGGCTTGGAGTACCCGGTAAGTGTTTATGCTTTAGCATCCTTCCATGTGTGTAAGTGATTGTGATGATAGCATGCTTACCATGAGGCTATGTGCTTATGTGATATAACTGCCTGAATGCCTGTGGGTGAAGGTTGGATTGCTTGAGTTGGAATAATTCGTCAAAGCCCGTGTTTTAGCCTACTTGCGAGTAGTAAACTTCAATCTATTTTCAAAAAATAAAAGGATATGCGATGCTTTGTTCCAACTTAGGCAATCCAGTCTATACTTGTATGTTGTGCGCATCACAGGGTAATTCTAGGATAATAAACCGGAATAAGAGAACATAATGTTTTCAAAACTCGATATCATAGTTAGTAGATGCCGATCTTTGATCAGGCGAGCGGGGGTGCTCACGAAGTGACCTTCCCCAATCGTACCCAAGTTCCCGAGGCGAGGCAACTTTGGTGATGACGGACACGTGGCCTTAGGCACGAGTCAGGGTTTCCTAAATTCCCCCAAAATAAAATATTTAGGTGGCGACTCTATATCTGGCAAAGCAGTCCATGTTTGGTACTTCTTTCTAAAAATCTGTTTTTCAAAACGATTTGTCGAATTTGGACTCTTTGATGATTCATCGGTCTTGCATTGCACTCTGCGAGATTAGATACAGGACCTTGACATTGAGTCCTGAACTGTAGTAAGCCCCAAATGAACAAAATGGGATTTCCTTCCGGGACGTTCGGGGACGTCAACAGTTTCTGGCGACTCTGCTGGGGAGTTAGAGAACTTGACTCGAACTCATGATATCTTGTTTTGATTACACTTATGTGTTTCTTTGCATTGCATTTACATTGGTGCGCCTAGGACACTGTGTTTGCCATCTGCTATTCCTGAATGGTTTGCCGGAGGCTTGCTTTGAGAAGCATGCCATAAGGCTGACCGGTTACGGGCTCTACCACGATGGAACACAAACCCTGATTTTTACCGGGGCACCCTTTTTGACCATTCGACCTAATGCATATTCGGAATCCATAGTGATCATCCCAAACTAGGACAGGTTGCTTACCCGATTATAGGTTGTTTGAAACCGCTGTGTGCGTAGTGAAACCCTAGCTCCTGACAAAATAGGACAGGGAAACCCTACCCCTCCATAGGGGTGTTTTGGCTCTCACTTGTTTGCTATGTGCTTTTAGAGTGCGTCTCTACAAGAATGCATGTATCAAGTTTACACGTTTGGGCATCAGGCCTAAAGGCATCAGTGTTTTGTGAATCAGTTCTATCTGTGGGTATCAGATTCAGTTTTGGGGTAGTGATTTGAGAATAGTGATCAGTGGTCGAATACAGTTATTCAGCTATGCTTACATCTGCTATGGTAAAATTGGGCTGAGATGCTGCATGTTTTCTCTTTAGGGGGGATCAGAGATTCAGTTCAAAGCAACCAGTGTTCTCCTTTGCTGAGGCAGGGTAGAAAGAGACCAGTCGAGGCTCACCAGTCCATTAGATCCTTCAGTCACCAGTCTAGTCCATCTAGTCCGTAGTCACCAGTCCAGTCTATCTGGTCCGTCAGTCACCAGCCACATCACCTCTGTTCAGTTCAGCAAATTCGTGATGACGCAAAGCGTAGAAGAAATTGTTGTCATGACAACAGCATTGAGCCAGGGCCAGGGAATCACCATGCAGGGTGAGGCTGATGTTGAAATGCAACGTCCACCCAGGTCACCTGCTGTGCATCCAATCTGGAAACCCCAATTATTTCAAGCTCGTGTGCCCACCACCTTTGAGTTGATGGGAATGATTGGCGACCTTCAGAGGTCTGTGGCTGATCTGACCTACAGAATGTCGGCCCCGCCACCAATCACATCGTATGCTAGGAACTTCATGCCAGAGGAGCCCCCGCTACTGGGGCGAATTATAATTGAGCTTAGCCAACCTGAAGCTATCTCGAGCTCTGGCAATGATATGTCAATAGTAGCCGGACTTCGCACTGGTTAAGCAACCCAAACCTTCCACCAAGCTGAGGCTAGCAGAAAGAACAAGACGAAGGTGGACACTGATCCCTATGAACGACTTCAGCAAGCTGTTGAGGCTCTAAAAGCTGAGGGGTTGGATAAGCAACAAGTACTCGCGGTTGTTGCTAAGACTGTGGATGACATCTTCCCCACTCAGACCGAGAGCAGTTCAAGCCAGGGGGAAAATCGGGATAGCGACCGTCGTACCAGAACCGTTCCTTCCAATTGTAGACGCGCCCGCATGGGGGCCCCGCTACTACAGTTCGGACTCGATTTGTGTTACGGTTCTTAATCTGAACCAAAGAGTCCAAATCTGGCAAATCGTTTTGAGAAAACAGATTTTTAGAAAAAGAAGTGCCAAATATGGACTGCTTTGCCAAATACAGAGTCGCCACCTAAATATTTTTTATGGGGGAATTTAGGAAACCCTGACTCAGTGCCGAAGGCCACATGTCCGTCATCACCAGAGTTGCCTCGGCTCAGGAGCTAGGGTACGATTGGGGAAGGTTAGCTATGAGCACCCCCTCTCGCCCGATCCGAAGATCGGCCTCTACTAACCGTGATATCCGTTTTTGAAAACATTACGTGTTCTTATTCCAATTATTAGCCTAGAATTACAACGTTATGCGCACAGCAAACAAGTATAGACTAGATTGCCTAATTTCGAAATAAGCATTGCATATCCGTTTGTTTTGGAAAAGTGTTTTGAACTTTGCTACTCGCAAGTAGGCTAAAATACGGATTTCAACGAGTTTTTCCAACTCAGGCAATCCAACCTTCACCCACAGGCATTCAAACAGTTTATCACATAAGCATCTAGCCACATGGTAATCATGCTGTTATGGCAACACTCACACGCATGCAGTATGCTAAAGCATAAAATACTTACATCGTACTCCAAGCCAAAACAATAAACTGGTTAGCAAACATTTGTGATCCTAGTTCATGTTAAAGTGGCTAATGCAACACATATAGAATGCGATTAAGATAGGCTCGGCTAATCTAAACATGGCATGTGAAATGCTACAACTATTACGTATTCAATTTGAAATTGAAGTACAAATGCAGTTAGAATGATGTGCCGAGCCTAGTGCATGCAAGGCAAATGTATGAATGCACGCATGCATAGCATAAGGTATGCTGATTTTAAATATGTCCTAGTCTACCATCATAAGCAGGTAAATAAAAGAGAAGAAAGACGTGGAGTTGGAAGACATACACACACTCACACACACTTATTACATAATTACCCTCACTCAGAGGGTCCAAATAAATATTACAGTCCGAATAATAAATGCATAAATTATTACAGAATTTCTAATTAATTGACTGAATGAATGCAAAAAGAAAGGTGGCCACAGCCCCCGCCTTAGGATGTGCGAATGATGCATGCTCAAAGCCGTCTCGTCCAGAAAGTCCGTACCATACCACTGCCGCCTCTGTTTACACTGCCCTGCTTCTCTGAAAATCACCAAAGTTCTGGGGCAGGTTCCCTGCACACTGTAGAATACCATCGGCTGGAGGAGATGCCCACCGGCCGTATGTAATTTCCATCGGCTTCTGATGGAGTTATCGGCCATTCACAAATGGCCGGTCGGCATTGGATGCTGCCGGTCGGCAGAAGCTTCTTGCAGAAGACAGTTTTGACAGCAACAGAGGACAGACAGTATATGGCATGGGATTTCAGGCACATGTGAGCATGGTCATGCTTCCCATCATGCTTTGAACTCAGGGAAGCATGGCCCTCGATCCTCGAGCGCATGATAGCCTAAGTGATCAAGCTTGCCATTTGATGTAAAAATGCATGCAACACACAAATGAGAACCAAGACCCTATCATGTCTAAGTCAAGGGCCTCGGTGACCGAGAGTTAAGACGCGTTACATCACTTATAGTATGAACGCTCCTTAATTCTCACACTTGGTTTGACACCCTAAACCAAGTAATGCAATGCATGTTATGCAAACATGATTCAAAAATGCAACATGAGATTTAAGATGCAAGGCATGCCAAATGCTATGCAACTACCATGGCAAGTATGCAATGCTAGGCATGCAAGATGCAAATGCAATGCAAACATAGATGGTTTAAGCAATAGGATCATCATGTTACAACACCCTATGAAGCAATTATGCAACAAACATGAGACAAGCATGCAAGGGTGGCCTTAAACCATAAAGGGGCAGACCTCAATCCACCTCAAAACAGTGGCCAAAAGTGCCCAAAAAGGTGGACAGACACTCATGCCAACATGCAAGCCAATAGACCTAAGGCTAAGGCACAAAAGGGGGGTACTTTACATCCACTTGCATGACCATTTATGGCATGAATTAGACAAGCCAAAAAAGAAACTTAGCATGCAAAAATGGACTCCAAAACCCACTAATATGGTAGCTTAAGTGGCTCCGATGAGATGCATGCACCAAGACTCATGTTTAGGCATAAAAGGGCATATCCTTAAAGCATGAAAGAGGTAACACATGCACACATACAAACATGATTCATGGACTGAAATACGATCCTAAATGATGCCAAATCATGATGATGGTAATAGCTACGCATGCTAGAGGTCAATATGCTCAAAGCTTACAAGCCAAAACACAAAGAGATGACACCAAACAAGGCAAGCATGACTGAAATAGATGGCCAACAGGCCTTAAACATGGTAAAGTAAGGCCGATACCTTCATGAAATTAAGCTAATACATGCAAGAACCATGACCTAAACATAAGATGCATCTCTAGGCCAAATGGAGGAATGCAAAGCAAGTATGTTAAGCATGCAAAAGGCCACAAATCCAACCAAAAACAGAGATGACATATCACCTAGAGACACCAAAAAAACTCTGAAATAGGGCCAAAATTAGTCAAGCATGCATGTTGCCCTTTAAGCCAAAAGGCAAGGAAATAAAGCAATGAAGGGAGAGGGGTGTCCCTCCCCTATACAAGACTTCAAACCACCTTCCTCACCACTGAAAATCCACTGGTTTTCAGTAGTGAGAAGACTAAAACACTCAAGCAAACAAGGCCTCACAAAGGAAGCACCAAAAGGGCCAAATAAGGCCGAAGAGGGTGAGTTTGAACTCAAACCACAAAACAACCTTAATGAAAGTTCTTAAGCATGAAAATGTAAGCCTTTTTTATGTTATGCACAAAGCCTAAATCAGTAAGCAAGACAGGTAAAAAACTAGTACAAGTTTGGGAAAACTAAAGCAAAGTGATTACCCTTGAAGAACCTTTGAAGAACAGATGATCCAGCCACCTTCTATTGACCAAAACCAGCCCAAAACCTCAACAAACAACCCTCAAAGTGCCTCAAAGTCGAAGCAAGGTGTGGTAGTGTGTGTGTTAGTGCAAAACTAAGGTAGAAATACACTTTAAGGCCACCAAACACACACAAAGGAGGAGAGAGGGGGAAATATAGAGAGAGAGTGTATGTATATGTATAAGCTCTGGTTTTCTCTTCAAACTTGCTAACCTAGAAGAAGGAGGAGAGCCTTCCTCTTACAGAAGTCCCTCTTGCAAAGCTTACACAACAAGCTTGCTTAGAGGGAAATCCCTCCATACACGTGTATGGAGGGGAACAGAGTTGGTGCCAGCTATCACAGCTGGCACAAAATATCTACATAAAGTAGATGAACAGTAGTCGGCTGCTCAAAATTGCCATTTTGACAAAAAGGAGTGCTGACTGGCAACAAATAGTGCCGACCGATAATATATATTGCCGATGGCAACAAAACACCAGCTGGTGGCCTCTGGCCATGGCCGGTGATGTGTGGGGGTGCCTCACAAGGCATTCCCTGCCCCTCCAAGGCAAAGCACAAGTGTTTGGTGCAAAACCAGACACTAAACGGTCGAGTTCGGAGATCCTGAGGCAAAGCGCGTAGCCGAGGCCTCCGGGAACTCCAAACGAACACAAACATGGATAATCACCGGGTGTTCAAACGGTGACGTCCAAGTCTTGAGGACGGTCAAAAATGGGGTGTCTACAGTTGCCCATCTTTGACAGAACTCGAAAGTCATAACAATGACGGGAGTGAATGTCAAAGCCCAGAGATGACCCATTTTTTACAAGGCCGAAGACTTAGACAAACTTGCAAGACAGATCAGGTATGCGCCTGAAGGCAAGGGCAAAACGCAAGACAATGCACAGAGCCGGACATAACTTATGATCATGCAAAGAAAGCTGTAACGAAGCATAACATGTGACAGTTTTAAGCTAGCATACACCGAATTACACTACAATGCAAAAAGGATGTAAGAGAATTATGCAATTCTCAATACGTCTCACTCGGAGGATACAACACCTGTGCGGTTCGTCTGGTTGCACCAGCCTCAAATGAACCGTACATACAATATCGTGCCTGCAAAGAAAACAAACTTAACAGGTACAATGTGATTAACAATATGCGCATTAATGTATTTGAAAATGCGTGACAACGCAAAGCAAGTGGGAAGCATAACAATGCTGTGAAGGTACAGATGTGTAAGTGGAGCATGCGGTCTACACAGGCAATGAAATCGATCATAAACATGCAGTCTATGCGAGCAATGAAATTGGACATAAGAATGCGGTTTACGCAAGTAGAATATGCGGTCTACGCAAGTAACAAACATGCGGTCTACGCAGGTAAGGAAATTTGAACAAACATGCGGTCTACGCAAGCAAAACATACAGTCTACGCAAGTAATGAATTTTTGAACAAATATGCGGTCTACGCAAGCAAAACATGCGGTCTACGCAAGTAATGAATTTGAACAATCATGCGGTCTACGCAAGTAATGAATTTAACAAACATGCGGTCTACGCAAGTAATGAAATTGAACAATCATGCGGTCTACGCAAGCAAAACATGCAGTCTATGCAAGTAATGGAATTGAACAATCATGCGGTCTACGCAAGCAAAACATGCGGTCTACGCAGGTAATGGAATTGAACAATCATGCGGTCTACGCAAGCAATACATGCGGTCTACGCAGGAAATGGAATTGAACAATCATGCGGTGTACGCAAGCAAAACATGCGGTCTACGCAGGTAATGAATTTTTGAACAAATATGCGGTCTACGCAAGCAAAACATGCGGTCTACGCAAGTAATGAATTTGAACAATCATGCGGTCTACGCAAGCAAAGAAATTAATTACAAACATGCGGTCTACGCAAGTAAAGTAACTAACACGCGGTCTACGCAAGCAAAACATGCGGTCTACGCAAGTAAAGTAACTAACATACGGTCTACGCAAGCAAAACATGCGGTCTACGTAAGTAGAGTGTATAAAGAGAAACTTGAACACATGTGAGCGAAAACGTATCATTCATAACGTAGGGATGTAAAATACTGCAACACAGCATAATTGAAACGATTTGTGGAAATCCTGAAGACATGAAAAGGATACGGGAAGGGACGTTCTTCGTACGCATCGAGCATCTTTCGCAGAAGTTGTGGCCTGAGGTCAACTCGAAGGTCTATACTTCAAAAGTGTGCTTCCTCGCATGGTCTCAAGTAATGAAGGTGCCAAGCCATGCAGTTGACCCGAACAAAGGCTCGGAAGGTGCGTTGACCGCAAAGGGAGTTTTACTGGTGTCAATTCCGACACTTTGCTACCCTGTCATTCTATGTTTTATTTTCCTTTTTACTGGTAGTTTAAGCACATTGCACTGCCTCGGGCAGGTTTTATTCTTTCTCAAAATTACACATTTTGCAAAGCACGTGACGGGAATGAAACAACCATTTTGTTCAAAAGATGTTGCATTTGTAAACTTTCTATGCATCGCATCGCAAGGTATCACACCACAATGTGAACGAAATTGAATCTATTTTGAACGCCGAGTATTGGCATCGTAATAATCAGGTAGTGAACCGATTTACAACTCGATAAGCAAAACAAAGGCATGATATAACCAAATAAGTGTGAGTACAACTCGATAAACAAATCAAAAACTCAAAGAGAGTGAAATACAACTCGATAAGCAAATGTTCAATAACTCGCTAAGCAGACAGGTGTGACTCCGCAAGAATCGATCACTGGGGGAGGGATCGGAGGTGGTGGAGTTCCCCAATCCCTAGCATAAACAGCTCAGGGAACCAGGAGGAAGCCCATCGGCTAGGGGTAGGGGCCATCGGCCACAAGGAATGGCCATCGGCCATAAATTTGTTCGGTCGGCAAAAGGTGATGGCCGGTCGGAAGAATATTTGGCCGGCCGGCTATGAATGAGGGAATCACCAGAATGTTGACACCTGTCCTCCACCCAACCTTATCTCGTACAAAAGACCCCAACTTCGTAGTTTTTCTCAATTCCACGCTGATTTGCTCTAATGGAAGAGTTTCTTGCTCAAAATCTCACAGCTTGGATTGCTAGTCTGGATGGCTCGAAAAAATTGAATTTCTGGGGTTTCGGCATAAATGCACTATTCACTCTGGGTCGTACCCCGTTGCACCTCCCGTTTCTTCAAGCCGCGGCAAGGTTTTGGAATCCGGTGACGCATGTCTTTAGCTTCGCTAGGCAAGAGATATGTCCTACCTTTGAAGATTTCTGAGCCTTAATGGAGTCCGAGCGCAACGAGGAGCTCCTACCCCAACTTAATTTTGGCCATGCCCAATCCTTAGGGCGAATGTGTGGACTCAGCATGCGTGACGCTCGGTCTCTGATTTGTGACGGGATGTTGGACATTCCGAGTTTGACCGATCGGTTTTCTGATGCTGGTGATCGCAACAACCATCACTGGCAAGGCTTCCGGCGACATGCCCTCTGTTTGTGCATGCTATCTCATTTTCTATTTGTCTCAGGCTCGGGAGGGTCTAGCGTCCGACTGATTGAGGTTGCCCAAGGCTTGAAGGAGGGCAAGAGCTGTATTGCCATGAATCTGGCTGAGACGTTGATGGGTTTCGACGCCTTTTATCGTCGTGAGACGACCAGATTAGCAGGGAGTCCACTACTACTACAGGTAATGTTTCCCACCCAATCTCACATTATGCATTGCTCACATCACTCGGCCCTCAAGCTCGGTCTTTTCTCACAAAACCATATTCTCGCTTTTCTCTCCTCGTACATCTCTCTATTCTTTACTCTCTCATTTTTTATCCCTCCCCAGGTATGGTTGATGGACAAACTGCAGGTTGTGGACTCTTGCCCAGCATATTCAGCTCACGGCTACTTCTTCCGGCACCGTCTAGTCAATGCCTTGGATGAGGGATGGTGGTTCGCTTGGATGTGCCGCTTGTCCGCAGACTGTATTGCTTGGCGATGCCCTTGGCTGAGCCTCCCGGCAATGAGTTACAATATGCCTCGGCAGACTGGGATTCAATTGGTTGGTCTCACTCACTGTGTATTCTACTTCCCATTTCGGATTCGACGCCAATTTGGCCATGATCAGACTTGCCCGCCAGAGGGGATAGAGTATCCTGCCGCATTCCCAGCCCGAGGCGCACAGCTTGTTTGGCAAGCTACCGCGTGGAGGATGAGAGAACTCCTGGCCGCCGCTCCTTCTTTCAATTGCACTTTGTCTGACGAGTGCGTGGATTGGCTCAATGAAGAGGCACAGATTGGGCCCAGCTTGGCATCAGAGGCTTCGACCAGCTCTAGGAGGGGGCGCAGGGGTACCTGACTTGACTATGCCCCGGATTTATTGCTTTATTAGTACTTTCAAGTTTTCTTTATGAATGTAATAAAAGTAACTTCGATTGTATGCAAGAGCAGGAGAACTCTATTTTGAAATCAATGAAATTGAAGGTTGTGGTACTGAAAATTTTCCGCTTTGGTCCAAAAATGGTCAAAGTTGTAAAAAGATTATTTGAACAAAGTCGGCTTTTATTAAAACTTCTCAAAATCATTTTCAATGTGGATCTGGACTGGACAGCTTGAGATCTGTCACTGAGATGCACAACCCCAGATCCCTGCAACTGGAAAGTTGCCCCTAGTCTGAAGAGTACCGCGGCACTGCATGGCAACGGAAAGTTGTCCCTAGTCTGAGTAGCACTGCGCTGGAGATTCCAATGGCTGCTGATAGACAAAGATGGCTGAGATGATCAAATGGACAAAGTTGATCGGGGAAATGTTATGGCTGAACTTCAGGATGAAGCTACTTACGTATCCCAAAGACGGGAATCAAGCCTTACGTAGTTCAGGCTTAGGCTCACTCAGGTATTTTCACTCTCCTTTTGCGCTCTAACTTTTGCCAAAGCCGCCCTTTGCGGGTTTTCAGCCTTGCGAGCTCAGTTTTTATATTTTCTAATTTTTTGTGCTCTGACTTTTGCCTAGGTCGCCCTTTTGGGTTTTCGGCCTAGTGAGCCTCTCAGGGGTAATATTTCTTCAACTTGTCCATGTTGATCGGTTGGGAGAATTCTAGGCCATCTAGATCCATCAGAACCACAGCTCCACCTGACCAGATAGCTTTGATGATATAGGGACCGGTCCAATTGGGTCTGAACTTGCCCTTTGGGTCGTGGATGGGAGCTCGGTTATCCTTGAGCACCAAATCTCCTTCCATTAGATTCCTGGACTTAACCTTCGTGTTGAAGGCCCGGACAATTCTGCGCTGATAACTTTGAACGTGGTACAGTGCTTTCAGTCTTCTCTCGTCAAAAAGCATGAGTTCCTCAAACCTGCTCTGCTGCCAATCTGCTTCGGCTATTTGACACTCAGCCAATACCCGTAAGGACGGAACCTCAATTTCGATAGGTAGAATGGCCTCCATTCCATAAACTAATGAATACGGAGTCGCTCCAGTAGAAGTTCTAATTGAAGTCCTGTAGCCCCACAGAACAAACGGCAACTTATCTGGCCAATCCCGGTAGGTTTCCACCATCTTCCGCAGTATATGCTTGATGTTCTTGTTGGTGGCCTCAACTGCTCCATTGGTTTGCGGCCGGTATGTGGATGACTTATGAAAAGCCACATTATATTTCTCCAACAAGTCAATCACTTCCTTCTTAAAGTGGGATCCATTATCCGAAATAATCTTGTTTGGAACCCCGTAGCGACAGATGATGTTGTTTCTGATGAACTTTGCGACGTGCGACGCCTTCAACACCGCGTATGATTGGGCCTCGACCCACTTCGTGAAATAATCTATCGCTACCAGGATAAACTCATGCCCATTCGATCCCTTCGGGGTAACAGCTCCGATCACATCGATTCCCCAAACGGAAAATGGCCATGGGGACGTCATGTTGTACAGCTTTGACGGCAGGATGTTCATGCGGTTTGCATGGATCTGGCATTTGTGGCATCACCGAACAAAGCCGATACAATCCTCTTCCATGGTAGACCAGTAGTAGCCCTGTCTGAGGATCTTTCTGGCCAGCATTACTCCATTCATGTGTGCACCGCACTCTCCTCCATGGATGGCCTCCATCAGGCGCTTCGATTCCTCAGCTTCTACACAGAGCTTATGCATTCCCAAATGACCTCTCCTATACAGCTTACCCCTGCAGATGATGAACTGAACAGCCATTCTTCTAATTGCCCTTTTATCCTTGGCATTTGTCCCTGGTGGATACGCCTCCTTTTCCAAGAAGTTCCAAATGTCGTAATACCAGGGGTTGTCGTCCTGAACTTCGTCTATGGCAGCGATTGATTCATACGCCGGCACAAACTTCTGATCAATAATGACTGGACGCATCCGGACTCCGGACGGGATGTCTATCATGGAAGACAGAGTTGCTAGTGAATCTGTGAACCTGTTGTTCTCTCTTACTAGGTGGGTGAAATTTAGCTTCTCAAATCGAGGAATTAACAAATCTAAGGTTTGGTAGTAAATTATCATCCTTTCCTCTTTGACTTTCCAGTCTCCTTTTGCTTGAGATACAACAAGGTTCGAATCCCCAATGACGTCCAGCCGTCTTGCCCCTAGTTCTAGGGCTACTTCTAGGCCAGTAATACATGCCTCATATTCTGCTTCATATTCAGCTTCATTGTTTGAGACTTTGAACTGGAGTTTGAATGCTAAAGGGATACGGGAATCGTCCGGCGCTATCAGTAACACTCCTATCCTATACCCGTATTGGTTGGACGCTCCGTCAAAGTACATCGTCCAAGTTTCATCTTCGATGTGTAGAATGGCTTAATCTGGGAATAGGTATTCAACCGCTTCGTCCCCTTCAACCGGGTGGTTGGCAAGGAACTCTGCTACCGCTCTTCCTTTTACTAACTTGCGTGTTACATACTTCAAATCAAATTCAGAAAGCAACAGCAGCCAACGAGCTAGCCTACCCGTAAGTGTCGATTTCTTGAAAAGATATTTGATGGGATCCAAGCGTGAAACCAACATTACAGAATGAGCTAACAGGTAGTGTCGCAGCTTCCTGGTAGCCCATACCAAGGCCAAGCAAGCCTTCTCCAGTGGAGTGTAGTGGGTCTCGTAATCCAGCATCTTCTTGCTCAAATAGTTGATGGCCCTTTCCACTTTGTCCTCTGACTCTTGTGCGAGCATGCAGCCCATGGTAGTCTCAGTTACTGAAAGGTACAATATCAACGGTCTCCCTGGTTCTGGCGGTGACAACACGGGCGGGTTCTGTAAATATTCTTTGATCTGTTCAAAAGCTGCTTGACATCGGCCGTCCCATTGGAATTTCTTTCCTTTCTTCAGGAGACCAAAAAGTGGTTCACAAGTCAAGGTTAATTTTGAGATAAACCGTCTTATGAATTGCACTTTACCTAGAAAGCCTCGCACCTCCTTTTCAGTCATTGGTGGTGGCATTTCTAAGATGGCTTTGATTTTTGAAGGGTCGACCTCGATGCCCCTTTGCGTAATCAGAAACCCTAGCATTTTCCCCGCTGTAACACCGAATGTACACTTCTGGGCATTCAACCGCAGCCGAAACTCTCTGATCCTTTGAAAGAACTTTTGTAAGGCGGTGTAATGGCCCTCTCTTTCTTTGGACTTGACAATCATGTCGTCCACGTACACCTCGACCTCTTTATGGATCATATCATGCAATATCGTGGTTGTTGCCCGTTGATAAGTAGCTCCAGCGTTCTTTAACCCAAATGGCATCACTCTGTAGCAATATGTTGCCCACGGGGTAGTGAATGCAGTCTTCTCCCGGTCTTCGGGTGCCATTACTATCTGATTATAGCCTGAGAAGCCATCCATAAACGAAAGCAAGGCGTGTCCTGCCGTGAAATCTACCAATTCATCAATGTGCGACAAGGGAAAGTCGTCCTTCGGACTGGCCCTGTTCAAATCTCTGAAGTCTACACATAGCCGAATTCTGCCATCCTTCTTCAGCACCAAAACAATGTTGGCCAACCAAGTCGAGTATTCGGATACCAGCAGGAAGCCTGCATCGATTTGCTTGGTGACCTCTTCCTTGATCTTAATGGCCCATATCAAGACGGATCCTTCTGAGTTTCTGCTTGACAGGTCGGGCCTCGGGATCAAGAGGGATCCGGTGTTATACAATCTCAGGATCGATTCCAGGCATGTCTTCGTAGGACCACGCGAAAACGTCTTTGAAATCTTTTAATAAAGCGACTAAGCGCTCGCGTTCCTTCGAAGACAACGTGGACCCGATCTGGACCAGCCGCGGGTCCTTCTCAGTACCAACATTCACGGTAGTGATTTCATCCATTAAGGGCTTAACAAATCTTTCCTGCTCTTGATCAATTAATCGTTGCAAAACCGAAGGAATTTCTTCCTCATCGTTTTCATCAAAATTTTGAAAATCCTGATTTAAGCAATAAATCAAAGTCACAGAAAAATACTCAGAAACCACATCCACATCGTTCCAAGCCGCCTGATTCTTCTGTTACAACAAACTCAAAAGAGAAAGAAAATGACGACCTAGACAGGACTGTGGCATCCGGGTTATCACTCCCAGGAATACCGGACTCAAACTCAGTCGAGCTGGAACCTAATTCCGACTCACAGGACTCGGTGGAATCAGATTCCGGCTCACTACCTGACCCGGTGCTGCTGGACAAAAATCCTTCTTCATATTGCCAGACGAGAGAGGGTGCGATGGATGTGTCCAAAATAGTTGCTGGTAGGCTCGCAGCCGTTTCGTTCCCGATCACGCATACCGAGGAGTTATCCCTCAAGCACTTCTGTTCGATTGGAGGATCTGAAAGTAGACATACCAGTGCTACCCCCATTTCATTTTCAGCGTCCTCAGACTACACTTCCTTACTGTGTTCAGTCTCAGCCGATAGATCTGCCTTCCCTTCGGCGACGTCATTCTCAGGTAGTTGTAGGTCAAAGAAGATCTCGAAACCTGGCACGCGTTTCTTCTCCGCGTTTAACCACGGCTCTGGGAAGCCACAAAACGGAAAGTCTTTCCCCTCCCGGACGAAGCGTCCGTTTAGGGTACCCTGAATGGGCCTATGCATCAACTCAAAAGGCTTCCCGGCCTTCTTTGCTCTGGCTCTCCCAGCCATCTCTTTACCCTTCCTTACCCAGTCTTCTTTGGTGGGTATATGACCCAAACCAAAGGTATGAGGGTTGTGTGGCACTTCGGCCAATGCTGCGACGCCCTTCCGGCCACTCTTTCCTAATCCCATCCCGAGGATGTGTTGAAGCTTGTTCATGAGGTAGACAGATTGAGCATTGACGTACACCCCCTCATTCACTGCCATAATATTCTACACCATTCGAGCCTCGGCCAAAGTGAACCCTGATAAAAACACATCCTCAGTGCCATGCTCGATTTCCAAGACTGGTGTGGACACTTCCGGCGGCAGATGGATTGATGAATTCCCGAAGACAATAGCCACCCCCTTCCCATGAGGGTACTTCAGCATTTGATGTAAAGTGGAAGAGACTGCCTTTACTTGGTGCAACCACGGCCACCCCAAGAGCAGATTGAAGGTTGCGGGAACGTCCAAGACATGGAATTCAATGTTGTGTTGTCCGGGACCAACCTGGGTCTGAATTTTGACAGTCCCCATCACTTCTCTGCTAGTATTATCATATGCTCTGATCACCTGAGCAGTCGGCACGAAGTCCGCGGGTTTCATCCCGATTGCATACGCTGTTCTGGCTGGGCAGACATTGATGGCGGACCCGGTATCAACAAGTACCACCGGTATCCACTTGCCTCTACATTCCACGAAAACATAAAGGGGTTTGTTGTGATTTGTACCCTCAGGCGGTAGCTCTTTGTCTGAAAAGGTTAATGCCGGGGGATCTCCTCCCGAAAAAACTAGGCCCACCAGCTGTTCGGGCGTGGTGTCTATAGAAAGCTTGGCTTTGTCCATGGCTGAAAGGACAGCCTGTCTATGTACTCGAGAAGCCATAAGCAGCCCCCAGATGGAGATGTCTGCTTGTATCTTCTTCAATTGTCTCAATACGGCCTCATCCTCGAGTTGCTTTTCTTTTTGCTTCTCTGTCTCCTTATCTTTTCCAGATGCCTCTGGTTGATCTAGGTGTGGAGGCTTGAAGTACCGTCCACTCCTAGTCATGTGATCGACTTCGCCGATATACCAGGTATCATCTGGTTGGTTACCCCCCCAATCCTCGTCTGTTTGGGCAAGACATAGATCATCATCTTCCCACCACATTCCATCTGCAGCTGACAGGCACCTGTCCTGTTCCAACATGACTGTTCCGATACTTGCAGTACCTTTTATTCCTATTCTCGCGGCATTCTCCATTTCTGTACTTGCGGCAGTCTCAACCCCCACGTCAGCTTTTGCCTTCCTGATTCTCTCTGAATCTCCGAATCTTTCCTGTTCTGACTGTGTCAATGCAATAGATTGTTCAATAATCCCTGTACTCAAAATGCTCCATTCCCGAGCGAAACTCTTGACACCGGCACTCTTCGGCGATGTACTCTGTTCTTCGACCTTCCCGGCTGTTACTGACATTCCTGCCCCTACCGGGCCTTGTTCTGACTGAAACTCTCCTCCCACATCTGGCTGATCGTCCAACCATCCCGTGGCCTCTGTCGATTCCTCATAATCGAACCAGTTGACGGCTGAGTCTCCTAGATCTTTGTTACTGTAAAACTGGAACTTGGCAAGATCCTCTTCCACAGCCGTCAAATCATCCGTTCCCTGTCCTGGACTGTCCCCTTGGATTGCACACAGCTCTCCTCCTGCTGGAAATTCCACATCTGGTCTATTCTGGCCCATCGATGAAATGTAGTCACTCGAACTATAAGCATTTCCAACATCACTCCCAGATTCCGCTGACTCTGGCTTAACAACCCCCTTCTCCTTTGGAGTCTTCTCTCTCCTGCTCTTGATAGTCACCACCACTGGCTCGAGTTGGGTTATGGAAACGTCCATCATGCACAAATCGGTGCAATCGGGAAGAAAAACCTCCGGCTTAGGCAGATAGGAGGGTGTGATATAAATACTAGGATCGTAGGGCACGACCCCAGTATGGATGAGATTGATTCTTTTAGGTGGTGGAGCTTGGTTATGTGCGGGGAGAGGATTTGTAGTAACGTTGGGTTTCTCAGGAGGTAAAATCACCCTGTTATCAATGAGATCTTGAATCTCATGACGTAATCAAAAGCACAGATCGGTGTCGTGACCGTGCTGCTGGTGAAATGCACAATACTTGGCTGGGTTGTGGGCAGCGGGGAGTCTTTCTGGAAAGGGCCGCGGCTCTAGGGGCTTCAGATGCCCTTTTCTGATCAAAACCCCTAAAGCTTTGGACAGGGGCATATAAAGCGGAGCGAAGGTTCTGGTATTTTTGGGAGGGTATTTGGCTGTTTGTGGGTTGCTTCCGGACGCATCGGAGAATGGTGTGGCTACCATAGTTCTCGGGGAAGGGTTGGTGGTGACCATACTCACTTCGGAGGTCCCGGTAGTTGTAGCGCCACTCGGGCCTGCATCAGTATTACGATTGAGAGTTCTGCAGGGTTGCTCCCGGTCATTATCAATCAAGCCTTGTTTTAAGGCATCCTCAATCTGCACCCCCATTTCATGCAGATCAGAAAAGGTAGGGAAGGGGAGTACAATCATCTTTTGCATTAATTTCGGCTGAAGATTGCGCACAATCATCCGAATCTGGTCTTTGTCCGTGGGTCTTAAGGTCATCATCGAAGCCTTAGCCCGCCATCTGGTTACGAATTCTGAGAAGCTCTCCTTGGGTTCTTGCCTCGTTGTCTCGAGATCCCGGGTCGTGATCTCGATTTGTGTATTATATGAGTACTGCAAGATGAAGGCCTCAGCCATCTCGTCCCAACTTCTCTTGACGTCATCCTCCAATTTGGCATACCATATGGCCGCTACACCCGACAGGGTCCGGCCAAATAGAGACAGCTTCTGCAGTCTAATGAGGCCCATTGGCCTTAGGATGTTTGAAAATAGTCGCAGGTGCACCATGGGATCACCGGATCCGTCAAAACGATCAATTTGTGGCATCTTAAACCGATCTGGCAGTGTCACGGCTGCGTCGGTGTATCCGTCTTCTATGTTCGGAATGGACTTCACACCTTGAGATTTCTTGAACAGCTTTTCAAGCTTGCTCATTTTTAATGCCATGGGGTCCACCTCGGACTCGAATGGAGAATCCGATTGATTGATAGGAGTGGGTGCCTTGGATAGTTGAGGCAGAATCGGGGGTGGAGCCGGCCCAGTTGGGATGTCTGTATCTTCTTGGACATTCCGGGCATTTGGCGTCTCTTCGGGTATCGGAACCCTTAGTGGGGGAGGGACTTGCTGTGAAGCAGATGCTCCAGTTTGCTGCTGCAATCTCACGATTAACTCTGCTTGCTCATTCATAACTGTGGCTTGTTGTTTGGCGAATTCTGCCTGTCGGACAGCATCCTGCTGCATCACTTTCATGATTTCTTGGAGTTGGCGCACCATCTCTTCTAAACTAGCCATGCTGTTCTGTTCTGACTGAATTGTCAGTATATGTTCCCTTTCTATGGGTGAAACAAGATCCTGATCCCTACTGTACAAAGGTGGGGTAGATAAAGCCCTCTGTACTGACTATTGAACTGATGCCCTCTGCTTAGTTGTCCTCCGTCTAGTAACCGGGGGTAGAGAGTGGTACACTGGTTGTCCGTCTACCAGATCCTCAGATCGATGGAGCCGACGACCTCTAATCCAGAGTGCTTGGGGAATATCTACGGGGTTGGAAGCAATGATACTAAACTACCTAGCAAAAAGATAAATAAAGCAGTAAATAAACTAATAATCGGACAGCACAACGGCGTAAAATAAACACATACAACGCACAGTTGGGTATCCATAATGCACAGTTGGTAAGCCGAACACACTGTTCCTCGATACTGATCATTGTTCCCCAGAATCACTGTTCCCAAAACTGAACCTGATACCCGCAGATAACTGATTCTCATAACTGATACTGATGCCTTCAGGTCTAATACTCAATCTTGCAAACTGATATGCACGTTCCTGTAGACCAACACTCTAAAAGCACATGGCAAGTAAAGAGAGCCAAAACACCCCTATGTTGGGGTAGGGTTTCCCTGTCCTATTTCATCTGGAGCTAGGGTTCCACTATGCACGCAGCAGTTTTCAAACAACCTAACATCGGGTAAGCAGCCTGTCCTAACTTGGAATGGTCACTATCGATCTGAATATGCACTAGGTCGAATGGTCGAAAAGGGTGCCCCGGTAAAACCGGGGTTTGTGTTCCCATACTGTCAGAGCCCGTAACCGGTCAGCCTTATGGTCATGCCTTGACAAGACAAGCCTCCGGCAAACCGTTCAGGAATGGCAGATGGCAAACACGGTGTCCTAGGCACACCAATGCAAATGCAATGCAAAGAGACACATAAATGAAATCAAAATAGGATATCACGAGTTTGAGTCAAGCTCTCCATTTCCCCAGCAGAGTCGCCAGAAACTGTCGACGCGCCCTCGTGGGGGCCCCGCTACTACAGTTCGGACTCGATTTGTGTTACGGTTCTTAATCTGAACCAAAGAGTCCAAATCTGGCAAATCGTTTTGAGAAAATAGATTTTTAGAAAAAGAAGTGCCAAACATGGACTGCTTTGCCAGATACAGAGTCGCCACCTAAATATTTTTTATGGGGGAATTTAGGAAACCCTGACTCGGTGCCGAAGGCCACATGTCCATCATCACCAGAGTTGCCTCGGCTCGGGAGCTAGGGTACGATTGGGGAAGGTCAGCTATGAGCAACCCCTCTCGCCCGATCCGAAGATCGGTCTCTACTAACCGTGATATCCGTTTTTGAAAACATTATGTGTTCTTATTCCAATTATTAGCCTAGAATTACTACGTATGCGCACAGCAAACAAGTATAGACTAGATTGCCTAATTTGGAAATAAGCATTGCATATCCGTATGTTTTGGAAAAATGTTTTGAACTTTGCTACTCGCAAGTAGGCTAAAATACGGATTTCAACGAGTTTTTCCAACTCAAGCAATCCAACCTTCACCCACAGGCATTCAAATAGTTTATCACATAAGCATCTAGCCACATGGTAATCATGCTGTTATGGCAACACTCACACGCATGCGGTACGCTAAAACATAAAATACTTACATCGTACTCCAAGCCAAAACAATAAACTGGTTAGCAAACATGTGTGATCCTAGTTCATGTTAAAGTGGCTAATGCAACACATACAGAATGCGATTAAGATAGGCTCAGCTAATCTAAACATGGTATGTGAAATGCTACAACTATCACGTATTCAATTTGAAATTGAAGTACAAATGCAGTTAGAATGATGTGCCGAGCCTAGTGCATGCAAGGCAAATGTATGAATGCACGCATGCATAGCATAAGGTATGCTGATTTTAAATATGCCCCAGTCTACCATCATAAGCAGGTAAATAAAAGGGAAGAAAGACGTGGGGTTGGAAGACATACACACACTCACGCACACTTATTACATAATTACCCTCACTCGGAGGGTCCAAATAAATATTGCAGTCCGAATAATAAACGCATAAATTATTACAGAATTTCTAATTAATTGACTGAATGAATGCAAAAAGAAAGGTGGCCACAGCCCCCGCCTTGGGATGCGCGAATGATGCATGCTCGAAACCGTCTCGTCCGGAAAGTCCGTACCATACCACTGCCGCCTCTGTTTACACTGCCCTACTTCTCTGAAAATCACCAAAGTTCTGGGGTTGGTTCCCTGCACACTGTAGAATACCATCGGCTGGAGGTGATGCCCACCGGCCGTATGTAATTTCCATCAGCTTCTGATGGAGTTATCGGCCATTCACAAATGGCCGGTCGGCATTGGATGCTGCCGGTCGGCAGAAGCTTCCTGCAGAAGACAGTTTTGACAGCAACAGAGGACAGACAGTATATGGCATGGGATTTCAGGCACATGTGAGCATGGTCATGCTTCCCATCATGCTTTGAACTCAGGGAAGCATGGACCTCTATCCTCGAGCCATCAATTGTGCATGATAGCCTAAGTGATCAAGCTTGCCATTTGATGTAAAATGCATGCAACACACAAATGAGAACCAAGACCCTATCATGTCTAAGTCAAGGGCCCCGGTGACCGAGAGTTAAGACGCGTTACATCACTTATAGTATGAATGCTCCTTAATTCTCACACTTGGTTTGACACCCCAAACCAAGTAATGCAATGCATGTTATGCAAACATGACTCAAAAATGCAACATGAGATTTAAGATGCAAGGCATGCCAAATGCTATGCAACTACCATGGCAAGTATGCAATGCTAGGCATGCAAGATGCAAATGCAATGCAAACATAGATGGTTTAAGCAATAGGATCATCATGTTACAACACCCTATGAAGCAATTATGCAACAAACATGAGACAAGCATGCAAGGGTGGCCTTAAACCATAAAGGGGCAGACCTCAATCCACCTCAAAACAGTGGCCAAAAGTGCCCAAAAAGGTGGACAGACACTCATGCCAACATGCAAGCCAATGGACCTAAGGCTAAGGCACAAAAGGGGGGTACTTTACATCCACTTGCATGACCATTCATGGCATGAATTAGACAAGCAAAAAAAGAAACTTAGCATGCAAAAATGGACTCCCAAACCCACTAAAATGGTAGCTTAAGTGGCTCCGATGAGATGCATGCACCAAGACTCATGTTTAGGCATAAAAGGGCATATCCTTAAAGCATGAAAGAGGTAACACATGCACACATACAAACATGATTCATGGACTGAAATACGATCCTAAATGATGTCAAATCATGAGGATGGTCATAGCTACGCATGCTAGAGGTCAATATGCTCAAAGCTTACAAGCCAAAACACAAAGAGATGACACCAAACAAGGCAAGCATGACTGAAATAGATGGCCAACAGGCCTTAAACATGGTAAAGTAAGGCCGATACCTTCATGAAATTAAGCTAATACATGCAAGAACCATGACCTAAACATAAGATGCATCTCTAGGCCAAATGGAGGAATGCAAAGCAAGTATGTTAAGCATGCAAAAGGCCACAAATCCGACCAAAAATAGAGATGACATATCACCTAGAGACACCAAAAAAACTCTGAAATAGGGCCAAAATTAGTCAAGCATGCATGTTGCCCTTTAAGCCAAAAGGCAAGGAAATAAAGCAATGAAGGGAGAGGGGTGTCCCTCCCCTATACAAGACTTAAAGCCACCTTCCTCACCACTGAAAATCCACTGGTTTTCAGTGGTGAGAAGACTAAAACACTCAAGCAAACAAGGCCTTACAAAGGAAGCACCAAAAGGGCCAAATAAGGCCTAAGAGGGTGAGTTTGAACTCAAACCACAAAACAACCTTAATGAAAGTTCTTAAGGATGAAAATGTAAGCCTTTTTTATGTTATGCACAAAGCCTAAATCAGTAAGCAAGACAGGTTAAAAACTAGTGCAACTTTGGGAAAACTAAAGCAAAGTGATTACCCTTGAAGAACTTTTGAAGAACAGATGATCCAGCCACCTTCTATTGACCAAAACAGCCCAAAACCTCAACAAACAACCCTCAAAGTGCCTCAAAGTCGAAGCAAGGTGTGGTAGTGTGTGTGTTAGTGCAAAACTAAGGTAGAAATACACTTTAAGGCCACCAAACACACACAAAGGAGGAGAGAGGGGGAAATATAGAGAGAGAGTGTATGTATATGTATAAGCTCTGGTTTTCTCTTCAAACTTGCTAACCTAGAAGAAGGAGGATAGCCTTCCTCTTATAGAAGTCCCTCTTGCAAAGCTTACACAACAAGCTTGCTTAGAGGGAAATCCCTCCATACACATGTATGGAGGGGAATAGAGTTGGTGCCAGCTATCACAGCTAGCACAAAATATCTACATAAAGTAGATGAACAGTAGTCGGCTGCTCAAAATTGCCATTTTGACAAAAAGGAGTGCCGACCGGCAACAAATAGTGCCGACCGGCAATATATATTGCCGATGGCAACAAAACACTAGCCGGTGGCCTCTGGCCATGGCCGGTGATGTGTTGGGGTGCCTCACAAGGCATTCCCTGCCCCTCCAAGGGAAAACACAAGTGTTTGGTGCAAAATCAAACACTAAACGGTCGAGTTCGGAGATCCTGAGGCAAAGCGCGTGTTCAAACGGTGTTCAAACGGTGACGTCCAAGTCTTGAGGACGATCAAAAATGGGGTGTCTACACCAATCCTAACCCTGCACCTGGAAAAGATCAGAAAGCCAAGGTGGCACCTGCCGATCCCTTTGCTAGTACACCCAGTAAAAATCCACAAATCTCGAAGTATCAACCCCGAGGTCACAGGGTCTTCCATGCCCTCTACATGCCTTTGTCCAAGGCTCTTCAAATCCTTGCTAAAAAAAGGCCACCTCAAACCTCTTGAGCCTCGCCCCCTCCCGAATCCCCTTCCAGCTAAGCATGATACTACCCAGTACTGTGCGTACCATCAACAGACCGATCACACCACCGACAATTGCTTTCGACTTCGTCACGAAGTACAGGATTTGTTTTATAACGGGGTTGTCCTCCTACCTAGCTCAACAAAGTCTGTCACCACCAGGTTGGTGGATTTCGAGGATAATGCAAGTATGTGATCAAGGGTTGGACC
Source organism: Camellia sinensis (assembly GCF_055761805.1). NCBI lineage: Eukaryota > Viridiplantae > Streptophyta > Magnoliopsida > Ericales > Theaceae > Camellia > Camellia sinensis. The sequence continues at coordinate 169,724,123 of NC_138970.1, forward strand.
ACTTGCGAGCGGCGCACGGTTTACCTCGGATGTGGCGTATGGCACGCACTATTTTGAGCATTTGTAAATGCTAGTTTTGCAGTTTCTGACTTGGGTGTTGAGTCAGTTCTGTAGTTTTCTTTTGAGTCTGTCTCATTGTCTTAAGTCAGTCTTTTTGATTAAAGGTCTGTCTTGTTGTATCGAGTCAGTCCTGTTGTACAAAGGTCGGGTGATTCCAGCGGTGTTACCTCGGGCATCACCATTTTGTTTTGCATTTGTCTTTTAGTTTTGTTTTGAGTCTGTTTCTGCCTAGAGCCAGCTACACCAACAAATTTGAATGGAACAGTAGTAATTTTCACATTCTTGCTTTGCTTCTACCTTGCGCCAATTGTGCCAGAAAGTCTGAATAAAATGGTAGTACATTTTTATGTACTTTTCTGTGCCTCGAACTCATTGTATTGACCTAAGTTTTCCAAAACTTTTCAAACACTGTGATGAAAATGAAGAGGGAGGAATTCCTCGGGTTTTGCAAAATTTGATCAATTGAGAGAAAGAGAGGCATGATAAGCCTTTAATGAATGAAATCATGTTTGTTAATGTGAGTGCTAAGAAGGACCATGGCTTGATCCAGATTGGTTCTACATTGTCTTCAGCGCGAGCGATTTGTCGCTTTCTTAAAAAATTTCAAAAAAAATGTTTTGCGCAGTCTTGCGAAGACCTGTGTGGAATCGCTCTTGAGATTGTGCAGCCTAGGATCGCTCTCAGGCTCGAGACTTGACCCCTTGCTTTCAAACCACTGACCTTAATTCAGAATGATCAAAGGTCAATCATGATGTGAGGCCTGTGTGGCCAGATTTTAAGCAGCCCTCAAACTAGGGACAAGAAAGTCAGATCATGAAGATCAAATATCATCAAAAGAAGCTTGCGAAGCTAGATCAGAAGCACCCTTCGGACTAGGGACAAAAAATATCAGACGTTCTTGAAGAGCCAAAGATGGATCACTGCTCAAGATAATGAAGATCGACAAGAATGCCAAATCCCAGAGGGGAGGAAAGAAAAAAGTATTGCTGAAGGACAATTGAGCTTCTATCCGCAACACCAGGGGCAAATTTAATCCCAATTGGATGGACTTTTACATCATCAACGAACAACAGCCATTCTTCTAGATTAAGATGGTTTCGAGATCCTAAAGCCATTCAATATGGACAAAGCTAAACTTTTACCCTTGAGAGGCTCGTTGGACCGAAAACCCAGAAGGGCGACCCAGGCAAAAGTTAGAGCAAGAAAAAAAAGAAAAATACAAAGAATGAAAAAAAAAAGAAGAAAAATGAAGAAAATGAAAAGAAAAGATGAAAAAGAAAAAAGAAGAAAAGAAATGAAAAGAATTGAAAAGAAAAGAAGAACAAAGCTCGCAAGGTTGAAAACCTAGAAAGGACGACATTAGCAAAAGTTAGAGCACAAAAGGTGAGGGTTAATACACGAGTGTACCTACCCCGAACTACGTAAGGCTTGATTCCCATCTTTGGGATACGTATGCAACTTCATTCTGAAGTGCAGCCGTAAAACACTTCAAATTTGACTGTGTCCATGTGATGGTTCTGGTCATCTTTGTCTTCTTTGTATCCGAGAGTTCGGTTGTGATTGTCACTCTGAGGACTGATTACAATGCACTGCGGTGTTATCCAAACAAGGGGCAACTTTCCGTTGCCATATAGTGTGCTGCGGTGCTATTCAGAGTAGAGGCAACGTTCAGTTGCCATGCAGTGCCATTCAGACAAGGGGCAATTTTCTATTTGTTTTGGATCTGAGGTTGTGCATCTCAAGAGTAAATTATGCATTGGTCGAGCAGTGGCCATTTTCAAAAATAGTTTTTGAGAATTTTTAATGAGGTTAACTAATTCTCTCGAAAATTATTCCATTTTTCTAAAACTAGACCATTTCTTGGACCCAAAAAGGAAAATTTTTAGTGCTCACAGCCTGACTTGCATGATTTTAAATCAGAAAATTGAACAAGCATGTTAATCTAACTCTCATATTGGTCAAATTATTTTAGTAGAAAAACAAAAAAAAAATGGTCAAAATAATGAAACTAGGGGCACAGTTGAGTCAGGTGTTCTGTCTTTTCCCCGTTGTCAACATACTTGATAGAAAAGGGCACCACTAAAGCTGATCGGAAAAGGACAGAAAGCTCTCACATCCTCTAAGCAACGAGGTATCAAGCCAAGTGCGAAGTACGAATTGGAATGGATCAATGCATTCGACTCCCTCATCCAAGGCATGGACTAGACGTCACCGGAAGAAGTAGCCGCGAGTTGATAATGTTGGGCATAAACCCACAACTATCTTGTTTATCCATTAATCACCCAGGGGAATGGATTAAAAATGAGAGATTAAAGAATAAAGAGATGTGCGTTGAGAGGAAAAGCGAGGAAAGGGTTTTGAGAGAAAAACCGAGCTTGAGGGCCAAGTGATGTGAGAATCACAAATAAGAAATGGTGGGAGAATAAAACCGAAAGAAACTGGCTCCTCGTGCACTGAGAGGTCTCTTGCCATTAGAACACGTCTGTGTGTCGTGTCAGTCGTTTTGACTGTCTCGATTCTTGTTTTGAGTCTTTTCGGGTGTCTATAGATGTGTTTAGGTTGTCTCACCTTGTCTTTCTCTTTGTTGTTGAGTCGTGGTGTGTTGTGTTCAGTCGTAAGCTTAATGCCCAGTTGAGAATTTATTCTCACTCTCAATTTCAAAAAAAAAAAAAATCGTTTTGTGCTCAGAGTGCCGTGTCGTTCTCCACATTTGTGCGAAACAAGATTTTGTTTTTTCAAAAATCGCAGGGTTCAATCCGGGTCATGTGGGAACAGCAAAACCAGGACCTATCTGAAGCTATATAGGTTTCAAGCTTCGAAGCAAAAGAAAAAAAAAAGGAAAATGTCAGACATCTAAGTTTGTTTCAACTTCTGCAAGTTCCGTCATCGCATCCTGTATCTTCAGAATGAGCTGTGTGCTAAAAATTAAAAGAATACTGTGTTATGAGCCGTGTGTTCAGATCGAGTAGTGTTGTGTTATGAGCTGCGTGTTCAGAATCAAGAATGAGCCGTGTGCCCAAAAATGAGCTGTGTGCCCCCAAACGAGCTATGTGCCCGAGATCTGTCGTGTGCCTGAAAAATAAGTTGTGTGCCCGAGAAATGAGCCGTGTGCCCAAAAATGAGGTGTGTGCTCTGAAATGAGCTGTGTGCTCGAAAAATGAGCTGTGTGCGCCTGTAACAGCGCCCGCGTGGGGGCCTCGCGCTACTACAGTTCGGACTCGATTTGTGTCACGGTTCTTAATCTTGAACCAAAGAGTCCAAATCTGGCAAATCGTTTGAGAAAACAGATTTTTTGAAAAAGTAGTGCCAAACATGGACTGCTTTGCCAGATACAGAGTCGCCACCTAAATATTTTAAAATGGGGGAATTTAGGAAACCCTGACTCGGTGCCGAAGGCCACATGTCCGTCATCACCGGAGTTGTCTCGGCTCGGGAGCTTGGGTACGATCGGGGAAGGTCAGCTATGAGCACCCCCTTTCGCCCGGTCCGAAGACCGGCCTCTACTAACCGTGATATCCGTTTTTGAAAACTTTACGTGTTCTTATTCCAATTATTAGCCTAGAATTACTATGTTATGCGCACAGCAAACAAGTATAGACTAGATTGCCTAATTTGGAAATAAACATTGCATATCCGTTTGGTTTGAAAAATGCTTTGGAATTTGCTACTCGCAAGTAGGCTAAAATACGGATTTCAACGAGTTTTTCCAACTCAAACAATCCGGCCTTCACCCACAGGCATTCAAAACAGTTTAACACATAAGCATCTAGCCACATGTCAAGCATGCTGTCATGGCAACATTCACACTCGTGCGATATGCTAAAGCGGAAATACTTACATAGTACTCCGTGCCAAAACAAAGAACTTGTTAGCAATCATGCATGATCCAAGTCCATGTGAAGTGCCTAATGCATCGCATACAAAATGTTGCTAGAATAGGCTCGGCTATCCTAAACATGTCATGTGAAAATGCACAATTATCACGTATTCAGTTTGGGAATTGAAGTATTGATGCAATTAGCGTGATGTACCGAGCCTAATGCATGCAATACAAATGCATGGATGCACACATGCATAGCATAAGGTATGCTAATTTAAACATGCCCTAATACTAACCATCAAAGCAGGTAAGTAAAAGGGAAGAAAGAAGTGGGGATTGGAAGACATTCACACACCCACACACACTTATTACAGATTTGCCCTCGCTCGGAGGGACCGAATAAATATTACAAATTAACTAACTACGCAAGCTAATTAATATTACAAATTAACTAATTTAATTAACAAATTAAATTAAATTAACTAAAGCAGGAAAGCGTCTCGGGAGACGCGCCACCATGCGCAAGCTGCCTCTGTTTTCCTTCCTTTCCTCCTCTGGAGGCTGTCAAAGCCTCAGGACTACATCCTTGGACAGAGGGGATCATCACCGGCTGAGTGAAACTTCCACCGGCAGTGTAGTATGGCCATCGGCACAAAATAGGGTCTGTCGGCAGAGAAGAATGTGCCGGTCGGCACATTACACTGCCGGTCGGCAGAGTATTCCTGCAGAACCTGCAACTCACAGCAACAAAGGGCAAAACAAGGCATGGTAGCATATTTCAAGGCATGTATGCATCAACCATGTCTCTTATCATTGTGATGACTCAAAGGGACATGTGCCTCGGTTCTCGGACCACCAATCACGCATTTCCATGCATGATGGCCCAAAGAACCAAGTATGCAACTTTGGTTTCAAATGCAATGCACACCAATCAAACAAACAAGGCCCCAATTCCTATCACCAATTCAAGGAACAAGGCATGCATGCAAGATGCAATGCAACCTAGGCATACAAGCTAAGAATGCAACATGGCATGGTAAGGCACTTATGTAAGCATACAAGCATACATATGGCAATGCAAATGGATGGAACGGTGGACTTAAACATGAATTAGGCGGCTCTAAAATAGGCCTAAAACAGTAGCCATAATGACCAAAACAAGAAGCCAAAACACATGCACACATACACATGATGGAAGGCCTATACTTGGGCACAATTTAAACAACCCTCAAGCACACTTAAAAGGGGTAAACGAGAGCAACTTGCATGCAACCTAAGCATTTGAATCATGTCATAAAATGATGCCAAATCATATTAAGCAAGACAAGCAAATGCATGTAAGCATGGTCTAAGCACTTGAAACAAGTCATGAAGCTTTGAAGCACGTTTATCACAACAAACATGGCATGCATTGAACAACCTAAAACAGGTTTTTAGCTCATAACATGAGGCCCAAAAGACCACTTAGATGGCGTCTAGATGGCTCAAAGACAAAGGCATGCAAAGGCACCAAAACATGGAGCATTGCAACACATGCTTTCAAAGCAATAAAGAGGCATGCAAGGCAATCAAACAAGCGTGGAAATGGGACTGAAATGACATATAGAATGATCCCAAATCACCAAAACAATGCAAAGATGGCATGCTACACATGCACGTACTCAAGGCCAACAAGCCCAAATGCAAGGGAGCCATATAATGCATGCTAAAATCGACCCAAACGACTATGGACAGATCTAAAACATGGCAAAATAAGCATATAATCTTCACAAATACAAGCCTAAAACATGCTCCAACAAAGGTTAACAACCTAGATCATGTTAAGGCACAAACATGGCATTACAAGGCAACTATGCTAAACATGCATAAGGTTCCAAAACCAACTTTAAATCATGTTATATCATGGATATATAAGCATGAAAAACAAACCAAACATGCTCAACACACACTCAAGCATAGGCTTCCTTAGGAAGGCCAAAATGTGCCCTTTTCAAGGACAACGAGGAGAGGGGGTGGCCCTCTCCTTCTTGGGACTTCAAAGCATCATCTTCACCACTGAAATCCCTCAAGATTTCAGTGGTGAAGAGACCTCAAAACCAAAATCCCGGAGCTAGCACAAAATGGCTCAAAATGAGGCCTTTTGAGGCCTAAGGGTGGTCAACACCCCTCAAACAACAAAACACTCTTAATAAACAATAAAGAGGGCTTAAAAATAGAACTTTTTTATGTTATACAATAATCACAAAAATAGCTCTAAGATAGGTATAAAATTGATGCAAAAAGGGGGAAAAAAAGGACTAGTTTCTCACCCTTGATGCCTTCTTCAACAAGGATGCTCCAATGGCCTCCTTGAGCTTGAATCCAAGACAAAAACTTCAAAACACACTCTTTAGAACCTCAGCTCCTAGAGGAAGGTGAAACACTAGGTGTTTGTGTGCAATAGTAAGGCACAAAACACCTAGTGTGCAAAATGGGAGGGAAAGAGAGATAGATTGTGTATGTCTAACCCTAACCCTAGAAAACCAGAGCTCTCCTCTGTCTTTTCTCTCTCAAAAATGTCTAAGCCTCTCTCTCTAAGACTTTAGAGAGAGCTCTCTCTATAAGCCTCTTGTAAAGCTTATTCAACAAGCTTTGCAAGAGGGAGATCCCTCCATACACGTGTATGGAGGGGAGAAAAAGTTATACAGCTGTCCTAAAATATCTGCAAAAGCAGATGAACAGCAATCGGCCGGCAAAAAATGCCATCTTGGCCAAACAAAGTGCCGACCGGCACAAAAAAGTGCTGACCGGCAACAAATAGTGCCGACCGGCAAACTATTTTGCCGGTGACAGCAAAAACCAGCCGGTGGCATCTAGCCACTGCCGGTGATGGGTGGGGATGGTCTACAAGCCTTACCCTGCCCTTCCAAGGCAAAACACAAGTGTTCGGTGCAAAACCGGACACTAAACGGTCAAGTTCGGAGACCCTGAGGCGGGGCGCGCGAGCCGAGACCTCCGGGAACTCCAAACGAACACAAACATGGATAATCACCGAGTGTTCAAACGGTGACGTCCAAGTCTTGAGGACGGTCAAAAATGGGGTGTCTACAGCGCCCAAACGAGCTGTGTGCCCGAGATCTGCCGTGTGCTCGAAAAATGAGCTATGTGCCCGAGAAATGAGTCGTGTGCCCAAAAATGAGCTGTGTGCCTTGAAATGAGCTGTGTGCTCGAAAAATGAGCCGTGTGCCCAAAAATAAGCTGTGTGCCCCCAAACGAGCTGTGTGCCCTAAATCTGCCGTGTGCTTGAAAAATGAGCTGTGTGCCTGAAAAATGAGCCGTGTGCCCAAAAATGAGCTATGTGCCCTGAAATGAGTTGTGTGCTCGAAAAATGAGCTGTGTGTCCAAAAATGAGCTGTGTGCCCCCAAAATGTGTTGTGTGCCCAAAATGAGTTGTATGCTCGAAAAATGTGCCGTGTGCCCAAAATGAGCTGTGTGCTCGAAAAATGAGCCGTGTGCTAGAAAAATGAGCTTTGTGCACCCAAAATGTGCTGTGTGCCCAAAATGAGCTGTGTGCCCCCAAAATGCGTTGTGTGCCCGAGATAAACTGTGTGCCCGAGATAAACTGTGTGCCCGAATTGAGCCGTGTGCTCGAAAAATGAGCTGTGTGCCCCCAAACGAGTTGTGTGCCCGAAAAATGAGCTATGTGCCTGAGAAATGAGTCGTGTGCCCAAAAATGAGCTGTGCGCCCTGAAATGAGTTGTGCGCTCGAAAAATGAGCCGTGTGCCCAAAAATGAGCTGTGTGCCCCAAACGAGCTGTGTGCTTGAGATCTGCCGTGTGCCCGAAAAATGAGCTGTGTGCCCGAGAAATGAGCCGTGTGATCGAAAAATGAGCCGTGTGCCCTGAAATGAGCAGCGTGCTCGAAAAATGAGCCGTGTGCCCAAAAATGAGTTATGTGCCCCAAAATATGTTGTGTGCCCAAAATAAGCTGTATGCTTGAAAAATGTGCCGTGTGCCCAAAAATGTGTTATGTGCCCAAAATGAGCTGTATGCTCGAAAAATGAGCCGTGTGTCAGAAAAATGAGCTGTGTGCCCCCAAAATGTGCTGTGTGCCCGAGATGAGCTGTGTGCCCGAAATGAGTCGTGTGCTCGAAAAATGAGCTGTGCCCCCAAAATGTGTTGTGTGCCCAAAATGAGCTGTGTGCTCGAAAAATGAGTTGTGTCCCTGAAATGTGTTGTGCGCCATAAAATGAGCCATGTGCCCGAAAAATAAGCTGTGTGCCCCCAAAATGAGCTGTGTGCTCGAAAAATGAGCCGTGTGCCCGAAATGAGCTTTGTGCCCAAAATGTGCTATGTGTCCTAAAATGAGCTGTGTGCCCCCAAAATGAGCTGTGTGCTCGAAAAATGTGCTGTGTGCCCCAAAATGAGCAGTGTGCTCGAAAAATGTGCTGTGTGCTCAAAATGAGCTGTGTGCTCGAAAAATGAGTTGTGTGCTCGAAATGTGCTGTGTGCCCTAAAATGAGCCGTGTGCCCGAAAAATGAGCTGTGTGCCCCCAAGATGTGTTACGTGCCCGAAATGTGTTGTGTGCCCGAAATGTGTTGTGTGCCCAAAATGAGCTGCGTGCCCGAAATGAGCTGTGTCCCCAAAAAGAGCTGTGTGCCCAGATAAACAGAGTGCTGTGTTTTGAGCTGCGTGCCGAATGAACAGAATATTGTGTTGTGAGCCACGCGCCAAACAAACAAAGTGTTGTGTTGTGAGTAGTGTGCCGAATAAACCGAATACTGTGTTATGAGTTGCGTGTTCAAAATGAGCAGTGTGTTGATCCGAGATGTGTGTTCAAAGTGAACAAAATACTGTGTTGACTGTTTCACTGTTTCAGGCCAGAATGGCGATCAAAAGTGCTCTCCCTGAGTACCATTCCCCGTCAAAGTTATCTTGGCTATGTTTGCAATGAGGGAAAGTTGTGAATATGATCAGGAAGGAAAACGGCATTTGTGGTTTCTGCATGCACAAGCTACCCCTTGTCAGCATTTCAGGACCTTTGTATTGTGAGTTGAAGGTAAGTGTTCGAAGAACGCAATGGAGGGGAGATCCCCGTCAAAATAAAGCGGTTTACCGCCACTCACTCCATGAGGTGCTTTCTAAAGTGCCGCTTTGTTTGTTTATTGCATTCCCTAAACATCATGCTCTACATTGCTTATAACATGTACTGCATCATCGCACTTATTGCGTTTATTTGCATCTTGTGTTATCTTGTACCAATTATCCTTTTACGCCGAGCTGCGTTTAGGATCATTGTCCTCTGGGACTTTCTCAAGTTGCACCGAGCACGCGTCTGATAGTTTGTTTCGGACCTCCTCTCACGATTTCAGTGTGGTTTAAGTGTCCCTCTTCCTTATATAATTTCAGCGTGTTTGAAATTCATCTCAGGTTGCGTCGTGTACGCACTTGGGCGGTTGTTTTCGGACCTCCTCTCACGATTTCAGCGTGGTTTGAGTGTCTCGTTCCTCACACGATTTCAGTGTGTTTGGAATTCATCTCGGGTTGTGTTGTGTACTCCCTTGGGCAGTTTGTTTTCGGACCTCCTCTCACGATTTCAGCGTGGTTTGAGTGTCCCTTTTCCTTACACGATTTCAGCGTGTTTGGAATTCATCTCAGGTTGCGTTGTGTACACACCTAGGCGGTTTGTTTTTGGAGCTCCTGTCACGATTTCAGCGTGGTTTGAGTGTCCCGTTCCTTACTCGATTTCAGCGTGTTTGGAATTCATCTCAGGTTGCGTTGTGTATGCACCTGGGCGGTTTGTTTTCGGACCTCCTCTCACGATTTCAGCATGGTTTGAGTGTCCCGTTCCTTACGATTTCAGCGTGTTTGGAATTCATCTCACGTTGTATTGTGTATGCACCTAGGCAGTTCTTTTCAGGCCTCTTCTCGCGATTTCAACGCGGTTAGAGTGTCCCCTTCCTCACCCGATTTCAGAGTATTTGGAATTTATCTCCGGTTGTGTGGAATGCGCTCCTGATTGCTTTTCTTTCTTCTTCTTCCTCTCACGATTCCAGCGTGGTTGGAGTATGTTACCCCCATTTGCATCTATTGCTCTATTTGTTACATCCATAATTATCAAACCGGCTTCGTGTAGCGTATAAGTCCAATTATCAAACCGGCTTCGTGTAGCGTATAAGTCCAATTATCAAACTGGCTTCACGCAACGTATAAGTCCAATTATCAAACCGGCTTTGCGCAGCGTATAAGTCCAATTATCAAACCGACTTCGCGTTGCGTATAAGTCCAATTATCAAAATCTTCCTGCATACCATTTTGCATTTTTTCCCTTGCCTGCGGGCACATCTCTTTGTTTATCTCGCCTGTTTGTCTAAGTCTTCGGCCTTGTCAAAAATGGGTCGTCTCTAGGCTTTGACATTCACTCCCGTCGCTTATGACTTCCGGGTTTTGTCAAAGAGGGGCAACTGTAGACACTCCATTTTTGACCGACTATAAGACTCAGACGTCATCGATTGAGCGCTCGGTGATGACGCATGTTGTGCTCGTTCTGAGGTTGCAGAGTCTCGGCTGAGAGCCTTGCCTCGGACTTTGGGACACTTTTATGCTTTGCCTCAATTTGCGAACCAAGTTCTGTTTTCTCTTCCCGAAGGGGGGAAGAGGTCTCGTAGACCATCTCTCAGTGGCCGTAGGCTACTTTCGTGGTCGTAGACCACTGTTCCCGTTTGGAGACCAGTTTCCAGTTTTCGGAGCCGTCGGCCTTGCGCCTCGGTTTGGGACCGCTTAACTTTCTCTGTTTGCTCCGGTTTTTTGGCACACACCTTGTTTCCTCTCTTTAGAGGGACACTGTGGCCCGGGAGACCACCTTCATGGTCGCACGCCACTTTCGATGCTTAATAGTCAGTTTTCGGGGCAACGACACTCCTTATCATGTCTAATGCTCAAAGGAGTATAGTGCTCGGCCCTCGAGCCATCAATCACACATCTCAATGCATGATGGCCAAAGAGGCCGAGTTGCACAAATCAATGTCAAATGAATGCACACAAATACCACATAAGACTCAATGAACCTTCACCTTATCATGCATGATCAAAGGTGTCGGTGACCAAGAAATGAGGCACGTTTCATCACTTTGAGTATGAAATGTGCGACATTCCTCGTGTTTGCATTGACGTCTAACCCAAACACAATGCAACACAGAACATGCTAGCACAATGCAATGCCAACATGTAACCAACATGAGCATGCAACAACATGCAAACAATGTGAGCATGCAACAACATGCAAACAACATGAGCATGCAAGGGCTATGTGATGTAGTACTCAATGGACCAAACCAACCTCGAACAAGCCTCGTGCATGCCAAGACGATGGCCCAAAACATGCTGAAAATGAAGTCCAAAAGCATATACAAGCATGCATGCCAATTGGCTCATGAATTAAGGCATTAAGGTGCATCTCTCAAGAGCACTTTAAGAGTGGAAAACATGGAAGTGTGACAACACCATAGGCTCTAAAATCATGTAAGGAATGATGCCAAATCATGCACATAACACAAGTATAGCATCTAGGAGGCTCAAAGCTTAAGGCTAGCAAAGGGGTTTGCACCATGGCCATATCAAGCAAGCCCCAAAGGGCCAAGGTGACTCAAAACAGTCCCAAGGCAGGTCAAAACATGTTTGAACATAGCCAACATATGCTAGAATTAAAAGCATGAAGCATGGAGCATACAAGGCCAATGAGGAGGATTACACTACACCTACCAAAACCAAGCATGAGATGACTTTACCAAAAAAAATCAGAGTTATAACATGGCAAAATAATACCAAAAATGCACTGATATGGTAGCCCAAAAGCTTAGGCAAGGTGGCATACATATTGGCTCATGTTTAAGGCATAAAGCACAAACCCTCCAAAGCATTTAAAAAGTGATAAACATGAGAGTATGGCAAAGATATAAGCTCTGAAATACCATGTCAAATGATGCCAAGGCATGCAAACATCACAAGTATAGCGTGGTAGTGGTCTCAAAACTCAAGACTAGTGAAGCCATTTATACTAGGCCAATGAGTGAGATTGCACTACAAGCACATGAAGCATGCAAGAGGTGACCAAACCAGCCCAAAATAGAGTTGTATCAGGTCCTAAAAGTCACAAAAACATGCTTGAAAAGAGCTAACATGAGCCACAAAAAGATGCTACTTTATAGAGCTAACAAGGCATGGCATGGAGAGACAAGGTGGGGAGGCTATCCCCTTCCATTTGGGACCTCAAAACAAGCTTTTTGTTACTGAAAATCCCCTACATTTCAGTGGTTAAAAGGCCACGAAAAATTATTTTGAAAGGCCATGAAAGATGGCTCAAAAGCTATACAAGCCAAGGAGCAAAAGGGGAGAACAACCCCCTAGCCAGACAGGGCACAAACCAACACTTTTAGGACTAAAAAATAGAGGACAAGCAAAGGTTTTTGTAGTTCAACACCACCCCAAAAATAGACCCAAAACAATGGGAAAAGGGTGGTGAAGCAAGTGTGCAAAACAAATACAAAATATGAGAGTTATACCTCTTGATGCATAGCAGCAAAATGGCCTCTTTGTTGGCTCAAATGACCTTCCAATAGTCCAAAAATAAGCTCCAAGGGACCTCAGCCCATAGATATGCAACTTTGATAAAGGATGCCTAGACCAACTAGAAGTATTTCTCTACTTCTATGCACTTCTATGCACAAAAGAGCAAGAGAGAGAGGCTCTAGAGAGGGAGGCAGAGATTAAGCTCTGAAAATTGTAGAGAGAGAGGAAATTTAGTGAGAGAAGCTCTCAAACTTGCTTAAGAAGTTCTAACCCCTTGAATATGAGATATAAGGCTCTCATATATAGCAAAATATCAACTTGGGTCGAAAATATCTAATTTGGGACAGCTGGAGGAGAAATATCTTCAACAATTCTGAGTTTGTGTCACTCTTGGCCGACCAGCCATCTTTGGTGCTGATCTGCTACTTGTGATGGCCGATCTGCTACTTTTTTTGGCCGACTGTGTACATTTGTGGCCGATAGGACATTCTACTCTATAGGTCCAACTTCAAACGGGCATAACTCCTTTATATGAACTCCTTTTCAGGTCATCCTTGTGTCCAAATTGAAGCCCCGGAAGTAAGATTTCCAATGGTGGCAGCCTTGCATCACAATTCCAACTATGTAAAATGTTATGCCTATTTTGGTGAAGCCGCTCAGTTTTGGTCCTACCCGGATTCATGCCGAACTTCAACCAACGATATCTCCCTCATCCGGACTCGGCTTTTGGAGATTCTTGAGTGCAAAATGATGCTCTAGAAGTATTCTTTCCAATGGTGGTGGCCTCATAGCTTAAATCTAAGTGTATAGACGGATAGGCTTGATTTAGCGAGGACCGCTCGACTCTCTCCTAGCGATTCATACCCACCTTCTTCTTCAACTTAGTTTCTTCCCTCTCCTCTAATTTTCTTCAACTCCAAACCCCTAAACAAGGCATTTTGAAATATTTTTCAAAGATTTCATCTCTCTTTCATTCATTTCCACTTTGTCCTTGCTAAGTTTATCAAAAAGCGCAACATTTAACGAAATGCGAGCCTCGGAACATCGTAGGAACTTTATTTCAAAAATATTTTGAAAGAGAGGATTTTAAGGTCTAAAAACCATTCAAAATAGCTTTGATCCAAAATGGGTTGTGAGGTTAGGATTTGACTCTCCTCTCGTCAAAGAAATCGATCCTTTGCACTGCACAACTTTCATCACCAAAGAAGCCATCAGTAGCGCCCAAGTCTTAAGGGCGGTCAAAAATGGGGTGTCTACAATAGGTTCCGAACTACAAAGCAAAAGAAAAGAGGGAAAATTTGGAGCATCTAAGTGTGTTTCAACTTCAGCAAAGTCTGAGACTGCATTTTAGGTGCACCTTCTTAGGCCTCGCCTTTCTCTGGAGTATGAGTGTATCACAATCCCAAGTGGAAGCCTGCTTCAAGTCAGAATGGCAGTCTAAGTAGCACACGAGGGTTTCACATGCAGATGTTACCCCTCACCAATAACGAACAAGGTGTGCCCTTTTTGAGCTGAGCATGTTGCAAAGTCCTCTAAGAGGTAAATTGGAGGCACCAAAGTACATATTTGATGCCCCTTCTATTGCGTAGAATGTGCACTTTCATATACACTTATGTTCCATGCGTGCCGCACATCATTTATGATTCTTACATAGAATATGGTTTCAATGTTGCATAGAATATGCTTGTCTCATGCATTGAATATGCTTTCATGTTGCATAGAATATGCTCTTGTTTCATGCGTAGAAAATGCACTCTTCCATACTTGCATCGAAAATGCTCGTATCTTTTGCATAGAAAATGCCCCCATACTTGCATAAAAAAATGTTCGTATCTTTTGCATAGAAAATGGACTCTTCCATATTTGCATAGAACATGCATTTTATCGCACTTTTTTTGTGCAGTTTACACTCGTGCTTTTTTGCGCATCACATTGTTTTGTGCAGTTTACACTTGTGCTTTCTTGCGCATCACATTGTTTTGTGCAGTTTACACTTGTGCTTTCTTGCGCATCGCACTGTTTTGTGCAGTTTACACTTACGCTTCTTGCGCATCGCACTTTCTTGTGCAGTTTACACTCGTGCTTTCTTGCGCATCGCACTTTCTTGTGCACCTTACACTCGCGCTTTCTTGCGCATCGCACTGTTTTGTGTAGTTTACATTCACGCTGTTTTGCGTACCTTACCTGTACTCGTTAGTGCATTCGCACTCTTTTGCGCACCTTACCTGCACTTGTCAGTACATTGCATTCGCGCTCTCTTGCACACCTTCACCTGCACTTGTTTGTGCATTTCATCGCACTGTTTTGTGCACCTTGCATGTTGCACTGTCCTGTGCATTCTCATCTATTTCGTGCATTCCCTTGCATCGCACTGTCTTGTGCACATTGTTTTTTTATATATCATTTGCACTGTCTTGTGCACTGCAATTCAATCACGCTATCTTGTGCATCGCACTGCCTTGTGCACACCTGTATTGCACTGTTTTGTGCATCTACATCGCACTGTCTTGTGCACCTGCATTGCATTGTCTTGTGCACCTATTTAGCACTATTTTGTGCATTCACACTGCTTCGCACTGTCTTGGGCACTCTCGGGTCTAGGAGACCTTAAATCCTCCGAAGATGCAATTCTTTTGGTGTTTGTCATGCCCGAACGACTTCCGGTGGTCTGGTATAGCCACCTGCCTATGTTTGCGGTGAGTTCCTAGGAGATCAACTGAGACGGTGGAAACTAGAGTTCGAATGGCCCATGCCTAGAACGCAAAGGTTCGGGATTTCCGAGACTAAATTCTAGTTTAAATACCCAGGGGTGTATCCTCGGCTTGAAATCTGTATGGAAGCCCCATAGGTTGAGGTAGCGGGTATGTGCCTCAATTCTGGATACTAAACCAACCTAGCATGTCACCCTGTTGGAGAATAAGAAAAGGTGTGACCATAGCCTGGGAGAAAAGTAGTACTTGTGGTTTGGAAGTGCAAGATGCAGAAGAGAAAAATCCCCAGCAGCATAAGGTGAGTCATCACCAATTGCCTTTGTAAGGTACCTTCGAGAGCATCGCTTCCTAGCTGCATCATTGTATGTATCATAAGTGTTATATAGCATCTATCGCATGCTTCTACTACATTGACCATTACACCTGCATCATTTCTATGTTAAGCTTAGTTTGGCATGTGCTCATACATTTCCTTCGTTGAAGTATGGTTCTGTGATAATGTGTACGCCCCTATTTCACTAAGAGAATTGTGGTCTGAGTGTTTCGGTACCTTTTCTGTGGTAGACGTGGTCTGTTTGTGTCCATGCCTTTTCTAGGCAAGATGTGGTTAGGCCGCGCACCATATTCATTGCATCCATTGCATCGTACCTTGTTTTGTTGCATTCAGCATTTTGGATCACAACCTTTCCTCAGCATATCACTCCTCACTTATATCATGCCACCTAATTACTTGTATTTTTTTGCGAAACACATAGTGCTGCCTGAGCACACGCCTATCCCACTACGAGAATTGTGGTTTGAGGATTCTGGCACCTTTTCTATGTTAAACGTAGTTTGATTTTGCATCTCTATCCCTTTATGATATTTGTGTGGTTTTGCACTGCTTGTGGTTTGATTATCTCAATTACATTGCATATCATTTGCATTATGTCATTACATTATATGTCATTTACACTGTTTTGTTATATTGTGTATCATTTCGCATCATGCCCCTGAACTACGCTGGTTTGATTCCCTGCAAAGGGATACGTAGGCAGCCTGTGGGCGCAACCATTTATTTATCTGTATTTTCTTTGTTTGTCCAAGTTTCCAGCCTTGTCAAAAATGGGTCGTGTCTGGGCTTTGACATTCACTCACATCATTTCATGACTTTTAAGCTCTGTCAAAGAGGGGCAACTGTAAACACCCCATTTTTGACCGTCGTTAAGACTTGGGCACTACTGATTGCTTACTTAGTGATGCAGGTTATGCTATGCAAAGGGTCAATTTCTTTGGAAAGGAGAGCGTCAAATCCAAACCTCACACCCCTTTTTTTTTTTACCAAAACTATTTTGAATGGTTTTTAGACCTTAAAGCCCTCTCTTTCAAAACTTTTTGAAATTAAGTTCCTAGGATGTTCCGAGGCTCGCGTTTCGTTAAATGTTACGCTTTTCGGTAAACCAAGCAAGGACAAAGTGGAAATGAATGAAAGAGAGATGAAATCTTTGAAAAATCTTTCAAAAAACCTTGTTTAGGGGTTTGGAGTTGAAAAAAAGAGAAAAAGAGGGAAGAAACCAAGTTGGGGAAGAAGATAGGCATGAACCGTTAAGAGAGAGCCAAGCTGCCCTCGTTAAATCGGGCCTATCCATTTGTACACTTGGATTTCAGCTATGAGGCCACCACCGTTGGAAAGAACGCTTCCGGGGCTTTATTTTTCACTCAAGAATCTCCTAAAGCCGAGTCCGTATGGGGGAGATATGGTTGTTGGAAGTTGGGCATCAATCCGGTTGGACCGAAACTGAGCATTCTTCACTAAATGAGGGATATCTCTTAGCACATTTGGAATTTGGATGCAAGGATGCTACCATTGGAAATATTACTTCCGGGGCTTCAATTTGGACACAAGAATGACCTAAAAAAGAGTCCAAATAAAGGAATTAGGCCTGGTTGAAGGCGAAGACTGGGACTAGTTTTTGCTGCCGACCACTAAGGGAGTGTGTCGACCACAAATGGCCTTTGTCGACCAGAAGGCATTCTTGCCGACCAAAAAAAGTAGCTGGTCGACCACCAAAGGTGGTCGGTCGACCACTTGTGCCCAAAAAGCCCAGATTTTGCAGATATTTTGCTCTAGCTGTTGTGCATTGCTCTATATATTTCCAAACTCAGATATTTCCGACCCAAAGCTCTTGAATTGCTATATATGGAAGCTTTCTCTCATTTTGAAGGAAGGTTTTGAAAGTTTGGAAGCCTCTTTCTCTAAAAAAATTCACTCTCTCTCTCTAGAATTCTCTATATATATATTTTTGTGCTTGAAAGTGGGAATTCTTGGTGCATTTGCAAAGGGACTCTTGATCAAACACCTCTACCTTGAGGCTAAGGTGCTTGGAAGTCTTATTTGAGCTCTTAAGGGCTGATTTTGCCTCAGAAGTTGCTGGTTTTGTAGTTGTACTTCAAGGCAATTGGAGGAATTTCAGCCCTGAAGGTGTTCTTGAGATCAGAAAGAAGCAATATGGAGATCGGTGTAATTTTCAAAGGTTCAAAAGAGTGCAAACAGAGGCATCTTAAGGCAAGGCGGTGGATTTCCGGGAGGACGCAACTGAGCATGCATATCTCCCTTGCCCGCGAGGCCATTTATCACTTTTGTTAGCTTGTTGTAGTTAATTACCCGTGTTGTAATTAATTTAGCTTAGTGCTTTGTAATATTCTAATTAGCTTAGATTAGCTAGTTATTCAATTTGGTTTGTAATAATTAATTAGCTAGAATAGTTAGTTAATTAGTTAGTTTGTAATAGTTAGCTTAATTAGCGTAGCTAGTTAGCTTTCATTTTATTCGGACCCTCCGTCGAGAGGGCAAATGTTGTAATAAGTGTGCGTGTGTGTGTGAATGTCTTCCAACCCCGCGTCTTTCTCCCTTTTACTTATCCGCTTTCGGTGGTTAGTTTAGCGCATATTTCAATTAGCATACCTTATGCTTTACATGTTTGCATCATTCATTTGTCTTGCATGCACCGGGCTCGGCATATCATTCAGACTGCATCGTATTTCAATACTTACTTGAATACGTGTTTTAAAGCATATTATTGAGTGTTGCATTCATATGCCATCTTAGATATCCGAGCCTACTTAGTTGCATTTTGCATGTGTTGCATTAGGCATTGTTGATATACTTAGGATCATGCATTGATTTCTAACTAGTTGTTTTTTGGCTCGGAGTACACTGTTAGTGTTTATGCTTTAGCATCCTTACATGTGTGTAAGTGACTGCCATGATAGCATACTTTCTATGAGGCTATGTGCTTATGTGATTAACTGCATGAATGCCTGTGGATAAAGGCTTCATTGCTTGAAATGGAACAATTCATCAAAATGTGCATTTTAAGCCCACTTGGAGTGGCAAAACCATGTTGTTTTAAGCCCACTTAAGGGTGGCAAATCCGTGTTTTAGCCTGCTTGCGAGTAACAACTTCAAACCATTTTCGAAAAACAAACATGAGATGTTTTGTTCCAACTTAAGCGATTTGGTCTATACTTGTATGCTGTGTGCATCACATAGTAATTCTAGATTAATAATCAAACAAGAACACATGTGTTTTAAAAAATAACATATCATGATTAGTAGAGGCCGATCCTTTGATCGGCAAGCGGGGGTGCTCATTTCAGGACCTTCCCCTCTCGTACCCAAGTTCTCGTGCCAAGGCAACTTTGGTGATGATGGACACGTGGCCTTAGGCACGAGTCAGGGTTTCCTAAATTTCCCAAAATAAAATATTTAGGCGGCGACTCTAAAATCTGGCAAAGCAGTCCATGTTTGGCGCTTTTTGATTAAAATTGATTTCCCAAAACCAATTGTAGAATTTGGACGCTTTGATGATTTATCAGTCTCACATTGCACTTTATGAGATTAGATTCAGAACCGTGACAGGAGTCCGAACTGTAGTTGCTATGAACCCAATTCACGCCCTCTCTAAAAAGGGGGCGCGCGGAGGAAGTTCGGGCGGTCTACACATCTCCCTACGGTTCTCCAAGTACACAACATAGACTGGGTGTACTGCTACACCTTGTCTAGTATGCACCTAGAGAACATGAGGAGCTAGTACACGAAATCTTTACCAGATAGACTACATTTAAGCAATAGAACTACTAATTACAACATAGACTTGTGCTCCTGAACTACCCAAAATGGACAACCCAAGAAGAGCTTCATCAAAGATGACTTGGTATCTCTAATGAAGATTCTTGGACGGGTCTACAGCTATTTATGCATGCATGGATAATTATTTGCTAAATTAACAACTATCAAATTTTTGCATCTCAGTGGTGCAATTTGAATCAGAACTATCAAGCATACTAGAAGCATTTTTAGCATGAAACATAAGTTTCTACAACGCTCTTGATAGATTATGATATAGAGCTTTATCAAAGATGATTAGGTGCACACTAAAAAAATCAATCTAAGCCCCTTAGTACAAGTAAAAAAATCAACTCCATCACATATATCAAGAAAGTAGTGAACTATGCATAATTGATACAAAACTCCTACAGTATTTGTTTTTACATGCCAAGTAGTGAACTATACAAGCATATAACTATCAATTCAAAAACGTAAATATAAATCATGTCCTCGCAATCACCAATTAATCAACTAATCATTGAAAAACCTATGTCCAAATCATGTCCCTGCAATCACCAATTAATCCAAATCATGTCTTCGCAATCACCAATTAATCATCAATTCAAAAACCTAAATATAAATTGTTTTGGCCTAAAAACAGATCAGATCAGGTGTACATGCCTAAACACAAATTAACAAGCTTGCCTAAACATCAAACATAGGTTTACTTTTCATGTATACATGCACTATAAATGTTTCAGATACAATTTAGCCCCACATATTCACTAAATCAAGATGAAGAAACCTATTATTATTTCTTGAAAATAAAATGCAGGCACCTGGCCAGCCTTGGCCTTGCTAATTGAAGAACCAAATACATTAAGACACATAATCTAACAAATCCTCCATCTTACAACTGAAGCATACACCCACAAAGTTGAATTAAAATCCAGACCCAACTCAATGCAAAGCATACAATCATGAAATCAATCTGAATGCAACCGAAACTAAATTACCCTACTGGAAACTCCCGGGGAGCCACATCTGTCAATTCTTTTCTACATAAGAGATTTTTGTAGTGGTGGTTCTATGCGAGCTATAAAGAAATTTATACATGGCTATCGTACACATCAGGCAAGACAAATGTGGAGAACAACCTCTGACTATTTTTTATGCATTATTTCAAACTGTTACTAACTTACTAGTAATCCTCTAATCTCTGAAATACATTCTACCCTCTCACATCAGTTATATGTTACATTTATTCTCCAAATGCAAGTCAAACTGCAAAAAAGAAGGTTTCAGCTAGCATTTTGAACAATTTGGATTCACATACAAACACAAGCCAATCCAAAATTAACAACTATTGAAATCTAGAACTCCAACTCAACTCAAATGATTGGTATCAATTATGAATCCAGATAAAAATAAAGAAGCAGCACAACCTGCACTTATAATTGGGAAGAAGAAATGTAAATGAAAACAAATTTAAAGAGGATTGAGTATATTAGAAAGAAACATTAATAGCTTGATGTGTGTGCATGAGAGAAAGGTGAGATACATCCACCAAATCCAAAACAATGAACTCAAAACAATGAAAAATCAGAGATCTGAGTTCATACAAAACAAATACGTATATAATAAAAACTTACAGATCTGAGTTTTGTAACAAAAAAAAAAAAATACGACCGATTGAGCAAGATCTGCAACAAAACAGAGCAACAACAAACTTACAGATCTTCAAAAAACAAAAGAAAAAAAAAAGAGAGGGCCTAAATAAGAGGAGAACCAAAGGACCAAAATCGAAACTCACAAAATCCAAAGAGAGGAGAACCAAAAACGGAAGATAAACGCAAATCTGCTGACCTTCAAAATCTGCAACAAGTTCTGAAATCGACAGATCTGAAATCGATCGAGAGTGTCTGAAATCGAGCGCGGGAAGTTGTTTAAAATTGAGCGAGAAAGAGTGTTTGAAATCGAGCGAGAGTAAGCGCATCAAATCAATGACAGTAAGGGTTTTTGAGCTTCAAATCGAAAGGGTTTCTGAGCGAGAGAGAGAGTCTGAGTTGTGGAAGAGTGAGAGTCAGAGTGAGACTTAGACTGAGGGGGAGAGACGTTTTGAAAGGGACGGAGTATTGAATGGTGTCAACAAATAGACCCAAATGGTTTGGTTTTACTAAGATCAGATATGACGTTTTGAAAATGTTGTATTTAACTAATCTATAATGGCGTTTTTCATAAACGCAACAAAAGAAACATTGCAATAGGTACCTTTTCATATAGTATACGAAGGATTATTTGTATGAATGTGGGTGTATATATATATAGGTGTGTGTCAGGTAAGAGAGAGAGTGTGTATGAGGGAGTTGACAGAGAGAGTGTGTGTAACGTGAGGAGAGGAAAAAGACAAAAATACCATGCCTTGGTAATTATTTTATACCAAAATAGCATTTAATCTACCTCTCAAAATAAGCCTAAATTCAATAATACACCTCCAATTTTTTCTTTGGAAAAAAATGAAGAAATTACTTTCAGTACATGTTTAGAAAAATAATTATAAAAAAATTGATAACATTTATAACTATTGATAATTATAATTATTATATGTAATGATTTTATATAAATATCACTGAAAAGTAAAATTCTACAAAAATATTATCTGTAGAAGGTCAAAAATAATTACAAATAGGATAATTTAAACGTTGTTCCCTTTTATGTTTGGTAAATTTTTCACTTTGGCATTTAATTTTTTTTTTCTCACTTTAACCCTTTATATTTCAATTTTTCTCAATTTATTCTTATAATTAATTTTTGATCAATATTAGACAGAAAATGACATGTTAACTACCACATAATACAAAAATTTTACTGTTATATCAGGATTTAGAATTGTGTTATAGGTATGAATTATATAATAAAATATTTTATGTCACATGGCTGTCTATATATCATTTTATGTCTCATTTTGAACATAACTTAATTTTTAAAGTAAATTGAGTAAAACTTAAAATATAAAAGGCTAAAAGTGGATAAAAATGAAATTTAAAAAAAAAAGTGAAAAAAAAAAGCCAAACAAAAAATGGGCAAAGTATAATTTACCCTTACAAATACATGGAGTATAACTTTTTGTGCAATAAAATCATAAAAAATTCGCACATCCACCTTTTAGTAATTTTTTCTTTTTTTTAGGATATTATAATTTCTCTTTTTTTGGGAGTGTATCATATTGTTCCCCTTATTATCTTTTGTGGTATATGGGATCGAGCTAAAATATCATAGTTTTTTTAATATTTTTGTCTTAAGGAATATATTTTAAAATTACGTAAATTTTTTTTTTTAGTTTCACTACAAAAAATAAACTTTTAGCGATGGATAAAAACCGTTGCTAAACGTAAAAAATTGTTGCAAAAAGTATTAGTGACGGATATGAGGCATGACAAAAGTTTTTTACAGCGGATTTAAATTGTAAAGGGGAGGGGTAGCAACAGCGACAACGACAGTGGTCGAAAAGGAGAGATTGGGTGGCTATAATGGTTGACAAGGAGAGATGGGTGACAATAGGTGGGAGTTAGGAAGGGTAGATTTGTGATTGGGAGTAGTGGGTAGCAGGTTAGAGTTTTTAGGATTTTGAGGTAGATAAAGATGAATCAAGGAAGAAGATGAAGGGTAGATTTGACTTTTTATATTTTGATTTCATTTTAATATCCTGAAAATTTTAGGCGTCCCTCGAAATTGAGAAGTGTATTACACTTCTCGTCAATTTGGATAGAAAAAGTAACCGTTATAGTTTAGTCCAAAATCACAAGGGATGTTTTTGCCTATATTTAAACTATAAGGGAGTAATGTGCTCCGAACACAAACCATAAAAGGATGAAGTGAATTTTGTCCTAAATTCTATGAATCTTGATAATGAATGTTTTAAGAGTATTGATTATATTCTCACTGTATCCCTAAACTATTAGATTCTTTCCATTTTCATCCAAATATGGAAAGAGACATGTGGCTTAGAATGATCTAAAAAGTTAGTCTAATTTTAGAGCTTGAATAATAGTACTCATTGAATAAACTATACTTTCACTTTCTGAAGTAGGTGTCTTTTTCTACTTGGATCATTACAAAGAAAGATTTTTGCAATTTGGTCCCTAACTCATAAAAAAGTGTCGAGCAGTCTATCATATCATCCATTAAAATGTAGTCTTAAAAACGTTATGGTAGGATTTGTCTTACAAATCTTTAAATATGGACTTTTATCCAATAGGTCATATTATAATTAATGATGTTTTTCATTAAACACTATTAAAAAACATCACTAATTATTAATTTTTAACGACAATTTAAAAATTATCATAAAAAATATCACTAATTATAAGTTTTAGGATAATTTTAAAAAAAAAGTCACTAATTTTTAACTTTCAGCGACAGTTTGAAAAATTCGCCACAAAAAAAATTACTAATTGTAAGGTTTAGTGACAATTTATAAAAACTGTGACCCAAAAAAGTCACATTAATTGCCAATTTTTAATAAATATACAAAAAATCGTTACAAAAAATTATTTTTAGCGACGATTTTATTATGACTTATTTTTAATAAGACTTAATGAAAATTAAATATAACTATTAAGATTTATTGATAATTTACGTGTAGCTCTTAATTTGATGTATTTAAAACTCTTTTAGGAAGTGGGTTAGCGGTCACATATGTTAATGTTTAAACTTTAAACACTACAGGAAAAGTGAGATACAACCACGTTTTTTTGGTGGCGTTTTTGACAAATGCCGTCCAATCTGTGAACAAATCTTTTAAATTCCCGATTATGCTATACTAGTTTATTAGCAAACAGTGGTATAACATGGTATGAAACGGAGGGCAACATTTGTGTCAGTGAAACAGCACAGTTTTGTGTACGTAAAATAGGGGATTTTTTTTCCCTTTTACAAAGGTAATTTTACCTATCCAGATATGCTTTTCGATTTCATTCGATTGAACAGAGACGCGACTTGAGAGAGAGAGAGGGAGAGAGAGGGCTGATTCTTCGATTTTCATCGATTTTTGATGATTTTGATCTAGAAAATCTTGTTCTCCCTCCTGACCTGAGTGCATATCTTCGAGATTGTTCGAATCCTTCGGATCTAAATCGATCTGGGGCTCAAGGTAAGGGTTTTCTAACCTAGATTTGCTAAGTTCACTCAAGATCTGTAAAATCTCATTGTTGAAACAACGATTTGGAATATATTTTTGGTTGATGCTTGTAGATTCACTT
The DNA here is from genome assembly GCF_055761805.1 of Camellia sinensis. NCBI lineage: Eukaryota > Viridiplantae > Streptophyta > Magnoliopsida > Ericales > Theaceae > Camellia > Camellia sinensis. The sequence continues at coordinate 169,748,612 of NC_138970.1, forward strand.
CCATTTTTTCCCCAAATCTAGCTTATTTCTTGCATTTTTGCTTTTGTTTTGTGTTCTTTCTATTCGGTTGTGGTCTCTTGCTCTTTCTGGTCCATGGAATGGGATACATGGAAAGATTTTCTCGTTCATGGCGAATCGATTTTGTCTAGGGTTTCGAGTGCAATGTCAATGTATCCAGGCAATTAGCGGTTCATATAATCGAGATGGGTCGTGAGTTTAATGATCTAGAGACATAGATCATATTCTCAGATCTGCTATCTCTCCGATCAGATCTGTAAATATCAGGTCTAAATTCTATTTGTTACTTTCTTCTAGTTTTGGTTGGATTTATGTCTCAGCCACAATACTATTTTGAGTAGTTGGAAATTGTGTTTTATGTTAGTTTTTGACACAGAATTTAATTTTTTGACAGTCCATTTAGTATTATCAAGTACAGAGAAATATGTTTAGAAATAGTTTAGAAAGGATTTTAAGATATATATATATATATATATATTCTACAGTAGTAGGAGATGAAAAGGACTCATTTGAGTTTGTTGAAAAGATTGTTTACTCCTTAGAAAAAAGGAAAAAAAAAAAAAAAAGAGTGCTGGTTTTGTAATACATAGGTTGTGGGATCTGGAGCTGTTTTATTTGTCAGGATGTGATTTGTTTATTTGTTCTGGTTTTCAGTGATTTACATTGCATCACTCTTGTTTTGATTTGTTTTATTTACCTTGCTAGGTGTAGACGCGCCCTCGGGCCTCAGTGCTACAGTTCGGACCCAATTGGTGTCACGGTCCTGTATCTGATCTCGCAGAGTGCAATACAAGACCGATGAATCATCAAAGAGTCCAGATCTGGCAAATCATTTTTCAAAACAGATTTTTTTGAAAGAAGTGCCAAACATGGACTGCTTTGCCAGATATAGAGTCGCCACCTAAATATTTTTTATGGGGAATTTAGGAAACCCTGACTCAGTGCCAAAGGCCACGTGTCCGTCATCACCAAAGTTGCCTCGGCTCAGGAGCTTGGGCACGATTGGGGAAGGTCAGCTATGAGCACCCCCTCTCGCCCAATCCGAAGATCGGCCTCTACTAACCGTGATATCCGTTTTTGAAAACGTTACGTGTTCTTATTCCGGTTATTAGCCTACAATTACTATGTTATGCGCACAGCAAACAAGTATAAACCAAATCGCCTAAGTTGGAACAAAACATTTCATGCTTGTTTTGAAAATGGCTTGCTACTCGTAAGTAGGCTAAAATGCAGGTTTTGCCACCCTTAAGTGGGCTTTAGAAAAGATGGTTTTGCCACTATCTAGTGGGCTTAAAACTCACAGTTTTAATGCATTATTCCAATTTAGGTAATTCGACCTCTACCCACAGGCACTCAAGCAGTTCTATCACATAAGCAGCTAGCCTCATGGTAATCATGCTGTTATGGTAACACTCACACGCATGCGGTATGCTAAAGCGTAAATGCTTACCTAGTACTCCGAGCCAAAACAAAAGCTAGTTAGTAATCAATGCATGATCCTAGCTCATGTTAGGATGCCTAATGCAACACATACAAGATGCAACTACAATAGGCTCGGCTATTCTAAGATGGCATGTGATGATGCTACAACTAACATGTATTCAACTTTGGAATTGAAATACGAATGCAGTTAGTATGACGCGCCAAGCCCGGTGCATATAAGACAAATATATGGATGCACGCATGCTATCATATTGTATGCTAATTGAAACATGCCCTAGGCTAACCATCGAAAGCTAGTAAATAAAAGGGAAGAAAGACGTGGGGTTGGGAGACATACACACACTCACGCACGCTTATTATACAATTGCCCTCGCTCGGAGGGCCCGAATAAATATTACAAACCACCTAATTAATTAACTCTCAAGCTAAATAATTAATTACAAAAATTTCTAATTAATTAACAAATTAAATGCAGAAGAAAGGTGGCCGCAGCCCCGCCTCAAGGTGCGCGGACGATGCATGCTTGACTCGTCTCCCCAGGAAACTTGTTGCCATAGCACTGTTGCCTCTGGTTGCACTGCCCTGCTCCTCTGAAAATTCTCACAAGCCCCAAGGATGCTTATATGGACACTAGGGAGCATCACCGACCGAGTGGGGACATCATTGGCCAAAGGGGATGGTCACCGGCCACTGATCAAGCTTATCGGCCACAAATTATTGGTCGGTCGGCACTCCTGGTAGCCGACCGGCCAAAATTTCCTGCAGAACCTGCAGTTGACAGCAGCAAAGGGCAAGCAGTGTATGGCATGGAATTGTTTTGAGCAAATGTGAGCATGGACACACTCCCTATCATGCAAGGGACTCAAGGGAGCATGACCCTCGACCCTCGGGCCATCAATTGCGCATTTCGACGCATGATGGCCTAAGAGGCCAAGTTTGCAATTCAATGTGAATGAATGCAACAAAAGAGATGAGTGCCAACACCCTATCATATTGAAGTCAAGGGCATTGGCTACCGAGGGTTGAGATGTCTTCGTCACTTGGAGTACGGACACTCCTCACCCCTCAAGTTTGGTTTGACACCCCAAACCAAACAATGCAATGTATGTATACAAACTTGGCTCAAAGATGCAACATGAGGCTAAGATGCAAAACATGCCAAATGTGATGCAAGCTAAACATGCAAATGTACAATGCTAGGCATGTAAGATGCAATGCAATGCAATCAAACATGTAAGCTAAGACATGAAATGCAACTAGCTAATAATATGCAAGCATGCAAGTATGACACAATGCAAACATGAAACCAATGCAACATGATCGTGCAATGGTGGACCTAAGAAACAAAGGGCAGACCTTAACCCTCTCCCAAAACAGTAACCAAAAATGCCAAAAAGGATGGATAAATGTTCACGCAAACATGCGTACTAATAGGCCCAAAACAAGGAGCATTCTACTACAACTACCCCAAACACTCATGACATGCATCATGCAACCAAAAAAAGAGTTTTAATGTATCAAAATAAGTCCCAAAACCCACTGTTATGGCAACTCAAAGCCTAAAACACATAGGCATGTACAATGCTCATTTCAAGACACAACAAAACAACTCCCCTAAAGCATGAAAGAGATGATGAGTGTATGCATACAAGCATTATTTATGGACTGAAACATGGTCCCTAATGATTCCAAATCATGAGAATAAGCTAGGCTAAGCATGCTAGAGACCCACATGCTCAAGGCTCACAAGCCAAAATGCAAAGAGGCTACCCTAAACATGGCAAATATGACTAAAACAGCCCCAAACAGTCCTTGAGCATGGCAAAATAATGTTAAGACCATCATGGAGTTAAGCTAGAGCATGCAAGAATCATGGCCTAAATGCATGGCTTACTTCTTGGCAAAATGGAGGAATGCAAGGCAAGTATCCTATGCATGTAAGAGACCACAAATCTGACCAAAAACAAAGGCAATAAGTGACCAAATAACATCCAAAAACTTCTGAAATGGGGCCAAATACAACCAAGCATACATGCTACCCTTATGAGCCAAAAATGAAGGCAAAAGAGAGATAAAGGGAGAGGGGTGTTCCTCCCCTATGTAAGACCTCAAAACCTCTTCTTTACCACTGAAAATCCACTGGATTTCAGTGGTGAGAAGGCTAATACTCAAGGGTAACCAAAGCTTAGCAAAGTGAGCACCAAAAGGGCCAAACAAGGCCTAAGAGGGGGAGATCGACCCCCAACACCAAAACAACCTTAATGAAGTATCTTAAGCATGCAAATACAAGACTTTTTTCAGTTATACACAAAGTCTAAAACAATGAGCAAGATAGGCAAAAGTCTAGTGCAAGATTGGGGAATCTAAAGTAAAAGAGTTACCCTTGAAGAACCCTTGATGAACAGCAAGTGTAGCCTTCTTCTTTTGATCAAAACCAGTCCAAAACCTCAAGAACAAACCCTCAAAGCCTCTCAAATTCGAAGTATGGTGTAGTAGTGTGTGTTTGTGTGCAAAACTAAGGATAAAGTACACCTTAAGGCCCTCAAAAACACACAAATGATGAGAGAGAGGGAGATATAGAGAGAGAATGTATATCTCAGATGTATATATGTATATCCCTCTGGTTTTTTTGCTGAACCCAACAAAGGAGGAGGAGGGGCTCTATATATAGACAAAACAAAGGTTTGAAGCTTTTCCAAGAAGCTAAACAAAAAAGGGGGCAAAGGGGGCAAGGCTTCCTGAGGAAACTAGGAAAGCTGGCAAACTTCTTGAGGAAGCTTAGACAAAGGGTCAAGCTTCCTCAAGAAGCTTTGACCAAAAGGGTGCAAAAAGGGCAAAACAGCCACATGTATGCCCCGGGGCAGGTTTGGTGCATTCCAGCTGGCACAGCTGGCATGCACCATGCTTGAAAAAGGTAAAAAGGTGCTACCGGCCAGAAAAGGAGATCATCGGCCAAACAGATGGCCGGCCGGCCATACTGAGTGCCAACCGGCCAATGGTATAATTCACCAATGGCCGGTAGCCTCAAAACATGGCCGGTGGCCTCAAACCAAGGCCGGTGGGTGTCAGGGGTAGCTAACAAGCTACTTTCTACCCTCAGAAGCAAAAACACAAGTGTTTGGTGAAAAACCAAACACAGAATAGTCGAGTTGAGAGATCCTGAGGCAAGACGCGTAGCCGAGACCTCCGGGAACTCAAAACGAAACACAAACATGAGTAATCACCAAGTGTTCGAGCGGTGACGTCCAAGTCTTGAGGACGGTCAAAAATGGGGTGTCTACAGTTGCCCCTCTTTGACAGAACTCAAAAGTCATAACAATGACGGGAATGAATGTCAAAGCCCAGAGACGACCCACTTTTGACAAGGCCGAAGACTTAGACAAGCATACAAGCTACAGATAAGATATGCGCACGAAGGCAGCGGCAAAATGCAACTGACAATGCAAGAAGCCGAACATAACTTATGATCTTGCAAAGAAAGCTGTAACGAAGCATAGCATGCGACAGTTTTAAGCTAGCATACACCAAACTACACTACAATGCAGAAAGGATGTAAGAGAATTATGCAATTCTCGATACGTCTTACTCGGAGAATACAGTACCTGTCCGGTTCGTCTGGTTGCACTAGCCTCAAATGAACCGTACATACAATATCGTGTCTGCAAAGAAAACAAACTTAACAGGTACAATATTGTTAGCAACATGCCTAATAATGCAATCGAAAGTGCGTGACAACGCAAGTCGAGTGGGGCGCATAACAATGTTGTGAAGGCACAAACACATGTAAGTAAAGAACACGTGATAACGTGCACAATGTGTATGAAGAAATTTGAACACATATAAGTAAAGCATGCGTATCTACGCAAGCAATGTGTATAGAGACTTGAAATTGAACACAGGTAAGTAAAGCATGCGGTCTACGCAAGCAATGTGTATAGAAAGGAACTTGAACACATGTAAGTAAAGCATGCGGTCTATGCAAGCAATGTGTATAGAAAGGAACTTGAACACATGTAAGTAAAGCATGCGGTCTACGCAAGCAATGTGTATAAAAAGGAACATGAACACATGTAAGTAAAGCATGCGGTCTACGCAAACAATGTGTATAAAAAGGAACTTGAACACATGTAAGTAAAGCATGCGGTCTACGCAAGCAATGTGTATAAAAAGGAACTTGAACACATGTAAGTAAAGCATGTGGTCTACGCAAGCAATGTGTATAGAAAGGAACTTGAACACATGTAAGTAAAGCATGCGGTCTACGCGAGCAATGTGTATAAAAAGGAACTTGAACACATGTAAGTAAAGCATGCGGTCTACGCGAGCAATGTGTATAAAAAGGAACTTGAACACATGTAAGTAAAGCATGCGGTCTACGCAAGCAATGTGTATAAAAAGGAACTTGAACACATGTAAGTAAAGCATGCGGTCTACGCAAGCAATGTGTATAGAAACTTGAAATTTGGTAAAGGTAAGCTATCCAAGATGTCGAAATACAAAGTACTGCAATATATTATAATTGAAGTGATTTGTGGATTTCACAAGATACAAAAAGGATACGGGAAGGAATGTTTCTCGTACGTACAGAGCATCGTTCATAGCAGACACAATTTGAGGTCAACTCGGAGGTCTACGGACGTTTCAAAGGTGTACTTCTTTGCACTGCCTTGAGAAACTTGAGGTGCCACACCAAACAATGGATCCCAACAAAGGCGCGAGAGATGTATTGAACTCAAGGGATGGGTTACCGGTATCAACTCTGATACTTTGCTGCCCTACTCTCTTTTTGCTTTACTTTCCTTTTTACTGGTAGTCTAAGCACATTGCACTGCCTCAGGCAGGTTTTACTTTTTCTCAAAACTACATATTTTTGCAAAGCATGTGATGGGAATGAAACTGCTATTTTGTTCAAAAAGGTGTTGCATTTGTACATTCTATGCATTGTATTGCATGGCATCACATAACAATATGAATGAGATTCGTTTTGAAAATAGAGCATTCGCATCGTAATAATCAGGTAATGAGCCAATTTACAACTCGATAAGCAAAACAGAGAGACTCGATATAACCAACCAAGCGTGAGTATAACTCGATAAGCAAATTAAAGACTTGAAGAGAGTGACATACAACTCAATAAGCAAATGTACGACAACTCGATAAGCAAATAGGCGTGACTCCGCAAGAATCGATCACCGGAGGGCATTGGAGGTGGTGGAATTCCCCAATCCTTAGCATAAACAGCTCAGAGAACAAGGAGGAAAACCACCGGCCAGAGATAAAGGCCATCGGCCGTGAGAAATGGCCATCGGCCATGAGAAATGGCCATCGGCTAGAAACTTTGATCAATCGGCCAAAAGTGGTGGCCGGTCGGCACTATATTTGGCCGGCCAGCCATGAATTGTCAGAATCAGCAAAATGCTGACATCTATCCTTCACTCAACCTTATCTTCTACAAAAGGGCCTCAGCTTCGTGGTTCTTCCTAATTCAACACTGATTTGCCCCAAATAGAAGGGCTTCTTGCCAAAAATCTCACAACTTAGATTAATAGCTTGGATGGCTTGAAAAAGCTGAATTTTCAGGGTTTCGGATAAACGCACTATTCACTCTGGGTCGTATCCCGTTACACCTCCCGTTTCTCCATGCAGCAGCAAGGTTTTGGAATCCGGTGACACATGTCTTTAGCTTTAGCGACATAGAAGTGTGTCCTACCTTTGAAGATTTCCGAGTTTTACTAGAATCTGAGCGTGACGAGGAGATCCTGCCCCTTCTTAATTTTGGCCATGCCCAAACCTTAGGGAGAATGTGTGGACTTACTATGCGTGACGCTCGGTCTCTGATTTATGACGTAATGCTGGACATTCCCAGTTTGATCTATCAGTTTTCCGATGCCGGCGATCGCAACAACTATCATTGGCAATGCTTCCGGCGACATGCCCTCTGTTTGTGCATGCTATCTCATTTTCTGTTTGCCTCAGGCTCCATTCGATTGATCGAGGTTACCTAGTGCTTAAAAGAGGCAAGAGTTGCATTGTCATGACTCTGGCTGAGACGTTGATGGAGTTAGACGCCTTTTATCGTCGAGAGACGACTAGATTTGCGGGGAGTCCATTATTGCTGCAGGTAAAGTTTCCCACCCAATCTCACATATGTACTACTCACGCCGCTCGGCCCTCAAACATGTTTTCTCACAAAACCCTTTTCTCACTTTTTCTCTCATCGTACATCTCTCTATTCTTTATTCTCTTATTTTTCATCTCTTCCCAGGTATGGTTGATGGACAAGTTGCAGGTTGTGGACTCTTGCCCAGTATACTCTGCTCGCGGCTACTTCTTCAGGCAACGTCTGGTCGACGCCCTTGATGAGGGTTGGTGGTTCGACTGGATGTGCAATTTATCTGCCGACGTCATTGCTTGGCGGTGCTCTTGGCTCAATCTACCGACAATGGGCTACAGCATGTGCCGACAGATTGGGATTCAGTTGATTGGCTTTACTCACTGTGTGTTCTATTTCCCATTCCGGTTCCCACACCAGTTCGGCCATGACCAGATTTGCCCCGCAGAGGGGATAGAATATCCTGTTGCCTTTCCGTTTCGAGGTGTGCAGCTTGTTCAGCAGGCCACAGCGTGGAGGACAAGAGAACTCCTGGCCCCCGCTCCTACTTTCAGTTGTACTTTGTCTGATGAGTGGATAGATTGGCTTAATGAGGAGGCACAAATCGGGCCCAGCTTGGCACCGGGGGCTTCGACCAGCTCTGGGAGGGGGCGTAGGAACACCTAACTTGACTATGCCTCGGATTTATTGCTTTATTGGTACTTTCAAGTTTTCCTTATGAATGTAATAAAAAGCAACTTCAATTTGTATGCAAGAGCAGGAGGACTCTGTACTGAAATCAATGAACTTGAAGGTTGTGGTACTGAGAATTTCCCGTTTTGGTCCAGAGATGGTCTTAGTTGTAAAAAGATTAATTTGAACAAAGTCAACTTTTATGAAAACTTTTCAAAACTATTTTCGATATGGATCAGAACTGGACACGCCTGAGATCTGTCACTGAGATGCACAAACCCCGGATCCTAGCAACTAGAAAGTTGCCCCTAGTCTGCCAAGCTCTGCACCGGAGATCATAACTGAGCTCTTGGATGCTGAATAGACAAAGATGGCCCAAGACGATCTAATGGACAAAGTTGATCGGGGAAGTGTTTATGGCTGAACTTCAGGATGAAGCTACCTACGTATCCCAAAGATGGGTATCAAGCCTTACGTAGTTCAGGCTTGGGTTCACTCGAGTATTTTCACACTCCTTTTACGCTCTAACTTTTGCCAAGGCCGCCCTTTGCGGGTTTTCAACCTTGCGAGCTCAGTTTTTATATTTTCTAATTTTTCGTGCTCTAACTTTTGCTTAGGTCGACCTTTCGGGTTTTCGGCCTAGCGAGCCTCTCAGGGGTAATATTTCTTCAATTTGTCCATGTTGATCGGTTGGGAGAACTGTAGGCCATCAAGGTCCATCACAACGACAGCTCCACCCGACCAAATAGACTTAATGATGTAGGGACCAGTCCAATTGGGTCTAAACTTGCCCCTTGGGTCATGGATGGGAGCTCGGTTATCCTTGAGTACCAAATCTCCTTCTTTCAAATTCCTGGACTTAACCTTCTTGTTGAAAGCCCGGGCAATTCTGCACTGATAACCTTGAACATGGTACAATGCTTTCAGTCTTCTCTCATCAAAGAGCATGAGTTCCTTGAATCTGCTCTGCTGCCAATCTACTTCGGCTATTTGACACTCAGCCAATACTCGCAATGACGGAACCTCAATTTTGATAGGTAGAACGGCCTCCATCCCATAGACTAATGAATACGGAGTCGCCCCAGTAGAAGTTCTAATTGAAGTCCGATAGCCCCACAGAGCAAACGGCAACTTATCTGACCAGTCCCGGTAGGTTTCCACCATCTTGTGCAGTATGTGCTTAATGTTCTTGTTGGCGGCCTCAACTGCTCCGTTGGTCTGCGGCTGGTATGTGGACGACTTATGAAAAGCCACATTGTATTTCTTTAACAAATCAATGACCTCCTTCTTGAAATGGGAACCATTGTCTGAAATAATCTCGTTTGGGACCCCATAGCGGCAGATGATGTTGTTTCTGATGAATTTCGCAACATGTGAAGCCTTCAACACCACATAAGATTGGGCCTCGACCCACTTCGTAAAGTAATCTATCACGACCAGGATGAACTCATGCCCATTCGACCCCTTCGGAGTAACAGCCCCGATCACATCGGTTCCCCAAACTGAAAATGGCCATGGCGAAGTCATATTGTACCGCTTCGACGGCGGAATGTTCATGCGATTTGCATGGATCCGGCATTTGTGGCATCGCCGAACAAAGCCGATACAATCCTCCTCCATGGTGGACCAGTAGTAACCCAGTCTGAGGATCTTCCGCGCTAGCATTACCCCATTCATATGTGCCCCACATTCTCCTCCGTGGATGGCCTCCATCAGGCGCTTTGACTCCTCAGCTTCTACACACAGCTTATGCATTCCCAGATGACCTCTCTTATACAGCTTACCCCCGCAGATGACAAACTGAACGGCCATTCTTCTGATTGCCCTTTTATCCTTGGCGTTTGCCTCCAGTGGATACATTTCCTTCTCCAAGAAGTTCCAGATGTCGTAATACCAGGGGTTTTCGTCCTGAACCTCATCTATGGCGGCAATCGACTCGTAGGCTGGCACAAATTTCTGGTCAATGATGACTGGACGCATCCGGACTCCGGACGGGATGTCTACCATGGAAGATAGAGTTGCTAAAGAATCTGCGAACCTGTTGTTCTCTCTTAGTAGATGAGCAAAATTTAGCTTCTCAAACCGAGGAATTAACAAGTCCAAGGTCCGGTGATACATCATCATCTTTTCTTCTTTGACTTTCCAATCTCCTTTTGCTTGAGACACAACAAGGTTCGAGTCCCCGATGACGTCCAACCGTCTTGCCCCTAGTTCCAGGGCTGCTTCTAAACCGGCAATGCATGCCTCATATTCTGCTTTTTTGTTCGAGACTTTGAATCAGAGTTTAAATGCTAGAGGGATACGGGAATTTTCGGGTGCTATCAGTAACACCCCTATTCCATACCCGTACTGGTTTTACGCTCCGTCAAAGTACATCGTCCAAGTTTCATCGTCGATATGAAAAATGGCCTCATCTGGGAATAAGTACTCAACTGCTTCGCCCCATTCAACTGGATGGTCGGCTAAGAATTCTCCTACTGCTCTTCCTTTGACTGACTTACGCTCACATATTTCAGATCGAATTCAGAAAGCAACAGCAACCAACGAGCTAGCCTACCCGTAAGTGCCGGTTTCTCGAAAAGATATTTGATGGGATCGAGTCGTGAAACCAACATTACGGAGTGAGCTAACAGGTAGTGCCGTAGCTTCCTGGTAGCCCATACCAAAGCTAAGCAAGCCTTCTCCAACGGTGTGTAGCGAGTCTCATACTCTAGCATCTTCTTGCTCAGATAGTAGATGGCTCTCTCCACTTTGTCCTCTGATTCTTGCGCGAGCATGTAGCCCATTGTGGTCTCGGTTACCGAAAGATACAATATCAACGGTCTCCCCGGCTGTGGCGGTGACAACACGGGCGGGTTCTGTAAGTATTCCTTGATCTGTTCAAAAGCAGCTTGGCATCGGCCGTCCCATTGGAATTTCTTTCCTTTCTTCAGGAGACCAAAAAGTGGTTCACAAGTCAAGGTTAATTTTGAGATAAACCGTCTTATGAATTGCACTTTACCCAGAAAGCCTCGCACCTCCTTTTCAGTTCTTGGTGGTGGCATTTCTAAGATGGCTTTGATTTTGGAAGGGTGACTTCGATGCCCCTTTGTGTAATTAGAAACCCTATCATGTTTCCTGCTGTAACACTGAACGTACACTTCTGAGGATTCAGTCGCAGCCGGAATTCTCTGATCCTTTGAAAGAACTTTTGCAAGGCGGTGTAGTGGCCTTCTCTTTCTTTGGACTTGACAATCATGTCGTCCACGTACACCTCCACTTCTTCGTGGATCATATCATGCAATATCGTGGTCGCGGCCCGTTGATATGTAGCACAAGCGTTCTTCAACCCAAATGGCATCACTCTGTAGCAATATGTCCCCCACGGGGTGGTGAAAGCAGTCTTCTCCCGGTCTTCGGGTGCCATCACTATCTGATTGTAACCTGAGAAGCCATCCATAGACGAAAGCAAAGCATGCCCAGCCGTGAAATCCACCAACTCATCAATATGTGGCAAGGGGAAGTCGTCCTTTGGACTAGCTCTGTTCAAATCCCTGAAATCCACGCATACTCGAATTCTGCCATCTTTCTTCGGCACTGGAACAATGTTGGCCAACCAAGTCGGGTATTCGGATACCAGCAGGAAGCCTGCATCGATTTGCTTGGTGACCTCTTCCTTAATTTTGATGGCCCAATCTAGACGAATCCTTCTGAGTTTCTGTTTGACAGGTTCGGCCTCGGGGTCAAGAGGGATCCGGTGCTGCACAATCTCAGGATCGATTCCAGGCATGTCTTCGTAGGACCACGCGAAAACATCTTTGAAATCTTTTAATAAAGCGACTAAGCGCTCGCGTTCCTCCGAAGACAACGTGGACCCGATCTGGACCAGCCGCAGGTCCTTCTGAGTACCAATATTCACAGTAGTGATTTCATCAACTAAAGGTTTAAAAAATCTTTCCTGCTCTTGATCAATTAATCGTTGCAAAACTGGAGGAATTTCTCCTTCGTCGTTTTCGTCAAAATTTTGAAAGTCCTGATTTAAGCAATATATCAAAGGCACAGAAAAATACTTGGAAACCACATTCACATTATTCTCATTAAGTACTTCCAAACCGTCTGATTCTTCTGTTACAATAGACTCAAAGGAGAAAAAAAAAGACGACGTGGATAGGACTGTGGCATCCAAGTTATCACCCCCAGGAATACAAGACTCAGACTCAATCGAGCTGGAACCTGATTCCGACTCACAAGAGTCGGTGGAATCAGATTCCGGCTCACTACCTGACCCGGCGCTGTTCGACAAAAATCCCTCTTCGTATTGCCAAACGAGAGAGGATGCGATGGATGCATCCAAAATAGTTGATGGTAGGCCCGCAGCCGTTTCATTCCCGATCATGGACACCGAGAAGTTATCCCCCAAGCACTTTTGTTCGATCGGAGGATCTGAAAGTAGACATGCCAGTGCTACCCCCATTTCAAGTTCGGTGTCCTCAGACTCCATTTTCCCACTATGCTTAGCCTCGACTGTCGGGTCTATCTGCTCTTCAGCAACATCATCCCCAGATAATTGTAGGTCAAAGAAAATCTTGAACCCCGGTAGGCGCTTCCTCTTCACGTTCAGCCACGGCTCCGGAAAACCACAGAATGGAAAATCTTCCCCCTCCCGGACGAAGCGTCCGTTTAGGGTACCCTGGATGGGCCGATGCATCAACTCAAAAGGCTTCCCCATCTGTTTTGCTCTGGTTCTTCCAGCCATTTCCTTTCCTTTCCTTACCCAATCCTCCTTGGTGGGCAGATAACCCAAGCCAAAGGTATGAGGGTTATGTGGCACTTCGGCCAATGCTGCGACGCCCTTCCGGCCGCTCCTTCCTAACCCCATCTCGGGGATGTGTTGGAGTTTGTTCATGAGGTATACCGCTTGAGCACTGACATATATCCCCTCGTTAGCAGCCATGATGTTTTGTACAACCCGAGCCTCAGCAAGGGTGAAACCTGATATAAACACGTCCTCCATGCCGTGCTCAATTTCTAAGACTGGTGTAGATACCTCTAGAGGTGGGTGGATCGATGAATTTTCGAAAACAATGGCTACTCCCTTTTCATAGGGGTATTTCACCATCTGATGCAGACTGGACGAGACGGCCTTCACTCGATGCAGCCACAGCCTCCCCAAAAGCAGGTTGAAAGTTGCCAGAACTTCTAAGACATGGAAATCTATCTCATGCTGTCATGGCCCAACTTTAGTCTGAATTTTCACCGTCTCCATGACCTCTCTTCTTGTGTTATCGTATGCCCGAATTACTTGGGCTGTTGGTAAAAAGTCCACGGTTTTCAAGCCGATCGCATATGCTGTCCTTGCCGGGCAGGCGTTGATGGCGGATCCGGTATCAACAAGAACCACCGGTATCCATTTATTCCTACACTCCACAGAGATGTAGAGTGGTTTGTTATGGTTTGCCCCCTCAGGTGGCAGTTCCTTGTCGGAGAAAGTCAGCGTCGGGGTAGCCCCTCCCGGAAAAACTAATCCTACTAGCTGTTCTGGCGTGGTTTCTATCGAAAGCTTTGCCTTGTCCATGGCTGATAAGACAGCCTGTCTGTGCACTCGTGATGCCATAAGCAGTCCCCAGATAGAGATGTCTGCTTGTATCTTTTTTAACTGTTTGAGCACAGCCTCCTCTTCAAGTTGTTTTTCTTTCTGCTTCTCTGCCTCCTTATCTTTTCCAGACGCCTCTGGCTGATCTAGATGTGGGGACTTGAAATACCGCCCACTCCTAGTCATATGATCGACTTCGCCAATGTACCAGGTATCATCTGGTTGGTTATTCCCCCAATCCTCATCCGTGTGGGCAAGACATAAATCCTCATCTTCCCACCACATTCCATCAGCAGCCGACAAACACCTGTCCGGCTCTGGTATGACTGTTCTCGTACTCGCGGTACCTTCCATCCCTATGCTCGCAGCATTCTCTGTTCCTATGCACACAGTAGTTTCAGTCCCCACATGGGCCTTTGCCTTTCTGATTCTCGCGGGATCTTTAAATCTTTCCTGTTATGACCGTATCAACACAGCTGGTTGCTTAATAATTCCTGCATTCAGAATGCTCCAATCCTAAGTGAAATTCTTGACACTAGCGTTCTCCGGCGATGTATTTTGTTCTCCGACTCTCTCGACTGTCACCGACATTCATGCCCCTGCCGGACCCTGTCCTGGTTGGAACTCTTCCACCACATCTGGTTGATCATCCAACCACCCAGTGGCCTCTGCTGATTCCTCTTAATCAAACCAATTGACTGCTGCGCCCCCAGGATCTTGGTCACTGTAAAACTGGAGATTGGCAAGGTCCTCTTCCATAGCCCTTTAATCATCTGTTCCCTGTCCCAGACTATCCCCTTGGATCACACACAGTTCTCCCCCTGTTGGCAATTCCACATCTGGCCCATCCTAGCTTATTGATGAAATGTAGTCACCCGGACTACATGTCTTCTCAACACGACTCCCAGATTCTACAGACTCTGACACAACAACCTTCTTCTCCTTTGGGATCTCCTCTCTCCTGTTCTCGATAGTCACCATCGTTGGCTTAGGTCGGGTCATGGAGATGTCCATCATGCACAAGTCGGTGCAGTCGGGAAGGAATACCTCTGGCTTAGGCAGGTGGGAAGAAGTGATATAGATGCTAGGATCGTAAGGCACGACCCCAGTTTGGATGAAGTTGATCCTTTTAGGCGGTGGGGCTTGGTTATGTGTGGGGAGAGGGTTTGTTGTAACATTGGGTTTCTCGGGAGGCAGAATCACCCCGTTATTGATGAGATCTTGAATCTCATGACGTAATCAGAAGCACAGATCGGTGTCATGACCGTGCTGTTGGTGAAATGCGCAATATTTGGCTGGGTTGTGGGTAGGGTGAAGTCTTTCTGGTAAGGGTCGCGGTTCTAGGGGCTTCAAATGCCCTTTTCTGATTAAAACCCCTACAGCTTTGGATAGGGGCATGTACAGTGGAGCGAAGGTTCTTGTGTTTTTTGGTGGGTATTTGGCTGTTTGGGTATGGCTTCCAGACGCGCCAGAGAATGGCGCAGCTACCATGGTTCTTGGAGGGTGGTTGGTGGTGACCATGCTCACTTCGGAGGCTCTTGTAGTTGTAGTACCGCTCGGGCCTGCATTAGTGTTGCGGTTGAAAGTTCTTCGGGGTTGCTCCCGATCATTATCAATTAAGCCTTACTTTAAGGCATCCTCAATCTGCACCCCTATTTCATGTAGATCAGAAAAGGTAGGGAAGGGGAGTACAATCATCTTTTGCATCAACTTTGGCTGAAGATTGCGCACAATCATCCGAATCTAGTCTTTGTCTGTAGGCCTTAAGGTCATCATCAAAGCCTTGGCCCTCCATCTGGTCACGAATTCTAAGAAACTCTCTTTAGGCTCTTGCCTTGTTGTCTCGAGATCATGGGTTGTAATCTCGATTTGTGTATTGTATAGTATTGCGTAATGAAGGCCTCGGCCATCTCGTCCCAGTTTCTCTTGACATCATCTTCTAATTTGGCATACCATATGGCCGCCACACCCGACATGGTTCGGCCGAACAGAGACAGCTTTGAAGTTTGCTGAGGCCCATTGGCCTTAAGATGTCTGAAAACAATCTCAGGTGCACCATGGGGTCCCCGGACCCATCAAATCGATCAATGTACGGCATTTTGAATCTGTCAGGCAGCGTCACAGCTGCGTCAGTATATCCATCTTCGATGTCAGGGATGGTCTTGACTCCTTGGGATCTCTTGAACAGCTTCTCGAGCTTGCTCAACTTCAATGCTGTGGGGTCTGTCTCGAACTCAAAGGGAGAGTCCGGTAGGTTGGTGGGTGTTTTGGATAACTGGTGTTGGATTTGGGGTAGGATCGGGGGTAGAGGTGGTCCCGTGGGAATGTCCGTATCATTCTGAACATTAGCTGTCTCCCCGAGGGTTGGAATTCCTGGTGGGGGAGGAGCTTGCTGCGAAGCAGATGCTCCAGTTTATTGTTGTAACCTCACGATTAACTCTGCTTGTTCATTCATAACCGTGGCCTGCTACTTGGTGAACTCTGCCTGTCGGACAGCATCCTGCTGCATCATTTTCATACTCTCTTGGAGCTGGCGCACCAGCTCCTCTAAATTGGCCATACTGTTCTGCTCTGACTGAATTATCAGTATATGTTCCCTTTCTGTGGAAGGAGCAGAATCCAGATCCCAACTGTACACTGGTGGGGTAGACAAAGCCCTCTGTATTGACTGTTGAACTGATACCCTCTGCCTAGCTATCCTCCGTCTAGTAACCCGGGGTAGAGAGTGGTACACTGGTTGTCCGTCTACCAGATCCTCAGATCGATGGAGTCGACGACCTCTAATCCAGAGTGCTTGGGGAATATCTCCTGGGTCAGAAGCAATTGTGCTCGTCTACCTAGTAAAAAGATAAATAAAGCGTATAAATGAACAGACAATTGGACAGCGTAACAGCGTAAAATAAACATAACACGCAGCTGGGTATCATAACAAATTGCCAACAAGCTGAATGTATTGTTCCTTAATCACTGATCATTGTTTCCAAATCGTTGCCCCTAAGTCTGAATCTGATACCCGTAGATGACTGATTCCCAAAAACACTGATGCCTACAGGCCTGACACTCAGACTTGCGAACTGATATGTGTGTTCCCTGCATAGATACACTCACATAGCAAGTAAAGAGAGCCAAAACACCCCTATGGAGGGGTAGGGTTTCCCTGTCCTATTTTGTCAGGAGCTAGGGTTTCACTATGCACGCAGCAGTTTTCAAACAACCTAACATCGGGTAAACAACTTGTCCTAGTTTGGAATAGTCACTATGGATTTCGATATGCACTAGGTCGAATGGTCGAAAAGGGTGCCCCGGTAATACCGGAGTTTGTGTTCCCATACTGTCAGAGCCCACAACTGGTCAGCCTTATGGCATGCTTTGACAAAGTCAAGCCTCCGACGAACCGTTCAGGAATGGAAAATGGCAAACATGGTGTCCTAGGCACACCAATGCACATGCAATGCAAAGAGACACATAAATGAAATCAAAACAAGATATCACGAGTTCGAGTCAAGCTCTCTAAATCCTCAGTAGAGTCGCCAGAAACTGTAGACGCGCCGTCGGGCCTCAGTGCTACAGTTCGGACCCAATTAGTGTCACGATCCTGTATCTAATCTCGCAGAGTGCAATGCAAGACCGATGAATCATCAAAGAGTCCAGATCTGGCAAATCGTTTTTGAAAACAGATTTTTTTGAAAGAAGTGCCAAACATGGACTGCTTTGACAGATACAGAGTTGCCACCTAAATATTTTTTATGGGGAATTTAGGAAACCCTGACTCGGTGCCAAAGGCCACGTGTCTGTCATCACCAAAGTTGCCTCGGCTCGAGAGCTTGGGTACGATTGTGGAAGGTCAGCTATGAGCACCCTCTCTCGCCCGATCCGAAGATCGACCTCTACTAACCGTAATATCCATTTTTGAAAACGTTATGTGTTCTTATTCTGGTTATTAGCCTAGAATTACTATGTTATGCGCACAGCAAACAAGTATAGACCAAATTGCCTAAATTGGAACAAAACATTTCATGCTTGTTTTAAAAATGGCTTGCTACTCGTAAGTAGGCTAAAATGCAGGTTTTGCCACCCTCAAGTGGGCTTTAGAAAAGATGGTTTTGCCACTATCTAGTGGGCTTAAAACTCACAGTTTCAATGCATTATTCCAATTTAGGTAATTCGACCTCCACCCACAGGCACTCAAGCAGTTATATCACATAAGCAGCTAGCCTCATAGTAATCATGCTATTATGGTAACACTCACACGCATGCGGTATGCTAAAGCGTAAATGCTTACCTAGTACTCCGAGCCAAAACAAAAGCTAGTTAGTAATCAATGCATGATCCTAGCTCATGTTATGATGGCTAATGCAACACATACAAGATGCAACTACAATAGGCTCAGCTATTCTAAGATGGCATGTGATGATGCTATAACTAACATGTATTCAACTTTGGAATTGAAATACGAATGCAGTTAGTATGATGCGCCGAGCCCGGTGCATGTAAGACAAATGTGTGGATGCATGCATGCTATCATACTGTATGCTAATTGAAACATGCCCTAGGCTACCATCGAAAGCTAGTAAATAAAAGGGAAGAAAGACGTGGGGTTGGGAGACATACACACACTCACGCACGCTTATTATACAATTGCCCTCGCTCGGAGGGTCCGAATAAATATTACAAACCACCTAATTAATTAACTCTCAAGCTAAATAATTAATTACAAAAATTTCTAATTAATTAACAAATTAAATGCAGAAGAAAGGTGGCTGCAGCCCCGCCTCGTGGTGCGCAGACGATACATGCTTGACTCGTCTCGCCCGGAAACTCGTTGCCATAGCACTGTTGCCTCTGGTTGCACTACCCTGCTCCTATGAAAATTCTCACAAGCCCCAAGGATGCTTATATGGACACTGGGGAGCATCACCGACCGAGTGGGGACATCATCGGCCAAAGGGGATGGTCACCGGCCACTGATCAAGCTTATCGGCCACAAATTATTGGTCGGTCGGCACTCCTGGTAGCCGACCGGCCAAAATTTCCTGCAGAACCTGCAGTTGGCAGCAGCAGAGGGCAAGCAATGAATGACATGGAATTTTTTGAGCAAATGTGAGCATGGACACACTCCCTATCATGCAAGGGACTCAAGGGAGCATGACCCTCAACCCTCGGGCCATCAATTGCGCATTTCGATGCATGATGGCCTAAGAGGCCAAGTTTGCAATTCAATGTGAATGAATGCAACAAAAGAGATGAGTGCCAACACCCTATCATATTGAAGTCAAGGGCATTGGCTACCGAGGGTTGAGATGTCTTCGTCACTTGGAGTACGGACACTCCTCACCCCTCAAGTTTGGTTTGACACCCCAAACCAAACAATGCAATGTATGTATACAAACTTGGCTCAAAGATGCAACATGAGGCTAAGATGCAAAACATGCCAAATGTGATGCAAGCTAAACATGCAAATGTACAATGCTAGGCATGTAAGATGCAATGCAATGCAATCAAACATGTAAGCTAAGACATGAAATGCAACTAGCTAATAATATGCAAGCATGCAAGTATGATACAACGCAAACATGGAACCAATGCAACATGATCGTGCAATGGTGGACCTAAGACAAAGGGCAGACCTCAACCCACTCCCAAAACAGTAACCAAAAATGCCAAAAAGGATGGATAAATGTTCACGCAAACATGCGTACTAATAGGCCCAAAACAAGGAGCATTCTACTACAACTACCCCAAACACTCATGACATGCATCATGCAACCAAAACCAGAGTTTTAATGTACCAAAATTAGTCCCAAAACCCACTGTTATGGCAACTCAAAGCCTAAAACACATAGGCATGTACAATGCTCATTTCAAGGCACAACAAAACAACTCCCTTAAAGCATGAAAGAGATGATGAGTGTATGCATACAAGCATGATTTATGGACTGAAACATGGCCCCTAATGATTCCAAATCATGAGAATAAGCTAGGCTAAGCATGCTAGAGACCCACATGCTCAAGGCTCACAAGCCAAAATGAAAAGAGGCTACCCTAAACATGGAAAATATGACTAAAACAACCCCCAACAGTCCTTGAGCATGGCAAAATAATGTTAAGACCTTCATGGAGTTAAGCTAGAGCATGCAAGAATCATGGCCTAAATGCATGGCTGACTTCTAGGCAAAATGGAGGAATGCAAGGCAAGTATACTATGCATGTAAAGGACCACAAATCTAACCAAAACAGAGGCAATAAGTGACCAAATAACATCCAAAAACTTCTGAAATGGGGCCAAATACAAACAAGCATACATGCTACCCTTATGAGCCAAAAAATTAGGGCAAAAGAGAGATAAAGGGAGAGGGGTGTCCCTCCCCTATGCAAGACCTCAAAACCTCTTCTTTACCACTGAAAATCCACTGGATTTCAGTGGTGAGAAGGCTAATACTCAAGGGTAACCAAAGCTTCGCAAAAAGAGCACCAAAAGGGCCAAACAAGGCCTAAGAGGGGGAGATCGACCCCCAACACCAAAACAACCTTAATGAAGTATCTTAAGCATGCAAATACAAGACGTTTTTCAGTTATACACAAATTAAAAAACAATGAGCAAGATAGGCAAAAGTCTAGTGCAAGATTGGGGAATCTAACGTAAAAGAGTTACCCTTGAAAAACCCTTGATGAACAGCAAGTGCAGCCTTCTTCTTTTGATCAAAACCAGTCCAAAACCTCAAGAACAAACCCTCAAAGCCTCTCAAATTTGAAGTATGGTGTAGTAGTGTGTGTTTGTGTGCAAAACTAAGGATAAAGTACACCTTAAGGCCCTCAAGCACACACAAATGATGAGAGAGAGGGAGATATAGAGAGAGAATGTATATCTCAGATGTATATATGTGTATCCCTCTGGTTTTTTTGCTGAACCCAACAAAGGAGGAGGAGGGGCTCTATATATAGACAAAACAAAGGTTTGAAGCTTCTCCAAGAAGCTAAACAAAAAATGGGGCAAAGGGAGCAAGGCTTCCTGAGGAAGCTAGGACAGCTGGAAAGCTTTTTGAGGAAGCTTTGACAAAGGGTCAAGCTTCCTCAAGAAGCTTTGACCAAAAGGGTGTAAAAAGGGCAAAACAGCCACATGTATGCCCCAGGCAGGTTTGGTGCATTCCAGCTGGCACAGCTGGCATGCACCATGCCTGAAAAAGGTAAAAAGGTGCAACCGGCCAGAAAAGGAGGTCATCGGCCAAACAGATGGCCGGCCGGCCATACTGAGTGCCGACCGGCCAATGGTATAATTCACCAATGGCCGGTAGCCTCAAAACATGGCCGGTGGCCTCAAACCAAGGCCAGTGGGTGTCAGGGGTAGCTAACAAGCTACTTTCTACCCTCAAAAGCAAAAACACAAGTGTTTGGTGAAAAACCAAACACAGAACAGTCAAGTTGAGAGATCCTGAGGCAAGGCGCGTAGCCGAGACGTCCGGGAACTCAAAACAAAACACAAACATGAGTAATCACCGAGTGTTCGAGCGGTGACGTCCAAGTCTTGAGGACGGTCAAAAATGGGGTGTCTATACTAGGTATTCAACTTAAGTTTTTGAGTCACTGTAGTGCAAGGAGGAGTTCTTCACTAGTAAGTCTAATTGAAACTCTGAACTCTGTTTGGTTGCTAAGAATTTTTTTTTTCTCATTCTTCTGTGAAATATTGGTTTCTTTTAAAAAAATTATATCTTTGTTCCACTTGCCTATATTTCTTAGAATCAAAGGTCTGAAACTTTAGATTTTCTTTTAAAAAATTCTTCTCTCTCTCTCTCTCTCACAGCTATGAACCTTTGGTTCAAATCAATCTTTTTGCTATATTTTCATATATATATATATATATATATATATATTTATATCTGTGTTCATTCATTGCTGAGTAACTTTGATTTATACCAAGATTCACATATCTTTTTTATCTACTTTTAATTTTCGTCTATATATCTTTACTGCAAGTTCAATTGTCATGATTAGTGATGGATTTCTGTGGTTTTGCATGTGTAGAAATTCAATCAGCATGTGCTCTGTTTTAACTTAATCGAAGTTTAATTTATAATTTCATTTTGTTTGTATTCATGTGATTTTGCAGTGATTGCTCATGGAATCAATGTCGGAGATGTGAAGAAGCTTGAAGATGCTGGGATCTACACTTGCAATGGCTTGATGATGCACACGAAGAAGGTACATTGATTTTCAATTTCGATATGTGTCTTTTATGATATTTATGTAATCTGATCTTTAATTATTGAAGTGGGTTTTGTTTTGTGATTTTTTTTTTCAATTGCGTGGGTCATATTCATATACAATAAATACAGCTTTGTATAATATTGGCATTTGGCAAGGTTGGTGGTGATGTTGAGGAAGTTCTTCCCCCTGTTCTTGATTATAGCTCTGACCCACCTCCTCTTTTTGATGGAACCACAAGGTTTGTTTGTTTTCAAAATCTCACTCTTACCTTTATCTCCATTACATGTGTATTTCTATTCTATTATATAAATTGTAGGTGTGAATGCTGTCACGCTTTTTCTTTTTGAATAATTTCTTTTCAATCTAGTAATTGTCACATCTAATAACTCTGTTCATCAAATCGTTAGAAACTGTGCTAATTAATTTTTCTCTTTCATCAAACTATCCGAGAATGTAAATATAAAATTATAAATGCATCTCACCGTTAGTTTGTATAATTTGTTGGGTAGTGTGAATCCTATAATTAATAGACACTAACCATTCAATTGCGAATTTCAACCATAAATTTGGAAGATGGTTATTATTATTATTTCTGCACTTATGACCTATTGTCTTAATTTTTAAAGAATATATAGTCGAGTGGAGACATTATCAGTGAAATGACAACAGCCGTGGACATAACCTAGCTTTGGGGGTGACGTTTGTGTTCTTTATGTCTGTGTGTGATTTATCATTCATGTGCATTTGTTCTTCTTTTCCATCTTAAGTGTGTGTGATTTATTATCACTCTAGACCCTACTGCAAAGTGGGTGCTTGTGCATTGGGTACATCCTTTTCTAGTTATGTATAGAACAGCTTTATATGACACAAACATTTGTGAGTGGATTAAAATTTAGCCTACATTTTAGCAGAATATATTCGTGGTGCAATTTTGTGTGCTAAAACATCAAGACAGATGAAGCAAATGATTTGGTTATCAAATTCCACAGGACACACTATCAGTGTCTGAACTTTGAATCATGCCAAGTTAATATGTTACTATCACAATTTGAAATTTTTTGCTAGTTTTCAATTGGGACACATGTGTGTGTGTTTCACGTTTGTGTGTGTTTTTGTGTGTTCTCATGCATTTTCTAATCACCATGTTCCATTTTTATTTCCTGAAGGTTGTACACCTCTTACATTTGTCCGTATGCGCAGCGTGTTTGGATTGCATGGAATTACAAGGTTGTGTTAAATTTTATGGATACTTTTTCTGCTCTACTATTTCTTTTCTTTTTTCTTTTATTCATGTTACTGCAATTCTCGATTTGAAATTTCTTTACTTTTTTGTGCAGGGTCTGCAAGAGAAGATCAAATTAGTTCCTATTGATCTTCAAAATAGGCCAGATTGGTACAAGGAAAAAGTCTACCCACCAAATAAGGTTACATTCTCAACCATAATTAATTGTTTGGAAAATACTGTTTGGTAATTTCTGTGTTCCTCGTTCTCTTCTTAAAATTGCAGAAATTTATATCTATCAAATGAGGAAAAAATCACAAAATCTGTTGAGAGCGCTCTTGTTTCATGGATTATGATATTTACAGATTCTTTTCTTTTTTCCTTTTCAAAATTAGTAGGTGCCATCACTGGAGCACAATAATGAAATTCGAGGAGAGAGTCTTGATTTGCTAAAATATATTGATAGCTACTTTGAAGGACCAGCTCTTTGCCCTGATGTAAGTAGATTTTTCACTCTTGACATAAAATCCAACTCTCTATCGCTTCAAAAATTGAAGTCTATAGCGTATCAAATGTCTGTAGGATCCCACCAAGAGAGAATTTGCTGAGGAGTTGCTATCCTACACAAACACCTTTAACCTGGTCGTGATCACTTCACTGAAGGGAGGATCTGAAAATGAAATCAGTAAGATTCAAGACGTGCTATTTTTTTTTTTTTAAGTACTACGATATAGAAAGAAATTTAACATTTTATATGAATCATAATGTGACCCGCTCCAATAAACCTTGACAGGTACTGCTTTTGATTACCTCGAATCAGCTCTCCTCAAATTTACTGATGGACTTTCTTCCATGGTCAGTTCAGTCTAGTAAGTTAGTTGCACTCTACTAATTTGATATTGGTTTTCCATCTTTATTGTTCTTATATTTAAAATTATTATATATTACTTAAACTACAAATGCAGTTGTGTTATGCATTGTAGTCAAAGAAGTGCGAACAAATAAATACTTTCCAAGAAGTTGGTGAATATATAGTCAATTTGTAAATTGTTATGGAACCCCTAATTTGTGTCAAAATTTCTATGTTGCAGGTCGACATAACATATGCTCCATTCATAGAAAGATTTTATCCCTTATTGCTGGATGTAAAGAAATATGACATCACTACAGGAAGACCTATGCTGACATCACGGATTGAGGTTCATTACCTATCCCTTCCTTTTTGTGCAAAGCTTTTTTTATGTGGATGTCAACCAACAAGCAACAGTAATAGCAATTGCTAACCAATTATCAACTGAGATGCTAAAATATATAGTTCATTTGCCTGTAACTAGGTTGCTTTTTGAGTATACATTACTGAATTTTGGATTTTGGATTTTTATGTTGACATCATTTGCCTTTAGTAGTTTCTAGTATTGTTTGATTTTTATGTTGACATCATTGTTCTTTCTTAATAGACATTCCACAGATCGTGAAGTTGCAATCATGATGCTTCTGGCCTATTTGTCATACATGATAGCTGAGGTACCAAAGCATTCTAAAGAAAAAAAAGATAGAAACTATATATATCCTTTAAAGTCCTCCTTATAATATTCAAGAAAATAATAATTTTGGTTATCATATTGATTGTCTTGATTACAAAAAATGAGCAAGTAGACATTTTTATGTTTTTTCTACAACTTAGACCACTTACTAAATCACCGTTTGTTGTTTTTCAAGGACATTCATAGCCCTCATCTCTTCTTCAACTGGTGTTGAAGTCTTGAATCTTTGATTGAGTTAAAAGTGAACATGCTATTTCTTTTATATTTTCATGCCAAAGAGGGGTTTTACCAATTTGAATAATTGAAAATTGCTGTGACAGAAAAAGAAATGAATTTAAGTCTAGGAAGAAAAAAAATAAAAAATTCCACTTTCGTTCTTCAGTCTTCAATGAATCCCTTTGTTTGCTTAATGTTTAAGCTTGTTGAGATTTGTATGAAATATCATTTTGTTCTCTAATCTCTAAGATCACAAGTTCTTGTATTTTAATTTTAATTTTTTAGTCATGTGAGATGAGTATAAAAAGTATCCTGCTTTATCAATCACCAATCGTTTTAATTTTTTTATGTCGTTATGATTTACCTTTTAATCATGATGAATGGATAAAATTCTTTCCCATTCATCCCTGAGGCATAGCCATAGTGCTTCTTTGCATTTATATTCTTGGAATTGTAGTGCTTCTTGGTATGTGATAAAATCTTCTTGTTAGTGCTTCTTCAAGTTTAAAGTATTGTTCATAAGTATTGGGTACAAATTCTTCAATTTGTGTTTATTTTAGTGAATCTGATTGCATTTTATGTTTTGATGCAGGCATATCGACCAGTGATGACTATAACTTCTATGTTAAAACATGATTTTTGGATATATATGTTAGTTTGTGGTTAATGTTAAAACATGATTTTTGGATTTTGGAAATGTTATTTTGTGGGTAATGGTGATTAGATATTAATTTAATGAGATACCGAATTAATGCTTCATTTGTTATTTGAATGGAGTTATTATTTTATGTTAGTTTTATTACAGGTATTTGAATGGGAGTTAATATTTTATATGTTAGTTTTATTACAGGCATTTTTTAAATTCAATCAAATAAAATTAGCACAATTTCAAAAAAAAAAAAAACGGAAAGGGATATGACGGCGTTTCTATAAACGCCTCCTAAACCCTAAATACTAACGGTCATATTTTTTAAAATAGATACCACAGCATTTTCAAAATGTCGCTAAATATTATTGGTGACGTCAGCGTGTGTACAGCAGGACATTTAAAATGCCTCCTATACTAATATCACAACGTTTTTGAAACGTCACAAAGTTACAGCGACGGCCGCATCTTCGACGCTTGGTACTAAACGCCACAAAAAGAATTGGCGGCGTTTTTGATAGATTTAGCGGCGTTTTTTAAACGCCACTAAAAGTCCAATTTCCAACAGTGAAAAAGGGAAAGTAGAAGATTGAGTGAGATTAAACTTTAAAGAGAGGACAGAGAGAAAGCGAGAATAGAAGATTGAGTGCAACAAACAAAAAAACTTCTATTAATTTTGTGTACAAACAAAATAAAATAAAATAAAAAGAAATAAAAAAAACTTCTATTAATTTTTATGACTAGGTCACAGCGGGAGTGGCAAAGACCAAAAAGATTACATAAATTCAATGAATAAATTCCTTCAATCTTTCATGCATTCTTGAAGTCAATTCTTGAATATAAAATCTGCAAATCATCAATCAACTTGTGTTAATATGGTTGATGGACCCACTCCAACATCATCATCATGCAATGAAAATTACTTTTATTAACACTGTAATGACTAAATTTTTATATTATATTTATATATTATTTCATGTCTCATTATATTGAATTTCCTTTTTTAAGCATAGTACCAATACATAAATAATGTATGAAGCATCTTCCAAATTGAACAAATGACTGACTTACAATAAGACGAAAATAAAATTTCTAATTTCATTCTCTAAGACGAACTAAAGAGATGTCTCTAAGCATATTGAATTTCATTTTTTATGCATGATACCAATGCATAAATAATGTATGAAGTATCACAAGAATTAATGAACAAATTTAACATAAAAAAAAAAAAAAAAAAAAATTTGTCATTGTAACATTATTCTTTTATATGTTCAAGTATGAATGTGAATGGCCTTAAAAAAATAAAAATAAATAAATAAAAAATCTATGGCTGGATTTGTTTGACCAAATTAGATATGGGAGCCAAATTTCATTGGATCAATAGGGGCGAATGGACTCGTCCGGTCCGAACGTAACCTCTATTCGGCATTGATCTAATTCAATCGAAGGGCTGAATAAAATAACCGGCACTCCAGCCAGTAGAACAAAGGCCGAGTAAAAGTACGTGTAAAAGGATTAAGAATGGGCCTGGCCCTAAGGCCCAAAGAGAACACTATAAATGCGGGATCATCAGTCAGAGAAAGGTATGTGAGAACCACTATACTTAACTTAAAATGTAAGTAATTCAGAGAGTAGAGACTGACTTGTCCGGTGGAGTGCTAATTCTGGCACCCCGACCAGAGTGTTAATTCCTTTTCAGGTGGCTAGCTGAGGATCACGAGCGTCCCCCAAGATCAGAAGAGTATTTCCAAACCACTTCTCCACAATTAGCACCATCTGTTGGAATACTCAAGAACATCCATGGCAGGCATGACGAAAGATCCTCCGACAGTCACTGTCGACCCTACACCGCAAGATGAAACCACTCCAAGCAATATGCTTAGGCCAGAGAATATTACCGCAAGAAGGGCCTTGAATTTTGGTTCACCCTCGACATCAGCACAAGAGGCAATGCAAGCGATTATGGAGCAAACAAAGCAAAATGAACAGAGGTTGGAGAACATGATCGCTGAGAATGAATGTCTTCGTCAGGACTTGGCCTTGGAAGTAGCGAAGTCCAAACAAGTTGTACGCCAAGATCCCAAACGACCTCTGAGGGCAGGTGGTCGACAACCTTGAGCCCGACAACAAGACACTGATAGTGACTCTGACTCATTATCCCCGGAGCCCAAAAAGAAGGGTCGAATCGTAGCTACCAGCTCTTCTGAAGAGAGTGTACATATAAGGCATAAGCGAAGAAAAAACAGTTCAGACGAAGAAGACCAGCATGATCCCTTTGTACGACGAATCACAAGGGCGGTCCTGCCCAAAAAGTTCAAAGCTCCATCCTTCATTCTTTATGATGGAAAATCAGACCCCACCGATCACATCCATCACTACAAGCAGGCCATAACATTACATGTAGATGACGAGGCCCTCATGTGCCGAATATTTCCCAACAGTTTGGGATCATTGGCTGTCAGGTAGTATTATAAACTCGAGCTGGCTTCGATCAAGAGCTTCCATTAATTACAGAAATCCTTCAGGGCTAGATTCATTACCAACGAGGTCTAGCCGAAACAAGCCGACTCTCTCTGGGCAATGCAGATCCAGCCAGGAGAAACACTGAGAGCGTATTCGGTACGCTACTGGGAGTGCTTTAATCTTGTTGACGATGCTTGCAACGACTCCATGGATATCACCGCCTTCAAAATGGGTTTGCATCCTGACAGGGCTCTCCGCAGCTCCTTGACTAGACGACCCCCCAAAACAGTCTGGTCGTTGATGAAAAAAGTTAAGGAATACGGCAAAGTGGAGGAGGACGCCTTGCGGGTCAAAGCCGGAAACACAGCCAACAAGACGGCCCCTTCTGAACTTGCTCAGCTGATAAGTTCCATACCACCTCAGAGCCCCAAACCGCGGCATCGGGCTAAACGGGACAAGAGACGGGACTCCCGCCGATCGAGCGACCAATGCCCTCACTGAGCAAATGAACAACTGCAAGTGGATAGTAGGCGCACAAGGCGCGCAGAAATACACAGAGTTGTCAAAGCCGATCAGCGCGGTTATGTCCAAAGTCCAACATCTTCTGTTCTTCAAATGGCCGTCCAAAATGGTGGGACCTCCCGAAACGAGAAGACGGGATAGGCGGTGCGAGTATCATAAGGATCACGGCCATGACACTAAGAGTTGTTATGCATTGAAGGATCACCTCGAGGAATTGATACAAGATGGTCGACTACAACAGTATGTCCACAAAGGCAACTTGTAGACACCCCATTTTTGACCGACCTTGAGACTCAGACGTCACCAGTTGAGCGCTTGGTGATACTGCATAATGTGCTCGTTCAGAAGTTTCAGAGTCGCGGCCGTGAGCCCTGCCTCCGGACTTCCGAACCCTCTTCTGTGCCTTGCCTCGGTTTGCGAACCAGGCTCGGTTTTCTCTGTTTCTTTTCCTGAGGGGAGGGAGAGGTCCTGTAGCCCGTCTCTCAGTGGCCGTGGGCTACATTTGGTGGTCGTAGGCCATTTTGCCCATTTCGGAGCCCGGTCTTCGGTTTTTCGGGACCGTTGGCCGTGTGCCTCGGTTCGGGACCGCCTAACCATCTCTGTTTGTTCTGATTTTTGGCATACTTCCTTTTTTCTCCCTTTTCAGGGACACTGGGGTCTGAGAAACCCACTTCGTGGCCGAACGCCACTTTCGGTGCTTGGCAGCCCATTTTCGGGACCCCAAACTGCGTGTTTTGGCCCCCGAGCATTCGTTTTGCATTGGTTTTCGTTCATTTTTGGCAGGTGCCTCTGTTTCATCACCAGGAAGGTCACTGGAGGGTGGGAGGCCAGCAATTACCTTGGCAACCAGTTATATCCCATTTTCACCCTCCGACACCCGTTTTTCTCACTTTTGAGCCAATGTTGAACACCTTGGGGCCACTTTCTTCAACCCCAAACCACATATTTGTGTTGTACACACATGGGAGGACCCTAAAAGTTTATGGCCGGCCAGAAATTCCATTTGACCCTTTTGAACCCCTCTTAAAAATGGCTTGTTCTCTCTCCTGTTTTACAATTTCTAAATTCGAACCACAGAGTTGTGATGAGGGGACCTGGGAGGCCCCCTTTTTGTGGTGGCCGGCCACTAAGTGAACTTGACCCTTTTGACCCCTAGCCGGCCGGCTAGGGGGGGTGGCCGGCCGGCCACCTGCAAGCCCAAAAGGTGGCCGGCCATGTTCCTTATGCCTGGTACTTTACAGCTGTATAGCTGTTTCCCCCAGAAAATATCTGTATCCGGGGGATATTTTGTGGGGGAAAGCCTTGGTCCTTTTCCCCCACCCTTTCCTTCCATGCTCCCCCTCCTTTTGGTCCTTATAACCAGCTGCAAGCATTGGTGTTGGAGGTTAGAAAAATTCACCTTCAAGCTTGGTATACAAAATCCTCCTCTATCTCTCTCATTTCCTTGAAAACATCCAAGTCCAACACCACCATTTCTTCTACACCACCAACCCCCACCCTTCCATCCTCCATTCCAGAAGTTTGAAGGTGTTCTCCAAGGCCTAAGGGTGCTACAAACTCAAGCCAAGAGTTGCTAAAGACTTGTCTTCAAGGGTGAGTTTCATTTCCCCTTTCTTGGGTCCATTTCTTGTATCATTTGTAAGCCATACATGCTTGTTGTTTTGAGCTCCGACCAAAACTGAAAAGGTCATTTTTTTGAGCTCATTTTCTTGTTTCATTAAGGGCTCAACCCCGTTTGAGCCCCCCATATTGCACTTGCTTCAATATCCCTTCTTGGTCCCCTTGTCTTGCATGTCTTGGTAGCCCATTATGCTTCCATTTTTGGGCATTTTACAAAGCTAGAAAAAGTCTTATTTTGACCTTCTTAACATGTTTTATTAAGGGTCTTTGCTTGTTTGATGAATGCTTTGTATACCTCATGTTATAGCCACTTTTTGAGCCTCA
The DNA here is from genome assembly GCF_055761805.1 of Camellia sinensis. NCBI lineage: Eukaryota > Viridiplantae > Streptophyta > Magnoliopsida > Ericales > Theaceae > Camellia > Camellia sinensis. The sequence continues at coordinate 169,779,188 of NC_138970.1, forward strand.
TTTTGCATTGCATTTCTAGCATGTTTGTATACTGTTTTGGGTTTTTTACAGTTCTGTAAATATGCATATTTTTGGTCCCTCTTCAATGTTGTAGAAGGGAATTTTTCATTTTGGGCTTTGCATATACCACTTGCCTCTATGGCCACCTTTTGGCCCTTTTTCTTGCATAAGAGCTTAGCCATATCTATGTTTGTTTTTGAGGTTTTTACAGTTCTGTAAAGTGGTTTATTTTTGGCCCCTCTTCAATGTTGTTGAAGGTCTCTAACCTATTTGGAGTTAGCAGCTGTGAGTTGCTTCATAATCTCATGTTTAGGGCCATTTTTGCATGCCATTGTTGCCCTATCTTTGCTTGCTGTTTGGCCATGATTTGTACTGGAAAAATGCTTATTTTGGGGCTGTCTTTCTTCTGTCTTTTCATTCCATATTCCAATTATGCATGCTTTGTATAGCTGTAGTTCATTCTATGTGCCCAATTTTGCATTTCGGGAGAGATTCCATGCATCGGGTGTACTTTCGCCTCATTTCGGGGCTGTTTTCCCCACATTTCATTGCTGAAAATCCATTAGCATGTTTTCATATCATTTTCCATGCCATTGCATTGCGTATGCCATTGCCTCAGTTTGCGTGCCCGTGTGCACGCATTTCGAGGCACTTCATTTTCATCCTTCGGCCTCTTATGTGAGTGCGGCTGAGGCTCTCTCATGCTAATGTAAGTCCATGTTGCATTCTATATGCCATTTTAGCCCTATTGCATTACGTATGCCATTGCATCGGTTTGCGTGCCCGTGTGCACGCATTTCGAGGCACTTCATTTTCATCCTTCGGCCTCTTATGTGAGTGCGGCTGAGGCTCTCTCATGTTAGTGTAAGTCCATGTTGCATTCTATATGCCATTTTAGCCCTATTGCATTGTGTATGCCATTGCCTCGGTTTGCGTGCCTGTGTGCACGCATTTCGAGGCACTTCATTTTCATCCTTCGGCCTCTTATGTGAGTGGGGCTGAGGCTCTCTCATGTTAATGTAAGTCCATGTTGCATTCTATATGCCATTTTAGCCCTATTGCATTGCGTATGCCATTGCCTCGGTTTGCGTGCCCGTGTGCACGCATTTCGAGGCATTTCATTTTCATCCTTCGGCCTGTTATGTGAGTGCGGCTGAAGCTCTCTCATGTTAGTGTAAGTCCATGTTGCATTCTATATGCCATTTTAGCCCTATTGCATTGCGTATGCCATTGCCTCGGTTTGCGTGCCTGTGTGCACGCATTTCGAGGCACTTCATTTTCATCCTTCGGCCTGTTATGTGAGTGCGGCTGAGGCTCTCTCATGTTAGTGTAAGTCCATGTTGCATTCTATATGCCATTTTAGCCCCATTTGCATTGCGTATGTCATTTTCTCGGTTTGCGTGCCCGTGTGCACGCATTTCGAGGCACTTCATTTTCATCCATCGGCCTCTTATGTGAGTGCTGCTGAGGCTCTCTCATGTTAGTGTAAGTCCATGTTGGATTCTATATGCCATTTTAGCCCTATTGCATAGCGTATGCCACTGCCTCGGTTTGCGTGCCCGTGTGCACGCATTTCGAGGCACTTCATTTTCATCCATCGACCTCTTATGTGAGTGCGGCTGAGGCTCTCTCATGTTAGTGTAAGTCCATGTTGCATTCTATATGCCATTTTAGCCCTATTGCCTTGCGTATGCCATTGCCTCGGTTTGCGTGCCCGTGTGCACGCATTTCGAGGCACTTCATTTTCATCCATCGGCCTCTTATGTGAGTGCGGTTGAGGCTCTCTCATGTTAGTGTAAGCCCATATCATATTTCCATGTCATTTGCATTGCGTATGTCATTTTCTCGGTTTGTGTGCCCGCGTGCACGCATTTCGAGGCACCTCATTTTCATGACATTGTGTATGTTAGGATTGTATCTTAGTTGCATTTCATGCATGTCATGCATATTGCATCGTGTTCGGGATAGGAGTTAGCCCGGGCACGGGAAACGAGGTACGTTTCGTACTCCGAGTGACGGAACGTGTCTCAATTCCCAGTCACCGACACTCTGGATTATTCATGATGGAGTTAGGTTCTTGTTGTGTTTTCATGTGCATTCATCCCATATTAAATTGTGCAATTCGACTCCTCGGCCATCATGCATCGATATGCGTGATTGGTGGCCCGAGGATCAAGGCATGCATATATCTGTGAAAATACATTGCTATGCCCCTTTCCTGCTCTCTGTTGCAGCAAATGAAGAATCAGCAAACTTTCAGAGTTTGGCGCGCTTCCCAAGAAAAATCACAAAACAGAGGCTAATTGGGGCATCGCAGTAGATTTCCGCGCAAGGCAGCCCAGACATGCATCATTCATCAGGAGCAAGGCAGTCCCTGGCTTGCACGCCAATTTTACAGCTTTCTTAGTTAATTTGATTAATTAATTAGGAATTTGTATATTATTTGGACTGTATTATTTGGACTGTAATATTCTTTTATGGTTAGATTAGGGCATATTTCAATTAGTGTAGACACCCCATTTTTGACCGTCCTCAAGACTTGGACGTCACCGTTTGAACACTCGGTGATCATCCATGTTTGTGTTCGTTTGGAGTTCCCGGAGGCCTCGGCTCGCGTGCCCTGCCTCAAGATCTCCGAACTCGACCGTTTAGTGTCTGGTTTTGCACCAAACACTTGTGTTTTTCCTTGGAGAGGCAGGGTAGGGCTTGTAGACCATCCCCACCCATCACCGGCAGTGGCTAAAGGCCATCGGCTGGTTTTTGCTGCCACCGGCAATATATATTGCCAGCCGGCACTATTTGTTGCCGGTCAGCACTATTTAGTGCCGGCCGGCACTCTTTTTGGCCAAGATGGCATTTTTGGCCGGCCGATTGCTGTTCATCTGCTTTTGCAGATATTTTTAGACAGTTGTCTTGCTTTTGCATCCCTCCATACACGTGTATGGAGGGATCTCCCTCTTGGAAAGCTTGTCTTGTAAGCTTTACAACACATATAGAGAGAGGGTCTCTCTTGGATAGAGAGGAGAGGATCTAAGTTGGAGAGTTTAGATATTTTGGGAGCAAAAACAGCCATTGTTGAGCTCTTGTTCTAGGGTTTGAGTTAGATACATTTTCTATCTCTCTTTCCCTCTCATTTTGTGCACTAGGTGTTTTGTGTCTTACTATTGCACACAAACACCTAGTGTTTCACCTTCCTTTGGCTCTTGAGGTTCTAAGGGACTGGTTTTGAAGTTTTGGTGTTGGATCCAATCTAAAGGAGGCCATTGGAGCACCATTTATGAAGAAGGCTTCAAGGGTGAGAACCTAGTCCCATTTTCCCCCATTTTTGCATTGATTTTCTACCTATCATAGAGCTGTTTTTGTGCTTATTGTATAACATAAAAAAGTTCTGTTTTTAGGCCCTTTTTATTGTTTATTAAGAGTGTTTTGTTGTTTGGGGGTAGTTGACCACCCTTAGGCCTTGGAAGGCCTCATTTTGAGCCATTTTGTGCTAGCTCCGGGATTTTGGTGTTGGGGTCTCTTCACCACTGAAATCTTGAGGGATTTCAGTGGTGAAGATGATGCCTTGAAGTCCCAAGAAGGAGAGGGCCACCCCCTCTCCTTGTTGTCCTTGAAAAGGGGCATGTTTTGGCTTCTTGAGAGAGCCTATGCTTGAGTGTATGTTGAGCATGTTTAGGTTGTTTTTCATGCTTATACATCCATGATATAACATGATTTTAAATTGGTTTTGGTACTCCATGCATGCTTAGCATAGTTGCCATGTAATGCCTTGTTTATGCCTTAATATGCCTTAGGTTGTTAGCCTTTGTTGGAGCATGTTTTAGGCTTAGTCTTGTGAAGATTATGTGCATATTTTGCCATGTTTTAGGTCTCTCCATAAGTGTTTGGGTTGATTTTGGCATGCTTGATATAGCTCCTTTGTATTTGGGCTTGTTGGCCTTGAGCATATGAATGTATAGCATGACATCTTTGCATTGATTTGGTGATTTGGGGTCACTTTATATGTTATTTCAGTCCCATTTCCATGCTTGTTTGATTGCCTTGCATGCATCTTTAATGCCTCTTAAGCTTGTGTAGCAATGCTCCATGTTTCGGTGTTTATGCATGCCTTTGTTTTTGAGTCACTTAGATGCCATCTAAGTAGTCCTTTAGCTTTGTTTTAACATGCTAAACCTCTGATTTTGGTCCTTCCTTTCATGCCATGTTTGGTCTTGTTAAGTGTAGTTCAATGCCCCATTGATTTGCTTTGAACACTTAGGCCATTTGGTGCATGTTTGGCTTGATTTTGTTGCTTGGTTTGGCACCATGTATTAGCATGATTTTCAGAGCTTATGTTGCATGTTTTTAGTCCATGAATGTCTCTTTCAAGTGTGCTTGAATGTTGCTTGCTTTGTGCCTAAGTGTTGGGTCTTAACATGTGTATGTGTGCATGTGTGCTTAGCATCCATTTTGGGCATTAATGGCTACTGTTTTAGGCCCATTTAGAGTTGCCTAATTCATGCATAAGTCCATCTTTGCATCCATTTGCATGCCCCTATGTTTGCTTGTATGCTTGCATAAGCTTGTCACCACGCCATGTTGCATCCTTAGTTTGTATGCTTAGGTTGCATTGCATCTTGCATGCATGCCTTGTTCCTTAACTTGATGATAGGAATTGGGCCTTGTTTGGTTTGATTGGTTTGCATTGCATTTGAAATCAAAGTTGCATACTTGGTTCTTTGGGCCATCATTCATGGAAATGCGTGATTGGTGGTCCGAGAATCGAGGCACATGCCCCTTTGAGTCATTATCGTGATAAGGGACATGGTTGGTGCATATATGCCTTGAATTGTGCTGCCATGCTTTGCCTTGCCCTCTGTTGCTGTCATTTGCAGATTCTGCAGGAACATTCTGCCGACCGGCAGTGTAAGGTGCCGGCCGGCAACAATTTCTCTGCCGACAGCTTCATTTTGTGCCGATGGCTACACACCAGTGCCGGTGGTGATTCCACTCAGCCGGTGGCACTCCCCAGTGTCTAGGGATGCAGTCCTGAGGTTTTGACAGCCTCCAGAGGAGTGAAGGAAGGAAAACAGAGGCAGCCTATGCATGGCGGCGCGTTTCCCGAGGCGGTTTACTGTTTTTCTTTAGCTTAATTTAATTTGTTAATTAAATTAATTAATTTGTAATTATTAATTAGCTTGCGAAGTTAATTAATCTGTAATATTTATTTGGTCCCTCCGAGCGAGGGCAAATCTGTAATAAGTGTGTGTGGGTGGTGTGTATGTCTTCCAATCTCACTTCTTTCTTCCCTTTTATTTACCTGCTTACGATGGTAGATTAGGGCACGTTTAATTTAGCATGCCTTATGCTATACATGTGTGCATCCATTCATTTGTATTGCATGCATTAGGCTCGGTACATCACGCTAACTGCATTTGTACTTCAAATTCTAAACTGAATATGTGATAGTTGTGCATTCTCACATGCCATGTTTAGGATAGCCTAGCCTATTCTAGCAGCACTTTGTATGCGATGCATTAGGCACTTAACATGGACTTGGATCATGCATGTTTGCTAACGAGTTCTTTGTTTTGGCACGGAGTACGATGTAAGTATTTCTGCTTTAGCATATCGCATGAGTGTGAATGTTGCCATGACAGCATGATTAACATGTGGCTAGATGCTTATGTGTTATAAACTGCTTGGATGCCTGTGGGTGAAGGTTGGATTGTTTGAGTTGGAAGAACTCATTGAAATCCGTGTTTTAGCCTACTTGCGAGTAGCAAATCCAAAACATTTTTCGAAACAAACGGATATGCAATGCTTATTTCCAAATTAGGCAATCTAGTCTATACTTGTTTGTTGCGCGCATAACATAGTAATTCTAGGCTAATAATTGGTTTAAGAACACATAACGTTTTCAAAAATGGATATCACGGTTAGTAGAGGCCGGTCTTCGGACCGGGCGAAAGGGGGTGCTCATAGCTGACCTTCCCCGATCGTACCCAAGTTCCCGAGCCGAGACAACTTCGGTGATGACGGACATGTGGCCTTCGGCACCGAGTCAGGGTTTCCTAAATTCTCCCATAAAAAAAATATTTAGGTGGCGACTCTGTATCTGGCAAAGCAATCCATGTTTGGCACTACTTTTTCAAAAATCTGTTTCTCAAAACGATTTGCCAGATTTGGACTCTTTGGTTCAGATTAAGAACCGTAACACAAATCGAGAGTCCGAACTGTAGCGAGGTCCCCCGCGGACTTGTTACAGTTTCTGGCGACTCTGCTGGGGAGTTTTAGAGAGCTTGACTCGAACTCATGATATCCTGTTTTGATCTCATTTGTGTGTTTCTTTGCATTGCATGTGCATTGGTGTGCCTAGGAACACAGTGTTTGCCATCTGCCATTCCTGAACAGTTTGCCGGAGGCTTGTCTTGTCAAGGCATGTCCATAAGGCTGACCGGCTATGGGCTCTGACAGTATGGGAACACAAACCCCGGTTTACCGGGGCACCCTTTTTGACCATTCAACCTAGTACATATTCTGATCCATAGTGACCATTCCAAGTTAGGACAGGTTGCTTACCCGATGCTAAGTTGTTTGAAACCGCTGTGTGCGTAGTGAAACCCTAGCTCCTGACAAAATAGGACAGGGAAACCCTACCCCAACATAGGGGTGATTGAGCTCTCTTTACTTGCTATGTGCTTCTAGAATGTGTTTCTACAGGAAAAGCACATGTCAGTTTGCAAGTTTGAGTATCAAACCTGGGGACACCAGTATCAGTATCAGTTGTGAGAATCAGTTATCCGCGGGTATCGGTTCAGTTTTCGGGAACAGTGATTTCTGGGAACAGTGATCAGCAGTAGGGTACAGTTGTTTGGCTACGCCCGTATTCGATCAGTTTGGACTGAAATGCTGCCTGTTTTTTCCTTTCAGTTCAGAGAGTGGCAGAGTTTATACAGAATAGCCAGTGTCTCCCCCTTGCGGAGGCAGGATTTATGGCGGCACAAAATTCAGAAGAAGTTGTGGTTATAACGGCTGCATTGGAGCAGGGGACCGCCCCGCAGAGTGAGGCCAGCATCAGTATGTCACACCCACCCAGGTCGCCCGTTGTGCACCCGATCTGGGCTCCCCAGTTATATCAGGCTCGCGAGCCCACCACCTTCGAATTGATGGGGATGATAGGCGATCTCCAAAGGTCTGTGGCCGACCTCGCCTATGGAATGTCGGCTTCACCGCCAGCGGCGCCATATGCCGGGAATTTCGTACCACAGGAGCCCCCGCTGCTGGGGCGGATTGTGATAGAGCTCAGCCAGCCAGAGGTGGCTTCCAGCTACAGCCGCGACATGCCGGCACCGACCCAGACCCTTGATCAGGCTGAGGCCAGAGGAAGAGACAAGGCAAAGGTAGACGCCAATCCTATTGAACAACTGCTGTGGGCAGTCGAGGCTCTGAAAGCCAGAGGGATGAACAAGCAACAAACATCTGCGATAGTGACCAAAGCTGTAGATGATGCTTTCCCCGCTCCAATCAAAGGCAGTTCAAGCCAGATAGAAAACCGGGATGGGCCCCGTCATGCCCCGACAATTCCTGTAGTTCCCAACCCTGCACCAGGAAAGGTTCAAAAAGCCAAGGCAGCGCCAGCCGATCCTTTCGCTAGCGCATCTGGCAAGAATCCTCAAACTTCAAAGTACCTGCCCCGAGGGCGCAGGGTCTTTCACGACCTCCACATGCCTTTGTCTAGGGCATTGCTAATATTGGCGAAGAATGGGCATCTTAAACCTTTGGAGCCCCGGCCACTCCCGAAGAATCTCCCCGCCACTCATGATGCTACCTTGTACTGCGCGTACCATCAACAGTCCGGTCACAGTACCGATGGATGTTCCCGCCTTCGTCATGAAGTGCAGGATTTGATTGATAACAAGGTTATCCTACCACCCACCTCAGGCAAGCCCGTCACCACTCAGTTGTTGGATTTCGAGGGCTCAGATACTGCGAGTATGTGAAGTGGACCGCCTGCGGGCAACATTTGTTGTATTTTTGAAGCGTCCGGCACGCATTTTTGAGCATCGGTGAAACCGAGTTTTGTAAATCCTGGCTTGGATATCGAGTCAGTCTTTTGTTTTGAGTCTGTCTCTTTGTCTTGAGTCAGTCTTTTTTTGCTTAAGGGTCTGTCTGGTTGTATCGAGTCAGTCCCCGTTGTATATAACACCAGGTGATTCTGGGGTTGTTGCCTCGAACACCGTTTTGTTCTGTAATTACCTGTTTTGGTTTTTGAGTCTGTTTCTGCCGAGGGGCCAGTTGCACCAACAGAGCCGATTGAAACAGCTGTTTCTATCTCAAACTTCATGCTTGTTTTCAGCATAAGTGCCAGAGAATTTGATCGGGCTGACAGTACATCTTGCCTGCTCTCCTGCGCGCCAAACTCATTGCATTAACCTAAGTTTTCCAAAAAACAAACTTTTTGAACACTGTGGTGATGAAAACGAAGAGGAAGGGATTCCTCGGATTTTGCAAAATTTTGATCATTTTGAGAGAAAGAGAGGCGTGCTAAGCCTTTTTATGAATGAAATCATGCTTGTCGGCGTGAGTACTGGGAAGAATCCTGGCCTGATCCAGATTGGTTCCACACTATCTTCGGCGCGAGCGAGTTGTCACTTTCTTAAAAACTTTCAAAAGCAAATGTTTTACGTAGCCCTGTGAAGACTTGTGTGGAATCCCTCTTGAGGTCGCGCAGCCTAGGATCGCTCCCAACCTCAAGATTCAACCTATTTGTTTTCTGACTTTGAACCCGTTCAGAACGTTTAGAAAGTTCAACGGACAAACGCCGTGAAAGGTCTGTATGGCCAGTATCGAAGCAGCACTCGAGTAACAGGCACCGAGGCCGAATCAGAAGGAGTAGATCTCACCGGAAGAAGCTTGTGGAGTAACCGGGATGGATTCTCCGCAAATCAGTGCAACAGCCGTTCTCCTAGACACAGAGAGGCTTCAATTCAAAAAACCATTTGGCATGGACTTGCCACACTTTTACTCTTTGAGAGGCTCGCTGGGCCGAAAACCCGGAAGGGCGACCCAGGCAAAAGTTAGAGCAAGAGAAAAATACAAAAAGAAAGAAAAAATGCAAAGAAAAGAACAAAAAAAGGAAGAAAGAAAAAAAAAGAAAAAGAAAAAAAAAAAGGAAGAGCAAAAAAATAGAAAATGAAAAGAAGCTCGCAACACTACTACAAAAATAGATAAACATCACACTTTTTTTGTGTGATGTATGTTATTTAATCACACCTTTTAAGTTTTATTAAAGTGTGATCTTTGGGAGTGTGATTAAAAGGGGTCATTTTTAATCACACTTTTTAAGTGTGCTTAATAACATCTAGATCACACCTTTTAAGTGTGATTAAAAATATTTAGATCACATCTTTTAAGTGTGATTAAAAATATTTAGATCACACCTTTTAAGTGTGATCTTTGGAAGTGTGATTAAAAAAAATCATTTTTAATCACACTTTTTAAGTGTGATTAAAAATATTTAGATCACACCTTTTAAGTGTGATCTTTGGAAGTGTGATTAAAAATGGTCATTTTTAATCACACTTTTTAAGTGTGATTAATAACATTTAGATCACACATTTTAAGTGTGATTAAAAATATTTACATCACATCTTTTAAGTGTGATTAAAAATATTTACATCACATCTTTTAAGTGTGATTAATAACATTTAGATCACATCTTTTAAGTGTGATTAATAACTAATAAAATCTGTGATAAAAAAAAGATTCGACATATTTGAAAAATAATCAATATTATTTTTGTTTGCACATTTGAAGAACGTAATACACACTATATACTATATTTTGAATCATAACCACGTATTGAATAGAATAACATCATATATTTCATAAATGGAAATTAAATATTCAAAAGTATATACAAAAGAATTAAATAAAAAAAAATTAACTGTGCTTACATATATTAAAAAATGAAAAAACTTAAAAAAACTAAGTTCTTTAATTCTTGAATCATATTTTGCATCTCTCCAAACAATTTCTGACCTGAAAAAAGAAAACACAAATTAATCCAGAAACCACTGATGCATATGAATAGACTAAAAAGTTAATTCAGCAAACCAAAATAGGAACATTAATCATTTCTGGTTGATCTTAATCTTTTTGGAAGTAACTATGACATTTAGCGACGTTTTAGAAACGCCGTCATAGACATTTATACATTTTCAAATCTAGCCATTGGGTAGGGATATAGTGACGTTTAAAAAACGCCGCCATAACCTTTTTCAACAGAGTACCCATCTAGCACAGTTCACCTTTCATTGACAAAAGGTTTTACCACACATCTCTGCATCTCATAGAACATTAGAGAAAATTGGCTTCCTAGTTTCCAAACTGATTTTTCTGCATATACCACGCTAATATTTAACTGGCACTAGAATTTCTATAAAGTGTCCTAACATGGACATGAAAGAGTTGAAATTTAGCAGGCATCCTCAAATCTTAACTGCTTTTCAATCAGCAAGAAATCACTCTAAAAGTAAAATGATTTCTAAAAGCAATTGTAAGTAAATATATCCTTCCAGCATAGTTGATACAGTACTTTAATGAATGTAAAAATGACAATCATTTCAGATTCTTCTGAGACATTTATTAATATCAATAAGATGTGATACAGGTACAATTACAGAATATATCTAGACACAATATATTGGAAATTAGTGAGGATTTATTTACAAAGTCAGCAGGCTTGAAAACTCATGCAGAAAGAAAGCAGAGAAGACATCCATATTCCTAATGACACAATACCGATAGTAGTTTATAAACAAAAAAAAAAAATTTGACGAGGCAAACTTTGCCAATCTGTCTTGCAAAAAGTCACAGCCAGAACCAAATTAGAAAGGTTAATATCAATACAATAGATTAACACATTAGATTAGAATGGAAAACATTAGATTAAATTAACTTAATGCATACAAGTGCATTCCCCTAATCAGCAATGACGATGCTGACATTATCTTCTGAACTTCGGTCCTGTAATATACACAAATCACAATTTAATTTTAAGTTACTAATTCTCCGTCCAGTTAATTATTATTTCTACTATCAAACAAAATTCTTATTTTGCTATTTTATAATTTAATATCATAAAGAATTGACAGCTTATCCCACTTTTACATTAGGCCAAGGGTATTATATCCCATGATGATGAGTCTTTGATCTAATTTGGATTTTGATGAGTCTTCAATCCATCTTATCAGTCTGATTGGTCACTGCCTTGATGATGATGATAAAAGACCCATTGCAGATTTATCACATTTTCACCTTACTTTTGCTAAAAAAATAATGAGCATCACGCCCCTCATTGATGAATTTAAACATTAAATTCAATATACTTAAAGGTGATACTAAAAAGCTTCAATGTGCAAACAAAAGAAAACATAACATCATAAAAAAAATTCCCTCCATAGAACCCAACTGAACTTTTTAAATAACAGAAAACATACCAACTGATCCTCTTCCTGGAGTTCGTGCTGCTATATATGCAAACGCCCACATCTGGAAACAAGCCAATCCCATTTTCTGGCATAGCAAGCACAGACCTCTGAAAGAAACCCAAACAAGTAAAAATTAATAACTTAAATAGTGTTTTTATCTAAAAATATATATATATATATATATGTGCTAGAAAAGGCAACCAGACCTCAGTGATAAGCTGGTAGCGACCACGACCAGATAGGCCAATTCCAAATCCCATTGTTATGCTGTCCATGAAGCTTATATATGGCTTTTGTACTCAGAAATTTTACATATTAAAGAATATTCTGTAGTAAATACGTGCAAAAGGTTAGCATGATCAGCATAATCTCAATTATTTTTTAGCTGTTTTCGAAAGTTATAAGTTGAAACACTACAAATCATAGACGAAAATAACTAACCAGTATCAACTAGAGAAATGCCTACCATCATTTGGAAGACAGCCATCACCCCATTTCCATCCTGAGAGCAAGGGCTTTATAGCAAGGCAATAGTGCTTGGATTAAAAATTACAACAGCTTAAGTATGGTGCATTCACAACATAAACACCCGATATTTAATGGTGCATTCACAGCTTAATTGGCACAAATTATGGTGCATAATACGATTACCCCCAGAAAATTTGATTACCCCCAGTATTTTGTCTCAAAAATGCATACCACCCCCCTCAACTTTAAAACACTACAAACCCCCCTACTCTAGACTAAAGTGAATGTTAGTTTCTCCATCCAATTGCTGGAATTACTTTTATACCCTTAAAAGTGATTGAAATATATTTGATGGTGCTCTGCAAATTTGCAAGACTGTTATTACTCTACCTAAATTCAATAAAAACCATGATTTGTTTGAGAAGGTAATGCTTGAACTCGCTCTCGACGAGGATAATCACAAGGGAAGGATGTCAACGCCACAGCCGAGTTCACTATCTCAGGTTAACCCCTACCACACCTTACCGGTCCCACTCCGCCGCCCCTCTGCTATCTGAAGAACACAGCTCTTGAGGATTTTGCACTTCAACATCAAAGTCATACCAGCATAATTGCTGAGTAAATATGTCCCTCTAAAATTCTTAATTTACCACAAAAATGAGCATGGGGAACTACTTATATAGACGTTATCCATGAACTACTCATCAGATTCAAGAGGCCTCATTGAATCAGGTGAAAGGCACACCACAAAATCCATAGTCCAGGTACAGCGAGGGAGAAAATGGGAGGGTGAGGTAAAAGATAAGAACAAAGGCATTAAATTTGAGTGAGAATCATTTCTTGTTGAGGCCATCTGTGTATTCACTTTAAACAGGAGTAGAGGGGATTTAAGGGTAGGTTTTTAAAGTTGAGGGGGATCATATCTATATATACAAACCATTTTATACATGTTCGGATGTTGCTTCTGTATCTGTAGTATTAGTGTTTGCGATGTATCCATCAATACATGATGGAATTTATCATTGATATCCATTGGCAAAATATTGCAACTCTTAAATCTCAATATATATATGTACACATTACAATATTTCATTCCATTATTAGACTGTTCCTATTTTAAAATTAACAGTGTATTAGATCTGTTTTTGTGTATTTTCAAGTGGGTAACACCAAGAATAATAATTTTTAGTACACTAAGGAAAGTAATCAAACCTGCATATTTGAAGAAAAATGAGGATAGGATTCCTTGTGCTGCATTGTTAAATATTAGAAGCATGGTAGCTTTTGAATGGCCTTCAAAGATGTCAAAGCTACTAGGACCTGAAATATTCAACATTACAAAATTAGAGCCACAACTTCAAGAACAGCTGATTGATCTTTCGAGAGACGAAGTTTCTTCCTAGAGTTATCTCCTCTGTCTTCTTCGTCGCTGTGAGAGAGAGAGATGTCTGCGTATAAGATAAGAGAGATGCGTGCGTATAAGAGAGAGGGCTCAGATTAAAAAATAAGGGTTTCAAAAAAAGGGAGAGTGTGTCTACTGCATTTGAAGGCGTTTTTAAACGCCTTCAATTTATAAAACGGTGCTGTTTTGGTTGGAAAAATATGCGGCGGTTAAAAAACGCCGTTAAAAATTAGAAAACGTGACGTTTAATAAAACGTTGTTAATTAAACGCCGTTAAATTCTTGAATATCCAATGGACGATCTGATCTCCCATTCGTCTCTACCATCACCCTCGACATTTGGGATCACTAAGTACCTGTAAGAAGAAGAAATATATGTTCATATCATAATCAATCATACCAGGGGCAGGGACTAAACAAAGTTCTGTTCGATGAAATTATATGACAGAAAAGAGCCTCTAAAAATGGTAAGTAGTAACTGGATTTGCCATAAGTTGTGTTATTACATAGTACATCGTGAAACATATATCCCATACAAAAATTGTCAGCAAGCAAAATTGAAAATAAACTATTGGAGTAATAATAGTTCCAACATGCCAGTCATCAACGGAGGGAAACTGCCCGGTATAATACATCAGGACTAAAACAAATCCAACTAGACTTTTTACAAGGAAAAACTGCATGATTATATGATCTTAAAACATTAAGTCCAAGTGCATTCGCTACTATCCAGGGTCTGGGGGGGGAATCACTAATGTACTTTCAACGTAAGTTAAGTTTGGCCATCAAGCAGGGGAACCAGAGTCTTTTTTTTCTTTCAAAATTCAACTTTCCATTTCAAGATACGCAAAACAGTCTTAACCCTCTGTTTGGACAAATAGAAGTTGGCTGGCATAATCAGAGGGCAGAAGACAAAAAATGGAAATGATCATTGACCTTATATCATAACTTATAGCTAAAAAATAGATCTCCATATATAAAATAATATCATTATGCACTCTACGGAGTAGCATAAAGTTAATAGCCCCGTAAGCTTCAAAATTTGCTTGATGCAAGATCTTTTAAAATTCTACACCACCACAATTGGTGGAAGAGGATCTGGGGAATAGGATTAAGAGAATTTAAATATGTTTTGGTTCAAAACAGTAGAATACTATTTAACAGAAGAAAAATAAGAAGAAGACAAATACAATGATAACAAAGAGTAAGACGGACACCAAGTATAAGAAAGAACATAGGCAGTCATCTACAATTCGTATGCAATCACACTTGAGAAGCAATCTTGGAGCAAAAACTGCAAGCTGCAAAGTAGTGTATGAAGATCCATTAAGTTCAGAAAAATGTTAACAACCAATCTAGAGAGATATAAATCCTACGACAGTTAATCATTGATTTAAATTGAGGCTGGGAAAAAAAAAATCTAAAAGGCATATTAGGGAATGAGAAGCAGAATGGGAAAAATATACATATAAAAGAAAGGGTAAGTCAATGCACAATGATGCAATATCTTTTACCTTCTCAGTAGATTTGGTTTCCTCTTGGTCAAACTTGTTTGAAGGTCCTAGTGTTCCTTGTGAACTATCCTCTGACTAGAGGCAATCAGCCCATATAAAAGGTTTCGCTTAGAAACCCAGAAGTAAAAAAGCACAATTATAAAAGACCAATAGACAAAACTTCAAATGTTGCACCTGGTTGTTTAGTGTTGTGTTCATCTCCACAAATGCTAATGTTACTGAAGCAAGACTGACAACTTTTAAATAAAGCAACACCCATGTAAGTTGCAACCACTCCAAATAAAGGTTTTCATACTATTCTTGACAACTAAAGGCAAAATCTTACAAGATAAACTCTTAAATTATTAATAAAATACTTGAATGAACCATGAGAATTCTCTATCATAATTAAAAATAAATAAAATAAAAGGCCCATAGACAAAAAGAGTAGGGAACTTACATCATAAGCTTCATTAATGTGGTGAAACTGAACCCCACAATTGTTTCCTCTGCAAATAGCCGGATGATACTGAAAATTCGATCATATTACAAACATAATTATTAATTAATAAAATGGGTTCCACATTAATAATTAATCAAAAAAAATTAAATCAAATCAAATAAATGAAAAATAACATTAAATGAAACATGCATCAAATGCAATTGCAATTAAATTTTTATTTATTTTTTATCCGATATTTTTTCAAACCACTCATTCTAAGCATAATAAAAAATGTTTGAGAATCTAATTTTTTTTTTTTGCAATAAGTGTCAACTTTACTACCTTGTCATATTAGGTGAATTTAAGATCTAAATCCTGAGTTTCTAACATTTTTCAAATGAATTTAAAAATAAAAAATAAAAAATAAAAAATTAATAGGAAAGGAGACCAATCAGAACCAGATTTTATAGAAGAAGATATTAATCAAAAAAGGAAAATATAAAAAACAACATTTTGAAAAGAAAATGGAAAGAGAAATTACATGGAGAGCAAGTTGTCTGAAAGCTTTCTTGACCTCAGATTCAGAAGCACCTGGTTGAATCCTCAATGTCTTGTAGGGATCGGTGACAGCAGAAGAAGCAGGATACGAAGCAATACAAACCCTAACCCTGTCATTTTTCCTCATCGCTTTCTTCTTCTTCGAATTCTTCAATTGGATCCACGAAGAAGATCCACAACCTCAGCCAATCATCCCAGCAACACTGGCCATTCTCAACGATCTTGATCGCGATTCTCTCACAACAAATCACAAAAGGGGGGAAACAAAAGGGGGGAAAGAAAGGGGGGAATTAGAAACGGCGGGAAAACGAAAAAGAAAAAGAAGAGGGGGATTTGGGTAGACGCCGTTGTCGCCACAGTCGCGAGAGAGAGAGAGAGAGATATTTGGTAGAAATTAGGGATTTTGGTTATAAGAGAGTGGGGATTTTGGAGGGCGTGGGAATTGGAAGAAAAAGAGGAGAAACCGAGCGAGCCGGATTGAGAAAAAAATAATAATAATAATAATTTTTATCATAAATGAATATTTAAAAATAAATAAATAAATAATAATTTTTATTTTCTTTTTGTTATTAAGGTTGAGAATTTATTTGTTTCATTTTTATTTTAATGAATAAAAAATTATTATTATTATTTTTTATTTGGTAGAAGTAAGGATAATATTTTAATAAAAATTATTTTCTATTAAGAGTGATGACTGAGAGAGAGAGACGGAGAGAGAGACAGGCAAACAAAGAGAGAGAGAGAGATAGAGAGAGAGAGAGAGAGAGACAGAAAAAGAGAGAGAGACAAGAGATCATGAGCGATACAAAAAGAGAGAGAAAGAGATCAAAAAGAGATGAACGAGAGAGAGAATAGAAAAATAAAGAGATAGAGAGAAGATAGACGAGTGAGAGAGACAGAGAGAGAGAGAAAAAGAGAGATGAGCGAGAGAAACAGAGAGAGAAAAGAGGTGAGAAAGATAGAGAGAAGAGAGATGAGCGAGAGAGACAGAGAGAGAAAACAAATGAGAGAGATAGAGGGAAGAAAGATGAACAAAAGACAGACAGACAAACAGACAGATAGACAAACAGATAGAGAAAGAAGAGCGATGAGTGAAAGAGAGAATGTGAAGGAGATTAGTGGTGAAGTTGTGGTAGTGGTAGAGTAGATGAAGTGGCAATGGTGAAAGAGAGGTAATGGTAGTAGTAGTGGTAGTAGTGGTAGTAGTGGCAATGGTAGTAGTAATGGTAGTCGTAGAGGTGAAGTGGCGACAGTGGTAGTAATGGTGGTAGTGGAACAGCGTTTGCAGTAGTGAATGTGGTAAAGGAGATGGGTGGTGAGAGAGAGAGAGATGAGTGGGAGACAGATAGAGGATAGAGAGAGAGAGAGAGACAAAGAGAGAGACAGACAGAGACAGAGTGATGAGCGAGAAAGAGACAAAGTGGTCGCTAAAAGTGCATTTTCTTGTAGTGGATAGATAAATCGAGAGGGAGCTTAGTAAATAGAGAAGACGGAAGGGAGAGAGTGAGTAACGCGAACACAGTAGGAGAGAGAGAGAGAGAAAAGAGAGAGAGAGGGGGACAAAAAGATAAAGAGATAGAGAGTGAGGGACGGAGAAAGGAGAGAGATGAACGAGAGAGACTGAGAGAGAGATAGAGAGAAGAGAGATGAGCAAGAGAGACATAGAGAGATGAACGAGAGAGACAGAGAGAGAAATAAAGAGAAGAGAGTTAAGCGAGAGAGACAGAGAGAGATGAGAGATAGAGAGAAAAGAGATGAGCGAAAAAGACAGGGAGAGAAAAGAGATGAGAGAAGAGATAGATGAGTTAGAGACAGAGGGAGAGACAGATAAACAGAAAGAAAAGAGTGATAAGTGAGAGAGAGAAAGAGAAGAGAGAGAGGAAGATGAAAAATAGGTGAAAAGATATAGACAAAGAGAGAAAGAGAGAAAAAAAGAACGAAAAGAGATAAACAAGAGAGAGACAGAGAGAGATGAGTAAGAGAGATATAGAGAAGAGAGACAGAGAAAGAAGAGAGATGGGAGAGATAGACAAAAGAGAGATGGACGAGAGACAGAGAGAAAGAGAGACAGACAGACAGACAGACAGACAGAGAAGAGTGACGAGTGAGAGAGAGAAAAATAAGAGAGACAGACACAGAGAGAAAGAGAGAGACAGACAGACAGAGAAAAGTGATGAGTGAGAGAGAGAAAAGTAAGAGAGACAGAGACACAGAGAGAAAGAGAGAGACAGACAGACAGAGAAGAGTGATGAGTGAGAGAGAGAGAGAAGAGAGACGGAGACAGAGAAATAGGAAGATGAAAAAATGGGTGAAAAAGTTTCGTGTCTAAAGCCTCCTTTTCTAGTAGTGAGTCGTCTCTATCATTCACGGGTAGAATAGAGGCGTGGATTTGGGAATTGTATATTTTATATAAAAATCAAATTGAAATATTTTATACAATCACACCTATTTAGGGCTGGTCGGGTGGTGGTGGTGGGTGGCTGGTGGTGGCGGGTGGTGGATGGTGGTGGTAGATGGGTACTGAGTGATGGTAGCGGGTAGGTGCCGAACAGTGGATGGTTGTGGCTGGTGGCGGGTAGATGGTAGGTGGGTGGTGGTGGCGAGTGGGTGGCAGATGGGTGGTGGTGGCTGGCAGGTGGGTGTTGGTGGCGAGTGGTGGTGGCAGGTGGTAGGGGTGATGGGTGGTGGTGGCGGAAGAAGGTGGTGGAAAATGGTGGCGGGTGGTGGCTAGTGTTGGGTGGTAAAAAAAAAAAAAAAAACTCAAAACTCAAAACGAAAACACAGTTTTTGAGTTTACATTTTTTGGCCAAATTTATAAACTGAGACCACTGATTTATAAATCAAAAATTTACCAAACAAGTTTTTATTTGAGTTTTTAAAATTTTTGTAAATATAAACAGAAAACTGAAAAACATAAGTGTTACCAAATGACACCTTAGCAAACAGGCTTTAGATGGTAAAAATGTTGTAAAAATTAACAAATAATTAAATAAGTTACCAACGTAAGAATTGACTTATCAAAAGATTCTTAGGCCATATATGGTTTGATTTTTAGAAAAAAAATTTAAAAATTAAAAATTAATTTGGTTAAGAAATAAAAACTAAAAAATAATTATCATTTAAGGGTAAAAAATAATTATCATTTTAACTTTTGGGCAGGTTATATACATATGTATAGCTGTTTCAATTTAATTTGTAAAAAATTATTTCTAACCACTCGAAAGATAAAAATTATTTAAAAATGATAATTATTTTTTATTTTTTATTTCTTAACCAAATTAATTTTTAATTTTTAATTTTTTTTTCTAAAATTCAAACCATACATAGCCTAAGAATCTTTTGATAAGTCGTTTCTTATGTTGGTAACTTATTTAATTATTTGTTCATTTTACGACATTTTTACGATCTGAAGCCTGTTTGGTAACCATTTCGTTTTCAGTTTTCAATTATATTTACAAAAATTTTAAAAATTGTCATAAAAACTTATTTGATAATTTTTTGATTTATAAATAGTTGTCTCAGTTTGTAAATTTCAAGAAAAAACATAAATTCAAAAAATAAGTTTATGTTGGTTTTTAAACGGAAATTTAAAAATTTTACTAACAGTTTTTTTTTCAATTAATTTTTTTTCAATTAATTTTTTTTCAATGAATTTTTTTTCCAACTAATACTAACCGAGGGAGCAATTGGTAATGCTACTTTAAACCTTAGGGAGGGGATTGTAATTTCTAAAATGTAAGGGGTGTCAATGTAATTTACCAGTAAGGAAAAAACTAGTATTTAAAAAAATTAAATTGCTAAGGGGGAATCTGTAATGAAACTTTAAACCTCAGGGAGGGAGATGTAATTTCCAAACGTGAAGGGAGAATTGCAATAAACATAAACCTTAGGGGGTGTCAGTGTAATTTACCACATATATATATATATATATATATATAATCACACTTAATTAGAAAGTGACATAAAAAATAAATATTATCCCACTCAATCATATTAAGGGTGATTAAAAATTTGAGAATTGTATATTTTATGTAAAAATCAATTTGAAATATTTTATACAATCACACCTATTTAGGAAGTGTAATTAAATATATATATATATATATATAATCACACTTATGTAAAAAGTGAGATTAAAAAGTAATAATTTATATATAATCACATTTTAATTACATTGTGTGATTAAAAAATATATAAATAATCACGCTTTGATTAGAATGTGTGATTAAAAAATATATAAATAATCACATTTATTTAAAAAGTGTGATTAAAAAGTAATAATGTATATATAATCACACTTTAATTAGAATGTGTGATTAAAAATATATATATAAATAATCATACTTTAATTAGAATGTGTGATTAAAATATATATATATATATATATGTATATATAATCACACTTATTTAAAAAGTGTGATTAAAAAGTAGTAGTGTATATATAATCACACTTTAATTAGAAAGTGTGATTAAAAAATATATAAATAATCACACTTTAATTAGAATGTGTGATTAAAAAATATATATATAATCACACTTATTTAAAAAGTGTGATTAAAAAGTAGTAGTGTATATATAATCACATTTTAATTAGAAAGTCTGATTAAAAAATATATAAATAATCACAATTTAATTAGAATGTGTGATTAAAATATATATATATATATATGTATATATAATCACACTTATTTAAAAAGTGTGATTAAAAAGTAGTAGTGTATATATAATCACACTTTAATTAGAAAGTGTAATTAAAAAATATATAAATAATCACACTTTAATTAGAATGTGTGATTAAAAAATATATATATAATCACACTTGTTTAAAAAGTGTGATTAAAAAGTAGAAGTGTATATATAATCACACTTTAATTAGAAGGTGTGATTAAAAAATATATAAATAATCACACTTTAATTAGAATGTGTGATTAAAAAATATAAATATAATCACACTTGTTTAAAAAGTGTGATTAAAAAGTAGTAGTGTATATATAATCACACTTTAATTAGAAGGTATGATTAAAAAATATATAAATAATCACACTTTAATTAGAATGTGTGATTAAAAATATATATATATATATATATAATCACACTTGTTTAAAAAGTGTGATTAAAAAGTAGAAGTGTATATATAATCACACTTTAATTAGAAGGTGTGATTAAAAAATATATAAATAATCACACTTTAATTAGAATGTGTGATTAAAAAATATAAATATAATCACACTTGTTTAAAAAGTGTGATTAAAAAGTAGAAGTGTATATATAATCACACTTTAATTAGAAAGTGTGATTAAAAATATATATATATAATCACACTTAATTGAAAAGTGACATAAAAAATAAATATTGTCACACTCAATTAAATTAAGTGTGATTAAAATATCAATCTAATGTTTTTTATCACACTTCCAATAAAAGTGAGATCTTTTTTTTTTGTCAAAGTGTGATCTTTAACCATTTTTGTAGTAGTGCAAGGTCGAAAACCCGCATTGGGCGCCTTGGCAAAAGTGAGAGCCAAACAAAGTGAAGGTTAAAATACCCGAGTGTACCTTAACCGGAACTACGTAAGGCTTGATTCCCATGTTTGGGATACGTAGGCAACTTCATCATGAAGTCCAGCCCCCAACGCTTTCATAGCGTCTTAGTCCATGCAATGGTTTCGACTTCATCCCAAAGTCCAGTGGCCAACACCCTTCAAGGTGATTGTGTCCATATATGTGTTGTGACCGTCTTCGTCATCTCTGTGTCCGAGAGTTCGACCACCGCCAATGAAGACTGTTTGCGGACTGCTGCGGCACCATCCCAAACAAGGGGCAACTTTCCGTTGCCACGAGCCGTCGTGAGACGCCATTCAAACCAGGGGCAACTTTCCGTTGCCTCCCACCCCCTTCAAACCAGGGGCAATTTTCCATTGCCTCCGATCCAAGGTTGCGCATCTCGAAAAGTAAGTTCCATGCTTGTTGAGCATCAGCTGTTTGAAAAATAGTTTTTGAAAATTTTTACTGAGGTTGACTATTTTCTCGAAAACAATTCCATTTTCCAAAACTGGACCTTTGTCTTGGACCCAAAAAAGGAAAATTTTCAGTGCTTGCATGCCTGACTTGCACGGTTTTCAAATCAAAAATCGAGCAAGTACGTTAATCCGACTCTCATTTTGATCAAAACCGTTTTAGTAGAAAGCAAAAACGAAAAGAATGGTTAAAATGATGAACTAGGGGCACAGTTGAGTCAGGCGTTCTGTCTTTCCCCCGTCATCGACGTATTTGCTAGAAAGGCGCTCTACCCGCCAGAAGAAATAGCTGTGAGCTAAAGGTGTTGAGCATGAGCCCACACCTTTCTATTTATCCATTAATCACCCCGGGGAGGGATGAAAAATGAGAGAATGAAGAATAGAGAGGTGTAAGTTGAGAGAAAAGTGAGGAAAAGGGTTTTTGAGAAAAAATTCGAGCTCGAGAGCCGAGTGATGTGAGAATCACAAATCAGAAAGGGTGGGAAACAATACCCAGTTTGAACTGGCTCCTCGTGGTCCGAGGTCCCCCATCTTCATTTACGCGTCTGTGTGTCGTGTCTCTTTGATTTGACGTTCTCGTCTTTTGTTTCTAGTCTTTCCCGAGTGTGTCTCGTTGTGTTTAGGTCGTGTACCTTTATATTTGAGTCCTCTCTGCTGTGTTCAGTTGTAGGCTCGATATCCCGGTTTGAAAATAAAAAAAACCCTCATTCAATTTCAAAAATCATTTATGCTCAGAATGCTGTGCCATTCTCTACATTTGAACGTGTTTCGACTCCAACCGGTTCCATCTTTGAGGTCCATCCTGTCAGATTGGGCTGTTTGTTTGAGAATTGCCGTGTGCAGAATGAACCGAATGCTGTGTTATGGGCTGAATGCAGATTAATCCCCAACAGAGTAAGGACTGTGTGTCCAAGAATCAGGCAGTGGGTTGTTTAGGTTATTTTGCCGTTGGCTGTTTAAGTTATCTGATTATTACAAATACAAGTGCTCAATTTTCAGATAACCGATCAATTTCGTTTACATTGAGGTGTAACATGATGAGATGCGATGCAATGCATGAAATGTGTAAATGTAAACACTTTTTTTCAGATAAAGAGTCCGTTTCATTTTAACTATCTTTTCAAATGTACAAGTTTTGGAAACAAAAATCTGCCTGCGGCAGTACAAGGTAATCTATCTACCAACAAAAAGAAAAATACAAGAAAGAAGAAAGATAACAAAAATCCACATCTCTGTCGAGCACTCCAAGGGCTGTCAGTCCGTCCTGGTCCTCTTCCTGGATGAGGGTCCAGGAGCATCATCAGCGTCGTCGTCAGAACCCGAGCTAGAACCGTCTCCGGTCTCCTCCTCCGATGACTCAGACTCCGTCTCTGCCTCCGCCTTTGACTCCTCGTCGTCGTCATCATCCGGGACTGGAGCTTGCGAGCTGCTCCCGACGTGAGTACGCCCTCCCCTGGTACGGCGAAATATCCTGCCCCCCTCATCTCTCCCCCAAGCAGGGACAGAAGGCCCAGCTGGAGCACCTCCTGCCATGGGAATCTGGAAAGGAGGCTGAAAAAGTACACAAAAGGGAAATGCATTAGTATACTGTAGACAGTCTATCAGTGCAGAATGCAGTGTGTGAGTACAGTGTGAGAATGCCATGAACAGTTTATCAGTGCAGAATGCAATGCCGAGTACAGTGTGTGTATGCCGTGAGCAGCTTATCAGTGCAGAATGCAGTATATGAGTACAGTATAAGAATGCCGTGAGCAGTTTATCAGTACAGAGTACAGTGCAGAATGCAGTGCATGCAGTGTGTCAGATACTGTGAGACCAGTGTATCAGGTGTTGTGCCGTGCATCAGATTATGTGAATCAGTATATGAATGGTTTGAGGCCAGTGTCAGAAGGACATACCGGTATGCTGTAGAGGGCTAGGAGGTCAAAAGTCCGCTGAAGCATCCCCATCATCGAGGCATTCATCGCCAACGACTGACGGGTGTACTCAGAAGAAGCCTGCAAAAGTATCAGATGCATCAATATTCTGTGGAATATCAAGTAAACTGAAATGAATAACTGTACAAAATGCAGTAGAACATACCGGAGGTAAGTCGAGGACGTCGATGAACTCATGACCAGCCGGTGGAGGGGCGAAGGGGATCTGATAGGTCGACCCACCCTGCCCCTGGAAAGTCAGTACAGCGGGCAGGGCAGGCCAGCCAACTCCCTGTCCTCCCTGCACTCCGCCCCTGCCACGGACCCGGGCCCTCCTCGCAGCCCCTACTCCAACCCCCGCTCCGGCCCCAGCCGCCGATGCCACAGGCCTGGCCCCTTCTGCTCGATGGCCGCTCAAAGGTCGCATCAGGTACGTCCGCACGTACTCCTGATAGTCTCCAGTGCCTCGGAAGCCGGCCTCCTCCCAGCCGATGGAGTAATCATCCAGCTGCTCAGTGGTGAGCCCCTCGGTCTCCCTCATGTCTGCAGGAGGGGGAACCGGGACTATCTGCTCAGGTAACCCTAGGGTCTGGCGTAGAAAACGCTCCCCCAGGTACCAAGCCCGACAGACCGGGCCCTCAACCAAAATCCGGAAACGCGAGGTCTCCTCCGCACCAGGGAACCGACCCCGCATCGCCGCCGGCATAGGAGCCCATGGCCGCCAAGTGATCTGAAAATGACAGACAGTTCGTTATCTACTGTTATTGAAATATACAGTTGGAAAGCAAAACTTAAATGAACTGAAAGTAAAGCATACCTCCGCGGGGGTGATGGTGTCGAAATATCGGCGGAAGAAGCCGAATGTCTCCCGTGGTCGCCGGGTGTATCTCCCGTCGAAGCGACTCGAAAAGGGGACGGCCAGGGGAGTCCGCAACTGGCACGGGGGCAAGCCTAGGAAAGTAGGCGTAAACCCACAACTGCAAAACTGATGTCGGTATGACCATCAGATAAAACAGAAATAGCAGAGCCGTGTGTTGTGCAGTGTATTGTGTGCAGTGTACAGTCAGTGTAAAGCAGAATGTATGTGTGTGCCGTGTGTACAGTATACAGCAAGTGTAAAGCAAACTACAGTGTGTGCAGTGTACAGAGTGCAGAAAATACAGAGCAGAAATGAAAAAGCGGAGAAGAAGTGTACCTCCCAAGCCCGCCAGTAACCTCCAAGTAGCTGGTCGCTGCCGCGCGAAGCCGAGCTCATGTACCCGTAAAGGGTGGCCAGAGCAACGCCGCCCCAATCATAGTGCAAGATGTCCCGGACGTCCACCAGTGCGCTAAGAAGACAGAGAGGCACGGTGTTCGCCCGATCAGCGAAGATGGTAGTCCCGAACAGGAACATGAGGAAGCCGCGAGCATACCTCTCCACGTCCTCCGGGGTCATCTCCGCCTCCTCCTCCAACGCGGGCTGGACCCGAAACTGGACCTCAAACCAGGAATATCGAACGAAACCTGGGCGAGCTAGGGGTGGCACCTCTCCCAGTAGATAGACCTGAGCGACGGTCCACTCATCCATCGCGATGTCAAAAGGGATCGGTTCACCCCCCACCCCGATGCCTGTGAGCATCGAGAAATCATGAGGGGTCATCGTCATATCCCCTGCAACAGAAAAGTGAAAAGAATCGGTGGTGTCCCACCATCTCTCCGCCAGAGCGGCAAGGAGAGGCCTACAAGTGGAGAGCCTAGAGAGTCCTCGGCAGAAGGTGCCGAAACCCGCTCGATCCATGATGCGTCGGACTGCATCAGGGAGCTCATCATACCACTCCCGAGCGCCAGTATTCCCATACCCGCGAATGGTATGGGAACCCTCCTGTAAACAGAAAATAACAATTGCAAGACAACATTCAAAATGTAGTTTTGAAAAAGCAGATAAAGCATGTGTGCAAGTTTGACAGATTCAGACAAATACCGGGTGCCGGTGTGCTTACAGTGAAATACGTGTGATGTGTCAGCGTGTTTGGGTGTTTTAGAACAGATATAGCATTGTGTGCAAGTTCGTCAGATTCAGACAAATACTGGGTGCCAGTGTGTATACAGTGAAATACAGTGAGTGCAGTGTGTTTGAGTGATCCAGGGCTAGTGCAGTGTGTGTGCATGTGTCAGTCTCAAGCAGATATCAGTTGTATGTATGTTTACAGTCAACTACAGTCTACAGCATATCAGTTTTCAGCAGTTAAAGAATACAACTAAATATGACAGTTTTGTATCCTACATTGCGGAAAGTAAAGCAGAAGAAAGAGGGTTACCTCGGAAGTGCCGAATGAAAGGTGGGAAGTAGGCTCACGCAGTAGTAGCTCAGGAGCCACATGCCTCTCGAAGCTCCGGAACTGACGCAGGCCGTCAGGGGGCAGAACATGGATCGCCGGCCGGTAGGTCGCCGGGTCGAACGGGCGCTCGCTCAGTGGTAGGAGCTCGACCCCGGGATCCATCTCGTGGTCCGGGGGAGTCCCGCCACGTGGAATGTCGTCCGCCATATCGAAAATGATGAGAAAATGGCCGGGAAAAGCAAAACCGGGCCGGAATGCGAAGAGTCAACTGAAAAGTCAACTCCGAAGAGGGTCGGAAATGGCCGGGAAGGCCGGAATGTGAAAAGGCACAGGAATGAAGAGGAAAGTGGGGGGAACAAACCCCGAAAAGGTGGGAACGCCAAACGAGGCACCGAAACAAAAATGTGATCGGTTGCAAATGTCCGAAACGCGAAGGAAATCGCGAATCCGACGACGAAATGAGCGTAGAATGCGAAGAAACGGGCGAAAAGGGAGAGAGAAACGCTCTAGAGAGAGAGAGCAAGAGATTTCGGCGGTGGAAAAATGAGGAAATAGGGTTTGAAACCCTATTTTAAAACACCCAAGGTGAAAAGTCAAAACTGCCCCGAATCAGCAACTGTTTGCCGGTCGGCAATGTTTTGTGCCGATGGACTTATTTTTGTGCCGGTGGCCTCCCCTTTCGGCCGGTGGGGTTCCCACAGCCTTGTTTAGGCCATATGAGAAGTTTTTGGTCTTCATAGCTCAAGAAAGTGCAAGAAAGTGCATCTCCGACGCTCAACCGGCCTCCGTTTTGACCTCGGGTCGTGTCTTCCGTGCGTATCACTTCAACCCATGCAAGGTGTATCCTTTTCGTATCCTTTTGACTTTTTACAAGATCCAAAAGTTGCCCCATGTGTATCGCATTTCAAACCATCGCACTGTTTTGTGCATTTCAAAATTGTTCGCGTTGTTCTGCGCATCGCACTATTTTGTGCATTTCAAAATTGTTCACGCTGTTCTGCGCATCGCACTGTTTTGTGCATTGCAAACCGTCGCACTGTTTTGTGCATTTCAAACCGTCGCACTGTTTTGTGCATTTCAAATTGTTCGCGCTGTTCTGCGCGTCGCACTGTTTTGTGCATTGCAAATTATTCGCGCTATCTTGCGCATCTTGCTTGTACTTGTTAGTACATTGCATTGTTTTGAACACAAACCGGCTTCGCGTAGCGTGTAAGTCCACTTGTATCATTTTTGCATCTTATGAGACACACGTGTCTCATTTGTTTCATTTTGCATTCCGTGTGGCATGTGTGTCACACTTATATTTTGCGCATGGTCTGGCATACTACCCTTGAGAGGCTCGCTAGGCCGAAAACCCGAAAGGGCGACCTAGGCAAAAGTCAGAGCACAAAAAATTAGAAAATATAAAAAACTGAGCTCGCAAGGCTGAAAACCCGCAAAGGGCAGCTTTGGCAAAAGTTAGGGCGCAAAAGGAGAGTGAAAATACTCGAGTGAACCTAAGCTGGAACTACGTAAGGCTTGATTCCCATCCTTGGGATACGTAGGCAGCTTCATCCTGAAGTTCAGCCATAACACTTCCCCGATCAACTTTGTCCATTTGATCATCTCAGTCATCTTTGTCTATCAGCATTCGTTGGAATCCCCAGTACAGTGCTACTCAGACTAGGGGCAACTTTCGGTTGCTGTGCAGTGCTGCGGCGCTCTTCAGACTAGGGGCAACTTTCCAGTTGCGGGGATCTGGGGTTGTGCATCTCAGTGACAGATCTCAGGCGTGTCCAGTTCTGATCCACATCAAAAATGTTTTTGAGAAGTTTTAATAAAGCTGATTTCGTTCAAATAATCTTTTACAACTTTGACCATTTTTGGACCAAACGGAAAATTTTCAGTACCACAACTTTCAATTTCATTGATTTCAAAACAGAGTTCTCCTGCTCTTGCATACAATTGAAGTTGCTTTTTATTACATTCATAAAGAAAACTTGGAAGTACTAATAAAGCAATAAATCTAGGGCATAGTCAAGTCAGGTGTTCCTGCGCCCCCTCCCAGAGCTGGTCGAAGCCTCTGATGCCAAGCTGGGCCCAATCTGTGCTTCCTCGTTGAGCCAATCCACGCACTCGTCAGACAAAGTGCAACTGAAAGTAAGAGCGGGGGTCAGGAGTTCTCTCATCCTCCACGCGATGGCCTGCCAAGCAAGCTGTGTGCCTCGGGCTGGGAATGCAGCAGGATACTCTATCCCCTCTGGCGGGCAGGTCTGATCATGGCCAAATTGGCGTCGAATCCGAAATGGGAAATAGAATACACAGTGAGTGAGACCAACCAATTGAATCCCAGTCTGCCGGGGCATGTTGTAACTCATTGCCGGGAGGTTCAGCCAAGGGCACCGCCAAGCAATACGGTCTGCGGACAAACGGCACATCCAAGCGAACCACCATCCCTCATCCAAGGCATTGACTAGATGGTGCCGGAAGAAGTAGCCGCGAGCTGAATATGCTGGGCAAGAGTCCACAACCTGCAGTTTGTCCATCAACCATACCTGGGAAGGGATGAAAAATAAGAGATTAAAGAATAGAGAGATGTACGATGAGAGAAAAGTGAGGATGGGGTTTTGTGAGAAAAGACCGAGCTTGAGGGCTGAGTGATGTGAGCAAAACATAAATGCGAGATTGGGTGGGAAACATTACCTGTAGTAGTTGTGGACTTCCTGCTAATCTGGTCGTCTCATGGCGATAAAAGGCGTCTAAGCCCATTAACGTTTCGGCCAGAGTCATAGCAATACAGCTCTTGCCCTCCCTCAAGCCTTGGGCAACCTCGATCAGCCGGACACTAGCCCCTCCAGAGCCTGAGACAAATAGAAAATAGGATAGCATGCACAAACAGAGGGCGTGTCGCCGGAAGCCTTGCCAGTGATGGTTGTTGCGATCACCAGCATTAGAAAATCAATTGGCCAAACTCGAAATGTCCAGCATCCCGTCACAAATTAGGGACCGAGCGTCACGCATACTGAGTCCGCACATGCGCCCTAAGGATTGGGCATGACCAAAATTAAGTTGGGGTAGGAGCTCCTCTTCGCGCTCGGACTCCATTAAGGCTCGGAAATCTTCAAAGGTAGGACATATTTCTTGCCCGGCGAAGCTAAAGACATGCGTCACCGGATTCCAGAACTTTGCCGTGGCATGAAGAAACGGGAGGTGCAATGGGGTGCGGCCCAGAGTGAATAGTGCATTTATGCCAAAACCCCGGAAATTCACTTTTTCCGAGCCATCCAAGCTAGCAATCCAAGCTGTGAGATTTTGAGCAAGAAACTCTTCCATTGGAGTAAATCAGTGTGAAAATGAGAAAAACTACGAAGCTGGGATCTTTTGTAGGAGATAAGGTTGAGTGGGGGACAGGTGTCAACATTCTGGTGATCCCCTCGTTAAGTGCCGGCCGGCCAAAACTTTTTGCCGACCGGCCATAATAGTTTGCCGACCAAACAATTTTATGGTCGGTAGCCATTCTTTGCAGCCGGTGGTCTCTACCCCAAGCCGATGGGCTTCCTTCTGGTTTCCTAAGCTGTTTATGCTAGGCATTGGGGAATTTCACCACCTCCAACCCCTCCCCGGCGATTGATTCTTGCGAAGGCACGCCTGTCCGATTGACAAGTTATTATGCATTTGCTTATTGAGTTGTATTTCACCTTCTTTGAACTCTTGATTTGTTTATCGAGTTGTAACTCACGCTTGTTTGGTCCTATTATGCCTTTGTACATTTGCTTATCGAGTTGTAAGTCGATTCACTACCTGATTATTACGATGCAAATTTCCAAAGTAAAATTCGTTCACATTGTGGTGTGATACCTTGCGATGCGATGCACAGAAAGTCCACAAATGCAACATCTTTTGAAATGGATTGTTTCATTCCCATCACGTGTTTTGCAAAATGTGTAACTTTGAAAAAGAATAAAACCTGCTCGAGGCAGTGCAATGTGCGTAAATTACTAGTAAAAAGGAAAGTAAAGCATAGAGTGACAAGGAAGCAAAGTATCAGAATTGATACCAGTGAAACTCCCCTTGCGGTCAGCGCACCTTCCGTACCTTTGTTCGGGTCAACGACGCGTTTGCTCACCTTCGTTACTTTAAACCATGTGAGGGCGCGCACTTTTGAAATGTGAACCTTCGAGTTGACCTCAGGCCACAACTTCTGCGAACAATGCTCGATGCGTGCGAAGAATGTCCCGCCCTGTATCCTTTTCATGCCTTGTGAATTCCACAAATTGTTTCAACCATGCTGTGTAACAATACCTTTCATTACTTGCGTAGACCGCATCTTTATTAATTTTATTACCTGCGTAGACCGCATGTTTTGATTGCGTAGACCGCATCTTTATTAATTTCATTACCTGCGTAGACCGCATGTTTTGATTGCGTAGACCGCATATTTATTAATTTCATTACCTGCGTAGACCGCATGTTTTGATTGCGTAGACCGCATCTTTATTAATTTCATTGCCTGCGTAGACCGCATGTTTTGATTGCGTAGACCGCATATTTATTAATTTCATTACCTGCATAGACCGCATGTTTTGATTGCGTAGACCGCATCTTTATTAATTTCATTACCTGCGTAGACCGCATGTTCTGATTGCGTAGACCGCATCTTTATTAATTTCATTACCTGCATAGACCGCATGTTTTGATTGCGTAGACCGCATATTTATTAATTTCATTACCTGCATAGACCGCATGTTTTGATTGCGTAGACCGCATCTTTATTAATTTCATTACCTGCGTAGACCGCATGTTTTGATTGCATAGACCGCATCTTTATTAATTTCATTACCTGCGTAGACCGCATGTTTTGATTGCGTAGACCGCATCTTTATTAATTTCATTACCTGCGTAGACCGCATGTCTTGATTGCGTAGACCGCATCTTTATTAATTTCATTACCTGCGTAAGACCGCATGTTTTGATCGCGTAGACCGCATACCTGTCCATTTCACTGCCTGCGTAGACCACATGCTCATAATCAATCTTATTGCTGGCGCAGACCGCATACACATTTGTGCCCTCACAGCATTGTTATGCTTCCCACTTGCTTTGCGTCGTCACGCATTCCGAATATACTATTACGAATGTTGCTAACGACATTGTACCTGTTAAGTTTGTTTTCTTTTCAGGCACGATATTGTATGTACGGTTCATTTGAGGCTGGTGCAACCAGACGAGCCGCACAGGTATTGTATCTCCCGAGTGAGACGTTTTGAGAATTGCATAATTCTCTTACATCCTTTCTGCATTGTAGTGTAGTTTGGTGTATGCTAGCTTAAAACTGTCGCATGTTTGCTTCGTTACAGCTTTCTTTGCATGATCATAAGTTATGTCTGGCTCTGTGCATTGTCTTGCATGTTTGTCTAAGTCTTCGGCCTTGTCAAAAATGGGTCGTCTCTGGGCTTTGACATTCACTCCCGTCATTGTTATGACTTTCGAGTTCTGTCAAAGAGGGGCAACTGTAGACACCCCATTTTTGACCGTCCTCAAGACTTGGACGTCACCGTTTGGAACACTCGGTGATTATCCATGTTTGTGTTCGTTTGGAGTTCCCGGAAGTCTCGGCTCGCGCGCCCTGCCTCAGGATCTCCGAACTTGACCGTTTAGTGTCTAGTTTCACACCGAACACTTGTGTTTTGCCTTGGAGGGGCAGGGAATGCCTTGTGAGGCATCCCCACACACCACCGGCAGTGGCTAGAGGACACCGGCTGGTTTTTTTCTACCATCGGCACTATTTGTTGCCGGTCGGCACATTTTATTGCCGGTCGGCATAGTTTGTTGCCGGTCGGCACTTTTTTTTGTCGAAATAACATTTTTGGGCAGCCGACCACTGTTCATCTACTTTATGGAGATATTTTGTGCCAGCTGTGATAGCTGGCACCAACTCTGCCTCCCTCCATACACGTGTATGGAGGGATCTCCCTCTAAGCAAGCTTGTTGTATAAGCTTTGCAAGAGGGAGTCTTATAAGAGGAAGGCTCTCCTCTTGCCTCTAGGTTAGAGACTTAGAAGCAAAAACCAGAGCTTAGAGATATAGATACACTCTATCACTATATCTCCCTCTCTCTCCTCCTTTGTGTGTGTTTCCTTGGCCTAAAGGTGGATTTTACCTTACTTTTGCACCATTACACACACTATTACACCTTGCTCCGAGATTGAGGGCCTTGGGGGGTTGATTCTTGAGTTTTTGGACTGATTTTGATCAAAAGAAGAGGGTTAGACCATTTGTTCTTCAAAGGTTCTTCAAGGGTGAGCATCTTGCTTTATATTCCCCAAACTTGCAATAGTCTTTTACCTATCTTGCTTGTTGATTTAGCTTTTGTGTATAACATAAAAAAGGCTTATATTTTCATGCTTTAGAACTTTCATTAAGGTTGTTTTGTGTTTTGAGTGCAAACTCACCTTTTTAGGCCTTGTTTGACCCCTTTTGTTGCCTTTTGGTAGGGTTTTGTTTACTTCAGTGTTTTGATCTCTTTACCACTGAAAACCAGTGTATTTTTAGTAGTAAAGAAGGTGGTTCGAAGTTTTTCATAGGGGAGGGACACCCCTCTCCCTTCATTGTCTTGTTTCCTTACATTTTGGCCTAAAAAGGTAGCATGTATGTTTGATCATCTTGAGCCTTATTTCAGAAGTTTTTTGGATGTTTTAGGTCATATGTAACCTCTGTTTTTGGCCGGATTTGTGCCTCATTGTATGCTTGTAGTACTTGCTTTGTATTGCTCAATTTGGCCTAGAAATGTCCCTTGTGTTTAGACCATGATTTTTGCATGTGTTGGCTTGGTTCCATGAAGATGTTAGCACTATTTTTCCATGCTTAAAGTCTGTTGGTTATCCATTTGGTCATGCTTGACATGTTTGATATGGTTGCTATGCATTTTGGCTTGTGAGCCCTCAAGTATATGAGTCACAAGCATGCCTTAGTTGGTCCACTTTAATGAGTTAAAGTTGTTTGCCATGTTATTTCAGTCCCTAAATCATGCTAGCATGCTTGCATTCGTCGTTCCTTTTGTGCCTTGAGGGTGTACCCTTTTATGCCTACATTTGAGCCTTGGTGCATACACTCCCTTGGAGTCATTTTGGCTGCCATATTAGGAAGGTTTGGAGTCCTATTTTGTCTGCAAAAACTCTATTTTTACTTGTCTAAACCATGCCATGATTTGGTCTTGTTGTTGGAAATGAAGTGGCCCTTTTGGTGCCTTAGTTTTGGGTCTATTGGCTTGCATGTTGACATGAGAGTTTGTCCATCATTTTGAGCACTTTTGGTGCTGTTTTGAGGTGAATTAAGGCCTGCACCTTTATCACTTTAAGGCCCTCTTGCATGCTTGTCTCATGTTTGTTACATAATTGTTTCATTAATGTGTAGTCCCATGCTAACTTTATGGCAAATTGGTCCATGTTTGCATCACATTTGCACCTTGCATGCTTAGCATTGCATATTTGTCATGATAGTTGCATAACATTTGCTATGTCTTCCATAATTGGTGTCATGTTGCATTTGAGCCATGTTTGCATAACATGCATTGCATTACTTGGTTTGGGGTGTCAAACCCAGTGTGAGAATCAAGGAACATTCATACTACAAGTGATGTAATGTGCCTTGATTCCCGGTCACCGAGGCCTTTGACTCCGACTTGATAAGGCTTTGGTTCTCATTTTGTTTGTTGCATGCATCCTTACATTAAGTGGCAAATTTGATCCTTTGGGTTATCATGCACCATTGATGGCTCGAGGATCGAAGGTCATACTTCCTTGAGTTCAAAACATGATAGGAAGCATGACCATGCTCACATGTGCCTGAAAACCCCATGCCATGCACTGTCTGTTCTCTGTTTGCTGTCAAAACTGTCTTCTGCAGGAAGTTTCTGCCGACCGGCAGAATTAAGTGCCGACCGGCAATCTTCGAATGGCCGGTAAATCAAAATAATGCCGATGGAAATCCTGGACTGCCGGTGGGAATTCTGCCTGGCCGGTGGTGCTCTGCAACATGCAAGGAACCTGTTCTGGAGTTTTGGCGATTTTCAGAGAGATAGGGCAGTACAAACAGAGGTGGCAGGGGTACGGTACGGGTTTTTCGGGCGAGCCGAGTTCCGAGCATGCATCATCTGCGCATCCCGAGGCAGAGGCTGCGGCCACCCTCTTCTTTCTTTTGCGTCCTTTCTTTTTAATTAATTAGAAATTCTGTAATAATTTTATTTGCTTATTATTTGGGACTGTAATATTTATTTGTACCCTCCAAGTGAGGGCAATTATGTAATAAGTGTGCATGAGTGTGTGTATGTCTTCCAACCTCACGTCTTTCTTCCCTTTTATTTACCTGCTTATGATGGTAGATTAGGGCACGTTTAATTTAGCATACCTTATGCTATGCATGCGTGCATTCATGCATTTGTACTGCATGCATTAGGCTCGGTACATCACGCTAACCGCATTTGTACTTCAATTTACAAATCGAATATGTGATAATTGATCGCATTACATATGCGATGCTTAGGTTAACCGAGCCCATCTAAATTGCATCCTGTATGTGTTGCATTAGGCAATTTAACATGAACTAGGACACGCACGTTTTGCTAACTAGTTTACTGTTTTGGCACGGAGTACGATGTAAGTATTTATGCTTTAGCATCTCGCATGTATGTGAATGTTAACATGACAGTATGCTTGCCATGCGGCTAGTTGCTTACGTGATATTACTGCTTGAATGCCTGTGGATGGAGGTCGAATTGCTTAAATTGGGATAACACATTAAAAC
The DNA here is from genome assembly GCF_055761805.1 of Camellia sinensis. Classification (NCBI taxonomy): domain Eukaryota; kingdom Viridiplantae; phylum Streptophyta; class Magnoliopsida; order Ericales; family Theaceae; genus Camellia; species Camellia sinensis. Next base: position 169,814,055 of record NC_138970.1, read on the forward strand.
TGTGAATTTTAAAGCCCACTAGATAGTGGCAAAACCATCTTTTCTAAAAGCCCACTTGAAGGTGGCAAAACCTGCATTTTAGCCTACTTGCGAGTGGCAAACCATTTTCAAAACAAACATGAAATGTTTTTGTTCCAATTTAGGCGATTTGGTCTATACTTGTTTGCTGCGCGCATAATTTAGTAATTCTAGGCTAATAACCGGAATAAGAACACGTAAACGTTTTCAAAACAGAATGTCACGGTTAGTAGAGGCCAGTCTTTGGACCGGGCGAGAGGGGGTGCTCATAGCTGACCTTCCCCGATCGTACCCAAGTTCCCGAGCCGAGGCAACTTTGGTGATGACGGACATGTGGCCTTTGGAACCGAGTCAGGGTTTCCTAAATTCCCCCTTAATAAAATATTTAGGTGGCGACTCTGTATCTGGCAAAGCAATCCATGTTTGGCACTTCTTTCAAAATCTGTTTTCTCAAAACGATTTGCCAGATTTGGACTCTTTGGTTCAGATTAAGAACCGATAGCCAAATCGAGTCCGAACTGTAGCGAGGTCCCCTTCGCGGACTTGTTACACCCTCGATTAGTCAAGGAAGTTCAGAAGTTAATGGGGATGGCCGCCGCACTCAACAGGTTCATCAATCGTTCCACGGACTGCTACCGACAATTCTTTTATACACTACGACAGGGCAAGGCTTTTGAATGGTCCACCGAGTGCAAAGCTGCTTTCAACGGCCTCAAGACCTACCTCCGATCAGTTCCACTCTTGACAGCACCTTCGGCCGGTGATCCGCTCATTTTGTGTCTGACAGTTTTCGACCGGGCCGTCAGCACCGTACTGATAAAGGAAGAACTGGGGGAGCAGCGGCCAGCGTATTATGTGAGGAAGGCAATGGTTGACGCCGAAACACGCTACCTTCCGCTGGAAAAACTCATCCTAGCCCTAGTCATGGCGGCAAGAAAACTGATACATTACTTCTAAGGGCATAGCATTGGGGTGCTAACAGATTATCCCCTCCGATTAGTATTACGTAGTGCAGAAGCATCAGGACGTGTTTCAAAATGGGCTCTTGAACACGGCCAGTACGATATTCAGTTTCTACCTAGAACCTCAATCAAGGGACAGGTGCTTGCCGACTTTATTGCCGAATTCACTGGGGGTCTTGCCGATTTCAAGTCTGATGAAATTCGACCGAAGCCGAACTGGAGAACTTATGTTGGGGACATTTGGCAGTTGTACTGTGATGGATCATCCAATCAATGGGTTAGTGGAGCCGGAGTTCTAATCATGGCTCCCGACGGTGCAATAATTGAGCAGGCCGTCAAGCTCGGCTTCGATGCATCAAATAACAAAGACGAATACGAAGCCCTTCTAGCCGATTTGCGGAACGCACATCTTCTGGGCGCTCGGCATTTGCTTGTATTCTGCGATTCAAAGCTGGTGATCAATCAGCTAAAAGGGGAGCACGCAACAAGAAACGACCGTATGGCAGCTTACATGAAAATGGCCAACTCCTTGTTGGCAAAATTTGACCATCATGAATTGAACCAGATAACACGTGATCAAAACACACATGCAAATGCCCTAGCTTGCCTAGCCTTCACCATTAATTCAAAGATTAAACGGACCATCAAAGTAGGTTTCATCCCGGAGCCAAGCATTGGCCCTTCGGAGGAAGTCCAGGTCAATATTATAGAATCTGGACCGAGTTTGATGGATCCCATTGCTGCATTCCTGTCTTCTGAATAGCTCCCAGAGGACAAGAAAGAAGCGCACAAGCTGCAAAACAAAACCCTGCGATACTACTTGGATCCGCAAGGAAGGCTTTATAAAAATCCCTCTCTGGTCCATATTTGGAATGCGTGCACCCAGACAAAGTCGAGTAGCTCTTGACTGAAATACATGAAGGCAGTTGTGGCGCCCATTCTGGCGGGCGCTCCTTGGCTCATCGAGCCATGACACAGGGGTATTACTGGCCGACAATGAGAGCCGATGCCGAATGTTACGTGAAAAAGTGAGAGCAGTGCCAGAAGTTATCTCCCTTGACTCACCTGTCTGCTGAAGAACTAAGCTCTATAACCAGTCCTTGGTCGTTTGCCCAATGGGGACTTGACATCGTCGGACCACTGCCTTGTGCCCCGGGTAACAAGCGATTTTTGATTGTCGCGACAGATTATTTTACAAAAATGGGTAGAAACGGAGGCACTAACGCACATCCGAGATACTGATGTGAAGCGTTTTGTTTGGAGAAACATCATAACATGATTCAGCATTCCAAGAGCACTTATCTCAGACAACGGCACCTAGTTCGATTGTGGTGTCTACCAAGAGTTGTGCAGCAAGTATGGTATCCAGCCTTACTTTTCCACGCCGACTTATCCACAAAGCAATGGTCAAGCTGAAGCCTCTAACAAATCCATCTTGGACGGCATAAAGAAGAGGCTAGAGAAAGCAAAAGGCAAGTGGGTCGAAGAATTGTCGAGTGTGTTGTGGGCTCATCAAACTACGCCGAGGCGATCTACTAGGGAAACGTCGTTTTCTCTATACTTTGGAACCCAGGAAATCATACCCTTGGAGATCGGCCTCCCAACCTTGAAATCAACAGTTTTTGATATGGGCCAAAATGACATGATGCTGGCCTTGGATTTGATCTTGATGGAAGAACGAAGAGATCGTGCCCTAGCATCCATGGCGCGGTATCAATAGCAGCTTGCTAAGTCGTATAATCAACGTGTTCAGCTGCGCCGCTACACACCATGAGAGTTGGTCCATAAGAAAGTACTCCCAACCGCCAGGAAGCCGGCTAATGGAAAATTGGGTCCTAACTGGGACGGCCCCTATCAGGTCGATTCGATCGCAGGAGTAGGGGTGTATCGGCTCAAAGACATGTCCAGAAGGAGTCTTCCACGGCCTTGGAATTCAACGCACTTGCGCAAATTCTATCATTGAACCCGACCGGTGGGGAGTGATACTAGCTTTGAATGGCTCACCATGTACACTTTCCACTTTTGTAATGAAAAGATTCCATGTACACGTTTCTACTTACTGCGAAATCTAGTTCAAAAGTGTTCTGAAAAAGCCTTCGGATTCGGAGCGCCCTTTGTGGATGTCATGATTGGCCAAATAAAGGCTCCGGATTTGGAGCCCCATCGGTGCCTGAGCCTTTGGGCTGAAAAAGCCTCCGAATTCAGAGCCCCATCGGCGCATAATGCCTTTGGGCCGAAAAAGCCTCCGGATTCAGACCGCCCTTCGTGGATCTCACGATTGGCCAAAGAAAGCCTCCCGATTCGGAGCCCCATCGACGCATGACGCCTTTGGGCCGAAAAAGTCTCCGGATTTGGAGCGCCCTTCGTGGATATCACGATTGGCCAGATAGTCTCCGGATTCGGAGCCCCATCGACGCATGACGCCTTTGGGCCGAAAAAGCCTCCGGATTCGGAGGGCCCTTCGTGAATATCACGATTGCCCAAATGATCTCCGAATTCAGAGCCCCATCAGCGCATGACGCCTTTGGGCCGAAAAAGCCTCCGGATTCGGAGCGCCCTTCGTGGATGTCATGATTGGCCAAATAAAGTCTTCGGATTTCGAGCCTCATCGTTGCATGACGCCTTTGGGCCGAAAAAGCCTCCGGATCTGGAGCGCCCTTCATGGATATCATGATTGACCAGTCTCCGGATTTGGAGCCTCAACGGCGCATGACGCCTTTGGGCCGAAAAAGTCTCCGAATTCGGAGCCTGATCGGCGCATGACGCCTTTGGGCCGAAAAAGCCTCTAGATCTGGAGCGCCCTTCATGGATATCATGATTGGCCAGTCTCCGGATTCAGAGCCTCATCGGCGCATGACGCCTTTGGGCCGAAAAAGCCTCCGAATTCGAAGCGCCCTTCGTGGATCTCGCGATTGGCTAGTCTCCGGATTCGGAGCCCCAACAGCTCATGACGCCTTTGGGCAAAAAAAGCCTCCGGATTCAGAGCCAGTGTCATGCGTAACACGTGTATGCCGAATAAATATTTAATGAAGAACATTGTGTTATGTCGAGCCAACAAAAACCGTTTACACATTAAAGCATATAAACATTCGAAATGAAATGTGTAATTAACACCGGTCGATCAATGTCTAATCAATCATTTAAAATACATTTATTCACCATTCAAACATTTATACAATGAAACACAAAACATGCAAATACGGGCGTGCCGAACAAAAATTACAACGATGCACACATTGAAAATAAAACATTTTTATTCGATTAGCCAATGATTACATAATTTTGAATGCAATCTGCATTTGAGCATTACAATGAGTATTTTTATCCGGCGTTTCGCTCATCCTCACTCTACTCGACTTCGAAGGTAGAAAAGGGAAAACGATTACGTTGGTATAGTGGCAACGCCAAATCAATGCCCGACGCTCGGAGAGCTTCCGCGGCTTGAAATGCCTTGATCCAAACATGTTTAAATCCACGATTTTCACAATGGCAAACTTCTTCGGTGAGTTTCTCCTTGGTCTTCCTAATTTCGGCCTTTCGGTCATCATGGAAGCCTTTTTCATAGGCCGCGGCCCTCGCTGTCTCAATCGCGAACATGCTAGTCATGTTTTGATCAGCAATAACGTCACTTATCAGCCTTTGAGTCACCCTCTCTTCCACAATCGGGTTGGGATGGCCGACTGATTGAGACTCGGCAGACTTAATTTTCCTTAGCTCACGTTCGGGCCTTCTCCAAGCGAGCTTCTCACTTCCGAATGCGTTCATCTCTCTGCTCTATATCGCGCCGAGCGGCACGGAGACGCATGTCGATCTCATAAGTGGTGTACAGCCCCTTCACTGCCCTGTGAACGCCTTCACGAAACACATCGAAGTCCTGCCGACCTACCATCGACTGTTGGACTTCGGGTGGAGAAATTCGTTAAGCGAACTTGACTGCCACGTTTAGATCTCGAACGATTGAATCCGCCTTTGTCTTTGGTCTATTACCCACGGAGACTGCAAAACTCAATGGGCGAGGAGTCGCATTGGATTCCCTTCCAGAACGGGGTTGAGGAGATTTGCCCTGTGGCTGCTTGTCCCTCCTGGGCGACCTACTTCGATGACGAGGAGATTGATGTCTCTCCCGATTCCTCGAACTCCTACTTCCCATGCGCGAAGGTTCACCACTTCAACTCATGTCCCCTCCCAGCTCAGCTAGCGTCTTCGTTTCCCCTCTGTTGTTAAAGTAAAGTTTATTTGACATTCGCACTTGTTTAACTGTCCTCAAAGAGCTGGATTGAGTTGCTGACTGAGCATATAAATAAGACTTTCGTTCACGAAGTACACACCCATTTATTCCCTACGAGAGCAGCATCTCCGAGGCAACCTGTAGACACCCCATTTTTGACCGCCCTTAAGACTTGGGCACTATTGATGGTTTACTTGGTGGAGAAAGGTGTGCAGGGCAAAGGTTCTATTTCTTCGGCAAGGAGAGAGTCAAATCTCAACTTCATACCCTTTTTGGACCAAAACAATCTTGATCAAAAGATTTTAGACCTTGAAACCCTCTCTTTCAAAATGTTTTCAAAATAAAGTTCCTACAATGTTCCGACGCTCACATTTCGTTAAATGTTGTGCTTTTTGGTAAACCGAGCAAGGACGAAGTGGAAATGAATGAAAGAGAGTTAAAATCTTTGAAAAATCTTTCAAAACACCTTATTTAGGGGTTTGGAGTAGAGGAAAATTGGAGAAGAGGGAAGAAACCAAGTTGAAGAAGAAGGTGGGTATGAATCGCTAAGAGAGAGAGCCGAGCGGTCCTCGCTAAATCACGCCTATCTGTCTATACACTTGGATTTTAACTATGAGGCCACCACTGTTGGAAAACTTATTTCTGGGGCTTTATTTTTCACTCAAGAATCTCCTAAAGCCAAGTCCGGATGGGGGAGATATGGTTGGTTGAAGTAGGGCATCAATCTGGTTGGACCGAAACTGCGCGGCTTCACCAAAACAGGCATAACATTTTGCACAGTTGGAATTTTGATGCAAGGATGGTGCCATTGGAAAGCTAACTTCTGGGGCTTCAATTTGGGCACTGGACAACCACTTTTTGGCCTTTCCTGCCATTGGCCGACCACTTTTCTTTCCGGGACACCACTTTTTGTCCTAAAAAACCAGAAAAAGTAGCTGGCCGACCAGAAAAAGTGGCTGGCCGACCACTTTCTCATGAAGAGTGGTCGGTCGATCAGTAAAAGTAGTCGGCCGACCACTTTAACTAGTCGGCAGCTTTCCTGCATATTTTACAGGTGTTGTGAATGCCAACTGTGCCAGCTGGAGTGCACAGATTGTGTCACGACCCCCAAACCGCCCCTAGTAGGATGGTGCCGTGATGGCCAGTAATCCGAGATTACCGAAGGCCACTTACAAAGTTCACACACAATCAGAGTATAAATATATGGGGCTCACAAGTGCGGAAGCAAAATCTACAAATCTAATTAGTCCATAAGAGCAGTGCATAGATCAAATGAAATGTCATACAACTTTACATAGCTTTACAACTTGAATACAAATAAAATGAAGTACAAAAATACATATTACATCTTGATAAAAGGCTTCTCAAGCCGACATGTTCAAAATACATAAGCTTCAAAATTGTCGACTTCCTCACTGCCGACATAACATGCATACAAAACACACATCTCGGCGTAGCCGACTTCTTGTTTGTTACCTACATACATACATAGGGAGGGTGAGCTTGGATACTCAGTGAATGGTACAAGTAATAAAGGGGTTAAATGAATGATACCCGAGATCTTTGCAAAACATACATAGTATATCTTTAACAAAACCATACATAACATAGCTTAGCTTGGCTTGAAATAAAACATCAATCGAACCTTGGTCTTTCAAGAGTTACTTACTTACTTACTTAACATACGTCAACTTAAAACACGGGGTGATGACATTCCGGGCAAAACAAAAGCATAACCTCGGCATCGAGCACACCCGTTCATAGTCCGTCGGTGGCCGATATCTTAACAAGGGTGCTACTTAGGCTTAATGTCCCCTAGCACGAAAGGACGGTGCTACCTAGGCTTAAAGTCCCCTAGCACGGAAGGACTTGTGCCACAAATGCTTAAAGTCCCCTGGCACGTACGGACTAGTGCACAAATGCTTAAAGTCCCCTGGCACATACGGACTATGTTACCTAGGCTTAACGTCCCCTAACACGGAAGGACGGTGTTACTTAGGCTTAGCGTCCCCTAACACGAAGGGACGGTTCCAAGACTGTCATCCAAAACAAAGCTTATACTTGATACATAAAAATAGGGATATCATTCATGCTTAACAATACTTTTATCAAAACAAGGCAAAGCTTTATCAAAACTTTATAACATGGCTTTATTAAAAATACCACTCACATAGCTCTTCCGACGTCGGGATCAAGGCAAAGGTCCAAGTCCTACAAACACATGGCAAAGTCTACTGAATGCACTTCTCAAAACAAGTCTTACATGCATGCAAATGATCTCGAGAAAACATGCTGGAAGTCAAAACACTGTTTTACATGTCAAGATGACATGCTGGGTACCAACCAGGTCTTTGCCGAGGTCCCACACCTCCTGGCCAAGGTGTGGCTACCTAGGCTTCGGCGTGCGGCTGCATGTCGAGGTGCGCACAAGACAAACTAAAGGTGTAAGTGATCATGCAAGGTAGGCCAAGGTGAGATACGATGCTTGGCCTAAGTGTGAGGTCTAGGTAGGAGTGATCTCGATGACTGCACTTCGGGAAGTGACATCTGGAGATTTGGGTTTCCACCAGTGAAGAACATGAACATGAAGATCATGAAGAATATGAATGCTAAAATCATAACTTCTTTATTACAAAAATTTGGGATTTCATGCTATGAGTTCGAAATCATGGACCTGGGTACCCATACTTGAAAAATCATATGGAAACAAACACAAAAACATAGATCTAGGCATGAACTTTTGGATCAAAACATGACTTTTCTTGAAGAACACATGAATGCTATTTTCTCTTTCTAAAACCGAACTTCAAAGCAATGCATGGCTTACAAATCATATTCAATCATGCAATGAAATAACATGAACATAAAGAACAACATGAGTAGATCAAGAATCTAACCTTCGAACACGGATCTAACGGTTCGATCTCTAGGTGTCAAGCTTGGAAATCTACTCTCCCTCAAGAACTTCTCTCCCTCTTCTAGAGCTTCTCTCTCCTTTTCAAAAACAAGGATACAACAAATGATAGGTTTTCTCCCTCTGCCGGCTGACTTAACACTCAGCTCGGACACGTGGTAACGGCTGGTTGGTTCTCCTCAAAAAGGTGATAGATTGACAAGACATGACTATGACAAAGTGTATCTAACAAGCTACCCGGCAAGGCACTCCGGCAAGTGATGACATCGGCCAAGGACAAAGCTTCGGCAACTAAGGTGACAATGACCTCGGCTAGGAAGGACAACACTTGACTATGCTGTGCCACACCTTGGCCTAGATGTGCCACACCTCGGTCTAGGTCATACCACTCCAGGACAAGATCACTCAGGTGTAAAGGTAACATCTCGGCCTAGATAATACACATCTCGGCCTTGGTGATGAACACCTCGGCCTAGATAATGACATCTCGGCCAATATGTCAGGGCGAAGGTGGAGGTCAAACAAAGTGGTTCCAAGACAATTCTAGACTGAAGATGACCTCGGCTTGGAATGATCTAGGCATAACATAACTTAGGCTCAAGACACCAAGGAAAGAACAAAGAATGCACACAATACTTAGGCAAATCACATAAACACAAAACAAGACATGCACCTTACTTAGGCAAAACAAGTCATAAACGTACAAATGCAAGCTCAACGAGTCATAATCATACAAATGCTCATGAACATGACTAAGACATAAATGTGGGTTGTTACATCCTTCCCCCCTTAAAGAAGTTTGGTCCTCCAAACTTAGCTTACCATGTCCTCAAAATAATTTCCAAGCGTCGGGTTCTCATCTCTTCTTATCTTTTCTAGCCTTTACCCTTGGACAGTCCCTCACACGGTGACCCATCTCGCCACATTCAAAACATGCTCCAGATGCCCGATGACAAACTCCAAAATGTCGCTTCCCGCAACTTGCACATGTCGGCCAAGTACCACCTTCCAGATTCGCGTTATTGGGACTGTCCACCTTTGTCTCCTCCTCAGCATCATTCGAGTCTGCCTCTTCTTCGCAATTGTCATAGGTCTGCCTCTTCTTCTGATTCTTCCCCGAACTTTGACTTCTGTTCAGGTTGGCTTCTGCAAGGATGGCTTTATCTAACACTCCAGTATACGTCGGCATGTTGAGCAAATTAACCTGGTCTTGTATTGGCCCTCGAAGTCCACTCTCAAACTTCCTAGCTTTCCTGTATTCGTTGTCGACCATATGAGGTGCATACCTAGCCAACTCGGCGAAAGCATGATCATACTCTGCCACGGTTCTGCTACCTTATGTCAACATCTGAAATTCTGTAGTCTTGCGATGTCGGACATTGAGTGGGAAATGCTTGTCATAGAACAGCTCCAAAAATCTGGCCCAAGTCAAGTTTGGATTACCTTCTCGGGTCATCATCCACCATCTACGAGCGTCGTCTTCCAATGTAAATGCTGCCAGTGACACCTTCTGGGCGTCGATGCTAGGAAAAACCTTGAACAACTTCTCCATTTCAAGAACCCATGCTTTTGCTTTCATCGACTCTATACCTCCATGGAACTTCGACGGCTTCATCTTTTTGAATTCTTTGATCAAAGTTATGATGCCATCCCCATATAAAGCTGGCTGTGGGAGCACTTGTGGTACTGGCGGTGGTGGAACTGCATGTCGGCCATCTGTCTGCTCGGCCTGGGTGGAGGTGGTACCGGTGTTCTGCTGCCTTGCTTGCCTTAACTCATTGGCTAAACCCTCTACCATCCTTTCTAATCTGTCCAACCTGTCTTTGGACTGATCTCGGCCAACTGGGGGTCTACATCTTTTCATGATGCTAGGAGTATGCAGGATGTGACTCTTAGAACAAAATGAACAAATGAACATGTATGCAAGTGAACATGATCATGCCGATGTAACAAATGCTCATGCCGAGATGATGAACACCTTGTCAAGTAGCAAGCAATATGATGCAATCCTAAAATCATTCTAAGGGACATCCTATGCTCTTTAGGACTCAAAGTGTGTGAATAACGTACTATAAGGAACTTGTGCTCTGATACCATTCTGTCGCGACCCCAAACCGCCCCTAGTAGGATGGTGCCGTGATGGCCAGTAATCCGAGATTACCGAAGGCCACTTACAAAGTTCACACACAATCAGAGTATAAATATATGGGGCTCACAAGTGCGGAAGCAAAATATACAAATCTAATTAGTCCATAAGAGCAGTGCATAGATCAAATGAAATGTCATACAACTTTACATAGCTTTACAACTTGAATACAAATAAAATGAAGTACAAAAATACATATTACATCTTGATAAAAGGCTTCTCAAGCCGACATGTTCAAAATACATAAGCTTCAAAATTGCCGACATCCTCACTGCCGACATAACATGCATACAAAACACACATCTCGGCGTAGCCGACTTCTTGCTTGTTACCTACATACATACATAAGGAGGGTGAGCTTGGATACTCAATGAATGGTACAAGTAATAAAGGGGTTAAATGAATGATACCCGAGATCTTTGCAAAACATACATAGTATATCTTTAACAAAACCATACATAACATAGCTTAGCTTGGCTTGAAATAAAACGTCAATCGAACCTTGGTCTTTCAAAACTTACTTACTTACTTAACATACGTCAACTTAAAACATGGGGTGATGACATTCTGGATAAAACAAAAGCATAACTTCAGCATCCAACACACCCGTTCATAGTCCGTCGGTGGCCGATATCTTAACAAGGGTGCTACTTAGGCTTAACATCCCCTAGCACGAAAGGACGGTGCTACCTAGGCTTAAAGTCCCCTAGCACGGAAGGACTATGCTAGATAGGCTTAAAGTCCCCTAGCACGGAACGACTATGCTACATAGGCTTAAAGTCCCCTAGCACGGGAGGACTTGTGCCACAAAAGCTTAAAGTCCCCTGGCACGTACGGACTATGTTACCTAGGCTTAACGTCCCCTAACGCGAAAGGACGGTGTTACTTAGGCTTAACTTCCCCTAACAGGAAAGGACGGTTCCAAGAATGTCATCCAAAACAAAGCTTATACTTGATACATAAAAATAGGGATATCATTCATGCTTAACAAGACTTTTATCAAAACAAGGCAAAGCTTTATCAAAACCTTATAACATAGCTTTATTAAAAATACCACTCACATAGCTCTTCCGACGTCGAGATCAAGGCAAAGGTCCAAGTCCTACAAACACATGGCAAAGTCTACTGAATGCACTTCTCAAAACAAGTCTTACATGCATGCAAATGATCTCGGGAAAACATGCTGGAAGTCAAAACACTGTTTTACATGTCAAGATGACATGCTGGGTACCAACCAGGTCTTTGTCGAGGTCCCACACCTCCTGGCCGAGGTGTGGCTACCTAGGCTTCGGCGTGCGGCTGCATGCCGAGGTGCACACAAGACAAACTAAAGGTGTAAGTGATCATGCAAGGTAGGCCAAGGTGAGATACGATGCTTGGCCTAAGTGTGAGGTCTAGGTAGGAGTGATCTCGGCGACTGCACTTCGGGAAGTGAGGTCTAGAGATCTGGGTTTCCACCTGGGAAGAACATGAACATGAAGATCATGAAGAATATGAATGCTAAAATCATAACTTCTTTATTACAAAAATCTGGGATTTCATGCTATGAGTTCGAAATCATGGACCTGGGTACCCATACTTGAAAATCATATGGAAACAAACACAAAAACATGGATCTAGGCATGAACTTTCGGATCAAAACATGACTTTTCTTGAAGAACACATGAATTCTATTTTCTCTTTCTAAAATCAAACTTCAAAGCAATGCATGGCTTACAAATCATATTCAATCATGCAATGCAATAACATGAACATAAAAAACAACATGGGTAGATCTAGAATCTAACCTTAGAACACAGATCTAACGGTTCGATCTCTAGGGATCAAGCTTGGAAATCTACTCTCCCTCAAGAACTTCTCTCCCTCTTCTAGAGCTTCTCTATCCTCTTCAAAAACAAGGATACAACAAATGATAGGTTTTCTCCCTCTGCCGGCTGACTTAACACTCAGCTCGGACACGTGGCAACGGCTGGTTGGTTCTCCTCAAAAAGGTGATAGATTGACAAGACAAGACTATGACAAAGTGTATCTAACAAGCTACCCAGCAAGGCACTCCGGCATGTGATGACATCAGCTAAGGACAAAGCTTCGGCAACTAAGGTGACAATGACCTCGGCTAGGAAGGACAACACTTGACTAAACTGTGCCACACCTTGGCCTAGATGTGCCACACCTCGGTCTAGATCATACCACTCCAAGACAAGATCACTTAGGTGCAAAGGTAACATCTCGGCCTAGATAATACACATCTCGGCCAATATGTCAGGGCGAAGGTGGAGGTCGAACAAAGTGGTTCCAAGACAATTCTAGACTGAAGATAACCTCGGCTTGGAATGATCTAGGCGTAACATAACTTAGGCTCGAGACACCAAGGAAGGAACAAAGCATGCACACAACACTTAGGCAAATCACATAAACACAAAACAAGACATGGACCTTACTTAGGCAAAACAAGTCATAAACGTACAAATGCAAGCTCAACGATTCATAATCATACAAATGCTCATGAACATGACTAAGACATAAATGTGGGTTGTTACAGATTGCATCCTCCATACACGTGTACGGAGGGATTGCATCTAGCTTCAAATTTCTTTAACAAGCTTGGTGCTTGGTTTTCTATAAGTGGGAACCTCCTCCCTCTTATCTAAGGTTCTGAAATTTGCCAAGAGTGACAGATACATCTCCCTCTCTATATTCTTCTCTCCCTCTATATTTTGTGCCTTAAAGAGTCTTATTCCTTCACTTTTGCACTATAACTCCTAGCCACACGCCACCATATTTGAGCTGAGATCCTTGGAGGTGGTTTTTGGGTCATAAGAGTTGGTTTTGGGCTAGAGGAATTGTTATTGTTGCAGTGCTTCAAGGGTAACCCATTTTCTCCTCTTTAAGCTTTGTTTTTTTGGTTACTCTCTTAGCTATATTTGCATGCTGATTTGAGCTTAACTTTCTACTAGAAAAAGTTCTATTTTTTAGTCCTTGTGATGTTTTTTTAAGGTCATTTTTGCAATGGGGGTGGCCCACCCCCTCTTAGGCCTTGTTTTGAGTCATCTCTTTAAGCTTTTGAGATCACCTTCTCTTGGCCTTTTAACCACTGAAATCCAGCAGATTTTCAGTGGGGGAAATGTGGTTTTAAGGCCTGAAATGAGAGGGGGTGGTCCCCCCCTCCTCTTGTCTTGTTTGTATGCATAGAGGGTCTATCAAATGAGCATGTTTTTACACTTCTTTGTGGCTTTGTTTAAGCTTGTTTTGGTTACTTTTGGGACCAGATATGACTCTGTTTTTGGCTTGTATGATTGTCTCTTGAGTGCATAATACACTTGTAGTGTAAATCACACAAACTAGCCTTGTATGCTTCATGAAGTAGCATGTCATTCTAGCTTGTTTTGTTTCCATTTCAGCATGTTTTTGGTGATTTTTTTCCATGTCATGACTCTGTTATAGTTTGGTTTGGTTGGCCCTTGCATGCCTCATGCACTTGTAGTGCAATTCCATGAAATTGCCTTAACATGCTTTGTCCTTTAAGCCATATTTTTAGCATGATTTTGGCTCGACCCAAAGAATCTTTTAGCCATGTTTTACCATGATTAAGGTCTGTTTGGTGTTATTTTGGTCATGCATGTTTGGTTTTGTATAGCTATGGTGTATTTCGCTTTGCTAGCCTTGCACTTTGGGCCCCCTAGCATGTCTTATTTGAGCTATTTGCATGATATGGAATCATTTGGTAGGTAATTTCAGACCATAAAATTCTGCCATGCTCTCATGATTATCACTCTTTCATTATGTTTAAGAGTTGTGCCCTTATGCCTTGTTTGTGAGCTAATTCGGGAGCCTATCTTTCTTGCCATCTTTGTTGCGAGTTTAGCTTGTTTTTGCTACCATTTTAACCTGCCTTAGGTCTGTTTTGGGTGCTTTAGGTCATTTGAGCATTGCTTGGTATGATTGTAGTGTAAAGCCCTTGACTAGCTTCGTATTTCGGGTCTTTTGGCATGCTTTATTTGAGCTATTTGCATGATAGGACATCACTTGGCAAATGATTTCAGTGCTTGTACCTACACCATACTCTCATATTCGTCACTTCTTCATCTTGTTTGAGAGTTGACCTTTATGCCTTGTTGATGAGCCATTGCATGAGCACAAGTTCTTTGCCTTTTTGTGCCTAGGTTTTGGTGTGAAATGGCCTCTATTTGGGCGTGGCTGAGGTCTATCCATTTCAGTTTAAGTCCATTGAGCATGATTGATTTCATGTTGTTCGCATGCTATGTTGTCCATTGCATTATGTATGCCTTGTCCTTTGCATTGTGTATGCTTAGGTCACATTGCATTAAGTATGCCATCATTGCATTGTGCATGCTAATTGGTACTTGCATTGTGTATGTTGTTGCATGCTTGTCCCTTGCATTGTGTATGCCATGTAGTTGCATGTTTGCATGCTTAAGTTACATTGCATGTTTGCCATGTTACTTGTGTTGCATTGTTGATTGGAATAGGTGTTAGTCCAAACGCGGGAAACGAGGGACGTTTCATACTTCAAGTGATGAAACGTGGCTCAATTCTCGGTCGCCGACGCTCTTGATTCTACATGATAGAGTACTAGGCCTTATGTGTTCATTTGTGCATTCATTTTCATAATTGAATTGTGTAACTTTGCCTCTCAGCCATCATGCATTGAAATGCGCGATTGGTGGCCTAAGGGTCGAGAACCACACTCCCTTGAGTTCATGACATGATAGGAAAGGTGGTTGTGTACACATATGTTGCAAATACTTTGCCATGCCCTTTCTTGCTCTCTGTTGCAGCAAAATAGAGTCTGGCAGTAGCAACTGGTCGGCCGACTAGTATTACTAGCTGGCCGACCACTTTTTCTGGTTTTTTAGCACAGAAAGTGGTCGGCAAGTGGTCTCCAATGCCAAAAACTGGCCGGCAGCCCTCCCACAGGTTCCCAAAGTGGAGTTTAAGCCTTCTGGAGCTTGCTGCAAGCTTCTGAGAACAATTGCAAACAGAGGCAAGTAGGGGCATCGCGATGGATTTCCAAGCGAAGTGGTTCGAGCATGCATGCATCCCTCGTCATGAGGCCATTTCAGTGCTTTTATTAACTTAGAATAGTTATTTGTTTCAATTCATTTTGTAATAATTAATTAGCTAGAATAGCTAGTTAATTAGTCAGTTCTGTATTATTTATTCGGACCCTCCTTCGAGAGGGCGAATTTTGTAATAAGTGTGTGTGAGTGTGTAAATGTCTTCCAACCCCACGTCTTTCTCCCTTTTACTTACCTACTTTTGATGGTTAGTTCTAGGTCATGTTTCAATTAGCATACTTATGCTTTGCATGCGTGCATCATTCATCTGTCTTGCATGCACCGGGCTCGGCGCATCATACTAACTGCATTGTATTTCAATACCAAGTTGAATACATGTATCAAATTGCATCTCATGTGCCATCTTAGAATAGCTGAGCCTATCTTAGTTTCATTTTGTATGTGTTGCATTAGGCATTCTTGACATAGCTAGGGTCATGCATTGATTTCTAGCATAACTTTTGTTTTGGCTCGGAGTAGTTGGTTAGTGTTTATGCTTTAGCATCCTTGCATGTGTGTGAGTGACTGCCATGATAGCATGCTTGCCATGAGGCTAACTGCTTATGTGATATAACTGCCTAAATGCCTGTGGGTGAAGGTTGGGTTACTTGAATTGGAACAATTCATTGGTTGCGAGTTTTAAGCCCACTTGAGAGTGGCAAATCACCGTGTTTTCTAAGTCTACTTGAGGGTGGCAAAATCTGCATTTTGGCCTACATGCGAGTAGCAAACTGCTTTTAAAAACAAACATGAGATGTTTTGTTCCAACTTAGGCGATTCAGTCTATACTTGTATGCTATGCGCATCACATAGTAATTCTAGGTTAATAACCGGAATAAGAGCACAAGTGTTTTCAAAAACAAGATATCATGTTAGTAAAGGCCGATCTTTGATCGGGCGAGCGGGGATGCTCATTGCATGACCTTCCCCTCTCGTACCCAAGTTCCCGAACCGAGGCAACTTTGGTGATAACAGACACGTGGCCTTAGGCACGAGTTAGGGTTTCCTAAATCCCCCCAAAATAAAATATTTAGGTGGCGACTCTGTATCTAGCGAAGCAGTCCATGTTTGGCACTTCTTTCTAAAAATCAGTTTTTCAAAACGATTTGTCAGATTTGGACTCTTTGGTGATTTATCAATCTCGCATTGCACTTTGCAAGATTAGATTAAGAACCGTGACATTGAGTCTGAATTGTAGTGAGCCCAATGAACAAAACAGGATTTTCCCGGGACGTTCGGGCGCATCTACAGTTTCTGGCGACTCCGCTAGGGATTTAGAGAACTTGACTCGAACTCATGATATCTTGTTTTGACTACACTTATGTGTTTCTTCGCATTGCATTTGCATTGGTGCACCAAAGACACCGTGTTTGCCGTCTGCTATTCCTAAACGGTTTGGCGGAGGCTCGCTTTGAGAAGCGTGCCATAAGGCTGACCGGTTACGGGCTCTGCCACGATGGGAACACAAACCCCAGTTTTTACCGGGGCACCCTTTTGACCATTCGACCTAGTGCATATTCAGAATCCATAGTAACTATTGCAAACTAGGATAAGTTGCCTACCCGATCGTAGGTTGTTTGAAACCGCTGTGTGTGTAGTGAAACCCTAGTTTTTGAGGAAACTAGGACAAGGAAACCCTACCCATCCATAGGGGTGTTTTGGCTCTCACTTACTTACTATGTGCTTTTAGAGTGTGTCTCTATGGGAATGCATGTATCGATTTGCAAGTCTGGGTATCAGGCCTGCGGGCATCAGCATCAGTATTTGGGGAATCAGTTTTACCTGAGGGTATCAGTTTACAGGCAGAATTTAGAGCAGAATTTAGTAAAGAGCACGGTCATGCAACTATGCTTATATCTGTTCTGGTGAAATTGGGCTGAGATGCTACCTGTTTTCTCTTTTGCTAGGGGGTAGTCCTGGAACCATAGCTTCAGAAGGCTCTAACATCCTCCCGGTACATTGGACTTGTGTTGATAGACTTTGTCAGGTCAGAGATTCAATTCAAGGGCAAATCAGTGTTCCTTCGCAGAGGCAAGGCAAAGAAAGGCTAGTCATGGCTCATCGGTTCAACTAATCCAACAGTCACCAGTCACATCATCAGCAGACCTGTGATGGCACAGGGTTCGAAAGAATTTGTGGCAGTGGTAGCAGCGTTAAATTAGGGAACTGCCATGTAAAGTGAGACCAATGCTGAAACGCAACGCCCATCTAGGGCATCTACTACACATCCAGCCTCGGGACCCCAACCGAACTTTGACCCATTTCCGTCAACTGAAGATTTGTAGGGTCTGGATCCCCAAAAAGGGTTGACTCAAACTCAGGTGTTCAGACCCCTAGTGCAGCCTAATGAGAGGTTTTACCCCCTTGATGTTAATGAGCTCAATCCGACTGCAGTGAAAATTACGAACCTCGAAAAACAATTCAAAAAGGCACAGGTCCTTAACTCTATTCCCTACATTGAGGATGGGTACACCGAGGCTGCCATACGGCTCCCAGACAGATTCAAAATGCCACATATTGATCGTTTCGACGGGTCTAGAGATCCTATGGTACATATCTGGCTTTTCTTGGATGTCCTGAAGCCAATGGGTCTGACTAAGCCACAGAAACTCTCTCTGTATGGAAGAACCCTGTCGGGCATAGCAGCCGCTTGGTATGCCAAGTTGGAGAATACAGTGAAGCAAAATTGGAAAGAGTTGGCTGAGGCCTTTGTCGATCAGTATTCTTACAATACCCAAGTTAAAATGACCATGCAAGAGCTTGAAACAACCTGCCAGAACCCAACAGAGCCTTTTGTGGAATTTGTGGCAAGGTGGAGAGCAAAGGCAGCATAGATGACAGATCGCCCTTCTAAGAGGGATCAAGTGCGGATAGTGGTGCGAAACCTCGAGCATGATATGTTGCAAAAGTTGATAGTCGCTCCGCTATTCACTTTCAAAAGTTTGCATGAACTGGGAGTTCAGGTCGAGAATGCGTTCAACAGTGGGATCATTCCCAGAACGAGTGAACCGACAAGGTGGGCGATTTCAGGGAGTACCAATGCTGGTAGTAGGGTTATTCCCAAACCCACCGAAATCAATACAGTTGCCACAGTCGACCCTTTTGCCAATCCAAACCTACAAACCGCCGGCCCAGCCCGAGCTCAGGGCAGAACTTTCACCCCCCTCTATATGAGCCTGACTGGCGCACTAAAAGTCTTGATGGAAAGTGGATATCTCAAATCCCTCGATCCTCAACCTCTGCATGACCCACTCCCAGTCAGACATAACCCCTCCAAGTACTATGTGTACCATCAGCAGCGCAGTCATGGCACCGACCGTTGCTACCGCCTTCGTCATGAGGTCCAAAATCTCATCGACAACCGGACGATAGCTCCACCTTCAGACCCCAATGAGCAAGTACCTCATCCACATCTCAATCTAATCCACACACTGGCTGTCCCTTATGACCCCAGCGTATACATCACCCCAGTCCATCTACCCAAGCCTGAGGTGTTTATCTCAGAAAGCATGAACTTATGCATGATGGATGCACTTGGACCCCAATCATCTCAAACCCGTGAGCCCACTACTTCTGAGCTGAAGAGAATGATCGAAGATCTTCAGAGAACTGTGGCAGATTTAGCCTTCGGGATATTGGCTCCGTCATCGACCACACCACATACCGGGAATTTCATATCAAAAGGCTCCCCAATCTTGGGACAGGCTGCATTTGAAGAATGCTAAACCCTTAGCAAAGTGGAGGCAGATGGTAAGAAGAAGGTAGGGGCAGGCATTGGTCCCCATGAACACCTTCAGTGGGCTATGGAGGCTTTGAGAGCCGAAGGGCTGAACAAATAGCAAGTGATTGCAGTTGTTGCAAAGATTGTGGAGGATACTTTCGTCACTCAGAATGAGAGCAATTCGAAACAAGGGGAAAACTGGGAGAAGGGCCGTCGTACCAGAAACGATCCTGTTAGCTCTAATCCACCACTCGGAAGAGATCAGCGAACCAGGCTAGCACCTACCAATCCCTTTGCTGGTGCGTCCAGCAAAAATCCACAAACCTTGAAGTACCAACCCAGAGGTCGGAGGGTCTTCCATACCCTCTCTATGCCTTTGTCCAAAGCTCTCCAAATCCTAGTTGGACAAGGCCATCTCAAACCTCTTGAGCCTCGGCCTCTCCCGAATCCTCTTCTAGCCAGTCATGATGTTGCCCAATACTGTGCCTTCCATCAATAAGCGCGCCATGACACTGACATGTGTTTTCATCTTAGCCACGAAATACAAGATCTGATTGACAACGGGGTTATCGTCTCACTAGGCTCTGCAAAGTCTATCGACACTGGATCAGTGAATTTGGGGGATAATATGATTATGCGATCAGGGGATGAACCACCTGCGGATGGCACTCAGTTCACTCCAGCTGTGGAGATGGCACGCACTATTTTGAGCATTTGCGAATGCTGTTTACTTTACTTTCTGACTTGGGTATTGGGTCAGTCTTGTTGCATTGTATAGAGTCAGTCTTTTTGCACTGAGTCAGTCGAGTCTGTCTTGTTGTATTGAGTCAGTCCGGTTGTGTTGAAGTCGGGTGATTTCGGGGGTGTTACCTCGCATATCACTCTCTTGTTTTGTGTTTGTCTTTTGCACCATTTCTTTTTCGTCTGTTTCTACCTTGAGCCAGTTGTGCCAGCAAATTTGAATGGAATGGCAGTGCATTTTTGCCTACTTTTCTGTGTCTTGAAATCATTGCATTGACCTAAGTTTTTCAAAACTTTTTGAACATTGTGAGGAAAACAAAGAGGGTGGAATTTCTCGGGATTTGAAAAACTTTGATCAAACTAAGAGAAAGACAGGCGTGCTAAACCCTTAGTGATTGAGATCATGCTTGTTAATGTGAGTACTGAGAAGGATCCTAGCTTGATCCAGATTGGTTCTACACTGTCTTCAGCGCGAGCGATTAGTCGCTTTCTTAAAAGGGTTCAAAAAAAATTTGCGCCATCTTGCCAAGACCTGTATGGAATCGCTCTTGAGATTGTGCAGCCCAGGATCGATCTCAGCCTCAAGACTCAACCACTTACTTTCAAACCTTGAACTTGGATTCAGAACGTTCAAAGTTCAATCATGATGTGAGGCCTGTGTGGCCAGATTTGAAGCAACCCACGAACTAGGGCCAAGAAAGTCAGATCAAGTAGCTTGTGAAGCTAGATCTGGAGCACCCCTCTAGCTAGAGGCAGCAAAAATGTCAAATGTGCTCGAACAGTCTAAAGTTGGGGCATTTCTCAAGTTAACGAAGATCGGGAAGAATGCCAAATCCCAGAAGGGAGAAAAAGAAGGAAGTATTGCTGAAGGACAACCGAGTTCCTATCCACAACACTGGGGGCAATTCAGCCCCCTATTGGATGGACTCCTACATCATCAACGAACAACAGCCACTCTCCTGGATTCAGATTGCTTCGAGATCTCAAAACCATTTGACATGGACAAAGCTACACTTTTACCCTTGAGAGGCTCGCTGGGCCGAAAACCTGGAAGGGCGACCCAGACAAAAGTTAGAGCAAGAAAAAGAACAAAAAGAACAAAAAAGAAAAAATGCAAAGAATGAAAAAAAAAAGTGAAAAATAAAAAAAAAAATGAAATGAAAAGGAATTGAAAAGAAAAGAAAAACAAAGCTCGCAAGGTTGAAAACCCGGAAGGGCGGCCTTGGCAAAAGTTAGAGCGCAAAATGAGAGGTTAATACCCGAGTGTACCTTAACCCGGAACTACATCAGGCTTGATTCCCATGTTTGGGATACATAGGCAACTTCATTTTGAAGTCCAGCCACAAACACTTCCAAATCGACTGTGTCCATGTAATTGTTCTGATCATCGTTGTCTTCTCTGTATCTAAGAGTTCGATTGTGATCGTCACCTTGAAAACTGGTTACAGTGTGCTGCAATACTATTCAACCAAGGGGCAACTTTTCGTTGCCATACAGCGCGCTGCGGTGCTATTCAAACAAGGGACAACTTTCTGTTGCCAGGCAGTGCCATTCGGGCAAGGGGCAATTTTTCATTGTTTTGGATCTGAGGTTGTGCACCTCAAGAGTAAGTTCCGTGTTGGTCGAGCAGTGGCCATTTGCAAAAATAGTTTTTGAGAATTTTTAATGAAGTTGACTAATTTTCTCAAAAATTATTCCATTTTTCCAAAAACTGGACCATATCTTGGACCCAAAAAGGAAACTTTCCAGTGCTCATAGCCTGACTTGCATGATTTTACATCAGAAAATCGAACAAGCATGTTAATCTAACTCTCATGTTGGTCAAAATTGTTTCAGTAAAAAACCAAAACAAAAAATTGGTCAAAATGATGAACTAGGGGCACAGTTGAGTCTGGCTTCCTGTCTTTTCCCCGTTGTCAATGCATTCGCCAGAAAGGGCACCATACTTGCCAGAAAGGGCACCCTATTCGCCAAGAAGGGCACAGCGGAAGCTAACAGAAAAGGGCTGAAAGCTCTCATATCCTCCGAGCAACGAGTTATCAAGCCAAGTGTGAAGCACGAACTGGAATGGAGCAAGGTATTCCACTCCCTCATCCGGATAGATCTGATCACGTCCAAACTCCCCAGTAGAGCATCGTCAACCGATGTCAGTTACAGATCTGCTGCGCGTCTGGTCGCATTGCAACCCCTCTGTGGGAGAAACTCACTGTTGTGAACAAGAATGAGAATCTGGTAGAATACCAGGGGAAGAACCCACAACTTCCTGCTGATCCATCAACCACCCAAGGGAGGGATTAAAAAATTAGAGATTGAAGAATAAAGAGATGTGTGTTGAGAAAAAAAGTGAGGAAAATGGCTTTTTTAGAAAAACAGAGCCTGAGGGCCGAGTGATGTGAGAATCACAAATGAGACAGGGTGGGAAACAATACCCGGAGAAACTGGCTCGTCGTGCACTAGGAGGTCTCTTGCCATTGGAACACGTCTGTGTGTCGTGTCAGTCGTTTTGTTTGTCTCGATTCTTGTTTTGAGTCATTTCGGGTGTCTATAGATGTGTTTAGGTTGTCTTACCTTGTCTTTCTCTTTGTTGTTGAGTCGTGGTGTGCTGTGTTCAGTCGTAGGCTCAATACCCAGTTGAGAACTTATTCTCACTCTCAATTTCAAAAAATCATTTTGTGCTCAGAGTGCCGTGCCGTTCTCCACATTTGTGCAAAATAAGATTTTGTTTTTTCAAAAACCGCAGGGTTCAACCCGGGTCATGTGGAAACAGTAAAACTAGGACCTATCTGAAGCTATATAGGTTCCAGACTTCGAAGCGAAAGAAAAAAGGGAAAATGTTGGGCATCTGAGTTTGTTTCAACTTCTGCAAGTTCCATCACTGCATCTTGTATGTTCAGAATGAGTTGTGTGTTCAAAATTAAAAGAATACTGTGTTATGAGCCGTGTGTTCAGATAGAGTAGTGCTGTGTTATGAGCTGCGTGTTCAAAATTGAAATGTGTGAGCTACGTGTTCAAATTGGAATGTGTGAGCTGCGTGTTCAAAATGAAGTGAATGAGCTGTGTGTTCAGAAATGAAAATTTATGAGCTGCGTATTCAGAATTAAGAATGAGCTGCGTGCAAATGAAAATGTATGAGCTGCGTATTCAGAATTGAAATGTGTGAGCTGCGTGTTCAAAATGAAGTGAATGAGCTGTGTCTTCATAAATGAAAATTTATGAGCTGGATGTTCAGAATTAAGAATGAGCTGCGTGCAAATGAAAGTGTATAAGCTGCGTGTTCAGAATTGAAATGTGTAAGCTGTGTGTTCAAAATAAAGTGAATGAGCTATGTGTTCAGAAATGAAAATTTATGAGTTGCGTGTTCAGAATTAAGAATGAGCTGCGTGCAAATGAAGATGTATGAACTGCGTGTTCAAAATTAAAATGTGTGAGCTGC
Source organism: Camellia sinensis (assembly GCF_055761805.1). Lineage (NCBI taxonomy): Eukaryota > Viridiplantae > Streptophyta > Magnoliopsida > Ericales > Theaceae > Camellia > Camellia sinensis. The sequence goes on from NC_138970.1 coordinate 169,837,296, forward strand.
GTGTTCAAAATGAAGTGAATGAGCTGTGTTCAGAAATGAAAATTTTTGAGCTGCGTGTTCAGAATTAAGAATGAGCTGCGTGCAAACGAAAATGTATGAGCTGCGTGTTCAGAATTGAAATGTGTGAGCTGCGTGTTCAAAGTGAAGTAAATGAGCTGTGTGTTCAAAATGAAAAAAAAAAAAAAACGCTGAGCTGGGTGTTCAAAAATTGAAAAATGAGTTGTGCGCCCGAAAATGAACTGTGTGCCCGAAAATGAACTGCGTGCCCGAAGAATGAGCTGCGTGCTCGAAAATGAGCTGTGTGCCCAAAAAATCAGCTGCGTGCTCGAAAATGAGCTGTGCGCCCGAAGAATGAGCTGCGTGCCTGAAAATGAGCTGTGCGCTCGAAGAATGAGTTGTGCGCCCGAAAATGAGTTTGGTGCCCGAAAATGAGTTGCGTGCCCAAAAATGAGCTATGCGCTTGAAAATGAGCTACGGGCCCGAAAATGAACTGCGGGCCTGAAGAATGAGCTAGGTACCCGAAGAATGAGCTGCGTGCCCGAAGAATAAGCTGCGTGCCAGAAAATGAGCTACGTGCCCGAAAATGAACTGTGTGCCCGAAGAATGAGCTGTGTGCCCGAAATGAGCTATGTGCCCGAAGAATGAGCTGTGTGCTTGAAAATGATCTGTGTGCCCGAAGAATGAGCTGTGTGCTCGAAAATAAGCTGTGTGCCCGAAATGAGCTGTGTGCCCAAATGTGGTGTGTGCCCCAAATGAGCTGTGTGCCCAAATATGTCGTGTGCCCAAGTGAGCAGTGTGCCAAATTAACAGAATATTGTGTTGTGAGTTGTGTGCCAAGTCAGCATCGTATTCTAAACAAGCTGCGTGCCAAATCAGTATTGTGCTCTGTGCGAACCGTATGCCAGAATGAGCAGAAGTACTGTGCATATGAATGTGTTCAGAACGAGCAGATATAATACATAACAAAAGTATGAAGTGTGCAAGAAATGCAAAATGCATCGTTATGTACACCTTTCTCGCACTGTTATGCACATTTTAAGCGCATTGTTATGCACACTACTTGTCGCATTATCACGCATGTCTACCTTGCATTGTTATGCATCTTACTTGCGTTGTGCATGTATTTTATCGCACTATTTTGCGCATTGCACTATTTTGTGCAGTTTACACTCGCGCTCTCTTGCGCATCGCACTGTTTTGTGCAGTTCACACTCGCACTCTCTTGCACATCGCACTGTTTTGTGCAGTTCACACTCGCGCTCTCTTGCGCATCGCATTATTTTGTGCAGTTTACATTCGCACTCTCTTGCGCATCGCACTGTTTTGTGCAGTTTATACTCGCGCTACCTTGCGCACCACACCTTACCTACATCGCACTGTTTTGTGCAGTTTACACTCGCGCTCTCCTGCGCATCGCACTATTTTGTGTAGTTTACACTCACGCTCGCTTATGCATCGCACTGTTTTGTGCAGTTTACACTCGCGCTCTCTGGCGCATCGCACTGTTTTGTGCGGTTTACACTCGCGCTCTCTCGCGCATCGCACTGTTTTGTGCAGTTTACACTCACGCTCTCTGGCGCATCGCACTATTTTGTGCAGTTTACACTCGCGCTTTCTCACGCATCACACTGTTTTGTGCAGTTCATACTCGCGCTTTCTTGCGCATCGCACTGTAGACGCACCCTCGGGCCACAATGCTACAGTCCAGACTCAATTGGTGTTACGGTCTTGTATCTAATCTCGAAGGGTGCAATGCAAGACCGATGAATCATCAAAGAGTCCAGATCTGGTAAATCGTTTTTGAAAACATATTTTTTTTTTAAAGAAGTGCCAAACATGGACTGCTTTGCCAGATACAGAGTCGCCACCTAAATATTTTTTTATGGGAAATTTAGGAAACCCTGACTCGGTGCCAAAGGCCACGTATCCGTCATCACCAAAGTTGCCTCGGCTCGGGAGCTTGGGTACGATTGGGGGAGGTCAGCTCTGAGCACCCCCTCTCGCCCAATCCGAAGATCGTCCTCAACTAACCGTGATATCCGTTTTTGAAAACACTATGTGTTCTTATTCTGGTTATTAGCCTAGAATTACTATTTTATGCGCACAGCAAACAAGTATAGACCAAATTGCCTAAATTGGAACAAAACATTTCATGCTTGTTTTGAAAATGGCTTGCTACTCGTAAGTAGGCTAAAATGCAGGTTTTGCCACCCTCAAGTGGGCTTTAGAAAAGATGGTTTTGCCACTATCTAGTGGGCTTAAAACTCACAGTTTTAATGCATTATTCCAATTTAGGTAATTCGACCTCCACCCACAGGCACTCAAGCAGTTGTATCACATAAGCGGCTAGCCTCATGGTAATCATGCTATTATGGAAACACTCACACGCATGTGGTATGCTAAAGCGTAAATGCTTACCTAGTACTCCGAGCCAAAACAAAAGCTAGTTAGTAATGAATGCATGATCCTAGCTCATGTTAGGATGCCTAATGCAACACATACAAGATGCAACTACAATAGGCTCGGCTATTCTAAGATGGCATGTGATGATGCTACAACTAACATGTATTCAACTTTGGAATTGAAATACAAATGCAGTTAGTATGATGCGCCGAGCCCGGTGCATATAAGACAAACTTATGGATTCACGCATGCTATCATACTGTATGCTAATTGAAACATGCCCTAGGCTAACCATCGAAAGCTAGTAAATAAAAAGGAAGAAAGATGTGGGGTTGGGAGACATACACACGCTCACGCACGCTTATTACACAATTTCCCTCACTCGGAGGGTCCAAATAAATATTACAGTCCGAATAAATAATACTAAATTAATTATTACAGAATTTCTAATTAATTAACAAATTAAATGCAAAAAGAAGGTGGCCACAGCCCTGCCTCGGGATGCGTGAATGATGCATGCTTGACTCGTCTCGCCCGGAAACTCGCTGCCATAGCACTGTTGCCTCTGGTTGCACTGCCCTGCTCCTCTGAAAATTCTCACAAGCCCCAAGGATGCTTATATGGACACTGGGGAGCATCACCGACCGAGTGGGGACATCATCGGCCAAAGGGGATGGTCACCGGCCACTGATCAAGCTTATCGGCCACAAATTATTGGTCGGTCGGCACTCCTGGTAGCCGGCCGGCCAAAATTTCCTGTAGAACCTGCAGTTGACAGCAGCAGAGGGCAAGCAGTGTATGGCATGGAATTTTTTTGAGCAAATGTGAGCATGGGCACACTCCCTATCATGCAAGGGACTCAAAGGAGCATGACCCTCGACCCTCGGGCCATCAATTGCGCATTTCGATGCATGATGGCCTAAGAGGCCAAGTTTGTAATTCAATGTAAATGAATGCAACAAAAGAAATGAGTGCCAACACCCTATCATATTGAAGTCAAGGGGATTGGCTACCGAGGGTTGAGATGTGTTTCGTCACTTGGAGTACGAGCACTCCTCACCCCTCAAGTTTGGTTTGACACCCCAAACCAAACAATGCAATGTATGTATACAAACTTGGCTCAAAGATGCAACATGAGGCTAAGATGCAAAACATGCCAAATGTGATGCAAGCTAAACATGCAAATGTACAATGCTAGGCATGTAAGATGCAATGCAATGCAATCAAACATGTAAGGTAAGACATGAAATGCAACTAGCCAATCATATACAAGCATACAAGTGTGATACAATGCAACCATGAAATCAATGCAACATGATCATGCAATGGTGGACCTAAGACACAAAGGGCAGCCCTCAACCCACTCCCAAAACAGTAACCAAAAATGCCAAAAAGGATGGATGAATGTTCACGCAAACATGCATACTAATAGGCCCAAAACGAGGAGCATTCTACTAGAACTACCCCAAACACTCATGACATGCATCATGCAACCAAAAACAGAGTTTTAATGTACCAAAATAAGTCCCAAAACCCACTGTTATGGCAACTCAAAGCCTAAAACACATAGGCATGTACAATGCTCATTTCAAGGCACAACAAAACAACTCCCCTAAAGCATGAAAGAGATGATGAGTGTATGGATACAAGCATGATTTATGGACTGAAACATGGTCCCTAATGATTCCAAATCATGAGAATAAGCTAGGCTAAGCATGCTAGAGACCCACATGCTCAAGGCTCACAAGCCAAAATCCAAAGAGGCTACCCTAAACATGGAAAATATGACTAAAACAGCCCCCAACAGTCCTTGAGCATGGCAAAATAATGCTAAGACCTTCATGGAGTTAAGCTAGAGCATGCAAGAATCATGGCCTAAATGCATGGCTTACTTCTAGGCAAAATGGAGGAATGCAAGGCAAGTATACTATGCATGTAAGGGACCATAAATCTAACCAAAAACAGAGGCAATAGGTGACCAAATAACATCCAAAAACTTCTGAAATGGGGCTAAATACAACCAAGCATACATGCTACCTTATGAGCCAAAAATGAGGGCAAAAAAGTGATAAAGGGAGAGGGGTGTCCCTCCCCTATGCAAGACCTCAAAACCTCTTCTTTACCACTGAAAATTCACTGGATTTCAGTGGTGAGAAGGCTAATACTCAAGGGTAACCAAAGCTTAGCAAAGAGAGCACCAAAAGGGCCAAACAAGTCCTAAGAGGGGGAGATCGACCCCCAACACCAAAACAACCTTAATGAAGTATCTTAACCATGCAAATACAAGACTTTTTTCAGTTATACACAAAGTCTAAAACGATGAGCAAGATAGGAAAAAGTCTAGTGCAAGATTGGGGAATCTAAAGTAAAAGAGTTACCCTTGAAGAACCCTTAATGAACAGCAAGTGCGGCCTTCTTCTTTTGATCAAAACCAGTCCAAAACCTCAAGAACAAACCCTCAAAGCCTCTCAAATTCGAAGTATGGTGTAGTAGTGTGTGTTTGTGTGCAAAACTAAGGATAAAATACACCTTAAGGCCCTCAAACACACACAAATGATGAGAGAGAGGGAGATATTGAGAGAGAAGGTATATCTCAGATGTATATATGTATATCCCTCTGGTTTTTTTGCTGAACCTTCAACAATAGAGGGGGGGGCTCTATATATAGACAAAAAAAGGTTTGAAGCTTCTCAAAGAAGCTAAACAAAAAATGGGTCAAAGGGGGCAAGGCTTCTTGAGGAAGCTAGGACAACTAACAAGCTTCTTGAGGAAGCTTTGACAAAGGGTCAAGCTTCCTCAAGAAGCTTTGACCAAAAGGGTGCAAAAAGGGAAAAACAGCCACATGTATGCCCCGGGGCAGGTTTGGTGCATTCCAGCTGGCACAGCTGGCATGCACCATGCCTGAAAAAGGTAAAAAGGTGCTACCGGCCAGAAAAGGAGGTCACCGGCCAAACAGATGGCCGGCCGACCATACTGAGTGCCGACCGGCCAATGGTATAATTCACCAATGGTCGGTAGCCTCAAAACATGGCTGGTGGTCTCAAACCAAGGCCGGTGGGTGTCAGGGGTAGCTAACAAGCTACTTTCTACCCTCAGAAGCAAAAACACAAGTGTTTGGTGAAAAACCAAACACAGAACAATCGAGTTGAGAGATCCTGAGGCAAGGCACGTAGTCGAGACCTCCGGGAACTCAAAACGAAACACAAACATGAGTAATCACCGAGTGTTCGAGCGGTGACGTCCAAGTCTTGAGGACGGTCAAAAATGGGGTGTCTACAGTTGCCCCTCTTTGACAGAACTCGAAAGTCATAACAATGACGAGAGTGAATGTCAAAGCCCAGAGACGACCTATTTTTGACAAGACCGAAGACTTAGACAAGCATACAAGCTACAGATAAGATATGCGCCCGAAGGCAGGGGCAAAATGCAACTGACAACGCAAGAAGCCGAACATAACTTATAATCATGCAAAGAAGGCTGTAACGAAGCATAACATGCGATAGTTTTAAGCTAGCATACACCAAACTACACTACAATGAAGAAAGGAAGTAAGAGAATTATGCAATTCTCGATACGTCTCACTCAGAGAATATAGCACCTGTCCGGTTCGTTTGGTTGCACCAACCTCAAATGAACCGTACATACAATATCGTGCCTGCAAAGAAAGCAAACTTAACAGGTACAATATTATTAGCAACATGCCTAATAATGCAATCGAAAGTGCGTGACAACGCAAGTCGAGTGGGGCGCATAACAATGCTGTGAAGGCACAAACACATGTAAGTAAAGAACACGTGACAACGTGCACAATGTGTATGAAGAAATTTGAACACATGTAAGTAAAGTATGCGTGTCTACGCAAGCAATGTGTATAGAGACTTGAAATTGAACACATGTAAGTAAAGCATGCTATCTACGCAAGCAATGTGTATAAAAAGGAACTTGAACACATGTAAGTAAAGCATGCCGTCTACGCAAGCAATGTGTATAGAGACTTGAAATTGAACACATGTAAATAAAGCATGCGGTCTACGCAAGCAATGTGTATAAAAAAGAACTTGAACACATGTAAGTAAAGCATGCGGTCTACGCAAGCAATGTGTATAAAAAGGAACTTGACCACATGTAAGTAAAGCATGCAGTCTACACAAACAATGTGTATAAAAAGGAACTTGAACACATGTAAGTAAAGCATGCGGTCTACGCAAGCAATGTGTATAAAAAGGAACTTGAACACATGTAAGTAAAGCATGCGGTCTACGCAAGCAATGTGTATAAAAAGGTACTTGAAATTGAACACATGTAAGTAAAGCAATGCACGTATGCACGCAATGCGTATAGGAACTTGAAATTGAACAAAGACGAGCTATTCATGATGCTGAAATGCAAAGTACTGCAACACAGTATGATTGAAAGGATTCGTGAAGTTCACAAGATGCATAAAGGATACAGGAAGGGATGTTTCTCGTATGTACATAGCATCGTTCATTGAAAACACAACTTGAGGTCAACTCGGAGATCTATGAATGTTTCGAAGGCGTACTTCCTTGCACTGCCTCGAGAAATGAAGGTGCCGAACCATACAATTGATCCAAACAAGGACGCGAGAGATGTATTGACCATAAGGGAGGGATTACCGGCATCAATCCTGATACTTCACTGCCTTGCTCCTTCTTTTTGCTTTACTTTCCTTTTTACTGGTAGTCTAAGCACATTGCACTGCCTTAGGCAGGTTTTACTTTTTCTCAAAACTACATATTTTTGCAAAGCATGTGATGGGAATGAAACTACTATTTTGTTCAAAAAGGTGTTGCATTTGTACATTCTATGCATTGCATCGCATGGCATCACATAACAATGTGAATGAGATTCGTTTTGAAAATAGAGCATTCGCGTCGTAATAATCAGGTAGTGAGCCAATTTACAACTCGATAAGCAAAACAGAGAGACTCAATATAACCAACCAAGCGTGAAGACTCGATATAACCAACCAAGCGTGAGTACAACTCGATAAGCAAATTAAAGACTTGAAGAGAGTGACATATAACTCAATAAGCAAATGTACAACAACTCGATAAGCAAATAGACGTGACTCCGCAAGAATCGATCACCGGAGGGCATTGGAGGTGGTGTAATTCCCCAATCCTCAGCATAAACAGCTCAGAGAACAAGGAGGAAGACCACCGGCCAGAGATAAAGGCCATCGGCCGTGAGAAATGGCCATCGGCCAGAAACTTTGATCAATCGGCCAAAAGTGGCGGCCGGTTGGCACTATATTTGGCCGGCCGGCCATGAATTGTCAGAATCAGCAGAATGCTAACATCTGTCCTTCACTCAACCTTATCTTCTACAAAAAGGCCTCAGCTTCGTGGTTCTTCCCAATTCAACACTGATTTGCCCGAAATGGAAGGGCTTCTTGCCCAAAATCTCACAACTTGGATTAACAACTTAGATGGCTCGAAAAAGCTGAATTTCCGGGGATTTCGGCATAAACGCACTATTCACTCCGGGTCGTACCCCGTTACACCTCCCGTTTCTCCATGCGGCGGCAAGGTTTTGGAATCCGGTGACACATGTCTTTAGCTTTAGCGGGCAAGAAGTGTGTCCTACCTTTGAAGATTTTTGAGTTTTACTGGAATCTGAGCGTGACGAGGAGATCCTGCCCCATCTTAATTTTGGCCATGCCCAAACCTTAGGGCGAATGTGTGGACTCACGATGCGTGATGCTCGGTCTCTGATTTATGACGGAATGCTGGACATTCCCAGTTTGATCAATCGGTTTTCCGATGCCGGCGATCGTAACAACCATCATTGGCAAGGCTTCCGGCGACACGCCCTCTGTTTGTGCATGCTATCTCATTTTCTGTTTGCCTCAGGCTCCGTTTGATTGATCGAGGTTACCCAAGGCTTGAAAGAGGGCAAGAGTTACGTTGTCATGACTCTGGCTGAAACGTTGATGGGGTTAGACGCCTTTTATCGTCGAGAGACGACTAGATTTGCGGTTAGTCCATTATTGCTGCAAGTAAAGTTTCCCACCCAATCTCACATGTGTACTACTCACGCCGCTCGGCCCTCAAACTCGTTTTCTCACAAAACCCTTTTCTCACTTTTTCTCTCATCGTACATCTCTCTATTCTTTATTCTCTCATTTTTCATCCCTTCCCAGGTGTGGTTGATGGACAAGTTGCAGGTTGTGGACTCTTGCCCAGCATACTCAGCTCGCGGCTACTTCTTCAGGCAACGTCTGGTCGACGCCCTTGATGAGGGTTGGTGGTTCGACTGGATGTGCAATTTATCTACCGACGTCATTGCTTGGCGGTGCTCTTGGCTCAATCTACCGGCAATGGGAGCATGTCCCGACAGATTAGGATTCAGTTGATTGGCTTTACTCACTGTGTGTTCTATTTTCCATTCCGGTTCCCACGCCAGTTCGGCCATGACCAGATTTGCCCCGCAGAAGGGATAGAATATCCTGCTGCCTTTCCATTTCGAGGTGCGCAGCTTGTTCGGCAGGCCACAGCGTGGAGGACAAGAGAACTCCTGGCCCCCGCTCCTACTTTCAGTTGTACTTTGTCTGATGAGTGCATAGATTGGCTTAATGAGGAGGCACAGATCGGGCCCAGCTTGGCACCGGGGGCTTCGACTAGCTCTGGGAGAGGGCGCAGGAACACCTGACTTGACTATGCCCCAGATTTATTGCTTTATTAGTACTTTCAAGTTTTCCTTATGAATGTAATAAAAAGAAACTTCAATTTGTATGCAAGAGCAGGAGGACTCTGTATTGAAATCAATGAACTTGAAGGTTGTGGTACTGAAAATTTCCCGTTTTGGTCCAGAGATGGTCTTAGTTGTAAAAAGATTAATTTGAACAAAATCAACTTTTATGAAAACTTTTCAAAACTATTTTCGATATGGATCAGAACTGGACACGCCTGAGATCTGTCACTGAGATGCACAAACCCCGGATCCCAGCAACTGGAAAGTTGCCCCTAGTCTGAAGAGCACTGCACCGGAGATCATAACCGAACTCTTGAATGCTGAATAGACAAAGATGGCCGAGATGATCAAATGGACAAAGTTGATCGGGGAAACGTTTATGGCTGAACTTCAGGATGAAGCTGCCTATGTATCCCAAGATGGGAATCAAGCCTTACGTAGTTCAGACTTGGGTTCACTCGAGTATTTTCTCTCTCCTTTTACGCTCTAACTTTTGCCAAGGCCGCCCTTTGCGAGTTTTCAACCTTGCGAGCTCAGTTTTTATATTTTCTAATTTTTCGTGCTCTAACTTTTGCCTAGGTCGCCTTTTCGGGTTTTCGGCCTAGCGAGCCTCTCAGGGGTAATATTTCTTCAATTTGTCCATGTTGATCGGTTAGGAGAACTCTAGGCCATCTAGGTCCATCAGAACGATAGCTCCACCCGACCAAATAGACTTAATGATGTAGGGACCAGTCCAATTGGGTCTGAACTTGCCCCTTAGGTCATGGATGGGAGCTCGGTTATCCTTGAGTACCTAAATCTCCTTCTTTCAAATTCCTGGACATAACCTTCTTGTTGAAAGCCCAGGCAATTCTGCGCTGATAACCTTGAACATGGTACAATACTTTCAATCTTCTCTTATCAAAGAGCATGAGTTCCTCGAATCTGCTCTGGTGCCAATCTGCTTCGGCTATTTCACACTCAGTCAATACTCGCAATGACAGAACCTCAATTTCGATAGGTAGAACGGCCTCCATCCCATAGACTAATGAATATGGAGTCGCCCCAGTAGAAGTTCTAATTGAAGTCCGGTAGCCCCACAGAGCAAACGGCAACTTATCTAGCCAGTCCCGGTAGGTTTCCACCATCTTCTGCAGTATGTGCTTGATGTTCTTGTTGGCGGCCTCAACTGTTCCGTTGGTCTGCGGCCGGTATGTGGACGACTTATGAAAAGCCACATTGTATTTCTTTAACAAATCAATCACCTCTTTCTTGAAATGGGAACCATTGTCTGAAATAATCTCGTTTGGGACCCCATAGCGGCAGATGATGTTGTTTCTGATGAATTTCGCAACATGTGAAGCCTTCAACATCGCATAAGATTGGGCCTCGACCCACTTTGTAAAGTAATCTATCGCGACCAGGATGAACTCATGCCCATTCCACCCCTTTAGAGTAACAGCCCTGATCACATCGATTCCCCAAACTGAAAATGGCCATGGTGAAGTCATATTGTACAGCTTCGACGGCGGAATGTTCATGTGATTTGCATGGATCTGGCATTTGTGGCATCGCTGAACAAAGCAGATACAATCCTCTTCCATGGTGGACCAGTAGTAACCCTGTCTGAGGATCTTCCATGCTAGCATTACCCCATTCATATGTGCCCCACATTCTCCTCCGTGGATGGCCTCCATCAGGCGCTTTGATTCCTCAACTTCTACACACAACTTATGTATTCCCAGATGACCTCTCTTATACAGCTTATCCCCGCAGATAATGAACTGAACGGCCATTCTTCTGATTGCCCTTTTATCCTCGGCGTTTGCCTCCGGTGGATACATTTCCTTCTCCAAGAAGTTTAAGATGTCGTAATACCAGGGGTTTTCGTCCTGAACCTCATCTATGGCGGCAATCGACTCGTAGGCTAGCGCAAATTTCTGGTCAATGATGACTGGACGCATCCGGACTCCGGACGGGGTGTCTATCATGGAAGATAGAGTTGCTAAAGAATCTGCGAACCTGTTATTCTCTCTTAGTAGATGAGAAAAATTTAGCTTCTCAAACCGAGAAATTAACAAGTCCCAGGTCCGGTGATACATCATCATCTTTTCTTCTTTGGCTTTCCAGTCTCCTTTTGCTTGAGACACAACAAGGTTCGAGTCCCCGATGACGTCCAACCGTCTTGCCCCTAGCTCCAGGGCTGCTTCTAGACCGGCAATGCATGCCTCATATTCTGCTTCATTGTTCGAGACTTTGAATCGGAGTTTGAATGCTAGAGAGATACGGGAATTGTCGGGTGCTATTAGTAACACCCCTATTCCATACCCGTACTGGTTTGACGCTCCGTCAAAGTACATCGTCCAAGTTTCATCGTCGATATGCAAAATGGCCTCATCTGGGAATAAGTACTCAACTGCTTCGCCCCCTTCAACTGGATGGTCAACTAAGAATTCTGCTACTGCTCTTCCTTTGACTGACTTTCGTGTCACATATTTCAGATCGAATTCGGAAACAACAGCAACCAACGAGCTAGCCTACCCATAAGTGTCAGTTTCTCGAAAAGATATTTGATGGGATCGAGTCGTGAAACCAACATTACGGAGTGAGCTAGCAGGTAGTGTCGCAACTTCCTGGTAGCCCATACCAAAGCTAAGTAAGCCTTCTCCAACGGTGTGTAACGAGTCTCATACTCTAGCATCTTCTTGCTTAGATAGTAGATGGCTCTCTCTACTTTGTCCTCTGATTCTTGCGGGAGCATGCAGCCCATTGTGGTCTCTGTTACCGAAAGATACAATATCAACGGTCTCCCCGGCTCTGGTGGTGACAACACGGGCGGGTTCTGCAAGTATTCCTTGATTTGTTCAAAAGCAGCTTGGCATCGGCCGTCCCATTGGAATTTCTTTCCTTTTTTCAAGAGACCAAAAAGTGGTTCACAAGTCAAGGTTAATTTTGAGATAAACCGTCTTATGAATTGCACTTTACCCAGAAAGCCTCGCACCTCCTTTTCAGTCCTTGGTGGTGGCATTTCTATGATGGCCTTGATTTTAGAAGGGTCGACTTCGATACATCTCTGTGTAATAAGAAACCCCAGCATTTTCCCTGCTGTAATACCAAACGTACACTTCTGAGGATTCAAACGCAACCGGAATTATCTGATCCTTTGAAAGAACTTTTGCAAGGCGGTGTAGTGGCCCTCTCTTTCTTTGGACTTGACAATCATGTCGTCTACGTACACCTCAACCTCTTTGTGGATCATGTCATGCAATATTGTGGTCGCGGCCCGTTGATATGTAGCTCCAACATTCTTCAACCCAAACGACATCACTCTGTAGCAGTATATCCCCCACGGGGTGGTGAAAGCAGTCTTTTCCCAATCTTCAGGTGCCATCACTATCTGATTGTAACCTAAGAAGCCATCCATAAACGAAAGCAAAGCATGCCCTGCCGTGAAATTCACCAACTTATCAATATGTGGCAAGGGAAAGTCGTCCTTTGGACTAGCTCTGTTAAAATCCCTGAAATCCACGTATACTCGGATTCTGCCATCTTTCTTCGGCACTGGAACAATGTTGCCCAACCAAGTCGGGTACTCAGATACGAGCAGGAAGCCTGCATCGATTTGCTTGGTGACCTCTTCCTTAATCTTGATAGCCCAGTCTGGACGAATCCTTCTGAGTTTCTGTTTGACAGGTCGGGCCTCAGGGTCAAGAGGGATCCGGTGCTGTACAATCTCAGGATCGATTCCAAGCATGTCTTCATAGGACCACGCGAAAACATCTTTGAAATCTTTTAATAAAGCGACTAAGCGCTCGCGTTCCTCCGAAGACAACGTGGACCCGATCTGGACCAGCCGCGGGTCCTTCTCAGTACCAATATTCACAGTAGTGATTTCATCAACTAAAGGTTTAACAAATCTTTCCTACTCTTGATCAATTAATCGTTGCAAAACCGGAGGAATTTCTCCCTCATCGTTTTCGTCAAAATTTTGAAAGTCCTGATTTAAGCAATATATCAAAGGCACAGAAAAGTACTCAGAAACCATATCCACATTATTCTCATTAAGTACTTCCAAACTGTCCGATTCTTCTGTTACAACAGACTCAAAGGAGAAAGAAAAAGACGACCTGGACAGGATTGTGGCATCCGGGTTATCACCCCCAGGAATACCAGACTCAGACTCAGTCGAGCTGGAACCTGATTCTGACTCACAAGACTCGGTGGAATCAGATTCTAGCTCACTACCTGACCCGGCGCTGTTCGACAAAAATCCCTCTTCATATTGCCAAACGAGAGAGGGTGTGATGGATGCATCCAAAATAGTTGATGGTAGGCCCGCATCCGTTTCATTCCCGATCATGGACACCGAGAAGTTATCCCCCAAGTACTTCTGTTCGATCGGAGGATCTAAAAGTAGACATGCCAGTGCTACCCCCATTTCAAGTTCGGTGTCCTCAAACTCCATTTCCCCACTATGCTCAGCCTCGACTGTCGGGTCTGTCTGCTCTTCGGCAGCATCGTCCCCAGATAATTGTAGGTCAAAGAAAATCTTGAACCCCGGTATGCACTTCCTCTCCGCGTTCAGCCACGGCTCCGGAAAACCACAGAATGGAAAATCTTCCCCCTCCCGGACGAAGCGTCCGTTTAGGGTACCCTAGATGGGCCGGTGCATCAACTCAAAAGGCTTCCCCATCTGTTTCGCTCTGGCTCTTCCAGTCATTTCCTTTCCTTTCCTTACCCAATCCTCCTTGGTGGGCAAATAACCCAAGCCAAAGGTATAAGGGTTATGTGGCACTTCGGCCAATGCTGCGACGCCCTTCCGGCAACTCCTTCCTAACCCCATCCCGGGGATGTGTTGGAGTTTGTTCATGAGGTATACTGCTTGAGCACTGACATATATCCCCTCGTTAGCAGCCATGATGTTTTGTACAACTCGAGCCTCAGCAAGGGTGAAACCTGATATAAACACGTCCTCCATGCCGTGCTCAATTTCTAAGACTGGTGTAGATACCTTTGGAGGTGGGTGGATCGATGAATTTTCAAAAACAATGGCTACTCCCTTTTCATAGGGGTATTTCACCATCTGATGTAGAGTGGACGAGACGGCCTTCACTCGATGCAGCCACGGCCTCTCCAAAAGCAGGTTGAAAGTTGCCGGAACTTCTAAGACATGGAAATCTATCTCATGCTGTCCTGGCCCAACTTTAGTCTGAATTTTCACCGTCCCCATGACCTCTCTACTTGTGTTATCGTATGCCCGAATTACTTGGGCTGTTGGTAAAAAGTCTGCGGTTTTCAAGCCGATCGCATACGCTATCCTTGCCGGGCAGACGTTGATGGCGGATCCGGTATCAACAAGAACCACCGGTATCCATTTATTCCTACACTCCACAGAGATGTAGAGTAGTTTGTTATGGTTTGCCCTCTCAGGTGGCAGTTCCTTGTCGGAGAAAGTCAGCGTCGGGGTAGCCCCTCCCAGAAAAACTAATCCTACTAGCTATTCTGGCATGGTTTCTATCGAAAGCTTTGCCTTGTCCATGTCTGATAAGATAGCCTGTCTGTGCACTCGTGATGCCATAAGCAGTTCCCAGATGGAGATGTCTGCTTGTATCTTTTTTAACTGTTTGAGCACAGCCTCCTCTTCAAGTTGTTTTTCTTTCTGCTTCTCTGCCTCCATATCTTTCCCAGACGCCTCTGGCTGATCTAGATGTGGGAGCTTGAAATACTGCCCACTCCTAGTCATATGATCGACTTCGCCGATGTACCAGGTATCATCTGGTTGGTTATTCCCTCAATCCTCATCCTTGTGGGCAAGACATAAATCCTCATCTTCCCACCACATTCCATCAGCAGCCGACAGACACCTGTCCGGCTCTGGTATGACTGTTCTCGTACTCGCGATACCTTTCATCCCTATGCTCGCAGCATTCTCTGTTCCTGTGCACACAGCAGTTTCAATCTCCACATGGGCCTTTGCCTTTCTGATTCTCACGGGATCTTCAAATCTTTCCTGTTCCGACCGTATCAACACAGCTAGCTACTCAATAATTCCTGCATTCAGAATGCTCCAATCCCGAGTAAAATTCTTGACACTGGCGTTCTCCGGTGATGTATTTTGTTCTCCGACTCTCTCGACTGTCACCGACATTCGTGCCCCTGCCGGACCCTGTCCTAGTTGGAACTCTTCTACCACATCCGGTTGATCATCCAACCACCCAGTAGCCTCTGCTGATTCCTCATAATCAAACCAGTTGACTGCTGTGCCCCCTGGATCTTGGTCACTGTAAAACTGGAGATTAGCAAGGTCCTCTTCCACAGCCCTTAAATCATCTGTTCCCTATCCCAGACTATCCCCTTGGATCACACACAGTTCTCCCCCTATTGACAATTCCACATCTGGCCTATCCTGGCTTATTGATGAAATGTAGTCACCCAGACTATATGTCTTCTCAACACAACTCCCAGATTCTGCAGACTCTGACTCAAGAACCTTCTTCTCTTTTGGGATCTCCTCTCTCCTGTTCTCGATAGTCACCACCGTTGGCTTAGGTCGGGTCATGGAGATGTCCATCATGCACAAGTCAGTGCAGTCAGGAAGGAATACCTCCGGCTTAGGCAGGTGGGAAGGAGTGATATAGATGTTAGGATCGTAAGGCACGACCCCAGTTTGGATGAAGTTGATCCTTGTAGGCAGTGGAGCTTGGTTATGTGTGGGGAGAGGGTTTGTTGTAACATTGGGTTTCTCGGGAGGTAGAATCACCCCGTTATCGATGAGATCTTGAATCTCATGACGTAATCGGAAGCACAGATCGGTGTCATGACCGTGCTGTTGGTGAAATGCGCAATACTTGGCTGGGTTGTGGGTAAGGAGAAGTCTTTCTGGTAAGGGTCGCGTTTGTGGGGGCTTCAAATGCCCTTTTCTGATTAAAACCCCTAGAGCTTTGGATAGGGGCATGTACAGTGGAGCGAAGGTTCTTGTGTTTTTGGGTGGGTATTTGGCTGTTTGGGTATGGCTTCCGGACGCGCCGGAGAATGGCGCAGCTACCATGGTTCTTGGAAGGGGGTTGGTGGTGACCATGCTCACTTCGGAGGCTCTTGTAGTTGTAGTACCGCTCGGGCCTGCATTAGTGTTGCGGTTAAAAGTTCTTCGGGGTTGCTCCCGGTCATTATCAATTAAGCCTTGCCTTAAGGCATCCTCAATCTACACCCCCATTTCATGTAGATCAGAAAAGGTAGGGAAAGGGAGTACAATTATCTTTTGCATCAACTTCGACTGAAGATTGTGCACAATCATCCGAATCTGGTCTTTTTCTGTAGGCCTTAAGGTCATCATCTAAGCCTTGGCCCTCCATCTGGTCACGAATTCTGAGAAACTCTCTTTAGGCTCTTGCCTTGTAGTCTCGAGATCACGGGTTGTAATCTCGATTTGTGTATTGTATGAGTATTGCGTAATGAAGGCCTCGGCCATATCGTCCCAGTTTCTCTTAACATCATCTTCTAATTTGGCATACCATATGGCCGCCACACCTGACAGGGTTCGGCCGAACAGAGATAGCTTCTGAAGTCTGCTGAGGCCCATTGGCCTTAAGATGTCTGAAAACAGTCTCAGGTGCACCACGGGGTCCCCAGACCCATCAAATCGATCAATGTGCGGCATTTTGAATCTGTCAGGCAGCGTCACAGCTGCGTCGGTATATCCATCTTCGATGTCAGGGATGGTCTTGACTCCTTGGGATCTCTTGAACAGCTTTTCGAGCTTGCTCAACTTCAATGCTGTGGGGTCTGTCTCGAACTCAAAGGGAGAGTCCAGTAGGTTGGTGGGTGTTTTGGATAACTGGGTTTGGATTTGGGGTAGGATCGGGGGTAGAGGTGGTCCCGTGGAAATGTCCGTATCATTCTGAACATTAGCTGTCTCCCCGGGGGTTGGAATTCCTGGCGAGGGAGGAACTTGCTGCGAAGCAGATGCTCCGGTTTGCTGCTGTAACCTCACGATTAACTCTGCTTGTTCATTCATAACCGTGGCCTGCTGCATGGCGAACTCTGCCTGTCGAACAGCATCCTGCTGCATCATTTTCATACTCTCTTGGAGCTAGCGCACCATCTCCTCTAAATTGGCCATACTGTTCTGCTCTGACTGAATTATCGGTATATGTTTCCTTTCTATGGGAGAAGCAGAATCCTGATCCCTACTGTACACTGGTGGGGTAGACAAAGCCCTTTGTACTGACTGTTGAACTGATGCCCTCTGCCTAGCTGTCCTCCGTCTAGTAACCGGGGGTAGAGAGTGGTACACCGGTTGTCCGTCTACCAGATCCTCAAATCGATGGAGTCGACGACCTCTAGTCCAGAGTGCTTGGGGAATATCTACTGGGTCAGAAGCAATTGTGTTCGACTACCTAGTAAAAAGATAAATAAGGTGTATAAATAAACAGACAATTGGACAACGTGACAACGTAACATAAACACAACACACAGCAGGGTATTACAACAAATTGCCAACAAGCTGAATGCATTGTTCCTTAATCACTGATCACTGTTTCCAAATCGTTGCCCCTAAGTCTGAATCTGATACCCGTAGATGACTGATTCCCAAAAACACCGATGCCCGCAGGCCTGACACTCAGACTTGCGAACAGATATGTGTGTTCCCTGCATAGATACACTCTAAAAACACATAGCAAGTAAAAGAGAGCCAAAACACCCCCTAAGTTGGGGTAGGGTTTCCCTGTCCTATTTTGTCAGGAGCTAGGGTTTCACTATGTATGCAGCAGTTTTCAAACAACCTAACATCGGGTAAGCAACCTGTCATAGTTTGGAATAGTCACTATGGATTTCGATATGCACTAGGTCGAATGGTCGAAAAGGGTGCCCCGGTAAAACCGGGGTTTGTGTTTCCATACTGTCAAAGCCCACAACCGGTCAGCCTTATGGCATGCTTTGACAAAGTCAAGCCTCCGGCAAACCGTTCAGGAATGGCAGATGGCAAACACGGTGTCCTAGGCGCACCAATGCACATGCAATGCAAAGAGACACATAAATGAAATCAAAACAGGATATCACGAGTTTGAGTCAAGCTCTCTAAATCCCCAGTGGAGTCGCCAGAAATTGTAGACGCGCCCTCGGGCCTCAGTGCTACAGTTCGGACTCAATTGGTGTCACAGTCCTGTATCTAATCTCGCAGAGTGCAATGCAAGACCGATGAATCATCAAAGAGTCTAGATCTGGCAATTCGTTTTTGAAAACAGATTTTTTTTGAAAGAAGTACCAAACATGGACTGCTTTGCCAGATACAGAGTTGCCACCTAAATATTTTTTTATAGGGAATTTAGGAAACCCTGACTCGGTGCCAAAGGCCACGTGTCCGTCATCACCAAAGTTGCCTCGGCTCGAGAGCTTGGGTACGATTGGGGAAGGTCAGCTATGAGCACCCCCTCTCGCCCGATCCGAAGATCGGCCTCTACTAACCGTGATATCCGTTTTTGAAAACGTTATGTGTTCTTATTCTGGTTATTAGCCTAGAATTACTATGTTATGCGCACAGCAAACAAGTATAGACCAAATCGCCTAAATTGGAACAAAACATTTCATGCTTGTTTTGAAAATGGCTTGCTACTCGTAAGTAGGCTAAAATGCAGGTTTTGCCACCCTCAAGTGGGCTTTAGAAAAGATGGTTTTGCCACTATTTAGTGGGCTTAAAACTCACAGTTTTAATGCATTATTCCAATTTAGGTAATTCGACCTCCACCCACAGGCACTCAAGCAGTTATATCACATAAGCGGCTAGCCTCATGGTAATCATGCTATTATGGCAACACTCACACGCATGTGGTATGCTAAAGCGTAAATGCTTACCTAGTACTCCGAGCCAAAAAAAAAGCTAGTTAGTAATCAATGCATGATCCTAGCGCAAGTTAGGATGCCTAATGCAACACATACAAGATGCAACTACAATAGGCTCGGCTATTCTAAGATGGCATGTGATGATGCTACAACTAACATGTATTCAACTTTGGAATTGAAATACAAATGCAGTTAGTATGATGCGCCGAGCCCGGTGCATATAAGACAAACGTATGGATGCACGCATGCTATCATACCGTATGCTAATTGAAACATGCCCTAGGCTAACCATCGAAAGCTAGTAAATAAAAGGGAAGAAAGACGTGGGGTTGGGAGACATACACACACTCACGCACGCTTATTACACAATTGCCCTCACTCGGAGGGTCCAAATAAATATTACAGTCCGAATAAATAATACTAAATTAATTATTACAGAATTTCTAATTAATTAACAAATTAAATACAGAAAGAAGGGGGCCACAGCCCCGCCTCGGGATGCGTGAATGATGCATGCTTGACTCGTCTCGCCCGGAAACTCGCTGCCATAGCACTGTTGCCTCTGGTTGCACTGCCCTGCTCCTCTGAAAATTCTCACAAGCCCCAAGGATGCTTATATGGACACTGGGGAGCATCACCGACCGAGTGGGGACATCATCGGCCAAAGGGGATGGTCACGGCCACTGATCAAGCTTATCGGCCACAAATTATTGGTCGGTCGGCACTCCTGGTAGCCGACCGGCCAAAATTTCCTACAGAACCTGCAGTTGACAGTAGCAGAGGGCAAGCAGTGTATGGCATGGAATTTTTTTGAGCAAATGTGAGCATGGACACACTCCCTATCATGCAAGGGACTCAAGGGAGCATGACCCTCGACCCTCGGGCCATCAATTGCGCATTTCGATGCATGATGGCCTAAGAGGCCAAGTTTGTAATTCAATGTAAATGAATGCAACAAAAGAGATGAGTGCCAACACCCTATCATATTGAAGTCAAGGGGATTGGCTACCGAGGGTTGAGATGTGTTTCGTCACTTGGAGTACGAACACTCCTCACCCCTCAAGTTTGGTTTGACACCCCAAACCAAATAATGCAATGTATGTATACAAACTTGGCTCAAAGATGCAACATGAGGCTAAGATGCAAAACATGCCAAATGTGATGCAAGCTAAACATGCAAATGTACAATGCTAGGCATGTAAGATGCAATGCAATGCAATCAAACATGTAAGCTAAGACATGAAATGCAACTAGCCAATCATATGCAAGCATGCAAGTGTGATACAATGCAAACATGAAATCAATGCAACATGATCATACAATGGTGGACCTAAGACACAAAGGGCAGCCCTCAACCTACTCCCAAAACAGTAACCAAAAATGCCAAAAAGGATGGATGAATGTTCCCGCAAACATGCATACTAATAGGCCCAAAAGAAGGAGCATTCTACTACAACTACCCCAAACACTCATGACATGCATCATGCAACCAAAAACAGAGTTTTAATGTACCAAAATAAGTCCCAAAACCCACTGTTATGGCAACTCAAAGCCTAAAACACATAGGCATGTACAATGCTCATTTCAAGGCACAACAAAACAACTCCCCTAGAGCATGAAAGAGATGATGAGTGTATGCATACAAGCATGATTTATGGACTGAAACATGGTCCCTAATGATTCCAAATCATGAGAATCAGCTAGGCTAAGCATGCTAGAGACCCACATGCTCAAGGCTCACAAGCCAAAATGCAAAGAGGCTACCCTAAACATGAAAAATATGACTAAAGCAGCCCCCAACAGTCCTTGAGCATGGCAAAATAATGCTAAGACCTTCATGGAGTTAACCTGGAGCATGCAAGAATCATGGCCTAAATGCATGGCTTACTTCAAGGCAAAATGGAGGAATGCAAGGCAAGTATACTATGCATGTAAGGGACCACAAATCTGACCAAAAACAGAGGCAATAGGTGACCAAATAACATCCAAAAACTTCTGAAATGGGGCCAAATACAACCAAGCATACATGCTACCCTTATATGCCAAAAATGAGGGCAAAAGAGAGATAAAGGGAGAGGGGTGTCCCTCCCCTATGCAGGACCTCAAAACCTCTTCTTTACCACTGAAAATCCACTGGATTTCAGTGGTGAGAAGTCTAATACTCAAGGGTAACCAAAGTTTAGCAAAGAGAGCACCAAAAGGGCCAAACAAGGCCTAAGACGGGGAGATCGACCCCCAACACCAAAACAACCTTAATGAAGTATCTTAAGCATGCAAATACAAGACTTTTTCCAATTATACACAAAGTCTAAAACGATGATCAAGATAGGCAAAAGTCTAGTGCAAGATTGGGGAATCTAAAGTAAAAGAGTTACCCTTGAAGAACCCTTGATGAACAGCAAGTGCAGATTTCTTCTTTTGATCAAAACTAGTCCAAAATCTCAAGAACAAACCCTCAAAGCCTTTCAAATTCGAGGTATGGTGTAGTAGTGTGTGTTTGTGTGCAAAACTAAGGATAAAATACACCTTATGGCCCTCAAACACACACAAATGATGAGAGAGAGGGAGATATAGAGAGAGAAGGTATATCTCAGATGTATATATGTATATCCCTCTGGTTTTTTTGGTGAACCTTCAACAATGGAGGAGGGGGGGCTCTATATATAGACAAAAAAGGTTTGAAGCTTCTCAAAGAAGCTAAACAAAAAAGGGGTCAAAGGGGGCAAGGCTTCCTGAGGAAGCTAGGATAGCTGGCAAGATTTTTGAGGAAGCTTTGACAAAGGGTCAAGCTTCCTCAAGAAGCTTTGACCAAAAGGGTGCAAAAAGGGCAAAACAGGCACACGTATGCCCCGGGGCAGGTTTGGTGCATTCCAGCTGGCACAGCTGGCATGCACCATGCCTGAAAAAGGTAAAAAAGTGCTACCGGCCAGAAAAGGAGGTCACCGGCCAAACAGATGGCCGGCCGGCCATACTGAGTGCCGACCGACCAATGGTATAATTCACCAATGGCCGGTAGCCTCAAAACATGGCTGGTGGTCTCAAACCAAGGCCGGTGGGTATCAGGGGTAGCTAACAAGCTACTTTCTACTCTCAGAAGCAAAAACCCATGTGTTTGGTGAAAAACCAAACACAGAACAGTCGAGTTGAGAGATCCTGAGGCAAGGCGCATAGCCGAGACCTCCGAGAACTCAAAATGAAACACAAACATGAGTAATCACCGAGTGTTCGAGCGATGACGTCCAAGTCTTGAGGACGGTCAAAAATGGGGTGTCTACACGCACTATCCTGTGCATTTCATTGCATACTCTCATCTTGCATAAATAAAATGCTTGTATATTTTGCATTGAATTTGCATCGCACTGTCTTGTGCACCTTACCTACACTTGTTAGTGCATTTCATTGTTCGCGCTTTCGTGCGCACCTTACCTGCACTTGTTAGTGCATTGCCTTGAATCGCGCTGTCTTTCGCACCTTACTTACACTAGTTAGTGCATTGCATTGTTCGCGCTTTCTTGCGCATCTTACCTGCACTTGTTAGTGCATTGCATTGCTCACGCTGTCTTGCGCACCCATCTTCTTAGCACTGTTTTATGCATTCACTCTGCATCGCACTGTCTTGTGCACACTGTATTTTTGTATCATTCGCACTGTCTTGTGCACTCCCTGGTCTAGGAAACCTTAAATCCTCTGGTCTAGGAGACCTTAAACCCTGCATCTTTATTCGCACTGTCTTGTGCACTCTCTGGTCTAGGAGACCTTAAATCCTCTAAAGGTGCAATTCCTTTCGTGTTTGTCGTGCCCAAACGACTTCCGGTGGTCTGGTATAGCCACCTGCTTGTGTTTACGGTGAGTTCCTAGGAGACCAACTAAGACGGTGGAAACTAGAGTTCGAATGGCTCATGCCTAGAACGCAAAGGTTCGGGATTTTCGAGACTAAAGTCTGGTTTAAATACCCAGGGGTATATCCTCAGCTTGAAATCTGTATGGCAGCCCTATAGATTGAGAGAGCATGTGTATACGCCTCAATTCTAGATACTGAACCAACCTAGTCTGTCACCCTGTTGGAGAATAGGGAAAGCTGGGACCATAGTTAGGGAGAAAAGTAATACCTGCGGTTCAACCGAGAAGAAGGGGAAGGTCCCCAGCAGCATGAGGTAGGACATTGCCAATTGCCCCTGTAAGGTACCTTCACTTCCTAGCTAATACATTGCATTGCATTGTATAAATCCTAAATTATCAAACCGACTTCGCGCAGCGTATAAGTCCAATTATCAAACCGGCGTCGCGCAGCATATAAGTCCAATTATCAAACTGGTTTCGCGTAGCGTATAAGTCCAATTATCAAAACCGATTAACAATAGCAGGTGTGCTTGTCTCTTCGCACCACCCAAATCGGCTTCGCGTAGCGTATAACTCCAATTATCAAATCTTCCTGCATAACATTTTGCATCCTGTCCCTGAACTACACTGGTTTGATTCCTTGCAAAGGGATATGTAGGCAGCCTGCGGGTTTAGCCAACTACATCTGTATTTTGGTTGTTTGTCCAAGTCTTCAGCCTTATCAAAAATGGGTCGTCTCTGGGCTTTGACATTCACTCCCATCACTTCTTGACTTCTGAGTTCTGTCAAAGAGGGGCAACTGTAGACACCCCATTTTTGACCGCCCTTAAGACTTGGGCACTGTTGATGGTTTACTTGGTGGAGAAAGGTGTGCAGGGCAAAGGTTCTGTTTCTTCGGCAAGGAGAGAGTCAAATCTCAACTTCATATGCCTTTTGGACCAAAACAATCTTGATCAAAAGATTTTAGACCTTGAAACCCTCTCTTTCAAAATGTTTTGAAAATAAAGTTCCTACGATGTTTCGACGCTCGCATTTCGTTAAATGTTGCGCTTTTCAGTAAACCGAGCAAGGACGAAGTGGAAATGAATGAAAGAGAGTTGAAATCTTTGAAAAATCTTTCAAAACACCTTATTTAGGGGTTTGGAGTTGAGGAAAATTGGAGAAGATGGAAGAAACCAAGTTGAAGAAGAAGATGGGTATGAATCGCTAAGAGAGAGAGCCGAGCGGTCCTCGCTAAATCAGGCCTATCTGTGTATACACTTGGATTTTAACCATGAGGCCACCACTGTTGGAAAGCTTACTTCTGGGGCTTCATTTTTCACTCAAGAATCTCCTAAAGCCAAGTCCGGATGGGGGAGATATGGTTGGTTGAACTAGGGCATCAATCCGGTTGGACCGAAACTGCGTGGCTTCACCAAAATAGGCATAACTTTTTGTACAATTGGAATTTTGATGCAAGGCTGGTGCCATTGGAAAGCTAACTTCTGGGGCTTCAATTTGGGTACTAGACAACCACTTTTTGGCCTTTCTAGCCATTGGCCGACCACTTTTCTTTTCAGGAGACCACTTTTTAGCTTCAAACTTCTTCAACATGCTTGGTGCTTGATTTTCTATGAGAGGGAACCTCCTCCCTCTTATCTGAGGTTCTGAAATTTGCTAAGAGTGATAGATACATCTCCCTTTCTATATTCTTTTGTCCCTCTATATTTTGTGCCTTAAAGAGTGTTATTCCTTCACTTTTGGACTACAACTCCTAGCCACACACCACCATATTTGAGCTGAGATCCTTGGAGGTGGTTTTGGGGTCATAAGAGTTGGTTTTGGGCTGGAGGAATTGCTGTTGTTGTAGTGCTTCAAGGGTAACCCCTTTTCTCCTCTTTAAGCTTTGTTTTTATGGTTACTCTCCTAGCCATATTTTCATGCAGATTTGAGCTTAACTTTCTACTAGAAAAAGTTCTATTTTTTAGTCCTTGTGATATTTGTTTAAGGTCATTTTTGCATTGTTAGGCCTTGTTTTGAGCCATCTCTTTAAGCCTTTAAAATCACCTTCTCTTGGCCTTTTAACCATTGAAATCCATCGGATTTTCAATGGGGAAAATATGGTTTTAAGGCCTGAAATGAGACTGGGTGGTCCCCCCTCCTCTTGTCTTGTTTGTATGCATAGAGGGTCTATCAAATGAGCATCCTTTTACACTTCTTTGTGGCTTTGTTTAAGCTTGTTTTGGTGACTTTTGGGACCAGATATGACTCTGTTTTTGGCTGGTTTGATTGTCTCTTGAGTGCATAATACACTTGTAGTGTAAATCACACAAACTAGCCTTGTATGCTTCATGAAGTAGCATGTCATTCTAGCTTGTTTTCTTTCCATTTCAGCATGTTTTTGGTGATGTTTTGCCTGTCATGACTCTGTGTTGGTTTGGTTTGGTTGGCCCTTGCATGCCTCATGCACTTGTAGTGCAATTCCATGAAATTGCCTTAACATGCTTTGTGCTTTAAGCCATGTTTTTAGCATGATTTTGGCTCGACCCAAAGAAGATTTAACCTTGTTTTACCATGCTTAAGGTCTGTTTGGTGTTATTTTGGTCATGCATGTTTGGTTTTGTATAGCTATGTTGTATTTTGCTTTGCTAGCCTAGCACTTTGGGCCCCCTAGCATGTCATATTTGAGCTATTTGCATGATATGGAATCATTTGGTAGGTAATTCCAGACCATAAAATTCTACCATGCTCTCGTGATTATCACTCTTTCATAGTGTTTAAGAGTTGTGCCCTTATGCCTTGTTTGCGAGCTAATTCGGATGCCTATCTTTCTTGCCATCTTTGTTGTGAGTTTAGCTTGTTTTTGCTACCATTTTAACCTGCCTTAGGTCTGTTTTGAGTGCTTTAGGTCATTTGAGCATTGCTTGGTATGATTGTAGTGAAAAGCCCTTGACAAGCTTTGTATTTCGGGTCTCTTGGCATGCTTTATTTGAGCTATTTGCATGATAGGACATCACTTGGCAGATGATTTCAGTGCTTGTACCTACGCCATACTCTCATATTCATCACTTCTTCATCTTGTTTGAGAGTTGACCTTTATGCCTTGTTGATGAGCCATGGCATGAGCACAAGTTCTTTGCCTTTTTGTGCCTAGGTTTTGGTGTGAAATGGCCTCTATTTGGGCATGGCTGAGGTCTGTCCATTTTAGTTTAAGTCCATTGAGCATGATTGATTGCATGTTGTTCGCATGCTATGTTGTCCATTGCATTGTGTATGCCTTGTCCTTTGCATTGTTTATGCTTAGGTCACATTGCATTGAGTATGCCATCATTGCATTGTGCATGCTAATTGGTACTTGCATTGTGTATGTTAGTTGTTGCATGCTTGTCCCTTGCATTGTGTATGCCATGTAGTTGCATGTTTGCATGCTTAAGTCACATTGCATGTTTGCCATGTTACTTGTGTTGCATTGTTGTTTGGAATAAGTGTTAGTCCAAACGCGGGAAACGAGGGGCATTTCATACTTCAAGTGATGAAACGTGCCTCAATTCTCGGTCGCCGACGCTCTTGATTCTACATGATAGAGTACTAGGCCTTATGTGTTTATTTGTGCATTCATTTTCATAACTGAATTGTGCAACTTTGCCTCTCGGCCATCATGCATTGAAATACGCGATTACTGGCCCGAGGGTCGAGAACCACACTCCCTTGAGTTCATGACATGATAAGGAGGGTGGTTGTGCACACATATGTTGTAAATACTTAGCCATGCCCTTTCTTGCTCTTTGTTGCAGCAAAGTGGAGTCTGGCAGTAGCAAATGGTCGGCCGACCAGTATTATTAGCTAGCCGACCACTTTTTCTGATTTTTCAACACAGAAAGTGGTCGACAGGTGGTCTCCAATGCCAAAAACTGGTCGGCAGCCCTCCCACAGGTTCCCAAGGTGGAGTTTAAGCCTTCTGGAGCTTGCTGCAAGCTTCTGAGAACAATTGCAAACAGAGGCAAGTTGGGGCATCGCGATGGATTTTCGAGCGAAGTGGTTCGAGCATGCATGCATCCCTCGTCATGAGGCCATTTCAGTGCTTTTATTAACTTAGAATAATTATTTGTTTCAATTCGTTTTGTAATAATTAATTAGCTAGAATAGCTAGTTAATTAGTCGGTTCTGTATTATTTATTCGGACCCTCCGTCGAGAGGGCGAATTTTGTAATAAGTGTGCATGAGTGTGTGAATGTCTTCCAACCCCACGTCTTTTTCCCTTTTACTTACCTGCTTTTGATGGTTAGTTCTAGGTCATGTTTCAATTAGCATACTTATGCTTTGCATGCGTGCATCATTCATCTGTTTTGCATGCACCGGGCTCGACGCATCATACTAACTGCATTGTATTTCAATACCAAGTTGAATACATGTATCAAGTTACATCTCATATGCCGTCTTAGAATAGCCGAGCCTATCTTAGTTTCATTTTGTATGTGTTGCATTAGGCATTCTTGACATAGCTAGGATCTTGTATTGATTTCTAGCATAGCTTTTGTTTTGGCTCGGAGTAGTTCGTAAGTGTTTATGCTTTAGCATCCTTGCATGTGTGTGAGTGACTGCCATGATAGCTTGTTTGCCATGAGGCTAACTGCTTATGTGATATAACTGCCTAAATGCCTGTGGGTGAAGGTTGGGTTACTTGAATTGGAACAATTCATTGATTGTGAGTTTTAAGCCCACTTGAGAGTGGCAAATCACCGTGTTTTCTAAGCCCACTTGAGGGTGGTAAAATCCGCATTTTAGCCTACTTGCGAGTAGCAAACCGCTATTAAAAACAAACATGAGATGTTTGTTCCAACTTAGGCGATCCAGTCTATACTTGTATGCTGTGCGCATCACATAGTAATTCTAGGTTAATAACTGGAATAAGAGCACATGTGTTTTCAAAAACAAGATATCATGTTAGTAAAGGCCGATCTTTGATCGAGCGAGCGGGGATGCTCATTGCATGACATTCCCCTCTCGTACCTAAGTTCCCGAGCCGAGGCAACTTTAGTGATGACGGACACGTGGCCTTAGGCACGAGTTAGGGTTTCCTAAATCTCCCCAAAATAAAATATTTAGGTGGCAACTCTGTATCTGGCGAAGCAGTCCATGTTTGGCACTTCTTTCTAAAAATCAATTTTTCAAAACGATTTGTCAGATTTGGACTCTTTGGTGATTTATCAATCTCGCATTGCACTTTGCAAGATCAGATTAAGAACCGTGACATTGAGTTCGAAATGTAGTGAGCCCAATGAACAAAACAGGATTTTCCCGAGATGTTCGGGCCCGTCTACACAACCTCATTAATATTAAAACCTCAACAGCCCGGCATCGATTGAGTCGCGTGCCCCAATCACCCCATGAACCTCCGTTATTGGGCATCCCAGTTCATAAAAAAGCTGGGGCAAGGGCAGATTTATTAATCTGATTGGCCAAATACCTAAGCCCAATGCCGATCGATTTGTGCCGCAGCCACTCCACGAACTAGCCCTATTCGGCTTTTGGAGTTCATACATTGGCTGGGGCAAGGGCAGATTTACGAATCTAATCAGCCATACGACGGGGCCCTGAGTCGATTTACTTGTTTGGCTAAATTAATTGCCAAGATACACTGTTATCTAATCGGCAGCTATACAGCGGGATATTTAAGCTACTCATCTCATGACATTACATCTTATCGGGTCGATAGTTAGCATGCACAACAGACTAATCATTTTCATCCAACATAGTGAAAAGAAAAACTCTTCATTAATGTCAAAAATTACGTACAACCAATAGTGAAATGAAAAGGAAATTTTCATTAATAAATTGAGCGCAGATAGTAACTAATTTATACATGAAAATTACCTTGAACTAACAAAAATCTACTAAACAAAAACATACATTGAAATTGAAAATACATAATAAAACTAAAATGTCTCCCAAATCAAGCCTCGGGATCAGACTCAAGCGGCTCAACGTCCACTTGTTCGTATGGAATTGGCATGACCAATGTAATTCCAGCAGCAACAAGGGCCTTGAGCCACCCGTGTTTAAATCCCCGATTCTCGTATTTGGGGACTTCTTCTACGTAGTTCTCGAGGGCGGCGCTCTTTCCAACCTCGAACGCCGCAGAAGCCTCAGAGTCGATTTTTTCCTTGGCCTTCTTTAACTCTTCTAACTCAGCCTCCACCCTGGCAAGCGCCTCCTTGGCCAACTTGAGCGACTTCTCGCTCGAGTTCGCCCTCTCCTCAGCATCGGATCTGAGCTGGTTAGCAATCCGAGCCCTCTCCTTCTCAGCTTCGGCTCTTGTACTTTCTATTGTGGCTCTCACCGCTTCGAACTCTGCCCTACTCCTCTCACCTTCAACTTCCCACTTCAAGCAGCCAATTCTTTCAATGGCATCGTGCTGGCGGCGGCCCAGTTCGGTTATCCTTCTAACCGTCTGCAAAACAAGGAGTTGGGATCGTCACATACTAAGAAATATTGTATGCAAACCAAACCAAACAAAGAGTAAAAAAGATCAAGTCACACACCAGAAGGGCCGACTGGGCAGCTAATGCTATTGCTACCAAATCTGGCTCGGCACGAAAGGTTGCCTTGTTAGCCGGCAAAGGGACCGAGGCAGCCAAACTCAGAGCCACAGCTGGATCTTTCAAAGCTGATGCTTCAGAGGAGATAGGCATGTTCTTTATCTTTGGTTCAATAACGAAAGGCACAACCACACTCGACTCCTCCAAGCATGGCTGTTTGTCAGCAGGGCCCTCCTCGGAGTTGGCCTCGCTCTTGACAGCACGTTTTTCTTCCCGATCTTCTGAAATCAGCCGTTCTTCTGTCATCGGTTGCTCGGCATCTTTCGCCATCTCGGTCGCATGAACTTGAGCCGTTTCTTCCACTATAATGGGTTCGAAAGATTCAGTCGGGGCAAGTCCAGAACGGGTGGCCTCAGCTTTCCGTCGGGCGGCCATCCGTTCGGCGTTTCTCTTTCGTGCCAACTGCGTGAGGCTTTCCCCAGCCATGTCCTCAAAATAAGCACCGGGAAGGTCTCCCAAATTCGTAAAAATATCTTCAAGGGAGACGTCCCCTCAGCCTGATGTGGACGGAGGGTCGGACGAATTGAGTCCGGCTTCCTCAAAGGCCGAATTAAGAGCTTCGTCAACCACCATCGCCAACAGGTACGGGTCCTCGGCGATTGGCTCAACCGCTTGTTCTTCTACTTGTTCTGAATCGGATGCTTCTAAACCAATCTGTCTCAAGTTTTTGAAGCTGGGGAATATAAGGGCTGTAAGATGGTTGTTACCTTTCGGGATCAGAATGTTATCTGTCACCAAAAAAGTCATGTAAGTCGGCTCATACCGCAGAAGAATGTGGGCTGCCCTCCCTTGTTTTTGAAAGTTTGGACGGCCGACAAACTGTAGTACGGTTTTGATTTCTGCAAGTACAACTTCATCGTTTGAGACCAAAACTTTCTTCAAGTCGCGTCCTGCATAAACAAAGCGATTAGATGTATATAGGGTCGAATTGACATGTGGAAATAACAGGAAAAAAAAAAAAAAAGTGATCTAATCGCCCACCCGGTTCGCCTTTTCGTCTTGGCACAGGGTCTAGGCGATCTTCACCTTCGCCGAATTCCCAATTGTCGCGGACAACGGCCATCACGTCATCGACTCGCTTGCCAGAGCTGTCTAGCATCGTCACTAAGTGATGATCAGTATCCTTGACTCTAAGAAAGTAGCGTCCTAGCTGGCCAGTAGATTTGGCTAGGACATAACAATGACGAACAGCGGGTATACCTAAATTAATCCTAAGACGTCGATTTAGCTCTATAATTCCCATTATGATACGAAAGAAATTCACATTGCGTTGGGAAGGGATTAGATCCCAGTACCGTAGAACGGCCCTCAAAAATGGATGAAGGGGAAAGCGGACCCCGCCCTCAACAATTGACAGGAGGGGAAAGACGATTGTGCTCTCGTCATCCCTCTCCATATCAGTGGTGCTGTCTGCCAAAAGTGACAGGCGGACGTCATCGGGGATGGAAAAATGGCGACGAAAGCCGGAGATTCGGTCCGCTGAAACGAGCTCCTTCAGATGTTTTGCCATTTTGGCCAACCCAAGGATTATGGAAAACTAAAAGCAAACAAGGAAGCGGGATCGAAAGTGATGGAGAAGAAAACTTACAGGGGGCGAAGGGAAAAACGCGAAATAAGGAGTTGCAGAAGCCGCGAAGTGAAGGAGCTGCACTAGAAGGCGAACCAAATATCTTTGAGTATTCAGAACATACATTCAAAGAGACAATTTCAAATCACATTAAATGGAGGCAATGTACGAAGGGGCGGGAAAGCGTTACAATGACCAAAAAGTGTGTATGCGTTCTGACTCGCATTGGAAAAAGGGTTACCCGCTGAATTTTTGACTTCCCAGGCTAGAAACCAAACACGCCGACTAACTGATGCTAGTAGGGTGTTTGGGAGGGCAATTGTGGGAACCGAATTTCATTGAATCAATAGGGGCGAATGGACTCGTCCAGTCCGGAACGTAACCTCTATTCAGCATTGATCTAAGTCAATCAAAGGGCCAAATAAAATAACCAGCACTCCAGCCAGTAGAACAAAGGCCGAGTAGAAATATATGTAAAAAGATCAAGAATGGGCATGGCCCTAAGGCCCAAGGAGAACACTATAAATGCGGGATCATCAGTTAGAGAAAGGTATGTGAGAACCACTATACTTAACTTAAAATACAAGTAATTCAGAGAGTAAAGATTGACTTGTCCGTCGAAGTGCTAATTCCGACACCCCCGACCGGAGTGTTAATTCCTTTTAAGGTGGCTAGCTGAGAATCACGAGCATCCCCTAGGATTAGAAGAGTATTTTCAAACCACTTCTCCACATTAGACTCGACTCAACCCAACCCAACCTGAATTCATTAAAGAAAATCCGATACGATAATCTGATCAAATTTGAATTTGATTGGTTTGATTAGCAACTATTGATTATGTCAAGCCCAGATTTGCCTACACCGACCTAAATCCAAAGTAGCATGGAAGGTTCTATAAAAGACAAGTTATTGGGAGATTTTAGAATATTAGTTTATACCATTCAACATATAATATTTATTATGTTATTTTTCAAAATTTACATAAAAAATTATTAATTCTTACTGAATTAGGCTTATTTTGAGATATAGGTTAAAAGTTAAATTTTAATTTTTTTTAACTTTTTTTAAAAAAACGTGCAAAAATTAAAGAGATGAAATAACTTTAAAAAAATTAAAAAGACTAAAAAATTAACTTTTAAAAGCCTTAATTCATAAAAATTAATTGTAATCAAGTCAACTTAACCAAGACCAGCAAATAATCTCCACCATGAAAACATGTGGAGGCCGGAGTATGCATTGACGTGTGGACCAAATTGTACACGGACAATAAAATTCAGTTTGGTCAGGCAATTGCTTGCTATAAACATTTGGCAGAATTACATGTTTGTGGTGTTTTAAAAGATTAATTACAAATTGATAAAAAAAAAATTACAAAAATATTTTGAGACTCTCAAAAATCTCTCACAATTTAACCAACAATAATATGATCTGACGAGTGTCAATTTTTGGTGGATAATACACTCAATTATATGTGACTCATCATCTTTGTCACATTATTGTAGATTTATTTATGGGTGCAAAATGTAAATCTCTAATATTATTGAAAAAATTATGACTTTGCATTTTTATGTTTGTACAGTGTATTATTGATTTGAAAATATACACTGAAATGTAATTTTTCCAATTTTTTTTTTTTAATGAGGTGGTTAAATTTATATATTAAAATATGTGTTATTTATACTTAAAAAATGGTAACAGAGAGACTAAACTGACTGTTTGGGGGTGTTAAGAAAAAATTAAAAATTCAATAAATTATTTGTCACCAGCTGAAAAAGTTAAATACGGCATTAATTTTTTTCTTAAAAAAAAAAAAACTAATATCTTTTAACAACTTTCTAAACATATCAAAGCCAAAAAATTACTAAAAACCAATCAAAATCCCAAACCCACCCATTTTATTTTTCTTTTTAATTGTTTATTAATTTAGAAAGTGAATGATTACCCTAAAAGTTTAATTAAAATGTGTCAAGTAATGTATGTACATATACATACAAGGGAGCAGCTCCTAGCCAACCCATCTTACTATCCGAATTGTTTATTTTGTGGAGTTCGTTAAACACATTATTCATTCAAAAATTAAGTAGATCGAACATTATTGGTAGTCATTTGATATAATTATATTTGTCTAAAAAAGTTAAAATAAAATAAAACAAAATAAACGAACTATCTTCAAAATTATACAGTCTGTCTATTTTTTATAGATAAATATGATTTAATTAAGTGACTAAATCAATTAAATTTTTTCGTATAAATAATGTGCACAATAAACTTAACAAGATGAACTATTCGAAAAGTTGCTTCCCAAATCTAAGCCAATAAGTAGACTTTCTTACTTGAAAGAGAGAGTCTATGCATCCAAAAATATGGATCAGAAATTGACCTAGAATAGTGATGTATGGTTGAGATCTATTTTTTATATAGTGGGATAATTAATCTTAACTGTAAAATGTATTTTTCGGATATTTTTCTAGGACTATAGAAATTTATATATATATATATACCTGAGCATGAATAGTGTAGAAGATTTGGTTTCCCACAGTAGAGTGACTAGCACTTGCAACTTCAAGTCCTTCTTGCTTGAGAACACTCAAAACTTCATGTAACTTGAATTTCTTGTCCAACCCAGTACTCAAATTCACCTCCAAAGTTGAACCCATGTGTCGTACCATCAAGACCGGTAACCTCTCCTCCTTAGAACCACCCTCATCGCCTTTGAGGGCCGCCTTCCTCCGCTTCAGCTCCTCCACATTCTGTTTCAGCTCCACCACACACTTGGTGGCTTGCTCCAACATATCACGTAATGGCAATCCTTCCTATCCCAAAAAAAAAAAAAAAATTCATATTAAGTTTGATGATATGTCAAAAATATATTACGTTACAAGTAAATATTATATATAATAATAATTGATCCCCGATTGTTTTCATTATTTTGATATCTGTAATAGTGCGAAAAGAAGACCCAGCTCCGAGGACCAACTACGGAATTAGTTATGGCTTAAAATATGTTTTAGAAGATCATAAAAGTCCATTTACAGTCCAGGGCCATAAAGGCTGGTGAACTGCGGTTGTAACTTTAATTGTGATAAGGTAGCTTAGGTAGTGAAATTTCTTACTGGGTAAGCTTTGACCTGTCTGAAAGGCACAATGATGCGGTATTACCAACAAATAATAAAGTCATGTGATGTAAAGGGTCGACCTCATTTTTTAAGTACTATACTACCTTGCCACATATATATAGATCACTACAAGAAAAATAAAAAATTATTGAATAGTAATATTAGTAATATGGTATCACCATTGTATTGAAATGAAGATGCAGATTACCTTCACCGGGAGGCAACAATGGAGAATTTTTTGCAATGGAAAAAAGCCTGATGAATCAACGCTACGTAGATAACTTTTTATAAAAGTACGTCAAAATATATATATATATATATATATATACAGTGGGGCTTTAGATGCTCTACTTGGATTGGCATCATAGTTCACCATGCATGAAGTGTATTATCAAATTGAAGTTGTACATATTTTCTCCATGGAGAGAGAGTACCTCTGAGGGTTGGTTGAGGATGAGAGAAGCAAGCTTGGAATAGAGATCTTTGAGTTGCAATCTTCGGCTTTTCTCAATTTCATTTCGATCAAGTTTTGTTGAGCTACCACTCCCACTTGGCTGCATTTTGTATCTTCTCAATCTGAGCTTTCTCTTTCTCCACAAAAGCAACCAAAGATGCTATATATATACATAGAGTAAGTATCTTTTAGAGTTTTTTTTTCTTAAAATTTTTTAGAGTGGTGCATTGTATGGTTGTGATTTAATGACAAGTCACATCAATTTTTCAACATTAAATTTCAACCACACAATACACCACCTTAGAAAATTTTAAGAAAAAAACACTTTAGAGAATTCTTGGTGATATATATATATATATATATATAGAGAGAGAGAGAGAGAGAGAGAGAGAGAGAGGCTGTGGTTTAGACAACAAGTATGCGTATGTGCACAAACACAGGTGCTCTAATTTTTTTAGAGGGAGAGATTGGTTTTAGACAATTTGTCAACCTATACAAAAAAAAAAAAAAAAGATATTTATACAAGTGTCAATAGTTTAAAAGAAAATTTTGTCACAAAAAATTATTCAGTGTGTTTAGTTTGAATTTTTTGAATTAAGTTTTTTAAAATTTGAGTTTTTTAGTTTTCGTATTATTTTATTTTTAGTGAATATTTTTAAAATTTTAAATATTTTTTTTACTTTTTTAGATGCACCTTACTTAGATGTATCTAAAAATTAAAAATTTGTGAAAAAATATTTTAAAAAATTAATAAATACATAAAAATATAAAAAAATGTACTGAATTCTCGTATTTTTTTTTGTATTTTTCGTATTTAATGAATTTTTAAAATGTTTTTTTCAATTTTTTTTACATTTTAGGTATATTTATGTTAGGTATGTCTAAAAATTAAAAAAATTGGTTAAAATATTAAAAAAATTCAGTAAAAACAAAAAAATACGGAAAATAAGAAAATAGAATTTTCTGAAAAGTGTTTTTGAAAAGTGGTAACCAAGCATAGTGATTAATTTTTAACTTTTAATAATAATTTAAAAAAATTACTCATAGATAAACGTTATTAATTTTAAATTTTAGTGACAATTTATAAAAATAGTGACAAAAAAATCACTAATTATCAATTTTTAGGAACATGTAAAAAATCATTACAAAAAATTATTTTTAACGACGATTTTACTAGAACTAATTTTCAACAGAACTTCATGGAAATTAAATCAAACTATTAAGACATATTTATAATTTACCTTTATATTATAGAATTATTAGTTACAATTATTTACATATCATAAAGACTCAATCTTTCTATTTTTTTTTTTTTTTAGAAAAGTTTTTAAGTGGATGTCACTCTATATATGATACATAAGATCAATAGATCAAATAATTTAAAAAATTATTTTTTGTAACTATTGTTAATTATAATGCGAGTTTCTAAATAATTGAATATGATTTTAGCTAATTATTTAGTTACCTTCATTGATAAAGATATTGTACGATATTTTAAAAAAAGTACGTGTATGACTTTGTAAATAAATATTTATTTTTCATTTAAAGTAATGTTTAAATTAGTTAAATGATTTAGTTGGTTAAAATTCAACTCACAATTCACATTTAATGTTAAAAGTATAAAAAAAAAATTAAATATTATTATATTAAAGAAGTTACAAACAAAAGTTAATTTTAAAATCATGCGGAAAAAGAAAAAGAAAAAAGTCTAATGAAATTAACTTTACCTTTGTATAGGAGAAAATATTATTTTGGCTAAGATACAATTTGAGTATATATTAGGTACAACTAAGGTATGGTAAAAATAAAGAAAAAAAAAATTAGGTACATCTTTTGTGTACCCAAATATATATATATATATATATATAAATAAGTACCCTACAAAATATTAAGGGAGATTGACCAATAAATTCTATATTTTAGACTTATAATCCATATAGTCTCATATTTTTTCTTGTGATCCATTCAGTCCTTTTGGATGTATAATGACTCATTTATCTGCCACATTGGAGTGTCACATTTGAAAAAAATACATTAAAAAGTTTTTTTAGTGTCATATTATACCCGCCACGTTAGAGTGTCACATTTAGAAAAAGTACATTAAAGAGTTTTTAATTTTTTCGGAGTGTTACATTATATCCGCCACGGTGGTGTGTCACACGTCACGTTCAGAAAAAGTACACTAAGAAATTTTTAATTTTTTTAGAGGATCACATCATACCCGCCACGATGTCACGTTTGGGAAAAATACATTAAGAAATTTTATTTTTTTTAGAGTATTACATCATATCCGCCACGTTATCAAATTTAGAAAAAAGACGCTAAGAATTTTTTGTTTTTTTTGGAATAAAAGTTTTGGAGTGTCACATCATACCTGTCATGTTGTCATATTTAGAAAAAGTACACTAAGCAATTTTTAATTTTTTTGGAGTATCACATCATTGGAGTGTCACATTAATGAAAAAGTATAACTGTCTACCAAAACACTACAAAAATAAAAAAATATGACCACACAGAAAGAAACTCTCCACTAGTACGACAACGGATCAATAGAAAAAATTTAGGACTAATTGGAGTATTTATTTGTAAGATGAGATTTATTGGTAAATATCCCAACTTGCCGAAATACTTGATACAAATACATATTTATCAAAATACTCATGCTTCGTAATTGGTAAATTGAAAATTTTAACCCTAAATAAACAATAATAATAATAATAATAATAATAATAAATTAAATGTCAAAGTTCAAACTAATATGAGATCACAAATACTATTGTCAGGTGTCTTTCACTTTTATTGTATACTTAAATTTATTGAGGACACTAAATTGAGGCTGGGCCGAAGTTTTGGTAATATTTATTATAATTTTTTACTGGAATTTTAGGGCGTGTTTGATTTGGGGGATTGGAGGGGGGACTATCCACTATTTGGATTACAATCCAAATAGTGTTCATTATCCGCCGTTTGATTTTTTTTTAGTCCGCCGGACATGGAGTCCGGCCGGACTCCATGTCCCCCATATGGGGGACTATTGTGTCCTGGGGGGTGGGATAGAATGTGGGGGACTATTCACTGTTGGGATTAGATGCGAAAATGACCATTTTGACCCTCTACTATTTAATTATGTATTATATTTAATAAAATTCAATAAAATTTAAATGTCTCAATTTAAAAATAAAATAATTTTATTTAACTTTTTATTGATGTTTTATTTATTTAAATTTTTAAAATAATTTTTTATAGATATTTTATTGATGTTTTATTTTAAAATTTTGTTTATAATTTATTTAATTTCATTATTTAAATTTTAATATGTGTTTTATTTAAAATTTATTTAAAATTTTAATTAAAAAAATAATATAAATTTTTTATACAGGTTATACAGTATTTTATTAAATCAAATTTAGTGGTTATTTATTTATTTAATTGTGTAAATAAACAAACACAGTAAAGTTTTGCATGTAAAAAAAATAATGATTTGTTATACAGTAATGATTTAAAACAAATTTTATTGATATTTTATTTATTTATTTATTTAATTTAAAAAAAAAAACGAATTTATTTAATTAAAAATAATTAAAATATTAAAGATATGTTTAATATTGCTATTACTTAGTAAACAATTGAAAAAGGGTAAAATAGTCTTTTGTTCATTTATCCTATCCAGTCCGTTCAATCACACCTTTAGTTTGTGCTGTATAGGCATTGCAGAGCAATTAAGAAGTACCAAACTCCATGATTCTTATTGTATGTTTGCTATGTCATGTTTAGCTATGACTTTTTTTAGCTAACATTTGTGAAAAAATAATTTTTAAACAAGATTTATTTCTATTTAGTAACGGTTAAAAAAGTCATTATTTTTTTGCCTTTTGTATCTTTAGTAAAGGAATAATTCTTTCTTCTTGCACTCCTCAAGTTTTGAACCCTCAACCTCTTATCCACCCATCATAGCCACTCTTCATGAAATATATTCCCTAAATAAATATTTAAACATTACTTTTACTTTATTGTAGATGGTTTCGCCGGAGCTTGCCGGAGTTTTGCCAGAGCACGCCGGAGTTTCGCCGGCAAAGACCGTCGTCATTAACGGCGGTTTTGTTACCGCCATTAAAAGTGGGCATTAACGGCGGTTTTTTTAACGGCGGTAACAAAACCACCGTTAATGATACCTTTAACGACGATTTTCGTTACCGCCGTTAATAGTACCTGTAACGACGATTTTCGTTACCGCCGTTAAAAAAATCGCCGTTAATGCCCTGTTTTGACGTAGTGTAAGGTCCTAGTCTAGAAAGATCTTAACTTGACTACACCTTAAAAAAATAAATAAATAAATAAATAAATAAATTTTAAAAAAAAAAAAACAGAGAGAAGGGTGTTTACTGCGCTTCATCCAAAAAAAGTAACTTTTTAGTATGTGTCAAATGCGTTAGCTTTTTAACAGTAATTTTATTCTTACAAAAATTTAAAAATAATTAACCAATTTAATGGTGTAAAATTAAAGAGAATTCACGTAATTAAAAATAGAATTAAAAAGATAAAATTAAGAGATGCAACACCGCATTTTTAACAAATGTGAGTTTCATTTAATTTGTTTTCATCTAAACCCATTCACTACGATTGAACTCAATCGGAAAACGGTGGGTTGTTTCAATACATTTTATTTTTTTATTTTTATTTTTTTTAATAACCTTTTCCTTTTTCTAAAGTAACCTAAACTATAGCGCGTTGCTTATCTAAATTGTGTTTGGTTAAAAAATTTAGAAAAAAATTTTGAAAACGAAAAGAAAAAGGGAAAGAGAAAAAGTTGATGAAATATAAATAAAATATATTCACATTTTATATAATTTTACGTAGATTTTTTCTTTTTTTTTTTAAATTTTTTTTCTCAAATTCTCAAACTAAGCCAAGTTTGGGAACCCATGAAAAATCTAAAAAGTCAAAAAATTATCCAAAAAATTAAAAAGTTATAACTATTCATCAATTTAAAATATAAAAATATTAATTTACACAATATTACCATACAAAGACGTGACTGGTGGTGGCTGACACTTTATTGGGCTGTCAATGGGGTAAAAAACAAAATTAGGTATATCTATTCATTAAATTGGAGGGTAATATTGGGCCAGTGGGGGCCATCACAGATCTCTTTTTGATAATCTGAATCACTTAATGTGTAAAACTCGTCGAGTACTATATGCTTATAAAAAATACATTAATCGGATATCGCTAACTATATGATCAAATTAGTTTTATATAAAAAATGGATGGGGTTATAGTTAACGGTTGACAAAAAACTAACACAATCAGATAGCTATCGATATCCGATCACCATGATTTTTTAAAAGTACATAGTACTCGACGAGTTCTACACATTTAACGATTTCGATTAGCAAAACGTGACCCGCGGTGGGCCCCCAAGGACCGGACAACACTGTCAATTTATGCCCGAGAAGTAGGCAATAATTTCTTATCTCCTAATCTGCCACTACTCTGGCAGGCTGCTGTACGGACTATCAATAACTTCTCTTATATATTTTTTTATACAATTTTTTAATACACATTTTTTCATAAAAAGTCAAAAACTTAATCCAAACATTCATATTTTTTTCTTCAACTTTTTAATTTAAAAAACAAAAAATACACTTATTTAAGACACCTTAAATAATCCAATACAATATAAGTAACACGGTCCGTGCTGCGTGTTGTTTCAATTTTTTTTTTTTTTTTTAATATAAACAAAACCAGACCGTTTGTTGTGACTAGGGGTGTGCATAATACCGCCGAAACCGCTGAAACCGCCAAAATCGCACCGAACCGCACTGCCAAGGCAAATTTGTTATTATTTGTCAATCGAACCGCCGATTTTTGGTAAGAAAAATGGCAAATTCTAGTGACACTTTTATCAATCCGCCGGTTTCTATTTTTCTTCCAAACCGCACCGACCCGCACTGCTATTAAATCATGTTTTATAAGATTCTAAAAATTCTTTTTTACTTAAGTTTGCTTGTTATTCTATACCTTAGAATATAGTATTACATTACTGCTCGAAGGGAATTCAAGATGTCAGTAATCCAAAATAAAGTTGGATTCCAATTCACTTTTCAATCTTTTTTTTTTCTGGCCATGTTGCAAACTTGCATCAGCTCACTTTTCAATCTAAATACTTTTCAACAGTAAACATTTTCAATATATTGTAAACCTTGAATGATATTAATTTTATGTATTGCATTTGATCATTATAGCTTCCACAGATGCTTGTAATGAACTAATGGCATAGTCGTTGATATTATCATGTTGTTGCTACACTTGCTGCATCAGAAGAAAGCTTCGCAAGATGCTTAACATCACGGTATCTCTTGTCTTTTTTTTACTCTTTGATTTAAGTTTTGTAATTTGAATTATATTTTTTATAAACTGTCAATCCGCCTGAACCGCCAAGGCAAATCCACCATTATTGGCCAATCAAACTGCCGATTTTTAATAAGAAAAATGACAAATTCTAGTGACACTTTGATCAATCCACCACCCGCCATACGGTTTCTATTTTTCTCTCAAACCGTACCGATCCACACCGCACACACCTCTAGTTGTGACATCACCTTTCCTTTCCTTCATTTATACCCCTAGTTGTGACATCATCTTTCCTTTCCTTCATTTATTAACTTTATCAATTTTATTTTGACAACTATGATTGAAAATGGAATGACATGGCAAAAGTCAAAAATTTCATTAACCTTTTGAGCACACATGTACGGCACCGTGCCACGTGTTGTTTATTATTATTATTTTTTTAATATTAACAAAACGGACGGTTTGCTGCGACAGCACCTCCCATTTCTTTCATTTATTACGATAATATGTTAAATTATAACTTTATCAATTTTATTTTGACAACTACGTTTGAGAATGCAATAACATGACAAAAGTCCAAATTTCAAAGTCGGACTCACAAAAACCTTTTGAGCACACATGTATCGCACCATGGCGCGTGTTGTTTCAATCTTTTTTTTAATATAAACAAAACGGGACCGTTTGCTGTGACAGTACCTCCCCTCTCTTTCATTTGTTACGATAATACATATATTATATTATTAAAAGGGAGCAGTTTTCTTGGAGTTTTAAAGCCATTGGCTTAGAATTTTTTGTTTCAATTTTTCTAAAATGATTTTAATTTTGTAAATAATTATATTATTTTTGCACCGTCAGTTTCTAATTAAGGGTAACATGATTAATTACTAATTCACAAATTGAATAACATTCACTATCCACCTTTCACAAAAAGTTATAGTTTCACGTTTACAAGGCAACTGCTGTTACTAGTCATTTTCTCGATTCCCTCTCAATTCACAAACTTTTCCTTCTCTTTTGGGAAAACACTATTCAACTATTCAAACAATTTTTTCCTTTTGTTTTTATTTGGTGGACAAAGACTAATCAACCACATTCAGTGTCGTTTTGGGAACCAAAATAAAAAATTACGTTTTTGTCAAAAGGTCCAAAAATGTAAGTGGCAAAAATGCAATAAAATTGGTTTGGGAAGTTATAAAAATGCAAGTGTGAAATTACAAATTAAGGCCTATGACTAAAAAATAAAAAATAAATAAATTTCTTATATTGGGTAAGGATATTTTGGTCATTTTAATTTGATTTGATACCATAAACAAATATTAAACTAAAAACTCAAAAGCCAGCTTTTTACCAACTTCCTAAATTACTTTCCAAAAAGCTAAAAAGCTTGGTAAAAAATCAAAAGCCAAGTTTTTATCAATCTTATGGACTAATCATCTAACATTGTGAGTGTACTATTGTTAAGCTTTTGTTTTTTTTTTTTTTTTTTTTTGTATAAATTTAGTGTTTTAAAATTAAATTTGTTTGTTTAATTAATTTTGTGTGTTTGTCAGTGCTCTAAAAAAAATCATATAAAATAAGTGTCTTGGATTTTTATTTTTTTTTGTATTTTGTTTTTTGGTGTAATCATACTTTCTATAAAAAAAAAAAAAAATTTATAGAAAACAAAAATAATTAGTTTGAGTTATTTGTTAATACAATTAGTGTTCATAAAATTTCTTCTTTTTTTTATTTATAAACTATTGGTTTGATTTGTTTGTCAATATAATCAGTGTTTTAAGCGTTTGTAAATTTAAAATGTATATCAAATCTCTTTACCTCTAAGTGCTTTAAAAATTATTGATTTGATTTATTTGTTTGTTGTCTTCATTTTGTGTGTGTATAAAAAAACAAATTCAATGTTCTTAAATTTTCTGTGTCTACTTAAAAAATCAGTATTTATTTGTTTGTTGTTTTTATTTTGTGTGTTTAAAAAAGAAAGAAAAAAAAATGTGTTCTTAAATTTTTGGTGTGTGTTTAAAAAATTCAATGTTCTTCAATAATTCAATGTTCTTAAATAGTTTGGGAATTTTTCTCATTTCACTTTTTTAAGCTTTTTTTTTTTTTTTTTGTGTGTAGAAATTCAGTATTTTAAATTTTGATTTGTTTGTTTACTTAATTTTGTATATTTTTTATTTAAAATAAAATTCAGTGCTCTTAAAAAAAATAATATAAAATGAGTGTCTAGGAGTTTTTTTTTTTTTTTTTTGTAATCATACTTTCTATAAATAAAAAAAAAGTACAGAAAAAAAAATTTATTAGTTTGATTTATTTGTTAATACAATCAGTGTTCATAATTTTTTTTTTTAAATTATTAGTTTGATTTATTTGTTAATATAATCAGCATTTTAAGCGTTTGTAAATTTAAAGTGTATATCAAATCTCTTTACCTCTAAATATTTTAAAATTTATTGATTTGATTTATTTGTTTGTTGTCTCATTTTCTATGTTTAAAAAATTAAAACTAATGTTCTTAAATTTTCTGTGTCTGCTTAAAAAATTAGTGTTTATTTTTTTGATGTCTTCATTTTGTGTGTTAAAAAAAAAAATATATATATGTTCTTAAATTTTTGGTGTGTTTAAAAAATTCAATATTCTTAAATAATTCAATGTTCTTAGCCTCCGTTTGGGAAGTGGGTTGGCTTTTTTGGCTATTTTAGCCTGGGCTTAAAAGCTTGGTTTGGGAAGGGCTTTTTGACTTTTTGGCTTTTTTGAGTTTTTTTTGTGAGAGAAGATTGTAATGATTATGGGTTGGATGTGATGTTTTGTTTGTTATGGTTAAAATAGCCTAT
The DNA here is from genome assembly GCF_055761805.1 of Camellia sinensis. Classification (NCBI taxonomy): domain Eukaryota; kingdom Viridiplantae; phylum Streptophyta; class Magnoliopsida; order Ericales; family Theaceae; genus Camellia; species Camellia sinensis. The sequence goes on from NC_138970.1 coordinate 169,880,972, forward strand.
TTTGTTTTTTCCCATTTCACTTTTTTAAGCTTTTGTTTGTTTGTTTGTTTTTTTTTTTTTTTTTTTTGTATAAATTCAGTATTTTAAAATTTGATTTGTTTGTTTACTTAATTTTGTGTGTTTGTTATTTAAAATAAAATTCGGTACTCTTAAAAAAAAAATCATATAAAGTGAGTGTCTTGGATTTTTATTTTATTTTTATTTTTATTTTTTTGTATTTTTTTGTGTAATCATACTTTCTATAAAAAGAAATTATAGAAAAAAAATTATTAGTTTGATTTGTTTGTTAATACAACCAGTGTTCATAATTATTTTTTAAAAAAATTATTGGTTTGATTTATTTGTTAATATAATCAGCGTTTTAATCGTTTGTAATAATATATGAATGTTGAGCGTGGATGGACGTGTCTGGAACTTGAAGGATTTGATTTTTCCCAATATGAAAAATAAATAAAATAAAAAATAAAAAATAAAAAAATTCCCAATTTTTAAGAAAATAGAAAAGTTTAAAGCTGTGTGCGGTTTCTGAATTTAAAAGGATATAAAAATATATTTAAAATATAGATAAAAAATTAGATTGTTTGATTGCTTAATTGTGTATGTATTTTTCTATGTTTTTTATTTAAAATGAAATTCATTGCTCTTAAAAAAATCATATAAAATGAGTGTCTTCGATTTTTTTGTCTTATCAACTTTAATTGTTTACACTTAGACTTAGACTTAGACTTAAATAGTTTGGGATTTTTCATGTTTCACTTTTTCAAGCTTTTGTTTGTTTTTACAAAAGGATATATATATATATATATATATCTGTGTGTGTGCGTGTGTGTGTGTGATTTGTTTGTTTACTTTTGTGTGTGTTTAAAAAAAATATGAATTTCATATTATAATTATATCAAATCTTTTTTACTGCAAGTGTTCCAACAATATGGGTTTCTGTTTTGTTATTTTGTGTGTACCATTATTACTTGCACTTTTTATTTTCTTCATTAAAAAGTAAAAGAAAAAAAAATATGTTAATAGATTTCTTGGAGAAAAAAATTGACTATTATTTTCCTTCGTTTATATTTTTTGCAAGTTGCTTTATAACTTTGTGTTGTTCAAAATAAACTTTATACATAATAAACCAATGTTATTATTGTAGTCTATTAGTTAAAATATGCATATGTATAATTATGGCTCACTTTAAAAACGTAAAATTTTAATTTAATTAATATATATTATTAGCAAACTAATTTTTACATATATCTTATATTTTTTTTATTTGCAGGATTTGAAGGATCTCCGATCTCATCTTACCAAATTTAGATTTTATATGAAGTTTTATTGTACAGTTTTTTTAGTTAAGATTAGTAAATATTGTATTTTTTAAAAGATGTATACATATTTTAATGTGCATATATTTTATTTATCAAATATGTTAATATTGCATTTTTCATTATACATAATTATTCATATGATTTAAATATATATTATTAAAAAAAATAATATCAAATTCATATTATAATTCTAAATGAGTTTACACATACATCGCGTGTCCGGCCGTTAATATTAAATTATGACTTTATCCATTTTATTTTGACAACTACGTATGAAAATGCAATAACATGACAAAAAGTCAAAAATTGCAAGGCCGGACCCACATAAAGCCTTTTTGAGCAAACACGTAGGACCTTTTTTTCAGACAAGTCAAGCATGCGTGGGATTATTAGTGTGAGATTAAATATATGTTTGGAATTAAGTATATTTTTTATTTTTTTATAAAAAGATGTGTAAAAAAGTAGAGAGGTGATGTGAAAAAAGTAGAAAAAAAATAAAAATATGAATTATTTTGTAATAGGCAAACTTGGCCTAAAAAGCTTTTTTATACTTTGAAACTAAAATAGGCGGTCTAAAAGATTCCCATTTGGTTTGTGTTTAGAATTATTATTTAAATACAAAATTATAATTTAAGTATGTGAGTTTTGAAGTTATGATTTTAAAAAAAAAAATTATTTAGTTATGAGTTTTGAATTATAATTTGAATTGAGTGTTGAATTTTTGAAATGAATGTTGAGTTTATGAAAAATTATTTGATTATGAGTTTTGAAAAGAGTTTTTAAAACTTAATTCAAAAATTTATAACTCATAACCAAACATACAACTTAAAACGTTATTGAAAATTCTATTCAAAAACTCATAACCAAACTTTTTAAAATTCAATCAAAAAAATAATTATTGACAAAAAAAAAAATATTTAAAAAATTAAAAAAATATTATTATTTTTTTATTTTTTAAAAATTATTGTGACAAATTAATTTTTATTTCAATTTATTTTTGGTTAATTTTAAATAAATGTCCAAATAATTTGTCATTGTGGTCTCAAAAAAATATTTGCTATATTTAAAAAATATCAAAACCAAATATAAATTTTATTTGCCAGATAACAAGTGCCAATGGCTAATAAAAAGAAAAAAAAAATTTGTTCCGGTCAATCAGTCGGACGTCCGGGAGGATGTCGGAGGGACGACTGGGCAGACCAAAAAATTCAAAAACTGTCTAGACAGATTTTCGCTAGACTACCGGGTAGATCAAAAATTCAAAAACTTTGTGGTTTACCAAATATGTTTTCAAAATATGTCTTGAAATTGATTTGGAATCATGATTTGAAAACTGTAAATAAAGAGAGGGTTGTTTATTAGTGTGGAATCATGGTTTGAATTACAAACCAAACACAACCGGGAGTTTGCCTCTATTTTAATGATATTTTAGTCTTTTTAATTTTTTGGGAAAAATAAAATTTAGGGTAGTTCTTTAAAATTAATTACAAATTCATGATAAACTTATAAATATTAATAATTAATATTATAATATTTTTCATATATGTAAAAAAAATAATAACAAAAATTGTGAAAGTTTCACTGTATTGTAAATCCCAATAATTTTTATTCAGAAATTTTGTTCAATAATTTGCTTGTATAATGTGCGGTTTAAGTATGAAATGAATTTGAGTCATAAATTAATATTTCCCAATAAAATTTGGAATTTTTTCTATTTCATTTGGAGTTTTCAAAAATATTTTTCTAAATTTTTAATTTGTATTTTCATATTTTTAGTGATTTTTTAAAATATTTTAGTCAATTTTTAAAATTTTGTAGATTCACCTACTCTTGATATACTTAAAAAGTATAAAATTTGTATAATTTTAAATTTTTTTTTTTTACTGAATGCAACAAAATACGAAAATGTATTGAATTATATATATATATATATATATTTGTATTCGGTGAATTTTTTTAAGTAGTTTTTTTACAAATATTATATTTTTTAATTGGGTGTATCTAAAAAATAAAAAAAAAAATCATAAAATATTAAAAAAAAGGGGAGATTTATTAAGAATTTTTTTTTTCAAGTACTTATATCCCATTTAGTACATAACATATTTTTATATTTCAATAAATCATATTATTTGAACATTTGATCTACCAAATCCTTAATTCTCATAGATATTTTATGGACAATTTAACCCTTACAAATATTTTTTGAACGCTTAGCAACTTGGTATTGTAAACATTCATATTTTACAGTGTGAATAATCACATTGATAGTGAATAATGTGAATATTCACATCACGGAACATACACATTGTCTATGTGAATATTATTATTAGATGTGTTTTGGTAACTATATCACCTATACAACTTATTGGAATATAAAAAATAATAATTTTGACTAAGTGAACATAAATAGGTGAAGATGGATTTATGAATAAATTTTCCTAAAAAGAATTCACTAAAAATAACAAATACAAAAAATAAAAAAAATTAATTTTCTGAAAGGTGAATTAAACTAAACATTATGAGATGAAAAAGGTTATAATTATGTGTTTTTAAATATAATTTTTTATTTTGTTTTTTGCATTTTTAAATATTTTAATAAATTTATGGGTTAATTACATTTTTTCACACTTATAGTTTCACTCAAATTTCACTTTTGTTTTATTATTTTAATTTAAACAATTTGATACCTACACCTTAAATCTAATTTTAATTTGGTCATTTTGTCTTACTTTCTGTTAATTTTATCAACGTGTATACTTTAAAAAATTAACGAATGTTCTAAAGTTGTTAATCTTAACCCACATTTGGATGAAAGAACCAAATTGTTATTTAACCACAAATTTATTTTATTATTTAGAAGCACCTAACCTAGATATAGCTATAAAATAAAATATTTATAAGAAAAAAAATTTAAAAATTCACAAAATAAATAATAAAAAAAATTAAAAAAATCAGTATACTTATGAGTTTTTTAGCTAAAACATCAACTTCTCAAACAAGCCCAAAATACATCACACATATAATATAATTGATTGAGACAAAATGGGATTATGTTATGATACACACCGTTAAATGCAAGTTATGACATTTGTAATTTTGATTATTACAGATGTTATAACTCAATTATATGGTAGTCATATTTAAAATAAAAAATAAAAAAAATTAACTAAACACCACTTAAATTATAAAAACTCTTTGATCATAATAAAAATAATATCATAATCAACATGTATCATAACTAATACCACAATAGGTCATAATTAAATACCACAAAACTCATACCTAAATATGCATATGGTATCATAAAATTTCTCAAGAAAAGGACTTTTAGACCAGCTTTGGCAATGAGTTTTTTGATTTAAAAAATCAAGAAAAATTATAATTAAAAAAAAACTAAAAAGTAAAAATGTCACATTATATACATTAATCAATTATTTTTTCTCTTATAACTATCTATGTTTAAAAAAATCATTCCAAATACATTGAATTTTTTCACCTTATAAAAAAACAAAAAAATTAAAAATTACTTTAAAAAAATTAAATTGCCAATCGATCACTTAGTCTAAACTCAAAAAATGAGATATAAAAATGACAAAGTCCGCATGGTTTAGTTTTTGAATCATGATTTGAGTTTTGAGTTGTATTTTGAGTTTTTGAAATGAGTTTTGAAAAAAGAAAATTTGTTTGGTTTTGAGTTTTGAAATTGTATGTTGAGTTTTGAGTTGTATTTTAAAAAATTTTAGGCAAGAAACCCATGGAGAGGAGTTGGGCCCAAGCAAGCCCAACCCAACTGGGCCCAATCTTAGATCGGCCCACTGGGAAAATTTGTTGGGTTGAATTAGAGTTGAGTGAACAATGAGAAGCACCTGAAATGCCAAATTAGGGATATTCGTGCCGAATGCTGAAGTTGAGTAGTCCAAGGTAGTCGGAAGGGCCCCGTTGGACAACCTTGCTGTCCCATCCAAAGAAAGCATAATAAGAAAGCGGGACCAGAGAAAGACTCTATAAAAATGGGGAAAGAGGCTTAAGAGAGAGGTATGTGAAATAATTTATGCTTTAAGAAAGATAAAATATCTAGAACTCGGACCTAAAACTAACTCGGCACCACCGACCGGAGCTGTTTATCTGTTACAGGTGACATTGAAGGAATCTTTCAAGCCCATATGGATTCGAGAAGTATTTATGGATTTATCTCCCCACAATTGGCTCCGTTTGTGGGAATACTCAAACTCATCCATGGCAAACCGAACTCGAAATCCTTTGGTCACGGGACACAGTATTCTACCGGGAACAGTGTTCGGTCCCGAAGAAACCCCTATAAGAAGATCTCTGAACTTTGACCCAGCAACCTCTTCATTACCTTCAACGTCAATAGAAGACGCCATACAAACCCTTATCAATCAAGTAAAGCGCAACGAGCAGTGCTTAGAAAACATGGCAGCTCCTATCCCAAGAACTGGCAAAATCCCAGCAGACCGCACGACGATGGAGTCAGCCACCAAAAAAGAAAACTAAATAGGGACGTCAGCATCCGAGGCGTACCAATATAAGTAATACATCGCAATCATCGGGTGATGAACCCAGTAAATGCGACCGAGATGGTGCTTCTAGCTTGTCGGATGGGAGTTTGGGAGTGTGCCGCGGCCGTAGAAAGACAGATGACAATTTAGACTTGGAAAATAGGCAAGATCCTTTTGTGCGATGTACAGCCAAAATTGTCTTGCCTAAGAAGTTCAAAGCACCTTCATTCACTTTGTACGACAGGAAATCGGGTCCTACCAATCATGTTCGGCATTACAAACAGGCCATGACATTACATGTAAACAACAAAGCACTCATGTGCCGGATATTCCCCAGCAGTTTGGGACCGCTCGCCGTCAGATAGTACTATGAACTTGAGCAAGTTTTGATTAAAAGTTTCCACCAACTTTAGAAGTCCTTCAGAGCCAGGTTCATCACCAATGAAACTCAGTGGAAACAGGAAGATTCCTTTTGGCGATGAAGATAAAATAGGGAGAGGCTTTGCTCAAATACTTGACTCGCTACTGGGAATGCTTTAATTTGGTAAATGATGACTGCAACGATTCCATGGCAATCACTGCCTTCAAAATGGGATTGTATCTTGATAGTCCACTCAAAAGCTCACTGACTTGAAGGCCTCCCAAAACAGTCTAGCCCCTCATGAAGAAAGTCGAGGGATATTGCAAGGTGGAAGATGATGTAGTCAGGATTAAAGCTGGATTGCAGGTGGAGGAATCAACAACACCTATTATGATACAACCCCTAACTATCGTACCACTAGAGAGAACCCTTCCAAGGAGAAGTCTCGAAACAAGAGACTGATCAAGGAGAGAAAAATGCTGAGATCTGCGTTTTTTAGACGAGCAATACCAAGTTGAGAATAGATACTCTAAGCGGTCGGATAAGAAGTAAACTGAATTCTCTAAACCAATCAGTAAAATTCTGAGTAAAGTCTAATATCAGCCTTTCTTCAAATGGCCGAGTAAGATGTTCGGGCCTCCTGAAAGAGACGTATGGATCAGAGAAGTGACTATCATAAGGACCATGGGCACACAACCGATATATGTTACGCTTTAAAAGATCATCTGGAAGAATTGGCCCAGGGAGGCTGACTAATAGAATACCTACCAAAGGCGGAGAACATGCCAGGTGTGCTTGTTGTATGCTCCGATTCACCGCCGCTCAACGTGATCCACATGATATACAATGTACCTCCATCGAACGAAGTAAATACAGTTCGACTGCAATCCTCAAGTTCCATCTTCGAATCCGACATAATAGCCAAACAACCTCGTTTGTCAAATGAGATCTGCTTTTTGGATGCAGACCTCAAAGGCATCACCATTCCACACGACAATGCCCTTGTAATCGAGTTGCGAGTTAATGAGTTTGTCGTTGAGCGCATCGTGATCGACCAAGGGAGCACCTTTGAAATAATATACTGTAAAACATTCATCAAACTCAGCCTTAGGGATGTAGACCTCTTGCCAGCTGAGTACCCTCTTTTTGGCTTCAACGCCAATCCAGAGTAACCCTTAGGAAAAATTGTACTACTAGCGACTGTAGGGACCAAAGCACTAAAGGTAGAATTCCTAGTCGTGAAACTCCCCTCGCCTTACAATATAATCATGGGCCGAACGTCGCTTCACACAATGCAAGCTATACCGAGCACCTACAATCAGCTACTCCATTACCCAACTCAGTGTGGAATCGAGCAGATTCGCGGTTCACAACGGTCAACAAAAGAGTGTTACCTTTCGGCCTTGGTCAAGAAGCCCAAGGACTTGGAAGTAGACTTGATCGAAATTCTAAACCAGGAGTCTTGAGGACGTTGGAAAAACCCCAGCTGACAAGGTTACGGAGGATTTAGAAAGAATAAATATCAAAGATCTTGAAGATTCTTCCTAATTGGCACAAGTCTTAGTGGTGCAGAATGATAAGAGCTAATATCTTTTCTCCTCGGCTACATTAAAGTCTTTGCATGGATGCTATATGATACGCCACGAATCGACTCAACCGTTGTTATGCACAGCCTGAATGTTGACCCAAAAGTCAGGCCGGTTATTTAGAAGAGCCGTTGTTCAGCCACTGAACACACTGCAACTATAATTGACGAAGCCGACAAGTTACTAGAGGTTAGGGAAATCCAGAAGTTATCTCACATGGTTGTCTAATACTATCGTGGTGAAGAAGAAGACAGGGTCATGGTGAGTCTGTGTGGACTTTATAGATTTGAATAAATCCTGTCCAAAAAATTCCTTTCCTCTCCCCAGAATCGATCAAATTGTCGACGCAAATGCCCAACACCAATGTATGAGCTTCTTGGATGCCTACAGGGGATATCATCAAATCTCCATTGATCCTGCCAACCAGGAAAAAACAACGTTCCTCACTCCAAGAGGAACTTATTGCTACAAGGTCATGCCCTTTAGATTGAAGAATGTTGGGGCAACATATCAAAGACTAGTCACAACCATGTTCAAAGACCAACTCTGCAAAACTATGGAAGTATATATCGACGACATGGTGGCAAAGTCAAAAGCAAAGGAAGATCATTTGGCCAACCTTACTATGACCTTTGAAATTCTTCGGAGATACAAAATGAAGCTTAATGCCTCCAAATTCACGTTCGGTATTGGGTTAGGGAAGTTCCTCAGCTACATAGTAAACCATCGGAGGATCGAGGTGAACCCAAAACAGATCAAAGCTATTCTTGAATTTGGTTCACCAGAGTCAGTCAAAGGGGTGCAAATATTAATAGGGATGGCTGCAGCTCTTAATAGATTCATCAATCAGTCTTCGGATTGGTATAGGCTATTCTTTCAAGCACTCTAACAGGGGAGATCATTTTAGGGGACTCCGAAATGCCAAATTGCTTTAGATGGATTGGAAAACTACCTTAGCACCACCTCACTTATGACTACTCCAGCTCCGAGAGATGTGCTTATATTGTATTTGGTAGTGTCTGAACGGGCGGTCAGCACCGTTAGAACATAGGGAGCAGAAGCCCATTTTCTACGTTAGCAAAGCAATGGTAGACGCCGTGACCTGATATTTACCTTTAGAAAAATTAATTCTGGCCCCTGTTGTGGCTGCAAGGAAGCTAGTGCATTACTTTTAGGTGTACACCATCATCCTTCTCCATTCAATCCTTCGAAGAGTGGAGTCATCAGGATGAGTTTCCAAATGGGCAGTGGAACTTGAACAATATGACATTCAGTTTTCCCTAAGAACAGTTATCAAAGGGCAAGTCTTGGCAGATTTTGTAGCCGAATTCACTATGTAACTAGATTTGGACCCTCAATCCTAGTCGACCTCCAATTTATCGCCACATTGGAGAATATACGTCAGGGATATTTGGTAACTATATTACGATGGGTCCTCCAGTTAGTGGGGCAGTAGGGCAAGAGTTGTGATCATGACACCTGACGGAGTAGTGATCAAAAAGTCTATAAAACTTGGCTTTGACACATCCAATAATGAAGCCGAATATGAAGCCCTATTGGTCGGCCTCACAAACTCACTATAGATGGGGGTCAAGCAAGTGCATGTGTTTTGTGATTCAAAGTTAGTCATCAATCAGTTGAAAGGCGAGTATGCAGCCAGAAATGACTTCATGGCAGTCTACATAACGGTGGCCAACTCTCTGCTTGAGAAATTTGACCACCATGAACTTAACCAGATCACTAGGGACTAAAATACACACGCCGATGCCCTCGCTTGTCTGGCTTTAGCTGTCAACTCTGAATTTAAGTAAACCATCAAAACGGGTTCCTTGCCAGAGCCAAACATCAACGTCCCTGATCTCCCTACTGTAAATGTCATCTAGATGGGGCCGAGTTGGATGGACCCCGTAGAAAAGAAGTTCACAAGCTATGCAACAAAGCCCCGAGGTATTATATGGACCCCAATGGCAAGCTTTATAAAAAATCTCTTTTCAGACCTTACTTGAAACGTGTCCACCTGGATATAGTTGAAGACTTCCTGGCCGAAATACACGAAGGTAGTTGTGGTGCCCATTCGGGAGATAGGTCATTAGCTCATCGAGCTGTCACCCAAGGATATTGGTAGCTGACTATGAAAACGATGCTGAGGCGTATGTAAGGAAATGTGAATGGTGCCAGAAGTTCTCAAATCTAACCCACCAGGCCACCGAAAAATTAAACTCTGTGACTAGTTCGTCGCTTTTCACTCAATGGGGACTAGATATTGTTGGACCATTGCCAAAGGCCCTAGACACAAACGATTCTTAATTCTCGCAACTGATTACTTCACAAAATCGATCGATGCCGAACACTACCTCATACAAGACACAAATGTCAACCACTTGGTATAGAAAAATATCACCACTCGATTTGGCATACCTAGGGCATTTATCTCAAACAATGGCACTCAATTTGATTACAGGGTCTACCAAGAGTTATGTAACATGTATGGCATTTGGCCCTATTTCTCCTTACCCGCTTATCCGCAAAGTAATGACCAGGCTGAAGCCTCTAAGAAAGTAGTCTTGGACAGCATAAAAAAGCGCTTGGAAAAGGCCAAGGGCAAGTGGGTTGAAGAACTGCCGAGTGTACATTGGGCCCATCGTACTACTCCATGACAATCTACAAAGGAAACACCATTCGCTTTGTGCTTTGGCAATAGGGCTATTATCGTCCTTGAAATCAGCCTACCAACTCTTCGATTAAGGGCTTTCGATACAGACTATAACGACATGATGTTGGCCTTGGATATGGACTTACTCGACGAATGCTGAGATCGAGCCCTTGTGGCTATGGCAAGATATCAGCAACAATTGGCCAAATCATACAATCAATGAGTACATCTACACCGATACTCTCCTAGCGAGTATGTACTTAAAATGGTTTTAGTTGCTGCCAAGAATCCGATCAACGGGAAGCTCAGCCCTAACTAGAACGGTCCTTATCAGATAGATTCCATTGCCGGAGCAGGGGCATGTTGACTTTCAAATATGACTGGCAAGAAGCTACCCCGGCCTTGGAATTCAACTCATCTCCTTAAGTTTTATCATTAATTTTATTGTATGTAACTTTTTTTGCAATCTTGTGTAATTACAGTGTAACAATGTTACCACGTGTTCTGTTCATATTCATCTATGCTTTGTCTGCCTTTCTAGCTGAAGCGCCAATGCAAGTCTCTGAATTCGGAGCGCCCTTCGTGCTTGGAATGCGTGCATGCTCAGTAAAAAGAGCAAACACAAGTCTTTGAATTCAGAGCGCCCTTCGTACTCAACATGTGTGCATGCTCAGTATGAAGCGCCAATGCAAGTCTCCAAATTCAGAGCGCCCTTCATACTCAGCATAAGTGCATACTTAGTACAAAGCACCAACACAAGTCTCTGAATTCGAAACGCCCTTCATGCTTGGTATGCGTGCATGCTCAGTATAAAGCACTAACACAAGTCTTCAAAGTTTGTGAATTTGCCACTCAACAAAATGGGCTTAAACGTACATTCATTGAATTATTCAAATTCAAGCAACAAGCCTTCATCCACAGGCATTCAAACAGTTATAGCAAGTAAGCATTTATCCTCATGGCAAGCATGCTAGTCATGGCAATCACTCACACTTATTCAAGTATACTAAAGCACTAAAAACTCACCTAGTACTCCAAGCCAAAAAAAGAAACTAGTTAGAAAAATACATGTTCCTAACTATGCCAAATGTCTAATGCAACACCTCAGCTACTAATATGGCATATGACTCAATTCAAGATATGCGGTCTAAGCATGTATTCAACGAAGTATTGAAATGAAAATGCAGTTAGAATGATGCGTCGTGCCTTGGTGCATGCAATATAAGATGAATGGATGCAAGCATAAGGTATGCCAATTGAAACGTTATGCTCCTAATCTAATCATTGTAAGTAGAAAAATAAAGCTAACTAGCTAACTAAGCTAAGCTAATTATTACAAAACTTGAACAAATTATTAACTAACTATCTAAGCTAATTAAATAAGAATTTAACTAGGCTAAGCTAATTAAACATTACAACACAAACTAATTTAATTAATCTAAAATAATTAAATAAGTAAACTAATTAGCTACAACTAATTAATTACAACAAATAAATGATCTATTGATAATTAAACTAATTAACTAGCTAACTAGACCCGGAAAGCGAGGGAGGCCCATGCATGCTCGGTTTTCACCCGAAGAACATCCGATGTTTGCTTCCGAATGCCTCTGTTGCACAACCCTTGCACCATTTTCTTCTCCAGATCAACTCTGCCATGCTTCACAAGCACACTGTTCAAAATTCACTGGTGACCGGCAGGCCAAAAGTGGTGGCCGGCTAGCCACCATTGAGGGGTTACCGTCCAACGCTGATGGTTTGCTAGCCAATAACAGTGGTTGGCCAGCCATTGGTGATGCACAGTTCCATGCTGCAACAGAGAGCAAACAGGGCAAAGAAAGGGTATTCTTACAGATTGTTTGTATTATGTATCCCTCCTTATCATCAAAACATCTCAAAGGAGTGATACACTTGGTCCTCAAACCATCAATCAAGCAATTTCATTGCATGATGGCTAAGGAACCAAGATGTACAAGTTCAACAAATGCACAAATAAGACCAAAACCATCACCCTATCATGCATGATCAAGGGCAATGGAAACCTTAGAATCTTGGCACATTTCATCACTTTGAGTATGAAATGCCCCAATTTTCCTTGTGTTCAATTAACGTCTGATTGAACACATCAAAACACAACCAATTTCTTTGCACAATTTTAGTTTCAACTTGTTTACCCATTTTAATTTCCTTTCCATTCTTTAACCAATTAAGTCCATTGGTGAGTAAGTCCTCTAAGAGGAAGGAAGTATCAAACAAGGGGTAGTTTAAGGCAAGAGAGAGGTGTCATGCCATTGGTAATGAACCCCCAATAGAGGATTAAACCATTAAGCAATGAACCTCAATCTCAAGCTTAAACTATCATAAGATTGAAACAACCCTCAAAGCAAATAAAGAGTGAAGAAATGAGGGAGATTGCGGAGATTATAAGTGCTGAAAATGAAGTGAGAAAAGCACTAAAACATACAATCAACTCAAACAAGTGGTGTCTAAAGGTTTAAAACACCAAGCTTGTGAAGACTATTACACTACAAGCATGCAAAACAAGACTCAAATGCAACCACCAACCAAAAAAAGAGGCAAAATAGTCTAAAATGTAGCCTAAAATATGCTGTAATTAATCTACAAAAGGCTAGAAAAATAAGCTAACATATAGAGATAACTAGGCTAGCAAACTAGACACAAGGAAGGAAGGCTAACTCTTCCAATTTTGGACTTTAAAACATGATTTTCACCATTGAAATTACTCTGAAATTCAGTACTCAAAATCCCAAAAAGAGATAGTTTGAAAGTGGAAAACAAAGATGGAAAGGCCTTACAAGTAAGGAATAAAGAAGGGTGAGATACCCCCCCTAACCTTAAATGGCCTAAAACACCAATTTTAGCCCACAAAACATAGTTTTTTATAGCCTAAAAATAGCCCAAAAATAATAGGAAAAGATAGAAAAACAAGTATGCAAAGTAAGCTTAAAAGGGAAGTAGTATACCTCTTGAAGCAAAGAACAATTTTAGGCACTAACTCAAGCCAAAACCAACTTCAAGAGCTCCAAGAAGGCTTCAAGGAATCTCAGCTCAAAGATGATCAACTTTGGTTAAGAAAATGTAGGCAAAAGTGTAGTGTAAGTAGGCAAGTATGCACAAATTTGCAAGAGAGAGAGAGAGAGAGAGAGAGAGAGAGAGAGAGAGAGATTTTGTTCCAAAATTTCTAACCCTCAAAAATGGGGGAGGAGACCCCATATATATAGAAAAACAAGCATTTCCCTAAGAGAAATCCCTCCCTACACGTGTAAGAAGATAAAGCCCATTGTGCCAACAGCTGGAACAGCTGTCAACAAAATATCTGAAAAAAGACAGTGGTGGCCAGCAGGCCACAAATATGGTCAGTAGGCCACTTGGGTGGCCGATAGCCATCATGGGTTGCAAGCTTGAAGGTTTTGGTCCAAAACAGGGCACATAATGGATGGGTTTAAAGGCTCAAAGGTAGGGCATTCCGCCGAGGACTTCAGGCACTAAAACGGACACTAAAACGGGCACAAATAGTCACAATCATCGAGTGCACAAGCGATGATGTCCAAGTCTTGGGGACGGTCAAAAATGAGGTGTCTACAATTGCCCCTCTTTGACAAAACTCGGAAGTCATGAAATGACATAAGTGAATGTCAAAGCCCAAAGACGACCCATTTTGACAAGGCCGAAAGACTTGGACAAACAAACAAGATAGAAAACAAATGGTTGCGCCCGCAGGCTGTCAACGTATCCCTTTGCAAGGAATCAAACAAGCGTATTTTTGGGGCAAGATGCAAATGAGATGCATGATGCAAAAACATAACTTATGATCATCCAATGAGGCTGTGCAATGAAACATTTAAATGCAAATGCAATGCAATGAAAATGCCACATTTAAACAAACTAAAACAAGGTACATCAATTTCAATCATGAGAAGAAGTAAGTAAATAAACACGCTACGCATGGGAATCACGAGCCGAACCACATTTCATGCAGAAAGGATGTAAGAAAATTATGCAAGCTTAACTACGTGTCGTGCAGAAAAGGCGAAGGGCGACGTAACCATTGGGCACACCTGAGGTTTCAACCAAGATCCTAACGTATTGTAGGCGTAAGGGGGAAAGGGTGGTGTGAACACCAAGTGCGCCCAAATGTTTTTAACCGATTTGTAATCCTAACGCGTTGCATGCGAGATGAGGAATGGGTGGTGTGAACACCAGGCGCACTCGAATGTTTTTAACCAATTTGCAATCCTAACACGTTGCACGCGAAAGGAGGAAGGGTGGTGTGAACACCTGGTGCACCTGAATGTTTTTAACCGATTTGCAATCCTAACGCGTGGCATGCGAGAAAAGGAAGGGGTGGTGTGAACACCGGGCGCACTCAAATGTTTTTAACTGATTTGCAATCCTTACATGTCACACACGAGAGGAGGAAGGGGTGGTGTGAACACCGGGCGCACCCGAATATTTTTAGTTGATTTGCAATCCTAACGCGTCGCATGCGAGAGGGGGAAGGGGTGATGTGAACACTAGGCTCACTCAAATGTTTTTAACCAATTTGAAAAAGGATGTGACCCGAATATGGCACGAATGATTTTACCTGGAACTCCTCTAAATGAACCACACATACAATACCGTGCATTTCTTCGAATGAACTAAGCATATAATATCATGCCTCTGTAAGAAAGAAACATAACAAGTGCGATACGATAAGAATGCATGTTCTATACATTTGAATTCGAGGTTGACCCAACTGCCCTCAAGGTCAATAAACTGGAGAAGTTATTCAAATGAGCATAGGGAGTGAACTCCATCCCAGATATAGAGGACGGGTATACTGATTCTGCAGTTACCTTACCATAGCGGTTTAAGATGCCACATATTGACCATTTCAATGCCTCTGGAGATCCGATGGTGCATTTGCATCTATTTTCTGATATTCTGAGGCTAATGGGTTTGACCCAGGCCCAAAAGTTGTCACTATTCGATCGAACCATGTCTGGAATAGTCGCAATCTGGCATGCAAAATTGGAGGACTCTGTGAAACAGAATTGGAAAAAGATAGCTGAGGCCTTTATTGCTCAATACTCCTACAACACACAAATCGAGGTCACAACTTGTGATCTCGAAGTCACCCGCCAAGAGCTAAATGAGAGTTTCTCAGAGTTTGTGATGAGATGGAGAGCGAAGGCCTCGATGATGACTACCAGGCCTTCTGAAAAAGATCAGATCAGGATAATTGTTCGGAATCTGCATGGCAAGTTACTGTAGAAGATGACCATTTTACCTCTGTTTACCTTTCCAAAGCTTCAAGAAATGGGGGTTCAAATTGAGGATGCCATCAGACAAGGGATCTTTGTGGAAGATAATGAGCCTTTGAAGAAGAATGGTGTTCGCAGTTCCAATGCTACTACTAATGGTAGCACAGCTATGAAATGCTCAGAAGTAAACACTGTCACCACTCCCCTCAATGGCCAAAAATCAACCACTTCAACTCGGCCCCAAGCCCGAAATTTCCATCCTCTTTACATAAGTCTCTCTTAAGCTTTGAAAATGCTGCGAGAAAAAGGGTACCTAGAACTCCTAGAACCCCGACCCCTTCTAAATCCTCTTCCACCAAGATATGACCCAACTAAATACTGTGCCTATCATCAATAGCACGGTCATGTTACAAACTGTTGCATCCGCCTCCGTCATAAAATTTAGGATTTTATTGACGAAGACATCATGGCTCGACCAAAAAGACCTCAAGCCACCGCTAACCTATTACCTCCATATCTCAATCTAATCCATACACTGCCATCTACCTACAATCCCAGCATATACATCACCTCAGTCCATTCACCCATGTCTGAGGTGTTCGTTCCAGAAAACACGGACTTGTGTATGATAAATGCACTCGAACCCCAATCATCTCAAACCCATGAACCCACTACTTCTGAGTTAATGAGCATGATTCAAGATTTTCAGAGAACAGTGACAGATTTAGCCTTTAGGGTTTTGGCTCCATCATCGACTATATCACACGCCAGAAATTTCACGCCAAAAGGCTCCCCAATCTTGGGATGGGCTGCAATTGAAAATGGCCAACCTGAAGCTATCTCAAGTCTGGAAAATGACGCGTCGACAACAACTGGGCTCTGCTCTGATATAGCGACCCAATCTCTTGGCAAAGTGGAGGCAAGTGGTAAGAACAAGGTCGGGCAAGTATCGATCCTTACGAGCATCTTCAATGGGATATTGAGGCTTTCATAGTCGAAGGGCTAAACAAACGGAAAGTGCTTACAGTTGTTGCAAAGACTGTAGATGGCACTTTTGCCACTCAAGTTCAGGGCATTTTGAATCAAGGGGCAAGCCGTGAAAAAGGCTGGCGCACTAGAAACACCCCTTTCAGCTCCAATCCCACACTCGGAAGAGATTATAAAATCCAGTTAGCACCTGCCAACCCCTTTGTCATTCCCTCCAGGACTGGTAACCGCACCTATAATCCCCTCTATATGACCTTATCCAAAGCTCTCCAAATCCTCGTAGAACAATGCCATCTCAAACCTCTTGACCCTCAACCTCTCCCTGATCCCCTTTCATCCATTTATAATGTTGCCAAGTACTGTGCTTTCTATCAACAAACCGGCCATGACGCTGACAGTTGTTTTCGTCTTCGCCATGAAATACAAGATCTAATTGACAACAAGGCCATCACCGCACTAGGTCCTACAAAGTCTATCGGCACTAGATCAATGAACTGGGGAGATAGTGTGACTATGTGATCAGAGGATGAACCACCTGCTGATGGTGCTCATTTTACTCCAGATATGGTGGATGGCACGCACTGTTTTGAACAATTTGAAAATACTGTTTATTGTACTTTCTGACTTAGGTATTGAGTCAGTTCTGTTGTGTTGAGTATGTCTTGTTGTATTAACTCAGTCCTGTTGTGTTAGAGTCAGGTGGTTTCGTGGGTGTTACCTCAGACATCACTATCTTGTTTTGTGTTTGTCTTTTACACTCTTTCTTTTGCATCTGTTTTTACCATTGAGCCAATTGTGCCAGAAGATCTGAAGAAACGACAGAGATTTTCACCTACTTTTTCTGTGCCTTGAAATCATTGCATTGACCTTAGTTTTTCCAAACTTTTCTAACACTATGACGAAAACCAAGATGAAGGAATTCCTCAGGATTTGCAAAATTTGGATCAACTGAGAGAAAGAGAGACATATTGAGCCCTTAATGAATGAGATCATGTTTGTTAATGTGAGTATTGAGAAGGATCCTGGCTTCGTCCAGATTGGTTCTACATTATCTTCAGGAGAGCGCGAGCGACTAGTCGCTTTATTAAAAGATTTCAAAAATGTTTTGCTTGGTCTTACGAAGACATGACTGGAATTGATCTTGGGATTATGCAGCATAAGATCACTCTCGGACTCAAGACTCGACCCCTTTTCTTTCAAACTTTTATTCAAAATGTTCAACGATCAACCAAAATATAACGTTTGCATGGTCGGATTGGAAGCAGCTCTTGAACTAGGGGCGATAAGGTTAGATGTCATCAAAGGAAGCTTGGAAAATTGGGTGAGAAGTATCCCTTAAACTAGGGGCAAAAAAGGTCAGATATGCTCGAAGATTCAAAGATGGGTCATTTCGCCAACCAATGGAGACCGGCAAGAAAGCCAAATCCCAAAATCTGAGAGAGGAAAGTTTATTGCTGAAGGATAATCGAGTTCCTATCTGCAACACTAGGGGCAAATTTATATCCCAATTGGATGGGCTCTTACATCATCAAGACTATTTAGTTAGAAGCAACAGTCATTCTCCTGGATTTAGATGGCTTAGAGATCCTAGGGCCAATCAAAATGGAAAAGTTAAACTTTTCTATCATTGAGAGACTCGCTGAGCCGAAAACCCCGAAGGGCGACCCAGCAAAAGTTAGAGCAGAGAAAAGAACAAAGAAAAAAAAATAAAAATGAAAAAAAAGAGAGTGTCAATAAGAGTGTCAAAAGGAGAGTGTCAATACCCGAGTGAACCTCAAATCCAGAACTACATACAGCCTGATTCCCATCGTTGGAAAACGTAGGCAACTTCATCTTGAAGTTCGGCCCCAACCATTTTCAACCTGCTTGTCTCATCCATGTTGGTTGGCTTGTCCTTATTCAAACTCGGCTATCCTATTCATGTCCAAATTGGCTCATCTTCGTTCAAATTCGGCTCTCCTATTCTGTTAGAATATTCAGCTGTAAGACAATTCAAGTTCAGATTTGAGGTTGCGCATCTCAAGAGTTAATTCCTCAATAGTCGGGTAGTGACCATTTACAAACAGTTTTGAGGATTTTTTTTAATGAGGTTGATTAATTTTCTCAGAAATTATTCCATTTTTCTAAAACTGGACCATTTCTTGGACCCAAAAAATGAAAATTTTCAGTGCTTATAACCTGACTTGCATGACTTCAAATCAGAAAGTCGAACAAGCATGTTAATCCAACTCTCACGTTGGTTAAAATTGTTTCAGTGGAAAGCCAAAAACAAAAAATGGTCAAAATAATAAACTAGGGGCACAGCTGAGTCAGTTTTCTGTCTTTTCCCCATTATCAATGCACTCGCCAAAACAAGGCACAACTGAAGCTAACAACAGAGGGCCAAAAGCTCTTTCATCCTCCAAGTAGGAGGTATCAAGCTCAGTGCGAAGCACATACTGGAAATGAAGCAAGATATTCGCTCCCCTTATAAGGTCCACAACTTCCAGCTTATCCATCAACCACATATGGGAAGGGATAAAAAATAAGAGAGATTAAAGAATAGAGAGATGAGCGCCAAGAGAAAAAGTGCGGAAAGGGCTTGTCAGAGAAATAGAGATTAAGTGCCATTGTGATGTGAGAATCACAAATAAAAAATGGTGGGAAACAATACCCAGAGAAACAGGCTTCTCGTGAACTGAGAGGTCTCTCGCCATTGGAACATTTTCGAGTGTTATGTTTGTTGTTTTTGTTTGTCTCGATTCTTGTTTTGAGTCATTTCGAGTGTCAATAGATGCGTAGGTTATTTTACCTTCATTTTCTCTTTGTTGGGTCGTGGTGTACTGTAGTCATTCGTAGGCTCAATACCCGATTAAGAACTCATTTCTAAAATTCAATTTCAAAAATAAATCATTTTGTGCTCAGAGTACTGTGCCATTCTCCACATTTGTACAAAACAGGATTTTTTTTTTCATAAACTGCAGGGTTCAACCCAGGTCATGTGAGAACAATAGAACAAGGACCTATCTAAAGCTACTTAGGTTCCGGACTACAAAGCAAAAGAAAAGAGGGAAAATTTGGAGCATCTGAGTTTGTTTCAAGTTCAGAAAATTTCGAGATTGCATTCCAGATATACCTCCTCAGGTCTTGTCAATGCTCTGAAATATGAGTGTACCTCTACCTCAAGCTCAAGCTCAAGCCTGCTTCAAGCTAGAATGGCGATCAGAAGTGCTCTGCCTGAGCACCATTTCCCTACCAAGGGCATCTTAGCTATGTTTGTAATGAGTTCCTAGGAGACCAACTGCGATGGTGGAAACTAGAGTTCGAATGACAACGCCTAGAACACAAAGGTTTGGAGTTTTCGAGACTAAAGTCTGGTTTGAATACCTAGGGGTATATCCCCGGCTTGAAATCTATATAGTAGCCCCATAGGTTAAGATAGCATGTCTGCGCCTTAAGTCTGGATACTGAACCAACCTAGTCTGTCACTATAACAACCCCTATCCGTAATTAGCCACTAATCCGTATGTAATGATGTTAATAAGAGAATTAAAATAAATTATGTGTTTATTCTGCACTTTGTATGATTTTGGCTTTCTATCTGTTACTTATAGAAATATCTGTTTGGAATTCCACTTTAATATGTAAATCGAAAGCCTTATCGGCACTCGAAACCGAAATTGACAACACCGTTATGTTATTTAGAATTTTTAGAACCATATGGCATGTTTTACTAAAAATTGATTCAGAACAATTAATTAAGTCATGTTTGGTTAGCCTAATATGAGCACAATTCTAGAGAGAGATAAGAAGAGATTAAGGAGAAATTGAAGGCTATAGCTTGAATTGATCAAAGATTGTGCTAGAACAAGAGTAATTCAAGACTCTAGGTAAGATTACAACCTCTAGATTGTGTAACTAAGTCATTTAACATGAAATTTCTTCAGGATTATGAGTTTGATGTGTATATTGAGCTTAGAATAAAGATTTGAATTGCAATTCATGCATGCAAGTACATTTTCTCATAAATTGAGCATGATTTCCATGAATCCTCTCTTGCATGTTTGAAATTCATCTTCATTTAGGGAAATCATCAAGTTTCAAGTTGTTTTGTGGTCTTTGATCATGTTTTGAGAAGTTTGATACAAGAAAAATTCATGCATGTTGTGTTCATGAACATTCATCATGTTTTAAGTTGAAATTGTGAGTTTTTAACAAACTCTTGGGCCATGATTTTATGAAATAATTTTTAATTCATCATGTTTTACAAGTTTACTATGTTATCTCAAGTTTTGGGGCCCAAGAGATGTGTTTTGAAGGTTGGAATTCGAGTTTTGAGCTTGAAGGTGCAATTTGGAAATTTCAGAATTTGTATCCACACTCGAGCGTGGGAGTTCACGCTCGAGCGACCACTCTGAGTGCGTGCACTCCGCTCGAGCGACCAAAAGTTCGCTCGAGCGTGAATTGCAAGCTCCCAGAAGTTTCATGTCTTTTACAGATCGCTCAAGCGAAGGAATGTGTGCTCGAGCGACCATTCACATTTTGCATGTCCGCTCGAGCGAGGAAAGTTACGCTCGAGCGTGGACCTTAATTTCAGAAATTTGACTAAGTGTTCCAAGGCATGTTTTGGCATCCTCATTGCATCTTAGGCATTCCCTAAGCCTTAATTAAGCAATAGTAATGAGGTTATGGATTAGAAACACTCTAAGAAAAGAATGTACTAAGTTCCGAGACTGCAAGTGTGTGTGTTTTAGGCAATGTGATAAGAAATAATGAGAACCAATGTAATGAAAGCTAAGCCTTAATGGCCACTTGAATGTGTAATGATAAGACATGCTTGTGTTATGTATTTTGTGATTGTAGGTCAAGACTCGAGGATTGATTGACCATTGCTGGAACCACTGTGAGTAACGTTATTGTAAAGATACGTTCATATGAATTACGTTCCAAATGAAATATGATAAGTTTTGATTTCTGAAATGATATCTGTTTTCATGAACGAATATTCCAAGTTTGAAATCTATTATGGCATCCATAGATAGTCCCAAGTCATGGGGGACGACATGAAAATGCGGGTCCATGACATACAAGTAATTACGAGATCTCGTTAGCCACTTCATTGTGGTGATATGTGTTTAATCGGTATTTGGAACCGATTACTCTAGTCGGAAGACGTTCTGTGATGTGTTCTATGGGATGTACCATTATTATGTTCTGATATAAGAATGATTATGCTCTGTTCTGTTTTCTGCTTATGATATATTCGGATTTCGTTCACTAAACCCTTTACCTTAATGTTATTCATTGGGCTTTAGCTCATTAGGTGTATATATATGTATAGGTGAGCATTCTGGAGCCCGAGCCTGAAGGCTTTTTGTCTGGACCAGTGTTCTGTTGTCAGCCAACCATTGTGCCTCATGTGGAGGTTCCTGAAGTGTCCTGTGTTCAAGTTCTGTGATTTCTGTTTATTTAAGACTTGATTTGATGTCGTTGGCTGTACTTAAAATACTGTAATGTGTGTGGATATAATGTATGGTTGACTACTAGTTATGTATATAAAGTTTTAAATATTCTGTTTCATATAAGTCAGCACAGCTCATTGGACAACTATATTTATGTATTTGCTTTCGCTAGTCCCTTAATATTGTTAATCTGTTCAGAGGCCTTCGGTAATCCAAGGATTACTTGTGACGCCCCACTCCCGGGTCGTTAAATACACTAAGATAGCCTTAAAAAAATACAAGTTTTGCTCCCAAAAATAATAACTACAAAATCGTCTCCAAATATTCTATAGCACAATTATCTCCAAAATAAACAATGTTACATCTATCTCCAAATTTAATAATTACAGTGGTAGGTCCCAAATCTCTGTATTAATAAATCTTTTTAATCTCAATTTTGAACTCTACTAAAATCTGCTCCGCACCTGAAAAATAAATTAATTCGGGTAAACATGCTGGTAGATTCAAAACAGTTTAGACAATGTCTCATATGTACACAATCTGAAAATTTCAATTATATAAAAAAATGAGAAGGTTGAGAGGGTTTTCTTACAGAAAATATTAGGTTCCAGTGTAATTTGATTACAAAAATATAGAGAAAAATATAATAAAAATATCATAAATTTCAAAAATTAATACTGAGCAATAATATAAAGTAAAAAATATTTTATTTTATTTTATTTAAAAAAATGTTCAGTATAAAAATATACAGACTATTAAATTTAAAATATTGTGAATAATTATTTAAGAAAATTAAAAATATATATTATTTTTATTATATAAAATACGGGGTTTCACATTACTGGCCGGTTACGATGCTAAACCTACAGGGGCGGGTTTGGGTCGTGACAATCACCCCGTTGGAGAATAGGGAAAGTTGCGAATATGATCAGCAGCATCCGTCACTTCTATGTGCAGATGCTACTCCCTGTCAGCATTTCAGGACCTTTGAACTATGAGTTGAAGGTAAGAGTTCGAAGAACACAAAGGGGAGATTCCCATTAGAGTAGAGCGGTTCATCGCCACTCACCTCATAAGGTGCTTTCTAAAGCCCTGCTTTATTTATTTATTGCATTCTCTAAGCGTCATGCACTACATTGCTTGTAACATGTATCATATCATTGTATGTATTGCATTTATTTGCATCTTGTGTTATCTTGTATCATCTATTCTTTTACGCTGAGCAGCATTTAGGATCATTGTCCCCTAGGGCTTTCTCAGGATGTGTAGAACGCACCCCTGAGTGTTTTCTTAGGACCTGTTCTCATGATTTCAACGTGGTTAAGTGTTCTTTTCCTCACACAATCTCAGCGTGTTTGAAATTTATCTCAGGACATGTGAAACACGCCTTTGATTGGTTTTCTCAGGAGTGTTCTCTTCCTCACCCGATTTCAGCGTATTTGAGATTTGTTCTTCCTCTTCTCACGATTTCAGGGTAGTTGGAGTATGTCACCCTATTCATTTACTACATTGTCCCTAAAATTCATTGCATCATACCGTCCTTTCCATGTTAAGCTTAGTTTGGCATGTGCTCATACCTTTCCCTCGTTAAAACATGGTTCTGTCATGTATAAGTACCCATGCTGCACTGAGGCCAGTATTGAGGATGTCAACACCTTTTCTGTGTTAGACGTGGTCTGTTTTGTGTCCATACCTTTTCTAGGTCAAATGTGGTTCAGCCTGCGCCTTATTCACTACATCCATTGCATTCATTACATTGTACTTTGTCTTGTTGCATTTAGCATTTAGAATCATTATCTTTCCCCAGCAGATCATTCCTCACTTATATCATCCCACCCAATTATTTGTACTCTTTCTCTTTCTACGAAAAAAATAGTTCTACATGTGCATGCACCTATTCTGCACGAATTATGGTTAGAGTTCTCCGACACCTTTTCTATATAAAACGTAGTTTGATTTGCATCGCCAATCCTTTATGATATTTGTGTTGTTTTGCACTGATTGTGGTTTGATGATTTCATCACATTATATATCATTTGCATGATTTCATTACATTATACATCATTTACATTATTTTGTTGCATTGTGTATCATTTCGCATCCTGCCCCTTAACTATGCTGGTATGATTCCTTGCAACGGGATACGTAGGCAACCCTTGGGTTCAACCAACTGCATCTGCATTTTGTTTTTTTGTCCAAGTCTTACGGCCTTGTCAAAATGGGTAGTCTTCAGGCTTTGACATTCACTCACGTCATTTCATGACTTCGTACTCTGTGAAAGAGGGGCAACTGTCACGCCCCAACATTTTAATTAATTGGAAACATTACCAAAGCCTGTAATTTAGGTCCATTTTTTTTTTAAATATCTATTTCCCTTGGGTGATAAAAACATAATAATGCATGTTCTCTCTCTCATTGAAAACAACAATTTAATAATACATGCCAAGCTTCTACTGCGAAGTTACAAATAAATAATTACAAACCACAAGATACATTTTTCATTCCTTTAACATCTATGATAAAATTATACATAAAAGGTACATGGAATCCATACTCTTTAACTAATGAATCCGAAATTCTCTTCCTGAAAAAGAATAAAACAACGACGGGTGAGTACTAATGCCCAGTAGGAATCTCATAGTTCTACAACAATAGCTAACACATAGATAGAAATGATCATGCATGCAGAGTGATACCATATAGTAAGGTGACATTTTGTAAGTTCAAAATATTATACGAAAAGTATCTTTTCTTAAAATTTCAGTTGAACCTTTAAAAAAACTCCCTACCATAAATGTAATCTCTCATCATTAGGAAGCCATAAATTCTCTTTGAAAATAAGTACACTTAAGGAAGAATATCATCTTAAATTTATTAACCCGATTCCAAATTATTCCTCATTTCGTTTCCATTTTAATATTCCACATTTCATTTTCACTCTAATATTACACATTTCATTTCCATTTCCAATTACCATACTCCATAACATCAAAATCCAAAGGATTAGAGTTCAAATATAACACAAGAATCACAAACCCTTTTTAATTCAATTTCCCAATTACTTACAAAACAAAGCTCATAATCTTCCCTTTTGTCACAAGTAATCCATTGAGTTCATCATCACTAGCCCCTAATCCAATTACCCACATGATGCCAATTTCAATCCTTAATCCATTTTCCTTTAGTTCATTTTCAGTTCATTTATTCTTCTCAATTCATGAGTCAATTTCATTATCTTTCAACAACTAAAACTGAGACTACAATTCAGTGGTTTTCCAATCATACAAAACACACATAAACACTTCAAACTGCCATTTTACAGATATTTCGTCCGTGGGATCAGCACCCATGTATAAATTTTGAAACTTTCACCTATGACACTCCGGCTAGCTTAGTTATAATGGAGTCCAACCCCTTTCTCATCCCAAACAAACATACATATACAATGTATTTAATCACATAATCACACATAGAGTACATCCCCTTTCTCCTCCCAAACAATCATACATATACAACGTATTAAAACACACAATCATATTCAATGACAACCATTTCTCATACTTATCATATTATTTACGCTTTTCAAATAGCACAATACATGTGATCCAAAATATGATTTTCAAAATAAAACAAGTGCACTTAAAACATAACACAATAATTTCCAAAATCTCTTTCCAAAACATATAGTTTAAATTCTCAAAATCCATTGCATGCTCCATGATATGCATGATTTATAAATAGTTTGGTTTGCCTAGTTAACATGCAAATTCTACAACAATCATAGCTATCCTCCACCGATAGCCCAAAACAAATATATCGAAATCGATAAATAAATTCCTTTAAAGATATGCTTTTTCAAAATCTCAAATGGGAGTAATAATACATATCAAGCTCCACCATCATCATTAATAATCCTCCGATTTCACATTTACAATGACAATTTTAGTTATTTATACAAAATAACAATTTGATCTGATTAGGGAAAAACTTCCTCTCTTTTTTTTCTTTTTTTTCTTTTTTTATATTAAATATCAACCCAAGTTTCAAAATCAACCATTGTAACACAACATGACCTCATATTCAAACTCCATACCCATTTATTTCATTTCACCAAAAACTCCTCTTTTCATTTCACACCCAAACCCTAGGTTTGTTCAATCTACTCCCAAATCCCACCATTGTTACACAATGACAAAATAACTAACTAAAAGCCAGATGAAGGTGTAAAAAAAGATCCCTTCCATTAACAATTCATTTACCCAAATTTAGTATCATATAATAACATAATTAAAAGATTAACAATAAGAGTTTGATCACAACTTTTACATAAATTTCCAACCACTTCCAAAATGCAATTAAACTTGTATATGTACAACTTAACACCCCAATTTCATAATACCAGTTTCAATTTAAGCAAACCTGCATCTATCTTCATGATCCAAACTAGGGTTTTAAGAGAAATTAAGGGCTTGTTTGGTTTGTTTTTGGGAGAGTTGTTTTTGAAAAAAAATTTAGGGAGAGAGTTTAGAAATTTTTTTGGTTTGTTTGGTTGTATATTTTGAGAGAGTTGTTTTTTTGGGAGTTTGGGATGATTTGATATTTTGAGAGAATTTGAGTAGATGTGTGTGAGAGAAAAAGTGATTGAGAAGGAGAGAGGAGAGAGAAAAAGTGATTGATTGATGTGTAAGAGAGAGAAAGTGATTTTGAAAATTTTTTGAGAAAAACTCAAACCAAACAATTTTTTAGAAATTTTTTTTCAAAACTCATCTCCCAAATGCAAACCAAACAAACCATAAGTTTTTCACCCAAACACTTTTTATTCCAACTCTTTTATTAATTATACACCCAATTTCATAAGCTCATAATCATAACCCAACAATTTAAACCCCAATATTTCAAACCCTAAATCCCCAAATCTCATGATTTACCACAACATGCTCAAAATATAAATTTTGCGTTTATATAAAGAGAATACCACAAATCAATCTATAAATGAGAGTATTGAAGAAGAAATAGAAACTCCTATCTCAAGGACCAAGCAAAGAAGCTAGATCAAGAGCATCCTTTCGAAAATCCAAAATTCAGTCGGTTGAAAATGTTGAGGTTCATGTATTCTTCACTTTTTGGTAAGAGATCCTGGCCAAATCTTTGAGAAATAGAAGGCATCTGGGTCAAAAATCTAGGTTTTTCGGACTTAGGATAAGAGGAACGAAGAGAGAAAACAAAAGTGGAGAGAATGATCTAGAAAATCACTTTTTAAGTTGCTGAATTCACGCAATTCGCTCGAGCGTCGCGTTTCCTGCTCGAGCGTGCCTGCTTCCAGCACAGATACTAAAACTTCAAATGAGTATAACTCTCCCATCCGGACTCCTTTTTAGGTAGTTCTTGTGTCCAAATCGAAGCCCCGAAAACATGCTTTCCAATGGATCTAGCCTCACCCCAAATTCAAAGTGTGGAAAAAGAAAAGGGCAAATGAGTGACAGCTGTTTGTAGGAAGATTATCCGAATTAAAATTTTTGGTCCAATCTTACTTTACGATCATGATACCACTTCGATCAATGTCTAAAAATAAAACAAGGAGACTCCAAATACACTAATAAAAATGTCAAGGGAAGTCTCACCGTTTACGCTTGAGCGGTACTTTCTACGCTCGAGCGGTACTTTCTACGCTCGAGCGACTCGCCTGCAAATAAGCGAGATACTGGGAGCAACAATTCTACGCTCGAGTGCCACTTCTTGCACTCAAGCGATCACCTGGACAGACTCTCACAGCAACTGTGGACACCCCATTTTTTACTGCCCTTAAGACTTGGGCGCCACTAATTGATCTCTCGATGATGAAAGTTGTGCTATGCAAACGTTCAATTTCTTCAGCAAGAAGAGCTTCTAAATCCCAACCTTACACCCCATTTTGGACCAAAACTATTTTGACCAAAATTATTTTAAACCTCAAAACCTTCTCTTTCAAAAAATTCTTGAAAAAAAAAAGTTTCTACGATGTTCCAAGGCTCGCATTTCGTTAAAAATTTCACTTTTCGGTAAACTGAGCAAGGACAAAGTGAAAATAAATGAAAGAGAGGTGAACTTTTTGAAAAAAATCTTTAAAACATCTTATTTTTAGGTTTGGAGTTGAAGAAAATAGGAGAGAAGGGAAGAAAACTAATTTGGGAGAAGATAGGCATGAATCCAATTAGGACCAAAACTGAGCAGTCTTCACTAAAATAGGTATATCTTTTTGCACACTTGGAATTTTGATATGAGGCTACCACCATTGGAAAGTAGACTTCCGGGGCTTCAATTTAGACTCAAGAATGACATAAAACGGAGTCGCAGATATGCATATTTGAAGTCAGGGTCAAAAACTAGTTTTTTGATTGCCGGCCACCAGTGGCCCACTAGTGGCCTGCCATCCACTTTTGTGGCCTGCCGGCCACTGGTGTAAGAAACTCAGATTTTGTAGATATTTTCCACCAGCTATTTCCACAAAGTGTCAGCTGTCTATTTGTTGATATTTCGACCCGAGGCTCTTATTTTCCTATATATAGAGGACCTCTCCTCTTGTTTTCAAGGTTGGGAAACATTTTAGAAGGTTAGAAATTTTGAAACAAAATTCTCTCTCTCTACATTTCTCTCTCTCTCTCTTCAACCTTTGTGCATACAAGTGTAGATACACTTCAAGTTTACCTATCAACCCTTAACCAAAGTTGCTTATCTTTGGGCTGAGGTTACTTGGGACTCTCTTTAAGCTCTGGAAGGTGGTATTGGCTTGATTTATTGCCTCATTTGTGTCTTCCTTTCAAGAGGTATAATACATGCCTTTTAAACTTGTTTTGCATACTTGTTTTTCCATCTTTTTCCAACTATTTTTTTGCTGATTTTGAAATATAAACGACCCTGTTTTTGTGGCCTAAAGGTGGTGGTTTGAGGCCATTTTGAGTTAGGGGGTGGTTCACCCTTCTTACTTATTTGTTTGTAAAGCTTTTGTACCTTTGTTCATCACTTTCAAACCAACTTTTTTGGCCCTTTCAACCACTGAATTTTAGATGTTTTTTAGTGGCAAAAAACTTATTTTGAAGTCCAAATTTGGAGGGGTTAGCTTCATCTCCTTGTATCCTATTTGCATGCTTAGTTAACTCCATATATTGGCATGTTTTTCTAGCTTAACTTGCTCAAGTCTAGCATGTTTTAGCCTCTGAAATAGCCTGTTTTAGCTCTATTTTTGGCTGGTTAGTTCATTTGAGTCTTGTTTTGCTTGGTTGTAGTGTAATAGTCTTCACAAGTTGGTGTTTTTAAGGTCTTAGACACCCCTTGTTTGGGTTAATAGCATCTTTTGGTGTTGTTTTTCACTCCATTTTGGCACTATAAACTCTGTAACCTCCCTCTTTGCTTCACTCTTTCATTTACTTTTGATGCTTGTTTCAATCTTGGGATCCTTTAAGCTTGAGATTGAGGTCATACTTAATGGTTTAATCCTCTTTGAGGGTTCATTATCAACGGCATGATCTCTCTCTTGCCTTACATTATCTCTTGGTTGTCACTTCTTTCATCTTAGAGGACACTCACCCGATGGATAAATTAATTAAAGAATGATTTGGTAACTAAAATATATAAACAAAATTGGTAAGTAAAAGTGACAAGATAAGCATTTCTTTATGTTGCCTTGCATGTGTTCAAATTGGACGTTAATTTGAACACAAGAAAAATGGCACATTTCATACTCAAAAGTGATGAAATGTGCCACTTTCCTAGGTCTTCGTTACCCTTGATCATACATGATAGGGTGATGGCAATTGAGTCTTGTTTTGCATTCATTGAACTTGTACAAATTGGTCCCTTAGCCGTCATGCATGGAAATTGCTTGATTAATGGTTTGAGAGCCAATTGTATCACTGCTTTGAGCTTGTGTTGATGATAAGGGGTGATACATAGTTCAAATAACCTGTGAGACCACCCCCTCTTTGCCCTGTTTGTTCTCTCTGTTGCAGCAAAAATGGTGTCCCATCAGTGGCCTGCCGGCCACTGCTAATGGCCGGCAACCCCCTAGTGTTGAACGACAACCCCTCAGTGGTGGCCTACCGGCCACCAGTGATTTTTTTGGGCAGAGTGCTTGTGAAGTATGGCAAAGTTAATCTGGAGAAGGAAACAGAGCAGAGGTTGTGCAAACAGAGGCTTTCGAGGGCTAATAGCGGATGTTTTTCGGGTGGAAACCAAGACAACATGTATCCCTCGTTTCCCGAGGCCATTTTAGTTAATTTGCTTAGTTAATTAGTTGTGGCTAATTCATGCAAATGTTGTAACTATTTAAGTAGATTAGTTAATTAATTCATGTTGTAATTAATTAGATTAGTCGCTTTGTAATTAATTAGTTAAGTATTTAGATAATTAGTTTGTTTTGTAATATTTAATTAGCTTAGATAGTTAATTATTTAATTTTTTTATTTAATTAGCTTAGTTAGTTAATTCGTTTCAAGTGTTGTAATAATTAGTTAAGTTGTGTAGCTTAGCTAGTTTCATTCTGACCCTCCTTCGCGAAGGCGCAATGTTGTAATAAGTGTGTGTGCATGCATGTATGTCTTCCAAACTCACGTCTTTCTCCCTTTTATTTACCCGCTTTTGGTGGTTAGATTAAGGACATGTTTTAATTAGCATACCTTATCTTTGCATCTATTCATCCGTCTTGCATGCACCAAGGCTCGGCGCATCATTCAAACCGCATTGTCATTTCAATAATCTTTGAATACGTGTTTAACCGCATGTTATCAAATTGCTCCATCTGCCATATTAGTAGCCGAGCCTATTAATTGCATATCGCATTTGTTGCATTAGTCATTTTGTATAGTTAGGAATCATGCATATTTTTCTAACTCATATCTTCTTAGCTTGAAGTACTAGGTAAGTTTTATGCTTTAGCATACTTGTATGAATGTGAATGTCCCCATGTCTAGCATGCTTGCCATGAGGCTAAATGCTTACTTGCTAAACTGCTTGAATGCCTATGGATGAAGGCTTGTTGTTTGAATTGGAACGATTCAACGAATGTAAGTTTTAAGCCCACTTTGTTGAGTGGCAAATCAGTTTTAAGCCCACTATGTTTGGTGGAAAAATTCACAAACTTTAAGCCCACTTGAGGTAGCAAATTCAAATCATTTTCGCAAGCAAACATGAGTTGAATTATTCTAAATTGAGCAAACTAGTCTATACTTACTTGTGCGCATCACATTGTAATGCTAGTTTAATAACCGGAACAAGATCACATAATGTTTATAAAAAATCATATCATGATTAATAGAGGCCGATCTTTGATCGAGCGAGCGGGGATGCTCAATTCATGACCTTCACCTCTCGTACCTAAGTTTTCGAGCTGAGGTAACTTTGGTGATGACGAACACGTGGCCTTTGGCACGAGTCATGGATTTCCTAAATTTTTTCAAAATAAAATATTTAGGTGGCGACTTTGTATCTGGCAAAGCAGTCCAATTTTGGCACTTTTTGATTCAAAATCAATTTTTCAAAACGATTTACCTAATTTGAACTATTTGGTGTTTATCAATTTCACATTACACTTGTAAGATTAGATTTAAAACTGCAGGAGTCCAAATTGTAGGGCTTTCTTTTTTAGCTTCCCAAAGGGGGCCGAAAAAGCTGAGCTACACCCAACTTAGTGAATAGAAGGGTGCCTAACTCTCCTTCAGTTCCTAAATCTGCTTCTGGTGTGGGGCAGCCCAGCTCAGTGAATAATTTATTGACCACAAACATTATTTGGGAAAAAATTAGGAAGGAGACAGAAGCAGAAAATAGAAGACATAAAATTTCTAAGAAGGGGAAGAGAGCAGTAGGCAAGAAATTCATGAAGCTATCTATGTATCTACGGAAAGAGGCTGTTCTTAGATCGGCAGTCGCTGCTATCTCTCTTTATATGGCAAGTAAGTCTAGTAGAGGATGCTTAAGATTATCAGAGGCAGAAGCATCACTTCAAATTGGAAAAGTATTGGGGGTAGCCTGTGATGGCAAAGAGAAGGATATAATTAGTAAGTTGGAGGAATTGGAGCCCAATGACAAAAGGAAAGTGGTGAGAAGGATAGGTGAAGTTAACTAAGCCCTAAGCTCTGGGTGTTTGGGTACTAAATAGTCTTGCAATGAAGATACAATCTTGGAATATTCGAGATCTTGGCAAACCTGAGAAAAGGAGGAAAATTAAAAGAAGTCTGGCATAAAGGAAAATTAGTTTAGTATTGATTCAAGAGACAAAGAGGGCAACAATAACTCCCGAAGTGGTAAAATCCATCTGGTATGATGATAGTTTTGAGTATATGGCAGTGGATGCAGAAGGCCGAACAAGTGGGCTATTATGCATATGGAATCCAGGGGTGTTCCAATTAACCACTTGATGTGGTCATCGTAATTTCATCTTTTTTTCAAGTACTCTCTTTTACTCTTTTAATTGTGTGATTGTTAAAGTCTATGGTCCCTCGGATGTGACTAGAAGGAATGAATTAGGGAATACTTTTGCTCAGTTGAAGAATATATTCATGGAGCCATGGTGTATGGGGGTGACTTTAACGAAATACGGACCATTACTGAAAGAATTGGGTGTTCCAGAAGAGACAGAGGAATGAGGGATTTCAATACAATAGTAGACCAATTAGATATGATTGACTTTCCAATGCTTGGTCAGAAATTCACCTGGTGCAACTCACAAACTAGAGAGAAATGGAGCAGAATTGACAGATTTCTTCTTAATCATGAGTGGTTACAAAATTTCAACTTCAAGTTATGGGGATCCCTAGGCTGCTATCTGACCATTGTCATATAATATTGATAGAGGATGATAGAGATTGGGGACCTAGATCTTTTAGGTTTCTCAATGCTTGGGCTCTTCATGCTAAGTTTGTATCTGTGGTGAAGGAAACTTGGTCAGGACTTCAAGTGGAGGGTTGGGCTGGTTAATGTTGTCTTAAGAAGTTTCAAGCCTTGAAACAAAAATTAAAAGTGTGGAATATTGAAGTATTTGGGAAGATTGAATTTAAGCTCAAAACTACTGAAGAGGAAGCCTATGCTATTGAATTAACTGCTGAAGAAAGAGTACTTCTGGCGAATAAACAAGCTAGAAGAAGGGAACTTATGGGGGAAATTTGGAGATTGAATAAAATGCTAGCATGGACGTGGCTACAAAAGTCAAGAATGAACTAGGCCTTGAAAGGGGATCGGAATACAAGGTATTTTCATATAATGGCTTGCAACAGAAATAGCAGGAACTCTTTGTGTTCAGTGATGGTGAACGCTATAATGGTTGAGGAACCCATGGAGGTCAGACATGTGGTGATGTCTCATTTCAAGAATCACTTCTCTGAATCGTGAGATGATAGGCCTAAATTATCTTGCCAATCTAAAAATATTCGAGGAAGCCCAGCAGCGGAATTGTTGGAAGCCGAGTTCTCGGAGGAGGAAGTTAGATTTGTTATCAAGAGTTGTGAAGGTAACAAAGCACCCGGGCCTGATGGTTTTAATTTGGCCTTCTTTAAAAAATGATGGGGAATAGTCGAACCTGAGTTAATGCATTTCTTTAGAGAGTTTCACCAAAATGCTACACTGGTTTCTGGTTTGAATAGCTCTTTTATTGCTTTAATCCCAAAAGTGGACAGCCCATCAAGCTTGAGTGAATATAGGCCCATAAGTCTTATTGGCTCATTATACAAAATTCTGGCAAAAGTCTTGTCGAAAAGGTTGAAACAAGTGATGCCACAGATAATTAGCAAGGCCCAATCAATATTTTTTGGGGGTAGGAATATCCTAGATGGGATACTTATTACTAACGAGATAGTTGATGGGTGGAGAAAATCAAATAAGAAAGGATTAGTATTAAAACTAGTTTTTGAGAACGTATAAGATTTGCTCAATTGGGAATTCTTATTCAATATGCTATCCAATTTTGGATTTGGAGATAGATGGGTAAAATGGATGAAAACCTGTGTAACCTCCGCAAAAGTGTCAGTTCTAGTGAATGGTTCACCAACCTTGGAATTTTGCCCACAGCGCAGTCTTCGGCAAGGCGACCCACTATCACCTTTCCTATTCAACATAGTGGTTGAGTGGTTGAATATTTTGCTTGATAGAGCCAAGGAAATGGGTTTTATCCAAGGAGTTGTCATTGGCAATGATGGGGTAAGAGTAACGCATTTGCAATTTGCCGATGATACAACACTGTTTTGTGAAGCTGAATAGGTGGAAGTGGTGACCATTAAAAGAATTTTCAGGTGTTTTGAATTCTTTGGGGGCTGAAAATTAATTATCATAAGAGTGTGATTGCTAGCATTGGTGTGGAGGAGGGACTGCTACATAGTTTTGCGTTTAGACTAAACTATGTACATCATAACTTGCCTTTAAAGTACCTTGGGTTACCTCTAGGAGCTAATCCTAGTAGGTTATGCACTTGGAAGCTAGTCTTGGACAAATTGAAGTAGAAATTATCCACATGGAAGAGAATGTTGCTTTCATTTGCTGGGAGGCTAACCTTACTTAAATCTGTCATGAGCAACTTGCCAATTTACTATTTGTCATTGTTTAAAATACCAATTGGGGTGGCAAAGGAAATTGATAAAATCCACGCTAATTTTCTTTGGGGGGGTTCCCACCTTAGAAGGAAAGTTCACATGGTTAGTTGGGATACTATTACAAAGAGCAAAACTTTGGGAGGTTTGGGGATCAAAAGAATAATTGATATGAATAAGTGCCTACTGCTGAAATGGTAGTGGAGATTTAGGGCAGAGAATCAGTCTTTGTGGAAGGAAGTTATATGTTCAAAGTATAACGTGGGGGGACGAAGATGGCTGCCATATTTGGAAGGCAGGATCAGAGGCTCAAAAATTTGGTCTGACATAATTAGTGCAATTCAGTCTACACCTGTCTTACACAATTTTAACCTCTAAAACTTTGCAATTGAGCTGGAGAATGGCCGGAAAGCTCAATTCTAGAGGGATAAATGGGCGGGGGAGTCGTGTCTCAATGATGAATTTCTTAGACTCTTTTCTCTATCCACTACTAAAGATGGAGTAGTCTCTGATTTTTTTCACTAGTGGAAGAGGGTCTCAGGATTAGACTTTGGCTTTTAGGAGATCTTTGTTGGTCTGGGAAGAAGATGAGGTCAAAAGATTACATATCTATCTCAAGAATGCACCAGCAGTAAGGGTTTTCAAGTCTGATGTATGGAAGTGGCAGGCTAATTCCTCTGGGATATGTTCTGTTACTTCAAGGTACAAAAGTTGTGAGTCATTATTAGGGCCTGATAGGAAACTGGCAGGGGCAATTTGGCATAATTGTGCACCACCAAAAATCAAATTCTTTGGGTGGTTGGCTTGGTTAGGCAAGGTGAAAACATCTAGCATCCTTCAAAGGATTGGGATATTAGATGAGGTTGCTAATACGGGCTGTGTGTTCTGTCAAAATGAGGTGGAAACTGTGTGTTCTGTCAAAATGAGGTGGAAACCGCCAATCGTATCTTGCTTTTTTGTCCATTTGTCTGGCTGTTATGGTCTAAGATTTTGAATGGTGGGGTTTTCAATGGGTGATGCCAAACTCTGTGGAAGGACAGTTACAGTGGTAGTCATTTTGCAGAATGAAAAAGAATGAGAAAATTCTGTGGAAGGTTGTGTCTTTGGCTGTTTTTGGGTCCACAGAGAAACATAGAAATGACTGTGTCTTTAATGGCTCTCAACCAAACTTGGAATAATTATGTGAAACTGTCAAAGCAAGAATAGCTTTGTGGGTTAAATCCTCCCCAGCCAAAGTGGAGTTCTCTGTGAATGATGTAGTTTTCAACTTGCATCAGGTTCTATTGTATTAGGCAGGGGAGTTGAGAACAGTCCTATTTGTGATATGAAAGTTGTGATCTGTGAGCTGCTGTGTTCTGTGATCTGTTTTTTTTTTTTTTAGACTCACTATTTTGGAATTTTTTTGCAATGGTTTGCTATGTGGGTGTAGCAGTAGAGGTGTCATAGGCTGAGTAGGAGTTATCTTTTGTTCTGCTATGATCTTGTTTTGATATGTTTTGTACTGGTATGTTGTGATTGTGGCTTGTGGTTAGCTTTTACTGTTTTGCACTGGTCTGCTGTCATTGTTGCTTTTGGTACATCCAGATGTGTAAAATTAGCTCTTGAATAAAGCAGATATATAGAGATGTTTGACAAACAAGCCCTTGATGAAAGCATATTTGTTGTTCAGTGAAATAGGGCACCTGCTGGTGTGTTGGCTGCACAACTCGGCTTCATTGTTTGAGAGTTATCCATCAGGATTTCACTTCTATTCATTGTTTGGGAGAAAGAAAGCTGCCAAATATTGGTGGGTGATAATAGGAAGAGCAAAAGACCTAATCTATTGGCCTGCTATGCTTAGCAATGGAGTGTGGAAATGACATGCTGTGCCAAGGTTATAGAGGAGTTTCTCTATTTCTGGTGCTTGTATAATTAGGGTATGTATGGATAGGAGCAGGGTGCAAAGTTTAGATTGTTGCTAATAGAGAGAGGTGGGTTGTACCGATATGTTGGGCTGTTTTGGTGTACTGATATATGGTCATGAGGCTATTTGTTTTGTGTCTGTTCTACTAATATGGTGAACTGATATGGTGACTGCCAGGCTATGTTAATGATATACAGGAGACTGCAATGCAAAGCTGTGATGATGTTTTGTGCCTGCTATGTTGAGCTGATGTTTTTGTGCCTGCTATACTAAGCTGTACAAATATTTGTAGCTATCTGTTTGTTGCTTGTCTTTTTTATGTTTCTTAGTTGGAGGCTCACCAACTTCGGGGGTGTTAGCAAATGATAGAATGGTCTTTTTGGTGTCAACATAGTTGGAATGATTTAGCCCATCGTGATGTTTTTGCACTCGCCTCTTTTATTGATGTTTTGTTTTGTACCTTATACTTTGCTTCTCATCAATAAATTTTTTTTTTTTTTTGCCGATAAAATAATAAAAAAAAAATACACACTCATTCATTTCCTTCCAAGTGGACCACAACATGGCAAAATGTAATGTCTTCCAAATCTGCAATTCCAACCTTTTGATCTTCACACCCATTCACCAATTCAATAGACCCTCCACATTTGCAAGTGTTACCCATCTGATTCCCCACAAATCCAGCAAATCTGACCACACCTTCCATACTCATGGGCAATGAAAAAGCACACAAAGTGCTCTAAACATTCAATTCAATAATAATAATCACATTTATACATGAACGGAGTACTTGATCAACTCATTTAATTTAGTAGTTGTGTACCATTTTTATAATGTGAGGTTTCACGTTCAATTGTTATAGGAATTAATACTTCAATTTAAAAATTAGACTCATTTATTTAAACTTAATAATATAATAATTTATTAGAATATTTAAGGAAATTCTTTCTAATTCTCAGTCAATTATTATGTTTTTTTTTAATACAAATCATTGAATTTAGAAAATGCACTCCTATATAAATTTTCTTTATATATATCCTCATATATACATTTACCATTGGATTATGTAAAAACAACTCTCTTATGTTTTTTTTCTAATTATCAATCAATCATTTTTTTCACACATCATTAAATTTAAAAAATTTAATTTAGCAAATGATCGTTTATACCATTTTTCATTATAAATATATATCATTAACATTTACATTTACCCATGTAAAGAGTTCATTATTTGAGTTTGTTGTGACTTTAATATTGTAATCCCAAGTGTAAGATATCGCGAAATAATATATCTTGGTGAGTTTAAGATTGAATCCACAAGGACCAATTTATTCAAAAGAAGGACCGATCACTCAAATAAAATAAAGAATATTTGATTTTGAATTTGTGAAATTAGTGGATAATCTGAGAAAAATTAATTGGCTGAAAGATAAACTAAAGTGACAATAATAATAATAATAATACATATATATATATATATATATATATGTTAAGGCATTAAGGATCCTCTACCAACACTTTTTTATAAAAAAATATTTAAAATTCAATTTGTATAACTTAATTGAGGTATACACAAAAGATTTTTGCAATCGGAAGATAAAAATGATTACTTTATATAAAAATTAATTTAAAAAGATTGATTATTTTGACTGGCTAATTATGTCATAAAAATATAATTATTTGATTCGCATAGAATATCAAGTTTCTAGCGTGCTCGGAGTTGATGATAGAACAAGAGATTATGTACAAAAACTTTTCTTAAATAAATAAACCAATCAATCAAAATGATTTGAAATTGAAAATCATAATTGAATTATAAAATATTTATAAAGAAATCATTGAAATTTCCTCCCTAACCTTAGCAAATAAAATAAAATACTACGGCCTTGCTTGATTAACATGATTAATAGTGAAATGATTAATAATCTCATGAATTAGTGTATGATTAGTTATGTAATTAAATTAGTGATATATCAATTTATTATGTATTTATTTTATTTTATTTTTCTTTCATACTTGAAATAATCCTCGGTCCTTTTAATATTAAAAAATTGTCAAATTCATCATATTAAATATATGTTGTACATGTAATCTAATTAATAAAATTTACAATCAAGCATATGATTGTAAGTCTATAAACTAACAATTACAACCTTATACTATAATCCTATTAAAGAAAATGCCCTATGCCTCCTTTGCAGTTATCCTTATCCAACTATCTATTTACACTGTGTTTAATTGGAAAATTTGGGAAGCGATTTGGAAAGAGAAAGAGAAAAAGTGTGTAAAATGAGGTAAAATATAAATATATTTTATTTACATTTCACCTACCTTTTCTCTTTCTTTTTTTAAATCCTTGTCCAAATCTCCTAACCAAATACAGCGTTATAAAATTTCCAGAATACAAACTAAGGTGGTGTAGCCAAAATTCTACATAGTCTTTGATTGAAATGATAAAATTAATGAGTAAGTTTATATGTAGACATAACTCTCTCATAAAAAGTGAAATCTGTACGTGTACCATTTATAAAAGAGTTACATGCTATTCTGTATTTAATTTTTGTGTTGCCTAGCATTACTGAAAATTGATGCAAAGGCCATGAGATGGTGAATTGACGAGCATGCAATGCAAATCTAAATAGGAGAAGTATGTTGTTATTGTCTCCAAAAGTAGAAACCAACGATATAAGGGTAGGTGTTGCAAACAATTTCGGTGCCATCCGCAGTAATCTTGTTTTCCTTCTTGCAATGTGATTACATGACTAATCCTCTCCGGATAAGCACAGCAGCCACTGTTGTGCTTTTAATCCGACACCATTTTGCTGCTGTTTGAATTTTCAATTGCTTTTTGTTGCTTTACAAGTTTAAAAGGAAAATAAAACTAGTAATGGGAATCTTCAACTTCAAATCAATTTCACTCTTTCTAGTTTTCAAACACAAAAATTGTTTGAATTTTTTATTTTTCAATATTTATTTTAGTAAAACTTTTTTTATGTTTAAATTCTTTTTTTTTTTATATTTTAGATTTACTTAATTTAGATTTTTTTTGTTTTATTTTTGCACATAAAGTTTTATTTTAAAATACATTTAGATTAGGTGCATTTAAAAATATGATTTTTTATTTTATAAAGCACAAAAAAAAAAAAAGAGAAAAAAAAAGTATTTTGAATAACTAAACCAAACAAGTAATGATTTTGAAGCATTCAAAATGTTTTCCAAACATAATTGAATGAGTCGATCAATTAACTGTTTAAGTTTGATTTGAAAATTTTTATAAATTTTAAAATTTGTTCAAGTTTTGTTCATTAAACATTCTAGTTGATCTCAAACGAACTTTAATCAAGTTGAGCTTGAATAATTTGATAGTTTTATATAGTTTTAGACTTATCAAACCGAGCTGAATAAGAAATTAATTGTTCAATGTTGAGATTTGAAAATTTTAACGAGTTTCAAAAAATGTTCAAGATTGACATATTTAACCTAACTAACCAAACTCAAATGAATTTTTAACTAGCTGAACATAAGTTGAGTTCGAACTATTTGGTTCATTTATGACTTCTAGTTAAATACGGATTTGCATATATATAGAATAGAGAAAAAAAGTTCTATTCATAAATTTTTTTTTATAAAGGTATCACCAAAAAATAATATGACCTCATTTTCATAAACAGAATTCATCTTTATAAAACACATCATTTTACATCCTTATTTTAGAAATGAAATATCCATATTAAAACACATCATTTTGCATAAAAAATTTATATAATATTTTTATTTGTATATCATTTTTTTTTATCGGCAAATAAAATCTTTATTGATGGAAACATACGAAGTATGAAAGAGTATATCAATAAAGAGAAGCTTAGAGCTAGTACAAGCTTCAAACTCCAGTTGGTGAGAGACCAACAACAAGCCAAGAAAGAAAAGCCAAAAAAGCACAAGGTCCCATGATCCTCCAGCAGAACAAATGGCTGCCACAAGATCCTCCAGCAGAGCAAAATTAGCAGAGCAACAGCCTCCTTCAGCGAAACAACCATCAGCCTACCAACAGATAACAGCCAAAATTGCCTTGAAACTACACAGGCCCCATGAACCACACTGCAGCCCATCAGTCATTCTACATAAAAAAAATATATATATAAAAAATATTTTTATTTATATATCATTACTCATATATATTATAAAAAGATAGGGAGTTACAGGATAAAGGATAAAAAAATAAAAAAATATTTGAGAGTGTTGAAAGGCAACAAGACGGTGATAAAAGCAATTAGATTTGAAAGGAAACAAAACAGTGTCGTATTTGAGGCACAGCAACCCCTCCTTCGATTCTCTCTATTTTAATGGAAGATATTCATTACATTCTTTAAAAGTTGTGAAATAATTATGAAAATTTATTAATATTTTAAATTTAGAAAGAATTATTACAAATCCTTAGATAATGTAGTAG
Source organism: Camellia sinensis (assembly GCF_055761805.1). Classification (NCBI taxonomy): domain Eukaryota; kingdom Viridiplantae; phylum Streptophyta; class Magnoliopsida; order Ericales; family Theaceae; genus Camellia; species Camellia sinensis. The sequence continues at coordinate 169,922,007 of NC_138970.1, forward strand.
AAATCCTCCATTACAACTTTAGAATGAAGAGAATCACAATCTGGCTAATACAATACTAAGTAATGTCTTTTTGTGTAGAGTAATTATAAATATAAAAAAATATTTACATTATCAAATAGAGTACCCCCTATAATGAGGGAAAAATAAACTATCATCGTAAAAGATATTAAACTCCTGTATATAGGAGTTGAATATGAGACCTCACACCACAAATGTGTTATACAAACATTAAGTCAAATACCCTAATTAACTATAGGGTTTGGTTAATGAGTGCCCTGAGGATATTGGTTAACAATGTTTAAATTGATTGTGTATTACATGTCACTCCCATACGTTATGTATAAGTATGTCAAATTTCTCATCAAGTGTTCTAAGGACATTCATTAACAAAAACTCTTAAGTATGATAGCTAAACATGTCAATGTCAATTTGATGTGCAATCATTTGATATTCCAAGGGCTCTAATAAACATTCAATTCAATAAGCCCTTGAAAAGATTTGTATCAAATTATAATATTTGTGATATTAATTTAGAAAAATTACTCAATAGTGAGACAAGGAAACAAATTATACAAACATAATGGGTGCATCTCATCTTGTGATGAGATGCAATTCAAACTCTATGAGAGTACAACTCTAAATTACACCTTTTTATATTTGTGTAATTTTCTTTTTTATGTTTTACTATTAATTATTGCAAATGTTATGATCAAATTATTTTTAGTATCTCTACAAGAAGTTAGTAATATTGGTCACAACAAGTTACTACAAGTGTCAGAATTGATTATTGAAAAGTAAAAAATTCACTAAAATTAAAAAATACGAATTGAACTCAAAAATTATTTTTAAGAAGTGTGGGGCTTTTCTTCGGTCCTTATCAAGAATAGAAAGATATTGTTCAGGCCTGTGGGGTGTATCAGGGGCCATATTTCGATGATCTAAATTATTTATTTTTTAAGACTCTTTATATATATCATTCACAAAAAATGAACAACAAGTGTATTTTTAAAAATAGAACATTCATTTTTTCATACATAAATGCTATAAGATGAAAATATTACGATTATCAAATTGACTTATTTTTTTATGAATGATAACGAAACTTGTGATAGGCCCTATGGCCTGGACAACGCCTCTTCAATCCAGATGAGGACGCGAGAGAATCTCACCCCTTTCGAAAATTTCAAAACCAAATGAAGTGTAAATCCGAGAATTGGATACCATGAAATTGACCAGAAAATAAATAGAGTGAATATATGAAAATAATTTTTATACTAAAATCACAATAAATAATAATAATAATAATAATAATAATAATAATAATAATAATAATAATAATAAAGAAAAGAAATACAGATATAAATAATTAAAATGAATATATGAAAATAATATGTAATGAAATCACAACATTAATATAAATTAGAACATGAATATCAATTTTAATGAATTAATAAATTAAAAAAATTAACAAAGAAAGAAGAAAAGAAAAAAAAATTAAAAAAAAGAAAGAAAAGAAAATGAGGTGAAAAAGAAAAGAAAATAAAATAAAATGAAAAAGAAAAAGAAAAAAATGTATTATAAATGAAATCACGAATTTTATATCTTATACAGCAAAAAGCTATTTTACAACTTATTTACCAAACATTACTCTACTGCTTAAATCCATAATTTCATAGTTGCACCAAACAGGTTACCAGCTTAGGTTCACAGCTGTAAGTTATAATATGTTAAGTTATAATCTATAATCACTTTCCTACAGTTCTACCAAACGGGGCCATTGTTAGCTTCGACTGCAATGATTGGTTTGGATTCACTGACTCGGATTCGGAAATACCCTAAATCCTCAGACCGGTTCAGGCTTTAGGCTGATTGGATCATCCGGAGTGTCTGGAGTATGGGCTGCCAGTCAACCCAAAAGCCAATCTATAAACAGCCCATTTCTCAATTTGGTTCTCTCCATGGTATTCAGAATCTCAATCGAGATCATTCGACTGTAGTTGGACAAACGATCCGGATCGTAGAATATGTAGTCATAAAATCGTGTGAAATCGATCCTGATTCTACTACAATTTCAATTCTATCACCAAAAAAACATATATATATATATATCTTATTATTTATTTTTTAATATTAATGTTTATGTGTTCATTTACTATTATTTTTATTTTATTTTATTTTATATTTTAAAAGTCTGACGAGTACATATGTTTTCTACTTTTTTTTCGTATTTAGAAAATATCTTTCCAAACTTATTAAACATCACATGACAACCTGTATCTATTGAATAACCAAACACCTTCCGGAATTCAAACACTTTCAAATATCATAATATAATTATTTTTTTATAATTTTACTATTATGACATGTTTAATATTTGTCTCCTTCATTATCTTCAAATATCATAATGTGATTATGTTTTTAATAATTCCACTACTGTGGCTTATTCAATATTTGTCTCTTTCACTACCTTCTCGTGAACGGTAAGAGAGAAGTTTTGTTAGATTCAAATCCAGAAAAATCATGAAAATATATAAAGAAAATAAATATTTTTGCAATTGATTTACTTTGAATGAGTGGTGATGATTCAGAGTGCCATTATTGGCAAATTGATAGCCCTTGGATTCTTTTTTTCAGTTGAGTTTTGTGTATTAATAATATACTCTGTTTCAAAGGGTTCAGAACAACTACCAGTTACAATCCACAAAAATACTTTCACAAATAATAATCGACTTCGCTTCAGAGGGTGCAGAGCAACCTTATTTCGCAATCTAAAAGGAATTCTACAATCAACATTACCTTCTATGTTTTGAATGTTTCGGACCAAATCTGTTACATAACCCAATGGTTTTAAATAAAAAACATAACAGCCCACTTTGTTTCTATTGGAAAAATCTTCTGTGTAAATTAAATAATGAAACAAATCAAACAAATCAAACAAATAAAATAAATTACTTACCAAATTTATTTTACTGAATCGAATAAATAATTAAAAGATCAATTCGAGTGTGTGACACTCTATCCTTAAGACAAATTCGTCCCGCTACGGTGCTTACGGATAAATGGCGTCTATCTCCCATGATACAATGATCTTCACAAATTTTAGTAGCACTCTAAACAATTTGTACGGCGAACAAAAACCTTGTGTTCTATACTCTCTTTAATTTTCCTAAAAAACTAATATGAAGAGAATTTATGCAAATGAGCAAAACAGGACGGCAAAATGAAAATTTCATATTATTTTTAGATGCCCAAGACTACAGAAATGGCAGATATTTATAGGAAAAAAGACAGACCCGAACAATTCTGATTTTGAACATGAACAGGTGCAAAAAAACTGGACAGATTCAGTTTGAAATTCAAACAGATTCGGTGGCAGTTTCAACAGATACTTGTCACGCCCCAAAATTTAGACAATTAAATATTAAATTAGGACTAAACCCCAATCAATATTCCATCATCCAAATCCTAGGGGTTAAAAAAAAAAAAACTAAACACCAACCAAACCACCTACCATAATCTCATAACTAACCAATACCTCCAACATTAAAGTAATAATAAATAGTCAAAATAACTTAAATAATGTATGGTTACAAATCATTCCAAATTATCCCAATACTAAAGTCAAAATAATAATAATAATAAATATATAAACTAATGTCAACCCTAAACTCAAGAAAACAAAAGAAATCCAAACGATAAGTCCAACAACTATAGTAATTCCACGTCATCACCGTAGCCCCAACTAATCCTGCAAAGGAAGGTCGATTGCGCTCAAGCAAAACGCACCCGAGTTGTCAAGGGACAAAACGGGTCAGTATACAGGTATACTGGTATGGGTACAAGATTTAATACCCACGTATCCACCAAGCACAAACAAAAATATATTTAATTCTTGTTACGGGACAAGACAAGCAATTCCAACTGCACCGAGACGAATGGGTAGTTTCTCGAAATACAGTGGCATTTAGTTTCTTGCCCGTACACAACGAAATATAAATTGAGTATAAAATAAACAAATTAGAATAAAAATATGGTGGGTTAGCCCTGCATAAAAAGTTAGTAAGACTCACCATCCTGCAAAAAAATAAAGTTAGTATAATTTAATCATAAGTAACTTGCTAAAGAAGTATAAAAATGCACCGTTTCATACTTAAATAATTCGAATTGACCAAAACTCAAAGAACAAAAGCTGTACAAAATCAAATTTCCTAAAAGTCTTGGCGGACGAATTTAGTAAAAACTGAACAGGTTGAGAGAAAAACTTAATAGAAAATCTTAACTGAAATTCGATCGAAAAATCTAGAACTGAAAACGAAAGGAAACTACTGTAAGAAGAATTTTTTTGGAAAAGTTCAAAACATAAAAAAAATGTTCAGAATAACGTTTTACTTCAGTTTATGTGAAACCAATAAAAATGAGCTTGATTCGTGAGTTAAAACAGCCCCTAAACTTTCCATTGCTAAAATGAATCAAAACTACAATAACCATGATCATCCGATTATAAATTCTAATCGATCTTTTTAATAAAAGTTAAAACACGAAAGTTGTCTAGAATCACATATACATGTCTCTGCTCAAATTTCATAATTTATCGAGGTCGTTTACTATTTTTTAAGATGTACAAATCAATACAATTCACACTATAATAATAAACTCATAATTAAATTCTTTGTACCTTAACTACACCACTTCGGCCTCCACTTCGTCCTCCTAAATAGAGATTGAGATTAAAATAGTGTATTTTAAGTTGTCCATATATATTAAATTTGGGCCACACATTTATAATTGAAAAATATTTGAGAACTCTAATAAAATCTTCATGATTTCATCCATAATGATGTGAAACGACAGTCGTAAATTTTTAATTTGTTACATACTTAATTATGCCCTTATTTGGTATGAGGTTTTTGGGGCTAAAAGACTAAAATAATTATAAAAAGATAAAATAAGTTAAAAAGTCAATAAAACAAAATGTCATATTTAAATCATAATTATTTTATTTTTTTAGTACAAAAGTGAAAAAAATTAAAAAAATTCATTCCAAACGAAACTTTTTAACTCTAAACCCAAATAGTCAAAAAATAAAAAATCAATCTACATTCCAAACAAAACTTATATAAAACTTTACTTCCTTACCACATCGTTAAGAATATATTGGGACTCGGTGTCAGTTAATGTATATATGGTATATATTTCTATATATATTAGGTATTATCATAGTTAGATCTCTTATAAGATACTGCTTTTCTCATAGTTAGATTTTTAATAGAATATTTTTTCTCAACTTATATATACAAGCCTTCAATTCAATAGAATTTATTAAATGCAATACATATTATTTCCTATCTCTTTACTATTTTAACAGTATCTACTATTACTCAATTTTGGGCAAAAACTAATGAAGTGTGATTGATAGAAATTGTACGAACGGGGGAGAGAGGGAAAACGTACACAATATATGATATGACCTCGTGTTGAAAACAAAACGGTGATGTGATACTCTATAATGGCAGTATATGTTCATACACACACATGTCACACATTGGGGGCACTTTCTCTCTCCATTGGGGTGTTTGGATAATTAACAAAAATGTTTGGTGGCCGCAATATTCACGGCTCAAATGGCTCGAATTGACCAAAACGACGTCATTTTGTGTTGTTTTGTATCCAAAACGACGTCGTTTTGGTCAATTCGAGCCATTCGAGCCTGGGAAATTCGGGCCTTTATCATTGCTGGATAATTAATTATGTCGATATTCTATATTTGTTTTATGAACCATTAATTTTGTTTGATAGTTCATTTATTTTTAGATAAAAGTAATCTAAATGTATAGCATTAGTTATTTAATCAATTTGATTTTTTTACACAAATAATATACTCAATAAATTTTAAAATATCAACGGTTCAAATTACCGAAAAGAGATTCAAAAGTAAACTCAATGCGCTGAACTAGACTAAACTGTCCTAGATCTAGGTTGGAGACAATCTAGACCCTTTCGTAAATTATTTTAGGATAAATTATGCAAATAATCCCTGTACTTTACACGATGTGTCAATTTAGTCCATGTAGTTTCAATTTGCTCAATTTTGTCCCTTAATTTAACAGATTGTGTCATTTTAGTCTAATAAATAACGGTTGTTAAGTTAATTTACTGGAAAATCAAACAATGTGTCAATTTGATCATTGTATTTTTCACAATGTGTCAATTTAGTCATTGTCAAAATCGAGAAAATTGAAACTACAGGGACGAAATTGACACATCGTGTAAAGTACAGGGACCAAATTGACACATTATTTGACCTTCCGTTAAATTAATTTAACAACCGTTATTTATTGGACTAAAATGGCACAATCCGTTAAATTAAGAAGCAAAATCAAGCAAATTAGAACTACAGGGACCAAATTGACACATCGTGTAAAGTACAGAGACTATTTGCATAATTTACCCATTATTTTAATTTTTGACTATTTTAATAGGCTAAAATAGTTATATTTAGAAAGATAATTAGATTTCTTTATAGTTAGATGTGATATTTGTGAGAAAAAAAAAGTGAAATAATTATGAATTTAATATGACGTTTTATCTTATTAATTATTTTAACTTATTTTTAGTGCTATTTTAGTCCAAAAAACCTATTGCCAAACATCCAATATATATATATATATATATATCATCTTGGTAGCCTTTGTGTAGAGAGATACAAAATGCAGCCAGGGGCAATGGTAGCTCATCTAAACTCGATCGAAATGCTATTGAAAAAAACCGAAGATTGCAACTCAAACATCTCTATTCCAAGCTTGCTTCTCTCATCCCTAACCAACCCTTCTCTCTCTCTGTCTCTCTTTAAAGGGAGACAAATAAATAGTTTTCTATATTAAACTACCATGCATGCAAAATGAACAACACTTGGAGATGTAGTAATTATTAAAGAAAAATGATTCACAAATAAAATTTTTATATATTAAATATATTTAAAATGATGTAACAGTGATATTTTTGTAATTATGAATCACAATGGTAATATTTTATTTGGTTCATTAGAATGAGATGAAATGAAATGAATGTTGGATTTATTTTCTAGTATGGCCAAATAGCCTACATATCTTTTACATATTTTATTTTATTTGGATTACACAATTAGATAAAGCCAATATTTGAGATAAAGTTCAGTAATTAGAATTTTAAATATAAGATAATTACTCTTCTAAGATAATAAGGAAATCTTGATGGACATGAATTCTTTTGATAGAGTTTATTTAGCTCTCTTCTCTCCTCTATAAAAGGATGGGTGACTCTCTTTTCATAATAGTAGTATTTTTTCATCACTCTAAGTTCTATAGTCATTCTAATTGTAAATCTATGGTAAACGCAGCGGATGAAAATTATGGTCATACTTTTTTCTTCAGAGTCTGAATTGAAGGATCTCGTGAGTAAATCACGTGCTTCCTGAATTTGATCAATCAACCCAGCAATAAAGTGATATTACAGAATGAATATCACCTACACAAGTCACAGTGCAAAATGGCTCTTGATCGTTGTATTTTGGGAGAGAGTCAGTAAATAGGAAAAACATACGACATACGTTGTTTTTCTCTTAATCACCCATATCCCATATCATATGAGATATATAGGATAATATCTCATCTATCCATATCAGTTGATATGATAGATATGGATATCCTGAGTGGTTATCCAAGTAAGTTTTGAATTCAAATTCAAAACTTACATGGATAAGGTTCAAAAAGTTCAAAGGGTCATGCCACATGGGAGCCCAATTTCTAACATCTCCCACTCGGACATGAGTTGGCATGACACTGCCACATCTCTATCTTAATCTCCCCCAAAAATGAACAATCTCATACTAGCCACTGCACCGTGTGACTGCTGAGAACACCTGCATGTGGGAGCTCTATACTAGAAACTCAAAATGAGCCAGCATAGAGACATCAACCCAAAAAGAACAGAAATAGTGTCTCATATACCCCAGACCCATCTAATTACACCGGTCCAAAAAACATCTCTAATCCCTCAAAAAGAGCATTTTTGACTCTCTCAATTCTTGTAATATATTCACACTCAATCCGCCTCTCATACAGAGCGATGTGAGTTGCCAGCAATGAATATACAACAGTGGTGTAATACTAGATGATCTTCCCTTTGCCCTCATGCCATTTAGTTTAGGATTGACCGTTTTCCCAATGATGTCCCTTAAGGCCGAATCATACATGACCGCAGGCAACATACCAAAGTAGCAGAACATCAACCCCTTACCTTATGACATAGTCAAAAGTCACAAAAGGGTACATAAATGAAAGTCATATCAATAATGACATGTAAGACTCACACGGTGAGGAAACAGGGATCCATTCTCTCACCTCATTACTCGGTCGCCAAGCACATGTAGTATGAATACATGTTACGGTTGAGTAACTCTTCCAAAAGAGTGACGTCATACTCGATACACCGTACAGATCTTAGTCTAGTTGCTTTCTAGCGCCTAACCCGAATTCTCTATTTGCTCACCTTCTAGGCACCAAATGAGATCTCGCATCTGGCTAATCATAACAGGCACAACATGGAAAGTGGGTACTAATATCCATGTTTGGTCCTTAACACGACCTCATCTTGGTTGTAACCAAGGCGACATGCATAGTGGATAATTTAAGCCTCTCTTGGCTCCAAATAAAAATAAACCACTAGTCTCATCCTTGCTCGCTCCCAAGCGCCAAGGGCGATTGCTCGTGTGAGTGAGCCAATCTTGCCTACTGACATCATCATCTACTAATCATTATGACACAAACCATAATAGTGTCAACATCCCATGATCTCAAAATAAGTGATCGATTTTTAAAAAAAAATTTGACCACAGCTTACGTAATTCTAGATTCCAAACATAAGCCTTATCAGCACCTCTTGCGTTAAGTATATACAATGGAATCCACCATGTGTGCCTCACATGAAGTGATTCAAGATCACAATTCTAGATTCCAAACATAAGCCTTATTAGCACCTCTTGCGATAAGTATATACAACGGAATCCACCATGTACACCTCATATGAAGTGATTCAAGATCACTACCTCTTGCACAATAACCTCTCTAAAGATATTTTGGTGACCAATTTCGTTCATTCTTGATGCACCCAACTAGCGCATTGAATCTTACAATGAGCAAATTAATATACTACTAGTAAAGCATTCTATCCACAGTCTAATGAGTAAGGTCAATGTCTAAACAACTCAGTTGTCCATTTACCAAAGATAACATTTATCATGCCGAATACGCCCACATAGCGTACTTTAGGCTCCCACAACAAAGAAAAGATCAAGGAATACAGGTCATCTGTTTCTCCCAAAGACAATCCGAGGATTCACTTAATAGCTAAGGCTCTGGCTTTTATCGATAGATAAGTTAATGGGTTTGCAATTTTGCATCTAGAATCATTCTAGGATATTTTTTAAGTAAGTCATCGAAGACAAACCGAGAATTTTCCTAAAACAATCCCTAAGGATCGTACATCCGAGCATATAAATTACATCACCCATGTCCATCATATCTAAAATAGAGGACTGCCCACCCTAGGTGGCGACAACCTTATAAATTCTTGGCTCATAATGACTAAGTAAGGAAAAAGTTCTTTTTGGACCATTGATCATACCTCAGTGGTCTTCATCGCTCGTCGTCGGCCTATCATGGCTTGACGAAATCTAAGAACCACTATTTGGATAACTGTTTTAGACTGTAAAAGATTTATTGGGACTAGCAACCTTTTTATGCTCCTAACTTTTCACCATAACAGCAGAAGGTAAATTCCTACGGATCTACTTATCCAATTCTCCAACGAGAAGTTGGGTCACAATGTCCACAAATCAATGTTCCGAACTTATGTCAATCATAGCCTAAGTCGAAATAACCTCACTCCCAGGAGGAAGTCTTCTCATGGTCTACACTTTTCTCATTGGTGCGACTTTTCGATATCTAGCGAGCCTTATGCCTCAACAATGACTATCCAAATTGCGCATAACCTCAGAACAGTTTCGCGTCATAATGGAAAGTCAACCAAATTATAGAAATTGTTAATCCTCAAAAACTTTGTCTTAAATTACGCAACATTGATCCACTTTCTAAAAATAGGGGACTAGAGCCTTTGGCATTATCCTAGGCTCTCTATCATCTTGCGGAGCAATCATGAATGTTTCCTTCTCAATCACCTAGTGATGACGTGGAAAATTTTCACATTTGCTACCACGCAACTAAGAATGTAAAGTATTCTTCTCCAATGGAGTAATCCATTAGTAGGCACATCGCTCCCACTGTCCCTAGGTTATTAGAAATTTCTTTTCATTCTCAACTAGGCTACATAGAGTGCTATGTTTAGAATTTTCTATCTTATAGAGTTCCAAAAAACTCTATTCACGTCACCTTTACTAAGAAAACTTTATGTGAGTTAGTTACACTCCCACAAAGCTGCTTACCTATATGCACATGACCCGGAGGGTTTACATGACAGCATACAATAATGCGTCATAGAACTCTAGGTCTTAACTTCGCAACCTTATGAGAAATAAAAATAAAGATAAGCTGCTTAATGGTTACAGATCACCCATAGATGGCTCTCCACTAACCCATTACATAAATGGAGTGTAAAATTTGATATGAAGGGCATTTAGTTAGGGATATAGGCAACAAACTAAAGTGCAATTCCCAATTAGGAAACATTTTGCGCCATCATCCACCTAACATTAACAATACTTAATTCCTTATCTCTACTACACTATTATGTTGTTGAGTATTATGAATAATCAATTTTCTAAGCATCCATTTCTCTTCACAGAGTTTTTTTTTTTCCTAAAAAAACTCAAATAGATACTCGCCACCTTGGTCAAAACTAAAAGCACGAAAGTTGTTATCTAATTGATCTCAACCTCATATGTGTAATGTCAAAAATCATCTAAAAACTTTTGGCTTATGGGAGATCAAATAGTCTTGACTCAGATGCGTATCGTAACCTATAAATGTGTCGAGATTGAGGCTTAGCTATCATACCCTTACACATATCTAGTCACAAATATCATAGTGGACTAAATGCGCCAAAACAAATGATCTTCTACGGCTTTCCTACTTACTTGTGCGCACCCATTGCGAACAAAGTTACACATTCACATGAGAGCAGGATGTCATAAGCGAGTGGGCCCGAGAAGGCCTACTCAAACCATCGTGTCATCATCTCATTAATGTGATTAAGTATAATAATCCACTGGTTCATGACCAATGTCATAAACTAATTCCAATCATCTTAATGTGTGAGTTCTCGAAGATAAGTTTTAAAGGTTTAGGCCCAACTAGGTAATGACTCACGACTAATTCATATTCACTAGATCATAAAAGGATGTCATGGAGATATCAAGTGCGCCTAAGTCGCAAATTTAACTAGTAAGTGCTAATCCCCTGCACCTTCAAGTCAATTTTATTCTCCATACACTTTACTGCATCTAGTTGAAAGATGACGATACTCCTCTTGCCATATCTATTTCTTGCTTCATAGTTACTTGCAATTAATTCTACTATCCACAAGAAGGAGAGAATAAGCTATCAACTATGACAGTTCCTGAAGTAACTTAAGCGCGAATTAGGCTAAAGAGTCTAATTCAACACAATGCTCTCACGAGCCATGCGTCAAATTCTTAGAGTCATAATAACCTTGTCGGCCTTGACCTTTTCATTATTATGCTGCAACATTTGCGCTTAGTGGTAAACGTTATTCAAAAACGTTAGCCTAGCTAAGGAATCATACAAAGAAGCTCCTCCTCATGTCTCACACTCAAGTGTGGAAACAGTAAGTGTCCAGACTTAGACAAGTTGGCAATGCTAATAGATTTTGCAGCCACTAAACGCTAATCTTTTCACTGAGTGTTAATAGATTTTGCAACTTCTAAGCGCTAATCTTTTCACTTAGTATTAATAGATTTTACTGCTTCTAAGCGCTAATCTTTTAACTTCACGTGATATTTCAACGCACACTATTATAGTGCATGAAATTTTGCTCCATCCATTCCCAATAATTGGGTAGAGAGCAAAACACTGCTCATACTGGCTACTTATCTTACACTTAATGACTAATTTATTTAAGCTCGCATTTCATAGATGACGTGACTCTTGAATGTTACTTCATCCAATGATGTAACATTATTTACAAGTCAGATTACAAAGTCAATCCGCACAGCTCAATAGTCAAGACCATAGACAGATCTATTGAGGGCTTAATAATTTCATAACTCCAAAACTCGCCAACCAAAACTACGTAGTATGCCGCTAACCATAGCGCACACATTAGTTTTTATTGTGCCAAACAAGGCAACAAAACCACGGTGACTTTGAGTCATGTTTCCTTACTTTGGCTCAATTAAGATCTGACCTAAAGTCTCCAAGACTTTTGCTCATCTAAAGAATAGGATTGCATTGTTCACATTTGAACATCTTTACTAAGTCTAGGTTAACCAATTAACTTCCATAAGCTAAGTCAATTTAGAGAGAAATTCGCATTGGGATTAATTTGATTTAGCATAATATAATTTTGCCACAAAAATCTAAATTAAATAGTGACAATATTACACAAGTCGCAAGATCGAAAATCCGCTATACTCGTAATTATCTCTTGCGCCACAGGTGACAATTACCTAAAATTTAATTTAATTTATGCGCAAAATATTGGTTTTCAGGAGTTAATCTACAAAGATTTCTCTCAACCGAATAACCTCCCACTGACTATAACATGTTTAAAAGCATGATAAAAAATTTTAATTCCACACAATAGCATCATAATGTAGATTCACAACCAACTCATGCTATGTCACAATTAATAATGGAATTTAAACAAATAACAATTAATCATGCTATTCTAATTACAACATATTAGAAACTCTAGGAAAAAAATAACAACATGTTGTATTTAATATTCAAATTATGCCATAACAGAAAGTATATCACTTCGGAAAATTTCTGGAATTTTTTGGTATTTTCTGGAATTTTAAATAACTAATAAACACACATAAAATTAGAAATAAATATTCCAGAATCTGGTAAAATGTAATAACCATACCAATAAATAGTAAACTACAACAATAGTCTACAATAAAAAATTCAGCCCCAGAAAGTTAATCATGCAACACCAGATGCATTTTAAACCAGAAATAATGAAATATTATTTCAGGAACAATATTTTTTATTTTTATAAAATTTTCAAAAATTTTATAGAAGATAAAAAATTTAATACTGAGTCTAACAGTACCAACTACGCTTAAAACAAAGCTATAACGAATTAATTATGACCATTTAACGTAATTCTGATTTTAAAAAAAAAACAAACAGACCCTTAACCACAGCCGTCAAACCAGCCAAGCCGGCACGGAAAGCGGCGCGGCTCGGCTCGGAGAGCGGCTCAACGCGTGTCTCAGTGCCCGGCGCGTGCGTGAAAGCGCGGAACAACGCATGCGTGGCAACGCGTCTCAGTGCATGGAGGAGCGTGAGAGCGCGCGGAGGCGCGTGAGAGCGCGTGGCAGCGCGTGTCCGCTGCTGACGGCATCATCTGGAGCGTGAGGCACACCTGCCGTCTGCCAGGGTGTTTTCTGGTCTGATTTCGGTACTCCCGAACTCCATTTTTCACAACAAAAACATTTATGGCATCAAAAATCACATTTAATAAACATAAAAATGAGGTGTACCACACTCACAATCTAATAGGAGTTGAAATTTTTCTCCTTTATAAACATTCATATATATAATGTATACATATATATATATATATATAAAATATATACATGATTAGAGAAAACACGAAAATACCTATTCATGCTCTGATACCAATGTAAATCTAAGGTAAACGCAGCGGATGAAAAATTATGGTCATACTTTTTTTTTCAGAGTCTGAATTGAAGGATCTCGTGGGTAAATCACATGCTTCCTGAATCTGATCAATCAACCCAGCAATGGAGTGATATTACAGAATGAATATCACCCACACAAGTCACAGTGCAAAATGGCTCTTAATCGTTGTATTTTGGGAGAGAGTCAGTATATGGGAAAAACATACGGCATACGTTGTTTTTCTCTTAATCACTCATATCCCATATCATATGAGATATATAGGATAATATCTCATCTATCCATATCAGTTGATATGATAGATATGGATATCCTGAATGGTTATCCAAGTAAGTTTTGAATTCAAATTCAAAACTTACATGGATAAGGTTCAAAAAGTTCAAAGGGTCATGCCACATGGGCGCCCGATTTCAAGCACTAATTAAAAGAGACAAAGAGAAGAAAGTGAGTTAAGAATTCAAGGTTCAATTATTAAGGATATTTTCTCAATTTCTCTAATTCAATGGCTGACAAAGGTATATTCATTTTATTCTTGAGATATATTGAATTCAAGATCCTACAAGGTTCAATTCCGCATTATTATTATAGTTACATATATGTTAATATTTACATGTGGTATCAAAGCCTTAATTTTATGAATCAATACACCTTGAAATAATAATATATTTATGATACTGGTATTATAATTATTAATAAATGGTACCTTCATTTTATTATCGGTATTGACTTTTAAAATATTATTTTAAAAGCAAAGTCTCAATTTGTTTGAGCTGATCAAGCGTGCAATGCACATATTTGATTTATTATTTTAATAATAATAACATTTATAAGCATCATAATATGATACTGTTTTGACTGTTTTATTTGATCATTCTGATGATTATATTTTACGTTTGCCTAATTATGCACATTTACTATCTATTATTATTGTTAATAGATATTAATATTGATATATTTTCATGATTTAAATTTGATATCATGATATAATTTTATAACGATGAATATTAATATTATAGTGGTTAATTCATATTAGGTGTAATTCTTGTTAACCATTATATGAGATATTCATGATTATCATATTGCATAATTTAATATATATATATATATATATTCATCTTTGTCTAAAGTTATTATTATTGTATTAGTAATTGCAATAACATAAAAGAAATTCTAGAAATCATAAAATAGTGATTTTATTAAAAAAAGTGATTGAATTAATGATAATTAAATAACTTAAATTAATGAATATAGAATATTGTTGGTTAGTTTCGTATTTATAGGGTTTACTAGCTGCTAAAGTGGCATAGATTTGTAAAACTTATGAATATAGAACTACATAAAAGAATTGTGAAAATGGTAACATTAAGGTCGATAACATTCTCAATTACAGTTATAATTAGGAAATAGAGACTAGCCCACAGGAGAGCCACTTTCAAATAATTATGAACTGGACAGGCTAATGTAACTTATGTAATTCGACAGATTATAATTGAATACCCAAAGGTAGCATGCCTAACTGAAAAGTAGTATAAATTACTTTAGACCTACATAAGTGATTCTTGATGAGTGGACAATAGATATACCTAAGTTTTTTCCAAAGGAAAGAATTATGTGATATTAATAGTTCATCATTATAATTTTCAAAGCTTTAATATGTATATTGTTTATGCCTATCTCCGTATTACTTATGAGACCTTGTGTTAATATCTCTTAAGATCTGTCAAAAATATAGCTTGCTATTAAGGTTGTTGGACTTAGAAGGAATGCTATATTGACTCCTCTGACCTTCCTAGGATCTTACTTGGTTATTGACTAAACAACTCTTTCGTGATGTTACCCTAACCCTTAGAATAAAATTTAAGGTGTCACATGTTCTATCTTATTTCAGTGACAGTTCCCATCTTATTGCACTCTCTTGCATCAGGCGTCCCTCTACTTACTGGCACTATTATGGCTAAATTGACAACAATAAAATATGATGGCAACCGAGGAGTTCAGGATCACATTCTTAATATGGCTAACAAAGCTGCAAAGCTTAAAACTTTAAGGATTCAAGTTGATAAAACTTTCCTCGTGCAGACTCACTTCCATCACAGTTTGGCGCATTCAAAATTCACTATAACACCAATAAAGATAAGTGGAGTTTGAATGAGCTAACTAATATGCGTGTTTAGGAGGAAGTGAGGTTGAGGAAGGAAGGACGTCAAACTGCATTGGCTGTAACTCATGAAACTATAAAATAAATAAATAAATAAATAAATAAAAAGGGTAAGTTTGTAAAATCAAAGAAAAAATCACCCAAGAAAAATAATGGACCTGGGGAAGAAAATCAGGCTCATAATGGTTTCACTGTCAAGTGCTACTTTTGTGGCAAGAAGAAACATGTGAAGAAAGACTACAGCAAGCAAAAGGCTTGGCTCGAATAGAAATGTAAGAAATTTTCTTTTGTTTGTTATGAATCAAATCTTGTTAAAGTACCTTCTAACACTTGTTGGATTGACTCTGGGGCCACAAACCACATTACAAATTCCATGCAGGGATACCTCTCAACTAAAGTTGTAGCTGTAGGAACCTATCGACTAATCTTAGAGACGAGTCATTAGATAGATTTAGAAGATACTTTTTATGTTCCTTCAATTTCTAGGAATTTAGTTTCGTTATCCAAATTAGATCGTGTTGGATATTCAGTTGTATTTAACTGTGGTAAACTCAATTTAACGTTTAATTCAATAATTATTGATTCTGATAATTTATGTGATGGTTTATATAAAATTGCCGTAAATCATGAGTTTGCACAATCATTAATATCTCTGCATTTTAAAACGTGGTCTAATTAATGAAAAATCATCAATCTTGTAGCATAGGCAGTTAGGCACATCTCTAGAAATATAATTGAAAAATTGGTGAAGAATGAAATTTTGAAAAACCTAGACTTCACTAATTTTGAGATATGTATGGATTGCATCAAAGGAAAGCAAACCAAACATATCAAGAAATGTGCCATAAGAAGTAACAAGCTTCTTGAGATAATGCATATAGATATTTACGGGCCACTCAACATCCCATGCCTTAGTAGTGAAAAATATTTTATCACATTTATAGATGATTTCTTCCGTTATGGATATGTGTACCTAATTCATGAAAAGTCTCAGGCTGTTGACATCATTAACTAAAGTCGAGAGATAATTAGATAGAAAGGTTAGAATATTGAGATCAGACATGAGTGGTGAGTGTTATGGTAAATATGATGAGTCGGGCCAAAATCATGGCCCATTTACCAAATTCTTAGAAAAGAAAGGCATTCGTGCTCAATATACAATGCCTAGTACGCCACAGCAAAATGGAGTTACTGAAAGGCATAATCATACACTTAAAGATATGGTTAGGAATATGTTAAATTACTCAATTGTACCTATTTCACTTTGGGGTGAAGCTTTAAAGACTGCAATGTATATCTTAAATAGGGTTCTTAGTAAGGCGGTCCCAACAACTCCTTTTGAGTTGTGAACTGGTAAGAAACCTAGTTTGAGACACTTACATATCTGGGGTTGTCCAATATAGGCAAGAATCTTCAACCCACAAGAGAAAAAGTTAGACTCAAGAACAATATCTGGTAATGCTAGATTCCTAGAAAATGATGAAATTAGTGGGAGTGAGAAAACACGAGTGGTGAATTTCGAGGAAATTAAGATAGATGTGCCAACATTTGACCCTGATCGAAAAATTGTTATTCCTCAGACTATTCCACAAGCTGAGGGATACGAACAACATAATGAAAATCCTTCACCACCTCATGTTTCACCACTTCATGAAGATACCACCATTGAAAATACTGTAGAACCACCACAACCGGTAGTCTTGAAAAGATCTCAAAAGAAAAAAAAAGTCTGTCATTCCAGATGATTATATGGTGTATCTACAGGAATTTGATTTTGATATTAGGATTAACCAAGATCCAGTTTCATTTTCACAAGCCATAAATAGTGATGATTCTACTAAATGGGCCAATGCTATAAATAAAGAGTTAAAATCCTTGGAACAAAATGGTGTTTGGGATCTCGTCGAATTGCCTAATAATTGTAAAAATGTTGGGTGTAAATGGGTCTTCAAGACCAAGTGCGACGCAAAAGGTAATATTGAACGATTTAAAACCAAACTATTATTTTGGTGCTATATGTGGATGACATTTTATTAGCTAGTAATGACCTTGGCTTATTTCATGAAACCAATGAATATCTCTCCAAGAACTTTAAAATGGTCGATATGGGTGAGGCAAACTATGTTATTGGCATAGAGATCTTTAGGGATCGATCTCGAGGATTGCTAGGACTATCTCAGAAAGGATATATTGATCGTGTTTTGGAGAGATTCAATATGTAGTTTTATTCAGTTGGTGAGGCACCCTTCATGAAGGGTGTTAAATTAAGTAAAAAACAGTGTCCAACGAATGACTTGGAAAGAAAACAAATTAAGGACATTTCATATGCATTAGCAGTAGGGAGGTTGATGTATGCCCATATATGTACCAGGCCAGATGTTAGTTTTGTAGTTAGAATGTTGAAAAGATTCCAAAGTAATCCTGGAATGGAACATTGGAAAGCAGTGAAGAAGGTTATGAGATATCTTCAGGGAACAAAGGATTATATGCTCACCTATACGAGATCAGAGTTGGAAGTGACTAGATATTCAGACGTAGATTTTGTTGGTTGCTTTGATAGTAGAAAATCTACATTAGCTTTTATTTTTCTACTAGCTAGTGGAGCAATTTCATGGAAGAGTGTGAAGCAATCCACTATTGCTTCATTTACTATGGAGGCTGAGTTTGTGGCATGCTTTGAGGCTATAAATCATGCTTTATGGTTGCGAAACTTCATCTCAAGACTTGGTGTTGTTGACTCAATTGCCAGGCCGCTGAAGGTATTGAAAATACTGCAGCAGTTTTCTTCTTTAAGAATGGAAAGTACTGAAGTGGTTCCAAACACATGGAAGTAAAGTACTTAGTTATTAGAGAAAGAGTCCAAAAACAACAAGTGTTAATTGAAAACTTAAGCACCTCTCTTATGATTGTTGATACAGTCACAAAGGGATTGCCACCAAAGGCATATAAAGAGCATATTATTAGGATAGGTTTTTTACGCAACCCATAATATGTATGGTTAATCTTGAGTGCATATTTCTATTCAACACTATTTGCACAATAATAATTTTGTTTCTATTTTTTCCTGTTTCTAAAAATGTGTATACGCATTAATTTGAATATTAATAAATAAGAAATGTCCTAACAAGACAAATTCCAGGAGCCTTTCAAGCGAATAATTACATATCCCGATAATGAACTGGGTTAGTGAAAGTTATCGATGGTGTGGTGCATAGAAAGAAATATGACATAAATGTTATATAACCGCTATAACTCACATTGGTGATTTGAAGTAATTACAGTATTATAGTTTCTAATATATTTGAGCTTATTGGCTATTTTTAAATAATAAAAAAAAATTGTGATCACGTGTCAAAAGTTTTAGTGTGGAATCCAATGAGTCAAATTTTTTTTTTTTAATAAATTGCATATTTTGAAAAAACTCATAGTTGCATCATAATCGGCTTAATGGGCCAAGTGGGAGAATGTTAGATTAATTTTCTGTGTGACTCAATAACCTACATATCTTTTACATGTTTTATTTTATTTGGACTCTACAATTAAATAAAGTCAATATTTGAGATAAAGTTCAGTAATTAGAATTTTAAATATGTGATAATTACTCTTCTAAAGATAAGAAGAAAACCTTAATGGACAGGAATTCTTCTGATAGAATTTATCTGGCCCTCTTCTCTCCTCTATATAAGGATGGGTGACTCCCTTTTCATAATGGTAGTATTTTTCCATCACTCTAAATCTTATAATCATCCTAATTATGAGAGACATAGAAAAGAAGGTGAGCCAAGAATTCAAAGTTCAACTATTAGGGGTATTTTCTCATCTTCTTTAATTTAATGACTGACAAATGTATGATTGTTTTATTCTTGAGATGTATTAAATTCAAGATCCTACAAGGTTCAATCCCGCATTATTATTATGGCTACATATATGTTTATATTTACAATGAAATTATCATTCACTTAAAATAATGAATAAGGATTCCATTTGCAATGTATTTTTCATTAATTTTTTAGACAATCAAACATTAAAATGGATATTTGGATGGATTGACTATTCCATTCTATTCCATTCTAGTGCACCAAACACTATCAATTTTTTTGACTTGAAACGATAGGCTAAAGAAAGACTATGTCATTCTATATAGATTTTTTTTTATATATAATTTATGAAAATTCTGTTTGCATAACATTACCCAATATTATATTGTGTTGATAATTATATCTGAGTAGTAAAATTTACCATCTTATGTGGTGAATTATTAATGGATGGTAATACAAATAAATATTAAACATAATGATGACTAGTGAATCCATTTTATGTAATATTATAAAAACTTGTAAATGACAGTCGATGAACATCCCCTCTCTCTTCTTTAGTTCAAACAAATGTGATCCAATTTTTTATTAATCGGTGCTATTGCCAAGTAAAAAATCCTACTAAACAACACTTCTACACACTTGATGTGTGAGTGATTTTCTGACCACACTGCCCGCTTAGTAACCAGCTGGAGAGCACCGGCAGAATAGATGGCACCTGGCTGACCTGCAACAGAAAGAGAAGATTTCGGCGGTGGTTCGTCTACCCGGGGGCACTCCGACGATCAAGTCAGTATATCTCTCAAAGATAAATCAAGTGCTAAACTCACAAGCTTTGAGTATCAAAAAGCATACCTTAGACCCATGGAGGTGCCTCTCTTTTATAGCCAACATAAACCTAGTCCCAATAGAAGCCTAACTTCTATGGACTCAGGATTACTGCTAATCTTGGATTCCCAGTAAGATTAGGATAAACTCTCTAAGAGTCTTATCTTAATACAAACTGAAGTCTTCTCTCATTCTAGGACTCTTGCCCCTCATCCGCTTATCTCGGATTCCGATATCTTCAGAGGTAACCTCGGCCTGAGATGACCTCGGCATAACAACCAGGACACGTGGCACCTCGGCTGACACATCGGCGTCACCTTGGCCATGTGTTGGTACTCAGAAAATATATCCCGACACTTGACATGAAAATAAAGGCAAACTGAGTCAAAGGGAACACAGCCATGCAAATCCAAGCGTAACAACTAGAAGTCCACTCTACCTTTCTTTCTTTACTTGGACTTTTCAATAAAGTCAATTTTATATCTAATATTTATTTAAATTATATTAAAAATATAATATAAATAATAAATGTCTCTCTCACCTTAATAGTGAAGTTGTTAGATGAAGAGTTGGTAGTCTATAATTAAATTACTATAATGCAACATAATAATATCAGAATGAATAAATGGGGTATTTTTTCAAGAATTATTGCAGCTGCGTGACATGTTAGAGCAAGCCACCAACTATGTGGTGGAGCTGAAACAGAATGTGGAGGAGTTGAAGCAAAGGAAGGCAGAGCTCGAAGGCGATAATAAGGGTGGTTCTCAAGATGAGAGGTTACCGGTTTTGACGATATGAGAGATGGATTCTATTTTGGAGGTGAATTTGATTACTGCGTTGAACAAAAACTTGAAGTTACATGAAGTTTTGAATGTTGTCAAGGACGAAGGAGTTGAAGTTGAGTGTTGGTTACTGAACTGTGAAAAACCAAATCTTCTACACCATTCATTGCAAGGTATTATGCCTTGTTTTGCTTTGTATTTTGAAGTAGAAGGCTGCTATATACCCTATTTAGTTCTTCTATTGACTTGGGGCTATGGGTCGGTTGTGTCTTTTGCTCCACATGTCAATGCAATAGGGTTGGATGCCCTAAATGTGATGTAGGAAAGCGTATTGAAAAGAAGGGTAAATAATATGATCAAATTACGAATAAATTCGAATTAGAGATACTCTCTCTACGAGCGAATAATATTGAAAAAAATATCTATTTTTATTAATCAAATATCAACCGTATTGCTCTAAGGCTTACATCTTTATTTATATTAAAATAATTTTTACTAATCAAGAAATCTGAAAAAAGAAAAGATGTATTTTTACTAGTAAAAAATATTTAAGAAGGAAAATAAATTTTAAGAAATAGAAATAATTTTTCTGATCAAACAATCATATTCTTGTAAAATAAGAAAATGTAGGAAACTTAGATAAATAAAAAATTAAAATATCCTAATCTTAAATAATAATCCTAATCAAATACTAAACGGGGGCTTTTTCCATAAATCCATCTTTAATTACTTATGTTCCATCTAATCCATATTCTTTTTGACTATTCCATTAGGTCCTATTTGAGATAAGAAGACCAAAATACCCTTTTCATCCACTTATGTTCTATTTAGTTCATATTATTTTCTTATGTTTCAATAAGTCCTATGGGTGACATAATTACCAAAATACCCCTAATATGAATGTTCACACCGTCAATGTGAATGTTCATATCGTCAATGTGTAGGGGCCCGACCCATGTACAATGTGAATATTCACATTGACATATTAACATTCACATTGATAGAAGTGTAAAATTAGCCCGCGGCCTGTGGGCGGCCCGGGGCAAGCCCGATCTGGCCCGTGACAATGTGAATATTCATATTGACATAGTAACATTCACATTGATAGGACTGTAAAATTGGCCCGCGGCCTGTGGGCGGCCCGAAGCCCGCCCTTTGCTAGGGCGGGCCTGGCCCGTTGATAATGTGAATATTCACATTGACATGTTGACATTCACATTAATAAAAGTGTAAAATTGACTCGCGTCCCATGGGCGGCCCGGGGCTAGTCCGGCCCGGCCCGTGACAATGTGAATATTCACATTGACATATTAACATTCACATTGATAAGAGTGTAAAATTGGCCCGCGACCCGTGGGTGGCCCGAAGCCCGCCCGCTACCCGGGGTGGGCCTGGCCCGTGACAATGTGAATATTCACATTGACATGTTAACATTCACATTGATAGGAGTGTAAAATTGACTCGTGTCCCATGGGCGGCCCGAAGCCCGTGGGCGGCTCGGGGCGAGCCCGGCCTGGCCCGTGACAATGTGAATATTCACATTGACATATTAACATTCAGATTGATAGGAGCGTAAAATTGGCCCGCGGCCCGTGGGCAGCCAGAAGCCCGCCTGCTGCTTGGGGCGGGCCTGGCCCACCCCATGACAATGTGAATATTCACATTGACATATTAACATTCACATTGATAGGAGTGTAAAATTGGCCCGCGGCCCGAATACGACAACCTCGGGTCAGGCCGGTGGGCCTAGGCCTAGGCTCGAGCTTAGGCCGGGCTTGGGCAGGCCTGGCCATTTTTTTTTAATTCTTTTTAATTTTTTCTACCAAAATTTTATTATTTTTCACAAAAAAAGACATTATGCCTCAGGCGGGCTGGGCCTCGGACCTAGCCTTGAATGGGCCTTAAGCGAGCCGATGGGCCGGGCCGGGCTTCAAAGTGATGGCCTAGGCCCTAGCCTAGGGTCTCGGACATGCTTGGGCCCGGACCCAAACGAGCCTGCCTCGGGCCGTGGGCGGGCTTCAAGCAGCCCACGGGCGGCGGGTCAATTCTACATTCCTATCAATGTGCATGTTAATATGTCAATGTGAATATTCATATTGTCAATGGGCCGGGCCAGGCCTATCCCGGGCGACGGGCGAGCTTTGGGCAACGGGCAAATTTTACACTCCTATCAATGTTAATGTTAACATGTCAATGTGAATATTCACATTGTCACGGGTTGGGCCAAGCCTGCCTCGAGTTGTGGTCGGGCTTTGGGCCACCCACGGGCTGTGGGCCAATTTTACACTCTTATCAATGTAAATGTTAACATGTCAATGGGCCGGGTCGGGCCCGCCCCGGGCTGCGGGTGGGCTTTTGGCAGCCCATGGGTCACGGGCCAATTTTATACTCTTATCAATGTGAATGTTAACATGTCAATGTGAATATTCACATTGTCAACAGGCCGGGCCGGGCCCGCCCCGGGCCGCCTACGGGCTGTGGGCGGGTTTCGGGCAACCACGGGGCACAGACCAATTTTATACTCTTATCAATGTGAATATTAACATGTCAATGTGAATATTCACATTGCAAACAAGCCGGGTCGGGCCCGCCCCGGGCTGCCTATGGGCCGTGGGCGGGTTTTGGACAGCCACGGGGCGCGGGCCAATTTTATACTTTTGTCAATGTGAATATTCACATTGTCAACGGGCCGGGCCAGGCCCGCCTCGGGCCGCGGGCGGGCTTTTGGCCGCCCACGGGACGCTAGCCAATTTTATACTCTTATCAATGTGAATATTAACATGTCAATGTGAATATTCACATTGTCAACGGGCCGGGCCAGGCCCGCCCCGGGCCGCGGGCGAGCTTTTGGCTGCCCATGGGCCGCGAACCAATTTTATACTCTTATCAATGTGAATGTTAACATGTCAACGTGAATATTCACATTGTCAACGGCCTAGACCAGGCCCGTCCCGGGCCGCCCATGGACCGCGGGCGGGTTTCGCGCCGCCACGGGATGCGGGCCAATTTTACACTCCTATTAGTATGAATGTTAACATGTCGATGTGAATATTCACATTGTCAACAGGCCGGGCCCACCCCGGCTCGCAGACGGGTTTTGGGCCGCCCACGGGCCAATTTTATATTCCTACCAATGTGAATTTTAAAATATGAATGTTCACATCATAAAATTGCTAACTGTTCAAAAAATATTTATAAGGGTATCAAAATTAAATATAAGGGCATAAGTGTCCAAGAAAATAGTGTAAATCAAGAAAAAAAACTTTATGGAATAAAACTATATATACATGGGACTAAATGGGTTAAAAAATTCCTTCATGGACTTCTTGGGTTAAAACACTTCTAAATGAGATTTATCAATAATTTTCCTATACTAAACTAATAAAATAAAATATATAATTTTTAAATTTCAATCTGCATCATTCTCCCCCACTTGAAAAAAGTAGTTCTCGAGTTTCCAATGCTTTAAGCAATTTTGTGCGTCTAAACTTGCCCGTATCAATCTTGTACTTCAAATTAACTTTCTTAAACATGAATTGCAAAAAAGAATCTTCAAAGGTTAGAGAAACAGTATCACCATCACCAACATAGGACCAAAACACATCAACCGTTGACAATTTTGACGAGAGCCAAACAAAATGTCAACAAATTGTTGAAGGAAATATTATGATTGTGGTACTCGTTAAGTAAAATGAATTCAAAGTCATATGTACTCTTTGTGACATTAGTATCAATTCGAGATCCCAAATTCAAACCAATGAAAACTACTGTGTTATGAATTTAAACTGTTTTGTGTTCAACAATTTGAACCAGATCTTCATCATTACTATCCTCTCTAGTAAGTAGAAAATCATCTACCTTTTTTGGCTTGTCAAACTTTGGAGGCAAATCCCAATTAATTTGTGATTCCAAAAACAAAATATGTATGTCCGATAATATCTCATTGAACTCTTCCTCAGTCATGCTAAATATTTTAAGGATCACACTACTTTTTAGGTCAATTTCAATTTCATCTTCTATATCATTGATAAAATCTCATACGTCTACTTCAACTAAAATTTCTTTTATGACTTCTTCATTCTGGTGATGATTATCATGATCCTTATGAGTAATTGTTTTAACTTTGGAACTTGACAAAAAAATTAGTCAGTACATAATTTTTTTCTTTCAAAGTTGAAAAGAAACCCATATCTTGAACAGATTGTGGAAACTCAATTTTTTTTTTCTTCTAATTCATGATGTGAATATAATTATAAGGAAAAAAGTAAAACAATATAATGGCCTTTACTTTTTCCATGTCATAATCTTTGGCTTACCTTGTCTGCTTCTAATAAACTTGAGCTGTTGCCACCATGTAGAAGCTCTACCTCTGAATCTAGTAGCCACCAAAAAAAAAAAAAAACACGCTTGTTTTTTAGAACCCCTAAAGGATCCACAATTTCTTCGACATCCCCAATCCAATTTAGGAATTCTTCTGGTATCAAATCTCCATGAAACTTAGAAACACCTGTCTCCAAATAAGAATCCCATCTTTTAGAATTACAGATATAATCCATGACTCTTTTTCTCTTTCTCTCGGCTGATACGTATCGTAAGGGTTGCAATCATCTGAAAACTCTCTCCTCTTGAGAGAAGTAATTTATCAGACGATTGTGTGGTCAGATTTCAACATCCTTGAATTGTTGAAATCGTCCCTCTATTTGTGTTTCTCGTGTAGCTTTACTTCGTTCATATACTTCTCTAACAATGTCACATTGACTGTCCCATCCACCTCCTTCCTACGGCTTGTGCTCCTCCATGGGCCATAATCAGGATTGAAACTCGGCCTCTGATACCAATTGATGAAGGGAAGCGTATCATAAAAAAAAAAACAATCAAACCACGAACAAATCCAAACTAGAGATACTCTCTTTATGAACGAATAACATTGGGAAAGCTCTCTATTTTTATTAACCATATATCAACTGTATTGTCCTAAGGCTTACATCTTTATTTATACTAAAATAATTCTTGCTAATTAAGAAATCTAAAAATGAAAAGATATATTCTTGCTAGTCAAGATTATTTAAAAAGGAAAATAAAATATTAAGAAACAAAAATAATTCTTGTGATCAAACAATCCTATTCTTGTAAAATAAGAAAATAAATGAAGTAGGAAATTTAAATAAATAAAAAATTAAAAAATCCTAATCTTAAATAATAACCCTAATTAAAAAGTAAAATAATAAAATAATAAAATAAAATATATAATTTTTAAATTTCAATCTGCATCCCAAATTTTTTGTTACAAGAGATTAGAGAAAACAATTGTCACCCCTGAATTGTGCACGGAAGGGTTGAATGGAGTTGGGGATATTTTTCAAAACAAACTACCCTTGGCAGGTAGATGGTTTTTTCACTCCAAACCAACCCATCTATTATCAAAACCGATAGATTTTTTTTTTTTTTTTTTTTGATCGGCAAAGAAAAACTTTATTGATGTAAAAGAAAAATACAACAATATGAGAAGAAAGAAAGATGGGTGCAAAAGGCATCATAGCGAACCAAATCAATCCCAACTAGGTTGACACCAATAAGATCGCCCAATCATATGCTAGCACACCATCAAAAGTTGGTGACACTACAACAAAAAATATTTTTGGCGACGATTTTTAGCAAATAAACTTAAATTAGTCACCAATTTTACATAATCGGCGACAATATAATTGTTTGTCGGCAAAAATTACACTATTGGTGATGAGTTAATATTTTTAGTCGCCAAAAGGTTTGGCACCAACTTAATTTTTTGGGCGGGAGTGCCAAAAATATTTTCACGACCAAATTAACATTTAGCGACGAAATTTTGGTCGCCGATTGTAAAGTTTTGGCGACAAAAATGAAATAGTCGCGGAAAAGATGAATGGTACTTATGGCGACAGAATGATTTTTGTCGCCAATAAATTAGCAAACGAAATTATGTCGTTTTACATTTTTCAAATTTTTTTTTTTTTAAGACTGGACCGACCTTTTTACTAAATAAACACACCCAAGCCTCATCTCATTGTATTCAGAGGACAATGAGAAGAGAGGGAGAAGATAGAGAATTCAAAAGGGAATAGAAGGGAAGGGTAGGGTTTCAATCTCTCTCTCTGTGCACACTTCGACGATACAACGAAACTGATTCGGCAACGGTGACAATCAACGGTACCCACTCATCTATTCTTTTCTCTTCTCATTCAACATCCAAATAGTAGACTTTAAGAGTCCAAATAGCATACCCAAACGATTGTCAAGCATGAGCTAGGCAGCGAATGGTGAGAACGGTAGAGGTGTTTGGCGTAGATGAGGCAGGGAGGGGCGTGGTCGTGGTTTTGTTAGGCGTGGCCGTAGCTTAAGGGTCGCCGGAAGGGGGGACTGGGTAGTAACCACCAGCGGGGGAGAACTTGACCAAACCCTAGTTTTCTGTTAGTTTTCTCCCCCCCCTTCTTCAGCTTCTTATTTTTTCTGTTGACAAATTGTGCTTCTCTCTCTTTGCCCTATAAATTGCAATTTCTATGCCCTAATTGATTTTTTTTCTTGCCAAGTGCCTTTTTAGAATTTTTTTTAGGGGTGTTGTTGTGATGTTTGGTTTCTCTCATTAGAGTTCAAATCCCATTTTTCTTGTCTGTCAAATGTTCGATAAAATGCATCAATGATGGCCTACTATGATTTTGTTTATTAGATCCTTTTTTTTTTAACTTTTGGATCTTTGAGAATATAATTTAGGAGAATTTTGGACTCAAATACAACTTAGGAGAATATAATTTAGTTTTCTTGGTGGGTTTGTTTTTTGTGTTTATCTACAAATTGAAGTTGTGGAAGTATGTATATATAGTAAATTTAGGATCTTTGATTAATCATTTTTTAGTATTTGTCACTCCATGTATTTTAGTTATTGTGTTTTCAGTGAGAGACTGTAATTGTACATGAATTATTTGAAATACTACAATTATTTGATTTCTAGGAACACTCAGTCGCTGCTTTCACCCGTGTTCTTGATGAGGCCAGTGTTGTTCTTCTCCTCAGAGACAAGTCTATCTTCATCCCGATAAGGTACGTACACATATATATAAATAATAGTTTTCTTGTTAGAAGAAGATTCTTATAAATTGATTTATTTGGGACTAGTGATTTGTGCTTGTGTTAGAATATAACTAACAATTTTGTTGATGAAATTTGTGTGTGTTTATTAGTCACAAAAGTTTTGTGTATCTCATTATGGCTAATATGTATATTTTGCGTTGCCAAAAATCACATGTTATTTTTGTTTTATTATTTTCTTGTTGGTCTTTGATTGTGTACACTACATGGGGAATAAGTTTACTCT
This sequence comes from Camellia sinensis, assembly GCF_055761805.1. NCBI lineage: Eukaryota > Viridiplantae > Streptophyta > Magnoliopsida > Ericales > Theaceae > Camellia > Camellia sinensis. The sequence continues at coordinate 169,950,818 of NC_138970.1, forward strand.
GTATTGCGGAGATGAAGGTTTAAGTTTTATGTTTCCCTCTGTATGGTTAATGTCTAATTTTAGAGTTAAAAAGAGTCCAAAATACATTCGTTAGTTGCACCATTGCAGCCACTGAAACCTTTCTATTTGTCTAAATCCTACCCATTCCCATGTTTGAACACAAGAACCAAAAGAAAAGGCATTCTGTATAGTGAAGTGGTATGTGCTACATTACTGGAATGTGAATTAAAAATGAGATATAGCAGAAAATATCAACTAAAAGCAGGTCCACCGCAACATACTGATTGCAGTGGTTTGTAATCTCTGCTCAGTGTCCCTTCTCCCCAAGTACACCCTCCATACAAGAAATTAAATGTGCTTGATGGTCTATATGGATTAGCACACCGAAGAAATACCATATTGGTCACAATCTAATCTCTTTATTATGACATTTTCTCTATAAAATTCTTCCACTAAGCATTGTTACAAAAATGGCCTTGCTATCTTTTGTTCATATAAAAATAAAACATTCTTTCCTCTTTTTTAGGTCCACAAGAAAAGAAAGACAGGAAATACTGTATAGCTCTCTCTGAAAATATTATTTCCTTCCAAGCATTATGGTTGAAAAACATTACACTTGAAAGTCACACCACCACCACCAAACAAGGCCTAAGTTAGTCCAAGCAGTTTGAAAGTTCTGCAAATTGCATGTCTTTGTAGAGAGGGGTGGTAAGTGAAATAGAAGGCAATTGCCAAATAAATTTAGACAAAAAGAAAAAAGTCCAATTGTCAATGCAACAAGAAACAACATAACACAGTCCTGCATCTTCACACCCATAAAAAAATTGTACTACATCAGTAGATACATGTGTGCCATCACTTGCTTTACACTACACGACATCCTTTTCTGCAAGGACTTCTGAAGTAAAATTTTAACTACATCAATAGATATACAGAAATTTGCCAAAATAATTCATAATTCTAATTGGAAAAAGCTACATATTGAGCCAATGAGAAACAAAAGCTCAGCATCTGCTTTGGTTATACAGTTAGCCTGGTTAAGGAGCTCAGAAAAGCAGCCTTGGACTGGATCATCAGGTAGGGCCTCTAATTGAGGAAGAAAAAAGAGGATATTCACCCTTGCAATGGAATAGATGTTCCCTTTAATTCTCGCCCCGTCTACTCTTGTTCATTTCCATTTAAAGTGATAATTAATAACTGGGGTTTGAAGTGTAGACCCCCAATGTTGACAGAAATAAAATAGCTGCGGAAAAGGTGAACGATACTTATGGTGACCGAAGGATTTTAGTCGCCAATAAATTAGAAGTCGAAACTACGCTGTTTTGATTCTATGATTTAGTCCTAAATTAAGGACAACTAAGCTTAATAATAATACTTTCCATTAAAGAATGTAAAGATCTCATTGTTAGAGACGGCTTGAGCGATTGACTCATTTTGATTAAATCTTATAATTTTTCAACCTTTAGTCTGTGATTTGAACAAACATTTGGGAGTCTTTATTACGTTTCTTTGACTAGTTTGATCATAGATTAGACCCTATCACGAACTGGTGTCATGTTATCTAAGGCATGACCTTTGAATTATCTTTATATATTTTTTGATTAATGAAACACATTCAATGAATTACAATAATGCAACATATAACTAATGTAAAAAATTCTCAATCCTAAATTATGAGAGAAATTTCAAATAAATATAAGAGAATAAGTTCTATACACATACACAGTTATTCAAAATCTTGATATTTTAATGAGATATACGAGCTCTGACTAACAAGTTGTCGTATTTCATTTTGGAAACTTTTTTTTCCCATCTAAATTATTGTGTTAACTTAAAACATACCGATTGTCAATGACTTTTCAGGCTAGGCCCACTATGTATCAAGTTGTAAAGCAGATGGTTGACAAGATGGGCTATGTAGTAAGTTTGGATTTGCTTTTATTACTTCTCATGATTAGCAATGCCTCTATCTTTTCATACCTTGATTTCTCTTTTGTAAGACCTCCATTTGATATGACTCTTTGTTTCTTATGCAGGTGAAGGTTGTTTGAGTCACCAAGAGGTTACATGAAGCATATTTTGCTCAGTTATACCTCACAAAGGCATATTCCTGTTACAAGCCTGTATTTTGTTTGACTAATATTTTCCATAAAACTTGCTTTAATAGTAATATTTAACTGATAAAGTTTTTTTTTTTTTTTTTTTAAATCTCAGTTGGGCAATGAAACGGAGAATGTTAGCTTTGATCTTCGACCTTCGGATGCCATTAACATTGCAGTAATATGCAAGGTACTTTTGCTCATTTTGAAGATTGTAACTGCTTTGGTGGATTTTTGTGGTTGTTTATCATCATGTAGTCCTCTTATCTAACATAGTTATAATCACTGCTCTCTCACTAGATAGCATTATATAATGGTGTTGGATAAACATAATGTTATTTGCATGCAAAACTGATAGCTGAGTAATACTGTGAGATGCAACAAAGTGTACAATGAAATAGAAAAGAAAAGGACTTCGGGGAAGGGTATGTGTATTGGGGGTGATGATGACTCAAAAATGAGTGACGAAACAAAAGAAGAAATGGCAAAGAAAATTGGGAAATAAGGAAGGAAAAGAGAGGATAGTGTCCCCCAAGTTTATGTAGGTTTGTGGACCCCATTCGGGGGCCGAAATTACGAAATGACCACCGAAACCACCGAAACTTGGCACGGACAGCTTGTTCAAGTCTAAATAGACTTGTAGGAACAAACGGGACCTCGATTGCATCCCCGGTTAGAAAATTAGAAGGAAAATTGTAAAACACAAGACTTAAAATTCCCGTTCGGGGGCCGAAATTGTGAAATGACCACCGAAACCACTGAAACTTGGCACGGATAGCTTGATCAAACCTAAATAGACTTGTAGGAACAAACGGGACCTCGGTTGGATTTTCGATTAGAAAATTAGTAGAAAAAATGTAAAACACAAGACTTAAAATACCCGTTCGGGGGCCGAAATTTCGAAATGACCACCGAAACCATCGAAACTTGGCATGGACAACGTTTTCAAGCCTAAATAGACTTGTAGGAACAAACAGGACCTCTATTGGATCTCCTGTTAGAAAATTAGAAGGAAAATTGTAAAACACAAGACTTAAAAGGCCCGTTCGGGGGCTAAAATTGCGAAATGACCACCGAAACCACAAAAACTTGGCACGGACAACTTGTTCAAACTTAAATAGACTCATAGGAACAAACGGAACCTCGATTAGATCCCCGGTTAGAAAATTAGAAGGAAAATTGTAAAACACAAGACTTAAAATGCCCGTTCAGGGGCCAAAATTGCGAAATGTCTACCGAAACCACTGAAACTTGGCACGGATAGCTTGTTCAAGCCTAAATAGACTTGTAGGAGCAAACAGGACCTCGATTGGATCCCCGGTTAGAAAATTAGAAGGAAAATTGTAAAACACAAGACTTAAAAGGCCCGTTTAGGGGCTGAAATTGCGAAATGACCACCGAAACCACTAAAACTTGGCATGGACAGCTTGTTCAAGCCTAAATAGACTTGTAGGAACAAACGGGACCTCGATTGGATTTCCGGTTAGAAAATTACTAGAAAAAATGTAAAACACAAAACTTAAAATATCCGTTCGGGGGCCGAAATATCGAAATGACCACTGAAACCACCGAAACTTGGCACAGAAAACCTTTTCAAGCCTAAATAGACTTGTAGGAACAAACGGGACCTCTATTGGATCTCCTGTTAGAAAATTAGAAGGAAAATTGTAAAACACAAGACTTAAAGGCCCATTCGGGGGCTGAAATTGTAAAATGACCACCGAAACCATCAAAACTTGGCACGGACAGCTTGTTCAAACTTAAATAGACTTATAGGAATAAACGGAACCTTGATTAGATTTTTGGTTAGAAAATTACAAGAAAAAATGTAAAACACAAGACTTAAAAGGCCCGTTCGGGGGCCAAAATTGCAAAACGACCACTGAAACCACCGAAACTTGGCATGGGCAACTTGTTCAAGCCTAAATAGACTTGTATGAGCAAATAGCACCCGATTGGACATCCCGTTACAAAATGAAAATCAAAATTGTGAAATTCATATCGATTTTTTTTTTTTTTTGTCAATCTAATATTGTTTTTTCTTTTTTCATGTGACAGATTGGCAATGGTGGAAAACAGTTCGGGCTGCATCAGAAGATTTGATTTTGTATTTTTGAAAACATTTTGACATAGGATTTTGGTAAATGATTTAGCATCAAAATATTTAGTTTTGTGTTTTTGAAAATATTTTGACATAGGATTTGGTAATGTATTTATGGGTTTGATGTTAGTAGTTTGTAAATACTTTGGTATGCATGTTTTAGATTGTCAGAGAATTGTAATTATGTTTATTAGGATTTTTCATAGCTATTAATTTTGAATTAGTATGAATGTCTTGCATAGGTGTATTATTATTTACATTACATTTGTGTATATATTGTGCACAGGAAAACAGGTGTTTTGGATTATTTTGAACAGGAAAATTATTAAAATCAAAATTTGTGTAGTGAATTTTTAGTAACAGGTGGTGTTTTTGTCGCTGTTAATATATTTGGCGACAATATACTGTTTTTGTCGCTAAAAGTTAGTGGTTATTCCAGGAATTTTAGCAACCAAAACTTACTCGTCGCTAAAAACGTGATTTTTAGCGACCAAATTAATTTTGTCGTTAAATAGTACTTTTGGCGACGCATTTATTTGTCGCTAAAACTACATAGCCTATCCAAATTTTAACCTTTTAGCAACAAATTGTAATTTTATAGCGACAAAATATATGATTTTTGGCGACCAATTTTGCTTGTCGCTAAATGTCTACATACGGCGACTTTTTCTGATTTCGTCGCCAATACTTTTAGTGACAGGGCTTTAGCGACCAATTGTATACTTTGTCGCCAATTCTTTTGGCGACGAAATTTGTACTTTTGGCGACGAAATTTGTGGGTCGCCAAATGTGTTTTATGTTGTAGTGTGAGAAACCAACCACAAACACCCAAAAAAAAACAACACCCAGGTAGAGCAACCCATCACTAAAACAACCCAACCAATCCAAACTACCAAACATGAAAACAAAATAGGACAGCACAAAGAAATGACAGCGGCCAAATTGAAATCTTCACCACCACAAAGTAAAGCATCGACCAGCAGCTTTGCCCACAAACAGACCAAACTGAGATGAAATAATCATCATAGAAAATCAGCAGCATTGACCCACAAACCCAAGCATTGATCCCTACCACAAAGTAATTAAGCTGATCTCCTAATCAGCACCCAAATCAGTATACATTCAATAGCACATATATCATCAATCTGAGAAAAGTTACTGCCCCCACAATTTAGCCACAAACTATAATCCTCACCCAATAACCAACATAGATCAACACCACACACCAGACCAAGAGAATCATGCACAAGCGAAACAAGATATTCACAACCTAGAATTAACATAGCCTAACAAGCTAAATCTAACATCTAATCTGCTGAATATTATTAACAATTTCATGCACAGAGTAGAAACAACCTGAAAAATGAGCTTTTACCCAAACAGCAATTCTAAACTTAATCAAGTCACAGACTTCCTCCAGATGCACTTGCTTACCATTGACCACCACCTCGTTCCTAGGTTTCCATAATGACCACATAACAGCCAGTGAAATAGTCCGCCAAATCAAATTTGCGAACTTACCCCACCAAAATCCACCCCACCAACCAAGAAGATCCTCTACATTCCGAGGCATAGCCCAACACAACCCCCACCAATGCATCACACAAGACCATACTCTCCAAGCAAAAGGACACCATAACAATAAATGAGACACTACCTCATCCTCCAATTAACAAAACTTACACGACACAGAAGCACCAGGACCCAGCACCCCTATTCTTCACAGAAAATAAAAAGTTTTAAGACGCCCCATCTATGCCAACCAACCAAAAAACTGAGCCTTTGGAGGAGATAAATTATTCCAGAGTATCTTAGTGACTGAACAAGATCCTGAGGTCGCCAACAGAGAATAAATGGAGGAAACACTAAATTGACCAGATGAACTTGCTACCCACTGAAGCCTATCAACCCGATCCGACAGACCATACCCAGCAATATTCAAAAAATCACCCAACCTAATCAAATCATCAGATTCCCAACCTAACAAGGCTCTTCTAAACCTGAATGTCTTATCAGTCTGGGCAGACCACCTCTCCGCCACCACTTCAAGAGTGATATCCTTTTCTAACGATAAACTGAACAACATTGGAAAAGCATACTTAAAAGACAGATTGCCCACCCACGTATCAATCCAAAAATGAATTCTGTCTCCATTACCCACAATCAACTGAGAGTTATTCAAAAAAATATTGAAAATGTGAGAATTTGAATGACTAACCTTGAGAATAGCACCCCAAATTTTTGAACAAATTCCAAAATTAACTGAAAAAGGGTACCACCTGCCACCAATTGGAGGATACCTACTACAAATAACTTTTTTCCACAACGAGCCATCCTCAACTCCAAACCGCCACCACCATTTAGCCAACAAACAATCATTCACCTCTTGAATTCTTCTAATACCTAAACCCCCACTAACTTTGCTCTTTTTTGCTTCAGTCCAACTAACTAGATGAACCTTCCTTTTCAAATCGGACCCCCTCCATAGAAAGTTTGCTCAAATTCTATCAAATGCCTTAGCCACAGATAAGGGTAACTTAAAAAGAGATAAATAATATGTAGGCAAATTGGATAAAACAGACTTAATGAGCATTAGCCTACCTCCAAATGATAAGAGCTTCCTCTTCCAAGATGCAAGTCTAGCTTTACATTTATCAAGGACCGGCTGCCAAGTCTTCTTTAGCCTTGGATTAGCCCCCAATGGTAACCCAAGATACATTAATGGTAACTTCTGATATTTACAATGCAGTCTAGATGCGAACTCCTCTATCTTCGATTCCGGCACTCCAATTCCGCATATAGAGCTTTTATGGAAATTAATTTTCAAACCAGAGACTAATTGAAAGCATTTGAGAATCCTGTTAACTACAATTAACATCTCCATATCAGCTTCACAAAAAATAATTGTATCGTCAGCGAACTAAAGATGTGATACCGTAACATCATGGCCCATCGTAACCCCTAAAATTAGACCCAAAGATCTGGCCCTTTGCATCAGCATATTAAACCCTTCAGCTACTAAGATAAACCTTGGCGAAGGCCTTTACCAGGTTTAAATTCAGCTGTAGGGGATCCATTCACCAGAATTGAGCATCTGGATGTTTCCAGGCACTCCTTAATCTAACCTCTCCATCTATCACCAAAACCAAACTCCTTCATCATAGATAGTAAACAATCCCAACTCACAGAATCATACGCCTTATGGAAATTGAACTTGAGAATCACACCCTTCTTTTTATTTACCTTCCACCAATCAACAATCTCATTGGCTATTAAGACCCCATCTAATATATTTCATCCACCCAAAAAGGCTAATTGTACCTCACCAATAACCTTCGGCACCACCTTCTTCAATCTATTAGCCAACACTTTCGCTAAAATCTTATAAATGGAACCAATGAGACTTATAGGCCTATAATCAGATATACTAATAGGACAATCAACTTTAGGAATAAGAGTAATAAAGATATTATTCACTCCAGAGACTAACTTCCCATAGTCATGAAACTCCTTAAAGAACTGCATAACCTCCAATTTGAACACCTTCCAACACTTTTGGAAACATGCCAAGTTAAAGCCATCAGGTCCTACGGTTTTATTCCCATCACAACTATGAATAGCAACCCAAACTTCCTCTTCTGAAAAAACAGCTTCTAAACCATCCACTAGATGACCCTGACCAATAGATCTAAAATGCCCTCTCAATTGTGGTCTGCTCCTCCAATCTTCAGAGAACACTTGGTTGAAATACCTGAACACCTCTGCTCTTACCATCGATGGTTCCTCAAGTAACAAACCATCAACTAACAATGAATTCATAAAATTCCTGCACTGCCTACTTGAAGCTATGGTATGAAAATACCTTGTATTTTTGTCACCTTTCATAGCCCAATCCAACCTAGATTTTGAAGCCACAACCATTCTTCCTTTTTGGATAAAGACCACACTAACCTCCTAACCTCTCTTCTACGAGCTATTTCATCAACCCCTAAATCTCTAGATTCAGCCACCAAATCCCACTCATGTAACTCCTCCTGAGCCTTTTTTAATGAATAGGACACATTCCCAAACACCACTGTGTTCCACTTCTTCAGCTCCAATTTCAGATTTCTAAGCTTTATTACAATCACAAAGCCTGCCCACCCCAAAAAACTCGATTCCTCCCATGACTTCTTAATAATAGAAGAAAAACTTGGATGTAAAAGCTAGGCATTAATAAATCTAAATGGCTTTGGCCCCCAATCCCTCCCATCCTCCATTAAAAGCAAAGGGCAATGATCCAAAACACCCCTTGGTAAACCCCACAACTTCAACTTGAATTTTACCAACCATTCAGAAGACAATAGAACTCGATCAACTCGACTCCACCTGCTCCCATCCCCTGAATTACTCCATGTGAATTGTCTACCAAACATTGGCAAATCCAACAATTCCAATCCTTCAATAAAATTATTAAACTCTATCATGCCTCTACCCCTTCTTGTACAACCTTTTCTTTCCCCTAAAGACCTAATCTCATTAAAATCCCCTCCCAAACACCATGGTCTAGGAAAACCTGTCTTTAAATTGCTAATAACATTCCACAACTGACCCCTCCTTGAGACATCATTCGGTGTATAGACATTAATAAATATACAGTCAAAGTCTGGAAGGATAGTACCTGATAACAAGATGAAGCACCTAGAGCTGTAACACTGTGATAATACAAAAAAAGAAGTTCTCCAAACACATAATATTCCACCAGCCAAACCAACTGCATCCATACTCATAAAATCAAAGTCATCATCAGGCCAAACAAAACGAACTTCTTCTCTTGACAACCTATCTTTCTTGACTTCTTGAAAAAACACGAAATCAACTCTTCTCTCCTTGAGCAACCCCCTAATTTTCCTTTTTTTCCCTGGTTTCCCAAAACCCCTAATATTCCAAGTCATAAGTTTCATCAAAAAACATAGAGAAACACCTAAACCACCTGATGACGTTATTCAATAATGAATAACACCATCCAGCTGTGCCACCCTCCTCGTATCCTCCTCTTCCAACTCCACAATTCTTTGAATTGCTTCTTCATCCTTACCACCAAAATCAATCCCTAAAGATTTTCCCAACTGTAAAGTCGCCTTTGCCTCCTCTAAAACTAGGTTTCCTCCCCGATTACGCTGACCACCAGAGCTTGATTTAGACAAAACAGCCGCTGCCACTCGGAAAACAGGTCCCTTGTGCCACATTGAAGATGAGCTACCAGCTCTAACAGTTCCCTTCCCTCCCTTCTAAACTAATCTCCTCCACTTTGATCCCTTGCTGTGGACCAGAGATTTCTTTCTCCCAAAAACTTTACAATTCTGCTTATGAGGCCCTCCCGAACCTTCAGCAACCCTACCCAAAGGAGACAAGGACTGTGAAGAGGACGTTTCTAAATTCCCACCAACCTGGGCCTGGACCACTTCCTTTCCTTAAGAACAGTGGCCCACACCCAAATTTATTTCATTGGGCCTAACCACTCCTTTTGCATTAACAGCCTCATCCAACACTAATTAAATATTAATACTGGGCCTATCAAGCCCATTACTACTAAGACTCTTCATAAACCCAACTGATACCAATCCACCATCCACCCCACCCCGTTCAATAATGCACCTGTAAGAGACAGATGGACTACCATTGATTACATAACCATCTCGAGCTACTGGTACCTTTGGATTCCCCAGACATGTGTTTAAAGATTCACCCACTACAGATGTAAATGAACCGACCAACTTCTCATCTTCTCCACTACCTTCTTCAACTGCCACGTCCTTCTGATAAAGAGATGCCACAACATCTTGATCTGCCACCTCATTATGCAATCTGTCTTCCACCTCAGCAAATTCCGCCACCTCATTATGCAACTTGCCTTCCACCTCAGCAACTTCCTCCACCTCTGAACTACCATGTCTGACAAGCTTGTTATGAAAATTGTTAGAACTATAGGAATCCTGAGCTGAACATTTACAGGCTCCGAATCTATGCACCATAACTTGCTCCTCACAAACTCGTACTGGATACCTTTGGCCTCTGCACCGCACCTGCACTACTATGCTAATGAAATTCATACACATTGTGGCAACTTTAACTCTACCACATCTAAAAGATGAAGGATTAGTCGTTTCATCCTCCACTCTAATTACCTCCCCCCATAAGCTTCCAATCTTTTTATCAAAACCGATAGATTGAATGAACTTTATGATGGTTTCGAACCAACGGGTTAGACGGGTTGGTGGATTAACCTTACAAATTTTGAATATACGAGCTAAAATAATTGAATTAGTAAAGAGAACATATCACAATTACTAAATAAAATAAAGTAAAGTAACATATATAAAATATGGAAAGATGGGGCTCGAAGACATTGAAAAATAATATGTTTATTTTGTTATATGATAGCAATGTTAGGACTTGGGTTAAATGAATGCAATTACTAAATAGAATGTAGATAAGGTTTACCATACTAGTATTGTAGCACTATATTACATAACTATGCCGGTTGAGTTGGGTTAAAAGCGGAATGAAAAATTCTAAACCACAACCAAACCAATGCACCTATTTTCATCTTAAAACCGACCCGACCCGACCCAACCTGTTACCTTTCTCAAACCGCAGGTAGTTGGTTGGCTTGTATTTGGTTGGGATGGCTTGGCGGGTAAATTGCACACCTAAATTATAAATACATAGAAAATTAAAAATGTGATAAACCATATCACAGTATTATTAAAAATAGAAAGGGTAATTTTCATTACATGATGATGTTGGCAGTGGGTTCATCAACCATAATATTAACAAAAAGTTGACTGATGATTTCCAGGTTATATATTCAAGAATTGGGATAGAGACTTCAAGAGTGCATGAAAGATTGGAGAGACTTATTCATTGAGTTATATGTAAATCTTCTAGCTTTTGTTTCTCCAACCGTGAAAGCTTATATCACATGGATTAGACCTTTGCGTTCAGCTAAAAACTGTATCATTTTCCTATATATATGTATAAATATTTAAATAGTTGCATTTAAAAAAAAATGTCACGTAAAAATGTATAACTAATTTAATCTTTGTTGACTAATATTCTGATTATTTTGTTTGGATCTTAGATCTAATAAAAAAAGGAATTTTTACGGGTCAGTCCTATTTTCAAGAATTATTACTCAACAGGTCCTTAATGGAGACTCTTACCTATAAGTCCTGAACATTTTTGTTTATTCCATTTTGACCCTCATATTTATACTCAGATCTATGAGATGAAAAATGAAAAAAAAAAAAAAAAAAAAAGCTCTCTCTCTCTCTCTACACATTCCTCAATCAACAACCATCGGCATCTCCACTATTGCTGACCACCACTGCCTCCACTGTCGTCATTGCCGACGACCTCATCCGGCATCTTCTTCCACTTTCACCATTGCTTCCACATCCACCAACGTCTTTGCCTCTACCGCCACCAACGTCTTCGCCTCCACCTCCATAGTTGTCGTCTCCTCCACCTTTAGATCCAGGATCTAGGCTCTTTGTCGCTGGGTTCTCTCTCTCTCTCTCTCTCTCTCTCTATGTGTATTGGGGGAAGATCCCAATGATAAATTTATTTAAACTAATGATAAATTTGTTTAAACTAGTGATTAATCAGTGACAAACCGGTGATAAGTTTGTTTTTGTAAATTTATCACTAAAATTTTTGAGTTACAATGTTGAGTCTAAGGGTAAAAATGAAAAACACTTTGGTTTTTTTTTTTTTTTTTGATAGAACCTGTTAGGTAATAAGACCGGTCCATAAGACTGGCTTGTAACTCTCCCGTAGAAAAAATTTGTGGATGAAACGGTAACATAGGTTCGATGGCCATAAGCCTGCCCAAGCCCATCCATTATCTTTAGGGATTGTGATTACGATTTAGCCCACTGGGCTGGGTTGGACAAATTGTTTATGCCCAATTATAATATGCACTGAGATTGGGAAGAGTGTTTCAAGTACAGTAAGCCCATAAATTGTAATGTATAATATATTATAAATATACATATTTATATGTATATTTCACATTGTTTAAATTTATTTTTTATAAGCATAAATTATGTATTATTAGTTATTTAAAGAATTAGATACAAAATTTGAACTACTAGTCTTAAATAGGTTAAAGAGGCACCCAAATGATTAAATTAATTATAATTTTTTATTTTAAAATATGAAAAAAAAATATTAATATTAAATAATATATGGTTCATGTGAGAGCGCTTGAGATTTTTTTATTATCTTTGGATAGGTTTGAGAATAAAGTACAGAGAAATCTTAGGTCAAACCAGGCTAGGTGGAGTTTGGGAAATAACTTTTAGTGTTATTATGTAGTATGAACCTGGTATAAACGTGTCTAAGGCCTCGTTTGGGAACAGGCTAATTTAGTAACTTTTTGGTTATTTGGCTAAAAAGGTAGGTAAAAAAAACTTATATGTTTGGGATGACTTTTTGGCTAATTACGAAAAGATGTGCAAAAAGTAGAGAGAAAAGAGAATCTTTGACTTTTTGATATGAGTTGTTGGCTTTTTGGCTAAAATAATAACTTTTTGACTTTTTGGCTAAAAAGGTAAGTCCCCAAACGGGACCTAAGCTCAAGCCATGTCCACCCCTAGGTAAAGCAGAGGTAAAAAAAGACAAAATTTGAACTTATGCTTTATTCCTTCTTATTTTGTTTTCTTTTAAGTTCAGTATGACCGATTCATTAAACAAGTTAAACAATTTGAGACAATCGCCTACAATCTCATATTTGAGAAGGCCCTTAGATCTTAAGGACTCTTAATGATATTTAAATTATGTATTAAATAAAGGCTTTTAATATTGGGCAAAGAAAACAAAAATAAAAAAATAAAAAATCTATTATTTCTCTAGGCTTAAAAAAAGGGTTTGGCTTCCCTCTAATCTAATCATGGACTGGAGGGTACTGTTGGGTCCATGAGAGTTCATCACGGGTCCCATTTTGATAATCTGAACCATTTAATATGTAGAACTCGTCGAGTACTATACACTTGTAAAAATCACGTTGATCAGATATCGATAGCTACATGATCAAATCAGTTTTGTATATAAAAAAATAGACGATGAAAAAATAAATAGTTGACAGAAATCTAATCCGATGAAATAATTATTGATATCCGATCAACGTATTTTTTAACAGGCATACAGTACTTGACGAGTCTACACATTGAACGGTTCATATTATCGAAACGGGATTCATTGTGAGCCCCACGAGCCCAATAACACCCTCCAGTCCGATCACGAACCGGAGGAAAGCCAATAGTTAAAAATAAAAAATAAAAAATAAAAAAGGTCCATCAGGCTTTACATGCTCAAATCATAATTTAAAAATAAAAAATAAAAAATTGAAGACTGATATACTCTTTTTTTTTCTTGTGTATTTGTTCTTGATCAAATAAATAAAAGACACATGTACTAGAATTTTCTTAATAAAATGATGTTTTTAATTAATTTATTTGGGCTTCAAAAAAATGCAGTATGTTAGAAGCCTACCATATTTCAACAATATCAACATTTCTTTTCTTTAAAGTTAATTACTAAAGTTAACTAGTGAGTGAATTAAAAATATTATCAATTGAAAAAATTTATTAAAAAAACTTCATTGTAAAACTTATTTAATAATTTTCCATCATGAAAATTAATGGGCCAGTGATCCTCTCTCCGAATGGAAGCAACATTTCATGGATTGGAATTTTGTGATTATAAGGAGCGGGAATTCTATTCGATCTCAAAATATGTCTCAGTACATTCAATTTAAATTTATAAATTTTAATTTTTATTATATTTTAATATAAATTTATTAATAAAGACAATGTATATTAAATTCTAAAATAATTTTTTTTTCCCTCATAGTATATCCTAATGTGTTATTCTTATTCAAATCTATGAATCTTTTTTCCCAATAGATCAAAGTTATTTATTCTTCTTCTTCTTCCATCCAAAACTCCAATCCATCCTATCAAAACTCACCATCATCATCAATATCATTGTTTTTTTATTATTTTGAAATCCTAAACGCTAGAAAAAAAAAAAAAAAAAAAGTTTGAACAAAATTAAATAATAAATGGGAGTAATAATCAAAATAGTTTTTTAAAACAACCCCATCAAAAAGGAGATAAATATTCATATAAAAGGATTTCACAATTTTTGTAAGCCTCACCAATTATTTTCTATATCGTTTTTTTGGTAAAAATTAAAGGGTTCAGTAGTTAGATTAACAATAACATATTATTGGAATTGTTCTTATTTTATCATTTAAATAGTACATTATTTGAGATCTACTATTTCTTATTAATGCCTGATACTTATGTGCTTATAAGTTTGATTTTCACTTTTTCACGAGCATTCTTGTAGATAATTTATAATGTAAAATTTATTTTTTTTCTGTATTGAAAAGTTTTATAATGCTTATGTAAAAGTTTGATTTTTTTTTTTTTTGGAATTTATAATACTTATGGGCTTATAAGTTTGGTTTTTTTTTCTGTATTTAAAATTATTTTCTGTATTAAAAAGTTTTTGAAATAATTTAGTTTTTTTTAGTTTGTTTATTGTTTATTATTTAGGTTTACATTGAGAGTAATTTGGGGAAAATAATAGGGTGTAATGAAAGTAAAATAAAATTTTAAATAATTAAATAAGATATACTTGAAAATTAAGGGTCTGTTTGTTTGGATGGATTGGATAATGGGGGGATTGGAATGTATCGGACTGTTAGTCTTGGGATACATTGTCGCCAGACTATTTGGTTAGACTGGATTTGTATCCTATGTTTGTTTAGTCATGGGATTAGATGTGTGGATTGAATTATTCTATTGAATCCTATGGTTGTTTAGGATATTATGAAGAAGAATAAATGCCCAAATGATTATTTTATCATTTTCAATCATTTACTAAGTAATAGCAATATTAAACATAATTTTAATATTTTAATTAATTTTAGCTACATTAAATACAAATTTATTTTATTTTATTTTTTGTACAATTAAATAAATTTATTTTTAAAAACTTAAATAAATTAAATATCAATACAAATATATGTTATTTTTTAATTAAAATTTGAAATAAATTTTTTTAAAAAATAATAATAATTAAATAATGAAATTAAATAAAATATAAACAAAATTTTAAAATAAAGTATCAATAAAATATCTATAAAAAATTAAATAAATAAAACAGCAATAAAAATTAAATAAAATTATTTTATTTTAAAATTGAGACATTTAAATTTTATTGAATTTTACTAAATATAATACATAATTAAATAGTAAAAGGTCAAAATGGTCATTTCACTACCTAATCCAATATTTGGGATCCCATGGGACACAATAGTCCAACATATTTGGGACTAATAGTCCGGAGCAACAATTTTAAACCAAATAATGTACTATTAGTCCGGGAAGACTATTAATCTAGTCTCATACCTCAATCACTCAAAACAAATACCGTTTAAGAGTACTTAATAATTTTTTAAATATAAATTGAATCCCCCATAAGGAACCCAATACATGAAATTCCCAATGAACACCATGTGTTAATTACCAATAATATTGGGTTATCCATTAAGAATCATTTCATATTCATTTTCATACTTCCATTTTCACTTGTGATATGCGAGGCTTGTTTGGTTTGTTTTTGGGAGAGTTGTTTTTGAAAAAAAAAATTTCAAAATTTTGTTTGGTTGGTGATTTTTCTCAAAAAAATTCTAAAATCACTTTCTCTCTCTTACACATCAATCAATCACTTTTTTTTTTCCTCTCTCTTTCTTAGTCACTTTTTCTCTCACACACATCTACTCAATTACAACAAAATATCAAATCATCCCAAACTCCCAAACTCCAAAACTACTTTCAAAATATACAACCAAACAAATCAAAAAAAAATTTATGTAGCGTTTGGTAGAGTTTTGTAAACGTGATTTGAGAATATGAGTTGTATTTTGAGTTTGTGTGTTGTGGAATTATGATTTGAGTGTAGAAAATTTGTTTGGTAAATAGTTTTGGAAAAGAGGTTTGATTTGAGTGGGGAATTATTGATGTGACATTTGATATGTGATACAAAAATTTACAACTCATAACTAAACATACAACTTAAAATTATTTTAAAGCACATAAAAAAATTAAAAATTTTCAGAAAATATTTGTCCCGATTATGTAAATCAATTGCAAAAAAAAAAAAAAATCTGGAAATCAGCCGGACATCCGGGTGGACATCCGGGTGGTCTACCGGGTGGACATCCGGGTGGTCTACCGGGTGGTCTTCCTTTGGACAGAAAACACGCCTGTGTGCACAGAGTTCTCTGCAGAGAGTGTAGAAAATTGATTTGAAAACGTAACCAAACATCATGCTCCAAAACACACATAGAAAATTGATTTGAGAATACAAACAAACAGAGCCTTAAACTCTCTCCCTAAATTTTTTCTTGAAAATCATTCTCTCAAAAACAAACCAAACACACCCGCAATCTTTTTACACATCTTCATTCAATAGAATGAGTTTCCAACTGTTGATACAACTTTGTTAAGTGAAATAGTTTAAATCAATTAAAAAAATTGATAATCTCAAAGACGAGAAGAGTGCTTTTGCCTTTTTGTTTTGTGATTATGAATTTTCATAATAAGCTATACTAAATAGATCCAATAAATAGACCATTGAAATTTAATGAAACACTCTGTTGGCTATATATTTTGTATAATCTTATCATAGCCTGACACATGGATTATAAGGAGTGAATTGGGGAATCAATGAAGATCTATGCAGCATTGGAGTAGTTAGAAGGCACAAGGTGACGTGGCCCAACAGCTACTCACAATTCAAATTAAAATTCATGAGGGAAGTCCAACTGTAAGAATGGTATCGTGGAAGCAAACTGTTCAAGGCCATGACCAGTGATCGTGGAAGAGCATTTCGATGGTTAAAAGACCACTTCAACGGTCACCATTAGAGGGTATAAATAGAAGAGAAGATTCAGATCCAAAAACCAGTTATTTATTTTATATTTTTCTTTCCAGTTTTTACATTTCCAATTCTTCAATTCATGTACTGCACTTCAATTCCTAGGAGTAGTTTCAAGTAGTCTGTTGCTATAAAACTCTTCGAGACAGTGGAAGTACGAGGGTATCATTGTAAGTTCTTATTATTTAATGAAATTCAGTTTATGAAACTGTTTTTATCTATTGTTATTGTCAATATCTTTAATTTTCTCCCGAGCAAAGCCACCAGTGAAAGTTTTTTTCCTTGAGCCTGAAAGAATTTCAACGCAATCATCTAATAATTAGTTGGTAATTATAATTTATGTAAGGACTTATTGATCTTTGTTGACACGTTTAAAATTACATTATTAACCCTCAAAAGCCAAAAAAACTAACATATATTTTTTGGCATGCCCAATGAGACGCCAAGTGTAAGAAATAAAAAAATAAATTGGATTCGTCCATTCTAAGTAGCCTAAATAAAATCTTTTGGCGTAAACTAAAATTTTTGAATCTTTAAGAAGAGATCCATGTTCTTGATGAAACAAACTTCCATCCATTACAATATTGTTTGGTAGAAGAAAAAATACACCATTTAATTAGAGTAATTCATCAACTTAATATGAAAATTTGCTAATGGAGACATGAGTTATCAACCCTTCTTGTCAAGTCTTCAATGACTGAATTTTTTGGGGCTTTACAAAATGCTTTCAAGCCATTTGTGACTGAAATTAGTGAAAATATAATTTCATCAATGGCTCCGGGGTTAAAGAGCCCATTTTTAAAGAGCCAAATTATGAAATTAACATAACGAAAGAGCATATTCTTGAACCAAATTTTGCTAAGAATGATGTTCCATGCATGGCTCAGGGATCCAAAAATCAATTTTTAGAGAGTCAAGTCATGAAAATAATATACCTATGGGGGATTTTCATAAGCCATTGATGGCTAAAATGAAAAAACAGTTCACTTTGCTAAATAATTATGAAAATCAATTCGGCAAAAGTCATGTTTTTAAACCAAACATGGTCAAGAATAATGAACAAGCCACTATTCATGAATTCAAAATTAATGTCAAAAAGTATGAATTTTCATAGTCACACTATATCATGACTTTTGTTGTTCAAAATCCATTTTGAATTTGTGGATCACATCAAACATTAACTTTGATGGAATGACTAACAAATAATATTTTATTATTGCAATATATTAGGCCAAACATATGGTTATTAGTTGATCCATAAACCCATCACCATTTGGTTTTGTGGTTACCTTTGAAGCATGTCCCAAGACACTTCGAAGTATGTTATTCAGAACATGTGAGGGTTGTTAAACCTCTTTTCAAAGGATAAATGGTTGTGTTGTTATATGTATTCATTGAAATATCATTTAACAGCCACTATGACTAGTTCAAATGCGAAACTAATTTCATAGTAATTCAACTCTTAAGATTTGGTTTGAAGAGATGCCATGAGCACTTTCGAAGGACGACTTTGATCCTTTAGTAACATATGTGACTTTCGAAGAGTGATTTTGTCATCAATAAACACCTTTTTGTCATCAATAAATACTTTCAAAATGTAACATGGAACGAGAAAGCTTTCGAAATGTGTACCTCCCTTCAAATATATGTAAAATGGCAATTAAGTAATTGTCAAATAATGCCTATTTTTGGCATGATAATTAGTGGCTTTACTGATAAACATTTGTATAGCCATTTGTTACATGAAAATATAACTAGTATTCTACAAAAGTTGGTTTGAAAAACAACGGTTTTTGTGTCTTCAGAGAATTAATAATTGGTTCGAAACACAAAATTAATATTTTCATTAATTATGTGTGAATAAGAACATACAAACTTTGAATAACTACAGTGTTAGCCAAAAGTTGCTTCGAAAGCCTTTTTGCCATAATTTTGTAAGCTTCGAAGCACTCCATCTTGCATCAACAACAGCTTCGAAGAAACAATAATGGTGATTGTGAACCTTCGAAACTTTGCCGAGTATTTCCAAGAATATAATTCATCCTTTGTCAGCACCTTCAACCTTTGAAGGATGATTTTGGTCATCTACACTACCTTCAAAGCTTGTTACTAGTCCATAATAGCTAGCATGTGTAACAGCTTGTTAAGGTGAATCATGTTTGGATATTGGCTTTGCCTTGAAAATATGAGGTTCTGAATAATTCTAAGTGCAAGCAACATCAACTACTTCAAAAGGTTCCAAGTTTTCTAAGTGTTTGACATACGAGTAAAATAAAATTGTTTAATTTCTTTCAACGGATTGATGCCGATTCGAAGTACATATATAATATCCTTTCAAGGCATATATATATATATATATAATTCGAGACATCTAGTCATAATTTCATACTCGTTCGAATCACTTTATTGGTACTATTATATCATTCGAAGCACTTAGTTGATATTACTCAAAGCATGTTGTTGTTTAGATTAGTCATCTGCTTGGTTCAGCCCTTCAAAAATTCAAGTAAACATCATTTTTAATGGCCGCGAGGGGTAATGTTGGCACCATAAATCTGTAATTTTTTTATTTATTATTTATATAATTGCAGGACATATGGCACCCTCCTACTCATTTGGAGGTTATGAGAAGTTATGAAATGTAGAAAGATGATGGAGAACAAAGTGGAGAACATAGAGCATGAAGTGGAGGTTGAAAGAAGTTATGGAAAATCATGGAATATGAAATAGAGGAGGTAGAAGATTAAGTAGTTTTAAGTAGTTTTTTTCTACAAATGCTTACCTATAAATAGTCATTCATGGCTACATTGTAAAAGGATCAAACTCAAATAAAAAACAATTGAATTCTATTTTTCTTGTCATTTATATTTCCTGCATCTTATTTTACGCACTACTCTTTCGAAGCATTGAACTAGAGGTAAGTAATTGTTAGTTTGATTGTTCACTCAATCACCCTGATTGTTCACTCAATCATCTTTCTCCATCTCCCTCCTTCTTTTATTAATTTTTTATTTTCTCTACGCTTGGCAATTTTGCAGTCCTCTTCATTGAGACAAAAGAATCGTCAACACAATCGCTTGATAATTGGCTTAAATTTAATCTGTAAAGATTTTTCAATCCTTGCTGGCATGCTCGCATTTATGATATTTTCCTTCGTTGGAAAAATAAGCCAACACACTCATACAAGTCCTTATTTATATTTCACCGCCCTATTTTTATTAATTAAAATTAATGAAAAAGTAGTATTATAATAATTATACAAATTTGTATTTTCAGAAAAAATGCATAAGTTTAACACAAATTCACATGATCACATAAGTTTTCATGAACTTATACAAATTTGTATTCAACTTATGTATTTTTGTATAATCATTTATGTAAATTTGAGAAAATTTACATAATTTTGTGTAGAGTTACATACTGTGTGCATTGCACACGGGAGCATTTCCCTTAAACTCAAAGTAGATCTATATAAAATGTGTAAAATATATTTTTCGCTAAGTTTAATGACAAAAATATCACCATCTAAAAAAAATTGACTAAAATGTATTTTCCCCTCAATTTTACTTAACATAAATACGTGGACGATTAATTGAAAAATAAATAAAAAAAATTAGGAGAATTTACCAACAACAACAAAAAAATAAATAAATAAAAGAGAAAAACTTGGAGTTTGACTCTTATAACAAATTAAATTATGAGTTTTAAAATTTATCAATATAAATCTTAAATTTTTAATTCATTTTCTATCTAAATCTATTTGGTTTTGTAATTGGCAATCCTGTCTGACAAAACTCATTTCAGTTGTAATTTTATTTGATCTGTTATTTCCTTGAGGCTTATTTAGATACGAATCCAACCCGAATTGTGCCTATACAGCAGAGTATGATCTTAATCCTTTTATGTTTTCCACTTCACTGACTATGTACGAGGATCGAGCTACTCGGTCAGCTTGCGGGGGTCGAGGGGGCAGTGCCCTATGGGGCGTCCGAGGCAGCGCCATAATGAGGTTGAGGGGCAACACCCTGAAACAAAAAACAAAAATTCAGTCAAAGTTGTTTGACCACTCGAGCGATCATTTGTGCGCTCGAGCGAAGAAACAAATCATCTAGTATTTTTGTAGAGCCCCTGAACTTCTAGAGAGAATGTTTTACCGTTCGAGTGGTGTTTTGCACCGCCTTTAGTCACACCACTCGAGTAGTGAAATGTGCGCTCGAGCAGTCTGCGCTATCCTGTTTTCTATAAAGTGCGTTGTTCGCTATTTCTAGTGTTTTGCTCATCCAGATTTTCAGAGAGGAACAAGATACAAAGTTTTTTATATTGGAGGGTGCTTTCTGAAAGTTTCCTTGATGATTTAAGAGTAATCAATGGATCCATGAATATTATATCAACAACATCAAGGGTTTGTTTGTTTCGTTTATTCACAAAAGAGGGAGTTGTTCTTCGATGGATTCCATGGAACTTGGGCTTGAAACTTTGGTGGATTACGAAGTGGCTCATCGTTGTAGATTCCACATCAGCGTTGTGGATTCAACGTTGGACAAGATAATTCCGAGGTCAAGACGGTGTTGGAAGAGGCACATTGGGGTCGGTTCAATTCAGACATGGATTCGCTAGGTAATTCCAATTGTGATTTTTTCACGTTAAATCATTCTGTCGATTTGTCTTTGATTGTTTAATTAGGATTGTCATTCGTTATTTAAAATTGAAATACAATCACAAATCAATATTTTCGTTTTTTTTAGATTTTTTAAAAATCATTTGCCTATTTTTGTTAAGTAAAGTAGACAGAAGAAAAGTAATATTGTAGTCATTAAACTCAATCAAAATGGTATTTTAGACATTTTATGTATATCATATTAAGTTTAATGACTAAAATATTCTTTTTATGTTGGTTTTACTCAACAAAAATAGACGAATGGTTTTGATCAAAAAACAAATCAAAAGATTGATATTTAAATTGATAAAATAGAAAACTTCAAATTTATTTTTTTACAATGCTCAAATCTTGAGTAAGGGTGAGCATGGTTTGGTTTGGATCCATTTGGGATGAAACCAAGACCGTAGTTCCATAAAAAAATGGAACCAAATTAAACTATTAACATCATGCAACCAATTTGAACCAAATTATTTAAGTACGGTTCGGTTCGATTTGAAGTCACAGATCACATAATCTGTTTACAATACAAAAAAAAAAAAAAAAAAAAAAATCATATAATATTTGTAGAAATTAGTATACTATATACACAGTGTAAATAAATGAATTCGGGCATGCCTTTTACGCTCAAACTAAATCCATAGATCATGTGGGTGAATCACGTGCCTCCATGGATGTCTTTGAATAATTTCAAACAGTGGAGTAGAACTATTATAGAACTATCCATACTATTCACAGTACAAAGGCGGAATGGTTTATGGGAAGAGAGAACGTATAATTTTTGTTGTGTCAAATACAGAACCCAAGTTCTGTTTATATAGGAGAGTTAGGAGACCAATAAGATATATTTATTATCCCAGATAATGTCTATCAAATATCAACAATATCTAATTAATAATTATCATCTAATATATTGACAATTATCCATATCAAGATTATCTCATTTCTTGAAATATAATCTATTAAAATTATTTGGATCTCTCCTAATCGGGTCATGCCATAATGGCCAACCCAATTGGGCCCGGGTTCTAAACTCGACCCGGTTTCCAACATCTCCCACTCAAACATGCGTTAGCATGACACCGTGCATTTTGTATCTCAATCTACCCAATAAACGCAATCATTCTAGCCAATGGACCGTGCGACCACTAAGAACACCTGCATGTGAGAGCTCTACACAAGAAACTTATAAAGATCTAGCATAGAGACATCAATCCGAAAATAAAAATAGTGTCTCATATAATCCAAACCCATCTAATTACACCGGTCCAAAAAACATTTCTAATCCCTCGAAAGAGCATATTTGACCCTCTCAATTCTTGCAATATATTCACACTCAATCCGTCTCTCATATAAAGCGATGTGAGTTACCGGTAGTGAATATACAACAGTGGTGTACTACTAGATGATCTTCCTTTTGCCTTCATGCCATTTAGTTTAGGATTGACTGTTTTCCTAGTGATGTCCCTTAAGGCCGAATCATACATGACCACAGGCAACATACCAAAGTAGCAGAACATCAACCCCCTGCCTTATGGCATAGTCAAAGGTCATAAAAGGATACATAAGTAAAAGTCAAATAAATAATGACACGTAAGACTCACATGATGAGGAAACAAGGATCCATTCTCTCACTTCATTACTCGATCGCCGAGCACATGTAGCATGAATGCATGCTACAATGGAGTAACTCGTCCAAAGAGTGACATCATACTCAATACACCGTATAGATCTTAGTTTTGTCGCTTTCTAGCACCTAACCCGAATTCTCTATTTGCTCACCTTCTAGGCGTTACATGAGATCTCGCATCTAGCTAATCATAACAGACACAACATGGAAAGTGAGTATTAACATCCATGTTTGGTCTTTAACATGACCTCATCTTGGTTGCAACCAAGGCGATACATATAGTGGATAATTTAAGCCTCTCTTAGCTTCAAATAAAAACCAGTCTCATCCTTACTCGCTCCTAAGCGCCAAGGGCGATTGCACATGTGAGTGAGCCAATCTTTTCTGTTGTTATCATTAGCTACTAATCATTATGACAAAAACCATAATAGCATCAATATCTCATAATCTCACAAACAAAATAAAAATAAAAATAAGTGATCGATTGAAAAAACACGACCACAGTCTAAGCAATTCTAGATTCCAAACATAAGCACCATTAGCACCTCTTGCGATAAGCATATACAACAGAATCCACCATGTGCACTTTACATGAAGTAGTTCAAGATCACTACTTCTTACGCAATTACCTCTCTAAATATATTTTGGTGACCAATTTGCGTTCATGCAAGATACACCCAACAAGTGCATTGAATCTTACAAAGGAAAAATTTATACACTACCAGTAAAGAATCCATCCACAGTCTAATGAACAAGGTCAAAGTCTAAACTACTCAGTTGACCATTTACAAAAGATAGCATTCATTATGCCAAATACGCCCACATAACATGCTTCAGGATCCCACAACAAAAGATCAAGGAATGTAGGTCATCTGTTTCTCCCAAAATCAATCCGAGGATTTACTCAATAGCTAAGGCCTTAGCTTTTACCGATAGGTAAGTCAATGGGTTTGCAATTTCATATCTAAAATCATTCTAGGATATTCCTTATGTAATTCATCAAAGACAAATCGAGAATTCTCCGAGAACAATCTCTAAGAATCATACATCCGAGTATATAAATTACATCACCCATGTCTATCATGTCTAAAACAGAGGACTACCAACCTTAGGTGGCGACAACCTTATAAATTCCTAGCTCATAATGACTAACTAAGGAAAAACTTCTTTTGAACCATTGATCATCCATCAGTGGTCTTCATCGATCATCGTTGGCCTATCACGGCTCGAAGAAATCTAAGAACCACTATTTAGATAACTATTTTAGGCTGTTAAAGATTTATTGGAACTAGTAATCTTTTTGCGCTCTAACTTTTCACCATAAAAAGAAAAGGTAAATCCCTACCGATCTACTTATCCAATTCCCCAACGAGAAGTTGGGTCACAACGTTCACAAATCAAAGTTCTGAACTCATGTCAATCATAGCCTAAGTCGAAGTAACCTTACTTCCCAGTACGAAGTCTTCTCATGGTCTACACCTTCCTCAATGGGACGACTTTTTGGTATCTAGCGAGCTTTATGCCTCAAAAAATGACTATCCAAATCACACATAACTTTAGAATAGTTTTGCATCATAGTAGAAAGTCAACCAAATCCTAGAAATGGTTAATCCTTAAAAACTTTGTCTTAGAATGCGCAACTTTAATCCACTTTCCAAAAATAGGGGACTAGAAAGCCTTTGGCATTATCGTAGGCTCTTTATCATCTTGAGGAGCAATCATGAATGTTTTCCTCTTAATCACCCAGTGATGACGTGAAAAATTTTCACATTTGCTACCACTCAACTAAAAATATAGAGTATTCTTCGCTAATGGAGTAATCCACTAGTAGGCACATCGCTCCCATTATCCCTAGGATATTGGAAATTTCTTTCCATTCTCAACTAGGCTTCATAAACCGCCATGCTTAGCATTCTCTATCTCATAGAGTTTCAAAACTCTATTCACGTCACCTTTACTAAGAAAACTTTATGTGACTTAGTTACACTTCCACAAAGCTGCTCACCTATAAGCACATGACCCGGAGGATTTACATGATAGCATACAATAATGCACTACATAACCCTAAGCGTTTACAAGACAGCATACAATAATGCGCCATAGAACTCTAGGTCTTAACTTCGTAACCTTATGAGAAGTGAAATAAAGATAAGCTGCTTGATGGTTACAGATTGCCCACAAATGGCTCTCTTCTAACCTATTACTCAAATATAGTGTAAAATCTGATATGGAAGGCACTTAGTTAGGGACATAGGCAACAAACTAAAGTGCAATTCCTAATTAGGAAACATATTGCACCATCATCCACCTAACATAAACAATATTTTATTCTTTATCTCTACTATACCATTGTGTTGCTAAATACTAGGAATAATTAATTTTCTAAACATCCTTTTCTCTTCACAAAGTTTTCTAAAAAACAAATCAAATAGATACTTGCCACCTCGATCAAAACTAAAAACACCAAAGCTCTTATCTAATTGATCTCGACCTCATATGTGCAATGTCAAAAATCATCTCAAAACTTTTGACTTATGGAAGATTAAAAGTCTTGACTAAGATGCGTATCGTAATCTATAAATGTGTCGAGATTAGGGCTAGCTGTCATACCCTTACACATATCTAGTTACAAATATCATAATAGACTAAATACACTAATACAGATCCCCTTCTGCGACTTTCTTAATTACTTGTGCGCAACCATTACGAACAAAGTCACACATTCACATGAGAGCAAGATGTCACAAGCGAGTAGGCCCAAGAGGGCCTACTCAAACCATCCATGTCATCTTCTCATTGATGTGATTAAGTACAACAAGCCACCAGTTTATGACCAATGTCATAAACTAATTCCAATTAGCCTAATATGCGAGTCTTCGAAGACACGTGCAAAGGGTTAGACCCAACTAGATAATGACTCATGACTAACTAATGTTCACTAAATCATAAAAGGATGTCATAGAGATATCAAGTTCGCCTAAGTTGCAAATTTAACTAGTAGGTGCTTATCCCCTACACCTTCAAGTCAATATTATTCTCCATACACTTTACTACATCCAGTTGAAACAAAACAACACTCCTCTTGCCATTTATGTTTTATTCTCCATACACTTTACTACATCTAGTCAATTTAACCAGTAGGTGTTTATCTAGCAGAATGAGAGAATAAGATATCAATCTATGACAGCTCTTGAAGCAACTTAGTCGCAATTAATTCTACTATCCACAAGAAGGAGAGAATAAGCTATCAATCTATGGCAGCTCCTAAAGCAACTTAGTTGCAATTAATTCTACTATCCATAAGAAAGAGGGAATAAGCTATCAATCTATGACAACTCCTGAGGCAACTTAAGCGCAAATCAGGCTAAAGAGTCTAATTCAACACAATGCTCTCACGAGCGATGCGTCAAATTCTTAGAGTCATAAAAACCTTGTCAGCCTTGACCTTTTCATTACTATCTTGAAACTTTTGCACAAAATGGTAAACATCATTCAAAAAGTGCTAGCCTAGCTAAGGAATCATATAAAGAAGCACCTCATCATGTCTTACACTCAAGTGTGGAGACAAGAAGTGTCCAGACTTAGAGAAGTTGGCAGTGCTAATTGATTTTGCAACCACTAGGTACTAATCTTCCCACTTAGTGTTAATAGATTTTGCAGCTTATAAGCACTAATCTCTTAACTTTAAGTGATACTTCAACGCACACTATTACAGTGCGTGAAATTTTGTTCCATCCACTCACATTAGTTAGGTAGAGAGCAAAACACTGCTCATACTAGTTACTCATCTTACACTTAATGACTAACTCATTTAAGCTCGCATATCTTGGATATTACTTCATCCAATGATGTAACATTATTAGACGTCAAATTACAAAGTCAATTTGCGTAGCTCAATAGTTAGAATCACATCTAGATCTATTGAGGGCTTACAAATCCCACAACTCCAAACTCGCCAAACAAAATTGTTTAGCATGATGTTAATCATAGTGCACACATCAATTTTTATTACACCAAACAAGGCAACAAAACCACGATGACATTGAGTCATGTTTCCTTACTTTGACTTAATTAAGGTATGACCTAAAGTCTCTAAAGAATAGGATTACATTGTTTACATTTGAACATCTCTACTAAGTCGCTTAACCAAATTAACTTCCATAAGCTAAGTCAATTTAGAGCGGGGGAAAAAATGCGCATTGAGATTAATTTGATTAGCATATCATAATATAATTTTGCCGCAAAACTCTAAATTAAATAGTCACAAAATTACACAAGTCGCAAGATCGAATATTCGCTATGCTCATAATCATCTCTTGCGCCACAAGTGATAATTATCCAAAATTTAATTTAATTTATGCACAAAATATTAATTTTAGGGAGTAAATCTATAAAGATTTCTCTGAACTGAACAACCTCCCACTAACTATGGCATGTCTAAAACATGATAAAATATTAATTTCACGTGATAACATCTCAATGCAATTCATAAAAGAAAACATGCTAGAATATTTAATTATGAAATTAAAATTCACCGATATAAATAAATTATGCTATTTAAAACAACAACACACTACAAGTTCTAATCATTTAAAAGAACTTAATATACTGTATGTAATATTTAAATATTGCCATAACATATTTCTATCATTTCTACAATTTTTTGAAATTTTCTAGAATTACAAGTAATTAATAATTACACAGAAAATCAGGATTAAATATTACAAAATCTAAAAAAATACAAACATCATGCCAGTATATAAGATTACATAGCAGTAGTCTACTATAAACATTTTAAGTCCAGAATTGGAGTCATGCTTCCTCAAGAGCAATTTAAAGTAAAAGTATTGAATTATTCATTAATGAAACAATATTTTATTTTTCATAAAATTCTGAAACTTTAAAAAATTGTAGAAAAAGTAATTGTGAGTCCAACGGTATAGGCCATGCTTCAATCAGAATTATATCGAATAATATAGAAGCAATTAACGTAATGTTTAAATTTAAAACAAACAAACAGAGCCTTAAACTTTTCAGCTCCTGCGGCACTACTTACCTAAGCAGATGACGTTAGCGCACGCATCAGCACGCCGATCAACGTGAAGTCAAATTGCGCAGATGACATCAGTAAATTCTTCTTTTTTTTCGTTTGCTTCAACTCTTGCCTAAAATTAGGATTTGAGTTTTCTCCTCAACCATAAGTGAA
Organism: Camellia sinensis; assembly: GCF_055761805.1. NCBI lineage: Eukaryota > Viridiplantae > Streptophyta > Magnoliopsida > Ericales > Theaceae > Camellia > Camellia sinensis. Next base: position 169,979,507 of record NC_138970.1, read on the forward strand.
ATCCAGCCCATAATATAACGTTTCGAAGATTTCGAAACAAAGATTTCAAATATATAATTTTCATAATATGAAAACAAAGCATGTAAAACTAGCATACAGTCAAACTTACAAAAATCATATATAAATCTCCTATTTTCTCAAAATTCGACCGTCTAATTTTTGTAAAACTTTGCAGATATAGTCTAAATAAAATAGACTAAAACTTATATGAAATTCAAAACGATCAGAGATGGTTCGAAAAACATCAATTTTATGTACAAATCATATGTATACATATATACATGCACAAATAACACGAAAACACCCAACCTAACTCTGATACCAATGTAGAAATTAGTATACTATATACATAGTGGAAATAAACAGATTTAGGCATACATTTTACGCTCAAACTGAATCCATGAATCATGTGGGTGAATCACGTGCCTTTATTGATGTCTTTGAATGTTTTTGAATAATTCCAGCAGTGGAATAGAACTATTAGAGAACTACTCACACTATTCACAGTACAAAGGCGGAATGGTTTATGGGAAGAGGGAAAGTATAATTTTTGTTGTGTCAAATACATAACTTGTATAATTTTTGTTGTATTAAATACAGAACCCAAGTTCTGTTTATATATGAGAGTTAGGAGACTTATAAGATAGATGTATTATCCCAGATAATGTCTATCTCATATCAACAATATCTAATTAATAATTATTATCTAATATATTGACAATTATCCATATCAATGTTATCTCATATCTTGAAATATAATCTATTAAGATTATTTGGATCTCTGCTAATCAAGTTATGCCACCATAGGCGACCCAATTGGGTCCAGGTTCTAAACCTGGTGCAGTTTTCAACAATATTTTAAAAAAAACATCAACCTATCGTAAATTTTAAAATAATAATAACATATCTATTAAAGCTTGGTTTGGCATACACTAAAAAATACAAAAAGTCAAAAAGTTGCTAAAAAAGTAAAAAAGTTATCACTATTTATCCAAAAATATATATATATATATATATATATATATAAATCCCCTTTAAACAGGCCAAGCACAAGCCACTGTCAGTATTGAAGTGATGGTAAGTGATGGTCACGCAGGTGCACAAAAAAAATTACACAGGATGGGGCTAAAAGGTCCGTAGGAGCCCATAATAGGTCCCATTTTGATAATATGAATCATGCAATATGTAGAACTCGTCGAGTATTATATGCTTGTAAAAAAATCATGTTGATCGGATATCGATAACTATATGATGAAATCAGTTTTGTAAAAAAAAAAGGTGGTGAAGAAATTAACGGTTGACAAAAAATTAATCTGATTAGATAGCTATCGATATCCGACCAACATGATTTTTTATAGGCATATAATACTCGACGAGTTTTACACATTCAACGGTTCCGATTATTAAAATGAGGCCCATGGTGGCCTCCACGGGCCGAACAGCACGGTCCAGTCCGATCTCGAATTGTAGGCAATCTGCTTCTATACTTGTTTCCTGCCCACCGTCTGACTTCCTGGACAATCCAAGTCAGTAGGCAATTCATTATAGTATGGGTAAAATGGTACTTTTGCTATTTTATACAATATTTTAATATACATTTTTTTGTAAAAAGTTAAAAAGTTATCCCAAATAATTATATTTTTTTCCTATACTTTTTAGTCTAAAAAGTGCACTTATTTAGGACATCCCAAATAACTCATAAATAGACTAGTCTCATAATATTCCTTAGTTAAACAAAACCATAACATTAAGCAAACATTATTCAATATTAATCTGTCATAATTTTTCAAAAAATAAATATTCATATTGTTCCACCATTAATTTAAATAAATATAATATCTAACAAATAAATATATATGGTTTAAGTTATACGATTTAGTTTGATTCAAGTTCGAAAGCGTGGACTTAAATCCAAAACCAATCTCCAAAGTTTGATTTTTCAATTTTTCAAATAAAGACCGAATCATGAATTAAAAAAAAAATCAAATCAAACTTACCAAATTGAAATGAACCAATTCAGTTTGAGATTTTTTCCATTTTTTTGTTCAATCCTAATCTTGAGATTTTTTTTTTTATAATTGTCTAAAAAATTTATGATTTAAATTGATAAAATAAAAAATTATTCTATTATGAAGGTTAAATCGTATGATTTTTTTAATAATTTTTCTTTATTTAAAGAATTTTTTTAATCCGAAATATGAGTTAGTAGAGATTGTCAATAGTTGTATGTTGTTATGGTCTCCAATAGTAGAAACCAACGATTTATGAATGGGGGTGTGACAACTTTCAGGAACATGCAAACAATTTCGGCGGCCTGGACGATAATCTTGGTTTGCTTGCACGGCAACGTGACCATGTGACTAAAAATTTCGGCGGCCTCCACAGAAATCTTACTAGTCAATTGACGACAGGACGTGGAATCATCATTAGATATTCAAAGTAGCCCGCTACAGCAGCCAGGCGCCCCAGCATCCCACACATTTGTGAGAGAGGAGAGAGAGGAAAGATAAAAAAAATAAAAAATAAAAAATAATAATGTATGATCACAAATTAATTAGGGATGGTGAGACCTTAAAATTGTGAGGATCTCAAATTTTTTTTATTTAAAGTGCTGTAAAATTTTAATTTAATAATAATTATTATTATATTTAACTTTCGTTTAAAATGTGAATTGTTTTTTTAATTTTTTAATTATTTTATTTGGAATTAAAAATTTTCATTTGAAATAAATTTTTTAATTTTTTTAACTTTTATGAAAGAAAAAAATAAAATAATTATAATTTAAATATAATATATTATTTTATTAACTTTTTAATATATTTTAATTTAAAAAATTTATGTTAAACATAACCTTATACATGAGGGGAAATTTTTTTTTTCTTTTTTTTTACCACTACATGAGCGGAATACTTGATCAACTCATTTAGGTATCGTTTGGCAATTGAGTTGAGTTATTATTTTATTTTATTTTATTTTATTTTTGATTAAATTAGTTATAAAAAAATAAAATAAATTAAAAAATTAATAAAATAAAATATCACATTTAAATAATAATTATTTTAATTTTTCTCTTACGAAAATTAAAAAACCAACTCAGACAAAATTTTTAACCTAAACTACAAAAGTGGAAAAGTCAACTCAACTTTTCAATCAAAACCTTAGGACTCATTTGTTTTCAGAAGTAGAATGGAAGAGATTCATAATGAAGAAATTGTTAGTGAGGAAATTAAGTAAAATTGTGTTTGTTTTGATGATAGTTGTTACTGTAGGAATTATTAAATTATTTTTACATAAAATAACAAAACAAATAAAAAAACTGAAATTAAACATTAATGTTCAAAAAAAAAAATGCCCAACATGTAAAAAATAAAAAAATTTCTAATACCCTCACTATTTTCTAATACCACTCCACATCCTCCATCCCAATCCCCCTTCGAACCTCCATCTTAATCCCCTCATCCATCCTAATACCTTCTACAACTTTATAAACAAACACAACATTAAATGGATCTCACCTCCATCCTAATCACATCCTACTCTCTACACCCAAAAACAAACGGATTTCTCCTTCTCTTAGTTTTGTAATATCTATACTATTACGTAAGCAGAGGACTTGATGTCTAATAGTGTGGTGATTTTTCATTCTGTTACGTGAAAAATTTTCCTATTCTAAAATTAAAAAAATATTATTCAAAGGCATGAGCAAAATATGAATCAAAAACCTTATATTTCATTAAGAACACTCTTACCATTTAAATAACATACATATTATTATGATATTAATTTTTTATTATTTATTTTTATGTGTACTTATCTAAATTGGATACACATTACGTGTGCCACCTACTAATTTTTATAAGGGGAGGTTTCACGTTCAATTGTTATAGAAGTGAGTATTTTAATTTAAAAATTAGACTCATTTATTTAAACTTAATAATATAATAATTTATTAGAATATTTAAGGAAATTCTTTCCAATTATCAGCAATTTTTTTTTAAAAAAAAACAAATTGTTGAATTTAAATAAAAAAAAAATGGTTTTCTATCTTCGTTTGGAAAGTGAGTTAGCTTTTTGATTTTTTGACTTTTTTGGTTATTTTAACCTAGGACTAAAAAGCTTGGTTTGGGAAAGGTTTTTAGTTTTTTTAGCTTTTTTGGCTTTTTTTGTGAGGGAATGAATGTAATGATTATGAGTTGGATGTGATATTTTATCTTATTAGTCTAAAAAACTTATTTTATTTTTGCTGACTAGAATAGCAAAAAAAAACCTCAAGATTGACTTCCCAAACGGAGCTATCATTTATCATTTTTCTTTATATATATAACTCATTAACATTTACTATTGGATTATGTAAAAACCACTCTCCCTTGTATCTTTTTTTAATCATTAGTAAATTATTTTTTTACACATCATTAAATGTAAAAAATAATCATTTATATAATTTTTCTTTATATATACAAATATATATCATTAATATTTACATTTACCCCTATAAAGAGTTCATTATTTGAGTTTATTGCAACTTTAATATTGTAATTCCAAACGTAAGATATCACGAAATAATATGTATATCGATGAGTTCAATATTAAATTCACAAGGACCAATTATTTTAAAGGAATGACCGACCACTCAAATAAAATAAAGAAGATTTGATTTTGAATTTGTGACATTGATGAATAATCTGAGAAAAATTAACTGGCTGAAAGATAAACTAAAGTGACAACAATAATAATAATAAAATTTGTGTTAAGGCATTAAGAATTTTCCACCATTACTTTTTTTAAAATATTTCAAATTCAGTTTGTATAACTTAATTGAGGCATACACAAATGATATTTTTAATCGGAAGACAAAAATAATTATTTTATATAAAAATTAATTCAAAAAGATTGATTATTTTGATTGGTTTATAACATCCGAAAAATCTAGTTATTTGATTTGCATGGAATATCAAGTTTTTATCGTACTCAGAGTCTTATGATACAACAAGAGATTATGTACAAAAAAAATTCTTAAATAAATAAATCAATCAATCAAAATAATCTAAAATTAAAAACCATGATTGAATCATAAAATATTTATAAAGAAATCATTGAAATTTCATCCCTAACCTTAGTAAATAAAATAATATGACCTTGTTTGATTAACATGATTAATAATAAAATGATTAATAATCTCATGAATTAATGTATGATTAGTTATCTAATTAAATAAGTAAGATAACAATTTATTATGTATTTATTTTTTTCTTTCATACTTGAAACTGTTGTATAAATTGTGTATTTAAATAAAATAAATATATTCATATTTAATTAAATTGATATTACAAATAAGAAATTATGGAACTAAATCATACAATTTGATGAATAGAAATAAATAACAAAAGAAAATACTTAAATAAGAAAAAGAAAGCAAACCAAAACATGTGTGATACCACAGTTTCCTTAAAATAGATTCGTCGCCTCACCATGAGTGCTGGAGGTATGTTGGTGTCTGTCTTATAAGATACGACGGTTTATAACCCACTAAGTCAAAAGCACCTTCTGGTTAGTTCCGCGAACTGACAATAATAGCACTCTCTTACATGAGAAGAATATATTATATGCATTATGACTATAATATAAGAGCAAAAAAAATTCTGTGTGAAATTTTATACACAATAAGAAGAGAAGAGGAGAGTCTTCCAGTGGCAAATGTAGACTTCAATTCTGCAAAATTGAAGAACTAATGCAAGAAAATTGATGAAAAATAAGTTTGTATAACCCACTCTATATACACATGTGATATATCTATATCAGCAGCCACCTAATAGACACCTAAAAATATTAGGCTGATGGGTTACTAATCCGACCCAACCCAAACCTCAAGCCCAAGCCCACAATCTACGGATCACGAACATGGACCCAACCCGATCAGGTCCTGGCAGATGGCCAACGTGTGTGACAATTTTTATATAACCAACTTGAACCATAGTTTTGGTCTAAATCCATACTTGAAGTATCTATAACTCCATTCATTCGAAAAATTTGGATACCTCAAAGGGCTCATACCTTTATCAAAAACAAAAACTTACGATTTAAATACTTATCAATATTTTCCTCTCCAATCAATGTGTGATAGGTGATTATACACTATTCCCAATACCTCATTCATGAGGCCAACTTTATGAGACAATTTTTCATTTAATTCTCAATGATTTTTTTGTCAATCTTTTTGTAGAGTAAAGATCTTGTTACAAAGAATCCAAACTCATTTGATTATACTTCAGTCAATGATTGGGATCTATTTTAATTTCACATTAAAATTATCATAAAATTTTTTTTTCTCCCAACAAAAGTATGATTCCACCACTTTTCAACATTAAAATTTTGTCAATTTCATCAAATTAAATATATATCATACATATAATTCAATTAATAACATTGACACACAATTATGTAATTATACGTTTATAGAGTAACAATTCTAATCTTATACTATAATGTTACTAATAGAAAATGTCAATCGTCTCCTTTGCAGCTATCCCTATCCATGCTCGTTGCCTCCTTTGCAATTATCCTTACCCATCTATTTATTTGGTAGTGTTTGGTTGAACTTATAAGCAGCTTATCTCAGTTTTTAACTTAATTTAAGTTAAAAACTTGTGTTTGGTTCAGCTTAACTTAATCAACTTATAGCTTAAATGAAGCTAATTTTCAACTCATTTGAAAAGTTGGTCAGAGGATGCTTAATATTTTAGCTTAAGCGCACAGCTACTATGTGGGGGGTGAAATGACTTAAATGCCCCTCCCAAACTCCATTATTTACGAAAATGCCACTATATATACCCATTTGATGATCTCTCTTGCCCAAACTCTCGCCTCTCGCACTTTTCTCTCCTATTCTCTTTTCCTCTAGCGACCGAGAAGAAGCTCTATTAACACCCACGAAAACAGTTGTCGACCTCTCTGATCACAGCAGATCGAGCTTGTAGAGCCGTCATCTACCTCTCCAAGAACAGTCGTCCCCATGTTTTCCGTTCATCTGCACCGAAAAGGTAAGATTTCATGAATGTGATACATGTATGGACTCGATTAGGGTTCTGTTTTTTGTTATGTGAAATGGTGTCTTTTCTCTCTTCTTCACTCTTTGATTAAGGTTGAAAACCTCTTTTTGACTGTGATCTGTTATTAAGTTGAGATGAACTGCAAACCCATGTTAAGAATTCGCTTTTGTTGGCTTCCATGAATAAGCTCGACCGTATATTTTTTGGATGCGGAAGAAGTAAAAAAGCATTTTTAGGTGGTGAAAAATGTTCCTGGTTAAATATTGAGATGATTATTTTGTGTGAGTTTTGGTTGTTGAATTTTTTTAATTATCAATCTTTGGAATTTTGAAAAGAAATTAGGGAATTTTCATGTTGAGATGATGAGAGCATCTAGCTTGAAAATTAAATTATGTTTGTTAATTGTTTTCATTTTATTACTTTTCTAATTGTAAATATTCTTTTTATACTTTGAAGAGAATTTAGTGAATGAACATGTTGATACTAGCCATATATTTGTTTGATTTCCGTTTCCTGGAGTTCGTAAAGAATAAACCCACAATTTGGCGATACTGATGGGTATCTTTTTTTAATTAAATATTTTGATCTGTTTGAATGGATGATACTTGAAAATCTAGCTACAAATGTTGGTATATTTCTATACAGTTGTACAGTTTCTTTTCGGAATTTCCATGTTAGGTAATGTAAAAAGATAAAAAAATAAATTTGAGGTAATGTAAAAATGTATCAAATTTGGTACTAATTAATCAACTTCCATTAATGAAATAAAATTTTCAAAATTTAAAGAGAAGAAAATGATAAAATTACAATTTTTCTGTTCATAAGGTTAAAAATGACAATTATACAGCAAAAAGCTATTTTACAGCTTATTTACCAAACACTACTCTGCTGCTTAAATCTATAATCTCACAGTTACACCAAACAGGTTATCAGTTTATGCTCACAGCTATAAGTTATAAATATATTAAGTTATAATTTATAATTATTTTCTCACAACTCTACCGAACAGGCTTTTATTGAATTTTGAGAATAAAAAATGAGGTGGACATTCTGAGGTGGTGTAGCCGAAATTCTGCACAGTAATTGATTGAAAGGGTAAAATTGATGAGAAATATATTATTTTAATAATTTTTTAATTAAAATATGAGATAAAAAATTAATATATTTGAATGATTTTTTGATTTTTTTTTTATAAAAAAAAATATGTAAAAGTAGAGAAAAAATCTTTGATTTTTTAGTATAAATTGTTGATTTTTTAAAATTTTTAATAATTTTTTGACTTTTAAATTAAAACAGTAAGTTACCAAACGAGACCTAAGTCTATACGTAGAGAGACGAAATACAATAAGTAAAAACTACATGTATGCCTTTTATAAAAAAATTATATTTTATTTTGTATTTAATTTTTGTGTGAAAACATTACTGAAAGAGTGCTGCTATTAACATCTCATCAATTATTTTGGATCCTCAATTTTTTAATTTTCTTTTTTTATTACAATTATAACCTCAAATGAAATTATTAAAAAAGCCATTAATAATTTTAGGACATCCTATCTCACAAATAAGTCTACACATCTACTATATTATGAGTTAGGGTTTATGAAAGCACCTACTTCCATCTCCACCCATCCATCTTCCCAAATCTCACATTCAAAACCTACTCACCTTCAAAACCTTAAAAACTCTTTAACGACAATGTTCCAGCAATAACGGTGGTAATCGTTTACTTACACTTATCCGATAATGACAATAAAATCTCATAAGAGATTCATAGCATTGATGGTGTTCTTAACTCAGAGGAGATTGGTCTTATAATGGTAAGTTTCTTAAAAAAATAGCAAAAATAACAGAACATTTCTTATTTATTCGGGAATACAGGCCTGAACATTGGTCATTTGTTCGGGAACATAACAGAACATTTCTTATTTATTCGGGAATATATAACTGAAACTCGTGGAGATCACAGAACCCACAAAAGGAAATTTTTGAATCAATAATAAAAAAAAAAACCTTACATTTAGGATTTTAAGAGTTATAGAATTTATGAAATAGAGACTTTTTAGGGTGTGGGAGTGTGCATTCAATTAAATAGGTGATATGTTTTTATAAAGATAATTTTAATATTATTTAGAGATAAAAGAAATTTTAAGAGTTATAGAATTCATAACCTGTTTGGTACCATTTCGTTTTCAATTTTTCGTTTATATTTACAAAAACTTAAAAAATAGTCATAAAACTTGTTTAATATTTTTTTTGTTTATAAATGGTTGTCTTAATATGTAAATTTGAGAAAAAGAGCGTAAACTCAAAAAATGAGTTTACGTTGGTTTTTAAACAGAAATTTAAAATTTTGATTAACAATTTTTTTTTCCAATTAATGTTTTTTCAATTAATTTTTTTTCAAATATTTTTTTCAATTAATTTTCTTTTTCAAATATTTTTTTAAATAATTTTTTTTTTCAAATTAATTTTTTTTTTCAATTAATTTTTTTCCAATTACTTTTTTTCAATTAATTTTATTTTCCATTAATTTTTTTTAATAAATTTTTTTCAATTATAATGTGTATAATCCCATTGTCATAAATAATAAAAAAATAAATATAAATATTTTAATCCTAAACAAACATATTTTTTAGTTTATGTTTTTAAAATTTTTCAAATATTTTGTTCAAACTAAATACGTTTGTAGTTTTTGTTTTTCTAAAAATAAATAAAAATAAGTTTATAAAATTTTTATAAATATAAATTAAAAATGTAAATGTTATCAAACGCTAACTAAAAAAAATAAAAGTTCAAAATAATTGATGTGAGGTTAATAATCCCACTCCACGTTTGTTTGGCGGATTAAGTGGATGAAATTATTAACGAGTGAATAGTTAGTAAAGAGATTATTAGTGAGTAAATTATTAATGAGGGAATGAAGTAAAAGTATAATTATTTTAACGATGGTGTAAAAGATCATTAGGAAGGAAATAAAGCAAGAAATTTACAAACACACTATAAATAAATAAATAAATAAACGCCTTGGGCACTGTGTCGTGAGATTGGTTTTTCAATCCCACCTATATTGAAGGCATCCCTATCCCACCATTTTGTAGGACTAACAATCCCTTTGGAGCGGCAATCCTAGAGCCCATAAACCAAATGGGTCCACTTCAATCCTAAGTCAATCCCACCCATGTATCAGGATAACAAACATGACCTTACTGAAAATTGATGCAAAGATTATGACATGGCTGAATTGATGATGAGTATCCAATTCAAATCTAATTACGGCACCGGCCCTCACCTGCTTCTTGGGCCCAGCATCTTAAGGCATTGTTGAAATTATTGTCAACTACCTCAGTCTTCATTCTAATTGAAAGATACTTTGCAAAAGATAAATTTAAATCATTAAATTTATAATTAAAAATAAGGTTTTGCTAATGACTAATATTAAAGATTTCAAAAATTTTACTAAAAATTTTATTAAATATCTCACATAGGTGTAGAATCCACACAAAGTGAGTCCCATGTGAATCCCACATCCATGAGACATTTGGTAGAATTTTTAATAAAATTTTTAAAATCTCTATCATTTTTATTTGCTAACAAGAGCTAAACACAAGTAACAGGTAAAAAATTTTAAAAATAACAGACACATTTTATTAAATTTAATGCATTCTTACTGAAATTAATATAATTTTTAATAATTTTACATATTTTTTTAATACACTTTATACGCACTTCTTAATATTAAACAATGCATATATAACCCTTATTAGCATAGGGATATTTTTATTGAAAGTCAAATAAATACCCACAATAATTTATAGTATTTTTTTTAATTTTTTAATTAAAATATATAATTGACAAACGAGAGCTAAATATGTAATGGAGGCGCACAACACATGACCAATTGTGTTGGCAAGAAAATGTTCATGTTGATACCACTACAATATTGTCTCCTTTGTAATATACTTTCGTTTCTCTAGACACATGCACAATGACACCTCTCAATTATTACTAAATATGTAACGGAGGCACACAACATATGAGCAATTGTGTTGGAAAGAAAATGATGCTGTTGATACTTTTACAATATTGTCTCGTTTGTAGTCTACTTTTGTTTCTCTAGACATATGCACATTTGTGCATGTTCATGTTGACCAATCTCCTGTGAAAATTAGAAATAAGAAGATGAAAAATTTTAGATGAAACTGATTAATACTAGAATTGAAATAAATAATTGCAGTAAATAAAATATTAGAAACTTACTATGGCGAAGAAGTTCATAAAGTCGAAACGAACGAGTCTAGTATTTAACACTATCTTCTTAAGATAGAATTCGCTCTCGCACTAGTGCCTTCGAGTATTTATGGCGTCCGTCTCCCAAGATACAACAATCAAACTCTCACTGAAGTAGCAAAACCACGGTGAGCCTAGCGATCCAAACTGTGTTTATATCTCTTTCTGTCGTAATACAATAATTGAGGAAAAGAAAACAAGAAGCAAAGAAGAATGAAATTGATGTGCCTAGAATGGCAGGAGGGACTATTTATAGAGTGGATGATGACTTTTCGGTGAGGGTTGCATCCCTTCGGAGACCAGTAACAATAGGGAAGAAGAAGCTAAACAGAGGCATTGTTTTGGGAGGATGAGGCTATAACGTTTAAAAAACGTTGGGATTGTTCTGAGAAATATTTTGAATTCAAATTTGAAATGAAAATTCAAAAGAACTTGGCCCAAAAAGATAAGACCTAGGCTGAACCATCTCCATGCACCGGAATGACTGCCAGGCGGGCGTGCGATGATTTTTTGATGTAAACCCACTTGTCCATAGTCTTGAGTCTAAGCTCATCCATTACTCCTCCCTTCACAAAACTTGGATGCTCTTTGAGGCCCAAACCCAAATGCCAACTTGGATGATCATCACTCGGACCCACCTAGAAAGACATGTAGGTCCTACTTTTATTTTGGCTTAAACTTAACCAAAAAACTATGAGGCAAAATCCAATTTTCCAACAGTTCGTGCACACGCATGTTACACATTTGGGGCTCTCTCTCTCTCTCTACATATATATATATATATATATAGCATCTTGCCTGTATTTGTGTAGAGAGAGAGAGAGAGAGAGAGAGACAAAATGCAGCCAGGGGCCAGTGGACGCTTATCTAACCTTGATCGAAATGCAGTTGAGAAAAACCGAAGATTGCAAACCAAAGATCTCAATTCCAAGCTTGCTTCTCTCATCCCTAACCAACCCTCAAAGGTAGTCTCTCTCTCTCTCTCTCTCTCTCTCTCTCTCTCATAAAGGAGAAACAAGTCAATATTTTTCAAAAGTAAACTATCATGCATGCATACAAACTGAACCACTCTTGGGAGATAATAATTATTGGAAGAAAAAAAAAAACCAATTCACAATCAAAATTTTTACACATAAAAAAAACATTTAGAGTGGTGTGACAGTAAAATATTTTGTAATTATGAGTCATAATAATGGGTGTTTTAACTTGAAACGAAAAGATTAAGAAAGACAATGCCATTCTTTTGTATAGAATTTATACGAAAATACTGTTTGCATAATATTACTCATTATTGGATTGTGTTAATAATTATATTTGAATAGTGTATAATGATGATATCTGGATTTATTATAAATATTAAATCTAATAATGTCATCTGAATCTATTATACACAATGTTATTAGCTAATAGAAGCCTGCAAAGAAAACTTGATAAATGCTCCTATCACTTGTTAGGCCAAACAAATGCAATCCTCATTATTGTAATGTGTAATTTTTTATTAATTAATAATACTGTCGAGTAATAAATCTCACCAAACTACACTTGCACACTTGACCTGAAAATTAGAGTCAAAGGCCGAGCCTCAACCAACAAAGGGGACACAGCCATGCAAGTCCAAGCATAGTAACTAGAAATCCACCCTACCTTTGTTTCTTTACCTTAGACTTTGTTCTCAAGAAAGTCATCTTCATATTAAATTTTATTAAAAATATAATATAAATAATAAATTTATCTCTCTCTGCCTAATAGTTTAAGCTTTTAGATAATGAGTTGGTACTACCAATTTAATATATTCTTATATTATAATATCATAATTAATGGATGGACTATTTTTTCAGGAAATATTGCCGTTGCGTGATATGTTAGAGCAAGCCACCAACTATGTAGTGGAGCTGAAACAAAATGCGGAGGAGCTGAAGCGTAGGAAGGTGGAGCTGGAAGGCGATAATAAGGTTGGTTCTCAAGATGAGAGGTTACCGGTTTTGATGATACGAGACATGGATCCTATTTTGGAGGTGAATTTGATTACTGGGTTGAACAACAACTTGAAGTTACATGAAGTTTTGAGTGTTCTCAAGGAAGAAGGAGTTGAAGTTGAAAGTGCTAGTTACTCTTCTGTGGGAAACCAGACCTTCTACACTATTCATGGCAAGGTATCTATGTCTTGTTTTGCTTTGTATTTTGAAGTAGAGGACTACTATATATATATATATTACCTATTTAGTTCCTCTATTGACGTGGCGCATCGGGTTGGTTGAGTTTTATATATATATATATATATTTGTAACAAATGATAGGACCATAGTTGGTTTTTTTTTTTTTTTTTTTTTTTTTTTTTTTTTTGTGGCAAATGATAATCCTCAGGTGCTTTGAAGTCTTGTCAGGACTTAGAATTAATTTTAACAAAAGTGTGGTCTGTGGGGTGGGGTTTCCAGATGAGCTGGGCCAGGATTTTGCAAGTAGGATGAATTGTAAATTTCAAAAATTGCCCATCAAATACTTGGGGTTGCCATTAGGGGCCAGCCCAAGAAGTAGCAGAACTTGGCTGCCAGTGATTGATAAGTGTAAGCAAAGACTTGCTTCTTGGAAGAGAAGATATCTATCCTTTGCCGGTCAGCTGACCTTGATTTAGTCTGTTCTTGCCAGCCTACCTACTTTTTGTCTCTCAATATTTAAGATGCCTGAGATGGTAGCAAAAAAGATGGAAAGTATTCAATCTGCTTTTCTTTGGGATGGATCAGATTTGAGGAGGAAAGTGCACTTGGTAATATGGGAGGATGTTTCTAAAAGTAAAAACTTAGGAGGGTTGGTTGTTAAGAGAATTAGAATCATAAATGTATGCCTTTTACTGAAGTGGTGGTGGAGGTTTGGGGCTGAAGAGAACTCTCTTTGGAAGGATGTTATATGTGGAAAGTACAGGGAGACAGGTTGGGCATGGTATCCCTCCACTGAGAGGACTAGCAGGTTGTCTAAAACTTGGGCTGATATTATTTACACTGTGGCTTCTAGGGCAGATCTTATGCAATTTTTTAGGAGTAATGCTGTGGTCAAACTTGGGGATAGTAGAAGAATTAGATTTTGGTCTGATTGTTGGGCAGAGGGTATATGCCTTAGAGATGAGTTTCCTAGACTATATTCTCTATCAGTTGATAAAGAAGAGTCTGTTTTCATGTTTCACAGCAATAGAGATGTATATGGGAATTGGGTGTTTAATTTTAAGAGGCCTCTCTTTGCTTGGGAGGAAGCAGAATTAAGTAGATTACTAGTACTTCTGAGTAGTCCCCCTTTGCTCAGAGCTAATGTGGCTGATTGTTTGACTTGGAATGCAAATACAGCTGGTTACTTTAGTGTCTCATCTGTTTATCAGTAGTTTGAATTGGGCTTTGGGTCTAATAGTTTGATCTCTAGAGTTTTGTGGAAGGCTCCTACTCCACCAAGAGCACAATTCTTTGGTTGGTTGGTGTGGAAGGGTATAATCAAGTCTGCTAGTTATTTGCGCAGAATTTGTATCCTAAATGCCAATGTTGATGTTTGTTGTGTTTTTTGCAAAGAAGAGGAGGAAACTATTAACCATGTGTTACTTCACTGCCCTCGTGTGTGGCTGATCTGGTCTTATTTTGTCAGAAGGTGGGGGTGGCAATGGGCTTCACCAGGTTCTGTTCAGAGTGTTATTCAGTGGTGGTCGGGTTGTAGCATGAGGAAACTTGAAAAGAAGCTGTGGAGTGTAATTCCATATGCTATTTTCTGGTCCATATGGAAACAGAGGAATGACTCTGTGTTCAATGGGGTGGAGCCTAATTTTCTAGCTTTGTGTGAATCTATTGAGGTTCGAATTGCTTTGTGGATTAAGTCCTATGTCCCAGCTTTGAACTTCACTGTCAATGACCTAGTGCATAATTTGCAACAGATTAAAAGATGCTTGGCTTAGGAGTTTCTGCAGCAGATTGAATGGGTTCTTTGTGACTTTCTGCAGCTTTGGGTGGGTAAAGCAGTGGAGATTTCAATTGATTGATTGATTGTCATCTGACTAGTGTAATCTTGGTGGTGATTAATTGATTAGTAAGTGCTTTGCTGCTCTGGCTTGTGTGCTGGTGTGATGAAATGGTCTGTTAATGGTTGATCTGTGTGGGAGGAAGAATAGTCTGTTATGCTCTGAATGCCGTATGGCTGGAGTGCAGCTGGAGCTATTGCACTGCTGTTGGTGGCTGTTGGCTGATGGGTTTGCTACTGATGGCTAACACATATTAGGTGGTCTGAATTGGTGGTCTGAATTGGTTTGCTGATCAATCTCAGCCAGTGGTGTTGTAGTAGTGGTTAGCAGATGACTGTGCACTGGTTTGCTGTAGACAGGAAAGGTGGTCTCCCCATCCTCTTCTGCCAGCTGCTGTGAGATTGGGTGAGGTGTTTAGCCTGATGCAGCTCATGGTATGCTCTCAGAATTAGCAGGGTGGATGCTTCAGAGGAGGTTGATTCAGAATGTGCAGAGGAGTTTGTCCTTGGCCTGTGCAGAGAAGGGTTTTCAGAATTTCGAAGTTAATTGATTCAGCTGGGGGCTAATCCACCTGAGGGTTGTGCTGTGTGGAGTAACTAGGTTTAGCAATCTTGGAAGTTTGTTGTTCTGCTATGGTGCCTTCTGGGGATGTGCTGTGTTGATCTATTTGTGTTTGAATTTTGGTCTGCTATGGATGATTTTTGGTCTGCTATGGTGGTTCTGCTTAGTTGTGGGAAGGCTGCTTGTGCTATTTTTGTATACATCTGGAAGGCAAATGGTTCATGGGCTGATTTGTTTGGGAAGCCTATCTCTGTTATGGTGCTCATCAGTTTCAGTGTTCTGGTTTATGGGCTAGTTTATGGTTGTTACTATCAGTTTGGCTTCTTAGCTCCAAGTTATAGACTTGTTTATCTATCTCTGTGCCTTTTCTCTTGCTCTCTTTTGTTGGTTCCTCACCAACTGGCGCTTGGAGCTTTTTCTTAGCTCTAAGCTCCTCTTTATTGATGTAATATTTCATACTTTGTATGTTCCATCAATAAAGATTTTGTTTTTTGCCGATCAAAAAAAAAAAATTAAGCCTCCGTTTAGGAAGTGGGTTGGCTTTTTGGCTTTTTCACTTTTTTGACTATTTTAGCCTGGGCTTAAAAGCTTAGTTTGGGAAGGGCTTTTTGACTTTTTGGCTTTTTTGAGTTTTTTTGTGAGAAAAAAATGTAATGATTATGGGTTGGATGTGATGTTTTGTTTGTTATGACTAAAATAGCCTATTTTGTTTTTTGTGGCTAAAATAGCCAAAAAAACCCAAACCATGACTTGCCAAACGAAGCCTAAGTTAGATTATAACAAAGGAGGCAATTATTTTATCTACTCAAATTTTGAATCTATCATCTTCTCACTGTCCAAGCTGTGGGTTGGTTGAGCCTTTTACTCCACATGTCAATGCAAAAAGGATTGGGTGCCTCTAAATGCATCACATATTTTGTTGCAAGAGATTACAAGAGATAATCATATTATATAATCCATGTAACAATATTATTAATGGATGGGGATTATATCAAAGTTCAATATTTGAATTTTATCATATATTGGGGTCTATGGGATTCGTTAAATGATTTAAACTGTTCATTTTGTAAGATTTTTTGTGTGTATTATTTTTTTTAAAAAAATTAAGTCGATCCATAATATTTTTATTTTATTGTGTTTAAAAAAAAATAAATGAATGGCTTATTTTAAAAAATATACTTATTGTTAATTTTTTTAAACAAATACAATAAAATAAAAATGTTGTAATTATCAGATAGACCTATTTTTTTCTATTAATGATATATAGGAAAAACTTTACAAAATAAATAGTTAGATCATCGAAACAGAATCCATGATAAGCCCCATAGACCCTAAGATTGAGAAAAGCCCAATCCTTATTAAATAGAAATGGTAATTTTCATTGCATTATGTTGGCAGTGGGTTCATCAACCATAATGCTAACAAAACGTTGGCTGATGATTTGCAGGTTTTATATTCAAGAATTGGGATAGAGACTTCAAGAGTGCATGAAAGATTGAAGAGACTTATTCATTGAATTATTTGTACATCTTCTACTTTTTGTTTCTCCAAGAATGAAAGATTTGTAGTATGTTCTATGGTTCAGAATTTCACCTCCTCTTGTTTCGATGTATATTAACGATAGCTCATCACATGAAGGAGGCCTTTCTTTTTAGGTAAAAGCTATAGCACGCAAGGTAAAGAATGTGTAGCTAATTAAATCATTGTCGACCAATAAGAAATTTGTGAATGAAATTGGATCTTAGATTTAATAAGAAATTTGTGAATGAAAAAGTAACATAGGTTCGATGGCCAGTTAAGCTCGCCAATAATTTATATAGTTTGAATTTGTTAAAATTGATGATCTCAATTTTACGGGTGAAGTTAGCGCATTGTGAGATTAATTTGTACTCATGTTAATGATCTGAATTGTTCATCGTAGATGACATGCTGAGAAGAATATATATGTAAAAAATTGAGTTGATCAAACATAAATAATCACATGATTAAATCAAAATATGTTATAACATATGTACGGTCCACTCTTAAAAACATGTACGCCCCACACAAAAAAATAATATAAAAGTATAATAATTGATATTAGATCAACTTAATTTTTTACATAAATAGTTTTTTTAGTTAATTGTATAAAATGAACACTTTAAATTACCTAAATAAGTCTAAGTTTATTCAATAATAGATTAATTTCGCCGTGAAGTTAAGATTTTCAGCTTGAACAAATTCAGGCTCTTATTTATAGGGTTTGTGATTCTAGTTTAGACTCATTGGATCAGGTTGTGAATTTTTTTCAAAAATCCGATTATAATATAGAACGGACTTTGGGATGAGTACTTTTAACTCAGAGCTGCTTACAAACTATAATATACAATATTTTTTTTATATGTAGTTTTGGCCCATTATAAATCTACCCAAACTCGGGCCATGTCCACAGCCATAGGTAAAGGACAGGAAAAAAGTGACAAAATTTGAACTATTGTTTTATTCATGTTTTATTTTATTTTGTTTTCACTTCAGTGTGACCCTCCATTAGACAAGTTACACAACTTGAGACAACCGTGTTGGACGACATATTTGAGTAGGTCCCCTTAGATAGTGTTTGGTTAGAGAACTTGATAAGATAAATAAATAAAAAAATGAAATGTAATCTCATTTCTTGTTTGATTATAATGGAAAATACAAAGAAAAAGAAAGTGAGGGAAATACAATCCCACTTTTTATTTTTTTTTAATTCACTTTAGGTGTATTTTTTATTTTTTTTTATTTTTTTCATTTCCCAACTCAACAAAACATAACCTAGAATTTCAATCCTATCAATTCTTTCTCATTTTCTTTTTATTCTCCTTTCTCTTTTCATTTTACGTATTAAATACTTCTTAATGATGTTTAAATTATGTATTAAGTAAAGGCTTTCAGTATTGGGCAAAACTAAAAAAAATAAAACAATAAAAATCTGTTATTTCTTTAGGTTTAAAAAAAAAAAAAAAAAAAGGTGCAAAAGGCTTCATATGCTCAAATTATAATTTAAAAGTTCAAAATCCGTTTTTTCTTGTATATTTGTACTTGATCAAACATGTACTAGAATTTTCATAATAAAATTATCTTATTTATTTATCTGGGCTTCGAAATAATGAAGTATATTACGCCTAAATTTCAACAATATCAACATTTCTTTTTCTTTAAAGTTAATTAGGAAATTTAAATAATTAAAACATTATCAATTGAAAAAATATATTAAAAAAAAAAAAAAAACTTCATTGTAAAACTTATTTAGCAATTGTGTATCTTGAAAAGGGCCGGTGATGATAGTCTTTAATATAAGGAACTTTTCATGGGTTGGACTTGCGTGATAGTACTTTAGAGAACCCAATACGTGAAATTACCTATGGACACCATGTACTAATATCCGGACCAGTTTGTGTGTATCTTGATTAATGTTTAGAGAACTAATTTCACCATTTACTAGCGGGGGGTTCTAATTAAAAACAGAGCAGAACTCCATATAGACTAGCCCAACACAAGATACCATGTATTTTATTCCCCGTAACATTTGGCTATCCATTAAGAATCATTTCATATTCATTTTCAATCTTTCATTTTCATTTGTAAAATGCGATCTTTTCACATGCCTCCATTCAATAGGATGAGTTTTTGCATTGAAATGTAATACTTTTGGTGTTTGTTGCAATTTATAAATGAGTTAATTATAACTTATTTTAATTTGAGAGTTGTGTCCGATTATTTGGTGGAGCTTTTGTTGTAGTTTATTAGGCATAAACAACTTAAATAAATTGAAAAAATTGGATTATTTGAAAGTTGTAAAAGGATGCTTTTGACTTTTGACTTTTTAATTATCAAATTTTAGTTATGAATAAATTACACCAGCCCCATATGTTTAAACAAAAAAGCTAGGGTTTCAAAATTTGCGGACCTAAAATTTATTTAGAAATGAGTATGAGTGGTGGAGATTGAGTTGATAAAGTGTGAGATCCATATATGAAATGAATCTGAGTCATTAATGTAAAATTTTGAGTAATTTCTAATTTCTAAATCTTTATGTTTGAATTTAAAAGTGAGTGGAAAACATCCATAAAAGCCATTATTTATATTCCATATGTGCCATTATATTTTTTTTTTCTTTCAAAAAAAGGAAAATTTTGGGCTCTCACGTTTCTTAGCTGTTCACATCAACCACATGATTTTTTTCGGAGGAAATAACGGACCTGTTTGGTAGAGCTGTGAGAAAGTGATTATAACTTATACCTTAACAGCTTATAACTTATAACTGTAACCATAAACTGATTTTTGACTTATAAATTAGTTTCTTCTCCCCCACTCAAAGAATAAGTTAATTTTTGACTTACAAAAAGTTATAAGCTGTATTGTTAAGTTGAACCAAACACATCAAAATAGCTTAAATTAAACTAAAAGCTGAAATAAGCTGGACATAAGCCCTACCAAACAGGGCCAACATCCCAGTTGTCCCCAAAAAGAATAAAATAAAATAAAATAAAAAATTATAAATCAGTAATAAAATTTATACATTTTAATAATCAAAATGTTATACTTTTTCTGATTATGTTTTTTTTTTTTCTTTCTATTACCACTGTGTTATTATTTTTCCTTCTTTTTTTTCCCTGGATCAAGTAGTCTCCTTTTGAATTTTTTTCTTTTAAATTTATTTATTTATTTTTGGTCGTTCTAATTTAAAAGGATTTAAAAGTAAAACAAAGTCCAAAAAAAAAAATCATTAAAGACAAAAAAAAAGTAAAATAATATTTTTTTTCCCCTTTAGTGGACTTGTTTCAATTTTTTTTATTTATATTTTTATAGATTTTTCTAATCTAAATGGATCTAAAAGGATTTTTTTTTTTTTTTTTGTAATTTTTGTAAAAAAATCACTAGAAACGAAAATTTTATTTAAAAAAGAAGAAGGGTAATTGATATACCCCAGGGATCGGGGTGTGGACCTAAAACGTCAAAGGACTTGCATGTCAACAAAACAACAAAAAAATTGACAACTCAAGGGTTGAAATCGATTTTTTGCAAATAATGGCAAGTCTAGTCCAAAGTGGAAAACGCTGTTGCTCCCACACTCACACAAAACCTTAACATAAGACACAAAGAGTAATGCTATATACAATATTTCACATTATGGAGAGTGGAAAATATAGGAAACTTATCCAATTTGATTTAGTGAACCTATTGGCATAAATTATTATTAGTACACGGTGTCAAAATTTTTACAAAGAAATTCATTGAGAATTGTTATATGTGATTGAGATGCAAGGAGTATTTTGTGATCTATTTTTAAGTCATGTTTGTTTGACCTCTTAAAAGAATGAATTGGATTAACAATTCGTAGGGCCCATCAAAATCATGTTTGTTGTGTTAAAATGTTGTAGGATTATTAGTTCAATTGGACTACCAATCCTCTCTGAGGGTGGGATTAGCATACCCATTGGAGAGTTGGGATTGCTAATTCAATCCCCTTAGATTAAAAATAAAAGACTAGTTTAAATATTATTATGCTTTAAATAATTTATTAGTGAAAGAAATATATATATATATATATATATATAATTTTTTAATAGATAATAAAAAATATGATTATTTTTACATTTAGTGAATTTTTAAATGATTTTAAAGTAAAATTTATATTTTTTAGAAGGAAAAAATATATATTATATTAAAAAATATTAATCTTATATATTAATATTATCTATAGCATTATTAATCCGGTAGTTCACAAATAAATACTCTTTATCCTATATCTCCAATCTAATACTACCATACTAATAATCTTCTCACTCAATCTCATCGTATTCTTAATCATCTCCATCTTATAAAGCTAAACAAAGGTAGCCTTGGGGGTGCTTTTGGAAGTGACTATTTTTGGGTGTTTTTTTGGGATTTGAGATAAAAACTCTAGGTGTTTTTTTTTTTAAAAGAAGAATTTCTTTATGTTGTTTTTGGTTGAATGGTTTGATAAGAGATATGGAAATGAAAAATGAAATACAATTTCACTCTTTGTTTGATTATAATGAAAAATACAAGAGAAAAGAAAGTGAGGGAAATGAAATTCTACTTTTTTATCTTTTAGATTTACTAGCCTTTTTTTGTTTTTCATTTTTCAACTCAATCAAATATAGCTAAGAATTCGAATCTATCAAAATTTTTTTCTCTTTTTCTTCCTATTTTTGTCTCATTTTTATTTTTTTTTAATATTAAATTCTCCAACCAAACGTAATATACAAGTGGAGTTGCATTCGTGGAGAGTAAATCGTAGATATCTAATAGCTCAACCAATCCTGAACAAAAGTTGGCAAAGTGATTGCTGTTTGAGGGGGTTGTTGTGTTCCATGTGAGTTCATTGAAATTTTTTTTTTGTAAGTCTATGTTGATCATATGAATTGTTCATATTGTAAGGTTTTTTAAGTTTATTATTTATGAAAAAAAAAAATTAAGTTAATCAGATATCTGTAATCTTATGATCAAGTCATAATTATTTTTAAAAACTTATAAAAATCTATTAATCGTTATTTTTAAAAAAAACAAATGTGTTCTTTTTATGATGATATAAATACTCAATGAATTTAATTTTTTGTATAAATAATTTACTTAATAAATCTTACAATAGGAAAGATTTAAATAATTGAAAGAGACTCGGGATAAGGCATTTGACGTATCACAGCTGTCTCCCGTGTCATGAGGCACGTTAGATCCCCATTCCGCTTAGGACCTTCAATTTGACCAATAATGGGAACCCTACTTTAATTCTTATGCACGGTCTAAAGTAAAGTAGTTGATAAAAAGTCTCAATCAAATAAAATTTTGAAGTTCAAAATCAAATTCAAGTGTAAAATCAATTTTTTGTTTGATTTGAAATTTTGAAAAATAGTTTTTTGCATTTTAAATTTATATTTTTTTCAGTGATTATTTTAATATTTTTATTAATTTTTTTTTTATTTTTTAGATTCATTTAATTTAAATATACTTAAAAAATATAAATTTTTTTTTTAATTCATTAAATATAACAAAATACGAAAATATATTGAATTTTATATTTTTTGTATTCTATGCAATTTGAAAAGATTTTTGCATCAATTTCGTACTTTTAAGTATTTAGATTAAGTGAATCAAAAAATTTAAAAAAAAAATTAAACTATGAAAAAATTACTAAAAATAAAAAAATATATAAATTCAAAACTTTAAAAAAAAAAAAATTTAAAACTCCAAACCAAAATGGGTAGTGACCACCCGCCTATATGTGTAAATATAACAAACTTTTCTTGCATCCATAACACAATTCATACTTTAAGCACCGATATATGTATGTCTACCTATAGGTTATATTTGTTTGGATAAACTGGATAAAGGAAGATTACAATGCAACGGAATGTTACTCCTAGGATAAATAATCCATGAACTAGATGGTTGAAAACAATATGTCTCCCATGTTGTTTTGTTATGAGATTGTCATGTGATTAGATGTTTGTAAATGAATATTTTAGTAAATCTCATATTTGATTAGGAAATTATGAAGAAGAATAACTTCTAAAAATATTGTTTTATTCTTTTGAATTATTTGCAGTGACAATGCTAAATTCAAAATATTTTTTATTTTTTTATTTGAAGTACATTTTATTTTATTTTACTAAAATTACTTTTAATTTTATTTAAATACGACATTAGAATTATTTTTCCATTTATGATTTTGCTAATAAAAAGAAGAAGAAGATAAGACTATTATATATCATGGGATTAATTTACACATGTTTTAAAAATGAAGAAAATAGATGTTATATATTATTTTTCTTTTGAACATTAGAAGTATATTTCATTTTATTATTTTGCCAATACCAAAGGGGAAAAAAAAAAAAACTATTATATATCACGAGATTTATTTAGCTATGTTAAAAAAAATTAATATGTATATAAACAAATAAATGTTATATATTTGACGGTCAATTTCATCATTTAACTATCAAATTTGAAGGTTGACTAAAGGGTAACTCTATTTTCACGCACTAATTCTCCTCAGTACATACTTAATGAATACTTTCTTAATACACACATTATAAAAATACAAATTCTCAGTACACATCTATATTCTAATATTACCTTCATTTTCAATTTTAAAACCCTAAAACTATGTTTAGTTTCAATTTTTGAATCAATTTTTTGAAATTTTTATGAGAAAAATACAAATTAATTTGAGAAAAATAAATACCAAAAAAATATTTTAAAATTTTTAAATTTTTTGCCCCCTAAAAAGATGAAACCATATTGAAATAAGAATTTTTTTTTTTAATTTTTGAAAACATATTCTAAAACTATACTAAACAGAGTCTAATTTATTTATTTATTTATTTTCATTCATTCATTCACTCATCTTTTACTGTCGTTGCCACCACTTTCAACCCTCCATCGCCACCACCATCGCTACTTATAGCTCATCCTCTTCCATCTTAGACCACCACAATCAACATTGAGTGATTCGTGGTGAGAAACTTGTGGGATTGTATGGTTCATGGTGAAAAGTGATCGTAAGCGGATAAGAAAGAGGCGACGGGAGGGGATGGTGTATAAGAAAGGTGGCACTGGCAATAAAAGATGGTTGTGGCGTTTTAGAAATAGGATTTGAGCAGAATAAGATAAGGGTATTATGATATTTTTATTGTAGGACAAAATTGTATTAATGAAATTTTTTATTAAGTATGTGAATTTAGTGTGTGGAAGTAAAATTAACCTTGACTCAATCTTCAATCTTTAAATATACTTATACACATGCCGGTGCAAGTAGAGTTATTTTGTCTTATAGATAGATAGATATATGCAAAAAAAAATTCAGTAGCAAGTATGACAATTTAATTGTTTTCTTTTTCAAATATTATTCTCTCAATTTCCTAGTTTTATTTTACTTTATTTTGAATTGGCATATGGTCATATGGTTCGTAAATGTCAAAAATTACTAAACTCCAGCATAAAGTCAAAATTCGTTTAGATTGTGTTTGGTTGATGTAGGATTTAAAAAAAAAGAAAAAAAAAAAAAAAAAAAAAAGATAATCATGAATACAATCATAAGGTCGGAGAAAGTTCAAGGCTAACTTCTATTAGTTATAATCACTTTTAAAACACGTATATCAATAAAAATCGTGGACAAAAACAAAGGAAATTATTTGATTTAGTAAACCAACTAGTTGGTTGTAGTCGCTTGCAAATCATACAAAGTAAATGTCTAAGAGTTGGTTTGGATAGTAGGTTGACTTTTTAGTTTTTGATTTTTTTGGTTATTTTAGCTTGAGTTAAAAAATTTAGTTTGGGAAGAATTTTTTGGGTTTTTAACTTTTTTGACTTTTTTTATGAGAGAAAAGTATAATGATTTTGAATTAAATGTGATGCTTTATTTGTTGTGACTAAAATAATTATTTTGTCTTTTATGACTATTTTAACCACAAATCATCTTATCAAACGGACCGTAATACCCATTAGTTGTAGTCACTAGCAAAACACGTTTATCGATAGAGATTGACGATAACACTAATATAACGACAATGCTACGTATTTCAAATTTTGTGGCTCAAAAGTGGCTTAAATGGCCAAAACGACGTCGTTTTAAGTACAGAACAACATAAAAATGGCCCAAACGACGTCGTTTTGGCCATTTGAGCCACTTTTGAGCCACAAAATTTGAGCTACGAGACATTTTCTCTAATATAAATCAAACTAAGAATATTTAAATTTATTGTTCATCTACCAAAACAGTCATTTATTTTTTCAAGTTTTTTTGTTTTTTATTTTTTTTTAAATTTGTGTCAATTTTTTATTTTTCTGATTTGTCTAGTGTCAAAGAATCTAAAAACTTAAAAAAGAAATCTAAAAAATAATAATAATTTGTTCAAATTTTTAATTTTTTTTTATTAATCTAGTTCATCATAGAACCTAAAAGACTAATACTTTTTGAAATTTATTTTTTTAAAAAGAAAAAGGATAAATTACACTAACGATCTCTATATTTTTGAACTTGTGTTACTGTAATTCCTAATTTTTCAATTTTGATACATTTGACTTTGAGTTTCGAATCTTATTCCAAAGGGCAAATTATACTAACGGTCCCTAAAGTTTAGGACTTGTGTCACTTTAGTCACTTTTCAATTGTAACATATTTGACCATAAATTTTGAATCTTGTTCCAAATAAGGACAATCGAAAATATCATTATTTAATTTCAAGGGCAAAATTGTCAATTTGATAAAATATAAAATAATTTGATAAAAATAAATGTCAAAAAAATATTTTTAAATTTTTAAAAATTATTTTTATCAATAAAGATAAAATCATGTAAAATTAATAAATCTTTTAGACATTGATTTATTTATTTTTTACCAAATTAATTTTTATTATGTGTTTAGATGATGATCATGTAATGGGTGATTATTTTTATTTCCATTAAATTAGAATCTATTTTTTCAAAAGTCAAATATGACGATAATTTTGATATCGTTATTAAACCAATCCATTAAATTAAAAAAATCCAAAACTAAAAATATTTTATATATTAAATATATCGATTACACAATAAAATCTTAACAACCACCCATTACATGATTATCATCTAAACACATAATAAAAATTAATTTGGTAAAAATAAATAAATAAATGTCTAAAAAATTTATTAATTT
The DNA here is from genome assembly GCF_055761805.1 of Camellia sinensis. NCBI lineage: Eukaryota > Viridiplantae > Streptophyta > Magnoliopsida > Ericales > Theaceae > Camellia > Camellia sinensis. The sequence continues at coordinate 170,006,073 of NC_138970.1, forward strand.
TAAATAATTTTATCTTTGGTGTGTAAAAATAATTTTTTTAAATTTAAAAATATTTTTTTGACATTTATTTTATCAAATTAGTTTATATTTTATCAAATTGACCATTTTGCCCTTGACATTAAGTAATAGTATTTTTAATTGTCCTTATTTGGAACAAGATTCAAAATACAGGATCAAATGTGTCACAATTGAAAAGTTATGGACTAAAGTGATGCGAGTCCCAAACTATAAGGACTGTTAGTGTAATTTACTCTATTCCAAATAAGGACAATTAAAGACATCATTGCTCAATTTCAAGGGGAAAGTCATCAATCTAATAAAATAAAAACTAATTTGATAAAAATAAGTGTTAAAAAAATATTTTTGAATTTTCAAAAATTATTTCTACCTACCAAAGATAAAATTATGTAAAATTGATAAATATTTTACACATTTATTTATTTATTTACTAAATTAATTTTTATTATGTGTTTGAATGATGATCATGTAATAGGTTGTTGTTTTTATTTTCATTAAATTAGTTTCTATTTTTTCAAAAATCAAATATGGCGACAACTTTGATATTATTATTAAACTAATCCATTAAATCAAAAAATTTAAAACTAAAAACATTCATATATTAAATATAATGATTACACATTAAAAATTTAGCAATCACCCATTACATGATTATCATTCAAACACATAATAAAAATTAATTTGGTAAAATAAATAAAAAAATAAATGGGTAAAAAATTTATTAATTTTATCTTTGGTGGATAGAAATAATTTTTAAAAATTCAAAAATATTGTTTTGACATTTATTTTTGTCAAATTAGTTTATATTTTATCAAATGAATGACTTTTGCTCTTGAAATTGAGTAATGATATCTTCAATTGTCCTTATTTGGAACATGATTTAAAATTAAGGATCAAATGTGTCACAATTAAAAAGTCAAGTATCAAAGTGATATGAACCCCAAATTATAAAGATGGTTAGTGTAATTTACCCAAAGGAAAAAATCTACTAAAGTTGAAAAAATAAAAAAAGTCAACAAATAGCCTCCAAAAACTCAAATTCCAAATAAATTATACCCTAGTGGATGCTCCCAATAATCATCAATGAAATTGTTCACTATATCATAATAAACTCAAGCTAGATGATGATTGAATAGAAAAATCATTGTTGATTCTTTGTTGAATATATAAATATATAAAAACACAAGCAAAGTAACAAAATCAAAAAGGAAAGTCTGGATATGTATCCTGCAAAATATAATAAAGTCTTATAAATGAAAACAATACTTTAAGAATGGTTAATGAAGTGCAGGCCTGTTGTTCCGTTAATGGTTTCATGATCTGGAAAAATTGTATAAAACTATATTTAAATCAAAGATGAAACATTTAAAAAAAATAAAGAAAGTATACATATAATTATTAAACATATAAACAGTAGATTTGGGTACATTGTCAAACAACATATTATTGTCAATTTAAACATCCAATTTGTGATAATCATAATGGATTTGGCACCAAAAGGGAAAAACTAACATCACTTAATTTGTTATTGATGATCATTATTGGAACAGAAAACTACAAAATCAAATAATTAATTATGAAAAATACTATAGAATCATCTACCAAAATAATGTGACAGTGATATTTTTTATATTAAGAAACATCTTCGATGTTTTTTTTAAAAAATTTATTTTAAGATGTCCATAGTTCAGCCACATCATTTTATATAATTTTTTTGGTATTATTTTATGTTTATACATTATTACTTTTAATTATTTAAGTGCCCTATACAGTATGGAAGCCACATACTGTTTGTGTTATTTTTTTTTTTTTTTTTTGGGGTAAATAATTGACATAAGGATACAACTATGACATGACAATGATCTCCTTCTACATTCTTCAACATATTCTATTTTATATGAAAATTATGCTAATCCACCATAAAGAGATAAAAATATATTAAAAAATGAAAACAAAAAACTATACCTAAATAATTAGTGCTACATTATTTTAAGGTTTAATGCTATGAGTGGATTTACTGTACTTCATTCTACGTGTTGAGAAATTAAATATTTGAAAGAGAACCAGTTTTTTAAACTATCTATTATTCTTTAATCTGTATAAACGGATCAAAGATAGCAAGATGATAAAAGAACCTATTGATATATATGCATTAGGTGCCATTAAACACACGTTTCTTATCTACAAGGAAACACAATATTGTTGAGGATTCAATGTTGTGAGCTGTTACATTCATATTACATAAATACAATCGACAGAGAAATATTAATAGGAAAACCAATTTTCACAAACACAAAAAAGACAGATCAAGTAATGTGATTGGTGTCCTATACTTTGACAGTTTTAAAGACTTTTTTAGAGATTATAATGTAAACAAACAAACACAAACAAACTGAAAATCGATTGAATGACACTCAAACTTGTCACTTAATTACAAGAATCAAATTACAAGTTCAAATAAGATTACAATCAACATGGCATGCCCAAACTGTGTACAAAAGTTGAATTACAAATGAACTACTCCTAAGTTAGGATAGATTACTCCTACATAAATTACACTACTCCTAGATTTCACATGCATTGCGAATTTGGTTAAAGGTCTTTTCTTCTTTGAATTTCAAACTTTTATATGGATTCACTAGCCATGCCATGCTGCCACGTGTCCATTTGCTGGCTCTCCATATCTGTCCATAATCTACAACTGCTACAACGGTCTTGAATTCTCTTTCCTTTCCAAGATGCCAAGTGTCACATCCTCAATCTTCCTTTTTAAGCCACTACCTTTATGTCCTTTAATCTTGGACCTTCATTGCACATGGTTATGCCTTTGTCGAAAGAATACTTCCAATTTATGGTGCCAACACTGGCTCCCCATATCTGTCCATGATCTACAACTGCTACAACTGCCTTAAACTTTCCTTCTTCCTGAAGCTGCCAGGTGTGATGTCACGCTCCAAATTTGGACAATTAAATATTAAATTAGGACTAAACCCCAATCAATATTCTATCATCCAAATCTTAGGGGTGAAACAAAAAAACTAAACGTTCACGTCTCCAAAAGATTTAAGTAAATTTTCATCCTCAAAAGATTACAAGGGATTAAAAAAAATTAACAAAATGCCAACCAAATCATTCACCATAATTTCATAACTAACCAATACCTCCAACATTAAAGTAACAATAAATAGTCAAAATAACTTAAATAAGGCAAAGGTACAAATCATGCCAAATTATCAAAATACTAAGGTCATAAAAAAATAAATACATAAACTAGTATCAACCTTAAGCTCAAGAAAACAAAAGAATTCCAAAAGACATGTCCTACGATCATAGTTATTTCTTGTCACCACCATAGTCCCAACTAATCTTGCAAATGAAGCTCGGTTGCGCTCAAATAGAACGCACACTACAAGAAAAAAACACTTTTGGCGACCACCTATTTTTTTTGGTCGCAAATAGTCCACTTTCTGCGACTAAAATTTAACTTTTGGCGACCACAATTTTTTGGTCACGGAAAATCACCTTTTGGCAATCAAAAAAAAAAGTTGGTCACGGAAAGTATACTATTGGCGACCAAGGCATTTTTCGTCGCGGAAAATCACCTTTTGGCAACCAAAAAAAAAGTTGGTCACGGAAAGTATACCCTTTGGCGACCAAAAAAAAAGTTGGTTGCGGAAAATATACTATTGGCGACCAAAGGCTTTTTTGGTCGCAGAAGATTACCCTTTGGCGACCAAAAAAAAAAGTTGGTCGCGGAAAGTATGCTATTGGCGACCAAAGGCTTTTTTGGTCGCAGAAGATTACCCTTTGGCGACCAAAAAAAAAAGTTGGTCGCGGAAAGTATGCCATTGGTGACCAGAGGTTTTTTTGTCACGGAAGATTACCCTTTGGCGACCAAAAAAAAAAGTTGGTCGCGGAAAGTTATGGCAGGATAAATTTTAAAAAAAATGATACTACAATAATTACATGCTATTTTTCTATTTAGGCATTAAAAATTTTATAAAATAATATATAACCCAATTTTTATGGGTTATATATTTTCTTTGCCAAATATAAACAAGAAATATGTTATTGGCAGAGTGGCAGAATTGATTGGGTGCATGGTGACTCCTTGGTCAGGAGTTCAAGTCCCAGGGAGCACAAAAGAATTATTTTTTTTGGGTCAAGGCGTTGACTTTTGGCGACCAACTTATCTTTGGTCGCTAAAAGTTTACTTTTGGCTAATATGAATTGGACTTTCCGCGACCAAAAAAGTTGGTCTCGAATGGTCACTTTTAGCGACCAAAGGCTTTTTTGGTCGCAGAAAACTATCTGTGACGAGGCTTTAGCGACCAACATATTTTGGTCGCGAAAAGGTTTTAGCGACCAAATATGGTACTTTTCGCAACCAAAATGTTGGTCACGGAAAGTGTTTTTTCTTGTAGTGGCACCAGGGATACCAAAAGACAAAACGGGTTAGTATACAAGTTTGCTGGTATGAGTATAAGATTTAACACTCACGTGTCCACCAGACACAAATAAAAAAATAAATTTAATTCTTGTTACGGGACAAGACAAATAGTTCTATCTGCACCAAGACAAATGGATAGTTTCCCGAGATACGGTGGCATTTATTTTCTTGCCCGTACAGAACGAAATACAAATTGAGTATAAAATAGACAAAATAGAAATAAAAATATAGTGGGTCAACCCTGCATAAAAGGTTAGCAAGAACCACCATCCTGAAAAAAATAAAGTTAATATAATTTAATCATAAGTAACTTGTTAAAGAAGCATAAAAATGCACCGTTTCATACTTAAATAATTCGAATTGACCAAAACTCAAAAAATAAAAGTTGTACAGAATCAAATTTTATATATAAAACACGAACGAATTTAGTAGAAACTGAACAGGTTTAGAGAAAAACTGGATAAAATAACCTAGACGGAATTCAACCGAAAAATCTAAAACTAAAAACGAACAGAAACTGCCGTAAGATGATTTTTTTAGGAAAAGTTCAAAACACGAAAAGTGTGCAAAATAATTTTTACTTCAGTTTACGCGAAACCAATAAAAATGAGCTCATTTCGTGAGTTAAAATAGCATCTAAAGTATGTCCTGCTAAAATAAATAAAAACTATTGCAACCAAGATCATCCGATTACAAGTTCTAATCGATTTTTTTAATAAAAAGTTAAAACATAAAATTTGTCTAGAATCATGTATACATGCCTCTGCTCAAATTTCGTAATTTATCGAGGTCGTTTACTATTTTTTAAGATGTACAAATCAATACAATTCACACTATAACAATAAATTCATAATTAAATTCTTTGTGCTTTAACTCCACCACTTTGGTCTCTACTTCCGGCCTACACATATATCCCATGTACCTCCCGTGTACCTAACATCGCTCTGAAGCCAAACTTGCACAAGGATATCGTCCTGAGTTTGATACACACTCCCCGGATGGTTAGCATATACGTACGCGCGTAAATCAAAACACTCGTCTACTCTTGAGAACGAGGCAACAATATATATATATATATATGTGTGTGTGCAATCACTCATCTACTCATGAAAACAAACATAATAATGTCAAGCCTAAGGCATTCAAATAAATTTCATAATCCTCACTTTTTTTTCTTATACACTCTTTCTCACCATCACTCAAATAAAACAAGAATCCATGGAGTCATGGTAGAGTATAAGGAATTTATCTATGGGTTCTAAGTTTATTTTAATTTCATATATCCATAAGTGTGATTACAACCATAAAATAAATCTATATAAAAACCCTAAACCTTGCATACACAACTAATCAAAATAATTAAAACCAATCAATCATCTAAAAATCCTAAACCTTACATACATAACTAATCAAAATAATTAAAATCGATCAATCAACGAATTAAACATAAATCGAGGGAAGCGGGTTTTGCACTCACAATAATTTTTTTGAAAATCAAAAAAATATTTGAAAGATTAATGGAGCCATCAAAACAAAATCCTAACCCTTTTCTTCCTTTTTCTTTTCTCCTCTTCCGTCGTCCATTTTTCATGCCACATACAACACTCTATGTTTTGATCTCTCTCTCTCTCTCTCTCTCTCTCTCTCTCGCGGCTCTCTCTGAAAATTCTTCCACAAAAGGTGATTAAACCTAAGTTAATATTATATCTAATTGGCTATTATATTATACTATCTATATAAACCTAAATCTAAATATATAATAACCTAATTTTTCATTATATTATATTATACAAATAAATCACAAATATAACATATATAAATATAAATATCTTATATAAAATCTATTCTAATAATTTCTTTTATATATATATATATATAAATATATAAATATAAATATTCAGATTAATTATATATAATTAACTAACACATTAAATTAATTCTTATATAACTACGCAATTAATAAAGCCAAAAATAAAATCAAGTAATAATAAATAAATAAATAAAGACTTATGAAAAATCAGAGTCGCTACAATATACACACCTCAAAAGAATCTCGTCCCAAGATTCGATAGGAGAGAGTACTAAACAAAAAATTTCGGGTGCATACGCCGAACTTTCTCTTCCAATTCCCATGTAATATCATTCTCATCTTCGCTCCATTGCACTTTCACCAAGTTCACTTTCTTGCGTCGCAACTGCTTTACATCTCGATCGAGAATAGTAACCGGTCGCACCATATACGTTAGATCGTCACTAATCTCCAACACTTCTGGTGATACTACTTGGGAGGGTCTTGCACACACTTTCGCCATAAAGATACGTGGAATACGTTGTGAATCATAGCTAAAGCAGGTGGTAGGGCTAATTTGTAAGCTACATTACCAATTCTCTCAGTGATCTCATATGGTCCCACAAATCTAGGTGCCAACTTTTCCTTCTTTCCGAACCGCATGATACCCCTCATCGGCGAAACTTTCAAAAACACAAAATCTCCAACATTCAACTCAACCCCCTTACGTTTTCTATCAACGTAACTTTTCTAACAACTCTGTGCAGTATTAACTCTGTGCAGTCTTAATACGTTCTTGAATAATGCTCACCTTCTTCGTTGTCTCTCTCACCAACTCTAGCCCTAACAATGGCACATCTCCTACCTCCATCCAACAAGCAGGTGATCGACATGGTCTCTTATACAAAGCCTCAAAAAGGTGCCATCCCGATACTGAAGTGATAGCTATTATTATAAGAAAACTCCACCAATGGTAAGTGTTCTTCCCAACTACTACCAAGATCGAGGACACAAGCTCTCAACATATCCTCCAAGATCTGATTTACCCGCTTAATTTGCCCATCAGTCTGAGGATGATAAGCCGTACTCAGGTCTAACCTAGCACCCAAAGCATGCTGAAAGCTCTCCCAAAACTCTGCCACAAATAATGGATCATGATTTGAAACTATACAAACTGGCACGCCATGAAGTCGCACCATCTCCCGAATATACAGCCTAGCTAGTTTATCCACAGTTCGGTGAACACTGATAGGAATAAAATGAGCAAACTTAGTAAGTCGACCCATTATCACCCAAATAGATTTATTACCTCGCTTAGACCACAGCAATCCATCCACGAAGTCCATAGAGATGTACTCTCATTTCCAAGTAAGGATCTCGAGAGGCTACAAAAGTCCAAACGGTCGTTGGTGTTCTGCCTTAACCTGTTGACATACATAACATCGAGAAAGATACTCCCTTACATCCTTCTTCATACTTTCCCACCAAAATATCCTCTTCAGGTCATGATACATCTTAGTCCCACCAGGGTGAATGGTATATCAAGACCTATGGGCATCATCCATAATCTCTTTGCTCAATTCAATAATGTTAGGTACACACAACATGTCTTTGAATCGCAATCCCCCATCTGAGTCCACAGACTAATCAGTAGGACAATCATCGATCAAATCCACTACAAGGTCATCGAGCTTCCTGACGAGGAACCTATCTAAATATTGCATCTAACAAACTTTACCCAGTAAAGTCGGTTGCACGGTCAAACTACCAAGATATGCCCTATCGACACTCTCTATTGGTTGAACATCATGCATCAAAACGAACTCTAAGGACTTCTATTCCTAAATCATCAAAGAAGCTATAATCCCATGTTGTCGACTAAGTGCATCTGCGATCACATTTTCTTTCCCTGGGTGGTAAAAGATCTCGAAATTGTAAATACTGACGAATTCAATCCATCTCTGTTGCCGCATGTTCAACTTTTTTTGAGAAAAAGATATTTGAGGCTCTTGTAATCTGTGCACAACTTAAAGCGCTTCCCAAACAAGTAGTGTCGCCACACTTTCAATGTAGAAACAATTGCTGCCAGCTCTAAGTCATGAGTAGGGTATCGTCTCTCATGAGGTTTTAACTATCGAGAAGCATAAGATATAACCTTCTAATGCTACATCAGCACACATCCCAATCCAGTTCCACTCACATCAATAAACATTACTAACTTTTGCCCTTGTACTGGTATAGTTAACACCGGTGTTGTAGTCAACCGCTGCTTTAACACCCAGAAAGCTCTCTCACAATCATCTGTCCATACGAACTTCACATTCTTGCGGGTCAACTTGGTCATAGGTGTTGCAATAGTGGAAAACTTCTCTATAAAATTGGCTAGTCCTTTAATAACCGGCTAGTTCTAAAAAACTTCTCACTTCTGTAAGGTTCGTGGGTTGCTTCCATTCTTTGACCACAACAACTTTTTTAAAATCTACCGATATCCCCTAATTGGATATAACATGTCCCAAAAATCGAACTTCTTTCTCCCAAAAGTGACACTTACTGAACTTAGCGTATAACTGCTACTCCCTCAAAGTTTGCAACACAACTTTCAAGTGTTCTCTGTGTTCTTCTTCATTCTTTAAATAAACCAGAATATCATCTATGAAGATAGTCACAAACTTATCTAGATACGATTAAAAAATTCTGTTCATCAAGTCCATGAAATAGACAGGAGCATTGGTCAAACCAAAAGGCATTACAGGAAATTCATACAACCCATACCGGGTCCAAAAAGTAGTAAGCGGTATACTTTCCTCGGACACACCCATCTGATGGTAATCCGTTCTGAGATCAAACTGAGAGAACATGGTTGCCCCCTTCAACTGATCAAACAAGTCATCAATTCTAGGTAGCGTATACTTGTTCTTGATAGTCACTTTGTTTAGCTCTCTGTAATCTATGCACATACGGAGAGTGCCATCTTTCTTGGAGACAAAGATCGCAGGTGCTCTCCACGAGGAGTTACTTCAACGAATGAACCCTTTTTGAAGCATCTCTTCCAGTTACTTCTTCATCTCTACAAGCTCTTTAGACACCATTCTGTATGCCGCCTTAGAAATCGGTGCAGTTCCCAGCACTAGGTCAATGCGAAATTCTATTACCCATTGAGGTGGAGGTCCAGGTATCTCCTGAAATACATTCTCAAACTCACGTGCCACATCTACCTCACTAATATCCTTCTTAGGGATTTCTACCGAGTACAGAAAACTCGTCATCACCGACTCTTCTCCATGGCTAGAAGTGTGGATAAGTCGTGGCATACCAGGAATATCTATATTTACAGTCTTTCTAGCACAATCTAGAGTCACAAAGTGTTTTCGTAGCCAATCCATACTCAAAATAATTACAAACCCCTCAAACCCTAACACAATTAGGTCCGGATACAAGACTTTGACCGCAAAATCAATCTCAAAATCTTTACACATCTCATAAAGAGTAACTGCCCCTCCTAAAGAGGTCTCAACACGAATAGGTCTAGACAATGAGGTAGTTACAATATATTCTCTTTCTATAAACTGTCTAGATATAAAAAAATGAGAGGCACTAGTATAAAAAAGTACTCTAATGGTTCTTGAAAAAGATTAAAAGATACCTTACTGTCATCACCTTCAAGTTAAACATACAAGAAGAATTCGTTCATAAATACTTAGAATAAATTCAACCACCAACCTAAACAAGCTAACCCACGCTCCCACAATCCAAGGATCACCTAAACTCTCACAAGTCTAGGGTGGCCTAGAGCTCTGATACCAAATTGTCACGCCTCAAAATTTGGACAATTAAATATTAAATTAGGACTAAACGTTTAGAACCAAACTGTTAATCTACTAGGCCTTCGAGTCAATCTACTAGCCATTGCTACTACTGAACAACTACCCTGAACCAAGCCCCCAACACAATCACATGTCACCAACAAGGCTTTCAAAGACTTACCATTCTAACTCTTCGAGAAAAATGAAAGTCCTCACCCTCATCGCCGTTTTCCCAAACCTTCATCCATAAACACCATACCACTGTGACCCTGCACACATGTCACACCCTAACTACGGGTTACATACTCGACCAACCCTTCCACAATCCCAGAATTCGTTCTTAAACGTTTTTGTACCCAACTGGGGGCTTATTTGGAAGTTTTGCAACCTAGTCGGGTTCAACCTTGTTCGTGTGGGAATGGGTAATACCGTTATGAGAAACAAGAAGGCCAGATTTTGAGGGCCTTGGGAGAGTCGAATTCTCAGACCCCTAGTGGGGAATTATGCATTTGTTTCAAGTGTGGCCAGTTAGGATACATTAACAGTTCCTGTCCGTGGCTTGTGAGCTCTTAAGGTATTTTAGGTTTGAGAATAATCAACTTTAGCGGTCTAGAAAGGGATGGTGGTGGTGGTAGTATTAATGGGATGATGTTGTTTTGACTATTCTATTTTGTAACCGGTGGGTTATCGTTGTAATCATTAGGTTCTGTTATGTAACCAATGTATTTTTGGGATGTTGAGACATTATAACTACTTATATATATGTATTTTTTCTTGTTTATTTCCATGAATTGGGCGGATTAGAGCATGTAATGACTCTAAAGTTTTATTAAAATGATAAGTTATTGTAGAATCGAAAAAATTTCGTATTAATGCACATTTATGCTTGTGATTTGGTTTGAAAAGGTGATAGCTTATGAGCTATAATTTGAAATGAAAAAGAGTTGTTAAGGGAGGTGTGTTTTGGTCAGAATTACTATGGGGCGCGAACAGTTATACTTGTCGGGTGTACATAATTTCATGAGCATTTCTTATTTGGTCTTATATGCGTAGTAGAGATTTTGGTCTACTGTCATGGGAGTTCCTCGAGAGTATGTGAAGTGTGCGATTGGCACTAGGTTTTATACATATAACACAATGTTTTCAAGGATGAATAACATATAGTTGCGTTAGGTATAGGCTTGTACCTTCATGGTAGGTAAGGTTATCGGATCTTCATATTTTTTGATTGGTTGTTTCTTTTGAAAGGATGTTAGTCCCTTATCAAAATTGTGGTTGTTAGCATCGGTGGGTGGTGTGTTGTAGGCAACTGGTAATATATTCTGGGCAGTAGTATAGTCGATGTTTCCTAAGTTTTAGGACTCTTTTATTATGTTTGAATGCGGAAGGTGCGTACCTCAATTCTGGTTAAGTTAGGTAGTGCTGTTGGAAAGGGTTGGTCGGGTATGTAACTCATGGTTAGGGTGTGACCTGTGTGTAGGGTCACAGTGGTATGGTGTTTATGAATGAAGGTTTGGGATAATGGCGAGGAAGGTGAAAACTTTCGCTCTTTTGGAAGAGTTAGGATGGTGAGTCTTTGAAAGCCTTGTTGGTGACTTGTGATTGTGCCAGGGGCTTGGTTCAGGGTAGTTGTTCAGTAGTAGCAATGGGTAGTAGATTGACTCGGAGGCATAGTATTTGATTGTACTCTTGTTACGAGTAACGAATAGAATGTGGATTAAAGAGTTGACCTTACTGGTCACTGAGGGATGGAGGTGTTCTGCTTGCTGGTGTTCGATTCGAGTGGTTACGTAGTAACGATGGTGTTGTAGCGTGGTAAGCCTTTATTAGTTAACTTGGTACGAGGGAACAAGTATGTGAAATTCGTTATTGTGAATTGGGTCGAGGTTATGAGTACATCCACAAAATGAGGGATTCAGTGTGGGTGTAAAATATTGTGCATTAATTGAGAAGGTTTCTACTAGTATGGTGTGTGGTGATGTGTGGTCCGTATGTTGTTGTTAGATAATGAGTAGAAAGGAGTCGAGCATAGGGCAATTCTAGGAGAGTGCCTTGATAAGGCAATAGTGCGGTTAATGATTGAATTGGGTAGTTTAATGTTCGATAGTGCTAGATCACTTTGGTGTGGGTGTTTGTCGTCTAGTTTGGATAGTGGAACTCTGAGTGAGGCAGTAAGATTGTGTAGAGTGAGTGATACACTCTGTCAGAGTTGTCTTAACTTGTTCAGTCCTTGTGTGCGTGGTGTAAGGCACTGGTGTGTGCGTTGACTTGAGATGGTATATTATGTTTGACTTGAAAAATTCGGTTAAGACTCAAATGTGAAGCAAGGATGTGCATGCCACAGACATACGTGTGAGGAGTGGATGGAAAATCAAAGTATGTAGTTTAACTTTGAAGAATCTGGAGTGATTCATTGAACCTAAGAGGTTGTGTATGGAACTCCATTTTGGAGTTGGCGAGGTTGGGCAGGATGTTGATGATTGACACAAAGCTGGGTGAAGTTAAATGGTATGCTGGTGTTTAAAGACTGGTACGGATGAATAATATTGGATAGTTGATTGGTAAATACTTGGATTGGTTAACATATAATCACCTCGGGAATAGGTCGAAATTATGGATTGGGTAATAACGGTGTCTTGGTGTGGAATGTAAGTCCCACATGGACAGTCGGAAGGTTGTTTGAGTGTTAGTAACCAGTTTGGGATTTCTGTTGAGAACCTTGGTCTTATAGGCACTTTGCGCCATTATGTGATTAGTGGGTGTGCAATTTCTTCCCTTGTGTTATTGCGTTATTGGCATTTCTGAAATTTACAGGGGTTCTCATTGCGGAAATTTTGTTTTGGGTATTGTAACACTACCGTGGGTGTGATGGGTTTGTTGGATGACTATGTTGTGATTTACTCGAGGAATTTTGAAGAATAATTTGGAGGAAAACCAAGTGTTTTGAAACAAATGGGATAGATTAAGCATTTTCTTTAACTTAAACTGAATATCTTATGCCATGTGTTGAGAAGTCACATTTTGATCTAGTCTAAGTTGCTAGTTATACGTTGTATGTCCTTTGGCAAGGACTTAGAATTGTCGGGCATTAATGTGCCATAACGTTATTGATTATTCGTGTTTAATTTTATGTTCTCGTTCTACGAGAACTGACCGAAAGCCTTGTGTGCGAATGGTCTTCTTTTCCCTATGTGGGGGTGTTAAGCACTCGGTGGTGATTTGAGTATGGTAGGTAGTCAAGTCATGGTGGATATCTCGAAGTGCGGGTGTTATTGAAGTCGTTGTTCTTGTTTTATAAACTGCCGCGAATTTTGCTAGTTGGGGACGTAATCATGTCAGTTCCTTATTGTTGAGTTGAGTCTTGTGAAGCAAGACATTTTTATTAATTAAGGTATCATGGGAACATCTCGGGGTTGAGAAAGCAACTTGGGAGCGTGAATTAGAAGTTCGTAAGAAATATCTAGACTTATGCGTTGGTGTTTGAGTATATGTTGAGATTTTGATTATGTTAATGAAATGTGTTAAAACATTGTATATGTCGAATATGTTTCGGAAAACGCAAGTTTAATTTAAATACATTGTATATGTTGTTTAAGTTTTGGGGATACAAATTTACCATAAACATTGAATATGTTTTGAAAATATGAGATACACGTATTGAAATTGGTTAAGCTTCGGGAGATACGTATTGGTAATATATGTTGAGATGTATATTATGGACTTTTTCTTTTGTGAAGGGATTGAATAACCAGTAGGTGGGTTATGGTAATGAGAATTGAATTGTAATTCACTATTGAAACTTGTGCATCGGGTTAGTAATAATGGATGACCGAAGAATGAGTCACGATGATTGAAATTGATAGGCTATCATAGTAGGGAATAGTTTAGTGGGTTTGGCATTATTTTAAAATTTCGGGGACAAAAGTTTTTAAGGGGGGAAGGTTATAGCAATTTTGATTTTGACCTGACCTTTGTTGTATTCCGGACTCGGGTTCCATGGTTTGATGTTGTTATCCATGTTTTGTTTTTCTTCATTTGTCTTTAAGTTTGAGTTTCAAAAAGTGCTGGGTGTGTTTAGAACAGGTTGGTTGTTGGTTGGTCTAGATTGTTGTTGCCCAGATTTTGGTTTTTTCGCTCGAGCGAGGCTTCTTGCGCTCGAGCGAGGCTTATGAAATTTGCTTCTTCTCTCAAGCAAGGTTTCTTGTTCTTGAGCGAGAATTGAGAGCCCTCAGGTTTCTTTCCTAGATGCAGAATTTCTGGGAAGGTAAAGTGCGTCGTTCAAGCGAGCGTGTCCATCTGTAAAACTTCTGAAGCCTTGTATTTTGTGCTTGAGCGACGCTTCTTGCGCTCGAGCGAGGTCGCTTGTTGTGTCTGGTTGCTCGAGCGAAGGTCGCGTATATTAGTTCGTAGCAGAGAATTTTTACATCACTTTTTGATTTCCTTTCTCCTAAAATTCCTAATCCGGCACCCTCTCTCTCTACAAATACTTCGAGATCCAAACATCTCTCAACCCTAGTCCCTTTGTTAAAGAGATAGAGCATCTTGTGGGCTTCCTCTTGATCCAAACAAAATCGAATTTGGAGTATTTTTGAAGTTCTTCATCATCTCCTTTGAGCTCCTACTCTTGAGGTAAGGATATTCTACACTTTGTTATAGTTTTTAACTTAGTCATTCATTGTTATGTATAAATGATAAGGTTTGGGAGTGATTTGGGTGAAGTTAGGGTTTGGATCTAATTTGAAAGAGGGATTTCTATGTTGGGTTCTATGAATGAAAATGGGGTTTTGAATATAAGGCTACCTTGGGTTAAAATGGTAAATTTGGCCTTGAGATTGATATTTGAGAAAGAGGGAAAATTTGCCCTAATTTATGCTGAATGATTATTTTATATAAATAATGAAATTGATTTGGGAAATGTAAAATTGGGAGGATGTGAGAATAAATGGTGTAGTTGGATTTGATAAATCACTCACCTATAGGAATCTGATAAGTTATCTATTATAAAGATTGAATATCTGTTTAGAAATATCTATATTGGGCTATCGGTGAAGAATAACTATGATTGTTGTAGAAAATGCATGAGAATTTAGTGAATTGAAACTAATCATTTAAATTATGTCATTGAATATGACGGTGTGATTAAATACATTATATATGTGTTGTGGATAGTCATTATATATGGCAATGCTTTAAACACATTGCATATGTATCATTGTTTAGGAGGAGATAGGGGATGGACTCTATTTATAATTAAGTTGGCCGGAGTGTTCAGGATGAAAGTCCCGAAATCTTGTATATAAATGGGTGCCGATTCCCTCAGATAAGAATTCCGTAAAATGGCATAATTGAGTATATATAGGTGTCGATTCCCTCGGATGAAAATTCCGAAAATGGGTGTCGATTCCCTCGGATGAGAATTCCGTAAAATGACAAAATTGAAGTGTTTGAATAATAGTTGTATTGAATTGTGAATCACTGAGTTGTAGTCTCATTTGGATTGTTTAGATAACAATGAACTTGTCTCATGAATTGACTCGGAATTAATTGAATTAATATGAATTGAATAGATGGAAATGGATTGAGATATGGGTATTAGTATTGAATGATCATGGAAAGAATGTAAATTGGTTATGAGTGTAGAACATTTATCTGGCACTTATGTCTTAGTTAAACCTTATATATTGTGTTAGTCTATCTCTATTAGACTTTGGCTCACCCTACTTGGGAAACCATTTTCAGGTACTTGTGATATGTTTCCCTCCAAGGACGTAGCTTGGAAGGACTTAGGAGCTGGAGGCTCTACTTTGTTATTTTGTGTTTAAACATTTATTCAAGCCAATGACTTTATATGTATAAAGCTTATGACTCTCATTTGTTGTAACCAGGTTATGTCTTGGAAAGATGTAAGCCTGTGGGGCATTTATTTTGTTATTATTAACATATGATATATGTTGTAGATTTAGAATGAATATCTATGGATGTATAATTCATATAACCCCTGTTGTAGTATAAACTCTGATGAATGAAGTATATTATTTCTAATATGTTCATAGATCTTATGGAATGGATTATTTGTATTATTTTTTTGAGGGGGGCGTGACACAACTAATCAAAATAATTAAAATCAATCAATCATCTACATGCAAATACGAAATCAATTCAATATTAAATAAATAAAAATAAATAAATAAAAATAACGAATTAAATATAAATCAAAGGAAGTAAGTTTTACACTCACAATAATTTTTTTGAAAATCAAAAAAATATTTAAAAGATTAATAGAGCCACCAAAACAAAATTCTAACCCTTTTCTTCTTTTTTTTCTTTTCTCCTCTTCCGTCGTTTCTTTTTCACGCCACATACAACACTCTATGTTTTGATTTCTCTCTCTATCTCTCTCACTCTCTCGGCTCTCTCTGAAAATTCTTCCCCAAAAGGTGATTAAACCTACGTTAATATTATATCTAATTGACTATTATATTATACTATATATATAAACTTAAATCTAAATATATAATAACCTAATTTCCTATTATATTATATTATATAAATAAATCACAAATATAACATATATAAATATAAATATCTTCTATAAAACTTATATCAGTAATTTCCTTTATATATATATATATATATATGAAAATATATAAATATAAATATTCAAATTAATTATATATAATTAACTAACACATTAAATTAATTAAATGTCACATTAAATTCTTATATAACTACGCAATTAATAAAGTCAAAAATAAAATCAAATAATAATAAATAAATAAAGACTTTTGAAAAATCAAGGTCACTACATGTCACCCACTAACTTCATATCCTTAATTCTTGAACCTCTTCTACACAAGTTCATACCTCTGTCGACAGAAGAATTCAAATTTATGGTGCCAACACATGCTTATTTATTCTTTTAAAATACAAATATAACTAGTCATTACTAAAATTTCACATCCAGTAATTGTTAAATAGTTTTTAAATTCAATCATCCTTCGTCAAATCGTTCTAAAGTTTAGATTTGGATTGCAAACACATTACGTTTACATTCCACACTAATATATATATATATACACACGTGTGTGTCTTGGTGTTCATATGACTTCAGCATTAAATTGTCCAATTAAAAAGTGTTATAAATTTTGGAATTGGATTTTCTATTAGTATATTTCTTATCCTCTATTTTATAAATGTTTCTCTACCGCATAGTATGACTTAACAGACTCGGGGTTTGATAAAGAGGGAATTTGGAATAGGGGACAAAAGAAAAATGGGATTGGGATCAGTAAGTTTTCAATCTATAATTTTTTGTTGTCTCCTAATAAATATTCTTGACAAAGAAAAATGTGCTCCTATTGTGTGAGACATAGTTCTAGTTTTTCAGCTTTAATGTATATTTTAGAAATAATATTTCATGTTGGGTAGTAAGTCTTGAATATGTTTCATGTTGCTTGGCCTTCCTGGAAAGCCCATGCTTTGGGCAAGAAGCCCTTACCAATAATTCAACACTTCCAACCTTGACCAATTTCTCAATAATAAATAAATAACTTCTCAAATATTATTTCTCTGAGACAACAATTACTTCTTGAAACTAAAGCTTAATTAGAGCATCGTAGCGTTTTACAATTTTTTTTAAACGGTAAATTACACTCACCTCCCATTAAATTTGTGTTAACAATAGCAAACCTCACAAATTTTACATAATGTATGAGATGGTGGTGGATCCCCTTTTAGAGAGGAAATCATATGCATATTATAATTAAAGAAGAAAATGACATAAATTCATACTTTCTGAGTCATAACTAGCCAAATCAAACCAAACCAAACCAAACTAAATCAAAGGCTCAAGTCCCATCAAATAGAGTCAGTTACATAAATTCTTCTTTTCCACTCGACTTTATTAATGGTAATTTTGTTAGTCAAATTAAGGAGATTCATATCTCTATTTATTATGCTAGCACACGTCAATCTTGATCTTTCCCTTCTCCTAACACTTCTTTCTACTGTCACTGTATCACATCTTTTGATTACTACCTCTGTTGGTTTCCATTGTATATTCCAAACCATCTCAATATATTATCTCTTAAATAATCTTCTATCGGTATTACTCCTACCCATTCACAAATATATTTATTCCTAATTCTATCTTTTCTAGTTTTGTTACACATCCACCATAGCATCCTTATCTTAATAACACTTATCTTATCTACATGTTGTTTCTTAGTTGCCCAACATTCTGTTCCATACAACATCGTTGGTCTAATAGCCGTTTTATAAAACTTTCATTTTAGTCTAGTAGTTACTCATTTATCGCACAGTACCCGAGACGCACTCCTCCACTTAAGCCACCCTGCCTTAATTCTATGGACCACATTCATTCCAATCTCCCTAGCCGTTTTGATAATTGATCCTAAATAACGAAAATTTTCACTCATAGATAGCTCTTAGTTCTCAATCTTCACTTTTCTTCTCATTCTATTATTAATGTTACTAAAATTACGCTCCATGTACTCTGTATTAATTCTACTTATCCTAAATCTTTTAGATTCAAGTGTTTCTCTCTAAATCTTTTAGGTACTCATTTGTCGCACAGTACCCGAAACGCAATCCTCCACTTAAGCCAACCCGCCTTAATTCTACGGACCGCATCTGTTCCAATCTCCCTAGCCGTTTTGATAATTGATTCTAAATAACGAAAATGCTCACTCATAGGTAGTTCATAGTTCTTAGTTCTCAATCTTCACTTTTCTTCTCGTTCTATTGTTACTATTACTAAAATTACGCTCTATGTACTCTGTATTAATTCTACTTATCCTAAATCTTTTATATTCAAGTATTTTTCTCTAAATCTCCAACTTAGTATTAACCCTTTCTCTAGTCTCATCCATTAACACGATATTATTTGTAAAAAGCATATATTATGAGACATCATCCTAAATATTTCTCATCAATTCATCCATAATTGAAGCAAAAATATCTCATGAGTCATACCTTTAAAAAAAAATTAAAAAAAAAAAATCATAACCAAACACACATGAGGCATAACTAAAAATCTCATGAGTCATAATTAAAATATAATATCATAATTAAAGAAGAAAATTAGTCATAACTAAAAAAAATAATATAACTAATGATACATATGATGCATTCATTTTAAAAGGTATATATAATAGCAATTACCATTTTAGATACTAAAGTTTTATTATTCCGCAATTAGGAATTAAGGTTATGGCGAGATTTAGTAAAGTGATTTGTAGGTGGATAATGTTAACCCGTTTGTGGTGTTATTGGTGTGGTGTTTGTTCCTTTTTGTGGTGTTAGTGCATGTTATAACATTAACATTAATTAACATCCAGACGTAACACTAATATAACACATAAAAAAAATTCTTACTTCACTTTTTCTAAACGTAACTCTCCAATATAATGCTCTAAAAACACATCTTAATGTAACACTCTAAAGTAATGTACACAAAAAAAAAAAAAAAAAATAATTATTATAACACTCTAATGTAACACACAAAAAAATTTCTTAGTGTATTTTTCTCAAACATAACACTCTAATATAACACACAAAAACTCCATAGTGTAACATACAAAAAATATTTATTGATGTACTTTTTCCAAATATAACGCTTTAATATAATACTTTAAAAAAACTCTTTAGTGCAACACTCTAATGTAACACACAAAAACTCTTTAATGTAACATTCTAATATAACATACAAAAAATTTTCTTAGTGTACTTTTTCCAAACGTAACACTTCAATATAACACTTTAAAAAAATTTCTTAGTGTAACATTTTAATGTAACACACACAAAAATTCTTTGGTATACTTTTTCTAAGCGTAATGCTCCAATGTGACCGGAAAAAAAATTCTTAGTGTACTTTTCTTAAACGTAACACTCTAATGTAACATTAAAAAAAAATTAAAAAAAATGTGAGATTCTTTAAACCATTCCAAAAGGAATACAAATATTCCTTAGTAAGTTTTGAACAAATGTATAATTTCAAACTGTGAGTGTTACGTTTGAAAAAAATATACTAAGGAGTTTTTTTTAGTGTTTTTGTGTGTTACATTGGAATATGTTATATTGGAGTGTTACGGTTGGAATTACACTGATTGAAGTGTTACATTTAGAAAAATGATACTAAGGAAATTTTATTTTGTTATTATTATTTTTTTATATTGGAGTGTTATGCTTGGAAAAAGTAAACCAAAGAAATTTTTTTTTTTTTAGTGTTACGTTGTTATGTTTGGAAAAAATACACCAAAGAGTTTTTTAGTGTGTTACGTTGAAGTGTTACGTTATTGGAGTTTGGGGTAGCCCCAAACCTCTGGAGCTCAAATACATTCAGAAGGATTGGAAGCATATGGGGCAAGGTGGTATTCTTGGATGATAATATTGGGGCACTGATATCATTTAGAAGTGGCAGATTCAAATTAGTTACTGATGTAATGGATCCGATTAATACAAGTATCAATCTAGAGTGTAAAGGACGAGTATATCCTATTCGAGTATTTGAAGAGCACGGTGCTGTGGATAATAGCCTCAGTTGTAAAGAAACACTCTCTAAGGAGCCAGTTGAAGCTGTCTGATCAAAAATCCATGGTGTAGTCCAACTCAGTCAAAAACACAAACTAGAGGAGCAAGATGGTGACATAGCAGATGACACGGCAAAGAGCGTCTGCTAGAACCAATAAGGGTATGACATCTGGGATGAAGGCTATGGATGAGCTGGCTGTAGAAGGTAGCTGGAGTAACACATCAGTTGTAGCAGAGACTGTAGCTTGCATTGGGAATTCAAATGAAGAAGGCACATGTGTGGCTGAATCACTACTGACAGTAAAAAGCCTACACCAGAGGAGTAATCATTTTGCCCAAAAAGGTGTAGAAGATCAGCTAGCTACAGATACCCTACAGAAGAGGGTTGAGTGCAATCAAGATCCTCAGTTTAGTCCCTTAGTTGGCCCCACAGTTGAGGATCATACCCTTACCTCAGGCTTTATTAAAAGCCTTAATAAGACTTCAAAAGTTAGGCCTGGCATTTGTATAGAGATTGCTATAGGCCATGCTCAAAGTGGGCTGCAGCCCAATGAGCCAAATCCCCAACTAAATCTGCTACCCACTGGGCCTTTTAATATTGGACCTAATACTCTAGTTATGAAGCAGTTGTGTGAAGCATCTGGTGGGTGTCCACAACCTAAGGCCAAGGGCACTTTCAGGCCATCATCTTCAGGATCCACCAGCAGTCGTTTAAAGAAAGGCAAAAGGAAAGGTACTAAAAGAGAAGGGATCAAACAATCTTTATTTGCAGGAAGATTTTCTAGATTTGCAAGAAGGGTATGGCACAAAGGGGCCGGCTCAAGCACTGGGTTCAAAAGAGGAATTAGAGCTAGATCTTCAACTATTCACTCCTCACCCAGTCACACATCAGAATCAATTCACACCTCCTCTTCAAAGGAAATTCTTCAAGAGGCTCTTGAAACACTTCAAGTAGGGGAAACCTTGGGGATTGACTACAAGGGCCAGGAATCTGAGGTTGTCAAGAAATTCATACTTATGGAGGAGCAAGATAAAGTGAGAATGGCTGGTGGTACTGCTGGTGTGGAATAACAAGCTTCCTGATGGGTGAAATCTGGAGTATAACTGGTATACATGAAAATTCTAAGTTAGAATGTCAGAGGTCTAGGAAGGCCTAGAAAGAGGAGGAAAATTAGAAAGATTTTGCATGATAAGGCAATAGATATGGCTTTGCTTCAAGAGACAAAGCAATCATGTGTTGTACACTTGAGGGTAAAAAGTCTTTGGCCTAGAGACAAGATGGAATTCATGACTGTAGATGCTGCAGGACTGTCTGGGGGATTAATTTGCATTTGGGATCTTGATGTCTTTCATCTCTCAGATTGTTGTAGCAGCAGGAACTTTATTCTCTTATCAGGTAAGGTTCACAATTTCTTTGACTGTGTTTTGGTTAATATCTATGCCCCTAATGATGTATCAAGGAGGCAGGCCTTATGGGTGACCCTGTTAAATTTGAAAACAATTTTTGTAAACCCATGGTGCCTTGGTGGAGACTTTAATGAAATTAGGAATGTGAGGGAAAGAATAGGAGTTTCTCGCAGGGATAGAGGCATGCAGGAGTTTAATGACTTCATTGATAATTATGAGGTGGTAGATGTCCAAATGCTAGGCAAAAAATTCACTTGGTGTAATACTCTTGAAGGGAAAAAGTGGAGTAGAATAGATCGATTTCTTCTTAATCCTAAATGGCTAGTGAGATATAAACTCAAACTATGGGGTCTTCCAAGAACTATTTCTGGCCACTGCCCACTTCTTCTCATGGAGGATGGTAGGGACTGGGGGCCTAAACCTTTCAAATTTCTGAATGCATGGACCTTACATCCAACACTGGCTTCCTTGGTAGAGAGCAATTGGGGAGATCTTTAATTGTCTGGACCTGCAGGATCCATCCTGAAGAGGAAATTACAGTCCCTGAAGTTGGCCCTAAAAAAATGGAATCAAGAGACTTATGGTAATGTTGCAAAAAAATTAGAAGCCTCTGAAACTGCTCTGCATGATCTTGATCTAAAAGCTGAAACTAGACCTCTGGATGAAGATGAATTGATGTTGCAAAGAGAGAAAAGGAATGAAATGTGGTCACTGAGCAGGAAGATGGAATAAGAGTGGCTCCAAAAATCTAGATTGGACTGGAATCTGAAAGGGGATAGGAACACCAGGTTTTTCTATGTCATGGCCACTAGTAGACAAACCAGGAACATTATCAACTCCATCACAGTTAGGGGTGTGAATCTTGAGGACCCAGCTTCTATCAAGTATGAGGTTTGGCTTCACTTTGCAAACCTGTTCAAAGATGATTGGAAAATGAGGCCAACTCTGAAAGGTGAATTCAAAAGTATCAGGCTTAGTACCCACTTTCATGTTCTTGAAGCAGACTTTGCTGAAGAAGAAATTTGGGCAGCGGCAAATGATTGTAATGGGAACAAAGCCCTAGGAGCAAATGGCTTTAATTTGTTGTTTTTTCATAAATTTTGGAAGGTGCTTAAAGGTGAAGTCCTCAAATTTATGCAAGAGTTTCATGCTAGTGGCAGCTTAATCCCAAGTTTGAATAGCTCATTCATTACTCTTGTCCCTAAGAAGGAGAAAGCTCTATCACTAAATGAATTTAGACCTATTAGTCTGATTGGGTCCGTCTACAAAATTCTTTCTAAAGTCCTAACAAATAGATTGAAGTTAGTTATGCCTTCGATAATTAGTGATTCACAATCTGCCTTTCTGGGGGGTAGAAACATCTTAGATGGGGTCCTGATTGCAAATGAAGTTGTGGATAGCTGGGTCAAATCCAAGAAAGCTGGATTGCTCTTTAAAATAGATTTCGAGAAGGCTTTTGACTCCATCAACTGGAATTTCCTCTTTTCAATGTTAGCAAATTTTAGTTTTGGCGAAAAGTGGATCTCTTGGATACAGAAGTGTGTCTCTACTGCTAGAATTTCTATCATTGTCAATGGATCTCTGTAGACACCCCATTTTTGACCGACCTTAAGACTCAGACGTCACCAACTGAGCGCTCGGTGATGTTGCATATTGTGCTCGTTCTGAGGTTGCGGAGACTCGGCTGCGAGCCTTGCCTCCGGACTTCGGGGCTCTTTTGTGCTTTGTCTCGGTTTGCGAACCAGGTCCTGCTTTCTCTGTTTTCTCTTCCCGAAGGAAGGGAGAGGTCTCGTAGACCATCTCTCAGTGACTGTAGGCTACGTTTCGTGGTCGTAGGCCATTTTTCCCGTTTGGAGCCCAGTTTTTGGTTTTTAGAGCCGTCGGCCGTGTGCCTCGATTCGGAACCGCTTAATTACTTTCGTTTGCTCCGATTTTTGGCACACACCTTATTTACTCCCTTTAGAGGGACACTGTGGCCCGGGAGACCACCTTCGTGGTCATACGCCACTTCCGGTGCCTAACAGCCTGTTTTGGGGGCCTCGAACTGTGCATTTTGGCCCCCGAACCCTCGTTTTGCATCCGTCTTGGTCCATTTTTGGTAGGGACCCTATTTTCATTGTTAGGGAGGTGGTAGTATGGTGAGAGGCCACCTTTTCCCCTTGGAAACCAGTTTTCTCTTTTTCTCTCTCCTAAAGCCGGTTTTTCTGATAAAAAGCTGGTTTTTCTCACTTTTGAACCATAATTTCTGGCTTTTCATACCACCCTTGTGTTATGCTCATCTGGAAGGCCACCAATATGGGTAGGCCGACCAGTAATTCTTCTTGACCCTTTTGAACCTTGCTAAAAAGCTGGTTTTCCTCTCTCTCTTGGGTCACTTTTTCTGGTTTTCCACCATACAGCTGTGTTGCACTCATCTGGGAGGCCACCAATCTGGGGTGGCCGACCAGCATTTCACCTTGAACTTTTTGACCCCTGGTCGGCCGACCAAGGGGAGTGACCGGCCGGCCACCTTAGCTGGTCGGCCAGCTTTCTGCTTTTTGCTCTTCTCAAGTGCAACACAGTTGTGCCAGCTGTGAAGCATTTGACCCACTGTCCGAGACTTTGACCATCTTTTTGATCATTTTTAGTTGGTTTTGACCCCCTTGCTTAGCTTCTTAAAGAAGCTTGACTCTTTTGCCAAGCTTCTTGAGGAAGCTTGAACCTTTTGGTCTAGCTTCCTCAAGAAGTTTGACCCATTTGGTTAAGCTTCTTTGAGAAGCTTTGACCCTCTCTTAAGGCTTCTCCAAGAAGCCTTGGCCTTCTTCCTCTATAAAACCAACACTCCCCCTCCATTTGCAAGGGTTAGAAAGTTTTGGCTGGAGCATACATACAACTCCCTCTATCTCTATACTTCAAGCCTCCAAACCCTAATATTCTTGCACCATTTGCACTACACCTCATAGCCTACCACCTCCACCATCCATTCCAGCACCTTGGAGGTCATTTGCAGAGGTTGAGAGCTCACATTCTTGGTCCAAAGGTTGCTGCATTGCTGTGCTACAAGGGTAAGTCTTTATTTACCCCCTTTTTGCACTATTTTGCTCTATACTTTAGCTCCATTTGCGAGCATTTTCGAGATTTTCCATGAACTGAAGAAAGTCTTGTTTTGACCTCCTCTTTAAGTTTGATTAGGTCACTTTTCTGTTTGGAGTCATCTTCTTCCTTGCATGTTCATTTCCTCATGCTTTGAGCCATGCATTTGAGCATTTGCATTGGCCTTGTTTTGGTCTCTTAGCCACTGAAATCCAGTGGATTTTCAGTGTCTTTGATGTGTCTTTGAGCTCCAAAATCATAGAGGGGTGACCTTCTCACCCCTTATTCTCTTTACTAGCTTTGTTGGCCTTCCAAAGGAGCTCCATTTTGCATGTTGTGAAGTCACATTTCAGTCCTTATTTTGTGAGTTTTATGGTCTGCATTAGCTCTGTCCGGAGCCCATTTTTCCATATTTTATGTCTATGATACATGTGTAGAGCAATCCTATTCAAGGCCTTTCAAAGGGACCTTTCATTGCATGCTTCCTAGACCAATTCCAGGGCCTATTTGGTGAGTTTTAAGGTTGTTATAACTCATTTCCAGAGGTGATTTTGCCCTTTTGTGTGTCCATCATATAGGTGTAGAGTAACCCCTTGCATGGCCTTCTAAAGGAGCTCATCATTTTTGCATGCATTGACTGAGTTTCAATGGTTATTTGGGCATATTTTGGCATGGCATACATCCATTTTTGGCTGGTTTAAAGAGCTTTCATATGCTTCACATAGTTGTAGAGCAACTCATGGTTCACTAGCTTTCTTTGCATGCTTTGTTGGACCTTGATTTTAGCACATTTTGGCCATGTCTTAAACTGATAATGTGCTTATTTTGGACTGCCCTAGCTCTATTTTTGGGTCTTGTGGTTAAATGATGTTAGTTTTGCATGCATGTAGTTCAAGGTCCATGCTTAGCTTTGAGTTTTGAGATCCATTCCATGCATATACTAAGGTATTTTCATGCCTTGGGGTCATTTTTCATCAAATTTTAGAGCTTATACGAATGCCATGTTGCCATGTTTTCATCTCTTTAAATGCATTTGAGAGTCGGGCTTGTATGCCTCATTTACCGACCATTGAATGAGCGTCATTCCGTTGCATTCTGAGCCATCATTTTAGGCCATTTTTCCACTGTTTTAGACCTGCCTAGGATCTGTTTGGGGTTGGTTTTGCCTTTGGTGCATTGCTTTGGGTACCTCTAGTGTAATGCACTTCACTAGTTTCGGTACCTGGGCCACTAGCTTGCATTGTGTGCCATATTTGCATGTTTTGGGACCATATTTCATGCTGTTTTAGAGCTATAATTTAGGCTATTCCATGTCATGTTTCATCCTTACCATGCTTTGGTAGAGTGGCATTTCATGCCTTAGGTTCGGTCCTTGGTATTCGTGCATGTGTGCACGCATTTCAGGTGTCTCATTTTCATCTAATGGCCACTAATGTGAGTGTGGCTGAGGTCCACTCATGTCGGTGTAAGTCCATCGTGCATTGTGTATGCCATTTCGGTCCATAGCATTGTGTATGCTGAGTTGCATGTTAGAGCATTGTGTATGCCATTTCATAGCATTGCGTATGCTAGGTTGTATGTTAGTCGCATTGTGTATGCCATCTCATTTGCATTGTGTTTGGGATAGGAGTTAGCCCAAGCACGGGAAACGAGGGACGTTTTGTACTCCGAGTGACGGAACGTGTCTCAATTCCTGGTCGCCGACACTCCGGATTACCCATGATAGAGTTTAGGTCTTGTTGTGTTTATATTTGCATTCATTTCACATCGAGTCGTGCAATTCGACTCCTCGGCCATCATGCATCGAGATGCATGATTGGTGACACGAGGATCGAGGACTACACTCCCTGAAGAGTAGTCATGCATACATATGTGAAAATACTTTGAAGCAAATCAGAAATCAACAGCCTTCCGAAGCCTCGCACAACATTCCGGGATTAAGTGTAAATAGAGGCGAATCGGGGCATCGCAATGGATTTCCGCGCCAAGCAACTCAAGCATGCATCTTTCATCATTCGGAACAGAGCCGAGGCGGTCCATAGCTTGCATGCTAATTTACTTGCTTTCCTAGTTAAACTGTTAATTAATTAGGGTTTTGTACTTATTCGAACTGTAATTATTATTCGGAATGTATTATTTATTCGGACCCTTCAAACGAGGGCACAATTGTAATAAGTGTGCGTGCGTGTGATGTATGTCTTCCAACCCCACGTCTTTCTCCCTTTTATTTACCCGCTTATGATGGTTAGATTAGGGCATGTTTCAATTAGCATACTTATGCTTGCATGTTTGCATCATTTATCTGTATTGCATGCACCGGGCTCGGCGCATCATACTAACTGCATTGTATTTCAATTCCGGGTTGGATACTTGTTAGTTGTAGCATTTCGCATACCATCCTTAGAATAGCCGAGCGTACTATAGTTGTATTTTGCATGTGTTGCATTAGGCATTTCAGCATAGTTAGGATTCATGCATGGATTTCTAACAAAGCTTTTGTTTTGGCTTAGAGTATTCGGTAAGTTTTATGCTTTAGCATCCTTGCATGTGTGTCAGTGCCTGCCATGATAGCATGCTTACCATGAGGCTATGTGCTTATGTGATATACCTACTTGAATGCCTGTGGGTGAAGGTTGGGTTATTTGGATTGGAACAACTCATCGACTGCGAGTTTTAAGCCCACTAGATAGTGGCAAAACCATGTTTTCTAAGCCTACCTGAGGGTGGCAAATCTATATTTTAGCCTACTTGCGAGTAGCAAACCGTTTTCAAAACAAACCTGAGATGTTTCGTTCCAATTCAAGCGATCCAGTCTATACTTGTATGCTGTGCGGATCACATAGTAAATCTAGGCTAATAATCGGAATAAGAACGCATAGTGTTTTCAAAACTAGATATCATGGTTAGTAGAGGCCGATCTTTGATCGGGCGAACGGGGGTGCTCACGAAGTGACCTTCCTCAATCGTACTCAAGTTCCCGAGCCGAGGCAACTTTGGTGATGACGGACACGTGGCCTTAGGCAACGAGTCAGGGTTTCCTAAATTTCCCCAAAAGTAAAATATTTAGGTGGCGACTCTGTATTTGGCAAAGCAGTCCATGTTTGGCACTTCTTTCAAAAAAAGAAAATATGTTTTCAAAAACGATTTGCCGGATTTGGACTCTTTGATGATTCATCAGTCTTGCATTGCACTCTGCGAGATTAGATACAGGACCGTGACTCTAAGTCCTGAACTGTAGTAAGCCCATATGAACAGAACGGGACTCATCCTCCCGGGACGTTCAGAGACGTCTACAATCTCCAACAAAAGAATTTAATCCCCAAAAAGGACTCAGGCAAGGTGACCCCTTATCACCATTCTTATTCAATTTGGTTGTTGAGGCATTAAATATTCTCCTTCAGAGAGCTATAGACCTAAGATTGATTAAATGTGTATCTATTGGGGCCAATGATGAGATGCATTTGTCTCACCTTCAATTTGCAGATGATTCCCTCTTATTCTGTAACGCTGAGTTATCAGAGGTGCTAAATCTGAAAAAAATTCTTTGATGCTTTGAAGTGGCTTCTAGGCTTAAAATCAACTACCACAAAAGTGTGCTTTGTGGGATTGGCATCTCTGGATCTGCCCTTGCTGAGTTTGCTGCCCTCTTGAACTGCAAGACCCAAAATTTACCAATCAAGTATTTAGGTCTGCCCTTGGGTGCAAACCCTAAAAGAAAGAAAACTTGGAAACCTGTAGTTGATAAGGTAAAACTAAGGCTAGCCGGGTGGAAAAGGAAGCTACTATCTTATGCAGGTAGATTAACCTTGGTGAAAGCAGTGTTATCAAGCATACCTATATACAACTTATCATTATTTAAGCTTCCTGAGGGGATTGCCAAGGAGCAAGACAAAATTCAAGCCTCATTCTTATAGGGTGGGCCAGATCTGAAGCATAAAATTCATTTAGTGAAATGGTCAGAGGTTACTAAGAGCATAAAGCAAGGTGGTTTGGGTGTTAGAAGAATCAGAGACGTAAATCTGTGTCTACTCCTAAAATGGTGGTGGAGATTTGCTACTGAACCAGAGTCCCTTTGGTATAGGGTATTATGCAGCAAATATCGGTTCCTTGGTGGGAAATGGGTTCCTATCCCAAGTTTAAACACCTCATCCTCTTATATTTGGAATGGCATAGTGGCAGCAGGTGAGCAAAATCAGTCCCTTTCACTATACTTTGCTAGCAACCTCCAATTAAAGGTGGGCAATGGCTGTCGTATAAGGTTCTGGTTTGACTCTTGGTGTGGAAATGTTTGCTTGAAAGAGGAGTTCCCTACGCTCTTCAGTTTATTTTCACAAAAGGAAGGTCTGCTAAAGGAATTTGTGGAAGTATCTGGCACTAATAAGAACTGGTTATTCACATTTAGGAGGCCTCTATTTGTTTAGGAAAAGAATGAACTGCTCAGACTTTATGGCATTGTAGGTTCAGTCAGCTGGAGTCCCAAGACACTTTGTGTCCAATCTTTACAATCACACCTGCAGTGTCTATGGAGGTACTGGTTGTTTCTGTCGTCTGGTGTGGATTAAGTATCTTCCTTCTAAGGTGCAATTCTTCGATTGGCTCACTTGGAAGCACAAGATCAAAACCTCTGTATTCCTACAGCGGATTGGAGTGTTGGATAGTTCTGCTTCTACACTCTGCGTTTTTTGTAAATCTTATCAGGAATCTGTCGAGTATGTTCTTATCCTCTGCCCAACTGTTTGGAAAGTCTGGTCTGGTCGGCTGCAGTGGTGGGGTGTTTCTTGGGTTGTTCCTGATTCTGTCCATAGTCTGCTGCTCTAGTGGTCAGGGTTCTTCTGTAGCAAAGCTAAGCAGCGGATTTGGCGTGCAATTCCCCTGGTAACACTCTGGTCAATCTGGAAGTACAGAAATGATTGTTGCTTCAATGCATCTCCCCCTAATTTGTAGGACCTGCAAGAACTGATTCTCATTCGGCTGGCTTTCTGGCTTAAGGCTGCTTCTAAGGAGCTTCATTTTTCGATTTCAGATATTTTCCACAATATTTCAGGGGTGAGGCGTGGTCTGTGTTAGTCTTAATTATCAATTTTGTGCTTCTTACATCTCAGGGGTGAGGGTTGGTTCGTGAAGACTGCAGTTTGATCCAGTTGGTGCTTTGTTCCTGTGTGCTGCTCTGTTCCTATTGGTGCTACTTTTGCTTCATCTTCCTACTTCTCTTTGTTTGTTCTTTTATTAGCTGTGTGTGGCTGAATTGTGCTATGGACTATCTTTGGTCTGGGATGATTGCTGGTAAAGTTGATTCTGGTTTGGTCTGCTGTGTTAAAGTAGTCTTCGTCTGCTGGTTTGGTCTGCTGAAGTCTACCAAACCTGAGCTAGTTCTGGTTTGGTAAAGTTGATTCTGGTTTTGGTTCTGAATAAGCCTATGGTTTAAGTTGCTGCTGAAGCATTGGTGCTTAGGCTGGTCTACTGTGTTGAAGTAGTCTTGGCATTCCGTCTAAGCCAGAGGGTATTGGTGTAGCCATGGTTTTCTGTCTTATGCTCCAGCAGAGCAGTGTTTTGTTGTTTTTTTGTTTTTGTTTTGCTTTGTTCCACTCTGCATGTTGGTTTCTCACCAACTTGGAGTTTCGAGCGTGTGCTAGCAGATGATTTCGTGTACATCTAGGTGCCATCCTAGTTGGGATCTAAATGTTTCACTATGATGCTTTTTGCACCCTCTTCTTTATTGATGTAAGTTATCATACTCGTTATGTTTTTCCATCAATAAAGTTTCCTTTTGCTGTTCAAAAAAAAAAAAAAAAAAAACATTAGAATGTTAGGTTTTTGTTCATAATGCGGGATTTGTTCTACAATGAAGGAAAATTCAAAACTTCTATAGTGCAAATTGTCTAAATGTGTAATTTTACATTTTGAAAAAATCACTTTATCCCTAAAAAATTAAACCCAAACATGTAAGTGACTAATCTTGCATGCAATTTTCACTTTAATGAGACTTTTGGATTTATAAGAAAAAAGGAAGGACTAAACCGTTCATGAGATCACATTTTGAGATTTATTAGTGTGGGGAAATATTTTATGAGTCCCAACACGTGGCCAAGGTGACGCCGACATGTCAGCCGAGGTGCCACGTGTCAAAGGTTATCTCCGAAGATATCGAAATCCGGGATAAACGGATAAGGGACAAGAGTCCTAGAATGAGGAATGACTTCAGCCTGGATAAGGATAAAACTCTTAGGGAATTTATCTTTATCTATTGAAGAGTCCAGGATAAGCACTGAGCAAGAGTCCATTGAAGCTAGGCTTCTAGTGGGGCAAGGATTGAGTTTGCTATAAAAGAGAGGCACCCCCATGGGTCTAAGGTACGCAATTTATATTCTGAACAGTAAGTTTAGCGCTATTGATTATCTTTGAGAGATATACTGACTTGATCGTCGGAGTGCCCCCGAGTGGACGAACCATCGTCGGAATCTTCTCTTTCTGTTGCAGGTCAGCCAGGTGTCATCTATTCTGCCAGTACTCTCCAGCTGGATACTGAGTTGGAAGTGTGATCAGAAAATCACTCACACAATTTGGCGCCATCTGTGGGAAAGAAAGGAGAGTAGATGGCCAGTGACGGACAGAAGGAAAAGATTGGGGACGACATTACTGCTGGGAGTGGCAGACTTATCAACCTTGACGTCGAAGGAGACAACCGCAACACAGAAACTCGTAACCAGAATCACAACAAGAAAGACGTCGGCCAGGATGGCGGCGTACCAAAGAAGCCAGATCGAAGTGGGTACTACAATGAGAATGACCTCCAGGTATGGAAGGATAGATGCCTGCGGAGGGACGAAGAAGTAAAAGAGGTGGAAAACAAATTGGCAGACCTACAATCGGTCGTCAATTTCATGATGCAAAACAATGTCATGCAGCCACCATACCCGGTGTAAAACACGCCAATTCCAACGGCCAACGAGCAGACGGGAGGACAGAAGACAATCCCAACAGCCCCATAGCACACCAGAAGCGAAAAACACTCTCACCGACCTTCTAGGGAGGTCGGGAGAGGAGAGGAGAGTCGAGGAGAGAAGAATCACGGAGAACATATCGCACCAAGGAGGCAGACCCCAAAGAACGTCGGTATGTTCAGGGGCAGGCACTCTGCTTCGACACAACTCACGGAGAAAGATTGAAAAGGACCCACCATGAAGCTGAGAGTAGCAGACCGAAAAGACTAAAGTCAGGAGATAGCCGAGCTCCTGGGCGGAGCAAAGAAGACTTGAGAGATTATCTCAAGAGGAAGCAGCAGAATGCCGATGCCGAGGTAACTTCCCCTGAAAAGTCGAGAACACCATTCTCAGTGGAGTTAGACAAATTTGAGGCGCCGAAGAGATTCAGTGTGCCAAGGTTCCAAATATACGATGGTAAGTCAGACCCCAACTTCCACGTCGGATTATACTTGAACTCAATGGTGTTGTATAGTGGGAACGAGCCATTGCTCTGCAAAGTGTTCCCCTCATCTTTTGGGGAGATTGCATCAGATTGGTTCCACAAATTACCAAAGGGAAGCGTGAAGACTTGGGAAGGCCTGGCCGAGATGTTTGTGGCCAGGTTCGTGATAAACAAGCTTCAGCCATTAAGGGTGGACGCATTAATGGCTTTGAAGATCAATAAAGATGAAAACCTTAGGGCCTATGCAAAAAGGTACCATGAGGTGTTCAACAGAATACCAGAGTGTAATCAAGAAATGGCAGTCGTATCTTTCAAGAATGGCCTAAAAGACAACTGTCCACTACGAAAATCTTTGGCAAAGACATTGCCAAAAAGTATGGAAGAGCTCGTGGCAAGAATCGAGAAGTATGCCAGAGCCGAGGAAGACACGTCTTGGACTAAGGAGACAAAGCAAGAAAAGGGAAACGGCTCGCCGAAGCGAGGCTAAGGTAACAATGGATCAAGCAAGCAAGAGGCAAAACTGAGGGCTACACAGGCAGTGACAATTGTGTTCCGAATTCCAATTCACAAGGTCCTGGATCAAATTTGAAATCAACCCTATTTCAGAACACCAGCAAAGGCACCAGGAGAATTCATGGGAAGAAACCTTGGCAGGCATTGTGCTTACCACAATGAAAACGGGCATATGACTCAGCGCTGCAGAGCCCTGAAAACACACTTGGAAGACCTGGTGAGCAAGGCCATCTGAGAGACCTTGTCGATGAGGCCAGAACAAGGGAAGAACAGACAAGATTGCCTCAAGTGACAGTAGTTCCACCTCCCCCAGCACAGTAACCCCATACAGGAGGACCTCGGGTAATTAATGTAATTCACTCGAAGGTCAGCGAAAACGAGATCAGGGGGGAGCCCCATAAAGTGAAGCACTTACAGCATGTCTACCATGTCGGGGAGAAGATTCATCAGGCAGAGGAATGCCAAGGACCAGTAGTGTCCTTTTCTGAAGCCGACCTTGAGATGGTGCAGCACCCGCATAATGATGTCTTGGTAATATCCCTCCAGGTTGGGGAATGCCAAGTAAGGCACATTCTGATTGACCAAGGCAGCTCTTGTGACATCATGTACGCCCGATGTTACAAAGAGCTTGGCCTTCACCCAGACGATATGGAGCAATCCAATAGCCCAATGGTCGGGTTCAATGGAACGCCGACATGGCCACTAGGAACAACCTGCTTGGAGGTGCAGGTAGGCACCAAGAAGATAACAATAGAGTTCACCGTAATTGACATACCCTCCCCTTACAACATCATTTTGAGAAGACCATGGTTGCATGCAATGCGGGCTGTTCCCTCAACTTTGCATCAACTATTGCGGTTCCTAACAGAGCATGGGATTGAAAAGGTTAGAGGAGTTCAGCTGCAGGCAAAGAATTGCTCCATGGCAGCAATGAAATACACCTGCAGCATAAGAGAACCAGAGAAGGCAGAGATCGAAGACGAAGACATGGAGGTCGTACAGGATGTCGACAAGGAGCCAACCGAGAAGAATAAAGAAGCACAGAAGAAAATTCTCGTCCAGGAGGGGGATGAAGAACGCTTCTTTTTCTCAGCTCGAGCTTAACCGAAGAAGAAGAAAAAGAGTTGGAAGCATTTTTTAGAGCAAATATTGAGGTGTTTGCTTGGACACCTTATGAGATGCCTGGCATTGCCCCGAGGTCACTTGCCATAAACTGAATGTTGATAGGTCGGCAAAACCAGTGATCCAATGAGCAAGAAGACCGACGTTGATACACGTTGAAGCAGTGGAGGAAGAAGTAGACAAACTTCTCGAGGCCAAGGCCATTCGAGAGGTAAATTACTCGACATGGCTATCAAACACAGTGGTGGTGAAGAAGAAGAATGGTAAATGGAGGGTCTGCGTAGACTTTATCAGCCTGAACAAGGCATGTCCCAAAGACAGTTTTCCTCTACCCAAGATTGATCAGCTGGTGGATGCCAC
This sequence comes from Camellia sinensis, assembly GCF_055761805.1. Lineage (NCBI taxonomy): Eukaryota > Viridiplantae > Streptophyta > Magnoliopsida > Ericales > Theaceae > Camellia > Camellia sinensis. The sequence continues at coordinate 170,040,583 of NC_138970.1, forward strand.
TTCAGGGCATGGAATGATGAGCTTCTTGGATGCCTACAAGGGATACCATCAGATAGCCATGTATCCCCCAAATGAGGAGAGGACTGCGTTTATCACCCCAAAAGGTCTGTACTGCTACAGAGTAATGCCTTTTGGGTTAAAAAATGCAGGAGTGACTTACCAAAGACTGGTAACCAAGATGTTCAAACACCTGATTGGCAGAATGGTAAAAGTCTACATCGATGACATGGTCGTGAAGACCAAAGAACCTAATGGTCATCTGGCCGACTTGAAAACAGTCTTTGACATCCTTAAAACATATCGGCTCCGACTCAATGCAGCGAAGTGTGCATTGGGAGTGGGATCTGGTAAGTTTTTAAGATACCTGGTGACTAGAAGGGGCATTGAGGCCAGCCCAGATCAGATTAAGGCCATCTTGGAATTGAAGAGCCCGACGTCAGCAAGACAGGTACAAATGTTGACTGGAAGGGCCGCAGCCCTGAATAGGTTCATGAGCAAAAGCTCAGACAAGTGCAAACATTTTTTCAACTTAGTGAAGAAAGCCACAGATTTCTTATAGATAGAAGAATGCGAGGCCGCCCTGGCCGACCTAAAGAAGTATTTCACCACAGCTCCAGTTCTTTCAAATCCAGAACCTGAAGAGGAGTTGTTTTTGTACTTAGCAGTCTCAGAACACGCTGTAAGCGCAGTGGTAATCCGAGAAGAAAAATGAGAGCAAAGGGCTGTTTACTATGTAAGCAAAACCCTGGCCGATGCAGAAATAAGGTATCTACCCTTAGAAAAATTGGCACTAGCTTGAATAATGGTTTCAAAGAAACTGAACCATTACTTCCAGGCCCATAAAATTATGGTGCTAACAGAACACCCCTTGAAGTCTTTGCTACAACAAGGAGACCTGACAGGAAGAATAGCTAAATGGGCAATGGCCTTGGGACAGTATGACTTGGAGTACAGACCCAGAACAGCAATCAAAGGTCAAGTTTTGGCCGACTTCGTGGCCGAGTTCACACCAGAATCCATCACACATTGGGGCTCCGTTGAGCCGAGATGAACGATGTTCAAGCAAGCAAGGAGAAGCCCAGCCAAATGCAACAAAACAAAGGAAAAAGGAAAAACTCAAACCCTGCAGCATTTACATCGGCGACTCCTTTCGACTGTTTGTCGATGGGAGCTCAAACCGGCAAGGAGCGGGGGTAGGAGTAGTACTGGTATCTCCAGATGGAGACGTATTGGAACAGTCCATTCGATTAGGGTTCAAGGCCTCAAACAATGAAGCAGAGTATGAAGCATTGATTACAGGACTAAAGCTGGCAGTAGCAGCAGAAGCAAATGAAGTAATAGTCTTCTGTGACTCCCAGCTCATAGTCAACCAGACAACGGGCGAGTTTGCAGCCCAAGATAAAAGGATGTCAGCGTACGCAAAGGAAGTCAACAGGTTAGTAGCTTTATTTTAGAATTGCCGACTACATCAGGTTAGCCAAGATGATAACAGTCACGTCGATGCACTGGACAATCTGGCCAGTGCAATACAACCTGGAAAAGCAAGGACAATAATGGTCGAATACTTGTCGGGCCCGTGCATTGAACCACCGATCGCAGATCACGAAGCAATGTGTGTGGATAGGGGACCAAGCTGGATGGATTCAATTGTAGCATTGTTAAAGGAAGGGAGGCTACCAGATGACCACAATGAGGCACACAAGATCAAATTGAAGTCGGCAAGATTCAGTCTAACAGCAGAAGGACATCTCTACAAAAGATCTTTCACTGGACCTCTTTTAAGGTGTGTACACCCATCACAAGTTGAAGATTTTTTATATGAAATACATGAAGGAATTTGTGGAAACCACGTTGGGGGCAGATCACTAGCGCATAGGGCCATTACCCAGGGGTATTGGTGGCCCTACATGCAAAAGGACGCAGAAGCCTATGTCAAGAAGTGTGAAAAATGCCAAAGGTTTGCACCACTAATACACCAGCCAGCAGCAGACCTTAACCCAGTATCCAGTCCTTGGCTGTTTGCCAAATGGGGCATGGATCTCGTTGGGCAACTGGACAAAGGAAGTACCTGCTGGTAGTAACAAATTACTTCACCAAGTGGATAGAAGCCGAGCCCCTAGCCAAAATCCGAGATGTAGACGTGAAGAACTTCTTATGGAGGAACATCATCACCAAATTTGGGATTCCGAGAGCAACAGTCACTGATAATGGAACACAATTTGATAGCAAGCTGATTAAGAACTTCTGTGCAAAGTTCAAGATCAAGAACTACTTTTCAACTCCAAGCTTTCCTCAAAGCAATGGACAAACAGAAGCATCCAACAAAGTTATCCTAGATGGGATAAAGAAGAGGCTGCAAGCAGTAAAAGGAAAGTGGGTGGATGAACTACCAAGTGTGCTATGGACATATCGGACTACGCCGAGAAGATCAACGGGGGAATCCCCCTTTGCCATGACTTATGGCACAGAAGTTGTCATTCTACTTGAAGTTGGCAACCCTGGGATCAAAACCCAGGGAGTAGAGAACGGGACTAATGATGTACTCTTAGCCCGAGATCTGGACCTACTAGAAGAAAGAAGGGAAAGAGCTGCAATTCAGCTCATAGCCTACCAGCAACAACTTGCCAGAGTTTATAATAAAAGAGTCAACCCAAGGAAGTTCCAAGTCAGCGACCTAGTCTTAAGAAAAGTCGTCGGCAACAAGAAGGATCCCAAAGAGGGCAAGCTTGGCCCAAACTGGGAAGGACCCTACAGAATCACTTCAGTATTAGGCAATGGGGCATATCGGCTTGAAGATAGTGAGAGCAAAGAGTTGCCAAGGCCCTGGAATACTTGTAATCTTAAGTTTTTCTATCATTAGGTTTTCCTTGTTATTTGCCGACGTAATGAATAAAATTTTAGCAGAATTCTTCTACATTTGTGACTGATAAAGATACATAACGTTGTTTTCGGAATACGTGCATAATGTGACCCCAAGTGGAACTTAGGTTCACATTAGGGGGCAGAGAGAAGAAATGATGTTTAACACTTGTTGAAACTTAAGAAAAGTTTACAAGTTGAAGTTAAACCGAAATGATGTTTAACATTTGTTGAAACTTGAGAAACGTTTACAAGTTGAAGTTAAACCGAAATGATGTTTAACACTTGTTGAAACTTGAGAAAATTTTACAAGTTGAAGTTAAACCGAGACGATGTTTAACGCTTGTTGAAACTTGAGAAAAGTTTACAAGTTGAAGTTAAACCGAAATGATATTTAACACTTGTTGAAACTTGAGAAAAGTTTACAAGTTGATGTTAAACCGAGATGATGTTTTACACTTGTTGAGACTTGAAAAAAGTTTACAAATTAAAGTTAAAACCGAGATGATGTTAAAACACTTGTTGAAATTTGAGAAAAATTTACAGGTTAAACCAATAGAGTATTGAGCTAAATACTTATGTACTTGCCGATATAAACTAAAGTGTTTCACCCTGAGAAGATTGCACAAGACTATGGCGCATCTTGAAGACACAAAATTATTCTAAGTATGAAAGTCATACAAGAAGCAATAAAGGGAAGACAAACAATGCAAACATTCAAGAAAGAAGGAAGTTGTATTCATTAAAAGGCACATCGGCAACTTAAAAAGTTTACATTACTTTGAAAGGAGAAACAAAGTACAAAAAAGGAAAAGAAAAACATAAGGCTAAGATTCTTCAGCATCATTAGCAGGCTGGGACTGGATCTCGGAAGACTGCTGGGAGGGAATCTCGGCGGCCTTCTCAGCCGCAAGCTCAGCGTCAATTTCTTGCAAAGTTTGATCAAGGCTCTTGTCGGCAATGGGCACGTCTGATATCGCCTTTTGAGGTGCAACATCTTTAGGAAACTCCTCAACCTCCTCATCCTGAGTCAAGTCCAGGACTTGCTCATTTTGAGTAGGTGACTTGACCCCAGCAGCTTCCTTGGGCATCCTCACCAAAACCTCCTCCTCGGACTCAAAGTCGTCGTCGGCGGGTTGGCTTGGAGTTGGGGGGAATGGCAGAGGAAGGACATCGGCATTCCTGAGGGGGGAGTCCTCAGGGATATCAAGCCTTTTTAGCAAGGTCATCCAGCCAATGGTGAAACCCCTGTTGCATGCCCGCTTCACTTGCTTTTCGTAGTCCGCTGTGACGTCGGCCACCCCCTCGTTGTAGCCCTTTTCATCGGCTGCCTAGACTTCGGCCTCTTTGGTGGCCAGAGCGTCTTGCAGTTCTTTTTGGGCCTGGGCCATTTTCTCCTCGACATCCTTCTTTTCGGCCTCAAGCACCTTTTTGATGGCCTCAGTAGAGTCCGTCTTTTCTTCGACATCGTTTTGGGCTTTGATGGCTGTCTCGGCCTGGTCTTCCAACTTTTTCATTTTTGATTGCAAACTTTTGTTGGCCTTTTGAAGACTGGAGACCTCCCTCTTCATTTCGGCCAGCCTCTCCCGATTCTCAAAAAGATTGTACTGAGAAGGAATGGGCATGCTGGATGGCCTGAAAGTAAAACAGAACAGAAATTGTTAGAAAAAATTACAAGTATGGAATGAACAGAAAGAAAGAAAAAGTTGCCAGATAAAGACACTTACTTGAACGGAGTGTTGAAGCATCAGGGCGTAGTTTTCATACTCGCTCAACTCGGCGTTTCGGTCGAGATCATCGGGAAGAAGCAGAGCGATACTGAGGGCTATGCCGACATTAATGTCATCAGTGCTATCATTGGCCATAACTGGCTTATCTTCCAAAGTAATTTTGGGGGCCTAAGGGGCATCATGTTTTCGAGACCCCGAGGTAGTTGCCACGGATAACCTCGGTTTCTTTGATTTTGGGGAATCAGATGGTTGGGCCTCAAAACGCCTCTTCCTAGCAGCAGACTGAGACTTGTCGCTCTCAGCTAATTTAGAGATCGGCAAGGTGTCCTCAGTTTCAACCTAAGTCACCTTTGTCTTTGGCTGAGCCTTTTTTATTCTTTTTTGCTTTGGTGGAGGCTAGGTTTGTGTTGGCTGAACATCAACGCCAGAAGGGATGCTAGCTAAGAGGTCTTTTGCAACAGCTTTTTGGCAGCCTATTTCAGCAGCAAAAACAGTTTGTCACCGATGTTGTCGCTGCGACGGTGGGATCAGGTATGGAGCCAAGGTTGACGACTGCTCAGCAGGATCAGAGGTTGATCATTGGTCTGTCCGAGATGTGGACGCGCCTTGTGGAGTTGTGGCAGAAGGTGGAGAAAGGCTTTTCTTCTTCTTTTTTGGGACGTCGGGAAGAGCCGACTTATAAGTAGGGATGAAGTTGAGAAGCAGAGGGGCCTTCCGTTTGAGAACTGGCAGATCCAAAAGTCTCATCAAGTCTTTGCTGGGAAAGAAAGACTAACGGAAGCCTTTTGGTGGCTGAGGAAAAGCTGCAAACAAAATAGACGTTAAAAGTAGATAAAATATTAAAGACTTTGAAAAAAAATTAAAAACAAGTAAGTATGGACGTAGGGCTCTTACCATTGCCCACTACAAAAACGATTCGAGGAAGAGGATAGAGATGGAGGTCCTCGTCTAGAGCAAACTCCCAGTTCCCCAAGGTAATGAAATAGTTATCCCCAGCTCCCTTGTTGGAGTCAGGGAGGACGGCTACGATTTTGTACTCCGTGGACCTCGGCTTAAGGTAATAAACATAGCCCGTATCTCTTTTAAGGCCACACATGATGTAGCAGTATTGGATATTAGCTAAGGTGATCCTAGCGTTTTCTTGTTTGGCTAAGGTTATTATGCCATTAATTACTCGATAGGAATTGATGGCAAGTTGCATTGGGTTCAACTTATAGTAATGGATTATCTCACGGAAAAGAATGTTGAGTGGAAGCTGGAGTCCACACTCAATAAAAGCTACGACAGGGAAGGGCATGGAGTCAGTTGTGGGCATGATAGAGTCTTCCTCCCCAGCCAACCTCAGATGAATGTCGGCCGGAATGTCAAACTCACGCCTAAAGTGATCTAATTTGCTCAGGGTATCTACCCTATGTTTTCGCATACCCATGATATCGACCTGAATTAGAAGAACTAGGTTTCAGAATTAAGGTGTTTTTAGAAGGTTATTGGGACCTCGGCAAAGACCTAAAGTATGTGTTGGGCAAGAATTTGTGGAAATAGTTTCTGTTTTTCCTAAAAATTTGTGGGTTCTACAAACAAATCCCAAACTTAGATCTATGGAAACGAAGATTGAAGGCGTGAAATCTGAAAAACAGAAAAGCAAGAATGTGCTTCAGAATCAAGAACAGAGATGGACTATCAAGAACATTGTAAATGCGAAGGGTATGAGGCCAAAAACAGTGGTAAAAGTGCAGTAAAGTTGTGAACAGTGCGAGTATTCAAGACATGGGCAAAGAACAAAATCGTGAACTAAATATGCTCAGATACAAGATTCATAAGTCAAAAACTTGAGTAAAACAGCAATGACGACTAATAATGAAGTAGAATTTCTTGAAAAGCAACAAGAAATAAGAACTAGAAGGAACAGTGGCTTACCAGAAAGCGGGAAGCCAGAATGGGATTTGCCAAAGTCTGACGACGGTTGCAGAGACAGAAGATCGGTGGAAGTCACGCCGGAGGTGGTGAACGGAGCAAGTTATAGAGCTAAGAAAGCTTGAGCAATGGCGGATCTAAGGAAAAGAGCTAGAGAGAGAAAAAGCTAGAGGATTGAGCAAAAAGTGAAACGACGAAAAGAGAGAAAGAAGTTTTGATAAAACAGAAACAGTGGCAAAAGAGTCATTAATATGCCTAGAAGAACGTATATGTCAGACGGCGCACGTGAGAATGATTCGATTTACAGACGCGTATCAGGTACGATCCAGTAAGAAAAAGACGCGTGGTTAAAAACGGTTGAGTTGTTATGCATGACAACTCATGCGCGTGAAGAAGTTCTTGGAAATCTTGATTTTTAAGAAGACGAGGCCTATAGTGATGAGCTCGGCTTAAATCGATGTACTGGCAGGAAATACCGATATAGGTTCCATCACCTCAGAAAGCCGAGGTAATAGAACCTAGGGGGCAGTTGTGGGGAAATATTTTCTGAGTCCCAACACGTGGCCAAGGTGACGCTGACGTGTCAGTCGAGGTGCCACGTGTCCAGGTCATGACGTCGAGGTGATCTCGGCAAGGCCGAGGTTATCTCCAAAGATATCGGAATCCGGGATAAGCGGATAAGAGACAAAAGTCCTAGAATGAGGAAGGACTTCAGCCTGGATAAGGATAAAGCTCTTAGGGAGTTTATCTTTATCTATTGAAGAGTCCAGGATAAGCACTGAGCAAGAGTCCATTGAAGCTAGGCTTCTAGTGGGCAAGGATTGAGTTTGCTATAAAAGAGAGGCACCCCATGGGTCTAAAGTATGTAATTTATATTCTGAACAGTGAGTTTAGCACTATTGATTATCTTTGAGAGATATACTGACTTGATCGTTGGAGTGCCCCCGGGTGGACGAACCATCGCCGGAATCTTCTTTTCTGTTACAGGTCAGCCAAGTGTCATCTATTCTGCCAGTACTCTCCAGCTAAATACTGAGTTGGCAATGTAATCGGAAAATCACTCACACAATTAGTATTTTACCCTTATTTTTATTATAAAATTCAATACATCAAATGAAGTCTTTTTAACACATTTATAATTATACATGTTCACTGAATTACCATAACTTGTACACACAAACATATCAAATAGTCAGAAGTATGTTTGGGCTCAATCACGTCTTAGAACGGAGCCTACCCAAAGCTTTTGAGGTAGTTTGTATGTTTTTATTATGCCGGTTTAAAAATCGCTTCAAATCGATAGCTTGAATTAAATCAGATTGAATTATACGCTTTGATTCGGTTCTATTAAGATTTAGTTTAATTTCAAATTAAGAAATATGAGAATTGTAAAAACAGTTCGGTTAACAGATTTTATGAAAAAATTGCGGTTCGAACCGAACCAAACCAAATTTTAAAAGATATATATATATATATAATATCAAGTTTTATTTTTATTAATTGATTTTTTATAATTTTAATGATATTAGTATGGTATATATATGTAATATTAAGTAGGGGGATGCACCAATAAATTCCAAATTAATAACTTATACACTGTTTAGTCTTAAAAATTTTCTTATAGACTGAAAGGTCCCATTACAATGTTTCAAATATCAAATTAATGTTTCGAACATTAGATTTCGAACATCAGATTAATGTTTTGAACATTAGATTTTGAACATCAGATTAATGTTTCAAACATTAGATTGATGTGCAAATGGGACTAACTGGAGCATAAGAAAACTTTTAGGATTAAATGGTTCAACTTTTCAGAAACTAGGACTTATGGGTAAATTTTTCATTAAGTAATGCCTTAATATTATTAATTTTTATCATGAGTTAAATGTAATTAGCTTGAATAATTATTTTGTTAATATTAACAATTTATTCTTGTAAATAGAAATTTTTAGAACCGTAAACCAAACCGAAACCGAACCGTTTTTCGGTTTGCTTCTGGTCCAGTTTTACAAGTGTAACGGTCTGGTGTGGTTCTCAAAATCACAGAACCCTTAGGATCGGTTCGGTTCTTGGATTTTTTCAGAACCGAACCAATCCGGACCGTGTACACCCCTAGTTTTTATATGACTGTTGATGTCCTAATATTTTCTCAATAAAAACGACCACTATCCAACAATTTTAAGGCCAAGTTTGGCATGTGCCTAAAAAGTCAAAAAGTCAAAAAATTACTCAAAAAGTTAAAAAATTATCACTATTCATCAAAAGTCAAAAAGTACGACTACACAACTCTCAACCCTAATTTTTCCCTACACACTAATTGATACAATTTTTTAATACAAATTTTTCCATAAAAAGTCAAAAAATTAATCTAAACAACTATATTTTTTTTCTCAATTTTTTAATCTAAAAATTTTAAAAATATATTTTTTTAAGACATTCCAAACAACCCCTAAAAATGCAATAGTCATTAAAATGTAAGGTCTCTGCCAATACAGGGCGTCAAGACTTGCTTAATAGTTAAATCACTACCGACTCGCTCAAAACTAACTTAAACTGTATACTTTTGACTTCAGCCACACAACAACATGGTGAAAAATAGGAAAGTGAATTACACTTAACTGTTCCGGTAGTCTGTCTGAGACTTATATTATTTTGGTCATTAATTTTTTAATTATGATATATTTAATTTTGTATTTTAAATTTTACTCTAAATAAGAATAATTGAAGATATTATTACTTGATTTTAAGGAGAAAGTCGTTAATTTGATAAAGGACCGTGCTAGGGAACTCGAAAACGAGCTCCCCCGAATCTCCCTAATTTCCTTCTTTCTTTTTTTTTTTTCTTTTTTTTTTTTTACAACGGAAGAAGCAAGAAGAAGACGAAGAGGGGGAGGGAGAGGGGGAAGAAGGACTGGAGGGGGCCTAAAAAATGGGCTGGAGGCGGAGGCGGGCGGAGGCGACGTGACGAGCTCGGCTAGGCCGACGACCGGCGGGCAGACGAGCTCGGCTGGGCGACGAGCGACGAGCTCGGCTAGGCCGACGACCGGCGGGCAGACGAGCTCGGCTGGGCGACGAGCGACGAGCTCGGCTGGGCCGACGATCGGCGGGCGGACGAGCTCGGCTGGACGACGAGCTCTTTCTCTCCCTCTTCCCTCTCCCTCTCTTTCTCTCCCTCTTCCTCTGCTCTGCGTTCAAAAATGGCGGAAAAAAAGAAAAAAAAGAAAAAAAAAAAAACCTAAAGCCCAAAACGACGTCGTTTTGGGCTTTAGGGGGATTCGGGGGCGAAATCCTCGAGCTACCAATCTTTATCCTTTGATAAAATATAAATTGTCTCGTTTGGCAAATGGTGATTTTAGTTAAAAAGTCAAAAAGTCATTAAAAAAATCAAAAAGCCAACAACTTATACCAAAAAGTCAAAATTTTCATTTTTTCTCTATTTTTTGCATTTTTTCATTTTCTCTCTATTTTTTCCCTCCGCTTGGTTACCACTTTTCAAAAACACTTTTCAGAAAATTCTACTTTCTTATTTTCCGTTTTTTTTGTTTTTACTAAATTTTTTTAATATTTTGAGCAATTTTTTTAACTTTTAGACATACCTAACATAAATATACCTAAAAAGTAAAAAAAAAATTTTAAAAACCTTTTAAAAATTCACTAAATACCAAAAATACAAAAAAAATACGAGAATTCAGTACATTTTTTGTATTTTTATGTATTTATTAATTTTTAAAAATATTTTTTCATAATTTTTTTACTTTTTAGATACATCTAAGTAAGGTGTATCTAAAAATGTAAAAAAAATGTTTAAAATTTTAAAAATATTCACTAAAAATAAAAAAAACACGAAAACTAAAAAACTCAGTTTTTAAAAAAGTTAATTCAAAAAACTCAAACCAAACAGTTTTTTTTTTATATTATATTTTAGCTAAAAATTCAAAAAATTACTAAAAAAATATGTTCAGAAACGAGGCCTAATTTGATAAAAATAAATGTCAAAAAAATATTTTTTAATTTTTAAAAATTATTTCTACCCAACAAAGATAAAAAGGGCAAATTACATATACTTCCCTTGAAGTTTAGCTAAATTACAGATACTCCCTGAGGTTTCGAAAATTACATCCCGCCCCCTGAAATTTATATTTTCATAACAAATTGCCTCTTAATTTGTTATGCAAATATAACCTTCAGGGAGGAATTTGTAATTTCTCAAACCTCAGGGGGTATTTGTAATTTAGCTAAACCTCAAGGGAGGTATATGTAATTTGCCCAAGATAAAATTATGTAAAATTGATAAATGTTTTATGCATTTATTTATCTATTTATTTTACCAAATTAAATTTTTATTATGTGTTTGGATAATGATCATAATATGTGTGGTTTTTCCAAACATTTCATATATTAAATATATTGATTACACATTAAAAGCCTAACAACCACAAATTACATGATCATTATCCAAACACATAATAAAAATTAATTTGGTAAAAAAAATAAATGTGTAAAAGATTTATCAATTTTATATAATTTTATCTTTGGTGGGTAGAAATAATTTTAAAAAATTAAAAAAAAAAATTAACATTTATTTTTGTCAAATTAGTTTATATTTTATCAAATTGAAGACTTTGTCTTTGAAATTAAGTAATGGTATTTTTAATTATCCTTATTTAGAACAAGATTTAAAATTTAAAATCAAATGTATCACAATTAAAAAGTTAAAAATTAAAATGACACAAATTTTAAATTATAAAGATCATTAATATAATTTATCCAAAATAGAATTGATAACTAAAAAATTAATAGTTAAGGGGAAGAACATATTCTCCTAGTCACCATATCATAAGAGAGCAAAGCCGAAAGTTACCACTTTTGGGTAGTGAGACAGACCTTTGTTCTCAGTGGGTGCATATTATTGCACTTTACTAGGGACCTTCTATTCCGAAAGGGTTTTCTTTTCTTGACAATAATATGAAAGTGCTTTGTTTGGCTCATGCTTGTTCGTTGAGTGCGCATGATATTAGTACTAGCACTAGCACACTTCCATCTGAATTTTCGAGTCTTAACGTGTGTTTGTCAGAGTTATACACTTGGACACACACCGCATATGTGCAGAGAACTGATACACAGAAAAATATTTATAAAAAAAATAGATGATCCAAATTTAACTCTTACATTGGATGAAGTTTTATTTTTCCACTCAAATTATAAATTGATGGTCAATTTAATCCACATACTTCTTATCATTTCAATTTTATATTTAAATTATTCAATTTTGAATTAATTTCAACCATATTGTCAACTACATTATATAATTAAGCAGCACTTGCTATATATCGTATTGATTTAATATCTCATTTTACCCGTCAAATTATCCCAAACTATCAATTAGAATCCTAAATAATATAAAGTTTGGGTATCTAATTGATATTTTTAAGATAGTTTGGAGGGCAAAATAAAATTTCAATGAAATTTTGGTGTCGCGCCAACAATATCTATTTGATTATAAACGGCAGGTAACGACAGGGATAAAATAAATCCAAAATCAAATAATGTAGGTATGAAATTGAAATTCTAAAAAGTACAAAGGTTAAATTGATCATTAAGATATAGTTTGAGGGGGTAAAATGAAATTTCTTCCATATATTATGGGGCTACATTTAGAATGAATCTTGACCACACTATACTTTGCTTGTTTTGGTTTTTCAAAAATACTTGTCAAAAAATTCTACTTTCTTATTTTTCGTATTTTTTGTTTTTATTGATTTTTTTAATATTTTAAGCAATTGTTTTAATTTTTAGATACACCTAACATAATACATATAAAAAGTATAATTTTTGTGAAAACAAATCTTTTAAAAATTGATTAAATACCAAAAATATTAAAAAAAAAACGAGAATTTAGTATATTTTTCATATTTTTATGTATTTATTAATTTTTTAAAATATTTTTTCACAAATTTTTTACTTTTTAAATATATTTAAATAAGCTGCATCTAAAAAAGTAAAAAAAAAAAATGCTTAAAATTTAAAAAATATTCACTAAAAGCAAAAAAATATGAAAAATAAAAAACTCAATTTTTAAAAAATTTAATCTAAAAAACTCAAACCAAACACATATTAATTTTTTATGGATATATTTCCGTCTTTCAATTTTGTGTATGTATCGTTGCTTTAGACCATATTGGATCCTATTTAGTTCTGCTAGGAATTGGTAATTAGAAAACAAAAGTTATAAAAATATTTCTCTACCTGCTTTTAGATAATTATTTTTGTCCCCAACTTATTCAAATTATTTCTGCCATAGATGCTATAAATAGAAGTTACATCAAACATTTTATTACAAATTTATAAAATAAAAAAATATAAGCAACTGGACACTCATGTTAGTGTTTGATCTAGTCTAATTTAGTCATCCACTTAACAAACGGAGAACAACAAAATTATTTTTGTATTCATTTGATATATATCAATAAAATTTTTATTTTGTCCATTATCTTTTTGTCATTTCAGTATTGAAACACCATGACATACCGGTTAGAATAAAAATTACGTATATATATATATATATATATATTTGTCAATTCACAATTAATATGGTCAATTATGTTGTAATTAGAGCTGTAAATGAACCGAACTATTCATCAACAAATTCGGCTCGGTTCATTAAGGGCTCGGCTCGGCTCGGCTTGGTTTGTTTAATAAATGAGCCGAGTTCGAGCTCAATTATTAGGCTTGTTTAGTAAACGAGTCGAGCTCGAGTCAGCTTGACTAGTTTATCTTTATTTAAATAATATAATAAATATATTATTTATATATTAAATAATAATAAAAATACATTATTTATATATTAAATAATATAAATAATAATTTTTATTTAAATATTTTTATATAAATAATATTAAAAAAAAATTATCGAGCCGAGCCGAGCCGAGCCGAGCTCGAGCTTAGTTTCTTATTGAGCCAAGCTCGAGCTCAATAAACAAGCTCGATAAGCAAACGAGCCGAGCTCAAGCTCCTCAAAACTCGACTCGGCTCGATTCGTGTGTGATAGTTGTAATAAAGTTTTTTTTTTTTCTTTTTTAATGATTTTAAAAATTTACAACCCTGACACTTCATATTATTACATCTCTTCATACCATGTATGGTTGCACGCTTCTTCATAAGATAAACAGTGAGATTTGAACACAGATTTATTAATTTTTCTGACATTATCATATTTTGGGAAGTTAGTGAAAAGGTAATTTTTTAATTTTTTTAGTTTATTTTATCTTTTTATGAGTAAAAAATATGAGAAAAAATGTGACAAAAAATGAATAAAAAACTAAAAAGTTAACTTTTGTTTTTTTTTTTTTTTTTGCTTCCCAAAATACCTTTGAATTGTTAATCAACAACTAACTTAAAAAGTGCTAGAGAAAGTAACATATTTATTATTCATATCATTTTTTTTTATAAATTATGAATACATCTCTTGAGATTTGTTTAAAATATAAATTATATCTTGTAGTTTGAAAATTACAAATACCTCATTGTCAGACTTTTTTTATTTAGCATAATTAATTGAAAAAAATAAAATTCATAACTGTTTTCCTATATAATTATAAAATTATCTGAATAATTAATTGAAATAAATTTCTGACATCATTAAAATTGTTAATTGACATGATAATTTAGGAATAAAATTGGTCATTTATTATGAAATTAAAAACTTCAAGGGGTGATATGTAATTTATAAAACCACAAGAGTTAAATTGTATTTTAAGTAAAATCTCATTAGGGCATTTATAATTTATCATGTTTTTTAATACATAACGTACCAAAAATTTAAAAAAAAAAATGTCGGTTAGATATTATGCACTTAGGAGGGAATAATAATGAAGAATATAATGGTCTTATTTGAAAAGTTAATTATTTTAATTGACTATTTTTCTTTGTAACTATTTTAACTTAGCTATTTTAATTATCCACTTTTGGTGTGTATTTTTTTTTTATTTTTTTATTTTTAATCTTGGATTAATTATACATTTGGCCCTTAAAATATGAGTTTTATTGTAATTTTAGTGTTCAATAATTAAATTGTGTTAATTTAATTTTAATATGTAAAAAATATTTTAATTTGATTCTCAATATTTAAATTGTGTCAATTTTTTTTTATCCTATAAATTGTGTTAAGTTGTCAATTTGATCCCAAATGTATAAAAAGCATTGGGAGACTAAATTAAAACACTTTTTATATTGAAGACCAAATACATAACAGTAAATTACACTCATAATTTTGACATAATTATACTAGCATTCATTTTAGTAAGGTTAAGACCATCTCCAATGATTCATCAAAACTGTCATCAAATTTAAATTTGATGAAAAATAGTTTCTTTTCTTGCTCAAACAGTTTCGTGAAATACATATCAAATTGAGAATATCAAAAATGTTTCACCAAATAGAAGACGTCTGAGACTTTTCATCATTTTAGTGTTCATAGCTGTTGTTTTTTGCCATCGAACGACCGACCAGATATCCAACTATCATCCTCTTAGTTGAAAAATTCCCACAACAAAGCATACTTAGAATTGATGATTACACTGGCTAGTCGACCGCCCAGACTTCTGCCCGGTCGTCCTCCAGGTCGACTGGTGTTTTGATGATAAACCACAATGCTCTATTGGTGTCACAACCCAAACTAGCCCCTATAGGTTTAATGTCACGATTAGCTAGTAATCTTGGATTACCTACGGCATCTATTAACAAAACATCTTTAGATTAATTTGCGGGGTTTAGCGGAAGCAATATAAGACTTGAAGATAATCTATTGAGCCGTGCTTATATGAAAAGACTTCACATTATAGTTGTGCAACCATTCATAAAGTGCATACATAACAAAAGTTTAGAACATCTAATCCATCCAACAAAACACCACAATTTATAATTAAACAAAAACCCTTATAAAAAAAAACAAAACAAAAAACAAAAAAAAAAAAACAAAATGAAAAGTTCATAACAAAAGAGGTTTAGACTTTGCTTGGCTCCACACAAACCCAAGCTGGCTCCTTCTCGGAAGGTCTACAAAGGCTGACAATAGAGTGACTCTGAGGCAATCTCTATCTTTGATGCTCAACTTACTCACTTACATATACATATAAATAGTGAGCTATGGCCCAGTGAGTAATAACAGAATAAAGAGGTTATATGAATGAAGTTCGATAACATTTCAAATATCAATTTCCAATTCTATTCAAATCTCGATATTCAATTTACGTAGCATATCCAGTAAAGTAACAATGCTTTAATGACAATGGGACCACAAGGGTCAATCAATATTCCATGTTCAATGTGACCACGTGGGTCTAACATTAGAGATTTCTGTGTTTCAATTGATCCAATGGGCCACAGTATTGTTTTCCTCAGGCGAGGGCCTATTAATCAATGAGTCATGATATTAATTTCTCCCAGGCAAGGGTCAATTAAACAAATGAGCCATGATATTATATCCCCCAGGCAAGGGCCTCACTAAAGGATGCCACGATTATAATTTAAATGGAACTTCATTCATTAAGAAAAATAGCATTTCAATAAACCATTTTATCAATCATCATAACGTTTCAATAAACTATTCAATCATTCATGTATTGATTTCGAGAATAATAACAATTTCGAAAGCAAATATCACTTGAAAATATTGTTATAAAGTTACTACTCACTGCGGGTTCCATTGATGCTAGGCCTCGGACATCCACTTATACAAACAAATACACAAATTAAAGCACCATTCAATAACCACTTCACTTTAATTCTCTTCTTATGTGTTTCTAACTCATTCCATGTTTATATGAGTTCAATTGGTGACTAAGAGTACTTGAAATGATATGAGGATGCAAGTATGCACTTAAAAGAGTTAGTCAAAATTTGCTGAAAACAGGGTCTTTGCTCGAGCGCAACTTTGGTTGCTCGAGCGGTTTACAAAACTCTGTAAAAATACTGGTTGCTTGATTTTTAGGCTCAAGCCAACTTTCTGTCTCTTGAGCCATGAGTAATGCAAAACAGGTGTCACACCTCGAATTAACAAGGTCTGGCTCACGTAAATAAACCACCCGATGATAAACAATAGATAACAACTCTCATGGAAATGAATATTATATAGTCATACAATACATGTACTTATCCAATTTTATACATTCCTAGATACAAAATTTAAGTCAAATGGATGTTCTGTTACTAAACATGCATAGATGTTATAAATTAAATAAGGCGCCTTGAGGTTTACATCATACCCAAGGGTGAAACCCTTACAAGAAATGGCGCACGGCCACTAAATAACACAAATGGCCCTTAGCCTACAAATAATAGAACCACTCTGCATAGTTCCGAACACAGCTTCACGTCACAATCCACATCCACACATGTATACCTGAAAAACATTTCAGCCACGTAAGGTAAGCATAAAGCCTAGTAGAGAATATTTCAAAAAACTAAACATTTTCCACCAGCATAAATGATCATGGTGCAATACATATATACAATATGCTCGAATACATTTCAAATCCATTTGATTACTTAACAAAATCTTTTCTTTCCAATTACCAAAACTTTATGTTTACTCAAAACGTTTTCCGAGTTCAAAATATTTGTTTGATATAAAATTCCTTTCAAAAAAAAAAAAAAATCCAAGTATCTCAATACTAACCAGCAAATACATTGCTAAACCAAATGCAAATACATCACTAAAATATTTTTCCAAAAACATTCTTTCAAGCCAAAACGATAATAAATAAAATGTGTAAATCTCAGGGCTAGTGTTCATATGAGTAACTATACAAGTCATAAGGTCATTTTTACTGGTGCTAACCGGAAGAATCGACACCTGCCGCGCGGGTTTAGGTCTTTCACCATAGACACACAGGCCAACTTAATTCTTCTTTAACACCCCCTCATAGCTTTACCATTTTATTTTCTTTTTTCCAATAGCACAATACATGTGATTCAAAAATATTGTTTTTCAAAACAATGCAAATGTGTTAAAACATAGCACAAGAATTTCCAAAACCTCTTTCCCAACATACGATTTTAAATTCCAAAAATCCATTACATGCACCATGATATGAATGATTTCAAATTGCCTAATCCACATGTAATTTCTAACACACGACAATGCTATCCTTCACCGATAGACAAAACAGTTATCTCTAATGCAATAGTTAAAAGATATCAATATAGATATATTTTCCAAATGAGTAACAACAACCCTTTTCAAAATCCCACAACCATTTTTGATACGCCCGAGATTTACAAGGTCCGGCCTACATGAGTAAACCACCTAATGATAGACAATAACTAACAACACTCATGCAAATGCATATAATATAAGCACACAGTACATATGTCATTCCAATTTTATACATTCTTAGATACAACATCTAAGTCAAATGGATACTCTGTAACTAAAACATACAAAGATGCTATAATCAAATTAAGATGCCTAAAGGCTTACATCATATACAAAAGGTGTAACCCTTACAAGAATAACACACGGCCAACAAATACATATATGGCTTTCGGTTGACAAATAAATGAACCACCCTACACAGTTCCAAACACAACTTTAATGTCTCAGTCCACATCCACATAAGTATACCTGAAAAATATTTTCAGCCACGTAGGGTGAGCATAAAACCAAGTAGGAAATATTTCAAAAACTAAATATGCTTCACTAGTGTAAATGATCATGAATGGAATACATACATATATAATATGCTCAATGCATTCTCAAATCCACTTGTTTTCTAAATAAAAACTCTTTCTTCCCAGTTTTCAAAACCTTTCGTTTATTCAAAACATTTTCCGAATTCAATACATTAGTTTGATATAAAAATCCATATCCACAAGTCAATCCAAATATCTCAATACCAACTAGTAATTTCATTGCCAATTCCAATACGAATACATCGTTAACCAACAACAAATACATTGCTAGAATCATTTTAAATCATTTATTTCCAAAACCAAAATGATAATAAATAAAATAGGTAAATCTCCAAGACTAATACAACCTTTCACAGAAAATTTCGCCCGCGAAAAATCGTCAAACGAGACCCATGTAAACGTAGGCTATACAAGCACTACCATTGTCATTTTACGAAAATTTCATCCGCGGGAACCGGCACCCATGTATACGTGCTTTTTTCAGGACTTTCACTTTGGACACATAGGCCAACTTAATTCAATAAAGTTCACCCCCTTTCTTCTCCCAAACATGGAGTACATCCTATTTCTTCTCCCAAACATCATACATTTACAATGTATTAAAACATAACCATATTCAATGACAATGGTTAAGAGATTAGTTTCCTTTTCCCAGATTTACCATTTTATTTACCCTTTTCAAATTGCACAATACATGTGATCCAAAATATGATTTTCAAAATGAAACAAATGCTCTTACAACATAACCCAAGAATTTTCAAAATCTCTTTCCAAAACATACAATTTAAATTATCAAAATCCATTGCATGCTCCATAATCTACATGATTTATAAACAGTCCAGTTTGCCTAGCCCACATGTGTAGACACCCCATTTTTGACCGTCCTCAAGACTTGGACGTCACCGTTTGAACACTCGGTGATCATCCATGTTTGTGTTCGTTTGGAGTTCCCGGAGGCCTCGGCCGCGCGCCTTGCCTCAGGATCTCCGAACTCGACCGTTTAGTGTCTGGTTTTACACCGAACACTTGTGTTTTGCCTTGGAGAGGCAGTGTAGGGCTTGTAGACCATCCCCACCCACCACTGGCAGTGGCTAGAGGCCACCGGCTGGTTTTTGTCTCCATCGGCACTGTAGTTTGCCGGTCGGCATAGCTTGTTGCTGGTCGGCACTTTTTAGTGCCGGTCGGCACTCTTTTTGGCCAAGATGGCATTTTTGGCCGGCCGACTACTGTGCATCTGCTTTTGCAGATATTTTAAGACAGTTGTCTTGCTTTTGGCTCCCCTCCATACACGTGTATGGACGGATCTCTCTCTTGGAAGCTTGTCTTGTAAGCTTTACAAGACAATAAGCCTCTATAAGAGAGAGAGCCTTGTCTCTTGGCCTAAAAGGGTTAGACACTTGAGATATTTTGAGAGCTTAGACAGCCATTGTTAAGCTCTGGTTTTAGGGTTACGGTTAGATATACATCCTATCTCTCTTTCCCTCTCTTTTGTGCTCTAGGTGTTTTGTGTCCTACTATTGCACATAAACACCTAGTGTTTCACCTTTGTCTAGCTATTGAGGTTCTAAGGGACTGATTTTAGTACTTTGGTGTTGGATTCAAGCCAAGGAAGGCCATTGGAGCATCATTGTTGAAGAAGGCTTCAAGGGTAAGAATCTCACCCCTTTATTCCCCATTTTTTGCACCTTATTTCTACCTGTCTTAAATTCGTTTTTGAGCTTGGTGTATAATACAAAAAAGTTCTGTTTTTGGACCCTCTTGATTGTTTATTAAGGGTGTTTTGTGATTTGAGGGTGTTTGACCCCTCTTAGGCCTTGAAAGGCCTCATTTTGTGCTATTTTGTGCTAGTTTCGGGACTTTGGTGTTTGGGCCTCTTCACCACTGAAATCTTGAGGGATTTCAGTGGTGGAGATGGTGCCTTGAAGTCTCTAGAAGGAGAGGGCCACCCCCTCTCCTTGTTGTCTTTGAAAAGGGCATGTTTTGGCCTCTAAAGGGAGCCTATGTTTGAGTGTGTGTTGAGCATGTATAGGCTGTTTTTCATGCTTATATATCCATAATATAACATGATTTTAAATTGGTTTTGGTACTCCATGCATGCTTAGCATAGTTGCCATGTAATGCCTTGTGATTCCTTAACACGTCTTAGGTCGTGTGCCTTTGTTTCTAGCATGTTTTAGGCTTACATTTGTGAAGATTTTGTGCTTATCTTGACATGTTTTAGGTCTGTCCATAAGTGTTTGGGTTGATTTTGGCATGCATCATATAGCCTCTTTGCATTTTGGCTTGTTGGCCTTAGGTATGTGCATGTATAGCATGACATCTTTACATTGATTTGGTGATTTGGGGTCACCTTGCATGTTATTTCAGTCCCATTTTCATGCTTGCGTGACTGCCTTGCATGCCTCTTTAATGCTTTGGAAGCATGTGTTGCATGCTCCATGTTTTGACCATCGTGCATGCCTCTAAATTTGAGCCACTTAGATGTCATCTAAGTAGTCCTTTAGCCTTGTTTTAACATGCTAAAAACCTGTTTTTAGTTGCTTAATGCATGCCATGATTGTTGTGATAAATGTGCTTCAAAGCTTCATGACTTGCCTCAAGTACTTGGACCATGCTTGCATGCATTTGCTTGTCTTGTTTAACATGATTTGGCATCATTTTATGACATGATTTTCAATGCTTATGTTGCATGCTAATTAGTCCATGATTCCCCCTTTCAAGTGTGTTTGAAAGTTGTTCAATTTGTGCCTAAGTGTCGGCCTTTCAACACATGTATGTGTGTATGTGTATTTGGTCCCTCATTATAGCACTTTGGCCCTTGTTTTAGGCCTTATTGGAGCTGCCTAAACCATGCCTAAGTCCACCTTTTTATTGGTTAGCATTGCCTCATGTTTGCTTGTATGCTTGCATAGGTTTGTTGCCATGCCATGTTGCATCCTTAGCTTGCATGCTTAGGTTGCATTGCATCTTGCATGCATGCCTTGTTCCTTGACTTAATGATAGGAATTGGGCCTTAGTTTGTTTGATTGGTTTGCATTTCATTTGACATGAAAGTTGCATACTTGATTCCTTGGGCCATCATGCATGGAAATGCGTGATTGGCGGTGCGAGAATCGAGACACATGCCCCTTTGAGTCACTACCATGATAAGGGACATGGTTGGTGCATATATGCCTTGAATTGTGCTGCCATGCTTTGCCTTGCCCTCTGTTGCTGTCAATTGCAGGTTCTGCAGGCATTCCTTGCCGACCGGCAGTATATATTGCCGACCGGCAGTAAACGAGCAGCCGATGGATTCATCTTGTGCCGGTGACTACACCACACTGCCGGTGGCAATTCTATTCAGCCGGTGGCACCCCCCAATGTCCAGGGAAGCAGTCCTGAGGTTTTGGCAACCTCCAGAGGAGTGAAGGAAGGAAAACAGAGGCAGCTCACGCATGGCGGCGCATTTCCCGAGGCGATTTACTGTTTTCTTAGTTTAATTAAATTTGCTTAGTTGATTAGGCAATTTGTAATATTTAATTAGCTTGCGTAGTTAATTAATTTGTAATATTTATTCGGTTCCCTCTGAGTGAGGGCAAATCTGTAATAAGTGTGTGTGGGTGGTGTGTATGTCTTCCAATCCCCACTTCTTTGTTCCCTTTTATTTACCTGCTTATGATGGTAGATTAGGGCATCTTTAAAATTAGCATACCTTATGCTATGCATGCGTGCATCCATACATTTGTATTACATACATTAGGCTCGGTACATCACGCTAACTGCATCTGTACTTCAATTCACAAATTGAATATGTGGTAGTTGATCGCATTTCACATGCCATGTTTAGGGTTAGCCGAGCCTGCCTAGATTGCATTTTTGCATGTGATGCATTAGACAATTTAACATGAGCTAGGATCATGCATGTTTGCTAACTAGTTTATTGTTTTGGCACGGAGTACGATGTAAGTATTTATGCTTTAGCATCCCGCATGCGTGTGAGTGTTGCCATGACAGTATGCCTGCCATGCGGCTAAGTGCTTATGTGTTAAAATGTTTTATTGCCTGTGGGTGAAGGTTGGATTGTTTGAGTTGGAAAAACTCGTTGAAATCCGTATTTTAGCCTACTTGCGAGTAGCAAATTCCAAAGCGCTTTTCAAAACCGGACGGATATGCAATGCTTATTTCCAAATTAGGCAATCTAGTCTATACTTGTTTGTTGCGCGCATAACATAGTAATTCTAGGCTAATAAATAGAATAAGAACACATAACGTTTTCAAAAACGGACATCATGGTTAGTAGAGGCCGGTCTTCAGACCGGGCGAAAGGGGGTGCTCATAGCTGACCTTCCCCGATCGTACCCAAGCTCCCGAGCCGAGACAAACTCCGGTGATGACGGACATGTGGCCTTCGGCACCGAGTCAGGGTTTCCTAAATTTCCCCATTTTAAAATATTTAGGTGGCGACTCTGTATCTGGCAAAGCAGTCCATGTTTGGCACTACTTTTTCAAAAATCTGTTTCTCAAAACGATTTGCCAGATTTGGACTCTTTGGTTCAGATTAAGAACCGCGACGACAAAATCGCGAGTCCGAACTGTAGTAGCATAAGGCCTCCCTCCGCGGGCGCGTCTACAACATGCAATTTCTACAATAATCATAACTATCCTTCACCGATAACCCAAAACAAATTTCTCTAAATAGATAAATAAATTCAATTAAAGATACACTTTGTCCAAATCTCAAATGGGAGTGATAAAACATATCAAACTCCACCACCATCATTAATCATCATTTCAATTTCATATTTAACAACATTTATTCCATTTCCTCTTTACAATCTCAACACTTACATTTTAGGGCATAATCCTTTTCCTCTTTGAAAGTCCATTTCAAAGCAAGAAATAGCTCATTTCAACAAATATCAACTCTAATTTCATAATCACAACCTTTTTCAAGAAAACCTTTGAAGACCCCTCATTTACATTTTGATTTAATAATCAAACAATTTTCTCAAAAGATCAACATTTTAGGGTTTCTTCAAATTAGGGCTTTATACTTTTAAAAACTCATATACATTTTTTATAAGTGGAAAATAAACTTTTGTAGCTAAACCATAGCTTAACAATCTCATTTGGAACAAACCCTAACTGATAAACAAATCATCAAAAATCAATCTAAGAAAAATGGAATCTATATATTTAAAATATACTACAAATACACTACCGAACTCATATTGAGTTTAAGAAATAGACCCTACCTTTTGAAACAAGAAGGAAACAAGTTGGAAAAATCACCAACAACAAAACAACGATCCGTTGAGATTAAATGGAAGCCCTCGTCGTGCTCTACGTTTTGGCATATGCAACTAGGGGTCAAAGATGTATAGAAATAGATAAAATCAAGCCTAAAAAGCTTGAGAAAACAAAAATGACGGAAGGAGAGAGAAAATGAGGTGAAAAGTGAAGGGGTTTGATCCAAAAAGTGACTTTTAAAGATCTGATTTTGCGCTGTATGCTCGAGCGTTGAAAGTTGCGCTCAAGCACACTATGCTCACAACATAGATTTGTAAATTTCAAACAGGTATATCTCTCGTCCGAACTCTGTTTAGGGTCGTTATTGTGTCCAAATTGAAGCCTTACATCAAGATTCAAAGTGTGGAGAGAGAAAATGATAAATGAGTGAAGACTACTCAATAACAACTATTCTAATTTGGGGTTTTTTATTCAATCTCAACCAACCACTATGACAACACCTCAACCAAGGCTCAAATATCGACTAAGAATGTTTCAAATCAAGATAATTAAAGAGACAAATATAATTCCATTATAATAGGAAGTACAAAGTGCTACAACCTCCCACCTTAGGAAATTTTTTCCCCGAAATTGAAGTAATGCCAAAACCAAAAACCACGTAACGATAACATGAGATACAACACCAACCCACGTTTAGATCCATCGTCAGACAAGTTCTTAGATTCTAGGTTCAACACCTCAGGGCCCCAAAGACGTCCAAACAACAAAACACCAAGGAATAAACACGGATGTCTCTTCAACCCACATGACTCGTAGTGGTCTATAAGACAAGAAACAACAACCACCATAACAACAACAGTAAGCACTCGGATAAAAAATGTCAACCACACCTGAATCACATACAACACCGAAATCACCACCGAGTGCTCAAACGCTTGGACACAGAGAATAAGAGGACTCATCGCACACTAGACTCTCGACCAACTCTCGGAACGAGAACACAAGGTAAAATACGGCTAAAGAATAACGAGTACGGCATAACAAGCCTCGAACAAATTCTAAACCCCCGTAAAGTAAACACATAGCACATAACTAGCAACTTAGGCTAGATCACAACACACTGCACAACATAAGGTACCACATCCAAGTTAAAGAAAATTCCTTATACTCTTCCCATTTGTCTCAAAACACTTTGCTTTCCTAAAAGGCGCCCAATTGCACCGTTACAATCCAGATACATTTTCAACCGTCCACAACAAACCTCAGAGATTTCCAAACTGTTTTTCCGAAAACCATAGATGATATTTATAACACAAAACCATTTTCATTTTGTTTCTGATTTGTTGGATTCAACTTTTTATTAAACCGAAGACTTACGTTTTAATTCAAAATAGTTTTAGTTCAAGAAAAGCATCCAAGGCCAGAACACCAAAAGAGAATTATTTTTTTTATTTTTTTGTTTTTTCTGTCAAAATCATTCATTAGCATTTCTCTGGTGAACCACAATACGGTCACCCAACAAAACCCATCACACCTATGGTGATGCCACAATACCAAAACTAAATTTTCACGATGAGAATCTCAAGAAATTTCCAAAATGCCAGTAATGCAATAACACAAGAAATAGAAATTTTACACTCACAATCACATAATGGCGCAAAAGCACAGCAAAATCGTAACCTTAAACCGGTTACCTCAAACTCAAAATAACTTCCCAACTGTTCATATGGAATTTACATACCACACTAAGATATTGATCAATTACACAATCCTTCAATTCCATCATATTCCTAAAGTGGCTATATGTTAACCAATCCAAATGCCAACCAATCTATTATTCAATACCACTATCCCACACTAGCCTTCAAATGCCGACATACCATTTAACTCCAATTATCTCAACACCACATCAACACATATTACCTAACCAAATCAACTCTAGGATGGAGTTACTCACACAATCTTACATTCTTATTGAGTTACACTGGATTTCGCATGTTAACCTATACTATCTCAAATCTTAGCCCATCCCCTGCACTTATGCCTACATGGCAATACTTCCTCGCACCACACTTGAGTTCGAGCTAAACTCCCAAAGATCATAATATACACTTACCCCAAGACCAATGAAGCAAATAACAAACTTATACAATTCATTACCTGCTCCACACAACCTTACCATACCATCAGAAGTTCCATCCTTAAACTCAAACCATAATAGAAAGTCACCCCAATATTAGGAATCTTACATGGGGTTCATAAACAACCTCCACTTATGACAAAAGTAACTTGACACATCGCACATTAAACCAAGCAATAATACAATAAGCATAATGTTATCACACTAAGGCAACCTCTCAGGATAGTCCCATGACCAATCCCTTTCTACACATCTCCTAACAACATACTTCTACATACCGCCAATCCAAAACAAAAGAATCTATACTTAAAAACAATTCCATAAAACCAACAACTCCCTCAATAAACTATAAATAATTTCCCCCACAAAAGAACTCAAGTCACTCTTATGCCAACCACTCTTACTAACTCAAACACCAACACTGCCAACTCTCAAAGACCTGCTAAGGAATTCTTAAAGATGTTATAAAGACATTGATCCATCTAACACACTTCTCGGTATAAACAACAATACCTTAACAGCAAACACTCCCATAATGGGTTCCAAATACGCACAAACCACTCAAGCAACCAGAACACCCCACTTTCAGAAATTACAAACAAAAGTTAATCGCTCGAGTGCAAGAAGTACCGCTAAAACGCAAGAAACACCGCTCGAGCGAAGAATACCAACTCTCAGAAGTTTTGCAGACAAAAGACCACCACTCGAGCGCAGGAAGGGCCGCTCAAGCCAAGACTGCTCGAGTGCAAGAAGCACCACTTGAGTGTAGAATATACTCTTCCAGTAATTTTGTAGACCTGCAAAAGTACTGAGTGTCTGCAAAAATCGATCGAGCGTAGAGGCCAAAATCTGGGCAACCAAAGTTTTGAAAAACAAGCTACCAACCCGTTCGAAATGCAATGAACACAACCCAAAGGCCAAACTTAAGGAGGGAAAGGAGAAATAAGACATGAACAACAATATAAAACAACAAAACGCTAATCCAGAATATCAAATAGGTTGGGTTTAAACCAAAATTATCATATCTCCGAAAAAAAAACCAATAACCAACATCAACCAAACTGAATATATTGACTGGTAAAACTCCATCCTCACAATAACCCAACAAGTCACAATAACCCTTAAGTACTCATCTTCCACAACCAATTCTACCGTCCATCCATTCTAAATCAATTTCAACCAATCACAAATTATTTAACATAGCATACAAACCCTAATCAAAATAAGGCTCTCTGACCCTCAAATTCCCAAGTCAAACGCAACAATTCTTAAACTTTCAAATGAAGATTTCCCAATTCCATAACAACTCACATCCTAACCAACCACACTCCACAATACTAACCTCCAAGTTACTAACATTATAGTCGGAACTATACACCAACACTACCCACATTTAGAAGGGCAATCCCAACTCTTCGTGTTCTAAAAACTCTAACACTACTAACACCCCTTCTACGGGTTATAACACTTAAAACAATTCATTCAATTGGGGAACACACCCCACACCTTTGACCACTCAAGGTTATAACTAATTCCAACACATATTAGTCCACGGAAAAATGACCCACACCAAACCTACATGACGTCACTTAAATAAGTATAACAACTCTGTCCAACCACCAAGCACAAAGGACTCAAAACATCACCGTCTCTTAAAAACATATTAATTGTCACTAAGGACAAACCAACACCAACTCATAAACTTATGCTAATACACAACACATCACTAGTATAGCACTCACCGAGGTGCCCACTCTGAGTCCACTACTCAACCCAAAATGTTTCTATAAAAAGGGAAACACACAACTTAGGATACATAACAGTGGCACATTTTCTCATAATAGTAACACAATACAATCACATAACAATTATGCAAACAACCCCATCGAGAATTCAATTAATTTACAAACCAACTACCATATAACACATAACACATAATCGCGCTACAAAGACAATCATTCTTTCCAGTACTCGCTTAGATTTCTCATTAGAAACAACGT
This sequence comes from Camellia sinensis, assembly GCF_055761805.1. NCBI lineage: Eukaryota > Viridiplantae > Streptophyta > Magnoliopsida > Ericales > Theaceae > Camellia > Camellia sinensis. Next base: position 170,068,149 of record NC_138970.1, read on the forward strand.
TGATCAAGCGTGTTTCCAATAAGACCTCCAAGTTAGTCAACTAGACACCAAATAATATCTATGAGTCTCAACACCATGCCCACATAAAATGCAACACATAAGCATGTTATCATTTAGCACATAACATACAAATGTCCTCACCAAGTACGATAAACCCATTATGGCTAACCACTTCCCGCGAGCCCAAGGTTTTCGAACCTAGTTAGCTCTGATACCAAGTTGTCGCATCTCGGATTTACGAGGTCCAGCCCATGTGAGTAAACCACCTAATGATAGACAATAACTAACAACACTCATGCAAATGCATATAATATAAGCACACAGTACATGTGTTATTCCAATTTTATACATTCTTAGATACAACATCTAAGTCAAATGAATACTCTGTAACTAAAACATACAAAGATGTTACAATCAAATTAAGATGCCTAAAGACTTACATCATATACGAAGGGTGTAATCCTTACAAGAATGGCACACGGCCAACAAATACATATATGGCATTTGGCCGACAAATAAAGGAACCACCCTACACAGTTCCAAACACAACTTCAACGTCTCAGTTCACATCCACATAAGCATACCTGAAAAATATTTTCAACTACGTAGGGTGAGCTCAGTAGGAAATATTTCAAAAACTAAATATGTTCCACCAGTATAAATGATCATGAATGCAATACATACATATATAATATGCTCAATGCATTCTCAAATCCACTTGCTTTCTCAATAAAAATCCTTTCTTCCCAATATTCAAAACCTTTTGTTTATTCAAAACGTTTTCTGAATTCAATACATTAGTTTGATATAAAAATCCATATCCACAAGTCAATCTAGGTATCTCATTACCAACTAGCAATTTCATTGCCAATTCTAATACGAACACATTGTTAACCAACAGCAAATACATTGCTAAAATCATTTCTTTCCAAAACCAAAATGATAATAAATAAAATGGGTAAATCTCCAAGACCAATAGAATCTTTCATGAAAATTTCGTCCGCAAGAAACCGTCAAACGGGACCCATGTAAATGTAGGCTATACAAGCACTATTATTGCCATTTTATAAAAATTTCGTCTGCGGGAACCGGCACCCATGTATATGCGCTTTTTTCGAGACTTTCACCCTGGACACACAGGCCAACTTAATTCAATGGAGTCCATCCCATTTCTTCTCCCAAACATGGAGTGCATCCCATTTCTTTTCCCAAACAATATATATTTACAATGTATTAAAACATAACCATATTCAATGATAACGGTTAAGAGATTAGTTTCCGTTTCCTAGATTTACCATTTTATTTACCATTTTCAAATAGCAAAATATATGTGATCCAAAATATGATTTTCAAAATGAAACAAATGCTCTTACAACATAACACAGGAATTTCCAAAATCCCTTTCCAAAACATACAGTTTAAATTCTCAAAATCCATTACATGCTCCATAATCTGCATGATTTATAAACAATCCAGTTTGCTTAGCCCACATGCAATTTCTACGACAATCATAGCTATCCTCCATCGATAGCCCAAAACAAATTTCTCTAAACAGCTAAATAAATTCTATTAAAGATATACTTTTCCAAAATCTCAAATGGGAGTGATAACACATATCAAACTCCACCACCATCATTAATCGTCATTTCAATTTCACAGTTATCAACATTTATTCCATTTCCTTTTAATAATCTCAATACTTACATTTTAGGGCATAACCCCTTTCTTCTTTGAAAATCTGTTTGAATAAAAGAAATAGCTCATTTCAACAAATATCAACTCTAATTTCATAATCACAACCTTTTTCAAGAAAACCTTTGAAAACTCCTCATTTACATTTTGATTTAATAATCAAACAATTTTCCTAAAAGATCAACATTTTAGGGTTTCTTCAAATTAGGACTTTTCACTTTTGAAAACTCATATACATTCTTTATAAGTGAAAAATAAACTTTTGTAGCTAAACCATAGCTCAACAATCCCATTTGGAACAAACCCTAACTTATAAACAAATCATCAAAAATCAATCCAGGAACAATGGAATTTATATATTTAAAATACGCCACAAATACACTACCGAACTTATATTGAGTTTAAGAAATAGACCCTACCTCTTGAAACAAAAAGGAAACAAGTTGGAAAAATCACCAATGACAAAACAATGATCCATTGAGATTAAATGGAAGCCCTCGTCGTGCTCTACGTTTTGGTATATGCAACTAGGGGTCAAAGATGTATAGAAATAGATAAAATCAAGCCTAAAAAGCTTGAGAAAACAAAAATGACGGAAGGAGAGAGAAAGTGAAGTGAAAAGTGAAGGGGTTTGATCTAAAAAAGTGACTTTTAAAGATCTGATTTTGTGTTGTACGCTTGCGCGTTGAAAGTTGAGCCCAAGCACACTATGCTCATAGTACAAATTTGTAAATTTCAAATAGGTATATCTCTCTCGTATGGACTCCGTTTAGGGTCGTTCTTGTATCCAAATTTGAAGCCCCAGAAATAAGCTTTCTAATGGTTTAGTCTCACATCAAGATTTAAAGTGTGGAGAGAGAAAATGATAAAAGAGTGAAAACTACTCAATAACAATTATTCTAATTTGGAGTTTTTGATTCAATCTCACCCAACTATTATGGCAACACCCCAACCAAAGCTCAAATATTGACTAAGAATGTTCCAAATCAAGATAATCAAAGAGTCAAATATAATTCCATTATAACAGAAAGTGCAGAGTGCTGCAATTTTCTTCCCATCTCTTACAAAACCAACATCAATTTTTATTATTTTCCATCACAAGCTAAAACCCATGTTTTTTGAACAAACCTCATTTTCTTTCAAAATCACTTTTGAGTAAAGGAAAGCCACCATGGTAACATATCTTAACATCAATACAAAATCATCACTTGTTTTAAGAACTCATTCGAAAATCTCCCTTTTACATTTCAAATCCAAACCCCAAGTTCAACCCAAAACACCCAAATCCATAGATCCTTTGAAATAACAAATCACAACGATAAAAATCATACTAAATGATTACCAAATATACCTAACAAAATACGCCACAAGTATGCTACCGATCTCATATTGAGTTTAGGAAACAGACCCTACCTCTTGAAGCGAAAAGGAGAACTCGAAGAAAACCAAAGTCGAAGAAATCACGAAACTCTTGGATCAAAAGAAAGCCCTTGATGAGATCTCCAATCTTTCTCAAAGGACCAAGGTGAAAAGATGCCTCTACGTGAATAGATCTAGAGATCTAAGTGGAAAAAGATGAGCTTTTAAGAGAGAAAGAGAGATTTACAGTGTAAAGAAGAAAGAGGAAGAGAAAAAGAAAAAAATAAATGAGAAAAGTATGTTTAGAGCCTATTTATAGTGGTAGAATAATAGCCCTAAAGTCAAAGAAAAGAATAAGTCAAACCCCCAAAAGTAAATCCCCAAAATTGAACAAAAAATATGGAAATTTACTCACAGGGGTCGACCCTTCCAACAGAGGTGTCGACCCTTAGGAAGAAAAGCTGAAACACTAATGTGTGCAGATGACAAGGTGTTGACACCTTCCAGACTGGTGTCGACACTAAATTTCAGCAAATAAACCCCAGATTATGAAATTACAATCTTAAAGGAACCCAATGTAATTATGTCAAATTATGAAATTTACTTTATTTTTTCTAAATCTCAAGGAAGGTTGGTGTACTTTACCTAATATATAAAAGGTATCCGAATACTTTTATATGATTGGGAGTAAATTGACATAATTTAGCTATTGAGAATCAAATTAAACATTTTTATACATTAAGAACTAAAATGATACAAGACTGATATTTTCAGAATTAAAAATGTAATTTGCCCCTTTTTCCTCTTTATCTTATATGCAGCAAAATGATTGCATATTTGTATTCATTTGTATTTGTATTAGGGAACGGCTTCTCTCCAGTCTGATCACACGGACTGGAGAGTACTGTTGGGTTTGTGAGGGTCCACCACGAGTTCCGTTTCGATAATCTGAACCGTTAATGTGTAAAACCCATCGATTACTATGTACTTGTAAAATATCATGTTGATCTGATATCGATAGTTATATGATCAAATCAGATTTTTTTAAGCTGTTTATTTTCACTGTCTATTTTTTCCATTCAAAACTATTTTGATCACATATCTATCTGTAACAAGCCCGCGGGGGACCTCGCTACAGCTCGGACTCGACTCTTCGTAGTCACGGTTCTAAGTCTGAACCAAAGAGTCCAAATCCGGCAAATCATTTTAGGAAAACTGATTTTTGAAAGAAGTGCCAAACATGGACTGCTTTGCCAGATACAGAGTCGCCACCTAAATATTTTATTTTGGGAAATTTAGGAAACCCTGACTCGGTGCCAAAAGGCCACGTGTCCGTCATCACCAAAGTTGCCTCGGCTCGGGAACTTGGGTACGATTGGGGAAGGTCACTTCGTGAGCACCCCCGCTCGCCCGGTCATAGACCGGCCTCTACTAATCATGATATCAATTTTTGAAAACATTGCGAATTCTTATTCCGGTTATTAGCCTAGGTTACTACGTGATGCTCACAGCATATAAGTATAGACCGGGTCGCCCAAATTGGAACAAAACATTTCATGCTTGCCTTTTTTGAAAGAAGTTTTGCTACCCGCAGGTAGGCTTGAAACATTTGATGATTTACTCCAATTCAGATAACCCAACCTTCACCCACAGGCATTCAGGCAGTTATATCACATAAGCACATAGCCTCATGGTAAGCATGCTATTCATGGCAACACTCACACGCATGCAAGGATGCTAAAGCATAAAACTTACCGAATACTCCAAGCCAAAATAGACACTTGTTAGAAATCATGCATGAATCCTAAGTATACAGAAATGCCTAATGCAACACATGCAAAATGCAACTATAGCAGGCTCGGCTATTCTAATATGGAATATGAAATGCTACAACTACCATGTATTCAACTTGGAATTGAAAGTACAATGCAGTTAGTATGATGCGCCGAGCCCGGTGCATGCAATACAGATGAATGAATGCAAAACATGCTGTCATACTGTATGCTAATTTAAACATGCCCTAATCTAACCATAAAAAGCGGATAAATAAAAGGGAGAAAGACGTGGGGTTGGAAGACATACATCACACTCACCCACACTTATTACAGTTGTGCCCTCACTCAGAGGGTCCGAATAAATATACAGTCCAAATATTACAGTCCCGAATAAAAGAATATTACAGTCCGAAATATTACAAAATCCTGATTAATTAACGAATTAACTAAGAAAGCAAATAAAACTGGCGTGCAAGCCAGGGACCGCCTTGCTTCTGATAGATGATGCATGTCCAGGTTGTCTTGCGTGGAAATCCACCGCAATGCCCCAATTAGCCTCTGTTTACACTTGTTCTTGAAATGCGTGCCGAGTCCCAAAAAGTCGCTGATTCTCCGCTTTGCTGCAACAGAGAGCAGGAAAGGGGCATAGCAATGTATCTGCACAAATATATGCATGTCTCGATCCTCGTGCCACCAATCGCGCATACCGAGGCATGATGGCCGAGGAATCGAAATGCACAACTCAATATAGGATGAATGCACATGAAACTACATCTAAAACCTAACTCCATCATGGGTAATCCGGAGTGTCGGTGACTGGGGAATTGAAACACATTCCGTCACTCGGAGTACGAAATGTACCTCGTTTCCCGTGCCCGGGCTAACTCCTATTCCGGACATGATGCAATATGCATGATATGCATGAAATGCAACTAAGATATAATCCTAACATACTCAATGCTATGAAAATGAGGTACCTCGAAGTGCGTGCATGCGGGCGCGCAGACCGAGGCAATGGCAAGATATGAAGTAACGAAAATGAGATGCCTTGAAATGCGTGCACACGGGCACGCGAACCGAGAAAATGATATGTGTCTCGAAATACGTGTACGCGGGCACGCAAATCGAGGCGATGATATGCGTCTCGAAATACGTGCACGCGGGCACGCAAACCGAGGCGATGATATGATGCAATGTAATGACATGGAAACATGACATGGGCTTATACCAACATGAGTGAGCCTCAGCCACACTCGCATAGGATGCCGTCGGATAAAAATGAGGTGCCTCGAAATGCGTGCACACGGGCACGCAAACCGAGGCAATGGTAAAACGCAATGAAATGACATGGAAATGACAAGTGGACTTATACCAACATGAGTGAGCCTCAGCCACACTCACATGGGATGCCGTCGGATAAAAATGAGGTGCCTCGAAATGCGTGCACACGGGCACGCAAACCGAGGCAATGGTAAAACGCAATGAAATGACATGGAAATGACATGCAAACATGGTAATGGATTTTCAGCAATGAAATATGGGGTAAAACAGTCCCGAAATGAGGCGAAATGACACCAAATGCATGGAATAGTCCCGAAATACGAATTTAGGCACCCGAAATGGCCTATAGCTATGCAATGCGTGCACAATATGGACATGGAATGTAAAGACAGAAGCAAGGCAGCCCCAAAATTAGCATTTTACTAGTTTATAGCATGGCCAAACAGTGGACAAAAACAGGGCAAAACAAGCATGCAAAAATGGGGAATAAACATGAGATTAAGAAGTAACTCATAGCTACTGTCCTCGAACAGGTTCGGGCCCTTCTACAATATTGAAGAGGGGCCAAAAATATGCACATTTACAGAACTGTAAAATCCTCAAAAACAAACATAGATATGGCTAAGTTTTTATGCAAGAAAACGGGCCAAAAGATGGCCAAAGAGGCAAGTGGTATATACAATGCCCAAACTGAAAAATTTCCTTCTACAACATTGAAGAGGGACCAAAAATAAGCATATTTCCAGAACTGTAAAATGGCCAAAACAGTATAAAAACATGCTAGAAATGCAATGCAAAATAAGGCTCAAAAGAGGCTATAACATGAGGTATGCAAAATATTCCACAAATGGCCAAAGACCCTTAATGAAACATGTTAATAAGGTCAAAATAAGACTATCTCTAGGCCTGCAAATCGTCCAAAAATGGAAGCATAATGGGCTACCAAAGCATGCAAGAAAACGGTATTTAAGGAGGACATTGAAGCAAGTGCAACATGGAGGGCTCAAACAGGGTTGAGCCCTTAATGAGACATGAAAATGAGCTCAAAATAATGATCTTTCCAGTTTTGGTCGGAGCTCAAATGTGCAAGAAAGAAAGGCTAAGAAATGTTGCAAAAATGAGCTCAAAAGAGGGAAAGTGGACTTACCCTTGAAGATCAATTCTTTTGTTGCTTCTTGGGCCAACTTTGTTGCCTCTTAGCTTCTGGAATTCCTCTCCTTGCTCTTGGAATGGAGTGGTGGTGGTAGAGCTTGGTGTTGTAGTGTAAATGGTGGTGTAGGACTTGAAGCTTTTTAGGAAAATGAGAAAGATGGAGGAGGATTTGTCTCTTGAGGCTTGAAGAACCAATTTTCTAACCCCCTAAAGGGGAGGAGAGGTTCTCTTTATATAGAGAAACCAAAGGGGCAAAGCTTCTCTTAGAAGCTTTGACCAAAAGGGCCAAGCTTCTCTTAGAAGCTTGGAGCAAAAGGGCCAAGCTTCTTGGAGAAGCTAGGCAAAAAGGGTCAAGAGGTTCAAGCTTCTTGGAGAAGCTAGCCAAAAGGGTCAAAAGGTTCAAGCTTCTTGGAGAAGCTAAACAAAAAGGTTCAAAAGGGTCAAGCTTCTTGGAGAAGTTTTAAAAAAAGGTCAAAAGGTTCAAGCTTCTTGGAGAAGCTAAACAAAAAGGTCAAGCTTCTTGGAGAAGCTAAATAGAGGGGTCAAGCTTCTTGGAGAAGCTAAAAGAGGTCAAGCTTCTTGGAGAAGCTAAAAAAAAGGCCAAAAGGGTCAAGCTCCCTCAAGAAAAGGTCTCGATTAGGAGAAGTGGCCGATTGATCAAAAACAGTGGCCGGCCATGAACTTTTAGGGGCCTCCCAGATGTGTAGATCACAGATATGTGGTTGAAAGTTGGCAACACTAACTCCAAGGTGTTCAACATTAGCCCGGAAGTTGGAAAAACGGGCGCCGGGAGGCTCCGGAGGAGAGATAACTGGCTGCTGCAACAATTGCTGGCCTCCCACCCTTCAGTGACCTTCCTCGTGATAAAACAGAGGTACCTGCCAAAAATGAACGAAAACCGTTGCAAAACGAACGTTCCGGGGCCAAAACACGCAGTTCGGAGTCCCGAAAATGGGCTGTTAAGCACCGAAAGTGGCATTCGACCTCGAAGTGGGTTTCTCAGCCCCCAGTGTCCCTCAAAAGGGAGAAAATAAGATGTATGCCAAAAATCAGAGCAATAGGAGATGGTTAAGCGGTCCCGAACCGAGGCACACGGCCTGACGGCTCCGAAAACCGGGAACCGGACTCCGAAATGAGAAAAATGGCCTACGGCCACCAAATGTAGCCTACGGACATTGAGAGATGGTCTACGGGACCTCTCCCTCCCCTCAGGAAAAGAAACAGAGAAAACCGAGTCTGGTTCGCAAACCGAGACAAGGCACAGAAAAGGGTTCGGAAGTCCGGAGGTAGGGCTCACGGCCGCGACTCTGAAACTTCTGAATGAGCACATATGCAACATCACCGAGCGCTCCATCGGTGACGTCTGAGTCTTAAGGTCGGTCAAAAATGGGGTGTCTACACTATCAATATCCGATTAGTGCGATTTGTTACTGATATATAGTACTCGATTGGTTCTACACATTCAACGATTCAGATTATCAAAATGAAATCCATAGGGAACCCTCACGGGTTCAATAGTACCCTGGAGGAAACCATTCTGTTTGCATTATATTATGGAAACTTTAATTTGACAGAAAAAATGTCTTGTCGTTGATCCAACCTGTAAATGAAATCATTAGTTCTCTTCTTAATTGTGATGCATAAGCATAATTAAATTTCAAAAAGAAGATTCGATTTGATTAAGTATTTTATATATAATTGTTCAGATTTTAGGGACTAGAAATATTGTTACAACTAATCTAGATATATTTTAAAAAATAAACATTTATAAAATAATATTAAAACAATACATTTTTTTTTTTGGTGTGAATTTTTTTTTAAAAATTATTTTTAATTAAATCTAAATTAAGTGCATGTAAAAAAAATTTAAAAAAATTAACCTATATATATAAGTTCACTAAAAATATTACAAAAAAGAAAAACTAGTAAATCTTAAAAAACTAAACCAAACAAACTTGATTTAAATATTGTCATCTCTATCATTATGCACTCAAATTGGTCTTTTTATGCACAAGTCTCTTCTTGCTGTTCTCTTTCATGTTTTTATGCAATGAAGAGTTGTTTTATATTATGGAATTAATTTTCTATCAGTTTAAATTTTTAAGACTATGGTATGACACAACTAATTTATCTAAGGTCTCGTTTAGAAATATATTATTTTAATAATTTTTTAATTTTTTTTACTAAAATATGAGATTAAAAAAAGTAGGGTAAATTACACTGACACCCCTGAGGTTTATATTTATTACAGTTCCCCTCTTCACATTTGAAAAATTACACGGATCCCTTGTTAGTTTAATTTTATGTATGATAATCATTACGGTGAGGGGGGAACTGTTATGAAACTTTAAATCTCATGGAGCAATCTGTAATGAAACTTTAAACTTCTGAGAGGGGGATATAATTTTCAAAAGGTGAGGGGGAACTGTAATAAACATAAATCTTAGGGGGTGTCAATATAATTTACCCAAAAAAGTAATATGTTTAGAATAATTTTTTAATTATTTAAAAAAAATACAAAAAATAATAAAATCATTGACTTTTTTTATAATTTGTTGACTTTTAATTTTTTTAATAATTTTTTTGACTTTTAAAGTTAAACAACAACTCTCCAGACGTGACTTAAAGCTCGTCTTGAAACCTTGTTAAATAATGGTAGTATATATACCACATGTTTGTAGATAGAAAATTTTATTTTTACAAAATGTATATATATGTAATAATTCAAGGCCGTGTTTGTTTGGTGGAGTGAGAGGCCGGACTAGATCAAGATAGTTGTGGGTTCCATCCACAGCATGTTTGATATTGATTTGGGAGAGGGGATTGCTAGTGTGGAGGGCTTAGTAATCTCCCTCCCTAAGGGGATTAGTTTCGTTGAAATTTAGGTGAGATTAGGAAAATAGTGAAGGGATTGAGTCTATTTTATATTAAAAAAAATTATTTTTTTTTAATTTTATATTTCTTTACCAAGTGCAACTATTTGTTTTAATATTTATTTTTATTTTTTAAATATAGAAATAATTTATTTATTTATTTTATATAAAAATAATTTAACAATCCTATCACTAATCATATCCTACACTATCATTAAAACAAACACACTTTTATTTAATCTCCTCACTAACAATCTTCACCAATGTTTTCAAAACCGGACCGGTGAGAGAACCGGAAAAGGGACCGGGTGGACGAGTCACTGGTTCAACCGTCGGGTCAAAACAGTCGAAACGTAACGTCATAATTAATATTATATAATTAAAAATATAACTATAAATTATAAATAAATAAAAGTATGTATAAATAATCAAATAAAAATAAAAATTGTTGCATAGTATTTATTAATAATATTTAATAAAGTCATAATTGATAAAAAAAAAAAGTCACTTATTTTTAAAAAATTAAATTTTTTAAACATTTCCTCCAAACAAATTGATTGAATGCTAGATTTAATTTTGGAAGGGAATGAAATTTTCAACCCTCCCTCCAATCAATATGTTTCAAATAATTTGATTTAATCTCATATAGAATTTTGTAGGTTTTCTTTGAAATTTTTTTTCCTATAAATAGGAATAGACTTTCATAATCTTCTCATCTCAAGCTTTCAATGAAACTCTTCTTTATGAGAGGAGACTCTTGAAATAAGAATTTTTAGTCAAAATTTTGAAATATATATATATATATATATAAGTATATAAGAAAGAAAGAAAGAAAGAAAGAAAGAAAGAAAGAAAGAAAGAAAAAAAAAAAAAAACAGACCGGTCCGACCCTCCCGACCCACTCCGGGTCATCGGTTTTTCGATGCGACCACTGGGTCATCGGTTTTCACCAGTTTTGCTCCCACTCCGGGTTTAGGGGGTTGACCAGACCGGAACAAGGCCCGGTTCTCGGTCTGACCGGCCGGTCCGATCCGGGTTTGAAAACATTGATCTCTACATTACCGATCTTTTCATTAACAATCACATCTAACCTAATCTGCCAAACAAACATGGCCTAAAGGAATACAATGACGGTTGTGTTTTCATAATTTAATATTATTTAATGAGTATTATTTAATGTGCAGTGTTTGTTTTGTTTTTATATGATGATTGACCAATATGAATGCAATGTTCAGGTTGCCTTTTTTCATTCCATGTGCTTGAAGTAGATTTTTTTGAAGATAAAGTTTGGGCAGCAGTAAGTGATTGTAATAGGAACAAAGCACCAGGACCTGATGGATTTAACCTGATGTTTTTCCAAAAATTTTGGAAGGTGCTTAAAGGTGAAGTCCTCAATTTTATGCAAGAGTTTCATGCCAGTGGCAGATTATTCCCAGGTTTGAATAGCTCATTCATTACTCTTGTCCCAAAGAATGATAAAGCTTTAACACTAAATGAATTCAGACTTATTAGTCTGATTGGTTCCATCTAGAAAATTCTATCTAAAGTCCTAACAAATAGATTGGAGCTAGTTATGCCTTGGATTATAGGTGATACACAATCTGCTTTTCTGAGATGTAGAAACATCTTGGATGGTGTTTTGATTGCAAATGAAGTTGTGGATAGTTAGGTCAAATTCAAGAAAGCCGGGCTGCTATTTAAAATAGATTTTGAGAAGGCTTTTGACTCCATCAACTGGAATTTTCCTTTTTTCAATGTTGGCAAAATTTGGGTTTGGCGAAAAATGGATCTCTTGGATTCAAGAGTGTGTCTCTACTGCTAGAATTTCAATCCTTGTCAATGGATCTCCAACCAAGGAGTTTAACCCCCAAAAAGGGCTCAGGCAAGGTGACTCCTTATCACCATTCCTTTTCAATTTGGTTGTTGAGGCATTAAATATCATTCTTCAGAGAGCTATGGAACTGAGATTGCTTAAAGGGGTATCAGTTGGGGCCAATGATGAGGTGAAATTGTCACACCTCCAATTTGCAGACGATTCCCTCTTGTTCTATGAAGCTGAGCTATCAGAGGTGCTAAATTTGAAAAGAATTCTTCGATGCTTTGAAGTGGCTTCAGGACTTAAAATTACCACAAAAGTGTGGTTTGTGGGATTGGTATCTTCGGATCTGCCCTTACTAAGTTTGCTTTCCCCTTGAACTGTAAGACCCAAAATCTACCATTAAAGCATCAAGGTCTACCCTTGGATGCAAATCCTAGAAGGAAGAAAACTTGGAAACCAATAGTTGAAAAGGTAAAACTAAGGCAAGCTGGTTGGAAAATGAGGCTACTATCTTATGAGGTAGATTAACCTTGGTGAAAGTTGTGTTATCAAGTATACCTGTGTACTACTTATCACTATTCAAGCTACCTGAGGGAATTGCAAAGGAGTTAGACAAAATTTAAGCATCATTCTTATGGGGAGGGCCAGATCTGAAGCGCAAAATTCATTTAGTAAAATGGTCAGAGGTTACCAAGAGTATAAAGCAAGATGGTTTGGGGGTTCGAAGAATCAGAGATGTGAATGTGTGTCTACTTCTAAAAAGGTGGTGGAGATTTGCTTTTGAACCAGCGTCACTTTGGTATAAGGTTATTTGCAGTAAATATCGGTTCCTTGGTGGGAAATGGGTTCCAAACCCAAGTTTAAACACCTTATCCTCATATATCTGGAATGGCATAGTGGCAGCAGGTGAACAAAACCAGTCTCTTTCACTATTCTATGCTAGCAACCTCCAGTTAAAGGTGGGAAATGGCTATCGCATAAGTTTCTGGGTTGATCCTTGGTGTGGGAATCTCTGTCGAAAAGATGAGTTCCCTCGCCTCTTCAATTTATCTTTACAAAACGATGGTCTACTAAAGAATTTTGTGGAAGTATCTGGTGCAACTAAGAATTGGTTAGTCACATGTAGGAGGCCTCTCTTTGTTTGGGAAAAGAATGAATTGCTAAGGCTCTATGGCATTGTAGGTTCAGCCCCCTCTCTTCAATTGGAGAGCAGCCATGCTAGGGCAATCTTTTGTGTCTAACTTATACAATCATACCAACAGTGCTTATAGAGGAAATAAGAGTTTCAGTCGTCTGGTGTGGATCAAGTTTCTTCCTCCTAAGGTCCAGTTTTTTGGTTGGCTTGCATGGAAGCACAAGATCAAAACTTTTGTTTTCTTGCAGCGGATTGGAGTCTTGGATAGTTCAGCCTCTACATTGTGTGTATTTTGTAAATCACAGCAGGAATCTTTGGAGCATGTTCTCATGCTCTGCCTATTTGTTTGAAGAGTATGGTCAGGTCTTCTGCAGTGGTGGGGTGTCTTTTGGGTTGGTCAGGGTACCCTTACAGGAAAGCTGAGCTGCGGATTTGGCGTGCCATACCTCTGGTAACACTCTGGTCAATCTGGAAGTATAGGAATGATTGTTCCTTTAATGCGTCTCATCAAAATATGCAGGAGCTGCAAGAGCTAATTCTCATTATGCTTGCTTTCTGGCTTAAGGCTGCTTCAAAGGAACTTCATTTTTCGATTTCAGATTTCCTTTACAATATCTCAGGGGTGAGGCAAGGATTGTTATAGTTTGGTGAGGCCAGGTTTGTTAGCTCAAGCGGTGCAGACTACTTTGCACCTCTGTTTTTCGCTGTCTGCATTGCTCCTCTGCATTGCACCTCTGTTCTTCTTCCTTCAGTTTGTTTGCTATTTTCTTACCTGTCTGATTGGTTTCTCACCAATCTTGTTTTTTTCGTGCTCTACTGATGTATTTTTGCATGTTCTCTGCTAAATTCATCAATAAAGCTTTATCTATTGTTCAAAGAGAGAGAGAGAGAGAGAGAGAGAGAGAGAGATTAAAACATACATTATATACAACCAGATGCATGAGCGTGCCCCACAATTTGGTGCTTGTAGACATGCCCAGATGCTTTCTCTATCGAGATGGGAAAATTATTTGGTAATTTGAAAATATTCAGTGTTCATATTTTTTTATTAATTATTATTTATTATATATTTTAATTATTTAATATAAAATTATAATATTTAATTTTTTTTTATCAATCATAATATTATAAAATATCACGTGATCATATTGCGAAACTACTTAATAATCACTCATCAAAGTGACTTAATCATTGAATCAATTAATTTCTTATCTAAAATTTAATAATATATTTATACATTAAATTGTGGAATGCTCCAATTTCTTATAAGTTGAGAAAATTAAAAATCTTAAACCACTACTAAACTAAGATGTCAGGCCATCTCTAATTGTCAAATTAGATTGAGTGTAATTATAAGAATATTGTGTAAAGATTAGTTGCTTTTGTCTATTTAATATAGTAAAAATATTAATTAGTTGGAATTAAATTTATAGAATTATATAAAAACATAACTTTGTTATTTTTATAAAATAAAATAACTTTAGCCATGTAAAATCGTGGAATTGGATTGTGAATCCCATTCCTCCTCATGAAAACACTAATCATACCATTTGAAAAGATTCAAAATTCCATGAGACTCAAAATCTCATGTCACACTATAACACTAAAATTTAGGGATAAAATTATTTTTTAGGAACTAAATATTTTCGTTATGAAAAGTGTCGTTATTATAATTTTAACAATGAAAATTAGATATTAAAGATGAATTATTATCTTTTTAGGACCAAATTTTGTCTCAAAAAATAAACTTTTTTTAGATCAAATTATTTTGTCTTTAAAAGTGTAATCATTAGTGACTTTTTAAAATTTTGTCACTCAAAACCTTATTTTTTTTACTTTTTAGACGACCTTTTAACGATTATCCTCGCGACGATAAAAATTGGTCAATAAATGTGTTTTTTAACAAAATTTTCACTTTTAAAGATAAATTTTTTTGGATATGTTTGGTTTGGCTTGATAGAGTGATTTTGGAAAAAAATTTCTAAAAAACTTCTTTGGTTTGTAATTTTTCCAAAATAATTTCTAAAATCACTTTCTCTTTCTTACACATCAATCAATCACTTTTTTTTCTTCTCTCATTCTCAATCAATTTTTGAAATCTCATTATCATGATCATGATCATGATCATCATGATGTCTTGATGTCTTTACTTTAGTTGTGGTGGTGGTGAGTGTGTGATAGGATTGGTGTCAGTTTGAACTTTGTTTCAGTGTCAATGCTTGGCTTTTAGTTTATTTTTGTTGATTTTTAAAATTTTTATTAAAAAATTATAAAAAATAAAAAAATAATATAACAATTTATAGTAACCTTTTAATTTTTTAATTATAAATCTTAGTCCTAAACGGAAATCACAAAGAAAATAGTTTTGCATTCACAATGGCTTATCCATATATCTTAAATATATTATACTATGATAAATGTATTGTTCAATTCACAACTCTTTCAATAAATTCTGATGAAGATACGGCCATCTTACTTTGTTCTTTTTTTTTTTTTTTTTTAAGATTAATTCTAAAAAATGAAAATAACATAGGCCACAAGATTATGAGCTAATAACACTGTTCATTACAAGCAACCAATTTATTACAATTTTTTCTAAAACCTTTGCATGCCTACGTTACTTCTTAAGAGGATTACGTCCAATAGAAATTGTTTATGTGAGATTGTCCCTACCCCTGTAGGTCTAATTCTTCCACAGTGATATATTTGATTGAAATTTGCTCCACCACTTATGCAGACCCATCAATTCCTTTGAGTTTTATTCTTACAAACTTGACAAGGAATTTTGCTATTTTAGGATTGTTATAGTTATGATGGCTGTTCACTGTAGTTTTCAGTTGCCAACTCTCTTGTCATCACGTTACCAATTTCCTTGACCTTTATTGACAGGTAGGAGTCAACCCCATACATAAACTTACAACTTTGTGGATGTCTGTACTTTTGGCAAATAGTTACTCCATCGTTGTCAACACATACACATATGGAAGTTGTTTCTTGTAAGACTCAAAATGATTCTAATCTAATTTCTCCCATGAAATTATTAATTTAAATTTGAAATTTTTTGCCAAAAGAGTGATCAAATCAAAAGATGACCAATTTATTCATTTTCTCCTTATTGCCAAATAAGTGATAAAAAATTGACAATAACGTGGTATCTGGTGTTCAATTGATATCTATAAACCCCATGTGCAAAAGCATTTTTCAATCATAGGCTGTTGTCATTCGTTCTTATAGTAATTTGATTTTGAAACATAACCAACTCCTTTTGTACATTTTAAATAATCTCTACCTTATAGTTGGTTCTCTATTTAATTTCTTCAACAAAGTAATAGTATACAAACACAGTGTTTATATTAAATAATGTGATTGTTTGTGGGTTTTTCTTTCAAATTAAAAGACACACATCAAGCCATCTTCAAATTGTACTAAAAAATATGAATCATTTCAATGGACAAACATAAGCATAAATTTGAATAAAAGTTTCACTAATGGCACAGCGGTAAATTTGAAAGTCACAAAATAATCTTAAATTTTGAGTAAACATCTTAATCTCTCTTGATTTGGATAAAAATTTGAGTAAAACTCTATTTGGGTCAAGAAGTAAAGTGTGTTTTTAATGATTTGTACTCAAATTTATGTTTAATTTAGGTTTGAGTAAAATGATTGTTGTTACCACATCATTATGCATAAATTTTTATACAAAAAATTTGTTTTTAAACCACCTTTTTTTTTTTTTTTTTTGTGTAAAATCGTGTTTTCAATCCACAATAAAACACTAAAGCAAGTAATAAGTGCATACACATAGAGAAAACGACACAAGATAATGTGGTAGTAGTATTCTGAATACAGTAAATATCACTACAACAAAAACATATTTTAGTGGCACTACACTAGTGGCATATTTTTAGAAAATGCCACAAAAAATTATATTTAGTGGCGCGTTTTTAAAAAATGCCACAAAACGACAAACATAAAAGGCTCTAGTGACATTTCAATGAACAAGTGTCACAAAACTACAACAAAAACATACTTTAGTGGCACTATACTAGTGGTATATTTTTAGAAAATACCACAAAAATGATATTTAGTGGTACGTTTTTGAAAAATGCCACAAAACGACAAACATAAAAGGCTCTAGTGACATTTCAATGAACAAGTGTCACAACACTACAACAAAAACATATTTTAGTGACACCATACTAGTGGTATATTCTTAAAAAATGCCACAAAAAGAATATTTGGTGGCATTTTTTTGAAAAATGTCATAGAGCCACAAACATACAAGGCTCTAGTGGCATTTCAATAAAAAAAGTGTCACTTCACTACAACAAAAATGTCACTACAAAAACTTTTTATGAATATTTGCAATGACATTTTTTAAAAAATGTCAGGACACTAGGTAGGTGCAAATTACTTTTTATGGCACTTAGGTGAAAAGTGTCATAAACAAATATTTTATAGCATTTTGAGAAATGCCACTAAGCCAAAAACTTTCCAAGCTTATAATGACATTTTTGAAAAAACAAAAAATGTCAATATATTTTCTAAATTTTTAAAATGCAGTAAATGATTAAAAATAAATGAATTAAACTCAATATACACTACACGAAAAAGCATATTCAGCGACTAAATTTCCTGACCAAAAAAATTTGGTCGTTGAAAGTATAGCTTTCAGCGACCAAAACAGCATTAGTTGCCAAAAGTAAAGTTTTTTGGCGACTAAACAATTTTAGTAGCCAAAAATTTACAATTGGCGACTAAAACTAAGTTTGGTCGCTGATTATATGTGTTTTAATGATTAAAAAATTTTTAGTAGCTCAAAGTAAAGTTTTTTGGCGACTAAAAAAATTTAGTAGCCAAAAGTCTACAATTGGCGACTAAAAATAAGTTTGGTCGCTGATTATATGCGTTTTACCAACTAAAAAAATTTTAGTAGCCAAAAGTAAAGCTTTTTGGTGCCAAAAAAAATTTTAGCAGCCAAAAGTTTACAATTGGCGACTAAAAAATAAGTTTAGTCGCCAAAAGTGGTCATTTTTAGCGCGGGAGAACTAAAATCCTAAGGCGGGAATAAAAATTTTTGGTAGCTAAAAGTGCATCTTCGGCGACCAAATCTGATTTTGGTCGGCAAAAGTTAAGTTTTTTAGCAACTAAACAATAATTAGTAGCCAAAAGTATAGAATTGGCGACTAAAAAGTGGTCTTTTTTTTTTATTTTGGTAGTAAATAGTTTATTTTACATAAATTATGTTCAATAAAATAATTATGTTTATACATATACTTTTATATTAATATGGATGTATGTACTATATAAATAATATATGTTGCATATATAATCATGTGGTGCTACAGAGGTGTAGTGGGAAGAGTGTGGTGTATAAGGTTTATGGTGCGGAAGGTTGGCGGTTCAAGTCTCTGCAAGAGCGGATCAAATTGTTTTACAACGAATTATTGTCATGAATGGCACTTGATAGTGTCACGAATAGTGCCTACCATGACATTAAAGTGTCACTGAAAGGTTTTAGTCTTGATGGCGTAATGACACATACAAGTGTCACTAGCTCTTTTTTTAATGGCGCTTGATAGTGCCACAAATAATATCTACCATGACATTAAAATGTCATTGAAAGTTTTCAGCCATGATGATGCAGTGGCACTTGCAAGTATCTACCGTGGCACTCGTATCTACTGTGGCACCGATAGAAATGGCACTTGTTCAAAATGCCACAAGACCAAAAAATGTTATTAGAAGAATAATTTTATGACACTTTCAAATGTCATTAGACTAAGAAAATGCTGTAGTGTATAAAATATCTCACAACACCTTCCTTAAAATGTGCAAACATTCAACTTTCATGTGAGATCACCACATGTGGAGTAAAAAATAAATAAAAAAGATTATTTTATGTAAATCAATTGCAAGTAAACTTTGTTCGACTACAATCAAGTTGTTAGAATGGAAAACAAAATGGAGAAACAACAAAACTTAACAAAATTAGTAACCAATGTTTATTAGTGTAGGCTCTAGGCATATTTTTTTTTTGTGGATCATCATAGACAATAATAGGCAATTACCTTATTTTCATGTCTCTAATTCTAGCTTTTCATCTGAAATAATAAATGTGTAATTTTGTTCACACGACTTTATATGTAGTATTGAACACATGAACAAAGTGCTACAAAGGTTGATTTATCTCTATCTCTCTCCAATGTAATATTTATACTACTTTAAAACAAATAACCACAATAATATAATTGAAGTTGGCTTACGCTGTAATTGTTTGGAGTAATTTTTAACTCTATTTAACTGTTTTAATTTGTAATTATCAATTTAATTATCCTTGTGCACATGTAGTGTAGTGGATCAACACTTCTAATATATGTAATATAACCACCCTTTGGTAATTTATGGTTCTTCACTATAATCCAACTTAAAAGTAAAATGACTGTCTTTTGTGGAGAAACTGGATGGCACGTCAGATTCACATGATTCAAAGCAAATATATATATATATATAAACTTTGAAATTAAGAGAGATTTGATTCTCAGACACTTTGGTTTGGTTTGTATTTCTGAAAAAATTTTGGGAAATTTTCTCTACAAATAAGTTTTTAAAAGTAATCAAACCAAACAAATTTTTCCAAAAAAATTTCTCAAAACTTGTAAACCAAACAAGTTGTCCAAACAAATCTCTCTCTCACACACATCAAATCAATCACTTTTTCCAAAACTCTCTCTCAAAATAATTTTCCAAAACATCTTTTGAAAAAAACCAAACCAAACAACTTTTCGTACTTTTTATCTCTAAAACACATCTCTCAAACACAAACCAAACATTGCCTTTTCTCAAACACAAATAAATTATTAGTTTTTTTTTTTTTTCTTTTGTTATATTGATAAGAAAATTTACATTCTTAAGAAGAAAATTATCAACCTGGACAATTTATTAGGGATTGTTATCCATCTAATTGTTTATTATTGTGTTTGTTTCTAAAAAAATAGATGACATATGTGCTTTTAAAAATAGCCTATCCATTTTTTTAATAATAAAAGTCATAAATTGAACTGACTACAATTATCAAATTTACTTAATTTTTTTCATAAATAATAAACACAAAGAGCTCTTTAAAATTAGCAGTTTGAATTATCAAAATGGGATATGTGATGGGCCTCTCGGGCCCAAACAATACCTTTCAATCTAGATTTAGACTGAAGGGAAGCCCAGCCATGTCATACTTATCCTATTTAATTATAAATTACACAAGCAGTGTGTGCGTTTTTTCTTTATATAAAATAAATATAATAAAATCATATAATTATTAATATCAGATTAATTTGAATCTTTTATGGATGACCAATCTTAAAAAGCTAGGGTGATGTGGACAAATATAAACTCAAGCCTTGTTTGGCAAGAGTTAAAGTGGCTAAATAAATATAAAAGATAAAATAAGCTAATTTAGCTAATAAGATAAAATGTCACACTTAAATCATAATCATTTCATTTTTTCTCTCATAACTATTACATCCAAACTAAAAAAATAAAAAATAAAAAATTCTAAACAAAGCTAATTTATGTAGACTAAATTACCTCTTTCCAAACCGAGGCTCACAAGATCATAATGAGAACATGAATCTCACTTCTCTGTGTATAGCTCACTACAAGAATTTACACTTTTGGCAACAAAAAAATTGGTCGCTAAAAGTCTATTTTTGGACGGCAAAAGTTATCTGTGACCAAATTTTTTGGTCGCTATTTTGGTCGCCAATTGAGGGTCGGCAAAAGTAATTCGCAACCAAAATTTTGGTTGGTCGGCAAAAGTCGGATTTGCCGACTAAATTTTTGGTCGCGAAATATATCATTACCGCGACTAATTCATTTAGTCGCTAAAACACTTTGGTTGCGAAAAGTGATATTTTCCCGACCAAAAAGTTTGGTCGCCAATTATCAAATTCAACGACCAAAAAGTTTGGTCGCCAATCGTGACATTCCGCGACCAAAAATTTTGGTCGCCAATCGTGACATTCCGCGATCAAAAAGGAGGGTCGCCAATTGTGACATTCCACGACCAAAAAAGGTTTTGGTCGCCATTTGTTACTTTTCGCGACCAAAACTTTTGGTCGGCAAAAGTGAGTTTCCACGACCAAGAGCTATTTTGGTCGGCAATAGATGTATTTTTTGCGACCAAAACTCTTGGTCGGCAATTGTCATTTTTTGCGAAAAAAAATTATTTATTTGTCGCGACTAATAAATTGGTCGCCAAAGCAAGAAAACAATACACTTGTAATTCCTAATAATTTATTCAATCCATAATAAACCTATAATTTTAAAACATCACTCAAATTAACTGAATCATTAACATTCGACACAATACATAATTCATTAACATTCGATTTATTCAATTTCTGTCAAACAACCAGACATCCCCACCATGGTGTTCCACCAGACATTGTTCACACAAAATAATGACAACCAAAGAATCCAACAACACCTTTCTAAACTGTCAAACAACCTACTTCCAAAATTTCTTAAATTTCTGAAAACACTAGTGTACATTATATACATCCTATTTATAGAACTACATTCCAATTCAAACTGAAACACCCTAGTTTTAGCAAGAACAAAAAGAAACAATTCTACGAGTAAATAATATGTGGAAGCTTTGACTAAAACAAGAACTCTGTGTCAAAAACTTCGAGGACATTGTGGACGCCAATAGGGTTCACACCTGGCCGGAAAGCATTTCCTTCAATATACCTGTGACAACATTTAATTAATTAGCATTTCACCTAGTGTTGGGTAATTGCAATTTGCTTGTACTGATTGAAGACAGAAACTCACATTTCTTTCAAGAAAGTGTGCTTATAGAATGCATCCGGGATTCTCCTAGTAAATTGATTATGATCCAGGTACCTGCAATGAAAGCAAGCTTAAGATGTTATCACAGAGAGATTATCTGCAATGAGATACAAATAGTAAAGCATACAAATACTGTAGGGAATAGAACATGAAATTTACAAATGTCCGAGTTGTTGCAGAGTGCCCAATTCTGGTGGAATTCGCCCAATAAAACGATTTTCATGTAGATAGAGGTAACGTAGCAGAGGAAGATTAGCTAATTCTTTGGGGATTTCTCCTTTGAAATTATTGAAACTCAAGTATCTGCAGAAGATTCATTATAACACATTAATAGTATATAGAATAAATAATATGAGAAAATTCCAACAAAACTAATACCCTCAAAGATGATGAAATTACTCACAGATGGGTTAGACTCTTTAGTTCACCTATTTCAGGAGGAATGACATCTTGCAACTTATTCCACCTCAAATTGCTGGAAAGAAATAAGAAAGAAAAATACTGTAAGTAAACAGAAAATTAGAAAACAAAAAAGATCAGAGCAAGTGGGCTAGAGTTCTCAAAATTGGAGAAAATGTTTTCCACATGAAGTGGTTGGAAAAAAAAATTTCAATATAGACAACTTGTTAGTGTATTTGAATACAGACAACTTGTTAGTTAATAATAGGGTTTAAATTATACATCAGCAATTTCAATCCTCAAAGAATGTATTTGACTGGAGCAACTCATTTGATCATCTGACATCATACACTCCATTCACACAGTCACTGTTTTATAAAATAGGAAATATTTAAATTGCTCAGCCATTTACTTCATTCCACCCTAATGTGACATGCTCTCCTCCAGATAGTCCAGACCCTGAGAAATCAAGGGTGAAAACAGTAATGTTTGAAGGCAACAATCTGTACTCATCCACATTTATTTTGGAAACAACAGTAAAATTAACACCACCACAAAACTCTTTTGGAAACATAGTAACACTTTTTCCTTACTAATAACAAACAATGCTATGCTTCCTATAACAAAGATCTCATCCGTATGCTGTAGTATGCTAACAGTTTTTCATCAACAACAACAAATGAGTATATTTGCAGGTACATTAATAGGATTTTAATCAAATAATCGAAGTATTTGGTTGGTTACTACCCTTGCATTGAATGCAACAATGTATTGCATCTTGAAACAATCATTTTGAGGACATTTACCCAACCTGATTTTGAGGACATTTACCCATCTGGTCACCTGCATTCAGATGAACAAATACAACTAAATATAGATTTCAAAAGCAATAAAATTGAAAGTATTGCATTTTTTTTAAAAGCCATACACAGTAGTTTAAAATACATTGATAGCAAAGGAAAAAAATGCAATACATTGATATGGCAGTACTTGTGAAATTAGAAATCAATTTATTTATAATGACGTGAACTACTATATGTCATGAATTATTATATGTCATTTCTCAAAACCCAACCTACCGCCAATGCCATATCAATATGAATTAATTTCAAAGTTATATTATAAAATTTTCTTCACATCTTTTATGTCGATACTTTGAAGTGATCACTTTAGTATAGGCGTAAATTAAGCAATGACCAGTCACTTTATAAAGTGTACCATTCTTTTTAGGACCTTTGAGTAGCTTTTAGCCAATACATCTTCATCTTCGTGATGATATCATCAAGGGAGAAAGACAGCATCAATGGTTTTATGAACCAATTGATTACTGAATTGGTTTCTCCATATCTGTCAAGAAATTAGATTCATTCACATGGACTCCACTGTCCACTCAAAGAACTAAATACATGGGTGTCCATTGATGCTTTGAAGCTTCTCTCAAAGAAATCAAAATTACCATGGACCAAAAAACATGTCTCGTGACCTTTTTCAAAGTTTGACAGAATCACTACACCATTCCTTTTAGACTAAATAAAATATATGATCTATGGAGCAAGCACTTCTAAGTGCACAGAAAATAGGTAAAACTTTATTTTCTCTATGATATGATATGATTAATGCAACTTCACAGACATAGGTTGATAATGAATAAGCCATTGGTATAAATGTTGTAACATTATTCCCCGTAGCAACAGCATCCTTTGCTATAAATCACTAGGCAATAATTTTGTTAATGATAGTTTTAACACTTCATATTTGAAGCTAAAGGAAAAAAAAATTACGTCATATTTTAAACTACTGTGTATGGCTTTTTAAAAAAATGCAATACTTACAATTTTAAATGCAATACATTGATATGGCAGTACTTGTGAAATTAGAAACCAATGTTTGTAGAGACTTGAGAGCCTGACACCATTTTGTGCATCCGAAATCATACCCATGTCATGATCTGTAACTCAATTCAACAAATCTTAAAGGAGGACGACCCAATGCACGAAGTTTCCACTAAAGCAGGGTCTGGGAAGCATAAGATGTAAGCAGCCTTACCCCCACTGGGGACGCTAACAACAATTCTTATCATGGGGGCATGCCTCTCTTTGAATTGAACACTAGACATATGGTTTGAACACTAGACATATGTTTTGTTCATCATGTATAAAAGCACAAAGGGCACTAACATGATTGCCAACAACACGGCCTAACCCTAGCCTTGCCATTAACGAAGTCGACTTTCCCAATCAGTGAACCTACAGTACTACCGGATGCTTCTCTCTCTCTCTTTTGCTCTCTTGTGTGAAATGTGAAGTGCTTATGGGCAATAACAGCAACATACCTAAGGTTATATATAAGGGTTGGCTTAATGAATAGAAATTAATCTCAATTTCACACGTCTCGACTATATATATGTGTGTGTGTGTACTGATTGGACTTGTCCAGTGAAAACCAGTTTCATCAAAAATCAAAACTAGTGGCAATTTCGACCAAATTTGAAGTATCATACACCATTGTTGCTGACTAAGGAGGAGGGATGAGTAGAGGATCATTTGGTTTGGAAGTCCCATGTAGGGTTGCTTGGCTTTTAGCTTTTGGATGCAGTGAAAAACTATGGGCCGGTGGTGCTAAGACAAATTTACAGAGTGTTTGAACTTAATATATCTATTATTATTATAAGAGTGAAGAATCTGTCATAATATTTGAACTTAAAACTAGTAAGGCAGAACTACTCCACTTTCTCAAACTGGTGAACTCGGAAAATCCCAAGAGTATCGCGACCATGAGAACCTGCTTCTTTGCAGAAGCAAGAAGAATATCCAACATATCTAGTAATTCATGCAACATAAATTCAACAAAGCGCAGCCACTAAAGATTTATAGCCAAAAAAATAAAACATAAAAGTCACCATCTAAAAAGCAGAAACACTTCTAAAAAGGTGTTGTTTCCATGTTCAACGTTGGACACAGACACTTGTTAGACACACACCCACACATATCGGACACATGACCAAGCATGTCCTATTATTTATTAAAAATGCAGTCATTATCATTTTCATGTTATAAATCTTTTTAAAAGTTGTCAAAGTGCTCGTATCGTGTCATATCTGTGTCCATGCTCCAACATTCTTTAGTAGCCATAAAGGCAACTATCATTCATGGAAGTAGTTATAACCTTATTTGGTAGCTGTGAAGGATGGATCCAATCATCTAGATGATAAGCACATAGTGACAGAATTATTCAAACTGTGGAGACAAACAGACTCTGTAATAACTCTAATTAAAACCAAATAAGACAGAATTATTCAAAGCTAATTTGCACAGGCAGTATATTTCCACAAAATACAAACTTTGGAATTCCCCTTGTCTTTGGAAGCAAAATCAGTGTAAACCACAACTTACTAATAAAGTAAAAAAATGAAAACACAATGTCCCAAAAGATAAAAACCACAGAAATAGGTCCTACTAAGTACTCATTGATTATTCGTCACCCTTTCATATGATTCCTTTTAATTGCATGCCTTTAAAATGAAAAAGAAAAAAAATGTGGCAATCCATTGTCTTGTTCTTTTCCAGTGAACCAGAAATTGCAAACTTCGGAGCACCACAAGTCCTCTGCCCCATTCATTTTCTACCAAAGTAACAAGGCCTTATGTTTAATCCACTTTCTTACCTATTTGAATAATGCTGAGCATGTTATTTTTAGCACCATGTTTGTACTAAATATTTCTTCTCATCAAAAAGAAAAGAAAAAAAATGTAGGAACTTTGGTTAAAGCTTGCTTACCTCTTCAGGCCGGGAACTTTCTGTTGGCCTCACACGTTTTTTATGAACAACAACCTTCCGTTGCTTTGGTTCGTTATTCATAGGTCCAAGCCTGTAGAGAATATGCAGAGTAACACATGAAAATCCAAATCTAAAATTGAACATTACAATCACAGAAAATCGAGGATACCACTACACACATACATGGTGCAACATCCAGGAGCCTTCATGAAAACATGAGAAACTGCTAGACCAACATCCTTCCAAGCAATAGAGTTCCTACCATCCTCTGTGCTGGTACTTGCCCCACCTTGTCGCCCAAAATCTCTGAGCAGACAGTTTACAAAGTCTGAAGGGGTAATTCCCTCTTTACTGTGTGCTTTAACAGATGTAACCAACGTGTTCGTGATGTTCAACAGAGCTTCAGCATCTGCAACTTGTTCTCTAGGTTTCTGTACTGAAAACCAAATTCAAGAAAACAATATTGTTTGTAGATTTCAGCCCACCAATAACCAGACTAACACATACACATAATAAATTCAGATGATTAAGCTAGAATCAACTTGCTTGAAGAACAACACCATTTAAGAAATTTAAAAAACCCATAAAGAATATAGGGCAAATTACACCGATGATCCCTATATTTTACCCCTTGTATCATTTTGGTCCCTACACTTCCAATTGACTCAATTTTGACCATTAATTTTAAATTTTGCGTCAATTTCGTCCAATTGATAATATCAATAGTGCTTTTTAAGAAAAATTATCACTAAATTAATTGAAGTTAACACACTGAGTTTGATAAGTTTATAATATTACCTTTAAAAATATGGCATATGACACTTATGTATATATTTTTTATTAAAAAAAATACTAAGAGTTATAACAAATTGGACCAAACTGAGACAAAATCATAAATTCAAGATCAAAATTGATTCAATTAAAATTACATGGACTAAAATGACACAAGGACCATGACACTTATGTGAATATTTTTTTATTAAACAAATGCTAAGATTTGTAACCAATTAGATCAAATTGAGACAAAATCACAAATTCAAAATCAAAATCAAATCAATTAAAATTACAAGGACTAAAATGACACAAGTACCAAAGTACAAGGACTACCATCGTAATTTGCCCAAGAATATAATACCTTTTACCCACATACTAATAATCTACTGTTTAGTTTGATGGCTTTACAAAATGCAGGAAGCAAACACAGCAACATGTTCAATAGAAATCAACTATTTAGTTAAGCAACCCAACTTACCCAACTAACCTAATACATATAAATAAACACATACATAACTTCTAAGCACATATTATCTATACTGATTTTAAACTATTAATGTGACTAATTTTGTAAATACCTAATTGATGCAAGCTTTCCACTTCATTGATGATCGAATTGAACTTGTCCGAATCGAGCCTTGATAAATCATCTCTCTCATCTACAACAAACAACAATCAGAAACACGAAACACAAAACAATAATAATAACCAAATAAAATTAAGAATTTGTTAAGAGGAAAGTTAATTACCAGAAATTAGGTGTTGCACGAAATAGCTTTGAATAATTCTGTCTTATTTGGTTTTAATTAGATAAAAAAAATTGGATTAAAGTTTCCTGTGTGTTACAAAACTACAGCAAGAGCCTGGTAATCAGAGAAGTACTGCAGCCACATAATATACCGATATATCTAAATACTTTTTGATATACCCAGAGGAAATATATCACATGATTGTGGATATTAAATACCTTTGCCCTACAACTGACTGCATCTTCGAGTTTTCCCTCTTCTAAAGCTGTTTTTGATTGTCTGTCGTCCATCTGCAGATGAGCACACTGCATGCTGCCGCAAAGAAACGGAGAATACAGAAGTTATACAGAGCACTGACCAATTCAGTGTCATTATTCTACCAAGCAAGTAACATGGTGTATTGCATTGCACTAACACTAATAATAATGTCTACTTTCCCGACATTTCTAAAACACTGTTAAACTGTGAAAAAAATACCGGTATGCAATGTTTTCGCCAACTATGCTGCCGTCATCTTAGGTTTTCGGAATCTTTTTATTTAAATCAAGAAACACAAAGAAAATAAACTATTTAAAAGCAGTTAAAACCTCTGGGATATGCAAGCTTTTGTACAAATAATAAAAGAGTTGCTGATCTCCTACTACTTAACTGCATAGAAATTAAATATTTAAAACCGTTAAATGGCTCTCCAAAGAAGATTATAAAAGTATAGGCAGATTAGTCCCCATTAATGGGGGTCTTGGAAGGGTGGCCTACGTAACATTTGAACATTATGTACCAAGTGGTTTCCCTCGAATTCAAACCACAACCACAAGGCTATTGGACTGATTTTTAACCAATAAACTAGTGACCCCTAGTTTTCTCCAAGCAAGATTTTAAGCAAACAAATACAACCATAGGTCTTATGCACGAGTATAATTTATCCAAAAATTTCGCTATCAGAAAAATTTTGAAAAAAAATATATGGGAAGGAGAGTGAATGACTAGGGAAATTTCATGTCAGTGAAGGATGGATTTTTTGGACTTGCAGCGGTCTATAAATAGGGTGAGGATTTGGCAATTTAATTAGGCCAGAAAAGAGAAACTTTTGCCATCATAACAATAAATCTACATGGTCACAGAAATTAACACTCTTGGATTGCATAATAATATTTACATGAGCTAAGAAATTAACAAACAGAACCTCATCAACAACCCAATTAAATGAAGAAATTAAACACAAATAAATCTACATGGTCACAGAAATGCCCAAAAACTAAGTAGGAACAAAAAAAAAAATGAAATTGTTACTGAAGAATTGTCCTGGAACGACCCATGCTTCATTACCAAAAGCAATAATAATTCTGGGGAAAAAAGAAAGTACAAAGTCAATCAACAAACAGAAAAATAAAAAAAAAAAAAATTGAATCTTCATCTATTATTATGCAATTTTCTCAAGCTTTCTAGGCTCTGCATTAACACAAATGTTCATAACTAAGCCTCAATTACTTATGTGCATATACATATATGTTGGATTGAAATGTGTGTGTGTTTGTGTGTGTGTGTGTGTGTGTGAGAGAGAGAGATAGAGAGAGGTTTACCTCAGTCGGCGTTGCCAGGTTTTCGTTTTGGGGCAAAACCCTAATAGCTCAATCGGAGGGACGGGTTGAATCGGCAAAAGGTATCTGAGACGCCACACCACCGCTGCCGCTGCTAGCTATCGTCACTCGATGCTCACTGTCGTCGCTCGCTGCTCGCCATCGTCCCCCCTTGCTACTGCTGCCGCTGCCGCTGCCGCTGCTTGCAGACGTGAGAGTAAGAGTGAGAGAGAGAGAGAGAGAGAGAGAGATGAAATTGGGGATTTTTTTGTTTAAGGGAGTTTTTTGAGTTGGTGAGAAACAAAAGGAGGGGGGGAATTTAGATAGAAAGAGGGGGAAACGAAAAGAAAAGGAAAAAAGAAGAGGAGAGGCGGTGTGACGTGGTTTTATTAAATTTTTTTTTTTTTTTGTAGTTAATGATTTTTTAAAAAAAAATTCATTTTTTTTTTATTTTTGATTTTTTTTTTAGTTACTAAGGTTGAAAATTTATTTGTTTCATTTTTATTTTAATGAAAAAAATTATTATTATTTTTATTTGGTAGAAATTGGGGTAATATTTTAATGAAAAATATTTTCTATTAAAATAAAGTTAATTTTTTGTGGTCAATTAAAAACATTTTCTCGCGGCCCATTTTTTTTTGGTTACCAAGAATTAGGAACTAATTTTCTATGGTGGAAGAGAGGGAGCGGCAACAGTAATGAAGGTGGTAGATAAGAGGTAATGGTGGTGGTGGTGGTGATGGTGAAGGAAATTAGTGGTGAAGTTGTGGTAGTGGTAGAGGAGATGGCGTGGCGGTGGTAAAGGAGAGGTAATAGTAGTAGTAGTAGTGGCAATAGTAGTGGTGGTGGTAGTGAAGCGGTGGCGATGGTGGTAATAATGGTAGTTATAGAGGTGGAGTGGCAACAGTGGTGGTAGTGGAATGACATTTACAGTAATGGTGAAGGTGGTAGAGGAGATGGGTGGTGAGAGAGAGAGATGAGTGAAAGACAGATCGATGTGCCAGAGGTTATAGTAGTTTTGGCGAAGCTGCATCTTGTCCAGATGCTCTTGCGACGCCATCGACATCTTCGAAGAGCTCGAAAACCAGGAAACTCTAACTGATGATGAAAATGAAGAAGATGAAGATTTTCAAAAACACTTCTGAGAGATCTGTTTGAAGTAGCAATTGAGCGCGACTCCGACAATGCAAGCGCGTTTGGTTGATTTCATGGCAATTTGGGGCTCGAGAGGGGGTGAGAGGACTTCAATTGAGGGTCGAGATTGAGCGGTTAGGTTAGGGTTTAGCTTGTTTCGAGGGGTGTGGTAGATAGAAGCTTGAGAGAGATCAGGAATCGAGACGATGACTCAAATTTGATTCAGATCTCGACGATCTTTCGGATCCGGCGGAGGCACCAGTGGAGGAGAAGGAGGATGAGCCCAGCTGGTGCAGTGGGTGTTTAGGAGAGAGAGAGAGAGAGGCACCAACAGTGAGGTGGTAGTCGTAGAGGTGAAGTGGCGACAGTGGTAGTAATTGTGGTAGTAGAATGGCGTTTGCAGTAGTGGTGAAGGTGGTAAAGGAGATGGGTGGTGAAAGAGAGAGAGAGATGAGTGAGAGACAGATAGAGAAGAGAAAGAGAGAGAGAGAGAGAGAGAGAGAGAGACAAAGACAGAGTGATGAACGAGAGAGAGACAAAGTGGTCGCTAAAAGTGCATTTTCTTGTAGTGGATAGATAAATCGAGAGGGAGCTCAGTAAATAGAGAAGACGGAATGGAAAGAGTGAGCAACACCAACATAGTGGGAGAGAGAGAGAGAGAGAGAAAGAGAAGAGAGAGAGAGAAGGACAAAAAGATAAAGAGATAGAGAGTGAGAGACAGAAAAAGAGACAAAGAGAGAAGAGAGATGAACGAGAGAGACAGAAAGAGAGATAGAGAGAAGAGAGATGAGCGAGAGAGACATAGAGAGAAGAGGGATAAACGAGAGGGAGAGAGAGAGATAGAGAGAAGAGAGATAAGCGAGAGAAACAGAGAGAGATGAGAGAGATAGAAAGGAGAGAGATGAGCGAAGAGACAGGGAGAGAAAAGAGATGAGAGAAGAGATAGATGAGTGAGAGACACAGAGAGAGAGAGAGACAGATAGACAGAAAGAAAAGAGTGATGAGTAAGAGAGAGAAAGAGAAGAGAGAGAGAGAGAGAGAGGAAGATGAAAAAACAGGTGAAAAGATATAAACAAAGAGATGAGAGAAAAAAAGAGCGAAAAGAGATAAACGAGAGAGAGGCAGAGAGAGATGAGCGAGAGAGATAAAGAGAAGAGAGATAGAGAAGAGAGACAAAGAGAGAAGAGAGATGAGAGAAATAGACAGAAGAGAGATGGACGAGAGACACAAAGAGAAAAATAGAGAGAGAGATAGATAGACAGACAGACAAAGAAGAGTGATGAGTGAGAGAGAGAAAAATAAGAGAGACAGAGACACAGAGAGAAAGAGACAGACAGACAGACAGAGAAGAGTGATGAGAGAGAGAGACAAAGAGACAGAGAGAGAAGAGAGACACAGACAGAGAGATAGGAAGATGAAAAAATAGGTGAAAAAGTTCCGTGTCTAAAGTCTCATTTTCTAGTAGTAAGTTGTCTCTATCATTCATGGGTAGAATAGAGGCGCGGATTTGGCAATTGTATATTTTATATAAAAATCAAATTGAAATATTTTATACAATCACACCTATTTAGGGAGTGTGATTAAATATATATATATATATATATATATAATTACACTTATTTGAAAAGTGTGATGAAAAAGTAGTAATGTATATATAATCACACTTTAATTAAAATGTGTGATTAAAAAATATATATATATATATAATCACACTTATTTAAAAAGTGTGATAAAAAAGTAGTAGTGTATATATAATCACACTTTAATTAGAATGTGTGATTAAAAAATATATAAATAAAATGCGTGATTAAAAAATATATAAATAGAATGCGTGGGTAAAAAATATATATATAATCACACCTATTTAAAAAGTATGATTAAAAAGTAGTAGTGTATATATAATCACACTTTAATTAGAAGGTGTGATTAAAAAATATATAAATAATCACACTTTAATTAGAATGTGTGATTAAAAAATATATATATAATCACACTTGTTTAAAAATTGTAATTAAAAAGTAGTAGTGTATATATAATCACACTTTAATTAGAATGTGTGATTAAAAATATATATATATATATAATTACACTTAATTGAAAAGTGACATAAAAAATAAATATTATCACACTCAATCAAATTAAGTGTGATTAAAATATCAATCTAATTTTTTTTATCACACTTCCAATAAAAATGAGATCTTTTTTTTTTTGTCAAAGTGTGATCTTTAACTATTTTTGTAGTTGTGGAGAAACAGAGAGAGCAAGAGACTGAACTTATTTGGGTCTATGTACATATTGATAGAAAATAAGTTGGGCGGTAATGTAAGAGTGTATTCCCACCAAAAACATGAATCTGTGTTTTTGAAATTGTTTAACTTTATTGCCGACAAAATGTTTTTTGGTCCCTAAAAATAAGTATTTTGCCGACCACATTTTTGGTCGGCAAAGATCAAAAGTAAAAAAATTTCATTAATATTTGGCGACGAAAATATTAGTCGCAGAAAAGGTACCTTCGTCGACAAATCTTTTTAGTCGCCAAATCTCAATCAACGACGACTAAAATATTTGTCGCTAAATGTATTAATTTGGCGACTAATTTTTTTGGTCGCTGAAAATAAGTTTTTGGTGACCAAATTTTTGGTCGCCAAAAAGAAAAATAATTTTTGGCGACCAAAAGACCATAGTAGTCGCAAAAAAAAATACCTTCGCAGACAAATATTTTTAGTCGCCAAATCTCAATCAACGGCGACTAAAATATTAGTCGCTAAAAGTACTAATTTGGCGACTAATTTTTTTTGGTTGCTGAAAATAAGTTTTTTGCGACTAAATTTTTGGTCGCCAAAAAAAATGTGACCTTCCGCGACCAAATTTGTAGTTGGTCGGCAAAAGCATACCACTTTCTGCGACCAACTCATTTTTTGGTCGCCAAAATATAACATTCTGCGACCAATAATATTTGGTCGCCAAAAATAATGATCATTCGCGACTAATTAATATTTGGTCGCCAAATGTCATTTTTTTGCGACCAAATTTTTTTAGTCGGCAAAAGTAGTCGACAATTGTATAAATTCTTGTAGTGGCTTAATTGTTATTAAAAAAAATAAAAAATAAAAACTCCTTGCTTTCCACTCATGGTTTCCAGAGATGAAACTACGTGGTCCAAACCCCCAAAAGAAGCACACTCCACTCCTTCCACAAAAAAAATAAAAATAAATTATAATTTTGATTCTTTAATTGAATTTTTTTTAAATATATATATATATATATATATACACGTAGAATCACTCTTATTGATCGAGTACAAAACACATACATCAATAAGAATCGCTCTTATCGATATATTATAGCTAGAGAGCACATCCCAATTAGGTCACATGCTCCCAACCAATCCCAAACGAAACCTGCTTCAAAAAATAAAAATTAAAAATTAAAATGATTCTATAACTGCATGATAGCCAATTTGAATGCAAAGATAAGGTTCTTCTTTATTGGATTCCCTATAGAGAGATAGAGAAGTAGTAATGAAGACATGCAACATATATATAAATATCAACTTTCACCTAATTTTAGTGATATAATAAGATGCCCACTTTGTGTGTTGTGTGTGTGTCTGTGTGAGAGAGAGAGTTTCAAAATGCTTAGAAGATCTCTGCGACTAATTGAAGAACAAGGATTAGGTTTAGAAAACAAAAGAAACACTACACTAGTGCTCTCTGCTAGTGTGGAGTCCTCTCCTCACATGTGATGAAAGTAGAGAGAGAGAAAGATATGTAAAGAGAGAGAATAAAACTTCCAAAGATATTTTTCATTTCAGTTTCATACATCAACCTTACACGAGTTCACTTATATACACAGATATGTGGTTTGTTCTAACTAAGTATGGTTACAGAATCAGTTGAGAATTAGTTGTGAATTTGTTACATATACAAATGATCTCATGTACACAGACCATATGCTTGTACTAGCCTCTCATCATGCATACCAATAGCTGACTTGCAACTGCCATACAAAACAGGTTTAGTAGATCTCCTATATGCACCTGCAGTAGCTGAAGATATAGCATCTGTAGTAGATGTATCAGATGTAGTAGGTGCAGCTAATATAGCAGACGTAGTAGTGGTTGGTGCAGTTGATATAGTAGATGATGCAGCTAATGTAGATGAAGCTGGGTGGTCTTGAGCTGAAGCTTGGTGGTCTTGAGCTAAACACTTATCAGTTCTCCTCAAGCTGAAATGTGGGAGACAAACTAAAAGCTTGGATTGAAGAAAAATAAAACGAGACACAGGAAGAGATTTGGTAAAAATATCTGCCACTTGATCAGAAGAAGACACATGACGAATAAGAAGTTGCTTAGCTGAGACTGTTTCGCGCACAAAATGATAATCGATTTCGATATGCTCTGTCCAAGCGTGAAACATTGGATTAGCAGCAAGAGGAAGAGCATACAAGTTATCACACCAAAGCACAGGAACTGATGAAGGACATATATGCATATCTTTGAGAAGCATTTGAAGCCAAGCAACTTCAGCACTTGCAAGAGCCATAGCCCTGTATTCGGCTTCAGTAGGAGATCTAGCAACAGTGGGTTGCTTCTTAGCAACCCAAGACACCAAGTTAGGACCAAGAAAAATGCAAAAATTTGAGGTAGAACGCCTATCACGAGGGCTACCAGGCCAGTCAGCATCAGAGAAAACATGAAGATCAAATGCACTAGAGGAAAAAGTCAAACCAGGCTGTAAAGAGTCTTTAACAAAACGTAATAGCCGCTTAACCAGAGCAAAGTGAGCTTGAGAAGGATTATGCATATACTGACAGGCTTGGTTAACAGCAAAAGCCAAATCTGGACAAGTAATAGTCAAGTATTGAAGTCCACCAACAAGACCGTGATAAAGAATAGGGTTAGAGAAGGGAACATCAAAAGAAGAGACAGCTGATTTAGCAGAAAGAGGAGAAGAAGCTGGTTTGCAATCTGTTATGCCAGCACGCTTGAGCAAAGTAAATGCATATTGGGATTGAGATAGAAAATAACCAGAAGTAGTAGAAGTAACAGAGATGCTAAGAAAGTAAGAGAGATTGCCTAATTCCTTAAGAGAAAAGACTGAATGTAATTGAGTAATAAGATGCTTGAGATGAGAAGGGGAACTTCCAGTAATTAGAATATCATTTACATAAACGAAAAGATAGGTTAATGAGGAAGAAGTGGCTTGAACAAATAGAGAATTGTCACAATGACTATTAACAAAACCAAGGGTAAGCAAGAAACTAGAGAAAGTGGAAAACCAAGCTCGTGGAGCTTGTTTCAAGCCATAAAGAGATTTGTTAAGCTTGCAAACATAGGTAGGAAATTGAGAATGAACAAAGCCAGGAGGCTGAGACATGAAAACATCTTCTTCAAGACGGCCATGAAAGAAAGCATTGGACACATCTAATTGTTGAATAGGCCAGTTATAGTGAAGAGCAATACAAATAAAAACTCTGATTGCAGGTAGCTTTGCAACTAGACTGAAAGTATCTAAGAAATCAATGCCTGCTTCCTGTAGATAGCCCTTAGCAACCAGACGAGATTTGTATTTAGCAATTGAACCATCTAACCCTTTTTTAATTCGAAAGCCAACAATATTTTGTGTAGGAGAAGGTGGCACCAGAGTCCAAGTATTCTGATTTTGTAAGGCAGTAAACTCTTCAAGCATAGAATTAAACCAATGAGGACATTGAAGAGCTTGTTTATAAGAGTGTCGTTTAGAGGTAGTAAGAGAAGAGGAAGAAGAAGAAGGAGCAGTGAGACCAAATTAAGGAGTAGCAACCTTAGCAGCTTTAGCTCTAGTAACCATAGAATGAGAATTAGTAGAAATTGGTACAGGTAAAATGGGAATAGTAAGTTGAATACCAGGTGGAGAAGAAGAAATAGGAGATGAAATAAAACCAGGAGCTAGAGAAGCTGATATAGGAGAAGAAGAACCAGAAGTCGATAGAACAAAATCAAAAGCTGCAGAACTGGAAGTAGGAAGTGTAGAAGCAAAAGAATTATCAGATGAAGAAGATGTAGAACTGGAAGCAGAAAGTGTAGAAGCAGAGGGATTTATAGGTGAAGAGTGAGTAGAACCCCAGAAAAAAGAAATAATAGTATCCTTAGAAGAAAGAAGAGGAGGAAGAGTTGCAGGTGAGGAAGCAAAGGGAAAAGAGAGTTCATCAAAAATTATAAACAGTACCAGAGAGAGGATCCAAACACCGGTAACCTTTGTAACTAGGATGATAGCCAATAAACACACAAGCCTTGGATCGAGGCTCCAACTTGTGAGAGGTATAGGGACGTAACCAGGGATAACATTTACACCAAAACACCTTGAGAAATGCATAGTCTGGAGCTGTTTTGTATAAAACTTCAAAAGGACTAAGATAACCCAACTTGGGACTGGCCATTCGATTTATCAAATAGGTGGTTGTAGCTAGAGCTTCAAACCAGAACTTCAAAGGAACAAAAGATTGAT
The DNA here is from genome assembly GCF_055761805.1 of Camellia sinensis. Lineage (NCBI taxonomy): Eukaryota > Viridiplantae > Streptophyta > Magnoliopsida > Ericales > Theaceae > Camellia > Camellia sinensis. Next base: position 170,104,985 of record NC_138970.1, read on the forward strand.
CAAGTAAGGTAATAGCAATCTCAATAAGATGACGATGTTTTCTTTTAGCCACACCATTCTGAGATGGGGTATGAGGACAACTCAATTGATAAACAATACCAGTAGACTGAAGAAGAGACTGAAACTATCTTGAAGTGTATTTACCTCCACCATCAGTCCTTAAGATCTTAAGAGATGCAGAGAATTGCTTCTCAGCATAAGCTTTGAAATCCAAAAATTTAGAATACACTTCACTTTTGTAAGAGAGGATAAATCCCAGTGAAATTACTAAAATCATCTATAAAAACAACATAATATTTGAAAGAATCAAATTGAACAAATGGCCCACAAACATCTGAATGAATTAAAGCACAAGGAGATGTAGTTTTATTAGCAGACAACATAAAAGGAAGTTTGTGGCTTTTGGATACACAGCAACTATTACAAAGAGAAGAACACTCTTTATGAGAAAAATAAAAGCCACATTTATTTGACATAGTATGAAAAACATCAGAAGATGGATACCCTAGTCTTTTGTGCCGAGTAGTAACAAGAGAATTAGTACTAGAAAAGGCTTTAGGAGTAGCAGAAAATGAAGAAGGAAAATGGTAAAGACCATTTTAGTATGAACCTCTACATAGCACCTTGTTGCTGAGATTGTCTTGAACAACAAATGACTTATCATTAAAAGTAATAGAACAATTATTATCAGAAGTCAATTGATGAACAAATAACAAGTTAGAAGATATTTAAGGAACATGAAGCAAATTATTAAGTTTGAAGTGAAAAGAAGTAGTAGACGAAATACCAGTTCTTGAATTTTGAATGGGAAGAGTATTACCATCACTAATCATGACCTGATTAGAACCTTGATAAGGTTGATAAAGGTGAAGATTACTCAAGTCATTGGTAAGATGAGATGTGGCTACAGAGTCCACATACCATGGAGGAGAAGATGAAATTGAATTCACAGGTATTAGAGCAGAATAGGCCTTGAAATTAGAAGTACTAGTAGAAGGATTCACAGTATAGGAAGGAAACATAGGTTAAAAAGATGAATTCATACGATGTCTACACTCAAGAGCTGAGTGGTTTCCTTTACCACAAATTTGACAGACCAAACCATAACTTTGAGGCCTTCCAGTTCTTCGACCTCAATTATTGTTGTATCTGCCTCCACGATATTGATATTGTGAAGAACGACCTCCTCTATTTTGAAAGGAGAAGTTCTTAGTAAAAGTAGAACTAGAGGAACCTTGTGGAGAACTAGAACCAGAGGAACCTTGACGTAAAATATTAGATCCATGTGTAGCAGCAAAGCAACAGTAAGATCAGAAGAATTATCAGTCTTATGACAGTGTTCAACATGTATAGCCTCATAACAAAGTAGAGCACACAACTCATCCATAGTAAGCACTTCAGATTTAGCACAAATAGCAGTTTTAAAAGCATTATACTCCTTAGGAAGTCCATTAAGAACTAGAAGAATCAAATCTTCATCATAGATAGGAGAACAAGCCAGTGCTAATTGATCAACAAGATCTCTGATTTCTTGAAGATAAACTTCCATAGATTTTGTCTTCTTGGAGACTGTACTTAATTTGTTCTTGAGCTGATGTATAAGCGATCTGGACATAAAAGTAAATCGCTTCTCAAGAGCAAACCAAAGCTCTGTGCTACGTTTCAGATGAAGAACTGATGAATAGATTGAAGGTGTAAGCGTGGCTATGAGACAACTTAGCAGACAAGAATCAACACGTTTCCATTTCAAAAACTCAGAATTAGCAACAGCTTGATTGTTGGAGTCCAGAACTGTAGTATAAGGACAACTTATAGATCCATCAAAAAAACCAAAAAGTTCAGTAGCTTCAAAGAAATTTTGGATTTGACTCTTCCAGATGAATAATTTGTTGATTCAAGTTTAACTGTTATCTGAGAATTAAGATTGGAGACAAGCAGAAGCACATTAGAAGGTAATGATGTCTTCTCAGATAAAACAGCAGTGCTTGACAGATCGGCCATGGAAGACTTGTTAGTTTGGATCACCATTGTTAGCTTAGAGAAGCTCTGATACCATGATGAAAGTAGAGAGAGAGAAAGATATGTAGAAAGAGAGAATAAAACTTCCAAAGATATTTTTCATTTCAGTTTCATACATCAACCTTACACGAGTTCACATATATACACAGATATATGGTTTTTTCTAACTAAATATGGTTACAAAATCAGTTGAGAATTAGTTGTGAATTTGTTACATATACAAATGATCTCATGTACACAGACCATATGCTTGTACTGGTCTCTCATCATGCATACCAATAGTTGACCTGCAACTACCATACAAAACAGGTTTAGCAGATCTCCAATATGCACCTGCAGTAACTGAAGATATAGCATTTGTAGCAGATGTATCAGATGTAGTAGGTGCAGCTAATATAGTAGACGTAGTAGTGGTTGGTGCAGTTGATATAGTAGATGATGCAGCTGATATAGATGAAGCTGGGTGGTCTTGAGCTGAAGCTGGGTGGTCTTAAGCTAAACATTTATCAATATGTGCCATTGTCCAAGACAAGGTAAGTTTTCTTCCCAGTGGACTAAGGGTTTTTTTTTTTTTTTGGTTGTTGTTGTTATAGGAAAATCCTCTCATTTTCTTGCCGGTTTAAAACAGCGATCCTTGAAGAGATCACTAAGATATCCTATTATCCGTTCCGAGTAAGGGACTATAACTTGATAACTTACTCCGACCTTCTAAAACATGTTCCGCTTAAGTCGAGACTAGCCTAGCAGGAGAATATCGAACCTCCACCAAGATGGTAACAACAATTTGAGATTTAACCTTCCAATCAAATACGCTACTCTCAACGAATTGGCCCAAAAAATTTTGAATTTGAAATTTAAGTTCTTAACACCATACCTTTACTAATGCCTCGTTTGGAAAATGCTTATTTTAGCCTAAAAGTCAAAAATTACTAAAAAAAACTAAAAGGCCTATAACCTATACTAAAAAGTCAAAGATTCTATTTTCTCTCTACTTTTTGCAAATCTTTTCGTAAAAAATTAAAAAATTATTCCAAACATACTAATTTTTTTACCTTATATTTTAACGAAAAAATTACTAAAATAGTATGTTACCAAACGAGGTGACTGCTACAGGGACTAAGCAACTTCAGTTTGATATCATGTTTTATATATTATCTGATGTGGTATTTTGGATGACCCATGTAAACTAGGGGTGGGCGTGGGTCGGTTGCGGCCACGGAACCTCCAATCCGCCATTCGTCCGCCAGATTGGCGGATTAGAGAAAATCAATCCGCATTCATCCGCCAATCCGGCGGATGTGGATTGAGCGGATTGGCGTTTTGGCGGATGAATGCGAATCGGTTTGGCGGTTTAAAATTTTATAAATTTTCAACATAATTCAACTTGTGCTCTTCCTCAAAAAAAAAAAAAGTATTATAGTTAATGACTTTAAAAAAATATTACAACCACTGCATGCCTCATCCAAAGCAAGAAAATTTGAAATTTTAGAATATCACAATCACTGCATGCCTTATCCACATACTACAATCACAGTATGTCTCATCTACATAAAGTATTACAGTCTGTGGTTCTTAAAATATAAAAACAATTCAAACCACTAAAACCATAAACAAAGCAGTAGTAGAGATTGTATGTCTCTATATTGTTACATCTATATCTGTTTTTGAAAACAAAAACAAACCAGCATATGTCATATTTTCTATTTATTATTTTTAGAGATAGATTTAAAAATCAAAAAATATAGATAAATAATACGTTTATTTTTTTTAATTTAAAAAAGATATTCAAGTTGAAATTTTTTTTTAACAGAATATTTAAACTCTTTTTTAATTGAAAACACAAACAAAATATTTAAGCAAACTGAAAACACAAAGTTTTATAAATTATTAGGGGTGTTCACAGTTTGGCGGTTCAGTTGCGGCCAAAAGAATCTCAAATCCGTCATCCGTCCACCAGATTGGCAGATTGGAGAAAATCAATCCGCAACCATCCGCTCGTCATCACATATCCATTCAAAATGCAACAGATCAGTTCGATTCGATTAATTTTTATGGATCAATATATCTGTTGCTCACTCCTATGTAAACAATCCACCGATCAATACTCACTACTTCGTCATGATTGATGATGGGTCCTAGCCTGATTCCATTTTTTAGGCTCATCATTTCTTGTTTTTTCTTTTTCTTTTTTCTTTTCTTTCTATTTTATTAATTACGTTGTCTAGAAATTTTTGTGGTTATTTTTGTGCAAACCATGTAGTCACTAGTTTTATTTGGTTGAATTTTTAAAATTTATTTCTTTATTTTTTATAAATGGAAATTAATTTGACTAAAATAAAAAGACCAAAAATGATATTAAAAAAAAAACTTCTTCTCTAAAAAAACATATGAAAATAATAAGTGTTTTTCTCAAGTTTCTTTTAGCAAATTAATTTTTTTTAATTTTGATAAATAGATTTTGAAAACTCAACAAATCGTGTTTTTTTTTTTCTACTTTAACCTTTCATATTTTAAATTTTTTCTAATTTACTAATAAAGATAACTTGTGTTAAAAATTAGATAAAAAAAAAGTTTTTTGTCGCCTATTGTTAAACTTTTGGCGATTAAATATTTTCTAGTTGCTAAAAAGTAATATACTCTGATTAAAAATATTTAATGGTGTTTTGAAAAGTTGGTAAAATCTGACTTTTTGGCTTTTTTACCTTTTTGGTGGCTTTTTTGGCTTAAAAAGCTAGCTTTTTTGTGACTTTTTTGTGTAAAAAAACTAAAAATTCAAAAAATTGACTTTTTTAAGTTGTTGCCAAAAGATCCTAAAACCTAAATTAACGCCAACCAAACATTTTTTTAGTCACCTATTGTAGAACTTTTGGCGACTAAATTGTTTTTAGTTACCAAAAGTGTAATTTGTTGTAATGCTAGCATCTTTGACACAAACTCTAACTTTAATATAATAATATATTTTTTTATGTTATGTAATAGTTATCATAACATTTTATGTCTAATTTTAAACAAAAATTTGTTTTAGAATTAAATAGAAAAAAAATTGAAACATGAAGGCTAAAATAGAAAAAATAAATAAAGTTTAAGAATCAAAATGAGAAAATAATCAAAATATGAACGAGGCAAAGTATAATTTACCCTTTTGTTAAAGAATACGGTTGTATTACATACATTAATTAGTGTACCAATTAGTATTATGACATTATTACTGACCACATTACATTATAAATATCCAAAACTTCTAAAATGAAAATGATGTAACATCATATATTAATACACAAGTTAATACACTAATTGGTGCATATAGCATTATTAAAACTTCTAAAATGATGCTACATCACCTATTAATATACTAATTAATACATTAATTAATACATATACCACCACCGTTTATTAAATCACACCATGTTAATGATGTGAAGTCGGAGCATGTGCTGATGTAAGGCACACCGCCAACATTTAACACAGATCAGGCCTGTGATTACGCAACTTTTACACTTTGATATTAATGTTTGTAAGTTTTAAATTTGGCCACTAATAGTATCATCAATAAAGTTGTTGAATTTATAGCTTCCCGCAGGATTTTGTATTTAACGAGAGGACTTATCTATTATATATTGACATTTTTATTGATAAATCTCATTTAAAAGTGTTCTAATTCAAAAAGTTTATGAATGAATTTTTTAACTCACTTAATCTCATATATTTATACTTTTATTCTATAAAATTCTTGTTCTTAATTTACATTATTTTCTTAGACTTTTATACCCTTACATTTAATATTGATATTTAATTTTGATATTTAGAGAAAGAAAAGGACCAAATCATAGGAAATTTCATACATAAATTAAATAACATTAATATTATTATTTTATATTATTATATAATGTGAATATATTTTTAATTGACGACACATTAAAAAAATACGAACATTCTCTCTTATCTGATGTGAACATATTTTTAATTGATAACACATTAAGAATAATGTGAATATTCTCTCTCATCTGATGTAAACGTTTACAACACCTTTTCGAAAAATTTTCTCAACTAATGTAGTAATGTGAACGTTCACAACATGTGAACCTTCTTATTTTTAATTGACAACACATTAAAAATAATGTGAACATTTTCTCTCATCTGATGTGAATGTTTACAACACTTTTCTGAAAAATTCTCTCTCATCCAATGTAGTGATGTGAATGTTCACAACATGCTATATTTTTAATTGACAATACATTCTTATTCAAAACATATAGTGATGTGAACGTTCACATTCGTATGTTTTAATATGAATATTTACATCATGTAATTAAGAACACAATGAGAAAAATTCATTTCAAATTAATGTGAATATAATGATGTGAATATTCACTTCGTAATGGCCAAAAGATGTAGTAAAGGCAGTTTTATAGCGATCATCAGAATGAATTTGTATTTGCCAAAATCCACTTTTAAGATCAAATTTACTAAAGATGACAGCTTGATTAAGTCTTTTAATGAGATCTTTTTTATTAGGGATTGGATAGTGTATCCATTCTAAAACTTTGTTTGACGGTTTATCATTAATGACTAACCGTAGAACACCACGTTCAAGTTCAATATTTTTATTAACATAAAAAGCAGGACAAGACCAAGGCGACTTACTATTACTAATGATATTATTTTTTCATAATTCATTAATATCTTTTTTGCACATTTCCACTAATTTATGATTCAATTGAATAGGTCGAGACTTAGTAGAAATTTGTCTTTTATTAAAAATTTTAATATAAGAGAGTGTAACTACATGTTTTTTCCTATGCCAGAAAGCACTGCGTAAAGTGGAACAAACGGTATTTTCTTATTGGTTTTTAAATTTATTAATTTTGGATATAAGAATTGGATTATTTAATTGAGTTTCAATTCTTTTGTATTTTACTTCTTCTTTGAGAAATTTGAGTTGTTTAATTAATCGATTAATAGATTGGGATATAGAATATTCATTTAATTAATTTAATTCTTTGATTTTAAGAGGAGATAAGAATTTAAAAGTCACTGTTTGACTAAAAGCATGTGTAGTTATGCCATGGTTAGTAGTGGTAAATAGATATAGTAAAAAGATAAACGGAATTCCTAAGATGACTTTGTCAGTCATATTTTTTACCAGAGCAAAGAATGTTTTAAAACAAACATTATTTTGAAAAATTTGTGTCCATTATGATCACTTAGGTTATTATTGAAAGTGATTTGATTATGACATAAAATTATATCAATACTACAAAATGTCATAATTTATATATGATATAATATATATATATATATATTTAGAGTGTGCATCGTAGAATTTTCAATATGTATGTAAGTAAGATGAGGGGGGGGGGGGGAGGGAAATTGAAAATATGCCAAAAGTATCCATTAAAATGTGAATTGTAATTTGTACACAAAGCTATATGCATCGAAACTACATGCATGTTGTGTGGTAGATGAGCTATAAATGATGAAATAATGTTAAGAGCATCAAAATTTCTACTAAATGTCTCATATGAGATGTGTTTCATAAAAAACTTACTCCATGTGAGATATTTAATAAAATATTTGGTCAAAATTTTGGTGTCTCTAACATCTTCTTAAATGATGAGTGTGTTTGGTTTGTATTTTAAAACATGTTTTTGAAAGAAAATTTTCCAAAAATAAGTTTGTTACAATTTTTTCCAAAAAATTGCAAAATTACTTCTCTCTCTATTACATATCAATTAATTATTTTTTCTCTCTTCTCTTTCCTTTTCAATTATTTTTTCTCTCACACACATCTACTCAACTACAATAAAATATCAAATCATCTCTGTACGGGGGGCAAATATTCTGGCGTGCCCGTATTCCTTTCTTCCGAGTTCCGTCGATATCCGATCACCTGCGAGCAAGTAACGGTGAGCTACCCGGCGGTGTGTGGCCGGAAACACCCTCCGACGGTCAAATTAGCACACACCTTAGAGGAATAGAGAGAAGGGAGAGAGTGTTTGAGTGTAAGGATTTTCTTACAGAGATGTTCGTGTGGGGGGGCGCAGTCATGCTTACATACCTTCTGTGCCCCATATCCACTCCCTGTCATCTCCTGACACGTGGCTCTGCTATCCCATCTGTCAGCATAAACCATGCCGTTCATCACCTGCTCTCAACTGCCTGCCAGCATAGCTGGAGCTCGGCAGCCGAGCTGCCCTACCTCGGTCATACCGTGCTTCATACCTTAAGCACCTGGCCGGATAACCGAATGAGGACCGGGCTAGGCGGCATCTCGGCAAAGCTTAACCCGGGCTCCTCCTTTGGTTGGCCTCCTCGCCGGTCAATCAACTACCTCGGCTGACCGCGCCTTTCCGAGCGCCGGCCTCTCGGTCTGTCTGGTCTCGACAATCCTCGGACCGAGCATCCCGGTCTGACCGGTCACTTCCTGGCCGAGCACCTTCTGCACGGTCCGGGGCAGCACACAGTCCAAACTCTGCCCGGCCCAAGTTCTGGTAGCCCATCTCCGGGTGAACAGTCGATCATTTCGGCCCAATGCTCTGCTGGGCCCTCAACTTGTTCGGTCTACACCTCAGCCCAGCACCGGAGCATAAATCACCCTCTCAATCTCTAACTCCCAAACTCTAAAACTATTTTCAACATATACAACCAAATAAACTAAAAAAAATTTTAAACTCTCTTTCTAATTTTTTTTTTTAAAACAATTTATCTCAAAACACAAACCAAACGTACCAATGTGTTTGTTCATTGAATGAGATCCTATTAGATATAGCTTGCACACATTTAATGGCCATCTCTCAACTCTGTCATCTATATCTTACTTTTGCAGAAGTATACATCAATAATATCAATTATAATATATCAGTATCACAATCCAATATTTTATTTCTTGTATATTCAGAGGAAGTAAAGAACATTGATGAGGCTGCAGAAAAAGAAAGCTATCTTTTTCCATATATATATATATATGAAAAATTATGATGGTAATCTTGTATTTTATCCTTGTATTATTTTAATTTTTATATTTTTAATTGGTTCGATTAGAAAATTAAAGAGAAATTATTTTCTTGCCGTTTGACTCCAAAAATCATATCTTGAGCAATTATATGGGAAGAACACCCACCAATCCCTCAGGACAACTCTCAGAACATATATATATATATATATATATTTACTGGACCAAATTAATATACGTCCATGACTGTGCAGCCTAGGAGATAGAGTACCTACTATTGCCAATGCTGTTTTGTGTACAACCCTCGTTAATATATATTTATGTATATATACACAATAGGAAGAAAGAGAATGTAAGAAGTTAGACCATCGCTACCATTGCATCGGATTGAGTATTAGATTTGAGTTTGAGGAAAAAAATTACTTTTTCTCTTTTTAATGATTTCATCAAATTGATATCAAATTGAGAACGGAGTAAAAATTTCACAAATTGAAAATGTGTTGAACATTTCACCAAATTACTGTGTGTAGTCACTGAGTGTGGACCCATCAGCCAACCAACTGGACGTCCACTCGGATGATTTGTTCAAGCAAAATTTTGTGAAAATTTTACACTAGGAGGTCGACACCTCTTTGTTTTCTCAGTAAAAAAAAAAATATATGGAAAGAGAGAAAGATCAGAATTAGGTTTTTCATTGATTGATCAATCGGCCAGTCGTCCGTCCAATCGACCGATAATTTGATGAAAGGTCAAATTTCTCCATTGGAACAGGTGATACCAAATAGAGAAAATCGTCTTTTTTTTAATTCAAATTTGATAAAAAATCTAATAAACCATTGAAGATGCTCTTAAGATCAAATATTTGGTGAGAATATAACCAACTCTCCTAAGCTCAGTATACTAATCAAATGTGTCACATCAAGTGGTAAATTGGTAATCCTAACATTAATGTTGTATCATTCAAAACACTTGACACCCTAGCATCATTGTTGTATGATTTATTCAGCACTTTACTTAAACCTCAAAGAAATTATCATTTATTGATATCCTCATTATTTTCAAGAGATGTATTCCATTAAGCTAATGATGTGCATATTTTTACCCTTTTGTGTTTTAAATTTGGGCACACAATTATGTCTCTAAATTTTTTTTATTATATGTTTCATTGTATTCTGAACCATTAAATTATGTTCATTTTTGTGTAGACTTGGGGTTGTTTTGGAAAATTAGTTAAAGGTTAATTTTTTTTGGCTTTTTTTGAAAAAAGATGTAAAAAAACGTAGGGATATCATATGTTCCAAAATAGGTTAAAAATCAAAAAGTGACTTTTAATTCTCTACCCAAAAGAGGCCTTAGTCCTACAGAAAGTTAGGCCTTGCTAACAAATCGCTACAAAAAATTAAGCTTTTAGAAACCAAATTTTAAGGACAAAATTATTTTTTAGAGACCAAATAATTTTGTTACAAAAAGTGTCGTTATTATATTTTTAACAACAAAAATTGAACATTAGTAATGAATTATTATCTTTTTGGGACTAAATTTTTTGTCACAAACAATAAACCATTTTAAGACCAAATTATTTGGTTCTTAAAAGTTTATTTATTAGTGACATTTTTAAAATTTTGCCGCTAAGTGCCTTCTTTTTTATTTTTCGGGATAACCTTTTAGCGACTATCCTCATGACGATAGAAATTGATTCCTAAATGTCTTATGCAATAAAATTTTCACTTTTAGAGACCAAAATATTTGATCTCTAAAACTCTTATATATTGTAGTGTCGGTAGAAGTAAAAGAAAAAGGAAAAAAATGAAAAATAAAAAAAAAATACCAATTTAAAGCAACTTTTTACTAATTTCAAATCATTTTTTTTTCAATATTTTTATTATTTATAAAAAAAATTATAAAAATTTAATATTAAATAATATCTGGAACTTGTCACCATTTGTCGAAAAAATAAAGGAAAATGAAAAGAGTTTGTGGGTTGTCAATAATGATTAATTGCAAGATGGTAAAATGCTATCTAGCCGCTTAAATGTTGAATTTAAGTGATGTGGGCAAAAGGATTGAGATCTTTTATGAAAGAGGCAATTGAAAACTCTTTGAAGTACCCAATTCAATTTTTTTTGGATGAAAATCAAAATGAATCACTATCAAATTAATTGCAATACAAATTGCATGTGATGAGATACTGATAAATTGCCTTTCATACTTCATCTCTTCATATTCATTTATATTTCTTTTGTAGATTTTAATTTGGACTCACTTTGATGATTCAGACCATACTTCATAATAAAAGTTATTCATACCAAAAAAAAAAAAAAAAGAAGAAGAGATATATCAAACAACTATAAATACAAACAAATCACATTTTGTCTTGCAAAATGAATGATTTAAGTTTAAAATCATATTTGCTATTCATTTTATAAAATAAAATGTGATTTGTTCTTATGTTTATAAATGTCCGATAAAATTGATTTTTTTTACATAAATGACCTTTATTCTGGAACCGACAAAATAGAGGATACGGATTGTCGATGTAACTCTGAATTTAAATCCACAAGAAGAGGATGAATAAATATAAAAAAATATAAATATGGAGAAAAGCTTATCCCGATAATATGAGTACTCTTGAATCATCATGATCGATCAATCTTGCATGTTGTTTCTCTATCCATTCAATTTGTAGTCTGGTTTATAAATGAGACAGTGAAAAGGCACAACCCCATCATTTTTTGATGGTGTCATGGCATTAATTACAAAACGATTTATGGCTTTTCTGTCGTTGTTTTTTTTTTTTTTTTTTTTTTGGTATGGTTTGTGTTGCTTTCATGCAAAAATAATTTATTTGAATTTTCTCCAGCTAATACGTTGGGTCTATTGAGATTGAGAATTTACGTAGTTTGACACAAATCTGTCTATGTCTGAGTACGTGAGAAATTCACTATATGTAATAGACAGCACAGCTATGAGACTAAAAAATCTCAGAACTCAACACTAATATCGAAATCACAAAATAATTTTTGATAATTTAAATCATTCATTTTGTAAAGTGTGCTGAGCATTATAACGTATAAAAGTTTTAAAGATGAAACTTTTGTTGTCTCCAAAAACATAAGTTTTGTTACAAAAAATATTTGAGAACCAATTTCTATCATTGCGAAGTTAGTGGCAAAAATATTGTCCCCAAGAAAAAAAGAAAAAGAAAAACTTTTAGCAATAAAATTTAAAAAATGCCGTTAATAAATGCACTTGTAGGAAAAAATTAATTTATTCAAAAAAGATTTATTTTTTTAGACAAAATTTGATCCCAAAAAGATAATAATTCATCATTAAATGTTTAATTTTGTTGCTAAAAATATAATAAAGAAGATTGTAATCAAATCTGTTTCATCACTACAAGAATTAACACTTTTGCCGACCAAAAAATTAGTCGCTAAAAGCCTATTTTTGGTCGGCAAAAGTAATCCGCGACCAATTTTTTTGGTCGCTACTTTGGTCGCCAATTGAGGGTCGGCAAAAGTAATTCGCGACCAAAATTTTGGTTGGTCGCGAATAGTCGGATTTGCCGACTAAATTTTTGGTCGCTAAATATATCATTACCGCGACTAATTAATTTAGTCGCTAAAACACTTTGGTCGCGAAAAGTGATATTCTCCCGACCAAATGTCTTAGTCGCCAATTGACACATTTCGCGACCAAAAAGTTTGGTCGCCAATTATGACATTTCACGACCAAAAAATTTGGTCGCCAATAGTCAACGAATCGCCGACTAACAATTTAGTCGCCAAAAGGTAAGGAATTGCCGACCAATAATTTTAGTCGCAAAAGTATAGAATTTGCCGACCAATTTTGTAGTCGCCAAATCTCTATTTTTTTTTTTTTTTTAGAACATTCAATTTTTGTTTTTAAACATTCAATCCAATATCGAACAAAATTCATTCAACCCAACCACAATTAAGGAACAATAACATGTAAAAAATTAAAAATTGCTCATAGTTTCGGTACCACAATTGAAGAACAAAATTCATGACACACAACCAAAGAATTTAACTAAGAAGAAAACTTGAGAATTTAACTTGTATACAATAGCAATAGTACGTACAATATGTGATTTGGCAAAAACAATCACTAAAAATTCAATCTCAAACTACACTTTGCTCTCACCAAAAATTATAAGAACAAAGAAATCAAAGAAAATAACAAGGTATGAGACTATTGGAACAGTTCTTCAACTCTTTCTGTAGTACACTCATACCACAATGACATCCTATTGCAATTTCATCCAATCTGAACGGGCATACTTAGGATTCAAGCCCAACAACCTGCAGTCTTCATCACTTATACCCTTCAGGACATTTAAAACCTGTAAAAATGTCATATAATGCTCCCCTTGTAAGTCTTGATCAGCTAGAAATTGACAAGAACAAAACATACACGCACAGAATTTGGGACAGAAAATGCATTCTGTTAGTTACCCAAGCAACACACTTCTTCCCCCAGCACCTTACCACAAAGTAGGCTAAGAGAAATATTTTACCAGTCAGCGGTTATGATTCTTTTATTCAGTTGCATGAAGATCCTCCTTACAGAATGCTCCACTTCATAGATAATATATAATACCAACTGTCATGGACATAAGAAGAAGAATAAGAAGAATAAGGTGCTGATAGAAGTCTAAGCGCATTCTTGTGACTATTAAGGAAGGGAGGCGGCAACAGATTCAAATAACCAGAAAGCATCTGATCCTTTCAAGTGGGCTCAATGTTTCATAAATCAAAACAAATTGGCTCACAGGAAGTTCACAAATTGACATCAATAAAATTGTAGCGTCGTCTTTTGGCAATTAAGATTTGATAAAATAAAAAAAAATAATAATAATATTAATAAAAATTAGCTATCCATTTCTGATTGGGCATTATTACTTCGTAACAAACAACATTAATCTGGGATTACAATTATGTTCGGAGTTGGATTCCATACCATACCCTTTACTTCTTTCCTACTCTTCTCCGAGTAAATACAAGAGCTTCACAGACAATACCCCTTATTATTAACAGAGTGCAATCATAGAACTAACTATAGGATCCGGAAGAACTTACATAGAAAGGAATTTAAGTTTGTCTACCATTAACAAGCCCACTTGTGTAGCCTGTGTACCCGGCCATAGCTCCATGAACAGCACTCTGAGCAATGAGTGTACAATACACATTGTCAGCTGCATTGCTTGGAATAGCCCGGATCATGTATGTAGGATTTGTCAGAAAAATTGATCAGGTCCAAATCTTGTTATTTCCCTTCGCAGCACTCTGTTTGATAATTTCTCCAAGTTCAGTTCAAGAAGAAACATAAGACAAACAAGAACGGGAAGTGAGAGGTTACTGACCTGTATATTTAAGAGTAAGAACCATCTTATTTCGTTTTGCAAAATGTTCCTACAAAACAGGAAAGAACTAGTAAGCGATAGCACGAACCTGTTATATTATCACTTGGGAATGCTCATCTTATAGAAAACAAAGAAATCACAAAATATCATAAAACTAAATTCATCAATGAATTATCCATTTCCATTAGATAGCCATGTAATTTTACACTTGTTGTCATGAAGAACATCTGCATGTTTACAAATTGAGAACGTAAATTGAGAGGTATAAGATGCGAAGTTTAGGAAAAATAAAACAGGGGAATAGTTTTTTCCCCCCTCTTTTTGACTAGACAGATTCTCAGTCAGAGGATTAAAACTAGGAAAATTAAAGATCAACAAGCAGCATCACTAGTCCAGAAGAAGAAACTGGAGACTAGAAAAAGATAATACATTAATATACTTCCAAATAGCCTCTGCATAAAAGAAGACAGTTCCAAAAGAATACGTAATGAACTTAAAAAAGTTATTTACATTATGCGGCCCAATAATGGTGCCTGTCCATGAACGCATGTAGATGTCATCTCCATCATCCATTCCATAACTCACATGTACCAAGCTTTTTTATTTATGTTTTATGTCTAACAACTATAATAGTACCAAACTACCATAGCCACCAAAGGTGGAATTTTGCAATCCCAGGACACAACCACCAAACAAGATACAACACACAAAAAGGCAACAAGCATCTAAAGAAGCCAAAATAAATCACAAGGAACTACAGCCCTCAGCATGTATTTCCCAATGCCTTCTCACACATCTATTGGACGTATAATCCTGTCAATGTGGGAATACACAAACAAGCAAAGCCCCATGGGCAATAACGCTCCAACTGTTCACTCAGTGCAATAATTTTCATTTATTATGGCAATGTTATTGTTCTCTGCAAGCCAGGATCTTTGAGGAGGAGGAGCCTGATAGGAGTTTTAAACGCTTCTTAAACAGCACTCATATTGCAAAAGGTGGAGCAGGAGATACCAGGGACTTCATTCTAAGTAGTTTGATGGGATTTGTTTAAAAAACATTGGTCCAAATGCTAGCTTTAAGATCAGGGACACAGGCAGAGGGTGATGCAGTAACAGATTCTCAAAATGAGTCCATTGAAGACAACCAAACTTTGTAAATGGCTCTAGTGGCTGATAAGTATGTGGATTCTAGCATTTAAGATAAAATGTCTAGACATTGAGAAGGCATACAACCATGTGTTTTCCTTATCTTGATCACTCATTGGGTTCAACTTGCAAAGCCAAACCTGTTCAAGACTCAGTGGGATAGAGTATGGTTTTAAATTGTGATCGTAGACCCCATTGGTAGTATCTGTGTGCTGTTATGTAATATCAGCCATACCCATGCACTATAACAAAAATGATGGTGCTACATGCACCAATTAGTGTGCTAATTAGTGTACCAACACTAGTTATGACATTATTATTGACCCCACTCATTAATCACATTACAAATCCCAAAAACCTTTTAAATTATGTCACATCATCAATTGGTACACTATTTAGTACATATAGCATTATTCTAACAAAAATTATCAAAAATAACATAACATAACATAAAGTGTGAATTGATGCTGAAACATCTGCTACCATGGCAAATGATCACCTAGCATCTGGCTAACCTACCATAGGTTTCCAAGATAGAGCAGTTGTCAGACACCATCATACCATGGCTATTGTCTTTATGTTTTGAAACATTGCTTCTTTGTTAAACTTACCATTGACTGACACGGTCTTTCATAAAAATAGAAAATAACCAATTAAAAGGCAAATATATATATATATAGAGAGAGAGAGAGAGTGTTAAATACAGTTTGCTTAAAACATACCATCAGGTGAAAAATCTCTTAGAGGCACTGTGATCTGACTCCTTTCTTCTGATCCAGATAAGGTACCTGCAGCATCTCCATCTTCTATATCCATATCTACCTGAAAGATTTGACATGAGAAACCAACAGACTAGTAATAACATCTACAAAAATTATGAACTTCAAGGGGTTAAAAAAAAAGTTACAAACTACTGTTAGATTAAAATTAGACATCGTTAACTTGGTAAATGCATAATAAGAAATTCTCGAGGAAGAAATTAATAATTTTATTTCTGTTCTCTGTTTCCTCCCATTCATAGTACACTCTAGTCTTCTCTTTTCAGTAGTTTAAATATTTCCACTGGATAAGAGACACTTCCCCATATTGATGGTCTGCTGGAATCATAGCATGAAAAACATGTCCACATCTAACACCAGTTTAGACAATAATAACAAGACAAGACACTGCTTTTATTACTCTGACAATGTCCACAAGAACAAAGTGTATCTTGCCTCTTCATTACAAACTGAAGTGTGAATTCAGCTATAGAGTTCCTACTTATCTCATTACTTTCACTACTCACGATAGCAATGTCAATTTGGTCAAACATTGCAAAGATACCACCATAATCAAAATGCCACTTCCTGTGTTAAACATATGTAGATGCGGAATGTATGATAATCACAGGTTACCCCCCCATAAATTTGGTCCCAAAAAAAATGGTGAAACTGACATGAATAATATAATTAATGAGCTTCAATTTAGAGTAGTAAAAATTACGACAACCTATTCATGTTAATAATTAACTATGTGGGGAAGAAACAGAGAAAAGTCTGCCCAATGTAGAATTTTACCCATAGTGTCTCACTCAAACATATGAGCAGCAAGAGTTTTGAAGATAATTATTAAAATAAATTACATTGACACCCCCTGAGGTTTCTAACAAATACAGGGTAACCCTGAACCAAACCAAAAATTACACTAACATCCCTTGTCAAGGTTGTCGATTGACGGGTGTAGACACCCCATTTTTGACCGACCTTAAGACTCAGATGTCACTGATTGAGCGCTTGGTGATGTTGCATAATGTGCTCGTTCAGAAGTTTCAGAGTTGCGGCCGTGAGCCCTGCCTCCGGACTTCCGAACCCTCTTTTGTACTTTGCCTCGGTTTGCGAACCAGGCTCAATTTTCTCTGTTTCTTTTCCTGAGGGGAGGGAGAGGTCCAGTAGACCATCTCTCAGTCGCCTTGGGCTACATTTTGTGGCCGTGTGCCTCGGTTCGAGATCGCTTAACCATCTCCATTTGCTCTGATTTTTGGCATACTCCTTATTTGCTCCCTTTTGAGGGACACTGGGGTCTGAGAAACCCACTTCGTGGCCGAACGCCACTTTCGGTGCTTAACAGCCCATTTTCGGGACCTCGAACTGCGCGTTTTGACCCCCGAACATTCGTTTTGCATCGGTTTTTGTTCATTTTTGGCAGGTACCTCTGTTTTATCACCGGGGAGGTCACTAAAGGGTGAGAGGCCAGTAATTGTTGCAGCAACCAGTTATACATCCTCCGACGCCCTCCGGCGCTCGTTTTTCACACTTCCGGGCTAATGTTGAACACCTTGGGCCCATTTTCTCGAACTTTGAACCACATATTTGCGATGTACACACATGGGAGGACCCTAAAAGTTGGTGGCCGGCCATTAATGTTACTTGACCCTTTTGACCCCCTCCTTCCGAGCTAATGTTGAACACCTTGGGCCTTTTTTCTTGAACTTTGAACCACATATTTGTGATGTACACACATGAGAGGACCCTAAAAGTTGGTGGCCGGCCAGTAATTCCACCTGACCCTTTTGAACCCCTCTTTCCGAGCTAATGTTGAACACCCTCGAGCCACTTTCTTGGACTTTTAACCACAGGGTTGTGTTGTACACACATAGGAGGACACCATCAGTTGGTGGCCGGCCACTAAATCAGCTTGACCCTTTTGACCCCTAGCCGGCCGGCTAGGGGATGTGGCCAGCCGGCCACCTGCAGCAAAGATACCTGGCCGGCCGTGATCCTCTCAGATTCACTTTACAACTATAGGGCTTTATCCCCCAGAAAATATCTTTATCCGGGGGATATTTTGTGGGGGAAAGTTTGTCTCCTTTTCCCCCACCTTTACACCCCCTTTTTGGCCCTTATAACCAGCAAGCCATATCATTTGTTGGGGTTAGAAAAATTTGTCTTCAAGCTTCCATACACAAATCCCTCTTTATCCCTCTCATTTCCTTGAAAACTTCCAAATCCCTAATCACCATTTCTTCTACACCACCAAGCTCTATCATCACCACTTCATTTCCAGCAACAAGGAAGGCTTCTCAAAGGCTAAAGGAGCTGCAAATTGATCCAAGAAGCAACAAAAGCTTTAGTCTTCAAGGGTGAATGACATTTCTCCTCTTTGACCCTTTTTCTTGATCCATTTGTAAGCCCTATATGCTTTTTGTTTCAAGCTCCGGCCCTAACTGAAAGGGGCCTTCTTTTGAGCTCATTTTCACTTTTCATTAAGGACTCAACCCTGTTTGAGCCCTCCATGATGCACTTGCTTCATTAATCCTCTTATACGTCATAATCTTGCATGCTATTTTTGGCCCATGAGTAATCTGTTTTTGAGCATGATGTAATCTGTGAATATTCTTATTTTGGGCCCTTCTTCAACATTGTTGAAGGGCCCCTCACCATTTGATGCCTCCATGTTATACTTCCCTTTATATCCCTTATTTGGCCCCATTTTTGCATAAATTGGTAGCCCCCTTTGCTTTTGTTTTTGGCCATTTTACAGTTCTGGAAATAGTCTTATTTTGGCCTATACTTCATGTTTCATTAACATTTTTTTTATGTTTGGTGATTATTTTGTATACTTCATGTTATAGCACCTTTTGAGCCTCAATCTTGTGCCTTTTTTTAGCATGTTTGTATATTGATTTGAGGTTTACCATATACTGTAAATATTCATATTTTTGGTCCCTCTTCAATGTTGTAGAAGAAAATTTTTCAGTTTGGATTTTGTTTATATCACTTGCTTCATTACCCCTTTCTTGGCCCCTATTCTTGCATGCCATTTTTGCCCTACCTATGCTTGCTGTTTGGCCATGTTTATAACTGTGAAAATTCCTTTTTTTGGACTGTCTAGCTTCTGTCTTTGCATTGCATGTCCATATTATGCATGTTTGGCATAGCTATAGGCCATTCCGGGTGCCTAATGCTGCATTTCGAGATCATTTCATGCTTCGGGAGTACTTTCGTCTCATTTCGGGGCTGCTTTCCCCCACTTTTCAGTGCTGAAATCCCATTACCATGTTTGCATATCATGTTTTCATGTCATCGCATCGCATTCTACCATCGCCTCGGTTTGCGTGCCCGTGTGCACGCATTTCGAGGCACTTCATTTTCATCCGCCGGCATCCTATGTGAGTGTGGCTGAGGCTCACTCATGTTGGTATAAGCCCATATCATGTTTTCATATCATCGCATCGCATTCTACCATCGCCTCGGTTTGCGTGCCCGTGTGCACGCATTTCAAGGCACTTCATTTTCATCCGCCGGCATCCTATGTGAGTGTGGCTGAGGCTCACTCATGTTGGTATAAGCCCATATCATGTTTTCATGTCATCGCATCGCATTTTTGCATCGCCTCGGTTTGCGTGCCCATGTGCATGCATTTCGAGGCATCTCATTTTCACAGCGTTGTGCATACTAGGTTGTATCTTAGATCCCATTCTGTCATCTTCTCGATTTGCGTGCCCGCGTGTACGCATTTCGAGGCATCTCATTTTTATAGCATTGTGTATGTTAGGATTGTATCTTAGTTGCATTTCATGCATGTCGTGCATATTGCATCGTGTTCGGGATAGGAGTTAGCCCGGGCACGGAAAACGAGGTGCATTTCGTACTCCGAGTGACGGAATGTGTCTCAATTTCCCAGTCACCGACACTCCGGATCATCCATGATGGAGTTAGGTTTTGTTGTGTTTTCACGTGCATTCATTCTATATTGAGTTGTGCAATTCGACTCCTCGGCCATCATGCCTCGGTATGCGTGATTGGTGGCACGAGGATCGAGGCATGCATATATCTATGAAAATACATTGCTATGCCCCTTTCCTGCTCTCTGTTGCAGCAAAATGAAGAATCAGCAAACTTCCAGAGTTTGGCACGCTTTCCAAGAATAACTGCTAAACAGAGGCTAATTGGGGCATCCCGGTGGATTTCCGCGCAAGACAACCCGGACATACATCATCCATCAGAAGCGAGGCAGTCCCTGGCTTGCATGCCAGTTTTACTTGCTTTCTTAGTTAATTCATTAATTAAATAGGAATTTGTATATTATTTGGACTGTAATATTCGGACTGTAATATTCTTTTATTTGGGACTGTATTATTTATTCGGACCCTCTGTGCGAGGGCACAGCTGTAATAAGTGTGCGTGCGTGTGTTGTATGTCTTCCAACCCCACGTCTTTCTCCCTTTTATTTATCCGCTTTTGATGGTTAGATTAGGGCATGTTTAAATTAGCATACAGTATGACAGCATGTTTGCATCATTCATCTGTATTGCATGCACCGAGCTCGGTGCATCATACTAACTGCATTGTACTTTCAATTCCAAATTGAATACATGATAGTTGTAACATTTCATATGCCATCTTAGAATAGCCGAGCCTGCTATAGTTGCATTTTTGCATGTGTTGCATTAGGCATCTCTGTATACTTTGGATTCATGCATGATTTCTAATGTAGTTTCTATTTTGGCTTGGAGTACCCGGTAAGTTTTATGCTTTAGCATCCTTGCATGCGTGTGAGTGACTGCCATGAACAGCATGCTTACCATGAGGCTATGTGCTTATGTGATATATCTGCCTGAATGCCTGTGGGTGAAGGTTGGGTTACTTGGATTGGAATAAATCATCAACTGTTTGCTTTAAGCCCACTAGATAGTGGCAAAACCATCTTTTCTAAGCCCACCTGCGGGTGGCAAAATCTGCATTCTAAGCCTACTTGCGAGTAGCAAACCATCTTTCAAATAAACAAGCATGAAATGTTTTGTTCCAATTCAGGCGACTCAGTCTATACTTATATGCTGTGTGCATCACATAGTAACCTAGGCTAAATAACCGGAATAAGAACACACAATGTTTTCAAAAATAGATATCATGGTTAGTAGAGGCCGATCTTTGATCGGGCGAGCGGGGGTGCTCACGAAGTGACCTTCCCCAATCGTACCCAAGTTCCCGAGCCGAGGCAACTTTGGTGATGACGGACACGTGGCCTTAGGCAAACGAGTCAGGGTTTCCTAAATTTCCCATTAAAAAAAAAAAACATTTAGGTGGCGACTCTGTATCTGGCAAAGCAGTCCATGTTTGGCACTTCTTTCAAAAATCTGTTTTTCTCAAAACGATTTGCCGGATTTGGACTCTTTGGTTCAGACTTAGAACCGTGACTACGAAAGTCGAGTCCAAGCTGTGGCGAGGTCCCCCGCGGGCTTGTTACAACGGGCATTAAAACTTAACCTCTATCCAAGATACATATGCATCTGATCAAATAACATAAAAAGAATCTCAATAAATTTATCAGGCTGCCTAATGTGAAGTTAATCTGGTGTTTGCCCAAGCAACATATGACAACTTAGAATCAAATGTTTTATATTTTATTTAGCAAAAACAAAAACTACCTGATAATAGTATTGGTCATTAATTTTGGTCTATCACATCTCCTAAATTTAGCCCCTTTTTTCTTGTTGGTTTGATAAAGTGTGATACATTTGTATATTATTACCATATTTTTATTTGATTTTTTTATGAGGATATGAATTAAGATGCATACACAACTTAATTTTTATTTTTTATGCGAACCTAATAAATTTTAAATTGTACTTAGGATGTTACATTTTATTATTAAAGACATAATTGTCTTGTCATTTTTATCTAATTGAGGGCATTCTTATATCTTATAAGTTATATAACATTGGCCTAATAACCTTGAGGTTATGGGTTTAAGTCTCGGAGCAATCACTTTGTGCACTATGTCAAAGGTTAGATGTATACCCAATCTTTTTTTTTCTTTTTTTTTGATAAATAAGGTGTGTACCCAATCTTTCTCCTCCCAAAGACACATAAATGTGTATTAATTGGGACTCTTTTTTTTCATATCTTATAAGTTATATGTAATAAGAGCATTGTTTTATATTTTAAAATATCAAATTGCTGACAACACCATCTTTAGTTATGTTTTTTTTTAATGTTTAGTTACCATAAGGGGTGTTCTCGTATATTATTAGGAAAAGTAAAGGGTGATTGTAATTGCCCTTGAGATTTGCCTAAAATACTAATCGCCTCTTGAGGTTTGCTGACAACACTGAGGTTGAGCTCAACAGTGAAATCTACAAGTAGAAAGGAGGATCACAGAAATAACAATAAAAAAAAATGAAAAAAAAAATATATCATTTACACCAAAAATGATAATTGTGCAAAAGACTCATCTTAATTCTATAAATGAAGAACAAGGATCTGGTGAATCAAATTAATTCATAGAAAATCATATCAAGGAGATAACATAGCCATAGCTTTAAAAGAGGAGAGAAAGGGTTTGTTTGGCATAATTCAAAATTAAACCGGAAACTTTTGACAGCTAATAGAAATTGAAAATCTATGGATTAAATTTTTTTGTTAAGATTTAATATAAAATCAGTTTCATTAGGTGTATTAAGCATTTAGTGATTAGTCAAATTCAAACCCCCTTCTAAGATGACATAGATTTAAGTGGCAGCTGATCATTGCCCATCAAAGACACATAACCTCACAGACTCATTGAAAGTTTTAGACAACATCCCTTAATATAGTTTACCCAACAACTTCTATGCATCCTCTTCTAAGGAAGATGTCAACTAAAAAGACAAAATATGCAGGATAAAAAACTAGACATATAATGTAAAATGATAATCAGGCATTGGATTGTGCTTCAAGATATCTACATCAGACCTCACCTTGGAGGCATCAGACAGAGTGTAGTCTGAGGCCAACAATATACCCAAAAACTTCTGCGTCAAACATCATTATTTCTTATAAACTACAACATGTACATGCTATATTATTAATTTATTGAGTGTCTTTAGTGCACCCATTTCACTGCATAGAATTATAAATTCTTATTGAGCCAAAGAATACTAAGTGTCATAGGCATCAATATAGCCAATTCAGGATAAACATTCCCTACACATGTGAATTATAATTTATATCAGTGCTCAAATTTACAAGCCTTTTCCTAGTTACATGTCAATAATACCAAATTAAAAACCTCACCTTTTCCTTCTCAAACACCTCAGATGAAGCATCAGGTGGAACTAAAGGCCAAACTGCGGGCTTAGGCCAAGGTAGCATGCTGAGTGAAGCACTGCACAAAAGAAAAATATATTAGAAAGAGAGTTGGAGGACCACAGTGCAACATCAAAGGAACTCTTTGGCAATGCTGACTACTACTTTCAAATAGGATTGGTATGCTAAAAAGTTGTGTTTCTACCTGTTGACAGGACTTCTTTCTATATCTGAACCAATTAAATATGCAAGCCTCATGAACTGCAACATGGGGAATTACATTGCAATAAGCAATAATTATGGGATAATTCATCGAATAATTTGTCCACAACCAAATATTTACATCATAAATGGGATAATTCATCGAATAATTTATTAAAATTCTTTAAACAATCATCCAACAAAAAATTCAGCAAAACCCAAATCAGATTCCCAAAATTGGAATTGAAACAAGAACGATCTGCAACAAAGGATCTAAACCCAAAAATACCAATTGATCGATCAAAACAAAAGAGACCCATTACAGATTATGAGTTTCAATAGTGATCGGAACCTTTGAACGAGTATTATAAAGAACAAATCAAAATCACGGGAAGAAAAGAGACAAAGAGGGAGAAAAGAGACAAATCAAAATCACCGTGTCACCGCCAGCTGCGGAAGGGAGCGAAGCAGCACCGTGCAAGCGAGAGCGAACAGAACACAAAGTCGTGAGCGAATTTAGGGAATGAGAGATTGAATTCAATGCTTTTGATCTCTGAGACTCGCCATTGAAAGGTCGTGTGAGTTGAAGAGACACGGATTGGCAATGAATCGAACGGTGTAGACGACAAATGAAGAGTGTTGTTGTTGTTACAGATAAAGTTGACTCCATTGGAACAGAGCTTCAATTAAAATTCAATTCACAACATCAACTCCATTGGAACGGAGCTTACAGTGCTTCACCTCTGCTCAGCAGCAACAGCCAACGCAAAGGCAATGACATCGAAGACGAAGACCGCAATCAGTAAGATCTTTGATGTCATTACAATGGAGTTCATCTTTTTCACACACGCCACAGATCTAGATCTGTACCTTTGCTTACTCTCTCTACTATGCGTTTTCTCTCTCGACATATAGATATAGATATAGATATAGAGAGAGAGATAGACTGGAGTGTTGGTGAAGCAAAGAAGTCTCAGATATATATCTACTGAAGCATGTAGATCTTAACTGATCTGCAATGGAGCTCAAGATGGACAGAGTGAAGACCTACGATGGAGCTTGCGAGAGAGAAGCTTGCGAGAGATAGACTGGAGTTTTCACAGCTACGATGGAGCTTGCGAGATAGACAGGGCTTTTTTTTAATTTTTTTTTCTGTTTTCCTAGTGCAAAAATTTTAATTCCCGCCCCACGTTTCAAAATTCCCTCTCAAATTTTTGGCGACCAAAATATCAGATTAGTCGCAGAAAATGTACCCTTTGCCGACAAATTTTTTTAGTTGCCAAATCTCAATCAACGGCGACTAAAATATTAGTCGCTAAAAGTGCTAATTTGGCGACTAATTTTTTTTGGTTGTTGAAAATAAGTTTTTGGCGACCAAAATTTTGGTCGCCAAAAAATATGTGACCTTTCGCGACCAAATTTATAGTTGGTCAGCAAAAGCATACCACCTTCTGCGACCAATAATATTTGGTCGCCAAAAATAATGATCATTCGCAACTAATTAATATTTGGTCGCCAAATGTCATTTTTTTGCGACAAAAATTTTTTTGGTCGGCAAAAATGGTCGCCAATTGTGTAAATTCTTGTAGTGCATTTACAATGAATCTCAAGTACATACATCACTTATATTTATATACAATACTCTAACAAACTAACAACCACTACAACTAACTCTTAACTAATTCTATAAAATATCTTTTCAAAATATCTAAACTGATAGCTGAGGTTGAAGCTGTGGTAGGAGTTGTAGCTTGGAGCTACGACTGCAATGTAGTCTAGCTGAGCTAGCAGCTAAGCTAGCTGGTGGTGTATCTTCAACATTCCCTTGCAAGCTGATAAAGGGAGAAACTGACATGAGCTTGTCTTTAAGATAGGAAAATCTAGAGACAGATAAAGGCTTAGTGAAGACATCTGCCAGCTGAACAATGATTTGGAATGGAAGACAAGGTTGGAAGCCAGAGCAATAGCAAATACATTGTCACACTAGAGAAGAGGAACTCTAGGAGGGACAATGGAAAAATCCTGAAGCAACATACCAAGCCAAGCAAGCTCTGCTACAGTATGAGCTAAAAATCTGTACTCTGCTTCAGTAAAAGATCGAGAGACAGTGGCTTGCTTTTTAAATGACCAAGAAACGAGATTGGATCCTAAAAATACACAATACCCTGAGGTTGATTTTCTATCAACAGAGTCTCTAGCCCAATTGGAATCGGAAGAAGCATGAAGATCAAATAAGCTGGGGTTATGGGTTAGACCATGAAATATGGTGCCCTTAATGAACTTGAGCAACCTCTTTACACCAGCATAGTGACCAATAGTGGGATTATGCATATGTTGACACAATTGATTCACAACAAATGAGATATCAGGTTTGGTAATTGTCAAATATTGTAAGGCTCCAACGATGCTTCTATAGACAGATGGATTAGCAAATGGCTCATCTGAATGTGCAGACAAACCAGACTTGACAGAGATAAGAGATGAGCAAGCTTTGTAATCCAACATACCAGCTTTAAGAAGAATATCTTGAGCATACTTCTTTTGAGATAGAACGGTGGTGGAACCAGAGGTATCAACTGAGATGCCAAGAAAATAGGAAATAGAACCAAGCTCCGTCATAGAAAAAACTTGATACATCTGAGTAATAAGAGCTTGAATATGTGTATCATCATTACCAGTGATCAATATATCATCAACATAAACAAGTAAGGTAAGAAAGATAGAACCAGCTTTTTTAATAAACAGAGAAGAGTCATATTTATTGTTCTTGAATCCTTGAGACAGCAAAAAAGAGAAGAATGTGGAGTACCAAGCTCTTGGGACTTGTTTAAGACCATACAAGGCCTTATGAAGTTTGCAAACAAGTTGAGAATTAGGAGACTGATCATCAAACCCTGGTAGTTGTAACATGTAAACCTTATCTTCTAAGATCCCATGAAAAAAAGCATTAGAAATATCTAATTGCTTGATAGGCCAATTGTGATAAAGAGCAAGACATAACAGTACATGAATTGTTGGTAATTTAACAACTTGGCTAAAAGTTTCCTGAAAATCAATTCCCTCCTGTTGGAGATAACCTTTAGCAACCAATCTGGCTTTATGCCTAGCCACTGTTCCATCTAAATTGCGTTTGATTTTGAACACCCACTTGCAACCTATGCAGTCTTGCATTGAGGAAGAGAAACCAAAGACCAAGTGTGTTGGTTTTGTAAAGCTTGGAACTCCTCAAGCATAGCTTGTTTCCAAATAGGAGTAAGTAAAGCTTCCTTATGAGTAGGAGGCTCAATATCAGTATATGAAGAAGATGCAGGTGTCTTAACAGTAGACAAGGTAGCTTTGAATCTAGTAACCATAGGATGGTAGTTAAAAAGAGAAGGAACTGAAGGAAGGGCAGAAGAGGGAGCAAGTGTAGGTAAGTAAATGGAAATAGAGTTAATAGGAATAGAAGACTGAGGAGGAGAAGTAAGAAAAGGTAAGGAAGACTGTGACTGAGATGAAGAAGACTAGGACTGAGATGAAGAAGGGCTAAGAGTAGCAGCAGAAGAATTAGGAGTGCTGAAAGAAGAAGAATGATGTTTAATAGAAGAAAATGATGGAAAAGGAGAGTCCCAGAAAAATGACTGAAGAGAAGGTAACTAAGAGGAAGAAGGAAAAGAGGAAGAAGACAAGTGAGCAAAAGGAAAAACTTGTTCATTGAATAACACATGTCTAGAAAGGTAAATGGTGCCAGTTTTGGGATCAAGGCACCTGTAACCTTTAGTAAAAGGATGATAGCCTAAGAAAACACACTTAATAGATTTAGGCTGCAATTTTGTAGCAATGTAGGGTTTAAGCCAAGGGAAACACTAACAACCAAACACTTTAAGAATAGAAAAATTTGGAGGGCTATAAAAGAGAGTTTCAAAATGAGTTTTGTATGCCAGTTTGGAAAAAGGCAGTCTATTTATGAGATAAGTGGCACAAGCAATGGCATCAAACCAGTAATGGAGAGGAACCAATGAGTGATGAAATAAAACAATCGCAATTTCTTTTTTTTTTTTTTTTTGGTACTTCGGAAAGGAAAAGTAATTGCAATTTCAGTGAGGTGTCTGTGCTTTCTTTCAGCCACACCATTCTGAGATGGTGTATAGGGACATGAGTGTTGATGCACAATACCTTGAGAAATAGTAAATTGCTTCATTTTATTACTAAAAAACTCTGTGCCACCATCAGTTCTAAGAATTTGAAGAGATGTAGAAAATTGTTTTTCTGCATAAGCTTTGAATTCAAGAAACTTATCATATACTTCACTCTTGTAAGTTAATGGATACAACCATGTGAATATACTAAAATCATCCACAAAGATAACATAGCATTTGTAACCAGAAGTGGATGAAAAGGGGCCCCAAATATCACTGCGTATTAAAGCAAAAGGTTTATTAACAGTGGAATTAGACAATGAAAAAGGTAATTTGTGACTCTTGGCAACACAACAATTAACACAGGCATGAACCTGAACAGAAGCATGATTTTTAAGATGCAAATGAGGCCTAAGATGCTTGAATTTCAAACTACTAGGATGGCCTAACCTATTATGCCATATAGGATTACCAGCAGAAGAACTAGAATGCACTTGAGATATGAAACTTGTGTGTGTTGCTGCAGAGTGAGGAGTGAGAGCAGATAAACTGGTGTGTGTGGCTGGAGAATGAAGAGTGAGAGTGGGTGAGGCAGCAATAGAAAAGAAATGGTACAAGTCATGCAGATTAGAGCTTTTGTGAAAAATTCTCTTCGTAACCTTGTCCTGAATCACAAAATGAGTATCATCAAAACTGATAATGCAATTGTTATCTTGAGCCAATTTGCGAACAGAGACCAAATTAGATGATAAAGAATCTATATGAAGCACATTGTTAAGCTTAAAGAAATGATGAGGAGTGGGAAGAAGACCTTTACCAATATGTTGTATAGGAATAGAGTTACCATCTCTTATAGTAATCTGATCTGATCCTTGATAGGGCCGATAACAACTGAGTTGGCCAAGATCATTGGTCATATGATTTGTAGCTGCAGAATCCAAGAACTATGGACGTGGAGCAGATGATGAGGATTGAGACATAGAAGCATTGGAAGCAGTAACAAATCTTGATGGTGACTGTAAACTGAAGTTGCTTGGTTAGGAAGACTGTGATTGAAATGAAGAGTATTGTGGATCCATACAATGCCAACAGTCTAAGGCAGAATGACTAGAACCTCCACAAATCTGACAGAATTGATTAGAAACTCTTGATCCTTGACCTCGAAATCTACCACTACCAGAACCTCTGTAAGATCCTCCATGTCCTCTATATCTATATCTTTTGTAGAATCCTTGAATATGATCACCTCTTCCTCCTCTAGAATAAGATCAACCACGAGGTTAATTAAAAGACTTAGCTCGTGAATTGTCAGATCCTTTAACCGTAGAAAAAGCTACAGTTGATCCTGCAGATTGTTTATTCTTCGAATCTAAATGAAGAGCCTCCGAACATAGCAAGGAGGAGAGATTATCCATAGTAATAACCTCTTGTCTAGCACGAATTGTGGTGGAAAAAGCATCATACTCTGAAAGAAGACCATTCAAAGTAATGAGGACCAGATTCTCATCATCAATGATAACAGAGGCCAAAAGCTAACTAACTAACTATGACCTTGATTTTGGACAGATATTCTTCCATTGTATCTGATTTCTTAGCAACATTATTCAGTTTATTTTTTAATTGATGAACATGCGAACGAGATAAAGTCGTAAATCTCTTTTGCAGAGATGTCCATACCTCTGAACAGTGATGAAATTGCAGAACATATATATAAATCAATGGTGTAAGAGTTGCAGTGATGCAACTTAATAAATGTGCATCAATCATAGTCCATTGAAGAAAGTCGGGATTAGGCACTAAACTCCCTATTGAATCAATGATTGTAGATGAAGGACATATGATTGAGCCATCAACATAACCAAGCAGATTGGTTGCTCGAAGAACATTCAAGAGCTGAGATTGCCAGATGATGAAATTTGTTCCATCTAGCTTCATTGTAACAAAGGATGATAGATTAGAGATCAATAATGTCAGATTCAAAAGAAGAGAAGAAGAAAGTGATGTTGTCATAGATCAGTTGCTCGATAGAGCTTCTGAGGCTCTGATACCATAAAGAAGTTTGTAATCAAATCTGTTTCAGTCACAATGAATCTCAAGTACATACATGACTTATATTTATATACAACACTCTAACAAACTAACAACCACTACAACTAACTCCTAACTAATTCTACAAAATATTTTTTCAAAATATCTAAACTGATAGCTGAGGTTGAAGCTGTGGTAGGAGCTGTAGCTTGGAGGTATGACTGCAACCTAGTCTAGCTGAGTTAGCAGCTGAGCTAGCTGGTGGTGTATTTTCAACATATAATAATGACATTTTTTATAACAAAAATATTTCATCCCTAAATAGTGATTTTGTCCGTAAATTTTTGTCTTTAAAACTTTAATTTTGGTTGGTTTGAAATTGATAGTCACATGTTCGAATTAAGTTTGGCTTTAAAAGAAATGGACAATTTTGATAATAGGCCATCCATTTTTTAAAGTCACATAATCCAATCATATATCAAGCGATATCTGATCAATTTAATTTTTTGCATAGATAATCATCTCAGCTGAACGGTTTGGAACACTAAGGTCGACCCGAATGAACCCACAACAAGGCAACTAGACGAGCCTAGTCAATTTTATAGACCGGAGAGAAGTCTGTTTCTCCTAAAAATTGCACTTATGGAATGGAAGTGTAAATTTGTTCACACATGAGAACAATACACATCACCTTATTGGTCCATTTTGTACTTTTTGTCGGACCACCTATTGGTTCAACCATTGAGATGGTGTGAATTTTACAGTTCAATCCGATCTATAGTAGGCCGATTTTTGGGCTCTGTTTTGATGATTCGAACCATTTACGTTTTAGGATCCATCAAGTATATATATCATGCCTGTTAAAAATTAAGTTGATTGGATAACGAAAATCATGTATTCAAATCAATTTTGTATGAACCATTTATTTTTTCACCGTTCATTTTTTTCATACAAAACTGGTCTGAACATGTAGTTGCCATTATCCGATTAACTTGATTTTTCACATGAATGGTGTACTCGACAAACCCAAAAATGTAAATTATTTAGATTATCAAAATGGAATCTAAAAGTGGGCCCACTGGATCCAACATATCTCTCTAGTTTGATGGAAGACTCGAGAGAAGCCGATCTCTGAATTTTTCACCTTCCTTGTATAAACAATTTTTCTCTCATGGAATAAGGTCGGAGATTAGGGTTAAAATGAATCAAACTTTTGGGATATGTTTGAATATGAAGTTAGGTAGAAATTTATAAAGAAAAAAAAAAAGATAATTTTTAAATTCCTACTCAAATTTATGATACAAACATATTTTGATGAATTCAAAAGCAACAACAGAATTCCAGAATTAGGTGAGAGAGCACAAAAGAGTGCACATATCATGTGAGCGTCACTGTACAAACAAAGCAAGGTTGTCTATTTCTTAAACCTTGTATGTATTCCGAAGGAAAAAAAAAACAAAACAAAACAAAACAAAACAAAAAAACCAACCTTATATGTTGTGTCATGTTATATAACTGCTTGTTGGGGCCAACCCCAAACCCTACGAAAAGTCTTGGTTCCGAAAAAAAAAAAAAAAAGCGCAAAATCCCAGAGCAGACCTTAAGACAACCAAAATTTGGGGGTCATTTCACGAAACCCTTTCTTTTTTTTTTTTGGTGAAATAATTTTTTAGTTTTTTATGAGTTCAAAAAATTTAATGTGTTACATAATGACTTTTTTAAGTTGTATATAACTTTTTTTAGTGACTTTTTAGGTTTTAAATTTTTTTTAGTGATTTTTTGTTTTGTTTGTTTGTTTGTTTTTCTTTTTTCTTTTTTTGAATTGAGATTTTGGATTTTTTAAGAATGGAAATTGTAAGTTTTAAAAAATAATTACAAATCAATGATAAACTTTATGAATATTAATAATTAAAATCACAAGATTTTTAATATATTTATAATTATTTTTTATAAAATACACTGAATTGTAATTTCCCTTTTAAGAAAGAAAATTTTGTTGTAACTTGTTTGTTAGTACATGTTTGTATCATGGCTGGGAAGTTTTTGTAGGAAAACCTTGTTATCTTATCTCTACTCTAATGTTAATTTTTTCTTTGATTAATGCAGAGACAGCTCAAGCCTATTTAATAGTCTAAAAAAATATTTAAGGGACAAGGAAAAAAATCTAATTGGGGATTCTTTATAAATTTTTGTATTATAATTTTTTTTATATAAAAGACAAAATAATATCTTTAATCTTCACCAAATCTTAAAATAAAATAAAATAAAAAACCTTTAATCTTTACAATCAAAATAATTTTGATGGAAGTCTTTTTGTCTCAATTGAAGGGTGGTTTCGCATTGATTATTTTAATTGATCTTTTAAGGAAAAATATGCAAAAAAAAAATAAAAAAAATAGAGAGTGATCCGATAACGTATGATAAATTTTTAATTTTGAAGTTAAAATTTGAAAAAACAAAAGATGTGTAAATGTAATGATGAGATTTTCTTTTTGGGTTGGGTTTTGTCTCATGCGGAGATCTTAACATGAGAGAATTTGAGGGACCTCTATAAGGCCTACCACGGGTTTCATTCTAATGATCCGAACTGTTCATTTCGTAAATCTCTCAATGTATATCATTTATGAAAAAATTTAGGTGAATCCGATAATTATAACATTTTTATTTTATAACATTTGTCTCTAAAAAATGGACGGTGCATTTCAAAAATATATTTGTCGTCCATTTTTTCGAAGGCAAATACCATAAATTAAAAAGTTGTGATTATTGGATCGAATAAATTTTTTCATGGATAATATACATTGAGGGTCTTACAAAATGAACGATTTGGATTATCGAAACAGAACACGTGGTGGGCTCTATAGACCATCAAGTTATCTCATATTAAGATCTTAATATGAAGCAAACTCAATTTTTTTTTTTTTAATTTTTATTTCACAAATTTCATGGTATGTGATTAACACATTGGTCAATGAGTCTTAATTTTTAATCCTCTTTTGGCAACATTTAAAAAAGTCACCTCTTTTTTTGAATTTTTTTTGTGTTTACTAACTTATTTTAAAAATTATGTCATTTTTTTTTTTATGTCTGTCTTGTCGAGACGAATTTAAAAAGCATATTTCTTTTTGAAAATTTTCAAAAAAAAAAGAAAAAGAAAAATTTAAGCCAAAATAGTTTACTATTTTTTGCTTATTTTTCTATTTTAGACTTTTTTTGGAATTTTTTAAAAAGCTTATAATTTTTCGGTTCTTTTTGTTGAGTTGAATCTAATAGTTTTAAGCTTTTTGAACTTTTTTTTAAAAAAATTCACTAAAAACAGAAAATAAGCAAACCTCAAACTAATCAATTTGTTTGATTTCAATTTTTTGAATAAAGTTTTTTGAAAATTGAGTTTTTATTTTTCGTATTTTTTTGTTTGTTTGTTTTGTTTTTAGTGAATATTTTTAAAATTTTAAGCAAGTTTTTTTACTTTTTTAGATACACCTTACTTAGATGTATATAATAGTAAAATCTTTGTGAAAAGATATTTTAAAAAATTAATAAATATACAAAAATATGAAAAATATACTGAATTTTCGTATTTTTTTGATATTTAGTGTATTTTTTTAAAAAAAATTTCACAAATATTATATTTTTAAGTGTATTTATGTTAGGCGTGTTTAAAAATTAAAAAAATTGCTTAAAATATTAAAAAAATTCATTAAAAACATTAAAATATAAAAAATAAAAAAGTAGAATTTTTTAAAAACTGTTTTTTGAAAACCAGAACCAAACAAAGTGAATACAATTTGATAATATTTTATTTAATATTCAACCATGATTGTTGTTATGTACACTTTATTTTTATTTTTTTTAGTGAAACTAAGGGTCCCTTACAAGCATTTCAAAAATATTAATCATGGAATCATGGTTACGCAGTAGGGACTTTTTTTCTGAACTAGATGGTATGTAGGGACTTGGCAACATTTTTCTAAAAATTAAATAAGCTAAAAGAGTTTAATATTTTTTATTTATTTTTGTCCTTTTAGATTTTTTTGAAATTTTTTTAGAAAATTATAATTTTTTTGGTTCGTCCTATCTAGCTGAATCTAATAGCTTAAATTTTTTTGAAAAACTTCAAAAAGAAATTTACTAAAAATGAAAATAAGTCCCAAAAAAAAAAAAAGTCAAAAAATAAGAAAACCTCAAACCAATACAATTTGATAATATTTTGTTTAATATTACTTGACTTTTTTGGATTCTTTTGAATTTTTTAAAAAAAATTATAAATTTCTTATTCATCTCGTCGAATTGAATCTAATAACTTAAAAGCTTTTTGAAAAAATTTAATAAAAACGAAAATAAGCCCCAAAAAAAGTCAAAAAAATAAGTAAACCTTAAATCAATACAATTTGATAATATTTTATTTAAGAAAAATGCCTAAGACCCCAGTGGGGGTCACTGGGGGTCGTGCGTGTAAACTCGTGATTGGCCCAAAAAATTTTTTTTTTTTTTTTCAGCGAACGGCAGCGTGCCATGTCACTGGGGGTCTGAAGCAGCACTTTTTATTTAATAGTCCACCATGATTGTTGTTATGTAAACTTTTTATTAATTTTTTTTTTCGTGGAACTAGGGTTCCTAGCAAGCATTTCAAGAAGGGAGAGGCTCGTCTCCAGTAAAGTTTTAAATTGGAGATTATTGTTGAGCTTTTGTGGGTTTATTATGGAGTTTGAATAGATAATTCAAACCGTTCAATATGTAGGATTCTTCGAGTACTGCATCTATATAAAAAATTACGTTAATCAGATATCGATAGTCACTTGATTAGATCACATTTGTATCAATGGTAAGTATAATTTTCAAAATAAATTGTTTATACAAATATTATATGATTAAGTGGCTATCAATATCTGATCAATATGATTTTTTGTAGAAATAAAATATTTAACAAGTCTTACACATTGAACGATTCAGATTGTCGATACAAACTCTGTGGTAGGCTCATAGAAGTCCAATAGTATCCTCTAATCTGATTTAGATTGGAGAGAAATTATGATGTTTTAAGAATACGGAGTCATGGTACGTACGTAGGGACTTGGCAACATTTTTCTAAAAATTAGGTGGTTTCAAAATAAAAACAAAATATAAAAACGATACTAAACAATTAAGTCAAGGATAAAATGGTTGAGGCAAAATGTTTAAAACTTGTTAAGTGATATATTTTGGGCCGGAGGGGGGGGGGTTGAAAAGATCCAAAAATCAGAAGGTTAGAAAATGATGTTACAGCGTGTTCCAGATGGAACGGGTCGGGTCGATCCACGCTTCCCTCACCGGTGCCCGAGATACCAAGCCTACGGAGAGACCTGCATAAGAGTTCAACGGGGAACTGGGAGTCCCCCAGGGAACCCTCCGACGAGCAAGTTAGAAAGAGAGATGGAGTGTAGAGATAGATTAGTGATAGAAAGCTTAACCTTCTTCTTATCTTCGACGGCTGCTTATATCCTCTGGTAATCATTTCGTTGTCCCTTCTGACCTGTCATCTTGGCCGAAAGTCTATGTTCTAGCTTGCCTTGTTCATGGTGAGGCCGTTCTGTCTCGACGGGGAGGGGTTATCGCAATAAATGCTGTAAGGGGTTTCATTAACGGCTGATGTGCAGTGTGATAACTTTGCAGGATCTTTGTCTGCTTATGTGGTTTGTCCTTCTTTTGCCACGTGTTTAGATGTCAATGGTTCTTAATGCCATGTTAAGTTCCAGCAACATTGGGCTTTAGTAGTTGAATTATGTGTTGGGCCCTAAATGGTGGGGTATAACCTTTATAGGCTTACCCATGTCAGAGAATGATGTTGTAATTCTAGAAAATACCCCTAAAATTCTAAAAGCAATTACTGTACAAAAAAAAAAAAGAAAAGGGAAGTGAATCACTGTGTTTGGTTTTAATTTTTTGGATTTAAAGAAGTTGAGCTTTTTATTTTTTGTATTTTTTTAATTTTTAGTGAATATTTTTAAAATATTAAGCATTTTTTTTTTATTTTTTAGATAATATTTTAAAAATCAATAAATATAAAAAAAAATATGAAAAATGTACTGAATTTTTATTTATTTATTTTTTATTTTTGATATTTGGTAAATTTTTTTAAGATTTTTTTTCACAAATATTATACTTTGTAATGTATTTATGTTAGGCATATTTAAAAATTAAATAAATTACTAAAAATATTAAAAAAATTCAGTAAAAATAAAAAAATACAAAATTTTAATTATTTAAAAAATAAATCCTAAATTATAAAACCAAACAAACTGATTGCCACGGACCTTGTCACTACCCTTCGTGTTGCCTACAAGTTGTGATCCATTAAATGCAAATGGTGAAGAGAGAGAAAGAGATGGTTCACAAAAAAGTTTATAAGAACTTCGTAACATAAGACAAGAAGAATTTGAGGATTAACACGTCTTTCAAATCTAATGGAAAAATTACATTTTGTCTTTTTATGTTTAATCATTTTATCATTTTAGCCTTTAAAATTTATTTTTTTTCACTTTAATCTTTCATATTTCAAGTTTTTTTCAGTTATTTCTAAAGTTAATTTTTATTAAAAATGGAACAAAAAATAAGATATTAACAGTTATGTATTTTATTATATATAACTTATAACTCTAATATAAACTAAAATTCTAATATAATAATATATTTTTTATATTATGTAACAGTTATTATGATATTTTTTATACAATTTTAAACAAAAGTTAATTTTAAGAATAAACAAAAAAAAAAATTTAAGAGCTAGATAGAGCTAAGTGTAATTTATCCAAATCTGATTGTGGATGCCATTTAACCTACTATTTAAAGTTAGGTGTACAATTAATTAACTCAATGATAAAATGGTTGAAGCAAAAGTGAATGTTTAAAATTTTTCCCTAGTATGGATCTTAAAATATTTTTGTTTTTTTTGTCCACAAAACTAGTAGGCAACAAGAAGGAAGCGACAATGGCATCCATTTTTTTGTAAATGCTTTTAGAATTTTAAGAGTATTTTTGAAATAATAATATTATATTTTAAATTTTTTTAGAGGCGTTTCCGATCATAGGATAGTAAAGAGAGAGAATGAAAGGGTTGACAAAAAAAAATTAAAAAACCTTGTAACATAAAACAAAAGAGATTTGAGGATTAACATGTCTTTGAAATTTAATTATATATGAAATGCAACTTTTTATTTAAAGTTATGTGTACATTATGCGGTTTTACAGATTTTATTAACACAAATTATTTAGTGTTTTTAAAATAAATACATATAGTGATATAAATTGATATTTATTGATCTAAATAATCACTCATTACTTTTATATTAACAATTTGAAAAATAATTTAAAAAGTGTCAAGTAACAAGTATTACTCTAAAAATACTTTCAGTGGGGTCTGATTTTCCATTGTAGAGGGTGAACGACGGTGCCTTGAACTTTTTGGGTAGCACAGCCCTGGCGATTCGTCCCACGAATGGGTCATGTTTATCTTTGAAAAATGTAAAAATTCCCTATATGTTGATTTGTGATTATGTATCAATTTTAAGCAGTATATAACAATCTCAATCAAACAATCAAGACAAATCGACACAACGATTTTACGTGGAAAAATCACAATTGGACACCTCCAATTGTGATAAAAAAAAATCACGGGCAAAAGCCACAAAACAATCCACTAAAAAAACATAAAGGAATTACACAAGTATACTCTCAATTACCTAGCGAATCCACGCCCGAATTGAACCAACCCCTATGTGCTTCTTCCAATCCCGTCTTCACCTCAGAATTGTCTTGACGATGAGCCACTCTAGAATCCATCAAAGCTTTAGGCTCGAATTCTTCAGAATCCACCGAAGAACAACTCTCTCTTTTGTGTAGAACAAACAAATAATCCTTTGATGTATACTCTTTAAACCATGAGTTGAATACTCAATCAAAACATCAAAGAAAACTAGCAAAATATCCCCAGATGTAAACCTTAATATCCAAGAAGAAGATCTGGAGGAGTAATCGTAAAATCTAACAGAAACCCGTACTTATAGAAATCTGGGACTACGAAGCTCGCTCGAGCGAAGACTCTCTCACTCGAGCGAGGAACCAAAAACGCGTGTTTTCCATAAGTGGCTTCGCTCGAGCCAAACAACCAGCGCTCGAGCGTAAAATCATCTCTTCCAGGTTTTTACACAGACGCAACCTTCATTTGAGCGAGAACTCCTTCGCTCGAGCGAGCAAGGGAGGACATACAACTTCGAATGCAAAATTGCATTTTGCTTCGGGGGCGCTGCCCCATGACCCCGCCTGGGCGCTACCCCAGACCCACCAAGGAGCGCTGCCCCCTGGACCCCAGCGAGCTGACCGGGCAGCTCGATCCCCGTCATAATCAGCAAAGTGGCAATCTTGAAAACATTAACATCACAAACTTCTCTGCAAGGCAGAATTCGGGTTGAATTCGCATCTAAAAACTCATAGTTTCACTGAAATAAAAAGTACGAAAATAAGTACAACTGAAAGGAGTTTTGTCAAACGGGATTGCCAAGAATAAAAACCTAACAATCTCTCCCTTTGGCAATGCCGTGACAAAACTCACATAACAAATAAAATCCTAATCACCCCAACCCATTACAGCCAACAAACACAAACTTCTTTCTCAAGGTTAAGATCTGCAAAACAGCTATTAGTGCCACAATCTCCAAAACAACTATTAGTCCCACAAGAGTATATGAAAAAACAATAAACATATGGTTAGATTATCTTGAAGCGTTTAAAGCATGAGATGGAAAACATAAATAGATGCGACTTGAAGATTTTAAAAACATGTAGCATGAAAACCTGAAAACTAAGACACATGCACCCGACACATGGCTTGAATACATGAAATCTTAAGACACATGCACCGGACAACAATACTCCCCCTTTTTGTCACGAATTGACAAATGGAGCTCAATCAACTAAAGCAAGATCAGAAACCACACAAGCAAAGATAAGATTATGTAAATATCAGGAGCATGCAAGAAAGAAATAATAAAGAAGCAGTGCATAGCAATATGCAAAACAACTATAGCCAATCTCCCTTACCAAACAAATCAAAGTGTTCATGCTAGCAAACTCTTGTAATGATAAACCAAACTTTCCCTTACTAAAAACAATGAACAAGAAGAAAACGACAAAAAAAATAAAATAAAATAATATGGTGGAGCAAGTAAGGAATTTCAGATTTCTACCTTGAAACACACAAGATTATCCAAGAAGTACAATTACTTGAAAACACAATGTGCACAGCCTCTAGAAGATTCCTCATAAAAGAAAGTGATGCATTATGTAAAAAGCATAGATCCCATGATAAAAGTGTGTGTGTGTGACTCTTGGAGTTTGACAAACACAAGATTCAAATCCTAGTAGTGATCTGAAAGCTGGACCTCCGACAAGAAAATCTAAGCACAACAAAGGAAAGTCAAACCAATAGGAATCAAGAGGTATTTGGTGAGTAAAGGCGGAGGCTCCTCCTCAATCAATGAATCCTTTATTTTTATTTATTTTTTAAATCTTTTTCTTTTCTTTCTTTTGCACATCTTTTTTTTTTTTTGTTTCTTTCTTTTGCACATTTTTTCTTTCTTTTGCACACTCATTGACGGCTGACACGCTCAAGAGTATGGAAACCGAACCAGAAAAGTATGGATATAATAAGGATGGCCTGGTTGGTGACTCTGAGATAGCCTTTTCCTCATGGCTGGACTACAAAAAATAGAGGGAAAAGCCATGAAGATGCAAAAAGATGGAAAATGGTTAAGAGACTCAACATCACCCATGATATGCTAGTATAGGTCAATTCCTCTAGAAAAGCAAAAGATACAATGCCAGAAGTCCATAGGAAAAAAAAAATCACTAAGGCAGAAGACTCTGATATTTGCTAATCCAAGAGTGTGTACAGAATGAGACATACTAATCAAAGAACAAACACTCCAAAATGAGTAATGACCATAGAAAGCACACACATATTAACATGTAATGGATATTCTTATCAATTCCAATATGCACCAAAGACCACTCAAAAATTTCAAGTTTGCAAAACCATACTAAGAAAATCTTTTTGGATTTTTTTTTTTCATTTTTTTTTTCTAAACAAAGTAATACAGAAAACGAACAGGCACACATTAAATGACCAAAAAAAAAAAAACACACAGAAACTTAAAAACTAAAATGAATAAACAAATTAGCACAAGTCAAGTTTTCTCACCCAAACTGCTTTAGTATGAACAAAGTGGTAAGAATTGTGGTTCTTGGGTGGTGTCTTGACGTTGTGGTTTCTTTCCCCTGCAATGGGAACCCGTCTCGACTTGGTTTCCAACTTCCTATTTTTAGGTCTAGGCAAACACACTTTCCCATGCAACTTATAACAATAAGGGCGAATATGACCATGCATACCACAATGATGACAAATAAAAATAAGGTGTATAGGGTGTACCTTCTTTTCTTTTACCTTACCAACTCTAGAAAGTTTGAGAAGTCCATCCTTATGTTGAATTTTTTGTTCTCCCTTTCCATGAGTTCTTATATCATGGGATGTAGATGCACTCTGTTTTTGCTCTTTGTTATCACCAAAGCCAATGCCACTCTTGTTAGAACAAATTTGTTGAGACCCAATGATATTGTCCAAAGTCTTTGATCCTCTGTTCCAAAGATCAATGGTAGCCAAAGCACACTTGAGTTCTTCCTCTTTCTTGATCATTAGTTCTTCCAAAGCAACTTGAGACATCTCGAGAGTTTCAATTTTTTCTTCATATGTTGCATAGATTTGCTGTAGCTCATTCCTTTCTATCTCACAAGTCAAGAGTTTTGCACAAAGAGCTTGTCGATCATTAGCTATCTTGATGGCATCAATCCTAGCCTTGGAAATCTCCTCCTTTAGTTTGACATTCTCACTTTCATATGCTTTGAGTTTCATAGTGAGTTTGTCATTCAATTTGGATAACTTAAGAGATTCCTGATACAACTTTTCATAAGCTTGCCTCAAGATCTTCATCATTACTTCCCGAGGATTCATCATCAGTGGCATTCTCAACCGGGCTCTTCGGATACTCTGTTCATCCTTTAGTTTCGGAAGCCGCCATGAAAGCAAGGAATTGTTTATGTCCCTCTTTGCCTTGATCTTCGTTGTCACTTTCATCTTCATCAGATTCTGATGTATCATCCCAAGTGATGGCGAGGGCTTTCTTCTTCTTCAAACGAGTGGGGCATTCTAAAGCAAAGTGGCCAAATCCTTGGCATTCGTAGCATTGGACTCTTTCAGAGTTCCCTTGTATCTTTCATTTCTCCTTCTTGGCTATAGAATTAATTTTAAGTTTATCTTTGCTTTTAGATTTATGAGTATGAGTAGATTCTAAAAGATTAGGATTCTTTTTCAAAAAAGATTTTTTAATTTGTTTAACAAAAATAGCCGTAATCTTAGAATCTATCTCACAATCCTCATCAGAATCCTTTCCAACTCTATGAGCACTACTAAAAGCAATAGCATCTTTTTGTTTCTTTTTGAAATTCCTATGTGTTTCATAAGTTTGGAGATTTCCAACCAAGTGATCCAGCTTGAGGTTATCAACATCTTGAGCCTCCTCAATAGCCGTAACTTTTGGCTGGAATCGATCGGGCAAGGATCTCAAAATTTTTCCCACAACTTTGGATTCTGGTATTTTTTTCACCTAAATTGAAGTTAGAATTTACAATGTCACTCAACTTCGCATAAAATTCATCAAAGGTCTCACTATCTTTCATTGAAAGGTTTTCGAAACTAGACGTGAGCTTTTGAAGTTTTGAGCGTTTAACAAAAAGAGTGCCCTCATGAAAAGTTTGTAAGATATCCCAAGCCTTTTTTGCGACTTTACAATTGCAAATACAACTAAACTCTTCAGGTGTGATAGCGCAAAAGAGAAAATTGATAGCTTTACTATTCCAGCTACTATTTTGGTAATCAATTGTGTCCCACTTATCAATTGGTTTGGGGAAAGTTACTCCATCAACGGTAATTGTTGGTTCGGTCCACCCATTCATGATGGATTGCCAAACCTTTTCATCTATAGATTTCAAAAATGATCTCATCCGAGCTTTCCAAAAAGAATAATTGGATTCGTCAAGTAGGGGTGGTCGAACCATAGAATTTTCCTCACGTATTGAATCCATTATCACAAATCAAACAAAATCTCGTTCTAAGAGAATTTTTTTAAAAAAAAAAAATAGAACGACCTGCTCTGATACCAAATGAAAAATCTAGAAATTCCCTAGATGTTGATTTGTGATTATGTATCAATTATAAACAGTATATAACAATCACAATCAAATAATCAAGACAAATCAACACAACGATTTTACGTGAAAAAATCACAATTGAACACCTCCAATTGTGATAAAAAAATCACGAACAAAAGCCACAAAACAATCCACTAAAAAGACATAAAGGAATTACACAGGTATATTCTCAATTACCTAGTGAATCCACGCCCGAATTGAACCAACCCCTATGTGCCTCTTCCAACCTCGTCTTCACCTCGGAATTGTCTTGACGATGAGCCACTCCAGAATCCACCAAAGCTTTAGGCTCGAATTCTTCAGAATCCACCGAAGAACAACTCTCTCTTTTGTGTAAAACAAACAAATAATCCTTTGATGTATACTCTTTAAACCATGAGTTGAATACTTAATCAAAACATCAAAGAAAACTAGCAAAATATCCCCAGATATAAACCTTAATATCCAAGAAGAAGATCTGGAGGAGTAATCCTAAAATCTGACAGAAACCCATACTTATAGAAATCTGGGACTGCGAAGCTCGCTCGAACGAAGACTCTCTCGCTCGAGCGAGGAACCGAAAACGCGTGTTTTCCATAAGTGGCTTCGCTCGAGCCAAACAACCAGCGCTCGAGCGTAAAATCATCTCTTTCAGGTTTGTACACAGACGCAGCCTTCGCTCGAGCGAGAACTCCTTCGCTCCAGTGAGCAAGGGCGGACATGCAACTTCGAATGCAAAATTGCATTTTGCTTCGGGGCTGTTGCCCCTCGACCCCGCCTGGGCGCTGCCCCGAACCTGCTAAGGGGCGCTGCCCCTGGACCCCCGCGAGCTGACCGGGCAGCTCGATCCCCTTCATAATCAGCGAAGTGGCAATCTTGAAAGCATTAACATTACAAACTTCTCTGCAAGGCACAATTCAGGTTGGATTCGCATCTAAAAAATCATAGCCTCACTGAAATAAAAAGTGCGAAAATAAGTACAACTGAAAGGAGTTTTGTCAAACGGGATTGCCAAGAATAAAAACCTAACAATCTTCTTCATCTGAATCATCGCTTCTCCTTCGTCTATGCCGTACGTATGGACTTCCTTGAAACGAGCTGGATGCATCAACTCGGCCTTTCTTTCTGGGCTCGAGAGATGGTGAGTGTAAATCACTGTCATTGTTGCGTTTCTGAAATCGACGTCAGCGACCATCCTTCTTTGTCAAAGGTCGATCCCAGTCTTGGCATGCGGCTTATTGGGACTTCGCCACCTCCAAGGCCAAATCGTGGTGGAGGCACTCATTCTCAGCCATCATGGTCTCCAGCCGTTGTTCATTTTGCTTTGCCTGATCCATAATTGTCTGCATAGTCTCGTGCATTAAAGTTGAGGGTGAGGTCTGAGCTACTGAATCAAAGTTCAAGGCACGTCGTGCGGCGATATTCTCTGGTCCCAGCATGTTTATTGAAGTGAGGTCATCTCTTGGTGTAATTTTGTCAGTGACTATCGGAGGATCTTCCGTGATGCTCGCCATGAATAAGCTTGAGTATTCCCACAGACGGCGCCAATTGTGGGGAGGTAGGTTTGGAAATACTCTGGGATCCTGAAGCACGTCCCTGATCCTCTGATCGTCACTTGAAAAAGGGATTAACACTCCAGTCGGGGGTGCCGAAATTAGCATTCCGACGGATGAGTAAGTGTAAGTCTATTGTTTGCTTGAGGCTTAAGTTTTTTGGATATGTTCTCACATACCTTTCTTCGGTTGATGCTTCTCTATTTATATTCTCTTTTGGGCCCCAGGATCGGGCCCACTCTTAATCCATCGTGCAATTGTTTATTTGGCCCCCTTCTGTCATATGCCAACTTTCACTCGGCTTTTTGTTCAACCGATTTTATGGCCGATTAGATATTCGGCGTCTGGATTGTACAGTACGGAGCCGAATATAATATATGTACACCAATTTCCAAGTGTACCCCGTATCTCCACCATCACCATTATTTGGCTCCCACAATATGTTTTTTGAATGATGATTCATTCCTCTAATTTTGGACTCTCAATTTCATTCCCAATAATGTGAAATTAGGAAGGCTAAATATAAAAGGGAGATAAGTATGAAACTACTTCACATGGAGGGTGCCATGTCATTAAAGATGGAATTTGAGAGACAAAATTAAAGGATGTAGCACCACTCATATTTTTTTACAAGGTTTTCATAAAAAAATTAAAAAAATACTAAAAAAAATAAATTTTCAAACACCCCTAATTTTAAACAAAAAAGCCAATGTACAAAAATTCTCGTTGATTATTTGGTAGTTCGAAAGTACATTCACGTGATATTTCATAATAGTATGATCGGTGAAGAAGGTATTGTTTTAATTATTTGTGTTGAATGATTAAAAAATATGAGAGAATATAATGAATGATAATTGATGAGAAAGTATAATCACAAGTCACTAATAATTTTCCAAAACTCTCTTACATAGCATCACTTAAAAAATAAAAAATAAATAAAAACAAA
The DNA here is from genome assembly GCF_055761805.1 of Camellia sinensis. NCBI lineage: Eukaryota > Viridiplantae > Streptophyta > Magnoliopsida > Ericales > Theaceae > Camellia > Camellia sinensis. The sequence continues at coordinate 170,149,654 of NC_138970.1, forward strand.
TAAAAAAAGCAAATCTTCATTAAAATGCTCTCTAATTCCAAAACTAACTTAGACGCAAGAGATCCCATATTTTTTTAAAGTACCCCTCTCTCTCTCTCTCTCTCTCTCCATAATTTGTATAAATTAGTGTCTCCAATCCGACCAACCCCACAACATTTTCACTTCGTTCTCTCCATTCTACCTCTGAAAACAAAACAATAGACAAACATAAACATATGACCCCCAAGAGTGTAAAAATAGCCCGCTCTAGATGTGTCCGACCCGTTTAGGATTGTTTGGACCTGAGCCTAGCCCGAGACTCTGGACTTGGGCCTGGGCCTGGGCCATCATTTTGAAGTCTGGCCTGGTTCATCGACCCGTTTAAGGCTTAGTCAAAGCCTAGCTCGAAGCCTGGTGTCTTTTTTGTGAAAAATAATAAAATTTTAGTAGAAAAAATTTAAAAAAACAAAAAAAAAAATGTTCAGACCGGCCCAAACCCGAGCCCAGGCCCGAATGCCGCCTAGGCCTGGGTCTAATTTTCTAGCCCGTGAGCTGACCCGGTCCGACTTGAATTTTGGCAGGAGCCTGCGAGGCTCGACATGGACTGGGCCGGGCTGGGCCAAATTTACACCCCTATCCTCTCATCTTCTACTCTTTTTTGGTGTTTGAAAAGAAGGTTGTGATAAAATACTTTATTAGATGGCAAAATAGATTAAAATAATTAATAAGATATAATATCATATTTAATTTATAATTATTTTATTTTTTCTCATAATCATCAAATTAACTATAAAAAAAAGTTAAATAATTTTTTAAGCACAACTATTTTAGTGAAGCTAAAATAATAATAATAATAATAGCCTAATATAAACTTCTCTCTCCTCTCGCTTTCTCTTAAAAAACATGTACATTTTTTTTTCTTTTTCCAAAGGATAAGACACTTGCTAACAATACAGTAGTCTTAATCACCTCTACTATCATAAAAAAATATATATACTAATATATAGATATTTATTTTTTTTTAAAAAAAAAAATATTTTTTTTTTTATGAGTGATGAGTTTCATTTTGTTTTGTTTATAATATAAACAAAGCAATCGTGTGGGTGGAGAGGATTGTAATAATTTGTTTTGGGTGATTTAATTCACATAAGATATTATAATGAAATTTAATAATAATTGTGTGGGTGATTTTCTGACCGCACTGCCCGCTTAGTAACCAGCTGGAGAGCACCGGCAGAATAGATGACACCTGGCTGACCTGCAACAGAAAGAGAAGATTCCGGCGGTGGTTCGTCCACCCAGGGGCACTCCGACGATCAAGTTAGTATATTTCTCAAAGATAAATCAAGTGCTAAATTCACAAGCTTGAGTATCAAAAGCATGAAATTGCGTACCTTAGACCCACGGGGGTGCCTCTTTTTTATAGTTACCTCAATCCTAATCTCAATAGAAGCTTGACTTCTATGGATTCCTGTTTAATACTTACTTTGGACTCCTTTAGAGATAGAGATAAACTCCCTAAGAGCTTTATCCTTATCTTGGCTAAGTCTCCTCTTTATTCTAGGACTCTTGTCCTTTATCTCTTATCCGCTTATCTCGGTTTCCGATATCTTCGGAGATAACCTCGGCTTGACCGAGATCACCTCGACGTTATGACCCTGACACGTGACACCTCGGTTGACACGTCGGCGTCACCTTGCCACATGTTGGTACTAAAAAATATATCCCCACAACTGCCCCCTAGGTTCTATTACCTCGGCATTCTGAGGTGATGGAACCTATATCATTCTGTTTTTCTAATACGTCGGTTTTCAGTATCTCAGTCGAGATCATTATTTTGGCCGACATGTCTTTGAAGAGCAAGAACTTCAAGAACCTTTTCACGCATATGAGCTGTCATACACCATAATTCAACCGTTTTTAACCACACGTTTCCTTCTTATTGGTTTGTACCTGTGACGCGCCTGTAAGCCGTCTCTCTTTCACGTGCGCCGTCTGACGCATACGTTCTTCCAAGCGTATTGATTACTTTTTGCCGCCGTTTTCATTTTCAACAAAACACCTCTTCGATTTTTCCCTTTCACTTTATTCTTGTTTCTGGAAAACTGTTTCTCTCTCTAACTTTCTCTTCTCGAGTCCGCCATTGTTCAAGCTTCCTTGCTCTGAAACTTATTCCGTTCACCCCTTCCGGCGTGTTTTGCACCATTTCGTTACTTCCACGACCATCGTCTGACTTCGGCGATCTTTACACTGATTTCATATTTTTTGGTAAGCAACTGTTTTCTTCTTATTCCAGTTCTTGATCTTTTCTAGAATTTCTTGTTATTACTGCCTTGCTCAAACATTTAATTTGTGATTCATACATCTGAATACGTTGATTTTACTTTTTGCTTTATGCCTTGAATACATGTATTGTTCATAGTTCTCTTGCACGTCTTGCCACTGTTCTTGGCCTTCAACCCTTTGTATTCTTCATGTTTTTGATAGTCCACCTCTGTTCTTGATTCTGAAACTTCACCTTTGTTTTCTATTTTTTGTGTCTTTTCTAAATCTGTGCTTTTGATCTTCATCTCCATAGTTTTAGGTTTGGGATTTGTCTGTAGAACCCACATTTTAGGAAAAATTGAAACATCCCTTACAAATTTCTGCACCAGTTCAAACCTAGGTTTTTTGCCGAGGTCCCAATAACCCTTTTTGAAACATCTTCTTTCTGAAATCCAATACCTTTAGTTATTCGATATCATGGGTATGTAGAAACATCGGGTAGACACCTCTTCTAAGCTAGACTTTTTTAGGCAAAAGTTTGAAATTCCAGCGATGTCAATCTGAGGTTGGCTGGGGATGATGACTCCATCATGCCTACTGATCACTCCATGCCCTTCCCTGTAGTTGCCTTTATTGAGTGTGGACTTCGGTTTCCCCTTGACCATTTTTTTCGTCAAATCCTTCACTTCTATAAGTTGAACCCAATGCAACTCACCATCAATTCTTACCGAGTTATTACTGGTACCATAGCTTTAGTTAAACAAGAGAATGCCAGGATTACACTTGCTGACTTCCAATACTGTTATACCATGTGTCGTCTTAGAAAAGACATGGACTATGTTTACTACCTTAAGCCGAGATCTACCGAATATAAAATCGTAGCCGACCTCCCAGACTCCAACAAGGGAGCTGGAGACGATTACTTCATTGTCTCGGGCAATTGGGAGTTTCAGCCAAACGACAACCTCCATCTTTATCCCCCTAAGCTGCACTGTTTTGGGAGAAGGAGCTAGTAAGGGCCACCCTGCATAAGTTCCTTTTTATCTTCTTGTATAAAGTTTTCAATATTCTTGTTCTAATGCCTATGCTGTTTTTATCTTTTGTTGTTCTTCCTTAACCTCCAAAGAATTTTCGCCAATCCTTCTATCCCAGCGAGGATTTGAAAAAACTTCTGAACTTGCCAATTCACAAATGAAAGGCGCCTCTGCTCCTCAACTTTATTCCAACATACGGGTCCGCTTTGCCCGACGTCCCTAGGAGGAAGAAAAAAAGCCTTTCTCCACCATCTGTCACAACGCCACAGACCGTATCTACATCTCGGATAGACCAGGGATCAACCTCTGATCCAGCCGAGCAACCGTCAACTTCTGCTCCATACTTGGTTCCAATATCACAACGCCGTCGTCGACGCCGAACAGTCTCTACTGCCGAGATGGGTCGCCCAAAACCAGTTGCAAAAGATCTTCTGGCCAGCATTCCATCATCTGTTGACGATCAACCAGTACAAACCCAACCTCCACCGAAGCCGAAAAGAATAAAGAAGGCTCAACCAAAGGCTAAGATAGCTCAGGTTGAATCTGAAGACACCTTGCCTATCTCAAAGTTGGCTGAGAGTGATAACTCTCAACCTTCTGCTGGGAAGAGGCGCTCTGAGTCTCAACTACCAGAATCCCAAAAACCAAAAAAGCCGAGGTCTTCTTCTACAACAACCTCAGGATCAAAAAAACCTGATGCCCCCTGGGCCCCCTCAATTACTCTGGAAGACAAGCCTGTTATGGCAAGTGACAATGCCGAGGATATTAATATCGGCGTTGCGTTCAGTACTGCTCTGCTGTTACCAGGCGATTTGGAGCGAAACGCCCAGTACAGTGAGTATGAGAATTACGCTCTAATGCTTCAGCACTCCATTCAGGTAGATGTCTTCTATTTGGTAATTTTCTTCTTTCTTTCTCTTTATTTCGTACTTTGAATATTCTTTAATACCTCTGTTTTCTTTCAGGCCATCCAGCATGCCCACTCTTTCTCAATGCAGTCTTTTGAGAATTGGGAGAGGCTTGTCGAGATGAAGAGGGAGTTCTCTTCCCTCCAAAAGACCAACAAAGGTCTTTAATCAAAGATGAAAAAACTGGAGGACCAAGCCGAGCCTGCAATCAAAGCTCAAACCAATGGCGAAGAGAAGGCTGAGGCTACTGAGGCTATCAGGAAAGTGGCTGAGTCTTAGAAGAGATAAGCCGAGGAAAAAATGGTCCAAGCCGAAAAGGAGCTTCAGGAGGCACTGGCCACCAAGGAAGCCGAAATAAAAGACGCCGACGAGAAGGCGTATGCCCAAGGCATGGCCGACGTTACAGATGCCTACGAACAACAAGTGAAGGAGGCATACAACAAGGGTTTCACCCTTGGTTGGATGTTCCTTCTAAAGAAACTTAATGTCCCAGAGGACTCACCACTAAGGAAAGCTGATGCCATTCCTCTTCCATTCCCTCCAGCTCAACCTCCAAGTCAAGATGTCAGCGAATTTGAGTCTGAGGATGGTGATGAGGAAGAGGATGAGGCTTTGGTAAGAAAATACAAAGATGTTGATGGGGCCAAGTCCCCTCTTCAGAATGAGCAAGTCCTAGACTTGACTCAGGATGAAGAAGGCGATGAGGTTAACAAAGACGCTGCTTATGTGAAGGAATCAACCGATGCCACCCTTGTTGATTAGAACCTTGATGACACTCTTGCAGAAATTGACACCGAGATCGCGGCGGATAAGGTTGCTGAGATGTCTTCTTAACAGACATCTGATCTTCAAATTCAACCAACTAGTGGAGAGGAGTCTTAGCTTCATGTTTTTCTTTTGCTTACTTGTATTTTGTTTCTTCTTTATCTTTTTGGAACAATGTAAGCCTTTGTATGGCCGATGTGCCATTTTCTTGGTGAATGCTAATGCAACTTTTCTTTTTCTAAGTACTTGCACTCTTGTCTTCTCTTCATTGTTTCTGCATGATTCTATACTTAGAATATTCTGCATGTCTTTCACATGCTTTTCCTTCTTTGTATAATCTTCTCGGGGTGACACACCCCGGATAGACAAACGTCTTGGTTTTAATCTTAACTTGTAAACTTTTAACAAGTGTTGAATATCATACTGGTTTAACTCAACTTGTAAATTGTCCACAAATTTCAACAAGTGTTAAACAATGACTTCGGCTTAACTTAAACTTTGTAAATTTTCCACAAATTTCAACAAGTGTTAAACAATGATTCCGGCTTAACTTCAACTTGTAAATTGTCTACAAATTTCAACAAGTGTTAAGCAATAATTTCGGTTTAACTTAACTTGTAAATTGTCCACAAATTTCAACAAGTGTTAAACAATGATTCCGGCTTAACTTCAACTTGTAAATTGTCCACAAATTTCAATAAGTGTTAAGCAATAATTTCGGTTTAACTTAACTTGTAAATTGTCCACAAATTTCAACAAGTGTTAAACAATGATTTCGGCTTAACTTCAACTTGTAAATTGTCCACAAATTTCAACAAGTGTTAAGCAATAATTTCGGTTTAACTTAACTTGTAAATTGTCCACAAATTTCAACAAGTGTTAAGCAATAATTTCGGTTTAACTTAACATGTAAATTGTCCACAAATTTCAACAAGTGTTAAACAATGATTTCGGCTTAACTTCAACTTGTAAATTGTTCACAAATTTCAACAAGTGTTAAGCAATAATTTCGGTTTAACTTAACTTGTAAATTGTCCACAAATTTCAAAAGTGTTAAACAATGATTTCGGCTTAACTTAACTTGTAAATTGTCCACAAATTTCAACAAGTGTTAAACAATGATTTCGGCTTAACTTCAACTTGTAAATTGTCCACATATTTTAACAAGTGTTAAGCATAATCTTCTTCTCTCTGCCCCCTAATGTGAACCTGAGTTCCACTTGGGTTCTCATTATGCAAGTATTCTAGAGACAATGTCAAGTTTTCTTGAAAAGAGAACATAATCTTTATTTATTTACTTCAACGAATGGCAAAGGAACAAAGAAATTTTAATGATAGAAAAATTTCAAATTACAAGTGTTCCAAGGTCTTGGCAACTCTTTGCCCTCATTATCTTCAAGTCGATATGCCCCATTACCCAGTATCGAGGTGATTCTGTAGGGTCCTTCCCAGTTTGGGCCAAGCTTACCCTCTCTGGGATCCTTCTTATTGCCGACGACTTTCCTCAGGACTAGGTTGCCGACTTGAAACTCTTTTGGATTGACTTTCTTGTTATAAGTTTTTGCAAGTTGCTACTGCTATGCTGCAAGCTGGATTGCAGCTTTCTCTCTTCTTTCTTCTAAGAGATCCAGATCTCCGGCTAACAGTACATCATTAGTCCCGTTTTCAACTCCCTGGGTTCTAATTCCTGGGATGCCGATCTCCAGCGGAATGGCTGCTTCTGTGCCATAAGCCATGGCGAAGGGGGATTCTCCTGTTGATCTTCTCGGCGTAGTCTGATATGCCCAGAGTACATTGGACAATTCGTCTACCCACTTGCCTTTTGCTGCCTGCAGCCTCTTCTTTATTCCATCCAAAATTATTTTGTTGGATGCTTCTGCTTGTCCATTGCTTTGTGGAAAGCTTGGGGTTAAAAAGTAGTTCTTGATCTTGAACTTTGCACAGAAGTTCTTGATTAGCTTGCTGTCAAATTGAGTTCCATTGTCTGCAACAATTGTTCTCGAAATTCCAAATCTAGTGATGATGTTTCTCCATATGAAGTTCTTTACATCCACATCTCGGATTTTAGCCAGAGGTTCTGCTTTTATCCATTTTGTGAAGTAATCTGTTGCTACCAGCAAGTACTTTCTTTGTCCAGTTGCTTGGGGTAATTGGCCAACGAGATCCATGCCCCATTGGGCAAATGGCCAAGGACTGGATACAGGGTTCAAGTCAGCAGCTGGCTGGTGTATCAAGGGTGCAAACCTTTGGCATTGTTCACACTTCTTCACGTAGGCTTCTGCATCTTTTTGCATGTAAGGCCACCAATACCCCTGGATAATGGCCCTGTGAGCTAGTGATCTGCCCTCAGCGTGGCTTCCATAAATTCCTTCATGGATTTCGTATAAAAAATCTTCAACATGCGAAGGGTGTACGCACCTTAAAAGGGGTCCAGTGAAGGATCTTCTATAGAGGTGTCCCTCTACTGTTAGACCGAATCTTGTCGACTTCAATCTGATCTTGTGTGCCTCCTTGCGGTCGTCTGGCAACTTTCCTTCTTTTAGGAACGCAACAATTGCGTCCATCCAGCTTGGTCCCATGTCTATGCACATTGCTTCATGCTCTGTGGTTACTGGTTCAATGCTTGGGCTCGACAGGTAGTCAATCATTATTGTCCTTGCTTTTCCAGGTTGTATTGCACTAGCTAGGTTAGCCAACGCATCGGCGTGGCTGTTGTCATCTCGGCTTACTTGAAGTAGTTGGCAGTTCTGAAATAAGGCTGACAGTCTAATGACTTCCTTTGCGTAGGCCGACATTCGTTCATCTCAGGCTGCAAACTCACCTGTTGTCTGATTAACTATTAGTTGTGAATCACAAAAAACTATTACCTCATTTGCTTGTACTGTTGCTACCAACTTCAGTCCTGCAATGAGTGCTTCATACTCTGCTTCATTGTTTGAGGCCTTGAACCCCAAACGAATTGACTGTTCTAGTACCTGCCCATCTGGGGATATCAATACTATTCCTGTCCTCGCTCCTTGTCGGTTTGAACTCCCATCAATAAACAGTCGAAAGGAGTCGCCGATGTAAATGCTGCAGGGTCTGAGTTTGTCCTCTTTCCTTTGTTCTTTTGCCTTGGCTGTGCTTCTCCTTGCTTGGCTGGACATCGCTCTTCCTGGCTCAACGGAGCCCGACGTCCGATGGATTCTGGTGTGAACTCGGCCACGAAGTCGGCCAGAACCTGGCCTTTGATTGCTGTCCTCGGCCTGTACTCCAGGTCATACTGGCCTAAGGTGACTGCCCATCTGGCTATTCTTCCTGTCAGGTCTCCTTGTTGCAGTAAAGACTTCAAGGGGTGCTTTATTAGCACCATAATTTTATGGGCCTGGAAGTAATGGTTCAATTTCTTTGAAGCCATTACTAAAGCTAGTGCCAATTTCTCTAAGGGTAGATACCTTGTTTCTGCATCGGCTAGGGTTTTGCTTACATAGTAAACAGCCCTTTGCTTCCTTTTTTCTTCTCGAATTAGTACTGCACTTATCGCGTGTTCTGAAACGGCTAAGTACAGAAACAGCTCCTCCCCAGGTTCTGGATTTGAAAGAACTGGAGCTGTGGTCAAGTACTTTTTCAGGTCGACCAAAGCGGCTTCGCATTCTTCTGTCCACAGGAAGTCTGTAGCTTTCTTTATCAAGTTGAAAAAAGGTCTGCACTTATCTGAGCTTCTGCTGATGAATCTGTTTAGGGCTGCGGCCCTTCCAGTTAGCATCTGCACTTACTTTGCCGACATCGGGCTCTTCAACTCTAGAATGGCCCTGATCTGATCTGGGCTGGCCTCGATGCCCCTTCTGGTCACCAGGTATCCTAAAAACTTACCAGATCCAACTCCGAATGCACACTCTGATGCATTGAGTCGGAGTCGATATGTTTTAAGGATTTCAAAGACTGTTTTTAGATCGGCAAGATGACCCTCAGGCTCCTTGGTCTTAACGACCATGTCGTCGATGTAGACTTCTACTGTTCGGCTAATCAGATGCTTGAACATTTTGGTTACCAGCCTTTGGTAAGTAGCTCCTGCGTTTTTCAACCCGAAAGGCATTACTCTGTAACAGTACAGGCCTTTTGGGGTGATAAATGTTGTCTTCTCTTCGTCTGGGGGGTATGGCTATCTGGTGGTACCCCCTGTAGGCATCTAGGAAGCTCATCCTTCCATGTCCAGATGTGGCGTCCACCAGCTGGTCGATCTTGGGTAGAGGAAAGCTGTCTTTGGGACAGGCTTTGTTGAGGCTGGTGAAGTCTACACAGACCCTCCATTTACCGTTCTTCTTCTTTACCACCATTGTATTGGATAGCCATGTGGGGTAGTGTACTTCTCTAATGGCCCTGGCCTCCAGGAGCTTGTCTACTTCTTCTTCTACTACTTCGACGTGTATCAACGTCGGTCTTCTGGCTCATTGAATTACAGGTTTGGTCGACCTGTCAACATTTAGTTTGTGGCACGTGACCTCGGGGTCAATGCCAGGCATTTCGTAAGGTGTCCAAGCGAACACCTCAATATTTGCTCTCAAAAAAGTTTCCAACTCATTTTCCTCTTCTTCGGCTAAGCCCGAGCCGAGAAGAAAGAAGCATTCTTCATCCCTATCTTGGACGAGGATTTTCTTCAGTGCCTCTTCGCTTTTCTCGGCTGGCTCTTTGGCGACGTCTTCTAGGACTTCCACGTCCTCATCTTCAATTTCTGCCTTTTCTGGCTCTCGTACGCTGCAGGTAGATTTCATAGTTGCCATGGAGCAATTCTTGGCCTGCAGCTAATCGCCTCTAACTTCTTCTATCCCATGCTCTGTTGGGAATCGCAATAGTTGATGCAATGTTGAGGGAATTGCCCCCATTGTATGCAACCATGGCCTCCCCAAGATGATGTTATAAGGAGAGGGTGTGTCGATGATGGTGAATTCTGTCTTGATCTTCCTGGTGCCAGCCTACACCTCCAAGCTTACTGCTCCCAGAGGCCATGTCGGCGTTCCATTGAACCCAACCATTGGGCCATTGGACTGTTCCATATCATCTTGGTAAAGGCCGAGCTCTTTGTAACATCAGACGTACATGATGTCATAAGAGTTGCCTTGATCAATCAGGATGCGTTTTACTTGGCACTCCCTAACCTGGAGGGATACTACCAAGGCATCATTATGCGGATGCTGGACCGTCTCTAGGTCGGCTTCAGTAAAGGTTATCATTGGTCCTTGTCGTTCCTCTGTCCGATGTCTTTTTTCCCCGACTTGGTAGACATGTTGCAAGTGCTTCACTTTCTGGGTCTCTCCTCGGATTTCGTTTTCGTTGACCTTCGAGTGGATTACGTTGATTATCCGAGGTCCTCCTACCTGCGGCTGTTGTGCTGGGGGAGGTGGGGCTGCTAGTGCTTGAGGCAATCTTGCCCATTCTTCCCTTGTTCTGGTCTCATCGACAAGGTCTCTCAGATGTCTTTGTCTCACCAGATCTTCCAAATAAGTTTTCAGGGCTCTACAACCTTGAGTTGTATGCCCATCTTCATTATGGTAGGCACAATGCCTGCCAATGTTTCTTCCCATGAACTCTCCTAGAGTCCTTTCTGGTGTTCTGAAATAGGGCTGGTTTCGAATTTGATCCAAGACTTTGGGAATTGGGATTTGGAACACAGTTGTTACTGCTTGTGTGGCCCTCAGTTCTGCCTCTTGCCTGCTCGTTCCGTTGTTACCTCGGCCTCGTTTCGGCGAGCCGTTTCCTTTCTCTTGTTTTATCTCCCTGGTTCCTGACGTGTCTTCTTCGGCTCTGGCGTACTTCTCAATTCTCGCCATGAGCTCCTCCATACTTTTTGGCAATGTCTTTGCCAAAGACTTTCGTAGTGGACAGTTGTCTTTCAAGCCGTTTTTGAAAGATACGAATGCCACCTCTTGATTACATTCGGGTATCCGATTGAACACCTTATAGTTTCCTTTTGCATAGGCCCTAAGGCCTTCATCCTTGCTGATCTTCAGAGCCATTAATGCGTCCATCCTTAATGGCTACAACTTGTTTGTCACAAACCTAGCCACAAACATCTCAGCCAGGCCTTCCCAAGTCTTCACACTTCCCTTCGGTAGTTTGTGGAACCAATCTGATGCAATCTCCCCGAAGGATGAGGGGAACACTTTGCAGAGCAACGGCTCGTTACCACTATACAATGCCATTGAATTCAAATATAATCCAACGTGGAAGTTGGGGTCTAACTTTCCATCGTATATTTGAAACCTTGGTATACTGAATCACTTTGGTGCCTCAAATCTGTCTAATTCCACCGAGAATGGTGTCCTCGGCTTATCTGGAGAGGTTACCTCGGCTTCGGCATTCTGTTGCTTCCTCTTGAGGTAATCTCTTAAGTCTTCTTTGCTCCGCCCAGGAGCTCGGCTATCTTTCGACTTCAGTCTTTTCGGTATACTACTCTCGGCCTCATGGTGAGCCCTTTTCGATCCTTCTCCATGAGTTGTGTCGAAACATAGTGCCTGCCCCTAAACATGCCGATGTCCTTTGGGGTCTGCCTCCTTTGTGCGATGCGTCCTTCGTGATCCTTCTCTTCTTGATTCTCTTCGTCCGTCCTCCCTAGAAGGTCGGTGAGAGTATCTCTCATCCCCGTTGTGCTGAGGGGCTACGGGGATTGTTTTTTGTCCTCCCTTCTGGGTATTGGACGCTGGAATCGGCGTGTCGTGCAGCGGGTATGGTGGCTGCATGACGTTATTTTGCATCATGAAATTGACGACCGACTGCAAGTCTGCCAATTTGTTTGCCATCTCTTTTACCTCTTCGTCCCTCCGTAGGCACCTATCCTTCCAAACCTGGAGGTCGTCTTCGTTGTAGTACCTGTTTTGATCAAGTTTCTTTGGTGCGTCGCTAGTCTGGCCGACGTCTTTCACTCCGTGATTTTGTTCATGAGTTTCTGCGCTCAACCTTTCTCTTTTGCCATCGAGGTCAATAGGTCTCCCACTCCCAGCAGGAGTGTCGTCCCCAATCTTTTCCTTCTGTCCGTTACTGGCCATCTATTCTACGTTCGATTCCCACAGACGGCGCCAAATTGTGTGGGTGATTTTCTGACCACACTGCCCGCTTAGTAACCAGCTGGAGAGCACCGGCAGAATAGATGGCACCTAGCTGACCTGCAACAGAAAGAGAAGATTCCAGCGGTGGTTCGTCCGCCCGGGGGCACTCCGATGATCAAGTCAGTATATTTCTCAAAGATAAATCAAGTGCTAAACTCACAAGCTTTAGTATCAAAAACATGAAATTGCATACCTTATACCCACGGGGTGCCTCTTTTTATATAGTTACCTCAATCCTAATCTCAATAGAAGCCTGACTTCTATGGATTCTTGTTTAATACTTACTTTGGACTCCTATAGAGATAGAGATAAACTCCCTAAGAGCTTTATCCTTATTTTGGCTAAGTCTCCTCTTTATTCTAGGACTCTTGTCCCTTATCTCTTATCCGCTTATCTCGGACTCCGATATCTTCGGAGATAACCTCGGCTTGATCGAGATCACCTCGGCGTTATGACCCTGACACATGACACGTCGGCTGACACGTCGGCGTCACCTTGCCACGTGTCGATACTCAAAAATATATCCCCACAATAATAATAATAATAATAATAATAATAATAATAATAATAATAATATTCAAATACAACGTACAATCAATAAAAGATGTTGAAGCAATATATCTAGAAAAATACTAAAGACGATTATAAGTTGGTATAATCTTGTTGATATATATATATATATATATATGTATATGTCTGTGTGTGAGAATTTATTAGAAAGCGTATAGAAATATCAAAAATGTGTTGATATTGAACTCTTGAATCAGTGGCGAAGTCACATGAAGGCTAGGAGGTCACATGCCCCTTCGGGATTTTGGATTTACAATTTCTTTTTTTCTTTTTTTTTATCTTTTTTTTATTATATATGTATATAAATAAAATTTTAAACCAAAATAATATTTAGAATAAAATGTCAATGGCATTTTTATATTTATGAGAATAATAGTGATTGTTTTATTGAAAATGAAGTGACTACAATAAATTATATTTTTATGTATGAAGATTTTGTGAAAAAATCTCAATATAATAATAATATTCATCATTATTAATATGCAAATATAATTAATCTCACTATGTATATGTAAAAGTTACTAGAGTATTAGTTATATTTGCATGTGAAATTCACCCTTCATATATTACTTTTCTATTGGTTAGTGATATCATATATCAATGATGACGTGATATCACTATTATATGAAATTTTTACTTAAATTTTGTAAAAATTTAATTTATCTTACCATTATATAATTTATTTTAAGACTTCAATATATCACTTTTTTATATTGTCTATGATACATTAGTTATACGCAATACTTTCTTTTTGGTTTTACTCAAAATTAATTGTAAAATTTTATGTGAAATACTTTTATAATAATTTATTTAAGTTTTTGCACTTAATATTAATTCAAAAATTATTATTATCTTTTTATTGTTGGTTATGAAAAAAAAAAATTAAAGTTGTAATTAACAAAGCCTCTTGTGAGTTAGTTTCCTAATTTTGTCACTGTTTTGAACCATAATATGCAATGGTGATTGAATGACGATGTTGTAGTATTTATTTTTAAATAAATTCATATTCTTTTATTGGTTAATCTTTTGAAATTTTGTATATTTTTTTATAATTTTTAAATTCATTTTCTTTATACCATATAATTTAATTATAATTAAAAATGAAGAGTATTTAACAATTATAAAAAATTAAAAAAGAAGCCAAGAACTGTTATTTAAAAATAAAATAAAAAATTTTTACTTTGATAATTAAAAAATGTTAAAAAACACATAAACTCTATTATGAAAAGTATATCGCAATGTTTTAAAAATTAGACCAGTGGGTTAACCGGAAAGAGATCGAGTGGACGGGTCACCGATTCACTCGGATTGAACCGTGATGTCATAAATATTTTTTTAAAATATAAATTACTAATATATATAATAAATTTTCAATTTTTTTTAATATTCTTAAATATTTTCAGTGATGTTTTTCTAAACCAAAAAGCATCCTAGATATAAGTGATAGCACTTCATATGCTAACAACAAATAAAATTAAAGATGAAAAACCCATTGCTCAAACCAGCAAAAATGGGCCCTCTCTCATTCTCAATTTCCATCTCTGTATTTGTCACACTATCTCTCTACTCTCATTCTCAATTTCCATCTCTATGTTTCTATGTTGAGTCTTGTACAAGTGAATATTTTGATGGGTCTCTAAAATGGGTTCTCTTGAGAGTGGTTGTAGCACTATGTACTTCTTGTTATAATGAAATTATATTTGACTCTTTGATTACCTTGATTTTAGACATTCTTAGTCGATATTGAGCCTTAATTGAGGTGTTGCCATAGTGGTTGGGTGAGATTGAATAAAAAACTCTAAATTAGAATAGTTGTTTTTGAGTAGTTTTCACTATTGTACCATTTTTCTTTCTCTACACTTTGAATCTTGATCTGAGACTAGAATCATTGGAAAACTTACTTTTGGGGCTTCAATTTGAACACAAGAACAACCCTAAACGGAGTCCGGACGAGAGAGATATACCTATTTGAGATTTGCGAAACTGTACTGTGAGCATAGTGCGCTCGAGCGCAACTTTCAATGCTCGACCGTACAACAGAGAATTAGATCTTTAGAAGTCACCTTTTGGATCAAAGCACTTCACTTTTCATTCCCTTCTCTCTCTCCTTCTGTCATTTTTGTTTTCTCAAGCTTTTTAGGCTTGATTTCTTCTATTTCTATACATCTTTGACCCCTAGTTCCATATACCAAAATGTAGAGCACGACGAGGGCTTCTATTTAATCTTAACAGATCGTTGTTTTTTCGCCTGTGATTTTTCCAACTTGTTTCCTTCTTGCTTCAAGAGGTAGGATCTATTTCTTAAACTCAATATGAGTTCGATATTGTATATGTGGTGTATTTTAAATATATAGAATCCATTATTCTTGGATTAATTTTTGATAATTTGTTTGTAAGTTAGGGTTTGTTCCAAATGAGATTGTTGAGCGGTTTAGCTACAAAAGTTTATTATCCACTTACAAAGAATGTATATGAGTTTTTAAATATAAAAAGAAAGACCCTAAAATGTTGATCATTTGGGAAATTGTTGAATTATTAAATGAAAATGTAAATGAGGGGTTTTCAAATATTTTCTTGAAAAAGATTATGATTATGAAATTGAAGTTAATATATATTGAAATGAGCTATTTCTTGCATTTAAATGAATTTTCAAAGAGGAAGAGAGTTATGTTCTAAAATGTAATTTTTGAAGATTGTAAAGAGAAAATCGAATAAATGTTGAGAAATGTGAAATTGAAATGATGATTAATGATGATAGTGGAGTTGGATATGTATATTTACTCCCATTTGAGATTTTAGAAAAGCTTATCTTTAATGGAATTTATTTATCTATTCAAATATATTTGTTTTGGTCTATCGGTAGGGGATAGCTATGATTGTTATAGAAATTGCATATAGACTAGGCAAACTAGACTGTTTATAAATCATGCATATCATAGAGTATGCAATGGATTTTGCGGATTTAAACTGTATGTTTTAGAAAGATATTTTAGAAACTCTTGTGTTATGTTTTAAGAGTATTTGTTTCATTTTGAAAATCATATTTTGGATCACATGTATTGTGCTATTTGGAAAGGGTAAATAAAATGGTAAATCTGGAAAAAAAAAAAAAAAGAAACTAATCTCTTACTCGTTGTCATTGAATATGGTTACGTTTTAGTACATTGTAAATGTATGATGTTTGGGAGAAGAAAAATGATGTACTTCATGTTTGGGAGAAAAAAAGGGACGGACTCCATTGAATTAAGTTGGCCTGTGTGTCCAAGGTGAAAGTCTCGAAA
Source organism: Camellia sinensis (assembly GCF_055761805.1). Taxonomy (NCBI): domain Eukaryota; kingdom Viridiplantae; phylum Streptophyta; class Magnoliopsida; order Ericales; family Theaceae; genus Camellia; species Camellia sinensis. Next base: position 170,165,538 of record NC_138970.1, read on the forward strand.
AACGCGCGTGTATATGGGTGCCAGCTCCCGTGTACGAAATTTCTATAAAATGGCAATTGTAGTGCTTGTATAGCCTACGTTTTCATGAGTCCCGTTTGACAGTTTCCCGCAGACGAAATTTCATGAAAGGTTATATTGGTTTTAGAGATTTACTCATTTTATTTATTATCATTTTGGTTTTGGAAAGAAATGGTTTTAAATGGCTTTAGCAATGTATTTGTTGTTGGTTAATGATGTATTCGTATTGGAATTGGCAATGAAATTGCTAATTGGTATTGAGATACCTGGATTGACTTGTGGAAATGGATTTTATATCAAAATAATGTATTGAATTCAGAAAACATTTGGAATAAACGAAAGGTTTGGAAGATTGGAAAGAAATGATTTTTATTGAGAAAGCAAGTGGATTTGAGAATGCATGGAGCATATTATATATGTATGTATTGCATTCATGATCATTTACATTGGAAAAGTATATTTAGTTTTTGAAATATTTCCTACTGGGTTTTATGCTCACCCTACGTAGCTGAAAATATTTTTCAGGTATGCTTATACGGACGTGGACTAAGACGTTGAAGTTGTGTTTGGAACCGTGTAGGATGGTTCTTTTATTTGTCGGCCAAGGGCCATTTATGTATTTGTTGGCCATGTGCCATTTTTGTAAGGGTTATATCCTTTGTATATGATGTTGGCCTTTAGGCATCTTAATTTGATTTATAACATCTTTGCATATTTTTATTATAAAGCATCTATTTGACTTAGATGTTGTATCTAAGAATGTATAAAATTAGAATAACACATGTACCGTGTACTTATATTATATACATCTCCATGAGTGTTGTTAGTGATCATATATCGTTGGGTGGTATACTCACGTGGGGCAGACCTCGTAAATCCAGGGCGTGACAGTGGTATTTCATTCAAGAGAGATCAATATCTACTTCATTCAACAAGCAGGAATTAGTGAAACCCATTTGGTCAAAGACCTAGATCGAGACTCGCAAGATTTGTGTTGTTCAAGAAAATTGATTATCTACAATGGATTTGCACTATGGGTGTCTTCTTCTTTGTTGCAAGAAGAGTTGAGAACTTGATTTGAGTTGAGTTGAGTGATTTGTTAATGGTGATGATGATTAATGAAAAGAAAGAAAGAGAGAAAGAGAGAGAGAGAGAGAGAGAGAGAGAAAGAGAGAGAGAGAGAGAGATGCGGCTGTGCAAGATTGTTGCCGAAGAAGCCCTAAATCGGTTGTTGCTGAAGAGAAACGAAAAGAAAAGAGGCAAATTTGAGAATTTTTTTTTTTATATATATCTCATAACAAAACCATCTCGGTTTGATTGACTAGTGAATGATTTGGCATTTTAACCGTCGATTCAAATGGTTTTACCGGTTTTTTACTTTGAAAGGTTTGAGAGGGTTGACTGGACCGAAACCTCACCCGGTCAATAGTTCAACCAGTTGAACCGGCCGATCTGGTCCGGTTTTCAAAACCTTGGTATATAGTGTTTAAATAGAGAGAATTTGAGAAAAAGGTAGATTAGTCTATAAAAAGATATATTTATAGTCTTTCATATTTTCTATGGTAGTAAAGGTGGTTAAGAAAATTTAATGCATAATTAAGGGGGTGTTTGATAACTTAATGTAGTACTTAAAACTGAATGTATTAAATGATAATTAATTAAGTTCGTTTAATAACCACAATGTATATCATTTAAAAATTTAAATGCCTCTTAAAATTTAAGCTAAAGCTTAAGAAAATTTTAAGTCATATGAAAACTTCTTAATTCTGACTGAATTTTTAAATACTAAACATAAATATCGATATACATTACTATAAACTCACTACCACTACCACCATTATGCCACTGACATCATTACCATCACCATTACTACAGCTACCACCACCACTACCGTCTTACCATTACCATTACCACTACCACTACCACTACCATTACCATCACCATCACCATCATGCCACCACTTCCACTACCACTTCTACCACCACCTTCATTACCTTGTTATTGTTACCATAAGTACTTTCATCACTTCAAAATTACTACCACTGCTACTACCCCTACAGCCACTATCTCCAACGCTACCGCTACTATCACCACAACCACTATCAACACTACCATCACTGTCATGCCACCGCCACCACTACCACAACCACTATCATACCATTACCACCACAACTATTACCACCATCACAATATAAAATTTGAAATATATATACAATTTGAAAAGAATAAATTTTAAATTTGATCTTATATATATCAAACAACTTGTGTTTAGTTCAGTATTTAAAGTTTTATCAAACTTTTCAGCTTAAAAAAATCAACATTTAATTTTCAATAAATAATTTTAAGAATTCAGTTTTCAACTTTATTAAACACTACCAAAAAAGTGCTCTGAAATCCTTTTTTGAATGTGTTTATATGATTTAATTTGTCAATGTGGATGGGTGTTGCCAGCACCGGCATCGGCGCAAGCGCTTTAGCTTCGGTGAATTGCCATCAACTAAAGTGATAAAACCATTCACAGCAAAAGCATTTTTTATTCGTTGCTAGAACAAATAAATCTCTATCACCTTGCCAAAACCATGGTTTCTACTCAATAAGGACTCACCAATGACTACCATAGAATCGGCAACTTTTTCAAAACTCACCCATCAAAATGCCTTATCTGCTCGCCTTCACTATTTTTGTTCCTCGATTAACCTCCTTTGTTACCCCGATTTGTTAGCGACCCTCGGAAAGCATGACAAAGACATCAACTTTACATCCTACCTAAACCAAAACTTCTTCGATTATGGAAAGAGCCGAGTCAGTGGAGTCGACTCGTTCAAGAACTACTCCAGCAACAACAATGTCATCCTCAACTCGTTCCATAAGTACAACCAAGACAGTATTTGTCACGACCCAAACCCTACCCTTTAGGTTTAGTGACGTAACCGGCCAATAATCTTAGGATTACCAAAGGTCTCCTAACAGAATAACAAAATATAAGGGGCTACAAAAGCAATTATACAAAATACTAGGTCCATAGAGCTGTGAAGACATACATGAGACAAATAAGTTTTAAACTTCTATAATGTATCACTAAACATATAATGCCATGAGGGACTTATCCTAGCGTACAGAGAAGCAAAACAACCAACAAAACATCATTATGAGGTTTACGAAACTTGACTTCTCGAAAGGAACCCCCCTGGGAGGCACAGTGGTTGGTTGACACAAAACACTTCAGGCAGCAACTTAGGCTTGATCACGCACCTGCTCACCTACATACATAATATAAATAGTTAGCAGAAGTCCAGTAAATAATAACAGAGTAAAGGATTTAAATGAATGATGTCCATAACAGATTCAGAAATCAAAATTCACATAAAAAACATATGTATATTCATATTCTTGTTCAAACTATATACCGAAATCAGAGTTCATGTTTAATCATACATGGTACATCCATTAGCGTTATCATGCTTGTTAGTTACATAAGAAACCTCCGGTACCGGGAAACCTGTATCATACTTGAGCCACGGTATTATTACCCCTGGAAAAGGGCCTTGAAACTGCGGTATTGTTATCCCTGGGCAAGGGCTTTGTACTTGTAGACCACGATATTATTACCCCCGGGCAAGGGCCTTGTGCTAAGGATGCTATGCATACTTGTCAAAAATTGGACATTTATTCATTGATACAGAACATAGCACTTCAGAAAGTTGATCATTTCTTGTCATATCATATAAGAAAATACTTTAACGTGAACATAGCTTTACAAAGTTATTACTCACAAATAGCTCCACTTGCGGAACAGACAAGTCAGACAACTTGTGGCGTATGACCTACACACACATGTACACCGCCCGAACTCGCTCCGCGCCCCTCCCTTTCAGAGAGGGCACGAAGTTATGTTTTAGCTACTACAGTTCGGACTCCTGTCACGGTTCTCTATCTAGTCTCACAAAGTACAATGTAAGACTGATAAATCATCAAAGAGTCCAAATCCGGCAAATCGTTTTGGAAAATTGATTTTAATCAAGAAGTGCCAAACATGGACTGTTTTGCCAAATTACAGAGTCGCCACCTAAATATTTTATTTTTGAGAAATTTAGGAAACCCTGACTCGTGCCAAAGGCCACGTGTTCGTCATCACCAAAGTTGCCTCGGCTCGGGAACTTGGGTATGAGGGGGAAAGGTCATGAAATGAGCACCCCCACTCGCTCGATCAAATGATCGGCCTCTACTAATCATGATATGTTGTTTTGAAAACACATGTATTCTTATTCCGGTTTATTAGCTAACTTACTATGTGATCGCACAGCATACAAGTATAAACTAAATCACTCAATTTAGAACAAAACATCTCATGTTTGTTTTAGAAAATGGTTTGAAAGTGCTACTCGCAAGTAGGCTAAAGCACGGATTTGCCATCCGTAAGTGGGCTTAAAACATGATGATTTGCCACTTCAAGTAGGCTTAAAACTCACATTCTGATGAATTGTTCCAATTCAAGCAATAAAGTCTTCATCCACAGGCATTCATGCAGTTATATCAAATAAGCAAATAGCCTCATGGCAAGCATGATATCATGGCAACCACTTACACGCATGCAAGGATGCTAAAGCATAAACACTCACAGTGTACTCCGAGCCAAAACAGAAGCTAGTTAGTAATCATGCATGATCCTAGCTATGTTAAGATGCCTAATGCAATGCATGCAAAATGCAGCTAAATAGGCTCGGCTATTCTAAGATGGCATATGAATGCTACAATTTGATATATGTATTCAAATAGGAATTAAAATACAATATAGTTTGAATGATGCGTCGAGCCCGATGCATGCAATACGAATGAATGATACACACATGCATAGCATAAGTATGCTAATTGAAACATGTCCTAAAACCAACCATCAAAAGCTGGTAAATAAAAAGGAGAAAGATGTGGGGTTGGAAGAAATTCACACACTCACGCACACTTATTACAACATTTGCCCTCTCGATGGAGGGTCCGAATAAAACGAAAGCTAGCTAGCTATGCTAATTGAGCTAACTATTTAACCAACTTTGATGCCTTAGCTTCTAAACATGCCATGCATGCATTGTTTACATGATAGAATCTTGCGTATGCCACTTTAGCATTGAAAGATAAGCATCTTGTTTGCATTGCATTGTGTTTGGATCGGACGTTAATCCATACACAAGGAATGTGGCACGTTTCATATTTAAAGTGATGAAACGTGTTACGTTTCTTGGTCGCCAACCCTCTTGATCATGCATGATAGAGGCGGAGGCTCTTATGTGTTGTTTGTGCATTCACTAATACTGTGCGAGCTTGGCTCTTTGGCCATCATGCATTGAGATGCATAATTGGTGGTTTGAAAGTTGAGTACTATGCTCCTTTGAGCTTGAGAAATGATAAGGAGAGTAGTTGCACACACATTTCCTTATAAATGCATTGTTATGCCTTTGTTGATCTCTGTTGCAGAAAAGTTAAGGTTCTGGAAAGGGAAGTGGCCGGCCGGCCACTTGCACTAGCCTGCCGACCACTTGAAGTGGCCGGCCGGCTAGTTGAGGTAGCCTGCCGACCAGTTAAAGTGGCCAGCCGGCCACTTGCAGCAAATTTGTCCAGCATGCTCTTGTTTTGGGGCAGATGCAACCTGAAAGTGCGTTTGATGCTCTGAGGTCACAGTGAGTGCAAATAGAGACAACTTATGGCATGGCAATGCATTTCCGGGTGAAGCAAACCGAGCATGCATATCTCCCTTCCCTCGAGGCCATTTTAACTACTTTGTTTAGTTAGTTTTGTCGGTTTCTGTAATTGATTAGTTAATGTGCTTAGCTAATTTTAATTCATCTTTGTAATATTCTAATTAGCTTAGAATAGCTATTTTGAATTTGGTTTGTAATAATTAGTTAGCTAGAGTTAGTTAATTAATTGGTTTGTAATAGTTGGCTTAATTAGCATAGCTAGTTAGCTTTCATTTCATTCGGACCCTCCGTCGAGAGAGCAAATATTGTAATAAGTGTGCGTGTGTATGTGAATGTCTTCCAACCCCACGTCTTTCTCCCTTTTATTTACCCGTTTTTGATGGTTAGTTTAGGGCATGTTTCAATTAGCATACTCATGCTTTGTATGCGTGCATCATTCATTCGTATTGCATGCACCGGGCTCGGCGCATCATTCAAATTGCATCGTATTTCAATTCCTATTTGAATACGTGTATCAAATTGTTACAATCATATGCCATTTTAGATGGCCGAGCCAACTTAGTTACATTTTTGCATGTGTTGCATTAGCCATCTAACGTAGCTAGGATCATGCATGATTTCTAACTAGTTTCCTGTTTTGGCTTGGAGTACACTGTAAGTGTTTATGCTTTAGCATCCTTGCATGTGTGTAAGTGATCGCCATGATAGCATGCTTGCCATGAGGCTATTTGCTTACTTGATAAACTGCATGAGTGCTTGTGGATGAAGGCTACATTGCTTGAATTGGAACAATTCATCGAAATATGAGTTTTAAGCCCACTTGGAGTGGCAAATCATCATGTTTTAAGCCCACCTTGTTTGGTGGCAAATCCGCATTTCTAAGCTCACTTGAGGGTGACAAATTCAAACCATTTTCGAAAACAAACATTGAATTGTTTTGTTCCAATTTAGGCGATCTATACTTGTATGTTGTGCGCATCACATAGTAAAGTTAGCTAATAAATCGGAATAAGAACGCATGTGTTTTCAAAAACAACATATCATGTTAGTAGAGGCCGATCTTTGATCTGGCGAGCAGGGTGCTCATTTCAGGACCTTCCCCTCTCGTACCCAAGTTCCCAAGCCGAGGCAGCTTTGGTGATGATGGATACGTGGCCTTTGGCACGAGTCAGCGTTTCCTAAATTTCTAAAAATTAAAATATTTAGATGACGACTCTGAAATCTGGAAAAGCAGTCCATGTTTGGCGCTTTTTATTCAAAATTGATTTTTCAAAACTAATTGCCAGATTTGGACTCTTTGGTGATTTATCAGTCTTACATTGCACTTTGTGAGATTAGATTTAGAACCGTGATAGGAGTCCGAACTATAGTAGCTATGAACCCAATTCGCGCCCTTGCGCGCGGAGCGAGTTTAGACGGTCTACACAAGGTCTATTTGAGACAAAGGAATATTGTAAAATCGTCCCTCATGGTTTCATAATAAAATAAGGGGTTAATAACATCAATGGTCCTTCTATTTTTCTCGAAGTTTCAATTTGGTTCTTGTACTTTGAATTTTGTTAATTTGATCCTCCAACTTTCTTATGTGTTCCAATTTGATCCTTACAACATTTCTAAGGTTTTGTTATTGTACTTTTGCCCCTTGAGTTTTGTTGTATTATAAAATTGTTTTATTTTTTTGTTTATTTTTTTGTCAAAATCTATAATTGCAAGTACTGATTTATCATTTTAACAGTAGCTTTGTTTATTATTATTTTTTTTAAATTGTTTAATTTTAGGCCCACTATATATGCTTCCAAATGCAAACTAATTTATCAAAAAATCTTGTAAAACTCCTCTTTGGAATTCTACACTTGCCTTTTCTAAAGCTATTTGCACCTTAATGCTAGCAGTTTTCTAGCTATAAGTCACTATGAAATGTCCACACGCAATGGGTAAAAGAAAATTTAATCTATTTAATTAATTTTCTAATTCAAAAAAAATGCTAAACTACTATTCATTTTAGCTCTTCTTTTGACAATTAAAAGCATACAGAGGATTATGACAGAGCCTTTCACATCAAACTTTCGGGGATGATGAGTTATTTATATTTTAGGCTTAGGAACTAAATTGATTTGAAATTGAAACTTTAAGTACTTAATAGATATAATTGGAACTACGAGACTATAATTAAACATATGTCAAATTTGAAGGACTGCGGCTATAATTCACCCTAAAATAAGTTATTTATTATTATTATTATTATTATTATTGTTATTTTATATCACTGCTTTTATGAATTCTTCTTATTATTTTTTTTTAATACTATTTTATATCATTGCTTATAAATGAGTTGAATCATGATGCTCATGAAAAATGAATTATAGGCTAAATTATAAGTTCAAGTGGAAGGATTTGCTTGGCTTATGATCAATAACCACTTTCCATTTGCAAATCGATCCTTTAAACATCACGTAATTTTTATTAATAATTTTCTAATTTTTACTTTTTAATTGGTACATTTTATTTGTTTTAAACAAGTACAATTATTTCAATAAAATTTTGCAACATTTATTCATCTTTCCAAGTTTAAAAATAGCAATGTCATTTTATTATAGAACCACCATAAAAGTATTAGCTCGAAGAAATATCTCACAAAAGTCATCCCAAAGACATTGTACGAGCACGAAATAATGTTTCTCGTATAATCCTGTTGATCAAGTCTGCGCTCCTCCAAACGTCGTCGCTTTATTCCCTGAAAACACAAACGTGAGCTAGCTGGCAGGTGTGTGTCGGATACCTCTCCAATGCCTAAGTCAGCAAAATAGACAAATAAACAAAAGCTCCCTGTATTCTGAGAATCAAAGTTGTGTTACCTCTACATAAGTTCTGTTGTGAGCTTTTATAGTTTTTGCCAGGCATAATCCTAGTAGGACTCTTACTCCTCAATGTAGAGTCCTTCTAGGAATCACACTCTTGAAAGATAATGCTTATCCTTCAACACCCTCCTCACTGCTTAAACCAAGTGAGATGGTTTTACCACGGTTGAATAACAAAGCAACCGGGCTAACGCACGCTGATATGGCCAGTTTCACCGAACTCTCCTTAGCTCATTTCTACCTTACTTCACCTAGCTCGGTATCAACTTGTTTGCACAACGCAACTCCTTGTATCCCAATTTAGAATACTCGAACCGAGCTAACTTCAGTCATCCATGACCGGGCTAACAGAGCCCAGCAGCAAAGCCCATTCTACTTAGCCCATAGCTCGGCGCGCTTCTTCCCAGTCCTAGCTCGGCCCAATTTTTACGTTTTTTACCCTCTCAGACATAATAATTTTCGTGAAACAGTTTTTATGATAAGTAAAATTGTCATTAATAAAAATAAGCTGGGACTAATAATTATCCTAGAACATTTGATAAAGCGTACTTTTTCGTTTTAAAATATTAGTTCTTTTTAAAAAATTTAACTTTTTTTAATAGTACAACTAACATTTAAAAGATATTTAATTTTTCAAAACTACTCTTTGATAGTGGCTCCGTTTGGGAAGAGCTAAACGGAGTTTTTTTGGCTATTTTTGCCACAAAAAAATAAAATATCACATCCAACCCACAATCATTACACTCTTCTCTTAAAAAAAAAGTCAAAAAGCCAAAAATCCCTTCTCAAACCAAACTTTCGCCTTATGTTACAACCGGTCTAAGAATCTTCTGTTTTATTTAGCCGAGCTAAAGTCCTTCGCTCCAACCGAACTAAGAACGGATAGTATCCCACGTAGCCGAGCTAGGTTTACATTTATTTTGCCTTTGTACTTAGCACGGTCCAACGATCTGGGCTGAACACTTTTCATCTCCACTTTGCAGACTCTGACTAGGTTGGCCAGGCACTCCTTTGCACGCTCGACTGAGATACTCAATGTCATCTCAGCACCGAGCTAGGACTCCGGGCTAAGTTGTTTTTAAGTCATAAATGGGTAAATATCGATTCCTAGCAAGCGCTATTGCCGAATTCCACAAGGACTACAACATCCCTAATGACGTCCACCTTTCACTAGCCGAGCTAGACACAATACCCTGGGGAAAAGAGGGCTTCGTCCCCTTCACCGTGATATCCATTGTTGAAGCTGGACTTCGATTTCCTGTTCAGCCATTATTATGCGAATTCCTTAAGCAGACTAGGATATGCCCAACCCAACTCAGCACCAATTCTTATAGGATAATAAATGGCATCGCCGAGCTAAATCGCCGGCTTGGCCTCAACCTCAGTTTAGCCGAGTTATTTCACCAATATTCACTTGGCCAAAATGAAGACGACTGGGTATATTATTAAAGAATAAGAAGACGCCGAGAAAAAATAATCAAAAACACACCGGACAAAGACGTGAATGATGACGATTTTTTCTGGGTTTTTGGTAATTTCGAAGACCAGGAAGCCCCAATACCGGGATACGAAATTAACTGGAATAAAGGAGTAGCTGGTATGAATACCTCGGCTTAACTCATTTGATTTTTGCTCTTGTTGCTTACAACTTCTACCTTGTGCTAACCGTTTTCTTTCTTCATGTGCAAACTTGAACCAACTAAAGTCACAATACCAATACCCCAACTTAGACGCTCTCTGCGCCGCACTTCGATATCGCGACCGAGGTTGGGTCGAGCTACTTAACTTCAAACCGACCTACACATATAGCGGAAGGAGGAAAACCAGAGTGTCAGACTTTCTTCTTGAGCCTTCACCAGAACCAGATCCCACACTTCCTCAAATTAGGCTGATCCCACTAACAGAGGAACAAGAGATGGCTAAGAAAAAAACAGTCAAAGCCTTGATCACCGAAACAACTACTCAGGCCGAGGTACCACAAGCCGGCCAAACAAATGAGGCAGTGATGGCCCTTCCAACGGCTCGAGCCACGTCATCCCGGCCGAGTAAGCGTGCTCTCACATCTGTAACCGAGCCACAACACCTCGTTGATGAAGATGATACTGTGCTTCCTCAATCCATCTGCCGAGCCCAGAACCAGCGCGTTCAGACTGGGCTAGCCCTTCAGAGTGGGCACCAAGAGTAACTTATAAAAATCGAGCCATAACAAGCACAGATTTAGTGGTCGCTGAAAAGGACCACTCGCTCGCCTTCAATCTCGCCAAGGGCATATGCTTGCCAGCCGACATGGAGCATCATGATCATCTGACTGAGCTGAAGGCCATCCGCTCGGCGACAAAGTCGATGGTGCTGGTAAGTTTCTCCGCTTGTCTTTCCAATTTGTACATCTGTCTGCACAATTTTTAACCATAATTGTTATCTCTCCTTTTGCAGGCCATGCAGAAGAATCATGTCGCTCACAAGCGCGTGTTGGAGCTGCGTAAGACCACACGGCTAGCCGTGGCTAAGGCCAACGCTAAGACGGCCGAGCTAGAAGAATCCAAGCAGAAAATGGCTGAGCTTAAATTTGAAGTTGCCGGGCTCACCGGGATGGTTAACTCGGTTGAGGTAGACAAGCAAAAGGTGTTGGCCGAGTGGAAAGACAAATACCTGCGCGAGCTGGCCAAGCTCGAAAAAAAGAAAAACGTCGAAATAGCCGAGCTGAAGAAGAGCACGGAAGACGCTGAGGACCCAGCTACAAAGACGGGGAAGCCACCTACATCCTGCAGTGCGAGGCTGCAAAAGACATATTATTTAAATGTGGATGGAAGGCGGCTTTGTCACAGCTCAGTTATGGCCATGAAGCCGAGGTCTTCCAGAACCCTCCTCCCCACTTCATTCCGAGCTATATGGCGGACTACGCCAATGCCATTCAACAAAAACTTCTTCAAGTAGATGAGGAAGATAAGGCATCTCCAGAGCCAAACGACACCCCAGCTGCTACCAATGATCCCGGTCTCCAAACTGCTTAGTCAGCTCGTGTGGAGCCATCGATGCCTATTGCGGTTGATGATGTGGTAGTGACTGACCTACCTGCCAACACCGAGCCACCGATTAGTGAAGCTCGGGTTGACTTGGATGCCGATTTGGATGACCTCTTTGCTTGATCATGTATCTATTTTAGATGCTAACTGTAAAAAATTTGTAACCGGGCTGAGGCCCCACCTTTTGTACTGCACTTTTAAAAATTCAAATGAAATCTGCTCTTTTTTCTTGAACTGTTTGTCCGGTTATATCCTTCTATTGCTGAGATATTTACTCCGGTACAGAAACTTGATAATCTGCTAACTTTGCCAAAAGTTAGCCCTGTCGACTTTCTTCAGCCTAGATCCTTATCTCGGCTGAAGAGAAGTAAATGGTGGTCATGCCTCTTTAGTGCTCTTCAGCCTAGATCTTTATCTCAGCTAAAGAGTGCCAAATGTTGGTTATTCCTGCCAACCTTTCTTCTGCCTAGATGCTTATCTCGACTGAAGAGAACTTAATGTTGGTTATTCTTGCCAACCTCTTCAGCCTAGATCCTTATCTCAGCTGAAGAGAAATAAATATTGGTTATTCCTGCCAACCTCTTCAGCCTAGATCCTTATCTAGGCTGAAAAGAGATAAATGTTGGTTATTCCTGCCAACCTTTTCAGCCTAGATCCTGATCTCGGTTGAAGAGAGCTCAATATTGGTTATTCCTGCCAACCTAGAGCCAAGTGTTTGGTTATTCCTGCTAAACTTCTTCAGCCTAGATCCTGATCTTGGCTAAAGATGGCTCAATGTTGGTTATTCCTGCCAACCTAGAGCCAAGTGTTTGGTGATTCCTGCCAAACTTCTTTAGCCTAGATCCTAATCTTGGCTGAAGAGGGCTCAATGTTGGTTATTCCTACCAACCTAAAGCCAAGTGTTGGTTATTTCGGCCAACTCTGCTTTCATTACTCCTAGCTCACTAAAATAACTTTTATAGAAGAAAAGAATTATGCTGAAAAGGAAACTACTTGTTTTATTGAAAGAAAAACTACAAGTACTTTGAAGAAAAGCTAAAAATAAAATAGTTTGAGATTGGTAGTGTTCCATGGCCTGGGAATGGCCTTGCTGTCTCCATCTGCCAAGTGATATGTCCCTTTTCCTGCTAATACAACCACTTTGTATGGTCCTTCCCAATTGGGTCCCAACTTTTCATCTCCGGGTACCAAAGTGTTGCCCATTACTTTGCGTAATACCCAATCCCCAATCTTGAATTACCTCGGATATACCGTTTTGTTATATTTTCTGGATAACTCCTGCTGGTATGAAACAATGTGAACTAGAGCTTTTTCTCTTTTTTCTTCTGCAAGGTCGAGTTCCAAGGCTATGGCTTCTCCGTTCAAGTCTGGGTCAAAATTTTCACTTCTAATTGTGGGGAGGCCGACTTCCAGTGGGATTACTGCCTCCATGCCATAGGCTAAGAAAAAAGGCGTTTCTCCAGTTGACCGCCGATGTGTGGTACGGTAAGCCCATAAAACATGAGGAAGCTCCTCAGCCCACTTACCTTTTGCTTTCTCTAACCTTTTCTTTAATCCATCTAAGACGACTTTGTTTGATGATTCCGCCTGGCCATTTGCTTGGGGTATGCTGGTGTAGAGTTGTAAAATTCTATCTTGTATTCCTTACAAAAGCCTCTAAAGATTTTGCCATCGAACTGAGTGCCATCGTCGGATATCAAAGCCTTTGGTATGCCGAATCGGGTTATGATATTTTGCCAGACGAACTTCTTAACATCTTTCTCTTTTATCGATGTGAGTGCTTCAGTCTCTACCCACTTCGTGAAGTAATCTATTGCTGCGAGAAAGAACTTTCATTTGCCGGGTGCTGTTGGAAGTGGCCCTACTATGTCCAAGCCCCAAATCGCAAAGGGCCATAGGATGGTTAATGGTAGAAGCTCTCTGGCTGGTTAATGTATTTGGTGCGCGAACTTCTGACATTTCTCGCACTTCTTGACATACTTCTCCGAATCTGCTTGCATATAAGGCCACCAATATCCTTATGAAATTGCTCTGTAGGCCAATGATCTTCCCCATTGGTAGCTTTCGCATACGCCTTCGTGTATCTCGAACAAGAATGCCTCGACCTTACAAGGATGGACACATTTCAAGTAAGGTCCTGTGAAGGATTTTTTCTCTAACGCCAATGACGGAGAGAGCCAAAATCGTTGTGACTTTGCTCTGATTTTGTTGGCCTCTTTATTCTCTTCGGGTAAGATGCCGTATTTTAGAAATACTATAATGGGATCCATCCATGATGGGCCTAGTTCGGCACAGCATACCTCAGCTACTTCGAGTTCTTCAATGCTTGGTCTTAGTAGGAAGTCGATCAGTAATGGGCGTGGGATGGATGTATCTGCCATTGAAGCAAAGCCTGCTAGTTCGTCTGCTCTACTGTTTTCTTCTCGGCCGATCTGCTCTATCCGCACTACTTCGAATTTCATGATCTCTTTTCTGACTAACTCTTGGTACTTAGCCATCCTCTCATCTTTCGCCTCATAGTCACCTGAAATCTGGTTTACTGCTAGCTAAGAGTCATTGTAAACCATTAGCTCGGTGGCCTACATGAAAAGTGCTGATTTGAGGCCTGCTAGAAGTGCTTCGTACTCTGCCTCATTGTTTGATGCTGTGAAGCCAAGGTTGACTACTTGTTCCACTATCAGGCCATCTGGTGAGGACTATGCCAAGTCCTGCACCGTGCCTATTGGATGCTCCATCCACGAAAAGCTTTCACATCTCTCCAACGAATAGCTTCCAGCAAGTGGAGGGGTCGGATGATATCTTGGGGTCATGAGTGTTGTTGATGTTCTCTTCCAAGTCCATGCCTACTGTTGGGGTTTGTTCTTCACTATCTGACTGTACCAAGTTTTTACTTGTTGATGAGTCTTTACTGGGTATAGCACAGTTTGCCTCTTCCTCCCTTTCTTCAATCCGGTATGACTTGGGATATGGTTGGACAACTTATTTTGGGGGCTGCACAATTTCTGCGGCACTTTCCATCCCCTCTTCAGTTGTATCCGTTAAGTCAACTAGGCAGATGTGATGGCTTCCTTGTGTGAACTCAGCCACAAAGTCTGCCAAAGCTTAGGCTTTTATTACGGTTCTGGGTTGAAACTTGATGTCGAACTATCCCAATTCCACCGCCCATTTCAAGATTCGTCCAGAAAAGTCCGCCTTCTCAAACAAAGCTTTTAAGGAAAAAACTATGAGGACGATTATGGTATGGGCGTGGAAGTAATGTGATAACTTCCTTGAGGCCATCATCAAAGCTAAGGCCAGCTTTTCCAATGGTAAGTACCTGGTTTCTGCCCCCAGCAAGGTCTTCCTAACATAAAAGATAAGCAGGTGTTGGATTTCTTCCACTCTGACCAACACTGCGCTGATTGTATGTTGTGAAACTGCTGAGTACAAAAATAGTTCTTCTCCAGGTACTGGGGTTACTAGTAATGGAGGAGAAGTCATGTAGTCTTTCAGGCTCTCTAGGGCGCAATCGCATTCTTCATTCCACTCAAATTTGGCCTTCAACGCTTGGAAGAATGGTCGACATCTGTCTGATGACCGACTTATGAACCGGTTGAGTGCGGCAGCTAGGCCAGTGAGATGCTGCATCTCTTTTACTATGTTGGGCCTCTCTAGATCCTGGATTGCTTTGATCTGGGAGGGGTCTGCTTCTATACCTCGGTTGGTCACTACGAAGCCTAGGAATTTGCCTGATCCTACGTCGAACGCACACTTAGATGCATTTAGACGCAACTTATTCTTCTTTAGAATTTGGAAGATTTCGTCTAGGTCCCTAAGATGGTCTTTCTCATCCTTACTTTTGACCACCATGTCATCAATGTAAGCCTCCATTGCTTTTCTTAACAATGGTTCAAACATTTTAGTGACCATCTGTTGGAATGTGACCCCTGCATTTTTTAGGTCAAAGGGCATGACCTTGTAACAATACAATCCTCTGGGCGTTGTAAAAGATGTGACCTCCTGGTCTGGCTCATACATAGCGATCTGATGGTAACCTCTATACGCATCAAGGAAGCTAAGTCGATTGTGCCCTGCCGTCAAGTCTACCAGTTGGTCTATCTTGGGTAAGGGAAAGCTATCCTTTGGACATGCCTTGTTGACTGTTTTGTAGTCCACACAAACACGCCATTTTCCATTCTTCTTTGGCACTGCTACAATATTGGATATCTACCTGGGATAGTGTACTTCTCTAATGGCTCCTGCCTCCAGCAAGTTTCCCACTTCCTCCACTACTATCTCTGCGTGGTGGAGTGCTGATCTGCGAGTATGTTGTATAATTGGTCTAGTAGTCGGGCGGACATTTAGTTGGTGACAGATGAAGTTTGGGTCAATGCGAGGCATATCGTATGGTGTCCATGCAAACATTTTGATGTTAGAGGTTAAGAATTCTATGATCTCTATTCTCTCAGTGCTGGACAAAGACGAGCCGAGTAAAAAGAATTTTTCTGGGTTTTTTTCGTCTATCCTTACCTTTACCAAGTCTTCTACTGCATTCTGTTCTGCTGCCTTACCAACATCCGTAAATAGTTCATTGCTGTCTGGCACTTCTACCATCTGTACATATCCTTTTGCCACCTGGTTGCCATTTACTGTGATGAAGTACTATTTTGACATGATTTGGTCTCCAAAGACCTCTTCAATTACTTCGGCTTCGTTAGGGAACTGCAATACTTGATGATAGGTTAATGCTACCAATCGCATGGCGTGCAACCATGTTCTCCCCAAGATTATGTGTAGACACCCCATTTTTGACCGTCCTCAAGGCTTGGACGTCACCGTTTGAACACTCGGTGATTATCCATGTTTGTGTTCGTTCGGAGTTCTCGGAGGTCTCGGCTCGCGCGCCTTGCCTCAGGATCTCCGAACTCGACTGTTTAGTGTCTGGTTTTACACCAAACACTTGTGTTTTGCCTTGGAGGGGCAGGGAATGCCTTGTGAGGCATCCCCACACGCCACCGGCAGTAGCTAGAGGTCACCGGCTGGTTTTTGCTGCCATCGGCACTGTAGTTTGCCGGTCGGCACTATTTGTTGCCGGTCAGCACTATTTAGTGCCGGTCGGCACTCCTTTTGGCCAAGATGGCATTTTTGGCCGGCCGACTACTGTGCATCTGCTTTTGCAGATATTTTAAGACAGCTGTCTCGCTTTTGGCTCCCCTCCATACACGTGTATGGAGGGATTTCTCTCTTGGAAGCTTGTCTTGTAAGCTTTACAAGACAATAAGCTTCTATAAAGAGAAGCCTTGTCTCTTGGCCTTAGGGTTAGACACTTGAGATATTTTGGAGAGCTTAGACAGCCATTGTTAGGGTTTGAGTTCTAGGGTTAGGGTTAGATACACATTATCTCTCTCTTTTTCCCTCTTGTGTGTGTTAAAGTGTGTTTAGTCCATACTATTGCACACAAACACCTAGTGTTTCACCTTCACTTAGCTACTGAGGTTCTAAGGGACTGATTTTGAAGTTTTGGTGTTGGATTCAAGCCAAGGAGGGCCATTGGAGCATCATTTGTAAAGGGGTCTTCAAGGGTGAGAATCTAGTCTCATTATTCCCCAATCTTGCATTGTATTTTTACCTGTCTTAAAATCATTTTTGAGCTTAGTGTATAATACAAAAAAGTTCTGTTTTTTAGCCCTCTTGATTGTTTATTAAGGGTGTTTTGTGGTTTGAGGGTGTTTGACCCCTCTTAGGCCTTGAAAGGCCTCATTTTGTGCTATTTTGTGCTAGTTTCGGGACTTTGGTGTTTGGGCCTCTTCACCACTGAAATCTTGAGGGATTTCAATGGTGGAAATGGTGCCTTGAAGTCTCCAAAAGGGGAGGGCCACCCCCTCTCCTTGTTGTCCTTGAAAAGGGCATGTTTTGGCCTCTAAAGGGAGCCTATGTTTGAGTGTGTGTTGAGCATGTATAGACTGTTTTTCATGCTTATATTTCCATAATATAACATGATTTTAAATTGGTTTTGGTACACCATGCATGCTTAGCATACCTACCATGTAATGCCATGTTATTGCCTCAATGTGCCTTAGGTTGTTAGCCCTTGTTAGAGCATGTTTTAGGCTTGGTCTTGTGAAGCTTTTGTGCATATTTTGCCATGTTTTAGGTCTGTCCATGGTTGTTTGGGTCGGATTTGGCATGCATCATATAGCCCCTTTGCATTTTGGCTTGTTGGCCTTAAGCATGTGAATGTATAGCATGACATTTTTGTATTGATTTGGTAATTTGGAACCATCTACCATGTCATTTCAGTCCCATTTGCATGCCTATATGTTTACCTTGGACGCATCTTTAATGCTTTGAAAGCTTGTGTAGTATGCTCCTTGTTTTGGCCATTGTGCATGCCTTTGAACTTAAGTCATTTGGATGCCATCTAAGTGATCCTTAGGCCTTGTCTTAATGTCCTAAAACTCTGTTTTTGGTCAATAAGTTCATACCATGTTTGGTCTTGCTAAGTGTAGTTCAATACTCCATTGGTTTGCTTTGAACACTTAGGCCATTTGTTGCATGCTTGGCTTGATTTATTGCTTGGTTTGCCACTATGTTTTAACATGATTTTTAATGCTTATGTTGCATGCTATATGTCCATGATTACCTTCTTTCAAATGTGTTTGAGAGTTGTCCAATTTGTGCCTATGTGTTGGCCTTAACATGTGCATGTGTGTATGTGTTTTGGTCCCTTGTTTTGGTCACTTTGGCCCTTGTTTTAGGCCTAATTAGAGCTGCCTAAATCATGTATAAGTCCATCTTTTCATCGGTTTGTATTGCCACATGTATGCTTGTATGCTTGCATAAATGCCTTATCATGCCATGTTGCATCCTTAGCTTGCATACCTAGGTTGCATTGCATCTTGCATGCATGCCTTGTTCCTTGACTTGATGATAGGAATTGGGCCTTGATTTGTTTGTTTGGTTTGCATTTCATTTGACATGAAAGTTGCATACTTGATCACTTGGGCCATCATGCATGGAAATGCGTGATTGGTGGTCCGAGAATCGAGACACATGCCCCTTTGAGTCACAAACATGATAAGGGACATGAATGGTGCATATATGCTTTGAATTGTGCTGCCATGCTTTGCCTTGCCCTCTGTTGCTGTCAATTGCAGATTCTGCAGGAATACATTGCCGACCGGCGGTGTTAAGTGCCGACCGGCAATCCCTTCTCTGCCGACAGATTCATTTTGTGCCGATGGCCATAACACACTGCCGGTGACAATTCCATTCAGCCGGTGGCACTCCTCAGTGTCCAAGGAACCAGTCCTGAGGTTTTGGCAGCCTCCAGAGGAGTGAAGGAAGGAAACAGAGGCAACCTATGCATGGCGGTGTATTTCCGAGCAAGATCCGGGCATGCGCTGCATTTGGCCCTCCTCCCGAGGTGGTTTATCTGCTTTCCTAGCTTAATTAGTTTATTAATTAATTAGGCGATTTGTAATATTAATTAGCTTGCGTAGTTAATTAATTTATATTATTTATTTGGTCCCTCTGAGCGAGGGCAAATCTGTAATAAGTGTGGGTGAGTGTGTGCATGTCTTCCAACCCCCACTTCTTTCTCCCTTTTACTTACCTGCTTATGATGGTTAGTAATAGGTCATGTTTAATTTAGCATACCTTATGCTATGCATGCGTGCATCATTCATCGGTATTGCATGCACCGGGCTCGGTACATCATACTAACTGCATCTGTACTTCAATTCAAAAATTGAATATGTGATAGTTGTGCATTTTCACATGCCATGTTTAGGTTAGCCGAGCCTATTCTAACTGCATCCTGTATGTGTTGCATTATACAATTGACATGAACTAGGACATGCATGTTTGCTAACTAGTTTATTGTTTTGGCACGGAGTACGATGTAAGTATTTTCGCTTTAGCATCTCGCATGCGTGTGAATGTTGCCATGACAGTATGCTTACCATGTGGCTAAATGCTTACGTGATATTACTATTTGAATGCCCGTGGGTGGAGGTTGGATTGTTTGAGTTGGAAAAACTCGTTGAAATCCGTATTTTAGCCTACTTGCGAGTAGCAAATTCCAAAGCGCTTTTCAAAACCGAACGGATATGCAATGCTTATTTCCAAATTAGGCAATCTAGTCTATACTTGTTTGCTGTGCACATAACATAGTAATTCTAGGCTAATAATTGGAATAAGAACACATAATATTTTCAAAAACGGATATCACGGTTAGTAGAGGCCGATCTTCGGATCGGGCGAGAGGGAGTGCTCATAGCTGACCTTCCCCAATCGTACCCTAGCTCCCGAGCCGAGACAACTCCGGTGATGACGGACATGTGGCCTTCGGCACCGAGTCAGGGTTTTCTAAATTTCCCCATTAAAAAATATTTAGGTGGCGACTCTGTATCTGGCAAAGCAGTCCATGTTTGGCACTTCTTTTCAAAAAATCTGTTTCTCAAAACGATTTGCCGGATTTGGACTCTTTGGTTCAAGATTAAGAACCGCGACAACAAAAATCGCGAGTCCGAACTGTAGTAGCATAAGGCCCCCTCCGCGGGCGCGTCTACATTATGTTGTAAGTGGAAGGGACTTTCAATACCCAAAATTTCACCTGTTTTGTCATGGTTCCTGCTTTGACTGGGAGGATTATCTTGCCCACTGGCCACTCTGGCATTGAGTTGAATCCGATTAAGGGAGAAGTTGCAAGTGTTAGGTCTTTGTACTCTAGTTTCAGTTGTTTGAAGGTTTCGTAATGCATTATCTCACATGAGCTTCCTTGGTCAATCAAAATTCACTTGATGTCAAAATTGTTGACGTGTAGAGTGACAACCAGTGCATTATTGTGAGGGCAATATATCCTTGCTAAATCTTTGTCTGAAAAAGATATGACATTTGTGGCCTCTGTTCTTCCCTTTTTTAGGGCAGGTTGTACACTTAATACCTCCCTTAAGTGCTCGGCCTTTTTGATCATCCCTCTGAGCTCACATACCCGCTCAGGTTTGAATATCCCATGTATTACGTTAATTATGCCTTGAGGTAGAGTGTCGACCAGTATCCCATTTGGGTTGTTGTGGTTCTGGGGGGCTGGCTATGTCCCTCCTTCTATGTACTGGTCCAGGTGCCTAGCTGCCACTAATTCCTCAAAATACTGCCTCAACGACGTGCAATTTTCTGTGCGATGCCCCTTTTCATCATGGAAGGTGCACCGGGACCTCTCGTCATAGTCTTTTTGTGCTTCTCCCAACTTAGCTGGCCACCGGACGAAAGGTTCATTGCGTATCTCACTGAGAATTCGGTAGATTGGTTTATTGAATACTGTGGTAATGGCAGTGCGAACTATTAACCTCCTTTTGTCTGGGTCCTCTCTATTAGCCCGCCTGCCTCGCCCATTCCTGTTTGGTTGTTCTACCGTGTTGACTTTTGCTGTAGTCTTTTTATTTGGCATTGCTGTTGTGCCAGATTTTGCTTTAGTACGGGCGCTATCTTCCTCCATGCGAATATGTTGGTGCACTCTCTCCATTAGGGCCTCCATTATGAGGGGTGGCGTCATAGTAATTGAGTCCCTCAATTTGTTTCCAACTGGTAAACCCCTTTTGTATTGCGCAATGGCGAGATTGGTGGGGCAATCTCCTATCTGGTTGAAAGTCTCCCAATACCGACCGTTGTAGGATCTTAACGTCTCCGTGTCGCCCATGTCAATGGAGAGTAGCTGATCGATCTCCACTTGTGTCTTGGTGTTCGTTCTAAACCTAGTCACGAACGCCTCTGCCAATTGTGCCCAGGATGCGATGCTACCTTTTGGTAGCCTTTCGAACCAGGTTAGACCTAGGTCACCAAGGCTGGATGGGAACAGGATACACATCAGGGCCTCATTCCATCGATACACTGCCATAACCTGGCGAAAGTGGCTCAAGTGCATGTAGGGGTTTGTCTTCCCTTCATAAGTGGTGAATTTGGGCTGGTGGAAGCCTAAAGGTAGTGGTGCGTTCTCTATTGTCGGAATGAACGACGAGCTCTGTAGCCTTGCTAGTGCTTTGCCCGCTGGTTCGTAAGCAAGGCGCGGCATTCGCATTCCTAACTCAACACTCCCATGTGTTCGAGGGGCCAATCGTTGTAGTGCTAAAACTCTGCGTGGGTCGCGAGCCCTGGTGTCCTCCTTCGGGCCCTTTCTTCTAGTACTGTTCGCAAGTCAGATGATCTAGGCAACTCCATGTGCCTAGATGTCGTCTGGTGCCTACGCAAGGGCCGATATATGCTTCCCTCAGTGCACGACCTCTCAGTTCTCATTTTCTCAGACCTGGAGTAACGAGTCCTGGAAGTCCTCAATTGAGTGTCGCCTATTCTAAGGCTCCCATTTTCTACTTGTGATGGTGTGGTATGCCTATCACGATCTTCTGAGTGGCGAGGGGGCGTGTTGCCTTTGCGCCCCTCTCCTGTCGCCACCCCTTTGCCTTTTATCTGGCGCTTCATTAACTCCATGTCTGCCGCCATCCTTCTTATTAACTTGTCCTGTTCCCTCACGCGATCCTCTAAAACTTGAGGATCCAGTCTCCGCCTCTGCCTATTAGGACTTTGAGAGCGACGGGGACTAGTGCCCCGTCTCTCCCTTGCGTCCCTCTGGGAGTTCCGTTGCTGGGGTTCTAAATCCGCCATGGGAGGGATAAAAGGAAAACCTTCGCGCCTCCCACCCCTCTCCGGGGTTTGCCCATCAATAGCTGATTGCGGCAAGTCTTCATTGTGCACCATTGCTTCCATCTAGAGAGGAAAGCTTGATCAAGAGGTTTTGTTCTTTGTGGAATTCCCACAGACGGCGCCAATTGTACTAGCACGAAATAATGTTTCTCGTATAATCCTGTTGATCAAGTCTGCGCTCCTCCAAACGTTGTCGCTTTACTCCCTGAAAACATAATCGTGAGCTAGCCGGCGGGTGTATGCCCGGATACCTCTCTGATGCCTAGGTCAGCAAAATAGACAAATAGACAAAAGCTTTGTGTATTCCAAGAATCAAAGTTGTGTTACCTCTACATAGGTTTTGTTGTGAGCTTTTATAGTTTTTGCCAAGCATAATCCTAGTAGGACTCTTACTCCTCAATGTAGAGTCCTCCTAGGAATCACACTCTTGAAAGATAATACTTATCGTTCAACACCCTCCTCACTACTTAAACCAAGTGAGATGGTTTTATCACAGTTGAATAACAAAGCAACCGGGCTAACACACGCTGATATGGCTAGTTTCACCGAACTCTCCTTAGCTCGGTTCTACTTTACTTCAGCTAGCTTGGTATCAACTTGTTAGCACAATGCAACTCCTTGTATCCCAATTCAGAATACTCGAACCGAGCTAACTTCAGTCATCCATGACCGAGCTAATAGAGCCCAGTGGCAAAGCCCATTCTACTCAGTCCATAGCTCGGCGCACTTCTTCCCAGTCCTAGCTCGGCCTAGTTTTTACGCTTTTTACCCTCTCAATTGTCTCTTAATTTCGTCTGCGTAGCATGATTGGGATTACTTGTTACCAGCAGAGCTAAGAGTTCAAACCTTCAACCGAGCTAATTTGATACCGGGCTACCGATTTGTCGGTTCAAAAAACGTCTCTTCAGTGACGCTGTCCATCTGAATCGCTTTCTATTCCCACAGACGGCGCCAATTGTACGAGCACGAAATAATGTTTCTCGTATAATCCTGTTGATCAAGTCTGCGCTCCTCCAAACATCGTCGCTTTACTCCCTGAAAACATAATCGTGAGCTAGCCGGCGGGTGTATGCCCGGATACCTCTCTGATGCCTAGGTCAGCAGAATAGACAAATAGACAAAAGTTTTGTGTATTCCAAGAATCAAAGTTGTGTTACCTCTACATAGGTTCTGTTGTGAGCTTTTATAGTTTTTGCCAGGCATAATCCTAGTAGGACTCTTACTCCTCAATGTAGAGTCCTCCTAGGAATCACACTCCTGAAAGATAATGCTTATCGTTCAACACCCTTCTCACTACTTAAACCAAGTGAGATGGTTTTATCACAGTTGAATAACAAAGCAACCGGGCTAACACACGCTGATATGGCTAGTTTCACCGAACTCTCCTTAGCTCGGCTCTACTTTACTTCAGCTAGCTTGGTATCAACTTGTTTGCACAATGCAACTCCTTGTTTCCCAATTCAGAATACTCGAACCGAGCTAACTTCAGTCATCCATGACCGGGCTAACAGAGCCCAGTGGCAAAGCCCATTCTACTCAGTCCATAGCTTGGGGCACTTCTTCCCAGTCCTAGCTCGGCCTAGTTTTTACGCTTTTTACCCTCTCAATTGTCTCTTAATTTCATCTGCATAGCATGATTGGGATTACTTGTTACCAGCCAAGCTAAGAGTTCAAACCTTCAACCGAGCTAATTTGATACCGGGCTACCGATTTGTCGGTTCGAAAAACGTCTCTTCAGTGACGCTGTACATCTGAATCGCTTTCTATTCCCACAGAGGGTGCCAATTGTACGAGCACGAAATAATGTTTCTCGTATAATCCTGTTAATCAAGTCTGCGCTCCTCCAAACATCGTTGCTTTACTCCCTGAAAACATAATCGTGAGCTAGCCGGCGGGTGTATGCCCGGATACCTCTCTGATGCCTAGGTCAGCAAAATAGACAAATAGACAAAAGCTTTGTGTATTCCAAGAATCAAAGTTGTGTTACCTCTACATAGGTTCTGTTGTGAGCTTTTATAGTTTTTGCCAAGCATAATCCTAGTAGGACTCTTACTCCTCAATGTAGAGTCCTTCTAAGAATCACACTCCTGAAAGATAATGCTTATCGTTCAACACCCTCCTCACTACTTAAACCAAGTGAGATGGTTTTATCACAGTTGAATAACAAAGCAACCGGGCTAACACACGCTGATATGGCTAGTTTCACCGAACTCTCCTTAGCTCGGTTCTATTTTACTTCAGCTAGCTTGGTATCAACTTGTTTGCACAATGCAACTCCTTGTATCCCAATTCAGAATACTCGAACCGAGCTAACTTCATTCATCCATGACCGGGCTAACAGAGCCCAGTGGCAAAGCCCATTCTACTCGGCCCATAGCTCGGCGCGCTTCTTCCCAGTCCTAGCTCGGCCTAGTTTTTACGCTTTTTACCCTCTCAATTGCCTCTTAATTTCGTCTGCGTAGCATGATTGGGATTACTTGTTACCAGCCGAGCTAAGAGTTCAAACCTTCAACCGAGCTAATTTGATACCGGGCTACCGATTTGTCCGGTCGAAAAACGTCTCTTCAGTGACGTTGTACATCTGAATCGCTTTCTATTCCCACAGACGGCGCCAATTGTACGAGCACGAAATAATGTTTCTCGTATAATCCTGTTGATCAAATCTGCGCTCCTCCAAACGTCGTCGCTTTACTCCCTGAAAACACAAACGTGAGCTAGCCGGCTGGTGTGTGCCGGATACCTCTCCGATGCCTATGTCAGCAAAATAGACAAATAGACAAAAGCTCCCTGTATTCCGAGAATCAGAGTTGTGTTACCTTTACATAGGTTCTGTTGTGAGCTTTTATAGTTTTTGCCAGGCATAATCCTAGTAGGACTCTTACTCCTCAATGTAGAGTTCTCCTAGGAATCACACTCCTGAAAGATAATGCTTATCCTTCAATACCCTCCTCACTACTTAAACCAAGTGAGATGGTTTTACCACAGTTGAATAACAAAGCAACCGGGCTAACGCACGCTGATATGGCTAGTTTCACCGAACTCTCCTTAGCTCGGTCCTACCTTCACCTAGCTCGGTATCAACTTGTTTGCACAACGCAACTCCTTGTATCCCAATTCAGAATACTCGAACCGAGCTAACTTCAGTCATCCTTGACCGGGCTAACAGAGCCCAACGGCAAAGCCCATTCTACTCAGCCCGTAGCTCGGCACGCTTCTTTCCAATCCTAGCTCGGCCCAGTTTTTACGCTTTTTACTCTCTCAGGCATAATAATTTTCGTGAAACACTTTTCATGATAAGTGAAATTGTCATTAATAAAAATAAGCTAGGACTAATAATTATCCTAGAACATTTGATAAGGCGTACTTTTTCGTTTTAAAATATTAGTTTTTTAAAAAAATTTAACTTTTTTTAATAGTACAATTAACATTTAAAAGATATTTAATTTTTCAAAACTACTCTTTAATAGTGGCTTCATTTGGGAAGAGCTAAACGGGGTTTTTTTTGGCTATTTTAGCCACAAAAAAAATAAAATATCACATCCAACCCATAGTTATTACACTCTTCTCTTAAAAAAAAGTCAAAAAGCCAACTCACTTTCCAAACGGAGGTAGTATAAATTTTTTTGGAAATATCAATTGTCATAATTATATTTTCTGTATATATTAATGTTAAAGAATAATGTTATATGCACCAATTAGTGTACCAACTAGTGTACTAATTGATGATGTGACATAATTTAAGAAGTTTTTGATATTTGTAATGTGATTAATGAATAGAGTCAATAATAATGCTATAACTAGTGTTAGTACATTAGTTAGTACACTAATTGGTGTATGTAGCACCACCGAATATTAAAAGAAGGGCAAAATAAAAAATTTATTGCTTGGTTAGGATTTTCTAAAAATACTTTTCAAAAAATTCTACTTTCTTGTTTTTCTTTTTTTTTTTTTGTTTTTACTAAATTTTTTTAATATTTTAAGCAATTTTTTTTAAAAAAAATTTTAGACACACCTAACATAAATACACTTAAAAAGTATTATTTTTGTGAAAAAAAAATCTTTAAAAAATTCACTAAATATAAAAAATACAAAAAAAAATGAAAATTCAGTATATTTTTCGTATTTTTGTGTATTTATTAATATTTTGAAATGTTTTTTAACAAATATTTTACGTTTTAAATATATCTAAGTAAAGTACATCTAAAAAAGTAAAAAAAAATGCTTAAAATTCAAAAAATATTTATTAAAAATAAAAAAATACGAAAAACAAAAAACAAAAAACTCAGTTTTTAAAAAATTGAATTTTGAAAACGAAAACCAATCATACTGTTTGTTACTTTTAATTCTTGATTTTTGAAAAGTGACGAATATTTTGGAACAATAAAAAATGAAATGAGGGACTAATATTTTGGTATAGAAAGAGTATTTAATATTTTATTTATTTGTCGTGGGTTTATCAACTTTCTATAATGTGTATTTAATATTGTACTAAGGGAAATATTATAGTGCGCATCATCAATAAAATGGCATAACTCAACAATATAAGAGTCACAACTGGAGGAAAAAAAAAAAAAAAGTTACAACCAAATATCACATAACTAAATAACTTTTTGATCATAATCAACATAATGTCACAACTAATATCATAATGTGAATATATTATAACTAACAATACAGTAAGTCATAATTAAAAATACAAAAAACATAATTAAATATGCATATAATGCACATATGCGCACCATAAAATTTCCTTCGTATTAAATTATCTTGGGTTTAAAGTCTTATTTTAACCCCCTTATTAGGGAAAATTAGTCTGAAGTCCCTCTCCCATTTTTAGTAATGGAAGACATCCACAATATTATTTTTTGATGTCTAAGGTCCCTCCCATCTATCACAGAAAAATTCAGCCCAGTTGATTGTCCACATAGAACCCCTCCATCGCGTCTAGAACCATCGCCGCCGCTTCCGGAGCTCCCCGCAAGGCATCCGACAACTCAACCCTAATCGAATTCCGCACTTTGGGACGCTCAATCATGTACTTCCTCAGTCCCAACCCGTCCATGTTCTTACAAATCGATTTCAACTCCGGTGATGGGATGTGGCTGCTGCAGTCAAAGCTTCCGTCGATGCAGCTTCCACTGACAAGTCGGTGAACGCAGCGTCGCGCAATGCCTGGGTTGAAGTCGGGAAAAATTTGTAGAAGCAAACTTACAGTCATTGGTTCTTTTATATCAAGCATTCTAGCATTATTGACCAACATTTCACCATATTCTCCAATGCACCAAACTGCCACTTGGACAAAACTTTCCTGATGAAAACATCAAAAATCATTTTTCACTAATTACTCAAGATGATAGAACTTCCATACCAAATCTTATCCTAAGAAAGAAAAAAAAACGAAGTACCTGTTCACCTGATGTTTGGACTGCTCTGTACAGAAACCGTACTGTATATCCATGGAGGTTTGAAGCGTTGTTTATCACAACAATAAGGGCATGCTAAACTTCATCCTTTACAAAATTTCCTGCCTACTAATAACAGCGTCATGATCAAAATTTTACCAAATGTGCCATTATCTACATCAAAGAAAGCTAAAAGAAAGATTTAAAAGACAAAATAAAACACAGACAGAGAATCCAGAAAAATTCAGAATTTCTCTGGAGAGAAATTCCGAAGTGAAGAGAAAATTGTTCAAAACATAGAGAATCCAGAGAAATTAAAATTTCTCTGGAGAGAAATTCCGAAGTCCAGAGAAATTTGGTTAAAACACAGACAGAGAATCCAGAGAAATTCAGAATTTCTCTGGAGAGAAATTCTCTGGTTGAATTTTCTCTAGATTGAATTTTTTCTAGATCGAATTTTCTCTAGATTGATATTGAGGGACTTTAGACATTATAAAAATATTGAGTGTCCTTTATACTATAAAATCATAATACCAGGGACCTTAAAAAAAAACCCTTAAGTAAATTATAGATATATTTAATAAATTTATATTTTTAATCTATTATTTAAAATTTAATAAGTTTCAAGACTTATTATATAATACAATTATTACTGATAAAGTGTTCTAGCATAACCCATAAAAATATGGGAGCTGACTGAAATTTCCTATTAAAAAGATCAGCCCCGTTACAGAGCCCGAAAGCCCTGGCTCGAATTTGAGAAGGAAGAAGGAGGAAGAAGAAGAAGAAGAAGAGAATGAGGAAGAAGAAGAAGAAGGAGAAGCAGAACTGAAGGGGCCATCAAAATTGGGCTAGAGGCGGAGGCGGGTGGAGGCAGAGGTAGAGGCGGAGGTGGGGCTGCGATGCAACGATCGGCCGATGAGCTGCGATGAGCGACGAGCTGCGACGATCGACCGATGAGCGACGAGCTGCGACGACGACGAGCTGTGACGACTCTCTTTCGCCTCTCGCCTCTATTTCTCTCTCTCGCCTCTGTTTCTCTTCTCCTGTGTTCAAAACGAAGAAGAAGAAGAAAAGAAAGAAAAAGAAGAAAAAGAAAAAAAAAATTGAAACCCAAAATGAAATCGTTTTGGATTTCGAGCCACTGATTTCGGGCCCTCAAACATTTTCCTAAAAAGATAGAGGGACCAATAA
Source organism: Camellia sinensis (assembly GCF_055761805.1). NCBI lineage: Eukaryota > Viridiplantae > Streptophyta > Magnoliopsida > Ericales > Theaceae > Camellia > Camellia sinensis. Next base: position 170,194,403 of record NC_138970.1, read on the forward strand.
GTTCTATCGACTTTTTTGTGTATTAGAAAGTTTCGTTCAATTTTAATTGTACTATAAATTTTTTTTTTTTATTTCTTTAGCGGCATTTCATAAAGAGTTTCATTAATTATTTGTTTATAGCGATAGTTTGAAAATTTTGTTATAGAAAAACATCATGAATTGTTATTTTTAGCAATAAATTTAGAAAATTGTCACAAAAAAGTTACTACATGTCATTTTTTTAGTGACATATTTAGAAAATCATCACAAAAAATATTGTTTAGCAACAATTCTGATAGAACAATTTTCAACGACGAATTAATAGAGCTTAATGGGACATACAAACATTTATGCGACTTATTGGTGCACATGTCCTTATAAGAACCTGTGAATAATTAACCCTAAAAACATCATGGTTTTTTTAGAAAGGGGATTATTAGCCAACTTATCGATTTTTTGACTTATTTTGATTACATTACCTTTTATTTTTTGTACTTTTTTTCTGCAATAATGAAAAATGTAGTTTATTTGACACATCCCAAACACAATTATGTAAGGCCCGTTTGACAATTTAAGTTTTTATTCAAAAAGTCAACAAGTCATTACTAATTGTCAAATTATTTATACCATCCGTCTCAAAGTATTAGTCTTTTTTAGAGAATCTAAGGTTGGGTTTGGTAGAGTCAGCAATGCTACAGACCCCCAGTGCCACATGTCAGCCTGGGGTTGGCTGAAAACCAAAAAAAAAAAAAACTATTTTTTTGACCAATGGAAAGGACCCCAGCACCCCCACTGGGGGTCCGAAGCTTTATTCTTGGTAGAGTTTTAGAATTATGATTCGATAATAGAGTTTTGAAATTATGATTTGAGTGTAAAAAATTTGTTTGGTTATGAGTTTTGAAAAGAGTTTTGAATTGAGTTTGGAATAATTGATGTAACATATGATATTTGATTAAAAAACTTACAAATCATAACAAAGCACACAACCTAAAATTCTATTCAAAACTCATAAAATATTTTTAAAAAATCAAAAATATTTTTTATTTAATATATAAAAAATAACATGTGCCAATTGCCAAAAAAAAAAAATTGCACTGTTTCGGTCAATCGGCCGAACGTCCGAGAGGATGACCGGGTAAGTCAAATTTCAAAATTCAAATTCCACCTAAAACGAAATTTCAAAAGTTGTATGGAATTAATTTTTGAAAGTTGTAACCAAACACCATACTCAAATATAGGTGTAGAGTCATGATTAGAACTCTACACCAAACACAGCCTAACTTTTTTTTGATAGTACAATCATTACACTTTAAAAATAATAATTTTCAATACTACACTTTGACTTTTTTTAGAGCATCAATTATTATAATTATACTTTTTATATAAAAATTTAAACTATTGACAAAATAAAAAATTTATATTATTTTTGTCCTTAATTTGAAAATACACTCATATTTTAGAATAATAAAAAATATAATAAGAAACTAGTATTTTAATATGAAAAGTATATATTTTTATTCATCTTTTTATGAAAAATTAAAAAATCACTAAAATAATCAACTCTCAAATTATCTCTACAATTTAAAACAAAAAGTCAATCTATAAAAATTTTCTTATGCTGGTTTAATTGGGAGAATTTGAGAAGAAATTTAAAAATAAAAAAAAATAAAATATATTTATATTTTACCTAATTTTATATATATACATATTTTTTCTTTTTCAAATCGCTCAACGCAACATAACGTTAAGGATTGCATCACTTTAGAAGAAGAGCAAATCTCCATCACAAAGCTCTCTAATTCGAGAACCTACTTTTAAAAGCAAAAGAAACCATTTTTCAAAAGCACCTCCCTCCCTCTCTCTCTCCCCATTATTTGTATAAATTTATGCCCCTAATCCGACCAACCTCCCCAACATTCTCACTCCCTTCCTCCTCTCTCCACCTCTAAAAAAAATACGCAAAACAAAACAATACACAAACATAACCACATGACTCCTCTCCTCTTCTACTCCTTCCTCTACTTACTGTCTTCATCTTTCAGTGTAAGCTCCTCTCTCTCTCTCTCTCTCTCTCTCTCTCTCAAAACACAAAAACATATATATACATCTGTTTTTTTTTTTTAATGTGTTTTATATGATTTCATTTGCCAATGTAGGTGGGTGTCGCCGGCGCCGGCGATAACTCCGGCGAATCTCCGTCGGCCGAAGTGAACCCATTCACACCAAAAGCATTTCTGATTCGTTACTGGAACAAACAGATCTCCAACACCTTGCCCAAACCATGGTTTCTTCTCAACAAGGCCTCCCCGTTGACCGCCGTGGAATCGGCGACTTTTTCAAAACTCGCCGATCAGAACTCCCTCTCCGCTAACCTCCGATCTTTCTGTTCCTCGGCGAACTTGCTCTGCTTTCCCGATTTATCGGCGAGCCTCGAAAAGCATGACCAAAACGCCAACTTCGCAATCTACCTAAACAAAAACTTCACCAACTACGGAACGAGTCGAGTCGGCGGAGTCGACTCGTTCACGAACTACTCCGACAACGATAACGTCGTCCTCGACTCGTTCCGCCGGTACAGCCGAGGCAGTACCGGACACAAAGACAAATTTTCCAATTATGCCCCCAGCACCAATGTCCCGGAGGACACCTTCAACACCTACGGCGCCTCCGCAACTGGCGGCTCCGGCGAGTTCAAGGCCTACAACAAGTTTGTCAACGTCCCCAACCTCCACTTCACCTCCTACTCCGCCGCCGCGAACGGCCGTGACCAGTCGTTCGGGTCTTACTCCGATGAGACAAATGCAGGGGACCAATCGTTCGTGAATTATGGACGAAACGGAAATGGGGCTGTGAATGGGTTCAATAGCTATGGAAAGGACTCGAATGTTATGGGGTCGAGCTTCAATGGCTATGGTGATTCTGGTAATGGAGCGAACGATTCGTTCACTTCGTATGGGTTCAATGGAAATGTACCCGAAAATAATTTCAAGATTTATGGTAATGGTGGCAATGCTGCGATTGATAAATTCAGTAGTTACAGAGATCAATCGAATGTTGGTGACGATTCCTTTCAATCGTACGACAAGAATTCCAATTCTGGGAAGGTGAATTTCGAGAACTATGGCAAATCGTTCAACGAAGGTACAGATAAATTTACTGAGTATGGTAAGGGCAAATCGGGAAACACAATCGGCTTCAAAATCTATGGAGTTAACAATACCTTCAAAGACTATGCAAAAAAGGGTGTTTCATTTGCTACATATGCTAATAAAAGCTCTGCTAAGCTGTCTTCAATGGCGGAGAGTGGCAGGGCTGTAAATAGATGGGTGGAACCGGGTAAATTTTTTCGGGAGAGAATGCTCAAGACTGGGATTGTGATGCCAATGCCTGATATTCGCGATAAAATGCCCACAAGGTCGTTTTTGCCCCGGCTGATTTCATCAAAATTACCATTTTCGACCTCGAAGCTTTCTCAGATGAAGGAAATCTTCCATGCCAGTGATAACTCGAGCATGGAGAGTATACTCGCGGATGCGTTGAGCGAGTGCGAGAGGGCACCAAGCCAGGGTGAGACTAAGCGGTGTGTGGGCTCGGCTGAGGATTTGATTGATTTCGCCATCTCGGTCTTGGGTAGGCACGTGGTGGTTCGGACCACCCAGAACACAAATGGGTCGAAGCAGGATGTGATGATCGGGTCAATCAAAGGAGTCAACGGTGGAAAAATCACGAAATCGGTGTCTTGTCATCAGAGTTTGTTTCCGTACCTACTGTATTATTGTCACTCGGTTCCTAAGGTTCGGGTCTACGAAGCAGATATTTTGGATCCAAAAACTAAGGCCAAGATCAACCACGGAGTTGCCATCTGCCACGTGGATACATCTGCTTGGAGCGCGGGTCATGGAGCTTTCTTGGCTTTGGGTTCGGGTCCGGGAAAAATTGAGGTTTGTCATTGGATCTTTGAGAATGATATGACTTGGTCTACTGCTGATTGAAACTGTTACAAACAGTTTTGTGCGTTGGGTTCTAATCGGGTGGGTAACAAAACCGGGTCACGAGTCCAACCCAAGTAGAAAGCTCAGTTGATTTACCCTTTGAATGTGGCTGTAAGTTACATTTTCAAGTTTATAATTTAATTATAAAGTGCCTAAATGAGCATGGTTTGATGATACAATAAGCTATATATTATTATTATTTTTTTTTTGCTATTTTATATCATTGCCTTAATGAATTCTTCTTATTAAAAATTATTGTGTTTTAAATTCTTCTATTGTCTAATAAAAATTATTCAATAATTTTATTCTATCATCACGACATGATAATATTGTGTTTTAAATGAATGAATGATGCTAAATTTATCTTTTGTTTAACATGTCCTAAGTTAGTAATTCAAAACTAAGGGCAAGTTTGGTATTTACTAAATAATACAAAAAGTCAAAAAGTCACTATCCTATTTAAGTCACATCATCTTATTTAAATCACATCACCTCTCTAACACATCACATCAAACCCAACTCATATAAGTCAATAAGTCAAAAAGTATAATTTTTTAGAATATCCCAAACCAATCCTAAAGTACTAACTTAAGTTTTGTTTAATATGTCAACGTATTAAGTTAGCAATTAAGATTTCTTTTGAAAGTTAGTTACAAATAAATTTACCCAAAAAAAAAAAAAAAAGAGAAGATAATATAAAAAAATTAATTTATTTGGTATATTCGTAACTTTTTGACTTATTCTAATAATTTTTAAAAATGGTTAAAATTTCCTTTTTGACACAAAATATGTTTACCAAATGGGATAAAAAAAAAATTAACAAAATGTGTTTTTTAAGCGGATAAACTGATTTTTTTAACCATATCCAATCAAAGGCTAAAGCATTGACAATTTTCAAGGGATCACTTGCTAAGTTGCTATAGCCATTGTGTGACTAGTGATTGAGAATAGGGGGGATTGCATACATTTAGAGATTCAAAAACCAATCACCAGTCAGCATTCAAGTGTTATATCCACAAAGGATTTAAAAAACTGTGGCAACAATGAAGTGGTCTCACACATCAATTTGTCGTACTATATTGTATGGGAAAATAAGGCCATATGCCAGCTGCAGTTGGGCCACTTTTTTTTAGTAGGTGTAAATGTCCCGTAATTTATTTATTTATTTTTTAAATATTCTCAAAACATAATAATTATTATAATTTGCTTTAATTCTTTTCAATTACTTCAAACAACTGTCATAATTATCATATTTAATTATAAATTACACATGTAATGTGTACCCACTTTTAATATATATATATATATATATATATGTTTTACTTCTTTTATATTGGAGATTCAACTTGAGAGAGCATTTGGATTTAGTATGTCTATTGTAAATTTAATTTTGGTGATTCAAACTGTTCACTTTTTAAAATTCATTGAGAAGAATATTCATGTAAAAAGTCAAAATGATTGGATTTTGATAGCTATATGTTTGAAACACATTTGTCTTTAAAAAATTGACAGTTATTCTAGAAATTATATTTGTTATCCATTTTTTTTAAAGATAAATGTGATTCAAACATATAACTACTGAAGTTCAATCAACTTGATTTTTTATATGAATATTTTTCTCAACAAGTACTGAAAAGTGAATAGTTTGAATCACCGAGAGAAGCCAAACCTTGTATACATAAAAAGTTTTGGACATTCTTGCATGGTCCTAATATCCAGTCTAAATAGGTATTAATCTTAATCACTTAGAAGGTCATGATTTAATAAATTTTAATTAATTTGTTATAATTAATGATATAATTAAATTTTCAAAATAAAATGAATAATTTTTCATACAGAAACTTTTTTATTTTTCAATAGTATCCTTTTACTTATATACTCATCATAATTTCAAGTAAAATATATTTGGTAATAAAAAAAAATTAACAACTACTACAATAAATGCAAGTTGTCGAAAATTTCCTATTTTGGGAAATTTTGTGAAAAGTCCTATTTGAAAAACTTGTTTAGTGGAAGGCGTATAAAATCTCTTATAATCTAAGTAAGTCCTATCTATTTTGAAATGTATAATGAAAGATTTTTTTTTTTTTTTTTTTTTTGAATTTGAGATAATTTCATGACATTATTACCCCTAATTTGTTACAGAGCCATAACTCAAATGTCATATTTCATTTTGATAGAAATCTTGCAATGGTTGGTTCTATTATGGAATGGTCAAATGAATTGGGTATATATTTTCATTTTCTCGAATGTGAAGGTTGAAGAAGGTTTTTGGGATAATTGTTATTGATTCTTGTTTTGTTGTTTTTCATTGGAGGCTCCGATACATCTCTGGTGTTCACTAAAAAATTATTCACATCTTTGTCAAAGGTATGTTTTATTGTTCTTCATGTCTTTGTGAAATCGCAGATTGTGAGTTTCATTGTAGATTTATTGATAATATATTTTTACTTGAGAGAGAGATTTGTACCGAGTAAATGGACCGAGTTAGTGTGAGCTTGGAGCAAATTGCAAGGTTGCTCAACAGAGATGACATAGCACGATGTGGCCTAAGGCAAGGTTCCGAATCAGTTGGGTTGGCCCAAGATCTAGACGTAGGACCAGGCTGGTTGTTGGACTTGGATCATGAGTCGAGCTAGGCGAGGCTTGTGCGCCGAGCTAGCTGCTCTTGGATCAAGTGGAGTTTGCCTTGATAAATTAATGGAACTTGAATGAATTGATTGTGGCAAGCCGAGATGATTAAACGTTTGAGATCGGCAATGATCAGCTTAGCCCAAAAGACTAGTCGAGATTGCAGAGCTAGGCCAGACGAGGATATGGTTAGCTCAACAAGGTTGCCACGTAGCCCAATGAGTGGGCAAATAGGAGAATCAACTATTCGTGTGCGTCAATACCGTTTGGCTGTTTTGTCAATGTTGTTTGGCTGTATTGTCACGCACATACGTGGCGGACAAAGAGAGGGTAGTACATCCACGAGTCCAAGGAATGATGAGTAGGGTGGTGCGCGCAGAAACTATATAAATGGCGCAGTGCTTCCATGCACAGGTCTGGAACCCTTACATGTTCAGATCTTTTCATTATCAAAGCTCTCTTTCTCTCTAAAACTATGCTAACTTGATCGTCGAAGGAGTATTTTGGCCACCAACTGCCTGGTAGCTCACTGTCGTTGTGTTCTCAAGTTATTCAGAGTGAAGCGAAGCTTCGACATGAGGAGTACGGAGAACGACGAATATTTGCTCCTTGCCGTCTGTGGGAATCTGACAGACAAAACCTTGTCCTCTAAGCTTTTCCGATCATTTTTTATGGCGAAAAATGATAATATTTCACTGTCCGCTATCGACGATATCATGCCAGAGTCCATTCGGCGCAGAGATGGCCTGCCTGCCATTTCAACGATAGCTGGTTTAGAGAACTCTGCACAAGGATTTCCTAGAGATGCGCAAGACAGGCGCGCAAGGAGTTCTAGGCACTCTGTCAGCCTAGAAAAACATTGCCAACTGCGAGACTTACACACTCAACACCTAGAAGACATGCTGAGAGACCAAGATACCATCATCAAGAAGATAGCGACAGAGATGGAGGCCATAAAACGCCAGATGAAAGGAAAAGGTGTTACTGGAGCGAGGAACCACAGTAAGCACGCCCATTCTCGCTATTCCGACAGTCAAAATAAACGCCACATCCCTTCACTTTCCGTCACAAGAAGCTTTAGAGCTAGAGACTACATCGTGCCGGCGGCGACATCTTGTACACAGGACATCAGTTACCACCCATCACGTCTGATGACGACGTCGAGATATTCACATTTTGACCGTTTAAAAGACCTGAGGGATGTGTTGGAGGAGTGCGCTCGCTGGCGGGAAGTATAGAGGGTGTCTGCATTGCAACGCCTAGCCCCTAGAGAGCAAGCCAATCAAGCGGTCGCCATGCCACCACCACGCTTGGCTGCACACACCCCACTAGACAAAGTTTTAACAAGGCTGAGTGCCACCTCTTTTTCCATATAAATCGAGAACACACCGTTCCCCCTCTCCGGGTTCTATCACCCAAAGTTCACGCTCTACGATGGAAAGACCGATTAGTACATGCACGTAAGCCACTTCCGGCAGGTTATGACTGGGTAGAGGCGAAATGATGCGCTTATGTATCTTATTTTTCCATCGAGTTTGGGCGAGTTAGGCCTGAAATGGTTCGAAAGGCTACTAGAGGAAAGTATCGAGAGGTGGCAGCAATTAGCGGAGGCATTCGTGACACAATTCAAGACCAACACCAAAATACCTAAAGAAGTTAACCACCTTTTGGGAATCAAGATGGAAACATGCGACTCCTTGAAAGTGTGCAACGCCAAGTATTGGGAAACATTCAACGACATTCTCGATTGCCCGACGAACCTAGTAATCACTCAATACAAACGCGGTCTTCCAGTCAGATATAGACTCAGAGACTTGCTTACAATGAACCAACCGACGATTGTGGAGTTACTCATGCAACGCATCAATGAATACATCCAAGTTGAGGATGGCACGGTCGCAGTTATCGTGAAGGCAAATCCAATAGTGGCAGACAAAAGAGTAGCGGGAAAATTCAATGTAGTCGGACAAGAGGATGGCCATGCAAACAATCGTGGAAGAGAACATGATCACGGCACTAACCGCAACAACTTGGATAAAGGTCGTAACAATGATCAAGCTAGCAACCCACATGACACGAAGGATGATGCCAAGAGAAAGTTAAAGCCCTTGACTGGCATTACTACGGTCTTTATGATCCTCATTTATTGCATATTATGTGAAATTCGTGACGAGGAAAACGTCCGGTGGCGGGCCAAGTTGAGGGATGCCTAGAGAGGATTCAATCCGAGATACCGGTGGACCTTTCATAATGAGAGAGGGCACCAAACAGAAGATTACATGCCGCTCAAACTACACTTGGAAGAGTTGGTGGTTGCAGGGCATTTGGATCGTTACATTGATATGGGGGTCAATGCGGCTCCTTCAGAGCAAACCTTAGCGATCGAAGACATCCCCCCCTCCTCCAAGGAGTGATCAATTAAGAGATCTGGGGAAATTAGTTTTGGAAGACGGCAATAAGAAGGCCGAGGAAAAGAGGCATAAAATTCGTTGGATATAAATGGCCGATCTATTCCCAGAACGTGGAACACTGTCAATCTAAAGTTTTATTCTTAATTCTATTTTTGTAACCCATTCTACTATTGATATAATGAAACAAGTAGACTGTTTTCTTGAAAATTGTTGTATTTTCGCCTCGCCAAGCAGATTTAGCATGGTCCAAGGGGCAACTGACAATCATTTTGACGGAAAGATCAAAATTCCTTGTCGGGCTAATTTTTCTCGGCAAGATGAAAGTTGGTGTTTTGTTTAACTTTGGAATTCCTTGTTGGGCGGATTTTGCTCAATAAGAGGTTTCACTACTAAAATTTCAGCTTTTTGCGACGGCAAAATGCTGTCGCTAATACTCCTAATGCCGTCGCAAAAAACTTTTTGCGATGGCAAATGACTTTTGCGACGGTAAGGGGGGGTTGCAACTGGGGGTTGTTGACGTCCCCGAACGTCCCGGGGAAATCCCGTTTTGTTCATTGGGCTTCACTACAGTTCGGACTCAATGTCACGGTTCTGAATCTAATCTCGCAAAGTGCAATGCAAGATCGATAAATCACCAAAGAGTCCAAATCCGGCAAATCGTTTTGAAAAACTGATTTTTAGAAAGAAGGGCCAAACATGGACTGCTTTTCCAGATACAAAGTCGCCACCTAAATAATTTACTTTGAGAGAATTTAGGAAACCCTGACTCGTGCCTAAGGCCACGTGTCCGTCATCACCAAAGTTGCCTCGGCTTGGGAACTTGGGTACAATTGAAGAAGGTCATGTAATGAGCACCCTTGCTCGCCCGATCAAAGATCGGCCACTACTAAACATTATATCTCGTTTTTTAAAACATATGTGCTCTTATTCCGATTTATTAGCCTAGAATTGCTACGTGATGCGCACAGCATACAAGTATAGACTGGATCGTCTAAGTTGGAACAAAACATCTCATGTTTGTTTTGAAAGCGGTTTGCTACTCGCAAGTAGGTTAAAATGCGGATTTTGCCACTCTCAAGTGGGCTTAGAAAACTTGGTGATTTGCCACTCTCAAGTGGGCTTAAACTCGCAATCGATGAATTGTTCCATTTTAAATAATCCAACCTTCATCCACAGGCATTCAGGCAGGTATATCATATAAGCAGTTAGCCTCATGGCAAGCATGCTATCATGGAAGTCACTCACACACATGCAAGGATGCTAAACTGAGTACTCCAAGCCAAAACAGAAACTAGTTAGTAATCAATGCATGATCCTAGTTTATGTTAAGATGACTAATGCAACACATGCGAAATGCAACTAAGATAGGCTCGGCTATTCTAAAATGGCATATGAGATGTTACGGATAACACGTATGCAACTTGGAGTTGAAATACAATGCAATTAGTATGATGCGCCGAACCTGGTGCATGCAAGACAGATGAATGGATGCAATCATGCGAGCATAAGGATGCTAATTGAAACATGCCCTAAAACTAACCATCGTAAGCTGGTAAATAAAAGGGAGAAAGAAATGGGGGTTAGAAGACATTCATCACACACACGCACACTTATTACACCATTTGCCCTCTCGACAGAGGGTCCGAATAACAAGCTAACTAGCTAATCTAAACTAATCTAATTAAACTAGTTATTACATAACGAGATGAATAATAAATTACAGCTAATTATTACACAACTCTAATTAATTAACAAACTAACTAAGTAAGCAATTAAACTAGGATGCAAACTACATGAATGTGGACTGCCTTAGCTTTGCCTTGAATGATAAAGGGTGCATGCATGCTCGAGTCGCCTTGTCGGGAAATCCATCGCGATGCCCCGGCTTGCCTTTGTTTGCAATTGACCTCAGAACACTGCACAAGGCTCCAGAAGGCTGAAACTCCACCCTGGGAATCTGTGGGAAGGCTGCCGACCAGCTAGTGGCCTTGGAGACCACCTGCCGACCACCTTTTGTGGGAGAAACCAAAAGGGGTGGTCGGTCTGCCAGAAAAGCTGGCCGGCCGACCAGTTTCTGCCTCTGGTTTCTGGTTTTCTGCAACAAGGAGCAAGAGAGAGGCATGGCAAAGTATTCGCAACACATGTGTGCACGACCACTCTCCCCATCATTGCATAAGCTCAAGGGGGTGTAGTCCTTGACCCTCGGGCCACCAATCACGCATTTTGATGCATGATGGCTGACGAGTCGAATTGCACGACTCAATGTGAAATAAATGCACACACAAGCACCTAAAGCCAACAACTCCGTCATGGGTAGTCAAGAGTGTCGGTGACTAGGAATCGAGGCACGTTTCATCACTTTGAGTACGAAACGTCCCTCGTTTCCCATGTTCGGACTAACTCCTATTCCGAACACAATGCAACAAACAATGGCATGCACAATGCGACTTTAAGTATGAAACCTAAATGCTATGTAACTAAGTGATGCAAACATGCAAAGGATGACATGCAAACATGCAACTAGCATACACAATGCTATGAACTAACAATGGCATACTCAATGCACGTGGTACTTAGCATACACAATGCACCTAAGAACTAACATACACAATGAGATGAACAAGGCATGCGCAATGCAATGATCAATCATGCGACAATGTGGCATACTCAATGCTATGGAATACAATGGCATACTCAATACAAAAATGGACTAAACCAAAATAAATGGACCTCAGCCACACCCAAATCAGCGGCCAAACATGATGAAAACAAGACTCCAAAACTCATGCTAGCATACACAATGCAAAGACCTAAGCCCAAGGCACAAAAACACAACTTTGCACATGCATTGAAAGGACTAAACATGGAGTACAATGGCATATATTCCAGCTCTGAAATGGCATATAACATGACTCCAAAATGACTCTGAATCATGCAAACAACTCACACAACGCATGTTGAATGGCTCAAGCATTGAAACTAGTGAAGTGCATTACACTATAGGCATGCAAAACGATACTCAAATGATGAAACCAACCCCAAACAGGCCCTATGCAGGCCCAAAACAGTAACAAAATGGGTTGGGGTGATGGCTTGAAAAGCACAAAAATAAAGCTCATGCAATGGCTCGCAAATAAGGCATAAATGCACAACTCTAAAGAGCACTTAAAGCATGGAAAATATGGAAGTGTAGCACCCCTATAAGCTCTGAAATATCATGCTCAATGATGCTAAAACATGCAAACACCTCAAGTTAAGCATGCAAGGGACCTCCAAACTCAAAGCTAGTCAATGCTATTACCCAACAAGTATGCATGGCTAGCATTTTTCGACCAAGAGGCCTCAAAAAAGAGCTAAGGCAGCTCAAAATATGAACAAAATCAGTTTGGGTCAAGGCCAAAATATGCTAGAATAGAAGGCCAAAATAACATGCATTGTAAGCTAGTGAACATGAGTTACACTACAAGCATATGAAGCATGTGGAGGACTACCAAACCAAGCAAAAACAAAGTCATGGCATGCCAATTGATGGCCAAAAACCCACTGAAACAAGACCAATACATGCTAGAATGACATGCTTCTTTGATAAGCCATGAAAGGGGTTACTCTACACATGCAAAAAACAAGCAAAAGGGGACCAAACCAGCCATGGTCAGAGCCTAGGCAGGTCCTAGAAGTCACTAAAAAGTGCTTGAACTAGGCCCCCAAATGGTATAAACACATGCTCCTTTGGTAGGCCAAAAAATGCTTGTAAACAAGATAACAAGAGAGAGGGTCACCCCTCACTGATTTTGGCCCTCAAAACCATATGCCAACCACTGAAAATCCGCTGGATTTCAATGGCTAAAGGGCCAAGCAAAGCTCAATACAAAGGTCTCATGGCATGGCTCAAAACAAGACTAAACAAGGCATGTAAGAGGGTAGATGACCCCCAACACCAAAAGAGCCTTAAACAAACATGAAAATCACTTAAATATGAACCTTTTTTTAGTTACAAACAAAGCTCAAATAAGCATGCAAATGAGGCTAAGAGAGGGATCAAAATAATGCTTAAAAGAGGGAAAAGTGATTACCCTTGGAGCTCAGCAAAACCAGCCAACTTTGGGACCAAAAACCAGCTTTTGAGACCTCTCAAAACCCTCCAGCAACTCAGTAACAATGGTGGAGGTGTATGGTTATGAGGTGGTGTGCAATAGGCCAAGAACAAAGCACTTTCTAAGCCTAAAATATAGAGACAAAGAGAGAGATATAAGCTTTTGCCTTAGAGCTTTTTTTTTAACCTGGTATAAGGAGGGGGAGGGCCTCTCTTATAGACAAACAAAGCCAAAGCTTCTTCAAGAAGCTAAAACAAGGCTCAAGATCCTTCATACACGTGTATGGAGGATCCAGTCTGTGCCTTCCAGCTGGCACAGCTGGCATGCACTAAGACAGACAAAGCAGGAGGGAGCTGGCCGACCAGATAAGGTGGTCGGCCGACCACTTTCCCTGGTCGGCCGATCAAGGCAAGTGGTCTCCCACAAAACAAGGTGGTCGGCAGGCACAATAGGTGGTCTCCACACTGAGAGCAAGTCGGTGGTATAGTGGGAGACCAACAAATGTGGCCCAAAGACCAAGAAAACCAACTTCCCGACAAGAAAACCGGCTGGCGGGGAGAAAGTGGTCTCCAAGGAGAAAAGGTGGTCTCCCACCCTTGCACCACCTTCCAAACAAGGAAAACAAGGTTCATGCCAAAAATGAACCAATACGGATGCAAAACGAGAGTTCGGGGGGCAAAGCATGCGGCCGGGTGCCCCGAAAATTAGCTGTTGAGCACCAAAAGTGGCGTATGACCACAAAGGTGGTCTCCCGGACCACAGTGTCCCTCTAGACAGAGGAAACAAGGTGTGTTCCAAAAATCGTGCCAAACGGAGAATGTTAAGCGGTCCCGAACCGAGGCGCACGGCCGACAGCTCCAAAAATTGGAAACTAGTCTCCAAACGGGAACAGTGGCCTACGACCACTGAGAGATGGTCTACAAGACCTCTTGCTCCGTCCGGGAAGAGAAATAGTGTTCGATCCTCAGACCGAGCCGAAGCACAAAAGAGTTCAGAGGCTCGGAGGCAAGGCTCTCGGCCAAAACTCCGAAACGTCTAAACGAGCGCAACATGCACCATCACTGAGCGCTCAATCGATGACATCTGAGTCTTAAGATCGGTCAAAAATGGGGTGTCTACAGGGCATTGCAAAAGAGTTTTTGTGATGGCACAGTGTTGTCGCTAATGTTTTACGACGGCACTTTGCAGTCGCTAATAATGTTTGAAATTTCTTGACTTTTTGCGACGACACTATTTTACCGTCGCTAAAAATGTTATTTGAGACGGCAAAAAATGTCATCGCTAATAGTCTTTTTTTTTTTGCAACGGCAAGAACATTGTTTTTGCGACGGTGTGGTGCTGTCGCAAAAAGTATTAAAAATATGAAAATTTCTATTTTTGCGACAGTGTACTGCCGTCGCAAAAGTATTAAAAAAAACTAAAATTTCTATTTTAAATAATAAAATTTCTATTTTTTGGGACAATTTAGTGCCGTCGCAAAAAGTAAAACCTGTAACAAAATCAATAAAAATATTAAAATTTTCTATTTTTTGCAATGGTGTAGTGCCGTCACAAAAAAAAAAAAAAACATCCTGCGATAAAATTATTAAAAATATTAAAATTTCTCCATAATAATTGCATAATAATAAAAAAATTTCTGTATAAAAATAACAATTTCTCAATAATAAAATATTCTTCCATTCATAATTATACATCAACAAAATTATCCTACTACATAATGTTCCATAATACATATATAATGTTTAAATACATGATTTTGTTCATAATTCAAAATAACATAAACCAAAATTAAATGTTTTTCTCATCATTCTTCGTAGATAACAAAAACAAAAGTTAACCACATTCTCCACAGGCATGCATTCCACAAGAAGCACACTCCTACATGGAAAATATCTGAAAAATAAAAACAAAAATAATTAATGACTATAATTATGTGTTAATGTTAATTACAAAAAAACATAAAAATTTAACTACTATAGCATCAAATACAATATTTTTTTTGTTAGTCATCAAATTCCACATGGATAATTAAACATCTCAATCAAATACAAAAATAAAAATTTAACTACTATAGCATCAAATACAAAAAAACATAAAAATTACATCTGAAATCTGGCTCTAACTCCCAACAACATCAAATACAATATTTTTTTTGTTAGTCATCAAATCCCACATGGATAATTAAACATCTCAATCAACAATGACAACAGATGCATTTCTGAGAAAATTAAGCAATGGAAATAAGTTGTGACACCTTCAAAGAAATGTCAGCTTCTAGTATCTATACAAAAGTTCATCATCCTTTAATTATTTGGCACCTTCAAAGAAATGTTTCAAAACATATTTAGAATGCATAAGTTGTGTTATGAACAATGCATAACATTGTTATTATGAACAAAGTCATCACATAGGACATGTTCAAAGGGTTTAACAAGTGTCGCTGAAGTGTCCACAAAGTGTTAGTAAAGTGTCCAATATTATGAATTTGATTTTTTAATTAAGAGACGTCGTGTCGGATACCACACACTTCCTCCGCAGAAGTATCCATGCTTCTTAGCCCATAGACAATAAATTAATAAGTACATATAAATAATAATGATCTATTACAGGGAACATAGCAAAACCATGTTTCTCATTAACTGAAGTCAAACATGTTTTATCTCTACACTAATGGTCATCATTATATGGGAAGACATCACCTTTCCCAAATAAGTACAAATAGTTGGAGAGCAAAATTCGTGTTAAACTTGTACATTAAATATGTTTACTTAACAACATTCTGCTTTTCAAATCACATGATTTTTGGTCCACTATGTAGACATGCCCATGTAATTAATGATTTGTGGTTCTACTTATCCATAATTTGAATATAGCTCATCAATATGGGCATTCAAGTTTGTGTACTATAAAATATTAAGTGTACAGCTAAAATGAACTAAAAGTTATACCTCTGTACCACTACCAGTATTAAGCCGACCAACCTCACCACCGCTTGCAGTTATACGTTCTCCCCTGATGAAAGATTAAGAAGTAAAACCTATGTAAAACATGACTCTAACTTGTTGCTAAAGAAAAAAATATATATATAACTTACTCTTCTACACTACATTCAAGCCTATGATCTGCAGACAGATAATATATTTCACCATCAGCCGATTCAAGTACACAACGAGAATCACCAACAGATGCTACAGTTATGAACCATCCTTCAATAATCATAAAGGTGACGGTTGTTTCTCGAAGTTTGTGCTAAAATGTCATCATATCGATGTGTAAGTACCATATACATTTGAGAGAGAGAGAGAAGAGGTCTCCTACTGAATTTCAATAAGCAATTACAATTACAAAGAAAACCAATGTTGTAAGAAAATAAAACAATTAACTAAAATAGACATATATTTACAAAATGCTACATAAAAAAAAATAAAAAGAAAAAAAGCTAACATGGATGTTGATGTAGATGAAAGATGAACTCAAATGATAGTGGAAAAAAAAGTTTGGGAGGGAAGCTAAATAAAATGTCCTTTGCTTTCTACTTAAGCTACGTGATGGCCTCTTGACCGTGACATGACCAGACCAGTAATGGAATGTTAATAAGACTTAACACAGATCCAACTCATACTTCTCTCTTGAAAATCTTTATCAGTTTTTACAAACCCCGCAACCAAAGCCCTTGGCAGTGCTGAAATCCATTCATCTCTGTTAAGGTCTGAAGGAATACAAGCCAAAACAATATTTAGGAGATTTTCCTTAGAGTGTATGGTAGCCGCAGGCCCATTGTGTCCATCAAATAGCTGCAGAATAAGATTCAAACCAAAAAAAAAAAATTTAATCTAACTATGACAAATTATGAAGTAATAGCTGCAACTAGAATCAGTGATGAAGACAGCCCAAAGACACTAGTCTCCTGTGATTGCCAAAGTGGGTAACAATTCATTGGTACCCGTCAAACGAAATGCACAAGCAAAAGATGGCATCAATTCTAAATTCCTCGAGAACAGTAGAGAATATTAGTACACTTTTAACAAAAACATAAAGTGAACTGTGTTCTATGTCATTAGTACCAATTTAGTGGATCAATAAAAACCTATTATACATGCATAAGATACATGGGTACTAATAAGCATACAATATTTAACAAAATTCAGTGCCATTAAAAAGTCCCTTTAAAAATATATTTCTTGTCCAAGCACAGGATGACGGAACTCATAAATTCCTCTTTGAAGTCTATTTAAGAATCAAGAATTTACTTGACAATTGACATCATCATGTAGAGAAATCGACTACCTCAATATCTGCCCGAACAACACAGGGATAGAAAATTCTAGTTTACTTCTTCAATTACCAAGTCAAAGGAGTGGTTCCCTATAGGTCAAGAGAGAAAAAAAAAAAAAAAAAAAAAAAAGAAAGAAAGAAAGAAAGAAAGAAAACGAGGAGGAAGGGAGAGTATACAATAGTTGACCTCTTCTTAACAAAACAAAGTATTGCACATATATGTGTATATGGTAAGGACCAATTCCTATAGCGTAGATGCCGAAGAAGACTAACAAAAACACAAAGAAGAAGCTGAAAATCCCCAAGGATGGATGCAAGAGAGAGTTTTCAAGGACAAATATGGAAAGGAGAACCCCTGTAAATAGATGTACAAAAAACACACAACAAGAATAAGAAAATATATAGGAAAAAGTTAGTTAGCCTAGCCCAACCAATCAACCTCAATGTTTGACTTGTTTTGTTAAGTTAAGATGGTGGCAAATAAATGGAAATGTCGACAGCTAGCAACAACGACCAAGCACAAATTGCACCTTTTTCCCTTTATCTTTGAACATTGAAAATTTCTGCCATAGCTCACCAATCAGAACAAATTTATAAAAAAAGCATACAAACTGTAAACATGCATAACTCCAAAATAACCCAACTAGTTAATATAAACAATTGTTCTTTCAAACACTAAAAATCAAAGTAATTGATTAAAGCATTAAGGCACTACAAGGAGATTTCATTGAGTTAATTCAGACAACCACAGACAAATTCTAAGCATAGATATAGGCTAAAGCATAACCGTATTGGTTTAAAAACACAAAAAACATACCGCGAAAACAGAATATGTTAAACCTCATCTCCTACAACGCGTTGGCATTCGGTCTTGACAAATGTGAAGTCCTCTCATTTCTTGCTTTGGCTAGCTTGACCATGACAAATCTCTGGATTCTCAATCTTCTCATTCGCTAATTCGCACTTTAGCAACAAATGGAACCGATTAGGGTAGTAGGAAATTGAAGTCAAAACCCTAAGAAACCTTAAGGAAACAACGATTGATGATTCAACAAAACTAAACAAGTCGCCACAAAAAAAAAAAAAAAAAGGCAAACCCTACTTGGAAGAGACGAACCTGATTCAGTAGCAAGCACGAGAAGGATATGATGACTAAAGATAAAGAGAGTGCAATTGAGGAAGGGACGTAGCTCTAAAGCAGCGATCAGAGCTTTTCATTTGCTGGACCGCCACTGTCGCTGCAGCTGCTAGCTGTCGTCAATCGCTGCTCACCGTCGTCGCTCGTTGCCGCCGTCGTCCCCTTTTGCCGTTGCTTATAGAGAGAGAGAGAGAGAGAGAGAGTATTTTGGGAATTTTTGAATTGGGGATATTTTTGTTTAAGGGGTTGGGGATTGGGGATTTGAGACCGTGAGTGAGAAACAAAAGGGAGGAAAGAAAGAGGGGAATTAGAAAGAGCGGGAAAACGAAAAAGAAAAAGAAGAGGAGAGCTAGGATAACGGCGTGAAGTGAACGACGTCGTTTTATTTATTTTTTATTAAAATAATTTTTTTTTTGTAGTTAATGAAACTTTTTTTTGTTTTTATTTATTTTTAGTTACTAAGGTTGAAAATTTATTTGTTTCATTTTTATTTTAATGAAAACAAAATTATTATTATTTTTATTTGGTAGAAGTAGGGGTAATTTTTTGGAGATTTTTGAAATTGGGAATTTTTTGTTTAAGGTATTGGGGATTGATGATTTGAGATCGTGAGAAACAAAAGGGGGAAAAGAAATGGGGGAATTAAAGAGCGGGAAAATAAATTTTTTTTGGTTAAAATAAATTTATTTTTTTGTAGTTAATGAATTTTTTTTTATTTTCCATTTTTTTAATTACTAAGGTTGAAAATTTATTTGTTTCATTTTTATTTTAATGAAAAAAAATTATTATTATTTTTTTTATTTTGAAGAAGTAGGGGTAATATTTTAATAAAAAATATTGTTCCGCGACTCTTTTTTTTTTTTTTTTTTTTGTTACTAAAAACCAGGAACTAATTTTTTGTGGTAGAGGAAAGGAAGCGATAGTGAAGGTGGTGTATAAGAGGTGATGGTCGTGGTGGTGGTGGTGGCGGTGGCGAAGG
This sequence comes from Camellia sinensis, assembly GCF_055761805.1. Taxonomy (NCBI): domain Eukaryota; kingdom Viridiplantae; phylum Streptophyta; class Magnoliopsida; order Ericales; family Theaceae; genus Camellia; species Camellia sinensis. The sequence continues at coordinate 170,213,902 of NC_138970.1, forward strand.
AGATTAGTGGTGAAGTTGTGGTAGTGGTAGAGGAGATGGAGTGGCGATGGTGGATGAGAGGTAATGGTAGTAGTAGTGGCAGCAGTGGTGGTGGTTATAGTTCCACCTATTGATTTAAGTATGATGTTTGTTTTGAGCTTTCAAATCATAATTCTACATCCATTTTTCAAAACCCAATTCAAAATATAATCATTACTTTTCAAAACTCATAACCAAACACATAATTCAAAACTATTTTCAAAACTTAATTCAAATCAATTTTTTAAATATTTTAAAAATGTTTTAATTTTGTGAGAGACAGATAAAGAATAAAGATAGAGAGAGAGAAATAAAGAGACAAAGTGATGAGCGAGAGAGAGAGAGAGAGAGAGACAAAGTGGTTGTTAAAAGTGTATTTTCTTATAGTGGATGGATAAATCGAGAAGGAGTTTGATAAATAGAGAAGATGTGAGGGAGAGAGTGAGCAAGGAGAACATAGTGAGTGAGAAATAGACAAATAGACAAGCAGACAGAGAGAGAGAGAGAGAATAGTGATGAGTGAGAGAGAGTGAAAGAGAGACACAGAGAGAGAGAGATAGACAAAAAAAGAGATAGAGAGAGAAAGATAGAGAGAGATAGATGGAGAAATAGAAAAGGAGAGAGAAACAAGAGATGGACAAGAGATAGACAAAAAGAGAGAGAAATAGAGCGAAAAGAGATGAGCGAGAGAGAGAGAGACACAGAAAAAGAGAGAGACAGAGAGATGAGCGAGAGAGATAGAGAGAGAGAGAAAAGAAATGAGAGAGATAGAGAAAAGAGATATGAGCGAGAGAGACAGAGAGAGAAAACAAATGAGAGAGATAGAGAGAAGAGAGATAGACGAGAGACACAGAGAGAAAATGAGAGAGAGAAGCAGACAGACAGAGAAAGAAGAGTGATGAGTGAAAGAGATAAAGAGAAGAGAGAGAGATAGAGACAGAGAGACATGAAGATGAAAAAATGAATGAAAAAAGAAATGTTATATCAAAAGAGTAAGACGACATCGTTTTTCTTAATTTTTTTTTTGCGATAGAAAAATACCGTTGCATTTATTCAAACCATTTTGTGACTGTATATATATGAAGCTGTCTCAAAACCACAATCACTATGCTAGGTTAGAGTTTTTCAAAAACTCTTTTGAGAAAATTATACTTTCTTGTTTTCTGTGTTATATTGTTTTTACTGAATTTTTCTAATATTTTAAGTAATTTTTTTAATTTTTAGACACACCTAACATAAATACACCTAAAAAGTAAAAAAAAATCTTTCAAAAATTCACTGAATACCAAAAATACAATAATTCAATACATTTTTTTTTGTATTTTTATGTATTTATTAATTTTTAAAAATATTTTTTCATAATTTTTTTATTTTTTAGATACATCTAAGTAAGGTGCATCTAAAAAAAATATTTAAAATTTTAAAAATATTCACTAAACAAAAAAAAAAACACGAAAGTCACTTTTTGCGAAAGGCAGAAAATGTCGTCACGAAAAAGGAGAGTATTTATGACGGCAGAAAATACCGTCGCAAATACTCCTCTTTTTTAATGCGGCAAATTGTGCCGTCGCAAATGCTCTACTTTTTTGAGACGGCAAATGGTGCCGTCGCAAATACTCTGCTTTTTTGAGACGGCATTTTCTGCCATCGCGAAAAGTGACTTTTTGAGACGGCAAGTGTGCCATCGCAAATAGTCCGTCTTTTAAGCCCACTTCTCTTGTAGTTTTGTTGATGGTTTTATTCAACTTTGGAATTCCTTGCCGGGCGGATTTTGCTCGACAAGAGGTTTGTTGATGGTTTTGATCAACTTTAGAATTTCTAGCCGAGCTAACTTTACTCGCTAAGAAGTCTTGCCGAGTTGATTTTGCTCGCCGAGATGTAAGTTGCCGAGCTGATTTTGCTCGCTAACTTTAGAATTTCTTGCTGAGCTAATTTTGCTCGCCAAGAAGTCTTGCCAAGTTAATTTTGCTTTCTAAGATATAAGTTGCTGAGCTGATTTTGCTCGCCAACTTTGAAATTTCTTGCCAGACGGATTTTGATGGTTTTAATCAAGTCTAGAATTCCTTGGTGAGGTGATTTTGCTTGCTAAGAAGTAGGTTGCCGAGTTAACTTTGCTTGCCAAGCTGATTTTGTTCGCCAAGAAACAAGTTATCGAGCTGATTTGCTCTCAACATTGAAGTTCCTTATTGAGCTGATTTTACTTGCCAAGAAACAAGTTTTCGAGCTGATGTTGCTTGCCAACTTTGAAGTTCCTTTCCAAGCTGATTTTGCTCGCCAAGAAGCTAGTTGCTGAGCTGACCTTGCTCGCCAACTTTGGAGTTCCTTACCAAGCTGATTTCACTCGCCAAGAAGCAAGTTTCCAATCTGACTTTGCTCGCCAACATTGAAGTTCCTTGTTGAGTTGATTTTGTTCACCAAGAAGCAAGTTGTCGAGCTGACCTTGCTCGTCAACTTTGGAGTTCCATGCCGAGCTGATTTTGTTCGCCAAGAAACAAGTTGTTGAGCTGACTTTGCTCGCTAATGTTGAAGTTCCTTGCCGAGTTGATTTTGCTTAACAAGAAGCAAGTTGGCGTGTTGACTTTGCTCGCCAACTTTGGAATTTCTTGTCGAGTTGATTTTGCTTACCAAGAAGCAAGTTGCAGAGCTGACATTGCGCGCTGACTTAGAAGTTCCATGCTGAGCTGATTTTACTCACCAAGAAGCAAGTTGCCGAGCTGACTTTGCCCGTCAACTTTGAAGTTCCTTAACGAGCTAATTTTGCTCGCCAAGAAGTAAGTTGCTGAGTTTATTTTGCTCTCCAAGAAGCAAGTTGCTGAGTTAACTTTGCTCATCGACTTTGGAGTTCCTTGCCGAGCTGATTTTGCTTGCCAAGACGCAAGCTGCCGAGCTGATTTTGCTTGCCAAGAAGCAAGTTGCCGAGTTGACTTTGCTCACCCACTTTGAAGTTCCTTGTCGAGCTGATTTTGTTCGCCAAGAAGCAAGTTGCCAAATTGACTTTGCTCGCCAACTTTGAAGTTCCTTGTCGAGCTGATTTTGCTCGCCAAGAAGCAAGTTACCGAGCTGACATTGCTCGTCGACTTTAAAGTTCCTTGTCGAGCTGATTTTACTTGTCAAGAAATAAGTTCCTGAGGTAACTTTACTCGCCTATGTTGAAGTTCCTTACCGAGTTGATTTTGATCGCCAAGAAGCAAGTTGCCAAATTGATTTTGCTTGCCAACGTTGAAATTCCTTGACGTGCTAATTTTGCTCGCCAAGAAGCAAGTTGTCGAGTTGACTTTGCTTGCCAACTTTGGAATTCCTTGCTGAGCTGATATTGCTCTTCAAGACACAAGTTGTCGAGCTAACGTTGCCCACCAACTTTAAAGTTCTTTGCCGAGCTAATTTTGCTAACCAAGAAGCAAGTTGCCGAGCTGACTTTGCTCGCCAACTTTGAAATTCCTTATTGAGATGATTTTGCTCGCCAAGAAGCAAGTTACCAAGCTGACTTTGCTTTCCAAAGTTAAAATTCCTTGCCGACTTGATTTCACTTGCCAGAAGCAAGTTGCCAAGCTGACTTTGCTCGCCAACTTTGAAGTTCCTTACCGAGCTGATTTTGCTCGCCAAGAAGCAAGTTATTGAGCTGATTTTACTCGCCAACTTTGAAGTTTCTTGTCGAGATGATTTTGCTCACCAAGAACCAAGTTGTCGTGCTGACTTTACTCGCCAACTTTGAAGTTCCTTGCTGAGATGATTTTGCTCGCCAAGAAGTAAATTGCCGAGCTAAGTTTATTTTGCTTACCAAGAAATTGTGCTGATTTTGCTCGTTGAGAAGTAAATCACCGAGCTAAGCTGATTTTGCTTGCCAAGAAGTTGCCAAGCCGATTTTGCTCACCAACTTTCGACGAAAAAATGATGATTTGTTCTATCGAAGAGAATTCTAATTGAGTAGTGGACACAGTCCAGGGGGCAATCCATTTAGCTTGGGTCACTACTTTGCCTTTGTAAGTTTAAAGTAGGAGCCTAGTCTGGGGGGGCGGAAGTTGTAGGGTCAATCTCAATAACTTAATATTTGTCCACACCACGAGGTCAACATCATGCTTCGTTTTTTCGGCTGACACTTACATGCCGTTTGTAAGGTTGACGTCTAAGCTCCGTTTGCCCGGTCGATGTGCAAGCACCATTACCCGATCCAACTTGTTAAAAGTCAGTTTGCATGGTTCGTTTGCATGGCTTGTTTGCAAGGTCGCAAGAGTCAAGCCTAGCAAAGTAAGTTTGCAAGGTTCGTTTGCAAGGTCGCCACAGTTAAGCCAAGCAAAGGCGAGCCCATGACATCAAATGTCAGGCCATTGTGGTTCGTTACCAAGCAATAACTCATAACTGAGATGACGATGAGGCATATCAAATTAATGCCAACCGAATTATGAAACAAAAGTAGTCTCGACCGACCAGCATGGTTTCATGTAAGCCAAGATGATCGCGGGTTAAACCGAAATTAGAAATGGTTTAGCTTTGCAAACAAACAACCAAGTTGATACGAAAACCTTATGAACAAACACCCTTGGCGTAACCCAAATTCCGTAACTCAGTCGACCAAGCTAGTGGCAAGAGTTTGGACCACTTTCTTCACCAAGCATGAGTCTATTTATTCGGTAGCATCGAATGACCAAGTAACCACCTGGCCGAGCAGCAGACAACCTTGAACTCTATCAAGATCGAGCAAAATGAAGCTAAACAAGCAGTAACGAACAAAAATGGGCCTAGCAAAGTGAATGAGCTGGGGCCCACCGAACTACTCTGTGCATGCACCAAGAAATAACTCCATCAAAATGCTATGTGCCCAAAAAGAGACGAGATGTTAGATTGGTTGGTGAGTGCACCGCTTTGAAGAAATGAACCAGGCTAGTGATTTAGCTTGGCAAGATAAGGTAATCTTAATCACATTGAAGCAGCTGGGATTAAGGGGCAATTGAAAGGGAGATTTGTGTCGAGCAAATGGGCCAAGTTAGTGTGAGCTTGGAGCAAATTGCAAGGCCGCTCAATAGCATAGCATGGTGTGGCTTGAGGCAAGGTTTTGGATTAGTTGGGTTGGCCCAAGATCTAGACGTAGGACCAGGCTAGTTTTGGACTTGGATCATGAGTCGAGCTAGGTGAGGCTTGTGCATCGAGCTAGGTGCTCCTAGATCAGGCGGAGTTTGCCTTGATAAATTAATGGAACTTAACTGAACTGATTGTGGCGAGCCGAGATGATTGAACGTTTGAGATCGGCAATGATCAGCTTGGTCCAAAAGACTAGTCAAGATTGGAAAGCTAGGCCAGACGAGGATATGGTAGGTTGGCAAGAGCTACCACGTAGCCCAATGGGTGAGCAAATAGGGAAATCCACTGTTTGTGCACGTCAATACCGTTTGGCTATTTTGTCAATGCTATTTGGTTGTATTGTCACGCACATATGTGTCGGACGAAGAGAAGGTAGTACATCCACGCGTCCAAGGAAGGACGAGCAAGGTGGTGCACACAGAAACTATATAAATAGCGCAGTGCCTTCATGCATAGGTCTGGAACCCTTACATATTGAGATCTTCTGGTTATCAAAGTGCTCTCTCTCTCTCTCTTGTCTTCTCTCTCTCTAAAACTGTGTTAACTTGGACGTCGAAGGGGTATTCCGACCATCACCTGCTGGGTAGCTCATCGTCGTTGTGTTCTCAAGTTATTCAGAGTGAAGCAAAACTTGGACACGAGAAGTGCAAAGAGCGACAAATATTTGCTCCTCGTATATTACTTTACATTCTTTTCATTGTGAGTTTACATTGTACGAAATCGGAATATGCATATTGATTTGCATGTTGTTCGTACAATTACGGTTTAAAATGTAAAGGTACACCATGAGTTTTTTTTTATTATATTTTTTGGGTATTCCATATGTGGGTATATTTTATTTGCATGTTATTCTTAAAATGTGACAATGTGATATTATTTTAATGTATACTGTTATCTTATTAAAGTTTTGTTAAATGTATTATTTTTAAAATGTGACAATGTGAGCACAAATGTGAATTATTCTTACAATGTGAAATCATTTTGATGTGTGTACTATTATCTTATTAAACTTTTGTCAAATATATTTGTGGGGATGTATTTTCTGAATACCAACACGTGGCAAGGTGACGCCGACGTGTCAGCCAAAGTGCCACGTGTCATGGTTGTGACGCCGAGGTTATCTCAGCAAGGCCGAGGTTATCTCCGAAGATATCGGAATCCGAGATAAGCGGATAAAGGACAAGAGTCCTAGAATGAAGAGGGAACTCAACCTGGATATGGAGAAGAGTCCTAGATTGGGAGAAGACTTCAGTTTGGGTAAAGATGAGACTCTTAGAGAGTTTATCCTAATCCCACTGGGAGTCCCAGATTAGCAGTAATCCTAAGTCCATTAGGGCCAGGCTCCTATTGGGACTAGGATTGTATTGGCTATAAAAGAGAGGCACCCCAATGGGTCTAAGATATGTTTTTGATACTCAAGCTTGTGAGTTTTAGCACTTGATTTATCTTTGAGAGATATACTGACTTGATCGTCGGAGTGCCCCCGGGTGGTTGAACCACCGCTGGAGACTTCTCTTTCTGTTGCAGGTCAGCCAGGTGCCAACTATTCTGCCAGGTGCTCTCCAGTTGGTTACTAAGCGGGCAGTGTGGTCAGAAAATCACTCACACAATTTGGCGCCGTCTGTGGGAATCTTAGAAGAATAGATGGCCAGTAACGGACAGAAGGAAAACATTGGGGGCGACACTCCTGTTGGGAGTGGTAGACCAATTGACCTTGACGTTGAAGGAGACAACCATAATGCAGAAACTCATGACCAAGGCCATGGTGAAAAAGACGTCAGCCAGGAGGGCGATACTTCGAAGAGAACAGACCAAGGCAAGTACTATCACGAAGACAACCTTCATGTATGAAGGGAGAGGTGCCTATGGAGGGATGATGAAGTAAAAGAATTGGCAAACAAGTTGGCAGACCTACAGTCGGTCGTCAACTTCATGATGCAAAGCAATGTCATGCAGCCACCATACCCGCAGCAGGATACGCCGATGCCAGCAACTAATACCCAGAAGGGAGGAGGAAGAACAATTCCCGAAGTCCTTCAGCACGCCAGGAGTGGAAGACACTCTCACTGACCTTCCAGGGAAGTCGGACGAGAGGAGCCGAGATGAGAGGAGTCCCGAAGAACGTATCACACGAAGGATCCAGAGCCCAAAGAACATCGGCATGTTCAAGGGCAGACGCTCTGCTTTGACACAACACATGAAGAGAGATCAAAACGAGCCCACCATGAGGCTGAAATTAGTGTACCAAAAAGATTGAAGTCCAAAGATAGCCGAGCTCCAGGGAGGAGTAAAGAAGACTAGAGAGATTACCTCAAGAGGAAACAACAGAATGCCGAAGCCGAGGTAACTTCCCTGGTTAAGCCGAAGACACCGTTCTCGGTGGAACTGGACAAATTTCAAGCACCAAAGAGATTCAGTATGCCGAGGTTCCAAATATATGATGGTAAGTCAGATCCCAACTTTCACGTTGGGCTATACCTGAATTCAATGACATTATATAGTGGGAACGAGCCGTTGCTCTGCAAAGTATTCCCCTCGTCCTTTGGGGAAATTGTATCAGATTGGTTCTATAAACTACTAAAGGGAAGCGTAAAGACTTGGGAAGGCCTGGCCGAGATGTTTGTGGCCAGGTTTGTAACGAATAAAGTTCAGCCCTTGAGGGTCGATGCACTGATGGCTTTAAAGATCGCCAAGGATGAAGGCCTTAGGGCCTACGCAAAAAAGTACTATGAGGTGTTCAATCGAATACCTGATTGCAACCAAGAGGTGGCAGTCGTGTCCTTCAAGAACGGCCTAAAAGATGAATGTCCGCTACGGAAATCTTTGGCAAAAACTTTGCCAAAAAGCATGGAAGAGCTCATGGAAAAAATCGAGAAGTATGCCAGAGCCGAAGAAGACACATCGGCAAATAGGGAGATAAAATAGGAGAAAGGGAACGGCTCACCGAAGCAAGGCCGAGGTAACAATGGAACGAGCAGGCAAGAGACAGAACTAAGGGCTACACAAACAGTAACAACCGTGTTCTGGATCCCAATTCCCAAAGTCCTGGAACAAATTCGAAACCAGCCCTATTTCAGAACGCCGGAAAGGACTCCAGGAGAGTTCATGGGAAGAAACATTGGTAGGCATTGTGCTTACCACAATGCAGATGGACATACGACTCAGGGTTGCAGAACCCTAAAAACATATTTGGAAGACCTAATAAGGCAAGGCCATCTGAGGGACCTCGTCGACGAAGCCAGGACAAGAGAAGAGCAGGCAAGATTGCCTCAAGCACCAGCGACCCCGCCTCTCCCAGCACAACAACCACAGGGAGGAGGACCTAGGGTGGTTAATGTAATTCACTCAAAAGTGAACGAAAGCGACATTCGGGGAGAAACCCAAAGAGTAAAACACCTGCAGCACGTGAACCAGGTCGGACATAAAAGACCTCGGCCTGAAGAATGCCGAGGACCGATGATAGCCTTCACTGAAGCTGACCTAGAGATGGTCCAGTATCCGCATAATGATGCCTTGGTAGTATCCCTCCAGGTTGGGGAGTGCCAAGTGAAACGCATCCTAATAGATCAAGGCAGCTCTTATGACATCATGTACGTTAGATGTTACAAGGAGCTAGGCCTTCAGCCAGACGACATGGAGCAATCGAATGGCCCAATGGTCGGCTTCAATGAAACGCCGACGTGGCCACTGGGCGCAACAAGCTTGGAAGTACAAGCTGGCACTAAAAAGATCAGGACAGAATTCACCGTCATCAATACACCCTCCCCTTACGACATCATCATGGGAAGACCATGGTTGCATGCGATGGGGGCAGTTCCCTCAACATTGCATCAACTATTGCGATTCCCAACAGAGCATGGGATAGAAGAAGTCAGGGGTGATCAGTTACAGGCAAAAAGTTGCTCCATGGTAGCAATGAAGTCTACTTGCAGCATTCAAGAGCTAGAGAAGGCAGAAATTGAAGAAGAGGATGTGGAAGTCCTAGAAGACGTCGGCAAAGAGCCAGCAGAGAAGAGCGAAGAGGCACTAAAGAAAATCCTCGTCCAGGATAGGGATGAAAAACTTTTGTGTAAAATTCAAGATCAAGAGCTACTTCCCAACACCAAGTTTTTCCCAAAGTAATGAGCAAGCAAAGGCATCCAACAAAATAATCTTGGATAGAATAAAGAAGAGGCTACAGGCAGCAAAAAGAAAATGGGTAGACGAACTGTCCAAATATACTCTGGGCATATCGGACTACGCCGAGAAGATCAACTGGGGAAACCTCGTTGAAATTTTTCTATCATTAGAATTCCTTTATTCTTTAGCCATTTGCCGAAATAAATAAATAAATAAAGATTCAGTACTGTTTTCAAGATACTTGATATTGTCTCTGGAATACATGTATAATGCGAACCCAAGTGAAACTCAGGCTCACATTAGGGGGCAGAGGGAAGAGAAAAATATTGCTTAATACTTGTTGAAATTTGTGGACAATTTACAAGTTGGTTAAACCGAAAAGTATTGCTTAACACTTGTTGAAATTTGTAGACAATTTACAAGTTAAGTTAAGCTGAGATCATTGTTTGACACTTGTTGAAATTTGTGGACAATTTACAAGTTAAGTTAAGCCGAGATCATTGTTTACCACTTGTTAAAATTTGTGGACAATTTACAAGTTGGTCAAGCCGAAAAATATTGCTTAACACTTGTTGAAATTTGTGGACAATTTACAAGTTAAGTTAAGCCGAGATCATTGTTTACCACTTGTTGAAATTTGTGGACAATTTACAAGTTGGTTAAACCGAAAAGTATTGCTTAACACTTGTTGAAATTTGTGGACAATTTACAAGTTAAGTTAAGCTGAGATCATTGTTTGACACTTGTTGAAATTTGTGGACAATTTACAAGTTAAGTTAAGCCGAGATCATTGTTTACCACTTGTTGAAATTTGTGAACAATTTACAAGTTGGTCAAACCGAAAAATATTGCTTAACACTTGTTGAAATTTGTGGACAATTTACAAGTTAAGTTAAGCCGAGATCATTGTTTACCACTTGTTGAAATTTGTGGACAATTTACAAGTTGGTTAAACCGAAAAGTATTGCTTAACACTTGTTGAAATTTGTGGGCAATTTACAAGTTAAGTTAAGCTGAAATCATTGTTTACCACTTATTAAATTTTGTGGACAATTTACAAGTTGGTTAAACCGAAAAGTATTGCTTAACACTTGTTGAAATTTGTGGACAATTTACAAGTTAAGTTAAGCCGAGATCATTGTTTGACACTTGTTGAAATTTGTGGACAATTTACAAGTTAAGTTAAGCCGAGATCATTGTTTAACACTTGTTGAAATTTGTGGACAATTTACAAGTTGGTTAAACCGAAAAGTATTGCTTAACACTTGTTGAAATTTGTGGACAATTTACAAGTTAAGTTAAGCCGAGATCATTGTTTACCACTTGTTAAAATTTGTGGACAATTTACAAGTTGGTCAAACCGAAAAATATTGCTTAACACTTGTTGAAATTTGTGGACAATTTACAAGTTAAGTTAAGCCGAGATCATTGTTTACCACTTGTTGAAATTTGTGGACAATTTACAAGTTGGTTAAACCGAAAAGTATTACTTAACACTTGTTGAAATTTGTGGACAATTTACAAGTTAAGTTAAGCTGAGATCATTGTTTGACACTTGTTGAAATTTGTGGACAATTTACAAGTTAAGTTAAGCCGAGATCATTGTTTACCACTTGTTGAAATTTGTGGACAATTTACAAGTTGGTCAAACCGAAAAATATTGCTTAACACTTGTTGAAATTTGTGGACAATTTACAAGTTAAGTTAAGCCGAGATCATTGTTTACCACTTGTTGAAATTTGTGGACAATTTACAAGTTGGTTAAACCGAAAAGTATTGCTTAACACTTATTGAAATTTGTGGGCAATTTACAAGTTAAGTTAAGCTGAAATCATTGTTTACCACTTATTAAAATTTGTGGACAATTTACAAGTTGGTTAAACTGAAAAGTATTGCTTAACACTTGTTGAAATTTGTGGACAATTTACAAGTTAAGTTAAGCCGAGATCATTGTTTGACACTTGTTGAAATTTGTGGACAATTTACAAGTTAAGTTAAGCCGAGATCATTGTTTAACACTTGTTGAAATTTGTGGACAATTTACAAGTTGGTTAAACCGAAAAGTATTGCTTAACACTTGTTGAAATTTGTGGACAATTTACAAGTTAAGTTAAGCCGAGATCATTGTTTGACACTTGTTGAAATTTGTGGACAATTTACAAGTTAAGTTAAGCCGAGATCAATGTTTAACACTTGTTGAAATTTGTGGACAATTTACAAATTGGTTAAACCGAAAAGTATTGCTTAACAGTTGTTGAAATTTGGGGACAATTTACAAGTTAAGTTAAGCCGAGATCATTGTTTAACACTTGTTAAAATTTGTGGACAATTTACAAGTAGGCTAGACCGAGATCACCGTTTAAACACTTGTTGAAACTTGAGAAAAAGTTTGCAAAGTTATCATTGAGTAGTATATGTTTCACACTTGTTAGAATTTATGAAAAGTTTGCAGGTCAGTATCTTGCCGAAGTAAAAATTTTGTAGCTATTATACCCGAGGTATGTAACCCTGAGAAGATTGCACAAAGGAGGCAAAGTATGAAAGGCATACATTCAAACAAGAAATCGGAGAAATGTATTTGAAGAAGAAAGAAGGCACTTCGGCCTGAATATTGAAAAATAAATTATTCAGACTACAAAAATGGCACGTCGGTCGGATTAAAAGCATACAAAGACGGACAAAGTATAAGGTACAAGGTACAAGAAGTAAAAGAAGGAAACAAAACTGCTCGGCATCAATGGCAGGATATAAAAGACAGTTGGGAAGACTTCTCGGAAGACTTCTCGACCTCGAGCTCAGCATCAATTTTCCGAAAGAGTTTGATCAAGGGTCTTCTCGACAATTGGCACCTCGGAGTTTGAAGGCAAGGATTGAAAGCAAGAATCTGAAAAAAGACACAGAAAACAGAAACAAGAATGTAATTCGTAATCAAGAATGGTGATGAAGCTATCAGGAAATTAAGACAAAAAGATTGCACAGGTGTGTTAAGCCAAGAACAGTGGCAGAAATCAACAAATGTGTGAATAGTGTATATTCAAGAAGATGATTTGGAAACAACGGGTACAACAACAATGGTGATTAACAGTAAAGCAGTAGCAAACAAGAAATTCCAGGAAAGATCAAGAACTGGAATAGAAAGAAACAGATGCTTACCAGAAAAATGGAGGCCGAAAAGGGATTTACCGACGTCCTACGACGGTTGCAAGAGTAGAAGACCGGTGGAAATCTCGCCGGAAGGGGTGAACGGAGAAGGATGCAGAGCTTTGGAAGCTTGAGCAATGACGGATTTGAAAAAAGAGTTTTAGAGAGAGAAAAAAGCAAGAGAACTCAGATGCAAAAGTGAAGAGACGAAAGAAAGGGGGAAAGATTTTGTCAAAAAATGAAAACGGCGGCAAAAGTAATCAATACTCCTAAAAGAGCGCCTACGTCAGACGGCGCATATAAAGAAGAGATGACTTATGGGCGCGTCACAGGCACGAGCCAGTAAGAAAGAAACGCGTGATTAAAACGGTTGAGTTAAAGTGCATGACAATTCATGCGCGTGAGAAGTTCTTTAAAAATCTTTGATTTTTTAGGGAAAGCATGTCGGCCAGAAATGAATGATCTCGGCTGTCAAATCTTAAGCTGATTTACTGGAAGAAAATACAGATATAGGTTCCATCACCTCAGAATGCCGAGGTAATAGAACCTAGGCGGCAGTTGTGGGGATGTATTTTCTGAATACCAACACGTGGCAAGGTGACGCTGACGTGTCAGCCGAAGTGCCACGTGTCATGGTTGTGACGCCGAGGTTATCTCGACAAGGCCGAGGTTATCTCCGAAGATATCGGAATCCAAGATAAGCGGATAAAGGACAAGAGTCCTAGAATGAAGAGGGAACTCAACCTGGATATGGACAAGAGTCCTAGATTGGGAGAAGACTTCAGTTTGGGTAAAGATGAGACTCTTAGAGAGTTTATCCTAATCCCATTGAGAGTCCCAGATTAGAAGTAATCCTCAGTCCATTAGGGCCAGGCTCCTATTGGGACTAGGATTGTATTGGCTATAAAAGAGAGGCACCCTCATGGGTCTAACATATGTTTTTGATACTCAAGCTTGTGAGTTTTAGCACTTGATTTATCTTTGAGAGACATACTAACTTGATCGTCGGAGTGCCCCCGGGTGGTTGAACCACCGCCGGAGACTTCTCTTTCTGTTGCAGGTCAGCCAGGTGCCATCTATTCTGCCAGGTGCTCTCCAGCTAGTTACTAAGCGAGCAGTGTGGTCAGAAAATCACTCATAATATTATTCTTAAAATGTGATAATATGACATCATTTGTCACATTGTTCTTAAATTTTTGTCAAATGCGTCATTCTTAAAATATGATGATGAGACATCATTCTAACGTGTGTATTATTGTCCTAATAAACTTTTGCTAAATGTGTCATTGTTCTTAAATTGTGAAAATAGGAAATTTGTGTACTATTGCTTTATTAAAAAAAAATTCAAATGTGTCATTCTTAAAATATGATAATAGGATATTAGTCTAATTTTTATATGTGGGTATGTTTTATTTGGGAGATTTTATTAAGAAGATTTTTTAATAATATTTTCAAATTAATTTTGTATTCCTAAATTAGTGCTTTCTTATCTAAACTGATTTTAAATCACCAAATTAGTGCCATCTTATCTAAAGAGTTTCTAGATTTTATTCCACTTACAGTTTTTGAATTTCCATATCTGTTTAAGTATTTATTTTTATGCTTGATTATATCAATTTATGTAATGAGTGGCAACTGAGTCATTTTATATCACATAAGATTTAATGGGTTATAAGAATTTTTATGGGACTATATAGAACATAAATTGTACAAATGGAATTTTTTAATAAATGCCCCCTTCATTAATGATTTAATTAATGATAATCAAAAAAATATATATTTCACTTATTTATTTATTTATTTGGTCTAAAGTAGATCATTAATTCTACACTAGTTAGCATTTATCACAAAATAATGGTTAAAATTATAATTTAATGTGGTCGTTGATCACATTACCATATTATATGTGACTATAATTATTATGAAACAATGTAATCGATAATCACAATGTGTTGTAAACTAACGTTATCTAATTACAATAAGTGATAATAATCGATAACCATAATGTATTGTAATATAACTATATTTAATCACATTAAGTGATAATCATAGAATGCATGTTCCACCTGATACGTGGGGCATCCATTCACATGTAGTCAACTATTTCAAGTAGAGTTTAAAACAACGGATCCTAAACCAAAGAAAAATCATCTTAAAAAGAAAAATGTAAAGTTCATTCACATGCTAAGTCTATAAACAAAATCAGACTCCTATAGCATTCCTTTCACACCATTCATAAAATTTGTGTTTGGTGATCATTGAATATGTCAGTATACAACCATATTGTCTCTATCCTATTTTTGGCCTTACCCCATCAAAGCCTAGTTCTAAGTTCTTATATTAGGCACTGAAAAAATGAGAAATTTCTCAAGTTTGGGGATTCATCGCATCACTTGATACCCTTTTAGAGATTCTCTTCCCATCCCAAAGCCTTAATATTGACATAGTTTAACTTTGTTGTCTCATTATTCTTTAAGCAATGCAATGAACAAATGATTAGCTCATGTTCTTTGTTTCCAGTGGCTAGAAAGAGAGGGTCAGCTAGGCTTGCTCTATATAGGGATATTTTGGTTATACTTTTTAATTCACTTCTTCTCAAAAAAAAAAAAAAAAAAAATCACAATGTTAAAAAAAAGTTAAAAAGGTGAACTTTTAACCATAACACCCCATAATGAGAAAGCTCTTGCTCCCATACTTGAGGATAATAAATTTGGAAACAACTCTTAAAATAAGGTCAAATTTGATATACACAAAATAATTTATCTTTTTATCTTTTTTTATCAAATCACCTCTTTATTTTTTTGAATATTTTTTGTAAAAAGATAAAAAAATACACTTATTTAGGTCATCCCAAACAACCCCTAAGTATTTTAAAGTCTTCCAGCATTATCAAAGGGAAAAGGTATTCAAGATTCAAGATTTCTAAGTGATTGTAGATATTTGGATCGGAAAAGAGATTTGTTTTAAGTCACGTTGAGAATAAGTTATTTTAATAATTTTTTAAATTTTTATGAAAAAATATATAGAAAAGTAAAAAATGATATGACAATTTATAATAAATTTTTGACTTTTTGATTAAAATATGTAATCGCCAAATGCTTTGGATTAGAGGGTGTAGTTTTTATCGTTGTGGGCCTATTTTTTGTTTGGTAATTTGAATCATTCACTTCTATGTCCTGTCGAGCTGATCATTATACAAAAATCAAGTATATATATATATATAATTGAATCATATTTCTTTTCTTTTTTTTAAAAAAAAAAAAAAAAGATGGCAAGTGTGATTTCAAAAATATATTTACTGTATTTGGTTTTAATTTTCTAAATTTTAATTTTTTAAACTTGAGTTATTTTTTTATTTTTTATTTTTTTTTAGTGAATATTTTTAAAATTTTAAGCAATTTTTTTACTTTTTTGAATACACCTTATTTAGATTTATCTAAAAAATAAAATATTTGTAAAAAAAAATATTTTAAAAAATCAATAAATACACAAGAATACGAAAAATGAATTGAATTTTTTTTTTTGTATTTTTGTATTTTTTGATATTTAGTGAATTTTTTTAAAGATTTTTTTCACAAATATTATACTTTTTACGTATATTTATGTTAGGTGTACCTAAAAATTTAAAAAAAAAATGCTTAAAATATTTTTAAAATTCAGTAAAAATAAAAAATAATACGAAAAAAAAAAATTTAATTTTCTAAAAAGTGAATTCTGAACTAAGAAACAAGTTGATTATTATTTTTTCACACATATAAATCGACCAAGTGACAACCAGTATTCATTCAATTAACTTTTTGCATGAACGATTTGTTTGATAGGCCCTACAAGTTGAATTGATCAGATAATCAAGATAGCCCTAAGGTGAGCTTACAATCATAAAAGTTACACTGTCCGATCCAAAACTTGGATGAGAGACAAACTTAATTCTTTGAGTTTGGTAAGGGATGGCGATTTTCCCCTTGCATAGTTTTCTTTTTTTTTTTTTGGATCTTGCCCCAATTATATGTATTAAATCTATTTGTATTTAAACATTAATTCCTTAAATGTAGTAAGACAAAAATACCAAAGTATTACACTTAAATGTTCATTTTCACCCAAAAAAATGTTCATTTTCATTTTTTTTTTTATCTGTCATCTTGCATCCTGTAACTCACATCACATATCAACCATTATCAGTAATATATTATATCAATCCCAGTCATCCCAAAGGATGCAAAATAAACACGTTTTCACTTGTTCCAACTTCCCAATTTGTTCTGCTCCCATCTAATTTGAGTTGAGGGAATAGTACTACAAATTCATTGTTGTTGCCATCTCTACTCTACAGAGGACTGGTGACAGGTCCAAAGGCCCATCTTAAAGTGGTTTCTTGTTAAAAAAAATAAAAATAGAAATAAAGAAAATAAAACAAAACAAAAGCAAAAGCAAAAACAAGAACAAAAAGAAAAGGGGAAAGAATAAGAAAAAGGAAATTGTAGTTTGAAAGCCTGTCAACTTGAGTAATTATTAAGCTCTTGCAAAGATAGTAGAGCTAGGATTGGTTAGTAAACAAAATTAAAGTGGGGTTGAGAACTGCAACACAAAAAGCAATGAGTGTAATGTCGGTGGTTTCAGGGTATCCCATGAAAAACGAATTCTTCTATCCCACTTTACATAACTTCTTGTTCATTGCTTGTTTCAACATGGCTTTTATAAGAGTTAGTTTTAAGTATTGTTAAAAGCAATGAGTGTAATGTCGGTGGTTTCAGGGTATCCCATGAAAAATGAAAATTCTGAAGATCCCACTTTACATAACTTCTTGTTCGTTGCTTGTTTCAACATGGCTGTTATAAGAGTGTGAGGAGTTATTTGGGATGATGTAAGTGTATTTTTTGATTTTTTATGAAATGTGGGTTGGGTTTAAAGTGATGTGATAGAGAGGTAATGCGATTTAAATAAGATGATGTGACTCAAATAAGGTAGTGGCTTTTTAACTTTTTGCTTTTTTTATGTTTTGCCAAACCTAGCCTGAGTTTTAACTAGTGTTAAAAACTAATTTTTAAATATATATATTTTAAACTTTTTTGTCAAATTCTAGTGGTTTCTTGATAAGCCTTGTTCTTATTAAAACACTTTAGATTAGAAGTCATATCTTCAAAACATAATTTTATTAAAGTCATTTTAAAAGCAGCACAATTTCAATTGACTTCCATTTGGTGTAGCTTTTAAAGGCTACTTATAATTTTTTTGATTTATTTAAAGAGTTTTATGTCAGATTGTTTAATACAAAACTCTGTTTATTAGACAAAAACAGTTTCAAAAGTTGATAAAAGAAAATTGATTATTGAAAACGGAGATAGGGGTGCTTTATGATATTTTAATTATCAACTTTCAATTTACCAAATTGATAAAATTTCTAGTCTAACCCATCTCTTATATATGAAAACTATAAGCAACGAATGAAAGAATATAAAAACTAAATCCATAATCGGATACAAAAAAAATAATAATAAATAAATAATTATAATTCAATGGTAATTTTAAAAAATAATTACAAATTTATGAAAAATTATATTAATTTAATTATTAATGTTTGTAAAGTTTACTACTAATCTAAATTGATATTTCCCAAAAAAGAATGCATAGAATAAGATTCTTAAAAGTATAACTATGTTTAAAAAAATTAATGATATAATGATCATGCTTACATTTTCGCTCTACTATGTTAAGCGTCATTACTATGTTAATATTAAATACGAGTGATAGGACTCGTTCAATCAATATAATTATGATATTGAGATAACAAATCTATTATAAACATGGTCGTATAGCATTATTCTTTCCAAAATCCACAAGTAATGCAATAGGCTTGGAGTTGGAGTTAGAAAAAGAAGGGAAAATTATTGTTCAGTGGGAAGCAGAGCAACTATTTACTTAAAAAGTGTGATTTTGTTTTCTGATATAATTTTTGCTGTAATTTTCTATACACAAACAATTAAATATATTTATAAGAATTTGATTTCTATCATGTTATCATCTCAATTTGAGAGAGTGTTTGGGTTTAATAAGTTTATTTTAAAACCAATTTCAGTGATTCAAACTATTTACATTTTAAAATTTTATAATTTCTTTTTTTATTTATCATATAGACTAATTATACTTTGTTTCCCCAAAAAGAAAGCATTTGAAAACAAAATGAAAGAACCCCAAATAACGACGTAGTTAACCAGGAGCCACAGATTCTCTTCCGTCTAAATCGGATTAGAGTGTGTTGTTGGGCTTCTATGGGTCCATCACAGAATTTGTATCAATAATCTGAATCGTTGAACATGTAAGATTTGTTAAGTATTTCATCCCTACAAAAAAAATGCTGATCGAATATCGATAGTTACTTGATCATATTATATTTGTGTCAATGGTAAGTATGATTTTTAAAATAAATTATTTATTCAAGTCTACTCTGATTATCGATATTCGATTAACGTGATTTTTTACAGTGATGAAATACTCAACAAACCTTATATATTAAATAATTCAAATTATCAATGTGAGTTCTGTGATAAAGTTCACGAAAACTCAACAACACTTTCCAGTTGTGATACCCAAGAGGAGCCTCTGCCTCACCAGGGAAGGCACCATCTATTAGGGGTACTCAACGGATATCTGTCTATACAGATCGAACTGAATTAATTTGTTGTATTTTGAATAGATGCGCGATGATGAGCAAACACTACAAAAAAAAGTGTTTTTTGCGACGGCAAAACGCCGTCGCAAATGCCCCATACGCCGTCGCTAATATTTTTTGCGACGGTAATTTGTTTTTTTGCGACGGCAAGTAGAGGTCGCGACAAAGGGAGTTGCAAAAGGGCAAAGCGCAGTCGCTAATGCTTCTGTGTTTTTTACCCCCTTTTCTTGTAGTAAAACGGTTGCGATTTGATTTTTTTTTAATCTACCTAGTTTTGGACGGATGACAGATTTGAGATTTTTTTGGTCGCAATTGAACCGCCAAACAATAAGCACCCCTAATAATTTGTAAGACTTTGTGTTTTCAATTTGTTTAAATATTCTGTTTGTATTTTTAATTAAAAAAGAGTTTAGATATTCTATTGTTTTTTTAATTTGAAAATCGTTTTATCAAATGACAAATGTTGATATTTGATAATTTTTTTTTATAGAAAATATAAGACTTAATTTTGTTATTTTAAAAAAAAAATCAAATTAAATAATTTTTGAATAAAAAAAAGTAATGAAATAGTTTTGATAATGTATGGTTTTCTTACATGTATTTATTATTGATATTTGATAATTTAGTTGATAATTTTTTGATTATGTTGTTGGATTGTTATAAAAAGAATGTTAACAAGTTGTATTATATTCAAAATTTGTAAAAATTTAAATTGCTAAATTGATTTGAATCTATTCACCAATCCGTCAATCTACTCAATTTACATCTACCAATTCAATAAATAAATACAAATTAATTTTTTTCAATCCGTCAACCTAACATACTATAAACGAACTGCCAACACCCAGCCACCTATAAATAGGGAGTGGTAGCTTTACATTTGAAGAGTTGAATCCTCCAATACACTGTTTATTATGCCACGTTTTGGTTTGGGTCGTAAACCTGTTGTACTTTAATAGAGTAATACTAGAGATGCCAAATGTTTTATTAAAAATTTTATCAAATGTCTCATATGGGTGTGAGACCCACACAATGTGGGTCCATGTGGGTCCCACACCCATGTGAGACATTTGGTAAAATTTTTGATAGAATTTTTAGTGCCTCTAGCATTTTTGACTTTAATATGGCTCATCTAATTTAATTTATTTTATTTTATTTTTTATTTTTTATTTTTTTTTTGGGTGAAGTGTCATTTCAATTTATAGTTCATTAATGAGATTTTTATTGATAAATCTCATTTAAAAGTTTCCTAATTCAGAAAGGTATTTTTTAACCCACTTAGTCTCATGTATTTATACTTTTATTCCATAAAGTCCTTTTATTTTATTTACATTATTTTCTTAGACTCTTATACCCTTATATTTAATATTGATATTTGATGTTGATATCTAATGTGGAGAAAGAAGGGAAAAGACCAAGACATAAGAAATTTTATATATAAATTAAATAACATTGATGTTATTATTTTATATTATTATATAATGTGAATATATTTTTAATTGACGACACATTAAAAATAATGTGGACATTCTCTCTCATCTGATGTGAACGTTCACAATACTTTTTTGAAAAATTCTCACTCATCTAATGTAGTGACGTGAACATTCACAATATGTGAATATTCTTATTTTTAGTTGACAACACAATAAAAAT
The DNA here is from genome assembly GCF_055761805.1 of Camellia sinensis. Classification (NCBI taxonomy): domain Eukaryota; kingdom Viridiplantae; phylum Streptophyta; class Magnoliopsida; order Ericales; family Theaceae; genus Camellia; species Camellia sinensis. The sequence goes on from NC_138970.1 coordinate 170,234,576, forward strand.
AATGTGAACATTCTCTCTTATCTAATGTGAACGTTCACAATACCCTTCCGAAACTCATCTAATGCAGTGATGTGAATGTTCACAACATGTTATATTTTTAATTGACAACACATTCTTATTCATAACATGTAGTGATGTGAACATTCATATTCGTATGTTTTAGTATGAATATTCACATCATGTAATTGACAATACAATGAGAAAAATTCATTTCAAATTAATGTGAATATAATGATATGAATATTCATTTCAATTACATGATGTGAATATTCACATCATATAATTGACAACATAATGATAAAAATTCATTTTAAATTAATATGAATATAATGACAATCAACATCTTGATGTATAGAAACTACCAAAATATAATAACAATCAACATTAAATATCAACATTAATAGGGGATTGTGAGTGTTTTGGTCTTCTTATCTCAAATAGGTTCTAATAGAATAGTAAAAAAGAATATGAATTGGATAGAATATAACTCTTAGAAGGAGAACTTATAAAAAAAAAAAAAAACTCCCTCTGTTAATGTCACATTTATTTAACATTTCTCCAATTGTAAAAGATATAGGGAAAAACTTGTAATGGTAGTCAGGAAAAATAATTACAAAAAGATTAAATATATATATATATATATATATATGAGATAAATTTTAATTAGAAAAAATTAGTAATAAATTCAATTTATGGAGAGTATAAGATAGTAGATTAGGTGGGTATTTTTTTTATTAGTGAGAGATCTACTCTTTATGAAATAATTTGGTGAATTTTTTTAAATTTATTTCAAGGGGACATTTTGTTTTTAATTTTATCTTTTAATTTATCTGTTAATTTATTTTGATTATCTATTCAAATTTATATCCATTTGTTTAAATTATTTTTTATCTACTCAAATTTTTTGTTTATCTGTTGTTTTTTTTAACATATCTGTTGAATTTTTTCTTTTTGTTAAATTTTTATAATCTATTTTTTTATCTGTTCAAATTCACATTATTTTCAAATTTCTCTCTATATGTTCCTTTATCTAGTTGTCTTTTCTCTCTCTATCTGATTTTCTCTCCACCTCTCTTTTCTTTCTATCTGTTGAAAAAATATTTATTCAAAAAAAAAATTCTATTGAAATACCAAAACAAATCAAATTCTATCTGTTCAAATCTTTGTTCTCTCTCTCTCTCTCTCTCTCTCTCTCTCTCTTTGTTACAATCCGTTTCATCACCATTATCATAAAAAAAAAAGATTTCATATTGCGTGGGTGAAAATCTGACCACACTGCCCGTTTAGTGATCAGCTGGAGAACACAGGCAGAATAGATGGCTTTTGCAACCTGTAACAGAAAGAAAAAGCTCCGGCAGTGGTTCTTCCACCCGAGGGCACTCCGACGATCAAGTCAGTATATCTCTCAAAGATAAATCAAGTGCTAAACTGAATACTCAAAACATAAATTGCATACCTTAGACCCACGGGGGTGCCTCTCTTTTATAATATACTCAATCCAAGTCCCACTAGAAGTATGACTTCTATGAACTTCATATCAATGTTTACTTTGGACTCTTTAAGAGATAAAGATAAACTCCCTAAGAGCTTTATCCTTATCTAGGTTAAGTCCCCTCTTCGTCTTAGGACTCTTGTCCCCTATCCGCCTATCTCGGATTCCGATATCTTTGGAGATAACCTCGGCAACTCCGAGATCACCTCGGCGTAACTACCAGGACACGTGGCACCTCGGCTGACACGTCGGCGTCACCATGCCACGTGTTGGTATTCAAAAAATATATCCTCACAACTGCCCCCTAGGTTCTATTACCTCGGCGCTCTGAGGTGATGGAACCTATACCGATATTTCGATATTCCTTTTCTGAGTAATGACTCAAAAATTGTTTTAGCCGAGATAATTTACTTTCAGCCGATGTGTTCTCTTCGGAGAACAAGGTTTCAATCGTACTTTTTTATACGCATGAGCTGTCATGCATATTTAACTATTCCCTTCACGTGTTTTGTCTTCATTGGAGCGTGTCGGTGACGCGCCTGAAAGCTGTCTGTCATTCGTCTGCGCCATCTGACGCGTGCGTTGCTCTAGGCGTAATAATTGCCCTAATTTTGCCGCCGTTTCAAATTTTTGACAAAACTCTTCTTTGCCTCTATTTTTCCTTCACTTTTTCATTCTGACTTTTTTGCTCTTTCTCTCTCTGAAAGCTCTTTCCTCTTCGGATCTGCCATTGCTTCGATCTCCCTTCTGGAACTGTTCTTAATCTCCCATTCTTGCGAAGCTTTCTCCACTGTTGCGACCGATTTCTGGGTTCGGCGAACATTGCCTCGGCTTCATTTGTTCTGGTAAGATTCTTTCCTTTCACTCTAAAATTTTTTCATGAGCTTTCGTCTGTCTGTTGTCATTGTTGCTTTCGTTCGAAGCCTTGGATTTACTTGTATCCTGGATTGTGGCTATATCTTGAACTTTTGTACTATTTTACCATTTTTCTTGCCACTGTTCTTGATTCTGAAACTATGTCTCTATTTTCTGTTTTTCGTATCTGTCCCAGATCTGTGCCTTCGATTTTGTTCTTTATAGTTCCTTAGCTTGGGATTTGTGTGTAGAACCTTCAATTTTTTAGGGAAAACTGAAACAAGCCTTATCAGTCCATTCCTAGTTCTTTACCGAGGTTCTTGCAACCCTTCTCTAAACGCCCATCTTCTGAAACACATTCTTCTTTTGTTAAGTTGACGTGATGGGTATGTGGAGGCATAGGGTAAATACCCCAACAAAACTAGAATACTTTAGGCAGGAATTCTCTATCCCAGCCGATGTTCACCTTAAGCTAGCTGGGGATAGCGACACTATCATGCCCACAGATCATACAATGCCTTTTCCTATAGTAGCTTTCACCGAATGTGGACTTCGGCTTCCACTTGATCTCCTGTTTCGCGAAGTTCTTCATTTCTACAAGCTGAACCCCATGCAACTTACTATCAATTCCTATAGGGTGATTAACGGTATCATAGCCCTAGCTAGGCAGGAAAACCTCAGAATCACCCTAGCCGACCTTCAATATTGTTATACCATGTGCCCTCTCGACCTGAAGGATAGGGGTTTTGTCTATTACCTTAAGCCGAGATCTACCCAGTACAAAATTGTAGCCGACCTCCCAGACTCCAACAAGGGGGCTGGATATGATTTTGTCATTGCTTCTGGAAATTGGGAATTTGGCCCAAATGAAAATGTCCACCTCTACCCTCTTCCTCGAACAATTACAGAGGGCAAGAGTAAGAGCCCTGAGTCAACACTTAGTTGTTTTTATTTAAGTCTTTAATACTTTTTGTTTCTGGCGTCTGTTTCTTTATCCTGCAGATCTTCATCAGCCACCAAAAAATTTTCGTCAATCCTTCTTCCCAGGAACAGATCTGAAAACACTCCTTAACCTTCCAATCCATAAACGAAAAGCCCCACTGTTACTAAACTTCATCCCTACATATAAATCCACTTTACCCGACGTCCCAAGAAAAAGGAAGAAGAGCCTTTCTCCACCCACGGCTACAACTTTAACTGCTTCTATATCCCGAACAGTTCAAGAGTCCACATCTGACCCAGCCGATCTTCCATCAACTTCGGCCTCCTACTTAATACCAATTCCAGAACGTAAACGTCGACGAAGGCTTGTGAAGACTGCCGAGATGGTTCGTCCAAGGCCTGTCGTTCAAGACCTTCTCGCCGACCTTCCAACTGATGCCGAAGCTGCGCCATCGCAATCAATGCTCCCACCAAAGCCAAAGAGAGTTAAAAAGGCTCAGCCCAAGGCCAAGGCTACAGATGCCGAAGCTGAGGATGCTTTGCCTATTTCGAAGCTGGCAGAAAGCAGAAAATCAACCTCTGTTTCCACCAAGAGGTCAGCTGAGGGCCAACCCTCAGAATCAAAGAGGCCAAGGTCATCGTCTGCGACGACCTCGGCGTCAAAGAAGCCCGATGTTCCATGGGCTCCTGAACTAACTCTGGAGGATAGGCCTATCATGGCCAGTGAAAGTGCCGAGGATATTAACGTTGGTGTCGCCCTCAGCACTGCTCTTCTACTTCCAAATGATTTGGAGCGAAATGCTAAGCTTAGTGAGTATGAGAATTATGCTCTCATGCTCCAACATTCTGTTCAGGTAAGCATTTCTGTTTGCATTTGTGTTTTTCCCTTCTGTTTCTTACTGAGAAAATTTTTTAACACTTCTGTTTTCTTTCAGGCTATCCAACACGCCCATTCATTTTCAATGCAATCCTTTGAAAATCGTCAAAGATTGGTTGATATGAAGAGGGAGGCGTCCTCTCTGAAGAGGGAGATAAAGTCTCTTGAATCAAAAATGAAAAAACTGGAGAATCAGGCCGAGGCTGCCACTAAAGCCCAAACTTTAGCTCTTGAGAAGGCCGAATCCGCTGAGGCCGTTAAAAAAGTTGCTGAAGCTGAGAAAAGAGAGGCCCAGGCTAAGAGGGCCCAAACGGAGAAAGAACTCCAGCAAGCTCTGGCCACCTAAGGAGATTGCCATCGGGCAACTATCATCCGACCTTCTTTTGGCCGAAAGAAATGTGGATAATACGCTGGCTGAGATTGATGCTGAGATTGAAGCAGAAAGGGTTACCGAGGAGGTTCCACCAGAATCGTTCGAGGTCCCAGTCCTAGCAGCGGCTAATACTGAAGAATCTTGAAAAAATGTCTTTTGTACCTTTTTCCTTCTTTTTAATTTCTGGATAATGCAAAACTCCTTCTTATGGCCGACGTGGCTTTTTCAATATGTAACAGCAACTGTTCTTCCTTTGGATGTTTTAATCTTGTGATGTTCTGTTGACTGCTTCTGCATAGTCTTGTACTTAGAAATTTTTTTGCATGCTTCTTCATGTTGCTTCCTTTGTGCAATCTTCTCGGGGTTTCATACCTCGGGTATAACTACAAAACTTTTACTTCGGCAAGATACTGACCTGCAAACTTTTTCATAAAATTTAACAAGTATAAAACATATATTTCTGAATGTAAACTTTGCAAGTTTCTTCTCAAGTAAGTTTCAAACTGTAATCTTGATCTATCCTACTTGTAAATTGCTACAAATTTCAACAAGTAGTAAACAATATACTTATCCTTTATTTTAACCTGTAAATTTCGGTATACCTCAACGGGTGATCATATGTCGGCTTAACCTAAACTTGTAAATTGCTACAAATTTCAACAAGTGTTAAGTATTTTCCTTAGGGTTAAGCAACCCACATATTACTATGAGAACTTAAGCAATAACCTCGGCTTAACTTCAACTTGTAAATTGCTACAAATTTCAACAAGTGAAGATAAGGAATCAGCTTAATTCCAACTTGTAAATTGCTACAAATTTCAACAAGTGAATTAAGGAATAATCTCGGCTTAACTTCAACTTGTAAATTGCTACAAATTTCAACAAGTGAAGGTAAGGAATCAGCTTAATTCCAACTTGTAAATTGCTACAAATTTCAACAAGTGAATTAAGGAATAATCTCGGCTTAACTTCAACTTGTAAATTGCTACAAATTTCAACAAGTGAAGATAAGGAATCAGCTTAATTCCAACTTGTAAATTGCTACAAATTTCAACAAGTGAATTAAGGAATAATCTCGGCTTAACTTCAACTTGTAAATTGCTACAAATTTCAACAAGTGAAGGTAAGGAATCAGCTTAATTCCAACTTGTAAATTTCTACAAATTTCAACAAGTGAATTAAGGAATAATCTCGGCTTAACTTCAACTTGTAAATTGCTACAAATTTCAACAAGTGAAGATAAGGAATCAGCTTAATTCCAACTTGTAAATTGCTACAAATTTCAACAAGTGAATTAAGGAATAATCTCGGCTTAACTTCAACTTGTAAATTGCTACAAATTTCAACAAGTGAAGGTAAGGAATCAGCTTAATTCAAACTTGTAAATTGCTACAAATTTCAACAAGTGAATTAAGGAATAATCTCGGCTTAACTTCAACTTGTAAATTGCTACAAATTTCAACAAGTGAAGATAAGGAATCAGCTTAATTCCAACTTGTAAATTGCTACAAATTTCAACAAGTGAATTAAGGAATAATCTTGGCTTAACTTCAACTTGTAAATTGCTACAAATTTTAACAAGTGAATTAAGGAATAATCTCGGTTTATTCTTTGCCCCCAATGTGAACTTGAGTTTGACTTGGGTTCTCATTAATTACGTTTTCAATAAACAACAATGCATAACTTTATCAATCATATGTGTTGAAAGAATTCTGAAGAGACTTTATTGATGACGTCGGTCAAAAAATGATGCACATCTTAATGATAGAAATATTTCAAATTACAAGTATTCCAAGGTCTGGGTAGTGCTTTGCCCTCATTATCCTTAAGCCGATAAGCTCCATTGCCTAATACTGAAGTAATTCTGTAGGGTCCTTCCCAGTTTGGGCCAAGCTTGCCTTCCCTGGGATCCTTCTTGTTCCCGACGACTTTCCTTAGTACTAGGTCGCCGACTTGAAAATCTCTTGGATTAACCTTCTTGTTGTAAGTTCTGGCAAGCTGTTGCTGGTATACTACAAGCTGAATTGCAGCTTTCTCTCTTCGTTCTTCCAACAAATCCAGATCTCGGGCTAAGAGTATGTCATTGGTGCCATTTTCTACTCCCTGGGTTCTGATCCCTAGGATGCCGATTTCCAATGGGATGACTGCTTCTGTGCCATAAGCCATGGCAAAGGGGGATTCTCCCGTTGATCTTCTCGGCGTAGTCCGATATGCCCAAAGTACGTTGGGCAACTCGTCTACCCACTTTCCTTTTGCTGCCTGCAGCCTCTTCTTTATTCCGTCCAGGATTACTTTGTTGGATGCCTCTGCTTGCCCATTGCTTTGAGGAAAACTTGGTGTTGAGAAATAATTCTTGATCTTGAATTTTGCACAAAAGTTCTTGATGAGCTTGCTGTCAAACTGTGTTCCGTTGTCGGCAACTATTGCTCTTGGAATCCTAAATCTGGTGATGATGTTTCTCCATATGAAATTCTTGACGTCCACATCTCGGATTTTTGCAAGAGGTTCTGCCTCTATCCATTTTGTAAAGTAGTCTGTTGCTACCAGCAAGTATTTTCTCTGCCCAGTTGCCTAGGGAAGTTGTCCAACCAGATCCATGCCCCATTGGGCAAACGGCCAAGGGCTGGATACTGGGTTCAGGTCAGCAGCTGGCTGATGTATCAAAGGTGCAAACCTTTGGCATTATTCAAACTTCTTTACATAGGCTTCGGCATCCTTTTGCATGTAGGGCCACCAATACCCCTGGGTAATTGCCCTGTGGGCTAATGATCTGCCCCCAGTATGGCTTCCACAGATTCCTTCATGAATTTCGTAGAGAAAATCTTCAACCTGCAAAGGATGTACACACCTTAAGAGCGGTCCCGTGAAGGACCTCCTGTAGAGATGGCCTTCTGCTGTTAGACTGTATCTGGCCGACTTCAGTCTAATTTTATGGGCTTCCTTATGGTCTTCTGGCAGCTTTCCCTCTTTTAGGAATGCAATGATTGCATCCATCCAGCTTGGTTCCAAGTCCACGCGCATTGCTTCTTGTTCGGTGCTCTGTTTATCTATGCTTGGGGCCGATATGTAGTCGATCATAATTGTCCTTGTTTTTCCAGTTTGAATTGAACTGGCCAGGTTAGCCAACGCGTCGGCGTGGGTGTTGGTATCTCGGCCAACTTGGAGTAATCTGCAGTTCTGAAATAGGGCTGCCAGTCTAATGACTTCCTTTGCATATGCCGACATTCTTTCATCCCTGGCTGCAAATTCTCCTGTTGAGTGGTTAACAATGAGTTGTGAATCACAAAAAACAATTACCTCATCTGCTTCTGCTGCTGCTGCCAGCTTTAGCCCTGCGATTAATGCTTCATATTCTGCTTCATTGTTTGAGGCTTTGAATCCCAAACGAATGGACTGTTCTACTATTTCTCCATCTGGAGATATCAGCAGTACTCCTACCCCTGCTCCCTGGCGGTTTGAACTTCCATCGACAAATAGTCTGAATGAATCGCCGATGTAGATGCTGCAGGGTCTGAGCTTCTCTTTCTCTTGCTTTTTATTCTTTGGCTGGGATTCTTTTTGCTTGTTGGGATAATGCTCATCTTGGCTCGACGGAGCCCGATGTGCGATGGCTTCAGGTGTGAGTTCTGCGACGAAGTCGGCCAAAACTTGGCCCTTTATTGCTATTCTCGGCCTAAACTCCAGGTCAAACTGACCCAGGGTTACTGCCCATTTTGCTATCCTTCCTGTTAAGTCTCCTTGTTGCAACAAGGACTTCAGTGGGTGTTCTGTTAGGACCACAATCTTGTGTGCCTGAAAGTAATGGCTCAATTTCTTTGAAGCCATTACTAAGGCCAGCATTAATTTTTCCAGTGGTAGGTATCTTGTTTCTGCGTCGGCCAGAGTTTTACTTACATAATAGACAGCCTTTTGCTCCCCTTTCTCCTCTCGGATTAGTACTGCACTGACTGCGTGTTCTGAGACTGCTAAGTATAAAAACAACTCCTCTCCTGGAACTGGGTTGGAAAGAACCGGAGTTAAGGTCAAGTAATTTTTTAGGTCGGTTAAGGCGTCTTCACATTCTTCTGTCCATAGGAACTCTGTGGCTTTCTTCACCAGGTTAAAGAAGGGTCTGCACTTATCTGAGCTTCTGCTGATGAATCTGTTTAGGGCTGCGGCCCTTCCAGTAAGCATTTGAACTTGCTTTGCCGATGTCGGGCTCTGTAGTTCTAGGATGGCCTTGATTTGGTCTGGGCTGGCCTCAATGCCCTTTCTTGTTACCAGATATCCTAAAAATTTGCCCGATCCAACTCCGAAGGCGCACTTCGAGACGTTGAGTCGGAGCCGATATCTTTTGAGTATGTCGAAGACCTCTTTTAGGTCGGCAAGATGACCCTTTGATTCCTTGGTCTTTACGACCATGTCATCGATGTAAACTTCTACTGTTTTACCAATTAGGTGCTTAAACATCTTTGTTACTAACCTCTGATAGGTTGCTCCTGCGTTTTTCAACCCAAAAGGCATTAGCTTGTAACAGTACAAGCCTTTAGGGGTGATGAACGCGGTCTTCTCCTCGTCTGGAGGGTACATGGCAATCTGGTGGTACCCTCTGTATGCATCTAGAAAACTCATCCTTTCATGTCCTGAAGTGGCATCTACCAGTTGGTCGATCTTTGGTAGGGGAAAGCTGTCTTTGGGACAGGCTTTGTTGAGGCTGGTAAAGTCTACACAAACCCTCCATTTGCCATTCTTCTTTTTTACTACTACTGTGTTGGACAGCCATGTTGGGTACTGAACTTCTCGGATGGCCCTGGCCTCCAGGAGTCTATCTACATCTTCTTCTACTGCTTCGACGTGCATCAACGTCGGTCTTCTGGCTCGTTGAATCACAGGTTTTGCCGATCTGTCGACATTCAGTCTGTGGCAAGTGACCTCGGGGTCGATGCCTGGAATTTCATAAGGTGTCCAGGCGAACACCTCTATGTTTTCTCTTAAAAAATCTTCCAGGTCTTTCTCTTCTTCTCTACTTAATCCTGAGCCGAGAAGAAAGAAACGCTCTTCGTCGTCCTCTTGGACGAAAACTTTTTTTAGCGCCTCTTCGCTCTTTTCGGCTGGTTCCTTCCCGACGTCTTCTAGGACTTCCATGTCCTCATCTTCAACTTCTGCTTTCTTTGGCTCCCGTATACTACAGGTGGACTTTATTGCTGCCATGGAGCAATTTTTTGCTTGTAGTTGATCCCCTCTGACTTCTTCAATTCCATGCTCTGTTGGGAACCGCAGTAGTTGATGCAACGTTGAGGGAACTGCCCCCATTGCATGCAACCACGGCCTTCCCAAGATGATGTTGTATGGTGAGGGTGTGTCGATTACCAGAAATTCCGTCCGGATCTTCCTAGTGCCGGCTTGTACCTCCAAGCTTGTTGCGCCCAGTGGCCATGTCGGCGTTCCATTAAAGCCGACCATCGGGCCGCTGGATTGTTCTAAGTCATCAGGGTGAAGGCCCAGCTCTTTGTAACATCTGACATACATGATGTCACAGGAGCTGCCTTGATCTATTAGGATGCGTTTCACTTGGCATTCCCCAACCTGGAAGGATACTACCAAGGCATCATTATGCGGATGTTGGACCCATTCCAGGTCGGCTTCAGTAAAGGCTATCATCGGGCCTTGGCATTCTTCTGGCCGATGTCTCTTCTCCCCGACTTGGTAGATTTGCTGCAAATGTCTTACCCTCTGGGTTTCTCCTTTGACTTCATTTTCGTTGACCCTTGAGTGGATCACATTAACCACCCTCGGTCCTCCTACTTGTGGTAGTTGTGCCGGGAGAGGCGGTGCTGCTGGTGCTTGAGGCAACCTTGCCTGTTCTACCCTTGTCCTGGCCTCATCGACCAGGTCCCTCAGAAGGCCTTGTCTTACCAGGTCCTCCAAGTGTGCTTTCAAGGCTCTGCAGCCTTGAGTTGGGTGCCCTTCTTCATTGTGGTAGGCACAACGTCTACCAACGTTCCTTCCCATGAATTCCCCTGGTGCTCTTGCCAGATTTCGAATCTGATCTAAGACTTTATGGATTGGGATCCGGAATACCGTTGTTACCGCTTGTTTATTTCTTAATTCTGTTTCTTGTTTGGTCGGCCCATTGTTGACTCGACCTCGCTTTGGCGAGCCGTTTCCCTTTTCTTGCTTTACCTCTTTGTTTCCCGATGTAACTTCTTCGGCCCTGGCGTATTTCTTAATTCTTGCCATGAGTTCTTCCATGCTTTTTGGCAATGTTTTTGCCAAAGACTTCCGTAGTGGGCAGTCATCTTTCAGGCCGTTCTTGAAAGACACGACTGCTACTTCCTGGTTACATTCGGGTATTCGGTTGAACACCTCGTAGTACCTCTTCGCATAGGCCCTAAGGCCTTCTTCCTTGGTGATTCTTAGAGCCATCAAAGCATCAACCCTCAGGGGTTGCAGCTTGTTGGTCACGAACCTGGCCACAAACATCTCGGCCAGGCCTTCCCATGTCTTTATGCTTCCTTTTGGTAACTTATGGAACCAATCAGATGCAATTTCCCCAAAGGATGAGGGGAATATTTTGCAGAGCAACGGCTCGTTTCCGCTATATAATGCCATTGAATTCAAGTATAGCCCAACATGAAAGTTTGGATCTGACTTACCATCATAGATTTGAAACCTCGGCATACTGAATCTTTTGGGTGGTTCGAATTTGTCCAGTTCCATCGAAAAGGCTGTCTTCGGTTTTACTGGGGAGTTTACCTCGGCTTCAGCATTCTGCTGCCTCCTTTTGAGGTAGTCCCTCAGGTCTTCTTTGCTCCTCCCTAGAGCTCGGCTGTCTTTGGATTTTAGTCTTTTTGGTACACTGCTTTCAGCCTCGTGGTGGGTCCGTTTGGATCTTTCTTCATGGGTTTCGTCAAAGTGGAGTACCTGCCCCTGAACATGTCGATGCTCTTTGGGCTCTGGATTCTTCATGTGGTGCGTCCTTTGGGACTCTTCTTGCCTCGGCTTTTCCTGTCCGACTTCCCTGGAAGGCCGGTGAGAATGCCTTCCGCTCCTGGTATGTTGAGGAACCTCGGGGATTGTTTTTCTTCCGCCCTTTTGGGTGTTGGTTGCTGGCATCGGCGTATCTTGCAGCGGGTATGGTGGCTGCATAACATTATTCTGCATCATGAAGTTGACGACTGACTGAAGGTCTGCTAACTTGTTCGCCAATTCTTTTACTTCCTCATCCCTCCGTAGGCACCTGTCCCTCCATACCTGGAGGTTATCTTCATTGTAGTACTTTCCTTGGTTTGTTCTTTTTGACGTGTCGCCTTCCGGGATGGCGTCGTTCTCTCTGTGACCCTGGTCACGGGCTTCTGCACTGTGGTTGTCTCCTTCAATGTCAAGGTCAATTGGTCTGCCACTCCCAGTGGGAGCGTCATCCCCAATATTTTCCTACTGTCCGTTACTGGCCATCTATTCTTCCTTCGTTCCCACAGACGGCGCCAAATTGTGTGGGTGAAAATCTGACCACACTGCCCGTTTAGTGATCAGCTGGAGAGCACAGGCAGAATAGATGGCTTTTGCAACCTGTAACAGAAAGAAAAAGCTCCGGCGGTGGTTCTTCCACCCGGGGGCACTCCGACGATCAAGTCAGTATATCTCTCAAAGATAAATCAAGTGCTAAACTGAATACTCAAAACATAAATTGCATACCTTAGACCCACGGGGGTGCCTCTCTTTTATAATATACTCAATCCAAGTCCCACTAGAAGTATGACTTCTATGAACTTCATATCAATGTTCACTTTGGACTCTTTAAGAGATAAAGATAAACTCCCTAAGAGCTTTATCCTTATCTAGGTTAAGTCCCCTCTTCGTCTTAGGACTCTTGTCCCCTATCCGCCTATCTCGGATTCCGATATCTTTGGAGATAACCTCGGTAACTCCGAGATCACCTCGGCGTAACTACCAGGACACGTGGCACCTCGGTTGACACATCGGCGCCACCATGCCATGTGTTGGTATTCAGAAAATATATCCTCACACATATATATCCAATACATAAATCAATCTGCATCCGACGATGGTGCCTTCATCGATTTTCAAGCATGAGTGAGAGTAGAGTCTATGTTACTCCAGATCGAAGCACATCTTTGACTTTCAACGTCGTCGATCGAAACCTATCAGAATGGATTGAAGCAAATCAAAGCTCTACTACGGCATCTAATGGTGTCTTCGTCGGTTTTCGAGTGTAAGTGAGAGTAGATTCTGCGTTACTCTAGATCGAAGCACAACTTCAACTTCCACCATCGCCGATCGAAGCATACCGGGATAGATCGAAGCTCTGCTATGTCATCTAGTGGTGCTTCCATCAATTTTCGAGTGTGAGTGAGAGTAGAGTCTGTGTTACTCCAGATCAAAGCACATCTCCAACTCCCACCGTCGCAAATCGAAGCAGGTCAAGATGGATCGAAGTAGATCAAAGCTCTGCTATGTCGTCTTGACATATTTGGATCTTCCATAACTGTCGATTTTGGCATTGCTGTAAGGTTGAAGTTGTCGCGCCATTCATGTTCTTTGCCACCAGCGTCGGCATGCTAATCGCCAGCGTCGTCGACTCGCACCACTAAAGAACAATCGCATTTCCGATAACTTTCCTCACATCGTCGTAGTGTTATTCTAGTATGCCAGTCCAGAGATCTTTGTCATCTAACTTCTTTCATGTCGCCATCATTTTTCATTTGAAATTCCCTCTCAAGAAAGCACAATCTCTCTCTAGATTACTAGAGCTCCGACAGTGTGGTGTCGCCGGAGTGCCTGTGAGACTGCATGGAGTGCCTGTGTCTATTGTTTCTGACAGGGATTCGAAGTTTACATCGAGGTTTTGGCAAAGCCTACAGACTGCACTGGGTACTGAACTGAGACTGAGTAGTGCCTATCATCCTCAGACAGATGGCCAATCAGAAAGGACCATCCAAACTCTAGAGGATTTACTGAGAATGTGTGTCCTTGATTTTCAGGGAGATTGGGAAAGTCATCTGCCATTAGTTGAATTCGCCTACAACAACAGCTACCATTCGAGTATTGGTATGGCGCCTTTCGAGGCATTGTATGGCAGGAAATGTAGATCTCCGATCTGCTGGGCAGAAGTTGGAGATGGGCCTTTGCTTGGTCCCGAGATTGTGTATGAAACGACTGAGAAAGTGAAACTGATACAACAGAGACTGAAAACTGCACAGAGCAGACAAAAAAGTTATGCTGATGTCAGAAGATGAGACAGAGAGTATGAAGTGGGTGATCACGTTTTTGTGAAAGTGACACCAATGAAGGGCCAGACTCGTTTTGGAGTCAAAGGCAAGTTAGCACCGAGATACGTCGGACCATACAAGATCATTGAGAAAATCAATCCGGTGGCGTATCAAGTTGCGCTTCCTCTTGAAATGGAGCACATGCATAACGTCTTCCACATCTCTATGTTGAGAGACTACCTTCGGGGTCCTTTCCATGTAATTGAGCCTACTCGTATAGTGCTGAGTGATGACTACACTTATGAGGAGCAGCCTATACAGATTGTAAACAGACGGATCAAGAAACTGAGAAACAAAACGATCCCACTGGTGAAAGTTGACTGGAAAAACCATGGTGGCGTGTATGCCACTTGGGAAAGGGAAGATGACATGGCCAAAAGATATCCTGAACTGTTTCCACTGAACCCTGTTTTCTTCCAGAATGAAGGTAACTCAAGTTTAGAGGACTAAACTCTTTATAAGGAGGGGAGACTGTAACAACCCTCATACTGTTTACTGATTAATGACTGATTGATTACCGATAATCACCGATTACTGTTAAACGGAATTGATAATGACTGATAACTGACTGAGAATTGAACTGATTAAAGTACTGAACTGACTGACCGAAATTGAAACTGAATTGAGCGAATACATCTGTTTGAATTGCATTTTATCTGTTGACTGTTTGTTTGATCTGTTCGTGTTTTATGTTTAATCTATTAATTGAAGGCCTTATCGGCGGCCGAACCGGAAATGGGTTAGTGTATTATGATCGTCATATTTAATATGATTTTATGGTATAATTATCTGAAAATTGATTAGGTATGATTAAATTAGATTAAATATTGATCAATTGCAGAGTTGGCCTTATTTACCGAACTACCCCTAGTGGACCACTATCTCACACACACACACTTGAGCCTTATACATTGAATCAAACATTTCTTTAGCCTATTTGTGAGACCCTTAGCCGACCATAGAGAGAGAGAGACTTGAGGAGTTGAGTTCATCTCAATATTGCTTAGAATTTGAAGAGAATTAAAGTGTAGATTGCTAAATTGAGCTCCTAGTCTTCTAATTCAAGACCTAAGGTAGAGTAATTACCCTCTTGCTTATGAATTGAGCTTGTTCTTGCATGATTCATGTCAAATTAAGGAGCTAAGTCTTGTTTTAGTTCATACATGTTGAAATAGAACATAATTTATGCATGCATGTTTGAATTGTTGGATTTTGAGTTGAATTCATGGCAAATTGTCACATGCATGTCCATAAATTTGTAATGGTCCATGTTTTCATCTTGTTTGTGAATCAATTGGCTCACTAGAGCATGTTTTGAAGCTTGAAAGTTATTTAAAGATCATGCATGTCATGTTTGAAGATTGTTCTTGAAAATGATTTGAAATTGAGCTTGAATTAAACACCCTTGGGCTTTGATTTCTCAAAATTGAGCTTTGAACCATGTTATACTATGTGTTTATAAATGTTTTCCAGAAAATGGGCCCAAGAGGATTGGTTTTGATGCATTTGAGTGTGAGTTGGAGCTTGGAGGTGCAATCTGGAATTCCCAGATTTTGCACTTACGCTCGAGCGGGGAAAGTGGCGCTCGAGCGTGGAATCCGAGCATCCAGCATCTCTCTGCACTGTTTTGCAGTCCGCTCGAGCGGAGGATTGGGCACTCGAGCGGAGTCATGTCTCACGCTCGAGCGGGCGTCTAGCGGAGATTTCACCCATCCAGTACTTTTACAGTACGCTCGAGCGGGAAAGTTTACGCTCGAGCGTGTACCTTTGTTGCATTACCGCTCGAGCGGGGAAACCTGCGCTCGAGCGGAACTCTGTCTTTCTGAAAATGCTTTTAAATGTGCATCTTTGCATCCTCATCTCATTCTAGGCATTCTTAGGCCTAGTTGTAGACATCTTGTTGAGGATATAGATGTAGAACACACCGAGGCATTAGGGGTTAAGTTATTATCTTTCCCAGCTATGTAGCTTAGTGTGTTCAATCTGTTAATTGTGTAGGGTTGGCGACTGGCGAGGCACGCTCTAGCATACTGTAGCCCGAACTCTGTGAGTAACAACTGTGTAAAGATATGTTCAAAACGATTATTTTCTGAACAATTGAACTGTACTGCTTTCTGAACTGTTACTGTTAATTGAATGAATGTATGTCCTCTATTCTGAACTGTATTGTGGCATCCTTAGCAACTACTGTTACTGACTGTTACTGTTACAGAGATCTCTGTCGGTTCCCTCGTGGAACCACTACTGTTTACTGATTGATGGCCATCACTACTGTTCGGTCTTTAAGACCTACTGTTTACTGCTATGCTAATGGATGTACCGCATATGATTGAATAACTGTTTTGACTGAAAGACTGAAGTATTGTTTAATGAACTGATTTCATTACTGTAAGGACATTCATTCTAAACCCCTTTACGCTTTATGTTATTCACTGGGCTTTAGCTCACTGCTCATATATATATGTAGGTGTACAGGCACCGGATTGAAGCTAGAGGCGTCAGGGTTACTCCAGTTTTCTCAAGCCAGCCTTTGTGCCTCACTGCGAGGTTCCGAGCCTAACGTGTTAGGGCTTAGGGGTGTTTTACAACTCCCCCTTTTGTACTGTTTCACTGTTTTACCGTACTGTTACCTAGGGTTGAGTCCCTAGTCTGAATGATTGTAAATATTGTGCATACCGTTCTGTACTGTTTACGTATAAATGTATGAAAAATCTTTTCATATAGACTGTCGCAGCTCATTGGGCATTGTTTATTTACTGTTTTGGCTTCCGCCAGGCCCTGTACTCTATTTTACTGTATTACTGTTCAGCAGGCCTTCGGTAATCTCGGATTACTGGCCAGTTACGGTGCTTAACCCATAGGGCCGGGTTTGTGTCGTGACAGTAATTTACTCTAAAGGATTCTTCAGCTAATTGTGCAACCTCTTCACTAACATTCTCATCAAACTGTTTTTTTCTATGAATGACACGCCTTTCACAAACTATAGGTTCAATCTCCATTTCAGTTGCAACTTCTTTAGCTGCAATCATGGCCTCCAAAAATTCAATTTGTCTATACTTTTCAAGAAATGTAATGAGTCCTTTTAATTGATGTATAGCAACATCAATATGCGTTTCTTCAGCTTGAAATGTCTTACTAACAGAGTTGACTGCAAATAACAGATTGTGCCAGACAATCATGCCAAGCAAAAACTCAAAATTCTCAATTTCAGATGTAACTAAGGATTGAGCTTCACACTTTGTATTGGGCACATCAGATTCTTTTTCCAACTGAATTAAAGCATCTCTTATTTGTGGAGCTTGGTACCGTATAGCTTTAGCACTTTCAATATGACTTTCCTATCAAGTTTGTGATAATGGCTTAAGTGTGAAACCTTCTAATTGTCTTTGAAAATTTTCCACCTCTTTGTAGAAGATAAAAACAACACACACACACACACACACATACACACACACACACACATATATATATGTGTGTTGTACCACTCTAAAGAAATAGATAGCTTTGAAACAAGAGGAAGCCATATCACAAAGGGCAAGATTAAGACTATGACACCCACATGGCGTGTAGAATGCTCTTAGATTTATTTCAAGTACTCTTTTTTATACGCCTTTGTGTCTCCCTTTCATATTAGAGCCATTATCATATCCTTGCCCTCTTATATCACCAATATCAAGTTGGAGTGTGTGCAATGCCTCTTTAAGTACATTAAAAAGTCCCAACCTCGATGTATTATCCACCTTCAAAAATTCTAAAAAGAATTCTTCTACCTTTACCGGACTAGTTGAAACATCTACACATCTTATCACAAGAGACATTTGTTCTTCATGACTAACATTTGGAGTACAATCAAGAATAAATGAAAAATATTTTGCTTATTTGATTCTTACCACAATCATACTCTTGATCTCACTTGCTAACATCTATATCAATTCATTTTGGATTTTATGACCAAGATAATGATAATGAATTTCACTCCTTTGAATACGTTGAATGTGCTCTTGCATTACTGGATCAAATTTGGCAAGCATTTTAATTAAGCTTAAAAAGATTTCATTTCATTCTTGATAAATCTTTTCATTGTCTCCACGAAAAGCTAAATTATTTTTAGCAAGAGTGATCACAATAGCAATTATCCTTAGTAACACTTATCTCGAGAGTTCTCTCTCGTTGTTGATTTGTTCTTGAACAATTCTATCAATTGTTTCATTCTACTTTAATCTACTTCCCACTTCAATCCATTTGCTCATGCAAATAAAGTGCTCATTATTAGTCTCATGACTTCTAAGCCTATTCCCCATATTCTTTCAATCTTTCAATCCATTAGTAGCCAAATGAATATTGTTCCCATGTTGCTTAAACAACTTACAACAAAAGCAAAACATTTTGTCTGAAGCATCTGAATATACTAGCCACTTCCTATCCTGTTTCTCTCCATTTTGTATCTGTCGCATGTAAAATGTAGAAGAAAAATGCCTATCTTTGTCATCTAGGGGAAAATTCACACCATTACTTCTTATAGGACCTCTTTCAACTAATAAATCTCTTAAATTTTGATCAATCTTGTCCCAATTACTAGGGTCATAAATATTTAGATGTCCACATTTAACATTGACATCTTCACTTTCACTAGATTCTACATTCCCCAAATCTTCATTCTCATTCTCATTCTCATTCTCAGTCATATGTTCACTAGTTTCTTCAATCACCAAATCATCATCCTTATTATTATTCACATAATGAGTAGATTCTTCAATTATCAAATCTTCATCATCATTGTGATTTGAACCCGAAATATCTACTTGTTTCTTGGTACCAAAATATTTATCAAGTGCTCTTGATTGAGATTGAATTAATTATTCTACTTTCATCTTCTTCTGTCTCTTTTTATTTCCAGAACTATACTTCCTAGGAAACATGACTATAATCACAAACACTTGAATCCACAAATTACAAACACTTCAATTCACAAATCACAATCCACTAATTATCTCATATCTGATAGCAAATAAATTATAAAAAAAAACAATTTAATGAAACAAAATTATGGAAAAAAAATTAGGTAAAAATTATTCAATTAAAACTGATAAAGACCTAGGTAAAAAAAAAATTAGGGCAAAATTATTTATTCCACTAAAATCGAATAGATAAATGAGGTAAAAAAAAATTAGGGCAAAATTATTATTCCACTAACTGATAAAGAAAGAATGTAGAAAAAAATTAGGACAACTTTATTTAATAAAATTTGATAATGAAAGAGAGGACTTACTATGAGAGAGAGAAAGAGAGAGAGAGAGAGAGAGAGTGTGTGTGTGAGAGAGAGAGAAAGTGAGTCGCTCAGTGCTGTGCTCTCTACGTTTGCGTCTGCCTGCCCTGCTTTATGCTTGCTTGGTATATGCTTCTTTTTTCATCACTTCGCGTTCGTGAGAGAGATAGAGAGAGAGAGAGAGAGAGAGAGAGCACTAAGCAATGTATATTGTATGTATTGTTCTTTTTGGGTTGGGCCCAAACACTTTTTTTTTTGTATATATTTTCATTTTAATAAATATGGGTCAAACCACACTTATAAATAAATATGGGCTAAACCATACATGAGCCCAATAAAATATTTTCGGACCCTTTAAATTGATCCTAAAATCAAAAAAAAAAAAAAAAAATAGGCCTATAACATTTTACTAAATTTGGGACCTCTATTTTTGGGTCAAAAATTTGGGGTCTAAGGCACAGGCTTTACTAGCCTTAGGCCAGGGCCGACCCTAGTTGGCCACGAGGGAGGTGGTGGTGTTGGAGATGAAAGGGAGAAAAAGAGAGATGAGAGAGATGTTTAGGGTTTGTTTGCGAGGAGAGAAAGAGAGGGCAAGAGACGGTTTTATATATAGAAGAGTATTTTAGTCATTTTGTTTAGTCATTTCCTTAAGAATAAAGTATTTCAATCCATAGATCTTTAACCAAATAAAATTGAAATTTGAATTTATGGATCAAGTAACCTTTTAATAATTTATAATTAATAAATAATTAATTTATACTCAGTGTAATTGTCCCTAAAGTATATGCAAGAGAAGTTACTAAAAATAGTCAGAGTTTGCTTCCCCCGACAAATAGTCAAACTACGAAGACCAATAAATTAATGCAACTGTAAAAAAATAAAATAAAATAAGTACATAAAGTTTTTAAATATGATAAAGACTTTGAACCGAAACAATAATTTTTGCAAAATTTTTGTTATCGCATTTTTAATACATTTTCAAATTGTACAATTGTACTTCGAAATTAACTTATTTTGATATTTTCATCACACACACATATATATATATATATATATATATATAGAAATATAAAAACCTACCTTACTCACATACACCCAACATTAGGAAAATATCCAAACAAAATCACACACAAGGCCAAACAAGTAAACTTCCAAATTTCCAAATCAAGAAAATACAACATACCTAAAATAAAAGGACTAACTAATTTGAAAGAAAACTTTTAAGATTAAATGGAATGACTTTTCTCCAAATGAAATTTATGAGTAATTTTTTCTAAAAATAATAAATAAGTAACTTATTTCCTAAATAGATACATTGTTTACACAATAAGTCTAAGTGCGCAAACACCGAACACATAACGGGACTATGTATCCCATTTTATGTTGGTGTGTGTTCCTAACATTTCTAAATGTTTAAATTGACAATGAGCCTGTATGGTACAATTATTTATAAATTGGACAATTTTTAAGTATGTCTTGCATACCATATGCAAGGCATACATGATTCCTTATACATTTTCATTGTTTGAATTATACAAATTTGTTTTAGAATTTATATATTTTTGTGTTAGAACTTATACAGGTTAACTTATAGATAAACATATTAAAATAATAGATCATATTATATATATGTAAGTAATTTCATAAAAATGCTTAAATTTTCATAAAAATACGTAAGTTTGTTCTCAAAATTAAAAAACAACATAAAAATGCATACGTTTTCACAACTAGCATAAGTAATTTCAAAAAATGCATAATTTTTCACAAAAACGCGTAAATTTGTTCCAAAAAATTTAGAATAATACAAAATGCGTAAAAATTTGTTCCTATAAGTGATTTCACAAAAATGCGAAAGTGAACACAAAAACAAGTAAATTTGTTCCCAGAAAAATTAAAACAACACAAAATGCATTAGTTTTCACAAATCACGTAACTAATTTTACAAAAATGCGTAAGTGAACACAAAAATGTATAAATTTGTTCTAAAAAATTTAGAACAACAAAAATATGCGTAAGAAAATTCACAAAAATGCCCAAGTTTCACAAAAATATATAAATTTATTGTCAAAAATTTAGAACAACACGAAATGCGTAAGTTTCACAAATCAGATAAGTGATTTCACAATAATGCATAAAAGAATAAAAAACGTGTAAGTTTATTATCAAAAATTTAGAATAACACAAATATGCATAAGTTTTCACAAATACGGATAAGTTTGTTCTCAAAAATTTAAAACAACACAAATATGCGTAAATTTTACAAATCACGTAAGTGATTTTGCAAAAATGGGTAAATGTTTACAAAAACGAGTAAGTTTGTTATCAAAATTTAGAACAATACAAATATGCATAAGTTTTCACAAATCATATAAGTGATTTCACAAAAATGCATGAGTTTTCCAAAAAATACATAAATATGTTTCCAAAAATTTAAAACAAACGAAATGCGTAAATTTTTACAAATCACGTAAGTGATTTCACAAAAATGCGTAAGTAAACACAAAAACGTATAAGTTTGTTCTAAATTTTTAGAACAACACACACATGCGTAAGTTTTCATAAATCATATAAGTGATTTCACAAAAATGCATCAGTTTGTTCTAAAAAATTTAGAACAAAACAAAATGCATAAGTGAACAAAAAAATGTGTGAGTTGTTCTAAAAAATTTAGAACAACACAAATATGCATAAGTTTTCATAAATCACGTAAGTAATTTTATAAAAATGCGTAAGCTTTCACAAAAATGTATAAGTTTATTCTAAAAAATTTAGAACAATGCAAAATGCATAATTTTTCACAAATCACGTAAGTGATTTTATAAAAATGCATAAGTGAACACAAAAACGTGTAAGTTCATTCCTAAAAATTTAGAACAACACAAACATGTGTAAATTTCACAAATCACGTAAGTGATTTCACAAAAATGCGTAAGTTTGTTCTCAAAAATTTAGAACAATACAAAATGCGTAAGTTTTCATAAATCACGTTAGTAATTTCATAAAACTGCGTAAGTGAACACAAAAATGTGTAAGTTTTTTTCTCAAAAATTTGGAATAACATAAATATGTGTAAGTTTTCACAAATCACGTAAGTGGTTTCACAAAAATGTATAAATTTTCATAAAAACGGGTAAGTTTGTTCCCAAAAATTTAGAATGACACAAAGTGTATAAGTTTTCACAAATCACATAAGTGATGTCACAGAAATGCGAAAGTGAATACAAAAATACGTAAGTTTATTCCAAAAAACTTATAACAACACAATATGCATAAATTTTAACAAATAACGTAAATGATCTTACAAAAATGCGTAAGTTTTTACAAAAATACGTAAGTATGTTTCTAAAAATTTAGAACAACACAAAATGCGTAACTTTTCATAAATGACGTAAATGATTTCACAAAAATGAGTAGGTGAAGACAAAAGCTCGTAAGTTTGTTCCAAAAAATTTAGAACAATACAAATATGCATAAATCTTCACAAATCACGTAAGTGATTTCATAGAAATACGTAATTGAACACAAAACTACGTAAGTTTATTCTCAAAAATTTAAAACAACACAAAATGCGTAAGTTTTCACAAATCACATACGTGATTTCATAGAAATGAAAAATTGAACACATAAACGCATAAGTTTGTTCCAAAAATTTTAGAACAATAGAAATATGCATACGTTTTCAGAAAATCACATAAGTGATTTCATAAAAATGCGTAAATTTTTACAAAACCGAGTAAGTTTGTTCCCAAAAATTTAGAACAATACAAAATGTGTAAATTTTCACAAATAAATAAGTGATTTTGCAAAAATGCGTAAGTGAATACAAAAACATGTAAGTTGGTTCCTAAAAAATTAAAACAATATGAAATGTGTAAGTTTCTACAAATCACGTTAATGATTTCATAAAAATGTCACTACAGGAAAAATGGGATTTAGCAGCGTTTATTTCATGGCGTTTTTATAAACGTCACTTTTTCTAATATTTAGCGACGCTTTATAAACGTCGCATTTTGATTTAATTAAAACGGTACCGTTTATTAATAGAAGTCGTTTTTGAACGCCTTCAAATGTGTCTTACCATGTTATCCCACTCCCACTCTCTCCACAACTCTGAGAATCAGAACCTCTCTTTTTCTTCAAACCTTCATTATTGATCCCTCAAATGTCTCACTCACTCGCTCTCTCTCTCTCTCTCTCTCTCTCTCTCTCTCTAAACCCTTCGGTCTCAGAGATTGCGATTCATCATTCTTCAGCTCGGTGAGCAACACCGTCTGCAATCTCAGTTTCGTATCCTCTCTCTCTCTCTCTCTCTCTCTCTGTTTCAAGCTCTTCCTTCCGTCTATTCTTCTCCTAGGGTTTGGATCAACTCTCCTCTTGCCTGACTATGTTGTGAGATCTGAGTTCGAACAGTAAAGGAAGCCCTAGATTGTTGTGTTTTGGGGTTCTTCTTGTTCCTTGAAGGCAATGCCGCTACAGTTATTGAGACTAGGACATCTCTTTTTCCCCCTCAAGAAGGTAAGATTTGAAGTTTGAAGCACCAATGTCTTCATGTTACGAAATTTCTTATTCAATAACATATGTTTCAGATCTGAGATTTCTCATTCAAAAATATGTTTGAGATTTGAAATTTCTTATTCAAAAACATATGTTTCAGATCTGAGATTTATCATTCAAAAATATATGTTTAAGATTCGAAATTTCTCATTCAAAAATATTTGTTTGAGATTTGAATTTTTTCATTCGAAACAATATCCTGTAGATATGAGATTATCTTTCAAAAAAATACATGTTTCAGATCTAAGAGTTTTTATTATTCGTTTGAGATATGAAGACTCGCTGGGATTTTTTTTTGGGTATAGCCTTCTTCCTGCTTAGGCTTTTGATTGTTGATTTTTGAGGGAATCTGATTACTCGAGCTTTTGCGTATATGAATGACATCCTTGATGAGGTCTGCTGTTATGTTCTGCATTTTAGTTATTATTATTATTATTATTATTATTATTATTATTATTATTATTGTTATCAATTCATGCTATATTCTAAAGTTTTCCATTTATATTCTGTTTTACATTTGACGAATTGATTCAGCACTCTTTTGTATCACTGACTGAAGCTTTATTGTTGACAAATATTTCAATTTAGATTGAGAACTAACCCATAATAATGCTTTGTATCAGACAAATGTTGGGGTAAGAGGATAAAAAGAAGCTATAAGCATTCTCTACCCCTGCTCTTTGGGCTAACTGATGTTTCCATAAGCTTGAGATTAATACAACATCAATCACCACCCCGAGGGTGGTGACTTGGTGGCAAGGTGCCTACTCCCAAGTGGTTTGGTGGAGAGGAGGTCATGAGTTTAGTTTAAGTCTCACAGGCGTCAATTGGGGGCACGAGACTCATGCCCATTAATACTGTTGTATGCAGATGGTTGCTTAATAGTTACTGTCAAGATTTAGCTTTGCTATTCTTACTGATTCTTGAGACTTGTTTGGTTTTTTAGCTCCTCTCAAGCGCATAAGCAGTTGGTCTTTTGATGAGAAACTCTTCTTACAGTCACTTTTCAAGGTAGTATAACCATAGCCGAGTTGCTTCTTTCAAAACTCAAAATCTTATACCATTTATGCATGTTGTTTTTTGGATAATTTTGTTAATTTACTCTCCATTTGTTATGACAAAAAATGTTTTCTAGAAAATACTTTTCACATTTTTTGGTGTTTTGAACAACAGAAAATGAAAGTCAATGAAAAATGCATTTATTTGGACAGAATGTTTTCTAATTTTGAAAGGTGAAAGACCTTTTGTGGACTACAATCTTACCAACACCATCCTACTACCCCACTTCCACCATCCCACCACCACCACCAACATTAATACATCACTAGCACATTAGTTTCAAGATCGCAACCAAAACATAAAAAAACGCTTTCTACTTTAAAAAAAAATATTGAAAATATTTTCTGTTAAAACAAACGAAGCATTAGATGATTCCTGAATATGTAGCTTTTAGGTATCTCAGAGATTACTGACCAGAAAGATTCTTGCAGGTTTTGGTCTCAGTTTCCGAAACCAGTTCCATCATTCTCTACATCAGGGATGTCGAGAGGCTCCTCCAATCCCAAAGACTCTACAAATTGTTCGACAGAGTGCTAAAGAAACTATCAGGATCAGTTGTAATACTTGGCTCTCGGATGTTGGACCCAGATGAAGATTGTGAGGAAGTGGATGACAGAATAGCTCTTCTGTTTCCTTATAACATTGAGATCAAGCCACCCGAAGACGAGATTCATCTTGTAAGGTGGAAAGACCAACTGGAAGAGGACACAAAGCTTATCCAGTTTCAGGATAACAAAAATCACATTGCCGAAGTACTTGCTGCAAATGATCTTGAGTGTGATGATCTTGGTTCAATCTGCAATGCAGACGCAATGGTTCTCGGTAATTACATAGAAGAGATTGTGGTATCCGCGATATCTGATCATTTGATGAATAACAATGACCCAATGTACCGAAATGGGAAGCTTGTTATATAGTCTAAGAGGTAGACAACTCGTTCTTTTTTTCTTTTTCTCTTTTGTTTTAATCAAATTTCATGTAGTTATTCTTGCTTGTGATGTGAACAGTTTGTCCCATGGGTTGAGTATCTTCCAGGAGGGAAGAACGGGTAGGAAAGATTCCCTAAAACTAGAGACAAATGCTGAATCTTCCAAGGTTTGTTCTACATCTTAACAATCTGACGAGAGTAGTGGAATTGATTTTTATCATTTTTAATAGGGTTTAACTAACTGTGCTTCATTTGTCTATCGATTTAGGACTCCGAGGGGGGAGAGATAATTGGGTCAAAGCCTGATGCAAACAAAAGCGAGACAGAAATCGGTTCCTTCAGCAAAGAAAGATGGTGAGAATTCACCGCCATCAAAGCCGGTAAGCCCATCTCTGATAAATTTATTTGAAAAGGGAGATGGTGAGAAGTAACAAAAAAATGAACCGACAGATAAATGTTTGTTGCAGTTGGACACTAATGCTCTTCCGCACTATCTTCTGAAAGTTTTAAGTATATTATCAGTTGATAATTGATATAATCTCTCCTAATATTGCACTTTCTTGCACTTTCAAGGATTTGCTAAGTACATGAAGAAAGAATATAACTTCCTAACAACATGTGTGTCTATGCATCATGGTTTCCTATAGGAAGTTCCTCCCGACAACGAATTTGAGAAACGCATAAGGCCAGAGGTTATTCCTGCAAACGAGATTGGAGTAACATTTGCAGATATCGGTGCCTTGGATGAGATTAAAGAATCACTTCAAGAGCTGGTCATGCTCCCTCTTCGAAGAGCAGACCTCTTCAATGGCGGACTTCTTAAGCCTTGTAGGGGTATATTGCTTTTTGGACCTCCGGATACTGGGAAAACAATGCTGGCAAAGGCCATTGCCAATGAGGCCGGAGCAAGCTTCATCAACGTCTCGATGTCGACCATCACTTCAAAATGGTTTGGAGAAGATGAAAAGAATGTCTGAGCTTTGTTCACAAATTCGTTTACTGAGATGGAAACACAAAAAACAAAAACAAAAAGATGGAAACATAAATCAAACATAGAGATTAAGTTTACTGAGATTTGTGTTTTCTGGTGAACAGAATTATGGTTGGTCTCCCATCCGTGGAGAGCAGGGAAATGATCCTGAGGACGCTTTTGGGAAAGGAAAAAGTAGAAAATCTAGACTTCAAGGAGCTTGCAGCCATGACAGAAGGATATAGCGGAAGCGATCTTAAGGTTTGTACTGTTTTAATGGAATTATTGAGTTTGATTTCTACAGTAAACGCTGTGTCTAAATGTTCACCTTGACTCTATTGAAAACAGAATTTGTGCATCACAGCAGCGTATCGACCTGTTAGGTCAAAACAGGATGTTAATCAATGAGATAAATCAGAACCATGAGTCAAAGGTCCCAGACAACCTCAGCAGGAATGTGGGTCTGATCAGAGAGCTCAACAACAACATCAGGAGGGTGGTTGACCTCTATGCTGATCTTTCAAGTTCTTTCACTAAATCCATGGAAGCTTCCTCTGAAGGGGATTCAAGTGGTCTGAAATCAGATGGCAAAGCTGGTCACAAGAGGAATAGGCCTGGGTGAACAAACAAACAAACCTCAGATCAATTCTCTTCTCAATTCTTTTGCATTTGTGGGTATAACAAGTAATTTACAGTGATTTTCAGGTAGTTGAACAGGGCTTTTAACCATTTTCAGGTAGTTGATTCTTGATGTGACGATTTCAGGCAAACCCAGATCTTGTTCCATCCTTATTGACTTTGGCGATGAATGATGCTATGACTTATGATAAGGTGCGAAAGAGTTTTACTTGTTGACAGTTTGAGATGAAAGTAGAAATTTATATTATTCCTAAACATTACATATCAAGAAAGCTCATATGATTCTAATTGAGTTTTGCAGGCCACAAAATCTGGTGGCCCAAATGGATCTGTACGATTCAGGTACTTCTAACATATAGCATTACCACGCATAAGTATGTAGTATTAAAGAATAAAGTAAAAGAATGAAATTCTGCATTCTATCAAAAATTAGGATTGGTATTTCATGTACAGTGAAGATTTTCACCAAACCAAAGATGATTCATCTATTATGTTTTGTTCCGGCTTATTTTTTAGGGATTTTAATGCCAATTCACAAAATGACCCTATTATTTCAGTGTCAATGATAAGCAGATGTATTAAATGTGGTAAAAAAAGGTTATGGAATATGAAAATTATGTTAAATTGTCAAAATTGTATTGAGGTTTTGAGAAACACACAACTTTCTTCAGTTACCACTCACTATTAGGTTCTAATTTAGAAAGGGTGCTCTTACCAAGTTGCAAGTGTGTGTTATTTGCAGCATAAGTGTGATTCTCAACTAAATTGTTCATTCCCTAATAATAAGCATGATTCTTCTTTTTCCTGATTATAAGAGGCATGAATATACGAAGCATCAAGTGAATATGGGGGGACAAACTGAAGAGCATTGACTACTTATTTGTACCCCTGAGCATTATAATAGATGATTAATTTTATTAAGTTCGATAATCAGACTTCAGAACTGCAGTTCTCTTCTTAGTTTTTTTTTTTTTTTTTCCTTCTGTTTTTTGTTTTCCCATCTTCTTAGGGACTTTCATGGTGATTACTTGTTATCATTGGGCATCTAACGTGTCATGCATTAGTTATATTTCCTTATTTATGTTGATTGCATCGTTATCAACTTCATGTTTATTTATCCAACTTGGTGGCCTTGTTTGTCAATGATCTTTTGGGTTAACTTATATGTGATGTGGCTTTATCAATATATATTCACTTGTGCAAAGATCAAATTTATGGTGCAATAGATGTTGTTCCCTCCATTCCCTGTTCACAGTCCCTTTAGGATTCCAACTGTTTAGAGAGGCAGGCATTTAACGCGTTCATGCTCAAGTGGGAAGCATGAGCATCCAAAACTTGGGAAAATTTTCTGTGGTGGATTTCAGAGCTACTCTTTCAAAATGATAGTTTAGAAAAGTAACAAAATTTTGTACACTTCACTTTTAAAGTGAAGAACTATCGTGTGACATTCCAATATAAGAAAATGGACAAAAAGGACTTGGGACAAAAGGGGTATCATTTTTCTGTCATCTGTTTCTAAATCAGTTTTTAAAATGCTGCTTGTTTATTTGCATTGCTGGGTGCTGGTGTTCAGGTTTCTGAAGATGTTGAGGAACAAAGGAAAGAAAGTAGTTTGTCGGCCACTGATAATTTGGTAAATGAAGAAAATGCACAGCTGAAAGATGATGAAACCGAGGCACCTGATGGCACTATGGTGGGTGATGATCTGCAGAATCATAATGTTTCAAATGCTGGCAATGATACAGTTGGCAAATATTTTTGTTATGACTTGCCAGTTTCTGAAGAAACTGGGGTTTGGATACCTGTCTCTGTTCCACCGATGTCAGGGAGCGAACATGAAGAATGGAATAGGGGTTTTTCCTTCGGTGGGGGCTACTTCGCTGATGGGGACATGGGATGGAATCAGTTTGTTGGAGAAGAGAAAGAGATGACTATGTGGGATGTGGTTCTTGATATGCTACTTGTGGCCCGAGGGAAAGTGACTGCTCTTGCTTCAGGTGCTATAAACTCTTTACTTATGTAAAAAATGGCTTTAGAAACTTTTGTATTGAATAGTTGCTATCATATTTTGTAGATGTAGTTAATGTTCTAACAAGCTAAGGTTTGTAAGGTAACCGAAAGGACGGTTCTTGCATGTTGATTGATTCTTCATAGTTTTCTACTATACTTGATGGGTCTTCAAAAAGGAAAAAGAAAATATTGATTGCTTGAATACAATGTTGGTGCATCAGATTTCTTCTTTTTCTTCTTCTCCTATTATTATTTATTTATAATTTTTTTTTTGAACTTTATACCAAATGTGTTATGTGATGGATAGATGAGAGTGTAATCATGTTACTAATCGGTATAATAACGTGTCAAGAGCCTCATTATTTTATTTTTAATTTTGCTTTCAAACTTAGTTTATTTATTATTTTAATAAACATCAATTATTAGTTCTTAATAATTATTTATGACAGGTTTTTTTTCAACCATATAAAATTAGCACAACGTTAAAAATAAAAATAAAGGCTATGGCGGCGTTTTTGAACGTCACTATATCCCCACTCCAACGGTTAGATTTTTAAAATGTATAAATGTCTTTAACGGCGTTTTCAAAACGTCGCTAAATGTCATAGTGACGTCACAGTACAATTAGGTAGGACTTTTGGCAAATATAACGACGTTTTTCAAACGCCATAAAGCTATAGCGACGGCCGCGTCGTCGGCGTTTGGTACTAAACGTCACAAAAACAATTAGCGACGTTTTTAGTACTTATAGCGGCGTTTTTGAAACGCCGCTAAAAGTCGATTTTCCAGCAGTGTGTGCAAGTGAACACAAAAAGACATAAGTTTATTTCAAAAAATTTAGAACAATACAAATATGGGTAAGTTTTTCACAAATCACATAAGTGATTTCATAAAAATGCTTAAATTTATTCCAAAAAATTTAAAACAATACAAAATGCGTAAGTTTTCACAAATCACGTAAATGAGTTCGTTATCAAAAAATTAGAACAACACAAATATGCGTAAATTTTCACAAATCACGTAAGTAATTTCACAAAAATATATAAGTGAACAAAAAAAAAAAACGTAAGTTTGTTCCTAAAAATTTTGAACAACACAAAATGTGTAAATTTTCACCAATAAGGTAAGTGATTTCACAAAAATACTTAAGTAAACACAAAACGCATAAGTTTGTTCCAAAAAATTTAGAACAACACAAATATGCATAAGTTTTTACAAATCATGTATGTGATTTCACAAGAATGCATAAATTTTTGTTTTTATGTTATTTTAGTCATTATAAATTTATGAGTAAATTACGAAGGTAGTTTCTGTGTTTTGCTTTTATATTATTTTAGTCATTATAATTTTAATTGGCTCGATTTTGATCATGAAATTATTAATTTGTCTCAATTTGATCCAATCGATTACATCTATTAGTTTTTTGTTATACAAAAAACATATAAGTGTCACATGTCATATTTTTAAGAACAAAATTATAAATTTACTCAACTTAGTGACTTAATCTCAACTAATTTAGTGATAATTTTTTTAAAAAAAAACTAACAATATTATCAATTGGACCAAATTGACACAAAATCTAAAATTAATGATCAAAATTGAGTCAAATGAAAGTGTAGGAACTAAAATGACACAAGGGATAAAACATAGGGATCACCGATATAATTTGCCCTAAGTTTATACAAATAATGGAGGGAGAAAGAGGTGCTTTCGTGGCGAGGTTGCGTATTTTATAATTGATATTACAAAATTTTATGGTAAAATTATGTCAATTTGTGATATAGTTTGGGAATTGATTAGTTTGATGACTTTTTAATCTTTTTTATAAAAAGGACATTTAAAAAATACATAAATAATTTGGCAATTAGGAATGACTTGACTTTTTGAATAAAATCTGAAGTTGTCAAACGGGCGTTACAATATCAATTTCAGTAGTTAATATTTTTAGGATTAATTACTCACAGATTCTGTTATAAGAATATGTGCACCAATTAAGTCCCACAAGTATTTGTATGTCCCATTAAGTATTATCAATTCGTCATTGAAAGTTGTTCTATTAGAATTGTCTCTAAAAATATTTTTTCTGACAATTTTATGAATCTATCTCTAAAAACAGACAATTAGTAACTAATTTTACGATGATTTTTCAAAAGTCATTAAAAAATGACAATTAGTGACTTTTTGTGACGATTTTCTAAATCCGTCGCTAAAAATAACAAATATTGACATTTTCCTGTGATGAATTTTTTAAACTGTCGCTAAAAACAAACAATTAGTGACAGTTTTTATGAAAAGGTTTCTAAAGAAATTTAAAAAAAAAAAGAAAGGATTTTATAGTAGCAATTAAGAGTGAGCGAGACTTTTTGATACACTAAAAAAGATAAGAAAACTTATGGGTTCTTAATAGGACTTTTCAGTCAGTTCCCATATTTTGATATCAGTTATGAGTTATAACATTAGTTTGGTTATGATCCAATCGCTATTTAGTTATACTTCATGTGATATTTGGTTATAATTTACTCTCTTTTTTTTTTAGTTATCGCTACGTTATTCTTATTGAAGGTGTGTACCATAGTATTTTCCTTAATACAATATTAAATGCACATTAAAAAAATAATAGACGCAAGACAAATATATAAAATATTAAATGCACTTTATTAAGTGTTTCAAGAATTGACATTACGAAGTTTTATGGTAAAATTATGTCAATTTGTGATATAGTTTGGGAAATGATTATTTTAATGACTTTTTAATCTTTTTTAAAATAAATTTTTTTAAAAAAAATACATAAATAATTTGGCAATTAGTAACGACTTGACTTTTTGAATAAAATTTGAAGTTGTCAAACGGGCGTTACAATATCAATTGTAGTAGTTAATATTTTTATTCAAAAAGTCAAGTCGGCGTTACAATATCAATTGTAGTAGTTAATATTTTTAGGAGAAAATTATGCAAATAGTTTCTATATTTTACACAATGTGTCAATTTGTTCTCTGTAGTTTCAATTTACTCGATTTTGACCTTTAATTTGACAGATTGTGTCATTTTAGTCCAATAAATAATGGTTGTTAAGTTAATTTAACGGAAAGTCAAAAAATGTGTCAATTTGGTCCTTGTATTTTCCACGATGTGTCAATTTAGTCCCTATCAAAATTGAGAAAATTGAAACTACAGGACCAAATTGATACATTGTGTAAAGTACAGGGGCCAAATTGACACATTATTTGACCTAATTTAACAACTGTTATTTATTGGACTAAAATGACACAATCCGTTAAATTAAAGGGCAAAATCAAACAAATTAAAACTGTAGGGACCAAATTGATACATCGTGTAAAGTACATGAACTATTTGCATAATTTATCCTATTTTTAAAATTAATTATTCACATATTTTGTTAGAAGAAAATGTGCACCAATTGAGTCCCACAAGTGTTTGTATGTCCCATTAAGTGCTATCAATTCGTCGTTGAAAGTTGTTCTATTAGAATCGTAACTAAAAATATTTTTTCTGACGATTTTATGAAACGATATCTAAAAACAGATAATTAGTAACGAATTTTATGATGATTTTTCAAAAGTCATTAAAAAATGGCAATTAGTGACTTTTTGTTACGATTTTCTAAATCTGTCATTAAAAATAATAATTACTGATATTTTTCTGTGATAAATTTTTTAAACTGTCACTAAAAAATAAACAATTAGAGACACTTTTTATGAAAAGTTTACTAAAGAAATTATAAAAAAAAAAAAAAAAAGGATTTTATAGTAGCAATTAAAAGTGAACAAGACTTTTTGATTCACTAAAAAAATTAAAAGAACTTATTGGTGCACCTATATTCTTAATAGGACTTTTCAGTCAGCTCCCCATATTTTGATATTAGTTATAACATTAATTTGGTTATGATCCAATCGTTATACTTTATGTAATATTTGGTTATAATTCTTTTTTTTTTTTTTTTTTTTGTAGTTATCACTACGTTGTTCTTATTGAAGGTGTGTACCATAATATTTCTCTTAATACAATGGCCTCGTTTGGCAATATCACTTTTTAATTTAAAAGTCAAAAAGTCATTTAAAAAATCAAAAAGCAAACAACTTATACTAAAAAGCTAAACATTTTTTTTCTCTCTACGTTTTGCACATCTTTTCATAAAAAATCAAAAAGTCATCTCAAACATACTAATTTTTTTACATTATATTTTACCCAAAAAGTTAAAAAAATAGTAAAAAAATTTGTTCCCAAACGAGGTCTAAATACATATTGAAAAAAATTAATAAACTGATCAAGACAAATATATAAAATATTAAATGCACTTTATTAAGGGTACGTTTGGTAACGTTTACGTATTCAGTTTATCTTTACAAAAATTTTATAAATTGGTTTTTATTTATTTTTAGAAAAACATAAATTACAAACATGTTTGGTAATTGACAAAATGTTTTAAAAAATTTAAAAATATAAAAAAGAGCGAGAAATAGCAAATGGTGGCAAGTGGCGGTGGAAGACGGTGGTGGAAAGTGGTGAAGGTGGGTGGTGGGTAACTGGTGGTGGTGGGTGGTGGCGGACGGGTGGGTGGGTGGGTGACGGTAGCAGGTGGTGGTGGTGGTGGTGGCAGGTGGGTAGCGGATGGCGGGTGGTGGTGGGTGGTGA
Organism: Camellia sinensis; assembly: GCF_055761805.1. Taxonomy (NCBI): domain Eukaryota; kingdom Viridiplantae; phylum Streptophyta; class Magnoliopsida; order Ericales; family Theaceae; genus Camellia; species Camellia sinensis. The sequence goes on from NC_138970.1 coordinate 170,268,463, forward strand.
CGGTGGCGGGTGGGTAACGGTGGCGGGTGGTGGGTGGTAGCGAGTGGGGAAGTGGTGGTAGTGGTGGTGGTGGTAGTGGTAGCGGGTGGTAGTGGCAGGTGGGTGGTGGATGGCGGGTGGTGGTGGTGGTGGGTGGGTGGGTGATGGTGGCGGGTGGTAGGTGGTAGCGAGCGGGTGGTGGTGGTGGTGGTAGGTGGGTGGCGGATAGGTGGTGGGTGATAGTGGTGGTGGTGGTGGCGGCGGCGGCGGCGGTGGCGGGTAGGTGGCAGGTGGTGGTGGTAGGTGGGTAGGTGGGTGACGGTGGCGGGTGGTGGGTCGTAGCAAGTGGGTGGTGGTGGCGAGTGGTGGTGGTGGCGGTGGCGACAGGTGGGTAGCGGATGGCGGGTGGTAACAGGTGGGTGGTGGATGGTGACGGTGAGTGGGTGGGTGACGGTGGCAGATGGTGGGTGGTAGCGAGTGGGTGGTGGTGGTGGTGGTAGTGGTAGCGGGTGGTGATGGCAGGTGGGTGGCGGATGGCGGTGGTGGCGGGTAGGTTGCGGGTGGTGGTGGTGGTGGGTTGGTGACAGTGCCGGGTGGTAGGTGGTAGCAAGTGGGTGGTAGGTGGCGAGGAGGTGGTGGTGGTGGTGGGTGGTGGTGGTAGGTGGGTGGGTGGCAGGTGGCTGGTGGTGGTGGGTGGTTAGTGGTGGCAGGTGATGGATGGTGGTGGCAGGTGGGTGGTGAGTGGTGGTGGCAAGTAGGTGGTGGGTTGTGGTGGCGGGCGGTGGATGGTAGTGGTGGGTGGTAGCGGGTGGATGGAAGATGGGTGGTGGTGGTGGTGGTCGTGAGTGGGCGGATGATGGGTGGGTGGTGGCGGGTGGTAGGTGATGGTGGCAGGTGGGTGGTGAGTGGTGAGTGGTGGTAGCAGGTGGTGGTGGTGGGGGGGTGGGTGGTGGTGGCGGAAGACGGTGGTGGAAAATGGTGGCGGGTGGTGACTAGTGTTGGGTGGTAAAAAAAAAAAAAAAACTAAAAATTCAAAACGGAAACACATTTTTTGTGTTTTCATTTTTTGACCAAATTTATAAACTGAGACCACTGATTTATAAATCAAAAAATTTACGAAACAAGTTTTTATTTGAATTTTTAAAATTTTACAAATATAAATAGAAAACTGAAAACGTAAGTATTACCAAACGACAGCTAAGTGTTTCAAGAACTGTTGTTAGTAGTAGCCAATTTTTATTACTAACAATTTTACTTATCAAAATAACGTGTTTCGCCAAAACCATCACAAGACTAGTCAATCTTATGCTTTGATGAATGTTCGGCCATATATTTGGGATGAATTTCGTGAAATATTTTTTCAAACTCATACTTTATTTTTTTAATAATGTCATTGTTATATCATTTTTGTAAACCACTGCGGTATTGGTTGTGATAGTAAGGTGATAGTTGTGTCAGTGGCAATGATAATGGTAATACTACGGCGGTGACGGTGGCTGTGGTTGAAAGGGGCAACTCTCCCTTGGATTTTTTTTATTTATTATTATTGTTATATATATATATATATATATATATAATTTAGTTATATATAGTGTAAAGTTTTATGTTGAACACCTAATCTACCTTCTGAACACCCAGTCTAGTTGAACACATACCCAGCCCTCTTTCTTGAACACCCAACTCATCTTAGCCCGTAATCCTTTAATCAATATATATATATTTTGTGAAATGAACCCATAATATATTTTGGAGCTTTACTTTTCCAGCCTATACAAAGTACCTATTGTACCACTTGAGTGTTAATGTTGATCAACAATTTTATAACTTATCTCAATTTGAATTAAAAGAGCTTTCTTCATTTTTTTAAAATCGTTTTTTTATCATTCTAGTGATAAAAACAAAATATATTTATGTAAATTTTTGTATCTACATTTTATTTTTTGAAGCGATGATATCAATATATATAGAATTTTATTTTATTTATTTATTTGTGTGGTATTTGAAAAGTCTAAAAAAAATAAATTTTTGAATGTCTACATTGAAAAAAATTCTTGGAGTACCCACTGCGAACACCTTGAAAAATATTCTTTGAGTCACCACTAGTGGTAGATTAGAAATGGCGATTATGGTAGTAAAGTGGTGATAGTATAGTAGGGTGGTAATGGTGGTGGTAATAAAGCTATTGTAGTAATAGACGGTGATAATAATAATAAATGGTATTGGTGTAAAGTGGTGATAGTATAGTAAGGTGGTAATGGTGGTGGTAATAAAGCTATTGTAGTGATAGACGGTGATAATAATAATACTAAGTGGTATTGGTGACAGCAACGATAGTGATTAAAGAAGAAGTGGTTGTGGCAAAAGGGAAATGTTAGTGGGTAGTTAACGCAGAGGAAATCAACCAACACTGTTTTAAGTGGTTCTATAATTAAATGACATTCATGTTTTTAAATTTGGAAAGGCCAATAAGTATTGTTAAATTTTATTGAAATAATTATTTCTACTTATTTAAAACATACCAAATAAAAAGTAAAAATTAAAAAAATTAAAATTAAAAATTGAGTTGTGTTTTAAAGACTGACTTGTAAATTAAAAAGTGGTTATTGATCACAATGATGGACCCACATCACAAGGAAGCAGCAAATCTGCTTGCACTTCAACCTATAATTATAATTCATTTTCCATATGATGCAGCTCATTTATAAACAGTGATGTAAAATAGTAAAAAATTAATTAATTAGAAGAATTTATATAAGCAGTGATATAAAATAGCAAAAAAATAATTAATAATAAATAGCTTAATTTAGAGTGAATTATAGCCATAGCCTTTCAAATTTGAGAGATGTTTAATTTTAGTCCATGTCGTCTCAATTGAGTCAATTCAGTCCCTTAAGTTTTAATTTCAAATCAATTTAGTCCCTAAGCCTAAAATATAAATAATTCATCGTCCCAAAAGTTTGAGTAATTACCGAAAGGCCCTATATATTTAGTAGTTAATGTATCAAGCCTTAAAATGTTAGGTTAAGTTTGTTTCAATCCTTCATATGCTTTTAATTGCAGAAATACAAGTTGAAATAAATAGTAGTTTAGCATGTATTTTTGAATTAGAAAATAAGTTAAATATATTAAATTTTCTTTTATCCATTGCGTCTAGACGGTCCATAGTGCCTTATAGCTAGAAAATTGCTAGCATTAAGGTGCAAAAGGCATTAGAAAAGGCATGTGTAGGATTCCAAAGATGAGTTTTTACAAGGCTTATTAATAAATTAGTCTGCATTTGGAATCATGTATAGTGGACCTAAAATCAAATAATTTAAAAATATAATAATAAATAGAGTTACTATTAAAATTATAAATCAGTACTTGTGATTACAGATTTAAAAAAATAAAATAAATATAATTTTATAATACAACAAAACTTAAGGGGAAAAAGTATGTTAAACAAAACCTCAAAAAGGTTGTAAGGATCAAATTGGAACAAATAAGAAAGTTTAAGGATTAAATTGATAAAATTTAAAGTACAAGAACCAAGCTGCAACTTTGAGAAAAATATGAGGACCATTAATGTAATTAACCACTTATTTTTATTATGAAACTATATTTACACTTTATAATTAAATTATAAACTTCAAACCGTAACTTAACAATCACATTAAAAAACGTAATTGGTTTGGCATAACTTACAAAAGTTAAAAACTTATCAAAAAAGTCAAAAAATTCATACGATTTGGGAGAAGCTTGTGAAGGAAGTCTAGAGGGAAAAATTATTGGTAGCGTTTGGTTGAATTTTTAAAAAATGATTTGAGAATAGAGTTGTGAGTTTATAGGTTTTGGAATTATGATTTGAATATGAAAAATTTGTTTGTTTATAAATTCTGAATTGAGTTTTGGAGGAAGTTTTGAGTTTTTGAACTCAAAAAAGTTATTTGATTCAAAACTTTACAACTCATAACCAAATGCACAATCTAAAATTCTATTCAAAACTCATATAAAAATTAAAAAAATTCTGAAAATATTTTTTATTTACAATATAAAAATAACAAGTGCTCAAGAAAAAAAAAAAAAAAAAACCGAACACTGTTCTGATTAACAAGCCGAACGTCTGAGTTAGCCAAATTTTCTTGCCTGAAAAGGAGTTTTCAAAAGTAATGGGGGAATTACAATTTTAAAGGTCAAAACAAACATTACACTCAACTGAGTGGGCGAAAATGTGTTTGGAACACACAACCAAACACAGCCATTATTTTGCCTTTTGAATTCAATTATTCAAAAGTCAAAAAGTTAAAAATTAAAAAGTCAACAAGGATAGAATAATCATTTTAATTTTATTACAATATTTTATTACATATTTTTTTCAAAAAAAGTAAAAAAATTATTTCAAACATACAATTTTTCCCTCTACCATTTTGGCTAAAAAATTAAAACCAAAAGTACATTTTCTTGGGTCGGACAGTGGCTCGGGCCTGTAACCCACCCAATTTGAAACAAACACACAAACTGTCTTTTACAGGGTCAATCAGCCGTAGACCAAGTCATATCATTCTCAAAGATCCAATGACAGATCTCAATTTTCCCTGGACCTGAACCCAAAGCCAAGAAAGCTCCATGACCCCCGCTCCAATGGATGTATCCACATGACAGATGGCAACTCCGTGGTTGATCTTGACCTTAGTTTTGGGGTCCAAGATATCTGCTTCGTAGACCCGAACCTTAGGTACTGAGTGACAATAATATAGCAAGTACGGAAACAAACTCTGATGACAAGACACCGATTTCGTCACCTTCCCACCATTGATTCCTTTGACTAACCCGATCATCACGTCCTGTTTCGACCCGTTGGTGTTCTGGGTCGTTCGAACCACCACATTTCGACCCAAGACCGAGATGGCAAAATCAATTAGGTCCTCGGCCGAGCCCGCGCACCGCTTGGTCTCGCCATGGCTCGGTGCCCTCTCACACTCGCTCAATGTGTCTGCGAGTATACTCTCCATGCTCGAGTTCTTACTAGCATGGAAGATTTCTCTCATATGAGAAAGTTTCGAGCTCGAAAATGGTAATTTCGATGAAATCACCCGGGGCAAAAACGACCTTTTGGTCATTTTATCGCGAATATCAGGCATTGGCATTACAGTTCCAGTCTTGAGCATTCTTTCTCGAAAAAATTTACCCGGCTCCACCCGTCTATTTACAGCTTTGCCACTCTCCATCACCGAAGACAGTTTCCCAGAGCTTTCATTGATATATCCAGCAAATGAAACACCCTGCTTCGCGTAGTCTTTGAAGGTGTTGTTAACTCCATAGGTTTTGAACCCGATTGTGTTTCCCGATTTGCCCTTACCATACTCAGTAAATTTATCTGTACCTTCGTTGAACGATTTTCCATAGTTCACGAAATTCACCTTTCCAGCCTTTGAATCCTTGTCGTATGATTCAAACGAATCATCACCAACATTCGATTGATTTCTATAACTACTAAAACTATCAATTGCAGATTTACCACCTTGGCCATAATTCTTGAAATTGTTTTCAGGTACATTTCCATTAGACCCGTACGAAGTGAACGAATCGTTCGCGCCTTTACCAGACTCGCCATAGCCACTGAAGCTCGACCCAATAACATTCGAGTCGTTTCCATAACTATTGAACCCATTCACAGACCTATTTCCGTTTTTTCCATAGCTCGAGAACGATTGGTTACCGGAATTCGTCTCGTCGGAGTAAGAACCGAACGACTGGTCACGGCTGTTCGCATCGTCAGAGTAGGATTCGAAGTCCAGGTTCGGTTCGTTGACGAACTTGTTGTAGGCCTTGAAATCACCGGCGCCGCTGGTTGCGTCGGCACCATAGGATTTGAAGGTTTGCTCTGGAACGTTGGTGCTATTGGCGTAATTGGTAAACTTGTCGTCGTGGCCGGTACTGTCTTGGCTGTACTTATCGAAGGAGTCGAAGATGACGTTGTCATTGCCGGAGTAGTTCATAAACGAGTCGACTCCGCCCACTCGACTCTTTCCGTAGTCGGAGAAGTTCTGGTTTAGGTAGGATGTGAAGTTGACGTTTTTGTCATGGTCTTTGAGGCTCGCCGATGAATCGGGATAACATAGGAGGTTCGCCGAGGAACAAAAGGAGAGGAGGCGAGTGGAGAGGGCGTTCTGATGGGCTAGTTTTGAAAAAGTCGCTGATTCCACGGCTGTCAACGGGGAGGCCTTGTTGAGAAGAAACCATGGTTTGGGCAAGGTGTTGGAGATCTGTTTGTTCCAATAACGAATCAGAAACGCTTTTGCTGTGAATGGGTTCACTATCACTCCAGCCGAAGGCGATTTGCCGGAGCTGAAGCCAGCGCCGGCGCCGGCGACACTCACCTACATTGGCAAATTAAATCATATAAAACGCATTCCAAAAAGGGTTTTAAGGATATATTAATTCTCTTAACGCCTCTATTACCATAATATATATATATATATATATATAAAAGCCTATAAATATGAGTTATCACAAATAATTTATCAAATTTTTTATTGAACCTTTTTCATATGATATCAGACCCACACAGATGTGGGTTTGTGTGGGTCTTACACCATGTGAGAGGTTTGGTAAGAAATTTGATACATTATTTGAGGTCTATAGCATTTTCCTTATAAATATAACTTAGGATAAATTATATTTACCTCCCAAAAGTTTTTAATAATTACAAAGACCTCCTTTGTAATTTCAATAATTATATTAATCTTTCTTATTTTTCAAACTATTATCAAGATTCCCTCCTATTAAGCTGTTTAACATAATTTGCTAATGGCATGCTAATGTCATATGTTATAATACCAAAAATAACAAAATTATCGATCAGTTACCTTGTCTATTCAAATGAGAAATTTCATTTACTTCCTTGATGTTTTGCATATATATTATCAAAGACTCATACATATTTTAGTATTATTTAATAAAATTTTTAAATTTCATACAATATTAAATAAAACCCTAATACTTAAAAATAAACAATCTCTCTAAAATTAATGTTCGGCAACATTCTAATAATTTAATATAAGACTTATTTCACACTACGTAAACAGCGCAAAGTTTATCGTCTTAAGTAATACATTTATTATTTGAATTATTTTTTTGAAATTGAAATAAATGGATTTTTTCTTAGTAATTTACATTACTTATTTATTCATACATAAAAAAAACATTATTTTATCTTTTCTCAATCACATATTATGCTCAAATTTTTATTTTTATTTTTGAGTCATTAAATTTTCAGCCAGTACATATTTTTTTTTATAAAAAATGCAGTTTAATATTTCCTATATGACTAAAAAAAATTAATAAATAAATATAGAAGTAAAAAAAATATATTTGCCTTATAATAAATTAAAATTAATTGATAGAGAATGAAAGTTGATAATAATAAACAATTCAAACAATTTATCATTCTTACACCTAAAATTAAAATTAATCTTTACTTGAATGATGAAATTATTTGAGAATAATAAAATACGAAATTAATTTGTTATGTATGATACTTAAAATCTATTTCTCCATCTTTATTTATCTCATTTAAATTATTTTTATTAAATTAAATTTTAAAATTTATTTCTCAAATTCATTAATGGTTGAATTTTTATTCTATTTTTTATTTATAAAAGTTCAAAAACTTCTTGTGAAAAAAAATAGAGTCAAGAAATTACATTTATATTTTGAAAATATTATCAAAAATAAATAATAATTTCATATGTGTTTAATAGGATATGTTAATCTTATGGTTTGATTTTGATGATATCTAATATATTATTCTATAAAATGTGTGTGTGTTTTTTTTTTTTTAATAATTTGACATAAAATATGAAAATAAATTTTATCATTTTAATATATGTTGCACCAATTTAAAGTATAAATTTAATTTACATCTCTTAAAATAATACTTATATTATATAAGGTTATATATTTCAATAAAAAACCCACATAGTGGTGGGTTTGTTTGACTTTAAATCACTTGCATTTCTATTCTTGTTTTTCTTTTTTTTTTTTCTTGTTGAATTGAGCAGCACTCTTGCACAAGAATGGAAGCAAAGCAACGGTCAAAATTTAAATGAAAGGAATTGAAGAGTTCTTAAAATTATTTGTGATATTGAAGAGTTCTTAAAATATTGTGTGATGTATTTTTATTGAGTTGTAATTTCTTTGAGAGAAATCTGTTGAGTGTTTGAATTTTTATTGTAAAAGAGTTTCCAATCCTTTATCTTTTTTCTTATAAAAAATAGTTAATATTTTTGTGAGTGGTTTTAGGTGTGACTAGCCTAAGATTCACAATTAGTTGGTTGGAGTGATTGGGGTTGATCAATCATTTAGGTTCACTAGCTCCTGTACAATTAGAAGTGTAATTTCTATTTGACGAATAATGACGAAATCTGAAAGAGGACCTTGAGGAGTGGACATAAGTTTGGTTTGAGCCAAACCATTACAAATTCTGTGTTTGCTCTGTCTTTTCTTTCCTTCGCTTAATTTATTTTTATTAGTCTCATTTATATTGCTTCAGATTTATTTCTCATTTGGATTAAATTTCAATTTATTACTCATCTTTATTGTTTCATATTGTTATTTGTTTCTTATTTGTGTTAATTGCTTAATTTAACAATTTATTAAGAAACTCAATTCACCCATCTCTTGGGTTGCTTTCTGGATAACTGGTTAAATTAAATTTAGTGCATTTAACGTTAAGATTAATATTGATAATGAATGAGTTTGGTTTAATTATTAGAAATCTCACTAGAGGTAAGATTTTTTTTACTTCTATATTTTTTTTTAATTTTTTAAATATGTAAAAAATATTAGCCTTCGTTTTTTTTTAATTTGCATCAACTAAAAGTTTAATGACCCAAAGATAAAAATTAAAATTTAATAATAATATATTTGTGAGAATTGATAAAATAATAATTTTTTTTACATAAGAATAAATAAGTAATGCAAATTGTCGGAAAAAAAATAAATCTATTTATTTCAACTTAAAAAAAATAAATGCATTATTTAAAATGATAAACTTTACATTGTTTATGTAGTGTGAAATAAGTTTTATATTAAATTATTAGCATGTTATCTAATATTAATTTTAGAGAGATTGATTATTTTTAAATATTTTATCAATAATAATTAAAATTTTTCCATTAAATTATTTTAATAATGTATTAAATATTATTTAATATTATATGAAATTTAAGAATTTTATTAAATAATACCAAAATATATATGAGTCTTTGATAACATATATGTAAAATCTTAGGAGAGGTAAGTGTAATTTATCCATGTTGATAATGAATTATTTGGTTTATGGGTATCAAAAAGTAAAATGGTCATTTTTACACCCAACTAACGTTATTTGTACGAACTCAATAGATTGAAAAAATCTTGATAATAGTATCAAAAATAAAGAAATTAGTATAATTATTAAAACTACAAAAAGAAATTTCTATAATTGTCAAAAACTTCAAAAAAGTAGGGTTCAAAAAAGTAGGGGTCGTTTGAGGTATCCTAAATAAGTGCATTTTGACTTTTTGGACTAAAAAATTGAGAAAAAAAATATGATTATTTGAGTTAACTTTTTGACTTTTTATGACAAAAAATGTGTATTAAAAAATTGTTTAAATTGTTTGGGTTAACTTTTTAACTTTTTGTCTTTTTTTACACATGCCAAACCAGGCCAGTGTAATTTACCCTATATCTAATTATAGATAAGGATATGGTCCCTTTTCTTTTTTTGTTTTTTTTTGGTGTGTGGAAACGGAATCACTACTGTACAGCAGTCACTGTTGCTTGCTGAAATGGTGGTGTTTTGTAGGGGTGTAATTTTGGCCCGGTCTGGCCCATCTGGGCTCTGGCCGGCCCGGGCCCATGTCCGGCCTTGCGGGCTCCAATCAATAATCGGAGCGGACTGGGCTTGCCCACGGGCCAGAACACGGGCCAGAAAATTAGGCCCATGCCCAAGGGTATTTAGGATTTGGGCGGGCCAGTGGACGGGGCCTCGGGGCGGGCCTCTGGGCTCTGGCTTTGGGCGGGCCTAACAATTTTTTTTTACTTTCTCCATTAAAATTTTATTATTTTACATTAAAAATAACACTGGGTCTGGGGCCAGGATTTTGGGCAGGCCTTAAGCGGGACGATGGGCCGGGCCAAGCGGGCTGAGCCCATGGGCGGGGACAAGCTTCAAAACGATGGCTCAAGTCTTGGCCCAAGGCCTCAAGCTGGGCTTGAGTTCCGACTTAAACAGGCCTTAAAGGGCCGGGCCCACCTTGGGTCACCCGTGGGCCACGGACCAAAATTACACCTCTAGCGTTTTGGACAAGTCATTGTGTTCCAATAAGGTTTATTTTAGGAAATAGGTTAAAAGATAATTTTTAAATTTTTTTTGACTTTTTAAAAAAAAATGTGTAAAAAATAAAGAAATTATGTGATTTAAAAAAGTTAAAAAACATGTGATTCAAAAAAAAAAAAAAAATCTACAGAATTAGATATCATGTTGTTAGTTCAAAAAAAAAACAAAAAACAAAAAACACTTCCTCTTGTAGTTGTGTGCACTTTTATTTATTTATTTTAAACGACAATGCTAGGTAGCTCAAATTTTTGTGGCTCAAATGGCTCAAATCTGTCAAAACGACGTCGTTTTGACAGATTTTGAGTGTAAAACGACGTCGTTTTGACAGATTTGAGCCATTTGAACCACAAAAATTTGAGCAACCAAACATTTTCCTATTTTAAAGCATTGTGCTGTGTACACTTGAACGGTCCATCGGTGCCCAATCAACCCTTCCAATGTTGCAAAATTTTATAATATAATATCACTCGATTCAAAAATTATTCAGAATTCTTATTTTTATAGTTCAAATTTATTCTATATATGAGTCCAATATAAATCTCACATTACATAAATTAATCTCTGTTACATAATTACTCACCCAAAATTTTCAGGGTAGATAAGAGTGGGTCTCTAAACATTTCCATATAATATAGTTGTACTTTTATATTCATATATAGCAATTATTTTACATAATATATAGTATAGTAGTTATATAAAAACAAATTACGGTGATAATTCTCTATGTATATTATTTATATAAAAAAAATTAGATTGATTCAATAATTATAGTAAGTTTAATTTATTACATTTGTCATTAAAAAAATAAATAATTTATTTTTAAAAATACACTTGCCATCTATTCTTTTTAGAAAAATATGATAAATTAACTAAGTTGCGAATATTAAATTTACATAATTTTTTTTGTGTGAATGATAGACATGAATATCCTTACAAAATAAAAAAATTCAAATTACTAAGACGAGACTCATGGTGAAAAAAAATTACTTTTTAGACTTGTCTACATGAGACAAATTGAAAAAGCAATAATTTTGAAAATTTTCAAACAAAAAAAATCTACTATTTTTAGTTTACTTTTGTATTTTCTGAATTGTTTTTGAAATTTTAAAAAATAAATAATTTTTCGATTCATCTTGTCAGTTAAAATCAAGAAACTTAGGTAATATTTGGTTTAGTTTTGGAATCGTGTTTCCAATCAAAAAATTTCAAAACTCATAACTAAATACACAATTCAAAAATTATTTTCCAAACTCATAACCAAATACACAATTCAAAACTCATAATCAAACTCTTTTCAAAATTCTATTTAAAAAAAAAATCAAAGTTTTTTTATTTTATTCTTTAAAATTATTTTTTATTTTATAGTTTTTTTGAAAAAATATAAAATTTCAAAAAATATTCTGTTTATTTTTATTTTTGAAGAAAAATATTTTTTATTTTTTATTTTTTTGAAAAAATATATTTTTTTTTATTTTTTTAAGTATTGGCCAAATAATTTGTTATGATTTAGATATATATATATATATATATATATATATATATATACGGGCAATCTAATTTCTTTTTAATTTTAAAAAAATTTAAAATTTTTTTTAAAAAATATTAAAAATATTTTAGAAATAAAATATAAAATAAAAAGTATTTAAAATAAAAATTATATATTTAAAATAAAAAAATACAACTCATTTTAGATTTTTAAATTAAAAAAAATATAGCTCACACATGTAGTAAATACAACGCACATTAAAAAAATAATTAAATATTTACAATAAAAAATATTTACGATAAAAAATTAAAATTAAGAATTTTTTAAATATTAAAAAAAATCCAATAAATTTCAAAATACAACTCAAAATTATTTTGGAAACTCATAACAAAACAAGTTTTCTCCTTTCAAAACACATAATTCAAAACATAACTCTACACTCAAATTATGATTCTAAAACTAAACCAAACGAAATTTTTTTTAAAATAATAAAAATAAAAATTCACTAAAAATAAAAATAAGTCAATAAAAAACAAAATTCAAACACCCAATTTTTTGTAGCAACGCTAGGAACACTAAGAGGTTGCATAATGAATGTGATCGAAGATTAAGATTAAACTTATTTATAAAGAGTTTCTCAGAACAAATTTTACTCAACCATTATAGTTTTGTAATCCATTTCATGATTTAGTTATTTAATATTTAGCATTATTGTATTTTTTTTATATTGACAATTACCGAAAAATATCTATTCATTTTTTATAAATGCACAAATTTCATCATGTGATTGTGGTGGGAAATGACACTTCGGACATCTTTTAAATGGGGTGTAGATTTTATTATTGGAATCATGAACTCATTACCGGTTTTATTTTAATAATTTGAATTGTTTAATATGTAGAATTTATCAAATATTTTATTTTTATAAAAATTATATTAATTAGATATTAATATATAATCATAACATATTTTGTCAATAATTTATTTTTAAAATCATATTTAATATTGACAAAACATGATCTGGACTATCGATATCTGATCAATATAATTTTTGTAGGGATCAAGTACTCCATGAGCTTTAGACATTAAGGGCTTGTTTGGTTTGTTTTTGGGAGAGTTGTTTTTGAAAAAAATTTGAGAGAGTTGTTTTCAAAAAAATTTTGGTTTGTTTGCTTGTATATTTTGAAAATAGTTTTAGAGTTTTGAATGATTTGATATTTTGTTGTAATTGAGTAGATGTGTGAAAGAGAAAAAGTGATTGAGAAAGAGAGAGGAGAGAGAAAAAGTGATTAATTGATGTGAAAGAGAGAGAAAGTGATTTTGAAATTTTTTTAAGAAAAATCTCAAACCAAACAATTTCTAATTTTTTTTTTTTAAAACTCATCTCCAAAACTTAAACTAAACATACCTTAAATGATTTGAATCAACAAAATAAGACCGTAGTGGGCCATAGAGACCCAATAATGACGTTCACCTTACAAAGTAGACCGAAGAGAAACCTTCTTCTTCAAATAAATCCATAAATCTTAGAAAACATACGGCAGAGAAAAAGTTAAAAGAAATTAACAAAACGCACCGTTTCTGGCGTAGTAGAAAAAAATAAATAAAGAAATAATGCGGTAGAAATAAGCCACTGAACAGCTTATTTGGGTGCTTTCCAAACCAAGCCTAAACTACTCTTTTCTCAATTTTTTTTTTCTATTTTAACATTATATACTTTTCATAATAGAGTGTATGTATTTTTTTCATAAAAGTAAATGTCCTTTATTTTTAAATAACAACTCTTGGCTTCTTTTTGTTTAATTGTTAAACATCTTTTATTTTCAATCATAATTAAATTATATAGTGTAAAAAAAAATAAATTGAAAAATTATACTAACAAATATAAAAAAATTTAATAACATCAATCAATAAAGAAATATCAATTTATTTAAAACAAATGCTATAACATGGTCATTCAAATTCAATATCAATACACTTTTGATATTTTAATTTAGTATTCAGTTTTCAATACTTAATTTTCGGTCTTTAATTTCTAATTTTTAATTTTATCAAACGCCCTCATAGACCGTCTCTAGCATTTTTCTAGATATTTTGCTTCAGTATCTTTGATTGATTGTATGTTGTATTTGAATTGTATTATAATAATTATAATTTATTAAATGTTATTATAATATTTTGTATGAATCAAACCACTAAAGAAAATGAAACTTATCGGATGATTGTTTTTTCTATCGCAATCAAAACAAAATGTAATTCATCACTCATTAAAAAAAAAATGTTTTTTTTTAAAAATATATATATATATATATATATATGTATATATTAGCATCTAATGGTCTTATAATTTTTAAATTTATTTTCTTTACATCATATAATTTAATTATGATTGAAAAAAATGGCAATTAAAAATTAAAAAAAAACACCAAATGTCATTTAAAAATAAAGTACATTTACTTTTATGATAAAAATGTTTACAAAAAAAAAAAAGGGAGGATATTTTAGTCTATAGAAAAATATATTTATAGTTTATGAAGCACGAATACTTCAAATAGGGAGACGTATCCGTATCGGATACTGATATTCTTTGGATACTTACAGATACGTATCAGATACTTATTAAAAGTATCGGGTACTTCTTAATTAATTTTGAAGTATCAGATACTTAGTTTTGAAGTATCGGATGCTCCAAGTCGCATATTATCGGATACTTCTTAATTAATTTTAAAGTATCAAATGCTCCAAGTCACGTATTACTTCTTTTACGAAATTAGAATTATATCATTTCTTGCATAACATCAATATATAATATAATTACAAGAATAAATAGAATATTTTTACAATACTTTACTTAGTTTTTTTTTTTTATAAAAATAACATAGTAAGCTAAAGTAATAGAATTCATCAAATTGACATATCTTCATTGTATCATGCATGTCCCCTATAATTACATAGAAATAAGGATTAATAATATAATATAACAATAGTAAAATTAAATATCAATAAATAAATAAGCAAATAAGCTTGCGTAGAATATTTTTAATTAGTACAAAAGAAAAAAACATAGAGTCAAGTTGTGGATTGTTTTGATATTATAATATCAACATATTGGACTTGATATTGAAATGAAATATTTGCAAAACTTATTGAAAATTTAAAAACTAAACTAGCTACTGGCTTAAATTAATAGTCAATTCTTAAAAATTAGTATTTTGCATTATAAAATTATTGTGATTTGTCAACATTCTTGAACTTATGTGTATAACTCACTGTAATAATTTATTTATTTATTATTTTTTAAAAACGTATCCTAACTGTATCCGTATCTTACTTTTTTAAGTTTTATTGTATCGCTATATCCATATCATATCGTATTCGTATCTCGTATCTGTATCCGTGCTTTCTAGTTTATAGTCTTTTATATTTTTTGTAGTAGTTAAAGTGATTAAAAGAAAATTGAATATATTCTTAACAAGTAGCCTACACTAAAAGAATATATATATATATATATATATATGTATGTTTTTGAAGAGAGAGAGAGAGAGAGAGAGATAGAAAAAAGCTTACATTCGAAGTTAAAGATAGTAAGTACAGGAAGGAGTAGAAGAGGAGAGGAGTCAGGTGCATATGCCTGTCCATTGTTTTGTTTTTTTAGAGGTGGAGAGAAGAGGAAGGGAAGTGAGAATGTTGTGGGGTTGGCCGGATTGGAGACACAAATTTATACAAATTATGAGTGAGAGAGAGAGAGAGAGAGAGAGAGAGAGAGAGAGAGAGGTGTTTTCAAAAAAAAAAAAATGGGGTCTTCTGCTTTTAAAAATTAGTTCTAGAGAGCTTTTCTAATGGAGATTTGCTATTCTTTTAAACTGATGCTATCGTAAGAGAATTTTGTACACTGACTTTTTTGTTTAAAGTTAGGGGTGTTTGATCATTTTTTTAAGTGATTTTTTAAATTTTTTATGAAAACTGTGTAAAAATATATATAAATTATTTGGGCCATACAACATCAATTGTAGCGGCTGATTTTTTTTCAAAACTATTATGAATCCATCATTATCAATTCATAATTTATTACGATTGTGTTTATTTGGAGGAGATTCAATTGATGAAATGCGAGATTCGTTGGTAAAATAAATTTGAAATACTGATTTCTTTTTCTGGATAACTTCTGGATATATAAGTCAGGAATGCTAGTGTTGTTGATTTTTATGGGTGATGCTAGGACACTTGATAGGGAATAATTAATATTATTTTATGTTTTTAAATAAATCTTGAAACTTATTAAATTTTAAATAATAAATTACAAAATAGAAAGTTATTAAATACATCTATACTTTACTTAATGGGTTAAAACTAAAAGATTACTAAACTCAAGATAATTTAATATGATATTAAATACACATTAAAGAAATTAATAAACTCAAGAGACAAATAAATAAAATATTAAATATACTTTATCAAGTGTTCCACGGATAGTTGTTAGCATTAGCCTAATTTTATTAACAACAATTTTACTTGTCATAGAAAGTGTTTCGCGAAAACCGTCGTAAATGTATATGATTAGTATTGACAACAATTTTACTTATCGTAAAAAGTGTTTCACGAAAACCATCATAAATGTACATGATTAGTTAATCCTAAGCTTTGATGGATGTTCGGCCTTTGCTTTGTAACGGATTTCGTGAAGCTACCAGGCTCGAAATGGCTCGAGAAGGAGAGGGAGAGGGAGAGAAAGAGAGGGAGAGGAGAAAGAGAAGGGAGGGAGAGGAAGAAGGTCGGCGTCGTCGCAGCCCCGCCCCGCCCCGCCGTCGTCGCAGCTCCGGCCGCCGCTGCTGCTTCCTCCTCCGTCGCAGCCTCGCCTCCATCGCAGCCCAGCCTCCCCTCCTCCTCAAACCGGTTTTTATGGCCCCCTCCCCTCCCTCCTCCTCCTCCTCCTCCTCCTCCTCCCTTCTCTTCTTCTCCCTCCTCCTTCTTCTTCTTCTTCTTCTGCTTCGTTCTGCAAACCAGGAAAAAAAAAAAAAAAAACAAAATCGACACCAAAACGACGTCGTTTTGGTGTCGAGCCGCGTCTCGAGCTGCGGCATTCGAGCTACGTAGCACGATCGTTTGTTTTAATAATGTCATTGTTATTGTAGGGAAGTATTTTGTGAATGATAGCACGTAGTTAAAGTGGTGTTGAAGTGTCAGCCGAAATGTCACATGGCTTGGTCATGTTGTCGAGATAATCTCGACAAGGCTGAAGTTATCTGCAAAGATACAGAAATCCGAAATATTTGAATAAGGGACAAGAGTCTTAGAACAAGGGAGGGCCTCAGTTAGGATAAGGGTAAGGCTCAAGGATAGTTTATCTTTATCTAACCGAGAGCCTAGGATAAACATTGAGCCTGAGTCCGTTGAAGTAAGGCTCTTAAAGGGATCAGGTCACTGCTGGTTATAAAAGTAGGGCACCCTCATGGGTTTGAGGTAAGTTCTTTCTTGTGAGTTTAAGCACAATTTGTTATCTTTGAGAGATATTGATTTGACTTGATCGTCGGATTGCCCTCGAGTGAATGAACCACTTCCGGGTTTTTATCTTCTTATGCAGGTTGTTAGGCTTAATCCATTTTGCCGGTGCTCTCTAACTGAGTTCCCTATTTGATTGTGTGATCGGAAATCAACACCCACAATTTGGCGCCGTCTACGGGAATGTAAGGAGAATAGATGGCCAACGATGGGCAGAAAGAGAAGATTGGAGATGACATCCCTAGTGGGAGTGGTAAACATGCCGATCCTAACATGGAGGAGGAAAACCCTAATGAAGGGCCATGGAATCAGAATCCCGGGGAGAAAGACATCGGCCAAGAGGGAGATCCACTAAAGAAAGCAGGCTAAGACGAGTACTACAACGAAAGCGACCTCCAGGTATGGCAAGATAGATGCTTGAGGAGGGATGGCGAGATGAAGGAATGGAAAACAAGTTAGCAGACCTACAATTGGTTATCAACTTCATGATGCAGAATAATGCCATGCAACCACCGTTTCCATTGAAGGACACGCCGATTCCAGTGGCCAAGAACGATGCCTTGAAAGGGGGGCAGAAAGCAGTTCCAACAGTCCTTCAGCATGACAAGGTGAAGGGACTCTCACATAGGCCTTCACAGGACGCCAGGCAAGCAGAGTCAATAAGAGAGGAGTCTCGGAGGACGCCTTGTACCAAAGGAACTTATGTTAAGGAACATCGGCATGTTCAAAGGAAGGAATTTGTTTTGACACAGTGAATGAAGAGAAGTCTAAAAGGACTTATAACGACACCGGGAGCAGCGCACCAAAAAGGCTGAAATCCGTTAACAGCTAAGCTCCTGGTCGGACTAAAGAGGATTTTAGGGACTACCTCCAGAGGAAGCAGCAGAATGTTGAGGTCACATCTCCAGTCAAGCCGAGAACGCAGTTCTCAGTGGAGTTGGATAAGTTTGAAGCCCCAAAAAGGTTCAATATGCCGAGATTCCAGATATATGATGATAAGTCCGATTGAACTTTCACGTCGGCTTATATTTGAATTCAATGGCACTGTATACTAGGAACGAACCGTTACTCTGCAAAGTGTTCCCTTCATCCTTTGGGGAAATCGCATTGGATTGGTTTCATAAGTTGCAGAAAGGAACTGTGAAGAGTTAGGAAGGCCTGGCCGAGATGTTTGTGGCCAGGTTTATTACAAACAAATTGCAGCCGTTGAGGGTAGACTCCCTGATGGCTCTAAAAATTGGCAAGGGTGAAAGCCTCAGGGCTTATGCCAAAAGATATTATGAGGTGTTCAATCGAATACCAGGATGTAACCAGGAGTTGGCGGTCGTGTCTTTTAAGAACGGCCTAGAGGATGATTGAATGCTGCGGAAGTCATTGGCAAAGACTTTGCCAAAGAGTATGGAGGAGCTCATGGCAAGGATTAAGAAATATGGCAGAGCAGAAGAGGATACGTTAGGAATGAAGGCGACGAAACAGGAAAAGAGGAACGGCTCGCTGAAGCGAGACCGAGGTAATACAAGTTTTAATAGACATGAAATAGGGTTGAGAGCTGCACAGGCAGTCACCACGGTGTTCAGGATCTCGACTTATAAAGTTCTAGAAAGGATAAGGAACCAGCCGTATTATAGAGTGCCAGAGAAGATTCCTGGTGAATTTATGAGAAGAAATCTTGGGAAGCACTGTGCTTATCACAATGAGGATGAGAACTTGACCCAGGGGTGCAAAACCCTAAAAATGCATTTGGAGGACTTGGACAGACAGGGTCAATTGAGGGACCTAGTAGATGAGGGCAGAATGAGAGAAGAATAGGCGAGACTGCCCTAAGCACTGGCACCACCACCTCTACCACAACAAGTAGATGGACCTCGGGTGATTAATGTGATTCACTCGAGGGACAATGAGAACGAGGTACGTAGGGAGACACAGAGGGTGAAGCACTTATAGCATGTGTATCAGGTCCAGTAAAAGAGGCCTAGGATAGATGAGTGCCAGGGATCAATAGTGTCCTTTACTGAAGCAGACCTAGACATGGTGCAGCATCCACACAACGATGCTCTGGTAGTAACCCTCAAAATTGAAGAATGTCAGGTGAGGCGCATTCTGATCGACCAAGGCAGTTCTTGTGACATCATGTATGTCAAATGTTATAAGGAGCTCAGTCTTCACTTAGATGATTTGGAGAAGTCCAATAACCCAATCGTCGGGTTAAATGGAACGCCGACATGGCCCCTAGGAGCAATAATTTTAGAGGTATAGGCAGGCACTAAGAAGGTAAGCACAGAGTTCACAATAATTGACACCCCTTCCCCTTACAATGTTATCTGAGACAGGCCATGGTTGCACGCAATGAGGGTTGTTCCCTCAAAATTGCAACAGCTGTTGCGATTCCCAACAGAGCATGGAATTGAGGAGGTCCTGGATGACATCGACAAAGAGCTGGCCGACAAAAACAAGGAAGCCTTGAAAAAAATTATGGTCCAACAAAGGGATGAAGAGCGCTTCTTCCTTCTCGGTTCAGGCTTGGCCGAGGAGGAGGAAAGAGAGTTAGCAGCATTCTTGCGAGCAAACATAGAGGTGTTTATCTGGATGCCCTACGAGATGCGTGGCATTAACCCCGAGGTCACATGCCATAGATTAAATGTGGACAGGTCGGCTAAACCTGTCATTTAGCGGGCAAGGAGGCCGACATTGGTTCATGTTGAGGCAGTAGAGGATGAAGTGTACAAGCTGTTGGAAGCCAAGGCAATTCGAGAGATGAACTACCCAACCTGGCTGTCCAATACAATAGTTGTGAAAAAGAAGAATGAGAAATAGAGGGTCTGCGTAGACTTCACCAGCTTGAATAAGGCTTGTCCCAAAGACACTTTCCCACTGCCCAAGATTAATCAATTAGGAGATGCCACTTCTGGGCATAGAAGGATGAGCTTCCTAGATGCTTATAGAGGGTACCACTAGATAGCGATGTACCCCCTTGACGAGGAGAAGACTGCATTTATCACCCCAAAAAGGTTGTACTGCTATAGAGTTATGCTTTTCGGGCTAAAAAATGCCGGAGCAACTTACTAGAGATTTGTAACCAAGATGTTCAGACATCTGATTAACAAAATAGTAGAAGCATACATTGATGACATGGTCGTGAAGACCAAAGAACCTGAGAATTACCTCGCCGACTTGAAAGCAGTTTTTGATATCCTGAGAACATATCGGCTCTGACTCAATACTTCGAAATAAGCATTTGGAGTCAGGTCTGGTAAATTCCTAGGATACTTGGTTACCAGAAGGGACATCGAAGCATGCCCAAATCAAATCAAGGCCATCATTGACTTGAAAAACCCGACATCGGTAAAACAAGTACAGATGTTGACTGGGAGGACCGCAGCCCTGAACAAGTTTATAAGTAGAAGTTCGGATAAGTGTAAATCATTTTTTAGTTTGTTAAAGAAGGCCACAGATTTTTTGTGGACAGAGGAATGCGAAGTCGCCTTGGCCGACTTGAAAAAATACCTGACAGCAGCTCTAGTTCTGTCAAATCCAGTACCTGGAGAGGAACTATTCTTATACTTGGCCGTTTCAGTGCACGCAGTGAGTATAGTGACAATCAGAGAAGAGAAGGGAGAACAAAGGACAATATACTATGTGAGTAAAACCCTAGCAAATAAAAAGACCAAGTACTTACCCCTAGAAAAGTTAACACTAGCCCTAGTGATGGCTTCAAAAAAACTGAATCACTACTTCCAAGCTCACAAGATTGTAGTGTTTACTGAGCATCCCTTGAAGTCCCTGCTGCAACAAGGAGATCTGACAGGTAGGGTAGCCAGATGGGCAATAGTGTTGGGCCAATATGACTTAGAGTTTAGGCCTAGAATGGCAATTAAAGGCCAGGTTCTGGCCGACTTTATGGCTGAGTTCATACTTGGTGTCATTCTACATCGGGCTCTGGTGAGCTGCGGCTTAGGGTGTCCAGTGAAACAAGAAGAAACCCAGCTAGGAATGAAAAATCCCACAACAGCAAAGTAGAAGAAGGTAGAGAAACCAAAGCCTGCGACATCTACATCGGCGGCTCTTTTCGCCTGTTTGTTGATGGAAGTTCAAACTGTCAAGGAGCGGGAGTAAGAGTAATGTTAGTATCGCTACATGGGCGAATGTTAGAACAGTCTATTCGTTTGGGGTTCAAGGCCTCAAACAATGAAGCAGAATATGAGGCACTGATCGCAGGGTTAAAGTTAGCAGCAATGGAAGCGGACGAGGTGGTAGTTTTATGTGACTCTCAACTTATTGTGAACCAGGTAACAGGCGATTATGCAACCCGAGATGAAATAATGATAGCCAATGTCAAAGAAGTTATTAGACTGTTAGCCTTATTTCAGGATTGCTGACTACAGCAGGTTAGCCAAGATGATAACAGTCATGCTGATACCTTGGCTAACCTGGTTACACTACAACAAGTTGGGTCTTGAATGACGAAATTTTTTTGTCTCCAAAGAGCTAATTTCGTCACTATAGATATTTGTGAGGAAATATTTTCGTCACCGGTTTCGTCATTGAATGTTTGTCACTAAAAACCAACGTGACGAAAAATAATTTCGTCACCAATGAAATTACTTCAGTGATGAAATTTTTTGTCACCAATAAAACAACATTTTGTCGCCAAAAATTCTCATTTTCGTCACCAAATAGTTATTCAATATCATATTTATGACTTTAGTTGACGAATAAATTTGTCACGCATGTTGATCATTGATGAGGAAATAATTTCGTCAAAATAAGATGTAAAGATGACAAAATTTTTCGTCTTCAAAAGTCATAATTTTTTGTCACCAATAAAACAAAATTTTGTCGCCAAAAGTTCTCATTTTTGTCACCAAATAGTTGTTCAGTACCATATTTATAACTTTAGTTGACGAATAAATTTGTCACGCATGTTAATCATTGATGAGGAAATAATTGTCACAATAAGATGTAAAGGTGACGAAATTTTTTGTCTTCAAAAGTCATACATGGGTGACGAAATATATTTTGTCATAAATATATATACACGTGACAAAATTTTTAGTCACCAAACAACAAAATAAATAAAAACTTTCATATATAAACTGCAGTAAATTTTGTCACAAAAATTTTTTTATTAGTGACGAATAATCAATTTGTCATAATAAGAAGTACAAATGACGAAAAAATTCGTCACTAAAGTTGTTCCATATTTTATATTCAATTTAAGTTATTATTTCACAAATATCCCTGCTCAGATCCCAATAGCCTTTTAATTGTACTAAGAAATCCACTAGCTATTATACTCCACTCCACACAAAAATTCACTAAACCATTATATTATAAATCAAAATGTATCCATCAAACAACTTTAATAATAATCCATTATGTATAACAAAAAAATCATCAAAGCAAATCCCAAAATGAACTAATGTGGAGTCCACAAAAAAAATCAACACTCAATCTTGATTTGCAACTACAACTAAGTATCAGTTCAGGAAATAAATAAATAATTCAACACTTGATCTTGATTTGCAAATATGCTTCCAAACGTCATCAAAAACCAATCTGCAAAGAAAATAAATAAGGAAGACATTAATATATTATTAATTACATCTAAAATCATATTTAATTATTCCAAGATCCCCTAAACTATTAGTGAGAACTAGATCAACAAATGATGAGGATTAAGATGGTACAATGTCGTCAAAGCCTCTAGGCTTGTATGCCATGGATGATCAGCTGATGAATTGAAACTATTGTTGTTCATGTCCCTGCATACCATCATCTTATGGTCAGAAAATGCAAATAGATTTCACATGCATTGCTAACAAAATTGAATATCGAAGGAAATTGCAAGAACTTACAGAGAGTTGAGAAAGTTCATCCCTGTGAGATTGGGCGAAGGTCCATTCAAATTATTGTTCGACAAGTACCTCAAAAGGCATAACCAAAACACTTTCTTAATGACACAACTTGAATTCTACATGAAGTTGGAAAATTTTCTGTGTGTGTACTTACAGCTCCCTGACACTTGTAAGGTTGTTGAGGTTTGAAGGAACAGGCCCATTTAATGAATTCCAATTGAAGCATCTATTTGCAAGGCAAAAGTTTCAATCCAAAACAAGAAACCAAATTTGTTACTATAGGAACATGAAAGCCAATCACAGAATGGTTTCTGTAAGAAGCTTAGTAAGAAGTTTCTAGAGTACATGACATAGATACTCACATGGCCTCCAAAGTCTGCGCATATCCTAGTGTGTCAGGGATGCTTCCAGTGAGTTTGTTGACATAAAAAATCTTGCTCAATATAAAATTATAATTATTTATTAGAGACTATAACAAGATAATGTCTAAATTGGCATTAGTTGGAACATAGGATCGCCTACTGTCACAACAACTGAATCAAATGCTCCACATGAAGTCAAAATATGCTAATTAATGACTAAGTTTTGTCGTTCATAACATCAAAGATTACAATTTGGAAACTTATGCATGTATCAGATTCATGTTCAAGTGGAAAAGTTTAGATGGAATGCTGCCGAATAGCTGATTCATTCCTAGATGACTGTGAATAATGGGCAGAAATTTGCTTAAATTTAAATAACAATAATACTAAAACATGTTATCTTCAAAAGAATTTGAAAAAAATAAAATAAAATTTAAGTTTGATATTTCAAAGAGGTGAGACATACAAGTGCCTTGCTTTAACTAGCATATCCAGACCAGTTGTGCTCCCACTAGAGACTGGAATTGTTCCATTAAGCTGGTTCTCAGTTAAATCTAGCCATGAAAGATTAGACAAATTACCAATGGAAGGCGGGATTGGTCCACTGAAGTTGTTCGCATTCAGAGCTCTGCAGACAATGCTAATAAAAGTTTAATATATTTACTGTACCATAATTAAAAAGACCAAAGACATGAGACTAGACATATACACTGGACTTGAAATTCTTACAAGAAGACCAGTTGCTGCAGAGATCTTATTGAGTCTGGAATTGGACCAAAGAAACTGCAACCAATGAGGATTCTGTATGTAACAAAGAGCAAATGATTCAATGTAAGGAGTGAAATTTCACGAGTTGTTGATACTAAGAAATAGATAGAATTTTCTTACAAGGTTGTAAGCTGATTCAAATTCCCGATCAATGATGGAAGAGTTCCAGTCAGACCCTTGTTGTTAGATAGATCCCTGTATGCAAAAGTTAATAATGAGAAATTATCTCTCTTTTTTCTATCAAGAATGAAGAATATAAAAAATAATGCAGCTAATTAAGCAAGGAACTAAAAATAGTCTTATGGAAGTAATGTTATTTAAGATATCCAAAATAATAATTCAACAATTATGTCTATAATGAATCAAGCTATTGAAAATGCCAAGGATATCCAATTCCAAGCACTATAGTCTACAAAGATGATGGTAACGAAAATTGAATATGCCATTTATATTACATCTAAATGGATTAAAAGCAAAAGAAAAATTAGAAAACCTACAGATATTGCAATTCAGATAATGATAGGATGTCACTGGAAAGGGAACCCGTCAAATCCATGCCTGCTAGTATCCTGAAATTGAAAGTTAACTGGTTCAAGATCAAAGATTGTCAAGTTTTTTAAAATAGTAGAACATGATTGCATTACATGGAGGTCACTTGGGAATTGGTGCAAGAAATTCCTTAATTAAAAAGTGACAAAAAATAAATACTATCACACTTAATTAAATTAGGTGTGATTAAAATATTAATTTGATTTTTTTAATCACATTTTCATTAAAAGTTTCATGTTTTAGTTTCTTAAGTATGATCTTTAAGCATTTTGTAGTAGTGCTGTCAAAACAAAGATTCTTATCAAATCGAAGCCACAATATGAGACTTGCAAAATGGCACTCTTAACATTTAAAGACCAAAGATTCATAGCTCGCAAAAAAGGTTTACTCGAGATGATTCGCCATAAATTATTTTCCAATTTCTTAAAAAAGAATGCCATCGTAGAAGACAAAAATCGCTAATAAAGCATTTAGTTGAACCAGACGAAAAATAAACAACATAAATTACAAAAATCTAACCAAGGAAACACTTAGTTTAACAATGTTTGCATTTGATGTGTTATGTACATTAAAAAATGATGAAACATGCATATTTTGCACCATAAAGGATCAAAATCTATGTGAAAGTCCTCCAAACAGAAAAGAAGAAATATATTTCACATAGGTAAGGTGATATATTTCATGGAGGTAAGGTGCACTATTGGTATATTAGTTGTGCTATGTAAGAAATGGCTTATCAACACTACTATAAATGTCAATAAGACATGCAATTGGCACAGATATGTATAGATTTTCAAAACAAAATAAAATTATTTTAAACATGAATTGGTAGGATGATAGCAAGAATTGTCAGTAATTAATTCCAGTTTTAAGCTACTAACCTCCCGGAAGTTCCACAACTGATTATGCAAGCAACTCCAAAATGGGGATGAACAGAAATATGAACGTGTTTAAGTGTTAAACCATCCACAAGCACATTTCAAAATCATAGAACAATCTTTCTTATTACTAGCACAAGCTAATACTCTGTTGCAACTCAATCTAGTGTTAGATCTATTATTTCCAAAGCAAGCAATGCTAATGCTGATCTCTTTGTTGAGCTTGGTGATAAAATATGTTTTGGTGATCTTTTCTTGGAGGTACTGCATTATTAGGTAGGGTAGTTCTGTATAATAATGGTGAAATGTGAACCTGATGTTGTTGAATTCAATCCTCAAGGGATGCAATTACATTTTTTATTTGAACTGAATGATATGTGGTGTGTATTCTTGGAAAGGAAAGACTGTTTTCATCATCAAAATGAAGGGTGCCACAAAGAAGCGCATACAAGATAACCCCACAGCTCCATACATCTACCATAGGAGCATACAATTTCCCAGATATAACCTATGAAAATAGATGAATTTATTAAACTTGGAAATTCAACAGTTACTTTAGATACAAATAGCATTCAATTGAAAAATCTCACTGACTTGTTTCACTGTCTTAAATTATTCCATAGATACCATAACTCTGGGAAACATAATTTGGGCTTCCATAACATGTTTTCAGAAAATGACCATCCCACATGATATTGCTCAGACCAAAATCAGCAATCTTCACATTGCACTTGGAATCCAAAAGCAGGTTCTCAGGCTTAAGATCTCTGTGAACCACCATATTGTTTTGGTTTCCTTAAGAATTCGGTATGATTTCCTTAAACAATTTACTTCTTACTTCTTAGCAAAAGAGAAGATAACCACAGAGGTCTTATACAAGTTTTATGGTTAAAAATATTTGATATTTGCACCTGAAAGATCTCAAGAGTCAAATTTTATGATCTAGAGGAGGATTTGTGAAAGTGGAGACAGTTCCAAACCATGTTCTTTCTTTCTCAGGAGAGGAAGAAGGCATTATTCACCCAAAAAGGAAAAAGGCATTGTTGTTTGCTAGTGGCAGACACAATTCAGTTTCTGATTCTTTCTTCCACGTTAAATTTTTTTTTTCTTTTCTTATTCTCTCATTACTTCATATATGTCTATGTAAGCCCCCAAAAAAGGTTGAGATAGAAATAATAATTTCCTCAATTGAAATAGTTACAAAGTGGTATTATAGTTTTGTTATGAACGTTAGAAAATTATTATGAATAATTATAATGTAGTTAAAAAAAAATGCATATGTATTTTTTAATAGAGCACAATTTTCCTATAGAAACACAGATAAATGGTGTTGGGGAAAACATTAGACAAGCTTTAAAAAAGTGAATTATGGAGTAGGTGCTGACCCATTAATTATCTAACCATATCTACATTTAGTGAAAAAGGCAAAACCTAGATCTAAGTTTTTCATAATATATAGATGATATAGCTAAATCTACACAAATGCAAATAAAAGCTTGATAATATTAAAGTTGGTGCAAGTTATGATTTCTTTTGGAATTCCACTTTCGAAACCAGTATAAAAAGTAACATATATGCAAGAGCAATATTATTTTTCCAAGAAGATCATAATTTCTAGTCCATGAAGTGCAGATAGAAGTGTAAATGTGTCGGCTTTACAAACAATAAAAAAACATCAATATTTTATTTATATTTGTTCATATAAACTTTATAACTTGGTCACTGAAATTTAACCTGAAACATGATTTCCTTGCTGGAAGCACTTTCAACTCTTCAAATGAGTCCAAATCTAATATTGAGTGGATGAAGAAAAGGATTGAATGAATTAGTCTTTCAGTTCAACACTTCCATAGAAGACAGAAAAGCGAAAGACAAGAATTTTACATACCTTGTTGTCCGGATTCGCAGCAAATCAATCACCAACATAAAAATACAAAAGTGAATGGAATTACAAATATTAGCAGAACATAGAGAAAAGGGGGTACAAAACACACACAAATGAAGAACAAACAAATAAAAAATCATGTACTAAATAAAAAAGCAAAAAATCCATAAATTTCATATAAACAATACTTAATCACTTCCTTACCAAAACTATACAAATTGCAATCCCTAATAAGTAATTAAATCAATGCACAATAAATCCAGAAATTGCAACACCCAGACTCGTAGATTCAACTAATTCCTACAAAATTAACTCAAATTCCAATGCTAATACCTATATGTACATTCACATATATAAAAAATGAGTATGGTGGGAATCGATTGAATTACCCGTAGCTCTCTAGGGTTTGGTCGTCCTTCAAGATCTGCCATTGCCGGCACTGAGGTGATGGTTCTGCGGCAGAATGAGGTGTTGCA
This sequence comes from Camellia sinensis, assembly GCF_055761805.1. Taxonomy (NCBI): domain Eukaryota; kingdom Viridiplantae; phylum Streptophyta; class Magnoliopsida; order Ericales; family Theaceae; genus Camellia; species Camellia sinensis. The sequence continues at coordinate 170,296,563 of NC_138970.1, forward strand.
CGACGGGCAACAACGGTGGATCGGTGATGGTAGATCTAACACTGATGGTGATTGTTGTTGTTGGGGAAGGGAGTTTCAACGCTAGGGTTTCTATAAGGGGAGAGGAAGATAATAAAACCCTAGCTATTGCTGAGTGGTGAGAGGGAGAGGGGGAGACGGCGAGAGAGATGGTTTGATTTGTTTGTGTTTCACTGTGGATACTATACATATATATATATATATAAATAAATAAAATATAATCACACTTAATTAAAAATATACATATAATCAAAGTGTGATTAAAAAAATATATATAATCACACTTAATTAAAAAATATGATTAAAAATATATATATAACCACACTTACTTAAAAAGTGTGATTAAAAAAATATATATATAATCGCACTTAATTAAAAAGTGACATAAAAAATAAATATTATCACACTCAATCAAATTAAGTGTGATTAAAATATCAATCTAATTTTTTTTTATCACACTTCTAATAAAAGTGAGATATTTTCATTTATCAAAGTGTGATCTTTAATTGTTTTTGTAGTAGTGTTTCGTTCCTAGAAGCAAAATACACAATTTTGCTGAAGAAGTTTTTGGCAACATTCTAACAGATACAAGCAATGGAGGTTATAGGGTAATAAACTATCCTGGTCAATTATATTTATAGGGTAATAAACTATCCTGGCAACATTCTATTAGAAAGAAAAAAAACATTGACCAATTAGATTTATAGGGTAATAAACTATCCTGGCCATAAAATCTAGAAATAATACATGTATATATACATATGTTTTATATAAGCACATGTTCTTTAGAAAGAATAAAATGAAGGCAACACATCTATAGAAAGAGGTCCAAAAACAAAATAGCTTCAAGCTTCCAGCTATGCAATCGAGGTTATCTTCTGGATGTAAGTAGATGTAAATAATAAATACAAATCTTTATGCCAACAGTTTAAATATAATTGTCATAGCCCTACAGCTCTCCAAACAAGTTCATCTACTTCCAAAAAGAGAAAAAAAAAAATATATATATATATATATATATATATATATATATATATAGAGTACAAACCAATAAACCAACTTCAATAAAACATACCAAAATACCCCACACCCTACGAGAAGCAGCAGAGTCCACACCCTGGGGATCATCAATGAATAGTTCCAGAGATTTTCAGCTACAACAAAAATGTATCTCGGAACATTGTTTGTGACAACACAAACACCATAAAACAATAAAAACTACAAAGAATGCTAACAACCAAGGCACTAACTCTCCACCAGGTACAACTGGCAAAATCAATTTCAGTATATAAACAAAAAGATAATTTCTGATCTAAAATTAATCATCTAATTGTCTCAAATCAATTAGGATGTAATAAATAATTTTAGACCCAACCACACTAAATAACTAATTCACTAGGATGTAACAATCATCCTAGGACACAACCACACTGAATAATTAACTAAGTTGTATAAAAAACACACCCACACGGGATAAAATCTGTCTTCTTCTTCAAAGAATAGAATGAAACCAAAGCAAAATTCAATTCTCTCTCTCTCTCACTCTCTCTCGGTTTTCTTCATCAAATCTTCATCATTTTCTTTCATTTTTGTTTCATTGTACTCACAAAATCAATGTCTTTCACTTTCTTAACTCAAAAATAAAGTAAACCCAAATATATTTTAGAAATTTCTGTTCAAATAAAATAGCAAATTTTTTTATTCCAGAATTTCTTTTCCCCCCAAATCTTTGTTCAATATGAGGAAACGAAGCACAAATCACCAGAATTGAATCCCTATTTTATAAATCTAATCCCTAAGCAGAGCATTGATGGCTAACAATCAACTACCAAGAAAAACCCAAAAAATACATATAAACTTGAAAACCCAAATGATAAATCAAAGCTTTTAAATCGCTCAATGAAGAAAACAATTCCAAATTTATTACCAAATCAACAATAAAGCCAGATTATAAGCTAAAAAAAATGTGCAGATTGAAACCCATAAAATTTTTGAAACAACTCAATTAAATCGATGCACTACAAGGAAAAAATAGAGAAAAAAGAACCTGGGTTTGATGCAAAAAGTGGAGCCCTATTCATACAGGAAGGGCCGACAGTAGCAAGGGAAAGAGCAATGGTGGAGAGGTATTACGTGTGTGTTTTGAGAGAGAGAGAGAGAGAGTTGATAAACAGAGAGAGGGCAACAAAATTAATACCCTATTTTGAGAGAGAGAGAGAGAGATGGTAAACAGAAAAGGATAAAAAAAAAATTAATTTTTTGGTTCTAGTTTTTAGAGATGAGTTTTCAGAAAATTCTATTTATTTATTTTTGATCATATTTTAATATTTTTAATTAATTTTTTAATATTTTAAGTTTTTTTTTTAATTTAGACACACCTAATATAAATATACTTAAAAAGTATAATACATGTGAAAAAAATATTTAAAAAATACACTAAATTCCAAAAAATATAAAAAAAATATATGAAAATTCATTACATTTTTCATATTTTTGTGTATTTATAAATTTTTTAAAATATTTTTTCACAAATATTTTACTATTTAGATACATCTAAATAAGGTGCATCTAAAAAAGTAAAAAATTACTTAAAATTTTAAAAATATTAACTAAAAACTAAAAAATACGAAAAATAAAACACACTATTTTTAGAAAACTGAAATCAAACACACTGATATATATATATATATATATATATATATTTTTATTGTTGCTCAATACATTAAAATTTTTCTACCAAAATTGGTGACAACATTATTTTCTCACCAAAAGATCTCAAAAATATTTGGTGACGAAACTTATTTTTTTTCTCACCTAAAAGTAAGTATTTAGTGACGGAAATAAATTTCGTCACCTATTATTTTTATATTTTTATTATACGTGACAAAATTATAATTCCTCATGGATTATTCCTATTTAGTGACGAAATTTGTTTTCTTCACTAATTTTCGCCACCATACCAATACAGAGAATAAGAGAAAGAGACACCAGAAAAAGAGGAAAGAGAAATCACATACCAAATCACCAAGCAAAGAAGATGTGGCGGTTACCGGCAAGGCTACTAGTGGCGGCGACTATAGGCAAGGCTAATAGAGGCGACGATGGCGATCAGCGTGGTGGAGGAGCAAGAGGTAAGACAAATTAATACCCTATTTTGAGAGAGAGAGATATAGAGATGATAAACAGAAAAGGGGTAAAAAAAATTAATACCCTATATTTTTTTTAATTGCCGCTCAATATATCAAAAAATTTTCACCAAAATTGGTGACGATATTATTTCCTCACCAAAAGATATCAAAAATATTAAAACGTTTTGGTGACGAAAATATATTCCTCACAAATAATTTTATAATTAGTGACAAATTTTTTTCTCACCAAAAATCCCAAAATTTTGGCGCCACCAAAAAAAAGTAGCGGGAAAATTTTTGGTGACGAAACTTAATTTTTCCTCACTTAAAATGAAGTATTTATTGACGAAAATAAATTTTATCACCTATCATTTTCATTTTTTTATTATATGTGACAAAATTTATAAATTCCTCACGAATTATTTTTATTTAGTGACGAATCTTATTTTCTTCACTAGTTTTCGTCACCATAGGTTACTTTTGTTGTAGTGTTAGTGCAATGAAATCAGGGGAGGCAAGGACTATAATGGTTGATTATTTGTCAGGCCTAAGTGTGGAACCACTAATCACAGAGTATGAAGCAATGTGTGTGGAGATGGGCCCAAGTTGGATGGATATAATAGTGATGTTTCTTAAGGACAACAAGGTACCGGATGATCGCAAAGAGGCGCATAAGACCAGACTGAAGTCGGCAAGGTTTAGCCTAGCCTAACAGCAAAAGGATATCTCTACAGAAGGTCTTTTACTGGTCCCCTTTTGAGGTGTGTACATCCCTCCCAAGTTAAAGACTTCTTGTATAAAATACATGAAGGGGTATGTGGAAGCCATGCTGGGGGCAGATCATTTGCTCATAAGGTCATTACTCAGGGATACTGGTAGCCCTATATGCAGAAGAATGCTGAAGCTTATATCAGAAAGTGTGAGTAGTGTCAAAGGTTTGCACCTTTGATATATCAACCAGCAACAGATTTGAACCCAGTAACCAGCCCTTGGCTATTTGCCCAATGGGGCATGGATCTAGTTGGACAACTGCCCCAAGCAATTGGGCAAAGAAAGTTTCTGCTGGTAGTAACTGATTACTTCACAGAGTGGATAGAAACTGAACCCCTTGCGAAGATTCGAGATATTGATGTGAAGAACTTCATATAGGAGAACATCATCATCAGGTATGGGATCCCAATGGCGATAATAGCAGATAATGGTACACAGTTTGACAGTAAGCTAATCAAAAGCTTCTGTGCAAAGTACAAAAAAAGGAACTACTACTATACTTCAAGTTTCCCTCAGAGCAATGGTTAGGTAGAAGCATCCAATAAGACTATCTTAGATGAAATCAAAAAGAGGATGGAAGCAGCAAAGGGAAAATGGGTGGTGGAGTTGCCTAATGTACTCTGGACATATCGGACTATGCTGAGAAGATCAACTGGGGAGTCTCCATTTGCCATGGCTTATGACACTTAAGCAGTTATCCCATTAGAAGTCGGCATTCCAAGGATCAGAACCCAAGGAGTGGAAAATGGAACCAATGAGGCATTCCTGGCCGGAGATCTGGACCTTCTGGAGGAGAGAAGAGAGAGAGCAGCAATTCGGCTAGGGGCATACCAACAGCAGCTTGCTAGGGCTTACAATAAGAAGGTCAACCCAAGAGAATTCAAAGTTGGAGACCTTGTGCTGAGAAAAGTAGTCGATAACAAGAAGGATCCTAAGGAGGGCAAGCTTGGCCCAAATTGGGAGAGGCCTCATAGAATCATCTCGGTCGCTGGCAACGAGGTATACTGGCTTGAAGACAGTGATGTCAAAGAGTTGCCAAGACCCTGGAATACTTACAACTTGAAGTTTTTCTATCATTAGATTTTTTTTTTCAAAGTTTATGTCATTAACTGAAGCAATAATAAAATTTTAGTTTGATTTTTATGAATTTGAAATTTGTATGATAGGACTGACCAGTCCTATGGCGATATTTCTGAATAACACATGACGAATAACTTAGACTTATTATATGACAGAGTTGAATTATACTTGCACATAATAGAATTGAACTAAGTTGGCGATGTTTCTGAATGAAACATGACGAATAACTTAGACTTATTATATGGCAGAGTTGAATTATACTTGTATATAATAGAGTTAAACTAAGTTGGCGATGTTTCTGAATGAAACATGGCGAATAAGTTAGACTTATTATATGGCAGAGTTGAATTATACTTGCATATAATAGAATTGAACTAAGTTGGCGATGTTTCTGAATGAAACATGACAAATAACTTAGACTTATTTTATAGTAGAGTTGAATTATACTTGCATATAATAGATTTGAACTAAGTTGGCGATGTTTCTGAATAAAACATGACGGATAACTTAGACTTATTATATGGCAGAGTTGAATTATACTTGCATATAATAGAGTTGAACTAAGTTGAATTAACCTAGATTTTCCATGTCGGCAGAGTCAAACTCAGAACGGAACTAAGTTCATTTCAGTTAGATTAACAAAGAAACCAAGGTTAAAACACCTCGGCTAGTCTTTGTTTGGAGTTGACTTCGACGAGAGATCATAGACACATGCTTAATGTGACCTTAAGTGAAACTTAGGGTCATATTAGGGGACAGGGAGCTAGAATGATGAATAAACTTAGGAGTTTGACACTTGTTGAAATTTTGAAAAAATTTACAAGTTAGAATTGGCTTAACACTTGTTGAAATTTCAAAAAAATTTACAAGTCAAAATCAGCCAAAGTAATAAAGAAAGAAGTATCTGAGGTGTTTTACCCCGAGGTGAATACACAACTAAGGTGTACTTTAAAGAAGTGGAAAATTATTCTAAGTATGGGAGCATGTTAAGTCATAAAGACAGATAAAGTATACATTCAACATTTAGAAAGAAAATAGAAGACTTGCATTAAGAAAGAGATAACTTGTTCAACTACATAAGCAGACGCATAGGCCAGACAAAACAAACACTGTTCAAAACAAAGGAAAAAGTACAAACAAAGAAAAGATTCTAAACAACTTGTTCTGCATTGGCAGTTGGCTGTGTTTTGGCCTTAGCAGACAGCTGGGAAAGCTTCTCGGCCTCGATCTCAACCTCGATCTCTAGAAGAGTCTTGTTAAGGCTCTTCTCGGCGCTTTCAACCTCGGCTTTAGGGGTGTCCTTGAGGACCTCGTCCATGTCGTCCTAAGTCAAGTCCAAGACTTGCTCATTCAGAGTTAAGGACTCGGCTCTAGCAACTTTAGTCTTTTCAGTAACATCGGCGACGCCATCCTTGTCAGCCTCAACTTCTTTATCCCCCTTAGCCTCATCCTCAGATTGGCTTGGAGTGGGAGGAAATGGCATGACAAGTCGGTTCTCACCCCAGAGGGGCGAGTCGTCTGGGATAACCACCTTCTTCAAAGCAACTATCCAACCAAGGGTGTAACCTCTGTTGCATGCCTGTTTGACTTTCTTTCTGTATTCATCACGGACGTCGGCTGCCCTTTCGGCATAGGCCTTCTCATCCGTCTCATTTATTTCGACCGCCTTGGTGGCAAGCGCTGCTTGCAGCTCAGTTTGGGCTTGAGACTCCTTATCTTTAGCTTCTTTTGCCTCGACTTTAGCAACCTCGGTAACGTTTTCAGCAGCTTCAGCGCGATCCTCAACTCTGAGCCAGCTAGGCAACTTTAGCCTGGTCCTACAAGCTTCGAATGCGGGCCTCGGCCTTGTTGAGTGAAGACAAAAGGTTGGCTGCCTCCTTTGTCTTATGGGTTAGTTTTTTCTTGAACTCATCGGTCTTGACTGCAAAGAAGTGATCCTGCTGGATAGCCTGCAAGAATGCGAAGAAAATTCGTTAAGTATAAAAACTAGAGTTGAAATTAAACCAAAAATTACAAGTGTTGAGACTTACCAAGACACAATGCTGCATCATTATCGCATAGTTTTCGTACTTAGAAAGCTCGGCCATCCGATTGATGTCGGCTGGGAGTAGAACGTCGGTGGAAATAGTAGCACCGACTTCCAGACTATCGAGAGCACTATCCCCAGCTAGAAGAGGTCAATCTCTGACATTGACATATGGAGTCCAAGAAGCGTCAGCACGAAAACCAGAGGGCTCAGAAGACCCGCCAGACCTCGGCTTTTTTGATTACGGTTGGTCAGATGCCTCGGCCTCGGTAGGCCTTTTCTTGGCAGACTTCTCTACTTCAGCCAATTTTAAAATTGGCACTATGTCTTCTGATTCCACCTTTGTGACTCTGGGCTTGGCCTTGGCTTTTTTTTACCTTTTTTGCCTTCGGTTTTGGCTATGATTAGGAAGGAGATGAGGGATGGACTGACACCACGCTAGGAATGTCAACAAGCAGGTCATCTGGAATGATTTTTGCATGGCCCATTTCTTCGAAGGTGGTGGAAACAGTGACCTTGGAGCCAAAGTGGATTTCTGGAAGGGCTATGGGAAGGTTAACAGCGTAGTGATCCAATGCCTCAGATTCTCGGCGTCCGCGATTGCGACTGCGAGTTTTGCTGGCAAGAGCGGAAATTGGAGCTCAACGTCGGCGTTGGTGCTGAGATGGAGGAATTAGTTGAGGGATAGAAATGGATGGCTGCTCAACTGGGTCAGAGTTGAAGGCTTGATCTAGCCTTGGAGATGAAGTTGTTGGAGGAGTTGAACTAGACGGAGGAGTCTTGCTGCGCCTAGGAACGTCAGACAGAGCTGACTTATATGTTGGGATATAATTGAGTGGAAGAGGAGCTTTGCGGAGGTCAATTGACAGGCCCAATAACCTTTTCAGGTCTTTGCTAGGGAAGAAGGATTAACAGAAGTCCTTTGATGGCTGAGAAAGTGTTGTAGAGAGATGACAACAGACGTTAGAACAAATAAGGGAAATAAAGTGATACAATCTTAAAATAGAAAAGTTAACACTTAGTTCTTACCCTTATCCTCTTTAAACACCGATCGGCGCAGAGGGAAGAGATGGAGATCATCATCAGAAGCAAATTCTCAGTTACCCGAGACGATCAAGTAATCATCTCCAGCACCCTTGTTGGAGTTTGGGAGGTCAGCTATGATTTTGTAGGCTGTGGATCTTGGTTTGAGGTAGTAAATATAGCCTTTTTCAGACTTTAGGCCACACATGGTATAACAAAATTAGATGTCGGCTAGTGTTATCCTAGCGTTATCTCGACGAGCTAGAGCAATTATACCATTAATGACCCTATAGGAATTAATGGCCAGTTGCATAGGGTTGAGTTTGTAGTAGTGGAGGATTTCGCTAAAAAGGATGTCTAAGGGAAGCCGAAGTCCACACTCGATAAATGCTACCATGGGAAAGGGCATGGAGTCCCCAACTGGCATGATATAGTCTTCCTCTCCAGTCAACCTGATCTGAACGTCGGCTGGAATGGAAAACTCTTGCCTAAAGTACTCCAGCTTGGCAGGCGTGTCTACTCTCCACCTAAACATACCCATGATATCAACTTAAGGTGTCTGTGCAAGATTTCAAGAGAAAGGTTGAGGAAACCTCGGCTAAACCCTAAACAGGTATTAGGGACAAGGGTTTTGAAAATTCAAGGAGGGATTTGTTTCAGTTTCTCCTAGGTATGTGATTTCTAGCAATTCCCAAACCTAGAACTACAGAGACAAGAATCAAAGACCAAAGATCTGAAAATAATCAAGAGGAACAGGAAAATAAAATGATTTAGAGTCAAGAAGCATCAAAGGCAAACAAAATCCAAGAACATGAAGAATTACAAACGTTGTGTGAGTGTGAAAGCAATGTATACAAATCACAAGCAAATGCAATGACGAAACTCAAAGCACAACAAAATTTCAAAGAAATGGGAAATGACTCACAGTGAGCAAAGCTTGAAGATCGGAATGGAATGCAAACAACCAAAACAGATATAGAATAACAACAGGCAATATGCACAGATAGTAGATACGCAACAAATCAAAGACAAAGGACTGAGATTACAAGGAAAGAAATCATGAACTTACCGAATAAAGGTTGGAAGGAAGGTCCCCGAAGTCCAACGATGGTATTGTCTAGAGCTTGATGGTATAAAGCTCGTCAGAAGCGGTAATCAGATGATTGCAGAAAGCTCGAAAGAACGGTAATGGAGGTTTGGGGAAAATTTTGTAGATAGAGAAAACTTTGAGAGAGAGTGCGAGAATGTGAAGTGAAAAGACAGAGAGAAAGAGAGAAAGAGTTTTTGTTAAAATACGAAAAGACGGCAAAATGTAATTAAACACCTTAAACGACGTGCTTGTTAGGCGGTGTGTGCAGAAGCAACGTGACCTGATAGCGCGTGTTAGGTACGACCTAATAAGAAAGGGGCGCGTTAAAGGAACAGTTGAGAAAAACGTATGAGACAGCTTATGTACAGATAAAACTCTTGGAGTTCTTGATTTAATGAAGCAAAAACCTCGGCTATAGGAACGATCTCGGTTAGAGAACTTGAAAAACTTGGCTCTCGATTCTTGGTCCATAGGCATTGATAAATATGGGTAGTTGAGTCCTGGGAAATTGAAACCGATGAGTCATGATCTCGGTCATAGAGATGAATGGATTGTTAGTCAACGTGCTATATGGGCAAACGATGTAGGTTCCATTATCTCAGATTGCCGAGATAATAGAACCTAGGGGGCAGTCGTGGGGAAGTATTTTGTGAATGACAGCACGTGGCTAAGGTGGCACTGAAGTGTTAGCCGAGGTGCCACGTGGCTTGGTCATGTTGTCGAGATGATTTTGGCAAGGTCGAGGTTATCTGTGGAGATACCGGAATCCGAGATATTTGGATAAAGGACAAGAGTCCTAGGACAAGGGAGGGCCTCAGTTAGGATAAGGGTAAGGCTCAAGGAAAGTTTATCCCTATCTAGCCGAGAGCCCAGGATGAACATTAAGCCTGAGTCCGCTGAAGTGAGGCTCCTAAAGGGATCAGGCCACTACTGGTTATAAAAGCAGGGCACTCTCATGGGTCTAAGGTAAGTTATTCCTTGTGAGTTTAAGCACAATTTGCTAACTTTGAGAGCTATTGATTACTGACTTGATTGTCGGAGTGCCCCTAGATGGACGAACCACCGCCAGATTCTTATCTTCTTGTGCAGGTTGTTGGGCTTAATCTATTCTTCCGGTGCTCTCTAGCTGAGTTCCCTATTTGATTGTCTGATCGGAAATCAACACCTACAATTATATTAGTTTTGTAAACAACTGTGGTATTGGTTGTGATAGTAAGGTGATAGTTATGTTAGTGGCAGTGATAACGGTTGTAGTATGGTGGTGGTGTTAGTAGCGTGGTGGCAGTGGTAGGATAGAAATGGTAATTATGGTAGTAAATTTGTAGGGTGGTAATGGTGCTAGTAATAGAGCACTTGTGGTGATAGGTGGTGACAACAATGATAGGTGATAGTGACAGCGGCGGCAATAGTGATAAAACAAGAGCTGGTAGTGCTAAAATGAGAATGTTGGTGGGTAGTCAACGAAAAGGAAGCTAACCAACACTATTTTAAGGTGGTTTCATAATAAAATGACATTCATGTTTCTAACTTTGAAAAGATGAATAAATATTGCTAAATTTTACTGAAATAATTATTTCTACTAGTTTGAAACATATTAGACCATCTCTAACCCTATACCAAATCCATTACCAAATTCATATTCGATGAAAATGAGCTTCTTTTTTTGTTCCAACAGTTTCACTAAATACGTATTAAATCGAGAATATCACAAATGTTTCACCAAATTGGGAACGTTTGGGAATTTTAAGTATTTCATTGTTCAAAACCGTTGCTTTTAGACATCGGATGACCTCCTGGACGACCTAAAGAACAACCGGTCAGATGTCTACCAGTTCATCCACTTAGTTGAAAACTTCTCACAAAAATAGGTGACACAGCTCCAATTGGGTCTACTTCATTGTTAAAGTAGAACCCAGATTTCAAACAAAAACAATGCACCTGAACACCGAATTCTCCGTCTTCTAATTGCACACAACCAACTAGAGAGATCGAAACGCTAAAATGCGTCAGAAACATCTTCCCTTTGAACATCTTTATAAACAATTCATTGGCCATTTCAGGGTATTGGGTATGCAAATAAGCAGACATCAATAAATTCCAAGTGATTACATTTCTGTGAGGCATTTCATCAAACAACTTTTAAGCGCATGAGATAAAATCACATTTACCATAAATATCAACAAGAGCATTGTTGATGTACACATTTGAATTGAAACCCATCTTGATAATTGTAGAATGAGCTTAAATACCCATGTAAAACAAAGACGACTTGGCACAAAAGGATATAAGTTTGTTGAGAATGTAAAGAGTGTGTACATACCTATGTTGCTGTAATTGAGCCAAGAGGCTCGAATCAACAGGATTCGGGATGTCCTCGCCATAGCACGGAATTTGACCGTTGAAGGAAAAGAAATCGTCTTCGAGGAAAACAACCAACCATGTCTCTTTTCTCTTCAACCACTTGTCGTCTTTCCATTGAATAAGAAGCTAAAGCTGGTGATCCCATGGCCGCCTTCCATGTTTCTTTTAGTCTCTTTTTCCATCGCAAACTCAACTGATGAACTCATAAACATACATATGCCTAGGGTTTTTCTAAAAATTAAGGTCAATTGGATCTTGAATTGTTGTGATCTGATGCAAACTCAATTGTTGTGAAAATTTTGCACTGACTAGTCGGCCACCCGGTCGTCCATTCGGTCAACTGGTGGTTTGATGAAAAGCTAAATCTCTTCATTGGAGCAAACGATATCAAAGAGAGTTTTTACTCAAATTTAATGAAAAAAGTAATATACCATACCATTAGAGATGTTCTAAAATATACCAAATTAAGTAAAAAAAATCTAATAAAATTTGAGTTGTACTTTATATAGACCAACTTGCAAGTAGAAGGTGGTTATTGGTCACAGTGATAAATCTACATCACATGGTAGCCAAGCAAATACTTTAACTTGAACTTATTCCATAAATATTATGATTCAACTCAATTCATATATAACTCCGTCAATAATTTAGCCTATAATTATATTTTGAACTCATTTTGTCGTATCAATAGTTGTCGTAAAAATTAGTTTTTCTTTTTAGTTTTTTTATCTTTTATAAAAAAGATATATAAAAAATAATTAAAAAATGACTTTTTAATAATGATTTTAAAAATTTTAATTATTTTATCAAATGTGACGTAACGTTGTAAAAGTATTATCTTGAATTTAGAAGAATGAGTGGGGCCTGAAATATATATATATATATACTCTCAATCTCGAAGTCTTTGTTTGGCATTCAAGTTTTTGGGACTATCAAATTAAAATAGTTATAAAAAGATAAAATAAATTAAAAAATTAATAAGATGAAATATCACAATTAAATTATAATTATTTTATTTTTTTAACAAAAGTTAAAAAAAAATAAAAAAAATTATTTCAAACGAGACTTTTTAACCCCAAATTAAAATATTTAAAAAATTAAAAAAATCAAAAAGCTAACCAATATTCAAAAGAAGCCTAAGTCACTAGGCACTAAACTATATGGAGTGATAAATAATTGAAATTATTAAGTATTTTTTGAGTAATACTTGTTACTTGACATTTTTTTAATTATTTCTTAAAATGTTAATATAAAATTAAGGAGTCATTATTTAAATCGATAAATATTAATTTGTATGACCGTATGTATTTGTTTTAAAAACAGAGTAATTTATCTCAATAACTTTAAATAGACATTAAAGGGCGTTCATTATTATATTTCAAAGGCATGCTGATCCTCAAATCGCTTTTGTTTTATGTTCCAAAGTTTTTTAATTTTTTTTTTGTCAACCCTGTTGTTCTGTCTCTTCATCACTATTTGAATTATTAATAGATCACAAAACTTACTCGCAACAAGAAGGTAGTGACGATGTCCGTGACAATGGCATCCATTTTTTTGTAATTGCTTTTAGAATTGTAGGGGTATTTTTAAAATTACAATTATTTTCTATTTGTTTTTAGGCCACGCTGAATCTTAAAATAGTGAAGATAGAGAATGATAGAGTTGACCCCAAAAAAAAAAAAAAATTAAGATACATATTAAGAAAATTTTTTAGAAAAATAGGTGGTAGCTCGAAATGGGTGAAGGTCGAATGGCCCGAAATTTGAAAACTACGTCGTTTTGCGATTTTCTTCTTCTTCTTCGTTGAACTTCGTTGAACACAGGAGAACAGAGGGGAAGAGGAGGAGAGAGGGAGAAAGAGAGAGGAGAGGAGAGAAGAGCTCGTCGCCTCCGCTGCCTCCGCTCGCCGTCCTCGTCGCAGCTCGCAGCTCGTTCATCGCCTCCGCCCGCCGTCGTAGCTCGCAGCTTGTCGCCTCCGCCCGATCATGCCTCCGCCCCCCGCCTCCGCCTCCAACCCTAATAATTGGGCCCCCTCCAGTCCTTCTCCTCCTTCCTCCTTCTCCTCCTCTTCCTTTCTTCCTCCTTCTCCTCTGATTTTCTACTTCTTCTGAAAAAAAAAAAATGACACCAAAGGGAGGGGATGAACGGAGCTCTGTGTGTGTATGTGTGTGAGTTTTCCACCTTCTCCTCCTCTGATTTTCTACTTCATCTGAAAAAAAAAAAAATGACACCAAAAGGAGGGGATGAACGGAGCTCTGTGTGTGTGTGTGTGTGAGAGAGTTTTCCAGAGGGAGGGGGTGAACAGAGGGAGGGTGGGTGTACAAAGAAAAGGGGTGGGTGTACAAAGTAATTCGGGTCTTTCAATCCACGCCATTTCGAGCTACGAAATGGGGTTGAATTTTTTAAACATTCTTTTTTGGTTCAACCATTTTATCATTGAGTTATTTAATTATACACATAATTTTAAATAGAAGAATACATCTGGTCCACAATTAGATTTCAAGTACGTGTTAATCCTCAAATCCCTATCGTTTAATGTGACAAAGTTTCTAAAAACTTTTTTGTGACCCTTTCTTTCTCTCTCTTCACCGTTTGGATTATTAATGGATCACAAGACTTGTAGGCAACAAGAGTAGTGACAAAGTTTGTGACAATGGCATCCATTTTTTTGTAATTACTTTTAGAATTTTTGGGGTATTTCTGGAATTAGAATTATTCCCCAACCCTCTGAATTTTGGATTTTTTTTTTTTGTTGAGAAAATTATTTTTTTTAAAAAAATTTTCATGCTTGAGACTTATAACAAAATGAATCATAAGTTTTTACTTTTATCAATTTAGATCCTAATTTTTTTTTTATTTTCAATATCATCTACCTATTTTTTTAAGTAAAACTAATAATATATATATATATATATATATTAGTTATTAAACTTAATGGGAAAACTTATTCTAGACATTTTCTATATATCAAAATTGAGTGTAATGATTAAAATGCTATTTTTTTTTTGTCAATTTTACTTAATAAAAATAAACAAATAGTTTAGATTGAAAATATTAAATTTTGTTGAAGTAATTATTCTACCCGTTTAAAACATAAAAACCATATTATGGGGATATATTTTTGGGTAGTCCACGTGGCTGAAGTTGTTAGTCGAGGTGCCATGCAGGCGGACCATAGTGTCGAGATATGGTGTGGTAATATCAGAATCCGAGATATTTGGATATAAGTTTGCGATGTTTCGGTATAAAACATGACGAATAGCTTAGACTTACCATAATGATAGAGTTGAACTAAGTTTTTGATGTTTTGGTAAAAAACATAATGAATAACTTAGACTTGCCACGATGGTAGAGTTGAACTAAATTTGCGATGTTTCAGTATGAAACATGACAATTAACTTAAACTTGTCATGATGGCAGAGTTGAACTAAGTCTGTGATGTTTCAGCATAAAACATGACGATTGACTTAGACTTGCCATGCCGGTAGAGTTGAACTAAGTCAGCGATGCTTCAACATGAAACATGACGATTAACTTAAACTTGTCATGACGGTAGAGTTGAATTAAGTCAGTGATGTTTTAACACGAAACAAGACGAAATTGGCCATGACTTGGTCAGTTTGCAAAAAAAGCTAAGGTAATTAGTACCCTCAATGCACTAAGGTTAAAGCCTTAAGTGTTTTGTTTGGGCGAGCCAAACATGATGACCTCAGCCAGAAGTGTCTAAGTAAGACTTAGGCGATAACTAAGCAATGCCTCCTTAATGTGAACATAAGTGGTATTTAGGTTCATATTAGGGGGGCAAGGAGTAGGACTGAGCATAACACTTGTGAAAATTTGGAAAAAATTTGACAGGTTAGAGTTATACGAGATAATTGAAAGGGGTATTTTCACCCAAGATAACCGACAAGGTTGTTAGACTTGGAAGGGTGAAGTCTTCCCAGAAGACAGTAAATACAAGTGAAGAAACAACACTTGTAAAAAATTATTGAGAAATTTTTTTAAGTGCAATTCGGCCATCATAAATTGACATGAGTTGTTTTCCGAGATATGTCAATCTAAGATGATTTATATCTGGGGTATGCTAATCCGAGGTGATTATTCAAGTAAGTTGTACTTAGAAGTATTTCAAAGAATATAAGTATGGAAACATACAAGACAAAGAAGATATAGAAAGCATACATGAAAGCAATACTCAACACTTACAAGAAAAGAGAAAACTTGCATTGAAAAGAGACAGTTTGTTCAAGTACATAAACAGGCACATCGGCCCGATAAAACAGATACTGTTCAAAATAGAGAAGAAAATACAACTACAAAGAAAAAAGTACAATTGAAAGAAAAATTCCTAAGTAATAGGATCTTGTGCATTGATCTCAGACTGTTCAACCTTGAATGTTGGCATTGTTTCGACCTTAGTAGACAGCTGGGTAGACTTCTCGGCCGCAATTTTGGCGTCAATTTCCAAAAAAGTCTGGTCCAGGCTCTTTGCAGCGATAGTGATCTTGGTTTCAAAAGTGTCGGCCTTCTTTGGTGAGGTGCTCTTGGAGACCTCATCCTCATCCTCTTCAGTCAAGTCCAGGACTTGATCATTTAGAGTAGGGGACTTGGCCCTAACAGTAGCTTCATATTCTTTCTCTGCAACCTCGGCTTCAGCCTCTTTCTTGTCTTCGGCCTCCTCGTTGTCGACCTTTTCTACTTCCTCGGCCTCATTCTCCGATTGATTGGGAGAGGGAGGGAAAGGGACATTGAGTTGATCGATGTCACGGAGGGGTGAGTCCTCATGGATAGACAACTTTTTGAGGGATGCCATCTAGCCAAGATAGTAACCTTTGTTGCAGGCCATGTTGACTTGTTTTTTATACGCAATCCCGCACATTGGCTTGCCTCTCAAAGTAGGCCTTGGCGTCTGCTTCTTGCTGGTTAGTGCCTCTGCTAGTTTATTCTCAACTTCAACAGCTTTCTTTTCAGCGGCATTAGCAATGGCCTCGGCTTTAGCAACAGTAACTTGGTCCTCTTGCTTTATGTGCTTCTCTTCCGAGATATTGAGTTGCTGGAGGCATGAACATGCAAGATTGACTATAAGGAGATGGAGTGGATTGCACAGTTATGACATCAATGATGTTAGCAAGAAGGCCTTCTACAACAAGAGTTCGATAAGACATGTCGTCATTGGTTACGGCGATGGTTACTCGCAGATCGGGCGATTGGAGGATTATTAAGGTCTAAGGCTGGGAGCTTAGGACCTCGGTGTTTCTTGTTCCTGATTCTACTGGCAAATTGTCGCTATGTCAGTGTTTGCACTGCCATTGAGATGGTGGGTTAATATGTAGAGCAGCTGATGAAGTGTTTGGCTGCTAGTTTGGCTCAGTTAGTAGAGTTTGAATCTTGGGCATGAATGGAGTATTCATAGTAATGAATGCTTCAAGAACAGCAATGATGGTTTGCAGAGGCCAAGAGAGAGAGAGAGAGAGAGAAAGAGTCTGGGACACAGAGAAAGACAAAATGGGAAAATGAAAAGGTTTTGTTGGAATGGAAAGAGGTGACAAATTGTAATAATTCAAGTTTCTTGGGAGACATGCGATTGTTGATGCTAGGTGACGTCTAAAGAGGTGGCGTGTATCAATTATGGGACGTGTTGGGAACTAGTGAAAAAGTGACACGTCATGATGATAATTGAGACAATAGATTTCGAATCTTGATGTTCTTGAACAAGAGAGTTAAGATCTTGGCTAGTAGTGTGATCTCAATTGAGATATTGATCTCGGTTGAGATGATGATCTTGGTTGAGATGATGATTTCAGTTGAGATATTGATCTTACTTGAGATGTTGAATTTGGATGAGGTAGAACTTGTTTGTTCTTGGTTCCTAATGAGTTGATACTGGGATCTTGATTTTATTGAACTAACAAGTCATGATCTCTGCTAGTAGTGTGATCTCTGTCGAGATATTGGACCTAGATGAGATAGAACACGATGGTTCTTGGTTCTTGATTCTTGACAAGTGCATATTTGAGTCCTTGTTTCTTTACGTCGACGAGTCATGATTTTTGTCGAAAAAATATATCTAGCATGTTGTTTAGCCGACATGTTGGAAGATGCAACGATGTAGGTTCTATCACCTCAAGTTGCCCAGGTAATAGAACTTAGAGGGCAATTATGGGAACATATTTTTGGGTAGTCCACATGGCCAAGGTTGTTAGCCGAAGTGCTACGCGGGCGGACCATGGTGCAATAATACCGGAATTCGAGATATTTGGGTAAATGACTAGAGTCCTAGATGACATCAAACTACTTATTTTGATAGAGATGGGACTCTTGAGGAAGTTCATCTTAATCTGAATAGTCTAAGTTGTGATAGATGTTATCCTTGTAAATGACAGAGTCTCATGAAGTAAGACTTCTAGGAGAAGTTGGACACTGACCACTATAAAAGTGAGACACCCTCATGGGGTCTAATGTATTCTTTTATTTGTGATATGATTTATGTTGTGAGCTCTTTGATTTGAGTTGATGATATCTTGTGAGATAAGTGATTGACTTAATTGTTGGAGTGCCTCCGGGTGGACGAACCACCGTCGTATTTTAATCTTCTTGTTGACAGGTGGTTAGCTTAATCTATTTTGCCACGTGCTCTTCAGCTAAATTTCCTGTTTGGCTGTGTGGTCGGAAATCAATACCAACACATACCAAATTAAGTAAAAAAAATAAAAATAAAAATTGAGTTGCACTTTATATAGACCGACTTGCAAATAGAAAATGGTTATTGGTCACGGTGATAAATCCACATCACATGGTAGCAAAGCAAATGCTTTAACTTGAACTTATTTCATAAATATTATGATTCAACTCAATTCATATATAACTCCGTCAATAACTTAGCCTATAATTCAATTTATTATAAATAGGGTCCGGACTGTGTCCAGTTTAGATCGAGGACAGTCCAGTCTAGTTCGGTCTATTAAGTTCACTTTTGGTTCCCTTTTCGATAATTTGAATTGTTCAAATTTTAAGGTTGTTGAGTATATTATTCCTGTAAAAAAATTACGTTGATCGGATAACAGATACTATGTATTCGGATAACTTTTATCTGAAAAAAATAGACAATAAGAATATCAACGATTCATAAGAAGGTGATTCGAATACGTAGTATCAGTTATTGAATCGACATGATTTTTTTACAAGGAAAAAATACTCAACAAATTCTAAAATGTAAACAGTTCAGATTATCGAAAAGGGACCCCAAAAGTGGGCCCAACAGGCTGGAATGTACCCTCCAGTCCATTATCAGCCCCAGCCTTGGCCCTGTTTGGGAAGCCAAGGTTTTGCTTTTTTTGGGATAAAATTCACAAAAAGACAAAATAGGTTAAAATAACTAATAAGATAAAATGCCATATCAAACTCATAATCATTTCACTTTTTCTCTCACAAACATCACATCCAACTACAAAAAAGTCCAACTTCCTTCCTAAACACAAATATTTTAGTCTACTAAAATAATCAAAAACTAAAATAGCCTATTAAAATAGTCAACTTTTCAAACGAGACCATTATATGTTGAACTCATTTTGTCCTATCAATAGTTGTTTTAAAAATTATTTTTTTTTTAATTTTTTATTTTTTACTAAAAGATATATAAAAAAATAATAATAAAAGATGAGTTTTTAATAATGATTTTTAAAAATTTTAATTATTTTATCAAGTGTGACGTAACATTGTAAAAAGTATTCTCTTGAATTTAGTAGAGTGAGTGGCGCATGAAATATATGGCTTCTTTTAGCCAGGTTTTAACTTTTAATTTATTTTGAGTTGTGTTTGGTTTGAGTTTTTTGAATTAAGTTTTTTAAAAATTAATTTTTTCGATTTTTGTATTTATTTGTTTTTAGTGAATATTTTTGAAATTTTTAATATTTTTTAACTTTTTTAAATGCACCTTATTTGGATGTATCTAAAAAGTAAAAAAATTGTGAAAAATATTTTAAAAAATTAATAAATACATAGAAATACAAAAAATGTACTGAATTCTTGTATTTTTTTTTATATTTTTGGTATTTAGTGAATTTTTAAAAGATTTTTTTTACAATTTTTTTACTTTTTAGGTGTATTTATGTTAAGGTGTGTCTAAAAAGTAAAAAAATTGATTAAAATATTTAAAAAATTCAGTAAAAACAAAAAATCATAAAAAATAAGAAAGTAGAATTTTTTGAAAAGTGGAAACAAGCAAGGTAATTTTTTATATATATTTTTTAAAAAAATTAAAAAATTAATTTGTAATCATTTTTTCAAAATGACTCATAGTGGGAGTTGATTAGGGATGTAAGAAAAACTGAAAAAATCGACCAAACTAATTGAACCGGACCAAATCGGCTATATTTGGTCTGTTTTTTTAACAAGAATCGGTTTGTACGTTTTTTAAATTTGATTTTTTTCGATGTTCGATTCGGTATCGGTTTAAGCATCTTGTGGATCGATTTAAACCGAGATCGACCGCTTCAATATATATTATATTTATAATATATATATAATTATATGATGATATTAATTAGTATAATAAATTATTAACCTTAATTAATTAACCTTATCATCTTTATAACCTAATTTTGAAAACTCTTATTATATATAATCTTAATTCTAACTCATTATTCTTGGAACCTTAGTATTTTCAAACTTTTTTTTCCTTTTTATTTTTGTTAATTTAGGAATTGAAAATATGTATTAAATGGATGGATTGGATATGTTTGAATAGTAGACAAATAACTAATTTAATATTTTTATATAGATTAATGATTATATTTAAAAATGACTCAAGTTTGAAAAATTCTAAACCGATTAAACCGCACCAAACCGAACCGTTTCAATCGGTTTCGGTTCAGTGCGGTTTGATGGGAGAAGTGGTCTGCATCAGTGATCAAAATAATAAAATCGACATTATCGGTTCGGTGTAATTTTTTACTTAAATACCGACCGTACCGAACCGAATACATCCCTAGAGTTGATAGATAGAACATGGCAACAAAAGGGCAAAAGTTTTAAAGTTACTCTCAATCACTAAGCTTAAGTTTGGCAAGTTGTCAAAAAGTTAAAAAGTTAAAAAGTTACTCAAAAAGTTAAAAAGTTATCACTATTCACCAAAAGTCAAATATTACGGCTGAATAACCCTCAATCCTAATTTTCCCCTACACACCAATTTATACAATTTTTAATACACATTTTTCCATAAAAAGTCAAAAAGTTAACCTAAACAGTCATATTTTTTTTGAATAATGCTTAAGACCCCCTTTTGGGGGTCACCCCTCACCCCCCCTTTGCCACGTGGCGGGTGGTGATTGGAGAAGTAGGAAAAAAAAGAAAAAGAAAAAGAAAATGTAACCAATGAGAGAGAAAGGGAGTCAAAGGGGGTGAGAGGAAAAAGGGGGATGAATCATTGTTGATTTTTTTTCTCAACTTTTTAATCCAAAAAGTCAAAAAGTACACATATTTAGTACATCCCAAACAACCCCTAAGTTGTCGTTTGGTATCTAAGTTTTTGAGAAATTAAAATAGTTATAAAAAGATAAAATAAGTTACTAAATTAATAAGATAAAATATCACATTCAAATTATAATCATTATATTTTTTCTCTCACAAAAATTAAAAAAGTCAAAAAATCCATCTCAAACGAGAATTTTAATCCCAAGTTAAAATTATTAAAAAAACAAAAAGCCAACCTACATCTCTCAAAAGAAGCCTAGTCACTACTAAACTACATGGAGTGATAAATAAATGAAATTATTAAGTATTTTTAGAGTAATACTTGTCACTTGACATTTTTTAAATTATTTCTTAAAATGTTAATATAAAAGTAATGAGTCATTATTAGATTAATAAATATTAATTTGTATCACTATATTTAAAAACACTCGAGTAATTTATCTCAATAACTTTAAATAGAAAGTAAAATGTCGTTCTTAATTATATTTCAAAGGCATGCTAATCCTCAAATCTCTTTTGTTTTATGTTACAAAGTTTTTAAATTTTTTTGTTCCTTCTCTTGATCACTATTTGAATTATTAATAGATCACAAAACTAGTACGCAACAAGAAGGTAGTGACGAAGTCCGTGACAAAGGCATTCATTTTTTTAAGGTCAAGCCGAATCTTAAACATTTTTTTCTATTTTTTATTATTAATATATATTTGTTTTATTATTTATTATTTATTATTTTTTATTATTAATATATAAATTATTATTATTATTATTTTTTTAAGGCTGTGGGGATATATTTTCTGAATACCAACACGTGGCATGGTGACGCCGACGTGTCAGCCGAGGTGCCACGTGCCTTGGTAGTTATGCCGAGGTAATCACGGAGAAGCCGAGGTCATCTCCGAAGATATCGGAATCCGAGATAAAGGGCAAGAGTCCTAAGGGAAAGAGGGGACTTAACCAAGATAAGGATAAAGCTCTTAGGGAGTTTATCTTTATCTCTTGAAGAGTCCAGAGTAAACAGTAAATTGGAATTCATAGAAGTCATACTTCTAGTGGGACTTGGATTGAGTATATTATAAAGAGAGGCACCCCGTGGGTCTAAGGTATGCAATTTATACTTTGAGTATTCAGTTTAGTACTTGATTATCTTTGAGAGATATACTGACTTGATCGTTGGACTGCCCCCGGGTGGAAGAACTACCGCCGGAGCTTTTTCTTTCTGTTTCAGGTTACTCAAGCCATCTATTCTGCTTGTGCTCTCCAGCTGATCACTAAACGGGCAGTGTGGTCAGATTTTCACCCACACAATTTCGCGCCGTCTGTGGGAACGAAGGAAGAATAGATGGCCAATAACGGACAGCAGGAAAATATTGGGGATGACGCTCCCAATGGGAGTGGCAGACCAATTGACCTTGACGTCGAAGGAGATAACCACAGTACAGAAGCCCGTAACCAGGGTCACAGAGAGAACGACGTCATCCCAGAAGGCGACACGTCAAAAAGAGCAAACCAAGGAAAATACTACAATGAAGACAACCTCCAGGTATGGAGGGACAGGTGCCTACGGAGGGATGAGGAAGTAAAAGAACTAGCAAACAAGTTGGCGGACCTCCAGTCAGTCGTCAACTTCATGATGCAGAATAATGTTATGCAACCACCATTCCCGCTGCAAGATACGCCGATGCCGGCGAACAACACTCAGAAGGAGGTAAGAAAAACAATCCCCGAGGTCCCTCAGCATACCAGAAGCGGAAGGCATTCTCACCGGCCTTCCAGGGAAGTCGGAAGGGAAAAGCCGAGGCAAGAAGAGTCCCGAAGGACACACTACATGAAGAATCCAGACCCCAAAGAACATCGACATGTTCAGGGGCAAGTACTCCATTTTGACACATCCCAAGAAGAAAGATCCAAACGACCCCACCACGAGGCCGAAAGCAGTGTACCAAAAAGACTAAAATCCAAAGACAGCCGAGCTCCAGGGAGGAGCAAAGAAGACTTAAGGGACTACCTCAAGAGGAGGCAGCAGAATGCAGAAGCCGAGGTAAACTCCCCAGTGAAACCGAAGACAGCCTTCTCGGTGGAACTGGACAAATTCGAACCGCCCAAAAGATTCAGTATGCCGAGGTTTCAAATCTATGACGGTAAGTCAGATCCAAACTTTCATGTTGGGCTGTACCTAAATTCAATGGCGTTATATAGCGGAAACGAGCCGTTGCTCTGCAAAGTATTCCCCTCATCCTTTGGGGAAATTGCATCTGATTGGTTCCACAAGTTACCAAAAGGAAGCATAAAGACATGGGAAGGCTTGGCCGAGATGTTTGTGGCCAGATTCGTGACCAACAAGCTGCAACCCCTAAGGGTTGATGCTTTGATGGCTCTACGAATCACCAAGGAAGAAGGCCTCAGGGCCTATGCGAAGAGGTACTACGAGGTGTTCAACCGAATACCTGAATGTAACCAGGAAGTAGCAGTCGTGTCTTTCAAGAACGGCCTGAAAGATGACTGCCCACTACGGAAGTCTTTGGCAAAAACATTGCCAAAAAGCATGGAAGAACTCATGGCAAGAATTGAGAAATACGCCAGGGCCGAAGAAGATACATCGGGAAACAAAGAGGTGAAACAAGAAAAAGGGAACGGCTCGCCGAAGCGAGGCCGAGTCAACAATGGGCCGACCAAACAAGAAATAGAATTAAGAAATAAACAGGCGGTAACCACGGTATTCCGGATCCCAATCCATAAAATCTTAGATCGGATTTGAAATCAACCTTATTTCAGGGCCTCGGCAAGAGCACCGGGGGAATTCATGGGAAGGAACGTTGGTAGACGTTGTGCCTACCACAATGAAGAAGGGCATCCAACTCAAGGTTGCAGAGCCTTAAAAGCACACTTGGAGGATCTGGTAAGACAAGGCCTTCTGAGGGACCTGGTCGATGAGGCCAGAACAAGGGAAGAGCAGGCAAGGTTGCCTCAAGCGCCAGCAGCACCCCCTCCCCCTGCACAGCTACCACAAGCAGGAGAACCAAGGGTGGTTAATGTGATCCACTCAAGGGTCAACGAAAACGAAGTCAGAGGAGAAACCCAGAGGGTAAGACATTTACAGCATATCTACCAAGTCGGGGAAAAGAGACATCGGCCAGAAGAGTGCCAAGGGCCAATAATAGCCTTTACTGAAGCCGACCTAGAACTGGTCCAACATCCGCATAATGATGCCTTGGTAGTATCCCTCCAGGTTGGGGAATGCCAAGTAAAACGCATCCTAATAGATCAAGGCAGCTCCTGTGACATCATGTATGTCAGATGTTACAAAGAGCTAGGCCTTCACCCCGATGACCTAGAACAATCAAGCGGCCCGATGGTCGGCTTTAATGGAACACCAACATGGCCACTGGGTGCAACAAGCTTAGAAGTACAAGCCGGCACTAAGAAGATCAGGACGGAATTCCTGGTAATTGACACACCCTCACCATACAACATCATCCTGGGAAGACCGTGGTTGCATGCAATGGGGGCAGTTCTCTCAACGTTGCATCAACTACTCCGGTTCCCAACAGAGCATGGGATTGAAGAAGTGAGAGGGGATCAACTACAAGCCAAAACTTGCTCCATGGCAGCAATAAAATCAACCTGTAGTATACGGGAGCCAAAGAAAGCAGAAGTTGAAGATGAGGACATGGAAGTCCTAGAAGATGTCGGGAAAGAACCAGATGAGAAAAGCGAAGAGGCGCTAAAGAAAATCCTCGTCCAGGAGGGCGACGAAGAACGATTCTTTCTTCTCGGCTCAGGCATAGCTAGAGAAGAAGAAAAGGAACTGGAAGATTTTTTAAGGGCAAACATAGAGGCGTTCGCCTGGACACCTTATGAAATGCCTGGCATTGACCCCGAGGTCACCTGCCACAGACTGAATGTCGACAGATCGGCAAAGCCAGTGATTCAACGAGCCAGAAGGCCGACGTTAATACACGTCGAAGCAGTAGAGGAAGAGGTAGACAGACTCCTGGAAGCCAGGGCCATCCGAGAAGTTCAGTACCCAACATGGCTGTCCAACACAGTAGTAGTAAAAAAGAAGAATGGCAAGTGGAGGGTTTGTGTAGACTTTACCAGCCTCAACAAAGCTTGCCCCAAAGATAGCTTTCCTCTGCCCAAAATCGACCAACTAGTCGACACCACTTCGGGACATGAAAGGATGAGTTTTTTAGATGCATATAGAGGGTACCACCAGATTGCTATGTACCCACCAGATGAAGAGAAGACCGCGTTCATCACCCCGAAAGGCCTGTACTGTTACAGGGTAATGCCTTTTGGGCTAAAAAACGCAGGAGCAACCTATCAGAGGTTAGTCACAAAGATGTTTAAACATCTAATTGGCAAAACGGTAGAAGTTTACATCGATGACATGGTCGTCAAGACCAAGAAATCAGAAGGTCATCTTGCCGACCTAAAAGAGGTCTTTGACATACTCAAAAGATATCGGCTCCGACTCAACGCCTCAAAGTGTGCCTTCGGAGTTGGGTCAGGTAAATTTCTAGGATATCTGGTAACAAGAAAGGGCATTGAAGCCAGCCCAGACCAAATCAAGGCCATCTTGGAGCTACAGAGTCCAACATCGGCAAAGCAAGTTCAAGTACTCACTGGAAGGGCCGCAGCCCTAAACCGATTCATTAGCAGAAGCTCAGACAAGTGCAGACCCTTCTTTAACCTGGTAAAAAAAGCCACAGACTTCCTATGGACGGAAGAATGTGAAGCTGCCTTAGCCGACCTAAAAAAGTACTTAACCACAACCCCGGTCCTTTCTAACCCAATCCCAGGGGAGGAATTGTTTTTGTACTTAGCAGTCTCTGAACACGCAGTCAGTGCAGTGCTAATCCGAGAGGAAAAAGGGGAGCAGAAGGCTGTCTATTATGTAAGCAAGACTCTGGCTAACGCAGAAACAAGGTACCTACCACTGGAAAAATTAATGCTAGCCTTGGTAATGGCCTCAAAGAAATTGAGCCATTACTTTCAGGCACACAAGATTGTGGTCCTAACAGAGCACCCACTGAAGTCCTTATTACATCAAGGAGACTTAACAGGAAGGATAGCAAAATGGGCAGTAATACTAGGCCAGTTTGACCTAGAATTTAGGCCAAGAACAGCAATAAAGGGCCAAGTTTTGGCCGACTTCGTCGCAGAACTCACACCGGAAGCCATCACACCTCGGGCTCCGTCGAGCCAAGATGAGCATCGGCCCGACAAGGAAAAAAAATCCCAGTCAAAGACAAAAAAACAAGAGAAAGAAAAGCTCAGACCGTGCAGCATCTACATCGGCGATTCATTCAGACTATTCGTCGATGGAAGTTCAAACCGCCAGGGAGCAGGAGCAGGGGTACTGCTGATATCTCCAGATGGAGAAATTGTAGAACAGTCCATCCGTCTGGGGTTCAAAGCCTCCAATAATGAAGCAGAATATGAAGCCTTAATCACAGGGCTAAAGCTAGCAGCAGCAGCAGAGGCAGACGAGGTAATTGTATTTTGTGATTCACAATTGATTGTTAACCAGTCAACAGGAGAATTTGCAGCCAGAGACGAAAGAATGTCGGCATATGCAAAGGAAGTCATCCGACTAGCAGCCCTATTCCAAAACTGCAGATTACTCCAAGTAAGCCGAGATGACAACACCCACGCCGACGCGTTAGCCAACTTGGCCAGCTCAATTCAAACTGGAAAAACAAGGACAATCATGATCGACTACATGTCGGCCCCGAGCATAGATAAACAAAGCACCGAACAATAAGCAATGTGCGTGGGCTTTGGACCAAGCTGGATGGATGCAATCATCGCATTCCTAAAAGAGGGGAAGCTGCCAGAAGACCATAAAGAAGCACATAAAATTAGGCTGAAATCGGCCAGATTCAGTCTAACAGCGGAAGGCCATCTTTACAGGAGGTCCTTCACTGGACCACTTTTAAGGTGCGTACATCCTTTGCAGGTTGAAGATTTCCTTTACGAGATTCATGAAGGAATTTGTGGAAGCCATGCAGGGGGCAGATCGTTAGCCCACAGGGCCATTACCCAGGGGTATTGGTGGCCCTACATGCAAAAGGATGCGGAAGCTTATGTAAAGAAGTGTGAACAATGTCAAAAGTTTGCACCTTTGATACATCAGCCAGCTGCCGACCTAAACCCAGTATCCAGTCCTTGGCCGTTTGCCCAATGGGGCATGGATCTAGTTGGATAACTTCCCCAGGCAACTGGGCAGAGAAAATACTTGCTGGTAGCAACAGACTACTTTACAAAATGGATACAGGCAGAACCTCTTGCCAAAATCCGAGATGTGGACGTCAAGAATTTTATTTGGAGAAACATAATCACCAGATTTGGGATTCCAAGAGCAATTGTTGCCGACAACGGGACACAGTTCGACAGCAAACTCATCAAAAACTTTTACGCAAAATTCAAGATCAAGAATTATTTCTCAACACCAAGTTTTCCTCAAAGCAATGGGCAAGCAGAAGCATCCAACAAAGTAATCCTGGATGGAATAAAGAAGAGGCTGCAGGCAGCAAAAGGAAAGTGGGTGGACGAATTGCCCAACGTACTTTGGGCATATCGGACTACGCCGAGAAGATCAACAGGAGAATCCCCCTTTGCCATGGCCTATGGCACAGAAGCAGTCATCCCATTAGAGATCGGCATCCCAGGGATCAGAACCCAGGGAGTAGAGAATGGCACCAATGACATACTCTTAGCCCGAGACCTGGATTTGTTGGAAGAACGAAGAGAGAAAGCTGCAATTCAGCTCGCAGTATACCAACAACAGCTTGCCAGAGCTTACAACAAGAAGGTTAATCCAAGAGATTTTCAAGTTGGCGACCTAGTCCTAAGAAAAGTCGTCGGGAACAAGAAGGATCCCAAGGAGGGCAAGCTTGGCCCAAACTGGGAAGGACCCTACAGAGTTACTTCAGTACTAGGCAATGGAGCATATCGGCTTGAGGACAATGAGGGCAAAGCATTGCCCAGACCTTGGAATACTTGTAATTTGAAATTTTTCTATCATTAGATAAACATCATTATTTGGCCGATATTATCAATAAAGTCTTTTCAACATGTTCGATTGATAAAGTTATGCATGGATGTTTTTGAAGACATATCAAACTCAGGCAAAGCTAAGCCGATGTTATTCCTTAATCCACTTGTTGAAATTTGTAGCAATTTACAAGTTGGAATTAAGCTGATTCCTTATCTTCACTTGTTGAAATTTGTAGCAATTTACAAGTTGAAGTTAAGCCGATGTTATTCCTTAATCCACTTGTTGAAATTTGTAGCAATTTACAAGTTGGAATTAAGCTGATTCCTTATCTTCACTTGTTGAAATTTGTAGCAATTTACAAGTTGAAGTTAAGCCGATGTTATTCCTTAATCCACTTGTTGAAATTTGTAGCAATTTACAAGTTGGAATTAAGCTGATTCCTTATCTTCACTTGTTGAAATTTGTAGCAATTTACAAGTTGAAGTTAAGCCGATGTTATTCCTTAATCCACTTGTTGAAATTTGTAGCAATTTACAAGTTGGAATTAAGCTGATTCCTTATCTTCACTTGTTGAAATTTGTAGCAATTTACAAAGTGGAAGATAAGCCGAGGTTATTTCTTAAGTTCTCGTAGCAATATGTGGGTTGTTTAAACCCTAGGGAAGATGCTTAACACTTGTTAAAATTTGTAGTAATTTACAAGTTTATGTTAAGCCGACATATGATCACCCGCCGAGGTATACAGAAAGTTACAGGTTAAAATAAAGGTTAAGTATATTGTTTATTACTTGTCAAAATTTGTAGCAATTCACAAGTAGGTAAGATTAAGATAACTGTTTAAAACTTGTTGAAATTTATGAAAAGATTGCAGGACAGTATCTTGCCGAAATAAATACTTTTATGATTATACCCGAGGTATGAAACCCCGAGGAGATTGCACAAAGGAAGCAACATGAGGAAATATGCAAAAATATTCTAAGTACAAGACTATGCAGTCAACAGAATATCACAAGATTGAAACATCCAGAGGAAGAACTGTTGCAGTTACATATTGAAGAAACCACGTCGGCCAAAAGAAAGAGTTTTTTTTTATTAATCCAGAAAGTAAAAAAGTACAAAGCGCAAAAAACAGGAAAAAGAAAGGAAAAAGTACAAAGGACAATTTTTTCAAGATTCTTCAGCATTAGCCACTGCAGGGACTGGGATCTCGGACGACTCTGGAGGAATCTCCTCGGCCACTTTCTCCGCTTGTATTTCGGCATCTATCTCTGCCAATGTTGTGTCAAGACTTCTTTCAGTCAGAAGGAGGTCAGATGATAGATACCCTTGAACAGACTCCCTGGGCACTTCCTCAGCATCATCACCCCCCTCATCTTGAGTTAAGTCCATAACCTGCTCAGCAGGAGGAGGGGACTTGGCTTCGGCAACATTCTTGGGTTTTCTCACTAAGGCCTCACCATCATCTTTTTCTTCATCTTCATCCACGGCCTCGGCCTCAAACTCTGATCCACCTTCAGGAGGAGGTGGAGGAAATGGTAAAGGAATAGCGTCGGCCTGGCGCAATAGCGAGTCAGCAGGAAGATCAAGCTTCTTTATCAAGGACATCCAACCAAGGGAAAATCCCCTGTTGCATGCCTGCCTGACTTGAAGCTTGTAGTCTTCTGCGACGTCGGCCATACCTTGAGCATAGGCCTTTTCGTCGGCCTCTTTGATTTCGGCCTCTTTAGTGGCCAGAGCTTGCTGGAGTTCTTTCTCCGCTTGGACCTTCTGAACCTCGGCCTCTCTCTTCTCGGCCTCAGCAACCTTTCTAACGGCCTCAGCAGCTTCGGCCTTCTCAAGAGCCAAAGTTTGAACCTTCGTTGCAGCCTCGGCCTGATCCTCCAATTTTTTCATTTTTGCTTCGAGGGCCCGTATCTCTCTCTTCATTGAAGATGCTTCCCTTTTCATATCAACCAACCTTTGACGATTTTCAAAGGATTGCATGGAAAATGAGTGGGCATGCTGAATGGCCTGCAAAAAGAACAGAAATGTGAGACAGTACTCTCAGTGTAGAACGGAAGAAAAAATCACAAGTACAAACAGAAATACTTACTTGAGCGGAGTGTTGGAGCATAAGAGCGTAATTCTCATACTCACTAAGCTTGCCATTTCTCTCCAAGTCATTTGGTAGAAGAAGAGCAGTGCTAAGGGCGACAGCAACATTAATGTCGTCAGCACTCTCACTAGCCATAATGGGCCTATCCTCCAGGGATAGATCAGGGGCCCAGGGGACGTCGGGTTTCTTCGAAGCCGAGGTCGTCGCAGACGATGACCTTGGCCTCTTTGTTTGTGTAGACCCTGAGGGTTGGCCCTCAGCAGACCTCTTGGTTGAAGTAGAGGCTGATTTTTTGCTTTCAGCTAGCTTCGAAATCGGCAGAGCATCCTCAGCCTCGGCATCTGTAGCCTTGGCCTTAGGCTGAGCCTTTTTTACCCTCTTTGGTTTGGGTGGGAGCATTGATTGCGTTGGTGCGGCTTCGGCGTCAGTTGGGAGATCGGCAAGAAGGTCTTGGACGACAGGCCTTGGACGAACCATTTCGGCAGTCTTTACAAGCTTTCGTCGGCGTTTACGTTCAGGAATTGGTATTAAGTAGGGGGCCGAAGTTGATGGAAGATCGGCTGGGTCAGATGTGGACTCTTGATCTGTTCGGGATGTAGAAGCAGTTAAGGTTGTGGCTGTGGGTGGAGAAAGACTCTTCTTCCTTTTTCTTGGGACGTCGGGTAAGGTGGATTTGTATGTAGGGATGAAGTTTAGTAATACTGGGGCTTTTCGTTTATGGATTGGAAGGCCAAGAAGTGTTTTCAGATCTGTTCCTGGGAAGAAGGATTGACGAAAATTTTTCGGTGGCTGATGAAGATCTGCAAAGAAACAGACGTCAGAAACAAAGATTATTAAAGCCTTAAATAAAAACAACTAAGTGTTGACTCAGGGCTCTTACTCTTGCCCTCTGTGATTGTTCGAGGAAGAGGGTAGAGGTGGACATCTTCATCTGGGCCAAATTCCCAATTTCCAGAAGCAATGAGAAAATCATCTCCAGCCCCCTTGTTGGAGTCTGGGAGGTCGGCTATAATTTTGTACTGTGTGGATCTCGGCTTAAGGTAATAGACAAAACCCCTATCCTTCAGATCAAGAGGGCACATGGTATAACAATATTGAAGGTCGGCTAGGGTGATTCTGAGGTTTTCTTGCCTAGCTAAGACAATAATACCGTTAATTACCCTATAGGAATTGATAGTAAGTTGCATAGGGTTCAGCTTATAGAAATGGAGAACTTGACGAAAAAGGGGATCGAGTGGAAGCCGAAGTCCACATTCGGTAAAAGCAACTATCGGAAAAGGCATTGTGTGGTCTGTGGGCATGATGGTATCATTATCCCCGGCCAGCTTAAGATGAACGTCGGCTGGGATAGAGAATTCTTGCCTAAAGTATTCAAGTTTTGTTGGGGTATTTACCCTATGCCTCCACATACCCATTATGTCGGCTTAAACTAAGAGGAATATGTTTCAGAAGATGGGCGTTTTTCAGGTTTCCCTAAGAATTAAGGGTTCTACAGACAAATCCCAAATCTATGAAGTATGAAGATAAAAATCGATGGCATAAATCTGGGGCAGACACAAAAAAAAAAAAAAAAAAAGAACAAAACAAAGACGAAGTTTCAGATTCAAGAACAGAGGTATAGTTCTCAGAAACAATAGAGATACAGAAACAAATCAAGAACAGCGGCAAAGAGAATAATGAAAAAACATAGAAGTTCAAGGCGTAGCCACAAATTCAATATACAAATAAAACCAAGACCTCGAACAAGATCAGTAATGGCGACAGACAGACAAAAGCACATAAAAAGAATGGAAGAGTTAAAGGAAAGGATCTTACCAGGACAAATGAAGCTGAGGCAATGTTCGCCGAACCCAGAAACCGGTTGCAACAGCAAAGAAGGCTTTGCAAGAATGAGGGGTTAAAAGCAAATCCAGAAGAGAGATTGAGGCGATGGCAGATTCGAAGAGGAATGAGCTTTCAGAGAGAGAAAGAGCAAGAAGACGGAATGAGAAAGAGAAGAAAAGATAGAGGCAAAAGAAAAGTTTTGTCAAAAATGTGAAACGGCGGCAAAGTTAGGGTAATCATTACGCCTAGGGTAACGCACGCGTCAGGCGGCGCAGACGAAATGAACAGACAGCTTCAGGCGCGTCACTGGCACGCTCCAATAAAGGCGAAACACGTAAAAGAAATAGTTAGATATGCATGACAGCTCATGCGCATGGGAGAGTACGACCGAAGCCTTGTTCTCCGAAGAGAACACGTCGGCTGAAAGTAGATAATCTTGGCTAAATAGTTTTTGAGCCATTACTCAGAAAAGAAGTGACAAAATTTCGGAATAGGTTCCATCACCTCAGAATGCCGAGGTAATAGAACCTAGGGGGCAGTTGTGGGGATATATTTTCTGAATACCAACACGTGGCATGGTGACGCCGACGTGTCAGCCGAGGTGCCACGTGCCTTGGTAGTTATGCCGAGGTAATCACGGAGAAGCCGAGGTCATCTCCGAAGATATCGGAATCCGAGATAAAGGGAAAGAGTCCTAAGGGAAAGAGGGGACTTAACCAAGATAAGGATAAAGCTCTTAGGGAGTTTATCTTTATCTCTTGAAGAGTCCAGAGTAAACAGTAAATTGGAATTCATAGAAGTCATACTTCTAGTGGGACTTGGATTGAGTATATTATAAAGAGAGGCACCCCCGTGGGTCTAAGGTATGCAATTTATACTTTGAGTATTCAGTTTAGTACTTGATTATCTTTGAGAGATATACTGACTTGATCGTCGGAGTGCCCCCGGGTGGAAGAACCACCGCCGGAGCTTTTTCTTTCTGTTTCAGGTTACTCAAGCCATCTATTCTGCTTGTGCTCTCCAGCTGATCACTAAACGGGCAGTGTGGTCAGATTTTCATCCACACAAAGGCCAAGCCGAATCTTAAAATAGTGATGATAGAGAACGATAGAGTTGACAAAAAAATAAATAAATAAATAAAATAAAATAAAATTAAGATCCATATTGAAAAAATTTTAAACATTCTTTTTTGCTTCAACCATTTCATCATTGAGTTATTTAATTGTACACATAATTTGAAATAGAAGGTTACATCTGGTCCACAGTTAGATTTCAAATACGTGTTAATCCTCAAATCCCTATTGTTTAATGTTAGTCTTTTGGAAAGTTGATAAAAAACCAGTTTTAAGTTTTTTATCTATTTTGGGTCATATCATCTTTCACATAACTTACTCACAAAAAAATAAAATAAGCCAAAAAATTCTTAAAACATCCCAAAAGTTTTTAAAAACCTTTTTGTGACCCTTTCTTTCTCTCGTTTCACCATTTGGATTATTAATGGATCACATGACTTGTAGGCAACAAGGGTAGTGACAAAGTTCGTCACAAGGCATCCATTTTTTTGTGATTACTTTTAGAATTTTTGGGGTATTTCAGGACTTAAAATTATTCCCCAACCCTCTGAATTTGGGGGCCCAGTGGAGAATGCATTTGGCTCCACCAGACCGAGTCAAGTTCGACTCTTAGAGGGGCGCGAAAAATCCTACCTTTGCCAGGGGCTCTCTTTGAAACCTCGTGCTGTATTCTGATCGAAACTTGTCCGTGGCTGGGGCAGTTGATGAGTTCTGCTGGTGCCTCAGTGGTGGGTCCCCCACTTGGTGGGGGTTAATTCCTGGCTGGCAACCGGCTACCCCGGGATCAGGGCCCGTCGGGGCTGTGATGACACCACAGAGCCCTTTTTTTCTGGTTCAAAAAAAAAAAAAAAACCTTTGAATTTGGGATTTTGTTTCTATTTTTTTTTTTGAGAAAATTATTTTTTAAAAAAATTCCAGGCTTGAGACTTGTAACGAAATAAATCATAAGTTTTTAATTTTATCAATTTAGATTCTAATTTTTTTTTATTGATTTATTTTCAATATAAATCATTTGCCTATTTTTTTTAAAAGTAAAACTAATAAATATATATATATATATATATTAGTTATTAAACTTATTGAAAATACTTATTCTAGACATTTTCTATATATCTAAATTGAGTATAATGATTAAAATATTATTTTTTCGTCAATTTTACTTAACGAAAATAAATAAATAATTTAGATTAAAAATAAATAAAAAAAATTTAAATTTGAATTGAGAAAATAAAAAGTTTAAAATTTAATTTGTTACAATGCTCAAATCCCCGAAGTTTCTTTTATGGTTTCTCCTTTTTCTCTATTTTCTTTTTAAGATATCTATCACTTAATGCTGTTGTTTAACTATTTTTTTTTTTTTAATTGTGGAGAAAAATGTTCATAGACTGTCAGAAACTATAGGAAATTTTTTTAAACATTCACGTGTGCCTCAACCATTTTTTTTTTCTTCTCTACTTATTAATTGTTTAGTATCGTTTTGATATTTTGTTTTTATTTTTCACAAAATAAAAGAAAAGTTATTTGACGAACTACTTTCAAAAGAACCTTAATTCCACTAAAAAAAAAAATGAGAAGTTTACATAACAACAATCATGTTGGAATATTAAATAAAATATTTTCAGGGTATAAAAATACTAAAAATTAAGACTCATCAACCCACGCATTAATGGTATAGCATAAAATCCACCACATGCTTTATTTTAATAATTCGAATTATTTATTTTTCAGAACTTGATAATTAGAATATTTATGTAAAAAATAATGATGATTACAGTTATATGTTTAAATCAAATTTATATTATAAAAAATTGATGGTTATTATTGAAATGATATTTGTTTCCATTTTTTTAAAAAAAAAAAAATATGATTGCATGAATATTCTACTTAACGAATATTAAAAAATGAACGATTCTTATCACTAAAATCGGCTCCAAAATGGGCTTACGAAGCCCAAATGCTTCTCAAGTTGAGATGACAACTCGAGAGAAGCCAATCTCAACCAAAAAAAAAAAAAAAGAGAAAAAAAAAGGTCCCATTTATTCATTCATTCAATCAAGACAAAATAAAAAAATAAAAAAAAAATTATCAAAATTTATTTGGGGCAACTACATTACATTTCAGTTTTGTCAATTTAAATCCTAATTTTTTTAATTTATTTTTAATTTAAACCATTGATTTACTTTCAATTTAAATCATTTGCCTATTTTCGTTAAATAAAATAGATAGAAAAAGATTATTTTAATCATTAAACTTAATATAAGTATATATAAAAGGTCTAAAATACACTTTTTATTAAATTTAATGACTAAAGTATTTATTTTTTAATTAATTTATTTAATGAAAATACGCAAATGGTTTAGATTGAAAAAAAAAATTAGAGTTTAAATTAGTAAAATTAAAAATTTAGGGTTTATTTTGTTGTAAGGCTCAAGTCTGAAGTTTTTTTTTTTTTAATAATATCTACTCTTTTTTTTTTTCTTTTTCTTCTTTTAAAATATGTCACTTAACATAGTTGTTTAACTATTGGCATCACCATAAATAAGTTACTTGTTTATGTCACATTATTTCTCTACTTTTTTATAAGTCTTTTTATAATAAGTTTAAAAAAAAAAAAAAAAACATGTAAGCCATACCCAAAATGACCCTTGCATTGAATTGTAGAGAAAATTGTTCATTGACTGTCGGAAACTATAGAATTTTTTTTTTTTTTTTAAACATTCAATCTTGCCTCAACCATTTTATTTTATCCTCAAGTTATTTAATTGCTTAATATCTTTTCAATATTTTGTTTTTATTCAAAAAATAAAAGAAAAATTATTTGACAAACGACTTTCAAAAATTGAAAATGAACCAATTTATAAATTTATATGCACAGAAATCAAATATAGAATGAGACATAACTTTCTCACAAGAGATGAGATCCACATATGTGATGCGAGACACGCCTCTTGTGAGAAAATTCTACGGACTCTATATTTAATTTTTTGTATTCTTAACATACTATTTGAAATCCCTATCTACCATGACTCCATGATTAAATGCTTGCAAGGGATTTGCAAATCAGATAAATTTGTAAGTAAATCAGATAAATTTGTAAACAAATCAGAAAAGTTTGTGAGCAAATAAGAGGAATTTTAAATTAGAAAAAAATTTGAAAACATAAAGAAAATCAAAGAAATTGAGCAAACTAGAGAAATTTTAAATTAGAGAAATTTCAAAACACATACAGAAATTTCAAAAATTTCTCTATGTTTTAAAATTTTTGAAAATTGAATTTTCTTTACTTCAAAATTTCTCTATAAAAATTTGAAGGACCCAATTACTATAAAAATATTTCATCTCCCTTATGTTATAAAATTTTAATATGAGGGATCTTAAAAAAATTTCCCCCCCAAAAATATAATTTTAATTAATAATTTTTAAAATTGTTTTTAAGATAAACTATCAATAGGTCCTAATAGTTGGATTTAATTCTCGTCATATCCTATTGAAAAGAAGTTATCGTAAAATTGTAACTAAAAATAATTTTTTGTGACGGATTTTTTACATATGTCACTAAAAATTAATAATTATTGGCTTTTTTTTGTCATGATTTTTATAAATTGTAGCTAAAACTTACAATCATTGATGCTTTCCGTAATGAATTTTTTAAACTAAAGCTGAAAATTAAAAATTAGTGACTTTTTTATGACTTATTTTTTAAACTGTTGCTAAAATTTATAATTAGTAACTTTTTTGTGACAATTTTTGAACTATCGCTAAAAATTAACAATTAGTAACGATTTTAATAATATTTTATGAAAAATGTTATTAATGCTTAAAAAATTTATTAGATAATAAGTCTACCTATTAAGACTTACACATAATTTTTTTTTTGACACCACTAAAGTATTATTTATATTATTAAATAAAATATTACCAAATCATAAAAATACTAAAAATTAAGACTCACCAAGCAACGTGTTAATGGCATGGCATGACTGCGATTTGTGACACTACAAAAAGGGTCCCACATTACTTTATACGTCTTTTTAATCAAAGAAAAAATTAACATCCGAGTCAAATAGAGTTTTCAAAAATAGTTTTATAAGTCTTCAATTTGCATTTTTATGTTTTTAGTGATTTGTCAAAATATTTTAATTATTTTTTTTATTTTTTTTGATTCCTTAATTAAGATATATTTAAATAGTATAAAATTTGTACAAAAATATTGAAAAAATTCATTAAATATAACAAAATACAAAAATACATTAAATTTTATTCTCTCTCTCTCTCACTTTTTTGATTCCTTAATTAAGATATATTTAAAAAGTATAAAATTTGAACAAAAATATTGAAAAAATTCATTAAATATAACAAAATACAAAAATGCATTAAATTTTCCTCTCTCTTTCTCTTTCTCTTGTATTTTTGTGTATTTGGTGAATTTTAAAAAAAATGTATCTAGTTTAGGTGTGTACGGGGAGCAAATATTCAGGCAAGCCCGTACTCCCTTCTTCCAAGCTTCGCTTCTGTCCGATCACCTGCATACACAAAGGCGGTGAGCTACCCGGCGGTGTGTGGCCGGAAAACCCCTCCGATGGTCAAGTTAGAACACACACTAAGGGATAGATAGAGAGAAGGGAGAGAATTGTGTTTAGTGTATGTCTCACCAAATATCATCTGCTCAGCATGGGGGGCGCAGACTCGCTAATGTACCTTCTGCGCCCCAAATCTACTCTCATCCGTCTCTCAACACGTGGTGCTGCTATCCTATCTGTCAGCACAAATCTTGCTGAACACCACCTAACCAAACTGCCAGCCCACTCTACTGGGAGCAGTCGGGCTACATCTTCTCGGCTATCAACGGCCGTGCTATGCAACTGGCCAGAGCGCTCCGCTTGCCGTGCTTAATGAGGACCGAGCTCGGCTACATCCCTGCAGAGCCGAGCTCAGGACAGCTCATGTTGGTTTGCCGTCGGCCTTCCTGCCGGGCTAACTCATGAACCCCGGTCCAACCATGCCTTTCTTGGCGCCGGACATCTCACTTGACTGGCCTCTATACCACGCAGCTATGTAGCTCGGTCCAACCATGCCTTGCCTTAACCGAGCAAATCCTTTCAGCATAGGACCGCGCTACCTCGGCCCAATCTTGTCCGGCCCAAATCTGTCCGGCCATTACCACGGCCCAATCCAAATCATAAATCTCCCTCTCAATTGCCCCTTAATTCAGTCCGCGCAAGCGTGACTGGGATTACCTATCTGACCGGGGTAACTCTTCCTTGGTTCTTAGTCTGCAAGACAGTGACCACACTAAGAAGGCGAGCAAGGTCCGCTCCACGACTTCCTTCTTGGCGAGCAAGATCAGCTCGGCCAAGGAACTCCAAAGAAGGCGAGCAAGGTCCGCTCCGTGACTTCCTTCTTGGCGAGCAAGATCAGCTCAGCAACGAACTCCAAGGAAGGCGAGCAAGGTCCGCTCCGCGACTTCTTTCTTGGAGAGCAACATCAGCTCGGTCAAGGAATTCCAAGGAAGGCGAGCAAGGTCCGCTCCGCGACTTCCTTCTTGATGAGCAACATCAGCTCGGCAAGGAACTCCAAGGAAGGCGAGCAAGGTCCGCTCCGCGACTTCCTTCTTGGCTAGCAACATCAGCTCGGTCAAGGAAATCCAAGGAAGGAGAGCAAGGTCCGCTTTGCGACTTTCTTCTTGACGAATAACATCAGCTCGGCAAGGAACTTCCAAGGTCGGCGAACAAGGTCCGCTCTGCGACTTGCTTCTTGGGGAGCAACATCAGCTCGGCAAAGAACTCCAAGGAAAGCGAGCAAGGTCCGCTCCGCGACTTCCTTCTTGGCGAGCAACATCAGCTGGGCAAGGAACTCCAAGGAAGGTCCGCTTCGCGACTTCCTTCTTGGCGAGCAACATCAGCTCGGCAAGGAACTCCAAGGAAGGCAAGCAAGGTCTGCTCCGCGACTTCTTTCTTGGCGAGCAACATCAGCTCGGTCAAGGAACTCCAAGGAAGGCGAGCAAGGTCCGCTCCACGACATGCTTCTTGGCGAGCAACATCAGCTCAGTCAAGGAACTCCAAGGAAGGCGAGCAAGGTCCGCTCCGCAACTTCCTTCTTGGCGTGCAACATCAGCTCGGCAAGGAACTTCCAAGGTCGGCGAGCAAGGTCCGTTTCCACGACTTGCTTCTTGGCGAGCAACGTCAGCTCGGTCAAGGAACTCCAAGGAAGGCGAGCAAGGTCCGCTCCGCGACTTCCTTCTTGGCGAGCAACATCAGCTCGGCAAGGAACTTCCAAGGTCGGCGAGCAAGGTCCGCTCCGCGACTTGCTTCTTGGGGAGCAACATCAGCTCGGCAAGGAACTTCCAAGGTCGGCGAGCAAGGTCCGCTCCGCAACTTCCTTCTTGGCGAGCAACATTAGCTCGGCAAGGAACTTCTAAGGTCGGCGAGCAAGGTCCGCTCCGCGACTTGCTTTTTGGAGAGCAACATCAGCTCGGTCAAGGAACTCCAAGCAAGGCGAGCAAGGTCCGCTCCGCGACTTCCTTCTTGGTGAGCAACATCAGCTCGGCAAGGCATTCTCATCTTTCTATAAAAATAATCGTCAATTGTCCCTTTTTCTCAGCCTTCTGACTGATGTCTTCCAAAACCAAACTCCCTAGATCTCTTCCACGATTGTTCGCACCGCCATCCTCTGTGCTTCCCGGTTTGTTTACTGTGGCGCTGTTTATTGTACTTCATTTCGTCATCTCGGTGCGAACCTTTGAGTTGGGCAAAGCACCAACTCCTTTAGCCGAGATAAATCACCTCGGCTAGAGCACTTGAGTTTGGCAAATCACCAACTCCTATAGCCGGGATAAATCATCTCGGCTGGAGCCTTCAGTTGAGCAAAACATCAACTCATCTGGCTGGAGTAAATCATCTCGGCTGAAACTTTAGAGTTGAGCAAATCATCAACTCATCTGGCCAGAGTAAATCATCTCAGCTGAAACTTCAGAGTTAAGCAAATTATCAACTCATCTGGCCGGAGTAAATCATCTCAGCTGAAACTTCAGAGTTGAGCAAATCATCAACTCACCTAGCCGGAGTACATCATCTCGGCTAAAACTTCAGAGTTGAGCAAATCATCAACTCACCTAGCTGGAGTAAATCATCTCGGCTGAAACTTCAGAGTTGAGCAAATCATCAACTCACCTAGCCGGAGTACATCATCTCGGTTGAAACTTCAGAGTTGCGCAAATCATCGACTCATCTAGCAGAAGTAAATCATCTCGGCTGAAACTTCAAAGTTAAGCAAGTCATCAACTCATCTGGCCGAAGTAAATCATCTCGGCGAAAACTTCAGAGTTGAGCAAATTATCAACTCACCTAGCCGGAGTAAATCATCTCGGCTGAAACTTCAAAGTTGAGCAAGTCATCAACTCATCTAGCCAGAGTAAATTATCTCGGCGAAAATAGAAAAGTTCTTCAACAAAAGTAATTCACTTCTATTACATTGACAAAAAGGGTATTACATTCTGAAGTGAGGCAAAAAATTCCTTTGCACAAAAAGAAAACAAAAGCTAAAAGTAGTACAGTTCGAGGTTGGCCGCATTCCATGGCCGGGGTATATCTCTACCCTCTAAATCATCCAAGCGGTATGCCCCTTTCCCACCAGACCGATTAT
This sequence comes from Camellia sinensis, assembly GCF_055761805.1. NCBI lineage: Eukaryota > Viridiplantae > Streptophyta > Magnoliopsida > Ericales > Theaceae > Camellia > Camellia sinensis. Next base: position 170,337,166 of record NC_138970.1, read on the forward strand.
CTTGTAGGGTCCTTCCTAATTTGCCCCTAGTTTACCTTCACCTGGCACCAGGGTATTGCCCATGACCTTCCTCAAAACCCAGTTTCCCTCTTATCCATTGCCACCGGGGTTGTCTTCGCGGTGGATGCCGCTGCATCATCCTCTACTCGGATGTGCTCATTAATGCGCTGCATTAGTTGCCCCATGGACTTCGGCTGGGTCATTGTAAGTGAGTCCCTCAGCCCATGTCTGACCGGGAGACCGCGTTTATATTGGGTGATTGCCAGGTTGACCGGGCAATCTAGGATCTCATTGAAGGTTTCCCAGTACCTAGAGTTGTATGCATTGAGGGTGTCACTCGACTCCATCTTGACACTAAGAAGGTGGTCCACTTCCTTTGGCTTTTTCGCGTTGGTTTTGAAACGAATCACGAACGCTTCCGCCAACTGCTGCCACCTTTCGATGCTCTCCTCCGGAAACTTCTCAAACCATTTCAAGCCCAACTCGCCCAAACTTGATGGAAAAATAAGGCACATGAGAGCGTCATTACGCCGGTGTCTGACCATGACCTGCCGGAAGTGGCTCACATGCATGTACGGATCGGTTTTTCCGTCATAAAGTGTAAACTTGGGCTGGTGAGAGCCTGCTGAGAGCGGTGTGGTTTCTATCCTCAAGGAGAAAGGAGTGGCGCTCAGCCTTGCCAAGTCTGCTTCTAGAGGAGGAAGCACAGCTAGGCGAGGCGGAGGCATTAAGACCTCTTCACTGGCGCGACCTCCATATGATAACCGCTGGAACGCTGGCACTCTCTCAGCTTCTCGCTGGCGAGCCCGTTCTTTCAAGACTACTCGCAAATCCTCTGAACGAGCGGAATAAGAATACCTCGACGTCGTCGCCGGACGTGAGGGTTGATAGGTGTTGTCTTGCGCGCTGGACTTCTCTACGTGCGCATCGAAATCTCCAACCTTGTAACTTTTGGTGATTGAGATGAACGGAGTACGCTGCTGGCTCTGACTGCATGAACGGCGGGGTTGGGTGTGCTCACTGTGGTCTCCCACTCCAGCTACACCCTTCCCTTTGACATGTCTCTTAAGATCCTCCATCTCTGCCGCCATTCTCTGGATGACGGCATCTTGGTCTCTCAGCTTGTGCTCCAGACGTCTGGCGTGTGATTCTCTCTGCCGCCGATGACCGTCTGGACTTCGTGAACGACCATAACTTCTTCCGCGCTTATCTCGCGCGTCTCTCGACTGTCCTCCTGGGAATGTCTTCAGGTCCGCCATTGGAGGGATGTCGGGATGCCCCTCTCTTCGTCTGCCTGACTTCGGAGTAACTCCGTCGATGGCGGACAATGGAAACTCATCATTGTTCGCCATGGACGGCGATCAGATGAGCGTGGAAGACAAGGTTTTGTCTGCAAAGTTCCCACAGACGGCGCCAATTGTGCGGAGAGCAAATATTCAGGAAAGCCCGCACTCCTTTCTTCCAAGCTCCGCTTCTGTCCGATCACCTGCGCACACAAAGGCGGTGAGCTACCCGGCGGTGTGTGGCTGGAAAACCCCTCCGACGGTCAAGTTAGAACACACACCAAGGGATAGATAGAGAGAATGGAGAGAATTGTGTTTAGTGTATGTCTCACCAAATATCATCTGCTCAGCATGGGGGGCACAGACTCGCTAATGTACCTTCTGCGCCCCAAATCTACTCCCATCCGTCTCTCAACACGTGGTGCTGCTATCCCATCTGTCAGCACAAATCTTACTGAACACCACCTAACCAAACTGCCAGCCCACTCTACTGTGAGCTCTGCAGTCGGGCTGCATCTTCTCGGCTATCAACAGCCGTGCTATGCAACTGGCCAGAGCGCTCCGCTCGCCGCGCTTAATGAGGACCGAGCTCGGCTGCATCCCTGCAGAGCCGAGCTCGGGACAGCTTATGCTGGTTTGCCGTCAGCCTTCCTGCCGGGCTAACTCATGAACCCCGGTCCAACCATGCCTTTCTTGGCGCCAGACATCTCACTTGACTGGCCTCTATACCATACAGCTATGTAGCTCGGTCCAACCATGCCTTGCCTTAACCGAGCAAATCCTTTCAGCATAGGACCACGCTACCTCGGCCCAATCTTGTCCGGCCCAAATCTGTCCGGCCATTACCATGGCCCAATCCAGATCATAAATCTCCCTCTCAAGGTGTATCTAAAAAAATTTTAAAAAAAAATCATAAAATATTTTTAAAAAATCACTATCACTAAAAAAAATAAAAGATAAAATAAAAATAAAAAAACTCAAATTTTAGAAAATTCAGTGAAGCCAAAAATACAAAAATATTACACTTTCTTGGCAACTCTAAACCCTAAATCTTTCAAAAATCAAAGTCAACAAAAAAAAAATAATTAAAAAGTTATGAAAACAAAATCACTACAAAAATTTAAAAGTCAAAAAAATTACTAAAAAAAATAAAATAAATGTCATACACATCAATTTTTTACATTTTTCTATACAGTTTTAAAAGTCATTTTCAAGTACATTAAATTTTTTTCACCCCATAAAAAAAATAAAAAAAACCCATTAAAAAAGTAAAATCCCAAACTAGACGTTAATATAACCTAGTTTTTGAAATTGAGTAATCGTTTGGTATTTTAGGAAATCCAAGGTAACAGTGTGTCCATCCAATAATAAGGAAACTATACTTACAAGCCCAAAAAATTAGGAACAATAAGAAAAAATAACGAAATATGATTAGTTGGACACACAACTATATATAATATTTCCAAAACATTCGATAATTTCTAAAATTTGGGATTCATTTCCAGAAACCAATTTTTTTTGAACCAAGGCTTTTGTAGGGCTTGTGACAAAATATTGTGGATAGGGTTGGCCCCAACAAGCAGCTAGACAACATGACACAATGTATATATCAACATTGCTACAGTCACATAATTTCTCCCTCTAAAATCTCTTGAATGACATGACAAAACAAAATGTATGCAAAGAGAATTTTGAGAAAATATTTAAATGCAAATTAACTTTTTAAATTTTATTTATCACATTATTAAAAAGGGTTTGAGGGGATAAATTGTGTCAATAAATTATTTTTCCTTCTATTAAGGTTGAAAAGACGGGGATAAGACAGCCTTGCTTTGTGTGCACAGTGATGCCCACATGCTGGTATGTGCAGTATCAGGATCCTCTCTTTACAGCCTCCGTCCTTGCGCCCGTCCTTGCAGGCTTTCGGATCTACTTTTAGACCTAATTTTGATAATTTGAACCGTTCATATTTTATGATTTATTCAGTATATCATACTTGTAAAAAATAAGTTAATCGGATATCAGAAAGCATGTGTTCGAAAAATTGAACTAAAAACTATTTTTTAAATAATTTAATAAACAGTTTTCCGAACACATGCTTTCTGATATTCGATCAACTTAATTTTTTACAGGTATAATATACTGAATAAATCATAAAATATGAACGGTTCAAATTATTAAAATTGGGCCTAAAAGTAGACTCGAAGACCTGCAAGGACAGGCACAAGGACGGGACTGCAAGGAGAGACTCTTGACTCGTATGTGCAGGGGCGGAGGGATGTGGGGGCAGGGGGTCATGTGCCCCCCTCGGCTTTTGAATTTTTTTTTTTGTAAGTTTTTTTAGTTTTTTTTTTGCCTATATACGTAGCCCATTTTGACTCAAAACAGCCCACTTTGATCGAAACACTTTTTTTGTGCGTAACACCAATATACACACCCAAACGCACTGACACAAATCCAATCTAATTATTATTATTATTAGATTTTTTTTTGGGAACTTACTGATAAGTCCCATGTAACAAGTTCAAAATCCAATTAATCCCAAAACAAAATACTTGCACCAATTAGTCCAACACATTTTTAATTGTTACCAAAAAATCCTTTTTTTTTTTTTAATTTATAGACACTGTTCACATCTTACTACCGTCGGACTTCCGTTTAACGGTCGCTGGAGACTCACCGGAATGTCTAGAATATTGCCGGAAAAAAAAAATTAAAAAACATGTTATGAAACTGTAAAATTTTACAGTTCTAAAGAATGTTATAAAACTGCAAAATTTTACAGTTTTAAACCATGATTCATTCCAGCACCAAAAAAAAAATTTGAAACTGCAAAATTTTACAGTTTTCACCGCCTGTAACTAAAACTCGAAAACTGCTTGTTCAGAATTCGAAAATTTTCTCCATTAGAACAGAAAAACAGAAGTGTATAGCAGAGAGAAAAAAAAAAAAAGAGATCGAAGGGGAAAGACGGATGTCTAACCAAATCTGTGTAGATCTACTCAGATCTGATGTAGATCTGAGTAGATCTATATCAGATCTAAGTAGATCCATTCATCTTCTTCGTCGGAAAACATATCATCTTCTTCGTCGGAGTTGATTTCAATGCTTGGTGGTTATCAATGAACCCCGATCAATGGAGAAAGATATGATCAAGGAACTGTTCTTCTTGAACTCGGAAGTGGATTCGTACTTTCGGGAAGTAGATTATGATGCAGAAGATTGTCCTCTTCCATGACAAATACGGTGACAGAAAAATGTAGAAAAAAAAACGAGAGAGGAAGGGAAGCAAAAAGCAGAGAGAGAGAGGAAAGGACTTTTGGGTGTAATGAAAAAGTTATGGGATTAAATGGAGATCACATGTTTCCCATGGGACCTATGGGTAATTTCCCCATTTTTTTTTTTGGGATTCATGGAAAACGGCGACAACAAGGTTTTTATCGGTTTTTTTTATTTATTTTATTGTTATCTCTCTTTGTTACTTTATAATTTATTAACTTATGATTCATCAAATTAAAATCACACAAGAAAGATTTAAAAACACACTACAACTTTAGTATCTTCTCTTTATTATTTATAGGTAATTTTATTTATGATTTTTTATTTTTAAATAAAAATTATGAGTATCAATTTATAGTTTGTTTTTGATTTGTAAATTTTTTTGATTTGTTATTATTTATGTTAAAATAAGAGATTTTGATATGTTAATGAGAGGGGATTTTCGTAATCTCGGCTTGGGCCGCGGTTCTGGCCGGGCTGAATGTAGTCCAAGCGTATTTGGGCCGAGCCGAGGTGAAACTTGCTCGGTCGAAGTCCAGACCAGAGTTAGCCGAGATGATCCTCTGCTAGCTTGTCTTCTCTTGTTCTCTCTTTTTAGCTCGGTGATCGTGATCTGTCGCAGACCGGCCTAACTTGTCTGGAGCACAATCGCATCGGAGTGCTGCTGAGCTCGGTTATGATGGAGCTCGGCGAGTGGCACTGTTGAGCTCGATAAGTAGCTCGGTCGAAGGAGGCCGAGATGATCGTCTGCCGATCCGGGTCTTATGGTCGCGCATGTAGCTCGGCGGGAAGGTCTCACTTGGACCGGCCTAACTTGTCTGGAGCTCGGCCGTACTGGAGTGCTTCGGAGCTCGGTTGTGATGGAGCTCAGCGAGTGGAATTATTAGGCTCGATAAGTAGCTCGATCGAAGGAGGCCGAGATAATTGCGCCGGCTTGCCCATTCCCGCCGATGTCAATTAGTGGTTTGATTAGGTGATGTTTGGCTGAATTTGTGTTGATAGATGGGAGAGCAGCTCCACGTGTCAATGAGCGAATGGATGCAGATGTGAGCGCAGAAAAGTGTATAAGCATGACTGCACCCCCTATGCTAGGCATGGAACGACATTTGGTGAGAAACACTCTTTGTGAAACACCTCTCTTCCTCTCTCTCTGAGTGTGTGCTAACTTGACCGTCGAAGGGGTTTTCCGGCGACACACCGCCGGGTAGCTCACTGTCGTTGTGTTCGCAGGTCAATCGGACAGACAAGGAGCTTGGTGGAAAAGAGTATGGGTTCTGCGGAATATTCGCTCCCCGTACAATTAGCGCCATTTGTGGAAATCTTGATAGACAAAACTTTGTCTTCCAAGCTCATCTGATCACCTTCCATGACAAATAACGACGAAATACCGTTGTCTGCCATTGACGATGTTACCTCGGAGTCAACTAGGCGGAGAGACAGACTCCCCGCTGTTCTGAACATGGCGGACCTGGAGACTTCCCCAGGAGGACATTCAAGAGATGCGCGAGATAAGCGCGCTAGAAGTTTTGGTCACTCGCGGAGCCCAGACGGACACCGGCGGCAAAGAGAATCGCATGCGAGACGTCTGGAGCACAAGCTAAGGGACCAAGACGCCGTCATCTGAAGAATGACGGCGGAGATGGAAGCTCTGAAACGGCATGTCAAGGGAAAGGGTGTTGCTGAAGTGGGAGACCACATTGAGCGCACCCAACCACGCTGTTCAGGCAGCCAAAGCCAGCGACACACTCCCTCCCTTTCTATCACCAGAAGTTATAGGGTTGGAGATTCCGACGCGCTTGTAGAGAAGTCTAGTGCGCAAGATAGTAGCTACCAACCCTCACGTCCGGCGACGACGTCGAGATATTCCTACTCCGTTCGCTCAGAGGACTTGCGCGTTGTCTTGAAGGAGCGGGCTCGCTGGCGAGAGACTCAAAGGATGCTGGCGCTTCAGCGGCTATCTTATAGGGGTTGCACCAGTGAGAAGGTCATAGTGCTGCCACCATGCCCAGCCGTGCCCATCCCTCTAGACACAAATTTGGCGAGGCTGAACTCCACCTCCTTCTCCCTTGAGATAGAAACCACACCGCTCCCTACAGGCTTTCACCAACCCAAGTTTATGCTCTATGACGGAAAGACCGATCCATACATGCATGTAAGCCACTTCCGGCAGGTCATGGCCGGACATAGGCACAATGACGCTCTTATGTGCCTTATTTTCCCGTCAAGTTTGGGCGAGCTAAGCTTGAAATGGTTTGAGAAGCTGCCGGAGGGAAGCATCGAAAGGTGGCAGCAGTTGGCGGAAGCATTTGTGACTCATTTCAAGACCAACACCAAAACGCCAAAGGAGGTGGACCACCTTCTCAGTGTTAAAATGGAGTCGAGCAACACACTCAAGGCATACAACTCCAGATATTGGGACACCTTTAACGAGACGTTAGATTGCCCGATCAACCTGGCAATCAACCAATCTAAGCGCGGTCTCCCGGTCGGACATAGGCTGCGGGACTCGCTTACCATGAACCAGCCAACATCCATGGGCCAACTAATGCAGTGCATCAATGAGCACATCCGAGTCGAAGACGATGCAGCCGCAGTGACAACAAGTCCGGTAGTAGAGAATAAGAGAGTAGTGCGAAAGGTTCACGCAGTCAGACAAGATGATGGCCATGCAAACCACCATGGAAGAGATATAGGGAGTTCGGTTTTTGGAAGACGTCTATAAGAAGGCCGAGGAAAAGGGGCATAAAACTCGCAGAATGTAAATGGCCGATCCATTTTCAGAACATCGAACTCTGCCAATCTAAAGTTTTGTTCTTACTTCTATTTTTGTAACCCTTTTTGCCATTGGCACAATGAAACAAGTAGACCATTTTCTTGAGAATTGTTGTATTTTTGCCTCGCCAAGCGGATTTAGTGCGGTCCAAGGGGAAACTAACAATCATTTTGACGAAAAGATCAAAATTCCTTGCAGGGCGGATTTTGTTCAGCAAGAGATTTGTTGATGGTTTTGATCAATTTTGGAATTCCTTGCCGGTCGGATTTTGCTCGACAAGAGGTTTGTTGATGATTTTATCAACTTTGGAATTCCTTGTTGGATGAATTTTACTCAGCAAGAGGTTTGTTGATGGTTTTAATCAACTTTAGAATTCCTTGCTAAGATGATCTTGCTCGCCAAGAAGCAAGTCGCGGAGCGGACCTAGCTCGCCTTGGAGTTTATTGCTGAGCTGACCTTGCTCGCCAAGAAGGGAGTCGCGGTTGGGACCTTGCTTGCCAACCTTGGAGTTCTTTGCTGGGCTGATCTTGCTCGCCAAGAAGGAAGTTGCGGAGCGGACCTTGCTCACCGACCTTGGAGTTCCTTGCCGAGCTGATCTTGCTCGCCAAGAGACAAGTCGCGGAGCGGACCTTCCTCGCCTACCTTGGAGTTCCTTGCTGAGCTAATCTTGCTCGCCAAGAAGCAAGTCAGGGAGCGAACCTTGCTCCCGCTCTTGGAGTTCCTTGCCGAGCTGATCTTGCTCGCCAAGTAGCAAGTTGCGGAGCGGACCTAGCTCGCCTTGGAGTTCCTTGCCGAGCTGATCTTGCTCGCTAAGAAGCAAGTCACGGAGCGGACCTAGCTCGCCTTAGAGTTCCTTACCGAGCAGACCTTGCTCGCCAAGAAGGGAGTCGCCGAGCGGACCTTGCTCACCGACCTTGGAGTTCCTTGCCGAGCTGATCTTGCTCGCCAAGAAGAAAGTTGCGGAGCGGACCTTGCTCGCTTTCTTTGGAGTTTCTTACCGAGCTGATCTTGCTCCCCAAGAAGGAAGTTACGGAGCGGACCTTGCTCGCCTTCTTTGAAGTTCCTTGCCAAGCTGATCTTACTCGCCAAGATGCAAGTCGCGGAGTGGACCTTGCTCCCGCTCTTGGAGTTCCTTGCCGAGCTGATCTTGTTCGTCAAGAAGGAAGTCGCGGAGCGGACCTTGCTCGCCGACCTTGGAGTTCATTGCCGAGCTGATCTTGCTCGTCAAGAAGGAAGTCGCGGAGCGGACCTTGCTCGCCGACCTTGGAGTTCCTTGCCGAGCTGATCTTGCTCGCCAAGAAGAAAGTCGCCGAGCTGACCTTGCTCGCCGACCTTGGAGTTCTTTGCCGAGCTGATCTTGCTCGTCAAGAGAGAAGTCGCGGAGCGGACCTAGCTCGCCAAGAAGGGAGTTGCGGAGCGGACCTTGCTCGCCGACCTTGGAGTTCCTTGCCGAGTTGATCTTGCTGGCCAAGAAGAAAGTCACCGAGCTGACCTTGCTCGCCGACCTTGGAGTTCCTTGCAGAGCTAATCTTGCTCGCCAAGAAAGAAGTCGCGGAGCGGACCTTGCTCGCCGACCTTGGAGTTCCTTGCCGAGCGGACCTTGCTCGCCAAGAAGAAAGTCGCCGAGCTGACCTTGCTCGCCGACCTTGGAGTTCCTTGCCGAGCTGATCTTGCTCGCCAAGAAGCAAGTAACGGAGTGGACCTTGCTCCCGCTCTTGGAGTTCCTTGCCGAGCTGATCTTGCTCGCCAAGAAGCAAGTCGCGAAGCAGACCTAGCTGGCCTTGGAGTTCCTTGCCGAGTTGACCTTGCTCACCAAGAAGGGAGTCGCGGAGCGGACCTTGCTCGCCGACCTCGGAGTCCCTTGCCGAGCTGACCATGCTCGCTAAGAAGAAAGTCACCGAGCTGACCTTGCTCACCAACCTTGGAGTTCCTTGTCGAGCTGATCTTGCTCGCCAAGAGACAAGTCACGGAGCGGACCTTGCTCGCCTACCTTGGAGTTCCTTGCCGAGCTAATATTGCTCGCCAAGAAAAAAGTTGCGGAGCGGACCTTGCTCGCCTTCTTTGGAGTTCCTTACCGTGCTGATCTTACTCGCCAAAAAGCAAGTCGCCGAGCGGACCTTGCTTCCCGAACTTGGAGTTCCTTGCAGAGCTGATCTTGCTCGCCAAGAAGAAAGTTGCGGAGCGGACCTTGCTCGCTTTCTTTGGAGTTCCTTGCCGAGCTAATCTTGTTGCCAAGAAGGAAGTCGCGAAGCGGACCTTGCTTGCCTTCTTTGGAGTTCCTTGCTGAGCTGATCTTGCTCGCCAAGAAGCAAGTCGCGGAGCGGACCTTGCTCGCCTTGGAGTTCCTAAACCGAGCAAAGTGGATCACCGAGCAAAAAGTATATCCCGACCTTGTAATGTAATCCCAGTCACGCTAGCGCAGACGAAATTAATGGGCAATTGAGAGGAGGATTTTCGTAATCTCGGCTTGGGCCGCGGTTCTGGCCGGGCTGAATGTGGTCCAAGCGTATTTGGGCCGAGCCGAGGTGAAGCTTTCTCGGCCAAAGTCCAGACCAGAGTTAGCCGAGATGATCCTCTACCAGCTTGTCTTCTCTTGTTCGCTCTTTTTAGCTCGGTGATCGTGATCTGCCGCAGATCGGCCTAAATTGCCTAGAGCACAGTCGCACCAGAGTGCTGCTGAGCTCGGTTGTGATGGAGCTCGGCGAGTGGCACTGTTGAGCTCGATAAGTAGCTCGGTCGAAGGAGGCCAAGATGATTGTCTGCCGACCCGGGTCTTATGGTCGTACATGTAGCTCGGCGGGAAGGTCTCCCTTGGACTAGCCTAACCTGTCTGGAGCTCGGCCGTACTGGGGTGCTACGGAGCTCGGTTGTGATAGAGCTCAGCGAGTGGCATTGTTAGGCTCGATAAGTAGCTCGGTCGAAGGAGGCCGAGATAATTATACCAGACTGCCCATTCCCGCCGATGTCAATTGGTGGTTTGATTAGGTGATGTTTGGCTGAATTTGTGCTGACAGATGGGAGAGCAGCTCCACGTGTCAATGAACGAATGGATGCAAATGTGAGCCCAGAAAAGTGTATAAGCATGATTGTGCCCCCCATGCTAGGCATGGAACGACATTTGGTGAGAAACACTCTTCGTGAAACACCTCTCTTCCTTTCTCTCTCTCTCTCTCTCTCTCTCTCTCTCTCTCTCTCTTTGAGTGTGTGCTAACTTGACCGTCGAAGGGGTTTTCCGGCCACACACCGCCAGGTAGCTCACCGTCGTTGTGTTTGTAGGTCGATCGGACAGATAAGGAGCTTGGTGGAAAGGAGTACGGGCTCTGCGGAATATTCACTCCCCGTACAGTTAAAATTATGAATCTTAATTGGTGGTGATTTATATTAAAAGTAGGGATTTTGGTTTGTTGTTGTTTGTGCTGAAATTAGGGATTTGATTTGTGCTACAATTAAAAATATTAATTTGTAGTATTTGTTATTTAATTTGGGACTTTCATTTGTTATAATATTAGTATATTAGAAATTTTATTTGTTGTGATTTGTGCTAAATTTAAATTTTTTGATTTGTTTTAAAATTGGAGATTTTGATTTGTGAGGATTTCTGATTTTGATTATGAATTTTTATTTTTTAAAACAGTCATAGAGAAATATTTCAAAAGAAAATCAAAGTTAAAAAATCAAAGTTGAAGAAATATTTCAAAAGAAAATCAAAAATGCCCCCTACATTAAATTCTTGCCTCCGCTACTGGGTATGTGTACACTCTTTTGTGCTTTCTCACTTGAATCTCAAATTGTGTTGTCGCTTTTGATGTGAACAAAATTAAATTTCAAACATAAATTTAAGTAAAAATTTAATATTTTGAAATACATGCGAACGACCTTAGTTCCACTAAAAATGAAAAGTATACATACCAGCAATCGTGGTAGAATATTAAATAAAATATTATTAAATTGTAAAAATACTAAAAATTAAGGCTCATGTTAGATAATGTCTCAATGAGACCACATAATTAAATGTGGTGTTATCATTTATAAGAAGCCTACAATTTAAGTGATTCAATTTAATTAATAGGCTTAAGGGTATATGTGTTATAGACCTAATGTGTAGATACTAGTTGTATAATTTCTATTTCTATGAGGGGCAGAAATAGAAATTAAAACATATTAGTTAAAGTTAGTTTTCATTCCTTTTGAACTTCCACAACCTTTCAGTTTTGAAAACCAATAAATAGAAATTAAAACCAATAATGGTTAAAGTTGGTTTTCATTCCTTTTGAACTTCCACAACCTTTCAGTTTTGAAAACCAATTACAACCTTTAAAAGGTTATGGTCCCTATTCCTTCCCAGGTGGAAATAAGAACACTGCCATTTTTTTCCTAAATCCTCTCAAGGAGAAACATAAGGCACCAAAGGGGAAAGAATTAGAAGGCAATAACATAATCAATAACAAAGAGTTCACTGATAATCGCGCTTCCGTTTAACCGTTCATCAATGGATTCAGGTATGTCATTTTGTCTTGATTTCTTGATAGTACACATGGTAAACGATCCAAAGTGTAAGGTTTATGTACTGAAATTTATGTTGACAATTGGTATCAGAGCATGCATATCATGTGTCTTATCAGAATTGATATGCTTTATTCATTCTATTTAGTTTCTTGGAATCAGATTCTGAATTTTCTTATGGATGTAAATTCTGTTTTTTCCTGTTTTGTTCTGTGAAAATGACAATCTGTTTTTTGGAATTGTAAAAAGATTCGGTGGGCAGTTTTTTTTTTTTCTCTCAAATGGATGAACATCATGTATTTATATATATAGATATATCTTGCGATTTGATCGGTTTAATTTTGAACATCATAAAAAAAAAACTATTTGTTTTTGGACCCGTCAATTCTATTTATATATGTATATATATAATTGGAATTGCTGCAGATTATATAACATATACGGGGTCACAAATTTAGAAATCTTTAAATTTAATGTAATTTCATACAACGTCTACAGAAATTTAATTCTCTAACATTCTCAATATATGTCAATTCAAACAAGATGTCACAAAAGTGATCTCTCTTGTCTAGATTGTTTTATATGGAATGTTTTGAAGTTCATGTCTGTGTATCTCATGCGGGTATTATCGGTCCAAAGACATGATTAAGACTTGGCAGAATTACACACACATTTTGTGATGATAAACATGTGCCAATTGTCAAGAAAACCTAATGTGAATAATAAATCCATCAAAAGATAGATTTGTTATTTGACATAACTTATTGTCAATGTTTGATCATTACAACAAGAATACCACTTACAGTTAATATCACTACCCAAAGGCTTAGTATTAATGTTGTGCTAGGTATCTTGAGATGTGGTCATTAAATTAATTTATTTAGAGATTATCTGTTTGGTAACTTAATGTGAGCATAAGTGTGAGATCGGATAAGTTAGAGGTCATTGGATATTCCGACTCCGATTTTGCTGGATGCCAAGACAGTAGGAAATCTAGAATTTGTAGCATGTTATGAGGCATCAAACCAAGGGATATGGCTGCGGAATTTTGTCACTGGATTGCGTATTTTGGAAGGCACTGCAAGACCACTTAAGTTATATTGTGACAATAAGTCTGCAGTTTTATATTCCAATAACAACAGGAGCTCGACAAAATCAAAGCATATTGATATCAAGTTCCTAGTTGTAAAAGAAAGAGTGCAGAGTGGACAGATTTCTATAGAGCACATTGGGACAAACTCCATGATAGCGGATCCACTTACGAAGGGGAGTTTGTATTTATATTACTGCTTTATGTCAGCTTTGAGTTTTATCTATGTAATTAGATTAATTTCTGCAGAAATGAAATATTCAGTTTATTACGCTCTGTTACGTATTGTGAAGTATTGATATCAATAAAGTTAAGTAGGACCAGTTGGAAATAGGCATGTATGGATCACATCACATATAATTTTCATGCTACGCATCCATGATTGATCTATGTCATTTAGCTGTATTAGTATACGTGACCATTGGTGGGTCGAGTTACGATTGATGTAACGAAGACCGCTTTGATCCTATATTAATATAGTTAATGGACAAGATTGTTTGGATACCCTCAAGTTATGATAACAAATTTCTGAGCTCACTAAAGTTAAGCACATTTTTCAGGATACATATGTGGTCCAGTGGGAGATTGTTAGATAATGTCTCAATGGGACCACATAATTAAATGTGGTCTTATCATTTATAAGAAGCCTACAATTTAAGTGATTCAATTTAATTAATAGGCTTAAGGGTATATGTGTTATGGACCTAATGTGTAAATACTAGTTGTATAATTTCTATTTCTATGAGGGGCAGAAATAGAAATTAAAACATATTGGTTAAAGTTGGTTTTCATTCATTTTGAACTTCCACAACCTTTCAGTTTTGAAAACCAATTACAACCTTTAAAAGGTTATGGTCCCTATTCTTTCCCAGGTAGAAATAAGAACACTGCCATTTTTTTCCTAAATCCTCTCAAGGAGAAACATAAGGCACCAAAGGGGAAAGAATTAGAAGGCAATAACATAATCAATAACAAAGAGTTCATTGATAATCACGCTTCCGTTTAACCGTTCATCAATGGATTCAGGTATGTCATTTTGTCTTGATTTCTTGATAATACACATGGTAAACGATCAAAAGTGTAAGGTTTGTGTTCTGAAATTTATGTTGACAGCTCATTGACTCACGTGTTAATTTAGGAATAAGTTATTTTTAATAATTTTTAAATTTTTTATGAAAAAATATATTAAAAAAATAAAGAGAGTGATATGACAACTTGTAATGACTTTTTAATTTTTTAACTAAAATATATAATTGCCAAAAGAAATAGGGTCCCATTTTACATTTATAGATTTTTCATTCTCTCAGTCATGATTAATTAAATATAATATAATTAAATTAAATTAAATTTTCGTTACAATTATTTTGATGGTAAAGATTTAGAGATATTGTTATAATTTTTAAATAAAAAAATTTATAAAGGACCCAATTAGATTTTTTTTCCTAGACTCGTATTTTTTTTTTTAGAATATTAAACCTGTTTGAGCCGTCTCTACATTAATCAAAGAAAAAATTAACATTAAGGTAGAGATAAGATGATAAGGTTTTCCTGCAAGAACTTCCTAGTCATGGAATACAAAACAAGGCCATGTTTGGTTTCAGAATTATTTTTTAAAAAATTAAAACTTAATTTGATGAAAGAAATTTAAAAAAAAATTAAAAATTATTATTTTTTTGTTATTTTATCTTTTGAGATGTCAGAAATAATTTTTAAAAATTTAAAAATATCCATTTGATATTTATTTTTATTAAATTGATTTCCATTTTTTGAAAAAAAAAACTTTCAAATTTTTTTTCTCAAAAACAAACCAAACAGTTTTCTTGGGTTCTTGGTAATCCTAAACCCCAAATCTTACAAAAATTACAAAGTCAACCACAAAAAAAATAATAAATAAAACACTAAAAAGTTGTAAAAAGAAAATTACTAAAAAAAAAAAAATCATATACATCAAAATTGTCCATATTTCTATAAAATTTTTAAAATTTATTTTAAAATATATTAATTTTTTTCACCTCATAAAAAAATAAAAAATTAACAAATCATTAAAAAAAGGTCAAATCCCAAACCAAATCTTAATACAACCTAATTTTTGATAACAGTGTGCTCATCCAATAATAATGAAACTATATTTAGCTAGCTCCAAAATTTCGAAACAATATAAAAAAAATAACAAAATATAATTAATTGGGCATACAGCCACAACGTTCTCAGAACACTTGATAATTTATTAAATTTGCGAGTCATTTCACAAAACCCAATTTTTTCTGAACCACAAGACTCTTATGGCATGTTTGATTGGAAGGATTAAAGCATAGGATTGGGATTATTAATCCGTGGGCCCAATCATCCTATGTTTGTTTTGACATTTTAGTTTAGGATTATTAATCCAATGGATAATTAATCCAACAAATTTGTAGGATTATTACTAATGGGGTAGGGGTGGGATAACTAATACCACACTAATTTAATAGGATTATTAATACCTCACTATTAGTGACGGACTGGATAAGGAAGAATTAGAATATATTGAACTTGAGTTCTGAGACTGTGAATCCCCCGGACTATTTGGCTGGGTTGGATATATATCCTGTGTTTGTTTTTTCATGGGATTAGATGTCTGAAAAGGACTATATTTAGTAAATCCAACGTTTAGTTGGACGGACTGGATAGGATAAAGGAACAAAAAACTATTTTACCATTTTTCAATTATTTACTAAGTAATAACAATATTAAACCTATCTTTAATGTTTTAATTATTTTTAGGCAGATTAAATAAAAATTTATTTTATTTTATTTTTTACACAATTAAATAAATTTATTTTTTTAAATAAAATAAATAAAATATCAATAAAAATATATGTTATTTTTTTAATTAAAATTTAAAATTTTATTATTCTAAAAAATAATAATAATTAAACAATGAAATTAAATAAGACATCTATTAAATTTAAATAATGAAATTAAATAAAATATAAACAAAATTTTAAAATAAAACATCAATAAAATATCTATAAAAAATTATTTTTTAAAAATTAAATAAATAAAACATCAATAAAAAGTTAAATAGAATTATTTTATTTTTAAATTGAGACATTTAAATTTTATTGAATTTTATTAAATATAATATATAATTAAATAGTAGAGGGTCAAAATGGTCATTTTACGACCTAATCCCAACAGTGGATAGTCTCCCAAAAATTGTCCCATACCCCCCCTAGGACACAATAGTCTCCCATATGGGAGATAAGGAGTCCGGCCGGACTTCACGTCCGGCGAATTAAAAAAAAAACAAACAGCGGATTGGACACTTTCTCCGGCTTACAATCCGCACAGTAAATAGTCCCCCCTCTTATCCCTCCAATTTTATTGAATTTTCTAATTGTTTACTAAGTAATAGCATGGACGGTAAAATGGACATTTCACAAAATAATCTCATGGGATATCAATCCCATGGTTTCTATCCCATCCCCCCCATGTGATAGGATAGTCCCATATTTGTGGGACTAATAATTCAGGGGGACTATTAGTCCGGAGCAAAATTTTTCAAACAAAAAATAGACTATTAGTCCGGTGGGACTAGGGCTGAGCAAGGAATCCGTGAAATCCGTAATCCGATCCAGTCCAGTCCAATCCAGTAAGTTTGGATTGGTTTTTTGAATCCGTGGTTCGGTTCTGGATTAAAAAATTAAAAATCCGTAGTTCACGGATTGGTTCCGGATTGAACCCCACGGTTCCGGATTGGAACCGATCCGGACCGTATACAAATAGTCTATATTTTTATTATACACCCTCCTGCATAGTATCTTCTCTTATTTTATATAAAATTTAAATCCAAACATAAACTCGCATAGTATCTCCTTTTATTACTTTTGTTTGTTAGTTTTTAATGTTAATTTGTAATAGTCTAAATACTTATGGTGGAATCAATTTTCTTATAGTTGTTTAAATTTTAGAATAGTATGTCGCTATTATAAAAAGACATGTTATTGTGAAACTCATATGGTGCTATATTTATATTTTTATGAAATTAAAGTGTTAAATATATATTTTTTGTTATTTAATTATGTAAATTTATGGTCCTGAACCGATCCAATCCGTGTTTAAATGGATTGGTTCGGATTGGTTCCACGATTTAAACGGATTGGATTGGTTCCAATTTTTCAAGAACCGTAGATAACGGATTGGTCCTGGTTTTACCCCAATCCGGTCCAATCCAGACCATGCTCACCCCTAGGTGAGACTAATAGTCCAATCCCACACCCTAATCTTTCAAAACCAACACACCATTAGGGTGTGTTTGATTGGACGGACTGGATAAGGGGGGATTAGAATCCATCGGACTTGAGTCCTGGGACTGTGAATCCCCCGGACTATTTGGTTGGATTGGATATGTATCCTGTGTCTATTTTTTCATGGGATTAGATGTCTGGAAAAGACTATTTTTAGTGAATCCAACGTTTATCCTATCCAATCCGTCCAACCAAACGTTGGATTCACTACAAATAGTCATTTCCAGACATTTAATCCCATGCTGATATCTGCACTCTTTTGTGCTCTCTCTCTTGAATCAGGAATTCCGTTGTTTTTTAATTCACGAAATACCATATTTAAATCATAAATTTAGGTTGGAATTTAAAAATTATTTTTTTCTTTTATTTTCTACATTTTTATTTAAATTCATAATCTAAACACATCACAAAAGTTTCCTTTGTCTCCAACCTTATTTCAGGAGAGAAAATTTGTTCACACAATATGATAAATATACAACATCTCATAGTTGAACTAATGAGATGTAGTCCCACAAAATGTACAAAATGGACCATAAGGTGCATGGTGTGTATTGTTCTCATGTGTATGAACATATTCGCACTCTCATTCCATAAGTTCAATTTTTAGTAGGAAAAGACTTCTCTGATAAAATTGACTAGGCTCGTCCTGATTGTGAGTTCACTAGGGTCCCAAATCGTTCACTTGTTGGAATTCTTCAGATGATTGTCTATGTAAAAAATTAAATCGATAAAATATTGATATATATATTTTTTGATAATTGGGTATCCGAATCAATTTATGCACATTTCAACTATTCCTGGAACCCACACAAAGTGTTCCCTCTACGTGGATCAGCAAATCTCAGGCAGAACCTACGAACGTGGCCCCAAGAAATTAATAACACCTTGTGACAGTTGAACCTATGATCTAGAGATAGTATACCCCCAAGTCTACACACTAGGCCAATCCCTTAGAGTTATATCAATAGATATATTGATGTGTCAATTTTAATTACTCACAAGCATACTAACCGTATAATAATATACTTACGATTTTAGAAAACTAATCAATTTCAAAGTTAAATAGACCTTAATCTAGTGACAAATTTTGGTTTGATTCCAATAAAATCTACAGATGCAATTAATAAATAATTAAATAAACAAGGAAATAATTGAATCAAAGAATAAGTTAATCAGATGAATGAAACTAAAGTTTTAAAATCCACAATCAAACATACATAATAATTAATAACATAATCTGAATGTTTTCTTTAAATCAATCTCAATTATTATAGAAAATATGATCGTTAGGTTCTTTTAAAAATAATTATCTTATGTACATTCTTTCTCACCTAAAGGTTCAAAATCAAATCATCTAATATATTATTGCTTGTAACAAATCACAATAGATATCCAATATTCAAATTCAACAAGATAAAAATCAAGGCAAACCAATTAATCAGTAGACTCCAAATGATGAAAGAAATATGATTATTTCAAAATTTATTGAATTAATTACAAAGAGACAAGAACGATTAATCAATTAAATCACAATTTAAGAAAATAAAATAAAATCATATATTTAATTATTATGAAGCATGAGATATAATTACACATTATTAAAGAAATCATCAAAATCATAAAATTAACACACTCGATTCATAAATCCAAAATTAAATTTTATTTGTCGAAAAGTCCACACTCTAATGTACTTGTATCTCTAAAAGTCCACACTCTAATCTCTCTCTCTCTCTCTCTCTCTCTCTCTCTCTCTCTCTCTTCTTTTCATTCTCTCTCTGATTTAACCCTCTTCGATGGGGTACGCTGTCGCCGCCACCGCCACCATACTGACGACTCTCCATCTACTCTCTCTCACTCTCTTCCTCACCGTTTCTCTCACCGGCATTGAACTCATTTCCTCAACTGATCTCAGTCAATCTCCCCTACCCCCTTTACTCCCATTGTATTACCACTACCACCATCTTCACCATCTACCATTCTGGGAGACACAATGCTGATGATGCTTTGAATCAACCATTTCTCTCATTGGCGTCAAACTCACTCCCTCATAACTGATCTCAGTCAATCCCCTCCACTGCTTTCACACCCATCGCACCACTGATCTTCCCCACCCATCGAACTCACCCATTCTCAGAGACATAATCTTCTGATTTGAGATCTGAAACAAATAAGTTTATATTCTTCAAACCCCTCTTTCTCTCTACTATATATATATATATATATATATATGTACATTAATGACATATAAGTTTGTGATCTGGGATGAATTGATCTTCATATGTTTGTGCTCGGTTCAAGGTTTTTAGGTCGAGTCGCGTACTGAGTCTGAATAAATGTTGTTGTAGGTTTGACCACAACAATTGTATCTATGCCTAGAAAACCAAGGGACCTTCAGTTGTTGACTTCCAGCTTATCTTGGGAGAGTGGAGAACCGAAAGGAAGAATGAGCTGGCCATGTGCTAAGCTAGCTCTTCCACATATGTGTGTTGAAGTTTTTTCACCGAAAGGAAGGGAATAGTTGGCTGATTAACTTTGTTTCTCTTTCTTTCTTTTCTGTTTCTTTTTTTCTTTGTTCCCTCTCCCCGTGTATATATAGATGCAGAGAGTGAAAAGAGAGTGGGTGAGTGCAGAGTGGTGTGTGAGCAACAAACACGGAGTGTATAATCTATGTGTAAGAGACTGAGTTCTATAGATGGTTGTAAGGTGTGAGTTGTAATCTCCCTCCAGAAAATTCTATAGTGAGTAATCTCTTTCCATGGATGTAGGCTATTGCTGAACCACGTAAATCCCTTATGTTATTGCTTGTGATTGATTGTTAGTGTGCCAAACAAATTCCTAAATCCTAACAAGTGGTATCAAAGCCTGGTGGAAAAAAAATTGTGCAATTTTCAAAGCCTACCTGATTTTAAAATTGTTAAAGTCAAGTTTCGAGCACACTAGGAGGACTGTCTCGTCGAGAGAAGTCCAAAACTGCAAAGGAAAGACCGAAATGACCCCGTATGCCCTTTCACGCACCACTTGAATTAGGCGCGCGAATCCTAATTGTAGCACGCGTCTTCACGTGCGGCTAAAAGTTGACGACAAGTGAGGCTGCGCATGGATCTGACTTCACCGTGACATTATTAGCTCAGGAGCCAAGCTGAGCCACTGCCAACTGACCTGCTACGTGTCTACCATGTTAGTAGCCACGCTATCAACCACATGTTCGCTACATCAGTACTTTTCATTGCCACGTGGCTGACATGTCAGTACATCAGATCAATTGGCTGACCGGACCCAACCCGACTAAAAACTAGAGAAGTTATCTGGCATTTTCGTGGTACTGGTGCAGCAGTTGATCTAAATCGTCGAGATTGTTTTTGCTAGATCTGAGCGATTATGAATTCGATTTTGATGATCCAATAATTGTTTTTAACTATTTGGTGTATTCCAGACACATCTGTACAGTTAGATTTTTGATCTAAGGTTTTTTATAAAAAGAAAGAAGATGATGGAGGAATCTATTTCAACTTTAGGATCAATGATAAAGTTGACTGCTTCTAATTATACAATCTAGAAGCCGCAGATAGAAGACATCCTATATTGTAGAGATTTGTTTGACTCTATTGAGCTTGAAAGAGTCAAACAAGCAGAAGAGAAGGATATAGACTAGAAGAAAAAGAATCAAAAAATTGTTGATCAAATTAGACAATGGATTGACCATATTGTATTCCACCATGTCGCCTAGGAGACAGATGCTTATGCTCTCTAGATGATGTTAGAAGGGCATGTATCAGTCAAAGACCACCTGAAACAAAGCCTTGCTGATAAGAAGGCTTGTCAACCTGAAGTTGAAAAATGATGTGTCTGTCGTCGAAAACACCAATGAATTCAAAAATTTGGTAAATCAGCTTGCAACAGTCAAGGTGCCCCTGGATGATGAAATGCAAGTCATACTACTGCTCTGTTTTTTACTGGATAGTTGTGAGACGTTGGTGGTTTTTCTCAGCAACTCTGCACCAGAAGGAAAGCTGGCCATGAGTATGGTCACGAACGCCTTATACAGTGAAGAGACAAGGAAGAAAGACATAGGGGGTAATTAAACCCATGCACTTGTCACAGAAGGCAGAGGCAGAGATAAAGGTAGCGGAAAGAGCAGAGGTAAAAGCAAGGGCAGAGGCAAATGGAACAACATGAGTAAATCCAGAGACAACAAAGGTCAAGGAAACTCCAGCTTCACTTGCTTTCACTGTGGCTAGGAAGGTCACATAAAGAGAAACTCCCTAAACCAGATAAATAAAGGCCAAATCAGTAAATCAAAGGGAGATAAGAGCACTACAACCACAACAGCTAATAAAATACTTTTTGCAGTTGGTGAAGAGGAGTTCCTTCATGTGACTGATGATAGCTACACAGAGTGAGTGGTAGACACAATTATATCCTATCATGCCACCTCCCACAGAGAACTTTTCAGCTCGTACAACGCTGGAGATTTTGGTACTGTTCGAATGAGAAATTCTAGTTATTCGAAGATTGTGGGTATTAGAGACATTAGCATTCAGACTAATGTTGGTTACAAGCTGGTTCTTAAAGATATGAGGCATGTTTTAGAATTGCGCTTCAATCTTATCTCCACAAATGCCCTGGACCAACAGGGCTATACAAGTGCATTTGGTAATGGCCGTTGGAAGCTAACAAGAGGAGCTTTAACAATCGCTAGAGAAGAAATGTCTTTCACAATGTACAAGACTTAAACGAAGATCTGTCCACAGATTCTCAATGCAGTAGAAGATAAGGAGTCACAAGACTTATGGTACAGAAAACTGGCTTACATAAGTGAAAAGGAATTGTATCTATACCCTTAAGCAGTGTTATCATTGCTTGTATGACAAGCAACATTGAGTAGCCTTCAGTTCAACGAGTAGGAGGAAAATAGAAGTGTTCAGCATGGTCTACTCAAATGTTTGTGGTCCCATAGAAGTAGAGTCACTTGGCAGCCGTAAGTATTTTCTGACTTTCATTGATGATGCATCAAGAAAGTTGTGGGTGTATTTCCTGAAGACAAAGGATGAGGTATTCCAATATTTTCAAGAGTTTCATGCAATGGTGAAAAGAGAGACCGGGATAAAGTTGAAGTGTCTTCGCACAGATAATGGTGGTGAGTACACTTCCAATGTTTTTGAAGCATACTGTGCCAATAGAGGTATTTGGCATGAGACAACAGTTCCCATCACTCCACAATATAATGGTGTGGCAGAGAGGATGAACTGCACTATTGTAGAAAGATTCAGATGCATGCTCAGAATGGAAAAATTGCCAAAGTCATTCTGGACTGAAGTCGCTCGTACAGCCTGTTATCTCATGAACAGGTTGCCTTCAATCCCGTTAAACTTTGAGATACTTAAGGAAGTCTGGTCTAGAAGAAAAGTATCATATTCTCACTTGAGAGTCTTCAGGTGCAAGGCATTTGTACACATCTTCAAGGAAAACATACAGAAGCTTGATGACAAGTCTACTCCATACATATTTGTGGGCTATTCAAATGTAACATTTGGATACAAGTTGTGGGACCTAGTGAACAAGAAGATGTTCAAGAGCAGAGATGTTGTGTTCCAGGAAGACCAAATAGTAACAGATTTTGAAAAGTTTGCAAAGTCTAGAGTTGTCATCACTCTACACTTGTCTCCATCTCTAGAACCCTTACAAAATGCTAGATGCGAAGAGGTGTAACTAGAATTGCCAGAGATGCAGAATCCTCTGCCAGAAATTGAGGATCAGGAAGAAAGAGATGAAGACCCAGATGAAGAGGGTGTTGACTAGGGGGAGCAACCCCCTCCACCAGAGGCAATTGGACCTGAGTTGTAGAGATTAGGAAGAGCTACCGTGCCATCATCCAAATATCCCGCTTCTCAGTATATTCTAATTACTGATGAGGGGGAGCCCAAGAGTTTTTCAAAAGTGAAGAGCCATACAAAGAAAGACTATTGGATACAAGCCATGAAGAAGGAGATGAATTCTTTGCAGAAAGAACCACACTTATGAGCTTGTTCCACTTCCAAGAGGCAGGAAAGCTTTGAAGAACAAATGGGTGTACAAGTTGAAGAAATATGGCAGCGAAAACTACTTCAGCATAAAGCTTGCTTGGTTATCAAAGGTTTTGGGCAAAAAAAAAGGAATTGACTTTAATGAGATCCTCTCCCCAGTTGTGAAGATGACTTTTATTCGAGTAGCTTTGGGATTAGCAACTCACTTGAATTTGGAGCTAGAACAGATAGATGTCAAAATTGCCTTTCTCTATGGTGATTTGGAGGAAAAGATCTACATGGAGCAGCTAGAAGGATTTGAAGTTAATGGAAAAGAGAACCTAGTCTGCAAACTAAAGAAGAGTCTCTATGGCCTGAAGCAGGTACCGAGACAATGGTATAAGAAGTTTGATTCATTCATGGTGGACGATAGTAGACCAGTGTGTATACTTCCGAAGGTTTTTGGATGGAAACTTCATTATCCTACGGTTGTATGTTGATGACATGCTGATCATCAAACAAAATATTGCTATGATTAACAAGTTGAAAAAAGACTTATCGCAGTATTTTGACATGAAGAATTTAGGCCCAGCATAGCAAATTTTGGGCATGAAGATTGTTCGTGACAGGAAAGCCAAGGAGATATGGTTGTCACAGGAGAAATATGTTGAAAGGTTCAACATGAAGGATGCCAAGCCAGTCAACACACCACTGGTCAATCATTTCAAGATGACAAAATGCTCGTGTCCCACGACCAGTTCTAAAAGGAAAGAAATGGAGGCAATCCCATATTCTTCCATAGTAAGAAGTTTGCTGTATGCAATGGTGTGTACCCGGCCAGATATAACTCACGTAGTTAGTGTTGTAAGTTGATTCCTCACCAATCCAGGAAAGGAGCATTGAGAGGCGGTTAAATGGATTTTTTGGTACTTGAAGGTAACTTCAAAGATGTTTTTATGTTTTAGGGGAGCTGAACCAATTTTGGAGGGTTTTACAAATGTCGATATGGCGAGTGATCTTGATGGTAGAAAATCCACATCAGGATTTCTGTTCACTTTCGCAGGGGGAGTTGTTTCTTGGTAGTGCAAACTGCAAAAATGTGTTGCTTTATCTACAATAGAGGCAGAGTACATTGCTGCCGCAGATGCCAGAAAAGAAATTTTGTGGTTAAAGCAATTTTTCCAAGAATTAGGTCTACAGTAGGAAGAGTACAAGGTACATTGTGATAGTTAGGGTGCAATTGATCTTAAGCAAGAATTCCATGTACCATTCCCGTACAAAGCACATTGATGTCCGGTATCATTGGATATGAGATGTCACGACCCAAACCATAGGTTTAGCGTCATAACTAGCTAGTAATCCTGGGATTACCAAAGGCCTCTGAACAAATTAAACAAAATATAGGGGCCAGCGGAAGCAAATACAAACATATAATATCCATAGAGCTGTGCAGACATACATGGAACCGAAAATTTAAAACTTTAGATACATATATGTGACATCATATCCATATTCGTCTTGTGTAACCATAACCCACACATATAGAATGTACAAAACTTGTTCAGACAAAAACAAAAGTAATACAAAAGTCATAAACTTGGTTCACAAAATTCGACCACATGAAACATTCTAGGAACCTCCTAGGGAGGTAAACAGGTTGGTCGACAGAAACAGACCTCTAGGCAATCATCAATGGGCTTGGTCACGCGCCTGATCACCTACATACATTAATAATATAGTGAGCTGGAACCCAGTGAATAATAACAGAGTAAAGGGTTATAATGAATGATGTCCATAACAGATTCAGAATTCATAATTTAGATTTGGAGACAAAGTCATATTCATAATCAGAATCATATTCATCTTCACATTCAAAATTTATATGTGATCATGTGTGGTACATCCATTAGCGTTAACAAATCCGATGACCCATAATTATATGGGACGTAGTTCTGATGACTCATGTGCATAGAGATGTTCATAGCTGATGACCTATAAAGGGACTTGAGATATCACATGATGCTAAGGATGCCACGAATGTATTTCAGAAATTCATTCAGACAATCATTCATTTAATCATAAGATAGCATTTCAAAATAGATCGTATCATATCAATCAGAAAGACTTAAAGTTACACATAACTTTATAGAGTTACTACTCACAGATAGCTCCAAAAGCAGAAAAGTCAGAACAGTTGGATCAACAGTCAATGGCGCGTGACCTACACAAACACATACACATTGAAACACACGCTTAGAAAACACTTAACTCATTTCTTTTCTGTCTAGGTGTTTTTCTGATCTTTATCCTCACTATTATGTCTTAATTAGGGCTTAGGAATTCCTAAGATGCAATAAGGATGCCAAAATGTACTTTGAAAATAGTTGTCAAAATTTCTTAAAACAGGGTCTTCGCTCGAGCGGTCTGCAAAACTCTGTAAAACTTCTGCGTGCTCGAATTTTATTCTCGAGCGCAACTTCCTACGCTTGAGCTGAGGGTCAAAAATAAGGGTGGCTGATTAAGTGCAGGTTATGCCGCTCAAGCTAACCCCCAAACTCTGCAAAAGTATTGGGAGCTTGCATTTTTCGCTTGAGCGTAAACTTCACCGCTTGAGCGAAGCCTACGAATTTTGGAATTTCTAGATTGCACTCCTAGCTTCAAAACTCAAATTCAAAGCATCAAAACACATCCTTTGGGCCCAAAACTTGAGAAAACATGTCTAAACTTGTAACACATCAACGATTAAAGATCATTTCACAAAATCAAGGCCCAAAAGCATGCCAATTGTTTACAATCAAACTTGAAACTTGGAAAACATAACATACATGAGTTAATATGAACTTCAACCTTCCAAAACATGATCAAATAAAGTAAAATGATGGAAAACATGATGAATTCCCGAAACTAAACTAGAATTGGTACATGCATGAGAGAATTCTTCAGAAAACATACTTAAAATGCAATGAATGGCACATGCATGCATGGTTTACTCTTCTTTCTTACTTCCTTAGCTCAATTCATGTCTTTAATCTCTAAATTCTCTTGAATCGATGCATTAGTTGACTCAATTATACAATTAAAGGCTTGAATTCTTACCTTAGGTGTTCAATTGTGCTTAGATGCTAAGTTGGTTGTGCTCTCAAGTTAAATGCTACAAATTTTTTCTCACTTCAATTTTCCTTTCTCTTGAACTCAAGCTCTTCCACTCAAAATCTCTCTCTCTCCCACGTTTTTGCTCTCAAAAAAATGAAGATGAAATGTTGTCGAGTCACTATTAGCCTTATATAGGCTTGATTAGTGGGGTTTAATTAATCCTAGCTTAACTTAATCAGTTAACATTATTCTATTCTAATTATTTAGGTCTGAGTCGAATTTTAATTAAATCTACCATAAATTTCCAAAAATTTCAAAGAACACATAAATGGAGTCAATTTCATAATCAGATGCCGATAAGGCCTTCAATTTGCATACCAAAATGGAAATTTAGACAGATCTTTCTACGTCAAATAGATATAAGCACAAATAATACAATTCCCATGCAATTAATTTATAATTTCCTCTCAATCACTTATTAGGCATTTCTAATAATGGTTTAGTGACTAATCACAGTTCAAGGTTGTTGCAGTCTCCCCCCCTTAAAGAGTTTGGTCCTCCAAACTCGAATTAGCTTTATTTGAAGAACTCATGGTCCAATAGAAACAAGTTCGGATATCTCTTTTTCATATCTTCTTCTATTTCCCGTGTTGCATAAGTTCCTCCATGATTTTGCCAATCTACTTTCACCAACAGAATTTCTTTATTTCTCAATCTTTTGATTCAACGGCTCACAGTCTAAATTGGCTGTTCTTCATACGTATAATCATCCTTGAGAAGCACATGAGTTGAATTAATCACATGTAGTGGATCTTGCAAATAGTCTTGAAGCATAGAAATGTGGAAAACATTGTGCATATTCTCCATGACTGGAGGTAAGGCCACTTGATATGTCACTGGATTGATTTTCTCAATGATTTCATACGGCTCAATATACCACGGAGCCAATTTACCTTTAATTCCAAACCATGTCTGGCCTTTCATCAGAGTTACTTTAATGAACACATGGTCACTGACTTCATATTCCTTGTCTATTCTTTGGACATCTGCATAGCTTTTTTGATGACTCTGTGCGATTTTCAACTGTTGTTGAATTCGTTTCACTTTTCCAATCGTCTCTTGTACAAGTTTCGGTCCCAATAACGATCTATCACCTACTTTGGCCCAACAAATTAGAGATTAGCATTTTTGACAATACAACGCTTCATAAGGATCTATCCCAATACTTGAGTGATAACTTTTGTTGTACACAAATTCGGCTAGTGGTAGATAGGTTTCCTAATTTCATTGGAAATCTATCACACACATTCGGAGCATATCTTCCAAGGTTTGAATGGTTCGTTCAAATTGGCCATCTATCTGTAGATGATAAGCATTGTTAAGTCTTAGTTCAGTTCCCAAAGCCTGTTGCAAACTCTGCCAAAATCTTGAAGTAAACTTGGGGTCTTTGTCAAATACAATAGATACTGGTACTTCGTGCAATCTCACTATCTCATTCATATACATGTTAGCCAATTTGTCCGCATTGTAAAAAGTTTTCACAGGAAAAAAGTGAGCAAACTTAGTTAAACGATCAACATTGACTCAAAAGAATCTATACCTCTAAAAGAATGAGGTAGACCAACAATGAAGTCTATCATGATATGTTCCCATTTCCATTCTGGTATTGGAAGCGATTAAAGCAATCCAGCGGGTCGTTGATGTTCAGCTTTTACTTGTTGGTAGTGCAAACACTTAGCTACAAAATTAGCAGCACATTTCTTCATTCCAAGCCGCCAAAAATTTTGTTTCAAATCATGATACATCTTTGTATTCCCCAGATACATAGCAAATTTGGAGTTATGTGCTTCGGTCATAAGACGTTTTCTCAATTCTGAACAATCCAGTACACAAAGCCTACCCTGAAACTTCAATATATTATTGTCATACACAAATCCCGGCCTTGGTTTTGAATCCATTTCTTCAACTATCTTTTTTAAAAACTCATCTTGTAATTGCTTTTCCTTAACTTCCTCAATGATAGCTGGTTGTGCAGAAATGGCAGTTAGGACTCCACCTTGCTTACGCAACACAATTTCAATTTGATTTCTTTCCAACTCATACAACAATTCTTCTTGACCAGTAAGCAAATGGATTTTCTGCTCAAAACATCTGCAACTGTATTTGCCTTTCCCAAATGATACAAAATCTACAAATCATAATCTTTTATCAACTCAAGCCATCTTCTCTATCTCATGTTTAGTTTTTTCTAGGTAATGAAATATTTCAGACTCTTATGGTTCGTATACACCTCACAAGTCACTCCATATAGATAATGGCACCAGATGTTCAAAGCAAAAATCACACCTACAAGTTCTAGATCGTGGGTCGGGTAATTCTTCTTGTGAGGTCGAAGTTGTCGAGAATCATAGACAATCACTTTACCGTTTTGCATTATAACACATCCCAAGCCTTTGTACGAAGCATCACTATAGATTTGAAACCCATTTGTACCATCAGGTCGCCTTTTCAGGTTTTTGACCTAGCGAGCCTCTCAAGGGAAATATTTCTTCAACTTGTCCATATTGATCGGTTGTGAAAACTATAGGCCATCTAGGTCCATGAGAATAATCGTCCCTCCTGACCAGATAGACTTGATGATATAAGGATCAGTCCAATTAGGTCTGAACTTGCCTCTAGGGTCATGGGTAGGAGCTCAGTTGTCTTTCAGTACCATGTCTCCTTCGTTGAGATTCCTGGACTTAACTTTCTTACTAAAAGCCCTGGCAATTTAGCACTGGTAGCCCTGGATGTGACATAATGCCCTCAACCTCCTTTTGTCAAATAAAATCAACTCCTCAAACCTGCTTTGTTGCCAATCTGCCTCTGTTATCTGACATTCCGCCATAATTTGCAAGGACGATACTTCAATTTCGATTGGTAGAACGGCTTCCACCCCGTACACCAGAGAATAGGAGGTCGCCTCTATGGATGTTCGAATCGATGTTCTGTAGCCCCAGAGAGCAAATGGAAATTTATCAAGCCAGTCTTTGTAGGTCTCAACCATCTTCTAAAAGATGTTCTTGATATTCTTATTAGCGGCCTCAATAGCTCCATTAATCTGTGGTCTATATGTCGATGACTTATGAAAAGCCACGTTGTATTTCTTGAGCAGATCCACCACCTTTTTCTTGAAGTGTGAGTTGTTATCTGATATGATCTTGTTCGAAACTCCATACTAGCAGATGATGTTGTTTTTGATAAACTTGGCTACATTCGATGCCTTTAGCATGACATAGGATTGAGCTTTCACCCATTTCGTAAAATAGTCAATAGCTACCAGAATGAACTCATGTTCGTTTGAGCCCTTTGGCGAGACCGCACAAATAACGTCAATTCCCCAGACTGAGAAAAGCCATGGTGAAGTCATAGATTAGAGCTTAGACGACGGTATGTTCATGCGATTGGCATGGATCTAGCATTTGTGGCATCGCCGTACAAAACCAATGCAATCCTCCTCCATGGTTGACCAGTAATAACCTTGTCTGAGAATCTTCTGAGCTATAGCATCACAGCGTTCGTGTGTGCTCCACACTCCCCTCCGTGGATAGCCTCCATAAGGTGCTTCGATTCCTCCTCTTTAACACACAACTTATGCATTCCCAGATGTCCTCTTTTGTAGAGCTTACCACCGCAGATGATACATTGGACGGGTAGACGCCGTATGCCCTGTTTGTCTTTGGCATTTGCCCCTGGTGGATATGCCTCATTTTCCAAAAAGTTCCAAATGTTATAGTAGCAGGGGTTCTTGTCTTGAACCTTATCTATAGCAACGATGGTCTCATAAGCCAGCGTGTATTTTTGTTCAATGATGATTGGATGCATCTTCACTCCCAACGGGATGTCTACCATAGAAGATAGAGTTGCTAGTGCATCAGCGAACCAGTTGTTCTCTTTAAGAAGATGCGTAAATGTCAGTTTTTCAAACCTTGGAATCAGCATATCCAAGGCCTGATGATAAACCTTCATTTTCTCTTCTTTGACCATCCAGTCCCCATTTGCTTGGGAAACAACCAAGTTCGAGTCTCCGATGACATGCAACCTTATTGCCCCTAGTTCTAGGGTAGCTTCTAAACTAGCAATACACGCTTCGTATTCTGTTTCGTTATTAGACACTTTGAATCGGAGTTTGAAGGCTAAGGGTATATGGGAATCATTGGGTGCTATCAGCAACACACCTATCCCATAACTGTATTAATTGGACGCTCCGTCAAAGTACATCATCCACGTTTCCTCTTCTACGTGCAGAATGTCTTCATCTGGAAGCAAGTATTTCACTGCCTTATCGCTCTCTACTAGGTGGTCTGCCAGGAATTCTGCTATAGCTCTTCTTTTAACTGATTTGCGTGTAACATACTTGAGATCAAATTCGGAGAGAAGAAGCAGCCAACGGGCTAGCCTACCTGTAAGTGCTGGTTTCTCAAACAAATATTTGACGGGATCTAATCGCGAAACCAAGATTACAGTATGAGCTAACAAGTAGTGCCTTAACTTTCTGGTAGCCTACACCAAGGCTAAGCAAGCTTTCTCCAAGGGAGTATAACGGGTCTCGTAGTCTAGCATTTTCTTGCTCAAGTACTAGATGGCCTTCTCCACCTTATCCCCAGATTCCTGAGCGAGCATGCACCCTATGGTTGTACCTGTTACCAATAAGTACAAGATCAGAGGCTTCCCTAGCTCTGGCAATGACAACACATGTAGATTCTGGAAGTATTTCTTGACCTGTTTGAAGACAAACTAACATCGATCGTCCCATCAAAACTTCTTCCCTTTCTTTAGGAGACCAAATAGTGGTTTACAAGTCAAGG
This sequence comes from Camellia sinensis, assembly GCF_055761805.1. Taxonomy (NCBI): domain Eukaryota; kingdom Viridiplantae; phylum Streptophyta; class Magnoliopsida; order Ericales; family Theaceae; genus Camellia; species Camellia sinensis. The sequence continues at coordinate 170,368,325 of NC_138970.1, forward strand.
TTAGTTTTGAAATAAACCGTCTTATGAATTGCACTTTACCCAGAAAGCCGCTGTAGACACCCCATTTTTGACCGCCTTTATGACTTGGATGTCACCGCTTGCACACCCAATGATGAATTGTATATGCTTGTTAAGTGCTCGAAGTCCTCAGCAGAATGCCACAGTTTTGAGCCTTCAAACCCTACACACCTTTTGTCTTGTTTTGGACCAAAACCCTAGTTTTTTAAGCCTAAAAACCCTGGGACCTGCAGGCCCATTTCTGTGGACTTCCGGGCACTGATATTGGCTGCCAGCCACTGATCTTGGCTGTCGGCCATGTGTGTGGCCTATCGGCCACAAGTGTATTTTTGTAGATATTTTGGTAAGCTGTGCCAACTATTTACACAGATGCATGCACCTGCCTGCACGTGTATGTATTGATATTTCTAAGGGAGTGTCATTGTTTTCTATATATAGAGGACCTCCCCTTGCATTTTTGAGGGTTGAACATTTTGGAGCAAAATATTTCCTCTCTCTCTACAATTCTCTCTATCTCTCTTGCAAATTCTTGAGCCTTTGCTAATACACTTTAAACCAAAGCTTGTGGTCTTTGAGCAAAGGCACTTTTGAGCCTACCTTGAGCTCTTGAGGGTGTGTAATTGTTGTTTCGTTTCTTAGAAAGTGTTCTCCTCTTCAAGAGATATAAGCCTTTGCTTATTTCTTTGCTTTAGTTGTTATTTTGGCTACTATTTTTGAAATAAATATTGAGAGAGAGAGTGATTGAAAGAGCTAATACACTCTGTGATTCAATTGTATATTAAACATGAAGAGAAGGCTCCATTATATAGGAGAGCTAATACAACATCATTATGATACTACATTATGAAAGCAAACATATAAAAATACAAAGTAGCCGAAAGTTGAAGGCACTAGCCGAAAGTTGAAGGCACTACCTAAAGCACTACAATAAATCATCTGATGGAGAAGCACTACCTATTAAATATATATTAATGATATAAGCATGCAGTTGGTTTTATTACATTAACAAATAGCTTGCTTGATTTCCAATACTCCCCCTCAAGCTACGTTGTAGATATTAATCATTCCCAATTTTTCCGTCAGATCTTCGAAGTGAACGCGAGCAAGAGCTTTTGTGAGAATGTCAGCCTTTTGATAGTTTGTTGGAGTGTAGCTGACTTGAAAAACGCCTTCTTCAATCTTTTCCTTGATAAAGTGTCGATCTATCTCCACGTGTTTCGTTCGATCATGATGAACCGGATTCTTAGCTATACTGATGGCGGCTTGGTTGTCGCAGTATAAAACCATGGGATGCTCAGATGGAACCCGTAATTCTTCTAACATCCTGTTCAACCAGATTCCCTCACAGATACCTAGTGCCATAGCACGAAATTCTGCCTCAGCACTACTACGGGCTACCACTGACTGTTTCTTGCTTCGCCATGTAACCGCGTTCCCCCAAACAAACGAACAATAGCCAGAAGTTGATCTTCGATCAGTCAATGAACCGGCCCAATCTGCATCTGAAAAAATCTCAATTTTTCTATTTGTTGTTCTTTGGAAGAAGAGACCCTTTCCCGGTGTCCTTTTTAGGTACCTCAATATTCTGATCACAGCAGTCATGTGTTTTTCGGTTGGATTATTCATGAATTGACTGACCACACTAACAGAGAAGCCGATGTCTGGCCTTGTATGAGAAAGATAAATGAGTTTTCCCACAAGACGTTGATATCTCCCTTTATCACTTGGTGCACTACCGTCACTTTCTTCCAGTTTGATAGTTGTGTCCATAGGTGTGTCTGCCGGCTTGCATCCTAGCATCCCTGTTTCATTCAGTAAGTCTAGAACGTATTTACGTTGTGAGACTGCTATACCTTTCTTTGACCTAGCAATCTCCATTCCAAGAAAGTACTTAAGGTTTCCAAGATCTTTAATCTCAAATTCCTTTGTGAGGAATTTTTTAAGTAAGCCAATTTCCTCTTCATGATCACCTGTTAGAATTATGTCATCCACATAAACAATGATAATTGCCAATTTCCCTCCTAGGGAGTGCTTCACAAATAATGTATGATCGGATTGACATTGAACAAAACCGTACCCTTTCACTGCCTTAGTGAACCGTTCAAACCAGGCCCTGGGAGATTGTTTGAGACCATACAAGGATTTTTGGAGTCTGCAAACTTTGTTGGAATTTAATGTTGTCTCAAGTCCAGCAGGAATGTCCATGTAAACTTCTTCCTCTAAGTCACCATTGAGAAAGGCATTTTTCACATCAAGTTGGTGAAGTGTCCAATCGAGATTAGCTGCCAAGGATAAAAGTACACGAACAGTGTTGAGCTTGGCAACTGGAGCAAAGGTTTCTTGATAGTCAATGCCATAGGATTGGGAGAATCCTTTGGCGACCAACCGAGCTTTATAACGTTCTACATTACCATCTGCCTTGTGTTTTACTGTGAAAATCCACTTACACCCAACTGGTTTCTTACCTCTTGGAAGATCAGTAATTGCCCAAGTACCATTCTTTTCCAGAGCCCGAACTTCCTCATTGACTGCCGCCTTCCACTTCGGATACTTGAAAGCTTCCTGAATATTCCGAGGAATGGGTATCTCCGTGATGCTAGACGTGAAGGCACGAAACGAAGGTGATAGCTTATCATAAGAAATAAAGTTCCCAATGGGATGCTGAGTACATGATCTAACTCCTTTTCTCCAAGCTATGGGCATATTAAGAATACTATTTTCTAACTCAGAATTATCAGTACTATCTGTGGGAGGAAGATTGTCACCTGGAATGTTGCTTGGATTAGAACCCGGTTCAGCCTCATGGGATTGTTGAGAAATTGCTCCTTCCTCCGTTTCCTTTTGGATGTGCTCATTATCCCGCAAGTCAACAATGAACTCAGAATTTTCGGCAGGTAAAGATTGATTCAATGACTCAGGAGGTGTGGGATTCTTGGTGGTGATGGATGGCTCACTAAATGACTCAAGGGTCCAAAATTGATTTTCCTGGGGTGGAGTCTCCCCCTGAAGAACGATTTTAGGGTAGTAAGACTGGGTTTCAAAAAATGTGACATCCATGGAATTGTAGAATTTCCTTGTGACCGGAGAGTAACACTTATACCCTTTTTGATGTGACGAATACCCAATGAAGATACACTTGAGCGACCTAGGATCAAGTTTACTTCGATACTGTTGATGGATATGAACAAAGACAGAACACCCGAAAATTTTTGGTGGGATAGTGGAGATGAGGCGAGTAGTTGGAAAGGATTTTAGGAGAAGTTGACAAGGAGTTTGGAATTGTAGTACCCTAGATGGCATCCTATTGATAAGGTAGGCTGCTGTAAGAACAGCTTCCCCCCAGAAGAATTGTGGAACATTTGTGGAAAACATTAGCGATCTAGCAACATCTAACAAATGTCTATTTTTCCGTTCAGCGATGCCATTTTGTTGTGGGGTGTCAACACATGAACTTAAGTGAACTATCCCTTCTTTGGCTAAAAATTCTCCTAGAATGGAGTTGAAATAGTCCCGAGCATTATCAGATTTTAGAATTTGGATTTTTGACTGGAATTGTGTCTGAATCATAATTTGAAAATTTTTGAAAATTTGGCTTGTTTCAGATTTGTCTTTCATGAGGAAGACCCAAGTTAATCTAGTATGATCATCTATGAATGAGACAAACCACCTAGTACCAGTTACATTTTTTATTCTTGATGGACCCCAGATATCACTATGAATTAGTGAGAATGGACGAGACGCTTTATAGGATTGAATGGGAAAATGGGACCGTACATGCTTAGACAATTGACAGATTTCACAATCAAAAGGTTTTGGAGTTTTAAATAATGAAGGAAATAAATGCTTGAGATACATAACATTCGGATGACCTAAGCGATAGTGCCACAACATAATTGCTCTATCGTTATTTTGACACGAAACCGAAAAAGAACTACCACGAATTGCCGTTTGAGGTTGTTCCTGTGGATAGTGGCGTTCCTTAAGGATGTAGAGTCCAGAGCATTCCTCAGCATTGCCAATCGTCTTCCCCGAATCCAAATCCTGAAATTCACAATGAGTGGAGAAAAAATTAGTAACACACCTCTTTTCCTTAGTGAGTTTACTAATTGACAATAAATTACAGTCCAAGTCAGGAACAAGGAGAACAGAGTTGAGAATAAGATTCCTAGACAGCACAACTGAACCTATACCAGCAACCTTTGATAGTGAACCATCTGCTATTCGGACCGTTAAATTATTTTGACATGAGCTATATGTATCAAAAATTGTTGCATCTCCCGTCATATGATCAGATGCTCCTGAGTCCACAATCCAAGGTTTTTTACGTTTCTTACCAACAGTAAAGGCGTTCAAAGAATTACCTTTGTGAGCCAAGGTTCCGGATCCAATGATGTGGTTGGAAGACGAACCAGATTGTGACTGTAGTAGTTTCTGGAGCATCTCCATTTGCTCCTTGGTGAAAGGGCTTGCTTCAGGTTGTGGTGATCGTTCATTTGTACCTACATGATTACCTCGTCCTTCTTTCTCAAGAGGCTGACGTGGCTTCCAATCTGCTGGCTTTCCATGAATCTTTCAGCAAGTTTCTCTCGAGTGACCCGGCTTTCTACAATGATCACACCAAGGCCTACCTCCTTTATTTTTCTGACGGTTGTCAATAGGAGCGAATTGAGTCTTAAGAGCCGAGCTTTCTGCCATATTCAGTTGTTGATGGGATCCCATCATGAGTTTTTTCCGGCTTTCTTCGCGACGGACTTCAGAGAATGCCTCTCTAAGGCTAGGTAGCGGTTTTACTCCCATAATTCTTCCTCTGATTTCATCAAGATTTGTGTTTAATCCTAACAAGAATGTAAACACACGCTTCCCTTCGACAATCTTTTTATACAACAAACCATCAGCAACACACGTAAGATTGTCTTGACGTAAATCGTGGAGGGAGCTTTCAAGCTGGATGATTTCAGATGTGTTTTCCTTGTCTGAAAACGTTTCTTTTGCCATGTCCCAGATCTCTTTGGCAGTATCAAATGACAGAAAATTTTCGCCAATGTCAGTGGTCATAGAGTTGACGAGCCACGACATGACCATGTTATTTTCAGCTATCCACCTTTTGTAGGTTGATGCTGTGGTTTCTGGTAGTGCTGAGGCTCCGGTGATGTAGTCGTCTTTCTCCTTTCCCCGTATAAACATTAATATGGATTGAGACCATTGCAAATAATTTTGCCCATTCAGTTTATGGGCGGTGATCGGAAGATGAGAGGTTTCCATTTGATGAGAGGATAAAGATGATGAGATGATAATATCAGAAGAAGAGGAGGATGAGTCGATAGCCATTCCAAAAGCTGGACCGTATTTAGGCATGAAATAGAAGAATAGATTTGAGTAGAAGAGAGAGACAACAAAAAAAAATATTGATGATGAGACAGGATTACACCTGCTCTGATACCATGAAATAAATATTGAGAGAGAGAGTGATTGAAAGAGCTAATACACTCTGTGATTCAATTGTATATTAAACATGAAGAGAAGGCTCCATTATATAGGAGAGCTAATACAACATCATTATGATACTACATTATGAAAGCAAACATATAAAAATACAAAGTAGCCGAAAGTTGAAGGCACTAGCCGAAAGTTGAAGGCACTACCTAAAGCACTACAATAAATCATCTGATGGAGAAGCACTACCTATTAAATATATATTAATGATATAAGCATGCGGTTGGTTTTATTACATTAACAAATAGCTTGCTTGATTTCCAATAATTTTTAGACTGTTTTTGGGCTGTCTAAACTCTACAATTTTGGACTGAAACTTGTGGTTTAAGGCCAATGAGGGTGGAGGGGTGGCTCACCATTCATTCCACTTAGCTTCCTAGGCTTTTACCCTTGTGTTTCCCACCTCTTTGTCAACTTTTTTTGAGATTTTAAATACTGATTTTCAGAGGCTTTCAGTGGAAAAAAACCATGCTTTGAAGTCCAAAAATGGAGGGGGTAGCCTTCCCTCTTTATGCTTTGTTTACTAGCTTACATAGCTCCATGTTGTAGCTTATCATTTTGGCTATTTTTGTCTTAATTCCAGCATGTTTTAGGACTGATTTTGTACTGTTTTAGGACCATTTGTAAGTGTTCATTACATTTGAGCTTTGTATAGCATGCTTGTAGTGTAATTGTCTTCATAAGCTTGGTGGTTTAGGCCTTAGCCACCAACCTATTTGAGTTGATAGTGTTTATTTCAAGCTTTCCATACTTGTGATCACCTGTGATCACCTTTAATAACCTCTACAACCTCCCTTCTTTCTTGGCTTTTGCTTTGCTTTAAAAGTTGTTTAAGCTACTTGTTTATTTAAGATTGAGATTGAGGCCTTGTGCTTAATGATTTAATCCCTTTAGGGGTTCATTACCAACGACATGATACTTCTCTCATGCCTAAAACAACTCTAGGTTTGGTGCTCCTTTCCATTAGAGGACTTAAAGATCACCTTTAGACTCAATTGACTAAGGAATGGTTGGTAATTAAAATGGAATAATAAATATGAGGACTAAAAATGATGCAAGATAATAAGTAATTGGGTGTTCAATTAGACGTTAATTGAATACATGGAAAGTTGAGGCATTTCATACTTGCTAGTGATGAAATGGTTCAAGTTTCCAAGGTCAACCACTTCCCTTGATCAATCCATGATAGGGAGGATGTTTGAGAGTCTTTTATGTTGCATTTATTGAACTTGTACCCTTTGATGCATAGGCCATCATGTAATGAAATTGCATTGATTGATGGCTTGTGAATTAAGCTTGCCCCTTCTTTGAGCTGTTTGATGATAAGAAGGGATAAAATGTACAAACATACCTTGAGAATCTCTTGTTTCGTGCTCTGTATGCTTTCTGTTATAACAGGAAGAACCAAGATTTTGTGGCCGGCAGGCCACTATTTCTGGACGGCAGATGGTAAACTATTATTTGTGGCCAGCTTACCACCACTTCTAGCCTACCGGCCACTTTTGAAAAATTGAGTAGCAACCTTTTTGGAACAGAATAGAGAAGAGGTTGAGGTGAAAAGATGTTCTACTGTGCAACAAAAGCATTCTGGCAGCAAAATAGTGGGCTTTTCGGGTGAAAATCCATGCATGCATGAGCATTCCCCACTTCCCGGGACTGATTAGTTAGCTTAATTACTTATTTTCATTTTGTATTCATGTTGTAATTAATTAGTAAGTAGTTAATGCTAATTTGTTCTTAATTAGCTAGTGTAGCTCATTAGCTAGAATAGATTAATTCATTTGTTTTGTAATAACTAGCTAGCATAGTTAGTTTATTTGGTTTGTAATAATTATTTAATTCGTTTTGCAATAGCTAGTTAATTAGCTTAGCTAGTTAGTTTATTCGGACCCTCCTGCACGAGAGCATAGTTGTAATAACGTGTATGTCTTCCAATCCCACGTCTTTCTTCCTTTTATTTACCTACTTATGATGGTTAGTTTAGGGTATCATGTTTCGTTCAGCATATCTCATGCCTTGTATTCATTGTCTTACATGCATTGGGCTCGGCGCATCATCCTAACTTGCATTGTAGTTAAACATTCTTTGAATACGTGCTTAGATAGCATGCTATCAAATTGATTCATTTGCCATATTAGTAGCCGATCCTAGTAATTGCATATTTTATGTATTTCACTAGTCATATTGCATAGTTAGGATCATGCATTATTCTAACTCTCTCATCTCTTTTTGGCTTGGAGTACTAGATGAGCTTTTATTTGCTTTAGCATATCGCATGAGTATGATTGTTACCATGTCAACACATGTTCACCATGAGACTAAGTGCTTAAGTAATAAATTGTTTGAATGCCTGTGGATGAAGGCTAATTGCTTGAATTGGAATAATTTGAGTAATGTTCATATGCGATCATTTTCTCAAGTGGTACATATTCGAAACTCATTTCGAAAAACAAACATGAATCAAAGTGTTCCACTTCTTGCAAATTAGTCTATACTTGTGTGTGTGCGCATCACATAGTAAGTTAGCCTAATAAATCGGAACAAGAGCATATAATGTAAATAAGATTCACATCATGATTAGTAGAGGTCGATCTTTGATCGGGCGAGCGGGAGTGCTCAATTCATGACCTTCTCCTCTCGTACCTAAGTTCTCCAGCTGAGACAATCTTGGTGATGACGGACACATGGCCATTGGCACGAGTCATGGGTTTCCTAAATTTTTCAAAAATATTTAGGTGGCGACTCTATATCTGATAAAGCAGTTTATTTTTGGCAATTTGATTCGAAATCGATGTTCCAAAAGATTTTTCGGATTTAGACTTTTTGGTGTTTATCTATTTCATATTACACTTGTAAGATCAGATTCAGAACCGTGGGAGTCCGATATTGTAGGGCATATTCGTCTTCCGAAAGGAGTGCAATAAATTGAGCTATAACCGCGCACCTCATTTTCAGTCCTTGGTGGTGGCATTTCTAAGATAACCTTGATTTTGGAAGGATCTACTCCAAGTCCCCTCTGTGTGATCAGAAATCCCACCATTTTCCCTGCCGTCACCCTAAAGGTACACTTTTGTGGGTTCAACATCAATCTGCATTCCCTAATCCGTTGAAAGAACTTTTCTAGTGCGATGTAGTGACTTTCTCGCTTTTTAGACTTGACAATCATATCGTCCGCATACACCCCAACCTCTTTGTGGATCATATCATGCAGAATGGCGGTTGCAGGCCTCTGATAGGTAACCCCAACATTTTTCAACTCGAAAGGCATGACTCGGTAGCAGTACGTACCCGATGGTGTGGTGAAAACCATCTTTTCTCTATCTTCTGGTGCCATCAGAATTTGGTTATATCTAGAAAACCCATCCATAAAGGAAAGCAAGGCATGGCATGCGGGGAAGTCTACCAACTCATCAATATATGGTAGTAAAAAGTCATCATTTGGGCAGTTCAAGTCCTGAAAATCGACACAAACCCAAATTCTGCCATCCTTCTTCGACACTGGGACGATATTGGCCAACCAGGTCGGATATTCAGATGCTAACAAGAATACTGCATCAATTTGTACCTCTTCCTTGATTTTTAGTGCCCAATCTAGACGAATTTTGCGTAGCTTATGCTTAACTGGTCGGGCCTCGGGATTGAGAGGGATCCGGTGCTGTACAATCTTAGGATCGATTCCAGGCATGTCTTTGTAGGACCACGCAAAAACATCTTTGAAATCTTTTAATAAAGCGATTAAACGCTCACGTTCCTCTAAAGACAATGTGGACCCGATCTGTACCACGCGTGGATCCTTCTTAGTACCCACATTAATGGCAATGATTTCATTAAAATAAGGCTTAGCATACCTCGACTAATCAAGTTTTTCAAAGCTAGAGGAATTTCTTCCTCTTCATTTTCCTTAAAATTTTGAAAAACTTGGTCAACGTAATAAATAAGCGGCACAGAGAAATACACAGAATCTGTAGCACTTTCATTCAAAAGATTCGGACCCTCGATTACTACTGACTCAAAAGTAAAAGAAAAAAAGGACCTCGACAGGACCTTGGCATCCAGGTTACCACCCTTGGGAATGCCAGACTCAGACCTCCCAGATTGACTTGAATCTGATCCCGACTCCACAGACTCAGTGGAATCAGATTTTGGCTCATCACCCGATTCAAAACTGGAAAGAAAGCCTTCCTCTAGCGGCCAAGTAAGACGTGGTGCCCTTGATACGCCCAAAATTTCAAAGGTTGGGTCCACACCTGATTCTTCTCCGATTATGGAGACATTAAAGTTATCCCTTAAGTTCTCTAGGTCAGCCGCATGATCTGTTAGGAGATTGGCCAGTGCTGCCCCCACTTCAACCTCGATGTTGTCTCAGTCATCTTTTGTGCTCTGGTTAGCTTTAATGTTTGGTTCAGCCCTTTCCTCATCATTATCCTACAATTGTAGATCAAAGAAGATCTCGAATCCGAGGACGTGTTTTTTTGAGGAATTTACCCAAGGCTCAGGGAAGCCACAAAAAAGGAAGTCATCTCCCTCTCGAATAAAATAGCCATTCAACGTCCCCTGGATTGGCCTGTGGACAAGCTCATATTGCTTTCCAGCTCTCTTAGCCTTCGCTCTGCCCCCTCATTTCTTCCCATTTTCTTATCCAGTCTTCTTTGGTGGGCACATAGCCCAATCCAAAGGCATGCAGGTTATGTGGCACCTCTGTCAGCGCTGTAACATTTTTCCGACTGCTCTTTCGAAGCCCTATTCCTGGAATATGTCGCAGTTTGTTCATGAAGTAAACGGACTGGGGACTAACATACATGCCTTCGTCTGCAGCTAGAATGGCCTGCACTACTCGGGCTTCAGCCAGAGTGAATCCCGAGAGGAACACATCTTCGTTGCCATGATTGATCTCTAGCACTAGCGTAGTCACCTCCGGAGGTAGATAGATGGATGAGTTCCCAAAAATAATTGCTACTCCTCCCCTACGAGGATACTTCAATATTTGATGAAGGGTGGAGGACACAACTTTCACGTGATGTAACCAAGGTTTCCCTAATAGTAGATTAAAGGTAGCCGGTACATCCAAGACGTGAAACTCTTGCTCTAATAGGCCAACTTAGACTTGCACTTTCACCGTGCCGATGACCTCTTAGCTTGTGTTATCATATGCCCGTATCACCTAGGTTGTGGGAACAAAGTCCGCTAGTTAACGCCAACTGCATAAGTAGTACGGGAAAGACAAACATTAATGGTAGAACCGGTCTCTACCAACACCATCGGCACCCACTTCTCTCTACATTCCATAGATATGTATAATCGCTTGTTGTGAACCGAGCCTTCCGGCAATAGCTTTTTGTCCAAGAAAGTGAGCGTTGGCTTGGCACCAGTTGGGAAGACTAGACCCACAAGTTGCTCGGGAGTAGTATCAATGGACAATTTAGCCTTGTCCATTGTTGATAATACTGCCTACTGGTGCACTCGTGACGCCATGAGGAGTCCCAAAATAGAGATATCAGCTTGGATTTTCTTGAGCTGTTTCAAAACTAACACCTCCTCCAACTGCTTCTCCTTCTGTTTCTCAACCTCCTGGTTCTTTCCTGATGGCTCTGCTTGATCCAGGTGTAGTGGCTTAAAGTACCATCTACTGTGAGTAAGATAACCTACCTCCTCAACATACCATGTATTATCTAGGATGCAACCTCCCCAATCTTCGTCGGTGTGGACCAGCCACGAATCATTGTCATCCCACCACTCGCTATTAGTTGTCGACAAGTAGTTGTCAAGCTCCATTTGAATCATTTTTTCAGTGAAAGTGTTCTCCTCAGGGCGATAGGCGGCTGCGATTTTCATGCTATTTTGAATTCTTTCTCTTTCAAACTGCATCAGTGCAGCTTCCTGTTCAATATTTGTAGTGTTCACAACTCCCACTTCATGGGTTGGGTTTCCCACACATGTGCCCTTTGGCAGTTTTTCTTTCTTATCACCCTACTCGGCTACTGCAGTTATCTCTGTTTCCTTTCCCTCAAGTTTCATCCCAATTTCTTTTTCCTTTTTTGGCTTATCACTCAATCATCCGGTATTATCAGTCGATCCATTCAGAACAAACCACCCGATCTGTACATCTCCCTGATCATGCTCGTCAAAGAACTATAGGTTATCTAGATCTTTTTCCAGATCTACAAGGTCGTCCAACCTTTAGCTCGGGCCATTCTCTTTGATTATATTGATGCCTACCGAGATTGGTAACACCACTTTAGGTCTGATTTGACTGGTTGCCACAATATAGCAACTCGGATCGTATGCCCTTTCAAGTAAGTCCCCGGGACACTTCGACGACAGGCCAATACCTTTCTTCAAGGCCTGACCCTCCTTTACCATGGGTATTGTCACCATATTGTGAGGCTCAGGTTGTGGCTTAAATGCACCCATCATCCATAGATTTGTGGCCTCAAGAATGAATAGCATTGGTTCGGTAGGTGGGAGGGGGTAATATATATGCTGGGGTCATAAGAGGTGGCCAGTGTATAGATAAGGTTAAGGTTTTGGGGTAGGGGGACTTGATTATGGGTTGGGAGTGGATTTATGGTTACATTTGGTTTCTGAGGTGGAGAGATCACCTTGTTGTCAATGAGATCTTGAATCTCATGACGTAATCGGAAGCACTGGTCGGTGTCATGAGCATGTTGCTGGTGAAAAGCCCAACACTTTGTAAGGTTATGTTTGAGTGGGAGAGGGTCAGGAAGTAGGTGAGGTTCTAAGGGTTTTAAGTGCCCTTTCTTGACTAGCACTTGCATGGCTTTGGAGAGGGTCATGAATAGTTGGTTAAAAGTCCTACTCTGAGGTTGGGTAGGGTTGGATAAGGTTTGTGGGGCTACATTGGCAAAGGGGTTAGCAGTTTTGTGGTGGTGACAACACTTACACCCGATGGCCTCGCAGCTGTGCTACCATTGGTAGCATTGGAACTGCGTACAAATGGCCTTTTTGTCGACTCCTTCTCATCTATAATAAGTCCCTGCTTCATGGCATCTTTGATTTGCACTCCCATTTCATGAAGTTCAGTGAATGTAAATAGGGGTAGAACAATCATCTTCTGCAACAACTAGCCATGTAGATTTTGGACAACCATTCTGATCTGGTCCTTCTCGGAAGGCCTCATGGTCATCATCAAGGCTGTAACTCTCTATCTTGTCACAAATTTAGAGAAACCCTCCTTCGACTCTTGATGTGTTGCCTCGAGATCACGAGTTGTGACCTCAATCTGTGTATTATAAGAGCACTGAGCATGAAGGCTTCGGTCATCTCCTCCCAATTCTGTTTGATGGAATCTTCTAACTCAGCATACCAAATGGCCACTACACCTAACATGGTGCGACCAAAGAGAGACAGCTTCTGTAGTCTAGTTAAGCTCATTAGCCACAAAATATCTGAAAATAGTTGCAAGTGAACCATTGGATCCCTGGAACAGTCAAAACAATCAATGTGTGGCATCTTCAATCAATTCGGGAATGTAACCGCAGAATTAGTCTATCCATCCTCTATGTCTGGGATGGAGTTAACCCCTTGCGCTCTTTTGAACAGTTTCTCTAATTTAGTGACTTTAAGCGCCGTTGGATTAACTTTGAACTCGAAGGGTGCCTCAGTTTGATAAATTGGGGCTCTAGAACCCTGTGCCGGGATAGGTTCTGTTGGATTGCCCTGGTTTTCTTGAACATTGGCAGTATTTGTAGTGGTTTTGGGTGTTGGGATAGCTGTGGCAGGTACATGGGATACAGAGGCCACAGCTAACTGCAGTGGTTGTTATTGTAGCCTGGTTATGACCTCGGCCTGACAGGCCGCATCATGCTATAGCGTCTCAACTGTTCGTTGTTGGTGGAGTAGCAATTCTTCCATATTGGCCGAGAGATATTGTGCAATTAGAATAGGTGACTGGTTTTGAATCAGACTGGAAGTGGATGACTGCTTTTGAATTGGACTGAACACAGGTGAGCTACGAGGTGATTACTGTAAGAATTGGATTCGTGAACTCTGATTGGTTCTCCTCCGTCTTGTAACCGGTGAGAGGGAGGTAAACACGGGTTGTCCCCGAACAAGATCCTTGGCCTTACAAAGTTTTCCGACTCGGGTCCAGAGTACTTGGGGGATATCCGAACTTTTTGAAGCTATGGTTTAAACTATCTAGCAAAAGAAATGAAGTAAAAAAGAAACAATCAAAAACCGCATAGCATCTCAGGTAAGAGTTTTATCAACACAGACATGATCAAAGCTGGAGAACTATACTCCACACTGAATTCTGCCCCAAAACAGATACAACCTTGCAACTGATATGCACATTCCTGTACAGTTTCACTGTAAAGCACATACCAGTGAAGAGAGAGCCAAAACACTTCTATGAGGGGATAGGGTTACCCTATCCTAGTTTTGTCATGAACTAGGGTTCACTATTTCAATCAAGTAGTTTCACACAATTCTACAATCGGGTGAGCATCTTGTCCTAGTTTGGAACAGTCTCTACGGGTTTTCTATATGTAACTAAGCCAAATGGTCAAAATAAGGGTACCTTAGCAAGACTACCTAATATACCTCTCATACCTAACACCGAGAAATGAAAGAAGGATCAAACGGTACAGTGGTAGCCTAGATCCAAGGGTTGTGTTCCCAACATGGCAGAACCCACGACCGGTCAGCCTTTTGGCAAGCTTTTGGACAAGCTTTCGGCAAACCATCCAAGAATAGCAGATTGCAAATATAGTGATTAAAATGCACCAATACAAATGCAATGCAAAGAACATATAAGTGTAGATAAAATTTCACATCTTGAATTTCAAGTCAAGTTCTCTAAAGTTCCCCAGCAGAGTCGCTAGAAACTATGGCTTGCTTTTCGTGCTACTATCGGATACGACTAGCCCTACAATTCGAACTCCCGTGGTTCTGAATCTGCTTTCACAAGTGTAATGTGAAATAAATAAACACAAATGAGTCCAAATCTGGCAATTCTTTTGAAAAATTGATTTTCAATCAAAATGCCAAAAATGGATTACTTTGCCAGATTTCAAAGTCGCCACCTAAATATTTTTGAGAAAGTTAGGAAACCCGAGACTCGTGCCAAAGGCCACTTATCCGTCATCACTAAAGTGTCTTGGCTCGGGAACTTAGGTATGAGAGGGGAATGTCACGAATTGAGCACCTCACTCGCTCGATCAAAGATCGGCCTTTACTAATCATGATGTGATTCTTATTTACATTATATGCTCTTGTTTCGATTATTTAGGCTAGCATTACTATGTGACGCACACAATTATAGACTAATTCACAAAATTTGAAACACTTTGATTTCATGTTTTATTTTGAATATGTACCACTTGAAAAAGTGATCTTATATGTACATTTAATCAAATTAACCCAATTTGAGGAATTAGCCTTCATCCACAGGCATTCAAGAGATATATCACTTAAGCACTTAGCCTCATGGTAAACATGCTTGATATGGCAACAATCACACACATGCGATATGCTAAAGCTATAAATGCTCACCTAGTACTCCAAGGCAAGCCAAAAGAAATAAAATAGTTAGAAAAATGCATGCTCTATGCAAGTGACTAATGCAACACATGCGTTATGCAATTTAAATCGGCTCGGCTACTAACATGACATGTGAATCAATTTGAAAGCATGTGATTTGAGCACATTTTTCAAAAAAGTAATAAATAATAATATGAGTTAGAATGATGCGTCGAGCCTAATGCATGCAAGACAAATGAATGCTTTATACAAGGCGAAATGCTAAATGAAATATGATGCTCTAAACTATCAATCATAAGCGGGTAAATAAAAGGGAGAAAGACGTGAGGTTGAAATACATATACATTATTACAAGTTTGCTCTCGCGCAGGAGGGTCCAAATGAATGGCCTAGCTAATTACTATGAATTAACTAACTATTACAAACCCAATGATTTAAATTAACTACACTAGCTAATTAGTACAAATTGGCCCTCGCACAAGAGGGTCCAAATAAATGAATTAGCTAAGCTACTTAACTAATTATTACAACCGAACTTAATTAACTATTCTAGCTAATTAAATAATTATAACACAAAATTAATTATTTAACTAATTAATTACACACAAAATTAACTAGCTACTTTAACTAATTAATTACAACACAAATATAATAATATAAAGGACTAACTAAGTAGCTACACTATAGAATTAATTAAGCTAAGTAATTTAAGTACTCTAACTAATCATCCTTGAGAAGTAAGGAATGCTCATGCATGAAGGTGGTTTCCACCCGAAAATGCCTCTGTTTTGTTGCCAAAAGGGTTCTGTTTCGCAGTCAGAAAATTGCATTGTTTTGCCTTAGCCTCTGCTTTGTTCTGCAGGAGAAAGGGACACTGCCTGGCTAAAAAAGGTGGCCAGCCAGCCGCTAGTTTGTGGTACTGCCTTGTTGCAACAGATAACAAACATAGTATAAATAGAGCATTTTCAGGAGATGTCTGTTCACTCTCCTATCCTTACCATCAAATAGCTCAAAAGAGGAGTAAACTTGATTCGCAAGCCATCAATCGACGCAAATTCATTGCGTGATGACCTATGAACCAAGGGATACAATCTCAATAAATGAAACTAAAGACCAACAAAAACCTCTCCCTATCATGGAATTGATCAAGGGAAGTGGTTAACTTTGAATCTTGAACCATTTTCATCATTAGTTAGTATAAAATGCTTCAAGACTCAACGGGTTCAATTAACGTCCGATTGAACTCGAGTTGATTTTATTATCTTGGTCCATTTTAGTTCACTTTTATTACCTATTTTAGTTACCTTTCCATTCATTAGTCATTTTAGTCCAAAGAGTGATAGTTAAGTCCACTAATGAGAAGGAAAATGAAGAAGATAGGGAGAGTGCAGAGATGCTTAGAGATGAACACAAGTATGAAGAGCAGTAAATAAATACTATCAACTCAAATAGGTTGGTGTCTAATGCCTAAAACACTAAACCTATAAGGACTATTATACTACAAGCATGCTATACAAAGCATAAATGAAATAAACAACCTAAAACAGTCCTCAAAACAGTCAAAAATAGGATTGAAATTCACATGGACAAGCTTGAAAAAAGTAGCTACAATATTGAGGAATTTAAGCTAGTAAACAAGTACAAGGAGGAGAGGCTAACCCCTCTATTTTTGGTACTTCAAAACATCATTTTTAGCCTCTGAAAACCTCTGAAAATTAGTGGTAAAAATTTCAAAAAGAATTGATGAAAAGATGGGAAACACAATGGTAAAAGCCTAGGAAGCAAGGTTCAAAGAAGGGTAGTCAACCCCTCTACCTTTAATGGCCTTAAACCACAAGTTTTAGTCCATAAATACAGGTGAAAAACAGTACAAACACAGCAAGAAATGATGGAAAATAAATAGGGGAAAGAAGCTTGAAGTTATACCTCTTGAAAAGGAGTGCCCCTTTTAGTTATGAACCATTAATTCTATACCCTAAAGAGCTGAAATTCAAACTTAAGAACCTCAAGAAGGGACCTTAGAAATTAGGCTTAGGAAGTGTTGAGAGAGAGTGAGTAGGTTGCAAGATAGAAAAAGAGATATTTTTGGGAATTTTCCTTCTTCAAGTTTTCCTAACCCTAATTTTTGAGAAAAAAGGTCATCTATATATAGAAATATATGAGACTATCTCAGAAATATCCATATAGACACAACTGGTGCAATGCATTCACTTGCGGCCACTAAAGGGGACGACCGTACACTAATAGCGGCTGGTTGGCCACTAGTGGATCTATAGGCGCCCAGGTGGTCAAGCTTGAAAAAAAGCTGTTGTGGTCCAAAAATGATGTAAGGCTTGTAGGTTTTTGAGGCTCAAATCTGAGGCTTTCTGCTAAGGAAATCAAACATTTGATGAGCGTGCACATTCATCATTGGGTGATCAATCAGTGGTGCCCAAGTCGTAAGGGCGGTCAAAAATGGAGTGTCTACACTTAGTCAACCAATCCATGCCTAATATACAATCAAAATGAACAATGTCAAACGATAGCAAATCAACATACAATAACACATCCCTAATCACGATGTCACACGAACGATACACATAAGCACACACCATAGAACCCCCAGAAGGTATAGATATAGATAACAAATAATTCATAGGTTCTAGTGGTCTAGTTAATTTTTGAGAAAAAGCATGTGACACAAATGAGTGTGTAGAACCAGAATTTATCAACACATATGCATTCTGAGCGCAAATATGGAGTATACCTAACACCATAGATTCAGTGTTCTGGACGTCCCCCAGTGCAAATGCAAAACTCGACCTTGCCTTAGTGTTTCTTTCCCAGTAATGGCTCTCACATTTGATCTCGATATAGAAGCTGATCCGGCTGAACTTACGGCAGGATGGTGGGCATTTTCGGACCCGACAGGACAATCTTTCATCATGTGGCCAGTTTTCCTACACCTGAAACAGGCACCCATTGATTGATAACAAACACCCTTGTGTTTCCTACCATATTCTGGGCAGGTTAGTGCAGATCCACTACTTTGGCTTGAGCTACTGTAGAATATCGTATTTTGCTTCTTTGAGAATGACTGACTTTTTTTGAAACTAAATCCCGATCTCTTACCTCTCTATTTAGTTGCTAGAGCTTTCGTCTGTATCATTGCAGCTAAGTTGGCTTCAACCATGAGAGCTCTATCAAGCACATCCACATATTTGAGCAGTTTTAATACACCGACCCTATCAAACACTTCCAAATTCAAGCCTCTTTCAAATTTTTGAGCCTTCTTGTAGTCTAAATCTATCATATGTGGAGCAAATCGAGCTAACTCAGTAAATTTGGCTTCATATTCAGCCACAGACATGTTACCTGGCTTCAATTGCTCGAATTCTGACATTTTTCTATCTCTAAATCACTAAGGGAAGTATTTCTCATAGAAAATTCCTTTAAATTGATCCCAGGTCATGGCTCCATTGTCATTTCGGATAAGCATCCACCAACGGCCAGCTTCTTCCTTTAAAGTGTAGGTGGCAAGTAGCACTTTTTGAGTTTCATTGCATGGAAAGACTTCAAACAACTTTTCAATCTCTAATATCCAAGTCTCAGCCTTTAATGGCTCAATACCACCCAGAAAAGTCGGTGGCTTCATTTTAGTAAATTTTTTAGTCAATGAGATAATGTTGTTATTTATCGGTTCTACTTGGACCGGAGGGGCCAGAGGAGGCAGAGGTTGTTGTCTTTGTTGTTGCATCATTGATTCTGTTAAGGCTTCAAGCATTTGTTTCATCCGGTTCATTCAGGACTCAGAAGATTTAGCTGTACCGTCACTTCTTATATTTTCCATTTACTATAGGTAAACAGAGCGCTAATAAACATAGGAATAATCTTTTCATAGTGTTAAGTTTTCATGTCAGAGTCATTTCATATTGGTTCTGATATGTTCACATGATGTCACACACCCACACATGCAGATGTAATGTCCCTAATTCTTTTCTAGGACATCCTATAGCTCATATGGACTCGTGAGTGTGATATAACACAAGCTCTAATACCACTCTGTCATGACCCAAACCCGTCAGTAATCCTGAGATTACCAAAGGCCTCTAAACAAATTAAACAAAACATAGGGGCTAGCAGAAGCAAATATAAATATATAATATCCATAGAGCTATGCAGACATACATGGAACAGAAAATTTAAAACTTTAGATACATATACGTGACATCATATCCACATTGGTCTTGCGTCACCATAACCCACACATATAGAACGTACAAAACTTGTTCAGACAAAAACAAAAGTAATACAAAAGTCATAAACTTGGTTCACAAAATTCAACCACATAAAACGTTCTAGGAACCTTGTTGGGAGGCGCACAAGTTGGCCGACACAAATAGACCTACAGGCAATCATCAATGGGCCTGGTCACGCGCCTAATCACCTACATACATAAATAATATAGTGAGTTGGAGCCTAGTGAATAATAATAGAGTGAAGGATTTTAATGAATGATGTCCATAATAGATTTAGAATTCAAAATTCGGATTCAGAAACAAAGTCACATTCATAATCAGAATCATATTCATCTTCACATTTAAAATTCATATATGATCATACGTGGTATATCCATTAGCGTTAACAAATCTGACGACCCATAATTATGTGGGACGTAGTTCCGATGACTCATGTGTACAGAGACGTTCATAACTGATGACCCATAAAGGAAAGATATCATATGATATTAAGGATGCCACAAATAGATTTCAGAAGTTCGGACGATCATTCATTTAATCATAAGATAGCATTTCAAAATAGATCGTATCATATCATTCACAAAGACTTAAAGTTAAACATAGTTTTACCGAGTTACTACTCATAGATAGCTCCAAAGGCATAAAATTTAGAACAGCTGGATCAACAGTCTATGGCACGTGACCTACGCAAACACATAGCGGATACACGTTGAAACACACACCCGAAAAACATTTAACTCATTTTTTTTCTGTCTAGGTGTTTTTTCTAAACTTTATCCTTATTATTGTGTCTTAATTAGGGCTTAGGAATGCCTAAGGTGCAATGAAGATGCCAAAATGTACTTTGAAAACACTTGTCCAAATTTTTGAAAACAAGGTCTTCGCTCAAGCGCAACTTCCTACACTCGAGCTGAGAATAAAAAATAAAGGTGGTCACTCGAGTGCAAGTTATGTCGCTCGAGCCAACCCCCAAACTTTGCAAAAGTACTGTAAGATCGCATTCTTCGCTTGAGCGCAAACTTCACTACTCAAGCGAAGCCTGCAAATTTTGGAATTTTTAGATTGCACTCCTAGCTTCAAAACTCAAATTCAAAGCGTCAAAACACATCATTTGCGCCCAAAACTTGAGAAAACATGTCTAAACTTGTAATACATCAAGGATTAAAGATCATTTCACAAAATTAAAGCCCAAAAATATTCCAATTGTTTACAATCAAACTTGAAACTTGGAAACATAACATACATGAGTTGATATGAACTTCAACCTTCCAAAACATGATCAAATAAAGTAAAATGATGGAAAACATGATGAATTCCCAAAACTAAAGTAGAATTGGTACATGCATGACAGAATTCTTTAGAAAACATACTCAAAATGTAATGAATTGCACATGCATGCATGGTTTACTCTTCTTTCTTACTTCCTTAGCTTAATTCATGACTTTAACCTCTAATTTCTCTTGAATCCATGCATTAGTTGACTCAATTACATAATTAAAGGCTTGAATTCTTACCTTAGGTGTTCAATTGTGCTTAGATGCTAAGTTGGTTGAGCTCTCAAGTCAAATGCTACAAATTTCTTCTCAATTCAATTATCCTTTCTCTTGAACTCCAGCTCTTCCACTCAAACCTTCTCTCTCCCACATTTTTGCTCTCAAAGAAATGAAGATGAAATGTTGTTGAGTCACTATTAGCCTTATATAGGCTTGATTAGTGGGGTTTAATTAATCCTAGCTTAACTTCATTAAATAACATTATTCTATTCTAATTATTTAGGTCCGAATCAAATTTTAATTAAATCTACCATAAATTTCCAAAAATTTCAAAAGAATACATAAACCGAGTCAATTTCGTAATCAAATGATGATAAGGCCTTCAATTTGCATACTAAAATAGAAATTCAGACAAATCTTTCTACGTCAAGCAGATATAAGCACAAATAACACAATTCCCATGCAATTAATTTAGTATTTCCTCTTAATCACTTATTAGGCATTCTTAATCATGGTTTAGTGACTAAACACAATTCGGGGTTGTTACATGAGAAATGATAGAGAAGTAACTAATGAAGCTGGTGAAGATTCACACGGACAAGAATCCTTTTGACATGATGACCAAGGTTGTCACCAGAGACAAATTGGAAGTTTGCAAGAATTTGGCCGAAATGGCGTTCAAGTGAGAAGTCGGTTATGGAGATAAGCGTAGAAAGGGAGAAAATTTTACTTCCACCTCATCTTAGGAGAATGGAGCACCGAAAGGAAGAATGAGTTGACCATGTGCTAGGTTAACTCTTCCACATGTGTGTGTTGAAGTTTTTCTGCCGAAGGAAGAGAGTAGTTGCCTCTCTTAACTTTTTCTCTTTTTCTTCCTTTTCTGTTTTTCTTTTCTTTGTTCCCTCTCGCCGTGTATATATAGATTTAGAGAGGGAGAAGAGAGTAGGTGAGTGTAGAGTGGTGTGTGAGCAACAAACACCGAGTGCATAATCTATGTGTAAGAGAGTGAGTTCTATAAAGGGTTGTGAGGTGTGAATTGTAATCTCTCTCTGAAAAATTCTACAGTGTGTAATCTCTCTCTATGGACGTAAGCTATTGTTGAACCATGTAAATCCCTTGTGTTATTGCTTGTTGGTATGCCAACCAGGTTCCCGGATTCTAATATCAGTATCGTCGGATTTCGCCTCTAGGACAGCTAATGGTGTCAATCGTTTTGGTATTGGATCAATGGATCGAAAAGAGATGAATGTGAGTAAAGAACAACTTCAACACATCGACAAGGGTTTGAGACGTTACAATTGGTTCAAGCACGCTGGTCTATCATTTCTCTTCTTCATTCTCTTTAGATTTTCTGCCGATCCACCTCTCTCTTCTCTCTCCTCTTTGCCAAAGAACAATGCCCGGACAGAACCGTAGCTCCATTACCAAAAGATTCCAGCAATTAGCCTATGAACCATCGCAAGAAGACGAGAATTAACTGAGTCAAAGACGAAATGAGAACTTTCAATGCTACTAATTCCATGGCTCGTAGATCTGATTTTTTTTTCTCTAATCTCATATCGCTGATGAATAGATCTCAGATTTTTTTTCTATTATTTTCATATTTTTTTCGTATTATTTGTTGTTTTTTTTGTTGTTGTTGGTGGTGGTGTTGTTGTTGATGATGATAATGATGATGAAACATATTACAACAAATAAGGAGAGAGAGAAAATGATTCCAACAAATAGTGGATTCATGAATATATATTTTTAACACATTGAAAAAAATTTAAACAAATAATTTTTTTAAATAGTGGATATGACAAGTTAAAAATTAAAATTTGAACAGATAAGTTAAAAATGAGAATTTCAGCGCGCGCGCGCACACACACACACAGAGATATATAAAAATTCAACAAATAGTAAAATTTTTAAACAAATAAGGGAAAAAATTGAACATATAGTCAAAAAAATTTGAACAGATAAATATAAATTTGAATAGATAGTCAAAAAAAGTCAACAAATAAAAAAAAATCTACAGATAAATTAAAAGGTAAAATTAAAAACAAAATATCTTTCAAAACTAACAAAATAACTCCTCATCAAAATATTTCATGAGAGATGTACTTTTTAGTGATAAAAAAATATTCATTAATATTTTTATCCTTCTTACCTTAGACTTTTAATAATTTTTTTTAAAAAATTAATCATTAAACTTACAAATAATGAAGAACCGAAAATCTCTAACCGTCTTGTCCTTCTTTTCTTTCTCTCTCAAAATTCCCCCCACAATAATGAAGGTTTCAAGTTTTTATATATGACAGACAACTTAAACCTAAGAGTAATAAACTACAGTTCTGATTCGTAGCTCGAAATTCGGAGGCATGAATTTGGCTCGACACCAAAACGACGTCGTTTTGCTATTTTTTTTTCTTTTTTTTCCCTTCTCTCTGGTCTGAAACTGAGACGAAAAAGAAAGAAGAAAGAAGAAGAGGGGAGGGGAGGGGAGGGGAGAGAGAGAGATCAACCGTCGAATTTGAACATGAATTTTTTGTTCAAAATCTGATGCAGATCCAGATCCATTTTCATCATCAAATTTTTTTTGTTCAAAATCTGATGCAGATCCAGATCCATTTTCATCATCAAATTTTTTTTGTTCAAAATCTGCAGACTCAGATAAGATTTTTTTTGATCAAAATCTGAAGCTGTTGTACAAATTTTTTTG
Source organism: Camellia sinensis (assembly GCF_055761805.1). Classification (NCBI taxonomy): domain Eukaryota; kingdom Viridiplantae; phylum Streptophyta; class Magnoliopsida; order Ericales; family Theaceae; genus Camellia; species Camellia sinensis. Next base: position 170,391,772 of record NC_138970.1, read on the forward strand.
GTTCAAAATCTGATGCAGATCCAGATCCATTGAACAAATTTTTTCTTTGATCCAAATCCAGATCAATTTTTTTTTTCAACAACTTCAGATTTTGAACATCATCATCATCTTCATCATCTTCAGAATCTTAATTAAACTCCCATTTTTAATTCAACATCTGGATCAAACTCCCATCTTCATCATCATCATCTTCATCAACAAAAAAAAAATAAAAATTCCTCTGCAGATCTGGATCATCTTCATCATCTTCAACATATTCAACATCATCATCTTCATCATTATCATCTTCAACATCGTCAACATCATCTTCATCATCTTCATCAACAACAAAAAAAAAATTCCTCTGCAAATTCGAATCAACATTATCATCATCAAATTTTTTTTTTTGCAGATCCAGACTTAGAAAAAAAATGAACAGATTTTTTTGCAGATGCAGATGCAGATCCTGACATTATCCAGATGCAGATGCATATTTTTTTTTTTGCAGATCCATATTTTTTTTGTTCATATTTTTGATCCAGATGCAGAAGCAAATTTTTTTGCAGATGCAGATCCAGACATCAAATTTCCCTTCTCTCTTTTCTCTCTCTCTCTCCCTCCTCTTCTCTTCCCTTCCCTCTCTGTCTCTGTGCTCGAAGGAATGAAGAGGAAAAAATGAAAACGAAAGAAAGAAGAAAAAGAAAAAAAAAAAATGTTGCCCAAAACGACGTCGTTTTGGGCAGTTCGAGCTATTCGAGCCAGACCAAATTCGAGCTACGAGTCATTTTTCAACAAACTATTATTATAATTCTACCACGACAGACAGACTTTTCCGTTCGGTGGCATGTCAGGCAGAGAGAGACACACATACTTCATCCGTCCCAAAATAATACTCTCTTTTGAAAATTTTAATTTTTTAACAATATAATTGTTATATTTAAAAAAAAAATTCTAAAATTTCCTTTTAATAATATATATATATATTTTAAAATATCAATGATCATAAATATACTTTTTTGTATTATTAATGTATTTTTTTTAAAAAAAAAAGACAAAATAATAAATTTATATTATTTTATTTCTTAATTTCTGAAAAGAGACTAATATTTTGGGACAATAAAAAATAAAAAATGAAAAAAGGGACTAATATTTTGAGCAACAATGATTCATTCCCCCTTTTCCTCTCACCCCCTTTGACCCCCTCTCTCTCTCATTGGTTACCTTTTCTTTTTCTTTTTCTTTTTTTTCCTGCTCCCCCAATCACCACCCGCCACGTGGCAAAGGGGGGTGAGGGGGTGACCCCCAAAAGGGGGTCCCAAGCATTATTCTATTTTGAGATAGATGGAGTATATATATATATATATATATTATTAAATGTAATATGTTTCTATTATTTCGGTGACACATTTTAAAATATTATTTTGTTTTTCTAAAAAAATACACCAGGATGTCTTTTTCATTTACCTATAAAATTCTACGCAAATTCAATGCTCTTTTGGGAAGTTGATAAAAAGTCAACTTCCAGCTTTTTACCAATTTTAAGTTATATTACCTCTTACATAACTTACCTACAAAAAGACAAAACAAGCTAAAAAAGCTAAACAGTCAGCTTTTTAATTATAACAATCAATTTTATATAGACTCTATTTGACAAATACTTATTTTTTATATTTTTTTTTATCATGTATTTAGTTTTATCATTGTCAAATTTCTTTTATATAGTTGGTATTTTAATTTAATTATTATGATATTGACATTTGAAAAAAATTACTACAATATACAAATAAATAAATAAGACAAAATGTGTTTAATTACATGCATCGCACGGATCAAATTAATTTTATTTTTTATTTTTTTATCTATCTTACTGATTTCTTAATATTAATTTATATTTAATTTTTTATTTAATAGAAAATTATTTATTAAAAAATATTTATATTTAATTTAAATTTTATATACCTATATACAATATATATAAATAATTCAAAAAGAATATTAAAGAAAAAAAAAATCAATACTCTATATGCTTAATTTATGTATTTGCTTCTTAATCCAATTACAACATATTTATATTTAATCTTTCAAATAAATTTTGTGTAGTTCTATTTCTACATATTTTTATTTTCCAAATAACTATGAGAATAAAATTAAAATTAAATAATTAGAATCACTTTCAGTTTTATATTACGAATTCCCTTTCTAATTTAACTATTATTTTTAATATTAAAATGAATGTTTATTTCACTATCTTATGATTTAATATATATCATATAAAATTATTATATTATAATTACACTTTTATAGCACAATAGAACTAATATTATCAAAATAAACAAACAATTTAACTAAATTTATTATATTATATATAAATATTCAACTAACACTTTTATAGAACAATAAGCCTAAAATTATTAAAATAAATAATTTAAATTTAAATTTTATTTTAAATTAATTTTTTTTATAACACATATTATAATACAAAATATCATTACATTAATCAAAGTTAATTCTATTGTGATTTTATGTCAGACATCATATTTTTAGAAATAATTTACATACATGTGTAGCGTTTAATTTGATATTAATTGATTAAAATAATGGAACTTAATTTTTTTGTGAAGTTTTTAGAAAATAAATTGACAAATACCAAATGTCAAATGATAAATAGTGTGGAGTATTATTTTAAAGAATAATAATTCATCGAAAATGATTGTGTATATTTAAGTCGCCTATTAATATTTCTTGAATAATTTTTAAACAAAAATTTTGAATTTATAATATTATTGATAATATATCTTCATGAGCTCTCCTAAAAAATATATGCAAAAATAATTTGACTGAAATAATTAATCAGAACCCCTTTGAGAACTGAAATTATTAAGGTTATATAGATTTTGTGTCTGATTCCCTTTGAGGATACTGTTTATGATTTGAGTTTATAATTTTTTATATATCAATGTAAATAACTTTTACGATTTTATGATATAAGCATAAATCCTACATTTGAATCAATCGACCTTAAGTACTTTTTTCGTGTAATAAAATACTTAAATATTGTCATACACAAGTATTATAATAGATCATAATCAAATACCACTTGAAGTGTAATTAAAGACTTGATGTACCTCTTTAAACATAACCACAAGCATAAGAAATTAGTAAGAAAAAAATTACTCATAAATCCCATTTTGGTAAATGTTACTCTAATTAATCTTGAGTGTTTTTTCTTAAACCATTTAGTCATTTTTATTTTTGGTATGATATATGTTTTTGATATATTGTGTATGGAGTTTACATTTTTGCCTATATTGTGATTTCATTTTAATTTTGTCATGGTGTGCATGTATTCTCTCCCTCCCTCTCTATCTCATTTCTTTAACATCATCTAAACCCTTCTCTCTCCTCACTCACTCACTCACTTTCTATCTCTCGAAGTCGCCTTCCACCTTGTGCTGCCGCTTCATACCTCGACGTTCGTCTCAAACGTAATTGATCATCAAACCCACTTTCTCTCTCTCTCTCTTAGTCGCCGAAATCGTCGAGCTATAGGTCTGAACATGCCATCTCCGGAGCTGTAGATCTGAGCATGCCTCACGCCGCCACTCTACAACGTTGTTTTCGTTGCCGACGATCAAGATCTGGAAGGTCGTAGATCTACAAATCTTCTCTTTTTCTGTCACCGATCTGTGCTGTAGATTTTTCTTTTTTCTGTCACCGATCTTCTCAACATCATTAGCGACATCATCAACATCAGCAACATCAACTACATCATCAACATCAGCAACATTAACAACATCAACTACATCATCCACATCATCAACATCAATGGCATGGGTTTTTTGTGGGTCATATGCTATGTTATTGTGTCATTCAACATTGGAGGGTCAACATTGTCAGATGTGATTTTTCAATCACACAAAAAGAGGATCCCAATCACTGACGTTGGGATACAAACCCATAATGTTTCATAATATCTCAACCGTTTTGTTCGGAAAGTAAGGAAATCATAAAAAAAAAGAAAAGCTTATAGTAAGATTTTGGGCATTTTTGTCATTGCAACATCAGTAAAAACTTATATTTGTCCTCCACCAAAAAAAAAAAAAATACGTGTTAAATAAATGGGTATATACGTAATTAATGTTCAAATAGAACTTATAAGTCTAACAAATAAAAGGCAGGACCAAATGGTTCAACAAATTAAAATTTGAGATTTATTGGTGCTTTGCCCAATTGTAAAGACCTTTTCAATTTATAATCAAAATAATACACCACGAGTTATAACCAAATCATAATTTGTATATTATAGAATTTTCCGTTGTTTTTATTTTTAAAACAAAAAAAATATTTAGATTCAAGTGGAATTCATGATTTTTGATAAATTTCATTAAGACAAATGAGAATTTGATTTCAAATTAAAAATGCATCTTCTCTCTGTAACGCCCCCAAAATTATGCAATAAATACAATTCATAAGTGGAAGAATAACATAAATAAGATGCATTCATTCATTAGAGTTCAGAGTTTGTTTACAAAGGTTAACACATGCGATATACATTCACCAATTTTCATCCTGAATCTATAGCATGCGTTATAATGTTGAGAGAAATGAAACTAAACATTTAGTCAGATGTCCTATAGGCTTACATCTTTCCAAGTCATTGCTTGGTTACACAAAAGTGAGCCTAGCTCAATACAATTAAATCCTTTGGCTATACAAAAGAATAAAAACAAAATAAAGAAGTTCTTGCTTCCCAAAAGTCCCTCTAAGTTATTACCTTGGTGGAGGCATGTCACCAACACCTAAAAATGGTTTTCCCAAATAGGGTGAGCCAAAACCCAGTAGGAATAATCTAACACAATATATGAGGTTTAACAAAGATATAAGTACAATGTGTATATACAATGCCTGTGACAAAACATTCACATTTTTAATAATCATAAAGTACCAAGTTTATATATTACTCTATTTTTCTTCAATTCATTTCAATCCATAAGCCAATTTCATTATCTTTCAACAACCCAACTAAGACTACAACTCAATGATAATGTAATCAACACAATTACCACACAAACACTTCAATTTTCCATTTTACGAAAATTTCGTCCGCGAGATCAGTACCCATGTATACGTGCGGTTTTGGGACTTTCACTAAGGACACTTCGGCTAACTTAATTTCAATGGAGTCCATTCCCTATATCTCCTCTCAAACATGGAGTACATCCCATTTTTCCTCTCAAACATCATATATATGCAACATATTTAAAACACAGTCATATTGAATGATAATAAACAATAAACAATATATTAGTTTTAATTCACCTGATCCTCATGCAATTTCTACAACAATCATAGCTATCCTCCACCGATAGTCCAATACAGTTATTTCTAAACAGATATTCAATCCCAAGACAGATAATTTATTCAAAATTTCCAAATGTGAGAGGTATTACATACTCAACTCCACTATCTATTTCAATATTCGCTCAATTTCATGTTTGTAACACCAGTGTCATTTATTTATACAAAATAAATATTATAATCATTTTAGGGCAAACTCCCTTTTTTTTCCAACTATCAACTCAAGCACCAAAATCAACAATTTTGACACAATATAATCTCATTTTCAAACTCCATAACCATTTATTTTTCATTTACCAAAAACCCCTCTTTTTATTTCACACCCGACCCTAGGTTTGTTCAAACTACTCCAAAATCTCACCATTGTTACACAACGACAAATAACTAAGCTAAAGATCATATGAAAGTGTAGAAAATCCCTACCTCAAAGTTTAGAAGACCAAAGCAACAAAGGAGAAACTTCAAAGACTTCGAAACCAACTTCTACTCAGATCAAAGCGGAGCTCTTGAGATGCTCTACCTTTTTCTCAAAGGCACTAGGGTAAAGATCCTAATGGATCTAGGTGAAATAGTAGAGAGAAGATGAGTTTTAGAGAGAGAAACTCAAGATCTAAGTTTTTGGAAAGTTTTAGAGCGAGAAAGGAATGAAAAAGTGATGAAAAAGTCATCTTCACGGACTCTTATAGACACAGTCTACTCGAGCGTGAAAAGTGACGCTCGAGTGTCAGACACAATGTTTCGCTCGAGTGCAAGAAGTGACGCTCGAGCGTAGAATACACATTTTCTGAAGTTTTGCCGACGAAGGACATCGCTCGAGCTCAACATTGGCTACTTGGGTGTTCGCCCGCTTGAGCGTAGGAAACACCTCTTAAGCGTAGAATACACTCTTCCAGCATTTGCAGTTCTATAAAAATACTGAGAGTTTGCAAATCCCGCTTGAGCGCAAGAATGGCCACTCAAGTGGAGGAACAAAAATCTGGGCAACATAGGTTTGGAAAATCAAGCAACCAACCTATTCCAAACACACAACTACAATCCAAATGACCAATCCAAGGAACAACAAGGGAAATAAGAAATGGACAACAACATTGAACCATGAAACTTGAGTCCGAAACATAATAAAACGTCGGGTCAAAACTGGCGTCGCTATACTCTCTTTATATATTTTTCTAAAATTCTGGAAGAAATTATTTTTATAAGCCTATTTTACATACTAACCATTAGCAAATATGTTTGTATTTGGCTCTCAATTGTTAAAATTTTTGTACACATAAAGTATTAAGACACAAAATTAATTTTTCATTTTGAAACTAAATTCTCGTGTATCGCACAGGTCATCTACTAGTATATATAAGTAGTGTTTTTTTTGTCTTATGTGGCACATTCTAAAGGCTTACTTTTTTTTTTCTTAAAAAGCCACATCAACACGTCTTTTCCATTTATATATAAAGTTTTATATAAATTCAATTTCAATTATAATAATCAAATTTATATGTATTCTATTGAGAAATACTTATTTTCCATATATTTATAATTATAATTTAATTATTATCTCTATATACAAATAGATAAATAAGACAGCATGTACTTAATTAAGTGCATAGCACGGATCAAATTAATTTTTTTCTTTTACATTTTTTATTTTTTGTCTGTCTTATCGATGTCTTAATATTAATTCATATTTAATTTTTTATTTAACATGTAATTATTTACTACAAAATATTTATATTTAATTTAAATTTTATATACTTATATACAATATGTATGAATAATTCAAAAAGAATATTAAAGAAAAAATAATACTGTACATAATTAATTTATGTATTTTGTTCTTAATTCAATCACAACATATTTATATTTAATCCTTTAAATAAATTTTGTGTAGTTATATTTTTACATATTTTTTTGCCAAATAAATATAAAAATAAAATTAAAATTAAATAATTAGAATCACTTTTAGTTTTATATTACTAATTCTCTTTCTAATTTAACTATTATTTTTACTATCAAAATGAGTATTTATTTTACTATCTTATAATTTAATATATATTATATAAAATTATTATATGATAATTACACTTTTATAGCACACAATAGAACTAAAATTATTAAAATAAACAAATAATTTAACTAAATTTATTATGTATAAATATTCTACTAACACTTTTATAAAAAGATAATACTAAGATTATTAAAATAAATATTTTAAATTTAAAATTTATTTTAAATTAAAATTAATATTATTCTTTTGTAACACATATCATAATATAAAATATCATTATATTAATAAAGTTAACACAAATATTTTAATATAATATTTTAATTAATTTAAAAAATATTTTCATACAAGTGAGATTCATGATTTTTGGTAAATTTGATTAACCTAAATGAGGGTTCGATTTTAAATTGAGAATATATCCTCTCTTTTTTTTAAACTTTGAAAGAAATTATTTTTATAAGCTTTTTACATAAGATGCCACATAGTCACAAAAATTTTCATAAACTATTACCAAATCTGTTTGTATTTTTCTTTCAATTGTTAAAATTTTCTACGCAAAATATTAAGACTCAAAATTAATTTTTATTTTAAAAATAAATTCTCGTACATCGAACAGGTCACCTACTAATCATATATATATATATATATATATTAAAAGCAATGTTTACCTTTCATTTTTTTTCTTTTCTATATGACGTATCTCTATGCTCTTCTGTTTTTTTTTTTTTTCCTTTTTTTTTTCTCTCTCATATGTGGCACATTACTCTTCTTGTTTACTTTTTAAAAATACTACAGCAATACACCTTTATTTATTCGAAATTAGTGCTAAAATATAGTATGTAAAATTTTTTTACTTAATCTAAACTACATATTGAATTAATACTAAATTAATTTTCTTCTATTAAATATTAAAAATATTAGGAAACATTAAATTAAATTTAAATTTTATATACCAATATACAATACTTATGAATAATTGAAAAAGAATATTAAAAAAAAAATTAATACTCTACATAATTAATCTATGTGTTTTAAACTTAATCCAACTACACCATATTTTTAATTTTTTAAATAAATTTTATATAGTTTCTATTTCTACATATTTTTATTTTCCAACTGAATTTAAAAGAAAATTAAATAATTAGAATCACTTTTAATTTTATGTTACTAATTTTTTTTCCAATTTAACTTATTTTTAACATTAAAATGAGTATTTATTTTATTATCTTATAATTTAATGCATATCATATGAAATTATTATATGATAATTATAAGGTTTTAACATGATAACACTAAAATTATTAAAATACACAAATAATTTAACTAAAATTATTATATATAAATATTTAAGTAACACTGTTATAGAACAATAGTAATAATATTATCAAATTAAATAATTGGAATCATACTTTACTTTTAAATTAAAATTAAAACTATTCTTTTATAACACATACAACATAACATAAAATATATATTTTTTAAAAAATGTAATACCCCAAGAAAACACACAATAAAAGTACATTAATCACCACTCTTTATGATAATAGAAGTAATTCTCCAACACTAGAATACACGATCATAAGGTGTTTACAAAATAGTCTCACATGAGGATATATATTCAATGACTTCGGTACATGAATCTATAGCATGTAAAACATCAAGTCAAAATAAATAAATGCCCTCAAGGGCTACAAAGTCCAAGACTTAAGCCCAGTTACACAAAATGATTGCTCGAACCCATACAAGGATAGCCCTTGGCTTGCCAAAAAAAAAAAAAAATTGCAATCACAATAAAACAAGAGCTTTGTACTCTCAACACATATATCTACACACTTAGTTTGGCGGAATCACCACATATTTTGCTGCACCAAAATCTCATAGGGTGAGCATAAAGCCTAGTAGGAAAATCTTAACAAAGCATATACATTTTATACAAGTCTCATGAAATGGAATGCACATGCTATGCCATGCTTTTAGCAGAAAGTCTCATCTTCATCATTTGAAAACCATCATGAACAATGAAATCTTAAAATTTCAACAAAATTCAACAATTTAAATCAAGTTCAAAGGGGTAGTAAATACGATTCAGAAAATCCCTAGGTTGGTGTCTACAAGTAGACATAACTAGCACTACCAAAACTCCTACTTTACCGATAGCTAACCGGAAGTCACGTGATACCTCCTCCGCTCATGTTTTCGGTCTTTCACCCTGGACACTCAAGCCAACTTAATCAATTTCATCTACACCTTCTAGCCGGACTTACCAACGTATTTATCCCAAAACATTTCAATGATATCTTATTTCACAACATTCCTTTCTCAATGCAAATTTTTTCAAATATCAATCTCAAAATTCTTAACAACCAAATAAATTAAAATACCAATGCAACATATATCAAGGCAATTATAATAGTCTTCCACTTGCAACATTTCCACACAATTCCTCCATTTCGATTCACAATTTCCATTTCCCTTTTCAATGAAATCTCACAACATAAACATATAATAATTTATATCTATTCAAGAGTAACAACACTCCCACATTTCATGCATCCTCAACCATTTAATCATTTCGCGACTATATTCACATTTTTGAATAACAACTTCAAAACAACTAATTCATATATTCCATGGGATTTTTCATATATAGATACAACAATAAGAATTTCCAAATCCTCCATTCATTCTAACATTTTATAGAGCAAAATTATAAGTTTTTAATTTCTATCAAAAAAAAAGTCCCAAATTTCTAGGTTTTCTCCAAGCTAGGCAAAATCTGCATTTTTTTTTGGTTGGAAAGAAGCTCTCCAACGCACCCTTCATTATTAATGTAGTTCAACTCTCAAGAACTTTTTGAAAGCAAGGAGTGAACCCATTTTTTTTTTTTTAAACTCATGATCAATACTCTTGAATCAAAATCAAGTTTCAATACTACAAAAGTGAGTTCTATGACATCAACAAAATCTTGTAAATATATATATATATATATATATATATATATAATTCTAAGAAAATGCCTACCTCAGATTTTGGAGAAGAAAGGATGAGAAACTCCCAAATTTGACAGTGTTGAAATCCAATCTCTACCGCCCAAAACGAAGCCCTCGGTTAGCTTTCCAAATTTAATGAAGGATGTTGGACCAAAACTCCAATGGATGACAAGGAATCAAGAGTTTATGGTGTTTGGTGGAGGTTTTTAGAGAGAAGAGAGAGGAAAATATATTTTTAGAGAGAGAGATATGTAAAAAGTGAGATACACTCAGCCTAAGAAGAGAAAAAAAGACAGATTTTCGGACTCAGTGAACTCCCGCATGTGTGGCACCCATTCCCGCACGTACGGCACCTCCATCCGCACGTGCGACTCTCACCTCTACACACATGCGGCACTCTCCTCCGCACCTCCTTCCGCTTGTGCATATAAAACAGAATGCACTATTTACAACCCCTCTCTTCTCTGCACGTACGGCCTCACTTCCCGCACATACAGCCCCCGCTCCGTACGTGTAGTTTTGCCTCCCAGCCAGAACATTTCCCAAGTCGACCCGTGACGCCCCAGATCCAACCTCACCCCTTCCATAACAAGTGAAACTTGGAATTGAAATAAATAAGAACGAGAATTTTGAGAAAAAGTTTTAAAAAACAACAAACCCAATAGTTAACAAGACCTTACATTAAAACCTGACACTCTTACAAGAGTAAACCCAACATAACTCAAAGAGGATGAGGCAAATTACGTACCTGGTCATCACAACCTCCTTACTATAGGAAATTTCATCCCTGGAATTAAATCCAACTACCCAAACAAAAGTGCTATAAGCGATCAAAACCACGCGATCACAATTTCAAATCACAATATCAATTCTCAACCAAAGTTCACCATTATCGACATGGTTTCCAGATGCCTAAGTCACAATGTTAACAACAACGGTTCATGATACCACATAAGCATGAAACTCTCCAAAAACAATAATGGCAATTTATAGTAATCTTATGCCTTAAAATAACAATACACATAACAACAAATGGTTGACAATTTTAATATATTTCCCTCAAACACTGGGGAATATTACAAATTAAAACAACTAAGCATTCTCAAATAAATTCGGATACTTGGAGTGAACCTCCGCCTTCCATTCCCAAGTAGCTTCCTCAACCCCATGGTGCCTCCACAACACCTTTACCAATGGTATGGTCTTTCCCCTCAACACTTGCTCTCGTGTGTCTAAAATTTGCACCGGTCGCTCTTCGTAAGATGTATCCTCATCTACCTCCAATTCAATCCAATTTAGGACATGAGAAAGGTCGGGTTCATACTTCCTAAGCATAGATACATGAAACACGTTGTGAACCCCCAAAAGTTATGGTGGTAAGGCTAACTGGTATGCCACTTCCCTAATTCGCTCCAATATCTCGAAAGACCCAATGAACCTTGGAGACAATTTACCACTCTTGCCAAATCTCATTAAACCCAACCTGGGCGAGATCTTAAGGAACACGTGGTCACCAACCTCAAAGGATAAAGGTCGTCTCCTCTTATCGGCATAACTCTTCTGTCGGTTTGGGCCGTAGCTAACCTCTTCTGAATGAAAGCAACTTTCTCGGTTGTCTCTCTAACAATTTTCGGACCCAACAACGGTGCATCACCTACCCCAGCCCAACAAATCGGTGATCTACAAGGTCAGCCATACAAGGCCTCAAATGGTGTCATCTCAATGCTAGCTTGATAACTATTGTTATAGGAAAACTCGATCAATGGTAATTGTCTCTCCCAAGACCCTTTGAAATCAAGGACGTAAGCTCTAAGCATGTCCTCCAAAATCTGAATGTTACGCTTCGACTGTCCATCAATTTGTGGATGATAAGCGGTGCTGAAGGTCAACTTAGTTCCCAACACCTCTTGATGGCTTTGCCATAACCGAGTGGTAAAACGAGGATCTCTATCCGATACAATAGTTACAGGGATCGCATGAAGTCGAATTGTCTCTCTAATGTACAACTCTGCTAATTGCTCAACTGAGTCACCGATGCGCATTGGAATGAAATGTGTAGACTTAGTCAACCTATCAATAATCACCTAAACGGCATCATTGCCTCACTGTGTTCTAGGAAGGCCAACTACAAAGTCTATGGTAACGTGCTCCTATTTCCATTCGGCTATCTATAAGGGTTGTAGCAAACTTGCTGGTCTTTGGTGTTCGGCCTTCACTTGTTGACAAGCAAGGCACTTCAATACAAATAAAGAGACATCCTGCTTCATATCTCTTCACTAAAATTGGCGACTAAGATCATGGTACATTTTGGTGCCTCCCAGATGTACCGCAAGGCATAAGTGATGGACCTCTTGAAGTACTTCCTTTTTACAAGATTCTGATGCGAACAAACGGTCTAGATGACATACACTTAGATCCGAGTGGATGTTCAAACTCTTCTCTTCCTTCCCGTTGGAAATTCTATCACAGATTGACTCCACCTCACGGTCCCCCTATTGTGCCTCAATGACCTTACTAACAAGGTAGGTTGAACAACCAATGTAAACAATGTAGCACCCTCATTGGACTCACCCAAACGCAAGTCAAACTTGCCGATATCGCCTAAGATATCCCATTCCCGAATGGCCACACTTGCCAAACTACTCACAGGTTTTCGACTCAAGGCATCGACCACTACATTGGCTTTCCCCAGTTGATAGTGTAATTCAAAATCATAATCCTCCATAAATTCCATCCACCTTCGTTGGCGTAAATTCAAGTCTTTTTGGAAAAACAAATACTTTAGGCTCTTGTGATCGGAGAAAACCTCAAACTTCTCATCATGCAAATACTGCCTCTAAATTTTCAAGGCAAGAATTACCGCCGCTAATTCTAAATCACGGGTGGTGTAGTTTTTCTCATGAGTTTTCAATTGCCGTGAACCATAGGCCACAACTTTTCCTCTTGTATCAAGACACAACCAAGCTCATCCCAGGACACATCACAATAGACGGTGTAACCCAAACCTCTTTTCGAAATTATCAAGACCGGTGCGGTGGTCAATCTAGTCTTAAGTTCTTGGAATGACCTTTCACAAGCTTCACTCCACACAAATTTGACACCCTTCCTTGTCAACCTAGTCAGAGGTGCGGCTAGTCTAGAGAAGTCCCTTACAAAACAGAGATAATACCCAGCTAATCCCCAGAAACTCCGGATCTCAAAAACATTTTTAGGTTGTTCCAAATCCTGTACAGTATCTATCTTAGAAGAGTCTACAGTGACTCCTTCTCTTGACACCACATGTCCTAAAAACTTCACTTCAGTCAACCAAAACTCACATTTCTCAAATTTGGCATACAATTGGTGCTCCCTATGCAAATCAAGTACTAACCATAAGTGAGTCTCGTGTTCCTCCTCGGAGGCAGAATAAATCAAGATATCGTCCACAAAGACGACCACGAAGCAGCCTGAGAATTCTCAAAAAATTTGGTTCATCAAATCCATAAAGGAAGCAGGTGCATTGGTCAAGCCAAAAAGCATTACAAGAAATTCATAGAAGTCATAACGCGTACAAAAGGCCGTTTTCTGAATGTCCTCCTCTCGGACTCTCAACTGATGGTATCCCGACCTCAAATCTATCTTCGAGAAGTAGCGAAACCTTATAAATTGGTCAAATAAATCATCTATTCTAGGTAGAGGATACTTGTTCTTAACGGTAACTCGATTCAACTTGTGGTAATCAATACATAACCACAATGACCCATCATTCTTCTTCACAAAGAGAGCTGACACTCCCCAAGGTATATCCTCCCTAAGGTGATGTACTAGGGCGAATGAAGCCCTTATCTAAAAGTTCTTGGAGTTGAATCTTCAACTCATGTAATTGGCGGGTGCAAATCTATACGGCGTCATGGAAATTGGTGTCGTGCCAAGCACTAAGTCAATGGAGAACTCGATCTCCCAATGGGGTGGCAAACTAGAAAGATCCTCAGAAAGACATCCAGGTATTCACAAACTACCCTTGGTAATTCAGCATGAGCCCTATAACTCTCATTATCTAAGAGAGTCGCAAGAAGACCACACGGCTTACTCCTACTACGAGGGTCAAAAATTGGTGACAAGACCTTATCAACTCGGTCTCCTAGAAAATAAAAATAGTCACCACTTGAGGTGTACATTGTGACTCTCTGACGATAACAATCAATCATAGCACGGTATGAAGATAACCAGTCCATGCCTAAAATGACATCAAAACTTGACATGCCTAGTAACACAAAAACAAACGGAAGTCGGTGCCTGGCAACCTCTATCTCACAACCGTGACATCGTCGGTCTAAATCAACTGTACCCCCAACTGGTGACTCCACCCTGAGCGGAGACGCTAACCGTGCCACTTCTAACCCCAATGCAGAAGCAAATGCAGTAGATATAAATGAATGAGACATATCCATATCTATTAACACATTAGCGAAAGAATTGCACACAACAAAAATTCCTCTCACAACTAAGGATCCGGGTAATTGCTCTGGCGCGGTAACAGCATACACGCGCCCCTGCGACCTCTGATCAACCTGCTGCTCTCTCGGAGCATAGGCATCCTGCACTGACTGAACCGAAGCAGCTTCCTGATTAGCTCGTGAAGTCTGAATTGAATGAGCCTGCTGGTGGCTCTAAGTCTGCCTCGACCCTGATGTGCCAGATACGCCTCCCAACTGCGTGCAAGCTCTCCTCATATGCCCTGACTGACCACATTGAAAATAACTAAGTCCTTGCCCTCTGTTCTGAGACTGACTTTGAGATCGGTTAGGTGATGGTGGTGGTAACATCTACTGCGCTCCTCCCTTCTATGGGCATGAAAAGGCCTTGTGACCAAGTTGGCCACACTTGAAACATGAAAAACTACCCTATGCATTCTTCGCCGAGCCCGCACTAGGCAAGGAAAAAGTATATCTAGTTGGCTGTGGTTGGGACTGGGATGAAAAAGTGCCCCTGTTCTTCTTACTGGGTCTAAAATCTCCTTGTGACTCCTAGCCCCCAGACCTCGAACGCTGAAGTCTCTCCTCCTCGACCTGCACAGTAATCTCTACATGTGCCGCTGCCTCCATAAGATGGTCATAGTTCCGAATCATATTTTCGGCAACCGTGAACAAAAATTTTTTCCTCAACCTCTTCTCAAATTCTATGCAACGACGCTCTTCCTTGCCACCAACTTCGGTGCAAACCGGGACAAACTAGTGAAGGCCACCTCAAACTCAGCTACAGATAGGTTAAGTTGCTTGAGGTCTTGAAACTCTTGCCTCAATCTCTCCCTAGCAGTGGGAGGTAGATACTTGTCTTGGAAAGCAACTACAAAGGCTTCCCATGTCGACTCTACTCTACCCTTAGTGTACTTCCACCATTAGCCCGCATCCGTCTTGAGGTAGTAACTCGCTAAAGTCTCTCTTAGCTCGCTATCTTCATTATGAAGCATCTCAAATATCTTCACCGTTTGCTCAAGCCACTCATCTGCTTTCTTGGGCTCGGGGCCACCATGGAACTCATCCGGTTTGGCCCGCAAAAAACTCTCTAGTGAGAAAACTCGCCCTTGTCTCTACGGCATTCTCTTGGGCTTGGTTCTCTGCCCTCAACAAATTCATTAATTCTCTCAAAGCCCCTGCCATTTCTCGGGCTAAGGCCCCTATTGCGGCTTGACCCGCTTGCCCCACTTGTTCGGCCATATTAGCTTACCCTGCTTGCTCGGTTGCATTAGCTTGGCTGAACCCTTCCTCTTGCACCGGAACTTCATGGACCGGTACTTCATGTACACCTTGGCGAGGTCTACCGCGCCTCCTACCTCTACCACCACAAGCTTGACCCCTTTATGACATCCTAATTAAGGAATAAAGTAAACAATTTAGCACATAACCCCAAATGTGCCCACAACTTGCCTCACACGTTTGACCACAACAATTCTATATATCTCTCTACCATATAAACATGTTAGTTTCACTCCACATAAGCACTTAGTCATGTAAACACATACGGATTATTCCTTTACGATGAAGTTCGTCCCACGAAATACCAAGAATTCTTAATAGAACAAGTATTGATCAAATACCCTTCTAATAAGACCTTAAGAAATTTAATAGGTGCAAACCACATCCCAAAAGTCCAACCCCATACCCATCTAGTCATATAAACATGTTATCACATAGCCACGAAATATACAACATCTCCTAATCATGCGAAATTAACTCATTATGGCAAAACAACCACTTCCCACGAGCCCCAAGTATTCAAACCCGGTAGCTTTGATATCAAGTTGCAACATCCCAAGAAAATACACAATAAAAGTACATCAATCACTGCTCTTTATGATAACAGAAGTAATTTTCCAACACTTGAATACACGATCATAAGGTGTTTACAAAATAGTTCCACATGCAGATATACATTTAATGACTTCGGTACATGAATCTATAAGATGTAAAACATCTAGTCAAAATAAATAAATACCCTCAAAGTCCAAGGCTTAAGCCCGGTTACACAAAATGGTTGTTTGAACCTATACAAGTATAGCCCTTGGCTTGCAAAAAAAAAAAAAAGGTACAATCACAATAAAACAAGAGCCTTATGCTCTCAACACATATATCCACGCACTTAGTTTGGCGGAATCACCACATATTCTCCTACACCAAAATCCCATAGGGTGAGCATAAAGCCTAGTAGAAAAATCTTAACAAAGTATATACATTTTTTACAAGTCTCATGAAATGGAATGCACATGCTATGCCTTGCCTTTAAAAGAAAATCTCATCTTTATCCTTTGAAAACCATCATGCACAATGAAATCTTAAAATTTCAACAAAATTCAACAATTTAAATCAAGTTCAAAGGGGCAGTAAATACAACTCAGGTAATCTTTTGGTTGGTATCTACAAGTATGCATAACTAGCACTACCGAAACCCCCACTTTACCGGTAGCTAACCGGAAGGCATGTGGTACCTCCTCCGTGCTTGTTTTCGGTCTTTCACCCTGGACACTCATAGGATTGGCAACGGGGCGGGGCGGGGTGGGGCCGAGGATCACACTCCCCGGCCCCGATCCCCGACGGAGAACCTACCACCGTCCCCGTCCCCGCTCCTAACAGGGATCGGGTTTCCCTGACCCCGAAAATTTTCCGGTAAAAAAAAAAAAACCAATAATACAAATCAATAAATCGACTCAACAGATCACAAAATATCAACAGATCAATAATATCATGCTAACACATCATCTATACTTACACAACAATCAACAAAATCATCAACATCATCATACACATAGATAAAAAAAAGAAAAATCAGAGTGATGGTGCTAGCGGCAAGGCAGCGACGTTGACAGCAGTGATGGGAAATGCGTCAGAGTCCGGCAAGGGAAAGGGGTCACTGTGATGTTCTTGAGGAGGGAGATCGGTGAGATCAGAAAGATCGGCAAGATGGATGAGTTCGGCGAGATCGGAGATCAACAAGATAGGAGGAGGGAGAGGACAGTGGAGGAGTCGCCACCGCAGCCGACGCTGACGCCGACGCCGTGAGGAATAGCTGCAGTAGAGAGAGAGAGGGAGAGAGGCTAAGAGGTGAGTGTGAGTGTGAGTGAGTGAGTGGGAGAGAGAGAGACAGACAACTCAACCCTAAACATAAACATATTATATATATATATATATGAGGAATATTCAGGGAATCTTAGGGGAATTATTCGAGGATTATCCGTGGCGGGGGAAACCTATCCCCATCCCCGGCCCGAAAACCGTCAGGGATTTAATTTTCAATACCATCCCCGGTCCTATGGGGATAATTTTCGAGGAAAACCCGTTCTAATCGGGGTCGAGGGATCTGGTCCCCGTCGGGCCGGATTCAAATTGCCATCCCTAGACACTCAAGTCAACTTAATCAATTTCATCTACACCTCCTATCTGGTTTGACAAACGTATTTACTCCAAAACATTTCAATGATATCTTATTTCACAACATTCCTTTCTCAATGCAAATATTTTCAAATCTCAAACTCAAAATTTTTAACAACCAAATAAATTAAAATACCAATGCAACATATATCAAGGCAATTATAATAGTCTTCCACTTGCAACATTTCCACACAATTCCTCCATTTCGATTCACAATTTCCATTTACATTTTCAATGCAATCTCACAACATAAACATATAATAATTTATATCTATTAAAGAGTAGCAACACTTCCACATTTCATACATCCTCAACCATTTAATCATTTCGCGACTATATTCACATTTTTGAATAACAACTTCAAAACAACTATTTCATACATTCCATGGGATTTTTCATATATATATATATACAACAATAAGAATTTCTCAATTCACCATTCATTCTAACACTTTATAGAGCAAAATTATAAGTTTTCAATTTCTATCAACAAAAAAATTTCCAAATTTCTAGGTTTTCCCCAAGCTAGGCAAAATCCCCATTTTTTTTTTTTTTTTTTTGAAACAAGCTCTCTAACACACCCTTCATTATTAATGTAGTTCAACTCTCAAGAACTTTTTGAAAACAAGGTGTGAACCCATTTTTTTTTTTTAAAACTCATCAACACTTTTGAATCAAAATCAAGTTTCAATACCACAAAAGGGAGTTCCATGAAATCAGCAAAATCTTGTAAATATATATATATATATATATATATAACTCTAAAAAAAATCCCTACCTCAGATTTTGGAGAAGAAAAGATAAGAAACCCTCAAATTTGATGGTGTTAAAATCCAATCTCCAATGGATGACAAGAAATCAAGAGTTTATGGTGTTTGGTGGGGGGTTTTTAAAGAGAAGGGAGAGAAAAATATATTTTTAGAGAGAGAGATGTGTAAAGAGTGAGATATACTCAGCCCAAGAAAAGAGAAAAAGACAGATTTTTGGACTCAACAGACTGCTGCACGTGCGGCACCCATTCCCACACGTACGGCACCCCCATCCGCACGTGCGGCTCTCACCCCCCGCATGTGTAGCACTCCCCCCCCCCCCCCGCCCGCACCTCCTTCCGCTGGTGAATATAAAGCAAAATGCACCATTGACAACCCCCTCTTCTCCACACGTGCGGCCCCGGCTCCACACATGTGGCCCAAGCCCTCGCACATGTGGTTCTGCCTCCCAGCTAGAAAATTTCCCTACTTGACCTGTGACACCCTGGATACAACCCCGCACCTTCCGTAACAAGTGAAACTCGGAATTGAAATAATTAAGAACAAGAATTTTGAGAATTTTTTTTTCAAAAACAACGAACCTAACAGTTGATAAGACCTTACATTAAAACCTGACACTCTAACAAGAATAAACCCAATATAACTCAAAGAGGATGAGGCGAATTACACACTCGGTCATCACAAAAAACAATAGCCCATGCATCGCACGGATGA
Source organism: Camellia sinensis (assembly GCF_055761805.1). Classification (NCBI taxonomy): domain Eukaryota; kingdom Viridiplantae; phylum Streptophyta; class Magnoliopsida; order Ericales; family Theaceae; genus Camellia; species Camellia sinensis. The sequence goes on from NC_138970.1 coordinate 170,411,486, forward strand.
ACTGCCAGTATATATATATATATATATATATATATAAATAGTGTTTTTTTTTTCTTTTTTATGTGACGTATTCTAATTTTTTTTTTTTAAAAATACATCAATAAGCCTTTTTTATTTACATATAAAATTTTATACAAATTTAGTTTCAATTATAATAACTAATTTTATATGGACTCTATTTGACGAATATTTATTTTTTATATACTTTTCATCGTATATTTAGTTTTGTCATTGTCAGATTTTTTTATATAGTTGATATTTTAATTTAATTATTATGATATTTTAAAAAAATATATTTTTACATACAAATAAATAAATAAGACAAAATATGTTTAATTATGTGCATCGCACGTATCAAATTAATTTTTTTTTTGTATTTTTATTTTTTGTATCTGTCTTATTGATGTCTTAATATTATTTTTTATTTAACATGAAATTATTTATTAAAAAGCATTTATATTTAATTTAAATTTTATATATCTATATAGAATATGTACGAATAATTCAAAAAGGAATATTCACTACAACAAAATATACTTTTGGCAACAAAAAAAAAAATTAGCTACCAAAACTTGTGGAATTGGGGACCAAAAATTGTTTTAGTCGTTAAAAGTACAATATTTAGCTACCAATTTTTTAGTTGGGAAATATTAATTATTGGCGACTAAAAAAAAATTTAGTCGCTAAAAATGTCACAATTGGTGACTAAAAATTGTTTTAGTCACTGTATAGATAGTTTTGGCTATTAAAATTTTTTAGTCGCGAAATGAAAAACAAAAAATTACTTTCAGACTTTTGGCGACTAAAGGTTTGGTTGCCAAAAATTTATTTTCAGCGACTAAAAAATGTTTTAGTCGCTGTAGAGCTAGCTTTGGCTACTAAAATTTTTTTGTCGCCAAATAAAAAATAAAAATTTACTTTTTATCTTTGGTGACCAAAAAATTTGGTCGACTAAAAAAATTTGTAGTTGCTAAAGAACTAAAATATTTGGAGGGTGATGTTTCAAATATTGGAGGGATTTTTAAAATGAATTGGCAACCAAAAAAATGTTTAGTTGCCAATTAATGGATTACACACAACGAACTCACTACTCTCTCTCTCTCTCTTAGTCAGTGTCCTCTGTCTCTCCTCTAGCTCTTCTCTTTCATATGTCTCCTCTTTAGGAATGGCAACGGGGCGGAGCGGGCGCAGGGCCGGGGATCACACTCCCCGATCCCTGATCCCCGATAGTGATAATCTTCCCGTCCTCGGCCCCGCCCCAATCCCTAACGGGGAACCTACCACCGTCCCCGTCCCCATCCCCGCCTCTAACGGGGATCGGGTTTCCTCGACCCCAAAAATTCCCCGGTCAAAAAAAAAAAAATCAATAATACAAATCAATAAATCAACTCAGTAGATCACAAAATATCAACAAATCAACTCAACAATCAATAACATCATACATCAATAACACATCGTCTATACTTACACAACAATCAATAAAATCATCAACATCATTACGCACAATAGATCAAAAAAAGAAAAATCAGAGAGATGGTGTTGGCGACAAGGTAGTGACGTTGACGGCAGTGAAGGGAAAGGCGTCGGAGTCCGGCAAGGAAAAGGCTTCGTCGTGATGTTCTTGATGAGGGAGATCGGTGAGATCGAAAAGATCAACAAGATGGGTGAGTTCGACGAGATCGGAGATCGACGAGATGAGAGGAGGAAGAGGACAGTGGATGAGTCGCCACCACGACTGACGCCGACGTCGTGAGGAACAGCTGCAGCAAAGAGAGAAAGAGAATGAGAGAGGTTGAGAGGAGAGAGACTGAGAGGTGAGTGTGAGTGAGTGAGTGGGAGAGAGAGAGGCAAACAACTCAACCCTAAACATAAACATAATATTATATATATATGAGGAATATTCGGGGAATCTTAGGGAAATTATTCGGGGATTATCCGGGCCGGGGCCGGGGCCTAGGCGAGGGAAACCTATCCCCGTCCCCAGCCCAAAAACCATCGGGGATTTAATTTTTAATACCATCCTCGGCCTTATGGGGATAATTTTCGGGAAAAACTCATTCTAATCGAGGTCGGGGGATCGGGTCCCTGTCGGGCCGGGTTCAAATTGCCATCCTTACTCCTCTTGCCAGCACTGCCATCGCGATGCTGCTGACCACCTCTCATCTTGTTGTCATCGTCTCTCGAAAACACCATCAACTACTTTTCTTCTCCTTTTTTGCTTTGCTGATTTTTATAGCACCTAATTTTTTGATTTATTATTGTCAATTTTTTTTCTCGTTCTTTGGCTGTTCCGCCAAATCAACATGCTTAGAGACTTCCGAAGAGATCACTCCCGTGTGCCCATTTCTTCGAGTTCTGCCATGGCTTCAATCATTATCTCTTATTCCTTCTTCAATCTCGTTATCCATTCTCTTCCTTAGATCTAAACCAATCATTTTCTTTCGATTTCTTGTTTGTTCCCATATCAAAGCCCTAAATTTTGCTTGTTTGTTGTTGATCTGATCTGAGCTGAGTTGAGAAACCGTATACAGTTTTAATGGCTTCAGCGAAGTCGTCTTAGTCAAGGGTAATAACACTATGTAGACACCCCATTTTTGACCGATATTAAGACTCAGACGTTATCGATTGAGCGCTCGGTGATTGTGCATGTTGTGCTCGTTTCGAGTTTCCGAAGTTTCGGCTGAGAGCCTTGCCTCCGAGCCTCAGAACTTTTTGTGCTTTGGCTCAGTTTGTGTACCAAGCCTTGTTTTCCTTCCTTGGAGGGAGGGAGAGGTCTTGTAGACCACCCTTTTGTGGTCATAGACCACTTTTCTCGTTTGGAGACCGGTTTTCGATTTTTGGAGCTTTCGGTCGTGCGCTTTGTCTCGGGACCGCTTAACGTTCTCCGTTTGGTGTGGTTTTTGAACCACACCTTGTTGCCTTTGCCTAGAGGAACACTATGGTCCGGGAGACCATTTTTGATGCCGGTAGACTAGTTTTCGAGGCTTTCGGCTGCGCGCTTTGCCTCACGAACTTTCGTCTTGCATCCCTTTTGGTTTGTTTTTGGTACAAACCTTGTTTTCCTTGTTTGGAAGGTGGTACAAGGGTGGGAGACCAATTCTTCCCTTGGAGATCACTTTCCTCCCCGCGAACTAGTTTTCTGGTCGGCCAACTGGTGTTCTTAGTCTTTGGACCACCTTTTCTGGTCGGCCACCACACCACTAGCTTTCTTTCATGCTGTAGACCATCTCCCACCATGGCTGACTACTTTTTGTCTTGGGAGACCACTTGTGGTGGTCGGCCAACCACTTCAAGTAGCTGGCCGACCATTTCAAGTGGTCGGCTGCTTTTCATCACATTTTTGGAGATATTCATAGGCCAACTGTGCTAGCTGGAAGGCACAAAAGCCATCCTCCATACACGTATGAAGGGATGGCTTTCAGCCTAAAGCTTGTCCAACAAGCTTGTTCTTTGTTCTCTATAAGAGAGAACCTCCCCCTCCCTCCTCCAGGTTCAGATTTTAGGGCTTGAGAGTTATACATACACATTTGTCTCTATCTTGCTCTTGTTCTTCATTTTGTGCTTCAAAAGTGTAATTTTATCACACTTTAACACACAAACACACACTCAAACATCATCCTTTTGTTACTGAGGCTTCTTTAGGTTTGTTTTGGAGTTTTTGGACTGGTTTGAGCTCAAAGAAGTTGCTGGAGTTACAGCTTTGAAGGTGTTCTTCAAGGATGAGCTTCTAACCCTTTAAACCCTTATCTTTGCTTAAGATTTTGGACCTATTTACATGCTTATTTAAGCCTAACTTTTAACTACAAAAAGTTCTGATTTGTAGTCCTTAAAATGTTTGTTTAAGGTTACTTTTATGTTAGGGATGGTCTACCCCCTCTTAGGCCTTGTTCTGGGCCATCCCTTTAGGATCTTGTTTTAGCCTTTGCATGGCCTTCTCACCACTGAAATCCAGAGGATTTTTAGTGGTGGGGAGGTGGTTTTGAGGTTCCCAATAGGAGAGGGTTGAATGCCTCATGTTTGAGCATGTTTGTTAAGCTTATGTAGGCCATATCTTAGCATGTATTTGGGGTTATTTTAGCATGGCATACCACTGTTTTGGTTTGGTTTTGTCACCTCATGCATGCTTAATACACTTGTAGTGTAATCCTCACAAACTAGCTTTGTATGCCTCATGTTTGAGCATGTCTTTCTAGCTTGTTTTGAGTCCATTTAAGTAGGTTTTTGGTGGTGTTTTTCCATGCCTTAGATCTGTTTTGGGTTGGTTTGATAGCCCCTTGCATGCTCCATGTACTTGTAGTGTATTTACATGAACTAGCCTAATGTGTATCATGCTTTAGACCATCATTCTAACATGATTTTGGCTTAATTTTAAGAAGCTTTTGTCCATGTTTTAGCATGCTCTAGCTCTGATTTATGTTGCTTTGGTCATGCATACCATGCTTTGTATAGCTATAATGCATTCTAGCTTGTTAGCTTTGTGTATCAACTCCACTAGCATGCATTGCTTGGCCTATTTGAATGATTTGACATCATTTATTATGAGATTTCAGTGCATATTTCATGGCCATACACTCACATCTTTCACTTATTCAATGCGTTGGAGGGTTGGTCCTTTATGCCTTAAACATGAGTCACTGCGTATGCCTTCATGCCTAAGCTTACGAGCTGTCATTTCAATGTATTTTTGGGGTTATTTTGCCATGATATAACTCTAATTTTTGTTGGTTAAGTCATCTCATGCTTGGTCTTAATAGGTATAGTGTAATCCACCTTATTTGCCGTGTATGCATCATGCCTTATGCCCTCATGCTAGCTTGTTTTGGCTTCCTTCCATGAATGTTTTAGACTCATTTTGACATGTTCTAGGATTGTTTTGGATTGCCTCAACCATATGCTTCATGCTTTGTATAGCTGTAGTACAATTGGCCATACTAGCCTTGTGTTTTGATGCCTCTTGCATGCTATCTTTAAGCTATTTGGATGGTTTGACATTATTTAATACTTGATTTCAGAGCATGTAGCATTGTCATATCCTCATGCACATTACTCTCTAATTGTGGTTTAAGAGTTGTGCTTTGTTACCTTGTTTGTGGCCTAGCATGTATGCCATCTTGCCTAGATCCTTGAGTCTTCATCTCAGCATGTTTTGGTCTTTGTTTAGACCTACTTGAGCTCTATCTATGATTGGTTCATGCATTTATGCCATGTATTGCATGTCCCCTTTGTAGTCCTCTTTGCTAGCTCTAATGCTTAAGGACCTTTGCATGCTATACTTGTATTATTTGAATGATTTAGCATCATTTCATACCTTATTTCAGTGCACTTAATATTGCTACACTTCCACATTTGTCACTCTTTGAGCACTCTTGAGAGTTGTACTCTTATGCCTGATCAATGGGCCTTTGCATTGTGCATGCATTTACTTTGTACTTCATGCCATAGTTTCATCATTATGGCCACTGATTTGGGCATGACTGAGGTCTATCCATTTTGGTTTAAGTCCATTGAGCATGTTATGTGAATGTTGTTACATTGCATCATGTTGTTTGCATGCTTATGTTACATTGCATTGAGTATGCCATGTTGTTACCTTGCATTGTGTATGCCATGTCACATTGCATTGAGTATGCCATATTGTTGCATTGCATTGTGTATGCATGCCTTACATTGTGTTTTGCATGCTTGAGTTACATTACATGTTTGCATTCTTGAGTTGCATTGCATATTTGCATGTTGTTGCTTGCATTGTGTTTGGATTAGGTGTTAGTCCAAACACGAGGAACGAGGGATGTTTCATATTTGAAAAACGTGCCTCAATTCTCGGTCGCCGACACTCTTGATCATACATGATAGAGTTCCAGGCTTTATGTGTTTACGTGTGCATTCATTTCATATTGAATTGTGCAATTTGCCTTCTTGGCCATCATGCATCGAGATGCATGATTGGTGGCCCGAGGGATGAGAACTACACTTCCTTGAGCTCATGAAATGATAGGGAGGGTGGTTGTGCACACATATCTTGCAAATACATTGTCATGCCCTTTCTTGCTCTCTGTTGTAGCAAACTGGAAAAGTACAACAAAAATTGGCCGGCCAGCCAGAAAAACTAGCTGGCCGACCACTTTTTCTGGTATATAGTAAAGAAAAGTGGTCAGCAGGTGGTCTCCCACACTAACAACTGGTTGGCCATGCTCCTACAGGTTCCCATGGTGGAGTTGAAGCTTTGTGGAGCTTTGTACAATGTTCTGAGGTCAATTGCAAACAGAGGCTAGTTGGGGCATCGCGACGAATTTCCGAACGAGGCAACCGAGCATGCTTACACTCTTCTCCCTTTGAGGCTCCTGTTTTACTGCTTTATATAGCTAATTTGCTTAGCTAGTTTATGCTTTGGTTTTGTACTTAATTAGCTAATGTGCTTAGCTATTCAATTTGTGTTGTAATAATTAATTATAGCTAGTTAATCAATTTTGTGATGTAATAATTAGTTTAATTAGCTTAGATTATCTAGTTAGCTTCTTATTCGAACCCTCCGTTGAAAAGGTCAATTGTTGTAATAAACGTGCGTGTATGTGATACATGTCTTCCAACCCCCATTTCTTTCTCCCTTTTACTTAACCGCTTACGATGGTTAGTTTTAGGGCATATTTCGATTAACATCCTTATGCTTCGCATGCGTGCATTCATTCATCTGTGTTGCATGCACCGGGCTTGGCGCATCATACTAACTGTAGTGTATTTCAATTCCTACTTGAATACATGTTATCAAGTTGCATTTCATACGCCATCTTAGAATAGCCGAGCCTATCTTAGTTGCATTTTTGCATGTGTTGCATTAGCCATCTTAACATGAACTAGGATCATGCATGATTTCTAACTAGTTCTCTGTTTTGGCTCGGAGTACACTATGAGTGTTTACGCTTTAGCATACTACATGTGTGTTAATGTTTCCATGAAAGCATGCTTACCATGAGGCTAAATGCTTAAGTGTTTAACTGCCTGAATGCATGTGGGTGAAGGTTGGATTTCTTGAATTAGAACAATTCATCGAAATCCTGGTCTTAAGCCTACTTGCGAGTAGCAAACTTCAAAATCATTTTCACAAACGAATATGCAATGTTTTGTTCCAACTCAGGCGATGTAGTCTATACTTGTATGTTGTGCACATAACATAGTAATTCTACGTTAATAAAAGGAATAAGAACACATGTGTTTTCAAAAACAAAATATCATGCTTAGTAAAGGCCGATCTTTTGATCGGGCGAGCGGGGGTGCTCATTGCATGACCTTCCCCACTCGTACCCAAGTTCCCGAGCCGAGGCAACTTTGGTAATGACGGACACGTGGCCTTAGGCATGAGTCAGGGTTTCCTAAATTCTCCCAAAATAAAATATTTAGGTGGCGACTCTGTATCTGGCAAAGCAGTCCATGTTTGGCACTTCTTTATTAAAATCAATTTTCCAAAACGATTTGCCGGATTTGGACTCTTTGGTGATTTATCGGTCTCATATTGCACTTTGTGAGATTAGATTCAGAACCGTGACACGAGTTTGAACTTGTAGTAGCCTAAAGAACAAAACGGATTCGCGCTCTCGCAGTGCGGAGCCGGGAGTTCCAGGGGCGGTCTACACACTACAGCGAAGAGCAGCAACCCTAAGGACTCGAGTAATAAGCTCGAGCAAAATCTCAACGTCTTCAAGTTTGATAATTTCGATGCCGATAGCTTTGTACAGTCCAAGTGTAATTCCTTGAACGAGAAGGTCTGATATCCAATCCTTTCCTGTCGTCAAATTTATCAATTGATTCTGAAAAAAAATTACTAAAATTTATTGGGTATTTGATTTTCTTTTGATTATTGATAAAAATTGGTTTGGATTGAATAATTGGAACTTTTGTTTGGGAATTTGAATTTAATTCTTTTTATTGGGAATAAAAAAAAATGTCTTGGGCATTTTATTTTCTTTTGATTAGTCATATAAATTGGTCTACACTGAATAATTGAAACTTTTGTTTGGGAATTTAAATTGATTGAATGCTAGAATTGTGAATACTTATGATTGGGTATTTTAATTTAATTTAATTTAATTTAATTTAATTTTTTTAACAACAAAAGTGATGGGGTTTAACAACTTGAAAAGCATAAGATGCATACCATACTCAGAATTTAGCCTCACACCCCCCCTCCAAACACACACACACACACACACACACACACACAAAATCACTCTTCAATACTCCTTTATTCTATTCCTGAACCAAACAAATGTAGGACGGGGTACATTTACTCTTAGGATTCCTTGTCTTGATGCCAATTGCCTCACTGTTTAACAATACCGTATTGTCTAGTCTTGGGAACAAATGGTCCCATGTATTCAACATTACTTGTACTTATCTTAAAACCTCTTGATCTAGAGTTTTTTTTTTCCCAAAAGGTTTTGGGCGTTCATAAATGCCATGTTTATGCTTGAACTGGCACATAATTGTGCACCAATATACTATGCTGTCCCATTTCTCTTCTGGGTCCACAAAGTTATGGAATTCTCATTTAAGGTAATATACCTTTTTAAGTGGGGATTTTGTGGTTTTGATTATTGAGTTCAGATATTTTCAATGTAGTCTTGTGTACAACTCATCCTCCCTAACCAATTGAGGTGCTTATTGTTATCATTATTTTTCTCTACTTTTACTCATCTTGTTCTTATTTTTATTTTTTTCTCTTATGCTAAATGGTAAAAGGTTTGTAGTTTGGTATGCATACTTATATATGGGCCAAGCCACCCTTTGGTAGTGCATGCTTGTATACATAATATTTCTTATTAGTAATGCATATTTATATTTTTAGATATTGGATTCTCTGGTGGCAGGTTAAGCTTGTTAAATGCATTGTTCAGAATATTGTGGTGGATATCTCCTTCAATCAATTAGGAGGGCTCTGTACACTTTGCTTTCTTGAGCGGGTACATTACCATCTTGAATTTTCAAATCTAAGGTAATGCCACTTACTTATTATCAAATAATGAAAGGAAAAAGGTGACCAACTCACTCACTAGTTCAATGATTTTACATGAATACATTTTGTGTAAGTTGCTTCAATAAGCCTGATATTGATAGAATTGGTAGTGTTAGTCTTTTATGTAATCATTGATTTATTTATATTCTCCTCCACCACTATGTTAAAATTATGGACATACAACTTCTTGAATGGGACCCAGGTTACTATCCTTCGGGATATCGATTGTCAATGTTTGCTCAGACTGTATAGTTTGGAGTGTTCTTATTTCTTACATTTATAGTTATCTACCATTGTGTTTTAGTTACCATCCATTATCCAAGGTCTTTAATATGTTCAATACTTACATTTTTATGCTCATAGCATTGTAGTTTTTTGTTATTTTTTCAAGAAAAATGTTAGTTGAGTGTAATCTGATTCAATTAATATTGAAGCACACCTGTGTGTGTGTGCGCGTGTGCGTGTGTGTGTGTGTGTGTGTGTGTGTGTCAAAAATGAAATTCGGGTGTAGTATTTGAGAGAGTTGCACCTTAAGGGCACTGTTAGAATCCCTATTCTAAGTTAACAAGAAAACTAGTCTTGCATTTGAAACTGGAATAAAAATGTTATAATGAACTTAAAGTTTGCATTCCCATACTCATTTTAGGGAATACATAGATTTGTATTCCTGGTGTTATTGTTGTTCTAATGAGTAAGTTAGATTCTTTGTAAGGAGTTAAAAAATCCTGGGAAATGAAGATTCTAACAATCCACAAGATGTAATTAGTTCCACATATAGGAAGTAACAAGCATAGAAGATTTTAAAAATCCACAAGACGTAAAATCTGAGTGATGTTGCCATCACTTTCTTTGTTTTCTTCTTTTTATTTTTTTGTACCTTTTTTTTTCCCTCTTTTCATGGTTATTCTTTTGTCACTATATTCTAATTTGATGCCAATATCTCTTGAAATTTGCATTGATTAGTGATGACATAGTTCTTACTTTAATTGATACCAGAAATTCTTGCATATATGTAGAAGAATTTCAAGAGAGAATTTAAGAACAAAAACAGTGACATTGACTCAACAAAGTACTAACTAGTTGACAAAAAGCAAAACATCACATGGTTTCTTCATTTTAACTTCATTCATAATGGTCAAAGCTCTTGTGTGAGTTCATATTGAAGAGGTTATTGAAAGTCCACATTTGGATTCTTTACTTAAAACAATTCTATTAGATGAGAATCCTGGTTCTAAGTTGGATTATTTAATAACTAAAGATCGGGCTGTGCTTCATGATCTTTTTATGCTCACAACTTTCCCATTCTCTAGATGTATATTGATAGGTATGATAATTGTAAATATGTTTATATCCTTTGAATAATTTCTTTCATAATTTTGTACAACCAATGTATATTTGGTTTCTCTCCCAAACAACTTTGCTGGTTTCCATCAAGAAGGAAAATTGTTGTAATATTTGGTTGTTCCTCTCTCTCTCTCACTCTCTCCCCCTCTTAGTGGGGGTAGAGGAAGAATTGTTGATTGTAATTTAGAAGCTATGAATAGTGCTTTATAAGTTCTGAATATTCCAAACTTTAAACCCGTTCCTTGGTATCGAATCAATTTAAGACCTGTTTGGGAATGAATATACATGCTACTTGTCCTCTTAGCTAGGATATATCATTTTCTTATTTTTTTCTACCTCATCTCCCATTACAACTGCTAGAGGCAACTCTTAAGCACTACTTGGTGCAGTGTCCATTGGTAGGTGTCTATTAACCCCATTCTGCATCCCCCATCAAAGTATCCTATGTAAATATGATGCAATAGAATTAGCCACTATATTGGTTGGTCATAACACTAACTGTTTGGTTCTGCCCCTTTCTTATGCTAGGCAAGCCTATGGTAGTAACTTTTCGGGCATACTCCAAGGATTAGATCATCTTGATTCTTCAGCAGAGGCTAAAGGTAATTTTTGGGTTCTTTCTATAAAAAAAACAAGTGGTCTGTTTAGTCATGCAATAGCTTTTTATTAGTTCAGACTGAATCCTAAAAAGATCAAGTGCTAAACCCTAAGAAAAAGAAAATCACTTTGACTGTAGCTGTTCTCAGTATGGTTTCACATTTGAATGTATATATGCATTGACAATTTTGATTTAACATGTTTTATTCATTTCCAGTCAAGTTGGCCAAAGAATCCATGTTTCCCTCCTAGAAAAAAAAATATAAGGTTTGAAGATATGAAAAATTACACATTTGGCATTCAATTACAAGTTGATAATTGAAGAAGTTGCAGGTCGATGTTTTCAGTGTTTTCACTAGGAATGCAGTGTTGTTATCATGGTTTTTCATCGCTTAATGTTAGACTCATTTTTTAAACATAATGATATGACACTTAATTAAAATATCTAAATTAATTTTTTCTCTTATTTATTCTCAAATCATCAATTAATCATCTTATTTACACATCACTGGACATAAAAAAGTAGATCTAAAAAGTAGGTTTGTATATCATTTTTCTTAGACATTCTTGAAACATCAAATGATAGATGGACACATGTGTTTTAGTAAAAATTTTAGTGAATGTAGTATTGCTCTCATATTTTTGTTGTGTAAATGCCAATTCTTGATTCACCCCACAACCAACACTACAATAAATTAAGGTTTTAGAGGAGGGAAAAAAAAATTAAGGACGAAAATGACATTTTTGTCATTATTGTAGTTTTAGGGATCAAATTGAAAATTAAATATTACATCACTATCCTTTTGAAATCAAAATTTTCGTTTGAAAAGGTAAATCTTTTTTGTATGAAATATTTTTATCCCTAAAAGTATATCTATTGGTGATATTTTTAAACTTAACCAAAAAAGGGCGTTAAGGGGGCGAAAATGCAAAACAGCCCCCGGACCATCGTACGGACGTCACAACCAGCTTCCTCACGACAAATAGGACCTGTGACAGCACACGTAATGTCATTAGCACATGTAAGTTGGGAGTTAGAGCAAAAAACGCCTTAAACTTAACGAAAAAAGAGCGTTAAGGGGGCAGAAATGCAAAACAGCCCTCGAACCACCACATGGACGTCACAACCAGTTTTCTCACGTCAAATAGGACCTGTGACAACAGACAAAATTTCACTAACACATGTAGGTTGGGAGTTAGAGTTGGAAACGGCTTAAACTTAACTGAAAAATGACATTAAGAGGGGTGAAAATGCAAAACAACCCTCGAATCACTATACGGACGTCACAACTAGTTTTCTCACATCAAATAGGACCTATGACAATAGATGAAATGTCATTAGCATGTGCAGGTTGGAAGTTAGAGTTGGAAACGGCTTAAATTTAACCGAAAAAGGGCGTTAAGGGGGCGAAAATGAAACAGCCCTTGAATCACCGTACGGACGTCACAACTAGTTTTATCACATCAAATAGGAACTGTGACAATAGACGAAATTTCATTAGCACGTGTAGGTTGGGAGTTAGAGTTGGAAACGACTTAAACTTAACCGAAAAAGGGCTTTAAGGGGGCGAAAATGCAAAACAGCCTCCAAACCACCATAGGAATGTCACAACCAATTCCCTCACATCAAATAGGACCTGTGACAGCAGACGGAATGTCATTAGCACGTGTAGGTTGGGAGTTAGAGCCGAAAACGGCTTAAACTTAACCAAAAAAAGGCGTTAAGGGGGCGAAAATGCAAAACAACCCCCGGACCACCGTACAGACATCACAACCAATTTTATCATATCAAATGGAACCTGTGACAATAGACGAAATGTTATTAGCACGTGTAGGTTGGGAGTTAGAGTTGGAAACGACTTAAACTTAACCGAGAAAGGGAGTTAACGGGGCGAAAATGCAAAACAGCCCCCGAACCACCGTACGAACATCACAACCAGTTTCCTCACGTCAAATAAGACATGTGACAATAGAAGGAATGTCATTAGCACATGTAGGTTGGGAGTTAGAACTGAAAACGACTTAAACTTAACCGAAAAAGGGCGTTAAGGGGGCGAAAATGCAAAACAGCCCTTGAATCACCATACGGACATCACAACTAGTTTTCTCACATCAAATAGGATCTATGACAATAGACGGAATGTCATTAGCACCTGTAAGTTGAGAGTTAGAGTTGGAAACGGCTTAAACTTAACTGAGAAAGGGCGTTAAGGGGGCGAAAATGCAAAACAGCCCCCGAATCACCGTACGGACATCACAACTAGTTTCCTCATGACAAATAGAACCTTTGACCATAGACGGAATGTCATTAGCACGTGTAGATTGAGAGTTAGAGCCGGAAACGCCTTAAACTTAACCGAAAAAGGGACAGTTTGACATCCAATAAATGTTCAACAATTTGATTGTAATTGGTGTCATTGTTTCATCATAGACGGTGGTCATTTGGGTGGTAAACCTATTAAGAAAGCATGATATGGTTATGGAGATAACCCCGTAGATTACTCATTTATTTTACTTTGACTTAGAAAATGGGAATGAAGAAGTGTTAAAATAAATTTACAAGCAAAACATTCTACCAATAAACATTGTAAGAAGTATACTCCTAAAAATTGTATTTTTTGTAAATTGAAATCAAGTTTGGAATAAATCTTTCATCAAACATATGTATGATTGTATTTTGAAAAAAAGCTTTTACAGATTGTTCTACCTTAAATGCATGTTATTATAACTTTTTTTCATATGTCTGAAGCAATTGATATTTTGTAATAGGTGCTATTTTTTTTAATTTTTTGTAGATGGCTTTTGGCGTAGACTTGTGGATAATCAAATTTTGGGTATGGAGGACAGTTGACACTTTTGTATAATTCTGCTAACTATGTCGTCCTCTGCTTTTGTACATATTACTATTACTAAAACAGATAACTTTTGTAATTCAACTGATAGTTACTGGCGTGGCATATAGATCACCTTTTGTCGTGATACAGATTACGATGGTAATTTGTACCATGCCAAATGGCCATTTCACATGGTACTAAATATAATTTTTTGTATATGGAGGGTTGAATTTTTGTATGCTTCTCTATTTTGTGTGGAAGTATAATTTTAGTTTGGACAATAGTTGGTTTGTATGGAATATGTACATTTACAGTTATTCATTTTTGGATGGATGGAAATAATTTGGATTGTGGAATGACTGATAAAATATGTATTGTTTTGTTTATATACATACTATAGGTTGCACGGAATATAGACAGGTTGTGGAGAAATTACAATTTTGTGATAAAACATAAGACTATTTTTTTGGCGACTAAACAATTCATACTAAAAAAGAAAGTATATATTTCAGTGACTAAAATGCTAGTAGCTAAAACTTTATAACAAATTTCGCTAAACAATTATGGTGACTACGAAGCTTAGTGCCATCAAAAAGCAGACATTAGGCGACTAAAACTTAAAAAATAATCAAACATTTGGTTACTAAAAAAATTCTTTTAATATTGAAGAAAAAAAAATCAATGCTCATACATAATTAATTTATATATTTTCTTCTTAATCTAACCGTGTCATATTTATATTTGATCTCTTTAATAGTTTTTGTGTAGTTTTATTTCTACATATTTTTATTTTCTAAACAAATATAAATTCAAATTCAAATTAAATAATTAGAATCGCTTTTAGTTTATATTACTAATTCTCTTTTAATTTAGCTATTATTTTTAATAACAACATGAGTATTTATTTTACTATCTTATAATGTAATATATATCACATAAAGTCATTATATGATAATTACATTTTTATAGCACAATATAACTAAAATCATCAAAATAATAAAATAATTTAACTAAATTTATTATATATAAGTATTCAAATAATACTTTTATAGAACGATAAGATTAAAATTATTAATATAAATAATTTAAAATTTATTTTATTTTAAATTTAAATTTAAATTTAAATTTAAATTATTCTTTTGTAAAAAAAAATAATCATAAAGTTAACTCCATTATATTTTATGGCAAAAATCATATATTTAGAAGTGATTTACATTCATGTGCAGCGTCTAATTTGATATTGATAGATTAAAATAATGAAATTCAATACCTTTTTTTGTTAAGTTTTTAGAAGATAAATTGACAAATGTCAAATGATAAATAACGCAGAGTATTATTTTAAAGAATGATGATTCATCGAAAATGATTGTGTATATTTAAGGCACCTATTGATGTTTCTTGAATAATTTTTAAATAAAAATTTTGAATTTATAGCATTATTGATAATGCACCTTCATGAGCTCTACCAAAAAAAAAAATGCAAAAATAATTTAGCTGGAATAAAAAATTTGCGGTTATTATGATGTGTCACATAATTAATCAGAATTTTGAGAACTGAAATTATTAAGGTTATAGAGATTTTGTGTCTGATTCCCTTTGAAGACATTGTTTATGATATAAAAATTTGTAATTTTTTTTATGTGTCAACATGAATATTTTTTTACGATCTTACTGATATAAGCATAAATCTTACATTTGAATCAACTCACTTTAAGCACTTTTTTCATGTAATAAAATACTTAAATATTATCATATAAAAATATTATAATGGATCATAATCAAACACCACTTAAAGCATAATTAAAGATCTGATGCATCTGTTTTTTTTTTCTTTTTTCTTTCTTTCTTTTTTTTTCTTTTTTTTGAGAATATGGAAAGTGTCTATATTAAAAAACAACAACATACACTTTAAACATAACCAAAAATATAAGAAATTAGTAAAGATCTTTTCGATTGATGTGACCATAATAATACACTATGAGTTATAACCAAGTCATAATTTGTATATAATAGAATTTTTCAATGTTTTTATCTTTTCAGAAAAAAATATTTTGATACAAGTATAAGTCATGATTTTTGATAAATTTGATTAACACAAATGAAGATTTGATTTCAGGTTGAGAATACACATATTTTTTTAACTTTCAAAAAATAAAAAATAAAAAAATTATGAGCTTTTTACATAGATCACACATAGTGACAAAAATTTTCATCAGCTATTTGCAAATTTGTTTGTATTTGACTTTCAATTGTAAAAATTTTTTACACATAAAGTAGACTCAAAATCAATTTTTTATTTTAAAAATAAATTCTAGTGCATCGCACGGGTTACGTACTAGTGTTTTATCTATAACAAGAAGGAATGAGCTTCTCTCTTGCTGGGTTTTCTAGCTGGAGCGTGTTGTTGGGCTTCTATAGGCTTACTATGGGGCCACATCGTTAATCCGAACAGTTTAATGGGTTGGGTTCGTCAAATATCTTATCTTCATAGAAAAAAGAAAATTACATTGATCGGATATCAATAGTTACTTGATCAGAATACATTTGTGTCAACAATTTATTTTTACAATCACAGTTATTATTGACACAAATTTAATTTAATCAAGTAGTTATCAATATCTAATCAATGTGATTTTTTATAGAGATGAATTACTCGACGAGTCCTAAACATTAATGATTTAGATTATCGATATGAGTTTCATAGTGAGGTTATGGAACCCAACAACAAGCTCCAATCCAATTGTGAACTAGAGACAAGCTTGTGCCTAACAGAAAACCCAAACCTAAAAATAATAGGGGTAAATTACAAATACACCCTCTTAAGGTTTGTTTAAAATATAAATCATCTAATATAATTTTAGGAAATACATTTGACCCCCTGAAGTTTGTAATTTATAACAAATGACCCATTTTATTAATAAATCAATAAGTCAAATTATAATTTTTAATAAAGTCAGAAATTTATTTAAATTAATAATTTAAATAATTTTATTATTGTATGGGATAGCAATCAAGTTTTTTTATTTTTTTTAGTTAATTCTGTTAAATAAAAGAAAATTTTACCCATAAATCCTGTATGGGGAATATCGATCCATTTAATTCTAAAAGTTTTCTTATAAACCAATTAGTCCTTTTCTTTTGGAAAGTTGTATTTATTTGATTTGGTGTTATTTTGAGTTTAACTGAATGCTCTTTTGTGATTTATTTTTTTAATTTTTTGATTTGTTTTTGGAATGGGAATGGGAATGGAAATGGGAAGGTGAAGTGTGAATGATTCTTTTTAGGGGGATTGATGGTTGAAGTGTGGTTGTTGAGCGTGGAAATTTACATTTCTGCTGGTGTGATTTTTTGGTGTTAATTGAAGTGTTTCATTAGAATACAATGTTTTAAAAAAATACATTAAGGAATTTTTTGTGCATTACATTGATTAAAGTGTTATGTTTGAAAAAAATATACTAAAGAGTTTTTTTTTTTTTTTAATGTTACATTATTACGTTTAAGAAAAGTATATTTATGAGTTTTTTAGTGTGTTATATTAGAGTATTACGTTTAAAAAAAATATACTAATATTTTTTGTGTTACATTGATTGGAATGTTATGTTTTGAAAATGTACACTAAATTTTTTTTTTGAAATATTATATTATTACGTTTGAGAAAAATATACTAAATTTTTTTTTTAATGGATTACATTAGAGTGTTATGTTTTTTGAGTGTAATATTAAAATATTACGTTTGAAAAAAATACATAAATTTTTTTTTAAAATATTATGTCTAATAATTTTAACATTATAAAAAAATTATTATTTATTCCTCAATACATAACATGGCCGTTGATACTTGGCATTTATATAATTTACATTATTATAATAGGATCTTTGGATCCATTAAAATAAATAAACAAATAATAAACTATTATTATAATTCTTGTACGGCAGATTGACTTTTCCGTTTGGTGACAGGACCTATTTTGAAAAACAAAAAAAAATTAGACAAATTACATATAGCTACTTCGAAGTTTAGTTAAATATTCTTTGAAGTTTTAGAAATTACAAATATCTTTTAAAATTTATATTTTCATAATAATTTTTCCCCTAATTTGTTATGTAAACAGTACCTTTAAAGGGTATTTGTAATTTTTCAAACCTCAAGGAGATATCTGTAATTTTGCTAAACGTCGAGGGGTATATGTAATTTGCCCAAAAAATAATAATAATAAAATTAATTTTTTAATTTTTTAACTTTTTAAAAAAAAAAAACTATTTAAACAAATTAAAAAAATAATATCACCTAATAAGTTAATAAATTAATAAATTACCTCCTCCTCCTTTTTTTTTTTTTTTTTTTTTAACGGGTCAAAATAGCCTAATAATTGCTGCTTTTGCTGAAGTATAATTTTTGAGTGAGATGCAATCTAGTCCTTTGCGGCATTGGTACAATTGGTGTGAATTTTCCATTCGGAAAGTATAATGTGTTTGGTTTGAGTTTTTTGAATCAAGTTTTTTGAAAATTGAATTTTTTAGTTTTCGTGTATTTTTGTTTTTAGTGATTTTTTTTTAAAATTTTAAACATTTTTTTTTTAGATGCACCTTACTTAGATGTATCTAAAAAGTAAAAAATTTGTGAAAAATATTTTTCAAAATTAATAAATACATAAAAATACAAAAAATGTACTGAATTCTCGTATTTTTTTTGTACTTTTGGTATTTAGTGAATTTTTAAAAGATTTTTTTCAATTTTTTTTACTTTATAAATATATTTATGTTAGGTATGTCTAAAAATTAAAAAAATTGCTCAAAATATTAAAAAAATTCAGTAAAAATAAAAAAATACGAAAATAAAATTTTTTGAAAAGTGTTTTTGAAAAGTGGTAACCAAACATAGTGATAGTTCTAAACTACTTATTAATAAACATAAATAATAACTAATAAATAAATACTATTTTTTTACTAAATAATTACAAAGTTTATACTTTAAAAAAACGAATAAACAAACAAAGAACACTTACCATAGAAGAAGGTTGATGGTGCAACCCTTCAAAAAGTTATTAGTTCTGAAGTCACTTAGAGGTGATTGCATAAGTCAAACATTGTGTGAGATCAAAGCAATCTAGAAAAAATAAATTTATACTAACAATGAACAAAATTAAACTAATAATGAAAAAAGAGATTAAAGCTTCTAAATAGAATTAATGCTGAAGAGATGTTAATGGTTGAGGGAAACTACCAAAGAAGTATAAATTAACCAAGAGAATCTCAATCTGCCATTTAGATATTTGAAATGGGAAACCATAAAATAAAATTTTAAAAAAGAAAGCATTTTATAACAAAAATCTTCTAATTTACTTTTAAAAAATTGAAAATACAATGAACAAAAATAAACAAAATTTATCCCCAAAAACAAATAAAAAATTTTTTAGTCATTAAGAATATAAAAATTGAAAACATTTAGATCACTTATCGTTAAAAAGAGAAATAAAATATAGTCATCTATAGATTCGTACTTTGTCATTATTGAATGAAATGTTTTTGTATTTTCTTTAGAAGAGAAAATCATTGTAGAAAAGGGAGGAAGAAAGCAAAAAGTAAAAAAAAAATAATAATAATAAAATTAAGTTATTAGACAAGCAAAGAAGTTATTATAGAATAGTTATTTGAAGAGGCAAACTATTTTTCAATTTCTAAATTGTTTCTAAAAAAGTAGCGTTCCAAACTTTTCCAAAAAGAAAAAAAAAATTGCACACACAAGAAATAAAAATAAAAATGAGGATGTTCTTAAACATTTTTTGAAACACAAATAGTAATAATAATAATAATGAACAAAAAAATCTCTTAATTCTTGGATGAATGAGAATAGTAAGTTAAAAATATATTCCAAAAGTTTATTTATTTTAGAGAAAAGAATGAGAAAGAAATAGATATTCAGAATATTTTTAAATTTCAATATATTCCAAAAGTTTCATTATATTATCAAGTTCCTTAGTGTGTGGGTGATTTTCCGACCACACTGCCCGCTTAGTAACCAGCTGGAGAGCACTGGCAGAATAGATGGCCCCTGTCTTACCTGTAACAGAAATATAAGAATCCCGCGGTGGTTTCGACCACCCGGGGGCACTCCGACGATCAAGTCAGTATATCTTTCAAAGATAAATCAAGTACTAAACTCACAAGCTTGAGTATCAAAAGCATACCTTAGACCCATGGGGGTGCCTCTCTTTTATAGTCAATACAATCCCAGTCCCAATAGGAGCCTGGCCCTAATGGACTTAGGATTACTGCTAATCTGGAACTCCCAGTGGGATCAGGATAAACTCTCTAAGAGTTTTATCTTTACCCAAACTGAAGTTTTCTCTCAATCTAGGACTCTTGTCCATATCCAAGTTGAGTTCCCTCTTCATTCTAGGACTCTTGTCTCTTATCCGCTTATCTCGGATTCCGATATCTTCGGAGGCAACCTCGGCCTAGCCGAGATGACCTCGGCACAATGACCAAGACACGTGGCACCTCGGCTGACACGTCGGCGTCACCATGCCACGTGTTGGTATTCAGAAAATATATCCCCACAACTGCCCCCTAGGTTCTATTACCTCGACATTCTGAGGTGATGGAACCTACACTGTTCGTTCATCTATGCCCCTCTGTCTGAGATCAAACTTGCCGACCTCAAAGTTTCCTGGACTTCGCTATCCACTGGTGTCAAGTATCAAGTTTCATGCATTCCAAGTTGTTTGAAATAGCGCCTCCTAGCTGAGGTTCTGGTTCCATTAATTCGAAAACTCCAAGAGCTTTGCGACTGCTCCACTCACACTCTCTGGTGAGTTCCCGATTTCCAGTCACCTATTTGACTCCGGCGATTTTCATATCGGCGTTCACTTCACTTTGTAGGTTCATAAACTCTTAATTTTTTATTAAGCTCAATCTTTCATAACTCTTCTGATTTACTTTGAATTTGTTTATTTGCCATCTGTGGCCTTCTGTTCTCATCTGTCTTCAATTTTTTGATTTCTTATTGCTAAAATGCCTGAAACTGTTCTTTGTCATATCCGCTTTCTGTTGCTAGCATCATGTCTGGTTCATTACTTTCTTGTTCTTCACATACTTACTTAATGCCTGTGCACTTGGCTTTATTCTTGAACTTTGTCGTCTTCTTGACTATTTTTTTCTTTTCTCATTTAATCCTCTGGCTTCTTCTCTTTCTAGCTCTTTTGCTTAAATCCGTCATTTGTTCCAAGCTTTCAAGCTTCTTCAACTGTCTTCGTTTCTCTCCTCCGGTGAAGCTTTACGTCATTCTGTCATTGTCGTCAGACTTCGACAATTCTCATTTTGGCTTCCCTCTTTCTGGTAAGCCACTGTTCCTCCTGGTTTTATTTCTTGTTGCTTTCCAAGAAGCTCTGCTTCATTGTTAATCACCATTGCTTGTTTTACCCGTTATTTCCAAATCATCTTCTTGAATACACACTGTTCACACATCTGTTGATTTCTACCACTGTTCTTGGCTTGACACACTTGTGCAATCTTTTTGTCTTGATTTCTTGATAGCTTCATCACCATTCTTGATTACGAATTATATTCTTGTTTCTGTTTTCTGTGTCTTTTTCCAGATTCTTGCTTTCAATCTTTGCCTTCAAACTCCAAGGTGCCGATCGCCAAGAAGAGCTTTGATCAAACTCTTCAGGAGGTTGATGCTGAGCTCGTGGCTGAGAAGGCTGCTGAGAAGTTCTTTCCAACTGTCTTCTGGAGGTGAGACACAACCTACCGCTGATGCCGAGTAGTTTGCTTCCTTCTTAAAATTGATGCCGAGGTAGCGGTAGAGAAGCTCCTCCAACTGACTGCCGAGGCTGAACCATTGTCGTCCGTCGAAGTAGATTAGTCCGACGTTCTTGCTTTCAGTCCCTAGTTTTCTAAGGTCTTCATTTTTGTACTTGCCAACTTTCTCAGCTCCTAACAAGCTAGTTGGTCATCTCGGTTGATCATATCTTGGAAACGTCTTTCAGTGTTATCTCGGCTATACCAAACTTGTAAATTGCTACAAATTTCAACAAGTGGTAGACTTCATAATCTTCGGTTAACTCATTTTGTAATTTGCTCAAAAATTTCAACAAGTGTTAACATTCCTTGCTCCTTAATTATCATTCCTTCCCCCTACACCTTCTCCCTGCCCCCTAATGTGAACGCAAGTTGTACTTAGGATCACATTAGGGTGGGCTTCTTGCTGTAGTCACAGACCTGATGTGTTCTTCTTTCGCCGATGTATTAAAACTTCTGGTATTTAATTCACCCCCTTTAGACCCTCTTTCTCTTAGCCTTTGCAAACTATCATCGCTATTTCTTGAAGCATTTATTCCTTTTCACAATTCTGGTCACCTCTTCTGGTGTGTACTTAGTAGTTCTGTTCTAATCAAAACGACGTTTGACTTCGGCAAATCTTTTGTCGACATTTAACTTTGTGCACTCTTTAACTTGTAAATTCTCTCAGAATTTCAACAAGTGTAAAACATTATTTCGGTTTAACCTCGGTTAAGTATCATCTCAATTTAACTTCAGTTAAACATCACCTCAGTTTAACTTCGGTTAAACATCATCTCGGCTTAACTTCGGTTAAGCATCATCTCAGTTTTTGAAGTTTTTCCTTCTTTCTTTGTCGCTTATACTCCTGTACCTTTTTGTTCTTTAGATAATGTAAGCTCTGCATATGGCCGATGTGCCTCCTTGTTCTTGAATGTCTAATTCAACTTTCCTTCTCTGAATGAAGCGCTCTTCGTCGCCCTCCTGGACGAGGATTTTCTTCAGTGTCTCTTCACTCTTTTTGGCTGGCTCCTTGCCAACATCATCTAGGACCTCCATGTCCTCGTCTTCAATCTCTGCCTTCCCTGGTTCCTGAATGTTTACAGGTAGTTTTCATTGCTGCCATGGAGCAATTCTTTGCATGCAATTGGTCTCTTCTGACTTCTTCAATCCCATGTTCTGTGGGGAATCGCAATAGTTGATGCAACGTTGAGGGAACTGCCCCCATTGTATGCAACCATGGCCTTCCCAAGATGATATTGTATGGTGAGGGCGTGTTAATCACCATGAATTCTGTCCTGATCTTCTTCTAACTGCTCTTACACGATTCTATACTTAGAATATTGTGCATGCCTTTCATACTTTGCCTCCTTTGTGCAATCTTCTCGGGGTTACATACCTCGGGTATAATAGCTATAAAACTTTTACTTCAGCAAGATACTGACCTGCAAACTTTTCATAAATTCTAACAAGTGTGAAACATATACTACTCAATGTTAACTTTGCAAACTTTGTCTCAAGCTTCAATAAGTGTTTAAACGGTGATCTCGGTTTAGTCTACTTGTAAATTGCTACAAATTTCAACAAGGATTAACATATACTGTAACAGGGATCAACAAGGATTAACATAACAAGTGTTAAACAATAATCTATTTGTAAATTGCTACGAATTTCAACAAGTGTTTAAACAATATACTTAGCTTTTACCTCAACCTGTAAATTGCTGCAAATTTCAACAGATGGTCACATGTCGGCTTAACATTATCTTGTAAATTGCTACAAATTTCAACAAGTGTTAAGCATCTTCTCCGGTTTAACCAACCTGTAGATTGCTACAAGTGTTTAGCAATAACCTCGGCTTTACTTCGACTTGTAAATTGCTACAAATTTCAACAAGTGAAGAGAACCAATAATCTCGGCTTAACTCCAACTTGTAAATTGCTACAAATTTCAACAAGTGAAGATAAGGAATCAGCTTAACTCCAACTTGTAAATTGCTACAAATTTCAACAAGTGAATTAAGGAATAATCTCGGCTTAACTTCAACTTGTAAATTGCTACAAATTTCAACAAGTGAAGATAAGGAATCAGCTTAATTCCAACTTGTAAATTGCTACAAATTTCAACAAGTGAATTAAGGAATAATCTCGGCTTAACTTCGGTTAAGCATTATCTCGGTTTAACTTCGGTTAAACATCATCTTTGGCTTAACTTCGGTTAAGCATTATCTCGGCTTAACTTCGGTTAAGCATCGTCTCGGTTTCACTTCGGTTAAACATCATCTGGGCTTAATCTTCGGTTAAGCATCATCTCGGCTTAACTTCGGTTAAGCATCATCTCGGTTTCACTTCGGTTAAACATCATCTGGGCTTAATCTTCGGTTAAGAATAATCTCGGCTTAACTTCGGTTAAGCATCATCTCGGCTTAACTTCGGTTAAGAATCGTCTTGGTTTAATTAACTTGTAAATTGCTGCAAATTTCAACAAGTGGTAAACACATTCTTCTTCTCTCTGCCCCCAATGTGAACTTAAAATCCACTTGGGTTCTCATCATGTAGCTTCGACCTTGTCGCCGAGGTTGAATTCAATCCGAGGTTGTCGGCCTTGGTTTCTCTATTGATCTTACTTCGCTCCAACCTGAGTTTGATTTTCGGCCTCGTATCGGCGAGCCGTTTCTCTTTTCTTGTTCTGATGCCTTTGTTCCTGGCATGTCTTCCTCGGCCCTAGCATACTTCTCAATTCTGGCCAACTTTAGTCTGATCTTGTGTGTTTCCTTTTTATCTTCTGGGATTTGAGATCTGCTCATTGTGCTCTTCTCTTCTCGGACTCAGGTCCTGAGATCTTATCTTCTGGAATCTTGGATCTACTCATTTAGGTTGAGCTCTTCTTTTCTCGGACCTACTCATCTAGGCCGAGATCATGTCTTCTGGGATTTGGGATCCAGGATTTGCTCACTCAGGTTGAGCTCTTCTATACTTGAATGTTATCTTCTTGGGAGCGCTCATGCCCCCTGTCTTTGCATCCCTTCTAGAAGGGTCTTCGTTCCTCCGCAGGTATCTATCCTTTCATACCTGGAGGTCGTCTTCGTTACTTCGATCTGTTGTCTTTGGTGCGTCACCTTCCTGGCCGGCTTCTTTCACTCCGTGACTCTGGTCACGAGTGTCTGTGTTGCTATTGTCCCCTTCAACGTCGAGATCAATAGGTCTTCCACTCCCAGCAGGAGCGTAGTCTCTAATCTAGTCATTCTGTTCGTCATTGGCCATCTATTCTTCTTTCTTTCCCACAGACGACGCCAAATTGTGTGGGTGATTTTCCGACCACACTGCCCGCTTAGTAACCAGCTGGAGAGCACTGGAAGAATAGATGGCCCCTGTCTTACCTGTAACAGAAATATAAGAATCCCGCGGTGGTTTCGACCACCCGGGGGCACTCCGACGATCAAGTCAGTATATCTCTCAAAGATAAATCAAGTACTAAACTCACAAGCTTGAGTATCAAAAGCATACCTTAGACCCATGGGGGTGCCTCTCTTTTATAGTCAATACAATCCCAGTCCCAATAGGAGCCTGGCCCTAATGGACTTAGGATTACTGCTAATCTGGAACTCCCAGTGGGATCAGGATAAACTCTCTAAGAGTTTTATCTTTACCCAAACTGAAGTCTTCTCTCAATCTAGGACTCTTGTTCATATCCAAGTTGAGTTCCCTCTTCATTCTAGGACTCTTGTCTCTTATCCGCTTATCTCGGATTCCGATATCTTCGGAGGCAACCTCGGCCTAGCCGAGATGACCTCGGCACAACGACCAAGACACGTGGCACCTCGGCTGACACGTCGGCGTCACCATGCCACGTGTTGGTATTCATACCTTTTGCGACAGTATGGGTGCCGTCGCAAAAAGCCTGGTATAATTTCTTTTTTGTGACGGGGTGTTTTGCCGTCTCAAAAAAAATTAAAAAAAAAATCCTGTTTTAAAATTATTAAAAATATAAAAATCACCTGTATTCAATGAAAAATAACTAAAAAAAATCCAAAAATTACATAATAATATAAATATATACATAAACAAAAGTTGACAAATGATGAAAATTCATAATGTTGTTCCATTCATAACAATACATAAATAAAAATTCATAACAATAAAAATTATGCCACTACATAATGTCACATAACACATACATAATGTTGTTCACAAATTTAAATAACATAAATCAAAATCAAAACCAAAAGTTTTCGTCTTGATTCTTTCGTGGGTTACAAAAACAGAAGTTGGTCATAATCTTTACACGCCCGCATTCCACAAGAAGCAAACTGCTACTCAAGAAATATCTGAAAAAAACAAAATAAAAATAATTAATAACAATATAATGGTGTTAATATTTTAATTACAGAAAAATATAAAAAAATTAACTACTATATAATTAGAAAGATAGTTTAGTAAATAATTTTGACTAGACCGAAATTCGACTCTAACTTCCAAACCGGGAACCCAATTCGAGCCCCGTCTTCTCCTACAAGTCTATCGTGCCTAGGCGGTCGTGTGTGCCAAGTTTCGTGCTAAACCGACACCGTTTGATGATTTTGGGACATTAACACCTCGAATTCAAGTTTCTTAAGGAACTAGTTTGCCTAAAGTGAAATCCGGCTCTAACTCCCAAACCGGGAACCCGATTCGAGCCCCGTCTTCTCCCACAAGTCTCTCGTGCCTAGGCGGTCGTGTGTACCAAGTTTTGTGTTAAACCGACGCCGTTTGGTGATTTTGGGGCATTAACTCATTGAATTCAAGTTTCTTAAGGAACTAGTTTGCCTAAAGTGAAATCCGATTCTAACTCCCAAACCGGGAACCCGATTCGAGCCCCGTCATCTCCCACAAGTCTCTGTGCCTAGGTGGTCGTGTGTGCCAAGTTTCGTGCTAAATCGACGCCGTTTGGTGATTTTGGGGCGTTAACACCGCGAATTCAAGTTTCTTAAGGAACTAGTTTGCCTAAAGTGAAATTCGGCTGTAACTCCCAAACCGGGAACCCGATTTGAGCCCCGTCTTCTCCCACAAGTCTCTCGTGCCTAGGCGGTCGTGTGTGCCAAGTTTCGTGCTAAACCGACGCCGATTGGTGAATTTGGGGCATTAACACCTCGAATTTAAGTTTCTTAAGGAACTACTTTGCCTAAAGTGAAATCCGGCTCTAACTCCCAAACCGGGAACCCGATTCGGGCCCCGTCTTCTCCCACAAGTCTCTCGTGCCTAGGCGGTCGTGTGTGCCAAGTTTTGTGTTAAACCGACGCCATTTGGTGATTTTGGGACATTAACTCATCGAATTCAAGTTTCTTAAGGAACTAGTTTGCCTAAAGTGAAATCCGATTCTAACTCCCAAACCGGGAACCCGATTCGAGCCCCGTCTTCTCCCACAAGTCTCTCGTGCCAAGGCGGTCGTGTGTGCCAAGTTTCGTGCTAAACCGATGTCGTTTGATGATTTTGGGGTGTTGACACCGCGAATTCAAGTTTCTTAAGGAACTAGTTTGCCTAAAGTGAAATTCGGCTCTAACTCCCAAACCGGGAACCCGATTCAAGCCCCGTCTTCTCCCACTAGTCTCTCGTGCCTAGGCAGTCATGTGTGCCAAGTTTCGTGCTAAACCGACACCGATTGGTGAATTTGGGGCATTAACACCTCGAATTTAAGTTTCTTAAGGAACTAGTTTGCCTAAAGTGAAATCCGGCTCTAACTCCCAAACCGGGAACCCGATTCGAGCCCCGTCTTCTCCCATAAGTCTCTCGTGCCTAGGCGGTCGTGTGTGCCAAGTTTTGTGCTAAACCGACGCCGTTTGGTGATTTTGGAGCATTAACTCCTCGAATTCAAGTTTCTTAAATAACTAGTTTGACTAAAATGAAATCCGATTCTAACTCCCAAACCAAGAACCCGATTCGAGCCCCGTCTTCTCCCACAAGTCTCTTGTGCCTAGGCGGTCGTGTGTGCCAAGTTTCATGCAAAACTGACGCCGTGTGGTGATTTTGGGGCGTTAACAACTTGAATTCAAGTTTCTTAAGGAACTAGTTTGCCTAAAGTGAAATTCGGCTCTAAGTTCTAAACCGGGAACCCGATTCGAGCCCCGTCTTCTCCCATAAGTCTCTCGTGCCAAGGCGGTCGTGTGTGCCATGTTTCATGCTAAACTGACGCCGATTGGTGAATTTGGGGCATTAACACCTCGAACTTAAGTTTCTTAAGGAACTAGTTTGCCTAAAGTGAAATCCGGCTTTAACTCCCAAACTGGGGACGCGATTCGAGCCCTGTCTTCTTCCACAAGTCTCTCGTTCCTAGGCGGTCGTGTGTGCCAAGTTTTGTGCTAAACCGACGCCATTTGGTGATTTTGGGGCATTAACTCCTCGAATTCAAGTTTCTTAAGGAACTAGTTTGCCTAAACTGAAATCCGATTCTAACTCCCAAACCGGGAACCCGATTCGAGCCCCGTCTTCTCCCACAAGTCTCTCGTGCCTAGGCGGTCGTGTGTGCCAAGTTTCGTGCTAAACCGACGCCATTTGGTGATTTTGGGGCGTTAACACCTCGAATTCAAGTTTCTTAAGGAACTAGTTTGCCTAAAGTGAAATTCGGTTCTAACTCCCAAACCGAGAAGCCGATTCGAGCCCCGTCTTCTCCCACATGTCTCTCGTGCCTAGGCGGTCGTGTGTGCCATGTTTCGAGCTAAACCGACGCCGATTGGTGAATTTGGGGCATTAACACCTCGAATTTAAGTTTCTTAAGGAACTAGTTTGCCTAAAGTGAAATCCAGCTCTAACCCCCAAACCGGGAACCCGATTCGAGCCCCGTCTTCTCACACAAGTCTCTCATGCCTAGGCAGTCGTATGTGCCATGTTTTGTGCTAAACCGACGTCGTTTGGTGATTTTGGGGCATTAACTCATCGAATTCAAGTTTCTTAAGGAACTAGTTTGCCTAATGTGAAATCCGATTCTAACTCCCAAACCGGGAACCCGATTCGAGCCCCGTCTTCTCCCACAAGTCTCTCGTGCCTAGGCGGTCATGTGTGCCAAGTTTCGTGCTAAACCGACGCCGTTTGGGGATTTTGGGACGTTAACACCTCGAATTCAAGTTTCTTAAGGAACTAGTTTGCCTAAAGTGAAATTCGGCTCTAACTCCCAAACCGGGAACCCGATTCGAGCCCCGTTTTCTCCCACTAGTCTCTCGTGCCTAGGCGGTCATGTGTGCCATGTTTCTTGCTAAACCGACGCCGATTGGTGAATTTGGGGCATTAACACCTCGAATTTAAGTTTCTTAAGGAACTAGTTTGCCTAAAGTGAAATTCGGTTCTAACTCCCAAACCGAGAACCCGATTCGAGCCCCGTCTTCTCCCACATGTCTCTCGTGCCTAGGCGGTCGTATATGCCATGTTTCGAGCTAAACCGACGCCGATTGGTGAATTTGGGGCATTAACACCTCGAATTTAAGTTTCTTAAGGAACTAGTTTGCCTAAAGTGAAATCCGGCTCTAACCCCCAAACCGGGAACCCGATTCGAGCCCCGTCTTCTCACACAAGTCTCTCATGCCTAGGCAGTCGTATGTGCCATGTTTTGTGCTAAACCGACGTCGTTTGGTGATTTTGGGGCATTAACTCATCGAATTCAAGTTTCTTAAGGAACTAGTTTGCCTAATGTGAAATCCGATTCTAACTCCCAAACCGGGAACCCGATTCGAGCCCCGTCTTCTCCCACAAGTCTCTCGTGCCTAGGCGGTCATGTGTGCCAAGTTTCGTGCTAAACCGACGCTGTTTGGTGATTTTGGGGCGTTAACACCTCGAATTCAAGTTTCTTAAGGAACTAGTTTGCCTAAAGTGAAATTCGGCTCTAACTCCCAAACCGGGAACCCGATTCGAGCCCCGTCTTCTCCCACTAGTCTCTCGTGCCTAGGCGGTCATGTGTGCCATGTTTCTTTCTAAACCGACGCCGATTGGTGAATTTGGGGCATTAACACCTCGAATTTAAGTTTCTTAAGGAACTAGTTTGCCTAAAGTGAAATCCGGTTCTAACTCCCAAACCGGGAACCCGATTCGAGCCCCGTCTTCTCACACAAGTCTCTCGTGTCTAGGCGGTCGTGTGTGCCAAGTTTTGTGCTAAACCGACTTCGTTTGGTGATTTTGGGGTATTAACTCCTCGATTTCAAGTTTCTTAAGGAACTAGTTTGTCTAAAGTGAAATCCGATTCTAACTCCCAAATCGGGAACCCGATTCGAGCACCGTCTTCTCCCACAAGTCTCTCGTGCCTAGGCGGTCGTGTGTGCCATGTTTCGTGCTAAGCCGACGCCGGTTGGTGATTTTGGAGCGTTAACACCTTGAATTCAAGTTTCTTAAGGAACTAGTTTGCTTAAAGTGAAATTCGGCTCTAACTCCCAAATCGGGAACCAGATTCGAGCCCCGTCTTCTCCCACAAGTCTCTCATGCCTAGGCAGTCGTGTGTGCCAAGTTTCGTGCTAAATCCGGCTCTAACTAGTCCCGTCTCCTCCCACAAGTCTCTTAACTTAGAATGTAAAGAATGCAAAGATACATTTTAGCTTAGAATGCAAAGATACATTTTATACCTGATCTTCTGGTGGTGGTGTATATGGATTCTCGTCTTCTGCAGATTCCCTAAATGCCCGGTGGCCACTCGATGCATCAGGAACCTATGATAGTCAATGCATAATGTGTTAATCATATTCGAATTTTATACATAATCTTGAGTGAAAATTGAACTATCAAACAATTTAATTTATATGGAACCTGTCTGTTGGGATCCACACTCGCCCCTTGTGACACAAGGGCCATCATCTCAGCTCTCATCTGCTGTAAATGTGTAGAGAACTCTGCTCGCAGCTCCTCTTTCAACTCATCCCTTAGCTCTGCACGAACCTGCTGCGTGATCTGATCAATAGTCGATGGCTGGGGTGTTGACTGTGATGGCCCAGCACCATCTTTATACACCGCTCTCCGAGGCACAATTCTCCCGTATGTGCGACAATATTCATGTCCGTCATGACCTATCAACTCATGGAAAATGGCATTCCTAGCCTCCAAAGTCCGACCATTCTCAGGTAACATAGAGAGTTGACAATTAAACTCATCCTGTATTGAATAAGACATACAAGTATATGCCAAATTAAGATGGTTGACACAAAAAAAATAAACTTTAAATACAATCAAAGGTGTTTGGAAACTACCAAGGTCTGGATAACCTCTGGGTTATCTACTCTACGTGTCATAAGCCAAACATTCATCTTATCAGTAGACTCCCCCTTACTGGTCATCTACATTTTTTTAGAAATATGAAAATTAGAATCCAAATAATTTGCAAATATACAATGTTTATTTATATACAAAAATAAAACAATAAAATGTAAACCTCATGCCGTATCTAAGAGAAAGTAGTACGCCCTATGGTATGAGCTATGCCGTGAGCTCGCCGATTTTTAGCGTTCCTACTTGCAATTTTCTATAACAGGTTCAACAAATGTAAGTATGTAAATATGATTTGTATGTTTACATATCATAAATATAACTTATTTGTATACCTCAGCATCGGAAGTACGCCAATACTCCACAAGTTGTTCCCACTAGCTTGGCACAATGTGCATAGGAACATCATCCTTCAGATTAGGATCAGAACTTCTAGGCTTGAAATACTTAGCCTTAAGCTTGTTCTTGTGATCCTTCTATATGCTGTTGCAGTTTTTCATGCAGATTGGCTTGTACTCCTCTGGACATATATTCAAATTGTCCTATAAAATACAATTTCAAAGTTTAAGGCTAAGTATAACACAATTTTGGAATTCGAATTTGTGGACAAAATATACTTTTAGCTTCACATCCTTCCAGATAGCATCAACAATATCATCAGGCACATTGTTCCAGTCAAGAAAAGTAAGAGGAACAATGTTACCATTCCGCACAATAATGCCAAGTTGAGTAGTTAACTTAGCCATGTTATCCCTTATTGGGCAGTAATTTTCATCAAATTGTATGTCCAGCTTTTTACCAGTACCCCACTCTTTAATGCCCTTGGCACATCCTCTACCATGCCTAATCAAGGTTGATGAAGAACTAACATGACCTGCGAGATACAATAACAATAAACAATATGCAATGGTAATAAACAAATGCAAATTTAAATAATGTGAATACAAATCATATCAAATAAACCTGAGGTGGGCTGTGAAGAAGTCGAAGGGTCTGCAAAATACAATGAGAATAAACAAGTTATATATTATGAGCATAAATAAATGTATGTTTAAATAATTTTCATACAAATCAAAGAAAATTTATATACCTGCGGATGGCTCATAAGCTGATGATGATAGCTGTTGTGGTGCCACTGATGGTGGCCGATACAGTGGTACTAATGGCCCCTCAGATGGTGGTGGCACTAATGGCCCCTCCGATGGTGGCCGATGTGATGCCTCCTCTGATGGTGGTGCTACTGATGTCCTGTTATGTAGCACATCAGACATCATGCGCCAGGGATGATCAGGCTTCCTCTTCCTTCTCATAATAATCTGCAAGCAATATAACATTAATTGACATTAGAAACATAGACAATGGTTTGTCATCAACTATACTATGACATTAATTGAACTAATACAATTACAAAGACAAAGTAAATTAAGAAATTGATGATTAACTACAACCTTGGCCTTAATTGAATTACTAATGTTGATTAAATATCCGCCTATTTGAACATCAGCTGTTTCCCCTTCTGCGGCTTCCCTCACCCAACCAACTTCTTCATCACGAAGCATTATATTTTCTTCCAATT
The DNA here is from genome assembly GCF_055761805.1 of Camellia sinensis. NCBI lineage: Eukaryota > Viridiplantae > Streptophyta > Magnoliopsida > Ericales > Theaceae > Camellia > Camellia sinensis. Next base: position 170,443,838 of record NC_138970.1, read on the forward strand.
GTTGGCTCATGTATGGCTCAATTTGTGGATCAGTCGAACTCATGTCAAATAAACCTCTTTGAGACATCTTCACCACAACTTGCCAGTCTGGTTGTAACGGGTCTGCAACATACCAAACTTGCTCTGCTTGGGACGCCAACATGAAAGGTTCATTGGTAATTCAATCATCTCGGTAAAATAAATGATTGAAGTTCACCAACGTGAAATTAAAGACATCTTCTTTCTTTCCGTGAATGTTGTCAATCCAATCATACTTAAACAACACATGTTTCTTCTCATTGGAATATCGAATCTCAACAATATCTGTCAATTGTCCATAATAGTACACAGGCCCCACACGAGGATTCTTGTCTTTTCGACTAGCATAACTTATGGTATCTGCCTTCAAAGCTACACCATAATTTTGTGTGGCTCGACGATCATCCATGGCCTTTACTCGATACCGAAACCCATTCAGTATATACCCGTTGAACCTCCTTGCCAGGTTATGAGGATCATTTGCCAATAGAATAATCTCTTCAGAAAATATGACATCAGTAGTCCTTCGCAAAGTTTGGACCTATTTAACACGAAAATGTAAAATTTTAAATGTAGATCAACTTAAGTAACTAGAATCTATAGAGTTAAATACATACATGTTCCTTGAACCAAATGTGAAAAGTTTCAAAATGTTCATGCCGAAGTTGATGATCGTCGACACGAGGCATTTTGAGCTTAAGTACTTCAAGGTGTTTGCTGTGTAGATTGAAATTTTAGCAATACATAAAATTTTGTTGAAAATTCAATAAAACATAATAAAATATTGAGTGAGTGACTTAACCTACTTTATGAATGGTTGAACCGCGCTTGTATTGAATAAGATGTACCGATGAGCTTGTTCCCAAAAAGTATTATCAAGATAAAAGCTTGTGTTTTCACCAATAGCATGACCCAAATTATCAGCACCACTATAGTTCCTCACGGGCCGACTAGATTTGGTTTCCACATCATTGAGATATTGTGCACAAAAATTCATGCATTCTTCCATAAGATATCCTTTAGCAATTGATCCTTCAGGATGAGCTCTATTACGCACGTATTGCTTCAAAGTAAGAAGATACCTCTCAATTGGATACATCAATCGAAACTGAATCGCTCCACCCAATAAGGCTTCATCAGCTAGATGTATAGGCAAGTGCTCCATTATATCAAAAAAACTCGGAGGAAATATTTTCTCTAGATGACAAAGTGTTATAGCGATACAATCTTGAATATATTGCAAATCCGTCGCACGATTCACTTTCGAACACAATTGTCTAAAGAAATTGCTCAATTCAATCAAGGGTTCAATTACATTTTTCAGTAACGATCTTCGAATAGCCAATGGAATAAGTTGTTGCATCAGAATATGACTATCGTGGCTCTTAAGACCTCCAATGCTTCTATCATGTGAGTGCACATGACGTGATATATTGGATAAATACCCGTCGGGAACTCTTACTTCCTTCAACACTTTCAAGAACAAATCTTTCTCATCCTTGGTCATCGTGAATTGTGCTGGTGGTAAATAGGCTTTATTCGACCCTCTTAACTGCAAATGTAGGGGTTTTCTAATATTCATATCTTGTAAATCACGCCGAGTATTAACACCATCCTTCGATTTTCCTGCAACCCCTAATATTGTCCACAACACATTGTCACAAACATTCTTCTCTATATACATCACATCGAGGTTGTGTCTTATTAGATTGTGCTCCCAATATGGCAATTCATAAAAGATACTCTTTTTCTTCCAACTATGGGTGCGATGTCCAGCTTTCTCCTTCTCTACCTGTCTCCTATGCCTCTCCTTAAGATCATCCCTCTTGTATTGGGTTAAAATACCCTCAGATTCTAATTGTAGCAACATCTCAGTTCCAGACAACAATTTTGGTTTGAGTCAGACTTCCCGACTACCATCAAATGATACTTTATCCTTCCAGAATTTATGGCCAGTAGGTAAAAATCTGCGATGACCCAAAATCTGCGATGACCCAAGTATGATTGTTTTCTACTATGCTTCAACCAACACGATGTAGTTTCCTTATTGCAACAAGGACACGCATATTCGCCTTTAGTGCTCCATCCTGACAAGTTTGCGTATGCAGGAAAATCACTAATTGTCCACAGTAAAGCTGCATGCATTTGAAACATTTGATTTGTTGATGCATCAAATGTTGACACACACTCATTCCATAGTTCTTTCAACTCCTCAATCAACGGTTGCATATACACATCAATCTTGTCACTAGGTCCTTTCGTGCCGTCAATAAGCACGGATAAAATTAGAAATGGTTGTTTCATGCACATCCATGGCGGTAAGTTGTATGGAATGAGCACAACAGGCCAAGTGCTATGAACTATGTTCATCGTCCTGAATGGGTTAAAACCATCAGATGCTAAGCCAAGCCTTACACTTCGGCAATCATTACAAAAGTCAATATTCCGATGGTCAAAATCTTTCCATGCAAGGGAGTCAGCAGAATGCCTGAAGACACCATCATCAGTTCGTTTCTCTGCATGCCATCTCATGAACTTGGCCGTCTTGGATGACATAAACAACCTCTGCAACCTTGGCTTTAAAGCAAAATACCTCATCTGTTTTCCAGCTATTTGTTTGCCACCTTTGTTAGGACCATTTGAACCACCATCACCATTTGATTTCCATCTAGAACTGTTGCATATGGCACATTTATCAAGATTGGCGTCCTCGTTTCGAAACAACATGCAACTGTTGGGACATGCATCCCACGTCTCATACGTGAAGCCCAAATCTGTTGTGACCTTTTGAGCTTTATAATATGAGTCCGGGAGTTTCACACCCAACGGGAACGCCTCATTCAATAACTCAAGCAACATGTCAACAGACTTGTCTGTCCACCGATTAAGCACCTTCAAATGTAGAAGTCGAACAATGAATGACAAAGATGTGAACTTCTGACAACCCGGATATAATTCACTTTGTGCATCTTGAAGAAGTTTGAAATACTTTGCAGTCTCTGCATTTGGACTGAGCTGGGGTTCAGATGCATGGGGATCAGGCCCCTGTGGTTCATCAGCCTCAACACTTGTACCGGCATGTGGATTTCCCATAGCCCCCTGCATCATTCCAATCATATCATTCCCAATGTCTAAATTAGCTAATGTTTCATTCTCTCGATTACCATGCAGAGATACGTAAGATTCCCCATGATTAATCCAATGTTTGTATTTTTTAAAAAAACCATTCAAAATCAGATGCTCCCGTACACCCTCTTGTACAAAATAGTATCGATTCTCACACTTCCTACACGGACAACTGATCATCGAACCTTCAACCCTATTGGTGTAGGCAAACACAAGGAATTCATCAATCCCATTAATGTATTCGCTCGACATCCTATTTGGCAAATCAATTCAACTCTTATCCATCATCTGTACACATCCACAAAAATATCTCACCAAAGTAACTCTAAATATAATATCAGCTATGAGCACCCCCTTTCGCCCGGTCCGAAGACCGGCCTCTACTAACCATGATATCCGATTTTGAAAACGTTATGTGTTCTTATTCCATTTATTAGCCTAGAATTACTATGTTATGCGCGCAGCAAACAAGTATAGACTAGATTGCCTAATTTGGAAAGAAACATTGCATATCCGTTTGTTTTTTGAAAATGCTTTGAAATTTGCTACTCGCAAGTAGGCTAAAACACGGATTTCAATGAGTTTTTTCAACTCAAACAATCCAACCTTCACCCACAGGCATTCAAACAGTTTAACACATAAGCATTTAGCCGCATGGCAAGCATACTGTCATGGCAACACTCACACGCATGCGGGATGCTAAAGCATAAACACTTACATCGTACTCCGTGCCAAAACAATAAACTAGTTAGCAAACATGCATGTCCTAGTTCATGTTAGATTGACTAATGCAACACATACGGGATGGAATTGAAGTAGGCTCAGCTAACCTAAGCATGGCATGTGAGATGCAATCAATTGATGCACGTATTCAATTTTGAAATTAAAGTACAAATGCAGTTAGCATGATGTGCCGAGCCTGATGCATGTCAACAAATGCATGAATGCACGCATGCATAGCATAAGGTATGCTAAAATAAATGTGCCCTAATCTACCATCATAAGCAGGTAAATAAAAGGGAAGAAAGAAGTGGGGTTGGAAGACATACATCACACGCACGCACACTTATTACAAATATGCCCTCACTCGGAGGGACCAAAATAATAATACAAATTAATTAACTACGCAAACTAATTAAATATTACAAATTGCTTAATTAATTAACAAATTAACTAAAATAAAGAAAAACAGTAAACCGCCTCGGGGCGAGGGCCAGATGCAACACATGCTCGGGACTGGCTCGGAATCGCACTGCCATGCATAGTTTGCCTCTGTTTTCCCTGCTCTGCTCCTCTGAAAACTGCCAAAGTCTCAGGGATGCCTCTCAGGACACTGGGGGATATCATCGGTTGAGCAGAATTTCCACCGGCAGCAGCATTTAGTCACCGGCACAAAATAGATCCACCGGCCATCGATTGACTGCCGGTCGGCACTAAATACTGCCGGCCGGCAATAAATTCCTGCAGAACCTGCAACTCACAGCAGCAGAGGGCAAAATCTTGCATGGCAATGCAATTCAAGCAATTTATGCACCCATCACATTCCTTATCATGTTAATGACTCAAAGGAGGATGTGCCCCAATTCTCGGACCACCAATCATGCATTTCCATGCATGATGGCCCAAAGAATCATGTGTGCAACTTCAATTTCAAAATGCATGCAAACCAAATAAACACACAAGGAGGCCTAACCTCTATCATACTCATCTCAAGAGGCAAGGTGATGCATGCAAGATGCAATGCAACTTAGGCATACGAGCTAAGGATGCAACATGCCGATACAAGCAAACATGCAAGGTGAGCATGCAAATAAGCAAAGGATGGTCTTAAACACAAATTAGGCAGCTCTAGTTAGGCCCAAAACAGTGGCCAAAATGCTAAGTGCATGGAGGCAAATGACATGCAAACATGCATAGATACATGGTCCAAGACTTAAGCATAATGAAGCCACTTTTCGACACATTTGAAAGGCACAAACATGGACAATTTGCATGCAAATTTCAGAGGCGATAGGTGATGCAAAACAGCCCCGAAACATAACGAAACGACACTCAACGCATGGAATAAATCCCGAAATGCAAGATTAGGCACATGAAATGGCTTACAGCTATACAAAGCATGCACAATATGGACATGGAGCATGAAGACAGAAGCAAGACAGCCCTGAGACAAGCATTTTTACAGTTTATGACATGGCCAAACAGCAAGCAAAGATAGGGCTAAAATGGCATACAAAAACGGCCCTAAACATGAGATTATGAAGCAACTCACAGCTGCTGACCCCAAGCATGTTAGGACCCTTCAACAACATTGAAGAGGGGCCCAAAATAAGCCACTTTACAGAACTTTAAAAACCCCAAAAACAAACATAGATATGGCTAAGCTCTGATGCAAGAAAATGGGCCAAAAGGTGGCCAAAGAAGCAAGTGGTATATGCAAAGCCCAAACTGAAAAATTCCCTTCTACAACATTGAAGAGGGACCAAAAATATGCACATTTACAGTTCATGGAAGCCCCGAAATCAGTATACAAACATGCTAGAAATGCAATGCAAAATGAGGCTCCAAAGTGGCTATAACATGAGGTATACAAAGCATTCACCAAACAAGCAAAGACCCTTAATAAAACATGTTAAGAAGGTCAAAATAAGGCCACTTTCAGTTCTGACCATGGTCCAAAAATAGAAAAATGATAGGCTAGTGAAGCATGCAAGAATATTGACATACAAGTAGATATTGAAGCAAGTGCAAGATGGGGGCTCAAACAGGGTAAGACCCTTAGTGAAAGATGAAATAAAGCTCAAAAAAAGGCTACTTTCAGTTTTGGCCGGACCTCAAATATACAAGAAACTATGGCTTAGATATGATGCATGAATAGGCTAGAAAAGGGAAGAAGAGGGCTCACCTTTGTAGACCAATGAACCAGCAGCTTTTGGTTGAAGTTTGGGTGCTCCTAGCCTCTGCAAATGACCTCCAATGTGCTGGAATGAAGTGTAGGGGTGTGGTGCTATGGATTGGTGAAGAAATGGCCCAAGAACAAGGGTATTTGATGATTGAATGAGAGAGATATGGAGAGAGATCGAGGGTTGTATGTATGTATATCAGATATACATGGTATATCTCTGGTTTTTTTGCTTCAAACCATCCAACCTAGACAAAGGGAGAGGAATGGTGCTTATATAAGGCAAGGGAAGCACTTAACTTACAAGCTAAGTAAAGGGAAAGGGGTCAAAGGGGTTCAAGGGGGGGTGCAAGGCTTCTAGAGGAAGCTAAAACAGTTGGCCAAGCTTCTCCAAGAAGCTTGGCCAAAGGGTTCAAGCTTCTAGAAGGTTAGGGGGTTCAAAGGGTGTGCAAAGGGTGCAAAACAGCCATACACGTGCATGGGGAGCAGGGTCTGTGCATTCCAGCTGCCACAGCTGGCATCCATTCAATCTGTAGAATACTCCGGAAGGTCATCGGCTAGCAAAAAAGGTCAGTCGGCTACTTTAATCTGCCGGTCGACAATCTATTTGGCCGGTCGGCCATCTGTTCTGGCCGGTCGGCCATCTATTTGGCCGGTCGGCCATATATTTGGTCGGTCGGCAGGAAAAATCTGCTCTGCGGGTCCAACTTCAAACGGGCATAACGTCTTCATATGAACTCCTTTTTAGGTCAATCTTGTGTCCAAATTGAAGCCCCGGAAGTAATCTTTCCAATGGAACCAGCCTTGCATCAAAATTCCAACTGTACAAAAAGTTATGCTTATTTTGGTGAAGGATGCTCAGTTTCAGTCCAACCGGGATGATGCCCAACTTCAACCAATCATATCTCCGCTCTCCGGACTCGGATTTAAGAGATTCTTGAATGAAAAATGAATTCCCGGAAGTCTTCTTTCCAACGGTGGTGGCCTCATAGATTAACTCCAAGTGTATAGACTGATAAGCTTGATTTAGCGAGGACTGCCCGTCCCTCTCCTAGCGATTCTTGCCTATCTTCTTCTCCAACTTGGCTTCTCCCCTCTTCTCCTCTTTTCTTCAACTTCAAACCCCTAAGCAAGGTGTTTTGAAAGATTTTTCAAAGATTTCATCTGTCTTTCATTCATTTCCACCTTGTCCTTGCTCGGTTTATCGAAAAGCGCATTTTTTGACAAAATGTGAGCCTTGGAACATCGTAGAAATTTTATTTCAAAAATGTTTCGAAAGAGGGTTTTAGGGTCTAAAAACCATTCAAAATAGCTTTGGTTTAAAATGGGGTGTGAAGTTGGGATTTGTCTCTCTTCTTGCCGAAGAAACTGAACCTTTGCCCTGCACACCTTTCTCTTCCAAGTAAACCATCAGTAACGCCCAAGTCTTATGGGCTGTCAAAAATGGGGTGTCTACACTTAGCTAGAATGGTTCCCCTTCCAGATGACAAAAATCAACAGACTCGGCTCGTAGAACGGCTGGTGGCACAAGTTGAAGCCCTCGAGGAAGAATTATGCTTGGCCCGAAAAAGGCCTGACGCACGAGCAAGGGCTACCAATGACCATACTCGAACCAATCTTCATCAGACCGCAAGCCAAACAGCTAACAACAATCCCGATCAAACGCAAAAAAAGCATCAAGTCACCAAAAAAGAATATTCTCAGGACTATCTGAAGAATGACTTGCAAAGTTGGCTTGACAGTCGAACAAGGGGCCATCCTAAACCTGTTCGACAAAAGCTCTTCATAGAAGATCTAGCTTCTCTATTCTCCCAAGTAATAGATAGTGCAGATCCACCGAAGAGGTTCTTCCTGCCAAAATTCAACTTGTACAATGGAAAAGGAGATCACACCAACCACATCCAGCATTATACTCAGGCCATGACATTATGGAGCAATAATGGCCCGATTATGTGCTGACTATTCTCCTCAAGTTTGGGAGAGATGGCTTTGCGATGGTATTATATGTTAGAGGCCCGATCCATTAGCTATTAGGCACAGTTGCAGCAAGCGTTCGTCTCACGCTTTATCACTAATAGCTGGCCACCAAAGGAAGTGGATGTGCTTCCCACAATGAAAGAAGATGACATCAAGAAGATGACATCAAGAAGCTATAGGAATATTCCAGCAGACATTGGGCGACGTATAATGAGATCGATAATTGTAATGAGCAGTAAGCAGTTGCTTCATTCAAGTTAGGATTACAGCCTGAGAGTAAGCTCTAACAATCCTTAACAAAGAAACCACCCACTGATGTGGAGAGTTTGATGAAATGAGTAGAGCAGTACTGCAAAATTGAAGACAACATACAAGGCACCAAAGAACCAAAGTCTGCTTGGCTACCGACAAAGGTTCTAAGAAAAGATGAAAAGAAGTCTTATGACGGAAAAAAAAAAAAAAAAGAAATCAAATGCAATCGCCGATCATCCAAAAGTTAGGAAAGAAACATTTCGAGCAATTATCACCATTTTCACAGAGCTGATATATCATCTAATGGCCAAAATCTAGAATGAACCCTACTTTTCTTGGCCACCTAGGGTGATTGGTGATCTATCCCTTCGGAATCGAAGACTACGTTTTTCCTACCATAAGTATTATGGATACCTCATAGAAGATTTCATGGCATTAAAGCAATTTCTGGAAGGATTGGTGCAAAGCGGGCACTTATGATCTTATGTTGACTCATCTGCAGATCGGAAGGAGAAAAGTAGGGACAAAAGTGGAAAAATACAACCAACGACAACTATCAACATGATATACTCCGCTCTTACGAAAAGACATATGAGTCAAGAAGCAATGTTTACACCTCGCAAGAAGATAATGGCCCAATCAAGGGTATCCACAAAAAGAATTTGTTCATCAATGAAGATCGCTTTCTCTGATGAAGATCTAGCATAGGTTCATCATCCTCACAATGATGCCTTGGTAGTGACACTACAAATCGGGGAATTTGTTGTTAAAAAGATACTAACAGATTAAGGGAGTTCAGCCAAAATCATGAGCATCGGCGAATACAAAATCACTGTATTCAAGGACCGATTCCCTATTGGTTGAAAAATGTACTCTGTAGGTCCTTCCACAGCATTTTCTGTGTGCTTTTCATCCGCCTAAATACGTTGGTGACTTGTTGACGGTTCTGTCCTACCAGGTAGATGGTCTATCGATCGATGTAAGCCACACCTACTGGCCTCCTAACTCGCTCTCCAAATAACTTTAGACTGTTTGGTCAATCGGTGTGACGTAGACATATCGGGTACTGATGACTCTGATGACTCAGTTGGCACAAGAATACTTCTGGTTGACGAACTTCTCCTTGATTTATTTTTCCTAATAATAAGGTAAGTAACAGCCCTGCCCCTCGAGCTTCTTCAGGAGCCTCAAGAGTAGTATCGGGGGGAGGAAGCGGTAGCACGGTTACTCATGGATGAAATTGATCTATTAACACTTTAGCCGATCAAGAGGCGACGATAGTACACCTCCAAACTGTCTGCAAAGGTTGCAAGTTCACACCCCAAGACTCGTTATGTCGATCTGTATTTATGAAGCAATGATCTACAAACACAAGGAATAAGAGCTTTATGATTAGTATAGTGTATATGGAGGATATACTTACACAATCATGAAAATCTTCAAGGCTCACCCGCACCCAATACTCGAGGCATAGTTGCATCGCCCTCGGCAAAGAGAGGGGATGTGAGTTACCAACTTTTTGAAACCATGGCTACGTCTTCTGATTCTACATCAAAAGTCTCAGAAAGTAACCGAACAAGTGATCTATCCTAGTCACGGCATTTAAACAGAAGAAAGAATGCCCCCGATAGAGTTTGGTACAGAGTGTAGCAATATTGTAACTCTCTTAGGCCTATATCTAAGTTTAGCATCTTGTTCAGAGTAAGCATTGTGTTTACGATTTTGAAAAAGTTCATGGTTAACAGGAAACGAGGAACTCCGTAATGTGATAGAATCTCATGACGACGGAGGTGAAGGGGAAACCTAAGCCCGCCATCCACTATGAAGGAAACTAGCCAAGGGATTCTATCATCACCAGGGAATAAGAAATTATCATTCGGATAAGGGGATTTTATATTCACGCTATCAGCAATATTGCAAGGAGTTCGAAAATGGGATATGCCATTTGGACTACTAAGTAAATACGCATACTTTCTCATTTCAACAAAAATCTATGACAAAATTAGCGCAGTAAGAGGAAGGTACAAGAACATTTACGATTTAAAGAAAAAGGTGATTTAAACAACAGAAAGAGGGATATAGCACCAGATGAACCTTCGGTTGAAATGGCTATCCAGGCAAAAATCTCGAATATCAATGCTAATGATTTGGGTAAAGGGAGAGTAAATGACACTCCCTTCCAACGCGCATGTCGCTTCATCTGAATAGGCATGCCCTTGCATTTAATACCTAATACTGATGGACATTTCAAACTGTCGGCACATGTCCAGTTGATGTTAGCATGTTAAAACCTATAAGTATAAAAATAAAAATAAAAAAACCTAACCTTATGAATGGTACATCGACAAGATGTTGTGTCAATCTCTTGTTTTGAGCAAAGATGGCTTCATGAGGATCGTCACATGAAACTTATCCCAGGGATAGTACATCGGCAAGATGTGCTGATGTTTTACTTTGAGCAAGGAACGGATCCATGAGAATCCTCGCATGAACCCTATCCCAGGATAGTTCATCGGCAAGATGTGTCGATCTCTTGCTTTGAGCAAGGAACAGATCCATGAGGATCCTCGCATAAAACTATCCCAGAGATAATACATTGACAAGATGTTGTGCCGATCTCTTACTTTGAGCAAGGAATGGATCCATGAGGATCCTCGCATGAAACCTATCCTAGGGATAATACATCAACGAGATGTTGTGCCGATCTCTTGCTTTGAGCAAGGAACTGATCCATGAGGGTCCTCACATAAAACTTATCCCAGGAATTGTGCATTGGCAAGATGTACCGATCTCTTGCTTTGAGCAAGGAACAGATCCATGAGGATCCTTGCATGAAACCTATCGTAGGCATAATACATCGGCAAGATGTTATGCCAATCTCTTACTTTGAGTAAGGAATGGATCCATTAGGATCCTCATAAGAAGCTTATTCCAGGAATAGTACATTAGAAAAAAGGTGGGATAGTATATCGGCTGAGAAAGAAGCCGATCTCTTATATTGATCCCTGTAGGCTATTCCAAAGATGATACATCAGCAGTTGATACTGCTAATCTATTGCTTGAATCATAGAACAAAAATAAAAAAGAACGTCCATACTAAAAATTCACAAGACATCCAAATGTATAACAATCTGCCAAATGAATTAACGCCAAAGAAATAAGAAACATAATTTTGCCATCAAAGTGGGTTTACTAATTTACAAAACCAAATTATGATAAATTGTCTTAAAACAAAAATAAAATAAAATAAAAAGGAAAAAAAAAGGTTCTTTGTTCTTTCGCTCAGGATGGGAAGTCTCAACATCTTCGGTAGATCTATTCTGCACTTTATTCTCCACAGTAGGTCTATTCTCCACTTCGGCATCTCCAGCCCCTTTAGCAGCTTCATTCCCAACATCTTCGGTGCGAGGATAAGGGATGTTCTTCCTCAACTCGGCATCAATGAGGATATTGGCAGCATCAAGGGCAAATGTCCAGCCATCTTAGAACAACATGTTCTCTAGCTTGGCAAATTGCGCCTCGTAAACAGCTGTGGCTTCATTACATCCCTCATCCTTAGCCGCTTTGACTGTATCAGATAAGCTTGCTTTTGAAGCATCAAGGGCGGTCGTGAGCTGTTCTTTTTCATTCTTCAAGGAACTGATCTCCTAAGCTGAAGATTCCAGCTTCAAGTTCACTTCCTGGAGTTTATTCTCAGCATCGACCACTTTCTCATCAGCAGCCGTCAGTCGACATTCCAATTCCTTGATTTTCTCACTTTGCCAATCATGAGCAGTCTTCATTTTTTTTGCAGACCTGATCAGCTAGTTTTGGCAAACCATAGCTTCATAAGTGAAGAACAGGCCCTATAAACCAAAAGCGGGATGTTTTCTTCATTAAGATAAGCAAAAGCAAATAAAATAATGAAAAGAGAAGCAAAAAATGAAACAAATATTTACCACTAAAGAAAAATGCTGGGCTTGTGAGTATATGGCGGAATCTGACTGTTCGGCCAGCAGAGCAACGTCTACAGGGGGGATGGAACTTTAGGTAATCGCAGAAGCCACCTCAACATTCCCCATAGCCGTGTCGACATTAGTCAGTTGCCGATATTTCAGTGATGGCATAAGTGTGATTGGTGAAACTACAACTACCAACTCTGAGGCCGACGCTGGAGATGATGTCGCGGTAGTAGCAAAAGGATCAACTTGGCTCTTCTTTCATACTTCTATCAAATCTGTATCAGCAGGTCACTTTCCTGATCTTCGGTTAAGAGGCTGTGAAGGGGCATTTTTGGTAAGAGCCCCAACGAGAAGCGGAGGAGAATCTTCTAACCATGATCAGCGACTGTTGGAGCTGATCAGAAATGCCAGAATCAGAGGCCGTTTGGCCAACCAACGTTGATCTAGCAGCCCTTTCGTGTTTTCTGGCGGCCGCTATTTCCAAAAAATTCTTCACATGCATATTATTGTCAAAAAATAGTTGCCTTTGAACTGGATGACTCCTCTAGTGATTCTTCCTCAAGCGCGACCTCTTCAATATTTTGTCGAAGGTATGGAATTATGTAAAAGTCAAAATCGCCATAAGCACCAAGATCTATGTCGTCAGTAGCTATTACCGTTCCGTAATAAGGAATACACGAAAGCAGTACGTAGGCAGCCCGACCTTGTCCTTGCTGTTCTGGTGGTCTTTTGTACGATCAAGTTTACTGAATAAGAGGGAGGTTTACTTGATTCTCCCACTCACTGTGATGAGCAAAAACTTTAGGAGCTGTGAAAAAAGGCACATAAATATTAATAGACAAGACGTTTCAACAAAAAATCTTAAAGACAAGAAAACAAAGACAACTTGTAACCTGGGCAGCCAGTGACCTTAGAGATAGATCGAAACTGATCAACGTCGGGGGGAAATTCTCAATTTCCCTATACTATTACAAACACATCGTTCACGCCTTTACTAGAATCAAAAAGCATTTGAACAAGTTGGCGCTTCGTCGATTTGGGTTTCAAATAAAATTTTGTTCTCTCTTTGGTGGTTAGAACAAAATTATAACAGTACCTATTTTTAGATCAACCTAGGTTGATTCCTAGGATGTCATTCAAAGCTACTACCCCCATCACTATCCTAAAGAAATTAGGCGAAAGCTGGGAAGGAGGTACCCCGTAAAAATGAAGTACCTCTTTGAGGAAAGTATGAAGGGGGAATCTGACTCCCCCCTCGACTACGATTATCAAAGGAAGGGGGATTTGTTCCTCAGATCCCTTTGGTATGTTGTCGCCAGAGGTAAAGAGACGAACAACAAAATCTTCAAGAATATTGTATAGAGTCCTGAACTTTGCTATACTCTCTTCAGATTCAAAAAAGGATCTCAATCGATTTATTTTGAACAAACAGAAAACTTAATAGTAGAAGAAGAAAGAAAAAAGAAATTCAAAAGCTTCAAAGAGAATGACAAGAGGAATGCGAATAGGGCATCGGAGATGTGATGCGCTAGGAGTTGAAAAGCAAGGGGCAACTCCCCAATTAATATGCCAGAAGTGAAACAGCGCATTAAAAGGAGAAATGACGGTGTCATCATTTAATATAAAGATCACTCAAAACACACATGTCACAAATAAAGGTATTAGCCCAGGTCCCAACTAAAGGTCGACTATGACATTGTAGCTCGACTTTCTACGCTCCCTTTCGGAAAAATGAATAGCCCTTACAGTTCGAACTCCACCTATGGTTTTGAATCTGATTTCACAAGTGCCATGTGAAATAGTGAAAACACAAAAAGAGTCCAAATTCGACAATTCTTTTTGGAAAATCGATGTTTGAATCAAATGCCAAAAATGGTCTGCTTTGCCAGATTTACATAGTCGCCACCTGAATATTTTTTTTTGGAAAATTTAGGAAACCCATGACTCGTGCCAAAGGCCACTTATCCGTCATCACCAAGATTGTCTCGGTTCGGGAACTTAGGTACGAGAAGGGAAGGTCATTAAATGCATTTGAGCACCCCCGCTCGCCCGATCAAAGATTAGCCTTTACTAATCATGATGCAATTCTTATTCATATTATATGCTCTTGTCTTGATTATTAGGCTAACTTTATTATGTGATGCATACAAGTATAGACTAATTTTGCAAATATTGGAATACTTGATTCATGTTTGTTTTGAAAAAACAAAAGTACTTTGAATATGTACCACTTGAAAAAAGTGATCGCATATGAACATTATTCAAATTATTCCAATTTAAGCAAATAGCCTTCATCCACAAGCATTCAAGCAGTTTATGCATACAATACAAGTGGATGCAAACATGAATATGCTAAATTAAACATGATGTCCTTAAACTAACCATCATAAGCTGGTAAATAAAAGGGAGAAAAACGTGGGGTTGGAAGACATACACATTATTACATATTTGTCCTCGCGAAGGAGGGTCCAAATGTCCAAGTATTCGAATAAATAAATATTACAAATCCGAATGAATAATAATGAAAAGGGGATGTCTAATTTATTACAACAAATAATATGTAATGATCGCGCGATACTCCTCAGGAATTACTCTGTTTGCCTTGTTGAGATTTGCTCTGTTTCACCTTATCATTGCTTTCGACCAAAAGTGTATTGTTTGAAATTTATTGGAGCCTTGCTGACCCAAAACAAGACTTAGTCGAGCCCCAAATAAATCCAAGCATACCTTGTTTTCTTTGCAGAAATCTTTTTTCTTTTTTTCTTTTTTTTTGTCTGAGGTGAAACAGTGCAAACATGCAGACAGGGTATTCATGGCCATATTTGTCTCTTCTACTCTTCTCTATAATGAAAAATACTCAAGAGAGAAGCGAACTCGGTTCCCAAACCATCTATGGTTGCAAGTTGATTTGCAAGATGATTTTGGATACGATAGGACAAAGATCAATAAATGTAAT
Source organism: Camellia sinensis (assembly GCF_055761805.1). Classification (NCBI taxonomy): domain Eukaryota; kingdom Viridiplantae; phylum Streptophyta; class Magnoliopsida; order Ericales; family Theaceae; genus Camellia; species Camellia sinensis. Next base: position 170,459,010 of record NC_138970.1, read on the forward strand.
GCACAATGACCACCCGTCCCTCCTATTATGAAGCAATTCAAGAAAGGAAGTAGAGAGGCTTCAAGATTCATCAAAACATTATGGACTAATGTAAGACAAGCCTTGACACAATAAACTCGATAAACTTCCGACTGAATTCAATCAATCATATGGGTTCTTTATGTTGGTTGATTCATTTTAAGCTCAATTTTATTAGCCTTTTTTATATTACCTTTCCTTTTCTTTAATCCATTAAGTCTACGCTGATATTTACATCCACTAAGTCCAAAATGCAATAAACGAAAATAAATGTCGACTTAACCCGAGGAAATAAACCTTATTTTCTTCGGAGGAAATTACAAAGGACGAGTCAAACTTATTTACAAGTTAGGGATTTCAACTCAAACTCAAGATGCGCAACAAGAACTAGTCAAACTCAGAAGAGTGATAATGACTTAGAAAAACCCAAAGCGAGCGATAATGACTTGAAATCCAAACTTGATAATAAGTGATAATGACACTTTCCTTGGTGATTTCCACTGGTCAATTAATCCCTTAACAGTAAACACACTGATGATAAATTTTTCGGGGGAAATTACAAAGGAAGAGTCAAACTCATTTACATGCAATAAGGGATTTCAAGTCAAGCTCAAGATGCACAACAATGACTAGTCAAACTCAAAAGAGTGATAATGACTTAGATAAACCCACAGTGAGCGAAAATGACTTGAAATCCAAACTTGATAATAAGTGATAATGACACTTTTCTTGGTGATTTCCAAAGGTCAATTAATCCCTTGAAAGTAGACACACTGGTGATAAAAAGAACTGAAAAATAAATGGTTGTACTTTAATATAAGAAAGTTTTTATGCCTTTGGTAATGAATCTCTTAAGAGATTAAACCATTAAGCATGAGAAAGGTTTCTTTCTTATACTTGAACCACAATCTTAATTTTTCACAACTTTTTAATCAAAATAATCGAAGAATGGGGGGAGGTTGCAGAGGTGATTATGCAAAGTTGATTAATTGGTTAATATAACACAAACATAATATGTAAAACAAAATTATTGAAATAAATTTAAAAAAACCCCTAAATAGCATAAAATAATGCTAAAATTAAGCTAACAAAGGTGAACAACTATGAACAGATTAAAGCTAGTAAACAAGTTTAAGGAAGGGTGGCTAACCCCTCCACTTTTGAGACTTCTAAACCATATTTTAGCCTCTGAAAATAGTCCAAAAACAGTCCAAAAATATCCCAAAAACAGTGTATAAAACAAGAAAAAGAGGAAAAGAGTAAGAGAGAAGAAAAAAGATGCAAAATTGTACCTTTGAAAGAGAGGTAAGCTCTTAATTAACAAACTTGATTCCAACTCCCTCAAGTTTCTGGAAAGGATGAACTCCTTAGTTTACGAACTCCCTCTTGATCACCCTCAAGTGTAAAAAGTGTGTTCTCAAATCCTCAGTAGCTATGGAAGTTTGGAAGTATTTTGGCGCAAGGTTGAAATATTTTCACTATTTTCTCTCTAACTCAAATGTTTTGTGCTTCTTGAATCAATGTTTTTTGTCCCCTTGAAATCATCCATTTGGTTGCTTTATATAAGCAACAAACCAAAATATAATAATATAAATATTATATAAATATCATCTATATGCATGTTATATAATATATAATATATATATGTTCAGTTGAGTGAATTGATGTCGGCATGCCACCATCAATATAATTTTTTATTATTTTTCTTTTATAATATATATATAATTTATATCAATATATATAAAAACACCAAAAATATGAACAAACACATAAAATTATACAAAATTACAAAATACTAAACTAATGAAATATTTAGTAGTTTAAAACAATTTGACCAAAAAGGTGAAGGCTGGGATTAAAGTTCAAATTCCATCTCTCTTATTGAAGATTCTGTGATAAACACATTCTAATTGTCATCATTGGATAATCAAAAGAAAGTGCCCAAGTCTTAGGGCCGGTCAAAATGGGGTGTCTACAGTTGCCCCTCTTTGACAAAGCTCGAAGTCATTTCATGACGTGAGTGAATGTCAAAGCCCGAAGACGACTCATTTGATGAGGTCGTAAGACTTGGGCAAACAAACAAATGTGTAAACAATTAGTTGAACCCGAGGGTTGCCTACGTATCCTTTTTCAAGGAATCAAACCTACGTAGTTCAGGGGCACAATGCAAGTGATATGCACTTGAAAGTTAGACTCACACGCTTCGCGAAGCCGACTATTTGAAAACTTATGATCATGTAATGAAGATGCAAAGAAATAACAGATGCAACATATGAATGAGCAGCTTTAAGCTTAAAATCAATACATCTAAAACATATTCTAACCACGCCAAAACGCGGGACAAGGAAAGAAACACCGCTCAGGGTTGCGTTTCACGCATCCTAAGAAATCAAGAAATGAAAACCACTCGGGGTTGCGCTCACGCGTACCGAGATATTAGTAAAACATATCCAGGCTCGCGGTTCACGCATCCTGAGATATTCTAATCACTTTGAAATTGTGAGAAGAGGAGCGCTTGGGCTTGCGCTTCACACGTCCCGAGATGAAATATGCCCAGGCTTACGGTTCACGTGTCCTGAAATACTCTAATCACTCTAAAATCGTGAGAAGAGAAAAAAAACTGCTCGGGCTCGCGCTTCATGCGTCCCGAGATAAAATACGCCCAGGCTCGCAATTCACGCGTCCTGAGATAAAAGAAAAATTGCTCGGGTTCATGTTTCACACATCCCGAGATACAATCTGCCCAGGGCCGCGCTTCACGCGTCCTGAGATACAAGAAAAACTGATCGGGTTCATGTTTCACACATCCCGAGATACAACCCGCCCAAGGCCACGCTTCACACGTCCTGAGATATAAGAAAAACCACTCGGGCTCGTGTTTCACACGTCCCGAGATACAACTCGCTCAGGGCCGCGCTTTACATGCCCTAAGATATAAGAAAAATCTCTCGGGCTCGTGTTTCACACGTCCCGAGATACAACCGGCCCAAGGCCGCGCTTCACACGTCCTGAGATATAAGAAAAATCGCTCGGGCTCGTGTTTCACATGTCCCGAGATACAACTCGCTCAGGGCTGCGCTTTACATGCCCTAAGATATAAGAAAAATCGCTCGGGCTCGTGTTTCACACGTCCCGAGATATAACCCGCCTAGGGCCGCGCTTCACGCGTCCTGAGATACAGAAAAAACCACTCGGGATCGTGTTTCACATGTCCCGAGATACAACCCACCCAGGGCCGCGCTTCACACATCCTAAGATACAAGAAAAATTGTTCGGGCTCGTGTTTCACACGTCTCGAGATACAACCCACCCAGGGCCACGCTTTACGCATCCTGAGATATAAGAAAAAGGTACAAGACTGTACCACAAATGCACAATTGTAATGAAAGTGTGTGCTAGATGCACGAAGTGAATGAGTGCGATAGATGCAAGTGCGATAGATGCACAAAGTGAATGAGGAAAGATGGTGTGAACACCAGGTGCACGTGATGTTTTTTAAATCGAGTGAATCAATAACCTAATATATCGCACACGAAAGGAGGAAAGATGGTGTGAACAATAGGCGCACTTGATTGTTTTTTTTTTTTTTTACCCGAGGAAACTCGAAATTCTAACTCGTCTCACGCGAAAGGAGGATAGGGTGGTGTGAACAACAGGCACACCTGTTGTTTTCAACCGAGGAAACAATCCTAATGCGTCTCACGCGAGAGGAGGAATAGTAAATTGGAGATTCAAAAGCGTCTCACGCGAAACGAGGAATAGTGAACAAATCCAAACGCGTCTCACGTGAATGGAGGAATAGTGAACGAATCCAAACGCGTCCCACACGAGAGGATAAATAGTGAATAAATCCAAATACGTCTCACGCGAGAGGAGAAATAGTGGTGTAACCAACAGACGTGCCCAACCGTTTCTCATGCAGAAATGAGGGTTGTAACCGAGGTAAATATTACATCCTAACACGTTTCACGTGAAATGAGCATAGGTGGATTCGAAGTCCAAACGCGTCTCACGTGAATGGAAAAAGGTATGGTAGAATGATTTTTTTTGCTGTCAATGAGTAATCTCTACATGTAGAAGCCACTGATGTCGCTTTTCTTCCTGATCATATTCACAACTTTCCCTATTCTCCAACTGGGTGACAGACTAGGTTGGTTCAGTATCCAGAATTGAGGCATATACAAGCTACCTCAACCTATGGGGCTGCTATACAGATTTCAAGCCGAGGATACACCTCTCGGTATTTAAACCATAATTTAATCTCAGAAATTCCAAACCTTTGCGTTCTTGGCATCGCCATTTGAACTCTAGTTTCCACCGTCATAGTTGGTCTCCTAAGAACTCATTACAAACACAGCCAGGGTAATACACACAAATATTTACATATACAAACAAAATATACATAGATATGTACATACGGTATACATATACACATATATAAACAAAATGCTTACAGTTATGTACATACGGTATATATACATATGCAAACATACATATACAGACATATACGGACTTATATATGATATATACAGTATATGACAGCGTACATACGCAAAACACGCAAAAAGAAATGAAAAACACAAAATGCAGGGATACGGGGTTTCGAACCCCTGACCTCAGGTTTGGCCTCTAAGTCCTCAACCACTGAGCCACGCCATTCTTGCGATGCAATATTCAAACAAATATATATATATATATATATATATATATATAGGTATAAGTATATGAGACATTTATATAAAACCAAAACAAAACAAAGAAACAGTCGTTGTGGGGTTCGAACCCTTGACCTCGGACTCAACCTTTCAATCCTTAACCACTGAGCCAAACCACTGAACCCAAGCCACTCCTATGACCAAATGTTCGAACAAATATATATGTATATATACATATATATTACATAGTTATACAATATATATACATATTTGCATACACATACAACTCTCCCACGTCTCTCTATTTTTTCGCAAAATGCGTTTACCACACGGCCTGGGTTTTGCTTCATTCTCCAACAAAAGCAGCTCTTCTCGATTGTCGCTCGCTCGGCTATCTCTTCCTCGTTGTCTTCTTCTCTGTAGCCTCTTCTCTTCAGCCTTCTTCTTAATCACACTCGTCTACTTCTTCTTCTTCACCTCACTCTCTTCTATCTCTTCTTCTATCTCTTCTTCATCATTCTCTTCTATCTTCTTCTTCCTCGAGAGACAGAACAGAGAGACTGAGCGGAGGAGGCCAAAACTCAGTTCGTTCTCTGCTCTTACTCTGTAACTTATTTCTTTTCTTTTACATCTCCCACCTCCAACACATGGCCTCCTCATCCCGTCCCCTCGCTCTCTTTCCGGACCTGAACGATCCCATATGCTCTGCTAAGCCGAGTGCTCCTACTCCTTCTTTTACTCCTCTTAACTTTCCTATGTTATTCGTCGAGCAAATAATGGTCGCTCAATCTGATATTGAGGCCAACCATTATACGCTGAAGTCATGTGTGGAGACCATGACTGCGGTCACTAACTTGTCTCACCGGCTACAGAACAGAACAAGTGAGGTACAAAAGTTGAACTCCCAACTTTCTCTATTCCAACGCATGTACAAGGATGTGTGAGCAGAGATTTGCACGCTGAAGGCGGACAACAAAGAGTTGAAATGGAAGGCCATCGTCATGGCCAGATTTGGAGCACCTTTGTACTTTGCTTTTGACGACCAGCAGGGAGTCAACCCTCTCGGTGATCCTATAAGTACTGAGGCAGGGCCTTCAAGGGTCGACGACAAAAAGAGGAAGAGCTTGGCAGAAGAGCCGAGGAAGTGAAGTCGGCGAGGGGCCATCATTGGAAACAAAACAAGAGATCTCTCTCTTTTTTTTCTTTTTTTCTTTTGTTTTTCTGGGCTTGCTATTTTTCTTTTTTCTTTTTTTTTTTTGTATTTATGGGTTTGTTGTTGTATATATGTTCGTACAAATTTTATCAGGGTAAAACCCTGATATTAATAAAATGAGTTTGTCTCCCTCTTTTTTTGTTTTTATTTTTCTACAAATCCAAATAACAAATCTAAATAATGGATACAAAATGGACACAAAATAGAGCAACACCAGTCGATCACCTGGTCATCGCTTATTGGAAAAGCATCGCCAGCGAAAATTACTGTGCATTTTTCGGTGATACAAACTCGATAGCATGGGTACAGGACAGAATACCAACATACGAAATAATGAACAACTTACGATTTATCAGAACAAAACAAAACCAAAATTCCTCTTCTTTTTTTTTGTAGTTTAAACACTAGCTTCAGATAGACTCATGATCGGGTTTGGACCCACCGGTTTATGAAAGAAAAGTTTTTTTGGATGATGTCCTCGCATAATGTGTGATGAATAGCATGTGATGAATAATAGCATCGTACAAGACTTCAAACTATGAATACCTGCTCTTGCATTCGTTCTTGAATTGGATAACGACCCACAACTGGACAAATATGTAATTTACATCTCGATAACAGGAAAAAGAAATGAAAACAACTCGAAAATACTGAAAGACACTTGGTACAAACGAAACAGTACTTAAAACATAGCCGCGATATGCTAAAACAAAGGGCCAGCCTTTGTTGTATTTGCACTGGTTTGGGCCACCACCTAGACCAGGCTGGGCCTCAAAAAAAGGTCAGTCAGTGCTGTCTAGCTATCATGCACTGCTCCTTCTAAAACTCAATAAATGGTGCTTCCATGTTGTTTATATTTTTCTCTCAAGATGGAGATGCCGCTCATCAATAGGCTCCGAGACTGGATAGCTACTTTGGATGGCTTGAAAAAGATGAATTTTCGCAGTTTCGGCCTCAACGCCCTTTCTCCTTTGAGTCGTACTTCGCTTTGTTTTCCATTCCTCCATGCCGTAATTCGATATTGGAACCCGGTCACACATGTATTTCACTTTGAATCATAAGAGATGTGTCCAATACTCAAAGAATTTCAAGCACTGATGGAATCCCGGTGTGGCAAAGTAATCATGCCTCAACCCCGTTTTGGCCATGCCCAAGATTTGGGATGAAAGTGCAGATTATCAGTGCACGAGGCTCGGTCTTTGGCATATGATGGGGAGCTAGACATCTCGGGTTTCGTTCATCGATTTTCCGATATTGAAGATAGGAGTGACCTTCTTTGGCATAGCCAATGACAACATGCTCTCTGTTTATGCCTACTTGCACAATTCCCAATTGCCCTTAGTTATGGCGGAACTAGTATCCGGTTGATCGAAGTGGCCCAATGCCTGAAAAAAGGTAAGAGTTGTATTGGTTTGGCACTGGCCGAAACCTTGATGGGCCTGGATGCTATTCATCGGCGGGAACCACCAGGTTTGCAGGGAGTCTGTTACTTCTCTAGGTATGATTTTCTACCCTTCTGATTTATGATTCTAAAACCACTTAACACTTAAACTCTGTTTTTCTCTCAAAAACCCCGCTTTTTACTTTTTTCTCAACGTACATCTCTCTATTCTTTAATCTCTCTTATTTTTTATCCTGTCCTAGGTATGGTTAATGGACAAACTAAAAGTAGTAGACCCTTGCCTTGAGTACTCGGCTTGAGGTTACCCTTTTCGCCAACAGTTAGTTGATTTCCCTTCAGAAGGGTTTGTTATGACTGGATGTGTAGCCGATCCGCAACTGACATAGCTTGGCATTGCCCCTGGCTTGATTTAGCCGAAATGAGTTACAGCATAACACGTCATCCTGGCTTACAGGTGACTGGTCTGACACACTACGTGTTCTACTTCCCATTCTGGTTCAGACGCTAGTTTGGACATAATCAAACTCATCCGGGTGAGGGAGTTCTCCATTCCCTATTCGCGCTTCAAACCCGACTCGGTACCTCACTACTTGGAGAACAAGAAAGCTTCTGGCCCTGCCATTAATTTCAATTACATCTTTCCTAGTGAGTGCTTGGCTTGGCTCGGGGACGAGGAATAGATTGGGCCGACTTTGGCGACAGAGACTCCATAGGTGCGAACAAAAGACAGAGAATTGACACCTGACTTATCTATGCCCCTAGTTTTATTGCTTTGACCTTTCTTTTCAAGTTTTATGTAAAAGCAACTTTGATTTGTTATCAGAGAGTTGGAGAATGTACTTGATGTTAAAATCAATGAGATTGAACTTGTGAGCATACAAATTTTCCTTTTGGTCCAAAACTGGTCTAAGTTGTAAATTTGAACAAAATCAACTTTTATCAAAACTTTTTAAAACCATTTTCAAAAAGGATCACCACTTGACACACACGGAATCTATCCTCGAGATGTACAACCCCAAATCCAAAGATGGAAAATTGCCTCTTGTCTAAATAACACTGTTCAGCACTGTAACCAGCTCTTCTTCTAGAGTAAGGATCACAACCGAACTTTCAGATAATAGACAAAGATGACCTGATCAGCACATGGACATAGTTGATTTGAAGGCGTTTACAGCCGAACTTCAGGATAAAGTTGCCTACGTATCTCGAAGATGGGAATCAAGCCTTACGTAATTTGGTCCGGGTTCACTCGAGTATTGACTTTCTCCTTTTACGCTCTAACTTTTGCCAAAGTTGCCCTTTAGGGTTTTCAACCTTGCGAGCTCAATTTTTTGTAATTTCTTATTTTTTTTCATGCTCTACCTTTTGCCTAGGTCGCCCTTCCGGGTTTTGGATCTAGCGAACCTCTCAGGGATAGTATTTCTTCAACTTGTCCATGTTGATTGGTTGGGAAAATTCCAAACCATCTAAGTCCATTAGAATGACTGCTCCTCCTAACCAGATAGACTTGATGATGTAAGGACCAGTCTAATTAGGTCTGAACTTGCCCCTAGGGTCATGGATGGGAGCTCGGTTGTCTTTGAGAACCAGATCTCATTCCTTGAGATTCCTAGACTTAACCTTCTTGTTAAAGCCTTCGCAATTCTGCGTTGGTAGCCCTGGACATGATACAATGCCTTCAGCCTTCTTTCATCAAACAACATTGACTCCTCAAATCTACTCTGTTGTCAGTCGGCCTCTGTTATCTGACACTCAACCATAACCCGCAGTGACGGTACTTCAATTTCAATTGGCAGAACAACTTTCATGCCATAAACAAGAGAATAAGGAGTTGCCCCTGTAGACATCCAGATTGAAGTTCTATAGCCCCAGAGTGCGAATGGCAATTTATCTAGCCAGTCCTTATAGGTTTCCATCATCTTCTGCAAAATTTTCTTGATATTCTTGTTCGCAGCCTCAACAGCTCCATTAGTCTGTGGCCTATAAGTTGATGACTTGTAAAAAGCTACGTTATACTTTTCGAGCAGATCTATCACCTCTTTCTTGAAGTGTGAGTTGTTATCCGATATTATCTCATTCGGAACCCCGTACCAACAAATGATATTGTTTCTGATGAACTTAGCCACATACGTTGCTTTCAATACTGCATAGGACTAGGCTTCTACCCACTTTTTAAAGTAGTCGATCTCTACCAGAATGTATTCATGCCCATTCGACCCTTTTGGTGTGACTACGCTGATAACATCAATTCCCCAAACCGAGAAAGGCTATAGCGAAGTCATGTTGTACAGTTTTGACGGCGGGATATTCATGCGATTAGCGTGAATTTGGCATTTGTGGCATCACCGAACAAAACCAATACTATCCTCTTCCATAGTGGACTAGTAGTAACCTTGCCTGAGGATCTTCCGAGCTATCATCACTCCGTTCATGTGCACTCCGCACTCTCCTCCATAGATGGCCTCTATCAGGCGTTTTGATTCCTTTTCTTCAACACACAACTTGTGCATTCCCAAATGACCTCATTTATACAGTTTACCTCTGCATATGATAAATTGGACGGTTATTCACTGTATTCCCCTTTTGTCCTTGGCATTTGCCCCTAGTGGATAAACCTCATTTTTCAAAAAGTTCCAGCTATCATAGTACCAAGGGTTCTTGTCTTGCACTTCATCTATTGCAGTGATAGTTTCATAGGCCGGCGTGTACTTCTGTTCAATGATAATCGGACGCATCCGGACTCTTAGTGGAATGTCTATCATAGAATATAGAGTTGCAAAGCATTAGCAAACCTGTTATTCTCTCTCAGAAGATGCGTGAAAGTCAATTTTTCAAACCTAGGAATTAGAACATCCAGGGTCTGTTGATAAACCTTCATCTTTTCTTCTTTGACTTTCTAGTCTCCATTTGCTTGAGACACAACTAGGTTCGAGTCCTCGATAACATCCAACCTTTTTGCCCCTGGTTCTAGGGCAGCTTCTAAACCAGTGATACACGCTTCATATTCTGCTTCATTATTAGACAACTTGAATCAGAGTTTGAAGGCTAAAGGTATATGGGCATCGTCGGGTGCTATTAGCAACACATCAATCCCATAACCATATTGATTAGATGCTCCGTCAAAGTACATTGTCCAAGTCTCCTCTTCAACTTGCAAAATGGCTTCATCTGAGAACGAGTATTCCACCGCCTCATCTCCCTCTATAGGGTGATCTGCCAAGAGCTCTGCTACAACTTTTCCCTTGACCGACTTATGAGTGACATATTTGAGATCAAATTCAGAGAGAAGAAGCAACCAACGGGCTAGCTTACCCGTAGCGCCGATTTCTCAAAGAGATATTTGATGGGATCTAATCTCGAAACCAAGATTATAGAGTGAGTTAACAAGTAGTGTCTCAACTTGCGGGTAGCCCATACCAAGGCTAGGCAAGCTTTCTCCAACGGAGTATAGCGGGTCTCATAATCCAGCATCTTCTTGCTTAAGTAATAGATGGCCTTCTCTACCCTATCTTCAGATTCCTAAGCAAGCACGCATCCCATAGTTATGTCTGTTACCGACATATACAGAATCAAAGGCTTTCCCAGCTCTGGCGGTGATAGCACAGGCGGATTCTGGAGGTACTGTTTGACTAGCTCAAAGGCAAATTGACATATATCGTCCCATCGAAATTTCTTTCCTTTCTTTAAGAGACCAAATAGTGATTCACAAGTCAAGGTCAATTTAGAGATAAACTGTCTTATGAATTGCACTTTACCCAGAAAGCCTCATACCTCCTTTTCGGTCATCGGTGGTGGCATTTCTAGGATAGCCTTGATCTTGGACGGACCAACTTCGATTCCTCTCTGTGTGATCAGAAAGCCCAGCATTTTTCCTGCCGTTATGCCGAAGGTGCATTTCTGTGAGTTTAACCTCAATCTGTATTCCCTGATTCGGTGAAAGAATTTTTCCAAAGCAGTGTAGTGGCCCTTTCGGTCTTTGGAATTGACTATCATGTCGTCCACGTACACTTCAACCTCTTTGTGGATCATATCATGTAGAATGGTGGTTGCATCCCTCTGATAGGTAGCCCTAGCATTTTTCAATCCAAACAGCATCACTTTGTAGCAGTAGGTTCCCCACGACGTAGTAAATGCAGTTTTCTCTCTGTTCTCAAGAGCCATCAGAATCTGGTTATACTCGAAAAATCCATCCATGAAGGAAAGCAATGCATGGCCTGTGGTGAAGTCCACTAACTCATCTATGTGAGGCAGCGGAAAATCGTCTTTCGGATTGGCTTTGTTTAAGTCCCGGAAGTCGACACAAACCCGAATTCTTCCATCCTTCTTTGGTACTGGGACGATATTGGCCAACCAAGTAGGATACTCAGATACTAACAAGAAACCTGCCTCAATTTGTTTGGTGACCTTTTTCTTGATTTTCAATGCCCAATCCGGATGGATTCGATGCAACTTCTACTTGATTGGTCGTGCCTTGGGGTCAAAAGGGATCCGATGCTGTACAATCTCAGGATCGATTCCAGGCACGTCTTCATAGGACCACGCAAAAACATCTTTGAAATCTTTTAATAAAGCGACTAAGCGCTCGTGTTCCTCTGAAGACAATGTGGACCCGATATGGGCCATGCATGGATCGTTCTCAGTACCCACATTAATGGCAATGATTTCATCAATACAGGGTTTAATATACCTCACCTCCTCTCGATTAATCCAGTTTTTCAAAGCCAGGGGAATTTCTTCCTCTCCGTTTTCATTAAAAGTTTGAAAGTCTTGGTCAATGCAATAAATAAGTGGCATGGAGAAGTATGTAGAAATGACAGAGTTCTTATTCATAAGGTCCAGCTCTTCAGTTACAACAGACTCAAAAGAAAAAGAAAAATAAGACCTAGACAGGACTTTGGCATCCGAGTTACCACCCCCGGGAATGTCAGACTCAGACTTCTCAAACTGACTGGAATTTGATCCCGACCCCACAAACTCTGTGGAATCACATTTTGGCTCGTCATTCGATTCAGAACTGGAAAGGTAGCTTTTCTTCAGTTGCCAAGTAAGATTTGGTGCTCCTGATGCATCCAATATGCCATTTGTTGGATTTACGCCTGGTTTCTCCCTGATCACGGAGACAGTAAGGTCATCTCTCAAGTTTTCTAGGTCAGTCGTAGGATCTGTTAGGAGACATGCTAGTGCTACCCCTATTCCACGCTCGCTGTTGTTCGAGTCACATTCCATGCTTTTGTCAGCTTTAGTACTTGGTTCAGCCTTTTCTTCTGCATCACTGTCTTGCAACTGCAGGTCAAAGAAGATTTCGAACTCGGGAACACGCTGATTAGTGGAATTCACCTAGGGCTCAGGAAAGCTGCAAAAGGGGAAATCTTCTCCCTCCCGGACAAAGCGGCCATTCAGTGTCCCCTAAATCGGCCTGTGGACAAGCTCATAGTGTTTCCCAGCCTACTTGGCCTTGGCTTTACCTCTGACTTCTTCTCTTTTCCTGATCCATTCCTCTTTGGTGGGCACATAGCCTAAACTAAAGGCATATGGATTATGCGGCACATCGGCCAATGCTGCAACGCCCTTCTGGCCACTTCTTCCAAGTCTTATTCGTAGCACATGCTGGAGTTTATTCATGACATAGATTGATTGGGCACTGACATACATGCCCTCGTCAGCGACCAAGATATTCTGCACTACCCGGGCCTCAGCCAAAGTGAACCCTGAGAGGAATAGATCCTCCTCGCCATGAACGATCTCCAGCACTGGTGTAGTTATTTCTGGCGGGGGATGGATAGATGAATTCCCGAAGACTATCACCACCCCTTTCCTGTGAGGGTATTTCAGCATTTCATGGAGAGTAAAAGAGACTGCTTTTACCAGGTGCAACCAGGGTCTTCCTAGCAGTAAAGTGAAAGTGGCTGGGACGTCCAGAATATGGAACTCGACATCCTGTTGAGCTGGGCCCACTTGAAATCTGATCTGTATCGTGCCCATAACTTCCCTACTTGTATTGTCGTATGCCCGAATTACCTAGGCAGTCGACGTAAAGTTGGTTGGTTTAAGATCGATGGCATAAGCTGTACGGGAAGGACAGACATTGATCGCTGAACCGGTGTCTATCAACACCACTGGCACCCATTTCCCTCTGCACTCAACTGATATGTACAAGGGTTTGTTGTGTGCTAAGCCTTCTGGCGGTAGTTCCTTGTCAGAGAAGGTTAAGGTTGGGCTAGCACCACCTGGGAAAACCAATCCCACAAGCCATTCAGGGGTAGTATCAATGGACAACTTAGCTTTGTCCATTACTGATAGTACTACATGTCAATGTACCTGGGAAGCCATAAGCAGACCCCAGATCGAAATATTGGCTTACATCTTTTTCAACTGCTTCAGCACAACCTCTTCTTTCGATTGCTTCTTTTTTTGCTTCTCAATCTCTTTATCTTTTCTAGATGCCTCAACCTGATCTAAGTGCGGCAGCTTGAAATACCGCCCGCTCCTTATCATGTGGTCAATCTCTTCCACGTACCATGTGTTATCTGGAAGGCCCTCACCCCAATCTTCATCGATGTGGGCCAGATGTAGATCATCATTATCCCACCATATACCTTCAGCAGCCGGCAAACAATTGTCCTACTCCGTTCGAATCATTTTCACATCACTAACATCGCCCGCGGGGTTTTAAGCCATTATAATTTTCAGGTTGTCTTCATTTCCTTCTTGTGCAAACTGCTTCAATGTTGCTTCTTGTTCTATGTCCATAATACATACAATGCCCAGTTCTGAAGTTTCCACACGGTGTTTGCCGGTAATTTCCCTTTTTCATTAACTATTCTGGCCACCACAGTAGTTCATGCTTCCTTTTTCTTTGGTTTTGTTTTGGTTTCCTCTTTCTTGTCCGGCTCGTCACTAAGCCATCCAGAATTGTCCGTTGATCCATGCAAATCAAACCAGGCAATCCACATATCTTCTTGATCTTGTTCATCAAAGAACTACAAGTTATCTAGATCTTCCTCTAGCTCCGCCAAATCATCCAAATCTTGGTTTGAGCTATCCTCCCTAACCACATTGACCTCAACTACAATTGGTAATACCACTTCTGGCTTGATTTGAGCAATCGGCATGATATAGCAACTTGGATTATACATCCCATTGGGTAAGTCCTCGGAACTTTCTAGTAACAAACTCCTACCTTCCTCCAAGGTCAACTCCTTTTTCACTATAAGTGTCACCACATGTTTAGGTTGGTGGTTGGACGTGTCCATCATGCATAGATCTGTGCTTTTTGGAATGAACAATGTTGGTTTTGGTAGGTAGGAGGGGGTGATATATACACTTGGGTCATAAGGGACAACCAGTGCATGGATCAGATTTAGGTTTCGAGGTGGAAGGACTTGATTATGAGTTGGCAGTGGGTTGGTAATTGTATTTAGTTTCTCGGGTGGTACGATCACCTTGTTGTCAATAAGGTCTTGAATCTCATGACGCAGTCGAAAACATTGGTCAGTATCATGACCATGTTGTTGGTGAAATACACAATATTTGGCTGGGTTAATGGTTTGAGGTGCCCCTTTTTTATCAACACCTTTATGGCTTGAGCTAGGGTCATGTAGAGTTTGGTGAATGTCTTGTAGGATCGGATAGGGTTGGCTGAAGGTTGTGGAACTGTATTGGCAAAGGGATTGGCAGTATTGGTTGTGGTGACGACACTTACATCTGGTCTTGCAGGTGTGCTACCACTGGCAGCATTAGAACTACAAACAAAAGGCCTTTTGACCTGCTCTCTCTCATCTGTAAGCAATCCCTGTTTCATAGCATCTTTAATTTGAACCCCTATTTCATAGAGTTATGAAAATGTAGATATTGGGATGACAATCATCTTTTGTAACAACTTGCCTTGGAGATTATGGACTACCATCCTTATCTGGTCTTTCTCAGAAGGCCTTGTGGTCATCATTGAAGCTTTAGCCCTCTATCTCATCACAAAGTCCGAGAATCCATCTTTTGATTCCTGGCGCGTTGCCTCAAGGTCACGAGTTGTGATCTCGATTTGTGTGTTGTATGAGTATTGAGCCATGAAGGCTTCAGCCAATTCCTCCCAACTCCGTTTCACTGAATCTTCCAACTTGGTATAGCGGATGGCCGCTATACCTGACATAGTGCGACCGAAAAGGCATAACTTCTGCAATCTGGTCAAGCCCATGGGTAGGAAAATATCTGAGAATAACTGCAAATGCACCATTAGGTCGCTGAAACCATCAAAGCAGTCAATGTGTGGCATTTTAAACCGCTCTGGTAAGGTAACTGCAAACTTGGTGTACCCTTCCTCTATGTCTAGAATGGAGTTGACTCCTTGTGCTTTTTTGAAAAGCTTCTCTAGCTTGTTAACTTTAAGCATAGTCAGGTTAACTTCAAATTCAAACGGAGCCTCGGTTTGGTACACAGGTGCATTAGAGGCTTGTGATGGGATTGCGTCTACCGGAATGCCCTGATTCTCAGCCTGGGCATTAGCAGTATGGACTGGGGCTGCAGGTGCTGGGATGCCTGCAAGAGATGCATGAGATACAGAAACTGTTGTCGACTGTGTTTATTGTTGCTGCAGTCGGTTTATCACTTCATCTTGGTGGGCAGCATTTTGCTGCACGGTTTCAACTGTTTGTTGGAGATGACGGATCAAGTCCTCCATACTGACTGCAGGGTACTGAGTCATCTGAATGGGCGGCTGATTTCTTGCTGGCCTAGATATAGAAGACTGTCCCTGACTGGATGCAGGTGAGATAGGGGGTGACTGTTGAAAAGACCGAACCGGTGAACTCTGCCAAACTCTTCTTTGTCTTGTAACCCGGTGGGAGTGAAACAAACACTAGTTGTCCCGTAACAAGATCTCCGGCTCTGTAAAGCCTTCTAACACGGGTCCAAAATACTTTAGGGATATCCGAACTTTCTGAAGCTATGGTGTTAAACTACCTAGAAAAAGGAATAAAGCAAAAAAAAAAAAAAACAGTAATCAGAAACTGTACAGCACCTCAGCTGAGATGTTTATCAACATAAATGTAATCAAAGCTGTAGGACTGTACTCAACACTGAATTTTGCCATGCCAAACTTACAACTGATATACACATTCCTGTATAGTTTCACTGCAAAGCATATACCAGTTAAGTGAGAGCAAAAACACCCCTATGAGGGGATAAGGTTACCCTGTCCTAATTTCTTCAGGAACTAGGTTTCACTATTTCAAGCAAAGCGGATTCATACAATCCTGAATTTCGGGTTAGCATCCTGTCCTAGTTTGGAAAAGTCACTATAGCTTCACTATATGCAACTAGGTCAAATGGTCAAAAAGGGTACCTCAGCAAGACTACCTAATATACCTCTCACACCTAACACCGAGAAGTGAAAGGAGGATCAAATGGTACAGCGGTAGTCTAGATCCAATGGTTGTGTTCCCATCATGGCAAAGCCCGCAACCGGTCAGCCTTTTGGCAAGCCTTTTGGGCGAGCCTTTGGCAAATCGTTCAGGAATAGCAGATGGTAAACATAGTGACTTAGGTGCACCAATGCAAATGCAATGCAAAGAAACATATAAATGTAGATAAAATTTCATATCATGAATTCAAGTCAAGTTCTCTATTTTCCCCAGCAGAGTTGCCAGAAACTGTAGCTCGGCTTTTTTGCGCTCCCTTTCGGAAGAATGAATAGCCCTTACAGTTCGAACTCCACTTGTGGTTCTGAATCTAATTTCACAAGTGCCATATGAAATAGTGAAAACACAAAAAGAGTCCAAATTCGACAATTCTTTTTGGAAAATCGATGTTTGAATCAAATGCCAAAAATGGACTGCTTTGCCAGATTTACAGAGTCGCCACCTGAATATTTTGTTTTGGATAATTTAGGAAACCCTTGACTCGTGTCGAAGGCCACTTATCCTTCATCACCAAGATTGTCTTGGTTCGGGAACTTAGGTACAAGAAGGGAATGTCATGAAGTGCATTTGAGCATGCCCGCTCGCCCGATCAAAGATCGACCTTTACTAATCATGATGCAATTCTTATTCACATTATATGCTCTTGTTCCGATTATTAGGCTAACTTTATTATGTGATGCATACAAGTATAGACTAATTTTGCAAATATTGGAATACTTGATTCATGTTTGTTTTGAAAAAACAAAAGTGCTTTGAATATGTACCACTTGAAAAAAGTGATCGCATATGAACATTATTCAAATTATTCCAATTTAAGCAAATAGCCTTCATCCACAAGCATTCAAGCAGTTTATCAATTAAGCATTTAGCCTCATGGAAAGCATGCTAGACATAGCAACAATCACACTTATGCAACATGCTAAAACATAAAAACTTACCTCGTACTCCAAGCCAAAAAAGGAACTAGTTAGAAAAATGCATGATCCTAACTATGTAATATGGCTAATGCAACACATACAATATGGAATTAATAAGCTTGGCTACTAGCATGGCATGCGAGTCAATTCAAGGCATGTGATAGCGCACGTATTCAAGTAAAGAGTTTGAATTTGACATTTGAATAATATGATGAGCTGAACTTTTAGGCATGCAATACAAGTAGATACAAACATGAGTATGCTAAATTAAACATGATGTCCTTAAACTAACCATCATAAGCTGGTAAATAAAAGGGAAAAAGACGTGGGGTTGGAAGACATACACATTATTACATATTTGTCCTCGCGAAGGAGGGTCCGAATGTCCAAGTGTCCGAATAAATAAATATTACAAATCCGAATGAATAATAATGAAAAGGGGCTGTATAATTTATTACAACAAATAATATGTAATGATCGCGCGATGCTCCTCAGGAATTACTCTGTCTGCCTTGTTGAGATTTGCTCTGTTTCACCTTATCATTGCTTTCGACCAAAAGTGTATTGTTTGTAATTTATTGGAGCCTTGCCGACCCAAAACAAGACTTAGTGGAGCCCCAAATAAATCCAAGCATACCTTGTTTTCTTTGCAGAAATCTTTTTTCTTTTTTTCTTTTTTTTTTTTTGTCTGAGGTGAAACAGTGCAAACATGCAGACAGGGTATTCATGGCCATATTTGTCTCTTCTACTCTTCTCTATAATGAAAAATACTCAAGAGAGAAGCGAACTCGGTTCCCAAACCATTTATGGTTGCAAGTTGATTTGCAAGATGATTTTGGATATGATAGGACAAAGATCAATAAATGTAATGCATAATGACCACCCCTTCCTCCTATCATGAAACAAATTCAAGAAGGGTAGTAGAGAGGCTTCAAGATTCATCAAAACATTATGGACTAATGTAAGACAAGCCTTGACACAATAAACTCGATATAACATCCGACCGAATTTAATCAATCATATGGGTTCTTTATGTTGGTTGATTCATTTTAAGCTCAATTTTAGTAGCCTCTTTTATATTACCTTTCCTTTTCTTTAATCCATTAAGTCCACGGTGATATTTACATCCACTAAGTCCGAAGTGCAATAAAGGAAAATAAGTGTCAACTTAACCTGAGGAAATAAACCTTATTTTCTTCGGAGGAAATTACAAAGGACGAGTCAAACTTATTTACAAGTTAGGAATTCAAGTCAAACTCAAGATGCACAACAAGAACTAGTCAAACTCAGAAGAGTGATAATGACTTAGAAAAACCCAAAGTGAGGGATAATGACTTGAAATCCAAACTTGATAATAAGTGATAATGACACTTTCCTTGGTGATTTCCAAGGGTCAATTAATCCCTTAACAGTAAACACACTGATGATAAATTTTTCGAGAAAAATTACAAAGGAAGAGTCAAACTCATTTACAAGCGATAAGGGATATCAAGTCAAGCTCAAGATGTGCAACAAGGACTAGTCAAACTCAAAAGAGTGATAATGACTTAGATAAACCCACAGTGAGCGATAATGACTTGAAATCCAAACTTGATAATAAGTGATAATGACACTTTTGTTGGTGATTTCCAAGGGTCAATTAATCCCTTAAAAGTAGACACACTGGTGATAAAAAAGAACTGAAAAATAAATGGTTGTACTTTAATATAAGAAAGTTTTTACGCCTTTGGTAGTGAACCTCTTAAGAGATTAAACCATTAAGCATGAGAAAGGTTTTTTTCTTACACTTGAACCACAATCTTAATTTTTCACAACTTTTTAATCAAAATAATCGAAGAATGGAGGGAGGTTGCAGAGGTGATTATGCAAAGTTGATTAATTTGATAATATAACACGAACATAATATGTAAAACAAACTTATTGAAATAAATTAAACAACCCCCTAAATAGCATAAATAATGCTGAAATTAAGCTAACAAAGGTGAACAACTATGAATAGATTAAAGCTAGTAAACAAGTTTAAGAAAGGGTGACTAACCCCTCCACTTTTGGAACTTCTAAACCATATTCTAGCCTTTGAAAATAGTCCAAAAACGGTCCAAAAACAGCCCCAAAACAGTGTATAAAACAAGAAAAAGAGGAAAAGAGTAAGAGAGCAGTAAGGAAAAAGATGCAAAATTGTACCTTTGTAGGAGAGATAAGCTCTTAATTAACAAACTTGATTCCAACACCCTCAAATTTTTGGAAAGGATGAACTCCTTAGTTTACGAACTCCTTCTTGATCACCCTCAACTGTAAAAGTGTGTTCTCAAATCCTCAGTAGCTATGGAAGTTTGGAAGTATTTTGGCTCAAGGTTGAAATATTTTCTCTCTTTTCTCTCTAACTCAAATGTTTTTTACTTCTTGAATCAATTTTTTTCGTCCCCTTGAAATCATCCATTTGGTTGCTTTATATAAGCAACAAACCAAAATATAATAATATAATTATAATAATATAAATATTATATAAATATCATCTATATGCATATTATATAATATATATATATATATATATGTGTGTGTGTGTGTGTGTTCAGTTGAGTGAATTGATGTCGGCATGCCAACATCAATATAATTTTTTTCTTATTTTTATTTTATAATATATATAATATAATTATAATAATATAAATATTATATATAAATACAATCTATATGCATATTATATAATATATATATATATATATGTTCAGTTGAGTGAATTGATGTCGGCATGCCGACATCAATATAATTTTTTTATTATTTTTCTTTTATAATATATATAATATAATATATAAAATATCTAAAATATATAATTTATACCAATATATATATATAAACATCAAAAATATGAACAAAAACATAAAATTATGCAAAATTACAAAATACTAAATTAATGAAATATTTAGTAGTTTAAAACAATCTGGCCAAAAAGGTGAAGGTTGGGATTAAAGTTCAAATTCCATCTCTCTTATTGAGAATTCTGTGAGAAACACATTCTATGTCACGACCCCAAACCGCCCCTAGTAGTTTGGTGCCGTGATGATCAGTAATCCGTGATTACCGAAGGCCAACTTCCAAAATTCACACACAATCAGAGTATATATATAGGGGGCTCACAAATGCGAAAGCAATAATTCAAAATACAAATGGTCTATAAGAGCAGTGCAAAAGTCAAATGAAATGGCATACATCTTTTCATAGCCTTAAAACTTGAATACAAATTGAAATAAAGTACAAAAATACATATTACATCTTAACAAAAGGCTTTACAAGCCGACATGTTCGAAATACATAAGCATCAAAATTGTCGACATAAACAAAACACTTGAGTTACAAATCATGGAAGATAATCTTCAGGATTGCCGACATCCTTATAGCCGACATAACATGCATACAAAACACACATCTCGGCGAAGCCGACTTCGTGCTTGTTACCTACATATATACATAGGGAGGGTGAGCTTGGATACTCAGTGAATGGTATAAATAATAAAGGGGTTAAATGAATGATTCCCGATGTCTTTCAAAACAATACATAATATATCTTTGTCAAAATCATACTTATCATAGCTTGTACAAAACATGAGATAAATCTTGTTCATTAAACTTGATCTTACAAAACTTACTTGCTTAACATACGTCAAATCTTATAACATAACCTCGGCATAGCCTTGGTCCTTCAAAACTTACTTACTTACAAGACCCACGCGGTAAACCGCCAGTGGCAAAACAAGACCAAGCAAGAGCCCGTAGCCCTTTAACACTTAGGTGCTGCTCAAATTTAGAGTCCTCCAGCACAAGGGACCTATGTTACAAGAGTCCGTAACCCTTTAACACTTGGGTGCTGCTCAAGTTTAGAGTCCTCCAGCACAAGGGACCTATGTTACAAGAGCCCGTAGCCCTTTAACACTTGGGTGCTGCTCAAGTTTAGAGTATTCTAGCACAAGGGACCTATGTTACAAGAGCCCACAGCCCTTTAACACTTGGGTGCTGCTCAAGTTTAGAGTCCTCCAGCACAAGGGACCTATGTTACAAAAGCCCGTAGCCCTTTAACACTTGGGTGCTGCTCAAGTTTAGAGTCCTCCAGCACAAGGGACCTATGTTACAAGAGCCCGTAGCCCTTTAACACTTGGGTGCCGCTCAAGTTTGGCAAAACAAGACCAAGCAAGAGCCCGTAGCCCTTTAACACTTGGGTGCTGCTCAAATTTAGAGTCCTCCAGCACAAAGGACCTATGTTACAAGAGCCCGTAGCCCTTTAACACTTGGGTGCATGTCGTCAAACAAAGCTTACACGATACATTGCCATTCAAAACAAAGCTTATACTTGATTCATAAAATAAGGATATCATTCGTGCTTAACAAATACTTTTATTAGAACAAGGAAAAGCTTTATCAAAACCTTAAGAACATAACTTTATTAAAAATACCACTCACATTAGTTCTTGGGACGTCGGGATCAAGGCAAAGGTCCAAGTCCTACAAACACATGGCAAAGCATACTGAATGCACTTCTCAAACTAGTCTCACATTCATGCAAATAATCTCGGGAAAACATGCTGGAAGTCAAAACACTGTTTTACATGTCAGGAAGACATGCTGGGTACCAACCAGGTCTTTGCCGAGGTCCCACACCTCCTGGCCGAGGTGTGGCTACCTAGGCTTCGGCATGCGGCTGCACGCCGAGGTGCGCACAAGACAAACTGAAAGTGTAAGTGATCATGCAAAGGTAGGCCAAGGTTAGATACGATGCTTGGCCTAAGTGTGAGGTCTAGGTGAGAGTGATCTCGGCGACTACACCTCGGGATGTGAAGTCTGGAGATCTGGGTTTCCACCCGTGAAGAACAGGAAGAACATGAACATGAAGATCATGAAGAACATGGACGCTAAAATCATAACTTCTTTACTACAAAAATCTGGGATTTCATGCTATAAGTTCGAAAATATGGACCTGGGTACCCATACTTGAAAATCATGCGAAAACAAACACAAAAAGATGGATCTAGGCATGAGCCTTCGGATCAAAACATGACTTTTCTTGAAGAACACATGAATGCCATTTTTTCTTTCTAAAACCGAACTTCAAAGCAATGCATGGCTTATAAATCATATTCAATCATGCAATGCAATAACATGAACATAAAGAACAACAAGAGTGGATCCAGAATCTAACCTTAGAACACGGATCTAATGGTTCGATCTCTAGGAATCAAGCTTAGAAATTCACTCTCTCTCAAGAACTCTTTTTCCTCTCCTAGAGCTTCTTTCTCCTCTTCGAAACAAGTATACAACAAAATGATGGGTTCTCTCTCTCTATCGGCTGACTTAACTCTCAGCTCGGACACGTGGCAACGGCTGGTTGGTTCTCCTCAAAAAGGTGATAGATTGACAAAACAAGACTATGACAAAGCGTATCTAACAAGCTACTCAGTATGGCACTCTGGCAAGTGGTGACATCGCCTAAGGACAAGGCTTCGGCAACTAAGGTGACAATGACCTCGGCTAGGAAGGATGACACTTGACTAAGCTGTGCCACACCTTGGCCTAGATGTGCCACACCTCGGTCTAGGTCATACCACTCCAGGACAAGATCGCTCAGGTGCAAAGGTAACATTTCGGCCTAGATGACACATATCTCGGCCTTGGTGACTCACACCTCGGCCTAGATAATGCCATCTCGGTCAATATGTCAGGGCGAAGGTGGAGGTCAAACGAAAGGGTTCCAGGATACTTCTAGACTGAAGATGACCTCAGCTTGGAATGATCTAGGCTTAACATAACCTAGGCTTGGCATAACTTCGGCTTAACATAACTGGGAAGGGGCAAAGCATGTAAGCAACACTTAGACATAACACATAAACACAAAGCAAGACAAGATTCATGAATGCAAACTTAACAAGACAAAGCTATATAAACAAACTCGAACATCCTACAACATGAATATGGGTTGCTACAGCAATCTTAACATGGCAAAACATATAAATGCATGCAACATGACTAGGACAAAAATGTGGGTTCTTACATCCTTCCTCCCTTAAAGAAGTTTGGTCCTCCAAACTTAGCTTACCATGTTCCCAAAACGTCTCCGGATGTCAAGTTCTCATCTCTGCTTACCCTCTCTAGCCTTTATCTTGGGACAATCCTTAATACGATGACCCTTCTCACCGCATCCGAAACATGCTCCAGTCGCCCGAAGACAAACCCCAAAATGTAGCTTCCCGCAACTCGAACACGTCGGCCTGGTGTTATCTTCCTGATTCGTGTTGTTGGGACTATCCTCCTCTGTCTTCTCCTCGGCATCATTCGGGTCTGCCTCTTCTTCGCGGTGGTCGTAGGTCTACCTCTTCCTTTGATTCTTCCCCGAACTTTGACTTTTGTTCAGGTTGGCTTCAGCAAGGATGGCTTTATCTAATACTCCAGCATACGTCGGCATGTCGAGTAAATTAACCTGATCTTGTATCGGCCCTCGGAGTCCACTCTCAAACTTCCTAGCTTTTCTGTATTCGTTGTCGACCATGTGAGGTGCATACCTTGCCAACTCGGTGAAAGCACGATCATACTCTGCCACTGTTTTGCTACCCTGTGTCAACATCTGAAATTCTGTGGTTTTGCGATCTCGGACACTGAGTGGGAAGTGCTTGTCATAGAACAGCTCCAAAAATCTGGTCCAAGTCAAGTCTGGGTTACCTTCTTGGATCATCATCCACCATCTACGAGCGTCGTCTTCCAAAGTGAATGCTGCTAATGACACCTTCTGAGCGTCGGTGCTAGGGAAAACCTCGAACAACTTCTCCATCTCAAGAATCCATGCTTCTGCCTTCATCGGCTCTATACCTCCACAGAACTTCGGCGGTTTCATCTTCTTGAATTCTCTGATCAGGGTCAATGTGTCATCTCCATACAAAGCTGGCTGCGGAGGCACTTGTGGTACTGGCGGTGATGGAACTGCATGTCGGCCATCTGTCTGCTCGGCCTGGGTGGAGGTGGTACCGGTGTTCTGCTGCCTTGCCTGCCTTAACTCGTCGGCCAAACTTTCAACAAATCTTTCTAATCTGTCTATTCTGTCCTCGAATTGATCTCAGCCAACTGGGGGTCTACCTCTTCTCATGATGCTGGGGGTATGCAGGATGTGACACTTAAACAAAATGAGCAAGTAAACATGCATGCAAGTAATAAATGATCATGCCGAGATGATGCACAACTTGTCAAGTTGCAAGCAACATGATGCAATCCTAACATCATTCTAAAGGACATCCTATGCTCTTTAGGACTCAAAGTGTGTGAATAACATACTATAAGAAACTTGTGCTCTGATACCATTCTGTCACGACCCCAAACCGCCCCTAGTAGTTTGGTGCCGTGATGGCCAGTAATCCGAGATTACCGAAGGCCAACTTCCAAAATTCACACACAATCAGAGTATATATATATAGGGGGCTCACAAATGCGGAAGCAATAATTCAAAATACAAGTGGTCCATAAGAGCAGTGCATAAGTCAAATGAAATGGCATACATCTTTTCATAGCCTTAAAACTTGAATACAAATAGAAATGAAGTACAAAAATACATATTACATCTTAACAAAAGGCTTTACAAGCTGACATGTTCGAAATACATAAGAATCAAAATTGCCGACATAAACAAAACACTTGAGTTACAAATCATGGAACATAATCTTCAGGATTGCCGACATCCTTACAGCCGACATAAGATGCATATAAACCACACATCTCGGCAAAGCCGACTTCGTGCTTGTTACCTACATATATACATAGGGAGGGTGAGCTTGGATACTCAGTGAATGGTATAAATAATAAAGGGGTTAAATGAATGATTCCCGAGGTCTTTCAAAACAATACATAATATATCTTTGTCAAAACCATACTTATCATAGCTTGTACAAAACATGAGATAAATCTTGTTCATCGAACTTGATCTTACAAAACTTACTTGCTTAACATACGTCAAATCTTATAACAAAACCTCGGCATAGCCTTGGTCCTTCAACACTTACTTACTTACAAGACCCACGCGGTAAACCGCCAGTGGCAAAACAAGACCAAGCAAGAGCCCGTAGCCCATTAACACTTGGGTGCTGCTCAAATTTAGAGTCCTCCAGCACAAGGGACCTATGTTACAAGAGCCCGTAGCCCTTTAACACTTGGGTGCTGCTCAAATTTAGAGTCCTCCAGCACAAAGGACCTATGTTACAAGAGCCCGTAGCCCTTTAACACTTGGGTGCATGTCGTCAAACAAAGCTTACACGATACATTGCCATTCAAAACAAAGCTTATACTTGATTCATAAAATAGGGATATCATTCATGCTTAACAAATACTTTTATCAGAATAAGGCAAAGCTTTATCAAAACCTTAAGAACATAACTTTATTAAAAATACCACTCACATTAGTTCTTGGGACGTC
The DNA here is from genome assembly GCF_055761805.1 of Camellia sinensis. Classification (NCBI taxonomy): domain Eukaryota; kingdom Viridiplantae; phylum Streptophyta; class Magnoliopsida; order Ericales; family Theaceae; genus Camellia; species Camellia sinensis. The sequence goes on from NC_138970.1 coordinate 170,485,068, forward strand.
GGGATCAAGGCAAAGGTCCAAGTCCTACAAACACATGGCAAAGCATATTGAATGCACTTCTCAAACTAGTCTCACATTCATGCAAATAATCTCGGGAAAACATGCTGGAAATCAAAACACTGTTTTACATGTCAGGAAGACATGCTGGGTACCAACCAGGTCTTTGCCGAGGTCCCACACCTCCTGGCCGAGGTGTGGCTACCTAGGCTTCGGCATGCGGCTGCATGCCGAGATGCGCCCAAGACAAACTGAAAGTGTAAGTGATCATGCAAAGGTAGGCCAAGGTGAGATACGATGCTTGGCCTAAGTGTGAGGTCTAGGTGAGAGTGATCTCGGCGACTACACCGCGGGAAGTGAAGTCTGGAGATCTGGGTTTCCACCCGTGAAGAATAGGAAGAACATGAACATGAAGATCATGAAGAACATGGATGCTAAAATCATAACTTCTTTACTACAAAAATCTGGTATTTCATGCTATGAGTTCGAAAACATGGACCTGGGTACCCATACTTAAAAATCATGCGAAAACAAACACAAAAAGATGGATCTAGGCATGAGCCTTCGAATCAAAACATGACTTTTCTTGAAGAACACATGAATGCCATTTTCCCTTTCTAAAACCAAACTTCAAAGCAATGCATGGCTTACAAATCATATTCAATCATGCAATGCAATAATATGAACATAAAGAACAACAAGAGTGGATCTAGAATCTAACCTTAGAACACGGATCTAATGGTTCGATCTCTAGGAATCAATCTTAGAAATCCACTCTCTCTCAAGAACTCTTCTTCCTCTCCTAGAGCTTCTTTCTCCTCTTCGAAACAAGTATACAACAAAATGATGGGTTCTCTCTCTCTATCGGCTGACTTAACTCTCAACTTGGACACAAGGCAACGGCTGGTTGGTTCTCCTCAAAAAGGTGATAGATTGACAAGACAAGACTATGACAAAGCGTATCTAACAAGCTACTCGGTATGGCACTCCGGCAAGTGGTGACATTGGCTAAGGACAAGGCTTCGGCAACTAAGGTGACAATGACCTCGGCTAGGAAGGATGACACTTGACTAAGCTGTGCCACACCTTAGCCTAGATGTGCCACACCTCGGTCTAGGTCATACCACTCCAGGACAAGATCGCTCAGGTGCAAAGGTAACATCTCGGCCTAGATGATACACATCTCGGCCTTGGTGACTCACACCTCGGCCTAGATAATGCCATCTCGGTCAATATGTCAGGGCGAAGGTGGAGGTCAAACGAAAGGGTTCCAGGATACTTCTAGACTGAAGATGACCTCGGCTTGGAATGATCTAGGCTTAACATAACCTAGGCTTGGCATAACTTCGGCTTAACATAATTGGGAAGGGACAAAGCATGCAAGCAACACTTAGACATAACACATAAACACAAAGCATGACAAGATTCATGAATGTAAACTTAAAAAGGCAAAGCTATATAAACGAACTCGAACATGCCTACAACATGAATATAGGTTGCTACAGCAATCTTAACATGGCGAAACATATAAATGCATGCAACATGACTAGGACAAAAATGTGGGTTGTTACATTCTAATTGTCATCATTGGGTAATCAAAAGAAAGCGCCTAAGTCTTAGGACCGGTCAAAATGGGCTGTCTATAGAAGCCTTCAGCAATTTGCTATAGGGGATCGCCGAAGAGGAGGGGCAATTGTGGAGGGTAAAAATGTTGACCCAAGGCCCAAAGAAATGAATTTATGGTCCAAAATATTTAACCTAGCCAAGCAAACCCAAAGTAAGGGATAGGACCAAACCCTTGGTAAGTCTATCAAATGAGGAGACCGAGTCACATGACCAAAGATCGCCTTCTGGAATGAAATACGCGGTACAAAGGAGAGCCATTGGATCCGTTTTTAAATCTACGATGAAGATCAGAATTGACAGGGATAGGGATGTAGGATCAGTGTATCCTGACAACATGATCATCCGATGAGCAAGATCCGATGGTCGAAGATAGGAATAAGTTTCCTAACTAATCCAAACCATCCGAAGTACAACAATCTGACGGTGATAAATCAAGGCAACTTGACCATTTCCCGACCAGGGTCTGGAGGCATAAGATACCGTTGGATCAAGACAGTCATCTGACAGTCCAAAAACAAGGTACAAACACTATAAAAACAAGCGCCAGAAACAGCAACCGAAGTAAGTAGAAAAACAATATAACTTAGCCTTTCGTTTTAATATAATATGCCCAAACAATATTCTGACTTGACCGTCGGAGAATCCTCCCGACCAAATCTGGTCAGGAGTGATCACTGATGACTTGGTGTCTTTTTGTAAAGTAGAGAAAGGAGCAACTTATCTCATTTTCCCTGTGTAGAAAATTTCGTCCTTCCACAGGGATGGAACTGGATTAAGATGGATGTATGGTCTACTAATATTGTGTCTATTTGCAAAATAGGAAAGGGAATTCACAATACCTTGGGATTATGATAGACCTCCATGGATGGGATTAATAGTCCCCCATGAGAGATAGTATTAGAAAAACAATAACTTGGGATTAAAGAGGGATTTACTACTTTTCCCTCCATTATCTTACCTGATTTATTTACTACAGTTGATTAGTATGGTCTTTTTTCTATCATTTTTTTTATTATTCCATCATTTTTTATTTCCTCATTCTTCCTATCAAATAATTTAATATAAAAATAATTTTTAATATAAAAATATAATAGAATAATAATATTTATACCAAAAAAATTATATTAAAAAAATAAAACAATACCAAAAATTTATGAAATATAATTTTTAATATTAAAATATGTAATGCATTTATTAGTTGGTGTAAATCCAAATTTGATAATAATACAACAAGGGTATTTGCGAAATTTTATGGTTAATCTCACTCCAATCTCTCAAAATAAGCAGAAACTATTGCTAGTCCACTAGTTATCAAACAAACACAATTTTTCTTAATTTTCTCACCAACAATCTTACTCAATATACCTCTGAAAACAAACGAACACTTAGTAATGATACTATTAATGGCCAACTTTAAAACTAAATTTAATATCAAAGTGTACACCTTTTAATTGTCACTGGCTTGCCTGATCTCTATTAAATGTAGGCTGTGAGGTCTACATCAGTACATTCTCTAAGTTCACATCATAAACATCACTATAGGAAACTACACTTTTGGCGATTAAATTTGGCGATTGAAAAAAATTTAGTCACCAAAAGTTATAGAATTGGCGACCAAACATTATATTAGTCGACAAAAGTACAAGATTTAGCTACTAATTTTTTTTAGTCTGGGCATATTGATTATTGGTGACTAAAAAAATTGTAGTTGCTAAAAATGTAAAACTTGGCGACGAAAACAATTTTTAGTCACTAAATATGCAACAATTGGCGGCAAAATAAAAACTTTAGTTGTTGTATAGTTACTTTTGGCTACAAAAATTATTTAGTCGCCGAATGAAAAACCAAAATTTACTTTTTATCTTTGGCGACCAAAGGTTTGGTAGCTAAAAATTTATTTTCAGTGACCAACTAATATTTTAGTCGCTGTATAGTTAGTTTTGACTATTAAAATTATTTAGTCGTCGAATGAAAATAAAAAATTTATTTTTATCTTTGGCGATCAATAGTGTAGACACCGCATTTTTTACCGTCCTCAAGACTTGGACGTCATCGTTTGAACACTCGATGATCATCCATGCTCGTGTTCGTTTTGAGTTTCTGAAGGTCTCGGCTATGCGCCTTGCCTTGGAGCCTCTCAACTTGTCTGTTTTGTGCTTGGTTGTGAACCAAGGGCTTGTGGTTTTGTTTCTGAGGGAAGGGGGTGCCCTTTTGGCCAGCCCTCCAACCCATCGGCTAGGCCCCCTGCCCATCGGCCATGAACTCTTTCCATCGACCATCAGTGTTGGCCGGTCGGCACCTTTGATGGCCGGTCGACACCTTTAATGGCCGGTGGGCCATGTTTGTTGGCCGAGGCCTTTTTCTTTGCTTTTTTAGATATTTCTGTGCCAGCTGGTGAGCACAAAATTCATCCTCCATACACGTGTATGGAAGGATTGCACCAAGCCTTTAGCTTGTTCAACAAGCTTGAGACTTGGATTTCTATAAGAAGGGAGGTCCCTCTCCCTTTCCAGAGATTCTGAAAATTTGGCTGAGGGCTATACATATCATTCTATCTCTATATTGCTCCCTCTCTCTCTCTCTCTCTCTCTCTCTATATATTTGTGTTAGCTTATGCTCAAAAATGCCATTTCTTCACACTTTTGCACACAAACACCTAGCGAAACACCTTCAATATTGAGCTGAGGTTATTGGGGGTTGCATTTGAGTTGTTTTAGCTTGGTTTTTGCCTCTGAAGTTGTTGTTCTAAAGTTGTTCTTCAAGGGTGAGCCTTTATCCTCCTTAAAGCTTTGTTGTAGTTGCTTATTTAGCCATCTTTGCATGCTTCTTTTGGCTTAACTTTCAACTGTAAAAAGTTTCATTTTCAAGTGCTTAAAGTGTTTGTTTAAGGCCTCTTTGGTGTTGGGGGTAGTCTACCCCTTTTTGTGCCTTACTTGGCCTTGTTTTGAGCTATCTCTTTTAGGCATTCGGATCACCTTTGTTTGGCCTCTTCACCACTGAATCCCAGAGGAATTTCAATGGTGGAAAGTGTGTTTTGGGACCCAAAATAGGTGGGGTGGTCCCCCCCCCCCTTTTTGTATCTTGTTTGCTTGTGTTGATAGCTCATCAAAGTAGCATGTTTTTCTAGCATGTTTTGGCTCCATCTCTGCATGCCTTAGGCGTTATTTTAACATGATATAGCTCTATTTTCAGCTTGGTTTGATTACCTCTTGCATGCTCCTTGCACTTGTAGTGCAATCCTCCTTATAGCCTTAACATGCATCATGCTTTGGACCATCTTTTTAGCATGTTTTTGGTTTCACTCCAACAAGCTTTTACTCATGTTTTTCCATGCTTAAGCTCTGTTCGAAGTTGTTTTGGCCATGCATGCCTTGCTTTGTATAGCCATAGTGCAATCTTGCTCACTAGCTTTGAGTTTCCAAGTCACTAGCATGCATTGCTTGGGCTATTTGCATGATTTAGCATCATTTGATATGCGATTTTAGTGTGTAGTGTGGTCACACCCTCACATCTTTCACTCTTTCAATGCTTTGGAGGGTTTGTGCTTTATGCCTTAAACATGAGCCAATATGTATGCCATCTTGCCTAAGCTTTTGGGCTACCATTTCAGTGTGTATTTGGTCTTATTTTGCCATGTTACAACTCTGATTTTTGTTGGTGAAGTCATCTCACACTTGGTTTTGGTAGGTGTAGTGTAATCCTCCTCATTGGCCTTGCATAGTCCATGCTTCATGCCTTTTATTCTAGCATATGTTGGCTATGTTCGAGCATGCATTTGGCCCTGTTTTGACATGCTTTAGGACTATTTTGGATCATCTTGGCCCTTTGGGCCTTGCTTGATATGGCTATGGTGTAAATCCTCTTTGCTAGCCTTAAGCTTTGAGCCTCCTAGCATGCCTTATTTGTGGTAGTTGCATGTTTTAGCATCTTTTGGAATGATACTTCAGAGCATATATAGTTGTCACACTTCCATATTTTTCATTTTTTAAGTGCTTTTAAGAGTTGACCCTTGTACCTAGTTAATGAGCCATCGCATGAGCATGTGTTCTTGGCCCTTTTGTGCCTAAATTTTGGTGTGTTGGCCACTATTTTGGACCCTCTTAGGTCTGTCCATATGTGGTTTAAGTCCATTGAGTATTGTGTTGCATGCCTCTTGAACGATGCACTTTACTTGCTTTGATGCTTTAGCCTTCAAACATGCCATGTATGCATTATTCACATGATGGAGCCTCATGCATGCCACTTTAGCATTGGTAGATAGCATGTTGTTTGCATGTTGTTGCATTGCATTGTGTCTTGCATGTTGCTGCATTGCATTGTGTTTGGATCGGACGTTAATCCAAACATGAGGAACAAGGGACGTTCATACTCAAAGTGACAAAACGTGCCTTATTCCTTAGGTCACCAACACCTTTGGTCATGCATGATAAGGTGGAGGTTTATCGAGTCCTATGTGTTATTTGTGCATTCATTGACATTGACTTGTGCAACTTGGCCTCTTTGGCCATTATGCATTGAGATGCGTGATTGGTGGCTCGAGAGCCGAGCACTACACTCCTTTGAGCTTGAGACATGATAAGGAGTGTAGTTGCACACACATTTCCTTGCAAATACACTCTTATGCCTCTGCTTGTGCTCTGTTGCAGCAAAAGGAGAAATTCCAGGAAGCAGTGGCCGACTGGCCATCAGAGCTGCCGACTAGCCATCAGAGCTACCAACCGACCACCAAGGCTGTCGATCAGCTATCAAAAGTGGCCGATAGCCATAAGCTCTGGCTGATGGCCATTCCTCTTGGCCAACTATCCCTCAGCATGTTCTTAAGGGGGATCAGAAGTATCTTGGAAGTTGGCATAATTTTCAAAAGTCCAAAAGAGTGCAAACAGAGGCATCACGAGGCACGGTAGTGGATTTTTGAGCGAAGCCGACCGAGCATGCATCTCTTCCTTACCCACGAGGCCATTTTATTACTTATGATTAGTTCATGTAAACTAGTTATTTGATTTGTTTTGTAATATTCTAATTAGCTTAGCATAGCTATTTGTTTCAATTTGGGTAGTAATACTTAATTAGCTAGAGTTAGTTAATTAGTTTACTTGTAATAAGTAGCTTAGCGTAGATTAGCTTGGCTTATTTTTCGGACCCTCTGTCGAGAGGGAAAATATTGTAATAAGTGTGCGCGTGTGTGTGCTTGTCTTCCAACCCACGTCTTTCTCCCTTTTATTTACCAACTTTTGATGGTTAGTTTTAGGGCATGTTTCAATTAGCATCCTTATGTTTGCATGCGTGCATCATTCATTCGTCTTGCATGCACCGGGCTAAGCGCATCATTCAAACTGCATTGTATTTCAAATAATTACTTGAATACGTGTTTAACAGTATGTTATCAAGTGTTGCATTCACATGACATCTTAGAATAGCCGAGCCTATTTTAGTTGCATTTTTACATGTGTTGCATTAGGCATCTTTACATAAGCTAGGATCGTGCATTGATTACTAACTAGCTTCTGTTTTGGCTTGGAGTACACTGTGAGTGTTTATGTTTTAGCATCCTTGCATGCGTGTAAGTGTTGCCATGATAACATGCTTACCATGAGGCTATTTGCTTAAATGATATAACTGCATGAATGCCTGTGGATGAAGGCTTCATTGCTTGAATTGGAACAATTCATCGAAATGTGAGTTTTAAGCCCACTTGAAGTGGCAAATCATCATGTTTTAAGCCCACTTGAGGGTGACAAATCCGCGTTTTAGCCTACTTGCGAGTAGCACCTTCAAACCATTTTCGAAAAACAAACATGAGAAGTTGTTTCAAATTGAGTGATTTAGTCTATACTTGTATGCTGTGCGCATCACATAGTAAGGTTAGATTAATAACCGGAATAAGAACACATGTGTTTTCAAAAACAACATATCATGTTAGTAGAGGCCGATCCTTTGATCGAGCGAGCGGGGGTGCTCATTTTAGGACCTTCCCCTCTCGAACCCAAGTTCCCAAGCCGAGGCAACTTTGGTGATGACGGATACGTGGCCTTAGGCACGAGTTAGGGTTTCCTAAATTTTCCAAAATAAAATATTTAGGTGGCGACTCTGAAATCTGGCAAAGCAGTCCATGTTTGGCACTTTTTTATTCAAAATTGATTTTTCGAAACCAATTGCCGGATTTGGACTATTTGGTGATTTATTAGTCTCACATTGCACTTTGTGAGATTCAATTCAGAACCGTGACAGGAGTCCGAACTGTAGTAGCTAGAACTACAATTCGCGCCCTCGCGCGCAGAGCGGATTTCGGGCGGTCTACAAATAGTTTGGTCGCCAAAAATGTATTTTCGACGACTAAATGTATAGTTAGTTTTGGCTACTAAAATTATTTAGTCATCGAATGAAAACAAAAAATTTATTTTATCTTTGGCAACCAAAATGTTTAGTCACGAATTGGAGGGATTTATATATTTTGTTTCCAAACCAAACCCTAAACAAACCAGTGCCTCTCTCTTTCATAAGAGTCTCTCTCCCTCTCTGTCTCCGCTGCTCCTCTCCCCTCCCTATCTCACCGCCACTTCACCAGCCACAAAACAGCTCTCCTCCATCAAATAACTACCATAATTTTACTAAAAGCCTTTGGTGACTACCTAATTTAGTAACCAAATATTGATCTTCAGTGACCATAAAAGATTTAGTCGTTGTATACTAATTTTGTCGACTAAAGAAATTTCGTCACCAAAAAACTAACATAAATATTACAAATTAATCTTTCGCGACCAAAAAATTAGTTGTCGAAGATATATTTTCAGTTACTAAAAATATTTACTCACCAAAGATACATAGTTTAGCTATTAAAAAAAATTTAGTCGCCAAAAATAGCCACTTTAGCTACGAAAGAAAAATGGGTCAGCAAAGGTATAATCATCAACTACCAAATATAGTTTAGTCAGTATTTCTCTTAACTCACAAGCCTTGTGGGAGCTCCAATATCTCGATCCTAATTTCCTAATTTTTTTGATTAAAAAAAAATAATCTCAGCACTTATACACACCCTTTTCAACTTCTCTTATACCTATTTAATTATTTTAGAAATAATAATTATCTCCCCCTTTTCAACTTCTCCCATACCTATTTAATTATTTTGGAAATAATAATTATTCTCCCTTTTCAACTTCTTCCATACCTATTTAATTATTTTAGAAATAATAATTATCCCTTAATTTATGGATTTCAAATGAAAAGATAAAATATTTCATAATCTCTCCATTCCAATTTCTCTCATCAATTTCCAAAACAAAATATTAAAATTTGCCTTCCTTTCTCTTCCTCAAAAAATCAGATAATATTTTTCATGAGAATTGTGGGTGTCTATCTATATCTTATATATTATATTATAACATAACCATAAATAAATAAATTCAGATATACAAACAGATAAAATTATTAAATATGATTTTTATTTATTCAGTTAAAATCTTTTTTTTTGCCTCTCAATATCTAATTTTAAATTTTAAAAATCTTTAAAGTCTATCTAAGCAAATCTAATTTGAAAATATCATACATCATCATATTTTAAACCAATAGAACTCACATGTCTATCACATATCTAACTCACATCATGACTTACCTAAATAATAATAATTAAAAACAAATAGAAACCATAGATAAATTAATTTTTTTTTAAAAAAAATAGAAACCTACAACTCCATCTTAAATAAATTGAAAAAAAAAATAGAAACCACACAAAAATAAAGAAGATAAGAATTTAGATATAGATCTCAAAAAGATGTGACAATATCTAAATTTGAATTATGATTTAATAATATAATTATCTATTTTTTTGATATATATCTATCAAAATTTTAAATCACTTAATAGGACAAATTCATCAATTTTCAAGTCTTATTTAAAGAATAATCTGATTAGTCATCCCAACTCCTAAACTTTGCAGGCACTGGCGAAGGATTTGATGAATTAGGTAGGGCAAGGTCTAAGTTGTTGGGGGGTAATATCCTACCACTCCATAAATTTATTTATTTTTTTATTTTATTTTTTCCCTATGTGATTCTCTATCTTTGTTGTTGGTTTGGTTTTGGTTTTAGTTCGGTTTTAGTGAGATTTATGCGGTCATTTACAGGTTTACAAGGTGAAGAAGATTTATTGGTGATAATGGTTGCAATTGAAGTATCTATGCCCATATGATGCTAAGGATTTTGATCGGATTTTGTTTTGTTTCAATGAAATTATGCTTAAAAAATGAGTATAGAATTTTTTATTTTTTATTGTCATTTTATTTTATAGAAAATGTGAAAATTTATTGGGAATTCAAGATTGTAGCCAAATATTGATCTTCAGTGATCAAAAAACATTTAGTCGTATACTAATTTTTGCCGGGTAAAGAAATTTACTCGCCAAAAAACTAACATAAATATTACTTTTAATCTTTGGCGACCAAAAAATTAGTCGCTAAAGATATATTTTCAGTGACTAAAAATAATTAATCGCCAAAGATACATAGTTTAGCTACTAAAAAAACTCTAGTCGCCAAAGATAGCCACTTTAGCTACGAAAGAAAAATGGGTCGGCAAAGGTACAATCATCAGCTACCAAATATAGTTTAGTCGGTATTTCTCTTACTTTTGGCGACAACCTGAGTTTTAGCCGTTGAAACTACGATTTTGGGTAACTAACATTTTTTTGGTCCCTAAATGTACAATTATTAGCTACTAATAATAATTGTGCCGGTATCTTTATTTTACTTTTGGCATCTAATTGAATTTTAGTCATCAAAACTACGATTTTGGGCTACTAAAATTAAATTTAGTCCCTAAAATTATTAATCTATGGCTACTAAAAGTAATTTAGTGGGTATTTCTCTTACTTTTAGCGGACTAAAATTTAGACAGCAATTGTATGGAATTTTTTGGAGGTAAGATTTTAAAATTTGGAGGGATTCCTAAATGAATTAGTGACTAAATTTCTAGTTGGTCGAGAATGGAAGCATAACCCATTGATTAAACAAACCCACTATATATTCTGAGTCTCTTCTCTCTCACGCCTCACGCCTCTGCCCTCCTCTCTGTTACTGGAGCACCACCTCTAGGGTTACACAATCACACCACAAGGGTTACACGAGCACCACCACAAGGGCTAGCACCCCCATCGCTTTGTCTCGGGTAGGTCTCTCTCTCTCTCTCTTCTTCCATTCGCATATACTTTCACACCCAACCCCAAATTCGACCCAGCCCCAAATTGACCCATCTTGCTGGAGTGGTGATTTGACTGCTCTTTGGACTTCGCCGCTTCTACACCCATAGACAGTTGGAACGATGCTTCTAGTCGTGCTTATTCTTGTTCTCTAGACTTTCACCCCTTGAACACTGTTAGTTTGAGTAGAAGCAATACACTAGCCTAATATATGATGTTTATGATGTCGACATCTCAATCCCTTAAATCGAATAAATATGCTTCAATGCAAATGTTCCAAATCATTGTCCACAACTGATCAACTAACTCATCATATATTCTCAGAGGTTAGTTTTTGTAGAAATCCAGGAAAGTATATAACTATATGATATTCAAAGACCAATTGTTCAAATCTTGTTTGTAGAGTCTTTGATAGAAGGATAAGTGAAATTATCAATATTTGGTCGAAATAGTTGAAATGGCAGAAACAAATTATTTATTTATTTATTTATGCTATTTATCAATCAATCAGTATAAACAAAATACTCAAAGTATTGAACAATGGAAAGAAAGAGGAAGTGGAACGAAATCTCAATCTTTGACAAAGTTCTATGTATTTAAATTCTTTATTGATATTTTTTAATAATTTTTTGTGGTATTAATATACTAATTGGGAAACTTCGAAATTAGGAGCTATGAATTAACCACAGAGATTAATTAAACAAATGGGATGTAAACAATTTTGGCATATCTAAGTTTATATTTTAAAGAAATGTACCCATGTGTTTTCTCTGTTTTCATTCTCTTCTCATTCTTATTTTATTATTATTTTTTATAACTTTGTTGTGAACCGTGGGGAGTTATCTTTGTATGCTGCAACAGTGTCATCTAATAGATTTTACTTGAACCATGGGGAGTTAACTTTGTTTGGGATCATATAATACATTTTACTTGAAAGAGTGATTGTGTTTGTCATGTTCAAAAATTGACTCTCAATAAGGAGAGTTGAAAGAGTGATTGTGATTAATTGCCATTGACTGTTGTTGGATAATGGGAAAGACTAGAAAATTTGAAATAGTTGAGATAATTGAAATCACATAACTGTGTACACTAACTTTTCATAGCCACTGCTAAAATATCTGCTAGTGTTCCAAGAAAATTATCCCCCAAGTCTTTCCAAATATCACATTGAAATTCATTGAAGATTCTGTACATCCCATATGCAACCATGCAACACAGAATACATAAATACCAAAATAACTCTAAATGTTCAATTAAAGGGAAAGGATGTGGCATAAAGTCACTTACTTTGATATATATATACATATATGTAGGGACGCACTAATTTACTACAATAGAAATGAAAGATGCAATTTCCCATATTTTGTAGTGGTGTAGTTTTATTATATCAAATTCAGTTCTTTTAATTAAACAAAGGGTTCATGTGTAGTTTCAAAGTGAACTTCTCCATTCTCATATTTCCTTGGAGGAAAGATCAAAGGGTTCAAATGTTCCTGGACATGTATTTATTTAATGCAGAACATTTAAGTTTGATTATTGCAGTAAGGAAAACACTATTGGCATTCACTTCTAGATTTTTGAACTGGCTTCAAAGCTGATGATCTAGCTGTTCTTTTATACCAGTGTTGATCATTCAATAGCTTTTCAATGTCGTATCTACAAGTACAAAATTTATGGCTAATCTGGGTTTTCATGAACTTCCTAGTGTTCTCGCCCTTGTAACTGATTAATGGTGCTAAGACGTCAAAAATCATGAAGTGTTCCTGGAACACTCCATACACAGCAAGATTATAGCATCATGTCCCATCCTAGATAAGCCACATATTTGAACTAATTTTGTTACTGAATGAACAGAACATAATCCACTTGTGATTAGTATCCATTGCTTTAAAAGAACTATTAAGAGAGTGAAATACCTATTATAAAAATGGATTGAAAAAAATTATCATTTTTACTGTATTGTTCATTTGAAAAGTTGAGCTGATTGGAGATGAGTTGATTTTCAAAACTTACATAGTTTATATCTTATTAAATTTCACCTTTTATGTGGTATTAGAAAACTTTCCATGACAATCCTAGCTAATCAATTCAAGACTATCACGAAGGTGATTTTGGTGGGTAAAATTTTTTCATAGAATACTCCTACTTAGACCAACAAATTAAGTCAAAACTATACACATGCCAGGGACAAAATTAGCCACAATTGTACCTGCTACAAGGACTAAATGAGTAAAATGTGAAGTGGTTCACATTTACTATGAATTTTATGAATTTCCTGTTGTAGACACCCCATTTTTTACGGCCCTTACGACTTGGACGTCATCGCTTGCACACTCGATGATGAGTGCATATGCTTGTCAAGTGCTCAAAGTCCTTAGCAGAATGTCATAGCTTTGAGCCTTTCAAACCTTGTACCTCTCTTCAAGCCTGCAACCCCTGGTGGCCTGCCGACCACCTCTTTGGGCTGCCGGCCACTAATGTGGCCTGTTAGCCACCAGTGATGGCCGACCAGCCACCAATGTCTTTTGCAGATATTTTGTGACAACTGTGCCAGTTGTTTGCACAGTTGCTTGCATCTGCTTCCACGTGTATGGTTGAATGTTTATGAGAGGAATTCATGTTTTTTATATATAGATGACCCCCCTCTCATATTTTGAGGTTAGAAAAATTTTGGAGCAAAATTTTTCCTCTCTCTCTCTCTCTCTCTTGGAAATTTCTTAGCCTTTGCTTACATATCCTTCACCTTTGCCTATACACTCTTAACCAAACCTTTCCATCTTTGAGCTGAGGTATCTTTGAGTCTTGTTTAAGCTCTTGATAGTGTTTTTGCCTTGGTTTATTGCTTGGAATTGATTTCCTCTTCAAGAGGTATAAGGTTTTGCCTCTTTTTTGCTTTATCTACTCGTTTCCTTACTGTTTTCCAACTATTTTTGGGTTGTAAAAACTCTGTATTTTGGGTTGAAACTTGGGTTTTAAGGCCAATAAAGGTTGAGGGGTGGTTCACCCTTCTTTACACCGTGCTTTCAAGGCCTTTACCCTTGTGTTTTCCACCTTTGTACTCTTTCTTTTTGAGCTTTTAAACACTGATTTTTAGAGTTATTTCAGTGGCTAAAATCATGTTTTGAAATCCAAAATTGGAGGGGTTAGCCTCTCCTTCTTGTGTTTTGCTTATTAGTCTAGCATGATCCATGTTTTAGCATATTAATCTAGCTATTTTTGTCTTAATTCCAACATGTTTTAGGACTATTTTTAGACTATTTTAGGACTATCTTTAAGTATTTGTTGCATTTGAGCTTTGTTTTGCATGCTTATAGTGTAATTGTCCTCATGAGTTTGGTGTTTTAGGCATTAGACACCATCTTATTTGAGTTAATTGCATTTATTTATGGCTTTCCATAATTGTGATCACTCTTAATCACCTCTGCAACCTCCCTCATTTCTTGGCTTTTGTTTTGCTTTGAAAGTGGTTTCAAACTACTTGATTGTTTAAGCATGAGATTGAGATGTCATGCTTAATAGTTTAATCCCTTTGGGGGTTCATTACCAACGGTACGATGTCTCTTTCATGCCTAAAGCAACTCTTGGTTTGAGCCCTCTTTCCATCAGAGGACTTAACTTCACCTTTTGGACTTAATTGATTAAAGAATGAATGGTAATCTAAAATGGAGTAATAAAATTGAGGCTAAAAATAGGTGCAAGATAATAACTTGTCTGGATTTAATCAGACGTTAATTGAACCCTTGAGTCTTAAGTCGTTTCATACTCATTAGTGATGAAAACAGTTCAAGATTCATTCTCAACTGCTTCCCTTGATCTTTCATGATAGGGAGTGTAGACACCCCATTTTTGACCGACCTTAAGACTCAGACGTCACCGATTGAGCGCTTGGTGATGTTGCATAATGTGCTTGTTCAGAAGCTTCAGAGTTGCGGCCGTGAGCCCTGCCTCCGGACTTCCGAACCCTCTTCTGTGCCTTGTCTCGGTTTGCGAACCAGACTCGGTTTTCTTGGTTTCTTTTCCTGAGGGGAGGGAGAGGTCTAGTAGACCATCTCTCAATGTCCGTAGGCTACATTTGGTGGCCGTAGGCCATTTTGCCCTTTTCGGAGCCCGGTTTCCGGTTTTCCGGGACCGTCAGGCCGTGTGCCTCGGTTCGGGACCGCCTAACCATCTCCGTTTGCTCTGATTTTTGGCATACTTCCTATTTGCTCCCTTTTGAGGGGCACTGGGGTCCCGGAAACCCACTTCGTGGTCGAATGCCACTTTCGGTGCTTAACAGCCCATTTTCGGGACCTCGAACTGCGTGTTTTGGCCCCGGAACATTCGTTTTGCAATGGTTTTCGTTCATTTTTGGCAGGTACCTCTGTTTTATCACAGAGAAGGTCACTGAAGGGTGGGAGGCCAGCAATTGTTGCAGCAACCAGTTATCTCTCCTCCGGAGCCTCCAGGCGCCCGTTTTTCCAACTTCCGGGCTAATGTTGAATACCTTAGGGGTAGTATTGCCAACTTTCAACCACATATCTGTGATCTACACATCTAGGAGGCCACTAAAAGTTGGTGGCCGGCCATTAAGGTCACCTGACCCTTTTGACCCCTTTCTTCCGGGCTAATGTTGAACCCCTTGGACCTTTTTTCTTGAACTTTGAACCACATATCTGTGATCTACACATCTGGGAGGCCACTAAAAGTTCATGGCCGGCCAGTAAGTCAACTTGACCCTTTTGACCCCCTCTTTCCGAGCCATTGTTGAACCCCTTGGGCCCACTTTCTTGGAACTTCAATTACATGGTTGTGTTGTACACACATAGGGCTACCTCCCCAATATCTGGCCGGCCAGAAAAGCTTGTTGACCCTTTTGACCCCTAGCCGGCCGGCTAGGGGGTGTGGCCGGCCGGCCACCTCCAGCCAAAGTGAGAGGCCGGCCGTGTTCTCCTCACTGTAGCCTTTCCAGCTGTGGGGCAATATCCCCCAGATATTTTCTGTATCCGGGGGATATTTTGGGAGAGAGTTTTGCTCTCCAATTCACCCCCCTTTTACACCCCTTTCTTGACCTTATAACCAGCTGAGGGTCTTCTTCTTGAGGGTTAGAAAAATTCCTCTCCAAGCACAAACCCTAAACTCCATTGTCATCCTTCTCAATTCTCCAAAAAACCCTAACTTCTTAACCTTCATTCCTTCTACACCACCAAGCTCTACCACCACCATCTCATTTCCAGCAGCAAGGAGGGATTCTTGAAGGCTAAGGGAGCTCCAAATCAACCCAAGAAGCAACAAAAGCTTGGATCTTCAAGGGTAAGTTACACTTTGATCCTTTTGACCCTTTTCCTTTATCTATTTCTAAGCCTCATTTCTTTTTGGTTTCAAGCTTCGGCCCTAACTGAAAAGGGCCATATTTTGAGCTCATATTCACTTCTAATTAAGGGCTCAACCTTGTTTGAGCCCTCCATAATATACTTGCTTCATTGACCATGTTGTATGTCATGATTTTGCATGCTATTTTTGACCCATGAGAAATTTATTTTCGAGCATGTTATAAACTGATATGAGGCATATTTTGAGCCCCTCTTCAACATTGGAGAAGGGCTCAACATTGTTTGGTATTTCCATATGTCACTTGTAGTTATATCCCCTATTTGGCCCCATTTTTGCATAAGTTGATAGCCCTCTTGGCTTCTGTTTTTGGACCTTGGTCCGAACTGAAAGTGGCCTTGTTTTGGTCTATACTTCATGTTTCATTCACACTTTTTTCCTGTTTGGTGATTATTTTATATACTTCATGTTATAGCACCTTTTGGGCCTTGTTTTACATCCCATTTTTAGCATATTTGTATACTGATTTTGAAGCTGCCATATACTGTAAATGTTCATATTTTTGGTCCATCTTCAGTGTTGTAGAAGGAAATTTTTCAGTTTGGGTTTAGCTTATACCACTTGCTTCATTACCCCTATCTTGGCCCCTATTTTTGTATGCTATTTTTGCCATACCTATATTTGCTGTTTGGCCATGTTCATAACTGGAAAAGTGCTTATCTTGGGGCTGTCTAGCTTCTGTATTTGCATTGCATGTCCATGTTGTGCATATTTAGCATGGCTATAGGCCATTTCGGGTGCCTAATGTTGCATTTCGGGACATTTCCTTGCATTTCATATCATTTCGCCTCATCCCGGGGCTGTTTTCCCCTTGTTTTGTTGCTGAAATTCCATTAGCATGCTTGCATATCATTTTTGCCATGTTGCATCACATTTCATCATTGCCTCGGTTTGCGTGCCCGTGTGCACGCATTTCGAGGCACCTCATTTTCTGCCATCGGCATCTTATGTGAGTGTGGCTGAGGCTCTCTCATGTTAGTATAAGTCCATTTGTCATTTTCCATGTCATTTGCATTGCGTATGCATTGCCTCGGTTTGCGTGCCCGTGTGCACACATTTCGAGGCACCTCATTTTCTGCCATCGGCATCTTATGTGAGTGTGGCTGAGGCTCTCTCATGTTAGTATAAGTCCATTTGTCATTTTCCATGTCATTTGCATTGCGTATGCATTGCCTCGGTTTGCGTGCCCGTGTGCACGCATTTCGAGGCACCTCATTTTCTGCCATCGGCATCTTATGTGAGTGTGGCTGAGGCTCTCTCATGTTAGTATAAGTCCATTTGTCATTTTCCATGTCATTTGCATTGCGTATGCATTGCCTCGGTTTGCGTGCCCGTGTGCACGCACTTCGAGGCATCTCATTTTTATCATTCTGTCATCGCCTCGGTTTGCGTGCCCGTGTGCACGTACTTCGAGGCATCTCATTTTTATTGTATCTGTCATCGCCTCGGTTTGCGTGCCCGTGTGCACGTACTTCGAGGCATCTCATTTTTATTGTATCTGTCATTGCCTCGGTTTGCGTGCCCGTGTGCACGTACTTCGAGGCGTCTCATTTTCATTGTATCTGTCATCGCCTCAGTTTGCGTGCCCGTGTGCACGTACTTCGAGGCATCTTATTTTCATCATTCTGTCATCGCCTCGGTTTGCGTGCCCGTGTGCACGAACTTCGAGGCATCTCATTTTCATTTTCATTATATCTGTCATCGCCTCGGTTTGCGTACCCGTGTACACGTACTTCGAGGCGTCTCATTTTTATTGCATTCCGTCATTTTTCTCGATTTGCGTGCCCGAGTGCACGTATTTCGAGGCCTATCATTTCATAGCATTGCGTATGTTAGGATTGTATATTAGTTGCATTTCATGCATATCATGCATATTGCATCATGTCCGGAATAGGAATTAGCCCGAGCACGGGAAACGAGGTACATTTCGTACTCCGAGTGACGGAATGTGTCTCAATTCCCCAGTCACCGACACTCCGGATTATCCATGATGGAGCTAGGTTTTAGCTGTAGTTTCATGTGCATTCATCCTATATTGAGTTGTGCATTTCGATTCCTCGGCCATCATGCCTCGGTATGCGTGATTGATGGCACGAGGATCGAAACATGCATATATCTGTGCAGATACATTGCTATGCCCCTTTCCTGCTCTCTGTTGCAGCAAAACGAAGAATCAGCAATTTTTCTGGGCTCAGCACGCATTTCAAGAACAGGTGTAAACAGAGGCTAATTGGGGCATTCCGGTGGATTTCCGCGCAAGACAACATGGACATGCATCATCCATCAGAAGCAGGACAGTCCCTGGCTCGCACGCCAGTTTTATCTGCTTTCTTAGTTAATTCATTAATTAATTAGAAATCTGTAATATTCTTTTATTTGGGACTGTAATATTTGGACTGTATTATTTATTCGGACCCTCCGAGTGAGGGCGCAACTGTAATAAGTGTGGGTGAGTGTGTTGTATGTCTTCCAACCCCACGTCTTTCTCCCTTTTATTTATCCGCTTTTGATGGTTAGATTAGGGCATGTTTAAATTAGCATACAGTATGACAGCATGTTTGCATCATTCATCTGTATTGCATGCACCGGGCTCGGCGCATCATACTAACTGCATTGTATTTTCGATTTAAAAGTTGAATACATGTTAGCTGTAGCATTTCATATGCCATCTTAGAATAGCCGAGCCTGCTATAGTTGCATTTTGCATGTGTTGCATTAGGCATTTCTGTACACTTAGGATCATGCATAATTTCTAATATAGTTTCTATTTTGGCTTGGAGTACTCGGTGAGTTTTATGCTTTAGCATCCTTGCATGCGTGTGAGTGAATGCCATGATAGCATGCTTACCATGAGGCTATGTGCTTATCTGATATATCTGCCTGAATGCCTGTGGGTGAAGGTTGGGTTATCTGAATTGGAATGAATCATCAAAATGTTTCAAGCCTACCTGCGAGTAGCAAACCATTTTCAAAAACAAACATGAAATGTTCTGTTCCAATTAGGGCGACCCGGTCTATACTTATATGCTGTGAGCATCACATAGTAACCTAGGCTAATAACCGGAATAAGAACTCACAATGTTTTCAAAAAATTGATATCATGGTTAGTAGAGGCCGGTCTATGACCGGGCGAGCGGGGGTGCTCACGAAGTGACCTTCCCCAATCGTACCCAAGTTCCCGAGCCGAGGCAACTTTGGTGATGACGGACACGTGGCCTTTTGGCACCGAGTCAGGGTTTCCTAAATTTCCCAAAATAAAATATTTAGGTGGCGACTCTGTATCTGGCAAAGCAGTCCATGTTTGGCACTTCTTTCAAAAATTAGTTTTCTTAAAACGATTTGCCGGATTTGGCCTCTTTGGTTCAGATTTAGAACCGTGACTGCAAAAGTCGAGTCCGAGCTGTAGCGCGGTCCCCCCGCGGGCTTGTTACAGGGAGGTGGTTTTGAGAGTCTTATTTTATTGTATTTATTGAGCTTACACACTTTGGTTCATAGGCCACATGAAATTGCTTCCATTGATGGTTTGTGAACCAAGCTTACTACTCCTTTGATCTGTTCATGATAAGGAGGGTAAAATTTTGCAAACAAACCCTTGAGAATACACTGTCTCTGCTCTATTTGCTCTCTGTTGCAGCAGGGAGGTTCTGTCATCAGTGGCCGGCAGGCCATCATTAGTGGACGACAGGCCCTCTGTTGGCCACCAGTGCAAAATCCAGCAGTGTCCTCCCCCAATAGAACAGAGTTAGTCTGGAGGTGGAAACCAGTGCATGCGATCTACTGTGCAACAGAGGCATTCAATAGCAGAAACATTGACTTTTTCGAGTCAAAATCGCATTCATGCATGGGCTTTCCATCGAGCATTGGGATCCGAGTTATTAATACGTTAGTATTGTGCTTAACATAATGGCTTTGTAATTAATTAGTTAGAATAGCTAATTCGTCTCGTGTTGTAATTATTTTAATTAGCTAGATTAATTAATTAATTCGGCTTGTAATAATTAGCTAAATAGTTTAGCTATTTATTCATTTGTTTTGTTAATTAATTAGCTTAGCTTTAATTAGTTAGCTAGCTAGTTAGTTCATTCAGACTCTCCTTTGTGAGAGCGTAATGTTGTAATAATGTGTAGGTCTTCCAACCCCACATCTTTCTCCCTTTTATTTAACTGCTTACAATGGTTAGATTAAAGCATCATGTTTCGTTTAGCATACTTTATGTTTGCATCCACTTGTATTGCATGCACCGAGGCTTAGTTCATCATTCTAACTTGCATTGTCGTTTAAATACTTCTTTGAATACGTGCTTAGACCCCATGCCATTTAATTGATTCATATGCTATGTTAGTAGCCGAGCCTATTAATTGTATATCTCATGTGTTGCATTAGTCATATTGCATAGTTTGGAATCATGTATTTTTCTAACTAGTTTCTCTTTTGGCTTGGAGTACTAGGTGTGCCTTTACTGATTTTAGCATTTCGCATGTTGATTGTTGCCATGTCTAACATGCTTTCCATGAGGCTAATTGCTTAAGTGCTATAATTGCTTGAATGCCTGTGGATGAAGGATAATTGTTTGAATTGGAATAATTTAAGTAATGTTCATATGCAATCACTTTTTCAAGTGGTACATATTCAAAATAATTTTGCAAACAAACATGAATTGAGATGTTCCAATTCTTACAATCTAGTCTATACTTCCGTGTGTGCGCATCACATAGTAATGCTAGCCTAATCAATCGGAACAAGAGCATATAATGTATATAAGATTCATATCATGATTAGTAGAGGTCGATCTTTGATCGGGCGAGCGGGAGTGCTCAATTCATGACCTTCCCCTCTCGTACCTAAGTTCTCGAGCCGAGACAATCTTGGTGATGACGGACATGTGGCCTTTGACACGAGTCATGGATTTCCTAAATTTTCCAAAAATATTTAGGTGGCGACTCTGTATCTGGCAAAGCAGTCGATTTTTGGCAATTTGATTCAAAAACGATTTTTCAAAAGATTTTCTAGATTGGGACTCTTTGGTGTTTGTCTATTTCACATTGCACTTGTGAAATCAAATTCAGAACCGCGGGAGTCCGATACTGTAGGGCTTTTTCTTCTTCTGAGAGGGGGCACAAAAAGTCGAGTTACACCTATGTGTTGTATATATTCAATATTGCCGGTACTAAGTTCATGTTAAAAAATGTAGACTAATTGTGCACCCCACTTTAGGATCCTTTTGCTTATACCCTCGCCCGCCCTTGATAAAAAAAAAAATTAAAATTAAGGTAACCTGATAACTCAATGGATCTCTTCATGAATCTAAACACAAATATTTGATTAAGACTTAAGAAATTGGATATAGATTTATGTTATTTTATTGAGAATTTAATTTTAATGACGAAAGAATGAGAAATGATTTATATAACTGATTCCAAGTTATTGAGATACAATACTTAATTTAATTCTATTAAAATTTCAACAAAATACTTATAGCTAAACAAATTGATAGGACATAATTTGGAATTGGAAGGCATGTCTTTCAATCCTTGAAACAAAATTCTCATTTTGTTCCCAGGTTAATCTTTGCTTGATTTGTAGGTGACAATAATGGACAAGAGTTGGATGCTGATAAATAATAGGTTGACAAACAAAGAGTATCAACAAGGGGTGAAGTCATTCCTTGACTTTGCTACCACAAATTTAGGCCCACGTGATGAAATTAGATGTCCGTGTGTCGATTGCATGAATGGCACAAAATTTAGCAGACAAGTTGTGTGGACACACTTGATCCGAAAAGGAATTGCGTCTTCGTAAATAACTTGGGTGCACCACGGGGAACATGTTCCCATGTCTTATCCTAGTGTATCAAATGACCATTTTGGAAGTAGTGGAGAAGGTATGCCAGATACTGATCATCTGATGATGAGTGAATTGCCTATTATGTTAGAAGAAATTTACATGAGTGGTCTTATGGATGATCATATCGATGAAGAACCTAATAGTTTGGAGAGGGAGGATTTGCAAAAGTTCATTAGGTTATTTGAAGATGCTCAACGCAATGTTTACCCACCATGTAAGAAGTTCTTTGTGTTGTTATTCGTTATTAAGATGCTTCATGTGAAGGTGTACAACAAATAGAGCAACAAGTCATTCGATATGGTTATGCAGGTATTCAAGGACATTCTACCAGAATGTGATCAAACTGTTCTATCATACTAAGAAGTTTTTACATGACTTGGGTTTGGGATATGAAACCATTCATGCATGCAAGAATGATTGTGCACTGTTTTGGAAGAAGAATGCGAATTTGGAGAAATGCCCTACATGTGACGAGTCTAGATACAAGTTGAACAATGTTAGGGGTAAAAAGATTCCTCACAAGCTATTACGGTACTTTCCTTTGACACCGAGGTTGAAAAGATTGTATATGTCAAAAAAAAAAAACAGCCGCAGATATGAGATGGCACAAAGAGAAGTGTGTGGATAATGACATATTAAGGCATCCGGCCGATGGTGAGGCATGGAAGGACTTCGATAAGCAACATTCGACGTTTTCTGCTGATTCACAAAATGTAAGGCTAGGATTGGTAACAGATGGTTTCAATCCATTTGGAAATATGAGCACATCGTATAGCATGTGGCACCCAATCTTAATGCCTTATAATCTCCTACCGTAGAAGTGCATGAAAGAGCCATTTTGCATGATGTCATTGCTTATTCCCGAATGATCGGCACCTGGAAGAGACATTGATGTTTACCTGTAACCATTAACAGAAGAATTGAGTAATTTGTGGGAGCATGGTGTGCAAACATATGATGCATCTAATGGCCAAATTTTTAAAATGCATGCGGCAGTCATGTTGACCATTAATGACTTCCCCGCATATGGTAACATGTTAGGGTAGAGTGCAAAGGGTTACTTGGCTTGCCCTAATTGTAACATGAATGCATCGTCACAGGGTTTGCGAAGCGAGATAGGGTACATGCATGCTCGTCACTACTTACCTGAGAACCACAGTTGGCGAAGGAGTAAGCTCTTCAACGATCAAATTGAGGACAAGTCCAAACCTATGGACTTATCAGGGGAAGAAATATTAGAGCAAATTGGTCGTGGGAATTACAAGCCGTATGGAAAGCACCCACACAATCAAAGATGACAAAGGAATGAAAATCCAAATTTGAATTGGACAAAGAGATGCATTATGTTTGACTTGCCTTGTTGGAAAACATTGAAGTTACAGCACAACCTTGATGTCATGCATATTGAGAAAAATATATATGACAATGTGATCAGGACACTCTTGAGCATAGATGGAAAAAACAAGGACACGGACAAAGCACACATAGATTTGGAGGACATGAAAATACGTAAAGAGTTACACTTGAAGAGGCGTGCCAATGGGTCCTTCGAGAAGCCCCCTGCATTGTACACGATGTCCCCGACAAAGAAAGAAGGCTTTTGTCATTTTTTGAAATCAATTAAGTATCATGATGGCTATGCAGCAAATATATCCAATTGCGTGACCGCTCAATGAGGTAAATTATCTGGCCTCAAAAGTCATGGCTGTCATGTCCTTATACAACGACTTCTTCCGATTAAGATGCATGGCTACCTCACTAAGGAACTTGGCACCACACTTTTTGAGTTGGGAAATTTCTTCAAACAGTTCTGTTCAATGACACTGAGGGTCACGGATTTGGAGAAATTAGAAGAACAAATCATACTCATACTTTGTAAGCTCGAGAAGATTTCCCTCCATCTTTTTTTTATGTCATGGTCCACTTGGCAGTTCACTTGTCTTGAGAGGCTATGCTTGGAAGGCCAGTGCATTATCGATGGATATACCCAATTGAGAGGTATGTTGGTACTTTTGTAGTGTGAAAATTGTAATTAACGCTTCACTGCTAACATAAATTTAAATATAACATTCTCATCGTCTTGGTTTTTAGGTTGCTTGGACATCTAAAAGGGTTTGTGACTAATAAAGCTTATCATGAAGGTTCTATTGCCTAGGCTTACATTTTGAAAGAGTGTACAACATTTTGTTCAATGTATTTGGATGGAGTTGAAACAATTTTTAATCGGGTAGAAAGAAATTACGACATGGGCGACTGTGACCCAGGGTTGGCAGTATTCACGTTAAATGTTCGTCCCTTTGGTCTAATGACAAGGGCATCCAATGTGTCTGTAGCTAAATGCGAGATGGCTCATTAGTTTGTCGTACATGAACGCAAGATGGCTCATTAGTTTGTCCTACACGATAGCTTTGAACTGGAAAAATACTTAGAGTATGGATCCATTCCACGTATTTATATGATATAGTTTCCAAATCGATTAGTATTGATTTTTTAAATTTTTTTGAGACCCATTTTTGTCACTAGGGAGCATAAGAAGTTGTTACAACAAACTAGAGGTGCATTCGATATTGCAAAGAGGCAATGCAAAAAATTTCCTAAATGGTTCAAAGATTGTGTAAGCTGGAATTTCCCTTTATAATTAGTCATATGTTACCTTAATATTGCATATACTTGTAGCATAACACATGTTCTACATGTAAATGAATCAATTGCGGAACCAAGTATCCCCTGAAGCAACTGATGAGATGTGGTCATTAGCCAATGGTTCTAGTGGCTTAGTGAACACATATTTAGGATATATTTATAATAACATCCGATTTCATACTATCAGCCATGACAACCGTCGTAAAAATCGAAATAATGGGTTGGTCGTGGAAGGGGACCATGAAGGCTAATTGATAAACCTCTATGGGTACTTGTACGAAGTGTGGGAAATGAACAATTTGTTTAGACATCAGATCGTATTGTTCCAATGTGAATGGTTTAACACCGGTAGTAGCAAAACTATGCGTATCGAACCACATTTGACAACGGTTGATGTAAGAAGTCGATGGTACAAAGACGACTCATTTGTCTTACCAAGTCAAGTTCCACAAGTATTCTATGTTGATGATACCAAATTAGGTGCCAATTGGAGAGTCGTAGAAAAGTTTGAACATCGAGGAATTTGGGATGTGCTGGAGTTGGATGACATAGAAACTGATAATGTGTTCCAACAAGAAGAAACTACCGAGGTTATACCAGCTAAGGCTATTAACGATAATGTGGTTTTGCATCGAGATGATATTGAATCTGAAATTATTCTAATTGAAGGTTTGCAATCTATTAGAGGTGTAGAAGCCGAGGGTGTTATAAATGATGCCTTCATCTGTGATGATGAAGATGGATTAATGAGGGAGGGTAACGACACAAATGAAGAATGCAACATGTAAAGTGATTTTGATACAGATGTTGACGTAGAATCTTGATGTATTTGCTTTTATGATTTGGATATGATAATGAAACAAAATACTTGTCTTATTACTTCATCAAAATCATGTCATAGCTTGTCATATATCTTTTTATAAATTATTTCATTTATATCGTGTTTTATAATGTTAGCTTGTTATATATCTACGCAACAAAAAATTTAAAAAGCATGTCATAGTAGCTTGTTATATCTCTTCTTTATAATTAAATGTCTTATTGTATATGACATTTTGTGCTGTCAGTTATGTTATTGCAGTTTGCATCATGGTTCCTAGCTTGAAGACTGGTTGGCTCAAGAAAAGGTCAATCACGACCACCGAAACAAACTCGCCCGCTATTGTCCCCTTAGGATCAACAGTTGCACCACCTCCAGTTGTCCCCTTAGGATCAATAGGTACACGACCTCCTGTTGTCCCCTTAGAATCAACAGGTGCACCACCTCCTATTGTCCCCTCAGGATTAACTAGTGCATCTTCTCTTGATGCGACTAGCCCATCATTCGAGGATTCTGATGAGACATAGCCACCATCGGAAACTCAAAATCATGCCATAGGTAAGATCATTGTACTTCAACTGTGTCAATTACCAACTGTCATTATTTGCAATTTGTTTATTATTATTTTGTTATCAGGGACTTCTAGGTCCACACGGGTATGAGGACTTACACTTGGAAAAGGAATACAAAAAATAATAAGATCCAAAAAAAGGAAAAAAAATATATGTTCACATCAATCGTGTTTTGAATGCAATGACCGGAGATTATGCCACTTCAGCAGCTAATGAGTTAGGGCTTTAGATTAGGAGTCTGTGCCCTCTCAAGGATGTTATGTCGTGGCTGAATATGGATGAGACTACCAAAGCTACAGTCATCCAAGCTGTTCTCGTAATTGATAATATTGCGTAATATGTATTTCTCTATTATTTGTACTTGTCAGAAGCACTTATTTTAATGATTGTCATTTTCACTTATTATGCTTGTAAGACAAGTTTGATATTGGTGACGATTTTCACAATGACTCACAAGCTCAGCAATTGTGAATACAAAGGCATATAAGTTGTACAAAGATTGGAGGTACAACTTGAAGCAAGAATTCGAGCTATTAAAGGAAGAGGGTGTTGATGACCTATATGCTCATCCGTCTCGAGTAGTGAGTTTGGATGATTGGAAGCATTTGATTAATGTGGCATGGCAAGATGCATCTCACCAGGTAGAATACTAATCCATCATACATAGTCTCGTGCCAAATGTGATATGCCTCAATATTTAACAAAAAATTGTTTATGTAATTATTTTTTGTAGAAACGTTCAGAAGCTAGTAAGAGTAACAGAAGTCAGTTTCCATACAATCATACTAGTGGATCTCGCTCATTTCCTATCGCGATGGCTTCTATCATGAGATTGATTTTATTTAAAATTAACTCCATTATTTTTGTTTTGTTATGAATAATATGTTGGGATTTTTATTTTATTTTATTTTTGTTGTTATTATTTAAAACTAACAGGTAGCAAAAAAATGTGGAATTGGATTTTCCTAAGTTTTATGAGGATAGCCACACGTTCAAGAAGACGAATGACTGGATCCGTCCCAAATGCGGTGAGCTGCATGTAAGTATGAAACAATGAATTAACTATATTTAATATTGCTTAGTACCCAAAAATATATATCTTATTATGCCTTTTTGTCTTCTTTATGTGCAATGACAGCAAAAGATGGTCAATCTACAAGCGGCTGCCACTGAGTCAAGGACGCCATTGACGTAGGAGGAGCTTTCAAGGCAAGTGCTTGGCAAGAAGAAAAAGTACTTGCTTGGATTTGGGATCGGCCCACAACCGTCTACCACAGTTGTATCACGAGCACGTGATAAGGATATGGAGGCAATGAAAGCTGAGATGGAGGCACTTCGTGAGGAGCAACAAAGAGATCATGAAGAGTTTATGAAAAAATGAGAGGAGCACGAGAAATATTACATTGGTTTGTCGAAAGAGCGAGAAGAGCGCGAGAGATGTTACAATGAAATGTTGCAACAATGGGTGCAAGGACAGAAAGATCGAGAGGAGACAGATAAAAGGTTTGATCATCTAAATAATGTAGTCGCCAAACTCACACAACTCTTGGGGATCTAAGGTTGTCGAATGACGTTTACTATTTGGTAAGTACAACTTTATTACATATTATCTTTATAGTATTTTTGTTGGATTGTTGAATTTTTGTTATTGCATATTAGCTTTATTCTATTGTTTCACAAAGTGAGGTGATGCAATTAGAATTCTAATCATGTAACAATTCAAAAGAGTAGATGTTACTTATAGTTATGAAATGAGCTTCAGGCTCCTGCAAACGTTAACTGGATTTGTTCTGTGTTTAGTTTCTATAATATTGGATGTAGTTCCATTTCTTTGTTGCATCGTGTTTCTAATGTCTGATTGTGGAAAATAAAATTTACTTTGTGACTATCAATTCTTTTTTGAATGTGTTAAGGTTTCGATAAATAATTTATGACGAAATTGGACACTTTATGAGCCGTCAAGGAATTACCTTTTGTATTTGCTTAGAGTTCTTATGTGCCAGTTGATTTGTGTCTGTTGCTCAGCTATTAAATATTCTGGACCATTGAACATTGTTAGAGGTGTCACTGTGTATCTTATTTTGTGCTCTCAAATTGTTGATTGCATTTTCTTTGCACCTTTCACAAATTTCCTTTATCTTTACCTAATTTTCCATGTTGTGGCCTATGTTCGTGGAATGCTTTGCAGAAAAGTTACATCTTTTGCTAATTTAATTGCAGAAACATCCAATGTACATATATGTAGAGATAAATATTAGTCGAATGTAAGATGTTGGAAAGTAAGACAAAGTGTTTTGTATCTTTCATCTCAAGTTTAAAACCGAAAATATGCATAGCAAAGTTGGCACAATCATTCCCATTACTTTTGTCTGTACTCGAGAGCAAACTTGATTTCTAGACCTTTTATGTTTGTAGTCTTAACATCATTTGAGGCTGCTACACGTTTTTCGTCAACTGTTTCCCACACCATAAGGTTTTGGCTATGCATAGTTGGTTATTTGTGTATTGATTGAATGGTTTTTTAATATGATACCTACTGGTGTCCAATACCAATAGCTCAATTTTACCCCAGTCCTATTATGAATCAAATGTCTGCTAGTCCAACAAATGCTCTGCAATTTAAAATGCACTCAAAGAATAGCCTCTGAGGGCCAAGAGATGTTCCACTGAAGTATTGCTAATATTCTAATAGTGTACCACGTAGCTTTTAATATTTATATTAGAAAAAATTTCTACGATTGTTTTGGATGGCTAAAAGTGTAACACGGTTCGGAACTATGTTCCAAATCATAAATTGCTAGGGTATTAGTGTTTCCTTAGTAACACTGGTCAACACATTCCCTAACTAATGTGTACTAGTTAGACGGAAGGACAAGGGTTATATAACTTGATTAACTCTAGCATAATGAATTTGTTTGTGAGCAACCAGATGGCTGGAAGCGTATAGTAGGCAAGTAGAGGTATGGAGGTGAAGGGGTAGATAGTTGTGTTGATATATGCAATACCCTTTAAATGCAGACCCTTTAAATGTAGGCCTCTTTGGCATACAATATATGGACCTCCAACCACAACAATGCAGCTTGAAACCTGTCAAGATATCCTCCGTAATAGACCCGTAAATCCAACCCAACTGCACAGTCAAGAATCATTAGGAATTGCTTGCTACTCATTGGATAATGGAAAATTGTTGTTTTACTTATGCTTAAAATGATGTTGTTGTTGTCAATATTCATGACATTAGGCACCCTTTGGATTTACGGATTTGAAATGAATAGATTTGATATCAATAATTTGAAGAGTATAACCTTTGAAGCCAACATAATATTTTAGATTTAGATATGAATGATGGATTTGAGAGCTTTGTAATGATGGATTTCAAATAACTTTGTAAAAATAGTTATTTGAAATTCTTCCATAAAAGATTTTACTTGCACAAAAACCTAAACAAAATACACGAAACATACCTCTATTCAATCCTCCACTTTAGAGTTATCATCTACTTTGAATAACTAATCTTCATATATTTTTTTATAAAATTCCAACTTTAAACCCCTTTATTTTATACCAAGCTGGGCTATGTAGTTTTTGATTGTTTTACTAGAAGTTTTTGGGTTGGACTGTTAAACATTTTCCTAAGGTAAAGAGAGAGAGAGAGAGAGAGAGAGAGAGAGAGAGTGAGGGGGGGCTATTTCCGTGGTTGTAATGCGAGTGTTAAAAGGTTTGATAATTTGCTTGGTAGTTGATCTGTTTACTAAGTTGTTCTTACCCATTCCTGATTTTGAGTTTTTCATTGACAATCTATTTATGATTTAATTTTTATGGCTGTTGAGAGAGCAGAGTGTTCCTAGAAGTTTGAATTTGCACATGGCACTAATAGCTAAACTAATAATCCACGTCTTATGGATTTCTAATTATTTGTTTCTTTCCATTGTATTTGAGAACTAGATGAAATAACCTTGCATTTTCTGAAAGCTAGATATTGGGTTTTTGGATTTGGAAACTTTGTAGGGGTAGTAGAGGTCAACAGAGTTTCGCCCACTAATTAATCTAGATATGGGTTATGAATTACACCGTGCCTTCATGCACGGGCATATGTTAGTATTAATTATATTCAAGTTTTATGGTCATATTTTTTAATAATTTTAAATACGCCAAAATGTAGTCAATACTAATGATTAATTTTATTTGTACAAATGGTTTTTGGCATGGAATTGCAGTGTACGACTTTTTTTGAGAAGTATGAAAGACATTATTTTTAGTCTACAAATTAGTACTGTTCGTACATATTAGTTTTATGGCGTGGTACAACAGATTGAATTTGGTGTGGTATAGATTAATTTTTTATGTGGTACAGATTACCTTTTGACGTGGTATAGATTACTTTTTTGACATGATATAGATTACCTTTTGGCGTGGTACAAAATAGTTTTTGGTGGTACAGATTAACAATTGGATATTAATTTTGTTTAATCCTATGTTATGTATGGAATTATATTTTTGAGATTGGATTATACTTGATTTGTATGGAATTTCTATTGGAAATATTAATTTAATGTTAAATATGAATTTTTTTTTATGGTTGAAAGTGAAATGTGTGCATGTTGTGGAATAGTTGCTAATTTTATCAGTATGTGGATTATTTTGTTTATATATAGGGTACAGATTGTGTTGATAATGGAATAAATACAGGTGGTTGAGAAATTAATTAAAAAAAATTGCAAATTTTGTGGCGATTAAATATTTTGGTAGCCAAAAATGCAAGTAAAGATTTTGCATGACTAAATATTTTGTAGTAAAAAGAAACAAGACTTTTGGCAACCAAATAGTTAGTAGCTAAAATAAATCAAGATGAGGGAAGAAACTTTTGCCGACTAGAGATTTTAGTCACGAAATAACATGGCATTCTTTGGCGATTAAAATGTTTGGTCGTAAATTACCATGAAATGAAAATATCTAATCTTTTGGCGACTAAAATGTTTCGTCATGAAAACTAACAGTGACTAAATATTATGGTCGCTAAATGTAGTATTATTAGTGACTAAAATTGTTAGTTGGTAGATGTATTATTATTAGCAACTAAAATGTTTTAGCGACTAAATATTTCAGTCGCTAAAAGTGAATTTCATTTTGATTTAATTATTTTTGACATTTAAATATTTGGTCGCCAAAACGTTATGTTTGGCGACTAAATCCGTTTTAGTAGCCAAAGATAAGATTATTAGCGACTAAAATGTTTTAGCGAT
This sequence comes from Camellia sinensis, assembly GCF_055761805.1. NCBI lineage: Eukaryota > Viridiplantae > Streptophyta > Magnoliopsida > Ericales > Theaceae > Camellia > Camellia sinensis. The sequence continues at coordinate 170,516,369 of NC_138970.1, forward strand.
TAAATATTTTAGTCGCAGAAAGAGAATTTTATTTTGATTTAAGTACTTTTGACGACTAAACATTTGATCGCCAAAACGCTATGTTTGGTGACTAAGTCCGTTTTAGTAGCCAAATATAAGATTATTAGCGACTAAAATGTTTTAGCGACTAAATATTTTAGTTGCTGAAAGAGAATTATATTTTGATTTAATTACTTTTAATGACTAAATATTTGGTTACCAAAACGTTATGTTTGGTAACTAAATCCATTTTAGTAACCAAAGATAAGATAATTAGCGACCAACGTAAATTTAGTCGCCGTTGACTATTGTCGACTAGGCTTTGGCAACCAATGGGGTGACGAATAACTTTAGTCCCTATTGACTTTCGCCGACTAAAAAACAACCTTTGGCGACTAAAAATTTGGTCACCAAAAGTGTAATTTCTTGTAGTGGTATGATGTCTTTTAATAGAGCATGATTTTGCCAAATTTTCACAATCTATTTTTTAAAAATTAAAAAATTTCATATGATTTTTAGAATCTAAAAATTTTCAGAGTCGATTTCTTAAAAAATAAAAATTTTTAAAAATTAATTTAGTAAAAGAAATTTAAAAAATCATTATTTTCATATGATTTTCTATCCAATTTTGGAAATATATTTTTTAATATTTATTTTAGTCAATTTAGTTTCTATTTTTTTTTATAAAAAAAATCTAAAAAATAAATTTTAAAAACTCAACCAAATAAAAGTGGTGACTACATCATGGACTGCACAAATATAACTATGAAAATTTCTAGACAACGTAATTAATAAAATAGCAAATAAACAAATAAATAAATATGGTGAGCTTAAAACATGGAATCATTCTAGAACCCATCATCAATCATCGTGAAGTAATGAGTATTGATGGGTGGATTGTTTTCCTGACCCTTTCGAAACCAATTTGACAATATTGTAAAGTTCATAAAATTATCATTTGACCATCCAAAGCGCATTAACTTTCCAAATACTTTGAAACTAATCTATTCAAGAAAAGCTTTCCCAAAATGGATTGAATAATATTATAATGACCATCTCTTTAAACTATATTTTATTTCATATATGACAAATTTAATATTATAATAATTGATATTAGGTCCATTGTTGTCAACAATATACAGCCAATGTATTTGTGCCAATGGTCCCTTGGGAAGCAACTTGTATTGTCATTGGACAATGGCACATGTGAGCAGAGGACTCCACACCAGCAGAGAGCACTAGTGTAGTGTTTCTCTTGTTTTCTAAATCTAATCTTTGTTCTTCAATTGGTCATAGAGATCTTCAAAGTATTTTGAAACTCTCTCTCACACAGAGACACACACAACACAAACACAAAGTGGGCATCTTATTATCACTAAAATTGGGTGAAAGTAAGTCTTCATTACTCCTCTATCTCTCCATAGGGAATCCAATAAAGAAGAGAACCTTATCTTTGCTTTCAAATTGGCTATCATGCGGTTAGAGAATCATAGGTGGTGGTGTTGGTGGTTGGCCTCTTGCCAACTTTAATTTATTTATTTTTGTTTTTGTTTTTATTTTTGTCTTTTTTATTTAAGTTTTGTTTACGATTGACTTAAAACGTGTGATTTAACTAGCATTTATACTTTAATTATAATATATTTTTAACCGATAAGAGTGATTTTTATCAATGTATGTATTTTATACTTTACCAATAAAATTGATTCTACATATATATATATATATATAATTAAAAAAAATGCAATTATAGAATCAAAATTATTATATTATCATTTTGTTGTTATTGGAAGGAGTTGGAGTGTGCTTCTTTTTGGGCATTGGACCACAGAGTTGTCACTAAACCATTAGTGGAAAGCAAGGAGTCTCTCCCTTTTTTTTATTTTTTTTCTAATAACAATCGAACTATTTACACAGAGAAGTGAGGTTCATGTTCTCATTATGACCTTGTGAGTTTATATTTGTACACATTGTTAATGAGCCTCCCTAGAAATCATCTCTATTATTCCACATACTGTAAGGTAGCTAATGGACAGACAGGCACCTGACCATTGGCTTTTTTTTTTTTTTTTTTTTTTTTGGTGGGGGGTAGTTTAATATATTAAAAAAATCAGATTAATTTGAGGTTTATAATTATATAATTTTATTATATTTGTCCTAAGAAAGAAAGAAAAAAAAAAAAGATATGCAACACATTCTTTCTGTAAAATATAATTTGTAATTATATTTGGTAATTATGACAAATAGTTTGAGGTAATTGAAACAGTTTATAACAATTATTATATTGTGAGGCATTTTGGGGGGGGGGGGGGTGGGGGGAAATGTAACATCTACACCAACAAATATATTTTCTTTTAGGCACTAGATTTGAGGGTGCCGTCTGGGCCTGTGAAATCAATCGCAAGTTCTATTTTGATAATTAAAATTATCAATTTTGTAGAGTCTTTTTTGTATATTATTTATTAAAAAAAATTAGGTCAAGCCAATAAATCCAATTATAAGTCTCATTTTGATAATCTGAACTGTTAATTTTGTAGAGCCCTCTTATATATTATTCATGAAAAAATTAGGTCGAGCCAATAATCGTAGTCTATTCAACTTATTATATTTGTCTCTAAAAAAATAGAGCATTTTTTTTGCAGACAAACACGATAAATTGAATAAGTTATAATTATCAGATTAATCTAATTTTTTCAATAGTGATATACACTGAGGCCATGTTTAATTCACAAGACTAATAGTAAACGTATTAATAGTCCCATCAAATTAGTATGATATTCACTATCCAATTAGATTAGTAGGATAAATTATTTCATTGTCCATTGTTTGATTTGCATTGGATAAGAAAACATATAAATGTAGGATTACAACTATATTTATCTTCTTTTCCAATCTTATCATCCATCAATGTTTCTTCACAATCTTTACTTTATCAAAATTTCTTCATAAGTGCAATTTTGAAAAAAAATTATAAATAAATAAATAAAAGCAAAATACAAAATAAAAAGGCCATGTTTCGTTTTTTTTATTTTTTTAAAATATAAATTAATTTGATAAAATAAATATCAAAAAATATTTTAAGTTTTTAAAAATTATTTTTAGCCTTCTAAAATATAAAATTATATAAAAATAATTAGTGTTTTAATTTTTAGTCAAGGGTAAAAAAGTCTTTTTATTTTATTTCCCAACTCAGGATATATAATCACACCCCTACCACATTACTAATAATCCTACAAATTTGTTGAATTAATTATCCATTGGATTAATAATCTTAAAATAAAATTTCAAAACAAATACAGGATTATTAGGCCCACGGATTAATGATCTCAATTACATGCTCTAATCTTGTCAATCAAACATATCATGAAAATTTTACAAAATAAAATATTCAAATAATCAAAATAAAATCGGTAATGAATCGCACAGGGGCAACTAGGGCTATCCCGTCCAAAGTTGTAGACTGCCGACAATCTATTCCCTCTGCTTGATACATTAGTATATGTATAACAACATAGATTAGTATATACACATAGATATAACCAATTGCTTTCAAATTTTCAATTTGATAGGTTCACTTGAGTTTACCATAATCCAGTAGTAATCATATAAAATCTGTTGACCACTGCATAATGATAATAAACAATTAGAAGTGTTACAATCCCGAATAAACTGCCCAGGTTGATAATTTTCTTCATAAGAGCTAAACTTTCTTATCAATATGAGTTTCTTTCACACACACACACACACAACCACCCCCCCCCCCCCCCCCCCCCAAAAAAAAAAAAAGAGAGTAAAAATGTATTTGTGTTTAAAAAAGGCAAAGTGTCTAAGAATCAAATCTCAGTTGATCTCAAAATTTCTATATATATATATATATATGCTCTTAATCATGTGAATCTCACGTGCTAGCTATTTTCTCCATGAAAGACGGTCATTGTATTTTTAAGTTGGATTATAGTGAAAAACCCTCTATTATAACAAATAAGAATTTTAGAGATTAAATTTTTTAATCCTTAAAAGTGAAAATTTTATTATAAAAAATATTTTTTCTTTTTTTATTGAGTGCCATATCATTATTGATCTTTTTAGAGCTCCAAAATTAGTGGTCTCTATCATTGTTGTTTTTTCAATCCCAAAATTAACTAATGTCTAAAATTAGACAGAAAATGATACATCACATATTATATGACAGCTAATGTGATTTTTTTTTTTTTATCTAATTTTGAATAGAAATTAATTTTAAGAATATATTAAAAAAACTTGAAATATGAAAAGTGAAAGTGAAAGAATTAAAAACTTTAAATCATCCTCTATATATATATATATATATATATTGCACCTTTGTAGCACTTTCTTCATGTGTTTAACCCTACATAAAGTTGTATGTGAACAAAATTACCCATTTATTAGTTCAGATGGAAAGCTAAAATTACAGCCATGAAAATAAGGAAATTACCTATTATTGTCTATGATGATCCAAAAAATTTATGCCTAGAGCCTACAGTAATAACATTTGTTGCTAATTATGTTAAGTTTTATTGTTTCTCCAATATGTTGTCCAATCTAACAATTTGATAATGATATATTTTATTTTATTTTTTATTCCACATGGTAGTAATCTCACAAGAAAGTGATTTACAATAGAACTTTTGAATAAAAATTATAAAGAATAATGTAGCAACGGTATTTCTCAAATCATGAATCATAAGAACATTTTCAATTCTTAGCTCAAACCTATATTAAACTTAAATTTTGTTAAAAATTATTAAAAACACCCTCCATTTCTTGACCTAAATTTATGCCAAATTGTGTTTCACTCATATTTTTACACAAATCTAAGGAATATTCAAATGTTTACTCGAACTTTTCAAAACTATTTTGTAACTTTCAAATTTGCTACTCTGCTAGTAGTAAAAGTTTACTTGAATTTATGTTCAATGAAATGATTCATATCAAATAGTTTTTTTATTCAAATTTGATTGAAATTTTGAATAAAGAAGGAAGATAGCCTATTGTGTTAGTGTTTTAATTTGAAATAAAAGGCTCACAAACAGCCTCATCATTCTATACAATTATTGTGTTTTGTATATTATTATTTTTTAAGAAATTAATCAAAGAACCAACTATAAAATAGAGATGATTTTAAAACGTTTTTTTTTTATCGACAAATGAAACTTTATTGATGAACACATACGTAATACATCAACAAAGAGGAGCTAGGAGCTAGACGGAGCTCCAACCTCCTCATTGGTGAGAAACCAACGGAAAGACAAAGAACAAAACCAAAGAAACTGACCAGCTAAATCTGCTACAGGGGAAATCTGCTACAGCTAAATGAAACAATGAACACTGAGTCTGCTTACAGAGGAACTGCACCCAAATGAAACTATCGACAAACGGAGCTAACAACACTGAATCTGCTTACAGAGCTGCACCCAGGAAGGCCCACTTCAGAGAACAGTGGACAGCCATTACACAGAATCTGCTTACAGATTTGCCTGCTAATTGATGCACTGCCTGATCTGATGTAGGTTTGAGACAAGGTCATGGACTGAGTAATCGACCCTGAAGGACCACTTCACCCACAGAGCAATCTGCAGTTTCAACCTCTCACTTAGGCCTGCAAAATCTGGAGTAACCCTCTTAAATCTGCACTCGTTTCTTAACTTCCAAACAGACCACATCACTAGTGTTGGAACAGCCTGCCAAGCTTTGTGAACCCAAGACTTCGCTTTACTCCCAGACCAGCATTGGAGCAAACCCTCAACAGAACCAGGGATGACCCAATGCTGATCCCACCAACTAGCCATGGCTGCCCAACACTTCCAAACCTGTGGGCAAAACAACAGCACATGCTCCAACGTCTCCACAACAGATTGACAAAAAACACATTGGGTCTCTGCATTGGGAGGGAGAGCCCCAATCCTCTGAAGGAAGAAAGAAGTCTTAATGCGGCCTCTCCAAGCAAGCCAGCATAGGAACTGCATCTTGGGAGGTGCCAGGCTTACCCACACCCCAGCTGGCACTCTCAATTCAGGGCCTTTATTTGCACCCCACCAACTCCACACCGATGATGTTGAGAACTTACCAAATGTTGATGCTAGCCAAGAGCAAGAGTCTTCAGATTCACTTCTAAGATCAGGAGATGAGTCCAAGAATGCAGTCAGCCTCTGCAGCTTCTCTTCCTCCCATGCCAACAATCTCCTTCTGAACTGGAGCTGTCATACCCCGAGTTTCTTTTTGGCACTAATTTGCTGTAATGTTCCATCCTTCTCAGTGGATAGACTGAACAATCTAGGATACTCCTCAATCAGACTTCTACCATTGAGCCAAGCATCCGACCAAAACTGGATCCTTCTCCCGTTTCCCACTGATAGCTTGAAGTTCTGGGAATAAAACTCACCCAAAGACTGGTTATTTAAATTGAGCTGCACTATATCCTTCCATACAGTAGACGCCCCATCTGTGTTGGACAAAGTCGGTGCCCAATCCCCTCCTAAACGCCCATACCTTGAGCAAACAACTGATTTCCACAAGGTTTTATCCTCTGACCCAAATCTCCACCACCATTTTAACAACAAACAATCGTTCACCTCGCCCAAATCTCTCACACCCAAGCCCCCTTGACTTTTATTCTTAGTTACCTCACCCCAATTAACCAAGTGTACACACCTCCCATCCTTTGCTCCTCCCCACAAGAAATTTGATTGAATTTTTGCTAAAGCCTTAGCAACCCCCTTAGGCATCTTGAAAATAGATAGAAAGTAAGTAGGCAAATTGGATAGGACTGATTTAGTTAAAGTCAAACGCCCAGCAAAAGACAGCAGCTTACTCTTCCAAGAGGACAACCTCTTGCTCACCTTTTCCAGTATTGGGTTCTAGGTGCTCTTCCTCTTTGGGTTATCCCCTAGAGGCAAACCTAAAAAGTTGAAAGGTAAGTTCTTCCATTGGCAATTCAATCTTAGAGCTAAACCCGAAATTTCATCTTCTTGGAAGCCCACTCCGCATATAGCGCTTTTGTGATAATTTATTTTTAATCCAGACATCACTTCAAAACACCTCAACACCCTCTTAATATTAAGCACCTCCTCGTGATCACCTTCACAAAACACTATAGTATCGTCTGCGAACTGGAGGTGAGAAATACGCAAATCATTACCTCCCACAGAGGCTCCTCTAAACAAGCCCTTCTCTACCGCCCTTGCTAGTAAGAGGTTAAGAGCTTCCGCTGCAATTATAAACAAAAAAGGTGATAGGGGGTCGCCCTGCCTTAGCCCCTTCTGAGGCTGGAATTCTTCTGTAGGAGAGCCATTAACCAACACTGAAACCCTGGCTGTAGCAATGCAACTCCTCATCCAAACTAACCATTTCTCTCCGAAACCCAGATTATTCATCATCGACCACAGAAACTCCCAATTGAGTGAGTCATAAGCTTTTTCAAAGTCCAATTTTAGGATAATGCCTTTCTTCTTCGATCTTTTCCAAGCATCAACAACTTCATTAGCTATTAGCACACTATCTAGGATTTGCCTCCCACACACAAAGGCGGACTGAACCTCGTTGATCACTACTGGCAACACTCTCTTAAGCCTCCTCGAGAGCACTTTAGCCAAAATTTTATAGATCGAGCTCACCAAACTAATAGGTCTATAATCCCCCAAGCCTATGGGATTAACCTTCTTAGGTATAAGAACTATGAAAGAGCTATTAACCCCTCTCGATAGCTTACCATTTTGGTGAAATTCGTTCACCAAACTAATGATCTCCCCTTTCAAGATTGACCAGCAGCTTTTAATGAAATTAAGATTAAAACCATCTGGGCCTGGGGCTTTGTTCCCATCGCAAGCCTACACAGCTTCCCAAACCTCATCTTCTGAGAAAGCAGCTTCCAAAATACCAGCATCCGCAGGGCTAATAACAGCAAAAGGGCCAAGAAGTTTTGGCCTTAGCTTCCAATCCTCAGAGAATAGTTGACTGAAATGCCTAACCACTTCCTGCTTGATCTGAACCGGATCCTCCACTCTCCTACCCTCCACCACAACAGAGTCAAACAAATTCTTCATCTGCCTTCTGCTATCCATAATGTGAAAGTACCTAGTGTTTTTATCACCAGACTGAGCCCACATCTGCCTAGACTTTTGGTGCCATAGCCTCTCCTTGCTTCTACCCAGCTGCCACACCTGGCTCCTTACTTCTCTTCTTCTCATCAGTTCCACTTCCTCTAGAGATCTAGACTCTGCCTTCAAATCCCATTCATGAAGCTCCTCCTCTGCCTTCTGTAACTGAGTATCAATATTACCAAACATAACCTTGTTCCACATCCTTAAGTGGCTCCTAAGCAGGTTTAGTTTTCTTATCACTCTAAACCCTGCCCACCCTTGAACTTGAGCTTCCTCCCACCTCTTCTTTACCTCTGATATGAAGGATGGATGAGATAACCAGGCATTGATAAATTTAAAAGGCTTTGGTCCCCAATCCCTGCCATCTTCCTGTATCAAAATGGGGCAGTGATCTGAGATAGACCTTGGGAGACCCCATTGCTTAAACGAAAATTTTTCCAACCACTTCACATCTAACAAAAATCTATCGATCCTACTCCACCTGTTTCCCTCCATGGCATTACACCAAGTATACTGCCTCCCAAGCATAGGCATATCAGTTAGTTCCAATTTTTCCACAAATTCATTAAAATCCTTCATCCCTCTATCTCTGGATAAGCAACCTTTCCTTTCCCCTATAAATCTAATTTCATTAAAATCCCCTCCCACACACCACGGATTTGGAAAATGATGATGAATACCCGCAAGTGATTTCCATAACTGCCTCCTCCCAAGAACCTCATTAGGAGCATAGATATTTACAAGGGAACACTGAAAAGAAGGACTAGAGGTACCTGATAAAATGATGAAGTTTTTACCACTGTAACAACTCTTAAGCTCAAAGATTTGTGGCCTCCATATAGACAGTAGACCTCCAGCACTTCCCACAGAATCCACCACCATATAGTCCATTTCTTCATAGGGCCAAATTGATTTCACAAAATGATCCTCCATAATTCTTCTCTTAGTCTCCTGGAGAAAGAGCACATCAACCCCTCTCTCCCTCACCAATCTCTTTATCTTTCCCCTCTTTTCTGGTCTTCCCAAACCTCGCACGTTCCAAGATAATATCTTCATTTAAACACACTATTGATTCCCAATCTCCTCCGGACAGCCCTCTAAACTTCGGTTGCCCTGCCTCCTCCTCCAATTCTGCTCATATCCTTCTCTTCCAGCTCCACAATTCTGCCCACAACCTCTTCCTCTTTGCCTTGGTAGTCCATACCCAGCTTGGTGCCTACTCTCACTGTTGCCAAAGCCTCCTCAACCAGTTGCTTCCTTCTATTCGCTGCTTGGGACTGGGAATTAGAAACCATTAGTGAAGCTGCTGCTTCCGCCGAAGCTTTGAGGATAGCTCCCCGTTGGAAGCCCAGCCTACCAACTACGCCTCTCCTTCGATCCGTGCCTTTTTTCCAAGACTTTCCCCTCCTCTGTGCTTTTCCATCCCGTATAAGACTCCCAGTTGCAGTCCGTTGAACCCTTTTTCTCTGATGTGGTTTATTTGTTTGGGCCTCATCCGGTCTACTTAAATGCTAGGCCATATTCTCACTTAAATCCGAGCCCAAGTCCTGAATCAGTCCAATGGGCTCAACCTCTTTCTGCACTCCTTCAATTAAAACTTCTAAATTTATGTTGGGCCTTGCCTCTGCTGGCCCACTCAGCTCCCTAAGTAGGCCCGTGCTGCATATGTTCTCTTCTCTACTTTGAACTCCACTCGTTCTTGCCGGGTGGGAGTTGACTGCCTGCCCCATCCCTCTCACCTTGGAACATGCGCCTACACGGTCATACCCTACGCTCCTCCCAGCCGCAACCCCTGCATTTGCATGCTCCCCATCATTATCCCTACCCTGCACCTCTGAGCTACCCATCACTGTCTTCACAACCCGAGAAGCCGCTTCCAGCTCTTCACTCACTATCCCTTCCCTTCCCGCATACGCTACCTGTGCACTCTTGCAAGTTCCACCATTGCCATCCACCTGGTCTACCTCATCTTCACCTTTGGAGTGCAGCCAACCAGGGTCTTTACCACTGCTCTCGAAAGAACTATGAAATAAGCTTTTAGGCAACTCTTCACAGACTCTAACCGGGATATGACTTCCTTTGTGCTGCAAAAAAATTGTTGTGTTGATCCACTCCATACATCTCGTAATCACTCGGACTCTAGTCTGTTGAAAAGTTAAAGGGTTATTGAAGTCCTCTTCATATTGAACAACCAACCCCCAATTACTGCCTATGCTTCGAACTGTCGTGATACTCCATAAGTTAATGGGGATGCCAAAACAATGCAGCCATACACACCTCTCTTGCTCTAAGAACTGGCCTTTGTCCCACTCAGTGATTGATTCGCACCACTACTTTCCCCACCTCTGCAACTCTTTCATGCCTTCCTGCTTTTGCTGTTCTGTGGGAAAAGTTACCAGAACTAATTTACCTCCCCCCTCTCTAGCAATTACATCTTTCATACCTCAGCATCTCATTTCCTCTTGAAATGCCTCGAATGCTAAGAAACTGTTCAACTGAACTAGTAGACTTTCACTCCCCCACCCATTCCCTTCCTCGAAGACTTTTAACACCACCCTATCCTTATCCCTTACTTCATCACTTAGTACTGCCTCTGCATAGGATTTCTGGACTCCCTTTCCTTTCCACTGCTTTGATTGCACCCACCGATTCACTATACGACCTTCATCTTCTCTGCTCTGCCCCTTAGACTTCTGTTGCCCCACTGACAGTGGCTTTTGGTACTCAGCACACTTGACCCTTAGTGCCTTGTTTCCACACCACAAGCCATCTACCTTCTGAATCGCCACCCATGCGGCCACCTCACAGTCGTATCTAACGAACCCAAACCTGGAATTTGTTGCTTTCCTCCTCTTTCCCGAGATGAACACATCTTTGACTAGACCAAACTTCCGAAAAATATTGAACAAGCCTGGAGGATCCATTGATTCAGGGATGTTATCCACGAAAACTGTGATCAGAACTCCTTCCCTTGACTGACCACGATGATTACCCACACTTCTCCTTCGAATGATTGGGTTCCAGCCCCCCCGATCCAACTCTCTTCTCATTTTAGCTTTTTTAATGATTTTAAAACGTTAAAGTGTAGTTGGTTATGTTTCGAAATCAAATTACCATAACAACAAATGAGAACAACCTACGATTGATTGCGTTTATAGATATCAATTGAACACAAGAAACCAAGTTATTGTCCTTTTTTTTTTATCACTCATCGGGCTATAATGGGAAAATGTAATAAAGTGGTCATCATCTCCTGATTTTATCACTCATTTGGAAAAAAAGTTCAAATTCAAATTCAAATTCAAATTAGTAATTCCATAGGAGAAATTAGATTAAATTTATTTGAGTTGTACAAGAAACAACTTCCATTTGTATATGTGTTGATAAGACTCAAGCAACTGTTTACTAAAAATACATATCTCTGCAAAAAAAAAAAAAAAAACTCAAACGAATTGATGGGACCTGCACAAGTGTTGGAGCAAGTTTCAATCGAATATATCACTATGGAAGAGCTGGAGACTCATGGACCGACGGACAGTCTCACATAAACACTTTCTATTGGCGTGCAAAGGTTTTTGGGGAAAATGTAATAAATTGGTTGTTTGTTGTTTTAATTGTTTTACTTGTATATCAAAGTAAGTTTATTTAGAGATCCTAACTTGGTGCAATGAAAAGTGTTATTAGCTCATAATCTTGTGCCATATGTGATTTCCATTTTTTAAAATTAATGTTTCTAAAAAAAATGAAAGGAAGAAAGAAAAAGAATTAAGTGTAAGATGGCATATCTGTTACCTACCATATCTATCAGAATTTATTGTAAAGGAGAGACTTGTGCATTGAACAACATATTTATCAAAGTAGATTATATTTAAGAGATATGGATAAACATTGTGAAAGCAAACTAATTTCTTTGTGATTAAATATTGAACAAAGGCTAAGCATTGTATAAAAATACTGATTAAAGAAAAGAAAGAAAAAAAATGGGACTTGTGGGTGTAAAGACAAAGTTCAAACTGATACCAATCCAACAACACACCACCACCAAACCACCACCGAAGTAAAGACACCAAGACATCATGGCATTGAACCATGCGCGCATGTGCTTATTATTAGGAACCCTCCCATGGAAGCTCTTAGCAAAGTACAAGCAGTTCAGGCACTGAGTAGGAAGTGAGAGGACCAAAGTGTTTATTTTTTATTTTTTTTTCTTTCTCTTTTTTGGGTCAATTGACACTAAAGCCATATTTAATTGCAGGTTTGGGAAGTGAAATTTGATTGCTAATTAGTGTCATCATTAAAATTATAGTTGGTTATTTCAAAATGATATGAGATTTAGAGTAGCATGGAATTATGAATCCTTTTAAAGGGTGTGATTAGCATTTTCATAAGGAGCAGGATTCACACTCTAATTAGCATTTTCATAAGGGAATTTACGTAATTTTATAAGTTTAATATCAACCAAACCAATTAATATCATCACAATAGTAAAAAACAAAAACCATTAATCTTACATGTTCAACCTAGTAGCACCACACTTTTAATCTTATCACTCAAATCTAACGTTCTCATAATTTCACTCTAATTCAACAATCAAACAGGGCATGAGTTCTATAACGGTTCAAGAGGTTTTGAGATTTCAGATTAAATACTAAAATAAAATTTTAGTTTTCTCAACTTATACAAAATTAGAGCATTTGAAAATTTAAAAATAACAATATTGATGCATGAAAATTTAAAAATGACAAATTGAAAATTTTATCACTTAATTTTCTCTCTCTCTTTTCAATGCATGAAATGAAAAAGGGGAACTTTTCGGGTGTAAAAAAAAAAAAAAAAAAAAAAGCGGAACTTGATCATTGCATTCACATTAGTCAATGATCATATAAAAACAAAACCAAAACACATAAAATAAATATATATATATATATATATAGTTTGTATATAAAATGACAATATCGTATTGAAATTTATTATTTAAAAAAAGTGCCCATTAAATAATATTAAATTACAAAAATGTTACTGTTATATTATTTTTTTAAAATTCTATATATAAATTTTGTAAAAATTGTATTTTTCTCTCTAAAAACATGTTGTGTATCTAACAATAAGCAGATAGATTAGTTGTGTTATAGCATCATTTGTCTAAAAAATTTAAGATCATAGAAAATTAATCCGATATTGTATATCAAATTAACAACAGTACATTACATACAATCTTGTTTCGAATATGAAGAGAATAGTAAGAGAGAAAAAATTAAATGCACCGTATAAAGAGAATAAATTAAATGCACCGTAACAATAATGACACGTGACAATATTTGAATCAAGTTCTTCATTTTGTTTGCTTTAATTTTTTTAAACTATTTTGAGTTTTTTTTTTCGTATTTTGTTTTTTTTGGTAAATTTTTGTTTTCTTATTACATTCAATTTTTTATTTTTTATTTTTTTTAATTTTGAGATGCACCTAATATAGATTCACTTTAAAAGTAAAATATTTTTTGAAGAAATTTGAAAAAAAAAATGAAAATGTGTTGGTTAGTTTTTTTAATTTTTTTTCTTCAATAAATTTCTTTACAAAAAAATTACTTTTAAGTACATCTAAATTAAGTGCATTTAAAAATTATGAAAAAAATTTAAAATTTAAAATTTAAGAAAAATAGTAATAAATAAATAAATAAAATAAAAAACTAAACCAAACAATGTGTGTCAAGAATGTGGTGATCATTCAACTCATGATAATCCTCAAGATCATATCTTCAATGCTAAATAGAACTTTATGTATCATTCAATCATTAGATTGGAACTCTGTTGTGATTTCTTAATCCACACTAGTTTGATTATAACCTGATCACCATGTTAATCATGATAATAAACAACTATACTTTCAGAGAGTGGGTGATCATAACAATTAATATTTCTAATCCCCAAAGTTTGAACATATTATATATATAATATTACTTGATCAAATCAAATCTTCTTTTTGAAATTTAATTATATTTATGTATCATAATTAAGAAGAGAATTAATGATTTCATTTACAAGTTGGATCAAATACAAGAAGACGTTTTTAATGTCAAATCAAAGTTTCCATAATCTAAAGAAAATACAAATGAATACAAACATGCATTCATTTTGCTGCATGCACGAGAAGAAGGGTTAATTACAATTTTTGGTTTTCAAAGTATCAGTCTTATGTCATTTTAATCTTTAATATATAAAAATATTTTAATTTGATCCCTGATATATAAAAATTATTGAAGGACTAAATTAAAACACTCAAAAATATAATTAATCCAATAGAAAAATAAGCTTCCAGTGGGTTGTACAGTTTACCAAAAAAAAGCAAAAGCCAAAAGTTGATAAATTATACATAATACACTACTGAAACAAAGGGAGCTAATTGTTCCAATATTATATTCTTCATTGTTATTCATTGCCTCCTAGTGCATAATATCTCACCGACAGAAATTTATTATTTTTTATTTTTGGTACTTTGATATTGAAGATATAATATGAATAATAAAGATGTTATTTTCTTAACAATTCAATATGATGTTAGAACGGTTAATATATCTTATGTTTAAACCTTACTGTTTATCTTTATGGAGAAGAGTTCAACCTTATGTGAGGGAGGCATTTTGAGAATATTTCATAAATAATAAAAGCTGTTCATTTCACTATATAATACAATTTTATGTAATAGCATAAAGAGAAGTAGTAATATCGAGTATTAGTATCAGTGTCAGGGTCATAAATTTCTAAAATCATTTAAAAAAGCTTAATCATAGTTGAACTAGCCATATTAGTTTTGAATTGACATGTACTCATGTAATTTTCATTCTAACCGGTATGCTAGGGTGCTTTAATATCGAATTGCCAAAAATCTAATAGAGTTTTTTTTACTTGGATGCCCTAATACAATATATGCAGTCTGATTTTAAAGCCATGGCACATACTTCATGTTTATTGTTGGGTGAAATACCAAAATAATTTTGTTCACTCACTTGATAATTAGCAAAATAAAAATTTTATTGATATAAATCAAGTGAATACAAGAGAAACAAAAAACCACTACATCAATAAAATTTTGTCTTATTTAGAGTAGAAGGTTTTGTTCTCTATTTGTTAAATGATGGATAAAGATAGACTAGATTAAACACCAACATTAGTGTGCAGCTTATTAAGCTGCTAATATATACATTTTTTTTATTTTACAAATTTGTATCAAAATCTTTGATGAAATTTTTGCTTGTAGCTTCTAAAACAAAATAGTTTGAATATGTTGGAAAGAAAAAATTAATTATCAAAAAGCAAGGGGAGAAAAACGTCAAAATTTTATTTTGTAATTATCAACTGTTAACTGCACTAAACAAGGTCCAATATGGCCTAAAGCAATGATACACACATAGAATTGAAACACAAAATATACTAAGAAAATTGATTGTGTGGTCAAGATTCATTCTACAATACATGAGTTGAATCTGAATCATTTATTTTTTCATAGATATTTTCTGTGTATTAATTTTGTACACATATCTTTAGGGTTCGTTTGGAAAATGGATTGACTTTTTAACTTTTTGACTTTAGCCCGGGGCTAAAAAGTATGCGTGGGTTGGTTTTTTTTTTTTTTGTTTTTTTTTTTACTTTATAAGAGAGAAAAATGGTTTTCATGTAACAATTTATCTTAATAACTATTTAACCTATTTTATTTTTTTGTAATTAAAAAAGGCACTAATCTCATTTTAGCCCATTACCAAACGAGGGCTTACTATCTCCTAGCACATAACTCTCTGACAAACATACGTTGAGACTTGGAAATTCAGATAGAAGTGTGCTGATACTACTAGTACACTATATCATGAGCATCCAACAAGAAAGCATGAACCAAACAAATCACTTCCATATTATTATTGTACGCTATGTCATGAGCATCCAACAAGAAAGCATGAACCAAACAAAGCACTTTATATTATTGTCGTACACTATATCATGAGCATCCAACAAGAAAGCATGTACCAAACAAAGCATTTCCATATTATTATTGTACACTATATCATGATCATCCAACAAGAAAGCATGAACCAAACAAAGCACTTCCATATTATTGTCAAGACGTACAAAACCCTTTTGGATAGAAGGTCCCTAAGAACAAAGGGCTCACTCACCATCCAAAAGTGGTGCCTTGGGCTTTACTCTCTTATCATATGGTGACTAGGAAAATATGTTCCTCCTTTTACCTATTAATTTTGATTTATCAATTTCATTTTTTACTATGTTTTTGGAATGGTTGATGTCAAATTATAGTTCAAATTAGTATTGAGAGGGTCAGTAGTGACTTAACCAATGAGCAAGTAAATTTATTGCTTAGGCCCTAAATTTTAATGACTAGTGCTCTTAAATTGATCAACAGTCATATATTTGGGTGGGCTCCATTGAGATGATTGGGCCCAAACATACTTTGTGATTACTTGTATATTTGTGCGTGTAAGTTATGGTAATTGACTTAACGGGTATATTATAAATGTATAAAAAATAAAAATAAAATAAAAACTTCATTTGATGTATTTTATATTGATAATAATAATAAATAAATAAATAATTTCCTAAATAGAAGCATGGTTTACATTGACAATGAGCCTGGTTGACGTAATTTTTTACAAATTAAAAATTGATAATTAAAATCAAAAGTTAAAAACTTATTTTTGTCTTGCTCTTCATCGAATATGATTTCAATAGTTACGCTCAAAAAGAATTGTCACTTCCCACCCATTTTTATTCAAAAAAAAAAATCTCATTCTTTGTACAAACAAGGTTTAAAGTTTTCATCATAGGATATGTATAATGTGTAGGTAGTACATGGGTCCATATCTCTTAATATAAATTATAACTATTGACATAGGCACGATTGGTAAGGAGGAGGTAGAGATGGCCTTGGGACTATTAGTCCCTTGGTATTATTAATACCTTTGGAAGGGGGATTGGTAAGGAGGAGGTAGAGATGGTATTAGAAAATAGTGAGGGGATTAGAAATTTTTTTATTTTTTACATATTGGGAATTTTTTTTAAATATAATGTTTAATTTTTTATATTTTTTTATTTGTTTTATTATTTTATATAAAAATAATTTAACAATTCCTCATTATCAATCCCCTCACTAACAATCTCCTCACTATTAATTCTCTCACTATCAATCCCCTCCGTTTTATCTCCCAAAACAAACGGGGCCTTGGACTCTAGAGAAAGAGAAAGAGAGAGAAAGATTGGTGATACAAGACTATTTTTAATTCACTTTCTCTTCTCTTCAAGTCAATCATATCCAATTTTGTCGGTAATTGTTTCCACGCAACACAATCGTGTGCCCAACGTCATCTCTTTCTCAATTCAATATTAATAATTCGTTTCTCTATTTTTTTTTTTAAATAAATGTAAAAAATTCTCTTATTGGCCTTTCTTTTCCATGATCATCATCCCCATAATAAACAGAAAATAATTTTCCTAGAATAATGTGCTGGTAATATATCTACAATTAAATATTATTTTAATGGACAATCTTTTTTAAAATAGGGAGAATTACTTGAACAAAAAAAAAATTACATAAATACGAGGGGGGTGTAAGTAAGACTTGGATTGCCATAACTTTTCACCTACATCTCACCATAAAATCACTTGCACCCTCAATATTTTTATAATTTTTTTCTCTACTCCACTGTTAAGTAATTTTTTTTTTCTGTAAAATATTAAGTTTCAGTACAACCATATCATTAGCTAATTTTGCGTAATTTTCTATTTATATGCTATTACTTTAATAAAAAAATAAATTATTCTTGTGGTCCTTATAATTTTCTTCTTCTATTAAATTATTTTTTATAATTCCAAATATATCATTTTTGTTTTTAAATTTTTTATATTGCATTAATTTAATCTAATTAATAATATCTATTAAGAAACTAGACATAATTTAAAGGCAAAATGATCAATTTCAAAAAAGAATTGACCATTTTAGAGTAAATAAATTATTTTTCCCATTAATTTCAGTTCAATTTCTAAAAAGGTGTTTTCAATTGGATTGAATTGTCACGGTGTGAAAATTTCAAGAATAAAATTGATACAATAAAGACAAAATTAAAAAATTAAAAATAAGATTTAATTTACCCTAAAAATAATTATTTCTTTAGAGTGGCTTGAAAATGTGAGCCACTCCCTCTCACTCATTTTCGAAAAGATTAGGGTAAATTACACTTACCTCCTCTGAGGTGTCTGACAATTATAAAGACCTCTTCTATTATTTTAATAATTGTAGAAACTTTCATTACTTTTGAACCTATTATTAAGATCCTCTTACATTAATCTTCTATTAGTTTATTTAACAGAATATGCTAATACCATGCTGATATCATGATTATGAGTCAAAAATTTCAAGATTGCCATTATATATTCAAATAATAAATTTCACTCACCTCCCGTAAAGTTTTACAAAAAATTTAATAAATACTCATACATTATTTTAATAATGTTGAACAAAATTATTAAAGTCTATACAATATGTATATATTTTTTATAAAAAAAACCTAAATTGTTAAGATACTATAAAAATATTTAAGCAAAAAACTATCATTTTCATTGATAAAATACTTAAAATTAATGTTATTATAAATAATACCTTAATAATTTCACATAAGATTTATTTCACACTACATAAGCAAAGTAAAATTATTTTAACTAATGTATTTATTGTTTGAGCTTTTTTTATTTTTATTTTTTGAGAAAGTTAAAATAAATTAACTTCTCTATTTTTTATTTTTTAAACATAATAACATTTCATATTTATAATATAAAAAAATTGACTTATAAAAATTACCAAATGCTACCTCATAAATATAAAATAAATAAAAAATTATCATTTTTATCTTTTCACAATCCTAGATTATTATCATATTTTAATTTTTATCTTTATTAAGTCTTTCAATTTCTAGCCGATGAATATTATAAAAAAAAAAAAAAAGAGGGTTAATATTTCTCACCTTATTAACAAAAGGGAGACTTACGTATAGGTCTTACTAAGTGGACTTATTATCCAATAAGCCTTATGATAATTAATAGTATTTTTTATCATACACTATTAAAAAAAAACGTTACTAATTGTTAATTTTCAGAGTCATATTGAAAATTTTGACGCAAAAAATGTTACTAATTATAAGTTTTAGCAACAGTTTAAAACAAATCATCACAAAAAAAAAGTCACTAATTTTTAACTTTCAGCAATAGTTGGAAAATTTCGTCACAGAAAACGCCACTAATTATAAGTTTTAGCGATAATTTATTAAAACCATGACCCAAAAAAAAAGTCAATAATTGTCAATTTTCAGCAACATGTAAAAAATTGTCACAAAAAATTACGTTTAGCGACAATTATACTATGACTTATTTTCAATAGGATTTAATAGAAATTAAGTCCAACTATTATGATTTATTAGTAGTTTACCCTTAACAAAATTTTTAACAATAAATATAAAAACGAAAAAATATCTAATCACGTTACAATAACTTAAAATTAGTTGATAGGAAATGAAAAATAAAGAAATTATTTCAAAATAATAAACTATTTAAATCATTTATCATTTCTTACATCTAATTAAAATGGAGTTTTACTTGAAGAAAGATGTTATTTGAAAATAATAAAATACTCAAATTATTTGTTATTTATTACCTCTAAAATCTATAACTCCATATTTGTTTCTTTCATTTAAATTATTTTTATTAAATTAAATCTTAAAATTAATTCAATCAAGAAAAATGGACATTCTTCTTACTTTCATTAATGATTGATTTTTGTTTTTTAACTTATAAAAGTTCAAAAACTTATAGCGGAAAAAAAAAATACAAAGTCAAGGAATTATAAATAAATAAAAATTGTGAGAAATAAAATGATAATTTAATATATAATCAAATTACACTTAATTCCTTTGAGGTTGTGAATATTATTTAAAGGGTATTAAGGTACTTTGCACAACCAAGTTAATACCGTTTGGGCTAAATTAAAGAGAAGGGGAAAATCTTCATAATGTCTGGAAAAGTAAGAGAAGTCAATGTAATTTCAAAAATCACAAGAGAAATTTATGTAATTGTCAGAAATCTCATGGAGGCAGCTGTAATTACCCAAAAGATTAAGATGGTGTTGGGATTGGAATTGGAATTGGGGGTAGGACCTACTGTGAACCATACCACTTGGAGACCACTTTCAGCACCAACAATATTACAAACTCACTTATCAATTCAGAATTTATTCAGAAAAAAAAATAAAAATAAAAATTAATGGTTCAAATTCATTTCATGTGTGAACCCCACACTTCATTAATTCAATTTCCACCACACAAATACATTCTAGATAAATTTGAGATCCGTAAGAGTGACTTCCTAGTATTTTTTTCTTTTAGTACTTGATTGTGATCCAAATTTCACAAGCACAAAAGAGTCGAGTTTTCAATGAATTTTTTTTTTTTATGGTTATTTACACCAAAATCATTCAATTATTAGCGAATATCACTTCAGTCTCATTATTTATGAATCCGTATAATTTGACCCTTCAATTATAAAAATTTGTCAGTTTCACCTCCATAGACCTCCTTCCAAGCTACCTCTAAAATGGGTGTATTTATACGATTTTCATAATTGAATGAGTTGATATGTAATTAATCCATCTTTTTAAAAACCTCCTAACTCCCCCTCTCTTTGAAGGGAGCAGATATTTCTCCTTTGAAGGACACAATTTTAAAGCAGCACATACAGTTTAACCAGACAGATAGATAGCATCAACATTAATTTGATAATTTTAATGAAGCACATACACTAAATGGAAGATAATTTTCTTTTTGATTACCCACAAACATGTTTATCTGAAAATTTTAAATCGAAAATTTAGTAAAAGAATTCAGCACTCAAATTTTAGTAATGCAATGTTTTCGGTACCAACATATTAACTCACTCAATGAACAATACAGCAGAAATTACCTACATATATATACATACCACATCAAAATCTGGTATTCCTCATTAATTAGTTACAAATCCACAGAAATCACAGCGGCTTTCCATCAAATCCTCCTCAACACTGCCCAATCTAGCTGAAGAAAAGAACTGATCAAGGAAGAAGAATCATATTGACAATTGTAAACATGCCATAGAAGAATTTAAATTTCGTGACATTAATCATAGTTAAAGAACGGAATGGCTGTCCAGAAACAAATAGAAATAAAGCGAAACAAAACAAAACAAAACAAAATTCCAACAAGAACCGGTTTTCTAATCATAAGGCTGCCTGCTAGAGGTCAAAACCAAAGCCAAAATGTTCAACCAACTTCCTATTCTATTCGGTTGCCACCACAAGAAAAAAAAAACCCTTAAGTGAAAGTATTTATGTAGGGAGGTACAGAGCTACAGACCTTATACAAGAGTAACTATATAATGACATCCATACAATCAAACTCAAATCAGCATCAAATTGTTATTTCTTTCTAGGTGAAATCGGCAGCCTCAGCTACTTCAATACGACCTGACTTGTCCACTGCAAGCCTCATTGAACATGTCAATTTTTGCATTGCACACTATTGCTGTTGTACCCTCCTTCATCAAGTCCACTAGACAAAATACATTTTAATAAGTGGCAACACATCAAATCAATAAATGATCAAAATATCAATTATGTCTGTATTTGTGTCTGGGCACAAGAGTGTGATGCATTCAAAAACAATGGGTGCGGATGAAATCAAGGCACTGCGAATCAGAGAGTTCAAAACATGCATATTGAACAATGTAACCAATTGCTTGGACAAGACATAATTTATCATATGATTATGGAACAGAACTGTAAAGAACAATTATTTCAATAAACAATGTTAAGGTCCAACTGCACAAGTATCCTATAACATGCCAATGCAGCATGAAAGTATATTGGATTCAATAATATGACAATATTCAACATTCATGCCAGTATATTAAGCCAGGTCTTTTCTGCTAGTTCCTCCATTTCTTGGAAACTGTGCGTGCTACTAATTCTAAAGAAAAGATAAAACACGACCAACACAAATTGACATAGGTTTAGGACTTCCATGACTATTATGAGGTGTCATCACACCCCTTCAAAAGTTAGCCCCATTCAGAGGTGATGTTTTGATTTTGCTTTCTTGCTCTTGACTCTACGGTATCCTTTCCCCTCATATTAATTATAACATTCTGGGGGGAAAAGATAATAATCAATAAAAATTGTACCAGTCTACAAGAGAGAGAGAGAGAGAGAGAGAGGAGAAGAGAGAACTGCAAAACAATGAGACGAAATATCGAGATAAGATGAGCACAGAAGTGGCATGACTCTACTTTATCATAATTGAAATTAACAGAACGCCGTGGAAAGTGAGAAACATTCTAATACATTTGATTTGTGGGGGAGGGGGAGATGCTAATATTGGATGGTGCAAATTGATGAAACCAAGTTGATTTTTAGAAGAATTCACATGGTAGGCATTGATCCATTTTTCACACGCAAGAATTGTAGTCTTAAACCAGCATGTCAATTTAAAATATTACAATTCCCCTCTATTCATTATAAAAGACGCAAACACATGGCATTACACTGTCACTGTCATTGATAGCAGGTACAAGCCTTAAATGAACAATGAGAGGCAGATTGAGAACTGCAGTTTTTTAATCTTTCCCAGCATTTTAAAACTCCTATCAAAGCATATTAAGCCATTAAAAAAGGAGAAGAAATCTATTAATGTCACACTGATAGCTGGTTCTAAAAGCAAAATGGTTTACACATGAAAAGTTACCAACTTCTCTTTTAAAATCTTTTGGATCTACCAATTGTCTCAATTTGACACAAATTTGTTTGAAATCTTTGCAAACTTCCATGTCTGTTAAACACAAATTCACGAGTGTGACATGTGATATGTACATAACGAAAGTAAAATAGAACAGGTGCGTATATAGTAATAAAAAACAAGTTGTGAAAGAAGTTAGCAGAGCTTTTAAATCATGGCATTGCAATGGAATAGTTTTGATTAATTTTTTGTTAATTACCCAACCTAAGGGAGAATGGAAAAACACTGATGCTAAAAGGGGTTGACACTCTCTTAGGCATTATACCCAATCCATCTTGCTGTCCTAAAAATGTCTTGCCAACCTACGAACATGTCTGGAACAAATCAGTCGAAAAATATTTAAGGCAATAGTTTCCAATATCTCAAATTCTCACATCCACTTCTTTTATCATAAACTACTATAACAAAGTTGGTTATCAATAGATATGATGTTTCCAGCAACACAATTTAGCCATGGAATACAGAGAATTGTGTAACAGTGCTGTATTGCATGCAGTGAGGATTGCATTCCCAAACATTTTTCATAGAAAGGTCACTGAGTACTCCTAGATTTTTGAAGACCACATCAACATTTGTGGGCAAACTGTTGTGCAAAAAACAAAAAGTTTTCTTTCTTTATTTATGCATAAATGTGATCCAAATTATTTATGAGCATACACTTATGCACAAACAATGGTGACAATGTTGAAAGTGATTGATAGTAACAAAACCATCCACCACGTTCCACATCACTGCAAATTGATACCGTAAGCATTGAAGCTTAAAGTGCTTGAAATGGGCTTTCCAGTAGTTTGGACCTTGGATGCATGAGAATTGCTGAGAATTGCTAAGCAATTCCTAATAGTTTCACGTCTCTTCTGAAAAAGATGAAACAATCTGTGGCCAATTTTTAGATGCAGTTGAAAGATATAGTTTTTATTCCTTTGGGAATATAAATACTGGTCTTAATAAACAGCCCACAGGAGTAATTGCAAAACCACTCTTTCAGAACTATGCCGAAATCAAACTACACATCAAAGTCGATTCTTCTCTCCTTCATTACTCTTTGTATATATATCCCAATGTTTTAGAGCCCTTGTGCACACCTAAAGACGCATAAATACATTCCAGAAAAAAATTTCAAACTCTTTTTGGTTCACCAAAAGTTCATTTATGTTTTAGTTTAAGTTGAACGAGTCGAAGTCCCAACCGTCCTTCTACCACTCCTACTTACACTTGCAACATCTTTTCAGACTAATCCATACTGTCAACTCAACAAACTTTTAAAGTCCAGTATAAAAAAAATAAAAATAAAATAAAAGTTAAAAGTAATACAGCAATAAGGAAACTGTTTTCATAGAAATCAACTTTTTCCTGAAATATGAATGCAAGCGAGCAGAGTTACCATAATATTCCAAAACTGACTACGAATCACAAGTTAGGGGTCAATCTGTCTTATTGAAGTGTCCTTTTATCATTGCCTCCCTCGCCTCCACACTCATTAACGATTAATTGCAAATATGAAAATCGCCTCGCTAGTACGCCAGTAATCAGCTACAGGTGAAATTCACTAAATAAGATTAGAAAGTTGTCAACCAACTCATGTTAAGGTACTACTGAAGTCCTAGTCAATTGTAAAATCCCTCCACATATCCATGTCTTGACCTCTCTGGCCCCTTTTTAATCCAATAAAATGTCCTAGTTACCAAAAGTTTGAGAAGATGCAATAGTTGCATTGTTTAAGACCCAAATGGCAATAAAATACCAGAAAAAATATTACCAGAGTTGAATTTCATTTAGGACCTTCTAGCATGTAACCCGCATAATAATAATTCTTCAAAAATGAAGTTTTTAGCGCGTTACACAAAATGACAATGTCAAAAGACAATCTTACAGGTAATGGAGCACGAACTGAGGAATGTGTCCATGTCCTTAGCTCAGAGAATGTAGAGGGCAGTGGTCAGGGGAAGGACAATTTGGAATCTCATGCTAATTCTGGTAAGCAAGGGGTGACCTCTAGGGGCCTATTGGGCCAACAAGAACATTATCAAATGGGGGAGATGGGCCTACAGATTTGGGGTAAGAAGGCCCATAATACAAACCCAAAGACAGCATGTGGGCCACAGTATTTTGTTACAGAGCCTGATGAAGGTTGTTTGAACTCAGGCCCACAATCTATGGTAGCTGAACTTATTAATAGCCAAATTAGTATTGAGGAACCCAACCCCTCTCTAACAAGCCCGCGGGGGACCTCGCTACAGCTCGGACTCGACTTTGTAGTTACGGTTCTAAGTCTGAACCAAAGAGTCCAAATCCGGCAAATCGTTTTGAGAAAAACAGATTTTTGAAAGAAGTGCCAAACATGGACTGCTTTGCCAGATACAGAGTCGCCACCTAAATATTTTTTAATGGGAAATTTAGGAAACCTTGACTCGGTGCCAAAGGCCACGTGTCCGTCATCACCAAAGTTGCCTCGGCTCGGGAACTTGGGTACGATTGGGGAAGGTCACTTCGTGAGCACCCCCACTCGCCCGGTCAAAGACCGGCCTCTACTAACCATGATATCAATTTTTGAAAACATTGTGAGTTCTTATTCCGGTTTATTTAGCCTAGTTTACTATGTGATGCTCACAGCATACAAATATAGACTGGGTCGCCCGAATTGGAACAAAACATTTCATGCTTGTTTTTGAAAATGGTTTGCTACCCGCAGGTAAGCTTTGAAACATTTGATGTTTTACTCCAATTCAGATAACCCAACCTTCACCCGCAGGCATTCAAGCAGTTATATCACATTAGCAATTAGCCTCATGGTAAGCATGCTATTCATGGCAGTCACTCACACGCATGCAAGGATGCTAAAGCATAAAACTCACCGAGTACTCCAAGCTAAAAAAAGAAGTTTATTAGAAATCATGCATGATCCTAAATATACAGAAATGCCTAATGCAACACATGCAAAATGCAACTATAGCAGGCTCGGCTATTCTAAGATGGTATATGAAATGCTACGACTATCATGTATTCAATTTGGAATTGAAATACAAATGCAGTTAGCATGATGCGCCGAGCCCGGTGCATGCAAAACAGATGAATGATGCAAACATGCTGTCATACTGTATGCTAATTTAAACATGCCCTAATCTAACCATCAAAAGCGGATAAATAAAAGGGAGAAAGACGTGGGGTTGGAAGACATACAACACACTCACGCACACTTATTACAGTTGTGCCCTCGCGCAGAGGGTCCAAATAAATAATACAGTCCCAATATTACAGTCCCAAAATAAAAGAATATTACAGTCCAAAATATTACAAAATCTTAATTAATTAATGAATTAACTAAGAAAGCAAATAAAACTGGCATGCAAGCCAGGGACTGCCTTGCTTCTGGTGGATGATGCATGTCCGGATTGTCTTGCGCAGAAATCCACCGGAATGCCCCAATTAGCTTCTGTTTACACCTGTTCTTGAAATGCGTGCCAGGCCCCGAAAGGTTGCTGATTCTTCGTCTTGCTGCAACAGAGAGCAGGAAAGGGGCATAGCAATGTATTTGCACAGATATATGCATGTCTCGATCCTCGTGCCACCAATCACGCATACCGAGGCATGATGGCAGAGGAGTCGAAATGCACAACTCAATATAGGATGAATGCACATGAAACTACAGCTAAAACCTAACTCCATCATGGATAATCCGGAGTGTCGGCGACTGGGGAATTGAGACACATTCCGTCACTCGGAGTACGAAATGTACCTCGTTTCCCGTGCCCGGGCTAACTCCTATTCCAGATATGGTGCAATGTGCATGATATGCGTGAAATGCAACTAAGATACAATCCTAACATATACAATGCTATGGAAATGAAATGCCTCGAAATGCGTGCACACGGGCACGTAAACCGAGAAAATACATGAATGCAATGAAAATGAGATGCCTCGAAATACGTGCACACGGGCACGCAAATCGAGGCGATGATATGTGTCTCGAAATACGTGCACACGGGCACGCAAACCGAGGAGATGATATGTGTCTCGAAATACGTGCACGCGGGCACGCAAACCGAGGCGATGATATGTGCAATGACAATGAGATGTCTCGAAATGCGTGCACACGGGCACGCAAACCGAGGCAATGGTATGTGTCTCAAAATACGTGCACGCGGGTACGCAAACCGAGGCGATGACAGAATGTGATGAAATGATACGGAAACATGATATGGGCTTATACCAACATGAGTGAGCCTCAGCCGCACTCACATAGGACGCCGGCGGACGAAAAAGAGGTGCCTCGAAATACGTGCACACGGGCACGCAAACCGAGGCGATGACTGAATGTGATGAAATGACATGAAAACATGATATGGGCTTATACCAACATGAGTGAGCCTCAGCCGCACTCACATAGGATGCCGGCGAATGAAAATGAAGTGCCTCGAAATGCGTGCACACGGGCACGCAAACCGAGGCAATGGCATACGCAATGCAAATGACATGGAAATGACAAATGGGCTTATACCAACATGAGTGAGCCTCAGCCACACTCACATAGGATGCCAGCGGACGAAAAAGAGGTGCCTCGAAATGCGTGCACACGGGCACGCAAACCGAGGCGATGACTGAATGTAATGAAATGACATGAAAACATGATATGGGCTTATACCAACATGAGTGAGCCTCAGCCACACTCACATAGGATGCCGGCGGATGAAAATGAAGTGCCTCGAAATGCGTGCACACGGGCACGCAAACCGAGGCGATGACAAAATATGATGAAATGACATGGAAATGACAAATGGGCTTATACCAACATGAGTGAGCCTCAGCCACACTCACATAGGATGCCAGCAGGTAAAAATGGAGTGCCTCGAAATGCGTGCACATGGGCACGCAAACCAAGGCGATGACAAAATATGATGAAATGACATGGAAATGACAAATGGGCTTATACCAACATAAGTGAGCCTCAGCCACACTCACATAGGATGTCGTCAGGTAAAAATGGAGTGCCTCGAAATGCGTGCACACGGGCACGCAAACCGAGGCGATGACAAAATATGATGAAATGACATGGAAATGATAAATGGGCTTATACCAACATGAGTGAGCCTCAGCCACACTCACATAGGATGCCGTCAGGTAAAAATGGAGTGCCTCGAAATGCGTGCACACGGGCACGCAAACCGAGGCGATGCCAGAATGCGATGAAATGACATAGAAACAACATGCAATCATTCTAATGGAATTTCAGCATTAAAATATGGGGGAAAACAGTCCCGAAATGAGGCGAAATGACATGAAATGCAAGGAATTGTCCCGAAATGTGAATTTAGGCACCCGAAATGACTATAGCTATGCCAAACATGTACAATATGGGCATGCAATGCAAAGACAGAAGCTGGAAAGTCCCAAAAAATGCACTTTCACAGTTATAAGCATGGCCAAACAGCAAGCATAGGTATGGCAAAAATAACATGCAAGAATAGGGGCCAAAAGAGGGGTAATGAAGCAAGTGATATAAGCAAAACCCAAACTGAAAAATTTCCTTCTACAACATTGAAGAGGGACCAAAAATATGAATATTTACAGTATATGGCAGCCTCAAAATCAGTATACAAACATGATAGAAATGTGATGCAAAATAAGGCTCAAAAGTGGCTATAACATGAGGTATGCAAAATAATCACCAAACAGCCAAAGACCCTTAACAAAACATGTAGAATGGACCAAAATAAGCACTTTTATAGAACTGTAAAATGGCCAAAAACAAAAGCATGGTAGGCTAACTAAACATGCAAGAATGGGGAATAAAAGAGGGATATAACATGAAGTGACCTATGGAAGCCCCAAAACATGAAAGGACCTAAATTAAACATGAAGTATGGACCAAAATAAGAACTTTTTCAGAACTGTAAAATGGCCAAAAACAAAAGCATGGTAGGCTAACTAAACATGCAAGAATGGGGAAGAAAAGAGGAGTATAAAGGTAGGTACAACATGGAAACCCCAAATGGTGTTGAGCCCTTCTTCAATGTTGAAGAGGGGCTCAAAATAAGCCTAATATCAGTTTACAACATGCTCGAAAATAAATTTCTCATGGGTCAAAAATAGCATGCAAAATTATGACATACAAGAGGATCAATGAAGCAAGTGTGTCATGGAGAGCTCAAACAGGGTTGAGCCCTTAATGAAAAGTGAAGATGAGCTCAAAAGAGGGCCCTTTTCAGTTAGGGTCGGAGCTTGAAACAAAAAGCAAGTGAGGCTTACAAATAGATCAAGAAAAAGGGTCAAAAGGGTAAAAGCATTACTTACCCTTGAAGACTCAAACTTTTGTTGCTTCTTGGATGAATTTGCAGCTTCTTTGACCTTTGAAAAACCTTACTTGTTGCTGGAAATGAGGTGGTGGTGGTAGAGCTTGGTGGTGTAGAAGGAATGATGGTTAGGGACTTAGGGTTTTTCAAGGAATTGAGAAGGATGGAGATGGAGTTGTGTATGGAGGCTTGAAGGAGAATTTTTCTAACCTCTCTAATGCATGTTGGTAGCTGGTTATATGGACCAAAAGGAGGGTGTAAAGGTGGGGCATAAAGGAGAGCAAAATTCCCCCAAAAGGGTCCCCCCGGATGTAGATATTTTTGGGAGAAAACCAAGGCACAGCTGGAATGCACTCAACCTGAAGAAGCAGGCCGGCCTATCACTTTTGCTCCAGGTGGCCGGCCGGCCACTTAATATAGCCGGCCGGCTAGATCAAAGAGAAAAACGGCCGGCCGGCCAGAAAAAGTGGCCGGCCACCCCTTAGGATGAAGCCCCAGAAGTTAGCTTTCCAATGGCGCAAACCTTGCATTAAAATTTCTCCTGTAGAAAAAGTTATGCCCCTTTCCGTGAAGCCGCGCAGATTTAGTCCAAGCGGAGTTCAACCAACCACATCTCTCCCCCCCGGACTTGGACTTGGGAGATTCTTGAGTACAAAATGAAGCCCCGGAAGTAAGCTTTCCAATGGTGGTGGCCTCATATCTTAATTCCTCTTGTGCAAAGAGTTACGCCCGTTTCGGTGAAGCCGCGCAGCTTTTTCTCCTTCCCGGATTCATGCTGAACCACTTTTGACCAAAAAGAAGTTGGCTTTTCGGCAAAATTACTGGCCTCCCACCAACTTTTGGTGTCCTCCCATGTGTGTAGATCACATATATGTGGTTTGGGGTTGGCAACAGTGACTCCAGGGTGTTCAACATTGGCCCAGAAGAGGAGGGGCAAAAATGGAAAGAAAAATTAATGGCCGGCCATAAACTTTTAGGATCCTCCCAAGTGTGTAGATCACAAATATGTGGTTGAAAATTGGCAACACTAACCCCAGGGTGTTCAACATTGGCCCGGAAGAGAGGGGTAAAAAAGTAATTTTACAATTACTGGCCGGCCATGGGTTTTTAGGGTCCTCCCAGATGTGTAGATCACAAATATGTGGTTGAAAGTTGGCAACACTAACCCCAGGGTGTTCAACATTGGCCCGGAAGTCAGAAAAACGGGCGTCGGGAGGCTCCGGAGGAGAGATAACTGGTTGCTGAAACAATTACTAGCCTCCCACCCTTCAGTGACCTTCCTGGTGATAAAACAAAGGTACCTGCCAAAAATGAACGAAAACCGATGCAAAACGAATGTTCGGGGGCCAAAACACGCAGTTCGGGGCCCCGAAAATTGCCCGTTAAACACCGAAAGTGGCGTTCGGCCACGAAGTGGGTTTCTCAGACCCCCAGTGTCCCTCAAAAGGGAGAAAATAAGATGCATGCCAAAAATCAGAGCAAACGGAGATGGTTAGGCGGTCCCGAACCGAGGCACACGGCCTGACGGCTCCGAAAATCGGGAATCGGGCTCCGAAATGGGCAAAATGGCCTACGGCCACCAAATGTAGCCCACGGGCATTGAGAGATAGTCTACGGGACCTCTCCCTTCCCTCAGGAAAAGAAATAGAGAAAACTGAGTCTGGTTCGCAAACCGAGACAAGGCACAGAAGAGGGTCCGGAAGTCCGGAGGCGGGGCTCGCAACCGCGACTCTGAAACTTCTGAACGAGCACATTATGCAATATCACCAAGTGCTCAACTGGTGACGTCTGAGTCTCAAGGTCGGTCAAAAATGGGGTGTCTACACCCTCGTCCAGTCCAACTAGACAGGAATTGAAGAATATTGTGGTTGACGAATATATGGTGATTGTTTTTGACTGTTTGTCTATCAAGAGGAAAGCTCCTAAGGAGTATATACTTCAGGAGAGGGATTTAAAACTACCAAAGAATGGTCTCACAAACAAATGTTCCGATTCAAGCCTTGGAATTACGTGATGACACCACAGAGCCCTTTTTTTTGTGTTCAAAAAAAACAAAAAAAAAGCCTTGGAATTACCCTCATCTATCAAATATGAGAAGTCGCCAACCACAAGGAAGACGACAACAAAGAGCAGGACATTGGTGAGGAAGAGTAGAAAATTGGGGGAAAGCAAGGTTTTTGAGGTCGAAGTGGCGGATCAAATTTCAACAAGTGAGTCCCTCAACTTTTCTATGGAAAACTGTTCTATCTCACAACTTGAAGTTTGTTCACAAGTGCAAAGTACCTTTCCTTCTAATAGCTCTGGTTCTGAATCTCAGGATTTTGGTGGCTGGCCCTAAATAGCCCCAACCCCTATGTTGATCCTCAGCTGGAACTGTCAGGTGTTGGGGCGACCGCTGACAATCCAAATCCTCAGAGGGTTGGTGACAACCCATCGTCCTAAGGTGGTTTTCCTCATGGAAACCAAGAATAATTCGGCAACATTTGATGGAATCTAATGAAGAGTACAATTCTCTCACAAATGCTATGTTGAGCCTATGGGTGCATTAGGAGGTTTGGCAGTTTGATGGTCTGCAGATATTCAAATAGATATTCATTTTAAGTCAAAGTTTATGATACAAGGCAGGATATCCACATCTGATAAACCGACTAGTTAGATTGCGACTTTTATTTATGCTCTGCCGTTAAGATCAGAACAAAGACTCTTTTGGTGTCAGTTTCGCAAAATAGCCTCAAAAAGTCTTTATGCTAGGTTGTGTATAGGTGATTTTAATGAAATAAAGGTGGTGAGGGAAAAACAAGGGAGTGTCGAATGCAAGATGAGTCAAATACAAGCTTTCGTTGAGTTATGTAGACACTTCATTTTTGACCGTCCTTAAGACTTGGGCGTCACTGATTGATCGCTCAATGATGAGAATTGTGC
This sequence comes from Camellia sinensis, assembly GCF_055761805.1. Lineage (NCBI taxonomy): Eukaryota > Viridiplantae > Streptophyta > Magnoliopsida > Ericales > Theaceae > Camellia > Camellia sinensis. Next base: position 170,548,574 of record NC_138970.1, read on the forward strand.
TATACAAATATTCGATTTCTTCAGCAAAAAGAGCTCTGAATCCCAACCTTACACCCCATTTTGGACTAAAATTATTTTGACCAAAATTATTTTAGACCTTAAAACCCTCTCTTTCAAAATATTTTTAAAAATATTTCTACGATGTTCCGAAACTCGCATTTCGTTAAAAATTACGTTTTTTGATAAACCGAGTAAGGACAAAGTGGAAATAAATGAAAGGGAGGTGAACTCTTTCAAAAATATTTTAAAACATCTTATTTAGAGGTTTGGAGTTGAAGAAAATTGGAGTGGAGGGAAGAAAACTAGTTGGGGAAGAAGTTGGGTATAAAACCATTAAGAGAAAACTGGGCAGCCTCACTAAATCAGGCCTATCCTTTTCTATACTTGGTCTTAAGTTGTGAGGCCACCACCATTGGAAATTGAACTTCCAGGGCTTCATTTTACACACAAGAATCTCCTAAAGCCGAGTCCGGATGAGGGAGAAATAACCGTGTGAAGTTAGGCATCAATCCGATTAAGCTAGAAATGAGCAACCTTCACTAAACTAGGCATATCTCTTTGCACACTTAGAATTTATATGTGAAGCCACTCCATTGGAAATTAGATTTCCGGGGCTTCAATTTAGACTCAAGAATGACCTGAAAAGGAGTCCAGATGAATGAGATATACCCGTTTGAAGTCGGGCCTAGAAGCAGATTTTTGGTGGCCGACAATGCACACTTCTGGCCGGTCAGCCACTGGTGAAAAAGCTAGATATTTTGTGTCAGCTGTCCCCCAAAAGCTCCAGCTGTTCAAGGCTTGATATTTTCGACTTGTTAGGCTATTTTTCTATATATACCAGGCCAAACCTCTTGATTTAAGGTTCCAAAAAATTCCAAAAGTACCAATTCTTGGAATTCTCTCTCTATCTCTATCTTGCAATACATACACCTTACCCAAACACTTCCTAAACCAATATTGGAGCTCTCCTTGCTGAGATTGTTGAGTCCAAATTTCAGACCTTGAGAGTGAGAATTTGTTGGTTTGTGAACAAAAGTGTTATTCCTCTTCAAAAGGTATAATTTTGAGCACCTTTGCACTACTTCTTTTCTATCTTTTCTTGTTGATTTAGAAGCTTTTTCAACTGTTTTTATGGGCTGAAGCTTGTGGTTTAAGGCTGTTAAAGGTAGATGGATTAATCACCCTTCTTTGAACGTTGTTCTCTAAGCCTTTCCACTTGTGTTTCCCATCTCTTCATTAACTTTTTTCCAACTTTTTTACCACTAATTTTCAAAGATTTTCAGAGGCTAAAAATGTTGTTTTGAGGTCCCAAAAATAGAGGGGTTAGCCACCCCTCTTTATGCTTGTTTACTAGCTCAAAAGCTCCATGTTCTAGCTTATTGTTTTAGCTACTTTTGTTTTTATTTCAGCATGTTTTCCAACTGATTTTGGGCTATAAAACTCTGCGTTTTTGGGCTGAAGCTTGGGCCCTAGGGCCATTAAAGGTTGAGGGGTTGATATCCCTTCTTTGTACCTTATTTTGGAGGTCATTGCCCTTGTGTTTTCCACCCTTGCATCATCTTTTTCAGAGCTTTTAAACACTATTTTTCAGAGCTATTTCAATGGCTAAAATCATGTTTTGAAATCCAAAATTTGAGGGGTTAGACCCCCCCTTCTTGTGTCTTGCTTACTAGCTTAGCTTGTATTATGTTTTAGCCTATTATTCTAGCCTTTGTTAGCTCAATTCCAGCACGTTTTAGGATTGTTTTTAACCTATTTTAGGACTATTTTGAGCTGTTAGTGGCATTTGAGCTTTGCTTTGTATGCTTATAATGTAATAGTCCTCACAAGTTTGGTATTCTAGGCCTTAGACACCATCTTATTTGAGTTGATAGCATTAACTTATACTTTTATCACCTAATTTCAGCACTTATAATCTCTACAATCTCCCTCATTTTTTCACCTCTTTCATTTGCTTTTGAGAGTTATTTCAAGCTTGGGATCCTTTAAGCTTGAGATTGAGGTCATGCTTAATGGTTTAATCCTCTTTGAGGGTTCATTATCAACAGCATGATCTCTCTCTCTTGCCTTACATTATCCCTTGGTTGACACTTCTTTCATCTTAGAAGACACTCACCAATAGACAAATTGATTAATGAATGATTTGGTAACCAAAATGTATAAACAAAATTGGCAAGCAAAAGTGGCAAGATAAGCATTTCTTTGTGTTGCATTGCATGTGTTCAAATCAGACGTTAATTTGAACACAAGGAAAATGGGACATTTCATACTCAAAAGTGATAAAATGTGACACTTTCCTAGGTCCCCGTTGCCCCTGATCATGCATGATAGGGTGATGGTCATTTTGGTCTCATTTTGAATTTATTAAACTTGCACAATTGGTTTCACCAGCCATCATGCAATGAAATTGCTTGATTGATGGTTTATGAACCAAATTTTGTCCCTCCTTTGATTTTCTCATGAAAATGAAAGGCAAAGTATGTAAACAACCCTTGAGAAATACACTGTTTTGCTCTGTTACTCTCTATTGCAACAAGGAAGTCCAGGTTATCAGTGGCCGACAACCACCATCAGTAGCCGACCGGCCACCATTGGTAGCCGACCGGCCCCTTGTCAGCCATTAGTGAAATTTTCACAATGTGTTGGTAAGGTGGAACAGAGGTGTTCTAGAAGTGGGCAAAATTGTTGGTGTTCAATGTGCAAACAGAGGCATTCAGCAGCAAGGTAGTGGCTTTTCGGGTGAAAATCGAGCATGCATGGGTCTCCCTCGCTTCCCGGGATTAGCTAATTAGTTTAATTAGCAATAGATCAAATATGTGTTGTAATTAATTAGTTGTAGCTAATTAAGTATTGTAAATAATTAGTTAGTTTAAACTAGTTATTCAATTTCGTTTTGTAATTAGTTAACTAGAATAGTTAATTAATTTGGTTTGTAATAATTAGTTAGCTAGTTAATTAGTTTCTAGTTTTGTATTAGTTAGCTTAATTAGCCTAGTTAGCTAGTTAGCTTTTATTCATTCAGACCCTCCTTTGCGAGGGCGTAATGTTATAATAAGTGTGCGTGCGTGTGTGTATGTTTTCCAACCCACGTCTTTCTCCCTTTTATTTAAGGGCATGTTTCAATTAGCGTACCTTATGCTTGCATCCATTCATTCGTATTGCATGCACCGAGACTCAGCGCATCACTCAAACTGCGTTGCCATTTCAATAATTCTTTGAACTCGTGTTTAATCGCATGTTGTTTAAATTGCTTCATATGCCATATTAGTAGCCGAGCCTATTAATTGCATATTGTATGTGTTGCATTAGGCATCTTGCATAGTTAGGAATCATGCATAATTTTCTAACTTTGTCTTCTTGGCTTGGAGTACTAAGTGAGTTTTTATGCTTTAACATACTTGCATAAGTGTGAATGTTGCCATGATTAGCATACTTCCCATGAGGCTATGTGCTTGAATGATTAACTGCATGAATGCCTGTGGATGAAGGCTTGTTGTTTGAATTGGAACGATTCAACAAATGTATGTTTTAAGCCCACTTTGTTGAGTGACAAATCAGTTTTAAGTCCACTATGTTTGGTGGCAAATCTCCAAACTTTAAGTCCACTCGAGGTGGCAAATTCAAACCATTTTTGCAAACAAACATAAGTTGAATTGTTCCAAATTAAGCAAACTAGTTTATATTTACTTGTGCGCATCACATAGTAAAACTAGCTTAATAATCGGAATAAGAGCACATAATGTTTATAAAAATTATATCATGATTAGTAGAGGCCGATCTTTGATTGAGCGTGCGGGGGTGCTTAATTCATGACCTTCCCCTCTCGTACCTAAGTTCCCGAGCCGAGGCAACTTTGGTGATAACGGACACGTGGCCTTTGGCACGAGTCATGCGTTTCCTAAATTTTCCAAAATAAAATATTTAGATGGCGACTCTGTATTTGAAAAAACAGTCCAATTTTGGCATTTTTTATTCAAAATCAATTTTTCAAAATGATTTACTGGATTTGGACTCTTTGGTGATTATCAATTTCACATTGCACTTGTGAGATTAGATTCAGAACTGCGGGAGTCCGAACTGTAGGGTTTTCTTTCAAACCTTCCGAAAGGGGGCGCGAAAAATCCGAGCTATAAGTTTTTGTCTGATTGTGCTTTTATGGACTTGGAGTTTAAAGGCCCTCCCTTTACTTGGTCAAATAATCAAAGGGGCTATGATAACAATTCGAGAAATATTGGACCGAGCGGTGGCGACAGTCGAATGGAAAACTCTTTACCCTTGTGCTCAAGTTTTCCACGAAATTCAGGTAGGTTCTAACCACTGTCCTTTGATTCTAAATTATGAAGTCCCTTTGATAAGGGTTCATAAGCCTTTCAAATTTTAGACATGTGGTCCACAAACCCAGATTGTGTGGAGGTTGTTAGGCGAGGTTGGCCTTACGATTTTGTTAGGTACCCAATGTTCAAGTTGGTCAAGAAACTTAAAAATTGTCAGGAAGTGCTTAAAGTTTGGAGTAAGGAGCATTTTGGGAATAACTAAATTCATATTGCTTTGCTTAAAAGGAGACTTAAAATCCTTCAAGCCCAGAATCAGTCGGATGAGAATTTGCAGCTTCAATCCCAAGTTAAATCTGATCTTGAAGTTGCTCTTTTAAGGGAGGAGATGTATCTTCACCAAAGATCCCGTGTCAGGTGGCTAAATTATAGGGATAAGAACTCTGCCTTTTTTTCCATGCCACTTTAGTTCAACACCGACAAAGAAACCAAATTCTACAATTACAAACGGAAGAGGGAGTATAGCTACAATCTGAATCGAAGATCAACCAACATTTTCTAGGATATTTCTCGATATGTTTTCTAGTGTTGGACCCAGGGATTTTGATGAGGTTTTGGAAGTGGTGGAACCCCTAGTATTTGAGGAAATGAATAATAGTTTAATTCGGCCCATTGATGATGTCAAGATTAAGATTGCGATTTTCCAATTAAGGGCTATAAAAGCTCTTGGACCAAATGTTTTTCCAAGATTTTTCTATCAAACCTATTGGGAGGTTGTGGGTTCGAGCATTTGTGATGTTGTGAGAATCTTTTTCAGCAGGGGTTATTTGCTCAAAGAACTAAATCAAACAAATTTGGTTTTGATCCCAAAGATAAGTAATCTTATTTTTCTTTTCCAGTTTTGTCCTATCAACTTATACAATTTCATACTAAAGGTGATCACAAAAGCCTTGGCTAATCAACTGAAATGTGGGCTGAAATTCTTAATTACTCCCAACCAGCCTACTTTTGCTCATGAAAGGATGATCCAGGATAATGTTCTTGTAGCTCATGAAGCTTTTCACTCGTTAAAACTAAACAAGTTTGGGAGGGTGGGCCATATGGCAATCAAGATCGATTTTAACAAGGCATAAGATAAAATTGAATGGGATTTCTTGGAAGCGGTGTTGAGGAGGATGGGTTTTGATCCAAAGTGGATAAAGTGGGTTATAGAGTGCGTCACAACTGTAAGTTTTTCTATTTTTGCAAATGGTGAAAAGAGAGATTCCTTCATTCCCTTACGTGGCTTTAGGCAAAGAGATCCATTTTCGCCATACCTTTTCTTCTTAGTGGCTAATGTATTATCTAAATTCATTACTCATAGCCTTTAAAGTAACGAAATTTTAGGTATGAGAATCACTCGTCATTGTCATACTCTATCTCATTTATTATTTGGAGATGATATGTTGTTATTTCTAAAAGCTGATGTGAACGAGTGTCAAAAGATCTTGGATTTACTGGAAATTTTTTGTAAGGCCTCAGGACAATTGGTAAACTTCGAAAAGCCTAGTGTTCAATCTTCCCCAAATGTGGCTCCAGCTTTATGTAGCTCCATTTGTGCTCACACAAATCTCAAACATACCTCCATGAATTCCAAGTACTTAGGTTTACCTTCTTTCTGGGGTTGTTCGAAGGCAGAAACATACGAATTTATAATTGAAAAATTCTTGTCAAAGTTGCAAGGGTGGAAGTGTTAGTTAATTTCGCATGCCGGGCGTAAAACCTTGATTAAAGCTGTTGTTTAAGCGATCCCGACATATATTATGGCATGTTTTGCTCTTCCCCAAAAGTTGTGTGATAAATTGAACTCATACATTAGTCAATTCTGGTAGGGAGGGGACCAAGAAGGCAAGGGTATTCACTGGGTTTCTTGGGTAAAATTAGCACTATCAAAGTATCAAGAAGGACTTGGTTTTTGTGATTTCAAGGCTTTTAATCTAGCTCTTTTGGCCTGACAAGGATGGAGGTTGATGAAATTCCTTTATTCATATTATGCTCAGATGTTGAAAGGAATCTATTATCCCTCTTCAGATTTCATGCATGCTCCTAAAGGTCGCTAGGCCTCTTGGGGTTGGTCAAGTCTATTGAAAGGAAGACATATTCTACAAGAAGGACTGAGGAAACAAGTTAACGATGGTTCTTAAACTCTGTTTTGGGAGGATCACTAGGTTCCAACTCTTTTAAATTTCAAGATCTCATCGCCAAAACCTGTGGGTATTGTGATTGTAAGAGTGAAAGATGCAATAGAACTAATCACAAAATGTTAGAAGAAGGAATCTCTTAGAAATATGTATCTGAAACTAAATTCCAAGCTATTATTACTGTAAAGCCCCGAAAATAATAACCACAATTCATCCCGCGATATTAATTAAATAACAACATGTGCCGAAATAAATATATTCCATTCATATGATTCAATTGTTACAAAAGATAGCACATGCAACTATACATTCATAAACCCTACTCCTGAATCTATAGCATGTGTCATCAGCAAAAGATATGAAATAAAATCCAAAACATATAAATTAGCGCCCTAATGGCTACAACTTTCCAAGACGGTGCTTGGTTACAACGAAAGCAAGTTTAAACTCAATACAAATAAAGCCCTAGTGCAGACACCCCATTTTTTACCGCCCTTACGACTTGGACGTCACTATCTGCACACCCAATGATAAATGTGTATATGCTTGTTAAGTGCTCGGAAGTCCTTAGCGGAATGCCACAACATTGAGCCTTCAAACCCTATACACCTTTTGCCTTGTTTTGGACTACAACCATATATCTTCAAGCCTGAAAAACCTTGGGACCTGACAGCCACTAATCTTGGCTGGCGGCCACTTGTGTGGCCTGCCAGCCAGAATTAGTGGCCTGCCGGCCACAAGTGTGTTTTGCAGATATTTTCTGCCAATTGTTGTCACAGATACATGCACTTGCTTACACGTGTATGTATTGATATTTATGAGGGAGTTTGATGTTTGTCTATTTATAGAGGACCTCCCCTCTTGCTTTTGAAGTTAGAAAATTTTGGATCAAATTATTTTCAACCAAACCTTACCATCTTTGAGCTGAGGTACTTTCGAGCCTACTTTGAATTGTTGAGGGTGTGTATGTGTTAAATTGTTACTTAGAAGTGTTCTCATCTTCAAGAGGTATAAGCCTTTGCTTATTGTTTTGCTTTAATTGCTATTTTGACTACTGTTTTTGGGTTGTTTTGGGGCTGTATAAATCTGTAATTTTGGGCTGAAACTTGTGGTTTAAGGCTTTAAAGGGTGGAGGGGTGGTTCACATTTCTTTTCACCTTGCTTCTCTAGCCTTTTCCCTTGTGTTTTCCACCTTTACACTATCTTTTTTTGAACTTTTAAACACTAATTTTCAGAGCTTTTTCAGTGGCTAAAAACATGTTTTGAAGTCCAAAAATGGATGGGGTAGCCTCCCCTCCTTATGCTTTGTTTACTAGCTTACATAGCTCCATGTGTTTAACTTATTGTTCTAGCTATTTTTGTCTTAATTCTAGCATGTTTTAGGACTTATTTAGCACTATTTTAGGACTGTTTCTGGTGGTTCATTGCATTTGAGCTTTGTATTGTATGCTTGTAGTGTAATTGTCCTCATAGGTTTGGTGGTTTAAGCCTTAATCACCATCCTATTTGAGTTGATAGCATTTGTTTATGGCTTTCCATACTTGTTTTCACCTCTAATCACTTCTGCAACCTCCCTCATTTCTTGGCTTTTGCTTTGCTTTGAAAGTTGGTTCAAACTAGTTACTTGTTTCAAGCATGAGATTGAAGTTTTGTGCTTAATGGTTTAATTCCTTTGGGGGTTCATTACCAGTGGCATGACATTTCTCTCATACCTAAAACAACTCTTGGTTTGATACTTCTTTCCATTAGAGGACTTAAAGCTCACATTTGGACTTAATTTGCTAAAGGATGGTTGGTAATTAAAATGGAGTAATAAAATTGGGGACTAAAAATGATGCAAGATAATAATTTGGTTTGAGTTCAATAGGATGTTAATTGACCCCTTGAGTCTTGAATCGTTTCATACTTGTTAGTGATGTAAACGGTTCAAGAATCATTGTCAATCACTTCCCTTGATCAATCCATGATAGGGAGGGGGTTTGAGGGTCTTCATTTGTTGCATTTATTGAACTTGCACACTTTGGCTCATAGGCCATCATGCAATGAAATTGCATCAATTGATTGTTTGTAAATCAAGTTTACCATTCCTTTGAGTTGTTTGATGATAAGGAGGGTAAGTTGTGCAAACAACCCTTGAGAATGCCCTGCTCTTGCTCTGTTTGCTCTCTGTTATAGAAGGAAGAACCAAGCATCAGCGGCTGGCAGGCCACTTTTTATGAACGGCAGACCATCATTTGTGGCTGGCAAGCCACCACTTCTAGCCTGCCGGCCACCTTTGCAAAACCCAACAGTGGCTTTTGAAACAGAATAAAGTTGTTTTTTAAGTGAAAAACAATGCAAGTGTTCTATTGTGCAACAGAGGCATCTAGCAGCAGAACAATGGCTTTTTTCGGGTGAAAATCCACGTACATGCATGAGTACTCCTCGCTTCCCGAGGCTAGTTAATCTAATTACTTAGCTTAGTTATTTGTTGTAATTGATTAGTTGTAGCTAGTTTAATTTTGTCTTGTAAATATTTAGTTAGTTTTGTGTTCTAATTATTTCTAGGCTAGTTATTTAACTTGTTGTTGTAATAATTAAGCTAGCATAGCATAAATTCATTTTGTAATAGTTAGTTAATTCGAAGTAATTAGTTTAGTTTAGTTAATTTATCCGGACCCTCCTACGCGATGGCACAATTGTAATAATGTATATGTCTTTCAACCACACGTCTTTTTCTCTTTTATTTACTTGCTTATAATGGTTAATTTAGAACATCATATTTCGTTTAGCATCTCTCATGCCTTGCATCCATTATCTTGCATGCATTGCGCTCAGCCCATCATTCTAATTTGCATTATTATTGTTTACACATCTTTGAATACGTGCTTTACCACATGGTATCAAATTGATTAATATTCCATGTTAAGTAGCCGAGCCTATTTAGATTACATATCACATGTGTTACATTAGCCATATTGCACTAGTTAGGATCACGCATTTTTCTAACTCTTTCATCTTTTTGGCTTGGAGTACTAAGTGAGCTCTTTTGTGCTTTAGCATATTGCACGAATGTGATTGTTATCATAGCATGCTTGCCATAAGGCTAAATGCTTAAATGATAAATTGCTTGAATGTCTGTGGATGAAGGCTAGTTGCTTGAATTTGGAGGGTTTGATTCATGTACATTTAAGCCCACTTTTTCGAGTGGCACATTCACAAACTCTTTTCAAAACAAACATGAACTCAAGTGTTCCAATTTTTGCAAGTTAGTCTATATTTGTGTGTGTGCGCATCACATAGTAAGTTAGCCTAATAAATCGGAACAAGAGCATATAATGTAAATAAGATTCACATCATGATTAGTAGAGGCCGATCTTTGATTGGGTGAGCGGGAGTACTCAATTTATGACCTTCCCCTCTCATACCTAAGTTCCCAAGCCGAGACACTCTTGATGATGACGGACACGTGGCCTTTGGCACGAGTCATGGGTTTTCTAAATTTCTCAAAAATATTTAGGTGGCGACTCTGTATCTGGCAAAGCAGTTCATTTTTGACATTTTGATTCAAAATTAATTTTCCACAAGATTTGCTGGATTTGGACTCCTTGGTGTTTATCTGTTTCACATTACACTTGTGAGATTATATTTAGAACTGCAGAAGTCCGATATTGTAGGGCTTATCGTCTTCCGAAAAGAACACGAAAAGTTGAGCTAAACCTAGGCTTGTACAAAATAAATATAACAATAACAAAAGAAGCTCTTGGCTCTAAGTCCTCCTAAGCTACTGCCTTGACGGAGGCATATCATCAACACCTGAAATTGGTTTTCCACATAGGGTAAGCCAAAGTCCAGTAAAAATACTCTAACATAGTGCATGAATCTTAACAAAGTCATAAAGTGAATGCATATTCAATGCAATTCTCATGTCAAACATTTTATATGTCTTTCTAAAACTATGCAATGTTAGATTATATCACAATTCATGAAATCATTTCCTTTACAATATAAAACAGGGTAGTGGATACAACATTAGAAATCTCTAGGTACGTGTCTGTAAGTAGGCTATACAAGCACTACTAATTGCCATTTTTACCGGTACTAATCAGAATGCTCGGCACCTAACCGCACGGGTTTCCGGACTTTCACCAAGAACACACAGGCTAACATAATACCGCAACCACACCCCTTATCCAGATTCACCAAGGTATTTACCCATTTTCTCAAAACAATATACATTTTCAATGTGTTAAGTATGCAACAATGCTCAATGCAAATGAATGAGAAATTAATTTCAACTCTCCTAATTCTCATGCAATTTCTACAATAATCATAGCTATCCTCCACCGATAATCAAAAACAGATATCTCTAAACATATAGAAAACTTCCAATAAAGATAAACTTTCCAAAAGTCCAAGATGGGAGTAACAATGCATATCCAACTCTACCATCATCATCGTCATCATTCTAATTTCACAAAATCCAACATCATTTCCATTTCCTCTTTACAAAATCAAACAGTCACATTTTAAGATAAAATCTCATTTTCTTTATAAATCAATTTTAAAGATAAAATCCACCATTTTATCACAACTCAACCACATTTACAAACTCACAATCATTTCCAAGAAACCATTTAAAAAAAAAAAAAAAAAAAAAAACCTCTTTTGATTCCAAAGCCAAAACCGTAGGTTTATCGAAAAATCCCTAAATTACAATATTGTTTAGAAAAGCAAATAACTAAGTTAAAAACCATACAAAAGTGTGGAGAAATCTCTACCTCAAAGCTAGAAGACAAAAGGGGAGAGGGGGAGAGAGAAAGAGAGAAAAACTTTGACAAAGTCGAAAATCAACTTTGCTCCTATCAAAATGAAACTCTAGGCAAGTTCTACCCTTTTCCCAAAGGACAATGGTGTAGAAATCAACGAATCACGGTGTATTTGAGGTTTTAGAGATGGTTTCTAGAGAGAGAAAGAAAGGAGATCTAGGTTTTGGAATGTTTATAGACAAAGAGAGGGGTGAGAAAATGACTTAAAAAGTGTGTTTCTTGGACTGATATACGCGCAGATCACTCAAGCGCAAGAATTGTCACTGGAGCGACCAGACACAATGATGACACCACTCGAGCACAAGAATGGTCACTTGAACGCACAATGCACCTCTCTCAATAGTTCAGACCTATAAAAGTTCGATCGAGTGCAAGAAGCGTCGCTCAAGTGTGGATATCAAACCCTCAGTAGTTTTGCAAACTGTAAAAGACTGCTCAAGTGCAAGAAGCTTCGCTCGAGCAAACAAGCAAAATTCTAGGCAAAGACTCCTTTGAAAAACAAACTCTCAATCTGTTTCAAATGCAATCACAATACTCACACAACCCAATTCAACAAGGAATGAGATGAACAAGGACATGAACAACCATCAAGACAAATGATCTTGGATCCAAAACAATAAACGGGTCGAGGCTAAACTAGAATCGTTATAATTACTATTCCCATTTCTTTGGAACCAATAGAGGATTCGGTGGTCTGGCATTTTAATTCAAAAGGAAGTTATACAGTAAAATCTGGTTATCATATAGCAACGTCGAGAAGGTATGCTCTAACTAATCAACTTCATTCAGCTTCATTCCAGCTGTCGCAAAGGTTTTGGAAGCAAATTTGGACTCTCAAGGTCCCTTCAAAAATCTGCCATTTCTGGTGAAAGGTGTGCAAAAATGAAATTACATCCAAAGATAATCTTTTTAAGAGAAAGTGTGCTCCCACAAATTCCTGCCCCATATGTAATAACGCTGTGGAATCAGTTGAACACTTAGATGCCGTTTGGTAACACTTACGTTTTCAGTTTTCTATTTATATTTACAAAAATTTTAAAAACTCAAATAAAAACTTGTTTGGTAAATTTTTGATTTGTAAATCAGTGGTCTCAGTTTATAAATTTGGCCAAAAAATGTAAACTCAAAAAATGTATTTTCGTTTTGAGTTTTCAATTTTTTTTTTTACCACCCAGCACTAGCCACCACCCGCCACCATTTTCCACCACCGTCTTCCGCCACCACCACCACCACCCACCCCCCACCATCACCTGCTACCACCACTCATCACCCACCTGCTACCGCCCACCACCCGCCACTACCACCCACCAGCCAGCCACTAGCCACCACCACCCATCACCCCACCTGCTATCCACCCGCCACCACCCACCACCGTCCGCCACCACCACTCACCACCCACCCGCTACCACCACCACCCACCCACCATCCACCTACCACCACTACCCACTACCCACCACCACCATCACCACCACCACCACCACCACCCACTCGCTACAACCCACCACCGTTATCCACCCATCCACCACCACCATCCATCTACCCGCCACCACCCACCACCACTCGTCATCCGCCGCCCATCTGCCACCACCACCTGCCACCCGCCACCCGCCACCGTCACCCACCCACCCACCATCACCACGTACCCGCTACCACCACCACCCACCCGCCACCACCCATCACCACCCGCCATCCGCCACCCACCACCCACCACCCGCTACCACCACCACCCACTCGCTACCACTCACCACCCGCCACCATCACCCACCCACCCACCACCTACCCGCCACCACCACCCACCCGCCACCACCCACCACCACCTGCCATCCGCCACCCACCTGCTACCACCACCCGCCACCGTCACCCACCCACCCACCACCACCACCCACCGTCACCACTTTTCACTACCGTCTTCTACCGCCACTTGCCACCACTTGCCATTTTTCACTTTTTTATATTTTTAAACATTTTGTCAATTACCAAACGCGTTTGTAGTTTATGTTTTTCTAAAAATAAACAAAAAATAAACAAAAATCAGTTTATAAAATTTTTATAAATATAAACTGAAAACGTAAACGTTATCAAACAGACCCTTAATTTTTGGTTATGATTAGGTCAAAGCTATTTGGTTTGGCAGTGACTTAAATTACAAAGTAAGGTGCGGTGACATTCAGTCTGTGATGCACCGGTCATGTGAGATGATGGATCAGTTCACAAATGATGAGGATCGGAACTCTTTTTTTAGCAAGGTAGCATGGTTGATGAGTTGGTTTATTTGGAAAGATTGAAACAACTTTGTTTTTAATCAAATCCTGATGAAGCCCTCATTAACTTTACATCGAGCTTGAGAGGCTATGAAGGAATTTGAAGACGCTACCAGACTGCATGGGGAATCCCAAATGCACACTACTAGAAAAGAGACTTTTTGCGTCTATTTTTTTACGACGGACTATTAAACCGTCGCAAAAAATAACATTTGTAGCCCTTTCACTTACCCAAATAAATGAATCCTAATTTATTATTCCTTTTATTTATGTTATTTTTTTTCTTATATAGCAATGCCCTAGCCCTTTCACTTTCACGAATTACGAATTACAAATTACGAATCACGACATTCATAAATTGTCTCTATCGCTCTCTTGCTCGCCATAGTCGCAACTCCAGTGGTATGAATCTTGCTCTCTCTCTCTCTCTCTCTCTCTCTCTCTCTCTCTCTCTCACACACACACACACACACATACTTTCTTCATCTTCATCCATGCTCTGTTTCTCTGATCTTGAATTTCATTTTCCGACTCGAAATTCGATTTTCTAAGTTGAATTTTCTGGACAAAGTTGCAGCCTTCGCAAGATTTGATCGACGATGAAACAGAAAATTGTTGAGTGAAATTAGGTTAATTGTTTGATCGAGCAAAGAGAAAAAATAGAGAGATGAGAAGCACGGACAACAACGCTCTAGATACGATAACCGCTACTGCGGCTGCGCAACTGAGAATCATATGCCTCAAGCTTCGATTTAGGTAAACAATTTGATTCAAATTTTAATTATAATTTACGTTGCTTGTTGTGGTTGATGATTTAATTATGTCAATTGTATATATGAATATCTCGAGTTTCGAATTCTGATTCTAAGCTTTGTATAATCTGAACCTTTAGGTTCAAGATCTGTTGATTATCTATGTTATGTTGATCGTTTCACTTTGTTTGATATAGTTTTTGGAAATTATATTTGTTTAATGTTTTTTAGTTGTTTTTTTCGATTTGATGTTGTTTTTGGTTTATTCTATTTTGACTTTGAAAGTTGACTTGTGATTCTGAAATGTATATGGTTTTAGCTTGTTTTGGATATGAAGTTGGAGTTCTTTGCATGTTGTTTCTTTCCATTCTTTTGCTAGCTAGAATGGTCTCTACTGAATAGGGCAGCTATCAAAGAGCGTAGGAGAAGAAAGAGATAGATCTTACCTTTCTAGATGTAGCTTCCCCCACAGTGAGTTGACTAAGGAACTTCTTCTTTGTGATAGCCTTTAGTAAGTAGTAGAGTGAGGCCGCCGCTCTGGATTACTGAAGGGACTTATTAATACATAGAAGATTGAAGCTTTTTAGTGATTTTGTAAAGAGTATCATCAGTTATTACTATGTTGTTGCCATTGTTCAGATGGATTAGATGCTTGCCATGTAATCTGGTATTACTATAATGCCTTGACACTTCCACGGAAACATATAAATTGAGAATGAAGTTTTTTTCAACATTTGTCCATCTCGAGTATTGCTGAAAGGACTATAGAGGAACCGAATTATGAACGTGCCAAACCACAGATTTGCTTGAAGCAGGTATTATTGAGTAACCACCAATATTAGCCAAAACCAGTTTTGATCTCTCAAGAATACAAAGCTCTGTTATTCACTTGTTTGAGAATATGATTGCATTGCACCAACCCCATCATTGTCAATCATTTTTTTTTTTCCCCTTGTATGAAAATTATCATGGTAAAAGGCTTGACAGTGGAACATTGTTTGTAGTGTAAAAGTTTCTGTTATATTGAATTTGATCTTATTTCATTATTTCAACAAATTAGGTTTTTTTTTTTTTTTTTTTGAATAATTCTCATTGAAACATTGTATGTTTATCTCAGTGAAGTTTGTAAATAAACACTATGAATTTTGATCCAAAAGGTCAACGAAAATACAAGAGATCTCATATTTCAAAGCTTGTGGATTAATGAAGAAACCAGCCTTAGATTATTTGACTTGAGGAAAAGAGAGGCCCTAGCTTGTAGAATGAAGTTACTTCTTGGCGTTTCATTTGTGTGTTTCATGTCACTCTCAACATCACTTTGTTACTATGTACTTGTTCATGTTTCCGTATAATACTTCGTCTTACTGAGCAAAACAAAAAATGAAAAACAAAAATGAAAATATTGATGACTTTCCCACGGAAATATACCATTATAATATGTTTTCATGTGAATTTGTCATGTTACTTGCAGATGTGTTCCTTTTTTAATATTTATACAAAATGGTTTAGAAAAAGGATCCTTGGAACCAGACTTGCACCCTCTTTCTTTTGCTACAAAAAGAATTTGTTTATTTTTTGTTTGCTCCTTTTGAACATTTTTTTTAAAGATGGATAAAAAATCACATCCCTTCATTTGAAATCTGTAAGGGGGAGTTTGACACTAATAGTAAGGAGCAATGAACTGGGGCTTAACTGTTTTTTAACAGACTCTTAATTGAGATGAGAAGAGCTTTAAATGAAGAAATAAGCCATATATGTCAAAGGTCTATCTTCTTGTCCATCACAAAGCAGTCTTGGGTGAGTGGAGATTTTTACTTTCTTATTTTTTTTAATCATTTTTATCATTTTTGTTTAGATGAATTTGTTTTCAGGTTAAGACTTCAGCTACAAATCTAACAATTGGGGCATCGGCCTTCCACCAAAATAAAAAAATGAAAAGAACTGGCCCCCTGTAAGCATTCAGGTATGTCCTTCCACTACGAACTCTAATCCCTTTTGCTCTTATTTTTCTCTTTAACCCATTTTCTTGATATGTGGCTGGTATCTATGCACAAAATTCAAGTGGTATAATTATATCATCACAAATTTTATATTATGAGATGGCTACAATGACTCATTTTGGAATATAAGGTTCATGCATAACATGGGTTACTGCTAGTATATACATATTGATAAGTTTTAGTTTATGTTTCTAATGATTCCTTGCATTTCCATTGCTTTTTTTGCACCATGTCCCTTTGGTTTTTGAAATGCTTTTAAATCAGTTCAATTTTTGAATGATGAAAGAAAAAGTCTTGCTATCTAGATGAAGATGCATTTTTAGCTGATGATGAGCAGTGCTGCAGGGAAGACACCTACACCAGGTTAGGCCGTATACTCTGTTTCTAAATTTGCTCTAATTGGGTACTTTCACACTCTGCGTTCTGACGTATGATTACAATTTCTATAGTAATTACTATGGTGCAAAATGCAAATTGCACATTGTACATTCTGCAAATTTTACCAACTGCTTGCATACACTATAATACTTCAAAAAAAATTAGAAGAAAAGGCAGCCAATGCTGTGAGTTCCCTAGACTGATGAGATCTGTTGTAGCCATGTACTTAATTTGATACATTTCATAGTCACTAAGTTATCATTCTTGAGAGTTTTGAATTGATTTAGAATTCAATGTGGTTGGTTTATTGGCCTAATGTAAAGGTATCAGGTGGCATTTACTGATATTATTTGTCAGGAGAGCTCGAAAGCATGGACTAGAAGGTTTACTGAAAATTGTTCATTTGTGGCAGTTGGAATGTTTAAAAGTTTGATTAATGAATTGTTATTCAGATTATTGATAGAATCTTACTTAAACAGGGCAGAAAAGATCAAATCTTTCTTGTTTGTCTTTCAGGATGGAGTACATTTGTTGTCTACTGTTTATCTGTCTTATACTTAGGGATAAAATATTAATTTTGGGAGGCTTCTCCTGCTGGATGACCAGGAAACAAAATGGACAATAATTTTCTATATGCACTCATCATAGATGTTTCTATATGGAGCCACTCTTGTTTTGTTTTGTAAATGGCTTCTTGGTTGTTTTCTGGCTGTCTATTTTGATTTTCATAATTTCTTTGCAATGTTTGCTTTGCTTGAGGCTTTATATCTAAAAAAAGATCTAGAAATTGGGTAGTCTGTGTTCTGATCTATTCCCCTTCATAATGTGTATTGATCAGGTGCAAGCTTGGATTTGAGGAACATATATCTTTATGCTAACAAATTGGAACTCAACCGGTATACCTTGTACAGTGGTGAACACCAACATTGTAGATTTTGACTTTACTAGCATTCTATTTGGATTGTAATTTTTTCATAAAAGAACTTTTTCCAAGTTTTTAGTTGTTATAACTTTCACATATGGCTCCAATTTTGAGACTCAAATGGAATGCTTGATTAAATTACAATGTTATACGGTATGAATTCTTGTCATTGCTATTCCTAGAGTGCTTAATGTTACAATTTTTTTTATTTATTTTATTATTTTATTTTATTTCTTTTTGCGACGGTAACAAGATGGTCGCCAAAAATCATGTTAGTGTTTTTTTTTGTTTTTTGCGACGGCAAAATAGCGGTCGCTATAAGTAATTTAGGCAGTCGCAAATAATTTGCGACTGTTGCCTTGCCGTCGCAAAAAGTATTTGCCACCCCCATATTTGCGACCCCCATTTGTCGTCGCATGGGCCATCGCAAAAGGCCTTTTGCGACTTTTTTTATTATTTGCGACGGTTTATAGCGGTCGCAAAAAGTACTTTTTTTAGTAGTGGCAGTCCCTGATTCGGTCCTCTGCCGGAGAAGAGAATTGGACTCCTCCTGCTCATGGTAGTTTCAAAGTAAATTTTGACATAGCAACAAAGAGAGGATCAACAAAGGTTGCTGTTGCTGTGGTGGTGGGGGACTCAGGTGGGAATTTGGTGGATGGAGTCACAAAGAAAGTCCATATATCATCATCCTTTCAAGGAGAAGCGTTGTTATGTCGGTGGGCCTGCATTGTGGCTCAAGATTATAGTCCATCAAATGTGGAAATTGAAGGGGATAATAGGTCTGTAATTCAGTTGAGTGCCTCCGAAAGTGTCCCTCCATGGGATTGTGGTGCCATTTTCAATGACATAAAAAGTATAACAGCTCAGAAAAATCTCAATTTTCGTTGTAGTCCGAGACCTTCAAACAAGGTGGCTTATTGGCTTGCAAATGTTTGTCTCCATGATTGTCTTCCGTTAGATTGGGTGACAAATCCCCTTGTTGCTTTATCAGATTTGCTTAGTTCTTCTGGGTAGGGGGTGTTCTGTTCTTTTTTTGATTGTTTTCCTAGATTTCTCTAATCAAAAAAAAAAATAGTCATTTTAAAAACTGCAATTGCTTATATTTATTCTAATCCACATTAACAATATCATCAAAAAATATTTATAAATAAATAAATAAAAAGAAGACAAAATTGATATGCATAACACATGATTCACTACAACTAAAGCATACAAAAAGCAAAGAATAACATCAGCAAGATATTATGTAAATAGATAAGCTCAAGCACAAGTAGAGTGTATGAAAGAAGCAAGCCTTGATCATTTTTGGTAGTGAAGATAATTATCACTGTCTCATCACATACCAAGCATTCAGCAAGCATCACATTTTGCGTCCTTGAGTTCCATCACGGAACCTAGGCATTATCATCTTTGAACTAACAACTTTCACTCTGAAGTTAAGTCCTTCAGCTAGAGGGCGAAGCTGCTCAATCTTTGTGAAAACTGGTTGTTTATTTTGTTCACCCATTCCCTAAAACCCTTTTGACATACCAGTGTACAGAAAACTAATTAGTAAAGCACAAAAATGTCCCTCTTCTAGAACAAAAAGACAAGGGAATCCTTATTTCACTACTAGAAAACTGACCTTTTGCTACTATATAATTTGCGACCATCTGATTAGCCGTCGCAAATAATCAATTTACCCCTTTATTTTCTTCTATTTATTTTCCCCTTTTCTTTATACTTGCCCTAGCCCCTCCACAGACACCGATTGTTCTCTTTCTCTCGCTCTCTCTCTCTATCGGTCTCACAGTAATACGACTGGTATGAATCTCTCTCTCTCTCTCTCCCTCTCTGTCTCCCCCTCAATCTCGCTTTCTCTCTTTCTCTCAATCTCGTGCTCTCTCTCCTTTGATCTTCTCAAATTAGCACCTCTACTACACATGTATATGTACCTCTATATATTATGTATGTGTTATGAATATCAATGTTTGAAATTGAATTTATTCTGTTGAGGTCCGAGCAAGAATCGAAGTAGGCGTCCTCAACTTCCTCAAGATCTTGAACTCTTCGACTCCGACAATCTCATATTCCTTTGGTTTGCAATTTTGCTTCAAATCTCTACTCTCGAAATGTGTATATATATATATATATATGTGCGTGTGTGTTTTTGTGTTAAGCATTGAGTCACTGTTGATTTTAATTTGACAAATTTGGGGATTTTTGAGTGTGTTATAGATCAATAGAAGATGGAATAATAGCTGAGGGTTTGTTGACTGATGTTTCGTGGATTTTTCTTTCTCACTCATTTTGCACGAGGTCTTTGATGAGAGTTAACTAACACTGCTGAATCTTTCATTAGAGGTAATAATATGATCATCATCATCTCTTTCTCATTTGCCTTCTTAATCAATCTCTTGAAAAGTACACATTGCCTCAGCATATGTATCCTTCAATTTAGGCTATTAGGTTTTTGGCCATTCCATTGATGTCTCTTTTTTTTGCATCTCCCTGCTTAGTTGTTTCAATGTGAAATTTGCATGGTTTGTCTGTTGGTTGTTTACTTCTTTGGATTTCTGGAGTTAAATAAGAATGTACCTTGACTTTGCAGATACGATAAGAAAAAAATGAGTACATTGGACGTAGCTAGAGCAGAGCTTGGCCTTGCGGTTCTGTATTTGAACAAAGCCGAAGCCAGGGACAAGATATGCAGGGCAATACAATATGGTTCAAAATACTTGAGTAACCGGGAGCCTGGCACAGCCCAAAATGTTGACAAATCAACTAGCTTGGCACGGAAAGTGTTCCGTCTTTTCAAGGTCAGGCTTAATTTCATCTTTTGGTAATAAAATTGTCTTTTTCACTCATCTTCTCTGGTCTCGTAGTTAAGTACCTTTAAATTGTGGAGAATTTTTTTTTTTCTATATTTATTCTTGCTTAATGTCCATTTATTTGGTGTATAAGGGTAACTGTTTTGTTATTCATGCTGTGAAATGACAGCTGACCTCAAAAGGTTAGATGAAGAATTTTCTGGGAAAATCAGTAGGGAAAAAAATAATTCTGATTTGAATTCATATCTGTATGGCACTTTTATTCTTGGGCTTATCTTAGGTTTGTTATTTATGCAGTTTGTCAATGATCTGCACGCGCTCATTAGTCCAACTTCTCCTGTAACACCCCTTCCCCTTGTTTTGCTGGGAAAGGTACAAAATGGTTTGCTGACTGAATGTTTTTCTAATTAATTTACACATGATTTACTCTTTTGTCATTTTCTTACCACTTTGCTTTTTTCTCAGTCCAAAAATGCACTGTTGTCTACTTTCTTGTTTCTGGATCAAATTGTCTGGCTCAGTAGGACAGGCATTTATAAGGTATGGAATGAACTTTCTCCTTATACAGTCTCATTTTCTTCACTGATTTCAAAGAGGAATACTCACAAGATGGAGCTTGGGTACTTTGTTGATTATATTTAGAACAAAGAACGTGCAGAGCTAATTGGCAGGATCTCTCTTTACTGTTGGATGGGTTCCTCAATCTGCACTACCTTGGTTGAGGTTTGCCACTTTCTTCTCAGTGTATTTTGACTAATCTATTTTCACTTTTCCTGTCCTGGAAGTATTGCTGGCTTTGAGTAAAAGCATCTTGTTTTGGGAGATCTCATAATTGATCAGATGCAAATTAATTATAATTTGGTACACTTTTTTACTATTTTTTGCCCTCTTTAGCTTGGCATTATTTGTGGTCAAGTTATATAGGAGGCCTACTGCATCAATGAGATTAGTCTGAGATTTCAGATCCATCATCTATATTTAATCATGAGATTAAATATAGTCGAAGATGTTTTATTAGATCTATATTTAATCATTTCTAATTTTCCTAATGTAGTCGAAGATGTTTTATTATATCAAATATGTTGGGCTCAGTAATGAAACGCCATTTGGTGTCATGAAGTTTCTTCACACTGCCAAATGTGGGCCTAGTTTTCCCTAAGATAGTATCTTTACAGGTATTATATGGTCAATTCTAGGTCAGAAATTAGCAACCCATCATTGTTGTGTGTGTGCATGTGCTATCTGCAAATTCAATGTTTCTAGTTGATTTCTATGCTCATACATTGTGAGCAACTTGACTTCACCAGTGATTTTCATCATCTCAAACTTATATTAGTTTTGTGTGTGAAGCATAGCTGGCTTACAGTTTGCTACAAACCCCAAATTTGATGAGTTAGGGATGCTTGAGTTTATGTTTTATGCCTTTTCTGGACGAGCATTAGTTTATATGTTTTGTATTCAACATACTGTATATCTTTCTATAACCTGCTTATGGCCAAGCCCTTTATATAGAACATGGATAACAAAGTTGGGACGGGTCATGAAATTATAGTGCAACATTTTCATGAAATTAATACATGTGTTTTATTTTATTTTTATAATTTTGTTAGGTCTTTATCTGGATTTGTTTCCTATGCAGTATGCAACATGTGCTGCAGAGCAAACCCAAACTGTTACAAGGCAATCATCTTTTTTTTTTTTTTTGAGCAGCAAAGAAAATCTTTATTGATGACGAAATCTTTTTTTTTTCAAAAATCTTTTTTGTTGCATTTTTTTATCAGGTATATGTTTTTTTTGTTGCATTTTTTTATCTCACCTATATAAATCATTTTAGCTTTGGAACATATTAGAGGCCAGAAAACTTATAATTCATTCATCAATATATCCTTGAGGGCAAAGAGTCATGCTGGAATGTACTTTTTTATTAGATGTAATGTAAGGCATGCTTGCAATATGATAAATTGTAATTGAAATTTTGATTGTTCATAATTACCTATGCTTATATTAAAGGGCTTGAGTGGAGTGTTCTGGTGTTCCTTCTAAATGAAGAAAAAAAAAATTAAAATTGTCCCTTTTTATTGTTAGTGTTTTTCCGGATTTATTATTCGACAGCCATGGTTAAGTCAGTTTGAGTTTTCACTTGTAGGAGAAGCACACTCAATGAAAGCAGAGAAGATTTTGTGCAAGGATAAATCAGAGTACCAAGAAATCCTGGTTTTTGAGGTTCAGCATTTTCATCTCCTAGTAATAGATTGTCTTTGTAGTGATGACTTGCTTTCTGTTTTTCTGCCATTTATTGTCTTATTTATGAATTTCCTGCTGATACTGGTTCTTTTATTTGCAGTCCTCAACATATGGGAAAGTTCTTGTGCTTGATGTCATTGTTCAGTTGACTGAGAAAGATGAATGTGTCTATCAGGAGATGATAACTTATCTTCCCCTTTGTTCAATTCAATCCCCCAAAAACCAAAACTGTAATTTTCATAAATCATGGGTTCCATAGTTCATGATGAGTTTACTATTTCTATTTTTATTCAAATTTAATTTCAAATGACATATAGCTATACTTAGATTATTGAAATTATAATGCAATTAAGTGTGAGGAACCTTTTGAATCCATAGCAGCTTCTTTTTTTCTTTTCTTTTCTTTTATTCTAGTTGAACTTTAATAGGCATATGTACTTAGAGATACATTTGAAGTTAAATGTCCAACTACAAATGATTGTTATGGTGAAAAAAATATACTCTCTTTGATTATCAATCTACCAAGAGGTTTGAGGTTTGAGGTTTGAGGTTTGAAGTTTTCAGATGCTGCAATTCGTTCAGCAGCAACATCATGCCCACTTTTAGAGTCTTTGGATATGTCAAATTGTTCATGTGTGAGTGATGAAACGCTACGTGAAATAGCCCTTACTTGTGGTAATCTCCATGTTCTTAATGCGTCATACTGCCCAAACATCTCTCTTGAGGTCAGTGATCTTACTTTTGACTATTCCTGTGCTGGTTATGTTTGGATATGCCTTAAGTTGACACGATTTGTTGCTTTTGTTGAAGTCTGTGAGACTACCAATGTTGACAGTTCTCAAGCTTCACAGCTGTGAGGGCATAACTTCAGCTTCAATGGCGGCAATATCTCATAGTTACATGTTGGAGGTTTGAAGCCTCTTAATTGTCTCATAAGTTAGCATTGCCCAGGCGTTATTCAATGTGTGAATAGTAAATGAAATCAAAATTTTGTTGCGATGTAGGTCTTGGAGCTTGACAATTGCAGCTTATTGGCAGCAGTGTCGTTGGATCTTCCACGCCTGCAGAATATAAGACTCGTCCATTGTCGCAAGTATATTTTGCTGCTCTAACCTCATATTGTGGCAGGGGAACTGCTGAGTTAAATTTTTGGTACACTGTTGTGGACAGTAACTCATGTTATTATAATGCCTGCAGGTTTGTTGATTTAAATTTACGAAGTATCATGCTGTCATCTATTGCAGTGTCAAATTGCCCTTCTCTCTTGCGAATTAACATCACATCAAATTCACTACAAGTATGTCTTTCATTAAATTGTTTATTATTTTCTTTTTCTCCATATTGTCCTTTGTTTTCAGAGAGGTATGAATCCTGAAGGTATGGTTGGTTTTATGTTTATGCAGAAATTAGTGCTGCAAAAGCAAGAAAGCTTGACAACTTTGGGATTTCAATGCCAATGTTTGCAAGAAGTGGACCTTGCAGATTGTGAATCTCTAACAAATTCTATCTGTGAAGTTTTCAGTGATGGTGGTGGATGCCCTATGCTAAAATCATTAGTTCTTGATAACTGCAAGGTGTGTGTGAACATAGTTCTTTGCATTTTGCTGTTTCTGTAGTTTAGTTGAAGTCACTTGTGCTTTGCATGTTCAATTGAGGACGTAGCTTTATATGATTTGTTGGGTTTTCATATCTTGCTGTGACTGTTTTCTTTCCTTTCATTCTCGTCTTAAGTTTTCATTTCTAATTTATGAAATGTAATTGTTTTTGTTTCTTAATGGAACTTTTTTTTTTGGTAAACAATTAAGCAGCCACTTTGAGGAAATTTTGTTGGAGTTAACGTCTTTTGACATGTGTCACATATTCATTTTTTATGTTTCCAAGAACAGTGAACATTGTGCAAAAAGGTTGTGGATGTAGATGTACTATGTAAGCATATCTGCAAAAAATATTATGTTGCTCTTTTTTTTTTTTTTTTTTTTGAAGACTTGAATTTTTTAGTACAGTGTATTTAAGGATGGTTAATGGATATTATAAATTTAGTTAATTTGTTAATTTTGTTATTTTCATTTCCAAAAAATTGTTTGGTGGTTGTAATTGATTTTTTTGTTGTAGCAAATCCATATATGATTTTTTTTTTAATAAATAATTATTTGCGACAGTGAAACTATGGTCGCTAAAAGTGCTTTTAATTTTTTAAATTTTTTTGCGACGGCAAAATGGCTGTCGCAAAAAGTAGTTTGGGCGGTCGCAAATTATTTGCGACCGTTGTTTTGCCGTCGCAAAAAGTATTTGCCACCCCCACATTTGCGTCCCTCATGTGCGGTCGCATAGACCGTCCCAAAAAGTCTTTTGCGACTGTATTTTTATTATTTGCGACGGCATGTGACGGTCGCAAAAAGTGTTTTTTTTAGTAGTGTTTGTATGATTGATGCAAAACATGGTCAAACTTTTCTTTAAAAAAACAAAATTACACTTTTTTTCAGTAGTGAATTAGAGTTCTAATAAGGATAAGGGCATCTCCAACCCTAGCCCAAAACTTAAATTTGAGTACAAAGCCACTAAAATCTCCCACTCCTTTACTCAAATCTATATCAAATTGAGTTTTATTCCAATTTTGATTCAAATCAAGAGTACCCATTTCGTTCACTCGAATTTCTACTCAATCCAAACTTGACACATAAGTGCTGCTACCCAAATTCTCGAACTCCTAGCATCCAATCAAGACTTGACACTCAGAAATTTTTCTCAAATTCCATTACAGTGCTTCATATCAAATTAAGCTTTTTATTCAAACTTCTACTGAATTTGAGAAGAATTTCAAGTAAGGGTTGGAAATGGCTAAGAATCCCAAATCAAATTGGGCCTAAAATAATAATATGTGATGAAGTTATCTTGTGAAAACAAGAACAATAATTCATTGGGATGTATTGAGAGAACGGCGAATTATCATATAAACAAAATAACGATAGTTCATTGGGATGTATTGAGAGAGACGAATTATCATATAAACAAAATCAGCATGGTTCAGGGGAAAGTAAAATAATAAAGTTTTGCCACCAAATCATTAAGGTTTTGATTCCGATCACACGCAATTTGATCATATCTTTCAAACATCATTATTCAACTAATGCGTTTACGGGATTGGAGATATTACTGTCGCTTAGTGGGTGTTTGGGAAGTTGCTATTTTAGTAGGTTATTTTAGTAGGTTAAAATTTTTGTATTTGGGAAGATAGTTAGATTTTTTTGTAGTTGAATGTAATTTTTTGTGAGAGAAAAAGTAAAATGATTATGAGTTTGATATGACATTTGATATTTTAACCTATTTTGTCATTTTGTGAATTTTAGCGCAAAAAACCAAAAAAAGTCTTTGCCAAACACCCCCTTAGTCACATCATTCAATTAACTTAATTCTTTGTTAGAATGGTATATTTGATGAACTCCATAAAATAAATCATTCGAATCATTAAAAAATGCTTGAAAAATTCTCTCACTAGAGTGCCACAGCACCCCTAGTCACAATAGGGCCTGTGGGAGATTTTTCTAAGTTCTTTCAATAATTCAAATTGTTCATATTGTAAAATTTGTTAAATAAATCATTCATGTAAAAAATCGAATTTATTATACATCTACAATTCCATGACAAAAGCACATTTGTTTTTTAAAAAATAAATAGTCAACATGATTTTGATAATTTTTTTTAAAACAATCAAAATCGGATCATGAGTTTGCGGATTTCCAATTACCTTGATCTTTTACGAGAATGATATACTTGACGAACTCTACAAAATGAACGATTCAGATCATGAAAAAAGATTCGAAAAAATCTACCACCAGAGTGTCACAACACCTTGATGTAACTATGGTCACCACAGCGGGATAAGCTCCCCTCCATACTTACATCTCTCCATACTCATCTATATTCCTCTTGTGAGCCCAAATTCGAACTCACATCAATGATTTGAACCGTCTACTTTGTAAATTCAATAATAAAGGTCATTCATACAAAAAAAATTAATTTTATCGGAAATTGATAAATATAAGAACAAATCACATTTTGTTTTATAAAATGAATAACAAATAGGATTGTAAACTAAAACTAGTATTTTGTAAAATAAAACGTAATTTATTTTTGTGTTTATAGTTATATAATAAATCTAATTTTTTTTATATAAATAATTTATATCCCACAACTTATGAAATAAACGATTTAAATCATAAAATAAAATAAAATATCTGAATTAAGACCCCCCCAAAAAAAAAAAAAAAGAGGGAATGAAAAGATGAAATAGGAAGGAGAGCTAGCATCCCAAGTCCTGCGTTTACATCACAAATCAAAACAATAAATCTGAATTCAATATTCCCAATGAATAAGAAATATGTTTTTTACGCTGATCTGAAGGCCAAAGAGCACTGGGTTCAGAGAGAGTAGAGCAAGCAGTTTTGTTTTTTTTGTTTTTATTATTATAATAATAATAATAATAAAATTAAAGAAAATAGACGAAATTGTTTTATATATATATATATATATATATATTCACTTTGTAGAGCCGGCTCTGATTTTTCTAGCGCCCGAAACAAACTTTTAACATATATATTTAAAAACAAAAAAAAAATGTTTCAAAATAAGTTTTTAATATGAACCGATTTTGAATATTTTTTGTCAAAATTGGACTAGTTAATAATTTAAATTTTATTTAAAAATTTTGCACTTTCATATAAATGTGTATAAAACTCAAATTATTAGTTGCGTGGATAAATCTATTATTATGAATGTGTTTGTGATTGTCATGAGATGCTTTTATAAGAAATGTGACTTCTCAGATACTGAAATTATAGAGATCCGAATTCACAGGCTTCGTTTGGTATAAAAAGCCTGGGCTAAAATAGCCACAAAATGACAAAATAGGCTAAAAAATTAATAAGATAAAGGGAGCTTTTTCCATAAATCCATGTTTAATTACTTATGTTTCATCCAATCCATATTCTTTTTTACTATTCCATTAGGTCCTATTTGAGATGAGAAAACCAAAATACCCTTTTCATCTACTCATGTTCTATTTAGTTTATATTATTTTCTTATGTTTCAATAAGTCCTATGGGTGACATAATTACCAAAATGCCCCTAATGTGAATGTTCACACCGTCAATGTGAATGTTCATATCGTCAATGTGTAGGGGCCCGGCCCATGTACAATGTGAATATTCACATTGACATGCTAACATTCACATTGATAGGGGTCTAAAATTAACCCGCAGCCTGTGGGCGGCCCGGGGTAAGCCCGGTCCGGCCCGTGACAATGTGAATATTCACATTGACATATTAACATTCACATTGATAGGACTGTAAAATTGGCCCGCGGCCTGTGGGCGGCCCGAAGCCCGCCCGTTACCGAGGCGGGCCCGGCCCATTGATAATGTGAATATTCACATTGACATGTTAACATTCATATTGATAAGAGTGTAAAATTGACTCGCGTCCCATGGGCGGCCCAGGGCGAGCCCGGCCCGGCCCGTGACAATGTGAATATTCACATTGACATATTAACATTCACATTGATAGAAGTGTAAAATTGGCCCGCGGCCCGAAGCCTGCCTGCTGCCCGGGGCGGGCCCGGCCCGGCTCGTGACAATGTGAATATTCACATTGACATATTAACATTCACATTAATAGGAGTGTAAAATTGGTCCGCGGCCCGAAGACGACAGCCTCGGGTCAGGCTGGTGGGCCTAGGCCTAGGCTCGAGCTTAGGCGGGGCTTGGGCAGGCCTGGCCATTTTTTTTAATTCTTTTTAATTTTTTCTACCAAAATTTTATTATTTTCCACAAAAAAAGACATTGTGCCTCAGGCGGGCTGGGCCTCGGACCGAGCCTTGAATAGGCCTTAAGCGGGCCGATGGGTCGGGCCGGGCTTCAAAGTGATGGCCTAGGCCCTAGCCTAGGGTCTCGGACATGCTCGGGCCCGGACCCAAACGAGCCTACCCCGGGCCGTGGGCAGGCTTTGAGCAGCCCACGGGCGACGGGCCAATTCTACATTCCTATCAATGTGCATGTTAACATGCCAATGTGAATATTAACATTGTTAACGGACTGGGCCAAGCCTACCCCGGGCCGCGGGCGAGCTTCAGGCAGCGGACAAATTTTACACTCCTATCAATGTTAATGTTAATATGTCAATGTGAATATTCACATTGTCACGAGTCGGGCCAAGCCCGCCTCGGGCTGCGGTCGGGTTTCGGGCCGCCCACGGGCTGCGGGCCAATTTTACACTCTTATCAATGTGAATATTAACATGTCAATGTGAATATTCACATTGTCAACGGGCCGGGCCCGCCCCGGGCCGCCCACGGGCCTTGGGCTGGTTTCGGGCAGCCACGGGACGCGGGCTAATTTTACACTCCTATCAATGTGAATGTTAGCATGTCAATGTGAATATTCACATTGTCGACGGGCTGGGCCAGGCCCGCCTTGGGCGACGAGCGGGCTTTTGGCCGCCCACGGGACGCTGGCCAATTTTATACTCTTATCAATGTGAATATTCACATTGTCAACGGGCCGAGCCGGGCCCGCCCCTGGTCGCGGGCGGGCTTTTGGCCGCCCATGGGCCGCGGACCAATTTTATACTCTTATCAATGTAAATGTTAATATGTCAACGTGAATATTCACTTTGTCAACGCCTTGAACCGGGCCTACCCCGAGCTGCCCATGGGCCGCGGGCGGGTTTCACGCCGCCACGGGACGCGGACCAATTTTACACTCCTATTAATGTGAATGTTAACATGTCAATGTGAATATTCACATTGTCAACGGGCCGGGCCCGCCCCAGCTCGCAGACGGGTTTCGGGCCGCCCACGGTCCAATTTTACATTCCTACCAATGTGAATTTTAAAATATGAATGTTCACATCATAAAATTGCTAACCGTTCAAAAAATATTTAGAAGGGTATCAAAATTAAATATAAGGGCATAAGTGTCCAAGAAAATAGTGTAAATAAAAAAAAAGACTTTATGGAATAAAACTATACATACATGGGACTAAATGGGTTAAAAAATTCCTTCATGTACTTCTTGGATTAAAACACTTCTAAATGGGATTTATCAATAATTTTCCCTAAGATAAAATATCACTTTCAAGTCATAATTATTTCATTTTTTTCTCTCACAAAAGTTAAAAAATTCAAAATACCTATCTCAAATGAGGCTTTTTAGCTCTATGCTAAAATAACTAAAAAGACAAAAAGTCAACCCACATCCCAAACGAAGGCTCACATTCTCATTCCCTTCCAAAATTACTCTTATTCAAATATAGCCTAAAATTAAGGATCAAAGTAATCCAAGCTAACATCCTAAATAAAAAATGAACAAACTATAACAATATATCACTTAAACATGATAATTTTCACTTATAAAATTACTAATCAAACTTGTTTTACCAATTTGCCAGTCAAATCCATTTAATTTTTCTCATTACATAAGTTAACTTCACATAAGACTTAATCATTTCAATTTTGAAAAGTTTCTTTTGCAGAAGCAATTTTAACAACTGTTGTCAATAGTATTTTATACATAATTCATGCATTTGAGAAACAATTATCTATTAGCTTTAAAAAGTTCTTAACATCAATTAGCTTTTTGATTTATTTTTAAAAGGCCCTTTTTATGAACAAATATAATGACAGAATTTTTTAGAGGCCTTTTTTATAACAAATATTTTGAGGCCCAAAGCGATTGCTTGCTCAGCTTGTCCAAAGCCGAGCCCGCACTCTTGAGGAAGAACAATTTTATAAACCCACTTTAATTATTCCAAATTTATTCTGGTTTGAGATTGGATTTGTATAATATAATATTTATATATAAATTTGAATCACAAAATGATAATTCTAAATAATTTTTTGATAATTAAATCAGAATTTATAGTATTACTGCATGAGAAAACAGTAAAGAAAAAGTTTATGGTCAGGAAAATTGTCCAAATGTTAAATATATGTTGGTGTTGTTTGGTTCAACTTAGAGTTATTTTGAGAATTGACTTTTTTAATAATTTTTTAATTTTTTACAAAAAAAATAAAAATAAAAATAAAAATGTGTAAACAAAAGAAAGAAAAATTGTTTCAAAATTCAATTCAAAATTTATTTTCAAAACTCATAACCAAATACATAACTCAAAATTCAATTCAAAACTCAAACTAAACTCTTTTCAAAATTGTATTTTTTTAAAAAAATTCAAAAAATATTTCTCAAAATCATGATTTGAGTATGGAGTTGTGTTTTGAGAAGTTTTGGGTTGAGTTTTGAAAAAATAAAATTTGTTTGGTTATGAGTTTTGAAAAGAGTTTTGAGTTTTATTTTAAGTTTTGAGTTGCATTTTGAAATTTTTTGGATTTATTTTTTTTAAATCTTTAAAAAATTTCTTAATTTTATTTTTTTAGTGCAAATATATTGTTTTAAATATTTATTTATTTATTTTAATGCGCACTGTATTTCATACACTTATGTGCTATATTTTTTTAAAATATTTAAAATATTTTTTCAAATATTTAAAAATATTTATTTTTTATTTTAAATATAAGATTTTTATTTTAAATATTTTTAATTTTTACTTTAAATATTTTATTTTAATTTATAAACATTAATTTTTTAATAATTTATATATTTTTTAAAATTTAAAAAAATTTGGATCACTATATATATCTAAATCATAACAAATTATTTGGCCAATACTTAAAAAAATAACAAAAATTATTTTTTGAATAAATAAAAAAATAAAAAATATTTTTTGAAAAAATAAAAAAATAAAAAATATTTTTTGAAAAAATAAAAATAAACAAAATATTTTTTCAAAAAAATATAAAATAAAAATAAGTTTAGAGACAAAATAAAAAATATTTTTTTGAAAATTTTTTTATGAAAATTTTGAAAAGAGTTTAGTTATGAGTTTTAAATTAAGTTTTGAGTTATGTGTTTGGTTATGAATTTTGAAAATAGTTTTTGAATTGAGTTTTTAGTTATATGTTTGGTTACGATTTGAGTGTGAAATTATGTTTTGAATTTAAAATATTAAAAAATAAAGGCCTTGTTTGGTTTGTGTTTCTTAAAAAAATTTGAGAAAAATTCTCTACAAATAAGTTTTTAAAAGTAATCAAACCAAACAATTTTTTTTTAAATTTTTTTCCAAAACTTGTTTGGTTTACAAATTTTCCAAACAAATCTCTCTCTCATACACATCAAATCAATCACTTTTTCCAAAACTCTCTCTCAAAATAATTTTTCAAAACATCTTTTGAAAAAAAATCAAACCAAACAAATTTTTGTACTTTTTATCTCAAAACATGTTTATCAAATACAAACCAAACAAGGCCAAAATATTTAAAAAAATAAATTTTAAAATTAAAAATTATACATTTAAAATTAAAAAAAATAAAATTTAAAAACAGTTTTAAATTTTTTTTATTGCAATCAAATTATATATTTAAAATAAAAAATAAAATTATACATTTAAAATAAAATTTGTGTGTTTGGTTATGAGTTTTAAAAATAATTTAAAATTTTTTTAATTGGAATCGCGATTTCAAAATTAAACCAAACACCACCTTTTTGTATTGATTTTTTGGCTAAAACTTTGAGTTGCCAAAATAGGCTTTATTGTAAATTATAATTTAATAATTCAATAACAAAAATTAAAAGTGCTATTTATCTCATTTTTTAATTTTTTTAAATTATTTCTATCTAATAAATTATAAATTTAGTACAAACTCTCACAATAAAAAGTTACAAATTAGGACCACGCTACGTAGCTCGAAAAATGGAGAGCCCGAATGGCTCGAAATTTTTTTTTATTCTTTGTTCTTCTCCTTCATTTTTTCTCTTCTTCTTTCCCTCTCTTTTTCCTTCTGGGTTTGTTCGTTCACTTCTGCTAATCTATAGAAGTGTAGCATAGCATAATAAGGGTTTGTTCCTTCTGGGTTTGTTGATTCACTTCTGCTAATCAACAAAATTTTCTCTTCTGCTAATCAAACCCAAGGAAGAAGAAGAAGAGATCCAAAAAATAATGGTTCAGTCGAAGATCCACAACCAAAACCAGCACACACAAAATCAACACAGTTTGCAAAATCAAAATCAAAATCAAAATCAAAACAAAAAAACAAAATCATCACAATTTGCAAAATAACCCAAAAAATCACAAAAAAACACAATCAAAACAATCACAGTCGAACCGAAGACCCATAGCCGAAGATCAAGCTTTGCCCTCTCCATCCATGGCGGTGGGTTGGGTCTCCGTCCATGGCGGATTAAGCTTCGGCCTCTCCATCCATGGTGGATCAAGCTTCAGCCTCTCAAAGATCAAGCGCCGGTTTCTTCTCTCTTCCTCCTTCTCTCTCGCCTCTCTCTTCCTCCTCCTCTCTTTCTCTCACCTCTCTGTTCTCCCTCGCCTATCTCTTTCACTCAAACCAATTCAAGAAAGAAGGAAAAAGAAGAAGAAGAAAAAAAATAATGTCAAAACGACGTCGTTTTGACATTCGAGAGATTCAAGCTGCTCAACTTTTGAGCTACCATGCATTTCTCTACAAATAATTTAGATGAACTGACCAAATAGTTTTGAGAAGTGGGTTAAAAATTACTTCTCAGCTTTTAATTCACTTCCCTCTCTCACAAAAAATATCAAAAAATAACTTTTAACCATCTTCCTAAAATACTCCTTATAAAATTAAAGTTGTATATGTGGGACATACCGTCAACTCTGAGCCTTTAATTTTTAATTCTAATTTTTTTTTTTCTTTTTTTTGGGTTTAGATTCATAGAACTGTTAAAACGCTTGGCAATTGGTGAATGCACTTAATAATTTTTTATTAAACATTAAAATGAAAAAAAAAATATGTCATTGATGGTGTCATAGGATTTTTGATAGAGCCATGTGAAAAAAAAAGAAGATTCATATAATTGACCTTATTTAATGAAACTTAAAACTTAATATGATTTGATTTAATTTTATTTACGTCATTAATCATAACTCCACCCCCAAGTAGGGGTGGGCGCGGGTCGGTTGCGGCCACGAAACCTCCAATCCGCCATCCGTCCGCCAGATTGGCGGATTGAAGAAAATCAATCCGCATCCGTCCGCCAATCCGGCGGATGTGGATTGAGCGGATTGGCGGTTTGGCGGATGGATGCGAATCGGTTTGGCGGTTTAAAATTTTATAAATTTTCAACATAATTCAACTTGTGCACTTCCTTAAAAAAAAAAAGAAAAAAAAAAGTATTACAGTCAATGACTTAAAAAAGTATTACAATCACTGTATGCCTTATCCAAAGAAAGAAAGTTTGAAACTTTAGAATACCACGATCACTGTATGCTTCATGCACATATTACAATTACAGTATGATTCATCCCTATAAAGTATTACAATCTGTGATTCTTAAAATATAATAACAATTCAAACCACCAAAACCATAAACAGAACAGTAGTAAAGATTGAATGTCTCTATATTGTTACATCTACATATGTTTTTTAAAACAAAAACCAACCAGCATATATCATATTTTTTATTTATTATTTTTAGAGTTAGATTTAAAAACTAAAAAATATAGATGAATAATATGTTTATTTTTTTCAATTCAAAAATATATTCAAGTTGAAAACTTTTTTTCAACAGAATATTTAAACTCTTTTTCAATTGAAAACACAAACATAATATTTAAACAAATTGAAAATACAAAGTCTTATAAATTACTACAGGTGCTCGCGATTTGGCGGTTTGGCGGTTAGGTTGCGGCCAAAAAATCTCAAATCCGCCATCCGTCCGCCAAATTGGCGGATTGGAGAAAATCAATCCGCAACCGTCCGCTCATCATCACGCATCCGTCCAAAATGCGGCGGATCGGTTCGGTTCGGTCGATTTTGACGGATCGGTATATCCGCTGCTCACCCCTACCCCCAAGCAACTCCACCAGATGACACGTGAAAATTAAAAATAAGTGGAAAAGATGCATCATGGATCGTGGCACCTCACAAGATCAACACGTGAATCTTATGTCACGTTTCTCTACCGGCTTCATAGTCGGATTGGATCATTATGATTGTGGTCCTAACGACTGCGTGATTAGTGTTGAAATGAGTGGTCGGATTGACTAGTGATCCGTTTTAATAGGAAATAAACTTGATTGAGTTGAGGGTGAGATTAAAAACATAAGGAATAGATTAGACCAGATTTTTTTTTTTTTTAAATTTTTTATACCATGTGCATCTATTTATTTTAATATTTTTTTAGATTTTTTTTTAATATTGAAATAAGTTTTTATTTATTTTATATAAAAATAATTTAACAACTCCATTATTAATTATTTCTCACATTATCATCAAAATAAACATATTTTTACTTAAGTTAGTGAGGGAATGATTAGTAAAGAGCGCTAACAATCTCATCTAACTTAATCTGCCCAATAAATGTGGCCTTAAGGTAAAAAAAATATTAGTGATACTTTGAAGAAAAAAAATTATAAATTTATGAAAGAAATTAAAAATTAATATTTATAAAAGTTATTATTAATTTGTTATAATTTTTTTAAAATGGCACTGATGTGGTATTTCGCCAATCTTAAACTTTGGATATATGATTTGGCTAGATTGTAGTGTGCCATGTTGGAGATATGAATACATATACATATACTAAGGTGTTTGGGAAAGTTAGTAAAAAAATTAATTTTTTTGACTTTTTTTCACTTATTTTATCTTTTATGAAAAAGTTATGTAAGAGGTAATATGATTCAAAATTAATAAAAAGCTGGAAGCTGGCCTTTTACCAGCTTTCCAAAAGAGCACACTGTCATGAATTTTGACCAAATAATTGAGGTGTTTTTGGTTATGTTTGGTAATAGAATAAAATAGTAAAAATATATATATATATATATATATATATATATATATATAATATAAACAGTGAATTTTTTTAAAAAAATTGTTTACATCTTTTCATAATGAATTAAAAAAATATTTAAAAAGTCAATTCTTCAATGGAAAACTCTCGAATCACTAGAATGTAAGTAAATTAAGTTAATGGTTTAAGATAATATACAAAGCTCTTCTTTTTTTTCTTCTTTTTTTTTTTTTTTTTTTTTTTTTGGGGTAAGTAGTATGTACAAAGCTTCATCATACATTGATCAATAGCACCAATAAATAAAGATCAGCCAAGGCCTAGAACCAAAAGGAAAATGTTGTTGGTCTTTGTAGGCTTCAGTTTGCATTCGACTGACCTTGTCACGACCCAAACCTGTCCTTATAGGTTTAGTATCGTAACCGGTCAATAATCTTTGGATTACCGAAGGCCTCTTAACAATTAGACTTGTAATTAGGGGCCGCGAAAGTAATTACATAAAGAAATACACATAGTCTATCGAGCTATGCAGACATACATGGGACTGGAAATCTTAAACTTTTAAAAGCATCTGAGTGACATCAGATTTTACAATATTTACACGTCACTTCATGTACACATAAAGGGAAAACTTGTTCATAGAGCAAAAGGAACAGTCTTATACATTCATATTAACACAGCCATAAAACATGACTTGATCTGGAACCTCCTCGTGAGGCGCAAAAGGTGGCTGACAAACACAAAAATGCTTCAGGCGTCATTTTAAGCCTAATCACGAGCCTGCTCACCTCCATACATAATTGTAGACGTCCCCGAACGTCCCAGGAAAAATCTCGTTTTGTTCATTGGGGCTTACTACAGTTTGGACTCAATGTCACAGTCCTATATCTAATCTCGCAGAGTGCAATACAAGACCGATGAATCATCAAAGAGTCCAAATCCGGCAAATCGTTTTAAAAAACTGATTTTTAGAAAGAAGTGTCAAACATGGACTGCTTTGCTAGATACAGAGTTGCCATCTAAATATTTTATTTTTGGAGAATTTAGAAAACCCTGACTCGTGCCTAAGGTCACGTGTCCGTCATCACCAAAGTTGCCTCGGCTCGGGAACTTGGGTACGATTGGAAAATGTCACTTCGTGAGCACCTCTGCTCGCCCGATCAAAGATCGGCCTCTACTAACCATGATATCGAGTTTTGAAAACATTATGTGCTCCTATTCCGGTTATTAGCCTAGAATTACTATGTGATGCACACAACATACAAGTATAGGCTGGATCATTTGAGTTGGAACAAAACATTTCATGTTTGTTTATTTGAAAGATGGTTTGATGGTACTACTCGCAAGTAGGCTAAGACGTGGATTTGTCACCCTCAAGTGGGCTTAAGAAAACATAATTTTGCCACTCTCAAGTGGGCTTAAAACTCTCAATTGGTGAATTGTTCCAATTCAAATAACCCAACCTTCACCCACAGGCATTCAGGCAGTTATATCACATAAGCAAATAGCCTCATGGTAAACATGCTATCATGGCAGTCACTCACACGCATGCAAGGATGCTAAAGCATAAATACTTACCAAGTACTCCAAGCCAAAGAAAGAAGCTAATTAGAAATCATGCATAAATCCTAACTATGCTGAAATGCCTAATGCAACACATGCAAAAATGCAACTAAGATAGGCTCGGCTATTCTAAAATGGCATATGAAATGCAACAACTGATACATGTATTCAACTCGGAATTGAAATGCAATGCAGTTAGTTTGATGCTCCGAGCCCGGTGCATGCAAGACAGATAAATGGATGCATACATGCAAGCATAAGTATGCTAATTGAAACGTGCCCTAAACTAACCATTATAAGCTGATAAATAAAAGGGAGAAAGACGTGGGGTTGGAAGGCATGCATCACACACACACGCACACTTATTACAACATTGCCCTCCTTGAAGGGTCCGAATGAATAGTATAGAATAAACTAGCTAATCTAAGCTAATTAAAATAATTATTACACAACATTAATTAATTAATGAATTAACTAAGTAAGTAAGGAAACTAGCATGCAAATTAAACAAAATAGACTGCCTCAGCTCTGTTCCGAATGATAGGGATGCATGCATGCTCAAGTCGCCTTGTCGGGAAATCCATTGCGATGCCCCAATTTGCCTCTGTTTGCAACTGGTCCCAGAATACTGTACAAAGCTCCAGAAGGCTGCTGACCAGTTTTTGCTGCTGGTTTCCGGTTTGCTGCAACAGAGAGCGAGAAAGGGGCATGGCAAAGTATTTTCAACATATGTGTGCATGACCACTCTCCCCATCATTGCACAAGCTCCAGGGAGTGTAGTCCTCAATCCTCGTACCACCAATCACGCATCTCGATGTATGATGGCCGAGGAGTCGGATTACACGACTCGATGTAAAATAAATGCACATATAAACACAACAAGGCCTAAACTCCATCATGGATAATCCGGAGTGTCGGCGACCGAGAATCGAGGCACATTTCGTCACTTGGAGTACGAAACGTCCCTCGTTTCCCGTGTTTGGACTAAACCCTATTCCAAACACAATGTGATATACATGGCATACACAATACGACTAGCATGCAACCCTAAACGCAATGTAACCTAATCATGCTAGCATGCGAGGGATGATATGCAAATATGCAACTAGCATACACAATGCTATGAACTAAGAATGGCATACTCAATGCACATGAATTATATGTCATATGCAATGCACATACGAAGATGGACATACACGAAGACATAGCGTGCGACAACATGGATATGGCATACATAATGCAAGATGGACTTAAACTAAAATGAATGGGCCTCAGCCACACTAAAATCAGTGGTCATACATGATGAAAATAAAGCAACAACACACATGCAAACATGCACAAATGCAAAGAACCAAACCTAAGGCACAAAGTGCAACTCTACCAAAGCATGGTAAGCATGAAATATGGCATACAATCACATATTTTTCAGCTCTAAAAGGACATGCAAGATGGTCCCGAATCATGCAAACACCTCATACAATGCATGCTAGATGGCCCAAATATCGAAACTAGTGAAGTGGATTACACTATAAGCATGCAAAGCAATACTCAAATGGCCAAATCAGCCCCAAACAATCCCTATGTAGGCCAAAACAGTAGCAAATATGGACTAAAATGATGGCTCGCAAAGCATGGAAATGAAGCTCATGCAATAGTCCAAAAATGAGGTATTCATGCATAACTCTCAAACACATTTAAAGAGTGGAAAACATGAGAATATGGCATACATATAAGCTCTGAAATATGATTCACAATAATGCCAAAACACGGAAACACCTCAAAATACACATGCAATAGGCTTCAAAACTCAAAGCTAGGCAAGGGTATTGAATTACAACCATACATAGCAAACATCATTCGACCATAAGGCCCAAAAACAGAGCTAAGGTAGTCCAAAACATGCACAAAATCAATTTAAGACATGGCCAAAAAATGCTAGAATCAAAGGCCAAAATAGCATGCAATGTAAGCTAGTAAAGAGGATTTGCACTACAAACATGTGAGGCAATCAAGAGGCCACTAAACCAGCAAAATTTAAAGGTATGACATGCCAAATAAAGCCCAAAAACCCACTGAAACATGGTTAATGCATGCAAGAATGAGATGCTCCTTTGATATGCTATGAAGAGGGTTACTCTACACATGCAAGATGGACATCTAATATGGAAAAACAAGCTCTAGACAGAGCCTATGTAGGTCCTAAAACTCATCAAAAAATTCTTGAAACATGGCTTGGAAGCATGCAAATAAGGGCTCCTTTGTAAGGCCAAGAATGCTAGAAAACAAAATAAGGAGAGAGAGGGTCACCCCTCTCTAATTTTGGCACTCAAAACAGCATGCTAGCCACTAAAAATTCACTGGATTTCAGTGGCTAAAAGGCCAAACAAAGGCCAATACACATGCTCTAAGGCATGGCTCAAAACAAGGTAAAATGAAGCATGCAAGGGGGTAGATGACCCCCAACGGAAAAATGATCTTAAACAAACATGTTAAAAGCCTCAAAATAAGACTTTTTTTAGTTTACACCAAATCTCAAATATGCTTGCAAGTATGGCTAAAAGATGGAGCAAAATAAAGCTTAAAAGAGGGAATAGTGTGTTACCCTTGTAGCTTCAACAAAACCAGCAGCTTCTTGGACCAAAAACCAACTCTTTGAGACCTCTCAAGACCCTCCAAGAACCTTAGATCAATGGTGGAGGTGTGTGGCTATGAGGTGTGGTGTTAAAGGCCAAGAACAAATACCCTTTCTAAGCCTAGAATGTAGAGATATAGAGAGATATATGTGCTTTTCCTTAGACAAATTTTTTTTCAACCTCTCTAAAGGAGAGGGAGGCCCTCTCTTATAGAGAAACAAGAGGGTTCAAGCTTCTTGGAGAAGCTAAAATAAGGGTTCAAAAGGTTCAAGCTTCCTCAAGAAGCTTAAATGAAGGTTCTAAAGGTTCAAGCTTCTTCAAGAAGCTAAAACGAAGGTTCAAAAGGTTCAAGCTCTCCAAAAACCATGCCAAACGGAGAAAGTTAAGCGGTCCCAAACCGAAGCGCACGGCCGACGGCTCCGAAAATCGAAAATTGAAAACTGGTCTCCAAACGGGAACAGGTCTACGACCACGAAAAGTAGCCTACGGCCACTGAGAGATGGTCTACGGGACCTCTCCCTCCTTTCGGGAAGAGAAAACAGAACCTGGTTCGCAAATCTAGGCAAAGCAGAAAAGAGTCCCGAGGTCCGAAAGCAAGGCTCTCAGCCGAGACTCTGTAACCTCAGAACGAGCACAACATGCGTCATCACCGAGCGCTCAATCGATGAAGTCTGAGTCTTAAGGTCGGTCAAAAATGGGGTGTCTACAATAATAAATAACTAGTGAGCGGAGGCCCAATGAATAATAACAGAGTAAAGGGGTAAATGAATGATGTCCCATAGCTATGTTTGAAACCAAAGTTCACATTCATATTCACATTCTGAACATGTATACAAAAATCAGAGATTCATACTTAATCATACATAGTGCATCCACTAGCACTGATAGAACACATACAGAGAATCTTAAATCGTACTTGTCAGTTCTATAGAAGAACCTCTAACCGGGTAAGAATAACTTGTCAGTTCCATGAAGAAACCTCTGGACTGGGAACTTGTAAATTTGTCAGTTCGTCCTTGGAACCTCCAACCGGGTACAGATAGCTTGTCAGTTCCATAAGGAACCTCCGGTACCGGGAACTTGTATCATACTTGCATCATAGCATAATGTCACTTGTAACATACTTGAAACATGGCATAATGTCATAAATGCTTGTTATTGATGGACGATCATTCATAGTATAAAACATGGCATTTCATTCAATAGATCTTATTTCATATACCGAAAATAATTTAACTTGAACATAGCTTTACTAAGTTATTACTCATAGATAACAGATACTGCAAGTAGACAATTCAACTTCCTTGTGGCGCATGACCTACATAGTTACAAAACGAACGGATACTGAATTACACACCCGGAAATTATAACTCAGTTCCCTCTTGTTTTGGTGTGTTTCTTCTTCATTAACCTCATTATGGTTCCTTAATCATGGCCTAAGAACGCTTAGGATGGAATGAGGATGCAAAAATGTACTTGGAAACATTTTTCAAAACTTGCTAAAAACAGGGTCCACGCTCGAGCATGGCTTTCCTTGCTCAAGCGAACATATAAAAGGTGAGTGTCACGATCCAAACTCGCCCCTATTGGTTTTCGACCGTAACCGGCCAGTAGTCCGTGACTACTGAAGGCCTAACTGAGTAGAGCAAATAAACGGGGCTAGCGGAAGCTATTATGTGAGAAAACGAAACGTTTAATGAGCTGTGAATTTGCACGAAACAAAGACAATGCTATATAAATATTCACACTTGTATATATATACAGAAGTACAACATGCTGTTACGAGTTTGTTCACAAAGGCAACCACAAAATGGAAATGTTGCTCCCATTAACAACAACTTCTATACTAATGTCAATCGACCGAAACACAAGAACGAAGTTCAAAAGGGAGAACACTGGCCACAACAACACCTAGAAAGATGGAAACCTCGCCGTGAGGCACAGTGGACAACTTGACAAAACCGGAGCAAGACCGACGCCACTACGCCTTTTCCTGAGCTGGATCACATACATGGTATACCAAAATGTGAGCTAGGCCCAGTGAATAACAACTGAGTAACAAGATTATAAATGATAATTATAACATAAAATGACATGCTGGCTGAGCAGTTTCGTATAATACTTAAGAAGCATAACATTTCGCGTAGTACAATCAAAAACAATAAATTCAAGCGGTCCAAAAGACCGAGCAGACAGTCACGGGGACCGGACAGGCAGTCAAGAAGACTGAACAGACGGTCATAAAGACCGAAGAACAGCTATGGTAGCTATTGCTACATTAAACAGGAGTCCCATGAAATGGAACTAGCTGAACTGTAATCGCATGAAGAGGTGCCAAAGTTGTCGTAGTACTAATGGAAATTGAGATAGGATAATCATTCATTCACATAAAAGACATATCAGACTAACATATAAATTGAAGTAGAGGAAAGGTAATTTAAATCATATATATATTCGCAGCAGTGTTACTCACAGTCCGTTTCGTGTTGTCGACGACTGGAATGAGGCGTTTGACCTACACAAATAGATATAAGCATTGTCCATTTAATGTATCGAACACTCAATGAATTAGTTCCATAACCTAAGGATGCATGGGTTAAAATGTAAAGCACACTTGTTAAGCGTTCATGTAATGCAATCGGACATCATATATGAGCGTAAAACACGCTAACGAAGACTCGAGAATGGAGTAAACGACCCAGAAAAGTGAACCCGGGGCACCCCAACAGCCGCACGTGCTGAGCTCCCTGGCCGCACGTGCAGGACTCTCTCTGCCCATGCATCCCTACGTGCTTTTTAGACAAAAAGCTCCCCAGTCCTCCTCTGTGATCCGCACGTGCAGGCCAATGCACTCCCACACGTGCGGGCTTCCTTGCCGCACGTGCGGTTCTGGGTGTACCATAACCGAAT
The DNA here is from genome assembly GCF_055761805.1 of Camellia sinensis. Lineage (NCBI taxonomy): Eukaryota > Viridiplantae > Streptophyta > Magnoliopsida > Ericales > Theaceae > Camellia > Camellia sinensis. Next base: position 170,591,175 of record NC_138970.1, read on the forward strand.
TTTGCCCTGTTTTTTGGTACTCTAAATCCCCAAGAATCAAACCCAAAACCAACCAAATGAAGGCCACAAATTAATGAACATAATGTATAAACAAGATTCAAACTCAAATTATGGATTAAATTTAGCTTGAATTCCTCAACTTCATTAACACCATCATAAATAAAAGAAACAAAGATTTATGCTTATGTTAATTCTATGCTTCTACAAACCATGGAAATTTAGGGAAAACCATGCAAAATCATGTAGATGAGCTTAAGTGATGGTATGAGGACAAGGAAGTTGAAGAGTTCCTCTTGTTAGGATTACAACATGACTTATACTACCCAACTCCTCACTCTCACCCTCAACCTTATGGGTTCCACTAGAATTTCATCTTCATGCAAGAAATTAGGGAGAGTCCTTACCTTGATGAGTTGATCTAGTGAGGTTGTTTTCAAGCTCTCTTCCTTTCTCCTTCTTTCCTCGTCTCCTCTACCCTCCTCTCAAACTCTAGCTCTCATATCCTTCCTCTTATTGAGTTCAAGATATTTATATATAAAACATCCCTAGTCATCAACTTAGATTAATTACATAAGAGTCACTTTAGTTTAAATTATTGATTAAATTCACTATCACCCATCTTAATTTAAGGTGCAATACCCCACTCACTTAGTTCATTAACTAATTCTATAACTCTAGCGATTTAACGAATCAGACAGGTCTTTTTACAAAGGAACATATCTGTTAACAGACACAAGGCTTATAAATATACATATAAGGCTCGAACAAATGCATGATCCAGATTAAGCATAAAAGTAATCGTAAAAACAACAGCTAAGGAGAAAGGCAGGTTAGGGTGTTTGGTCCTCCAAACTTAAGTACCTTCTTCAGCAAAGAGTACAAGGTCTAACGGAAACATTTCAGGGTACTTTGCTTCCATATCCTCTTCTCTTTCCCAGGTTGCATGCCAGTCCACCTTTACTAACGGAATTTCTTTATTTCTCAACTTTTTGATTCGACAACTGACAATCTAGAGAGGTTGTTCCGCATACGTATAATCATCATTTATAGGTACTTGAGTAGGTTCAACAATTTGCTAAGGGTCTAGGAGAGATTCTCTTAACATACCAATATGAAAAATGTTATGCATGTGTTCTATATCTGGAGGTAGGGCTATTCAGTACGCTACTAGACTCAGTTTCTCAATAATCTCATAGGGTCCGATGTATCGAGGTGCTAACTTGCCCTTGACCCCGAAGAAAGTATGTCCCTTCATTGGTGTAACCTTAATAAAGACTTGGTTGCCCACTTCGTATTCTCTCTCCCGTCTATGCATATCCGCATAGCTTTTCTGTCGGCTTTGAGCAGTTTTTAACCATTGCCGAATTAAGTTTACTTTCCCAATGGTCTCTTGCACAAGTTCAAGCCCCAATAATGGTCTATCTCCAACTTCAACCTGACAGATCAGTGACCGACATTTCCGGCCGTACAAAGCCTCGTAGGGTACCATGTCAATGCTCGAGTAATAATTGTTGTTGTATGCAAACTCAACCAAAGGCAAATGTGTTTCCCAATTTCCTTGGAAGTCCAATACACACATACGTAACATATCCTCAAGCGTCTAAATTGTCCTCTCCGATTGGCTATCTGTTTGGGGATGGTATGCACTGCTCAATCTTAACTCCGTCTCCAGTGCCTTTTGCAAACTTTGCCAAAACCTCGAAGTAAACTTCGGATCTCTGTTTGATACGATAGATACAAGGACTCCATACAATTTCACAATTTCATTCGCATACAAGGTAGCCAACTTATCTACAGCATATGTCGCCTTAACAGGTAGAATATGAGCGGATTTTGTCAATAGATCTACAATTACCCAAATAGAATCCATACCTCTGTTGGAGCGAGGAAACCCAACCACGAAATCCATTGTGATATGTTCCCATTTCCACTCTGGTATAGGCAGTGGTTGGAGCAATCCTGCGGGTCACTGATGCTCCGCCTTAACTTGTTGACATTACAAACACTTAGATACGAATTCTGCGATTTCCCTTTTGATTCCCGGCCACCAAAAATTTTTATTTAGGTCTTGATACATTTTCGTATTTCCCGGATGAATAGAGAATTTAGAATTGTGGGCTTCTTGAAGAGTTTGTTTCTTCACTTCACTGTCATTAGGGACACATAACCGTCCTTGAAACTTGAGTATGTCATCCTTAAAACTGAATCCCGGTCTAGGTTTGGACTCTCATTCATCTATTATTTTCTTGAGAAACTCATCTTGCAACTGTTTCTTTTTTACCTCTTTAACTAGTAACGGCTCACACACTACTGCTTCCTGTCTGGTGAGTAAACAGGCCAAGTTCCCCACGGATTTTTGACTAAGGGCATCGGCCACTGTGTTAGCTTTCCCCGAATGATACATAATTTGCAAATCGTAGTCCTTGATTAGTTCTAACCATCTTCGCTGTCTTATGTTGAGCCCTTTCTGAGTAAAGAAATATTTTAGACTCTTATGATCCATATACACTTCATACATAGCCCCATACAAATAGTGGCGCCAAATTTTCAATGCAAAGATCACTGCAGCCAATTCTAGGTCATGAGTTAGGTAACTTTTTTCATGCGGTCTTAGCTGACGGGAAGCGTAGGCAATTACTCTTCCATTTTGCATCAACACGCACCCCAAACCTTTATAAGAAGCATCACTATAAATGGTAAAACCATCTGTACCAGAGGGTAAGGTGAGGATCGGCGCCGTCACGAATCTTATCTTTAACTCCTGGAAAGCAGTCTCTCTTTGGTCAGTCCACTCAAATGATACGCTCTTTTGTGTTAATTGATTGAGTGGCAGGGCAATCTTGGAGAAGTCCTTCACAAATCGGTGATAGTATCCAGCTAGGCCCAAGAAACTGTGAACTTCAGTTACATTTGTTGGTCTTGGCCAATTAACAACAGCCTCAACCTTTTGTGGATCAACAGAGATGCCTTATTTCGTTATCACTTGTCCTAGAAAATGTCACACTATCTAGCCAAAATTCACATTTCGACAACTTAGCATACAATTTCTTCTCCCTCAGCATTTGAAGAGTAAGCCTCAAATGACGTTCATGTTCTTCCTTGCTCTTAGAATAGACCAAAATGTCATCGATAAAGACCACAATGAAGTCATCAAGAAATAGCTTAAAAACTTTGTTCATTAAATCCATAAAAGCAGCTGGTGCATTAGTAACTCCGAAAGGCATAACGAGGAACTTATAGTGACCATATCTAGTTCGAAAAGTGGTCTTCTCCACATCCTCAACTTTAACTTTTAGTTGGTGATATCCAGACTGTAGGTCAATTTTAGAAAATACTTGAGCCCCTTGTAGCTGGTCGAATAAATTGTCAATACGTGGCAACGAGTATTTATTTTTGATTGTCATCTTATTCAATTCCCGGTAGTCAATACAGAGTCTTAAAGTTCCATCATTCTTTTTGAAAAATAGCACTGGAGCACTCTATGGGGAAACACTAGGCCTGATAAATTTCTTAGTTAGCAATTCTTGTAACTGAGTTTTCAACTCTTTTAATTCAGTAGTTGACATCTGATATGGGGTCTTAGAAATTGGTGGGGTGCCGGGGACTATCTCAATGGTAAACTCGATTTCTCTATCAATTAAATTCCCCGGCAAATCATCTGGAATCACATTTGGAAATTCCTTTACCATAGGAATATTACTCACATCTGGTTTAGTAGTAGTTGACCCTGTTAGTACCGAACATAGGAATCCCATGCACCCTTTATTAATCAGCTTATTTGCTTTCATAGAGGAAATTAAATATGGAGGAGATATAACACTAGTCCTCTTGAATGTAAGTTTGGACCCTTTAAGTAAATGAAATACAACTTGTTTGGTTGAGCAATCAATTATAGCGCAATATTTCGCTAGCCAATCCATTCCCGATATAGCATCAAAACATGCAATGTCTGAAGGTAACAAATCCACATGCAAATTCACGTCTTCAATGATAATCTCATATGTAGGATACATAGATGTATAGATCATAGTTTCCCCTGTCGGAGAGGTGACAGCTAAGACGTAATTCAGTGGTTCCAAAGGCCTAAATAATTTTGGAGCAAAAGCATAGGATACAAAAGAATGTGTAGATCCCAAATCAATCAACACATGAGTATTCTGAGAACAGATAGGGAGAATACCTGACATAACCGTTTCTGTAGCCTGTACATCACCCAGTACCAATGCAAAAACCCGTCCTTGCTTTAGAGTTTCTTTCCCCGTAGTTGCTTTCGAATTTCCCTTTGGTGCTGACACTATTGTAGTTGAATTAGCCCTTGACTGGCTTGTGCCTTGAGAAACCAAAGGACAGTCTTTAATCATATGGCTTGTTTTTCCACACCGGAAGCATGCACCAGAAATCCTACAACAAACTCCCTTGTGTCTTTTTCCACACTCCGAGCAGATGGGTGTGTCATTCCCCTAACTTGAGTTAGTGAAGGATCTTGTATTCTATCTCTTGTTTGGTCGAGAATTGAAGTTGCTTCAACCCTTTTTAAAATTAGATCCTGGCCTCTTCCCTTTCCATTCGACCACTGGTGCCTTTGCTTGTCTTAGTGCGGCTACATTCGCCTCTACTATGATGGATCTATCTAAGACATTAACATATTTTTCTAATTTGAGTACATTAACTCGATCCAGAACTTCAACATTCAAACCACCTTCAAACTTCTAGCTTTCTTATACTCAGTGTCTACCATATGTGGCGCATAGCGCGCAAGCTCAGTGAACTTAGCTTCATACTCCACTACTGTCATTGTACCTTGCTTCAGCTGCTCAAATTTTGTCATCTTACAGTCTCTCACACACTGTGGAAAATACTTTTCATAGAAACCTTCTTTAAACTATACCCAAGCCATGGTAGTCTGCTGATTCCGAACAGGCATCCACCATCTTCTCGCTTCTTCTTGCAAGACGAAAGTTGCTAGCAAAACTTTTTGTTCTTCAGTACATGGAAATACCTCAAACAACTTTTCATTCTCCAAAATCCAGGTTTCAACTTTCAACAATTCCAAGCCTCCTGGAAAAGTGGGCGGTTTTAACTTATTGAACTTCTGTGTCAAAGCAATAATATCATCATTGTTGGGTGGCTCTACTAGAACTGGTGGAGGAGGTGGAGGTGGGAAGGGTTATCTCTGTTGTTGTCTTAGTGCTTCTGTCAACAACTCCACCATTCATTCTAATCGATCCATCATTGTGTCAGAAGACTCGGGTGTCTCTGCAGGTCTTGTGTTTTCCATCGGCTAGCCACATAAATAGAAGGATAATAAACATAGGACATATTGAGTTTATATATGCATGATCTCCACAAAGACTTAATAGATACACCACACACACAAGCATGCAGATAATATGCCCTAATCTCTTCTCTAGGACGTCCTATGGCTCATTTGGACGCGTGTGTGCGGTACAACTCGTGCTCTGATACCACTCTGTCACAACCCAAACTCGCCCCTACAGGTTTGGGGCCGTAACCGGCCAGTAGTCCATGACTGCCGAAGGCTTAACTGAGTAAAGAAAATAAACGGGGCTAGCGAAAGCTATTATGCGAGAAAATGAAACGTCCAATGAGCTATGAATTTACATGAAACAAAGACAATGCTATATAAATATTCACACTTGTATATATATACAGAAGTACAACATGCTTTTACGAGTTTGTTCACAAAGGCAACCAAAAAGGAAATGTTGCTCCCATTGACAACAACTTCTATACTAATGTGAACCGATCGAAACACAAGAACGAAGTTCAAAAGGGAGAGCACTGGCCATAACAACACCTAGAAAGATGGAAACTGCGTCGTGAGGCACAGTGAACAACTTCATAAAACTGGAGCAAAACTGACGCCACTACGCCTTTTCCTGAGCTGGATCACCTACATCGTATACCAAAATGTGAGCTAGGCCTAGTGAATAATAATTGAGTAACAAGATTATAAATGATAATTATAACATAAAATGAGACGCAGGCTGAGCAGTTTCATATAATACTTAAGAAGCATAACATTTCGCGTAGTACAATCAAAAGCAGTAAATTCAGGCGAGCCAAAAGCCCGAACAAACGGCCACGGGGATCGGACAGGCAGTCAAGAAGACCGAACATACGATCATAAAGACCGAAAACAGCTATGGTAGCTATTGCTACATTAAATAGGAGTCCCACGAAATGAAACTAGCTGAACTGTAATCACATGAAAAGGTGCCAAAGTTATCGTAGTACTAATGGAAATTAAGATAGGATAATCATTCATTCACATGAAAGACATATCAGACTAACATATAAATTGAAGTAGAGAAAAGATAATTTAAATCATATATATATTCTCAACAGTGTTACTCACAGTCCGTTTCGTGTTGCCGACGACTGGAATGAGGCGTTTGACCTACACAAATAGATTTAAGCATTGTCTATTTAATGTATCGAACACTCAACGAATTAGTTCCACAACCTAGGGTTGCATGGGTTAAAATCTAAAGCACACTTGTTAAGCGTTCATGCAATGCAATCGGACATCATATATGAGCGTAAAGCATGCTAATGGAGGCTCGAGAGTGGAGTAAACGACCCAGAAAAGTGAACCCGAGGCAGCCCAACGACCGCACGTGCGGAGCTCCCTGGTCACACGTGTGGGACTCTCTCTGCACATGCGCCGCACTTGCGTCCCTACGTGTTTTTTAGACAGAATGCTCCCCAATCCTCCCCTGTAATCCGCACGTACGGGCCCACTTGCCGCATATGCGCCAGTGCACTCCCGCACGTGCGGGCTTTCTTGCCTCACGTGCGGTTCTAGGTGTTCCAGAACCGAATTTTGCCCTGTTTTTTGGTACTCCAAATCCCCAAGGATCAAACCCAAAACCAACCAAATGAAGGCCACAAATTAACGAACATAATGTATAAACAAGATTCAAACTCAAATTATGGATTAAATTTAGGTTAAATTCCTCAACTTCATTAACACCATCATAAATAAAAGAAACAACGATTTATGCTTATGTTAATTCTATGCTTCTACAAACCATGGAAATTTAGGGAAAAACCATGCAAAATCATGTAGACGAGCTTAAGTGATGGTATGAGGAAAAGGAAGTTGAAGAGTTCCCCTTGTTAGGTTTACAACATGACTTATACTACCCAACTCCTCACTCTCACCCTCAACCATGTGGGTTTAACTAAAAGTTCATCTTCATGCAAGAAATTAGGGAGAGTCCTTACCTTGATGAGGTGATCTAGTGAGGTTGTTTTCAAGCTCTCTTCCCTTTTCCTTCTTTCCTCGTCTCCTCTACCCTCCTCTCAAACTCTAGCTCTCATATCCTCTCTCTTATTGAGTTCAAGATATTTATATATAAAACATCCCTAGTCATCAACTTAGATTAATTACATAAGAGTCACTTTAGTTTAAATTATTGATTAAATTCACTATCACCCATCTTAATTTAAGGTGCAATACCCCACTCACTTAGTTCATTAACTAATTCTATAACTCTAGCGATTTAACGAATCAAACAGGTCTTTTCACAAAGGAACATATCTGTTAATAGACACAAGGCTTACAAATACACATATAAGGCTCGAACAAATGCATGATCCAGATTAAGCATAAAAGTAATCGTAAAAACAACAGCTAAGGAGAAAGGCGGGTGTTACAGTGAGGGTCCGCTCGAGCGCACCTTCCTTCGCTTGAACAGACTGTAAACTTTAAAAAAGTACTTGTTGCTTGTTTTTCACGCCAGGCGGACGCTCGATCCCCGCTCGAGCGTGAGACTCAAACCCTCGCTCGAGCGTGACTTTTGTCACTCGAGCGTGCTGCAAAACATATGAACTTTTGGGAACATGCATTTCACGCTCGAGCGTACTTCAAGTCGCTCGAGTGGAAGTGCACGCACTCAGAGTTGTCACTCGAGCGTAAACTCCTACGCTCGAGCGTAGGTGCAATTTTTGGAATTTCCAGATTTGTTCCCAAGGCTCAAAACTCAAACTTAAAGCTTCAAAACTTGATTTTTCTGGGCCAAAACTTGAGGAAATACATGGAAACTCAAAAGACTTCATGAATTAAGGATCATTTCAAGAAATCATGGCCCAATAGCTTGCTAATTGTGCAAAATTCAACTTAAAATTCATGGATGATCCATGAACAAGACATACATGAAATGATTTGAGCTTCAAGTTTCCAAATCATGATCAAATGAAATAAGATGATGTAAAACATGATGAATTCCTACAACTAAGCTTGTTTTATTACATGCATGAGAGAATTTCCTAGTAAACATGCTCCAAATGTAATAAAATGTACATGCATATATGAATTGATTCTCCATTCCACTTCTTAAACTTGATTCCTACATCTCATGGCTCAATTCTATTCAATTCATGTACAATATGGCTAAATCTCAAAGTTTAAGGGTTGAACTCTTACCTTCAATGGCCAATCACACCCCTAATAATCAATATTTGAAGTCTCAAGCCAAACCTTCCAATTTCTCTTACAATTCTTCTAAGATGAGTTCAACTTTTCTCTTCTCTCCCTCTCTTTCACGTTTTCTCTTAGGGGTTCAAAGATGATAAAAAAAAAGGGAGTTCAAGTGGTGTGCATAAGCCTTATATAGGCTTAGATTAAGAACTTGTTTAATTCGGCTTATTTGGCATTAAATTATTCTAATTGAATCGTTCTAACTTGAATTTCGATTGAACCTACCATAAGTTCCTAAAATTTTTAAATTACACATAAATCAAGTCAATTTCTGAATCGGATGCCGATAAGGCCTTCAATTCTCAAACCGAAACAAAAACATTAACAGATCTTTCTACGTTAAACAGATATAAACACAAAATAATGCAACGCACATGTAATTAACTCAGGATTTCTTCTTAATTACTTGTTAGGCATACTTAAACATGAATTAACGCTAATCATGGATCAGGGTTGTTACAGACCCCCAAGTCGGGGCAAGAACAACCATGACTCGAGTTGATGGGAGTCAACCGAGGAAGAGCAATGCATCATCAACTGCCCCCTCATTTCATACCGAGTACAATGCAGACGCAGGCCCTAAATAATGTGTCATGTCTCCTACCTATGGCCCGTTACACCTAAACTTATGGCTAGGACATAAGAGGATGTAAACCTACACCAATGTTACGATTGTGCATGCCTCGAGATATGTCACGCAACGACTTATGAGGGAAATGAAGAGATTGTGATCCTCTCCATTTTATATTTGTAATAGAAATGTTTTATTCTATCATCTAACGGTGAGTGTAATGATATTTTTTAATTTGAATTCACATTAATATTCCATAGCCATTATTCCATTACATACATGGAATAGAAAGGATCAAAATTTGAAAATGAAGTACATCATAAAAAAATAAAATAAACAAGTCCCTACTTACAAGTTCCCATATACATACAATCATAGCACATGTACTCGAGGTATTTTATCTCAGACTCACTCTCCCTACATTTCTTCATTAAAGTTCTTCTTTTTAGAGAATTAACTTGATCGTCGGAAGACCCTTAAGAAGGACACTTACCGGTAAGTTATCAAAGTTTTTTGCAGAACAGACGCGGCAAGACCTATGACCCATTCAACTGCTCCAACTCGATCGTGGATCCAGTTGCACTTTTAACCCATTGTTTAGTGATGCAATTGACTTCAATGGTTGCTATTCTTTTATTTATAACGGGGGAGGTTTGCCTAAATCACATTTTTTCTTTTCTCGTCTATGTCTGATATATAAGGTTTGGCCTCAATATTCACACCCTACTGTGACAGATTTCACAATTCCATGAATCTTATCACAAACATCTTGATTTAGGTATGTTTTCTCTTTTCAACATGTTAGGTTGCTCTACTAAGTTAGTTGGCGTATCCTTCAATGAGAGCCTACCGCATTAATATGACAATTGGTTGTAACCTGTACTTCTATTGCCCTAATCGCCACCATGTTATCATTCTTGGTTGGCTATTTTTGAGTCTTTCTTTGACTCATATATGGTTTGACCATAGGCTAAATTAATGGCGGAGTGAGGATTTTGATTCATAAGTGAGAAAGAGATTTATACCGAACAGTGGGCCAAGCTAAACCAATACGGAGTTTGGTGTTGGGATGAGCTATCTTAGCCCCAACACGGAATGCGATGTTGGCTGAGCTACATTGGCACGAACTCTAGTTCTAGGCTGGGCTATCTTTGGGCATCATGGTTGTAGAAGCCGTGTCAGGGTTTCGAGATCGATCGGGTTAGGCACAACATAAGGCAAACACGAAAAACGGGCAGTGCACTATGGCCGCACTATATGGCCGAGATAACAGTCTATAGACCTATAGTTGATCGGCCTGAGAGAATGCCACCAAAGTATTGACCGAGTGTGACTCCGACTCGAATGGCTTAGCTCGACATTAGGATGTTCAAAGCCATTATCTTTGGTGCATCAAGTAATAGCACGATTAGGTATTCCACGTAGACCAATGGAGAGAAATTCGTTCTTGGCATACGTTAATACTGTTTAGTGGTTTGGCCAAAACTGTTGGCAATATTCACATATATACGTGTGAGGAATGGAGAGGGCAGTACAACCATGCGTCTAAAAAAAGACAACAGAGGTAGTGCGCACACAATCTGAGACTGCATGGCCAACCTTGAAAACAAGGCGCGAGCAGACTTAGGAGGGTAAGCAATCTTTAGCAATTTTCTCTCTACAGTGTTCTGTATTCTCTCTTCTTCTCCAAGAGAGCTAACTTGGCCGTTGAAGGGGTTTTCCGACAAACCACCCGTCAGGTAGCTCTCCTTTGTTTTGTTCGTAGTTGGACAGAGTTCTAGGAGCAAGCCGAGCTTGGTTGCAAAGTGTACGGAAGACAACGGATATTTCTCCTCCATACAATAAGGGCACTATTAATTCTTACCGATATTAATTACAAAACTTAACTAAATCCAATTTTCATTTAGTGATAGAATGATCAAAGATCAACGTGGTATCAAAATTATGTACCTTAAATATGTTTTAATTAATTGATACTTTTTATTTGCTATTTTAGTTACTAAATATGATGATAATCACAATTTAAAATGTAATAACTTGCGTACAAACAAACAAACAAAAAAGAAAGATAGATGCAGAGAAAAACAAGAGAGAAATGAGAGAAACAAAAATAATTATAAGAAAATATTTTAATAAAATAAACATTTATAATAGTAAATTATAAAGAATTATTAAATGAAAGAGAAAAGAAATATACAATATAAACATTTTGAAATATATTTAAAAATTAAAAGGGAATCAATGAAAAAACAATTTCTACTTAGAGATAAAAGTGTAACTTTAAAAAAATAAAAATCAAGGGGCACTGTGCTCCCGCACCCTATGTAGTTCCGTACCCGAACCAAAAGAAAATTTGGTTCCCAAAGCTTGTAATGTCTTTAATAACTGGAGAGGTAAAATGAGGTTCAAACTAGTCAAGCAGAGGGTACCCTGAACACATGGGGTGAACAGGCTAGCAATTGGCTTAATGATTCCAGATGATGTTTTAGAAAGATGATTAAAAATTAATTTTTAAAATTTTTTTTAAAAAAAAATTAAAAAAATAATATAACTTAAAATAAATTAAAAATTAAAAAATAATTTTCAACTCACTTTTCAAACGTGCCCTCACAAGTTTTCCCCAGAGTGCTCATGTCAGAGATTAAAATACATGTCTTGGCCTTAACATGTGAATCTTACAAATGAGTAAGTAGGGATACGTCATTGATCACTTCATAAAAGGATTTACGCAGGATTAACATGTGAATTTTAAAAATAAGCGGAGATATGTCATATTCACGGTGTCATCTCACAAGATTAACATGTGAATCCTAAGCTTAGCCTCCGTTTGACAAGCTGAGTTAGGTATTTTTTTAGCTATTTTAGTTATATAAGACAAAATAAATTTTTTAGTTATAAAAAATAAAACATCACATTCAATTCATAATTATTACATTCTTCTCTTATAAAAAAAGTCAAAAAAATTATAAAGTCAAAAAATCCTTTCCAAATTAAATTTTTTAGCTCAGGCTAAAATAGCTAAAAAATTAAAAAGTCAAAAAGTCAATCTACTTTTCAAATCAACCCTTAATATGACGTGGCAATGTTGTAGTGCGCCATGTTGGAGATACAAACACATGTACGAGCAGCTATTTTACATGATCAGATGATGGCCCCTTCAGAGGCGGAACCAGAAAGCTAGTTTGAGAAAGGCCAAATTACGAATTTTATATTTTTTTATCAAATTCTTTAATATATATTATTTTATTAGAGAATAATTTCAAAAGTCTAGTATATAGATTTTATAATTTATTGTTACTATTTGATACTTTTTGTTTTAATATTTTATTTTATTTTTTCAGTCTAAACCTTAGTATTATTTGTAGTACTAAAATATAGGTCTTATTTGGTTTATATTTTGGAGAGATTTTATAAAATTTAAAAATTTACTTGGTTGAATATTTTGAATAGATGGATGTGAGAGAAAAAAACGATTGAGAATGAGAGATGAGAGAAAAAATGATTAATTAATGTGTAATAGAGATAAAAAAGTGGTTTTAATTTTTTTTTTTTTAAATTTCAACCAAACATGTTTTTGAAATTTTTTCTCTAAAAACATGTTTTGAGGCACAAATCAAACATGTCTACAGTTAAGAAATACCAAAATTTTATTGTTTTCTTATTATAAAAAATAAAAAAAACCTAATTAAATTTATTTAGCTAAAAAGTTAAAAAGTCACTAAAAAAAATCAAAAAGCTAACAACCCATATCAAAAAGTCAAAGATTCTCTTTTCCCTCTATTTTTTGCACATCTTTTCATAAAAAACTAAAAAGTCATCCCAAACATACTAGTTTTTTTTAGTTCATATTTTAGCCAAATAGTTACTAAATTAGTCTGTTCTCAAACGAGGCCTAAGGCCTCTTTTGCTATTCACTTGTTTTAACTTAAAAGTCAAAAAGTTATTAAAAAAATCAAAATACCTATAACCTACACCAAAAATTCAAAGATTCGTTTTTCCCTTTACTTTTTGCACATCTTTTCGTAAAAACTTAAAAAGTCATTTCAAACATAATAATTTTTTTTACTTCATATTTTAATTAAAAAATTATTAAAAAAATTTATTTCTAAACCAGGCCTAAATATATTATAAATATTTAAAATTTTATAGACATCTAAACAATTTTTTTTGTGTTTTTTTTTCACAGGGTGGTCGGGCCCCGGCCAATCCCTTGGTAGATCTGCCAAGTGTTAAGAATATCTTGATTGATAAAATGAATGGAGTTCATGATTTGATGATTTGATATAAATTAATGTGAAAAACATGGAAACAACATTTACCCATTGTGTATGATTTATGAATTTAATAAAAATTTAAAAATAAATAAATAAATAAAATATGAATAAAATATAATTATATTTTATATATTTTCATATATATTTTCTTTCTCTTTTAAAATTCTTATTCAAATTCATAAACTAAATACAAACTTAACATAGACTCAGGCCTCGTTTGATAAGTTAATATTTTAATCAAAAAGTCAAAAAATTACTAAAAAAAGTCAAAAAGCCTATGACCTTTATCAAAAAGTCAAAATTTTTCTTTTTTTCTCTACTTTTTGCACATCTTTTCGTGAAAAGTCAAAAAGTTACCCCAAATACACTAATTTTTTTTACCTCATATTTTAACCAAAAAACCAAAAAGGTACTAAAATAGCATGTTCCCAAACGAAGCTTCAGTGAAAATATCATCATGGGACACTATTGAAAATATTACTACATGTAGCACCAAGACCACCTAATAATTTTCCCACATCTAAAGAATTGAGGTGTTTTGGATGCGTTTAGATCCTCTAGAATAATACCCCTACAATTATCTCTTACAGTGAAGAACAAGCGGCTGACACGAGGCCCACTCACCAAACCAAGGGCTGAGATTTAAATCCACTAAAATGACATCATTTTGGTGAGTAAATTGAAGGAAAAAAAAAAGTGTGAGACCAAAAGAGAGAGAGAGAAGAAGAAGAAGAAGAAGAAGAAGAACTCATATAGCTACTCCCAATTGAGCTATAGTATTTCCTTCCTCCAAAACCCATCTCCATTGTTTCTGATAGGGACTCGAAGTTTACATCGAGATTTTGGCAAAATTTGCAGACAATATTGGGTACTGAACTGAGACTGAGTAGTGCATACCATCCTTAGATAGACGGTCAGTCAGAAAGAACCATCCAGACTCTGGAAGATTTATTGAGAATGTGTGTTCTTGATTTCCAAGAAAATTGGGAAAGTCATTTGTCTTTAGCTGAGGATTTAGCTGAATTGGGAAAGAACCATCCAGACTCTGAAGGATTTAGCTGAATTCGCCTATAACAACAGTTTTCATTCAAGTATTGGTATGGCGCCTTTTGAGGCTTTATATGGTAGGAAATGTCGATCTCCTATCTGCTGGGCAGAAGTTGGAGATGGGCCTTTGCTTGGGCCCGAGATTGTACAAGAAACTACCGAAAAGATGAAACTAATTCAACAGAGATTGAAAACCGCACAAAGCCGACAAAAAAGTTATGCGGATGTCCGAAGGCGAGACAAAGAGTATGAAGTAGATGATCATGTTTTTGTAAAAGTGACACCGATGAAGGACCGACTCGTTTTGGAGTCAAGAGTAAGCTAGCGCCGAGATATGTCGGGCCGTATGAGATTATTGAAAAGATTAATCCGATGGTGTATCAAGTAATGCTTCCTCCTGAAATTGAGCATGTGCATAACGTGTTCCATATTTCAATGTTGAGGGAATACCTTCGAGATCTCTTCCATGTGATTGAGCCTACCCGTGTAGTACTAAGTGATGACTACACTTACGAAGAACGGCTTATTTAGATTGTGAACAGACGGATCAAGAAGTTAAGGAACAAAGAGATTCCGTTAGTGAAAGTTGACTGGCAAAACCATGGTGGCGTGTATGCCACTTGGGAAAGGGAAGATGATATGATGAAGAGATATCCTGAATTGTTTCCACTGAATCCTGTTTTCTTCCAAAATGAAGGTAATTCGAGTTTGGAGGACCAAACTCTTTATAAGGAGGGGAGACTGTGACAACCCTCACTACTGTTTACTGATAACACCACTGATTACTGCTAAACTGAGACTGATCATAATAAGTAATTGAATTGATTGAAATTCTGAGCTAATTGATTAAGTGTGTTAGTTAAATGCATTTCTATCTGTTTGTCATTGAAGTATCTATTCGTGTTTTAAGTTTCGAACTGTAAATTGAAGGCCTTATCGGCGGCCGAATCTGAAATTGATTAATGTTTTATGCTAATTGAAATTTATGTGATTTTATGATATATTTAATTGAAATGTGATTTGGTATGATTAAATTAGATTAAATAATGCTAATTTACAAGAGTTGGACTTATTCACCAAATTGCCATGCTTAGTGGGCCACTTTCTCCAACACCTTGAAGCTTGAATACACTAACATACCTCTTGCTCAGCCATTTTGAGAGACAAACCGATTGAGAGAGAGAGAGAGAGAGAGTATGAGGTTAGGCTTGAATTCATCAAACTTGACTTGGAGACTTGAAGAAATTGAAGGTTAATTGTATATTTCAGCTTCCATTCTTGTAATTGAGGAACCTAGGTAAGGATTTCATCATTTTAATTGTGAAATCAAGTTGTGTTTTGTATGATTCATGGTAGATAGGAGCCTAAGGTCATAAATTGGTTAAAGACTGTTGAATTAAAGCTTGTATCATGCATGCATGTGCATATCTTGAAGTTTAGAGTTGTTTTCATGGAAATTATTGCACGCATGTCCATATTTGGGTTATAGTCCATGAATTCATCATGTTTGGGAGTGAATTGACTCATTTGATCATGCATTGGGAGCTTTGAAGTTGATTAAATTCATGTATGTTGCATGTTCATCATGTTCTTGAAGTTTTGATGAAATTGTGTTTTAATTGAACTACCTTTGGGCTTTAATTTCTCAAATTGATCTTTAAAACATGTTATATTATGGGTTTAAAGTGCTTTTCTAGAAAATAGGTCTAAGAGGTTGAGTTTTGATGCATTAAAGTTGAGTTTTGAGCTTGAGGTTCAAATCTGAAAATTCTAGATTTTGGACTCACGCTCGAGCGAGGGATTCTACGCTCGAGCATACGCCTTGTGTTCATAGAGTCCGTTCGAGCGAGGAAAGTGGCGCTCGAGCGTGAAATGCGTGTATCCAGCACTTTGTATGTGTTTATAGTCCGCTCAAGCGAGGACTTGTGTCTCACGCTCGAGCGTGGATCGAGGGCCCATCGAACGTGATTTTTGGGCATCCAGTACTTTTACTGTAGCTTACAGTCTGCTCGAGCGACGGAAGTCACGCTCGAGCGGAGCTCATTTGTCTGCATGTCCGTTCGAGCGTAGAAAGCCACGCTCGAGCGAGACCCCTATTTTCTGAAAATTCTGAAAAGTGTTTTAAAGTATATCTTTGCATCCTTATTCCATCCTAGGCACTCCTAGGCCTAATTTAAGGCATCTTAATGAGGATATTGATGTATAACCACACCGAGGCAAATTAGGGATTAAGTTATTATTTTCCAACTGTGTAGCTTAGTGTGTGTTCGTTCTGTAACTGTGTAGGGTTGGCATCCGAAGACGCTCTAGCTGCTTATAGCCCAGTGCTCTGTGAGTAACAATATTGTAAAGCTATGTTCAATTAAGATTATTTTCTGAACAAATGACTATACTGCTTTATGAAATGACACTGTTTACTGAATGAATGTTTGTCCTATTTGTGAACTGTATTCGTGGCATCCATAGCAATTTACTATTACTGAACTGTTACTGCTACTGTTACAAAGATCTCTGTCGATTCCCATGTTTGGAACCACTACTGTTTACTGATATGATGGCCATCATTGACTGCTCGGTCTGTTAAGACCTACTGTACTGTTTTGCTATTGGATGTACCACATATGACTATTATAGTTTTTGAATGACTGTTATGGCATGAATTATGAGCCACAAACTGAATGACTAATATACTGATAAACGACTGTTTTCAATACTGAAAGGACATTCATTCTTAACCTCTTTACGCATATATTATTCACTGGGCTTTAACTTACTGTTTATATATATATATATATATATATATATGTAGGTGTTCAGGCACCGGACCAGAGTTAGGAGCGTCGGATTAGCTCTTGTTTTGTCAAGCCAACCATCGTGCCTCACCTTCAGGTTCCAAGTGCTGCTAAGCTAAGGCTGCTTCGGGGTGTTTTAGATTCCCCCTTTCTGTCTCTGTATTGTATAGATTGTATAGACTCGTATTGTACTGTTATGGTAGGGATTTGGTCCCTAACCCGAATGTTTGTATATGTATGTATAGTACTGTTTTGCTCTAAATGTGAATATGTTTTTAAAAAGTCTTTTTGCATACAGACTGCCACACCTCATTGGACATCTTTTAATTACTATTTTGGCTTCTGCCAGTCCCTATACTCTGTATTACTGTCTTACTGTTAAGCAGGCCTTCGGTAATCTCGGATTACTGGCCAGTTACGGTGCTAAACCCATAGGGGCGGGTTTGGATCGTAACAGTCAACTTGCCCTTCCCTACGTGACTAATACGTGGCAAGTTGGTGAATCACTTAGTCACCATCCTATGCATTAGAATGGTGATAAATCACTATTTTTTATTTATTTATTTATTTATTACTTTTGATTTAATTCGTATTAGGTCTAAGGTTTCAATAATCTAATTAGGCTACATTTTATCACTTACAACCATAACATTAATGATTATTATTATTATTATTATTATTATTATTATTATTATTATTATAGTATTAATTAAATTTTTAGGATGTCACATCCAAGCCTAGGGGTATATTTATAAGAGAATATTTTGATAAAATTAAATATTTTTAATAGTAAATTATAAAGAATTTATTAAAAAAGAAAGAAAAAAGAAAGATGCAATATAAATATTTTGAAGTATATTTAAAAATTAAAAGGAAATCAAATGAAGAAAAAAATTCTAATTAACAATAAAAGCGTAACTTTAAAAGAAAAACAAAAGGGAGCACGTGCCCACTGAACCTTATGTTGCTCCGTCCCTGGGCCAAATAAATATTTGGTTCCCAAAGCTTGTGATGTCTTTGCTAACTAGAGAGGTAAAAGGAGGTTCAAACTAGTCAAGCAGAGGGTACCCTGAACACATGGGGTGAGCAGGCTGGCAAGTGGCTTAATGACTAAGAAGTTTTCCCCAGAGTGCCCATGCTAGAGAAAATACATGTCTCGGCCTTAAAAATGATAAGTTCATATATCTTATTGTGTGAATCATCAGGGGTGGTGGTTTAGTGAAGAAGACATTTTTCTTTACAGACGTGACCTAGATTCGAATTTTGGAGGGGGTGAAAAATGGTTGCTTTGCAGTCGACTCTATTCGAAGATCTCACCCTGTATTCTGATTGAAATTTGAGCTCGTCTGTGACGTATAGTTAAACTCCATTGGTGTCCTGGTGGTAGGCTTCTTTCTATAGATTGTGTTAAATCAAGCCGACGACCGATTACCCTAAGAACTAGACCTAGACTCATAGATGCCGTGATGACACCTCAAAATAATTTTTTTTTTGGATAAAAAATAAAATAAAATAAAAAAGATACCTCATTATGTGTGTCACATTACCAAATTAACATGTGAATCTTGAAAATGAGTAAGTAAGGATACGTTATTGATCACTTCATAAGGATTTACGCAAGATTAACATGTGAATTTTAAAAAGAAAAATATTTGTAAACTCTAAATTAAGAGTACTAAAAGAACTCTAGAGAGTGGATCTCACTGATTGATGTGATATTTTGACTTTAGTTTTTTTTTTTTTTTTTTTTAAATTTTGAACTCATTAGTGGTCTATTAATACTCTCAAATTTAGGGATGACAATGGATAACCTACCCTGTGGGTATCCATGGAGACCCAACCCAAATACATGGGTTTTCCCCTCTTTTTCTTATCCATTGGGTAGGGTAGGTGATATTCTTTAAATATCCACAGGGGATGGGTTGGGGATGGGTACCCACTAATTTCCCCATATGTTTTTTTTTTTTTTTTTTTTTTTTTTTTTTTTTTTTTTTTTTTATAAGATTCACAACTAAAACTAAATATACATTCAATCTTTTTTCTTTTTTTTATTCATTTATTTTTTCAGGTTCACAACCAATTTTTTTTTTTTTTTTTTTTTTTAAGATCCACAACCAAAGCTAAATATACGTCCAATCTTTTTTTATTTTATTTTTAAGGTTCACAACCATTTTTTTTTTAATTTTTAAGATTCACAACAAAAGCTAAATATACATTTAATTTTTTTGCTTTTTTTAATTTTTTTTAAGGTTCACAACCATTTTTTTTTTTTTAAGATTCACAACCAAAGCTAAATATATATTTAATTTTTTTTTTCTTTTTTTTACCAAAGCTAAATATATATTTAATTTTTTTTTATAAAGGTTCTGACTTTGTTATGTAAATTTAAAGGTTCTGACTTTTTTATAAAGGTTCTGACTTTGTTATATACTCCATGTGTGGAAATTTTATTTCCATTTATACTTTTTTTTAAAAAAAAAAAAAATTAAATTCTGAAAAGAAAACAACTTCCAATCGTTTGCCATATCGCTGCAATATTTAAGGTAATTAATTGATGGTTATCAATTATACATGGAACTACATGGTTGGAAGAGCTAAAGGTTCTGACTTTGTTATAATTTATATATTTAGTTTTGGTTGTGAATCTTTAAAAAAAAAAAATTAAATATATATTTAGTTTTGGTTATAATTTAAATATATATATTTTAAAGAGTAGGTAACTCATCCAATATATAAATTTTTTTTTTATCAAAGCTAAATATATTTTTTTTGTTAAAAAAAAATAAAAAATAATAAAAAATAATAATAAAAAAAAATTGTTAACATTAAATATATTTAAAAAGAAAGAAAAAAGATTGAAGGTATATTTAGTTTTTGTTGTGAACCTTAAAAAAAAAAAAAAAAAAAAAAAAAAAAAAAAAAAAAAAAGTGGTTGTTAACATTAAATATAAAAAATAAAAATGGGGATTAAAGTGGGTTGGGGAAAATCCATACCCATTAAAAAATGGGGAGGGTGGTACCCATGGGGAATGGGGAATGGGGAATGGGGAAAATTTATTATAGGGGAATGGGGATGGGGAATTAATATCCACCCCATTGCCCCCCATTGCCATTCCTACTCAAATTAATGAAAATGTTGTTTTAAAAATAAGTGGAGATATGCCATTCATGGTGTCACCTCACAAGATTAACATGTGAATCATAAGCATATGATGTGGCATGTTGTAGTGTGCCATGTTGGAGATACAAACACATACACGAGAAGCTTTTTTACATGATCAGATAATGGCCCCTTCAGAGGCGGACCCAGAAAGTTAGGGCCGGTTTAACATATTTTAAAAAAAAATTAAAAAATTAAAAAATCATTATTTTATTTAAGTCTTATTATTTTATTTAAGTTATATTACCTCTCTAACATATTATTTTAAATTCAACTCAAACTCAACTCATATTTCATAAAAAGTCAAAAAAGTGTATTTATTTATATCATCCCAAACAACTTCTAAGTCAAATTACAAATTTTATATATTTTTTCACAAAATTTTTAATATATATTATTTTATTAGGAAATAATTTCAAAAGTCTGGTATATAGTTTTTATAATTTATTGCTACTATTTGATACTTTTTTTTTTTGATGTTTTATTTTTTTTCGTCTAAAAGTATTATTTGTAGTACTATATAGGTCTTATTTGGTTTATGTTTTGAGATATTATTCCAAAAAAATAATTTTTTGGAGAGATGTTATAAAATTTAAAAATATTATTTAGTTGTATATTTTGAATAGATGAGTGTGAAAGAAAAAGTGATTGAAAATGAAATATTACAGAAAAAGTGATTGATTAATGTATAATAGAAGTAAAAGTGATTTTGAATTTTTTTTAGCCAAACGTGTTTTTGAAATTTTTTCTCTAAAAATATATTTTGAGACACAAACCAAACATAGCCATAGTTAGGAAATACCAAAATTTTATTATTTTCTCATTATAAAAAATTCCTAATTAAGTTTACTTAAACTTTATACTAAGGTCTCGTTTGAGAACATGTTACTTTAGTAATTTTTGAATTTTTATGAAAATATATAAAAAAAAATAATATGATAATTTATAATATATTTTTTTAATTTTTTGACTCATATATATAATTAATAAATGAGACCTAAGCATATAATAAATATTTAAAATTTTATAGACGCCTAAACACTTTTTTTGCGTTTGTTTTTTAACAGGGTGGCCGGGCCCCAACTAATACCTTGTAGATTGCCATGTCTTAAAGAATATTTTGATTGATAAATTAATGTAGTTAATTAATGTGAAACACATCCTTTAGGCTGGGTTTAAAAATATTCTTTAACAAATGGAGTTAATTATTGTATGCAAACAATGCCTTAATAAAAATATTATCATGGGACGCTAGTGAAAATATTACTACATATCCCACCAAAATCACCTAATAATTTTCCGACGTCAAGGCCTCATTTGTTTTCAAAAATAGAATAGAAAGAATTGATAATAAGGAGATTAAGTAAAATTGTATTTATTTTTATGATAGTTATTAATGTAGAGATTGTTAAATTAGGCTTGGCTTCTCTCCCATCCTAGATCGAACTGAAGGGTGCTGTCAGGCCCACCACGGGTCTCGTTTCAATAATCTGAACTGTTCAATGTGTAAAACTCATCGAGTATTATATATCTGTAAAAAATCACATTTATCGGATATCGATAGTGATCTCATCGGATCCGTTTTCTGTCAACCGTTTATTTTTTCACCGTCTATTTTTTTATACAAAACTGATTTAATCACGTAACTATTGACATCCTATCAATGTGATTTTATACAAACATATAGTTTTCGACGAGTTCTACACATTAACAATTCGAATTATCGAAACGAGACCCGTGATAGGCCACCACAGACCCAACAATCAGATCTGAGACTGAAGAGAAGCCAGTACCTGTTAAATTATTACCCTATAAAAGAAATATAGAATATTTGAACACATAAAAGTATGATTTTTACTTAATAAAAAATACAAAAATATTAATGTTAAAAAATGCCCAACATGTAAAATTAAAATAAAAAAAAAAACTAAGTCAGAGAACTAAGGCCCCGTTTGTTTTGAGCTATAGGGAGGGTATTGGGACTAGTAATACCAAGGTATTACTAAAGCTTCTGTTTGTTTGCAGAGAAAGCCTTGGGACTATTAGTCCCTTGGTATTGCTAATACCCTTGGAAGGGGGATTGGTAAGGAGGAGGTAGAGATGGTATTAGAAAATAGTGAGGGGATTAGAAATTTTTTTATTTTTTATATATTGGGAATTTTTTTTAAATATAATGTTTAATTTTTTATATTTTTTTATTATTTTATATACAAATAATTTAACAATTCCTCATTATTAATCCCCTCACTATTAATCCCCTCACTATCAATCCCCTCACTAACAATCCCCTCACTATTAATCCCCTCACTATCAATCCCCTCCATTTTATCTCCCAAAACAAACGGGGCCTAATTTCCTAATATTACCTCCACCTCAATCCTAACACCAAGGCCCGTTTGTTTTGGGGTGTAATGGATACGAGGGAATTAGGATGGAGGTAGGCTTATGTAGTGTTATGTTTGTTTGTAGAGTTAGGAAAGAGATTACGATGGAGGAGGGGAATAAGATGGAAGTTGGAAGGGAGATTAGGATGGAGGAGGTAGAGTGGTATTAGAAAAATAGTGAGGGGATTAGAAATTTTTTTATTTTTTTATTTTTTACATATTGAGAATTTTTTTAAAAACATTAATGTTTAATTTTTTATATTTTTTATTTGTTTTTTTATTTTATATAAAAATAATTTAACAATTCCTACACTAACAACTATCATCAAAACAAACACAATTTTACTCAATCCCCTCATTAATAATCTCCTCTATTCTACCTCTGAAAACAAACGGAGCCCAAAGCCCATTCTAATCCCATGGGATTATGAATCTCTTCTTCATCTCCTAAAACAAACACAACATATAGGATTCGTTTGAAATGTGAGCTGATTTTTTAACTTTTTAAATTTTTGACTATTTTAATTTGGGACTAAAAACTTTTATTTGACATAAATTTTTGGCCTTCTTAAACTTATGGTGAGAGAAAAAATGAAAGAATTATGTTTTTTATGTAACATTATTAGGCTAAAAATTTATTTATTTATTTGATTATTTCAATCAAAAAAAATTCCATTTTAACTGAGTCCCATTCCCATCTCAATCTTAGGTCTCGTTTGACAGCAGACTAATTTAGTAATTTTTTGATTATTTAATTAAAATATGAGTTAAAAAAATTAATATATTTGAGATAATTTTTTACGAAAATATGTACAAAAAATAAAGAGAAATTTTTTTTTTAATTTTTTGATATGAATTATTAATTTTTTGACTTTTTTAATAATTTTTTGACTTTTTAACTAAATGAACTGATTCCAACAAAACAAATGGGCCAACACACGGGCAAAGAGAAGTGTTTTTGGTTGGGCGACTCTCAAACCACTAGAATGTATAAGTAAATCAAGTATCTTCATACGATAATGATATGTTAATTGCATCATAACCAATGAATCAAGCTAATTTACAAAACTTCATCATACATTAATCAACTAAATATTCTAAACTAGTAATCCAAACACCAAACAACCCTCCTAAACTCAGTCAAGTTTTTACATAAAAATTTAAAAATTAAATGAAATTAAAATAACAAATAAAAGGTTAATTAACATTGTGCTTAATATGGGTGTACATTCCTGCTTAACCCACCGCGCACGTTAGTAAAGAACCCAACGAGCTCAGGCCGGTACGGTAGGTAAGACCGTCGTCGATCTTCTTCCCTCACCGCTCTGTTCCTCACATAATGCAACTCATGAGGCGACAACGACGCCGTTTTGTTCTTCTTCCCCTTCACTTTTGCTCCGGCGCCGTTGGCCTTGGCATCTCCGGCGGCAGATTTCTTCTCCGGCGAGGTAGCCGAACCATTCAGAAACACGAACGTGTCTCTCCCATCGCTATTGCTCCGATTGAGCAAGTCTCTGAATCTCCATAGCTTCGAAAATCCAGTGGAGTTGCACTTCTTACAGATCTCCGGCGAAGCCTCCACGGCTTTGCCGGACCACTCGCAGTACGACGACTCCAGATCTCCGTTAGCCGCCGCCTGCGGAGGAGGAGGTTCGATAAAGACATTCTTCACCGGAGGCCGACAAGGCAAATCCACCGAATCGCCGGCCAAGAGAATGCTTCGGTCGAACCACGGGTAAATCGGCTTGATCTGGCCGTTCTGGAACACATCGTCGGCCGAAATCGGCGATTCATCGGGAGCTATACAAGCAAAAGAGAAATCCTCGTCATCCTCGCCCCGAAATTCATCATCAGACGGTGGTGATTTCACCGTTTCGTCGCAATCAGAGCCGTTGATTTTCAACTTCCAGCTAAATTCGTCTTCAAAATCGGAGCTCGAACTCATTCTCTCTCTCTCTCTCTCTCTCTGTCTGTCTGTCTGAAATTGAGGGTTGGGGTTTGCTTAAATGGTGTGGATGAGTTTGATTTGGTGGGTTTTAAATACGAGTGGTTGGTTCGCTAGCTGTTAGAGAACAGACAGAGTACGAAGGTCGGTTGGTGTTACCTTTGAATGAGACTAATTATTTATTTTAATTTGTTTTGTAGTAAATTTTTTTTTTTTTTTTTTTTTTGCACAATTTGTAGTAAATTGTTTGGGAAGGAAGAAAGTGAAGGAAACAAGAAGGAACTTGGTGGGAAAGACACGGGAAACAAAGAACGGGGCCCAAATCTTCTTTTTGACCTTTCGCATTACCATGTGTTAGAATTAGAATTCATGTTTATCTTTTCTTTTTCTTTTTCTTTTTTAAGATAAATCTTAAATATATTTTTTAAAATTTATTTAAAATATGAATTATTCTTATAATTTAAAAAATATAAATACACTTTGTCATAATTTTTTATTTAATAAAATTAATAATAAAAAAATTAACTACTCTCTCATATAATATTAAAATTAAATGAATTGTTAATTGAATATATTTTTACTATTATTAAAATTTATTAATTAATTTGATAATTTATTAATAGTAAAACCAATTTTTTTTATTCTGGGATTAGAAACTTGGAGAAGCGCATGGCCTTGTTTGGTTTGTGTTTCTCAAAAAAATTTGAGAAAAATTCTCTATAAATAAGTTTTCAAAAGTAATCAAACCAAACAAATTTTTTTAAATTTTTTTTTCAAAACTTGTTTGGTTTATAAGATTTTCAAACAAATCTCTCTCTCATACACATCAAATCAATTACTTTTTTCAAAACTCTCTTTCAAAATAATTTTTCAAAATATCTTTTGAAAAAAAATCAAACCAAACAAATTTTCATACTTTTTATCTCAAAAGATGTATCTCAAATACAAACCAAACAAGCCCTAATTTCTGAAATTATAGAATGCAACTCATTTTTTAAATAAATTTTAAGAGTTTATTTATGATTTATTAAAATATTTTCTTAATATTTTTAAAAAAACTTTTTGACCATTGGCTTTAACGACGTTGTTGGCTCTTTACTCTGTGTAAACATATTCAGCAGCCTAAAGTGAACGTCTCTAGACAGCTGGCTATGGACAATTACAGGGAAAAGTACAAATAAGTCAGAAGAGGTGAAGAAAATGATTATTTAAAAAATATATATATACTAGTAATAAAATTAGGATGAGATTTTTATGTTTGATTTCATTTTTAGTATTTATTTTTTAGAAAATTAAATTTTTTTATTTTTACATATTTTTTGTTTTAATTGAATTTTTTTAATATTTTAAGTAATTTTAAAATTTTTAAATATACCTAATATAAATGTACTTAAAAATATAATATTTGTGAAATTTTTTTTTATAAAACAATCATTAAATATCAAAAATATAAAAAAATATAGGTAGCGTTATTTTTCTAAATATGATTTAATGATAGAGTTGTATTTTAAGTTTGTGAGTTTTAGAATTATGATTTGAGTGTAAAAAATTTGTTTTGTGAATGAGTTTGAAAAGAATTTTGAATTGAGTATAAATTTTTGATGTGACATATGATATTTGATACAAAAACTTACAACTCGTAACCAAATACACAACTCAAAATTCTATTCAAAACCCATAAATTTTTTAAAAAAATTCTGAATTTTTTTATTTAAAATATAAAAAATAACAGGTGCCAATTGTAAAAAACAAATAAATAAAAAATAGCACTGTTTCGGTCAACTGACCGAACGTCCGAAAGGACGACCGGTTAGCTTAAATTTTTCCACCCTGAAAAGAGTTTTCAAAAGTGAGTGTGGAATTAATTTTTGAAAACTCTAAACAAATAAGACACTCAAAACAAGGGTTGGAAATATGTTTTGAGAGCTTCTCCAAACACTGTCATAAAAATTCAATACATTTTCGTATTCTTATATATTTATCGATTTTTTACAAATATTTTAATTTTTAGATACATCTAAGTAAGATAGATGCATCTAAAAAAAATGTTTAAAATTTTAAAAATATTCACTAAAAAAAATACTAATTTTTTTTTAAAAAAAAAAACTCAATGTCTAGAAATTTGAATCTAAAAAATTGAAATAAAGCACAATAACGTTTTGTTTGATTAGAAATAAATAAATTATGAAAAGTGAAAATGATATAAAGTGAAGTAAAACATAAATAAAATAAAATTATATATATATATATATATAAATTTGATTAGGATAAAAATTTTACAAGAAAATCGGAATTCTAATCATAACTAACTATTTTTATAACATATTTTAATTTTCTTATATTTTTTTTTGTAAGAAATTATAAGCTTGGTTACCATGCCATTTTGAATTGTATAAAAAAAATTATTATTATTATTATTTTTTATAACTTTTACTATTTTCATACTAAACAAACTCAAAAAAAAATATATTAATTTTTCCTATTTATTTCATTTTCTATAATTTTCATCCTAACCAAACTAAGCCTTAAAATTTTTTAGCTTCCCCATCTTTTTGTGCTTTTTAAGAGAGATGGTGATGTTTCTAATCTTCTTCTCTCCTTTGTTTTCTCAACCGCCACTTTATTTTTATTTTTTTTCATCACAATACTAACTACTATTGCTTTTTCGTCTTTATTGGAGTGTTTTGAGAAGTTTATAAAAAAGTTAATTTTTAACTTTTTATCAAATTTTTTAATTTTTTAGAAAGTAATTTAAGAAGTTGGTAAAAAATAAACTTTTAACTTTTTAGTTTAATATTTGTTTATAGTGTCAAATCAAATTAAAATAACCAAAATATTCTTACTCAACATAAAAAATTTATTTTTTTATTTTTTTGTTATAGGTCCCAATTTGTAATTTAACACTTGCATTTTTATAACTTCTCAAATCAATTTTGTTGCATTTTTATCGTTTAAATTTTTGGACCTTTTGACAAAAACATAGCCTTTTATTTTGGTTCCCAAGACGACACATTATTGGCATGCCACTTGAGGAAACTTTCAGATCTATAATAGATCTAATTCTGAGCCTTAATTCTGACCATCTCAGGCTCAGAATATTTTATTTTGTAACATAAAAGCATGAATTAAGGTATCACAATTACTAGTTGAAATGATAAACAGACCATGAAGTTAATAGTAATAGAAAAATGCTTGGGAGCACTAATTAGTGCTCTCACTAATTAGGTGGCAGTGAGTCCCGTCATTAATGATGTGATGTTTTGGTCTTAGAATTTTTTTTTTTTTTTTTTACTTTTTTAATGCATTAGTACTATTAGTGGTGATGTTTTTAGTGGGATGAATCATTGCTGATAGTAATATTTGTTTGGTTGTAGTTGTTTTGATTTTTTATTTTGATTTATTTTTGTGTTGCAATAATGTGGACTTATTAAATTGCATTGATTATCTTATCTTTCTTGTTAGATTTTTATGATTGACAATTTCGTTTGACAAAACTCCTTTTAATTATAATTTTATTTGTTTTTTTTGTTATAGTGAAGATATGAGTGTTTATATGTAAATCCAACTTGAAGTGTGCCTATGTAGAGGAGTTTGTGATCTTAAGCCTTTCTTGTTTGCCACTTCACTGACTATGTACAAGGATCAAATTTGACCGCTCGAGTGGTCATTTGTTCGCTCGAGCGGTGAATAGAAGTATCATGTATCTCTACCTACAAGCTGAACTTCTAGAAAGGATATTTCATTGCTCGAGCGGTGAAATGTACGCTCGAGCGAATCGGCTTATATGTTTTGCACCGTTTTACTCACACTACTCGACCGGTCTTCAAGATCTTATTTATTATAAAATGCGTTGTTTGCTGTTTTTAGGGTTTAAACCGTTCAAATTCTATGAGAGCACAGCTACCAATGTTTTCTATATTGCAAGATATTTTTATAAGTATTTTCTTAATAATTTGAGAGTGGTCGGTGAATCTATGAGTTTCATATTGACATCATCAAGGGGTTTGTTTTTATTCTTTTATTCACAAAGAGAGAGGTGTTCTTTAGTAGATTTCGGGGAACTTAAGTCTGAAACTTTGGTGGATTCTGGAGTGGCTCATCGTCGTAAATTTGACATCAGCATTGTGAATTCAACGTTGGGCAAGACAATTTCATAGCGAAGATGGTGGTGGAAGAGGCATATTAGGGTCAATTTAATTTGAGTGTGAATTCGCTAGGAAATTGAGGGTATACATATGTAGTTCTTTTTTGTCTTCTTAGTAGATTATTTTGTGGCTTTGGCCCATAATTTTTTTATCATGATCCGAGGCGCTTCAATTGTGATTTTTTCCGCATTAAATCATTGTGTTGTTTTAATTGTTTGATTAAGGTTGTTATTCACTATTTAAAATTAAAACATAATCACGAATCAATATCTCAGAAATTTTAGATTTTTAAATTCTAATAATAAAATATTCATTTAATTTATATTGTGTCAATTTTAAATTTAAATTAATAGATTGCTTTCCATATTTAGTGACAGTTTAAATTTTAATAAAATAAAATTTAAAATTTTTAATTAATTAATTTCTGTGTAAGCTGGTTGGTCTTTTGACTAACTAATTAAGCTAAATTATTTTTGATTTGAATGATTTGTTGGTTTAACCATGATTTTAACGGTTTTACATGTTACGATAATTCTTTCTTACTCATTAAGTTTTTAAAATTTCTTTAATTATTTCTCTTTTAAAAATCAATATGAAAATTTTTTAAAACTCATATATTTTTATTCTAAAATAGTGAAATATTAGAACTATGTCATTTTTTTATAACAAAGCATAATTTTAATTATTAATTGTCAATACAACAAATTTAATCTATTTATACTATATGTTATAATAAAGGAACATTTGAAACAAAACTCTTACACTTATATATAAAATTTTATTTACAAGAGACAAAATACAATATATATATATATATATATATATAATTATCGTATTTTTAATAAATAATATATTATTTATCCCGTGCATAGCATGTGTGACATGCTAGTATTTGTTTATCCAAATATAATTATATATATTGAAAAATTCTATAGTGTGTATACCATATGCACCTTTAGTTATGATCTTTGAGTTAATGGTTATGACCTGATGTGTCTTTAGTTAGGACATATTGTGATATTAGTTATAACAAAATTTTGATTATGATCTAAGATTTATTTAATTATATTTCATGTAATATTTAATTATAATTTTTTCATTTTTTAATTTTTTTTATAGTTATAACTTTAATAAAATAATGTAATTTATAATAATCAAACTCATAAATTACATAACGTCCATATATCACACACTCTATATTATTTTTCCATATATATTATGCTAACTCGTGTACATTGAACTAATGTCGTGGAATCAACATCAAATTTCCTAAACTCTGAAGATTATAAAAAAAAAATAATAAATAAATTACTAATAGGACTATATATTATATTTAAAGAATTGTAAAGAAAAACAGAGGATTAATTGTTAGACAATCTTCATTGTATTTGAAGAATTGATTAAGGAAAAAAAAAATCAGTTTGATTACTTAAATCAAAACAAAACAAAGAATAATAAAATATGAAAAACATATTCTTATTTTGTTAAAAAAAAAAAAAACAAAATCAAATAGAAACCTGAAAAGAAAATTATAAACAAACTACTTATAGTATTACTTCTCTGAAAATTCAACCAAGTCCACTGTTAAATGCTGTCTCCTTAAGACAGATTTATTCTCTCCACGATACTTTCAGAATATGGACTTCTATCTCCCAACACATTTTGTATTCATACTCTTTCTCACAGAAAAATAAATGCAAAAAAATGCAGGAAGCGGAAGCAGAAGGAATAACAAAATTTGATTAAAAAACCAAATGGAGGACTTGTCTATCTATAGGAGAACTGGTGGCTATTTAGGATAGATTTGAATAGGCAAAGAACCTGTTCAAAACAAACTTGAACAAGCAAAGAACCTGTTTGAGTTGGAGGGAAAAAGTTGAAAAGGTGCAATGGACCAAATTGCTAACGTTTTTGGCCCAAAAAGATAAGCATTGGATTACTCAATCCCAACCTCCCACCCGGGCCTAGGCAGGCGGGTGTGGTAATTTTTTAGTCCAATAGGTCAAAGCTCACCTTTTCCATAACCTCCCTCTCCACAAAACTTAAGTACCCCTTGGAGTCTTCCCTGAGATGCAAACTCAAGGCTTATAAACCCATACCAAGTTTGACCATTCAAGTAATATGGGACAAGCCTTTTCTCCATATGAGAATCTCATGAAAACACCATTTCCATGGAACTAATTTTGGCATTGATTTCTCATTTACTCGATAATGATTTTGAGCAACCAAATATACGACATGAATTATTACGCAGCTAAAAATGTGTTGCTACATAGACCTGCCAACTTTAACACATAGGTCCCATTTAAAAATTAGACCAAAATTTTACAAAAACTATTTTTTCCAAAACCATTTCTTACATTAATTACACTAAGATTCCTATACATGTTGAATCCCTCGCAAATACACCTATTTTGAATGCGATTTCAAAGACGGGTTAGGATTTATTACTATGGAAGAGTGAAAGTATGGGGTGTTTTGGGAAATTGGTAAGAAGCTGACTTTTGGCTTTTTACCAAGCTTTTTAGCTTTTTGGAAAGTGATTTGGAAAGTGATTTGGTAAAAAGCTGGCTTTTGAATTTTTGGTTTAATATTTGTTTATGATATCAAATCAAATTAAAATGACCAAAATACCCTTACCTAATATTTACTTTTTACTTTTTCACTTTTTTCTCATAGGCCCAAGTTGTAATTTCAAGTGTTGCGTTTTTTGATTTCCCAAATGAATAAAGGAGTCGTGCTAGGGAGCTCGAATCTGAGCTTCCCGAATCCCCCTAATCCCAGAAACGACGCCGTTTTTGATTTTTTTTTTCCTGGTTTAATCATAAAGGAAGAAGATGAAGAAGGAAGGAGGAGAAGAGAAGGAAGGAGGAGGAGGAGGAAGGAGGAGGACTAGAGGGGGCTCTAATTACAGGGGGAGGAGGAGGCGGAGGCGGGGCCAGAGGCGAGGCAGAGGCAGGGGCTGCCGGAGACGACGATCGGGCTGCGGAGACGACGATCAGGAGCTCCTCCTAAACGATCGGGCTGCGGAGACGATAATCGGGAGCTCCTCCTCTTCCCTCTCTTTTCTCTCTCTCTCTCTCTCTCTCTCTCTCTCTCTCTCTTCTGAAATTAGGGGGATTCGGGGGGAGAAAATTAGGGGGACAAAACATTACTCATGAATAAAGTAGTGTTTTTGGCCGGAAGCTTTTTTCTCCAATTGATAAAAAACGGGGCGTTTTGCCAAGCTTCCCAAAACGGCACTATGTTTAGGAGTGTAAACTCTTATAATTTTAAATTTTTTAAAATTTTGTAATATTATATATAATATTTTTTAATTTTTTTGAGAATGTGGTCACCCCCTCCGCCCTCCTAAATCCATCCTTAGTGATATGGGGGAATCTCTAGAAAAATAAAAATGATATATTTTATAATTGATATAATCAAAATATATAAATTTATAAATAATTAAATAAAATAATATTTATTAATAATTAAGAAGTCCCGTGCGAATAATCCAAAATTATATTGATGAGTGGAGGTATAACAATTGCATACTGTCACAACTAAACTTGCCCACAAAGCAGCCATCTTGGAACTTGCAAGGCAAGGTTGGAAATGGTGATGAGCCTTCATATATTGTTTTTTTTATATATGATATATGATTTTGTCGTAAAGTAGTTGACAAATGCGAAAATTGTATCTGGAGAAAGCACTTTCTTTGGTAGGGGTAGGTAAATAAAAACAAGCGTCATCGTATATATCACAAGACCACCTATGCTTCTTTCATTAAAATCATCATCATCTAGGGTGGGCACAATTTAAATTAGGGTGCATTTTTAAAATTAAAATATATATATATATATATATATATATATATATATATCAATCAAATCAATTTATCAATTTTGGTGAATAAAATTTTTTCAAACTTGTTGCTAACTCACCATCCTCAATGTTAATACTATACCTATAATATATTATAAGTTAATACTATATTAATTTATATAGATCTACAGCTGCTAATAGTAGATAGTATATTTAATAGATTATATTAAATATCTGTATAGATAGTTGTTGCTAGCCTAGCACAGATAGACGCCTTCTTTTCCTTTTGCTTTCAGCTATCTTTCGGTGGCCTTTCATTTGTATATTTCCTTTGTTCATCATTTTGTCTTGTAAAACATCTCCTATATAATGGAGGTTCCATTTGGTTGCAATACACATCAAAAACATAGAGCTAATATTTGCTCTCTCAATCTCTCTCAATTTCTTATATGGTATCAGAGCACAGGTTTTCTGCCTAGCCTCTTCTTCCAACATATTTTTTCTGCAGATTGCATTTCATCTGTATCCCTTTTTCGTCCATCTCTGAAATACAGTTTTCACCACACCAGAACCTTCGTCTCCTCCGGACGATTCCAACGCCACCAATTTCAGCCCAATACGACGTTACACGCGCTCTCACGCGCCACTTCTGTGAACGGCGCGTCGCCTGCCTCCGCCTTCCGCCTCACACGCGCTCCACGCGTCCTCCACACTGTCCCGTGCTAACGTGCACCGCGCACTACCTTGCTAACGTGCGCCGCGTGTTTCTGACGTCAGCACACGTCAGCCCTCTCTGCTACCGTGCACTGCCTGGCCTGTTTTGCTAACGTGCGTCGCGCCCTTTCTTGCTAACGTGCGTCGCGCCTTTTGCCTCTCATTTCTGTGCCTCTGTGGTCATATTTTGGGTCGTTTCACTCCTTTTCCCACTAATTTTGGCCTTCTGAATTCACTGGTAACCTCGGTTTTTTCAGATTCTACCTCCATTGTGCTATTTTTCCCTCATGGATCGCCCGGATTCTTCTAATCACCCTATTTTCGTTATTCTTGACGGGACTAATTATGTCCTTTGGGCACAAGCCATGCCTGGCTTCCTCAAGGGCAAGAAACTTTGGCGTATCATTACTGGGGATGTGTGCAAACCAGTCCCAGCAACCACGGAATCCGCTGCCACGGACTCCACTGCCAAATATATCGACCGACTAGAAGATTGGGATAGTAAAAACTATCAGATCATCACACTACTAAAAAAAATACTTTTTGCGACCGCCATAAACCGTCGCAAATAATAAAAAACAGTCGCAAAAGACTTTTTGCGACGGCCCATGCGACGGCAAATGGGGGTCGCGAATATGGGGGTGGCAAATACTTTTTGCGACGGCAAAACAACGGTCGCAAATTATTTGCGACCACCTAAACTACTTATGGCGACCCCTATTTTGCCGTCGCAAAAAACAAAGAAAAATACTAACATGATCTTTGGCGACCATCTTGTTACCGTCGCAAAAAATTAAAAATAAAAATAAAAATAAATAAATAAATAAACAAATTGTGAAACATTAAAGCCCTTTTACCTATCCAGCTGTTTATCAAACAAATTAGACAAATCAAACCCACAGCTAACCTCTAGATATTCTTCCTATTTTCTTCAAATATTAAAGCTTGAACAAAATAAAAACAAAAAATGTCACAATTAAACAATTACTTTTAATATGTGAAACTTTTTTTCATCATATTCCAGTTGGGGTAATATCTGTCAAAACACTTCCAGTATACAATACTACTAATAGAACTTATAAAAGGCGTGTCAATGAAGCACAAGCATTTCAAAGCCCAAATGATGAACTAAAGGTTTAAGATCTAACACGAGGCCTTTCAAGGACTGGGAACATCATTGTGAGAAGACATAAAAATGCAATCAAGTAAAAACAACCAAACATGCAGAACTAAGCTTCTTATGGAGCTCATCCAATTCCGATTGATAGCATGAGAAACCACATGTTTTAACAGCATTAAAATCCACAAGCAAAAATAAAGGTGAATAACCAGTAGCAACAATAATTCTTTGTTCTCACATGATAAAAAAATCTTATTCCAATCTCTAATCAGAGTAAGAGGGGAAGGGGAATGGAGGCAGGATAAGACAAATCATTGCTTACTTCTAATATCCATACTACCCTTGTTTTTTACCGGTCATACCTGCAACCACCTGCAAAGATGCAATCCGAATAATCAAATTAGTTAAAATTACCCGTGCACAAAATTCTTCCATCAGGTACATATATATTTGAAGTAGTACATAAAATGCCCGTAACGTAAAAAATCACTTTCGAAATGTTGAAATGCAAAAAAAAAAAACCTTAGGGGTAAAGTACATGGTTTTTATAGGGGAAGAATCCTAGTAATTTTTCTAGGCAAGACATCAAAAAGGAGCCCAAAACTCCACTTATCAAGGTCTAGAGAAAGCAGCCGGGAAGCACTAGGGTCTACAAAAGGCAGCTATTGGAAGATGCCTAGTGATTACAATAACATCCTAATCTCATCATACCAGCACCAAATATAATATAAGGCCCACCATTTGATAAGTCATACAGTTAATTAAATTACTAAGAAACATCAGATGGAAGGACTGGAATACTGGCACTATTTGTTCACTACTCTTGAATTTCAAATCCTCAAAACAATTTTGATATCCAAATTAAAAATTCAAAATCCACTATCGAATTCAATGTATTTCTGCTGATGCATGTGGATTTAAACATGTTGCCAGACAGAGTTAATGGCATATCTATAAGCTATTCTGATTATTTCTGTTGTCAGAGGAAAACCTGCGACATTCCTTTGTACTGTGATTGTACAGTATTGATTGAAGGGCAGTGCATTCCATAAAAGAAAATCAAAGATAGGACATGTTTATATATATAGTTCCAGCACATGATTAGAGAGAAAATCACAGTATATACGCATAATATGTATATAAAAATCACAGTTTATATATATAGTTCCAGCACATGTTTATATATATAGTTCACAGTTTATATATATAGTTCACAGTTTAGAGAGAAAATCACAGTTTATATATATAGTTCCAGCACATGTTTATATATATAGTTCCAACATTCCTTTGTACTGTGATTGTCCCAGCCCCAGCCCCAGAAACAGAACCAGCCTCATCATGATTAGAGAGAATTCAGTTAAACATTGCACAAGGAATACCAAAAGCACATGTTTATATATATAGTTCCAGCACATGTTTATATATATAGTTCTGCGCTCTTCATTGCAGTAGAGGTGTTTATTGAGTGAACATGGGACCTGTAACTTTGTTTATTCCAGCACATGTTTATATATATAGTTCTGTGCTCTTCATTGCAGTAGAGGTGTTATATCTGGGTAATCTAATTGGTAGTTCAATAAAAACTGATGCTTCTACTTTTTCTATATTGGTTTTATAATGTTCTAGAAATTCATGTGTTTCATTCAATATCAAGTTGGTGGATAGCTAGGTTCTTAATCATTTGAAGCCATATAATTAATAAATGACATAATGTACCTGTTCTTTCGCGTAGGGCATGAAAAATTGAGTATTTGTGCTGCATACATTCTCTTCATACACAGCAAATATCATAAATACATGCATGGGGAAATATAGTGATATCCTTCAAGAACTTCATACACAGCAAATATCATAAATACATGCAGAAATATAGTAGAGTGGCATACCTATTCATTTTCTTTTGAAGCTTGCTGCCCACTAGATGCATCTGACACCTACAATATGTTAGTATAATGTGTTAATAATTTCCATATGTATATATGCAAATTGATAAAACGTAAAATTCGTCAATTTGTAAGTATTGCACCTCTCTCAAGCTCATACTCCCAGCCATACCCTGTGACTCTAAGAACAAAACACGTGCCGTTAGGTTCTTGATCATCGTAGTGAACCTAGACTCAACGTCTTGTGTCACACGCTGTGTGATCTCATCAATAAATGAAGGGGCTGCTAATGATCTTAGATTCAACCTGTTCAATAATTTTTCCAGAAGATAGATCATTGATGCAGTACATTGAGAAGCCACCATGGCCTAATGTAATATTGCTTTTGATCATATTACTTTCGTCATAAATTAGTTTATTTTTTTATTTTTTTGACAGCAAATTATTTTGTCCCAAACTACATTTATTAGCGTCTTTGGTAATGTTAGAATAATTTTTTTGTTTGTGTCGCAACAGGATATGATTGGCAGAGTGGTAAACTAGACCCTTCCATGATGAATCGAAAAGCAGAGAACTTATTGCCTCACCTTGTTCAGGTTCTCTCTCTCACTCACCACGTCAACTCAAAGCAATTTGATTCTTTTAATTTTAAAAAGTTTTCAGAATTAAATTTATAATATAAACTTGATTTGGTACGGATTACACATTCCATGTTTTGAAACATTTCTAGATATTTTTCTATGAGTACATAAACTGATACATACAGATGAAATTTGCAAAACTTATTTTACAAACTATAAGGCTAGTATGTTATTTTAGTGGGTTTCATTTCAAAATCAAATTTTGTCATTGAATGTCACCATATGTGGTTAAGATTGTGAGGTATTGAATTATATAATTTCAATATACATAAATCTCAAACACCTGATTTAATAGTTGAAAGTGGATTGAGACAGAAGAATCAAGGGATTTAAGGACACAAAATCATGTGCCCACAAAATTTATCATTCTTCTACATGCACAGAATCCAATTCGATTCAGTGAGAGAATTGTGTTAGGTTGCATGATCAAATTCAGTACATTTAGAATTTTCCCAAGATTTATCACAAAAGGTCATCTAATTTTTGGGCCTTTGCATCTATTGCCAAGAAATTAAAGAGGGTTTAAGTTGATTAGAGTATAAGCTAGATTTGTCTACATTAATGCAGGTGTCAATAAACTTGGATGCAAATGGTGAATGCCAAGAATGTTCAGTGAAGTCATTGAATGAATGGAAAAAAGCATCAGATTTCCCAGTGATAAATCAAGACTACTCAGGTGCCAAAAACACGCATCGATTAGTTTGAAATGAAGGCATTGAGGTCGTTGTCTAACCTTAAATCAATGAAATAACTGTCAACATTAAGTCTCTCAGAAGTCCTTATATGCTAGCTGAGTTAGGTTTGGGCTTGACCTGTAATGACAGAAACGAGAGTTAAAAAAATATTAGATCTAGAATTTTTTCTTTCCTAAATAGAACATGTCTAATTGATATTCAAAGCACATGTAGCAGCCATGAAATGAACAGCATATTCAACAATTTTGCAGAGAGAAGTAATTTGAACAATTCAAGCGATGAAGTGTTTCCAGTAAGGAGCTTCCAAATTACTTACATGTCTTACTTACAATGAGTGGCACTAATGAGATCCAGGCAAGCGTGTACCAGCCTACACAAGTTTTAGAAGATAAAAATTATGATTTTATATAATCATGAAAGACTAAAAGTGAATTTAGTCTGATATCATCAAACAGAAACAGAGATGTTTGCTTACTGTAAACATTCAGCAGCAGTAAGATGACAGCAAAAACCCACAGTGGGAAACTGCAAAATCAACCCAAATTTAAAAAAAAAAAAAAAAAATCATTAGCATATAAGTGTCTTGGTAGATTCATTAAATGATATTCCCAAAGCCAGTGAGGAATATAGTTGACAATATTGAAAGAAGAAATGATGAAGTTACCTTATTTCCACCACCACCTTGAAGTCATCTTCCATGGATCTCTTAATATATTTGTGGAAATTAAATTTGGTATTTGGAGCAAAATGTGCCTACATACATATATTTATCAGACTTAATCTGTTGGGACATACCAGAATTGGTCATGCATAAAATTAACATTTTAAAAAGGACTTTAGGCCCTGTTTGGAGTTGCTTCTAGGGGTGTTCATGTTAAGTATCAAATGATTGATGTGTTGTACTTGAATTTGATAGTGGATTTATTATATTGTTCAATTTAAATCGAACATGTCAATCATTTGAGATTCAACTTGAAAATCCTGGGGAAATGAAG
This sequence comes from Camellia sinensis, assembly GCF_055761805.1. Lineage (NCBI taxonomy): Eukaryota > Viridiplantae > Streptophyta > Magnoliopsida > Ericales > Theaceae > Camellia > Camellia sinensis. The sequence continues at coordinate 170,629,854 of NC_138970.1, forward strand.
AAGCCCACTTACGTTGATAAACCCATTGCGCATAGTTATATATTCCACCTTTGACACCGAACCAAAGAATTGCCTGAAGAATGCAACCTGGAATAAAAAATTATAATCCCATATCATGCTTTGAAATTAGACAATGTGCTATGATATTTTGAACAATTCATAATTACTCTGAGTTATAATCTTACAATCCATCTGATCCCAGGAGTTCTGGAAAATCTAGTATGACGTCTCACAAATGAAGTCTGATGACTAAACCTAAATCTTGCTGGATCTGTTTAAGAAAAAAAAAAACTCATCAATAATATTACAAAATCCGAAAAAATTACTAAAAAATAAAAGAAAAATGTTTGGGACCCCTTTTGGAGATGATGCCCACATCCCCAAAGTGATCACAGCCCTCCATGTATGTGTGAGGTTCATTCATACATCATGAGTAGTTCAGATTTATGGAGGTCTTGTGGGAGTGGGAATCTTAATCATTGCTCAAAATAAAATATGTGAATTACATTTGTTCCAAGTGTAGCACAACAAATTACACACTTCATTTTCAGGCAATTTTTCAAACTATTTTTTGGGAGCCCAACAATTAACATTAATCAGCCCCTGGAGATTTCGGTCCATAATGTTGCCATTAAGCTGGGCCGTTAAGCTGGCCCTATTTGAAATTTACGAAGGCCCAAACTTAGGCCCAATCTTCATATATAAAAAATAATTAAATGAGAACTGAGAACAGGAAGGAATTACCATTGGTGAATTGATATTCCAAAGACGACGTATCTGATTCCCAACCCTTCCATTTCTTCATCTGGTGAATAAATAATAAATAATAAATAAACTTGATAAACATAGCTGCATCCAAATAGCCTGATATGTAGATTGGAATTTTAAATTGAAGCATGTCTTCACACCTTACACCATTCGAAGTCAAGACCTTTGGTAGATGAAAAAGCTACCCCAGAAAATGAATAGCGGTCCACAATGAGGGTGGTTCCACTTCTCAACTTAGACTCCATTAATGATCTGCAAATACATTGTAGATGATCATGTACAATACAACCTTCACATTTCAAATATTTGCTTGTGTGAACGTCTAAAGTACCAATCGCTAACAGATTACATAGTAGAACATTTGGGGATTATAAATCCAACATTCTAATAACTTTACTGTCAGATGGATCTGTTAATATGAAAGAAAAAAAATGGGACCATTAGACAAACAAAGAGCATAATAACTAAATGATTTCGAAAGTTACAACATCATATTGCGTAGGAGGCAGAGCCCTTGCCCTGCAAATCTGAAAAAGTTAATTTACAATTCATGATTACCTACAAATGCAGAAAAACAAAAATTAATTCCCATCCAAAAAATGCAAAAAATGAGAGGATCAACTGAACTGACATGAGATCCCAAATAGCCATTTACAATTCATGACCCACAGCTCCACCGCAACGTATTATCCTTTTGGGAGTCCAATTAAAACACCAAGGCAAGGCAGTGTTAAATACTAGAGGAGAAAACAAACAAACCAACAGCAGAGTTGAATAGAAAACCAAAAAAATAGTCCCTTACATGCTGAAAAAGCTGACTGATAACACACTGAAAACGCTCTTGCACCATTGGGGGCGGTCCTTGTCCATGTCCTTGCGCATAGGCATAGTCATAGGCTGGAAAGTATGGAGAAGAAGGGATTTGCAAATCATCCCTAAACAACAACCAAATTCAATTGTAAGGCAATAATCAAGACAAATAGAAACACTCAAGTGAATAAAAAAATTAACAACAACGGCAAAATCTAAACACAATCTAAAGGAATTCAACTGCAATCCTATAATTTTCATTCTCTGCATGAGGAATATAAATAAATCTGTAAATGGAATTATAAACATGACATCCAAAACTAAATATAGAGAAAGAACACTGACATCTAAAATGATAATTAGATGAATATACTCAGATCCTCAATCATTCACATGTAAAACAAATTCCAATAGGTTTGGATGGTAACAGCCTTATACATGCCATCAACACATGTACATATCGTGTTTTTACTTGTTAAATTTCTACCATAATGATAGAACACAGCACTACTTACAAATCAGAAGCAAGAGCATCACCTCCAGGACTATCAATTCGGATGATAACAGCCTTATATCTTTTTGACTCTGGAATAAAAGATCAGCATTAGCTGGGGAAGGAGCACAATTATAGACAAAGGAAAAGCTAACTGAACACAGAAAAGTAATTAACTCAGTGAGCAGTAAAATATAGTTGGTAATGCCATAGCAATTCCTTAATCTATAAATCCAGTTCATCATTTAAATTCATGTCTTTCTTTATTTTGTTATTATTATTATTTATTTATTTTTAAGGTCTCATGCATCTTGAATCCAGCATCAGTGTTGCAATCTTGCAACTACGTTTATTTTTCAATTCCGTCTTCATAATTAGGATTTGCAATTTAACTTGGAACTCAAGATTGAGTATTTCTTTCTCTTTATTCATCAGATTAAAACATCTGACCGTTTCCATTCAATAGGTCTCCAGGTACTCAAACATTTTCGTGCAATTGATACTTCACTTACAAGATGGTGATCCTTTCATTTAATGAATTATTTGAAAATCACTTTGTCATATTACACAAACACTGCAGTCACCAATAGATGAAATTGAAATGAAAAAAAAGGAACCTGAGTGAGTTGGGAGACGAAAGAGTCGTGATTGTGAACATCAGAAGCGAAGGAGCAATGATCGATGCTACTAGAAGCGGCAAACAAGAGGCTGAAGTTGGATGCGACGGTGAAGATGACGAAATCGAATGATCTCTACTGGTTCTGATCATCAAACCTTAGTAGCTCCGGCATTGTTGTCTGCTGCTTCTCATCACAATCTTAGAGAGAGAGAGAGAGAGAGAGAGAGAGAGAGAGATGTGTTTGTGAATCGTCGGGAAAGTGAAAGTGAAAAGGGGGTTAGGGCATAGGTATAATAAGAAAGGGGCAAAATAAATAAAAGAAAGACTCAGATGTTGTTGTAAATATTATTTTTTGCGACCGTTAAATAGTCAGTCGCAAAAAATTAGTCGCAACAAGTCACTTTTCTAGTAGTGTCACCTGGCTTCGCAATACTTCTATTACATCCATCAGCCTTCAGTTTGGTAGGTTCCAACTTGAGTCTGCTTCCTCTCCAGCCAAGGCCATCTGGGATATTTTGCAAGAACGCTATCAGACTACCGGTCTTGCTCACCAATATCAGCTTCTGAGTCATCTTCACCGTATAAATTGATAGAGAGAGAATAAATTGTATGTATTATGATTGATGTATTGAATGTTATGTTGAGCTCTCTCCTTTATAGAGGAGAGGGAGAACAATTACAAACCGAAAGTAGAAGCACAAACCAAACAACATTATTAAAGGTACATTATTAAAGGTTTGACAGCTAATATATATACTAATATATACTAACAGCCCCCCTCAAACTCAAGGAGGATGGTTACAAACCAACTTGAGTTTGGAAAGAGTAACAAAACAAGAAAATAAATTAAAAAATAAAATAGGATAGGAGATACTGTATGGTCGTGTCAGACCGGTGTGGAAGACATTGTATGGTTGGAGCAGACCGGGGTAGAAGACACTGTATGGCGCGTGTCGGACCAGTATAGAAGACACTGTCTGGACAGTTTATGGGGTCATGCCGGACCGATATAGAAGCTGACCGGAATCAATGTCGGGACAGTTTACGGGGTCATGCCGGACCGTTGTAGAAGCTGACCGGAATCAATGTCGGGACAGTTTACGGGGTCATGCCGAACCGATGTAGAAGTTGTGGTGGTGCACCGAGGAGGCGACTTAGGGAGTGCGCCATGGGGTGGCTTGGGTGGTTCCCATGGTATATAACCATGCTTACCATGATATATGTATAACCCCCCCTCAAACTCAAATTGGTTTAAAGATAGAAACCTAGTGGAGGTTGAAACAAATGAAATGTTTCGTTTTTTTTTTTTTTTTTTTTTGTTGGTGGTGGAAAAATAATAATAATAAGAAAATAATGGAAAAAGGGATGATGCTCACCAACTGAGATGTATAATAATGAAATATTGATGAAAAAAAAAAGATAGAAAAAATAAAATAAAATAAAAAAAAGGTAGTGGGAATAGGAATCTGGAAAAACTCATCAACGGAGTGTGAAAAGAAAGAAATCTCAAGAGAGAAAAGGGATGATGTTTTTTTTTTTTTAATGAAAAAAAAAGAAGATAAAATAAAATAAAATAAAGTGATAATGGAACCCACGGTGGTTTTGTTCAAACCAACCCATGATGGTGCCAGCCATTAGATTAATAAAATATGAAAGAGACATTGATTTGGATGTAGGGTGGCCCATTGATTTGGGAAAACCAGCACATGGTTTGTTGGTTTTGTTTGTTCAAAAAATATTGTTTTACAAAAAAAGAAAGAAAGGGAGGTGGTGGAGGATAAGGTGATGAATAAAAAATAAAATAAAGGAGGAAGTCCGAGAGAGAGAGAGGTGCCGAGAGAGTGAGAGAGCTCGGTTAGAGAGAGAGAGCTGGGTTTGGTCTTCTGTGTGTGTCACGGTGGGGTCACATGAAAATGAGTCGATCTGGTTTGCAGCCATGGACGATCGCACAGAGCGAGAGAGAGAGAGAAGAGATGCCATTAGGCAGATTATGTTCTCCTCCTCATCCCTCCAGCGAGAGAGAGCGAATGTGGTGATATAAAAAGGTTGGCGCTGGTAACGTCGATGCACCAGCGACGGCGAATCACGACGGTAATGGTTGGTGGTACATGTGGGAAGGCAGCATCGCTGGAGTAGCGACGGGATGAGGGCAGGCAGCGGCTGGTTTGGACATGTGGTGGTTATGGAGGTGAATGGGTCTGTAGGTATTGTTTTTGAAGAAAGGACAGAGAGATGTGAGTGTTTTTTTTTTTTTTTTTTTTTTTTAAAAAAAAAAAACAAACTGTGTTGGTCCTTTCTCAAAACCGTGAGAGAGAGAGAGAGAGAGAGAGAAGAGAATGGCCCTCTCTCTATCACCCGTGGCAGTGCAGGTGGATCGGTGCAGAGGTGGTGGCTGAGAAGATGAAGCAAAGCCGTGGTCAGTGAGAAGAGAAATAGAGCTGTCTGCAGAGAGAGAAATTAAAAAATTTGGGTTTGTCCAGCGTGGTGGTGAAGACGAGTGGAGTGGAGGTGACCAAGATGGAATTTGTTAGAAACTACTGCAGCAGCAACAACAAGAAGATCAAGATCAAGAAGAATTATTTGTGGCAGCGGAGTGAAGATATGTGTAGAGGTCCGGCAGGCGGCCAAGGCAAGGCTGCCGCCCGCCGATGAAATAGAATTATTAGGTTCTTACCCTAGCTCTGATATCATGATTATACATATATCATGGTAAGCATGGTTATATACCATGGGAACCGCCCAAGACACCCCATGGCGAGAGGCACGGGTAGGATTGCGGAAGTAATCTTGTTGGAGATGACCGGGGCCAGTCTTGTTGCAAAATCGACAAAGACGAACGGGACAATGAACCAGAAGATGAGTCGATGGAAGATTGCGGTTGTGACAATAGTTGCAGGTAGTGGACCGCTGTGGTGAAGGAGAACTCCGAATCTGGGGAGTAGCAAGAACAGAGTCCACAGGGTGTGGATGGAGAGTACCAAACCTGGTTTCCTCGGACAGGAGTTCAGAAACGGCTTGCTCAAGAGTGGGTAGAGGAGGCGACTTAGGGAGTGCGCCATGGGGTGGCTTGGGTGGTTCCCATGGTATATAACCATGCGGGTTAGTAAAACACAGAGAGGGTGAGGGAACGGATAAACGGAATTGAGAGAGGGAGGAAAACATTGTGTGTTCCCAAAAGACCACATGACGAGAGATACGGAGACGCTGGGAGAGAGGATCCCAACAGCGATACCCTTTATGTTCAATACCATACCCCAAGAAGCAACAAAGGCGAGAACGAGGTTCAAGTTTGGTACGTTCATGAGGTTGGAGAAGAACAAAACAGGCAGAGCCAAAAACCCTAAGGGTGTCGTAAGGGGGACGGGTGCCATGTAAACGCTCATATGGAGTGTGATTATGAATGACCGGTGTAGGGATACAATTGATAGTGTAAGCAGCAGTGAGAGCGGCTTCACCCCAAAAATTTTCTGAACAAGAGTAAGAGAGAAGGAGGGCTCGAGTAGTGTCAAGTAGATGCCGATGTTTTCGTTCAGCACGGCCATTTTGTTGGAACGTACCTGGACAGGAACGATGAGGTTGAGTACCATGACTCCTAAGGAAGGAAAGAAAGTCAAAATCTTTATATTCCATGGCATTGTCGGAGCGAAAAATCTTGATAGTTTTAGAAAATTGGGTTTTAACCATTGCAGCAAAATTGTAATAAAGTTGTTTGAGTTCAGAGCGATTTTTCATAAGAAACAACCATGTAAAACGAGAAAAATCATCTATAAAAACAACAAAATAACGTGCGCCTCCCATAGTAGGAGTAGGAGAGGGTCCCCAAATATCAGAATGAATGAGATCAAAGGGCGCAAGAGAAACAAAATCACTTTTATTAAACGACAAAGCAGGTTGTTTTGCAAGTTGACAGGACACACAATTGAAAGCATCAGAACTTACAGTACCCAAATGACCACTAGAAATTAAAGACTTCAAACGACCAACAGAAAGATGGCCCAAACGATAGTGCCAAAGCTGAAAATGAGATAAAGGAGGAGCAGTGGTAGCAGTGGTAGGAGCAGTGATTTGAGAGGAATCCGGAACATAAAGATGGATAAGTTCGTAGAGACGTCCTTGCTTACGGCCTATCCCAAGAGTTTGCCTGGTCCGAGGGTCCTGCACCAAACAACCAGTATGGGAAAAGGTAACAGTTAGACCATGCTCACATAATTGACTAATGGAGATAAGATTTAAAGTGAGAGCAGGCATAAGATATACATGGGATAAAGATAAGTGAGAGGTGGAAACAGACCCAACATGACTTACAGACAGAAGAGACCCATCAGCAGTATGGATAGAAGGAACATGAGGAGTCGAAGAGAGAGGAGTAAAAATAGTAGGATCAAAGGTCATGTGATTACAACAAGCGGAGTCAAAGTACCAGGAAGTGTTACCTGCGGTGGTAGACAAAGTAGTAGATGGAGGAGTACCAGAATGCTGCCAAAAATGTTGAAACATGGCTTCAACATCGGTATGAGAGAAAACCGGAGTGGAAGGATCTACAGGGACAGAAGAAGGTGAATCTTCGGGGGCGGCAGCAGCAGTGCGTGGAGTAGGCATGTTTTTAAATGGAGTCCCAGAACGGTGAGAGTTGCTGCGGGAAAAATTCCCGGTGGAAGGACCATGGCGAGAGGCACGGGTAGGATTGCGGAAGCAATCTTGTTGGAGATGACCGGGGCCAGTCTTGTTGCAAAATCGACAAAGACGAACGGGACAATGAACCAGAAGATGAGTCAATGGAAGATTACGGTTGTGACAATAGTTGCAGGTAGTGGACCGCTGTGGTGAAGGAGAACTCCGAATCTGGGGAGTAGCAAGAACAGAGTCTACAGGGTGTGGATGGAGAGTACCAAACCTGGTTTCCTCGGACAGGAGTTCAGAAACGCCTTGCTCAAGAGTGGGTAAAGGAGTGCGATGTAGGAGAGATGCGCGGAAGGGCTCAAAACGAGGAGTGAGAGTCATGAGAAACTGAACCAAGCGCTGTTGGTCACGGTAGGTAGTAAATAAGGCAGCATCCTCAGTATGAGGCCATGGAGGCTCAGAAAGAGGGAGTTGATCCCAAACATAATACATTTGGGAGAGGAAATCATTAATGGTCTGAGTGTTTTCTTGGCGCAGTAAGAAACAATCTCTTACTGCTCGTTCTAGTACTGAAGCCGAATACCGTGCCCTTGCTGATACTACTCAGGAGCTTCTCTGGCTTCGTTGGCTTCTTGCTGACATGGGTGTTACTCCCTCTGGCGCTACTGCCCTCTTTTGTGACAATCACAGTGCTCTTCAAATTGCTCACAATGATGTTTTTCATGATCGCACTAAGCACATTGAGATTGACTGCCATTTTATTCAGCAACACGTTACTCATGGTACTGTCCATCTCCATCCGATCTCTTCTGTTGATCAACCTGCTGATATCTTCACCAAAGCTCATTCTCCTGGCCGCTTCGTTGACCTTGTCTCCAAACTCAAGTTGGTTGATGTTTGTCCTCCTTGAGTTTGAGGGGGGATGTTAATACTATACCTATAATATGTTATAAGTTAATACTATATTAATCTGTATAGATCTACAGCTGCTAATAGTAGATAGTATATTTAATAGATTATATTAAATATCTGTATAGATAGTTGTTGCTAGCCTAGCACAGATAGACGCCTTCTTTTCCTTTTGCTTTCAGCTATCTTTCGGTGGCCTTTCATTTGTATATTTCTTTTGTTCATCATTTTGTCTTGTAAAACATCTCCTATATAATGGAGGTTCCATTTGGTTGCAATACACATCAAAAACATAGAGCTAATATTTGCTCTCTCAATCTCTCTCAATTTCTTATACTCAAAATCAATGGAACAGGGATTACTATTATGTTTTATGGTACAACAGTTTGTCATGATGGTCTGTGGAGATTTGTCCTGGACCATATTTTGATAATCTGAATCGTTAATATTGTAGGATTCGTCAATCATATCATTCATGAAAAAAAAAGGCTTAATCGGACCTTCGTAACTCTATGATTAGGTTTTCATTGTTTTTAATTTAAAAAATAATCAAAATTATAATAATTGTTTATTTTTGAAAAATAGATGTGGCTTTGTTATGATATTACAGATGTCAAATTAGTTTGATTTTTTTCATGGATGATTTTACAATATTTACGGCTTAGATTATGAAAATAGGTCGGAAACAAACCCTCACCAGGTTGTATAGCAGGCTACTGTGCAGCAATGTCTTCCAAAATTGGTGAACTACTTAAATATTTGAATGATTTTAGACTAACAGTTTAAGTGGATTGGATGAGTTAAAAATACAGATTGAGAAATACAATCTTGATTTGTTTCAGTCCCAAAAAAAAAAAAATCTAGGCACAAAGCTTACAAATTAGTTGAATGGTTAATATGATTTAAATCATATTTTATAAATCAATATAAAATACAATCAAATTACGGGAAAAAAAATTGAAAATAATGAATAGTTGGCATTCGATTAATCCTACCGAGAAATTATATGTGGACAAAGTTAAAGTGATGTTACACACGGAAAGGTTTTGGGTGTACAACACTTAAGGGTTGCACATCATATGGAAGGGTATATGTAATTTGTGTAAATTCTTAAAATTATTCGTAAGTTATTTCACAAAATTATATAATTTAAATATAAATACATACAAGTTAATTCATAAAAATTTTAAAAAATACAACTTAGCATAAATTTTCACAAATATATGCAAGTCACCTTACAAAAATTATGTAAGTTAAACACAAATTTACATAAGTTTATTCATAAAAATTTAAGAAAATACAACTTGACATAAATTTTTATAAATATACGTTAATTCATCTATAAAAATATATCATAAGTTCTTATAAAAATATATAACTTAAGTCACAAAAATATATAAGCAAATAGGGTTATACACCCAAGAATGATCCTTTGCGTATACATATATGCCATGTTTGTTTGGGTAGACATGAACTTGGATTAATAGTCCAACAAAATTATTAATCTAATGTTTGGTTAAACAATTGAAGTACGGACTAATAATTTATCCGGATATAATATCCCACATATGATGGACTATTCAATCCCACATAGAGGGGTGAGATAAAAATTGAAAGACTAAGCTAAAGTCTGGACTATTAGTCCTCCTTATAATCCAAACTCAATCCAAACACAAGATAAGATACACAATCTAAAAGATTCGTAATCCTATGACTATTAGTCATGGGAATGCTAATCTAACCTACTTCAATCCGCCTAAACAAACATGGCCATAGATGTGCTATAAATCGACAAATTTTAAACTTGGACAAAGGAAATTGTCAATTTTTGTTATTTAACCACTTCACCCTCATCAAGTCCCATTTCATTATCCTGAGATACGGCTCTCTAATATACCAAATCAAAAATAAATAAATAAAATAAACAAAAACAAAAATAAAAACAAAAAATGGACCGCGCTCACGTGACATGAGAGTCCTTTCTCTGCATTTTGTTCCAAAGAATATGCCTTTCAATTTTTGTACTCAACTAACTTGTATCCATTTGAGCAATTCTACCTCACGCAAAATACTCCACCCGATCTGCCCCATATGCTAAGGGTGTTTGGAATAATTTAAATAAAGGTATTTTTTAATTTTTTTATGAAAAGATGTGTAAAAAATAAAAAAAAATGATATGACCTCAAAAATATAAAAAGATAAATAAGTGTAGGTAGAGTGTCATGTATGGATCAAATATTTTTCTATTCATTTTATCCGCAGAAAAATGTTAATTTCAACTTTTTATACACATTTTAAAGTAAATTAACGTTAAGATGATTAAATTTATTTTTAAAATTTTGAAAATGATCTCTTGTATAATACTATAAAAGGAAGATTTTTTTTATTAAGTTCACTTTTTACAAAAATAAAAAGCAAAAAAACAAAAAAACAAAAGAAGAAGAAGAAGAAAAAGAACATTTTCAATTCTATTAGCACATTGATAGCCTTCTCGGGAGGCTCTGCGAGGTTGGGATATTTTCTCAGGACACTTAAGAAGCAGGGCATCGCATCTACGGGTTCGCCTATTACATTGTAGGGTGAATTTCATTAACAGTTTTCATAATTCAAGGTTTGTATTATTTTGATTCTTAACTTGATATATTTGATCATAAGTTTTGAATTTTATTTTAAAAAAAGACAATTGAAGATATAATTACTTAATTTTAAGGACAAAATCATTAATTTGATAAAATATAAAATAATTTGACAAAAATAAGTGTCAAAAAATATTTTTAAATTTGTAAAAATTATTTCTACTCACCAAAGATAAAATTACGTAAAATTGATAAATCTTTTAGACACTTATTTATTTTATCAAATTAATTTTTATTATATGTTTAGATGGTGATCATGTAATGGGTAGTTGTTAAGTTTTTAATGAATTAGTTTAATTCTGACATTAAAGTTATCGCTATATTTGATTTTTGAAAAAATAGAAACTAATTTAATGAAAACAAAAATAATCACCCATTACATGATTATTATCCAAACACATAATAAAAATTAATTTGGTAAAAAAAATAATAAATGTCTAAAAGATTTATCAATTTTACATAATTTTATCTTTAGTAGGTAGAAATAATTTTTAAAAATTTAAAAATATTTTTTTGACATTTATTTTTGTCAAATTAATTTATATTTTATCAAATTGATAATTTTACCTTTGAAAAATCTAATGTATGTGTTTGGTTTGAGTTTTTTGATTAAGTTTTTTGAAAATGAGTTTTTTTTTTCGTTTTTTTTTTGTTTTTAGTAAATATTTTTAAAATTTTAAGCATTTTTTTTTACTTTTTTAGATGCACTTTACTTAGATGTATCTAAAAAGTATAAAATTTATGAAAAAATATTTTAAAAAATTAATAAATATATAAAAATACGAAAAATATATTGAATTCTTGTATTTTTTTTTTGTATTTTTGGTATTTAGTGAATTTTTAAAAGATTTTTTGCATAAAAATTTGTGTATTTTATGTAGGGGTGCAACTCGGGCGGGCTCAACCCGAGCAACCCGAGCCCAGCCCGAGTTTTTTTAGGGCTTGGGCAACTATATCTTGTAATCTGGACGGGCTTGGGCAGATTTTTGATGCCCGAATTGCAATTCGGGCCGGGCTTGGGCAGAACCAATGGCCAACCCGAGCAACCCGAACCCGAATTCAATTTAATATATTATATAAATTATATAATATATATAAATTAAGTAAAAGAGTTAGTCTTAATTTTTATTTATTTATTTCTTTTTTGGTTAGTCTTCTATTAAGTAAAAGAGTTAGTCTTAATTTTTATTTTTTATTTATTTTTGGTTAGTTTTCTACCATTAGATTATCTTTTATGTCTACCCTTAGATCTACCTACAGGTTTCTGAACTCGGGCAATTCGGGCAATTCGGGCAACCCGAGTTCAAAATACAAAGCTTGGGCCGGGCTTGGGCAACAATGTTCGGGTTCATGGTCGGGCTTGGGCGGGCTTGGGCAGTGCCAAATACAATTCGGGTCGGGCTTGGGCAGACCCCCAACCCGACCGAACCCGCCCGAGTTGCACCCCTAATTTTATGTTAGGTGTGTCTAAAAATTAAAAAAATTACTTAAAATATTAAAAAAAATCAATAAAAAAACACAAAAAATAAGAAAGTAAAATTTTTTGAAAAGTATTTTTGGAAAACCAAAAACAAGCAAAGTGAATAGTATCTTCAATTGTCCTTATTTGAAACAAGATTTAAAATTCAGCTTCAAATGTGTTACAATTGAAAAATTAGGAACCAAAGTGACACAAGTCCTAAACTATAGAGATCGTTAGTGTAATTCATGTTGGAAAAAATAATTTTTTGGTGACTTTAATGTGAAATTAAAATAGATCCTAACCATTAGTTGAGGTGAGATTAAATGCGTTTAGATTCTTTGTAACAAGGTCTTTATACCACAAAAAGAATGATAAAAAACATTAAGAATTAAATAAGAAATTGTCTCATAAAGTTGGCCTCATAAATGAGGTATTGGGAATTGTGTATAACTATCAATCCCACATTGATTGCGGAGGAAAACTTTGATGGGCATTTAAGTCTCAAGATTATGAGAAGGGCATGAGCCCTTTGGGGCATCCAAATTTTCCGAAAGAAGGGAGGCATAGATGCTTCAAGGATGTGTTTGGGCCAAGACTATGGTCCAAATTGGTTGTGGCAAAATTGCCACACGCGCGCGGGGGCCGTGGCCGGCATTGATGGTTGGAGACTCATCCTCTCTCTCCCATTGGGTATAAGAGGAGACCCATCTCCTTTGGTTTGGAACAGAAGTTTTTGCCTTCTAATCATATAGTCAGATTGCTTACTAGTATAATAATCCTTCCTGTATGAGAGAGAGTACTGCCATTGTCGGTTCACCAAGCTAACATAAGGTGCTTCTGAGTTAGCCAGTTTAAGCCATCTTATTTTGGGAGACAAAAGTCGACGTTCCTCCAACACCCATGGTGAGACAGCTAATCTGTTTTAGGGACTCAGTGTGCTTCATTATTTTTCAATATTTCAATTCCATTTGTCTTTCGTTTAATCATGGTTCATGTTATGTAATTTAATTGATTAAAATTTAATCTATTTGTTTGTTTCGTTTAATTAGCCTATATGACCATCAAACTTAAAATAGATTAGGTTTATCTATACGTTTTGCAATAGATTAATTAATATCAGTTTTGTTATTGCTAGTACTTAGGGAAAAAGGCAATAAAATCGGAACAATATGGTGCCGTTTGGTAACACTTACGTTTTCAGTTTTCTATTTATATTTACAAAAATTTTAAAAACTCAAATAAAAACTTGTTTGATAAAATTTTTGATTTATAAATCAGTGGTCTCAGTTTATAAATTTGGTCAAAAAATGAAAACACAAAAAATGTGTTTCCGTTTTGAATTTTGAGTTTTTTTTTTTTTACCACCCAACACTAGCCACCACCCACCACCATTTTCCACCACTGTCTTCCGCCACCACCACCCACCACCCGCCGCCACCACCACCGCCCACCAGCCACCCACCAACCACCACCTATCTGCCATCCACCCGCTACCACCCACCACCTGCCACTACCATCCACCGCCCGCTACCACCACCCGTCACCTACTTGCCACCACCACTCACCACCCACATGCCACCACCATCCGCCACCCACCACCACCAGCCACCTACCACCCACCTGCTACCACCACCCCACAACCACCACCCACTCGCTACCACCTGCCACAGTCACCCACCCACCCACCACCACCACCACCCACCACCTACCTGCTACCACCCGCCATCCGCCACCCACCTGCCACCACCACTCACTGCCCGCCACTACCACCACCACCACCACCACCCACTCGCTACCACCTACCACCCGTCACCGTCACCCACCCACCCACCATCCGCCATCCACCTGCCACCACCACCTACCACCCACTCACTACCACCTACCATCCGCCACCGTCACCCACCCACCCACCGCCACCGTCACCCACCCATCCACCACCACCCGTCATCCGCCACCCACCTACCACCACCACCCACTACTCGCCACCACCGCCACCACCACCCACTCATAACCACCCACCACCCGCCACCGTCACCCATTCACCTGTCACCACCACCCACCACCCGCCGCCGCCACCACCACTACCCACTCGCTACCACCCACCACCCGCCACCGTCACCGTCAGCCACCCACCCACTACCACTACCCACTCGCTACCACCCACCACCCGCCACTGTCACCATCAGCCACCCACCCACCACCATCACTCGCCACCTACCCGTTACTACCACCCACCCGCCACCACCCACCACCACCCGCCACCCACCTTCTACCACCACCCACCACCCGCCACCACCACCACTACCATCCACTCGCTACCAACCGCCACCGTCACCTACCCATCCATCACCGCCACCCACCCGCCACCACTCACCATCACCATCCACTCGCTACCACCCACCACCCACCACCCGCCACCGTCACCCACCCACCGATCACCACCACCCACCACCGTCACCCACCCACCGATCACCACCACCCACCCGTCACCGCTCGCCACCGCCAGCTACCCACCACCCACCGTCACCACTTTCCACCACTGTCTTCCGCTGCCACTTGCCACCACTTGTCACTTCTCACTCTTTTTTATATTTTAAAATTTTTTTAAATATTTTTTCAATTACCAAACGCGTTTGTAGTTTATGTTTTTTTAAAAATAAACAAAAATCAATTTATAAAATTTTTATAAATATAAACTGAAAACGTAAACGTTACCAAACAGACCCTATGTGTTTGCATGCTTCTGTTTATTATTTTCAAGATTTGTGCAATCTCTAGGAGCAGATGTTCCATTGACTTGCAGACGTTCCATTGACTTGCTATGCATCATTAGAAATTAAAAAGTTAAAACTGGTGTACCTGAGCACACTGTTTCTTATTTGTACAATGTTGTTCTATTTTTTTTTTTTAGTTTAATTAGAATGGCTTTTATTTATAGATATCTAGGACCATATATGCATGCTATTGTTTTATGTGTTCTAAATTTCTTGTAGCATATAATAGTCCACTGTTATTCATGAGGACATAATGGGAAAAAAAATAGTCTACTAATTTTTCCATGTTGATTGCTACCTGTTTTCAATTTTAAATTGGTTTGATATGTCACTGATTACATATATAAATTTATGATTATAAATCCCATATTTAGATTAGTAAATTCATATATGTAATGATATGTGTGATTTTTATGATCAATTTAATAGCAATACTGCTGTGTTGTTTTCCATGTGAGTCTATCATACATGGTATAAATTTTGTTTGTGAAATAAAATAAAATATTTTTTTATATATATGCTTAAGCCCACTGATCAGTGGTTGTATTCAATAGTTGTTCAGTTTAACAACTGTGCATGATTTGCTTGTGTTTTAGTTTTATAATTTTACATGCTTATGAATGTTGACATTTTGTAGTTAATAGTGACATGCTAATTGTTTTCTAGTTTTCAAGTATTGTGGGGAAGTGATTTGGAAATACTCTTTTAATTTACTGGGACGCTTGAGATCCTCAGCTGATGACCTGGACGACCTGAAAAGAAACAAACACTCTAGTCGGGGCGCTGGAATTAGCACTCTGACAGTTAAGTCAGTGTATACTCTCTTAGTTACTTATATTTTAAGTTAAGCGTACTGATTCTCACATACCTCTTTCTAGCTGATGTTCTTCTATTTATTTCTTTTCTTTCTTGGGCCTCGGGAATGGGCCTACTTTCAATTCGCCGTATAACTATTTACCCGGCTTCTTTTGTTGCAAACCGCTTTTCACTTGGCCCCTTACTCAACCGGCTATTTGGCCGAATAGGGTAGGATTTAAATGTGCAAGACGGGGTCGAATGCGATGTATATATTTCGACTCTCCAGGTTCAATTATTCGACCATTGCTTTGTGGGTAAGCCGGCGTGGAAAAGTAAGGCCGGATACCATACTTGCTGCGCAGCTCTCGGTAGACGCCACAATCAAACTGGGTGCCGTTGTCTGAGATAAGTGCTCTTGGAATGCCGAATCGTGTTATGATATTTCTCCATACAAAGAGCTTAACATCAGCATCTCGAATGTGCGTTAATGCCTCCGCTTCGACCCATTTTGTGAAGTAATCTGTCGCGACAATCAAGTATCGCTTGTTCCGTGGGGCCCTCGGTAATGGTCCGACGATATCAAGTCCCCACTGGGCGAACGGCCAGGGACTGGTGATAGAGCTCAACTTTTTAGCAGACATATGGGTTAAGGGGGAGAACTTCTGGCATTGTTAACATTTTTTTACATAACATTCGGCATCTGCTCTCATTGTCGGCCAATAATATCCCTGTGTTATAGCTCGATGAGCCAAAGAGCGCCCGCCAGAATGTGTGCCACAACTGCCTTCATGTATTTCAGTCAGAAGCTCTTCGATTTTGTTCGATGCACGCATTCCACGTATGGACCAGAAAGGAATTTTTTATAAAGCTTTCCTTGCGGATCCAAGTAGTATTGCAGGGTTTTGTTTCGCAGCTTGTACGCTTCTTTTTTTTCCACTGGGAGCTGTTCGGAAGACAAGAATGCAGCAATGGGGTCCATCTAACTTGGTCCTGACTCTATGACATTGACCTGGACTTCCTCCGAAAGGCCAATGCTCGGCTCTGGGATGAAACCTACTTCGATGGTCCGTTTAATCTCTGAGTCAATGGCGGAGGCTAGGCAAGCCAGGGCATCTGCATGTGTGTTCTGATCTCGTGTTATTTGATTTAATTCATGATGGTCAAATTTTGCCAGCAAGGAGTTAGCCGTTTTCATGTAAGCCGCCATACGATCATTTTGGGCCGCGTACTCCCCCTTTAGCTGATTGATCACTAGTTTTGAATTGCAAAATACAAGCAAACGCCGAGCACCTAGAAGATGGCATTTCGCAAATCGGCTAGAAGGGCTTCGTATTCGGCCTCGTTATTTGATGCTTCGAAGCCGAGTTTGACGGCCTGCTCAATTATTACGCTGCTGGGAGCCATGATTACTACTCCGACTCTACTGCCCCGTTGATTGGATGATCCATCATAGTACAACTGCCAAATGTCCCCAACATAAATTCTCCAGTTCGGCTTAGGTCTAATTTCATCATACTTGAAGTCGGCAAGACCCCCAGTGAATTCGGCCACAAAGTCGGCAAACACTTGTCCCTTGATTGAGGTTCTAGGCAGAAACTGAATGCCGTACTAGCCGAGTTCAAGAGCCCACTTTGAAACGGACCCTGATGCTTCTGCACTACGGAGTACCAACCGGAGGGGGTGGTCCGTTAGTACCCCAATGGTATGCCCCTGAAAGTAATGCATCAGCTTTCTCGCTGCCATGACGAGGGCCAGAATGAGTTTTTCCAACAGAAGGTAACGTGTTTCGGCGTCAACCATTGCCTTGCTCACATAATACACTGGCCGCTGCTCCCCCAGCTCTTCCTTTATCAATACGGCGCTGACGGCCCGGTCAGAAATTGCCATATAAAAAATGAACGGGTCACCTGCCGAAGGTGTTATCAAGAGTGGAACTGATCGAAGGTAGGTCTTGAGGCCGTTAAAAGCGGCTTCGCACTCGGCAGACCATTCAAAAGCCTTGCCTTGCCGTAGTGTATGAAAGAATTGTCGGCAGCGATCTGTGGACCGGCTGATGAACCTGTTGAGTGCGGCGGCCATCTCCATCAACTTTTGAACCTCTTTCACTGAACGAGGGGAGCCGATTTCCAAGATTTCTGTGATTTGCCTCGGGTTGGCTTCGATTCCTCGGTAGTTGACAATGTAACCCAAGAATTTGCTAGAGCCAATCCCAAATGCACATTTGGAAGCGTTCACCTTCATTTTGCATTTGCGTAAAATGCCGAATGTCTCTTCCAGATCGGCTAGATGAGTTTGCTCTTCTTTGGACTTGACCACCATATCGTCAATGTACACTTCCATAGTGTGGTCGAGTTGTTCCTTGAACATAGTAGTGACCATTCTTTGGTAAGTTGCCCCTGCATTCTTCAGCCCCAAAGGCATAACCTTATAGCAATAGGTTTCTCTTGGGGTGAGGAATGCAGTTTTGTCTTGGTCCTTCGGATGCATGGCAATTTGATAGTAGCCTCTGTAAGTATCGAGGAAGCTCATACGCTGATGGCGTGCCGTCGCATCTACAAGTTAGTCTATTCTGGAAAGCGGAAAACAATCCTTGGGGCAGGCTTTGTTTAGGTCCGTGAAATCAACACAGACTCGCCAAGTCCTATTTTTCTTCTTTACAGCCACAGTATTCGAGAGCCATGTAGGGTAGGTCACTTCCCTGATTGCCCCAGTGTCAAGCAACCGATCAACCTCTTCAACAACGACGGCAGTGTACTCTGCGGCTGACCACCTGCTTTTCTAAATAATCGGCTTGCATTTAGGGTCAACATTTAAACGGTGTTACGAAACAGACGGATCTACACCCGGCATATCATATGGAGTCCACGCAAATACATCAAGGTTGTCGAGCAGGAAGGAAATTAGCTGCTGTCTGTCAGCTTGATTCAGGGAGGCGCCGACCATGAAGAACCTGTCTTGGTTTCTGTCAATTTTAACTCGATCTAGGGCTTCCGTGGCCTTTTCACTTGGGAGTTGCCCAACATCGTCGAGGCTCTCCCGATCCAACACCTTAATAGAATTCATTTGCAACTCCTTTGGCGTCTTTCCAGTAAGGAGATAACATGCTTGTGCCGATTTCTGGGAGCCACGGATTTGCTCAATGCCACGTTCTGTCGAGAAGCATAGCAGTTGATGATAGGTGCTTGGCACGGCCTGCATAGTATGCAACCAAGTTCGCTCCATGATGAGATTATACGGCGATGGCAGCTTAACGACCAAGAATTCCACATCCACTGTTCGGGAGCCCGCTCGAACGGGTAGTGTGATTTTTCCCAACCGGTATTCTGGATTGGCATTGAAGCCGAATAGTGGATAAGGAGTCGGAGAAAGATCTAATTTGGAGAAGCTGAGTTTGGTGAATGTCTTGTAATACATAACTTCTGATGTGCTCCCTGGATCAATGAGTACGCGCACAACGGTGAATCGGTTTACGCGTAACTCGATTACCAAGGGATCGATGTGGAGAAGTGTCACTCCGGCCAAATCTGAATCATCAAAAGCAATGCTCGCAGCTTCATGGGGCCGTTTAGCCGGAGTGAGTTGATTTTGAGGGTCGGGATTCGACTGAATTGTATGCACTGCGGATGAAATTGACAAGCTGTATATCATATGGATCATGCCAAGTAGAGGTGAATCCTGTCTTAAGGCTATTGCTTTGGTTGAGTTGCCTTTTCGGACGTACTGTAGTAGCCAACCATCTTGTACCAATTCCTCCAGGTGATCCTTCAATGCATAACAACTGTCAGTATCATGGCCATGATCCTTGTGATACTCGCACCACCTATCTTGTCTTCTCGTGTCGGGAGGTCTCACTATTTTGGACGGCCATTTGAAGAATGGAAGGTGTTGGACTTTGAACATAACCGCGCTGATCGGCTCTGACAACTCCCTATATTTCTTGTCAGTGCACCTTGTGCGCCTACTATCGACTTGCAGTTGTTCATTTGCTCGGTTGGAGCATTGGTCGCTTGATCGGTGAGAATCCCGTCTTGTGTCTCATTTAGCCCGATGCCGTGGTTCAGGGCTCTGAGGTGGTACAGAATTTAACGGCTGAGCAATTTCAGAAGGGGCCGTCTTGTTGGCCATGTTTCTAGCTTTAACCCGCAAGGCGTCATCTTCCACTTTGCAGTATTCCTGAACTTTCTTCATCAACGACCAAACTATTTTGGGGGGTCTTCTAATCAAGGAACTGCGGAGAGCACTATCAGGATGTAAACCCATTTTAAAGGCGGTAATGGCCATGGAGTCGTTGCAAGCATCATCGACAATATTAAAGCATTCCCAATAGCACGCCGAATACGCTCGTAAAGTTTCTCCCAGTTGGATCTGCATTGCCCAGAGAGAGTCGGTTTGCTTCGGCTGGACCTCGTTGGTGATAAATCTTGCCCTGAAGGATTTCTATAGTTGATGGAAACTCTTAATCGACGTCGACTTCAATTTATAATACCATCTGACGGCCAATGGCCCCAAACTGCTCGAAAATAATGTGCATCTGAGAGCCTCGTCGTCTGCATGCAGTGTCATGGCTTGCTTATAATGACGGATATGATTGGTGGGGTCCGATTTCCCGTCGTACAAGGTGAATGACGGGGCTTTGAACTTCTTGGGTAGTATTGCCTTTACGATCCGTTGCACAAAAGGATCGTACTGGTCCTCTTCATCTGAACCATTTCGTCTTCGCTTATGCCTTATAAGTGGACTCTCTTCAGAGGAACTGGTAGTTTCGGGTCGTCCCTTCTTCTTGGGCTCCGGGGATAATGAGTCGGAGTCACTATCAGTGTCTTGTTGTCGAACTCGAGGTCGTCGACCACCTGTCCTCAGAGGTCGTTCCGAATCTTGGCGTACAGCTTGTTTGGACTTCGCCACTTATAAGGCCAAATCCTGACGGAGACATTCGTTCTCAGCGATCATGTTCTCCAACCTTTGCTCGTTTTGCTTTGCTTGTTCCATGATCGCTTGCATTGTCTCATGCGCTGAAGTCGAGGGTGAGGCGAAGTTCAAGGCGCGTCTTGCGGCGATAGTCTCCGGTCCAAGCATGTTTGTTGGAGTGAGGTCGTCTCTCAGTGTGGTCTCGTCAGTGACTATCAGAGGGTCTTCCGTTACGCCCGCCATAGATGTATTTGAGTATTTCCCACAGACGGTGCCAATTGTGGGGAAGTGGTTTGGAAATACTCTTTTGATCCACTAGGACGCTCGAGATCCTCAGCTGATGACCTGGACGACCTAAAAAGAAACAAACACTCCGGTCGGGAGTGCCGGAATTAGCACTCCGACGGTTAAGTCAGTGTATACTCTCTTAGTTACTTGTATTTTAAGTTAAGCGTACTAATTCTCACATACCTCTTTCTTGCTGATGTTCTTCTCTTTATATCTTTTCTTTCTTGGGCCTCGGGAATAGGCCTACTTTCAATTCGCCGTATAACTATTTACCCGACTTCTTTTGTTGCAAACCGCTTTTCACTCGGCCCCTTACTCAACCGGCTATTTGGCCGAATAGGGTAGGATTTAAATGTGCAAGACGGGGCCAAATACAATATATATATTACGACTCTCCAGGTCCAATTATTCAGCCCCCATAAGTATAATTACCATGTTCAATAATTTTCATATACTAGATTAATTCATGTGTTTTAAATTTCTAGATATAATTTGCTTGTTGATTTGCTTCTAGTTTTCTAGAATTTTTACATGTCACTTGCTTCCTAAAAATTAAATAAACACATAAATATATATTTCTTTAAATGTTATTTATTTTCTAGATTTAATTTGTTCATGCTTATTATTTTCTAGGATATTTTCATAATTTTAATTGTTAAAGTTATTTGCATGTTTATTGTGAATTAAACTCATATGTAACTCTTGCCTAGTATTTAATTCAATTAGTTAGGAGTTATAAGGTTTTGTCACTTGTCTATTTATGCACCTGTTTATTGTATAAATTACATTGTAAATTTAATTATGGAGTTTTAGTTTAATTGGTGTAACTTATATAGCAATTTAATGTTGTTAGTCATTATGTAGTGTTAGGATGGTTTAGTACAAGTTTTTCCAATTAGTTGCTTTGTATTTCTACTAACTTTCTTTTCAGAAATACTTAAGCGTCAAAATGAGTTTTGGAATGGACTACTTATAATCCTCAATTGGATTATTTCGCTTTTGTTTATTTTTGAAGCAAGTTTTATTTGCTTATTTTGTTGTAGCAATTCTTAAATTGCATATATGTGTTGAACCTTGGTTTGTGTTAACCTAGGTCATCCCTTGGAAAACTTAATTCTAAAAATTATTTCTCATGGACTAAGAGTCAACATGTTCTTAAAAGTTTTGTTAAAAGGTTAACTGGGTTTTAAGTGAGACCAATGTGACCCCTCCAATCTTCCTACGAACATTCTTGACCATGTTTGATTCTAGGTTTAGTGGTGAGACTAATTTTGAATTAACTTTTCAACTATGAGATATTCTAGTGTAAAGTTTAATTTCTGAAAACACAGTGTAATTTTCAGAAATGACAACTATTATCGATGCTGCTACTATTGCTAACGTTGGTGGGGATCTGAACCCCGGGGCGATTGGGTTACCAACCTCTACTGCTGTGACCTCTGTGGTCAACCTTGGCATTACTCTGGCTGTTCTGGGAGGTCCGCTCAGTCACCATGAGCGCCTAGAGAAATTTGCTGGGGTGAATTTCAAGAGATGGCAACAAAAGGTGTTGTTCTACTTGACCACGCTGAACCTTGCAAAGGTTTTGAGCGAGAATCCTCCAGCCATGGTAGAGAATGAGCTAGACAGGCATAAAGTCATGGCGCTTGACACATGAAAGCAGATAGACTATCTTTGCTGGAACAATGTGTTCAACAGCTTGGCAGACTCACTATAAAGTGTGTTTTGTGCCAAGAGCTCAGCAAAGGTGTTATGGGAATCTTTGGACAAGAAATACAAGACTGAGGACGCTGGGGTAAAGAAATTTGTCGTTGGCCGGTTCCTGGACTTTAAGATGATCGATTCAAAAACTGTGATAAGCCAAGTCCAAAAGTTCCAAGTGATCTTGCATGAGATTCATGTTGAGGGGATGCCGTTGAACGAGTCATTCCAAGTTATTGTGATCATTGAGAAACTTCCCAATGGTTGGAATGACTTCAAGAACTACTTGAAGCATAAGCACAAGGAAATGTCCGTTGAAGAACTGATTGTCCGACTCTAAATTAAGGAGGATAATAGAAAGAAAGGAGGGAGTGCCTCATCTATGAAGGCCAATGTCATTGAGCATGGAAAATTTTCTGGGGTGAGGAAAAAGCCTCTTGTGAACAAGGGCTCAAAACTAGGGCCAAGGGGTGGTGTTGCAAAGAAGCTGACATACATGCCGCAAGAACCCGGTTATCGGTTCTTAGGAAAGTGTTACAATTGTAGTAGCGAGGGGCATCGGGCTAGTGACTGCCTCAAGCAGAAAAAGCCATACAAGACCAAACCTTGTGCTCACATGGCAAATATACAAGAGCACTCTCATGAGGAGGATGACATGCACTTGTCTGCCGTTATCTCGGAGGTGAATCTGGTGAGTTCAAACCCAAGAGAATGGTGGATTGATACTGGGGCTACACGCCACATCTGCTTCAAGAAGAAACTGTTTACAACTTTCAAGCCAGTTATAAATGGTGAGAAGTTGTTTATGGGAAACTCTGTTACCTTGATTGTTGAGGGGAAAGGCAAGGTGGTCCTGAAATTGACTTTAGGAAATGAGCTGACCTTGAACGAAGTCCTGTATGTTTCAGACATTCGTAAGAATCTTGTCTCAAGGTCTCTTCTCAGCAAACATGGTTTTCGTATGGTCTTTGAGTCCGATAAGGTTGTTTTGACAGAGAGTGGAGTGTATGTGGGTATAGGTTATATGTTGGGGGGTATGTTTAAACTCAATGTAATGATTGTTATCCCAAAGATGAATAAAGATACATCTTCTTCTGCTTACATGCTTGAGTCTTCCAATTTGTGGCATGGTAGACTAGGACATGTGAATTTTGAATCCTTACGTAGATTAATCAAGTTAGATCACGTACCATCTTTTAAGATTAATCCAAAACACAAGTGTGAGACTTGTGTTGAAATGAAGTTGACAAGATTTTCGTTTCATTCTATTGAAAGAAGTTAAGAGCCGTTGGACTTAGTGCATAGTGATGTGTGTGACTTAAAGTTTATACAATCACGTGGTGGTAATAAGTACTTCATCACTTTTGTTAATGATTGTACTAAGCTTTGTTATGCCTATTTGCTCAAAAGCAAAGATGAGGCTATTGACAAATTTGTTCTTTATTAGAATGAAGTTGAGAATCAATTAGGCCGCAAGATTAAGGCTTTAAGAAGTGATCGTGGTGGTGAGTATGAATCACCGTTTATTGAGATTTGTGCTCAATCCGGGATTATCCACCAAACCACGGCGCCTTATTCTCCTAGTCATATGGGATTGCTGAACGGAAGAATAGGATGCTAAAGAAGATGATGAATGCAATGTTACTAAGTTCTGAATTGCCACAGAACTTGTGGAGAGAAACAGTTCTCTCTGCGAATTACATTCTAAATAGAATCCCTCAGAAGAAAGTAGACAAGACTCCATATGAGTTATGGAAATGCCAGAAGCCTTCTTATAATTTCCTACAAATGTGGGGGTGTCTTGTAAAAGTGGCGGTACGTACACCCAAGCGGGTTAGGATAGTTCCGAAAATCGTGAATTGTATATTCATTGGTTATGCACAGAATAGTAGTGCATATAGGTTTCTTATGCACAAGTCTGATATTTCAGATATACACAAGAATACCATAATGGAGTCAAGGAATGCGTCCTTCGTTGAAGACATATTTCCTTGCCAAACCCGTGGAAAGGATAAAAGTTCTAAGAAGGAACTTGAAGATGATCAAGATGATGATCAAGTAGATGATCAAGATGAGGAAGTAGATGAGCCATGAAGGAGCAAGAGGGCTAGGACTACCAAGTCCTTTGCCTCGGACTTCTTGTCTTGTATGTTAGAGGGAGAACCTTGAACTTTCCATGAAGCTGTGACTTCACCAGAAAGTCCCTTATGGAAAGAAGCTATTAAAAGTGAAATTGACTCCATCTTTCAGAACCATACTTGGGAGTTGGTTGATCTACCCCCAGGCAGTAAGGCCTTGGGAAGTAAATGGATCTTTAGAAGAAAGATGAAGGCTGATGGGTTAATTGATAAATATAAAGCTAGACTAGTTATCAAAGTATACATGCAGTGAGAAGGCCTGGATTACTTTGATACGTATTCACTTGTGACAAGGATTATATCCATTTGCATGGTGATTACGATAACCGCTTTACGTGGTCTAGAGATACATCAAATGGATGTAAAGGCAGCTTTCTGAAATGGAGATTTAGATGAAGAAATCTACATGGAACAACTCGAGGGGTTTTCAGCTCCAAGGAAAAATAAGAATGTCTGTAAGCTTGTCAAGTCATTATATGGTTTAAAACAAGCGCCTAAGCAATGGCATGAGAAGTTTGACAACGTTATTTTGTCAAATGGGTTTAGAATCAATGAGTGTGACAAGTGCATATATGTTAAAGACACTGACAGTGGTTATGTCATTTTATGTTTATACGTAGACGACATACTCATTATTGGTAGTAATGATGAAATGGTTCGAACTACCAAGAGATTGTTAAACTCAAAGTTTGACATGAAAGATATGGGCCTTGTAGATGTCATTCTATGTATTAAGATTACCAGAACATCTAGTGGTATTGTACTTTCTCAGTCTCACTATGTTGAGAAGATACTTAAGAAATGTGATAAATCAGATACAAGTGTGTCTAGGACACTGGTAGACGTGAGTCTACATTTGACCAAGAATAATGGTGAGTGTGTCTCTTAGCTAGAATATTCCTGGGTCATTGGAAGTTTGATGTGTTTGATAAGTTGTACAAGGCCGGATATAGCCTACTCTATTAGCAGCCTTAGCAGATACACGAGTAATCCAAATGCCACTTATTGGAGAGGCATTATGTGGGTGTTAGGTTATCTACGCTACACCTGGGATTATGGGCTGCATTATACCAGATACCCAGTGGTACTAGAAGGGTATAGTGATGCTAACTGGATATCTGATATAAAAGACTCCAAATCCACTCGTGGTTATGTGTTTACCCTCGGAGGACAGTCGTGTCTTGGAAATCTTCCAAGAAAACGCATATATTGAGATCAGCGATGGAATCTGAGTTTATTGCGTTGGATAAAGTAACTGAAGAAGCTGAATGGCTTCACCAGTTGTAGCAAGCCCGCGAGGGGACCTTCGCTGCTACAGTTCGGACTCGCGATTTTTGTTGTCGCGGTTCTTAATCTGAACCAAAGAGTCCAAATCTGGCAAATCGTTTTGAGAAACAGATTTTTTGAAAAAGTAGTGCCAAACATGGACTGTTTTTCCAGATACAGAGTCACCACCTAAATATTTTTAAAATGGGGAAATTTAGGAAACCCTGACTCGGTGCCGAAGGCCACATGTCCATCATCACCGGAGTTGTCTCGGCTCGGGAGCTTGGGTACGATCGGGGAAGGTCAGCTATGAGCACCCCCTTTCGCCCGGTCCGAAGACCGGCCTCTACTAACCATGATATCCGATTTTGAAAACATTATGTGTTCTTATTCCATTTATTAGCCTAGAATTACTATGTTATGCGCGCAGCAAACAAGTATAGACTAGATTGCCTAATTTGGAAAGAAACATTGCATATCCGTTTGTTTTGAAAATGCTTTGGAATTTGCTACTCGCAAGTAGGCTAAAATACGGATTTCAATGAGTTTTTCCAACTCAAACAATCCAACCTCCACCCACAGGCATTCAAACAGTTTAACACATAAGCATTTAGCCGTATGGCAAGCATACTGTCATGTTAACATTCACACACATGCGAGATGCTAAAGCATAAATACTTACATCGTACTCCGTGCCAAAACAGTAAACTAGTTAGCAAACATGCGTGTCCTAGTTCATGTTAAATTGCCTAATGCAACATATACATGATGCAATTAGATAGGCTCGGCTAATCTAAGCATGACATATGAAATGCAATCAACTATCACATATTCAAATTTGAATTGAGGTACGAATGCAGTTAGCGTGATGTACCGAGCCTAATGCATGTAATACAAATGCATGGATGCACACATGCATAGCATAAGGTATGCTAAATTAAACATGCCCTAATCTACCATCGTAAGCAGGTAAATAAAAGGGAAGGAAAACGTGAGGTTGGAAGACATACACACACTCACACACACTTATTACAGATTTGCCCTCACTCGGAGGGCCCGAATAAATATTACAGTCCCAAATAATAAACAAATAAAATTATTACAGAATTTCTAATTAATTAAAAGAAAGGATGCAAAAGAAAGAAGAGGGTGGCCACAGCCTCTGCCTCGGGGTGCGCAGGCTCGCCCGAAAAACCCGTACCGTACCCCTGCCACTTCCGTTTGTACTGCCTTATCTCTCTAAAAATTGCCAAAGTCCTGGAGCAGGTTCCTTACACACTGCAGAGCACCACCGGCCAGACAGAATTCCTACCGGCACTCCAGAATTTCCATCGGCTGTTGAATTGATAATCGGCACTTAAAATATTGCCGGCCGGCACTGAATTCTACCGGTCGGCAGAAACTTCCTGCAGAGACAGTTTTGATAGCAAACAGAGAATAGATAGTGCATGGCATGGGGTTTTCAGGCACATGTAAGCATGGTCATACTTCCTATCATGTTTTGAACTCGAGGAAGCATGTCCCTAGATCCTCGAACCATCAATGGTGCATGGTGGCTCAAAGAATCAAATTTGCCATTTGATATAAAGATGCATGCAACAAACAAAATGAAAACCGAAGCCTTATCAAGTTGGAGTCAAAGGCCCCAGTGACCGGGAATCAAGGCACATTACATTACTTGAAGTATGAATGTTCCTTGATTCCCACACATGGTTTGACACCCCAAACCAAGTAAATGCAATGCATGTTATGCAAACATGGCTCAAAATGCGACATGATACCAAGATGCAAGACACAACAAGCATTATGCAACCAACATGACAAATGTATAATGCCAAGCATACAAGGTGCAAATATGATGCAAACATGGACCAATTTGGGAATGGGATTAACATGCTACGAGGCTTAATGAAGCAACCATGCGACAAACATGGAACAAGCATGCAATGGGGCCTTAAGCCATAAAGGGATAGACCTTGATCCGCCCCAAAATAGTGGCCAAAAGATGTCTAAAAGGTGGACCAATACTCATGCTAACAAGCAAACTAATGGTCCCAAGGTTAAGGCACAAAAAGGAGACATTTTACCCCCACCAACATGACCTCTCATGGCATGATTAAAACAAGTAAAAACAGAATTTTACAGACCAAGATAGGACTCCAAACCCTCCTAATATGGCAGCTAAGGTGACTCCCAAGAGGCACATGCACCAAGGCTCATTCCTAGGCATAAGAGGGTACACCCTCAAGGCATAAAAGAGGTCATGCATGCACACATACAAACATGATTATTGGACTAAAATGTGGTCCTAAATGATGTTAAATCCTGAGGGTGATCACAACCATGCATGCTAGAGGTCAACATGCTCAAAGCCTTCAAGCCAAAATACATAGCACCCATAACAAACATGTCAAGCATGACCAAATGGATAACCAACAGACTTTAAGCATGGAAAAACAATACTAAAAGCTTCATGGAACTAAGCCAACACACGCAAGAATCATGGCCTAATCATGAGATGCACTTCTAAGCAAAATGGAGCAATACAAAGCAAGTACTACAAGCATACAAGGAGGCACAAATCCGGCCCAAAACAGAGGTTACATACGACCTAAAACACCTAAAAAACTTCTGAAATGAGGCCAAGAATGATCAAGCACACATGCTACCCTTTTAAGCCAAAAAGCAAGGAAACAAAACAATGAAGGGAGAGGGGTGTCCCTCCCCTATGCAAGACTTCAAACCACCTTTTTTAACACTGAAAATCAACTGGTTTTTAGTGGTGAAAGGACCAAAACACTAAAGTGAACAAAGCCTTACCAAAGAGGCACCAAAATGGACCAAACAAGGCCTAGAAGGGTGAGTTTGCACTCAAACCACAAAACGACCTTAATGAAAGTTCTAAAGCATGAAAATACAAGCCCTTTTTATGTTATACACAAAAGCTAAAACAGCAAGCAAGATAGGTAAAAAACTATTGCAAGTTTGGGGAATATAAAGCAAGATGCTCACCCTTGAAGAACCCTTGAAGAACAAATGGTCTAGCCCTCTTCTTTTGATCAAAACCAGTCCAAAAACTCAAGAATCAACCCTCCAAGTCCCTCAATCTCGGAGTAAGGTGTAATAGTGTGTGTAATGGTGCAAAAGTAAGGTAAAATCCACCTTTAGGCCAAGAAAACACACACAAAAGGAGGGAGAGAGGGAGATATAGAGATAGAGTGTATCTATATCTCTAAGCTCTGGTTTTTGCTCCTAACTTTCTAACCTAGATCAAAGAGGAAGGCCCTTCCTCTTATAAGACTCCCTCTTGCAAAACTTATACAACAAGCTTGCTTAGAGGGAGATCCCTCCATACACGTGTATGGAGGGAGGCAGAGTTGGTGCCAGCTATCACAGCTGGCACAAAATATCTCCATAAAGTGGATGAACAGTGGTCGGCTGCCCAAAAAAGTTGTTTCGACAAAAAAAGGTGCTGACCGGCAACAAACTATGCCGACCGGCAATAAAATGTGCCGACCGGCAACAAATGGTGCCGATGGAAGCAAAAGACCAGCCGGTGGCCTTTAGCCACTGCCGGTGGTGTGTGGGGATGCCTCACAAGGCATTCCCTGCCCTTCCAAGGCAAAACACAAGTGTTTGGTATGAAACCAGACACTAAACGGTCAAGTTCGGAGATCTTGAGGTAGGGCGCGCGAGCCGAAACCTCCGGGAACTCTAAACGAACACATACATGAATAATCACCGAGTGTTCCAAGCGGTGACGTCCAAGTCTCGAGGACGGTCAAAAATGGGGTGTCTACACCAGTTCATTGAGGATATTCCACGTTAGCTGAAACCTATGCCTGCTATCTGTATTCATTGCGATAGCCAATCGGCGATTGGACGGGCACAGAGTCATATGTATAATGGAAAGTCTAGACATATTCGTCGTAGACATAATTTCATACGACAACTACTCTCTAATGGAATTGTCTCTCTAGGCTATGTAAAGTCTAAAGACAACATTGCGGATCCGCTAACTAAAGGGTTAACTCGAGAGTTAGTAGAAACGTCGTCAAGAGGAATGGGGTTAAGGCCTTTCGTAAAGTTACCGGAACGAAAAACCCAACCTAGTTGACTGGAGATCCCAAGATCTAGGTTCAAAGGGACAACCTAATTTCGTGTAACAGGCAAGTCACTGAAGAGGTAAATCCTCTTGCCCATTCCTTTGTACAGTGATACCCTATTGGAGTAGAAGGTTACGCTAATGCTTTTAATAACCTAAGTGATATGATAGTCAACCATGGTATAAAGAGATACCTTATATAGGTCACCTATGTGAGTGCGAAGTGAGGCCGCTTCTTTAAGAATTGGTAAGGTCGAATTCTTTATAACCACTCACTGAACCAGGCTAGTGTTCTAGGGCCATACCGGACACACAAGTGAGAACAAGAACAATGGTTGCACTAACTCTTGTGTGAGGTCTATTGTCTCGGTTTACATAAACGACAGAACAGTTCAAGGCATCACGTTCACTGGTCAGCCAGTAAATCCGATAGGCTGTCACTACGAAAGGTTCAAGGCCAACTACTATCTTTTCTGATACAGGGTTAGTCTGTGTGCTCTCTCTCCGAGTCTTTGTTATAAATGTTGTCTGTTTTTCTTATTCGGTCAATTTTTATTCATTTGGGGGATTGTTGGAAAAAATGGTTTTTTGGTGACTTTAATGTGAAATTAAAGTAGGTCCCAACCATTGGTTGAGGTGGAATTAAATGGGTTTAGATTCTTTATAACAAGGTCTTTATACCACAAAAAGAATGACCAAAAACTTTTAAGAATTGAATGAGAAATTGTCTCATAAAATTGGCCTCATAAATAAGGTATTGGGAAATATGTATAACTACCAATCCCACATTGATTGTGGAGGAAAACTTTGATGGGCATTTAAGCCTCCAGATTATAAGAAGGGCATGAGCTCGTGGTCCGTGGTCCGTGGGTCGTGGATCGTGGATGTTGGATCTTGGGACTTGGGCTTAGGCTTAGGCTTGGGCTTGGGCTTGGGCTTGGGCTTGGGCTTGGGCTTGGGCTTAGGGCTTGAGGCTTGAGGCTTGAGGGAATAGGTTAGGTTTGGGCTGGGCCGGATTGGTGGTCCAACAACTTATTCTTTTTGGGCCAGGTCTATTGCAGGCCCAAGTCTGTTACAGAAATGTATATACACATATGTGTATATTGTGTGTAACACACACTTTGAATTCTCATCAATTTTGTGTATTACTCCAATAGTTTTGCAGGAGTAATGGCCTTCATTAGTGGCCAACTGTAGACACCTCATTTTTGACCGACCTTAAGACTTAGACGTCATCGATTGAGCGCTCGGTGATGACGCATGTTGTGCTCGTTCTGAGGTTACAGAGTTTCAGTTGAAAGCCTTGCCTCCGGACCTCGAGACTCGTTTGTGCTTTTCCTCGGTTTGCGAATCAGGTTCTGTTTTCTCTTCCCGAAGGGAGGGAGAGGTCTTGTAGACCATCTCTTAGTGGCCGTAGGCTACTTTTCGTGGTTGTAGACCACTGTTCTCGTTTGGAGACCAGTTTTCGATTTTCAGAGCCGTCGGCCATGCGCCTCGGTTCGGGACTGCTTAACTTTCTCCGTTTGGCACGGTTTTTGGAGAGCTTGAACATTGTGAACCTTCGTTTTAGCTTCTTGAAGAAGCTTAAACCTTTTGAACCTTCATTTTAGCTTCTTGAGGAAGCTTGAACCTTTTGAACCTTTGTTTTAGCTTCTTAAGGAAGCTTGAACCTTTTGAACCTTCGTTTCAGCCTCTTCAAATCCTCTAGAGGGCATGGAAGACCCTGCGACCTCGAGGTTGATACTTCGAGGTTTGTGGATTTTTGCTGGGCGCACTAGCAAAGGGATCGGCAGGTATAGGCTTGGCTTGCTGATTTTTCTTGGGTGCAGAATTAGGGTTGGAGGGAACGGTTCTGGTATAATGACCCTTCTCTCGATTTTCTCCTTGGCTTGAACTGCCCTCGATCTGAGTGGCGAAATTATCATCCACAGTCTTAGCCACAACTGCGAGTATTTGCTGCTTATTCAACCCTCTGGCTTTCAGAGCCTCAACAGCCTGCTGGAGTTGTTCATAGGGATCAGTGTCCACCTTCACGTTGTTCTTTCCACTAGCCTCAGCTTTGTGGACGGTTTGGGTTGCTACTTCAGTGCGAAGCCCCGTTGTCGTCGATATGTCATTGCCGGAGCTTGAGACAGTTTCAGGTTAGCTGAGCCTAATTACAATTCGCCCTAGTAGCGGGGGCTCATGCGGTATGAAATTCTCGGCATACGAAGCAGTTGGTGGCGGGGCCGACATTCCATAGGCTAGATCAGCCACAGATCTTTGAAGGTCGCCAATCATTCCCATCAGCTCAAATGTAGTGGGCTCACGGGTTTGAAATAACTGGGGTTCCCAGATCGGATGTGCGACAGGCGACCTGGGTGGGTGTGGTACCTCAACATCGGTCTCATCCTGCAAGATGATTCCTTGGTTTAGTGCGGCTGCCATAATCATAATTTCCTCTGAATTCTAGGTCGTCATAAGTCCACTGAACTGGACAGAGGTGGTGTAACTGGTGACTGACGGATCTAATGAATTGGTGAGTCTTTTCCTGCTTTGCCTCAGCAGAGGAGAACACTATTTGCTCTGAACTGAGTCTCTGAACTGAAAGAGAAAACAGACAGCATCTCAGCCCAATTAATACAGATATGGACATAGCTGAAGAACTATATTCGACCACTGATCACTATTCCCCAAATTACTGCTCCAAAACTGAATCTGATACCCGCGGATATACTGATTCTCAAAACACTGGTACTGATGCCCGCAAGCCTGATGTCCAAACTTGCAAACTGATACATGCATTCTTGTAGAGACACATTCTAAAAGCACATAGCAAACAAGTGAGAGCCAAAACACCCCTATGGAGGGGTAAGGTTTCCCTGTCCTATTTTGTCAGGAGCTAGGGTTTCACTACGCACACAGCGGTTTCAAACAACCTACAATCGGGTAAGCAACCTATCCTAGTGTGGAATGGTCACTATGATTTCCGAATATGTACTAGGTCGAATGGTCAAAAAGGGTACCCCGATAAAAATCGGGGTTTGTGTTCCCATCGTGGCAGAGCCCGTAATCGGTCAGCCTTATGACACGTTTCTCAAAGCGAGCCTCCGACAAACCGTTCAGGAATAGCAGATAGCAAACACGGTATCCTAGGCGCACCAATGCAAATGCAATGCAAAGAAACACATAAGTGTAATCAAAACAAGATATCATGAGTTCGAGTCAAGTTCTCTAAATCCCCAGCAGAGTCGCCAGAAACTGTAGACGTCCCCGAACGTCCCGGGAGGAAATCCCATTTTGTTCATTTAGGCTTGCTACAGTTCAGGACTCAATGTCATGGTCCTGTATCTAATCTCGCAGAGTGCAATGCAAGACCGATGAATCATCAAAGAGTACAAATCTGGCAAATCGTTTTTGAAAAACTAATTTTTAGAAAGAAGTGCCAAACATGGACTGCTTTGCCAGATACAGAGTCGCCACCTAAATATTTATTTTTGGAGGAATTTAGGAAACCCTGACTCGTTGCCTAAGGCCACGTGTCCGTCATCACCAAAGTTGCCTCGGCTCGGGAACTTGGGTACGATTGGGGAATGTCAGTTATGAGCACCCCCGCTCGCCCGATCAAAGATCGGCCACTACTAAGCATGATATCGAGTTTTGAAAACATATGTGCTCTTATTCCAGTTATTAGCCTAGAATTACTATGTGATGCGCACAACGTACAAGTATAGACTGGGTCGCCTGAATTGGAACAAAACATCTCATGTTTGTTTTGAAAAACGGTTTGAAGGTGCTACTCGCAAGTAGGCTAAGACGTGAATTTTGCCACCCTCGGGTGGGCTTAGAAAATATGATTTTGCCACTCTCAAGTGGGCTTAAAACTCTCATTCAATGCATTGTTCCAATTCAAATAACCCAACCTCCACCCGCAGGCATTCAGACAGTTATATCACATAAGCAAATAGCCTCATGGTAAACATGCTATCATGGCAGTCACTCACATGCATGCAAGGATGCTAAAGCATAAACACTCACCGAGTACTCCAAGCCAAAACAGAAACTAGTTAGTAATCAATGCATGATCCTAGTTCATGTTAAGATGGCTAATGCAACACATGCATAATGCAACTAAGATAGGCTCGACTATTCTAAACATGGCATATGAAATACAACAGATAACATGTATTTAACTTGGAATTGAAATACAATGCAGTTAGTATGATGCGCCGAGCCCGGTGCATGCAAGACAGATGAATGGATGCAAACATGTGAGTATAAGGATGCTAATTGAAACGTGCCCCAAAACTAACCATCGAAAGTAAGTAAGTAAAAGGGAGAAAGACGTGGGGTTAGTGTCATGACCCAAACCCGCCCTTATGGGTTAAGCACCGTAACCGGCCAGTAATCCAAGATTACCGAAGGCCTGCTTAACAGTAACACAGTAGTCCAGAGTACAGGGGCATGGCGGAAGCCAAAACAGTAAATAAACAATGTCCAATGAGCTGTGACAGTCTGTATGCCAAAAAGAC
Source organism: Camellia sinensis (assembly GCF_055761805.1). Classification (NCBI taxonomy): domain Eukaryota; kingdom Viridiplantae; phylum Streptophyta; class Magnoliopsida; order Ericales; family Theaceae; genus Camellia; species Camellia sinensis. The sequence goes on from NC_138970.1 coordinate 170,664,660, forward strand.
TTTTCATACACATATACATGAACAATACAAAACAGTATGTACATATATACAATCATTCAGTTCAGGGACCTAATCCCTATTAACCAGTGCCGTAACAGTCTATACAATTATACAAAACAGATACAGAGACAGACGAGGAAATTAAAAACACCCCTAAGCCATAACTTGACAGGTTCGGAACCTCGTAGTGAGGCACATAGGTTAGCTCGACAAAACTGGAGTTTACCCCGACGCTTCTAGCCACGGTCTGGTGCCTGTACACCTACATATATATATGAGCAGTGAGCTAAAGCCCAGTGAATAACGTAATGCGTAAAGGGGTTAAGAATGAATGTCTTTACAGTAATGAAAACAGTTCGTTAATTCAGTATATCAGTCATTCAGTCATATGTGGTACATCCATTAGCATAACAGTACAGTAAATAGTAGGTCTTAAAAGACCGAACAGTAAATGATGGCCATCAATCAGTAAATAGTAGTGGTTCCAACAAGGGAATCGACAGAGATCTCTGTAATAGTAGCAGTAAACAGTAGTTGCTAAGGATGCCACAATACAGTTCAGAATATAGGACATACATTCATTCAATGAACAGTATCAGTTCAGAAAGCAGTACAGTTCAATTGTTCAGAAGATAATCATTTTGAACATATCTTTACACAGTTGTTACTCACAGAGTTCTGGGTTACAGTAAAGCTAGAGCGCGTCCCCAGTCGCCATCCCTACACAGTTACAGATTGAACACACACTAAGCTACACAGTTGGGAAGTGGTTTGACATCTATATCCTCATTAAGATGCCTTAAACTAGGCCTAAGAATGCCTAGGATGGGATGAGGATGCAAAGATGCATTCAGAAAACATTTTCAGAATTTTCAGAAAACAGAGTTCACGCTCGAGCGTAGGCTACTCCGCTCGAGCGGACATGCAGACAAAGGTTTCCGCTCGAACGTAGAATTACCCGCTCGAGCATTCTGCAAAACAGTCAAAAGTGCTGGATAGGTGAAAATCACACTCGATTGGGCGCTCGACACCTACTCGAGCGTCAATTATTCCGCTCGAGCGGACATCAAAACAGAGCAATGTACTGGGAGCACGAATTTCACACTCGAGCGCCAGTCACCCCGCTCGAGCGTGAGTTCAAAATCTGGAATTCCCAAATTTGAACCTCAAGCTCAAATTCAACTTTTAAAACATAATTTTCGATCCTCTTGGGCCAATTTTCCGGAAAACATCCCAAAACTCATAGTTTAATATGATTCCAAAGCTCAATTGTAAAATCAAAGCCCAAGGGTGTTTCAAACAACTCAATTTCAAACCAAAACTCAAGAATATAACTTCAATTGAACATGCATGAGTTTAAACCAATTCAAAGCTTCCAATACGTGCTCTAATGAGCCAATTCCTTCAAAACCAATATGAGTTCATGGTCCAATGCAAAAATATAAACATGCATGTACCAAATTCCATGTATTCAACCTCAAAATGCTAGGATATAAGCATGCATGCATGAAATGAACTTCAATTCAACAATTTAAAGTTAATTCATGCCCTTAATCTCTAAACTTCCATAAACAATGCAACATATGACTTGATTACATGAACAAGAAGGTACAATCTCTACCTTAAGTCTTGAGTCAAAGGCAAGGAGGCTCAATTATGCAATCTCTCTTCATTTCGTTCAAATCTCCAAACTAAAATTGAAGAATTCAAGTTTAAAACACTCTTTTCCTCTCACTCTCTCACTCTAGTCGGCTATGCTCTCAAAATGGCTGAGGAAGAGTTGTGCAATGTATATGACCAAGTCTCACAAGTGCCTAGCAAGTGGCTCTCTAGGATGGCAAATTGGTAATTAAGCCAACTATTGCAATTTAACTTAACTTAACCTAATTTAATCACACCAAATCACATTTTAACTGAATATGTCATAAAATCACATTAATTCTAAGGATCACAAATCATCAATCAATTTCAGATTCGGCCGCCGATAAGGCCTTCAATTCGCAATTTAAACACAAAGGCATGAACATATAATCAAACAGGAACAAATAGACATACAATTAAATAGATATACTTAATCAATTCAGTTCCAGATTTCAGTCAATTAGTTCAGTACTTCAATCAATTCAGTTACCAATCATAATCGGTCTTAGTTTAGCAGTAATCAGTGGTTAATCGGTAAACAGTAACGAGGGTTGTTACAGTCTTCCCTCCTTAAAAAGAGTTTAGTCCTCTAGACTCGAGTTACTTTCGTTTTGGAAGAAAACAGGATTCAGTGGAAACAGTTCAGGATATCTTTTAGCCATGCCATCTTCCCTCTCCCAAGTGGCATACACGCCACCATGGTTTTGCCAGTCAACTTTCACTAACGGGATCTCTTTGTTTCTCAACTTCTTGATCCGTCCGTTTACAATCTGAATAGCCCGTTCCTCGTAAGTGTAGTTATCAATCAGCACTACACGAGTAGGCTCTATTACGTGGAAAGATCCCGGAGGTAGTCCCTCAACATAGAAATGCGGAAGACGTTGTGCATATGCTCTATTTCAGGAGGAAGCGCAACTTGATACGCCACCAGATTGATTTTCTCAATAATCTCATATGGTCCGACGTATCTCGGCGCTAACTTGTCTTTGATTCCAAAACGAGTCTGGCCTTTCATCGGTGTCACTTTCACAAAAACATGATCACCTACTTCATATTCTCTGTCCCGTCTTCTGACATCAGCATAACTTTTCTGTCTGCTCTGTGCGGTTTTCAGTCTCTGTTGTATCAGTTTCACTTTCTCAGTCGTTTCGTATACAATCTCGGGCCCAAGCAAAGGCCCATCTCCAACTTCTGCCCAGCAAATCGGAGATCTACATTTTCTACCATACAATGCCTCAAAAGGCACCATACCAATACTTGAATGAAAACTGTTATTGTAGGCAAATTCAGCTAAAGGCAAATGGCTTTCCTAGTTTCCCTGAAAATCAAGGACACACATTCTTAGTAAATCCTCCAGAGTCTGGATGGTCTTTTCTGACTGGCCATCTGTCTGAGGATGATAAGCACTACTCAGTTTCAATTTAGTACCCAATGCAGTCTGTAAGCTTTGCCAAAATCTCGATGTGAACTTCGAATCCCTGTCAGAAACAATGGACACAGGCACTCCATGCAGTTTAACAATTTCATCAATATAGAGTATAGCCAATTTGTCCGCATTATAAATTGTCTTAACAGGTAAGAAGTGAGCAGATTTAGTCAGTCTATCAACAATAACCCAAATTGAGTCCATACCTTTACTGGAGTGAGGCAATCCCACAATAAAATCCATGATGATATGTTTCCATTTCCACTCCGGTATAGGTAAGGGCTATAATAAGCCTGCGGGTCGTTGATGTTCGGCTTTAACTTGTTGGCAATGAAGACATTTTGCCACAAAATTAACAATTTATTTCTTCATCCCCGGCCACCAGAAATCCAGTTTTAGATCTTGATACATTTTCGTATTCCCTGGATGGATAGAAAATTTTGAATTGTGGCCCTCTTGCAGAACTCTTCTTTTCAATTCAGAATCATTCGGTACACACAGTCTTCCTTGAAATTTTAGTACATTACCTTCAAATTTGAAACTCGGTCTTGGTTTAGTTTCCCTTTCTTCGATGATCTTCTTTAAGAAGTCATCCAGTTGCTGTTTCTCTTTAATCTCTTCAATCAGTGCCAGTTGAGCAGAAGTAGCAGCTATTGTTCCACCTTGTTCTCGTAAAACAATTTCAATTTCAGATTTTTCAAGGTCACAAAGCAGTTCTTTCTACCCGGTAAGCAAACAGGCTAAATTTTCAATTGATTTCTGGCTCAGTGCATCGGTAACGGTATTGGCTTTTCCCGGATGGTACAAAATCTGTAGGTCATAGTCTTTAATCAGTTCTAGCCATCTCCGCTGTCTCATGTTCAGTTCTTTCTGTGTGAAGAAATATTTCAAACTCTTGTGGTCGGTATATACTTCACATGTCGCCCCATACAGATAGTGACGCCAGATTTTCAGCGTAAATACTACTGCAGCAAGTTCCAGATCATGGGTCGGGTAGTTCTTTTCGTGCGGTCTCAGTTGTCGGGAAGCATAAGCAATAACTCTCCCATTCTGCATTAAAACACATCCCAAACCCTTATGAAAAGTATCACTAAATACAGTATAACCATCTGTACCTGAAGGTAGGGTAAGAACCAGTGCAGTCACAAGTCGAGTTTTCAACTCTTGGAATGCTGATTCCCTTTGGTCAGTCCAGTCAAATGATATCCCCTTCTGAGTTAACTGAGTCAACGGTAAGGCAATTTTAGAGAAATCTTTGACAAATCTTCTGTAATACCCGGCTAGTCCCAAAAAGCTTCGGACTTTTGTCACATTTGTTGGTCTAGGCCAGTTTACTACAGCTTCAACTTTCTGCGGATCAACAGAAATTCTATCTTTGCTAACAACATGCCCCAAAAACATAACATGATCAAGCCAAAATTCACATTTAGACAATTTAGCATACAGTTTCTGTTCTCTTAGGGTCTGTAGGGCAAGTCTCAGATAATGTTCATGTTCTTCTATACTTTTGGAGTAAATCAGTATGTCATCAATGAACACAGCAATAAAGTCATCAAGGTATGGTTTAAAGATTCTGTTCATGAGGTCCATAAATGCAACAGGTGCATTGGTAACTCCGAAAGGCATAACTAAAAATTCGTAATGTCCATACCTCGTTCGAAAAGCAGTTTTATCAATGTTTTCTGGTTTAACTTTCAACTGATGGTATCCTGATCTGAGGTCGATCTTAGAGAACACTTGAGCACCCTGTAACTGATCAAATAAGTCATCAATACGTGGCAATGGGTATTTATTTTTCACAGTTACCTTGTTCAGTTCATGGTAGTCAATACACAGTCTCAGTGAGCCGTCTTTCTTCTTCACAAATAAAACAGGAGCGCCCCATGGCGAAGTGCTAGGCCTGATGAACTTCTTATCTAGCAGTTCTTGCAGTTGCACTTTCAATTCTTTCAGTTCAGTTGGAGCCATTCGGTAAGGAGCTTTAGATACTGGCTGTGTTCCCGGAATCACATCAACGGTAAATTCAATCTCTCTGTCAATCAAATCCCCTGGCAGATTATCTGGAAAAAACATCTAGGAATTCTCTGACTATAGGAATACTGTTCACGTTAGCATGATCGTCAGTAGATACAGTCAATACAGAACATAGATATCCCTTACACCCCTTTCTAATCAATTTAACAGCTTTCACAGATGAAATCAAATACGGAGGAGGTACTACCCCAACCCCATTAAACACAAATTCGGGAAAACCCGGTGGGCGGAAAACTACTTGTTTCGTTACACAGTCTATGGTAGCATGGTATTTCGTTCACCAGTCTATTCCCAATATAACATCAAAATGATCTATGTTCAGAGGCAGTAAGTCAATAAACAAATGTGCATCTCCAACAATAATTTCACAAGCAGGGTACATATATGCACAGGTCATAGATCCCCCAATGGGTGATGATACAGCTAACAGATAATTCATGGGTTCTAATGGTCTATTCAATTTTCGCGAAAAAGCATGCGACACATATGAATACGTAGAACCCGAATCAATCAGTACATAAGCATTTTGAGTACAAATAGAGAGAATACCTGACACAACGATCTCAGTATTCTGCACGTCTCCCGGTACTAGGGCGAACACTCGGCCCTGCCTTATAGGCTCTTTCCCGGTAGCTTTGGGGTTCGATTTTGGTGCAATAGTTGATGCTGCCATGCTTGGTGCAGCTTTACTATTAGCTTGTGGAGCAGAGGGGCAGTCTTTAACCATGTGGCCCACCTTGCCACACCTATAACAGGCTCCAGATATTTTGTAACAGACCCCTTTGTGCTTCTTACCACACTCAGAACATGGTGGTATGAAACCACTCCCTTGGCTGGGGCTAGTTGTTGACCCCGTATTCTGTTTCTTGTTCAATGGGTTATGCTTGCCTTTCTTGAATTTAAAACCTTGCCTTTACCACGCCATTCAGACGTTGGTGTTTCAGTTTTCAGTGCTTCGATGTTCGATTCAGCCATCAAGGCTCGGTCAAGAACATTTACATATTTTGGAAATTTCAGAACATTTATTCTATCCAGTATTGCAACATTAAGGCCGCCTTCAAACTTTCTGGCCTTCTTATTATCAGTGTCCACCATGTGTGGTGCATAATGGGCAAGTTCAGTAAATTTTGTCTCATATTCAGCAACGGACATTGTGCCCTGTCTCAGCTGCTCGAATTCAGTTACTTTCCTGTCCCTGACACACTGAGGGAAATACTTTTCAAAGAAGGCTCCTTTGAATTGAGCCCAAGTCATAACAGTATTGTCATCACGGATAAGCATCCACTACTTTCTAGCTTCCTCTTACAGAGTAAAGGTGGCCAATAACACTTTATGTGCTTCGGAGCATGGAAAAATCTCAAACAATTTTTCTGTCTCAAGAACCCATGCTTCAGCTTTTAACGGTTCAAGGCCTCCCTGAAAGGACAGCAGTTTCATTTTGCTGAACTTATGGGTGAGAGCAATTATGTCCCCATCATTAACATTCATATTCTGTTTCGGCTGTACCGGAGGAAGAGGTGGGGGCTGTTGATTCTGTTGTTGATCTAGTCTTTCAGTTAATAGTTCCATCATTCTTTACAGTCTTGCCATTCTTGCCTCAGAGGATGAGGATTCAGATTCATTTGCAGTTCTTGTATTATCCATTTCACTATATGCAGTTAAAGTAATTTTAAACATAAGCAGTTGCATACTTAAACAGTTTATCACATTAGCACATATTCAGTCATGTCATAGCCACACACACTTTTCATGCTCATGTAATGCCCTAATCGCTTTTCTAGGACATCCTATAGCTCATTTGGACACGTGTGTGCGGTATAACTCGTGGTAAGTATCGCTCTGATACCACTCTGTCACGACCCAAACCCGCCCCTATGGGTTTAGCACTGTAACCGGCCAGTAATCCAAGATTACCGAAGGCCTGCTTAACAGTAACACAGTAGTCCAGAGTACAGGGGCATGGCGGAAGCCAAAACAGTAAATAAACAATGTCCAATGAGCTGTGACAGTCTGCATGCCAAAAAGACTTTTCATACACATATACATGAACAGTACAGAACAGTATTTACATATATACAATCATTCAGTTCAGGGATCTAATCCCTATTAACCAGTGCCGTAACAGTCTATACAGTTATACAAAACAGATACAGAGACAGATGGGGAAATTAAAAGCACCCCTAAGCCATAACTTGACAGGCTTGGAACCTTGTAGTGAGGCACATAGGTTGGCTCGACAAAACTGGAGTTTACCTCGACGCTTCTAGCCACGGTTTGGTGCCTGTACACCTACATATATATATGAGCAATGAGCTAAAGCCCAGTGAATAACGTAATACGTAAAAGGGTTAAGAATGAATGTCCTTACAATAATGAAAACAGTTCGTTAATTCAGTATATTAGTCATTCAGTCATATGTGGTACATCCATTAGCATAACAGTACAGTAAACAGCAGGTCTTAAAAGACCGAACAGTAAATGATGGCCATCAATCAGTAAACAGTAGTGGTTCCAACAAGGGAACCGACAGAGATCTCTGTAACAGTAGCAGTAAACAGTAGTCGCTAAGGATGCCACAATACAGTTCAGAATATAGGACATACATTCATTCAATTAACAGTATCAGTTCAGAAAGCAGTACAGTTCAATTGTTCAGAAGATAATCATTTTGAACATATCTTTACACAGTTGTTACTCACAGAGTTCTGGGCTACAGTAAAGCTAGAGCGCGTCCCCAGTCGCCAACCCTACACAGTTATAGATTGAACACACACGAAGCTACACAGTTGGGAAGTAGTTCGTCATCTATATCCTCATTAAGATGCCTTAAACTAGGCATAAGAATGCCTAAGATGGGATGAGGATGCAAAGATGCATTCAGAAAATATTTTCAGAATTTTCAGAAAACAGAGTTCACGCTCGAGCGTAGGTTACTCCACTCGAGCGGACATGCGGACAAATGTTTCCGCTCGAGCGTAAAATTACCCGCTCGAGCGTTCTGCAAAACAGTCAAAAGTGCTGGATAGGTGAAAATCATGCTCGATTGGGCGCTCGACACCCGCTCGAGCATGAGACACAATGTCCCGCTCGAGCATCAATTATTCCGCTCGAGCAGACATCAAAACAGTGCAAAGTACTGGTAGCACGAATTTCACGCTCGAGCGCCAGTCACCCCGCTCGAGCGTGAGTTCAAAATCTGGAATTCCCAGATTTGAACCTCAAGCTCAAATTCAACTTTTAAAACATAATTTTCGATCCTCTTGGGCCAATTTTCCAGAAAACATCCCAAAGCTCATAGTTTAACATGATTCCAAAGCTCAATTGTAAAATCAAAGCCCAAGGGTGTTTCAAACAACTCAATTTCAAACCAAAACTCAAGAACATAACTTCAATTGAACATGCATGAGTTTAAACCAATTCAAAGCTTCCAATACTTGCTCTAATGAGCCAATTCCTTCAAAACCAATATGAGTTCATGGTCCAATGTAAAAATATAAACATGCATGTACCAAATTCCATGTATTCAACCTCAAAATGCTAGGATATAAGCATGCATGCATGTGATGAACTTCAATTCAACAATTTAAAGTTAATTCATGCCCTTAATCTCTAAACTTCCATAAACCATGCAACATATGACTTGATTACATGAACAAGAAGGTACAATCTCTACCTTAAGTCTTGAGTCAAAGGCAAGGAGGCTCAATTATTCAATCTCTCTTCACTTCCTTCAAATCTCCAACTAAAATTGAAGAATTCAAGTTGAAAACACTCTTTTCCTCTCACTCTCTCACTCTAGTCGGCTATGCTCTCAAAATGGCTGAGGAAGAGTTGTGCAATGTATATGACCAAGTCTTACAAGTGCCTAGCAAGTGGCCCTCTAGGATAGAAAATTGGTAATTAAGCCAACTATTGCAATTTAACTTAACTTAACCTAATTTAATCACACCAAATCACATTTAACTGAATATGCCATAAAATCACATTAATTCTAAGGATCACGAATCATCAATCAATTTCAGATTTGGCCGTCGATAAGGCTTTCAATTCGCAATTTAAACACAAAAGCATGAACAGATAATCAAACAGTCAACAGATAGATATATAATTAAACAGATATACTTAATCAATTTAGTTCCAGATTTCAGTCAATTAGTTCAGTACTTCAATCAATTCAGTTACCAATCATAATCAGTCTTAGTTTAGCAGTAATCAGTGGTTAATCGGTAAACAGTAACGAGGGTTGTTACAGTTGGAAGACATACATCATACACACACACACACACACTTATTACAACATTGCCTTCCTCAGAGGCTCCGAATGAATAATACACAACCAACTAGCTAATCTAAGCTAATCAAGCTAATTATTACACAACATGAGCTAATTAAGAAATTAACTAAATAAGCAAATGAACTAGCATGCAAACTACATATGATGGACCGCCTCAGCTCTGCTTTGAATGATAAGGGATGTATGCATGCTCGAGTCGCCTCGTTGGGAAGCGATGCCCTGATTTGCCTCTGTTTGCAACTGGTCCCAGAATACTGTACAAAGCTTCAGAAGGCTGAAACTCCACCATGAGAACCTGTAGGGATACTGCCGACCAGTTTTTGCTGTTGGTTTCTGGTTTGCTGCAACAGAGAGCAAGAAAGGGGCATGGCAAAGTATTTTTAACATATGTGTGCACGACTACTCTCTCCATCATTGCATAAGCTCTAGGAAGGGTAGTCCTCGATCCTCGTGCCACTAATCATGCATCTCTATGCATGATGGTCGAGGAGTCGAATTGCACAACTTGATATGAAATGAATGCACATATGAACACAATAAGGCCTAAACTCCATCATGGTTAGTCAAGAGTGTCGGCAACTGGGAATTGAAGCACGTTTCGTCACTTTGAATACGAAACGTCCCTTGTTTCCCGTGTCTGGACTAACTCCTATTCCAAACACGATGTAACACACAATGCACACACTAATGCAACTCTAGCATGCAACCTAAATGCAATGCGACTAAATGATGCAAACATGCAAGGGATGACATGCAAGGGTGCGACTAGCATACACAATACTATGAACTAAGAATGGCATACTCAATGCACATGACGCTACATGGCATACGTAATGCACATACGAAGACTATTAATTAGATGATCAAGGCATACACAATGCAATGGTCAATCATGCAACAACATGGACTATATGGCATATGCAATGCAAGATGGACTTAAACCAAGGTGGATGGACCTCAGCTACATCCAAATCAGTGGCCAATCATGATGAAAATGAGGCAACAACACACGTACAAACATGCAAGGTGCAATGGCTCCGAGTTTAGGGCACAAAGCACAACTCTACAAGAGCATTGGAAGGATGAAATATGGCATACAATAGCACAAGTTCCAACTCTGAAATGGCATACAAGATGGTCCCGAATCATGCAAATAACTCACACAATGCATGTTGGATGGCTCAAATACCGAAACAAATGAAGCACATTACACTAGAGGTATGCAAAGCAATGCACAAATGACCAAACTAGCCCTAAACAGTTCCTATGCAGGCCCAAAACAGTAGAAAAATGGACTAAAATGGTGGCTTAAAAGGCACGGAAATGAAGCTCATGCAATGGTCCATAAATGAGGCATACAAGCACAACCCTCAAATGCATATAAGGAGTGAAAAACATGGGAACATGGCAACCTTACATGCTCTGAAATACCATGCACAATGACCCCAAAACATGCAAACACCTCAATATAAGCATGCAATAGGCTTCAAAACTCAAAGCTAGGCAAGGGTATTGCACTACAAGCATGCATAGAAAACATCATTCGACCATGAGGCCTAAAAACAGAGCTAAGGCAGTTCAAAATATGCACAAAATTAGTTTAGAACATGGCCAAAATATGCTAGAATCAAAGGCCAAAACAACATGTGTTATAAGCTAGTGAAGAGGATTTACACTACAAGTATGTGAAGCATTCAAGAGGCCACTAAACCAGCATAAGATAGAGGTATAACATGCCAAATAAAATCCAAAAACCCACTGAAACATGGTCAATGCATGCAAGAATGACATGCTCCTTTGATAAGCTATGAAGAGGATTGTTCTACACATGCAAGGTGGACATCCAATATGACAAAATCAGCTCTAGACAAAGCTTATGCAGGTCCTAAAAAACACCAAAAAAGGCCTGAAACAAGGCTTGGAGGCATGCAAGTATAGGCTCCTTTGTTAGGCCAAATATGCTAGAAAACATGACAATGAGAGAGTGGGTCACCCCTCTCTGATTTTGGCTCTCAAAACAACATATTAACCACTGAAAATCTGCTGGATTTCAGTGGTCAAAAGGCCAAACAAAGATCAATACAAAGGCCTTCATGCATGGCTCAAAACAAGGCAAAATAAAGCATGCAAGAGGGTAGATGATCCTCAACAACAAAATGGTCTTAAACAAACATGAAAAGGACCTCAAAACAAGACTTTTTTCAATTTACACCAAAGCTCAAATATGCTTGCAAGTATGGCTAAAAGATGGAGCAAAATAAAGCTTAAAAGAGGGAACAGTGTGTTACCCTTGTAGCTTCAGCAAAACTAGCAGCTTCTTGGACCAAAAACCAGCTCTTTGAGACCGCTTAAGACCCTCCAAGAACCTTAGATCAATGGTGGAGGTGTGTGGCTATGAGGTGTGGTGTTAAAAGCCAAGAACAAACACCATTTCTAAGCCTAGAATGTAGAGATATAAAGAGATATATGTGCTTTTCCTTAGACAAATTTTTTTTCAACCTCTCTAAAGGAGAGGGAGGCCCTCCCTTATAGAGAAACAAGAGGGTTCAAGCTTTTTGGAGAAGCTAGAGCAAAGGTTCAAGCTTCTTGGAGAAGCTAGAGCAAAGGTTCAAGAGGTTCAAACTTCCTCAAGAAGCTAAAACAAGGGTTCAAAAGGTTCAAGCTTCTTACTTCCTCAAAAAGCTAAAACAAAGGTTCAAAAGGTTCAAGCTTCCTCAAGAAGCTAAAACAAGGGCTCAAAAGGTTCAAGCTTCCTCAAGAAGCTAAAACAAGGGTTCAAAAGGTTCAAGCTTCCTCAAAAAGCTAAAACGAAGGTTCAAAAGGTTCAAGCTTCCTCAAGAAGCTAAAACGAAGGTTCAAAATGTTCAAGCTCTCCAAAAACCGTGCCAAACGGAGAAAGTTAAGCGGACCCCAAACCGAGGCGCATGACCGACGACTCCGAAAATCGAAAACTGGTCTCCAAACATGAACAGTGGTCTACGATCACAAAGAATAGCCTACGGCCACTGAGAGATGGTCTACGAGACCTTTCCCTCCCTTCGAGAAGAGAAAACAGAACCTGGTCCGCAAACCGAGGCAAAGCACAAAAGAGTCCCGAGGTCCGGAGGCAAGGCTCTCAGCTGAGACTCTATAACCTCAGAACGAGCACAACATGCGTCATCACCGAGCGCTCAATCGATGACGTCTGAGTCTTAAGGTCGGTCAAAAATGGGGTGTCTACACCAGCCTTGATGGTTGGAGACTCCTCCTCTCTCTCCCATTGTGTATAAGAGGAGACCCATCTCCTTTGGTTTAGAACATAAGTTTTTGCTTTCCAATCATATAGTCAGTTTGCTTACTAGTATAATAATCCTTCCTGTGTGAGAGAGAGTGCTGCCATTGTCGGTTCGCCAAGCTAACAGAAGGTGCTTCTGAGTTAGTCGATTTAAGCCATCTTCTTCTGGGAGACAGGAGTCAAAATTCCTCCAACACTCACGGTGATGTGGTTAATCTATTTTAAGGACTCTGTGGTATCACATAAAATTTGATTTGCTCCCTTGTTTTTCAATATTTCAATTCCGTTTGCATTTCGTTTAATCATGATTCATGTTATGTAATTTAACTGATTAATCTATTTGTTCGTTTCATTTAATTAGCCTATATGACCATCAATTCACCCCATATTGTAAAGTGGGTCTTCATTTTGCTTTATACCATAAAGGGAAGGAGAATATCAAATCAGTAATATTTTGCAAGGATAATTATAAATCAGTGATAAATTTTATAAATATTAATAATTATAATTATAATTATAATTTTTTTATTAATATGTAATTATTTTTTCAAAATTTCACTAGGCTGTAATTAGGCCTTAAGAAAAATCACTACCTCCCTATTTGCAGTTACTGGTAAAAATAGATTCTGGAAGAGGTTGCAAAAGGATGATGAAAAAAAAAAAAAAAAAATTGATAGAACAACTCACAAATTCTTTATGACAAAAGCAAATCTCAAATTCTTCAAAATATAAACTCCAAGTGTACTATTTTATAAGAGTTGCAACCATATTTGAACCAAATATTTATTGTTAATCACAAAAAAAAAAAAATTATCAATTAAATTAGTGAACATTTAAAAATGTAGAAAATCTTTTAAAACAATAATGTTACTGTGATTAACTTTGAATATCAAGTTTTGATTACTGTGTCACCAATTATTAGTGTATAATTATTCAAGTATTTAAACAAATGCATTTATTATTCTTGCATAAAGTTACAATTTTTTAACAAAAGGAGTGGACTTATTATTCAAAAGTTATGATTCTCCTACCAGTAGACATGGATGCATATTTTATGATTTATTTTCAAGTTATTGTTTAAATCCTTTCAATTCATATTTTATGATTTTTAAAAAATATGTATAAGGATCATTATCCTTATAGTTTGTCAACTGTTGACTTGGTAATATTTGGATAAGAATATATGATAAAATTGCCAAATTATGGCACAATAAAAATAAATAAATACAGATAGCCTACTTTCAGACTAATTTTTTTAATATCAATGTGATTCAATCAAGCAATTATTAATGGGGAAAATTAGTCTAAGATCCCTCTCCCATTTTTAGTAATGGAAGAGATTCACAATATTATTTTATGATGTCTAAGGTCCCTCAACCCCACACCCATGTATTACAGAGAAATTTGGTATATCTCACGGCTTCAAACCTTCACCTCTCTCTCTCTTCTCTCTCTCTCAGACTCACGCCTTACCTCTTAGCTCTCCTCGCTGCTCTTCTCTCTCTCTTGTTGATCCAGCTCGATCAAACCAAGATCCCTATGTCAAGAACTCCTCGACCACTCTTGCTTTGATTGAACCGCTGTATGAAGGTCTTCCACTGTGGCTCGGCGACGTCGTATGAAATGATTGATTTTGAGGATGAGCCTACCTTGAACAAGATACCCAGTGAAGGTTATGGTTGGGTTGGGTGCACTATACGCTGCATGAGATGTTTGGCTTGTTTCCTAAATTGAATCTACCTTCTTAGTTGAGGCTGTTTAATATATATATATATATATATATGTATAATTCTGTACACTATTATATGAGACAAATATATAAATTTTGGTTGATTGAGCTGAATTTCTATATTACGAATTGCATAACTTGGAAGATGAAGCTCAAAAATATATATCTGCAATTGATTCTCTCGTTTTTTTATTTCTTCTTTCCAACTAAGTTTTCTGTTTTTGTATTAAGCTGACCATCTCCATGGCAGAGCAAACAACATCAATTTTTATTTTTTTTAAAGAAAAGAAATTAAATGATTAAACATGGAAAATGTTTATTCCAAGGTATATTTTGGGAAGTGATTTTGTTTTGGAATTTCTCTGGATTCCCAGAATTTCTCTAGATGAAGAAGATAATGAACAAAGAAGATGATGATGAAGGCTTAAGGAATTTCTCTGGAGAGAAATTTCTTTGGACTTCTCAGAATTTTCTCTGGACAAAGAAGATGATGAAGGCTTTAAGAATTTCTCTGAGAACTCTAGAATTTCTCTAGAGAGAAATTTCTCTAGACTTTTCAGAATTTCTCTAGACAAAGAAGATGATGAAGGCTTTAGAAATTTCTCTGGAGAGAAATTTCTCTGGACTTCTCAGAATTTCTCTAGACAAAGAAGATGATAAAGGCTTTAGGAATTTCTCTGGGAAGTCTAGAATTTCTCTGGAGAGAAATTTCTCTGGACAAAGATGAAGGCTTAAGTTAGAAATTTCTCTGGAAAGTCCAGATTTTCTCTGAAGAGTGAAGTCCAGAGAAATTTTCAGAATTTCTCTGGATTAGATTTTCTCTGGGCCGAATTTTCTCTGGGTCGATGTTAGGGGACCTTAGACATTATGAAAATATTGAGTGTCCTTTATGCTATAAAATCTTAATACCAGGGACCTTAAAAAAAATTGACCTTATTAATGTCCAATCAATCTTATTTATTACATGGATAATATGTTTAATGAATCATATGAAATGAACATTTTGAATTGCTAAAATAATTTCAAGATGGGCTCACTAAGCCTTACAACATGTCACATGTCTCTAGTTGGATGCTCAACAAGAGAGAAATCACTTCTATTTAACAATATATACTAAGCTAACAAGTAAGACAATTTATATAAATGAGATAGCAAGTATAAGGATTAAAGTGAAATTTTAATAAAAGTATAAGGTTGCTAATGAGATGGAAAAAATATCGCATATGATTCATATGACAATTTTCATCAATCTTGGTAAAAGCTAGATGAATGAAACGATGATATTGCAATTTGACTCAAAATGTAAGAAGTTAATTGTTACAATTAAAAATGAATCCGTGAAAGTGAGATTTTGGTATACTAATTAACCTAATATGTATTAGGTATTTAGTCTGTATCTAATCAATTTTGTTCAATTAGGGATGGTCACCATTCGGGATGGGACAAATCGGGGGTGATGGAAGTAGGGCGGGAGGTAGGTTAATTTTATAAGTTAAAAAATAAAAGTAGGAATAAAAATTATAGATAATATAGTATATTACGAACAATAATTTACACTTAATGAGAATTATATTATATAATATGGAAAATAAATGAAAAAAATTAATATTAAGTATAATATTTTACTATTTTAATTTATTATAATAAATAAATTATATATATATTATATATTTAATAAATATAATTGGGACGGAATTCGAATGCTTAATTGGGATAAGAAAAAGCATACGTACAGAACGAAACGGGAAATATGAATGGGGAGACAAAAAAAAAAAAAAAACTATCCCTAATTCATGTTGTACGGGGTGCAAATATCCGTCACTGTCTGTACTCCTTGTGTCCAAGCTGCGCTTTACTCTGATCGACCTGAGAACATAATGACGGTGAGCTACCTGGTGGTATACTGCTGGAAAACCCCCCGACGGTCAAGTTAGCACACAGGGAGAGAGAGAAAAAAGAGGAGATGAAGTAGTAGGTGAGTTGTGATCATAAGATGTTCCCCTCTGAGTGTAGGGGCGTAGCACCGTTTATATACCTTCTGCGCGCGCCTCTGCGTCCATTCACCTTTGGACACGTGGACTTGCTCTCCTTTCCTATTTTCCCAAGTGTCAGCGTAAATATAGCTAAACACCACCTAACAAAACTGCCAAACTTTTCTGGCACGAATGGATAGCACGGTTCCTTGCCATCACACTGAGACCACATCACGATCGTGATATTCGCCCGGTTCAACTGGAGGATCCCGCTGCGATATAGCCGACCTCCGTAGTTCTGGCCTAGATACTACCCGGTCGGACTGATCTGTGGAAGCCTACACCAGTCGAGCTCGACGGAGTGAATATGGTTAACCGGGCTAACGATCTAAGACTGCTTCGACTGGACCGGACCGGGGCCCTAACCGAGTGCGCCCAGTAATCGTATGAACCTAGCTCGGTCACTGCGCTTGGCCCAATCTCGATTCATGAAATCTTCCTCTCAATTGCCCCTTAATTACGTCTGCGCCAGCGTAACCGGGATTACCTTCTGTGGCTGAGACCCCTAATTTGCTCGGTCGGCATCCCTGACTCACTCGTTGTGCTGACTTCCTTGCTTGGCTCCCTCACTTGCTCGATCAACGTTTCGACTTTCCTGACTCTTCAGTATTGACGCCGGTGTTATCACAAACACGTGTCATTTGCTCATTGGCCTTGTGCCGCCAACCCAGCTGCCCCACACCGTCTTATCAGTTTCAAATTTTGGTGCCTCTTCTCTCTTTATACATACATCATTTGCCTATTCGTATCTCTCCCTTCTCTGTTCACCCTCTTACTTTGACGATCCAGCAACCCAGAGCCACAGAGCAACCATCCTCATTTTCTACATTTCTTGCCTCTGCATCTCCCGCCTACATCGAAGCATCTCTCTAGCGGATTTGGTCTCGCCATCGATGTGTCAGAGCACCTTTTTTGTCGCTCTTCACTCCCAAACTAGTAAGTTCTTCAAATTTCCTTTCTCATTCATATTGTTCTTCACGTTTTTTGGGCTTGTCTCACCTTTAAATTCATCCTCCTTAGATGAAAACACGATGATAGCAGACCTTAGGATCCGATTGGAGTTAGTCTAGGGTGTGATCTCAAAAACTGTTTTTGCCCCTTCTCCGTCCATACAGTTCATCATCTTCTGTGATGAACAAGTGTGAATCTGGAACTGACCGGGCTAGAAATCACTGTTTGATCTAAAATTACGCCTTAACCGAGCAAGTCTCCTGTTTGTAAATCCTGGGGGCAAAACCGGGATATTTAAACACACAGAGCTGCTCAATTGGGCTAATATCTGGTCCACTCGAGCGACCGAGCACAAGTAACAAAGCTGAGATCGAGCTGGTTTACACGCTCGCGATAACACTTACGCTTGGTTTTTCACTACAGAGTCCTAGGGGACCAAACACACTACATGGGCTCTCAAAGACTGAGCAGCCACCGTGCAAAACTTAATCAAACCAATTCTGCTAAGCTGAATAAGCCGGTCCTCCATGGGGCGCTACCACTTCCTTGTAGACACGCCGGGCGCCCTGACCGCATTCCGCGAGGAGTATGGTGTCCTCGCCGATGTACACTTGGAGCTCGGTGAAGAGGGCATAAATCCATGGGACAGATTAGAGTCTTGCTCCTTCACCGTATTAAGCATGGTCGAGGGAGGATTGCGCTTCTCGGTGTAGCCCCTCATGTATGAATTCTTGAGGCGTACCGGGCTAGCTCACACTCAAGTATCCACTAACACTTACAGAATCATAAACGGCGTGGTCGAGTTGAACCACCGGCTCGGTTTAAATTTAGGCCTAGCCGAGATCTTACGTCATTACATGCTCGATCGAACAAAAGATGGCTTCAACTACTACTTGAAAATAAGACCGGGTAGGGAACGATTAGTGACCGGCATGCCGGACAATGACATGAATGATGATGATTTTTTCTGGGTGTCTGGTAATTATGAAACAACTAACGTGCCTGGTTGGTACGCCCATCTTCCTAACTGATCTATTTTGTTAATGTTGTTTGTGCCGAGCTAATTGTTTCTCTTTTGCAGCTATCGAAGAATTGCAAGCCAACTACCAATATCCCAACGAAAAGGCAATTAGGGTCGTCATGAGATACCGGCACCGGGATTGCCACGATTTCCTCAGCTACGTCCCCACTTATCGTTACTCGGCTCTCTAGAGGAGTAAGGTGACAAATTTTCTCCGGGCTCCTTCCCCTCCGCCTGATCCAACCTTACCAAACATCTCCCTAATACGGTTGACCGAGGAAAAAGAGATGACAAAGAGGAGCCGGATCAAGAACTTAATCACCGCTACATCAATCGAGCTGCCGAGCTTCCCTCCAACTCCATCTGTTGGTCAAAATTTAGGGACTATGATTGCCCTTGCTTCCACGGTTGTGCCTCCTACTAAGTTTTGCCGAGCTAGCAAGCGTGCTCGGTCAACCGACCCATCCGCCGAGCTTGTGGCCGAGTTAAGCACCGAGCAAACGGTGCAAGAAGCCGATGCGACTCCACTGTGGAAGCCAAAGTTCAAACACCGAGGCAAGGAGATCCCAGCAACGGTATCTGTCAAGGGGGACAAAGAGCACCTCTTGACCTTCGACTTGTCAAAGGCTTTGCTGCTGCCGAGCGATGTGTCCAAAAGCGATCATGTTCCTGACACCTGGCTCGTGAAATTAGCTGTCAAATCCATGACGAGGGTATGTTTTGATGTCTTACCAAGTCCCTGCTCGGTTAATCTTCTTATTTCGGCTAACACTCTTCTTACTTCTTGCAGGCCATCCAAAAACAACACATGGTCACGGACCGCATTGTCAATCTGCGACACAAGGTTACCGAGCTAAACAACGCATGTAAAAACATCTCGGCTGAACTTAGCCAGGCTAAGGCCTCTCTTGAAATTGCCAACCCCGACAATGCCAGACTCCTTGGCCAGTTTGGTAGGGCCGAGCAAGAAAGGGACGCTCTGAAGGCCCAGTTAGAAGCTGAAAAGCAGGCAAGGCAGAACGCCGTGGATGAGGCCAACAATCTCGGTTTCAAGGAGGCTGAAGACAACTATATCAAGCAAGTTGAAGCTACCAAAGACATCTACTTCAAGTCTGGTTGGAAGGCTACTTGCGAAAAACTAGGCCAAGGATCTGAGATCGATGTGTTTACCTCTCCTCCTCCCGCCTTCCTGCCGACCTGCCTGATGTCATATGCCAATGAAGTCTTCAACTCTTTGCAAGAGGAGGCGGAAAAAGAGGCCGCCAGAAAGAGCTCGGTGACGAAGAAAAGGCTACGGTGGTCGATCTGGAAGCAGTGACGGAGGGGGCTGGGGACGAGTTTGCCGACCTCTCCCCATTAGCGTAACCGTTAGTGCTTCAGCTTTTTTGATTTGAACTTTTGTAACCGGGCTATAAGCCCTAGCTTATGTACTTAAATTTTCAATCAATAAAAGTTTTTTAGTGACTTATCTTGTATATCTTTGCAATGTATGTTGTCTTTTTTGAAAGAGCAGAGTTGAGCACTTCATCAACTCTGTGGTCGAACTAAATCATTTCGGCTTCAATTATAGAGTTGAACAGATCACCAACACAGTTGACCGGTCTTGATCGCCTCGATTAGAAGAGCAGAGTTAAGCACTTTATCAAATTTTTTGCCGAGCTAAATTATCTCGGGTTCAATTTTAGAGTTAAACAGATCACCAACTCAATTGGCCGAGCTAAATCATCTCGGTTAAAAGAGCAGAGTTAAACACTTCATCAACTTCATTGCGGAGCTAAATTATCTCGGCTTCAATTCTGGTGTTGAACAGATCACTAACTCAATTGGCCGAGCTAAATCATCTCGATTAAAAAAGTAGAGTAGAACACTTCATTAACTCTGTTGCCAAGCTATATCATCTCGGTTAAAAGAGCAGAGTTAAACACTTCATTAACTCTATTGTTGAGCTACATCATCTCGGTTAAAAGAGCAGAGTTAAGCACTTCATCAACTCTGCTACCGAGCTAAATCATCTCAACTTCAATTCTAGAGTTGAACAAATCACCAACTCAATTGGCCGAGCTAAAATCATCTCGGTTAACAGAGCAGAGTTGAGCACTTCATCAACTCTGATGCCGAGCTAAATCATCTCGGTTTCAATTCTAGAGTTGAGCAGATCACCAACTCAATTGGCCGAGCTAAATCATCTCTGTTAAAAGAGCAGAGTTGAGCACTTCATCACCTCTGCTGCCGAGCTAAATCATTTCGGATTCAATTCTAGAGTTGAACAGATCACCAACTCAATTGGCCGAGCTAAATTATCTCGGCTAGGGGCAGCTGCCCTTTGTTCATTGCACAACCCCATAATCAAACAAATTGACTGCGTATAGTAACTCTTCGCTATGACGTTCAAATTGAAATTACAAGGTGACAAGAAGAATTACATTGTTAAATCGAGGGTAATGTTTGCCCCCTTTCAAAAAATTACATTGAAAAATGGAAACTAAAAATAAAACAACTTCAAATTGGCCGTATTCCATGGTCGTGGTACAACTTTGCCATCCAAGTTTTCCAAATGATACGCCCCTTTGCCCGCCAGACCGGTGATCTTGTAAGGACCTTCCCATTTTGCCCTCAATTTTCCTTCACTCGGCACCAGGGTGTTGCCTATTACCTTCCTCAAGACCCAGTCCCCAACTTTAAATGGTCTAAGGTGAACTGTCTTGTTATACTTCTGAGATATTTCTTGTTAATACGTTGCGACATGGATCAGGGCCTTTTCTCGGCGTTTTTCTGCGAGGTCTAATTCCAAAGCGATGGCTTCGGCGTTCAAGTCGGGCTCAAAATTTTCGCTGCGAACGGTGGGCATACCGATCTCCAACGGAATGACTGCCTCCATACCATATGCCAAAGAGAACGGTGTCTCCTCGGTCGAGCGTCTGGGTCTTGTTCGGTAAGCCCAAAGAGCATTTGGCAATTCCTCAACCACTTTCCTTTGGCTTTCTCCAATCTCTTCTTCAGTCCATCCAAAATGGTTTTATTTGATGCTTCAGCTTGGCTGTTGGACTGAGGGTAGGCTAGGGTGGAATTATAGAATTCTATCTTTAGCTCCTTACAAGATCCTCTGAACAACCGTCCATCAAATTGAGTGCTATTGTCAGAGATCAAGGCCTTGGGGACGCCGAACCGTGTTACCACGTTCTGCCAAACAAATTTCTTCACATCCTTTTCCTTAATTGTCACTAAGGGCTCAGCTTCAACCCACTTGGTAAAGTAGTCCGTTGCCATTATAAAGAACTTGCAATTGCCCGGCGCAGTAGGGAGTGGTCCAACTATGTCAAGTCCTCACATTACAAAAGGCCAAGGACTTGTAAGGGGGAGGAGTTCTCTAGCCGGCTGGTGAATTTGATGGGGTGAACTTCTGGCACTTCTCGCATTTTCTGACATATTTCTACGCATCCGCCTACATGCACGGCCACCAGTATCCTTGCGAAATAGAGCGATAAGCTAAAGATCTCCCCTTGATGTGACTTTCGCACATGCCTTCGTGGATCTCGTAAAGGAAAGCATCGACGTTGTTTGGATGAACACACTTAAGGTATGGACCAATGAATGATTTCTTATACAAAGCGCCAGATGGAGAGAGCCAAAATCGCTCGGACTTCACTCGGACTTTATGTGCTTCCTTTTGTCGGTCGGCAGAATTCATTTTTTGAGGAAAATGATGATGGGGTCCATCCAAGAAGGACGGCCATGCTCGATACAGAATACTTCCGTCTGTTCCGAGTCTTCAATGCTGGGCCTTAGGAGGAACTCAATCAGGAAAGGGCTGGGAGTTGATTTGTTGATCATGGAAGCTAGGCCGGCCAACTCATCTGCTCGGCCGTTATCTTCACGGCCAATTTGTTGGACTCTTATTGCTTAGAATTTCTTGATGTGTTCTCTCACTAAGGCTTGGTATTTGGCCATTCTGTCATCTTTGGCTTCATACTCTCCAGACACTTGGTTTACAATGAGTTGGGAGTCGCTGTAGACCATCAGCTCGGATGCATGCAATTGGAGAGCGCTTTTCAGTCCGACTAGCAATGCTTCGTACTCAGCCTCGTTGTTTGATGCTGGAAACCCGAGCGCAATGGAATGTTCAATAGTTAGTCTGTCCAGAGAGATCAAGACTATTCCCACCCCGGCTCCATGCCTGTTTGAGGCGCCATGTACAAATAATTTCCACATTTTGTCGATGAAGAGCTTCCAACATTCTGCGGGGGTCTTCTGACATTTCGAGATTCAAGTGGTTAGAATTGCTCGGCTGCTCAGCTACTTCCGCGACAAGCATGCCTTCATTAGAATTGCTCGGCTGCTCAGTTACTTCCGTGACAAGCATGCCTTCATTCCCCCTTGGCAATGCGGGGTTGGATTCTATTGGTTGCCCGGTTATTCCCAAATCTAACGGCCCATTGCTAGGCTGGCGCAAATCTTCAGTGTGGTGGGTCTGTAGACTAGCGCGCCACTTTCGCGTCGCCTTCGATGTTTAGCTCTATGCAAGGACATGCGATTTCTGTTGTGCCTACCTCCTTTAGCCCGGTTGAACCGGTAAGATCCACCAAGCAGACTGGGTGAATTCCATGCGAGAATTCCGCTACGAAGTCGGCCAATGCTTGGGCTTTGATGGCGGTTTGGGGTTAAAACTTGACATCGAATTGCCCCAGCTCGACTGCCCATTTCAGAATTCGGCTGGAGAAGTCTGCCTGCTCAAATAAGGCTTTCAAAGGGAACTCGGTCAACACCACGATCGTATGAGCGTGGAAATAATGTGCCAATTTTCGAAAGGCCATCATTAATGCCAATGTGAGTTTTTCCAGAAGCAAGTATCTCGTCTCCGCCGGGAGTAAGGTTCTGCTTACGTAGAAGATCGGTAAATGTTGGGTGCCTTCTGCCCGGACAAGCACCGCATTAACAGCATATTGAGAAACGGCCAGGTAAAGGTAGAGTTCTTCACCGTGCTTCGGTGTGACCAAGAGTGGGGTGGAGGATAGATATATCTTTAACTCAGCCAAGGCTCTGTCACATTTTTTGTCCCATGAAAACTTGGACTTTAAGACGTGCAAGAAAGGGTGGCAATGATCTGATGACAGGCTTATGAATCGGTTAAGCGTGGCTGCCATACCGGCAAGATGTTGTACATCCTTTGCCGAGTTGGGTTGTTTCAATTCTTGTATGGCTTTGATTTGTGAGGGGTCCACCTCGGTGCCTCGGTTGGTGACTAGGAAACCCAGGAATTTCCCTGAACCCACGCCGAAGGCACACTTTTACGCATTTAGGTGTAGCTTGTGTTGTTTAAGAATGGCAAACATCTCTGCCAAGTCGGTCAAGTGGTCAGCTGGATGCTTGCTTTTGACCACCATGTTATCGATATAAGCCTCCATCGTGCGGCCAAGTAGAGGGGCGAACATTTTGGTCACCATTCTCTAGAATGTCGCCTCGGCTTTTTTCAAGCTAAAATGCATGACTCTATAGCAGAACAATCCCCTCGGTGTTGTGAAAGAGGTAATCTCCCGGTCGGGCTCATGCATGGTGATTTGGTGATAACCGCGGTATGCATCTAAGAAACTGAGTTGGTTTTGTCCGGCTGTAAAGTCCACCAACTAGTCGATTTTGGGCAAAGAAAAACTATCTTTAGGGCAAGCTCGGTTGACCGTCTTGTAGTTAACGCATAGTCGTCATTTTCCATTCTTCTTGGGTACCACGACCGTGTTAGAAACCCATCGAGGGTAGTGCACTTCCTGGATTGCCCTAGCCTCGAACAAGTTTTTGACCTTCTCTACCACTACCTCGGCGTGATGAAGGCCCGATCTCCACGTTCTTTGAATGACAGGCCGAGCGTTCGGAAAAACACTGAGTTGGTGGCAAATAAAGCTTGGATCGACGCCAGGCATGTCGTAAGGCGTCTATGCAAACACTTCAATATTTGCCACCAAGAACTCCATCATCGCCAGCCGTTCTTGTGCAGTCAAGCTGGACCCCAACAGGAAGGACTTGTCTGGATTGTCTTCGTTGATCCGCACCTCTACTAAATCTTCAATGGCCTTTTCTACGGCCCTAGTGCCCACATCATCTAGGACACTTTGATCTTCTGGGCCTTCGATCATTTGCACGAAGCCTTTGGCTGCTCAGCTTCCATTTACGGCAACGAAACACTGCTCAGCCATTACCTGATCGCACCAAATCTTTTCAATCACCCCTGTAACAGAAGGAAACCGCATAACTTGGTGGAAGGTCGACGCCACCGCCTGTCTGGTGTGAAGCCATCCCTTGCCTAGGATCAGATTGTATGTGGAGGGCACCTTTAACACCTAGAACTCCACCTGTTTGACCACTGATCCGGCTTTGACCGATAGGATTATCTTTCCCATGGGCCACTTAGGTTATGAGTTAAAACCAACCAGTGGCGAAGTTACCGGAGCCAAATCTATATCTCTGAGTTTGAGCTGCTTGAAGGCGTCGTAGTACATGACCTCGACCGAGCTACCTTGGTCAATCAAAATGCGCTTAACATCAAAGTCCTTGACGTGAAGGTTGACCACTAGAGCGTCATTGTGCAGCGTTTGAATGCGCTCAAGATCCCTGCTTAAGAAGATGAGCACATTTTTCTGCTTGGTCTTGCCTCTTTTGACCGCGGGCTGGACTGATAGGACTTCCCTCATATGTTTCGCTTTTTTGATCATCCCTCGAAGCTCGCAGACCCGCACTAGCTCAATGATACCATATATCACATTGACCACTCCTTGGGGGGGGTGCTTCTAGGGCAGCCAAACCACTTGTCTCAGCTGGCGCATGGTGCGCGGCCTTAACGCCCCCGTCGATGTAACAGTCCAAGTGACCAGCGGCAACCAACTCCTCCAAGTGTTGTTTCAGGGGCAAAAAGTCCTCCGTACAGTGCCCTCGCTCGCTATGAAAGGTGTAGCGATACCACGGATTGAAGCCCTTCTGCGTATTGCCCAACTTGGTCGAAAACCGGAAGTACACCTCATCGCGAATTTCGCTAAGTATGCGGTAAATTGGGATTTTAACTTTCTATTCACATCTGCTGTGGCATCACGGGGGTAATCAGTTCAGTCATTGCGGCGACCTTTACCCTGGTTTTTACGATCTGGACCACGGTCTGATTCTCTTATGCGGTCACTTGGACAGTTTGTCTCCGGTCCAACCGTGTGGACTTTTTCAACCACCCTTTTGTCTGTTGCCACCGGATTTGTTTTCGTGGTGGCCGCGGTCGCTTCATCCTCTACTCAGATGTGCTCATTGATGCACTGCATTAACAGTTCCATGGAAGTTGGTTGGTTCATCGTAAGCAAGTCCTTTAGTCTATGTTCAACCGGGAGACTGCGCTTGTATTGGGTGATTGCCAGGTTGGTCTGGCAATCAAGGATCTTATTGAAAGTTTCCCAATATTTGGCGTTGTATGCTTTGAGAGAGTCGCCCGACTCCATCTTGACA
The DNA here is from genome assembly GCF_055761805.1 of Camellia sinensis. Classification (NCBI taxonomy): domain Eukaryota; kingdom Viridiplantae; phylum Streptophyta; class Magnoliopsida; order Ericales; family Theaceae; genus Camellia; species Camellia sinensis. The sequence continues at coordinate 170,690,536 of NC_138970.1, forward strand.
CTTAGAAAGTCGTCAACCTCCTTTGGCATTTTGGTGTTGGTTTTGAATCGGGTCACGAATGCTTCCGCCAACTGCTGCCACCTTTTGATGCTTTCCTCCGGTGGCCTCTCAAACCATTTTAAGCCTAACTCGCCCAAATTTGATGGGAAAATAAGGCACATGAGAGCGTTATTACGCTTGTATCCAGCCATAACATACCGGAAGTGCCTTACATGCATGTACGGATCGGTTTTTCCATCATAGAGCATAAACTTGGGCTGGTGAAAGCCCGTAGGGGGCGGTGTGGTTTCTATCTCAAGGGAGAAGATGGTAGTGCTCAGCCTTGCCAAATCTTTGTCCAAAGGGACATGTACAACTGGACGGGGTGGTGGCATTACGACTTCTTCACTGGCGCGACCTTCATAAGATAACCGTTACAGTGCCGGCACCCTTTGCTCCTCCTATTTGCGTGCTCACTCTTCCAAGACATCAAGTCCTCTGAACAAGTGGAGTAGGAATATATCGACGTCGTCGGCGGACGTGAGAGATGGTAACTGCTGTCTTGCGCGCAAGACTTCTCTACTGGCGGGTCAGAGTCTCCAACCCCATAACTTCTGGTGATGAAGAGAGAGGGCGTGTGCCGCTAGTTCTGGCTGCCTGAGCAATGGGGTTGGGTGCGCTCACTGTGGTTACCCACTCCAACAACACCCTTCCATTTGACTTGCCACTTTAGTGTCTCCATCTCTGCCGCTATCCTTCGAATGATGGCGTCTTGATTTCTCAGCTTATGCTCCAGGCGCTGAGCGTGTGGCTCTCTTCGCTGCCGGTGCTCGTCAGGGCTTCGCGAGTGGTCAGTGTTCCTTGCGTGCTTGTCTCACGCATCTTTGGGGTGCTCTCTAGGAGAGGTCTCCAGACCAACCATGGTAGGGATGGCGGGAAGACCATCTCTTCTTCGAACGAACTCCGGGGTGATGCCGTTGATGGCGGACAGTGGAATGTCGTCGTTGTTCGCCATGAAGGATGATCGGACGAGCTTGGAGGACAAGGTTGTCTGTCAAAGTTATTCCTACAGACGGTGCCAATTGTACAGGGCGCAAATATTCGTCGCTGTCCGTACTCCTTGTGCCCAAGCTGCGCTTCACTCTAATCAACCTGAGAACACAGTGACAGCGAGCCACCTGGCGGTATACTGCCGGAAAACCCTTCGACGGTCAAGTTAGCACACAAGGAGAAAGAGAAAAAAGAGGAGATGAAGTGGTAAGTGAGTTGTGATCATAAGATATTCCCCCCTGAGTGTGGGGGCGTAGCACCGTTTATATATCTTCTGCGCGCGCCTCTGTGTCCATTCACCTTTGGACGCGCGGACCTATTCTCCTCTCCCATTTTCCCAAGTGTCAGCGTAAATACAGCTAAACACCACCTAACAAAACTACCAAACGGTTCTGGCGCGAACGAATAGCACGGTTCCTTGCCATCACACCGAGACCACATCACGACCATGATATTCGCCCAGTTTAACTGGAGGATCCCGCTGTGGCTTAGCTGACCTCCTTAGTTCTGACCTAGATACTACCAGGTTAGACTGATCTGTGGAAGACTACACCAGTCTAGCTTGGCGGAGCGAATATGGTTAACCGGGCTAACGATCTAAGGCTGCTTCGACTGGACCGGACCGGGGCCCTAACCGAGCGCGCCCAGTAGCTGTATGAACCTAGCTTTGTCACTACGCTTGGCCCAGCTTTGCTCGGTCCAGACTTGCTAGGCCCAATGTCGATTCATGAAATCTCCCTCTCAATTGCCCCTTAATTCCATTCGCGCCAGTGTGACCGGGATTACTTTCTGTGGCTGAGACCACTAATCTGCTCGGTCGGCATCCCTGACTCACTCGCTGTGTTGACTTCCTTGCTTGGCTGCAAATATCCGTCGCTGTCCGTACTCCTTGTGTCCAAGTTGCGCTTCACTCTGATTGACCTGAGAACATAATGACGGTGAGCTACCTAGCGGTATACTACCGGAAAACCCTCCGACGGTCAAGTTAGCACACAGTGAGAGAGAGAAAAGAGAGGAGATGAAGTGGAAGATGAGTTGTGATCATAAGATGTTCCCTCTTGAGTGTGGGGGCGTAGCACCGTTTATATACCTTCTGCGCACGCCTCTGCGTCCATTCACGTTTGGACGCGTGGACTTGCTCTCCTCTCCAATTTTCCCAAGTGTCAGCGTAAATATAGCTAAACACCACCTTACAAAACCGTCAAACTATTCTGGTGCGAATGGATAGCATGGTTCCTTACCGTCACATCGAGACCGCTCATGACCGTGATAGTCGCCCGGTTTAACTGGAGGATCCTATTGCGACCTAGCCAACCTCCTTAGTTCTGATCTAGATACTACCCGGTCAGACTGATCTGTGGAAGACTACACTAGTCTAGCTCGATGGAGCGAATATGGTTAATCGGGCTACCGATCTAAGATTGCTTCGACTGGACCGGATTGGGGCCCTAACCGAGCGCGCTCAGTAGCCGTATGAACCTAGGTCGGTCACTGCGCTTGGCCCAACTTTGGTCGGCCCAATGTCAATTCATGAAATCTCCCTCTCACGTGTGATTGGCACATAAAGATCATATGGGATCCACTATGAACATGTGGCATGCTAAGTCACTCAACCAAGTCTTTATTAGTGGAAATTATTTTGGTTGAGAGAATCATGGGACATCCCAACCTACATCTGGATAAAGCTATGGTTTCCAAATAAGGGGCTACTTTCTCACAAACGAAGGAACAACCTAAGCTTGTTATGCTAGTGGTTACATCCATACTCTATATAAAGGGCCCAATCTTCAAGAGATAAGGGAACACTGGCAGTAGTGGAGTCAAGATTTTGATTCGATTTTCGTTCAGAAATGATATTATTAAGTTAAAATCTTAATAAAAATTATAATATAACTTAATTTAATTTAAATTTTTTTTGATAATAGGACTAAAAATTAGTGTGATACAAAAATTATATTTAATTATAAGTTCATGTTAATCGATCATTATCTTTATTGTTATTAATTTAATTTTATGTATGATGATCATTATGGTTTGAAAAATAAATCACATGTCCTCATGAAATATAAGAACAGATTTTTTTATCTAGATGCATACAAAAAAGTAAGGTGAATAAATAATATACAGTGGTTTCTATATATCACTTGTTTTTTTACCGTTATAAACAACTGAATTATATGACAATATTTCATTAGTTGTTATTAATTGTGTAATAATTATTTGTAGACAAATTAATTAATTATAAGTTCATATAAGAGGTGGTATAAAAGCAATGACAAAAAATTTGTGGCATATAACATTCCTCTAATATAAAATTTATAAGAATTTTTTAGTATAATTAAACATTTAAAGTGACAAATTAAACAGATTTTTCTAAAAAAAAAAAGTAGAGAAAATAGGAACATAAATTCGAAAGGATTGAATTGAAATATATTTTTTTTTATTAAGAGCAAAAGTATAATTTTGAAAAAGTTAAGGGGGGACATATGACCCCTGGGTCTCGAGTGCTTTCGTCCCTTAACACTACACTATTTGGTACAAAAACTTTATTGTTTCTTGTACTTTATATCCATGAGGTTTAATAAAAAATTTAGGCATAGGAGTAACCATCCCGCACAAGCCCTTGGGACACTAACGGTGTCCTTCGTTGATCTCTTCAATAATAATGTGAGTTCAAAAAAGAAGGTAATTTCATACAAGCCCTAATCCCCATCATCTTCTCACCCTGGCTTAGCCTCTTGCTAACATAGTTCTTAAAAGACCCTTAGGAAGGACACTTCCCAGTGCATCCAAAGGGTTTATTTTGCAGGATCTAGAGAGAAAGAAGATCCAGCCCACCATTCGTCAACCAGCTTAGCCTATGACGATAAAGTCCAGTCCATAGTTCATCGATTGAGGCTAGATCTTTGTGGAGCAAAAACTGGTTCTGGAGCTAAATATGATCTCTCATCAACTCAACAAATCAAGTCTGTTACAATTATTTGGATCTGCCATTATAATTGTAACACACTTATGGCTCTAAACTCATCTTTCTATATGGTCCTACCAAAGTCTTCAATTGGGCATCAACATTTCTTTTTAAAACAAACTTGTGAAAGGCTATGTAAACAACATACACCAAGCACATACAGGTGAACTTAACAAAAATGGTTTTTGACAAAAAGGAATGCCTCGAAAAATCCCAAATCTTTCCGTTCCTATGTCTTAATAATCTAAGAGTTAAGAGTGTACTGAGACAGTGAGATTAAAATAAATAAATAATTAAATAATAAAAAAAATTGAAAACAAAAAATCCCGAATATTGATAAATGACTTGAGTGCCACATGAAGCATTATCCATTTTATCTTAATGGCTTGTGATTTTCGGCTCCAACAGTATGAACCAACCTTCTAAAATACAATCATGGTTACAATTTGAATTTATGGCAGTTTATAGTACTTTCAAAATTATTAAGAGCTTTTTAAGTTTTAATACATGTTAATGGACAATTAGTTTTGAATTCAAATTATGGTAATGTGGCAATACTAATAGTGAACAACAAAGTTGAAATCATGAATAGGAGTAGAAGAGGATGGAGATTGAAGATCATAAACTCCTTGAACACATTTTCTCAATTCTATTCGGATTTGATTATAGAAAAAGATTCTCTTCATGCGAACCTTCTTATTCTTTGTATGGGGCTTACATAGTGATTGGAACAAATGCATATTTGGTTGAACAATATTTACATACCTAGAAAAATACTCAGTAAGGTATATCTATAAATCACAATCATTGTTGGTATAACTTACATTCCATCAACATTAAATCAACACGACACACCTCACTTTCAAAGTAATTTCAAGACAAAAATTCATAATAAATAGCATTTTTCCTTCTCATTACCCCCTACAGCAAAGAAAATTGTACAATTTGCAACTCATACATATCAAGTATTCCAATGTAACCAAAAGAGTAATGGAGAAAAACAAACAGTCCTACTTCCACATAAACTAATCACAGAACTAAACACAACTCTTTCGTATGAGTGTATGACTCACAAAAAGGTAAGATCCACATCATATGAAAGAATTGTCTTGATTATGTGATCAGTTTACGTATTCCTAAACTTTTTTCAAAAACAAGATTACAAATCTTTGATAGAAAAGTATCAAGAACTTGCTCATGCCATATTGTAGTCACCACCTCTAAGCTCTCCTTCATCAGCAAACCTCACCTGACCTTTGATCTCACCATTCCCACCCTGTCTACCCACCTTAGCTTCACCATTCCCAAACTGTTTGCCACTTGGAATTCCCTTATCAAATCCAAACTCAATATCCCCATCTCTCCCATGAAAATTATGTCCATGCTGCTGCCTCCCCTGTTCCCTCTCTTTGGGCTTCGCCGCCATGTGGCTCTGCTTAGGCTTCGCTGCATGGTGGTAGCGCTTGCTGCAGAACCTCCCAAGGAAGCAAGCGATGGCTGACACGACGACAATCACAGCAAGAACAATGAAAACTGCCCCAAATGACTCTTTTGAGTGGGAAGAAGGCTGATTGGTGACAGGGTTTGGGTAAACCATAACTGGCTGTTGTTGCAACGACATGTTCGGGTTTTGTTGGGATTGAATTCGGAGGAATTGGAGGAAAGGGAAGATGGGTTTTGGATTTAGTAGAAGTGATTTGAAAGGGGCTTGCTTTGAGTGCAAAGAAAGGGAAGTGTAGGTGAAGACATGGGAAAAACAGAGTATTTGGTGTGAGGATGAGTTAGGCAAAACAGGGGAGTCTTAATAATAATACGAGCAAAATCAAAAGCATAAAAAGAGGAGCTTTTCTTTAATAAAGAGAGACAACTAAAGATATTCCTCCTGCCCTTTATTGTGGAAGAAGGTTTTTTTATTTTATTTTATTTTAAATTATATATTGTGATATCGTATATTTATAGACTTGTCGCTTTAAAATAAAAATTGTCACTCATATTGTTTTGGCCAATAATTCTATATAAAAATTCTCAATCAATAGCATTTTCTGTTAGAAAATAAAATAAAATAAAATAAAATAAAATTTAATTTGTTCTCGCCAGACATTCATGCATAAAGTTGTCACCATGTGATGTAGTTGTTTTTGCAATTAACAGTCATTTTGATAAGTTCTTGTGTTGAAGTGATTAGTAATGCTAAGCATCAATAATTCAAACCCACAAAAAGACCAACAAAAACAATACATGGTCCAGATTTATTGTATGATAGGGTCTACACATTTTAAATAAATCTGAATCATAAACTATTTTTTTTTTAATTTTTTGTGTCTGAATTTTTTATTCCTAACATTACTGTTGAAATGTTAGGTTCATAATATAATCACATCATTCTACATAAAATTATAGGATAAACTACCAATAGATCGTAATAGTTTGACTTTAATTCTCATAAAGTCTTATTGAAAATAATTCTTAATAAAATCGTCGCTAAAAATATTTTTTGTGACCATTTTTTGCACGTCGCTAAAAAATATATATAAATTGTCACTAAAACTTATAATTAGTAGCTGAAAGTTGAAAATTTGCAACTTTTTTTTGTGACTGTTTTTTTAAACTGTAGCTAAAATTTATAATTAGTGACAATTTTTTGTGACAATTTTCAAACTGTCGATGAAAATTAATAATTAGTGACATTTTTTTTAATAATATTTGATGAAAAACATCATTAATTATTACAGGACATATTAAATAATAAACTCATCTATTAAAATCTACACATAAGCCTTTTAAATTATACATATATATTTAATTTATATAAGATTAACCTTTTCTTTTTGGTGCTTTGTATGGAGAGAAAGTAGGATTTTGGCTCCTTTGTTCATTACACAATGTCTAGCCCCCATGAAAGACTAGTCCATGCACTAGCCGATCTATACTTTATTGTAATGTGCAAGTTTGAATGGGGGATAAACTTTGGTTACTCAATTGCCATGCTTAAAAGCAAAAGTGTACATGGCCAGTCATGCACCATTGATTTGCTGAATTAGACCTCGTTTGAGAATAGGTTATTTTAGTAATTTTTTGATTAAAATATGAGGTAAAAAAAATTAATATATTTGAAATAATTTTTTAATTTTTTATGAAAAGATATACAAAAAATAAAGAGAAAATGAAATCTTTAAGTTTTTGATATAAATTTTAAATTTTTTAATTTTTTAACTTTAAAACTAAAACAAAGAGTTTCTTAACGAGGCCTTACTTCCTTCATGATGAGTTTGATGGTTCTGTTCTGGTCAACAAAACAACAAAAGGGGACTTCTTGTTTTTTGGTACTAAGGCCGTGTTTGGTTTGCAAACGAGTCAAATCAATTATTTTAATGAGAGTATTTTAATAATTTTAAGATAAAAAGTCTTATTGTAATATCATGTAAAATAAGTCATCCTAAATTACATGGATTGGTATTGGTAGTGTTCTAATATCCTCATGATAGGAGAATCTTTGGAGACATGTTTATTGTTTGGCTTTTAATATATATATATATATATATATATGGTTCATGATCTCATCCCAATGATTTTATTAGGTGTAATATCATGCAATGATTTTATTATCCTAACGCTCACTTTCGTAGGCAAATTTAGAAAATATTTTTCTTATCTTTTAATATTTGGTATATTGAAAAATGAAAGTTAAGAAAATTTTTTTTGATGATCAATCAAAAAGAAATTTATTTAGCCTTCGTTTGAGAGGTGGGTTGATTTTTTTACTTTTTGACTTTTTTAGCATGGGCCTAAAAAGCCTGGTTTATGAAGGGTTTTTGACTTTTTTTTTTTTATTTTTTTGACTTTTTTGTGAGACAAAGAATATAATGATTATAGGTTGGATGTGATATTTTGTCTTATTGGATTAAAAAGTCTATTTTACTTTTTGTGGTTAAAATAGCCAAAAAAAACCCAACTTTGGGCTTCCCAAACAAAGGCTAACATAAAATATTTTTCATTTGTAAAAAGTAGAAAATATTTTTTGAATTAAAATTTTATTAATATCACCATACTACCACCAAGAGTAATATCACTACCACCACTATTACCTTCACCTCCACCACAACCCCACCATCACTATGGCCACTGCGATCTTCACTGTTGCCCTCACTGCCGGCATCACCCCACCACCTATGCCTCCACATTTGTCCTACCACTACCACCACCATTGAAAAAAAAATAATAATAATAATTCATTGAAACAAACAGAATAACAAAAATTTATATATTTTATTACACTTTTTAAGCATGTTAATGACCCCCAATTAGGTACATTTTCTTTAGTTTAATGGTTTGAAATCACCATTAGGGATGGCAATGGATAACCTACCCTGTGGGTATCCATGGAGACCCAACCCAAATACATGGGTTTTCCCCTCTTTTTCTTATCCATTGGGTAGGGTAGGTGATATTCTTTAAATATCCACAGGGGATGGGTTGGGGATGGGTACCCACTAATTTCCCCATATGTTTTTTTTTTTTTTTTTTTTTTTTTTTTTTTTTTTTTTAAGATTCACAACTAAAACTAAATATACATTCAATCTTTTTTCTTTTTTTTATTCATTTATTTTTTCAGGTTCACAACCAATTTTTTTTTTTTTTTTTTTTTTAAGATCCACAACCAAAGCTAAATATACGTCCAATCTTTTTTTATTTTATTTTTAAGGTTCACAACCATTTTTTTTTTAATTTTTAAGATTCACAACAAAAGCTAAATATACATTTAATTTTTTTGCTTTTTTTAATTTTTTTTAAGGTTCACAACCATTTTTTTTTTTTTAAGATTCACAACCAAAGCTAAATATATATTTAATTTTTTTTTTCTTTTTTTTACCAAAGCTAAATATATATTTAATTTTTTTTAATAAAGGTTCTGACTTTGTTATGTAAATTTAAAGGTTCTGACTTTTTTATAAAGGTTCTGACTTTGTTATATACTCCATGTGTGGAAATTTTATTTCCATTTATACTTTTTTTTAAAAAAAAAAAAAATTAAATTCTGAAAAGAAAACAACTTCCAATCATTTGCCATATCGCTGCAATATTTAAGGTAATTAATTGATGGTTATCAATTATACATGGAACTACATGGTTGGAAGAGCTAAAGGTTCTGACTTTGTTATAATTTATATATTTAGTTTTGGTTGTGAATCTTTAAAAAAAAAAAATTAAATATATATTTAGTTTTGGTTATAATTTAAATATATATATTTTAAAGAGTAGGTAACTCATCCAATATATAAATTTTTTTTTTATCAAAGCTAAATATATTTTTTTTGTTAAAAAAAAATAAAAAATAATAAAAAATAATAATAAAAAAAAATTGTTAACATTAAATATATTTAAAAAGAAAGAAAAAAGATTGAAGGTATATTTAGTTTTTGTTGTGAACCTTAAAAAAAAAAAAAAAAAAAAAAAAAAAAAAAGGAAGAAAAGTGGTTGTTAACATTAAATATAAAAAATAAAAATGGGGATTAAAGTGGGTTGGGGAAAATCCATACCCATTAAAAAATGGGGAGGGTGGTACCCATGGGGAATGGGGAATGGGGAATGGGGAAAATTTATTATAGGGGAATGGGGATGGGGAATTAATATCCACCCCATTGCCCCCCATTGCCATTCCTAATCACCATAGGACTTAGTTCAACAAATGCCCGAATCTAATAGATATTGCGTGTGAAACAAAAAAAGATTAGATTGGATTAGTGAAAAAAATATCAAACAATGTCCCATTTTTCCATGCAAGGGAAAGAGATCATCAATGGGAACACCCATTTTTTCCTTTATGTTTCCATCTTTATTCTTTTTCTTTTCTTTTCTTGGCAAAGAAAGAAGGAAGAAAAATATTCTGTATAGTGAAGTGGGGGGTGGGGTTTCAATGTCCTCCAATGATTAGAACAGTGTTATAATATAATAGCATCAATCATGCATGTGTCACTATGAAAGAAACAGCAATCTTCCATTATAAATGGGAAAGCTCCTCTCAACCCTCACCGAATTCCTCTGTTACAATGTATCAGTACTGAAGTGGATTTAATTGAAATTCACTATAAAAAAAAATGTTTATATAAGTAAAATTATGCAAAATTAATGAGAGTTTCATAAATCGAACCTAGTGGAATAATTAGAAAAATGAAAATTGTGATTTTTTTTTTTTTTGGGGGGGGATTGAATTTTGAATTTAAAGAAATATTTATGGAGCGAAAATAAAAGAGAATGGAAAGATGAGTAAAATATCACACCTCCTTTCCTTTCACAAATCTCTTTCAAACCCTATTAAGTCAAATTTCGGACAACACATCACTAATTATAAATTACTATATGGTTATGCCATGTATGGGTAAAATTGACAATTACAATTATCACCTGGGAAAGAAAAACTGAACTTACATGGGAAAAAAATGGGAAAAAAAATCAAAGTTTGAAATGAAAAATCTGAATAGTTGTATAGAAATAATTTGAGTATTAAAATATACGTGACATAGTTTCAAAATATGTTTGAGATGTGTATTTTATATAATAGAATAAATGTGAGAATTTTGAGTCATTATTTTATAGTTAGAAATGTATTGAAATAATGAAATAGATAAACTTGAGGATAGTAGATCTCGTCACTTGTATCTTGATCCTACCATGCCAACTTAGAAATTTTAAAATTATTTAAATATTAATATTAGAAATACAGAACTCAGATATAGAAAATGACATAAAAACTCTTGCAAAAATGATCATTATTTAATTATTATAAATCACTTTTTTGGGATGGGGATTTTCTATCCCTAAATTTCTCTGTCTCCCTTCACCCAAATACACTACTAACCTTTAGAGATAATCTCAAGACATCATATAATGGATGTAGGCTTGATTTGGCAACCTCTTAAAAGTCATTTATTGAGTAAGATGTCCATTTTACTATTTAAAAATAAAAATTAAAAAAACAAAACAAAGCAAAACAAAAAGCTTTAGGTTATTTGGATAATACTCATTCCTGTCAAAAAAATCAACTTTAGCAATTTAAAAAAGTCATTAAAATAGTTTTAAAAAAAAAATTATATATATCCCAAATTATTTTTAACAAATAAACTAACTTAACTAACTCTAAAAAACAAAAAAATAAAAGTCATAGATAATTTGAGAGAGAAAAAAAATAAAAATAAAAAATAAAAATTGAGATCAAAGAACCTCTATACCCACCTTCTGCGGTTGTGGTTTGTTTTTACTAGCAAATTGTTGTTTCAGAAGTGATTGTCTTAGCCACCAAGTATGTCTTGTTCTAGTTTACTGCATGTTCAGTTAGAAGAGACTCCATCTATAATAAATTGTAATAATGCATTTAATCAAAAGGAATAAAAGAGTGTAAACCTACTCACCCACCATGGAATAGATTCTTATACAATAATAATAGTCTTTCTAGAAGGCTTCATTAATAACATTTTTTTCCTCATTCCTTCATTTAATACTAGTTTAATAATAATATACATAAATATATATAAAAAATTAATAAAAATAAAAACCCAGCTGTTAGATATCTATTACTAGAGCTAGTAGGTTAAGCTTAGTTGAAAACTTGATTCACATGCTTAATAAGTCTCTTAATCAACCGTGCTGATGTTTTTGGATTTATATAGGATTCGGAAAAAGTAAGGGTAGAAGTAAATGAAAAATATAATTATATTTTATTTACATTTTAGTGTATTGAGTGGATAAAATGTAAATGAACGATATCGTTTGACAACCTTCAGTTTTAACTAAAAAGTTAAAAAGTCACTATAAAGTGTCACATCATCCTCTCTATTTTTCTGCACATCTTTTCTTAAAAAGTTAAAAAATTATTAAATTAGCCAGTTTCCAAACGATACTAAAATATAATTATATTTCATCCACATTTTTTTTTCTTTTTTAAATTCCAATCTAAATGTATGATTTACCTTTCTCCACTATTAATTTTTGTTTATGTTTATTTATTTTTAAATAGTAATATAAATACCATTGATAATTCAGCCTCTACTCTCTGTCCTCCCCCTTCTAGAACAAAGGTAAATTATCAATAAGTCTTAATAGTTAAATTTAATTTCAATCAAATTCAATTAAAATTAAGTCTTAATAAAATTGTAGTTAAAAATAATTTTTTGTGATTATTTTTTTACATATGTCACTAAATATTAATAATTAATGACTTTTTTTGTCACGATTTTTATAAATTTATAATGTGAACTCTTCTCATCAAGATCTATCAAAATCGTGAGAAACATGGGGCTTTAGTCTACAATGTTTCTCATACTCCTCCCCCGTGATAGAGTCCACATTGTAAATTTCTATGTTCTTATTTGATGAGAGAGAGAGAACGGGGAGGAGTATGAGAAATATTTTGGGCTGAAATGTCTTTGGGTTGTGGTGTTGGGCCTTAGTATGTTTTGGGCTGTTCTACTAAACCCATGAGGTACTTGGGTTTCTATATAAATGTTCTGTCCATGTATTTTGTGGCTGTTTCGCTGCAGAAATCAATTTGAAGCCTTTTTTGCCTTGAGCCACTGTCAAACTTCTTTGGAGTCCTTGGAATTCATTTGGCTGGCTCAGTCCATGTCTTTGGGGGGTATTGCTAGCTGGACTGACCCTAAAGCGGCCCCTTTTTTTTTCAGCTGAGTACATTGAGGGTCCCTTGGAAAGTGTCCTTTTTAGTGATTGGTTTGGAAATGACTTTTTGACATTTTTTAAAAAAAAATCTTGAACAAAGTAGAGTAAATGGAAATAAATTTATTTATTTATTTTTGTATGAATTGAAATTTTTTCGACTTAATGATTTCTTAACTAAAATAGTCTCTCCCCAGATGAGTTCTAAGTGTGCCAAGTCATTTGAGACATTGAACTTCTTAATTCCAAAATTACCAAGTCATATAAGGCTTGAGTTTTGGTGCCAAAGCCATATAAGGCTTTTGGGCTTAGATACCACGTTATATTAAGATTTGGGCTAAGTACCAAATACACTTAGTACCTTTTGAGCTCCAATGGATTCTATTTGCACCTAAAAAATAACTCAGTACAAATTTTTAAAATTTTAATTCTTATTATATCCTAATATAAATTTATTAATAAAAACAACACATATTAAACCCAAAAGTATTTTTTTTTATGGCACACCCTAACTACTTATATGTATTCTTTAGATTCAATTCGCTTATCTTCTTCCCCAAATTTTAATTATTTTATCTTTTTCTTCCTCACTTCAAAACTCCAATCCACCTCACCAAAACTTACTATTATCAATACCATTGTTTTCTTATTGTGTTGTTTCTTGTAAATAGAAGAAAGTTTGAACAAAATTCAAATAATGAATGAGAATAATAATCAAAACTATTTTTTGAAATAACCCAGCAAAGATGATGTAAGTATTCACGTAAATATCAAATTATAATTATTAATTTTTATGTTTGGGATATTATTTAGATAAATGAAAAAAAAAACTTTAAAATTGCATTTGGATGGGAAAATTTAAAATAAGGATTCGAGGCTAAGATAAACAAAAATTATAAGAACTACTGGACTAAAATATACAAGGAGAGATTCGAGAGACGAGAGAGAACTGAGCACCGTTGGGAGAGAAAAAGAAAAAAGGAAAAGTGGGGGGAGTGAGAAGAGAGAGAACTGAGCATCGTTGGGAGAGAAAAAAAGGAAAATGTTTGAGGGCCACAATTTTTGTGGCTCAAATGGCTCGAAATTGTCAAAACGACGTCGTTTTGGCAATTTTGAAGTTGTTTTGTACTCAAAACGACGTCGTTTTAGCAATTTCGAGCCATTTGAGCCACAAAAATTGTGGCCCTCAATCATTGCTGGGAAAAAAAAAAGGGAAGAGGGGAGGGAACTAGACAACTCATCCATGATCTTCTCAATAGCTCCATTTCGTAGCTCGAAATGTTATGCCTCGAAAGGCCCGACTTCTTTGTACACCCACCTCATTTCTTTGTACAGGTCATCCTTGTTACAAAACAGAACTTAGCATATTTCATTTGAAAAAAAAAAGAACAGAGTAGAGAGAGTGAGAGAGAGAGGACCCATTAGTGCCGTCGACGAGTGCTGCCGCTGCTGCCATACGTACGCGAAGGGTGCCGCCGACGAGTGCTGCCGCTGCTGCCATGTGTGCGAAAGGTGCTGCCGTTGCTGGTGTGTCCGAAAGGTGTCGTCATTGCTCCTTGATTCATGCTGGTTATGATAATATTATGTTGCTTATGATTCATGCTACTTATGATTCATCTTCTTGACCCATTAGTTGGTTTTGTTTTGAATTTAGGGTTTCGCGTTGAACTCTGCAAAAATCTACTGCATGAAAATATTCAAAAATCTGCTTATGATTCATCTCCTTGACCCATTAGTTGGTTTTGTTTTGTTTTTGCACACATTGTTAATGAAATATGTTGAATCTTCTGTTAATATGTGCAAAAATCTGTTAGAGCCTATGTTTATAAATTTTCATAACTCATTGATTAATCCATCACAAATGGGCTAATAATAATGTAGAGAACTTCACTGTTAAAAATAAAATTTTCTAAGCAACTTCAATGTTAGAACTTCATTGATTAATCCATTGATTAACCTGTTAGAACTTCACTGTTAATAAGGAACTTCATGTTAAATAATTTGAAAATGTTCATTTTAGATTAAACAATTATGTTACTTCTAAAATAAAATTCTCAGTTGAGACCCATTAAAATCATTCCTATGTCCTATGTATCTGTGCTTCATTGATTAATCCATTGATTATTCTGTTAGAACTTCACTGTTAATAAGGAGCTTCATGTTAAATAATTTGAAAATGTTCATTTTAGATTAGACAATTATGTTACTTCTAAAAGAAAATTCTCATTTGAGACCCATTAAAATCACCCCTTGTCCCATGTATTTGTGCTTCATTGATTAATCCATTGATTAATCTGTTAGAACTTCGCTGTTAATAAAGAACTTCATGTTAAATAATTTCAAAATGTTCATTTTAGATTAGACAATTATGTTACTTGTAAAATAAAATTCTCATTTGAGACCCATTAAAATCACCCCATGTCCTATGTATCTGTGGTTAGAAACAATAATTTTTTTTTTTTTTTTTTAATTTGCAATGTAAGTGTAAAAATGAACTTGTATCTTGCTTCCTTATAATGTTGCTTGTTATGTGATAAGAATAGTGGTGGAGGCAATCAGTGTTTTGTCTCTACTAACTCTTTTAATGTTTATTCTATTTCACTTTGAAGCTACAATGGATATTGATTCAAACAACAATTCATTCAATGTGAGTGAGGAAGTTGAGGAACAAGATAACAATGTTGAATTTAATGAGAGTGGTGAAGTGAAAGAATCGAAGAAGGGGATGTATTTTATCTCAAAGTAAGAAGTATATACATTTTATGCAAAATATGCGAAATAGCTTGGATTTGCTATAGCTTATAAAACACAAAATGTAACAAGGGATGGGGAAGTAAAGTACTTTGGAATTGAATGTACTCAGGCGCGAAATAGAACAAAAAGATCAGAAGTAAATCCCCTTGAACCATCTTTGTCATCAAAAATTGATTGTAAAGCAAGGGTAAAAGCCAGTCTACAAAAAGATGGAAGATATAAGTTAACCACAGTTGTGGTTGAGCACACTCATGATTTGATTCCGACTGACTCACGGTATTTTCCAATGAATAAGAGAATTCTTACTCCGGTGAAGAGGAGACTGGAAGTTAACGATGCAGCAGGGATTGGGGTGGCTAGGAATTTTCATTCCATAGTTATTGAAGCGGGGGGATATAAGGCATTAATGTTTGATGAACAAGATGCAAGAAATTATATTCAGAATGCTAAAAGATTGAGACTTAGGGTAAGAGATGCCGAATCAGTTATATTTTATTTTCATAAAATGCAACAAAAAAATTCGAACTTCTATTCGACAATTGACCTTGATGAAGATGGTCGCATGCGAAACTTGTTTTGGGCGGATGCAAGGAGTAGGGCGGCTTATAAAGCATTTGGAAATGTTGTCTCTTTTGACATAACCTATTTGACAAACAAATATGATATGCCTTTTGCTCCGTTTGTAGGAGTTAATCACCATGGACAGTCAATTTTGTTTAGTTGTGGGTTGTTAAGTAATGAGAACACAGAGACATTTGTTTGGCTATTCAAAGAATAGTTAAGTTGCATGTTAGATGCTCTCTCAAAAGCGATAATAACTGATCAGTGCAGGGCTATGCAAAATGCCATAGAAATTGCATTTCCACAGGCTCGACATCGTTGGTGTTTATGGCATATTATGAAGAAAATTCTGGAGAAATTGAGAGGATATTCGCAATGAGTCCATCAAGGTTGCTTTGAGTAATGCAGTTCATGATTCATTCACAAAAGATGAATTTGAGGGATACTGGGAAACAATGATTAAAAAATTCAATCTGAATGATAACGAGTGGTTGGGGGTATTATACCGTGAGCGACATAAGTGGATTCCTACCTATGTTAAAGACATATTTTGGGATGGCATGTCAACTACACGATGAAGTGAAAGTATGAATGCATTCTTTGATGGATTTGTGAACTCCAAGGCAACCTTAAAGCAATTTGTTAAGCAGTATGACAATGCCTTGAGAAGTAAGTTAGAGAAGGAGATGAAAGCTGATTTTAAGTATCGCAACAAATTGTATGATTGCTTAACGGTGTATCGTTTTGAGAAGCAATTTCGTGCAGCTTACACTAATTCAAAATTTAAAGAAGTTCAAGTAGAAATGAAGCGTCTAGTGTATTGACGTGCAAATCTTATGCAAGAGGAGGGAGCAATTTGTACCTATCATGTGAGGGAGGCTGTTCTTCTGGGTGAGGGGATGAAGAAAGTGGAATTTGTTGTGTACATTCACTTGAATGTGAGCTCCATTATATGTGTCGGTTATTTGAGTTTAGAGGTATTATGTGTGCCCATTCACTTTGTGTGCTCATTGAGAGATCCATATATGAGGTGCCAAATAAATACATTGTTTTAAGATAGAGAAAAGACTTGAAAAGAGGGTACACATGCATTCCAACTACATATACTAACTTTGGGTCTGCTCTACATCCAAAGTTGCATGATAACTATCACAACACGTTGGATGAGATCCTAAAACTTGCCACCAATGATGATGCTAAACACAAAGTGATTCAACTTGGATTGATGAAAATCAAGGATAAAGTAAGAACAGTTCAATCAAGTAGTACGAGTAATGTGCCACGTACTAATACTTTACCACATTTCCATAGTTCACCAAAAAGTCCACCTCGTATCAATACTACAAAAGAAAGCATGACTTGCAAGGTACTCAGTCCTTTGGTTGCTCGCCGAAGAGGCCGTCCATGTACGAAATGAAAGGTTAGCAAGGTTGATGCAATAGTGAATCGGTTGAAGGGAAAGAATAAGAAGGCTAATCCGGTACAGGTACATTTTTCATTCCGCACTACATATGCATATTTCAGAATTTGTTAAACTTAAAATATTCATCACTGTCTGGTACTATAGGGTCGCAAGGTGCGTCAAGGCAAACCTCATAAGTTAAGCTTTCTTTGTACGGGAGGCGTGCAACACACTATGTATGAACCGGTACGTGTTAAATATGAAGGTTGTTTCATGTTTTTTTTGGATTTTAATTTTATTGCTTCAAATTACTAATTAACTTGTGTTACTATTTCATTATTAGGTACCGCAAAATCAACCTTACTATTGTCCTTCTATAGATGCCATAGAAAACAGTATGTATGTACCGGTATGTGTTGAACGGACTTAATATTATAAAACTTTGTTTGTTGTGGGTTGATATTCTAGTTCTTCAAATTACTAATGCCATTTTGTTACTATTTCATGAAAAGGTGCCGAAAAATCGACCTTACTATTTGCCTTGTATGGATGCTACACAAGACAGTATGTATGTACCGGTACGTATTGAATGTATTCTTGTGACAAATTAAATTTTATATTGGTGAATATGTTTGTGGAATTTTTTTTGTAATATTTACTTTATTTTTACAGGCACTGGTTAGCACAATTAGGGACGACATTGGAAGCACATCTCATACTTAAGCTGGAATGGTCAACAATATTAGCAATCAAAGTTTGATAGTACCATCAAATTTTGTTGACTTGAACATTGACGGGGATCCGAATGTCCCACTTTTTTTTTTTCAGTTTCGAAGTGCTAATTGTACGTAAATTTCATTTGTAAACTTCGGATTGTTTGGCTTCATTTGAAAATTGATGGAATTTGTGGCTGTCCCATTTTAGGTTGAATAGAATTACAAGTTCTGTGTGTATGTCCTGTGTGTATGTCTTTGTTGAATTTGTTGAGTGAATTGTAGGTCTTGTGTGTATGTCTTTGTTGAATTGAAAATTGGTGGAATTGGTGAAAGCTGTTGAAAGAAACTTGTTGACTTTATGTCTGTATGAATTACAAGTTCAACACAATGTCTGTGTGAATTAGTGGAAGTTGGTGGAAGCTGTTGTTCCCTTTTATTTATGTCTGTGTGAATTACAGGTTCATTCAAGGTCCTTCAATAGATTTCTTGAAACAGATTTCAGGTTCAACAGATTCCTTCAAAGAAACAGGTTCATTCAAGGTCCTTTAACCTATGTGTATGTTTCTCATTAAAGCTAACAGATTCTTGAAATATTCATCTCAATAACAAATATACATCTCAATAGAAGTCAAAGAAATGTGCACATTATACACATTATACATACTGTTAAGCAACCATCACATATAATAACAGAGCCTACATTCATAAGCAACCAATAGATTTTTAAGCAACCAACATAATTCTATTAAATAAGTAACCAACAGATTTTCACCTATTAATTAAGCAACCAACAGATTTTTAAGCACCAACAACAAAATACAAAACAAGTAGAAAAATAGATTACATTCATAACATTGTCCAAAACCTAACAACTGAGTCATTTACATGATAAAGTACAAAAATACACAAAATACAATGACATAAGTCATTGCCTTGAAAATCTTCTCTATCCTTTGAAGCCTTCTATCATGCTCATGAATTGCATTGTCCATCTCACCAAGCCTTCTCCTTAGATCATTAATTTCTTCTATTCTTATATCTGTCCGACGTCCAGCATTGGAATGGGTTGTGGAGGTAACATCATCGTCGCCATCATCTGCGAACCTGAAGTAATTGCAATGTTCATTCGCACTCTACAATGCACAAGAATCAGTTAATCAAATCAGAGAAATGAAATTTGTAAAAAGTAAAAGATTAATTTATATAACAGATACTTACATATTTTGTTGGGCAAACAAAAAACACACGTCCTTGATTTCCATTCTCATTGGTTTGTACAATATACATGGAAGCTGTTTCTCCACAATCACACAATCTTGGCTTTAATCTTATGTTCCTATTATTAGTAGAAGATGAAGCCATTTTTTTAGCTGCATAAAAAATACCAACATATTCAACTACCTCATACTGATGCATAATGATGCATTCATAGTGATATGATCCATAAACAGAGTTCGATCTTGATAAATTTTTTTGCAAACATCACATTATATAACAGTTTTTCCCTATTACATGTGGTTGGATATATGGTCATTTTCCCTAGCTTGCAATATTTTAAGTCATATCCTCAGATAATTCTAAATCACCCAACCTGCCCAATCTGATCACATTACGGATGGTTTCGCTAATCCTATTGTCGGTAACGGTTGAGATTCTCAAAATTTAATTGAATTTGAGTGAGACATCGAGGAAAATTTATTTTTTCTCATGCCTTATAAGGTATAGAAATCCAACCAACTTTAATTCTTTCTATGAGCCACATTTTCCTCAATCTTTATGAATAATTGACTCAAAGCATCAGAAATTGACCACTCTTGGGTACCACTTACCCCTCCTCAAGTGTTACTTGATCTTTACCTTTATTTCTAAGTTCACTAAAATTGCATTCCAAATAATTTGTTTTAGTCCTATTTAACCTAAAAACTTTAGATTCAATAGTGTCCCCCACAAATTTAACCTAAGAGTTTACCCACTTATTTGTCAACCAGATCATATTATTTGCATACTATCTCGTACATGCCGAACATCAAATGTCCTAACATGTTTGGTCACCAAGTCAGTAACGACCGTGAAGTTTCTTTATATCAAATTAACTTTGGAATATGCATAATTTGTGTAGAATAGAACTCATAATCTACTACTCAACATGTCTAAATATTGTTCCTACATACAGATATTGAATGGTCTAAATATTTCTGATTTGGTTCTTACTATGTAATTGTGCATTATATTAGTTTTCATGTATGTTTAAGAGGTGAGAGCCAGTCAAACAGTTGGTCAGTTACAAGAATGATACTGTACAAAAATCTAGCATTCCAATTGATTAGTATTTAAAGAGTTTAACATTCATAAGAGTTCAACATTCAACATTCATAAACCAAAACCCTAACAATCTGTTTGAAGAGTTCAACGAACAAAAAAAAGATAGATTCATAAGCCATAATGACAAAACCCTATGAATCTGTTGAATCTGTTTTGTCAAATGATAGATTCTATAAATCTGTTCGTTTGTAATCTGTGTTAGGGTTCAATGAACAGATTCGTTTGTAGAGTTCAAACAACAGATTTTGCAGCGTTCAAACAAAACCCCAAACAGATTCAAAAAATAGAATCAAAATAACAAAATGGGAACCCTAACAATCATAGATTCATAAGCCCCAAACACATTTTCGCACAATTAAAGGGAACCCTAACACAAATTCATGGCAAATTCGAAAACCAAAAAGTCACAATCGATGAATTCGAACAGAAATTGAAGTCAAAACATAAACCCTAGTTTTGTCGAATTTGGGTTTGCCTCATATTCGTTTTCTTCTGGTACATAATGACGAGTTTCCAGCGTTGTTAGCATTTGAGAGGCATTGAGTTGGTTGGTGAGGAGTCTTAACATAGCTAGTGAGGAGTTTTTACAGAGCTCGTCGCTCGTCAAGTAATTTTCATCGTCGCTCGTTGTTCGGCTCCGTTAGTGTATGAGTACAGAGGGAGGAGGTTTATGAAAGATGAGAATGAGAGGATTGAAGGGAAGGGATGAGATGGATCTAGGGAGAGACCATCAGCGATTCAACGGGAAGAGACGAGCGGCTTTGTTTGTCGAAATATTGAGTCTGAGGAAATGAGAGAGAGGAGAGCAAATATAATTCACATTTCGGGCCACTCAAGCCTCGTTTTTTTCGAGCTGCAAGCTATTTTCCAAATAAATAATAGCTAAATACTGAAGGTAGATTAGGCTCTAGCCTACTACGTCTCTTATGACCCAATTGCCACGTAGATAACTACTTTACCAAGCATAGCGTGATTTTTAGAATAAGTAGGCTTAGTATGGAACATATTTTTTTAGTAATTTTTTGAATTTTTGGTTAAAATATGATATATAAAAAATTAGTATATTTAGAATAATTTTTTAGTTTTTTAGAAAAAGATGTACAAAAAGTTGAGTAAAAGATGAATCTTTAACTTTTTACTATAGATTGTTGGTTTTTTAATTTTTTTTAATAACTTTTTGACTTTTAAGCTAAAAAAATTACTTTCCAAACAAGACCTTAGTTGGAAAATTTTAATATACACCTCCTTATCATGTAGATAATTGCTTTGCCAAACATAGCATGATTTTTACAATAATTAGTTAGAAAATTTTAATATACACCTCCTTATCAGGTAGAATATTATTTTGCCAAACATAGCATAATTTTTACAATAGTCAGGATATTCTAATATACACCTCCTTATAAATATATATATATATATATATATATTTAATTATATCATTTTTTTAAATTATAACCAAATTCTTTTAATTATGATATTATTTTAATTATGATTTATAAATTTTTTATTTTTTTATAATTGATTCATAAATTCTTCAATTATGTCTCATATTCTATTTAATTATGATATTTTTTAATTATAATTCAAAAAATATAAAATTATATGATTTTTTTAATTATAAAATATAAATAATACACACCTTTTAAACAGTGTGCATCATAATATTTTTCTAATTAGTCACGCGTAGGTACTGATCTCATATGGTGTGTCTTTTTCTATCAAGTGACATCAACATCTCCTATCATATATCTATGATGAATAATACTACAAACTCGTCTTTATTCATTTATAAATTATTCAAAAATTATACCATACTTTACATGGATCTTACATAAATCTTACATTATATAAATTAATTTTCACCACACAATCACTTTCTTAAAAAATTCTGAATAAATAAGTATGAATTGTCAAACTTTCCCATATATTATATATTGTTATATTATTAAAATCAATCGCCAAAAAACAAGAGACATTTCATATCAACTATATATTATCATTAGAGTTTCATAACAAGGGACATTTAATATATTATCGGATTGGGTTTCTTTATATTGTAATATCAATATGATAGAATTTGAGAGGTTTATAGAGTCCAACACAGGTCTTATTTCGATGATTCAAATCATTTATTTTGTAAAATTCACAATATATATTATCTATGAAAAAAGTTAGGTCGATCAAATAATCACAATTTTTTTATTTTATTACATTTGTTTAAAAAAAAAAAAAATGAACGACGAATATATATATTTGAAATAAACTATTTATTTTTTAGAGACAAATGCATTAAAATGAAAATGTTACGATTATTAGATCGTTCTAAATTTTTTCATGAATAATATATATTGCGAGTACTATAAAATGAATAGTCCGAATCATTGAAATAAGACCCATATTAAGACTTACAAGTCCCTCAAATTTTATTATGTTAAGATTAACATGAGAGAAACTCAACCTTATCATATTACTAAAATTAATAACTAAAAACGTGAGACAAACAATAATACAGAGATCTAGATAGACAATTTAGATCTCGTAAACTTGTGCAATTTCTTGGTCCTTGAGATTATTCAAGAACATGCAATACTATAATTTACCATCTTATTCATTATAATTGTATTGATTAAATGTGTGTTACCATTGGGTACTTAATACAATGCACAAGTTCATTATTGATTGGAGAAGGGGTCATTGTCTTCTCCTGATTTTTTTGTGTGTATTATCCTCAAAGAATTTTCGAAGTCTTTGTTGTTGGTCTCCTATTAATTATATTAAAGTTTTGTTAAATCAATGACTACAAAATTGAGTAATGCTAGGATTCCATTATCAACATTTTTACTACTTATCTTACATGAATGGGACTCGTATGGTATAAATTTCACATCCATATAAGATATTTAATAAAATTAAGATCCCTAACGTTTTTCCTAAAAAATTATCAAATATTTCAGATCCATTTATATTGTCATATTATTAAAATCAATAATTAAAGACATATGAGACAAACAATAATACAAAGGTTAATTACACAAATGGTCCTAAAGTATTTAACATGTGTCATTTTAATTCTTAATATTTTAAAAATGCCAATTTAGATCTCAACTTGTTAATTTTATTGCTAAATGGTCGTTGCCTTCCTTTCTAACTACAATTGATAATGGAAGTAAGGATATTTTTATCAAATCACGTAATGAAATATAATGAAATAATTTGATTATAAATTATTAAATAAATCTAATTTTTTGTATAGATAATTTACACATAAATTTTTATAAAATAAATAATTTAAATTATCAAAATAAAACTAGGGATGAATCTGATAAACTCCAACAATGCCCTTCAATCCATCATATATTGCCATACAACTATGATACAGACCACTAAAATAAGACCACTAAAAGCAGCTCTAATGACGTGGCATGCCTAAAAAAAAATTAAACAACAATGATTCATCCCCCCTTTTCCCCCACCCCCTTTGACCCCCTCTCTCTCTCATTGATTACATTTTCTTTTTCTTTTTCTTTTTTTTCCTACTCCTCCAATCATCACCCGCCACGTGACAAAGAGGGGTGAGGGGGTGACCCCCAAAAGGGGGTCCCAAGCATTATTCAAAATTAAAATAGAAAGAAAAGAGGAAAAAGACGAAACACAAAGAGAAAAAAGACAATTTAATGCTCTTTTAGTGCTCTAAATCATTTTTCTATTGCCATATTACTAAAATCGATGACTAAAAAAGTATAAAACAAATTATAAAATTCTAAATCGGAAACTTTTTTTTTAATTGCTTCAACTGTAGACTTGTACAGTTTGATTTGTTATTATCTCTCGTCAAATCACTCAATCGAAATAAAGTATTAATGTTTCAAATCACTCAATCGAAACAAAGTATAATAATCCAATGCTCACGACCCATCCAAAATCGTGTGCCACTTACCATTCCAAGGCACTCTCGACAATACCAGTGCTAACTTTGGGCACAAGCGATCGCATTAGACCCTGGGAATTGATTGGGAAAAAAAAAAGAACTCAAAAAAATTTAGAAAAATATCAAATAAGTTTTATTTTTTTGTTATATTTGCTCATAAATTTTTTTTCTTTAAAAAAGCCTCTAAAAAAACAAAAACTTTTGAATTATTGAAAATTAATTGATGATTGTCTTTTAAATATATGAATTAGGGATGACAATGGATAACCTACCCTGTGGGTATCCATGGAGACCCAACCCAAATACATGGGTTTTCCCCTCTTTTTCTTATCCATTGGGTAGGGTAGGTGATATTCTTTAAATATCCACAGGGGATGGGTTGGGGATGGGTACCCACTAATTTCCCCATATGTTTTTTTTTTTTTTTTTTTTTTTTTTTTTTTTTTTTATAAGATTCACAACTAAAACTAAATATACATTCAATCTTTTTTCTTTTTTTTATTCATTTATTTTTTCAGGTTCACAACCAATTTTTTTTTTTTTTTTTTTTTTTAAGATCCACAACCAAAGCTAAATATACGTCCAATCTTTTTTTATTTTATTTTTAAGGTTCACAACCATTTTTTTTTTAATTTTTAAGATTCACAACAAAAGCTAAATATACATTTAATTTTTTTGCTTTTTTTAATTTTTTTTAAGGTTCACAACCATTTTTTTTTTTTTAAGATTCACAACCAAAGCTAAATATATATTTAATTTTTTTTTTCTTTTTTTTACCAAAGCTAAATATATATTTAATTTTTTTTTATAAAGGTTCTGACTTTGTTATGTAAATTTAAAGGTTCTGACTTTTTTATAAAGGTTCTGACTTTGTTATATACTCCATGTGTGGAAATTTTATTTCCATTTATACTTTTTTTTTAAAAAAAAAAAAATTAAATTCTGAAAAGAAAACAACTTCCAATCGTTTGCCATATCGCTGCAATATTTAAGGTAATTAATTGATGGTTATCAATTATACATGGAACTACATGGTTGGAAGAGCTAAAGGTTCTGACTTTGTTATAATTTATATATTTAGTTTTGGTTGTGAATCTTTAAAAAAAAAAAATTAAATATATATTTAGTTTTGGTTATAATTTAAATATATATATTTTAAAGAGTAGGTAACTCATCCAATATATAAATTTTTTTTTTATCAAAGCTAAATATATTTTTTTTGTTAAAAAAAAATAAAAAATAATAAAAAATAATAATAAAAAAAAATTGTTAACATTAAATATATTTAAAAAGAAAGAAAAAAGATTGAAGGTATATTTAGTTTTTGTTGTGAACCTTAAAAAAAAAAAAAAAAAAAAAAAAAAAAAAAAAAAAAAAAAAGTGGTTGTTAACATTAAATATAAAAAATAAAAATGGGGATTAAAGTGGGTTGGGGAAAATCCATACCCATTAAAAAATGGGGAGGGTGGTACCCATGGGGAATGGGGAATGGGGAATGGGGAAAATTTATTATAGGGGAATGGGGATGGGGAATTAATATCCACCCCATTGCCCCCCATTGCCATTCCTAATATGAATTGTATATAGAATATTATTGACTATAGGTATTACTTACAATTGTTAATGGGAAAAAGAAACGTTTTAAATTTGAAATAGATTAATTCATACATTTAGTAAACTATGTCACAAGAAATATTGAATAAGTTTGGTTGATAAATTGGTTAAAACTAGTTTGATTAATAATTTTGTAACTAAAAATGTGAAAGTTTAAAATTTTTAAATAAAATTTAAATTTCCAACTAGTTTGATTTTTTTCCCAAAAATGATTCAAAAATCTATTCCTATTAAAAGTCTACTTTGGGACGTTTATATATATATATATATATATTATTATATTAAGTGAGGCCTAAATTTAGTTTCTTAAAACTTTTGCCATATATAAATTGAATAATAATAAATAAATAAAATTTCCCTACACCTATACACACATTCTTCAAGGCAGTTTAACTGCCATAGCAATTTCAAATTTTGAAATTGAATTTGCAAGTTTACTTTCAAATTTGAATAATAATATGTTCAACTCCATTTCGTAGTTCGAATGGCGTGGGTCGAAAGGCCCGAATTACTTTGTACACCCACCCCTTTTCTTTGTACACCCACCCTCTCTCTGTTCATTCCCTCACTCTGGAAAACTCACACACACACACAGCTCCGTTCATCCCCTTCCTTTGGTGTCATTAATTTTTTTTTTTTTTCAGAAGAAGTAGAAAATTAGAGGAGGAGGGAGGAGGAGAAGGACTGGAGGGGGGCCAATTATTAGGGCTGGACGCGGAGGCGGGGGGCGAAGGCATGATCGGGCGGAGGCGACGAGCTGTGAGTTGCGACGGCGGGCAGAGGCGACGAACGAGCTGCGAGCTGCGACGAGGACGGCGGGCGGAGGCGACGAGCTCTTCTCTCCTCTCCTCTCTCTTTCTCCCTCTCTCCTTCTCTTCCCCTCTATTCTCCTGTGTTCAACGAAGTTCAACGAAGAAGAAGAAGAAAATCGCAAAACGACGTGGTTTTCAAATTTCGGGCCATTCGACCCTCACCCATTTCGAGCTACCACCTATTTTTCTAATATGTTAGACACCTAATGTATACCCTTTTAGTGTGTATATATATTTATTAGCAATCGGCACACGCGATTCGTGTGCAACTCATTTAGAGTTATAATATGAAATTTACATTTTTTTTAATAATGCACATATAAATCATATGTATAACTATGTGCAACACAACATTTAATATTAATTTATTTGATAAATAAAATATATGTACATTAAAATCTGTACAAATCTTTAAAAAAAATACAATATTTACTAATTTTAACTAAAAAATTGTACAACAAAAATTCATATAAAATCTCAATTTGGTAACATGAAACCTACAAATCTTGCAAAAAAATATGTAAAACACAAGTAAAAATTAGTTTGCTAATAATGTACATTGATTAAATTAAAATTTTACGTTGTTATAATTAGGTGTGAGCAGCGGATATATCAATCCGCTAAAACCGACCGAACCGAACCGATCCGCCGCATTTTGGACGGATGCGTGATGCCGAGCGAACGGTTGTGGATTGATTTTCTCCAATCCACCAATCTGGAGGACGGATGGCGGATTTGAGATTCTTTTGGCCGCAACCGAACCGTCAAACCGCGAACACCCCTAGTAATTTATAAGACTTTGTGTTTTCAGTTTATTTAAATATTCTGTTTGTGTTTTCAATTAAAAAAGAGTTTAAATATTCTGTTGAAAAAAAATTTTCAACTTGAATATCTTTTTTGAATTGGAAAAAATAAACGCATTATTTATCTATATTTTTTAGTTTTTAAATCTATCTCTAAAAATAATAAATAGAAAATATGATATATGTTGGTTGGTTTTTGTTTTAAAAAAAAGATATAGATGTAACAATACATGGACATACAATCTCTACTACTGCTATGTTCATGGTTTTGGTGATTTGAATTATTTGTATATTTTAAGAATCACAGATTGTAATACTTTATGTGGATGAGGCATGCTATGATTGTAGGATGTGGATGAGGCATGCAGTGATTGTGATATTCTAAAGTTTCAAACTTTCTTACTTTGGACAAGGCATGCAGTGATTGTAATATTTTTTTAAGTCATTAACTGTAATGCTTTCTTCTCTTTTTTTTTTTTTTTTTTTGAGGAAGTGTACAAGTTGAATTATGTTGAAAATTTATAAAATTTTAAACTGTCAAACCGATTCGCATCTATTCGCCAAACCGCCAATCCGCTCAATCCACATTCGCCGGATTGACGGATGGATGCGGATTGATTTTCTCCAATCCGCCAAGCTGGCGGACGGATGGTGGATTGGAGGTTTCGTGGCCGCAACCAACCCGCGCCCAACCCTAGTTATAACGCATATTATTTTAAGTATTAATCTCATTTTGTAGAGAATTAAATAAAATTGTAAGTGAAAGAGATTACCTAGTAATGATGAGCTAAAGCATGTGCAACTTGAGATAAAATTTCAAAAACAAACTAAATATAAATTTTTCAAACATTTAATTAAATATAAAAAATAATAACTAAAAATACTTACAGTTAAAAGAGAAGTAGAAAATAAGGACTGATTTTAAAAACAATCAAACCAAATTTTTAAAAACGAAATTTATACACAAAAACAAACAAAAGCTTAAAAAAGTTTAACAGGGAAAAATTCCAAACTTTTTAAGTCTAAGTCTAAAAAATTGCACACATTTTCTGTTTTGCAATTTAAAAAAAAAATTGAATATAAAAATACATAAGCTCACAAAATTTTTTTAAAAAATACAAATCTAAAACACATAAAACACTAAATTTGAAACACAAACACTTGAGTAAACAAACAAACCAAATTTTTTTTTCAAAAACAAACAAAAGTTTTAAAAAGTGAAACAGGAAAAACCCCAATCTATTCAAGTCAAGTCTAAGTCTAAACAATTACACACATTTTATGCTTCACAATTTTATTTTTGTTAAAAAAAAAAACATTGAATATATAAAAATATAGAAACACACAAAATAGAAAAGTATAAACTCGTGATACTTTGCACACTCGTAGTCAAAGAGATTTTATTGAAAACATACAAAAATAAATAAATAAATTAAACACACCCATACAAAATTAATCAACCAAACAAACCAATTAAGAACACTAAATTTTTTGTTTTTTTAAAAAAATACACACACAAACAAACAAACAAACCAACTTTTTAGAAACTGAAGTCCGCAACATTTTGAACAGTTGTGATAGCGCGAAACTGTTCAAAAAAGTCTGCACAAATACAAAAGTAAAACATTTTTTGCTTCGAAATTTTAAAAAAAAAAATTCGAGAACATGAAATTAAGCAAACAAACAAACCAATTTTATTGAAAATATAAATATTTTTTTTAACACACACAATATTAATCAGCCAAACCAACCATTTTTTTGAAAACATAAATTATAAACACCTAAACACAAAAATAAGAACATCGATTTTTTTTTTAAAAAAAAAACACACACACACACACAAATAAAGTAAACAAACCAACCAACCAAAATTTTAAAAACTGAATTTATACACAAAAACAAACAAAAGCCTAAAAAAGTTAAACAGGGAAAAATCCAAAATTTTTAAGTCTAAGCCTAAGTCTAAAAAATTACAGACATTTTCTGTTTTGCAATTTAAAAAAAAAAATTGAATAGAAAAAGGACAAAAAAATTTTTTTTAAAAAAAATATAAATCCAAAACACATAAAACATTGAATTTGAAATACACAAACCGAAGTAAACAAACAAACCAAAAAAATTTCAAAAACAAACAAAAGCTTAAAAAAGTGAAACAGAAAAAATCCTAATCTATTTAAGTCAAGTCTAATAATTGCACACATTTTATGCTTTGCAATTTAAAAAAAAAAAAAAAGTTGTAAAAATATAGAAACACACAAAATAGAAAAGTATAAACCCATGACACTTTGCACACTCATAGTGAAAGAGATTTTATTAAAAACATTTCAAAAAAATAAATAAATTAAACACACCCATACAAAATTAATCAACCAAACAAACCAATTAAGAACACTGATATTTTTTTATTTAAAAAAAATACACACACACAAAATTAAACAAACAAACAAACCAACTTTTAAAAAAATTGAATTTATACACAAAACAAAGAACAGTTTAATGAAGAGAATAAAAATTATAATGAGCCGTATAACACAAACACTTAGAGATAAAGATATTTGATATACACTTACAGTTAAAAAAAATTTATGAACACCGATTATTTTTTATGCTGTGTTTTTTTTTTTTTCCCCAAAGAACTTGAACACTATTAAGACAACAAAGAAACAAATCAAAACAAATTTTATGAATGCTAATTACTTTTTATAGTGTGTTTTTTTCCCCCCCAAAAAAAAAATTGATTACATAATTGAACTTAATAATGAAGAAAATAAAAATAAAAATTAACAATATTATACTTACAGTGTAAGATGAGCAATGCATATACTTTGGATAATCACTCTACCAACTTGCAATAGAATTGTATGATCACAATGTGCTTGATTAGTGTTTCTCCTCGAAATAAAAAAAGAAAAAGGCCCAAATGAAAATGAAAAAAGTTTGAAAAAGAAAACGGAAAAGTTTTTTGGCAAAGATTAAAACCACCGAGTCTTAAATGTTTGTGAAATGTGGGAAGTTATTCAATGTGGGAAGTAATGCAGTTGTTATGAGATGACAGATGTGCCCGGACACTAGAAGGGCTCTTAAAAGCCCTTCCAACTCGGCGGTTTTAATCTGGATATACTGATGCGGGGCTTTTAAGAGCCCTGCTGTTGATGACTGATGATTTCTTTTAGGTATCTGGAAATTATGAGATGACTGATGTGCCCGGCTGGTACATCAGTGTAACATGCCCGGGGGATACCCGCGCGCGTTAAACAGTTCGGACTCTCGAGATCTCTTTGATCTAGTCTCACGAGTGCAATGTGAAACGTAGATGAGAATCCAGATTTAACAACTTTTATTGAAAATCTATTTTATTGCAATTTTGTCAAAAATGGACCATGTCATTAGATTTCAGAGTCACCACCTAATATTTTGAAAAATTAGAAAACCCATGACTCATGCCAAGGCCACTGTTCGTCGTAACTAATGATACTTGGCTCGGAATCTTAGGTATGAGAGGGGATGGTCAATAATGAGCACCCTCGCTCACCCGATCAAAGATCGGCCTCTACTAAACCATGATATAAATTTTATTTTCTTTATATGTTCATGTTCTAATTATTTAGTAAATCCTAAAATTTAGTATGTGAAGCATACAAGTACAGACTAATTTTGCAAGAATTGGAACAATTTCAATTCCCTGTTTGTTTTGCAAAGGGTTTGAGTTTGCCACGGCTTAAAATTTGTGTATTTGCCACTACCAAGTGGGCTTAAAACGTACATTCGTTGAATCATTTCAATTCAAGCAACAAGCCTTCATCTATAGGCATTCAAACAGATATGTTACATAAGCAAATAGTCACATGGTAGGATGCTAAACATAATAAGAAAAATTATATACAAGCGAGATGTTAAAGCATAAAAACTCATATATTTATCGACATTCCGCGAACAAGTTACAAAACAAAATTAGTAAAATATGTATGATTAATGCAATATATACACAAGAATACTTCTAAAGATTCGGCTTCTAAAATATGGCATGTGAATCATCTCAAGAACATGAGGTAGCGCAAATAATTACATAGGAATTGATTAAATTCACAAATACAAATTTAACTGAATCTTAATGCATGAAACATGGATGCAAAGTAAGGATATGCGTGATATATCAGATATATACATATGTACAGTTAAAAAAAACGATTAAAGAATATGATAAATAAGAAACGAAGTGAAAGAATTATTACAACACCTAAATTATTACATATCCAAAAGAAAAAGAACAAAGAATAATAAAATAAAATAAAAATGTCGCAAAACACTCAAAATAAAAAACAAACAAACTAAAACCCACAACTAAAAACCCAACTCAGTAGTCCAGTAGCTCGTTCCACTCATTTTCTTCAATAAAAATTGAGTCGTCAAAATAATCAGCGGCTTCCTCACCAAGAATAAAGTTGTGGGCCCAAGGAAGAGAACATACAGCAAGCTCAAAAGAACTGGACGTAAACCACTTGCATAATATATATATATATAACAAGTGTATAACAAGTGTATATGCATACTGATTGTATGCAAAACCAGCTGTAGCACCCTCCTTCACACACTACATACCAGCCCACAGATATAGAAACCACTCACTGGTTTGTCCAAAATTCAAAAGATCTTTCACGTGCAGCACCAACTTCCTTCACACATGCAAGTAAACGTGTGTAGACACTCGTCTCCCACAACTCATTCCTGACCATTATAGCAGCCATGGATAAGAACTCAGGACTTCGAAGCCATGGCGTAACCCACCTCAGAACAGCAGCAAACCATTCGAACTCACCGGGGAGGCAGGAGCAATGAAGCTTACACCTAGATAAATTCTCTGCAACTGAGTTGGTGAATTATCAACACCGGCCCAGATCCGTAGACTCTGACTTCATCTACTACACAGATGTAAAGCTTCATCCAATGGAGCAAACCCAGCGGAGCTGCAACTCTTCTAGACGAAGCCCCACATACAAGCACACCAACTAACTAGCAAGGCAGTTGGTTATACACAACAAAACACAGCGAAACTGAACATATACAGGCCGAACGGAATAGTCAGAGAGAGAGAGAGAGGTGCTGAGAGGGAGAGAAGATCAGGGATGATGATATTTGAGCCCGTCAGAGAGAGAGCTCATGCATGCGTGTATATCTGCGTGATAGGAGAGAGAGAGGTTGTGTGTTGTCTGTGTGTGTGTCTGGTATCGTGGTGATGGGTCGTGGATCAGAGGATCCAGTTGGTGTTGTGTGTGTGTATCCGTGGGTTCTGTGTGTCAGTCCCCCCCTCAGCTAAAAAATGCTTTATCTTTTTATCCCCCACCCGAGAAAAACACACACCCACTTGAAAAACCAAACTCTCCCTTTCTCTCTCTCTCTATAAACTTGTGTTTTTGGTCACCTTTTTTCCTCTCTACAATCTCTTTCACCACCCTCCTATCACCAAGGATCCTCTAGAATTTTTTTTTCCTAAAATTTCCTAAAGTGGTGTGTTGTATGGGTGAGATTTAATGCTAAAAAATTGATATAACTTGTCATTAAATCTCAACCATACAACACACCACTCTAGGAAACTTTAGGAAAAAAAAACTCTAGAGGATCCTTGCCCCCCTTCTATCATTCTCTTTTCTAGCCCCCTCAGATCATGTTCTTCTGCCTCCTCCAACCCGAGAGAGAGAGATGTATATTTGTGTGTGTGTCTCTTTTCAACCCCTCTCACCCGAGTGTGCTTTGTGTCTATGTGTTTTTTTGAAAACAAATTGATCCTCTGTCCACCCCGCGAGAGAGGGAGAGAGAGACCAGCTGTGTGTTTTTTCTTCTTTCTGTGTCCTCCTCTCCACCCACTCTCACATGCTCTCTTACATTATTCACTCACGAGAGAGACCTTTGCATTTTTTTCTGCCATTCTCACATGCTCTCCTCTCTTAACATTATTCATCCACAAGAGAGAGACCCCAGCTACACCTGTCTTCCCTTTTTGAAATTCTATCTCACCCACCCCAATCAAAACAATAAAAATCTCCCTGTCCCTCTCTTCCACCATCCACCATAATCAGTGTATTTTAGTTTAAATTTTTTGAAAATTAAGTTTTTTAATTTTTATGTTTTTTTTTTATTTTTTAGTAAATATTTTTAAAATTTTAAATATATATATTTTTTACTTTTTTAGATATACTTTAATTAGATGTATCTAAAAAGTAAAAAAATTGTGAAAAAATATTTTTAAAAATTAATAATACATAAAAATATAAAAAATGTACCAAATTCTCGCATTTTTTTTTGTATTTTTGGTATTTAGTTAATTTTTAAAAGGTTTTTTTCAATTTTTTTTTAACTTTTTAGGTATATGTATGTTAGGTATGTTTAAAAATTAAAAAAATTGCTCAAAATATTAAAAAAATTCAGTAAAAACAAAAAAACACAAAAAATAAAAAAGTAAAATTTTCTGAAAAATGTTTTTAAAAAATAATAACCAAGCATTGTAGTCTCTCTATCTTTTCTTTCTTTTCTCCCCCAAAAATACCCAACCACACTCTAACTTTTCTTTTTTTGTTTTTTTCATTTTTTTTGTTTTTTTATTTTATTTTCTAATTTATAAAATATACCAAAAAATACCTAAAAATATGTACAAACAAATAACATTATATAAAATTATAAAATATTACAAATTAAAAATATTTTAGTGATATAAAATAATTTGGCCAAAATGGGTGAGGTTTGGGATTGAAACTTCAACCTAATTTTTCTGCTAAGAAATTCATAAAAGAGCATATTCCAATTTTTATCAGGGGTGTTCAAAAGAAAGTGCCTAAGTCTTAGGGCTGGTCAAAATGGAGTGTCTACAATCAGCAAGAATTTCAATTCAACATATAAGCCGTGCTCACTGACCGGTCAAATTACTTTCCTTTACTATTTTGTACTAACTGCTTTTTTCTTTGCAGCTATCGAAGCCTTGCAAGCGAATTACTTTAACCCAAACGAAGCCGCCATCAGAGCCGCGCTGCGGTTTCGTCACCGAGATTGCCACGACCTTCTCGGTTACGTACCGAGCTATTGATACACGGCTCTTCGCAGAAGTAGAGTCACAGACTTTCTGCGAGCACCATCCCCACTGCCTGATCCAACACTTCCGAACGTGCCCCTAATCTGGCTAACCAAGGAAGAGGAAATGACCAAACGGAGCCGTATCAAGAATCTCATCACTGCCACATCCATTGAGTTGTCGAGCATCCCCCTCCCCGCACCTTTACTGCCGGTCAAACATCTGGGACCGTGATTGTACTGGCGTCAACCATTGCGGCGCAAGCCAGTAAGGAAAGTCACCGAGCCGGAAAAAGGCCTCGATCTGCTGATCCAACAACCGAGCTCGTAGCTGAGTTGAGTACCGAGCAATCGACAGAGGAATCTGAGCCAACGCCCCCATGGCAGCCACAGCTGAAGCACCGGAGTAAGGAGATCCCGGCCACCGCCTCAGTCAAGGGGGATAAAGAACACCTCCTGGCCTTTGATCTGACAAAAGCATTGCTTCTGCCGAGCGACGTAACCGACAGTGACCACGTGCCCGACACCCGGCTCGTGAAGTCCTCGGTTAAATCCATGACTAGAGTAGGAGCTCTGCACATTTACTCAAAATTTTTCAAGTGTTTTTACGGTTAATCTTCTAATTTGAACTCTAACACGTCCTTTTACAAGCCATCCAAAAACAACATCTCGTGATGGACTGGATTTATAAACTCCTGTAAAAGGTGACTGATGCCACCAATCAGGTCAAACATTTGGAAATCGAGCTGGGGAGGTCCCAGGCTTTGTTGGAGATGGCCAACGTGGACAACACCAAATTGCTCGACCAACTTGGATCCGTCGAAAAGGAAAGAGACACTCTCCGGGCCGAGCTGGAAACGTTAAAGCAATCTAGGAAAAATGAAGTGGACACGGCGAACAATCTTGGTTTCAAGGAGGCCGAAAACAGCTATATCAAGCAAGTCGAGGCCACCAAGGACATATTCTTTAAGTTTGGTTAGAAGGCTGCTTGTGAACAATTCACCCAAGGGCCTGGAGCCGAGGTGTTTGCCTCTTCCCCCGTTTCCTTCCTGCCGGCCTACATGGTGCTGTACGGGAACAAAGTATTCAATACGCTGCGAGAGGAGACCGAGGAAGAGGTCGGGCATGCCGCCGAGGAGGATGCCGAAGAAGAAGGCCGCCCAAAGGAGATCGGCTAAGAGGAGTCCGGGGTCAGAGAAATTCCCTCCACGGTTGATCTGGAGGCTACCGCGAAAGGGGCTGAAAATGATTTCGCTGACCTCTCCCCCTTGGTTTAGTCGAAGTAGTTACTCTTATTTTTTTTTTATTTTTTTTTTTTGGGTATGTAACTGGGCTACCTGCCCCACCATATGTACTACATTTCCCCATCAATGAAAAGTTGGCATTTCACTTATATTTCTGCTAATGCCTACTGTTGTTCATCTTGCAACCAGATTATTCTTGATCGACATGTTATAGACTGATAGAGCCGAGAAAGTTACCTCGG
Organism: Camellia sinensis; assembly: GCF_055761805.1. NCBI lineage: Eukaryota > Viridiplantae > Streptophyta > Magnoliopsida > Ericales > Theaceae > Camellia > Camellia sinensis. The sequence continues at coordinate 170,726,660 of NC_138970.1, forward strand.
TCTTAAAAAATGAAATCTTCTATGCGTTGTGTAAACAAAGTCATCAATGCATGTAACCGGGATAAACATCTCGGTTAAAATCCCTGAATTGAATAGGTTATCAACTCTACTGGCCGAGATAAAATATCTCGGCAAAAATACTGGAGTTGAACAAATCATCAACTCCACTAGCCAAGATAAAACATCACTGTTAAATAAAATCTCCGCTATTTTAGCTGGGATAGACCATCTCGGCTAGGAACTAGAGTCCGGGGCAAAGCATCACGGCCATAATCTTAGAGTTGAACAGATCTTCAACTTTTATAGCCGAGATAAGGCACCTCGGCTGAAATACTGGAGTTGAACAGATCATCAACTCTTCCAACCGAGATAAAACATCTCGGCTTAAATTCTAGAGTTGAGCAAATCATCAACTCTTTAGCTGGGATAAAGCACCTCAGCCAGAATACTAGAGTTGAGCAAATCATCAACTCTCTAGCCGGGATAAAGCACCTCGGCCAAAATACTAGAGTTGAGCAAATCATCAAGTCTTCTAGCCGGGATAAAGAATCTCGGTTGTAAAGGTGGTTGCCCCTAGTGCACTATGGTCCCTCAATTACAATATACTTTCTATGTAAAATAATTCGTGTCTATTACTTATTGCAATCATGGATTCATATAATGACTGAGAGGATTACATTGGTAGATAAAAGGGAAAACTTGCCCCTTTACAAAAAATTACACACAAAAGACAAAGACTAAAAATAGTACAACTTGAGATTGGCCGCATTCCATGGCCGGGGTACGCTTTTGCCATCCAGGTCCTTTAGGTGGTATGCCCCCTTGCCCGCCAGACCGATTATCCTATAAGGCCCTTCCCAGTTTGCCCCTAGCTTGCCTTCGCCCGGCACCAGTGTGTTGCCCATCACTTTCCTTAAAACCCAGTCTCCAATTTTAAACGGTCTGGGGTGCACTGTTTTGCTATACTTTCTAGACAATTCTTGTTGATATGCAGCCATGTGGATTAACGCCTGCTCTCGGCGTTCGTTGGCTAGGTCTAATTCCAGGGCGAAGGCTTCAAAATTCAGCTCGGGCTCGTAATTTTCACTGCGGACGGTGGACATGCCGATCTCCAATGAAATAACCGCCTCCATGCCATATGCCAGAGCAAAAGGAGTCTCCCCGGTCAAGCGCCTCGAGGTCGTCCAATATGCCTAGAGGACACTAGGAAGTTCCTCGGCCCATTTGCCTTTGACTTTCTCCAACCTTTTCTTCAGTCCATCCAGAATGGTCTTGTTCGATGCTTCAGCTTGGCTGTTGGACTACGAGTAGGCCGGGGTGGAATTGTAGAATTCTATTTTCAATTCCTCACAAAATCCTCTGAACAGCCGTCCGTCAAATTGAGTGCAATTATCAGAAATCAAAGCCTTGGGGATGCCAAACCGCGTTATCACGTTCTGCCAAACAAACCGATTGACGTCCTTTTCTTTGATGGTCACTAAGGGCTTGGCTTCAACCCACTTTCTGAAGTAATCTATCACCGCAATGAAGAACTTTCGGTTGCCTGGCACTGTTGGGAGTGGTCCCATTATGTCCAGCCCTCACATTGCGAAAGACCAAGGACTTATGAGGGGGAAAAGTTCTCTGGCTGACTGGTGAATTTGGTGGGTGAACTTTTGGCATTTTTTGCATTTTCTAACATATTTTTGCGCATCCACTTGCATGCACGACCACCGGTATCCTTATGAAAGAGCGCGGTAGGCTAAAGATCTTCCCCCAATGTGACTTCCACACATGCCTTCATGGATCTCGTAAAGGAAAGCTTCCACGCTGCTTGGATGAACACACTTGAGGTATGGACCGGTGAATGACTTCTTATATAAAGCGCCAGATGAAGAGAGCCAAAACCGCTCTGACTTCACTCGAACTTTATGTGCTTCCTTTTTGTCGGCCGAAAAAGTCCGTTCTTTCAGGAAAAAGATGATAGGGTCCATCCAAGAGGGACCAAGCTTGGTGCAAAATACTTTCGTCTGTTTCGAGTCCTCAATGCTAGGTCTTGGGAGAAACTCAATCAGGAGAGGGCTAGGAATTAATCTGTCGAACATGGAAGCTAAGCTGGTCAACTCATCCGCTCGGCCATTTTCTTCACGGCCAATTTGTTGGACACCCTTATTGCTTAGAATTCCTTGATATGTTCTCTCATTAGAGCTTGGTATTTGGCCATTCTGTCATCTTTGGCTTCGTACACTCCAAACACTTGGTTCACAACGAGTTGGGAGTCGTTGTAGACCATCAGCTCGGATGCATGCAATTGGAGCGCGCTTTTAAGTTTGGCCGCAGTGTTTCGTACTCAGCCTCGTTGTTTGACACTGGAAATCTGAGCGTGATAACGTGTTTGATGGTTAGACCGTCCGGCGAGATCAAAACTATGCCCCGCCCGGCGCCATGCCGATTTGAGGCGCCATCCACAAAAAGTTTCCACATTTCACCAATGAAAAGTTTTCAACATTCTGAGGGATCTTGGAAGGCTTGAAGGTTGAGGTGATCACGGTCGCTCGGCTACTCGGCTATTTTTGCTACTAGCTCGTTGCTGACGATTTTAACAGACACATCTCTATCCCCCCGCGGTGATGCAGCGCCAGATCCAATAGGTTGACCTATTATTCCCAATTCTAACGACGTATTGCCGGGCTGAAGTACATCTCCGACTGAAGGATTTGTGGACTGGCGCGCAAGCTCCGCGTCGCCAGCATTACTCTGTTGTGTAATTTTCGTTGCGCTTACCTCCTTCACCCCGGCTGCCACGGTAAGATCCACCAGGCATATCAGGTGAATTCTAAGCAAAAATTCAGCAACAAATCAGTCAATGCTTGGGCTTTGATGGTGGTTCGGGGTTGAAACTTGACGTTGAATTACCCCAATTCGATTGCCCACTTCAAAATTCGGTCGGAGAAATCCGCCCGCTCAAATAATGCTTTTAGCTGGAATTCGGTCAACACCACGATTGTGTGAGCCTGAAAGTAGTGCGCCAATTTCCTGGAGGCCATCATTAGCACCAAAGCAAGCTTTTCCAGCGGCAAGTACCTTGACTCTGCCAGTAGAAAGGTTTTGCTCACGTAAAAGATCGGGAGATGTTGGATGCCTTCTTCCCGGACAAGCACCGCACTAACTGGATGTTAAGAAATAGCCAGATAAAGGTAGAGCTCTTTGCCGAGCTTGGGTGTCACCAAGAGTGGCGCGGAAGACAAATACGGCTTGAGCTCGGCCAAGGCCCCGTCACATTCTTCGTCCTATGAAAACTTGGACTTCAAGGCTCAAAAGAAAGGGCGGCAATGATTTGATGACCGGCTTATGAATCGGTTAAGCACGGCTGCCATACCGGCAAGATATTGGACGTCCTTTACCAAGTTGGGTTGCTTCAATTCTTATATGGCTCTAATTTGTGAGGAGTCCACTTCGATGCCTCGATTGGTGACTAAGAAGCCTAGGAATTTCCCTGACCCCACGCCGAAGGCACACTTCGATGCATTCAGGCGATGCTTGTGTTGTTTAAGGATGGCGAACATCTCGGCTAAGTCGGACAAATGGTCAGCCTGCTACTTGCTTTTGACCACCATGTCGTCGATGTAAGTCTCCATCGTGCGACCTAGCAGATGGGCGAACATCTTGGTCACCATCCTTTCGAAAGTCGCCCTCGCGTTTTTCAAACCAAAAGGCATGACTCGATAGCAGAACAACCCCCTCAATGTCATGAAGCAGGTTATCTCGCGGTCTGGCGCATGCTTGGCGATCTAGTGATAACCGCGATAAACATCTAAGAAACTGAGCTGGTTATGTCCGATTGTATGATCCACCAGCTGGTCGATTCTGGGCAGAGAAAAGCTGTCTTTTGGGCAAACTCGGTTGACCGTCTTGTAATCAACGCAAACTTGCCACTTTCCATTCTTCTTGGGTACTACGACCGTATTCAAAACCTATCGAGGGTAGTGCACTTCCTAGATTGCCCTAGCTTCAAGCAGGTTCTTGACTTCCTCCGCGACTACCTCGGCGTGATAAAGGGCTAATATTCTCGTTCTTTGAATGACCGGATGAGCGTTCGGGAAGACATTGAGTTGGTAGCAAATAAAGCTTGGATCAATGCTAGGCATGTCTTATGGCGTCCATGCAAATACTTCGATGTTCACCACCAAGAACTCCACCATCTCGGTCCTTTCTTGGGTGGTCAGGCTAGATCCCAACAAAAAGAACTTGTCAGGATTCTCTGTGCCGATCTGCACCTCCACCAACTCTTCAACAGCCTTTTCCCCGGCCCTAGTGCCCACATCATCCAGGACATTTTGGTTTCCTGGACCCTCGATCATTTGCACGAAGCCTTTAGCTGCTCGGCTCCCATTCGCCGTCACGAAACACTGCTTCGCCATGACTTGATCGCCCCAAATCTTCTCAATTTCTTCCGTAGTCGAGGGAAACCTCATAACCTGGTAGTAGGTCGACCCCATCGCCTGCATGGCGTGAAGCCATCCCCTACCAAGGATCAAATTGTATGTGGACGGCACTTTCAACACCCAGAATTCCACCTGCTTGACTACGGATCTGGCTTTGACCGGTAGGATTACCTTTCCCATTGACCACTCTGATTGTGAGTTAAGACCAACCAGTGGTGAAGTTGTCGGAGCTAAGTCCGTATCTCGAAGTTTAAGCTGCTTGAAGGCATCGTAATACGTGATCTCAACCGAGCTGCCTTGGCCAATCAAGATGCGCTTAACATCGAAGTCCCTGACGCGAAGGGTGGCCATGAAGGCGTCATTGTGCTGCATTTGAATGCGCTCAAGATCCCTGCTTGAGAAGCTAAGCACATTTTTCTCCTTGGTCTTGCCTCTTTTGATCGCGAACTGGACTGACAAAACTTCCTTCATATGTTTAGCTTTTTTGATCATCCCTTGGAGCTCGCATACCTGCGTAGGCTCTATTATACCGTGGATCACGTTGACCACTCCTTGGAGGGGGTGTCTTTAGGTCGTCCAAACCACTTGGCTCAGCCGGTGCGTGGTGCGCGACTCTGACGACCCCATCGATGTAACGGTCCAAGTGACCGGCGGCGACTAACTCCTCAAAGTGTTGCATCAGGGGTGTAACAATCCTCGTCACTGTTTACCGAGTAACCACTGATCACCGTTAAACTGAAACTGATTATGACTGATAATTGAACTGAATAAAATACTGAACTGACTGACTGAAATTTGAAACTGAAATGACTGAGTATATTTGTTTAATTGTAATTCTATCTGTTTGGTTATTTGATTATCTGTTCGTGTCTTTGTGTTTAAACTGCTAATTGAAGGCCTTATCGGCGGCCGAACTGGAAACCGATTAGTGTTTTATGATCATCGTAATTTATGTGATTTTATGGTGTAATTACCTGAAAACTAATTAGGTATGATTAAATTAGATTAAAATGAGCTAAATTGCATAGTTGGCCTTATTTACCATTTTGCCACATGACTGGCCCACTACATGATCAACATTTGAGCCTTAGTATACACCTAGGCACACTTTTGCTCAGCTTATTCCTTGCCTTTGCCGACTAGAGAGAGGGAGATAAGGGAGAGAGTTGGATTTCATCTCATTTTGCTTGGTCTTGCTTGGAAATTAAGAGGATTAAAGTAAATTAAGAAGTTCTTTGCAAAATTGAGCTTGTACATCTTGAACTACAAGACCTAAGGTAGATTCATTGCCTCTTGTGTATGTTTTGAATTGATTCTTGCATGGTTTTGAGCAAGTTGAAGTCTAGAGCCAAGTTATGGCTCTTAATTGTTGAATTTTAGCTTAATTCATGCATGCATGCCTATACTATTGAATTTTGAGTTGATTCCATGGAGAATTGTCACATGCATGCTCATGGTTATGTTAAGTCCATGTTTTCATCATGTTTTTGTAAGAGTTAGCTCATTTGAGCTTGTATTTAAAGGTTTGAATTAGTTAGATTCATGCGTGTTTGTATGTTCCTCATATTCATGGAAATTGGTTTGAATTGGATTTATTTGAAAAACCCTGGGGTCTTGATTTTACAAATTGAGCTTTGAATCATGTTAAAGTATGAGTTTTGATGTGTTTCTGGAAAATTGGCCCAAGAGGATCGAAATTTATGGTTTAAAACTTGGTTTTGAGCTTGAGGTGCAAATTTGAAATTTCCAGAATTTGGACTGGCGCTCGAGCGGAGTGACTGGCGCTCGAGCGTGGAAATTGTGCTCCCAGCATTTTGTTCTGTTTTGAAGTCCGCTCGAGCGGAATAATTGACGCTCGAGCGGGACATTGTGTCTCATGCTCGAGCGGGTGTCGAGCGCCCAATCGAGCGTGATTTTCACCTATCCAGCACTTTTGACTGTTTTACAGAACGCTCAAGCGGGTAAGTCTGCACTCGAGCGGAAACCTTTGTCTGCATGTCCGGTCGAGCGGTTTAACCTACGCTCGAGCGTGACCCCTGTCTTCTGAAAAGTCTGAAAGTGCTTTTAAAAGTGCATCTTTGCATCCTCATCTTATCCTAGGCATTCTTAAGCCTAGTTTAAGGCATCTTAATGAGGATATAGATGTAGGACACACCAAGGCAAATTAGGGATTAAGTTATTATTTTCCCAACTGTGTAGCTTAGTGTGTGTTCAATCTGTAACTGTGTAGGGTTGGCGACTGGGGACGCGCTCTAGCTTTACTGTAGCCCAGAACTCTGTGAGTAACAACTGTGTAAAGATATATTCAAAATGATTATCTTCTGAACAATTAAACTGTACTGCTTTCTGAACTGATACTGTTAATTGAATGAATGCATGTCTTATATTCTGAACTGTATTGTGGCATCCTTAGCACCTACTGTTTACTGATACTGTTACAGAGATCTCTGTTGGTTCCCTCGTTGGAACCACTACTGTTACTGATTGATGACCATCATTTACTGCTCGGTCTTTTAAGACCTACTGTTTATTGTACTGTTACTGTTATGCTAATGGATGTACCACACATGACTGTACTGACTGAACGACTGAAATACTGATTTAATGAACTGTTTTCATTACTGTAAGGACATTCATTCTTAACCCCTTTACGCATTGTGTTATTCACTGGGCTTTAGCTCACTGCTCATATATATATGTAGGTGTATAGGCACTGGACCGCAGCTAGAAGCGTCGGGGTAAACTCCAGTTTTGTCGAGCCAACCTATGTGCCTCAATGCGACGTTCCGAGCCTGTCAAGTTATGGCCTAGGGGTGTTTTTTTAATTTCCCCGTCTGTCTCTACATCTGTTTTGCATAACTGTATAGACTGTTACTGTACTGTTTAATAGGGATTAGGTCCCTGACTGAATGATTGTATATATGTACATACTGTTTTGTCTGACTGTATATATTTGAATGAGAAGCCTTTTTGCATACAGACTGCCACAGCTCATTGGACATTGTTTATTTACTGTATTGGCTTCCGCCAACCCCTGTACTCTGTATTACTGTATTACTGTTAAGCAGGCCTTCGGTAATCTCGGATTACTGGCCAGTTACGGTGCTAAACCCATAGGGGCGGGTTTGGGTCATGACAGAGTGGTATCAGAGCGATACTTACCACGAGTTATACCGCACACACGTGTCCAAATGAGCTATAGGGTGTCCTAGAAAAGCGATTAGGGCATTACATAAGCATAATAAGTGTGTGTGGCTATGACTTGACTGAATGTATGCTAATGCGTTAATCTGTTTAAACAAATGACTGCCTATGTTGATAACTATTATAACTGCCTATAGTGAAATGGATAATGCGGGAACTGCAAATGAATCTGAAACCTCATCCTCTGAGGCAAGAATGGCAAGACTAGAAAGAATGATGGAACTAATAACTGAAAGACTGGACCAACAACAGAATCAACAGCCCCCACCTCCTCCTCCGGTACAGCCGGAACAGAATGCTAATGTTAATGATAGGGACATAATTGCTCTCACCCACAAGTTCAGCAAAATGAAACCGCCATCCTTTTAGGGAGGCCTTGAACCGTTAAAGCCTGAAGCGTGGGTTCTTGAGACTGAAAAATTGTTTGAGGTTTTTCCGTGCTCTGAAGCACATAAAGTGCTATTGGCCACCTTTACTCTGCAGGAAGAAGCTAGAAGGTGGTGGATGCTTATCCGTAATGAAAATACTATTATGACTTGGGCTCAATTCAAGGGAGCCTTCTTCGAGAAGTATTTCCCTCAGTGTGTTAGGGATAGAAAGGTGGCTGAGTTTGAACAGCTGAAACAGGGCATAATGTCCGTTGCTGAATATGAAACAAAGTTCACCAAGCTTGCGAGATATGCACCGCATATGGTGAACACTGATTACAAGAAGGCCATAAAGTTCAAAGGCGGCCTTAATGTTGCAATTCTTGACAGAATAAATGTTTTGAAATTACCGAATTATGTGAATGTCCTTGACCGAGCTTTGATGGCTGAGTCAAACATCGAAGCACTGAAAACTGAAACACCAGTGTCTGAATGGCGTGGTAAGAGACAGGGTTTCAAGTTTAAGAAAGGCAAGCATAACCCAGTGAACAAGAAACTGAATACGGGGTCAACGACTACTTCTAGTCATGGAAACCGTTCAATACCACCCGGTTCTGAATGTGGTAGGAACTATAAGGGAGTTTGTTACAAAATATCTGGAGCTTGTTACAGGTGTGGCAAGGTGGGCCACATGGTTAAAGACTGCCCCTCTGTTCCACAGGCCAGTAGTAAAGCTACGCCAAGCGTGGCAGCATCGACTGTTGCACAAAAATCGAACCCCAAAGCTACCGGGAAAGAGCCTATGAGGCAGGGCCGACTGTTCGCCCTAGTACCGGGAGACGTACAGAATACCGAGACCGTTGTGTCAGGTATTCTCTCTATCTGTACTCAAAATGCTTATGTGCTGATTGATTCAGGGTCTACGCATTCGTATGTGTCGCATGCTTTTTCGTGAAAACTGAATAGACCATTAGAATCCATGAATTATCTGTTAGCTGTATCATCACCCATTGGGGAATCTATGACCTGTGCATATATGTACCCTGCTTGTGAAATTATTGTTGGAGATGCACATTTGTTTATTGACTTATTGCCTCTGAACATTGATCATTTTGACGTAATATTGGGAATGGACTGGTTAGCGAAATACCATGCTACCATAGACTGTGTAACGAAACAAGTAGTTTTCCGTCCACCAGGTTTACCTGAATTTGTGTTTAATGGGGTTGGAGTAGTACCTCCTCGGTATTTGATTTCATCTGTGAAAGCTGTTAGATTGATTAGAAAGGGGTGTAAGGGATATCTGTGTTCTGTATTGACTGTACCTACTGATGATAATGCTAACGTGAATAGTATTCCTATAGTCAGAGAATTCCCAGATGTTTTCCCAGATAATATGTCAGGGGATTTGACTGACAGAGAGATTGAATTTACCGTTGATGTGGTTCCGAGAACGCAGCCAGTATCTAAAGCTCCTTACCGAATGGCTCCAACTGAACTGAAGGAATTGAAAGTGCAACTGCAAGAACTGTTAGGTAAGAAGTTCATCAGGCCTAGCACTTCGCCATGGGGCGCTCCTGTTTTATTTGTGAAGAAGAAAGACGGCTCACTGAGACTGTGTATTGACTACCATGAACTGAACAAGGTAACTGTGAAAAAGAAATACCCATTACCACGTATTGATGACTTATTTGATCAGTTACAGGGTGCTCAAGTGTTTTTTAAGATTGATCTCAGATCAGGATACCATCAGTTGAAAGTTAAACCAGAAGACATTGATAAAACTGCTTTTCGAACGAGGAATGAACATTACGAATTTTAGTTATGCCTTTCAGAGTTACCAATGCACCTGCTGCATTTATGGACCTCATAAACAGAATCTTTAAACCATACCTTGATGACTTTATTGTAATATTCATTGATGACATACTGATTTACTCCAAAAGTATAGAAGAATATGAACATCATCTGAGACTTGCCCTACCGACCCTAAGAGAACAGAAACTTTATGCTAAACTGTCTAAATGTGAATTTTGGCTTGATCATGTTATGTTTTGGGGGCATGTTGTTAGCAAAGATGGAATTTCCGTTGATCTGCAGAAAATTGAAGCTGTAGTAGATTGGCTTAGACCAACAAATGTGACCGAAGTCCGAAACTTTTTGGGTTTGGCTGGATATTACAGAAGATTTGTCAAAGATTTCTCCAAAATTGCCTTACCGTTGACTCAGTTAACTCAGAAGGGGATATCATTTGACTGGACTGACCAAAGGGAATCAGCATTCCAAGTGTTGAAAACTCGACTTGCAACTACACCGATTCTTACCCTACCTTCAAGTACGGATGGTTTTACCATATTTAGTGATGCTTCTCATAAGGGTTTGGGGTGTGTTTTAATGCAGAATGGGAGAGTTATTGCCTATGCTTCTCGACAACTGAGACCGCACAAAAAGAACTACCCGACCCATGATCTGGAACTTGCTGCAGTAGTATTTGCACTGAAAATCTGGCGTCACTATCTGTATGGGGCGACATGTGAAGTATATACCGACCATAAGAGTCTGAAATATTTCTTCACACAGAAAGAACTGAACATGAGACAGCGGAGATGGCTAGGACTGATTAAAGACTATGACCTATAGATTTTGTACCATCCGGGAAAAGTCAATACCGTTGCCGATGCACTGAGTCGGAAATCGATTGGAAATTTAGCCTGTTTGCTTACTGGACAAAAGGAATTGCTTTGTGACCTTGAAAGATCTGAAATTGAAATCGTTTTACGAGAACAAAGTGGAACCTTAGCTGCTATTTCTGTTCAACCAGCATTGATTGAAGAGATTAAAGAGAAACAGCAACTGGATGACTTCTTGAAAAAGATCATCAAAGAAAGGGACACTAAACCCAGACCGGGTTTTAGATTTGAAAGTAATGTACTGAAATTTCAAGAAAGACTGTGTGTACCAAATGATTCTGCATTGAGAAGAAGAGTTTTGCAAGAGGGCCACAATTCAAAATTTTCTATCCATCCAGGGAATACGAAAATGTATCAAGATTTGAAACTGAATTTTTGGTGGCTGGGAATGAAGAAAGAAATTGCTGATTTGTATCGAAATGTCTTCATTGCCAACAAGTCAAAGCCGAACATCAACGACCCGCATGCTTATTGCAGCCCTTACCGATACCGGAGTGGAAATGAGAGCATATCACCATGGATTTTATTGTGGGATTGCCTCGCTCCAGTAAAGGTATGGACTCAATTTGGGTTATCGTTGATAGACTGACTAAATCTGCTCACTTCTTATCTGTTAAGACAATTTATAATGCGGACAAATTGGCTATACTCTATATTGATGAAATTGTTAGACTGCATGGAGTGCCTGTGTCCATTGTTTCTGACAGGGATTCAAAGTTTACATCGAGATTTTGGCAAAGCTTACAAACTACATTGGGTACTGAATTGAGACTGAGTAGTGCCTATCATCCTCAAACAGATGGTCAATCAGAAAGGACCATCCAGACTCTGGAGGATTTACTGAGAATGTGTGTCCTTGATTTTCAAGGAAACTGGGAAAGCCATTTGCCATTGGCTGAATTCGCCTACAACAACAGCTATCATTCAAGTATTGGTATGGCGCCTTTCGAGGCATTGTATGGCAGAAAATGTAGATCTCCGATTTGCTGGGCAGAAGTTGGAGATGGGCCTTTGCTTGGGCCCGAGATTGTATATGAAACAACTGAGAAAGTAAAACTGATACAACAGAGACTGAAAACCGCACAGAGCAGACAGAAAAGTTATGCTGATGTCAGAAGACGGGATAGAGAATATGAAGTGGGTGATCACGTGTTTGTGAAAGTGACACCAATGAAAGGCTAGACTCGTTTTGGAGTCAAAGGCAAGTTAGCGCCAAGGTATGTCGGACCGTATGAGATTATTGAGAAAATCAATCCGGTGGCGTATCAAGTTGCGCTTCCTCCTGAAATGGAGCATATGCATAATGTCTTCCACATCTCTATGTTGAGGGATTACCTCCGGGATCCTTTCCATGTGATAGAGCCGACTCGTGTAGTGCTGAGTGATGACTACACTTACGAGGAACAGCCCATTCAGATTGTAAATAGACGAGTCAAGAAGTTGAGAAACAAAGAGATCCCGTTAGTGAAAGTTGACTGGCAGAACCATGGTGGCGTGTATGTCACTTGGGAAAGGGAAGATGACATGGCTAAAAGATATCCTGAACTGTTTCCACTGAATCCTGTTTTCTTCCAGAAGGAAGGTAACTCGAGTTTAGAGGACTAAACTCTTTTTAAGGAGGGGAGACTGTAACAACCCTCGTCACTGTTTACCGAGTAACCACTGATCACCGTTAAACTGAAACTGATTATGACTGATAATTGAACTGAATAAAATACTGAACTGACTGACTGAAATTTGAAACTGAAATGACTGAGTATATCTGTTTAATTGTAATTCTATCTGTTTGGTTATTTGATTATCTGTTCGTGTCTTTGTGTTTAAACTGCTAATTGAAGGCCTTATCGGCGGCCGAACCGGAAACCGATTAGTGTTTTATGATCATTGTAATTTATGTGATTTTATGGTATAATTACCTGAAAACTGATTAGGTATGATTAAATTAGATTAAAATGAGCTAAATTGCATAGTTGGCCTTATTTACCATTTTGCCACATGAATGGCCCACTACATAATCAACATTTGAGCCTTAGTATACACCTAGGCACACTTTTGCTCTGCTCATTCCTTGCCTTTGCCGACTAGAGAGAGGGAGATAAGGGAGAGAGTTGGATTTCATCTCATTTTGCTTGGTCTTGCTTGGAAATTAAGAGGATTGAAGTAAATTGAGGAGTTCTTTGCAAAATTGAGCTTGTAAATCTTGAACTACAAGACCTAAGGTAGATTCATTGCCTCTTGTGTATGTTTTGAATTGATTCTTGCATGGTTTTGAGCAAGTTGAAGTCTAGAGCCAAGTTATGGCTCTTAATTGTTGAATTTTAGCTTAATTCATGCATGCATGCCTATACTATTGAATTTTGAGTTGATTCCATGGAGAATTGTCACATGCATGCTCATGGTTATGTTAAGTCCATGTTTTCATCATGTTTTTGTAAGAGTTAGCTCATTTGAGCTTGTATTTAAAGCTTTGAATTAGTTAGATTCATGCATGTTTGTATGTTCCTCATATTCATGGAAATTGGTTTGAATTGGATTTATTTGAAACACCCTTGGGCCTTGATTTTACAAATTGAGCTTTGAATCATGTTAAAGTATGAGTTTTGATGTGTTTCTGGAAAATTGGCCCAAGAGGATCGAAATTTATGGTTTAAAACTTGGTTTTGAGCTTGAGGTGCAAATCTGAAATTTTCAGAATTTGGGCTCACGCTCGAGCGTGGAAATCGTGCTCCCAGCATTTTGTTCTGTTTTGAAGTCCGCTCGAGTGGAATAATTGACGCTCGAGCGGGACATTGTGTCTCATGCTCGAGCGGGTGTTGAGCGCCCAATCGAGCGTGATTTTCGCCTATCCAGCACTTTTGATTGTTTTGCAGAACGCTCGAGCGAGTAAGTCTACGCTCGAGCGGAAACCTTTGTCTGCATGTCCGCTCGAGCGGTTTAACCTACGCTTGAGCATGACCCCTGCGTTCTGAAAAGTCTGAAAATGCTTTAAAAAGTGCATCTCTGCATCCTCATCTCATCCTAGGCATTCTTAGGCCTAGTTTAAGGCATCTTAATGAGGATATAGTGTAGGACACACCAAGGCAAATTAGGGATTAAGTGATTATTTTCCCAACTGTGTAGCTTAGTGTGTGTTCAATCTGTAACTGTGTAGGGTTGGCGACTGGGGACGCACTCTAGCTTTACTGTAGCCCAGAACTCTGTGAGTAACAATTGTGTAAAGATATGTTCAAAATGATTATCTTCTGAACAATTGAACTGTACTACTTTCTGAACTGATACTGTTAATTGAATGAATGTATGTCTTATATTCTGAACTGTATTGTGGCATCCTTAGCACCTACTGTTTACTGATACTGTTACAGAGATCTCTGTCGGTTCCCTCGTTGGAACCACTACTGTGACTGATTGATGGCCATCATTTACTGCTCGGTCTTTTAAGACATACTGTTTACTGTACTGTTACTGTTATGCTAATAGATGTACCACATATGACTGTACTGACTGAACTACTGAAATACTGATTTAATGAACTGTTTTCATTACTGTAAGGATATTCATTCATTATATGTAGGTGTACAGGCACCGGACCGCAGCTAGAAACGTCGGGGTAAACTCCAGTTTTGTCGAGCCAACCTATGTGCCTCAATGTGAGGTTCCGAGCCTGTTAAGCTACGGCTTAGGGGTGCTTTTTTAATTTCCCCGTCTGTCTCTACATCTGTTTTGCATAACTGTATAGACTGTTACTGTACTGTTTAATAGGGATTAGGTCCCTGACTGAATAATTGTATACATGTACATATTGTTTTGTCTGACTGTATATATTTGAATGAGAAGCCTTTTTGCATACAGACTGTCACAGCTCATTGGACATTGTTTATTTACTGTATTGGCTTCCGCCAGCCCCTGTACTCTGTATTACTGTATTACTGTTAAGCAGGTCTTCGGTAATCTCAGATTACTGGCCGGTTACGGTGCTAAACCCATAGGGGCGGGTTTGGGTCGTGACAAGGGGCAAGCAGTCCTCCATCCGGTGCCCTCGCTCCCTATGAAATGTGCAGCGGTACTGTGGATTGAAGTCCTTTTGCGCGTCGCCTAACTTAGCGGGAAACCAGACGTAAACCTCGTCGCAGATTTCACTAAGTATGCGGTAGATTGATCTTAAAAACCGTGGTGATGCCCGTTCGAGCGTTCAACTTTCTGTTTGCATCTGTTGCCTCATCGCGGGGATAATCTGTTCAGTTGTTGCGGCGACCTTTACCTCGGTTTCTACAATCTGGACCGCAGTTTGATTCCCTTTCGCGATCATGTCGATGGTTTGTCTCATGTCCTACCTCATGGACTTTTCCAGCCACCTTCTTGTCCGTTGCCACCTGATTTGTCTTCACGGTAGACGCCGTTGCATCATCCTTTATACAGATGTGGTCATTGATGCGTTGCATCAGCAGCTCCATGGAAGTCAATTGGTTCATCGTGTGCGAGTCCCTTAGTTTATATCCAACCGGGAGACCGCGCTTATATTGGGTGATTGCCAGGTTGGTCGGGCAATCTAGGATCTCGTTGAATGTTTCCTAATACCTGGCGTTATATGCTTTGAGAGAGTCTCTTGACTCCATCTTGACGCTCAAGAAGTGGTCAGCTTCCTTTCGCATTTTAGTATTGGTTTTGAATCGAGTTACAAATGCTTCCGCCAACTACTGTCACCTTTCAATGCTTTCCTCTGGAAGCCTCTCAAACCACTTCAAGCCCAACTCGCCCAAACTCGACGGGAAAATAAGGCACATGAGAGCGTCATTACGCAAGTATCCAGCCATAACCTGTCGGAAGTGGCTTACATGCATGTACGGATCGGTTTTTTCGTCATAAAGTGCAAATTTGAACTGGTGAAAGCCCGCTGGGAGCGGTGTGGTCTCTACCTCAAGGGAGAAGGGGGTGGCGCTCAGCCTTGCTAAATCTTTGTCTAAAAGGACACGCACGACTGAGCGGGGTGGCAGCATTATGACTTCTTCACTGGCGCGACCTCCGTAGGATAACCGCTGGAGCGCCGGCACCCTTTGAACCTCCCGTCGGCGCGCTCGTTCTTTTAAGATGTCCCTGAAGTCCTCCGAACGGGCAGAGTAGGAATATCTCGATGTTTTCGGCGGACGTGAGGGATGGTAACTACTATCTTGCGCACAAGGCTTCTCTACAAGCAGGTCTGAGTCTCCAACCTCATAGCTTCTAGTGATGAAAAAAGAGGGCGTGTGTTGCCGGTTCTGGCTGCTTGAGCGGCGGGGTTGGGTGAGCTCACTATGGTCACCCACTTTAGCAACACCCTTCCTTTTCATTCCGCACTACATATGTATATTTCAAAATTTGTTAAACTTAAAATATTCATCACTGTTTGGTATTATAGGGTCGCAAGGTGTGTCAAGGTGAACCTCGTAAGTTAAGCTTTCCTTGTACGGGAGGCGTACAACACACTATGTATGAACTGGTACCTGTTAAATATGAAGGTTGTTTCGTGTTTTTTTTTTTGGATTTTAATTTTATTGCTTCAAATCACTAATTAACTTGTGTTACTATTTCATCGTTAGGTGCCGCTAAATCAACCTACGGACTTAATATTATAAAACTTTGTTTGTTATGGGTTGATATTCTAGTTCTTCAAATTACTAATGCCATTTTGTTACTATTTCATGAAAAGGTGCCGAAAAATCGACCTTACTATTTTCCTTGTATAGATGCCACACAAGACAGTATGTATGCACTGGTACGTATTGAATGTATTTTTGTGACAAATTAAATTTTATATTGGTGAATATGTTTGTGGAATTTTTTTTTTTTGTAATAATTACTTTATTTTTACAAGCACTGGTTAGCACAATTGGGGACAACATTGGAAGAGAGAAGACCATGTGTTTGTGTGTTTGTGTTTCTCTCACCAAGAAGATGTTCCATCCCCAATATGGAGGGCGCAGTCACGTTTTTATACTTTCTGCGCGATCCTTTGCGTCCATTCGCCTTTTGACACGTGGACCTGTTCTCCTGTCTCACTTTCCCACGTGTCAGTGCAAATACAACTAAACATCACCTAACCAAATTGCTAAACATCGTTGGCGCGAACGGACAGCCTGGCGGTGCTACCCTATCTTCCTACGATCGTACTACTTCTGAGACAAGCAATACTCCGAGCCAAGCTCCATTATGACCGAGCTTATCGGCCCTTCGTTATGACCGAGCTCTTGCTCATTTGGGTCGGTTAGCAGAGGATCTTACCTGTTGATCTCAACGATCAACCACGCGAACCGGGCTCCCAGAGAAATTATCCCGGCCAAATCTGAAATGGGCTTTAACCGAGCGTACTGCCCCTGGATTGGCCTGAACCAGCTCGGCCCAAACATGCTCGTACTAACTTTAGCCTGGTCATTACCACGGCCCAAAGCCAGATTATGAAATCTCCCTCTCATTACTCAATACAAAATTATAAATCACTTTCTCTCTCCCAATCACAACACAAATGAGACACCACATGGCACTATTCTAGGATTACCAAATAACTTCTCCTGTCCTTCATACTTCATTCTCCATGAACTCCTCCTTTCGCCAATGTCATTTCACAAAGGAAATAAATAAATATATATACAAAGACATTTATACATACAGGATTCTTATATATAAAAAACACATAATGAGATAATAATAATTTTATAATTATAAATCATCATAAAATAAAAGGTAAATTATACTTTGGCCCTTTTATATTTGAGCATTTTTTACTTTGGTCCTTAAATTTTTTTTCTTCTTAACTCTTATGTTTTAAGTTTTTTTCAATTTACTCCAAATGTTAACTTATGTCTAAAATTAAACAAAAAATGGCACATTGACAGCTACATGACATTTTTTTTTATGTCATGCGGTGGCTAATATGACATTTTTTATCTAATTTTGAACAAAAGTCAGCTTAGGGGTAAATTAAAAAAAAAAAAAATTGAAACATTAAAGGTCAAAGTGAGTAAAATAAAACTTTAACGGCAAAAGTAAAAAAATGACTAAACATACATGACATTTGGCATGTAGGTTTGGCATGAGTTGGGATTATTTTAGTTACAAAAAGATAAAATAAGTTTTTTAGCCCCAGGCTAAAAGTTATTGCATCCAAACCATAATCATTTTATTTTTTCTTTCACAAAAGTTAAAAAGTCAAAAAGTCTATTACAAACGATGTTATTTTAGTCCTAAATTAAAATAGTCAAAAAATCAAAAAACCAACCCACATCCCAAACGAAGCCATAAGGAGGCAAACTGTAATTTATCCTTAAAAAATATACTTAGTTGAAATTTGAGGAAAATAAATAAATTTCACAAATATAACATAGGGTTCATTTGGGAAGTGGGTTGGCTTTTTGGCTATTTTATCCTGGGCTAAAAAATCTCATTTGGGAAGAGTTTTTTGACTTTTTGTGAGAAAAGGAATCTAATGACTATGGGTTGGATATGATATTTAATCTTATTAGGCTAAAAACTCTATTTTGTCTTTTTATAGCTAAAATAGTCTCAAACCCAACCCAACTAGTCTTCCCAAACGAAGTCATAATTACATTAAACTCCATTAAGTTTTTAATTCTCCAAACATAGTTTCATTTTCATCAGAAAGTCATTAATCAGGTAGATGGAAAATGATGTTATTGTTTCTTTTATACTAAAATGCATATTTTCATTAGTCTTATTAAAAGATGAATCAATATAATTATATCAAAATTAAAAAATTCATTGTATTTCTTTCATCTCAAAGGAGATTAGTGGAATTTATCGTAAAATAAAACATATGATTCTATATAAAAAATAGTTTTATATAAGCTTTCGTTTGGCAATTTGGGTTGGGTTGGGTTAGAGATTATTTTAGTTACAAAAAAACAAAATAGGCTTTTTAGCCTAATAAAATAAAATGTTACATCTAACCCATAATCATTATATTATTTTTCTTACAAAAAGTTAAAAAATCAAAAAGTCTATCATAAACGAAAATTTTTAGTCCCAAACTAAAATAGTCAAAAAATTAATCCACTTCCCAAATAAACTATAAATTATGTCCATATAATATTACTCTAATTTTTTTTTAATAAAAAAAATAGTATTTTTATGTGTGTCCAATGCAATACAAGAAAATACACATTCGATTTCGACCATGAAACTATTAGCCTTTTAGAGCACCAATTTCAGCGCCCATGGTATTTGGCAAATAAACTATTTGGTCATTATGAAAGGATAGTCTACAAGAAATCTTCTCTAACCGTTTTCAGGGCATCTCTAATAATTTATTATTGGACTTATTGAAATCTTTGAGCTTAGGTCAAATTTGAGATAAACTTTGGCGGTTATCATATGTGTCAATTTAGTCAAAATTAACTATTTCTCTTATCCTTCCTTCCAACAAAGTAGATAATTTTTTACAAAATCAATTGTTTCCCTCCTTCTTCTCAGCAAAACAGATAAATTTTGGCAAAATTAAATTTTTGCTGAGCCAAAAACAAAAACTGCTCCACTTAACAATCGCTCGAACGACCAAAAGACTTTGGCCGATCGTTCAGCTGAACGATCGGATGTACAGTTTTTGTGTTCAAATCCATATTCGCATATAAATATGTAATTTTTTTTTTAGAAAAAGTTTGGAAAAGGTCCGAAAAGATAAATAAAAAAAAACAATAAAAAAATACTAAAAAATCTATATTCAAACAACACCTACAAAATTAAAGAAAAAATTGACTGAGATTTGCCAAAATTACATCTGATCATTGGAGCATGATTGCTATAATTTGATAATTTATTACTATTCATTACCAAATTATAATAATGATAATACTATTATAACATTTGTCATTAGAAATGCTTTCATACTAATAAATTGAATAAAAACATTTTTTTAGGATTTTAAAATATATTGTGTCATTTTGACGTTAAAATTTTAATTTTATTAATTTTACCTATAAAATATTCAATCATATTGAAAAGAATAAACATTTTGGTTTGGTATTGATTTAATTTCACATATTTATTTTTTATGTATTTCAAAATAAGAACAAAATAGGGATTTGAAATATCCTTTTTTTTCTAATTATTTAATATTATTATGAAAATAATTTTAAAAATGAACAAAACAAGTATTCCTCAAAAACAAATTTGCAAATAATTTTTTTATACAAAATGTTTATTCTGTTTACTATTAGAAATATAAAATAGTTTTCAAAACATATCAATGTGCTTTAAGTTTTCGTTTGGCAACTTTGTTCTTTTTAATAATTTTTTATTTTTTAATTTTTTTACAACGATAAAAAAAAGTTAGTGCTTTTGATAAAAAATTTAAATATATAATTATTAAAAAATAATTAATTAATATATATGGCATGATATTTCAACTTTTAATTTTATTTTATTTTTTGGCCAAATGATCACAAATTAAACGAGGCTGATAAAGCAAGCGATTTTGGAAAAATTATTAAATATTCTTAGAACAACAGTGCTGGGACTCCAGTGGAGGTGGCCCAGCGCCCCACCTCACGTGGAGTCTATGAGAGTAAGACAAAAAAAAAAATTTTTTTTTGAACCAATCAAAAAATAATAGGGATAGTGAGGGTCGAAGGCATTTTTGTTCTTAGAATATTACGGATTTGTACTCTTTAGTTAATTGTTATTTAATATGTATCTTTATGTTTTTTAATCATTTAATATAATATTTTACTTATTTATTTTTTTTGATAATATTATATACAATAATGGGAGATTTACCAATAAATCCTACTTGTTGATATTATAATCCAATTAGTCCCAAATGTTTTTTCATGTTCCATTTAGTCCTGTTTGTTGTGAAATGACCCAATTGCCATTAGTATGTGTGGATTTTTCATGTGATACATGGCTTGCGCGTGTGTCACAGATCAGGTAAAATGGCATGAGATTTGTCACGTGTCACACATTTGGCTGTTACGCATGCGAAAAGTTTACCAAGGGTTTTTGTACAGAATTCTTGTGGGTTTTGGTTGCCACGTATTCCACCTATTGAAAACCCATACCCATTAAAAACTCAACCCGATTTAAGCATCCACATCCCCACACACAGTGAAGTGGGAACGTAACATAGGAAACCCTCGTTTTTGCGATTTGCTTGGATTTCGAAATTGGGATTGACCATATATACCGTTCGCGTGATTTGGGGGGAAATTATAAAGATTGAGTGGGCAATTTCCGTTTGTTGCTGTGATTAGTTGGGCCACTGTATTTGTGACAAGGCAGATCGTGGACGACGACGAAACCCTAGTGTTCATATTTCGCAGTCCTTGGTTGTGGCCGTTTAGCTATGGCCGAAAATGGTATGTGCCATATCTTTTTGCTGTAATTTTTGTGTGACAATGTGGATTGTGAGTGTTTGATTATTCGGTTTGATTACCCGATTGCAATTTTTTTTTTTTTTTGTTTGCGTTCTTTATTTTGGGGTTGTCTGTGTCGTTGATTTGTTATGTGTGTTGTGATGCTTTTTTTTTGTGTGTTGGGGTGGGTCGGTGTTGCTGATGATGTGGGGAAGGTTGTACTTGGTTGTGGGTGTAGGGTTTGTGTGGGGTTCGTGTGTGTGGCCTGTGTCGGTGTAAGTGCTGACAAGTAGTTGGCATGTGGGGAAGTAAAACTTCGTTGGGACCACACAAGTGGAAGACAATGGTGTGTGGTGGGGCTGGGATGGGCGGGGTTTTGATTTTTTTTTGGGGTGTGTGTTACTTTCTGACGTGGTTTAGGGTTTTTTGTTTTAGGGTGTGTGTGTGTGAACGTGATGTACATATGTGGGGTGTGGGGGTGTGGGATGTGGGATGTGTAATGGTTTTTTGATTTTATTTTTTGTTCTGATTCCTGTTGCTGGGATTTGTGAATCTAATTGTGAAGTACCTGTGAGGTGATGATGTGAATGACTGTCGTGTTGCTTTTCTTTGTGAGACGAGTGGTATGTTGGTGTGAAATGCGTGTCCCGCATGTTTGTGGTCTATAATATGGGTGTGGCGTAGAGTTCAAATGGTGTTGTTGACAGTAGTAATGCTAGTTATGTTGTTTGTGTGTAACGTATGTACGGTGTAAAGGGTGTGTGTTTTAGTTTTTTGGTGAATGACATGAATGATTAGGGGTTGGTGTTAGGTTTGCCAGGCATATCAGGTTGTTCATCTGTGTTAACTGTGGGATTTTTTTGTTGATGCTAGTAACGTTGGCTGTGTGGAACTTATGTATGGCGTAAAGGGTATGTGTTTTAGTTTTTTTGGTGCATTAAATGAACGATAAGGGGTGGGTATTATGTTTGTGAGGCGAATCTGGTTTTTTGACTGTGTTAACTATTGTTTTTTGTTGGCAGAGTGCAGAAGGGCAAGTAGTCCGTGGACACGTTCATGTGAACGGAGAAAGGCTGATGATGGTAATGGTTCAAAGGGGAACAACCTGGGTGTGAAAATGCAGGGGCGCATTTTGTTCAAGCAGGCGAAAAGGGTGAGCAATGCGGTTGGACGAAAAGTGGCTGAGGATATAGTAGCACCCCCCCCGCAGCAGACACAAACGCGGATGAACTTTCGTTCGAATGTTGCTGGGATAGTTAAACTTGTGCGTGAGGCAAATTTGAGGGACGCACACTTGAAACAGTTACGGAAAACACCATTTTGGATTATGATAGAGGCGATACACATGAACAATTTGAACCATAACGAGTTTAGGAAGTGTGATGATCTTATAGCCAAGATTATAAGATCATACAATCAGCGAGATAATGCATTCAACATTGGAGGTGTCAGTGTCAAATTCGGGAGCAGCGACATCAGGTTAATATTTGGTTTGCAGTGCGGGAAACGGCGTTTAGATTTGTCACCCGGACAGCGGCCAGTGTCGGACTTCATTCAACGTAGGTGTCGTGACGCTGCGCGCCTGACGTCGAAGTTGGTTAAAACATTATTTTTAGAGGCTTTGAATGGCAAAAAGAAACAAGATGAAGAAGACACAGCGAAGTTGTTGGGGCTGTACATGTGTGGGAAGCTTTTTTTCTCTAACTCTGGGGAGACAATCAGTTGGGCTTTTGTGCGCTACATGAACGACCTGAGCACCGTTAGGATGTATGATTGGACTGGAGCTATACTGACAACAGTGATGGCGTCAATCAAGGAGTTTCATCGTACCCCAGGGAAGGTGACAGGCTGCGTGGTTGCGTTGCTGGTATGTGTACATCTGGACAGTAGTTAGTTATTGAATGTATGCAATTTTTTTTGTTTTCATTTTTGCAATCAATAAATGCCTGATTTGTTGGTTTCTGTTTTGTTGTTCATGTAGTATTGGTTTTGTGAACATTCGAACATAGTGGAGCCTCAAACCGACAACATGTTTCCGAGGTTCCTGAAATGGGACATTGGGGCATTAATGAATAAAATTCAAGGGGTGGATTTGGCTAGTCCAATTGGTTTTCAGGTAACTTGTTGCGTTTAGTTATGCACTTTATTACTAAAGTTTCTACTAGTGTGAATAAGATGTAACTATTTATTATGATGTGTTTTAATTATTTGCAGGTTAAAGTTGACCGTTTGAGGTCTTTTGATTATGAACGTGAAGTTATGGGCACAGACATTGAGGCGGAGGAAGATGGTTTCGCAGATATCAGTGGCGGAGGTGAGGACTGTGACGCTGTGGACGAGCATTTCATGGCAGAGGGGACGAGAAAGAATGAAAGTGATGACCAGGTGGTGCAGGGCCGCAAACTTGATGTGAAACGGTTCACAGAGCATGTGGATCGCAATTCCGGTATTGAAAGGGATAGTAGCCACAGATTAGAAGAGGCGCTAATTGCAGTCGCAGAGCTTGAAATGCAAAACAAAAAGAAAGACAAAATGGTGTCGTCGCTTGAAGAAGAAGTTGTTGGTTTGAAGAGGAAGATGGAGTTGCAAGCTGTTAACATAGTAGGGGGATTTGAGTGTGTGGTGAAGATGAAAAACGATGAGTTGAGTAAGTTGAAAAATGAAAATGACGAATTGCGGAAGAGAGTGTTACTGCTTGAGGACTAATTGGAGGACCGTGATGTGCATGACGTAACGCAAAGGTTCCGGGAAGGCGTGGATATTGGGAGTAGTGGTGTGGTTAATGTGGGGCATGATGGATGTGATGGTGTTATGTTATGTGATGTGTCACCTTTGCGTATATTACCACAGCATGGACGCAGTGGTGACGAGGGGGGGGGGGGTGGACAATGTGGCGGAGTGCGGACCGGGAGTGCTGCGTGGTCATTATGGTAGCAATAGTTATGCTGCTGAAGGTGAAGACTTGACTAGTGATGTTGAATGTGTTGCAGGATTGGGTTATGTAAATTCATATGTGCGTAAAATCAAGAACAAAGTTAGAAGGGAGCGAAAAATGCCTGAGTTTGATTACCCACTGTTGGTTGGGCGTACTAAGAAGAGAGTCGGAAACAATTGTGACGCAGTGGATGACAGCAAACATGACGTGCATAATGCAATTATTGATGTCGAAGCGGTGGTGTTACCTGAGAAAAAATGGTCTGGGTTTGATTTGAATAACCGGTTGGGGGTTTGGAAGATGATGACAATGGATGAGAAGGCCAGAATCACCAAAGCATATGAGCGGCATGGTGATGGGTACGTATTTATTTTGAGTGTTATTTGTGTTGTTTGCATTCAATTGTAAATTTGTATAATTTACGTTAGTACTATGTACAGGGCGGTCATGTGGGAAGACAATATGAATGGCGTTGTGGTTTATTTCAGTGATGTGAAAAGCCTTGTACGACAGAGCTCCATGCGTGGGAATGTAAGTTTTTACATATAGGGGTTTTAATGTTGTATTCCCTATTCATATATTTGTGGTTAATTTCGTTTTAAACGGTGGCATCATGACAATTATGTAGTTAGTACAGCATTATTCAGAAAATTGGTTATGGTGGTTGGTAGGTTGTTGATGCGTACGTGGAGTTGTTGAAGACCGACCAGTTGAGGATGTATGGTGACAATGAGTTGGTTGACAAGTCATATTTTTTCAGTAGTGTGTGCCTGGTGAGTTTGTGGTTTATTTATTTATTTGTTTTTTGTTGTTGGTGTTGGGGTGGTGTAGTAATGTTGGATGACAATGACGATTTGCAGGACGTGGTGAAAAGTAATGACGTGCGTTCAATAGGAAATTATATTCGGAAGAATGTGTCTGCAGGGAGCGAGTTTCGTTTCATGCATTTTCCAATGTGTCATCTTGGGCACTGGACGCTTGTAGTGTACGACACTGAAGATGGTAGTTGGAAGCATTATAATCCGATGAGGCAACGTGGGGATAGGACTGATGTGCACCACACCGAAGCTGTTATGCTGGTAAAAAAGTGTTACCATTATGTTTGTTCTGTAAATTGGTTGTGGTTGTGTAGACGATGGTTGGTGATTTGTTTTTGTGCTGGTTTAATTTTTTAATTTTATTGAATTACAGAAAGAACGTGTGTCAGATGTTATGAAGCAATCGTTACGTCAGTTCGGACTGGATGAGCAGAGCATTGAGGCAAATTTCAGGCATCCATTAGAGGCTGTAACTAAGTGTCCACAGCAAAAACCAGACACGTAAGTAAAGTGTTGCTGTAAATGTAAGGGAACTGTAATGATGACAATGCTGTTATGAGTGGCACTGATTACATGTGCTTATTTCATGTGCAGGCTTGATTGTGGGGTGATAGTGTGTGGGATAATGCGACAGTATGTGTATCGTGGCGACGTGGAGCGAACATTGCAAGGTAGTAATTGCAGTGTGTTGCGAGCAAACATGGTTAAGTATTTCATCAACGATCCGACCCGGGGGTTGAAGGATTAGATGTGTTTGGTCTGAAACGGTGACGAGAAATAAATCGGACGCAGCATTTTCTGGTTTTTGTATTTGGTTTATGCAACTTGTTTGGTTTTTTGAAACAACATGTTTGTTGGTTTGAACTTGTGGTTTGAAAATTCTGGTTTAGAAAATGTTGGACATATTTTTTGTGGGTATTACGTACTAGTCGTTGTGGATAACATTTTACGCATTTTGAATGGAAAGTATGGTATGATTTGCAGTATGATTTTGGTTGTTTGTTTGGCCTGTTGCTTCATGCGTTTGTAGGTAAGGTTGTGTGATTGTATTTAAAAGTTGTGGGACTGAGTTGTGGGCAGAGATTGTGTGCCGTTGATGTGCACGTAGTAATAGAAGTTGGGTCTCGAAAATTGAAAGATATTGATGTATAGGCATGGTATATATGCGAAAATTGTAGTCATGGAAAAGATGGAAAACGACACGACTATAGGCCGAATGATGGTTATGCGGACAAAATTAAAAATGGTCCAAACATGGTTGTTAGCAGGGAATTCTGTGGTGTATTTATTATCTGTGTGTAATGTTTGCGGATGTGGTCACATCATGATAAAATCTTGCAACTACACATTGAATTATGGCGTATGTCCTGAAATTAATAGCACTACAATACGAAGCAGATGTTAAAAATACAGTGACGAGGTAAACAGAGTAACGCATTAAAAATAAAATTGTTCATTAAATCTTCACTTTGAATGACGTCATATAGAATTGTGGAACATCCACTTATTTAATAAGAAAACTGTGAAAGTTTATTGTCAAAAATGCGAATTAGCGAATTATGTGTACAAGCTAAATTGGTTCCTTGCACGTTTTCCTGTTGTGGTTACCCATGCGTTGACAACGTCCACACCGAATTTGTTGGACTTGTTCCCCTTTGGAAAGCATGCGTTTCTTCTTCGGCCTTCCCGGTGGGCGTTTCACAGCTGGGGGATGTATCACAAAATCTGCTGAGTCAAATTGTGGTTTCTCTACAGTTGGAATGGGGGTTATGTTTTGTGCATATGAATTCTGGTACTCAGCCACATGATAGTAGGGAATAACTAACTGGTACAGGTCTAGACCACTGTTTCGGATTGCCACGACTGCATGAGCACATGGAAAGTCGTTGATTTGCCACTTGAAACAAGAACATGTACGTTTGCCAACATCGACCATGACGGATGGAAAAGAGTGAACCTCATACACGTCATCGTTTGATTGGCTTACGAGCCACGATCTACCTTTGTTGTATGCTTTGACCAACCGAGATTCCATTTTGGGACAAATAACACCTGCCCACGCATTTGCCTTACGTCTCCGTTTTGCCATCTGGCGCATAATTTTTCCCCGGATACTATCAATCATTTGAGTTATTGGTAGGTGGCGTGCTTCCCGTATCCATGAGTTAAATGATTCAATGGCGTTGGAACTCATCTCACCGTACCGTGAACCTCTGCTTTTGAAGAAGGATGAAATGTGTTAGTCAAAAAAATAGGCAATGACACATGAAATATGAACTGTAGGAATGTCCTGTGTGTGAGGGAAAGGAAGGAAGTAATTACGTACTGGAAGTAAGCATTCGCCCAGTAATATGGGGGTAAATCTTTTAAGAAAGCAGGCACAACCTTACGTCCACAGTTTGTGAACTCTTCCATACTCTGGTTGAATGCAGCCACAGTCGGAGCATACGCACAGGCACGAAATTTAGCCAACATCACAGACCGGTATGAACTGTTCACATAACGTAACTTGTCTTGCAAGTTACGCTGCAAATGTTGTAAGCAAAACGCATGCTTCGCTGTGGGGAATGTGATGGGTATCGATTCTAGTAACCCCGCATGTCGGTCAGAGACAAATGTAAGTGTTCTTTGCCGGTTTACGACGTTTGCGAGGTGTTCCAAAAACCAAGCCCAATTTGTGGTGTTTTCAGAATCAACAATCGCAATGGCCACAGGGAATAAACCTGCATTTTTAATTTGTTTGTCAAATAACCAATCTGTGCAGCATAACTTATGAACAATTGTTATGACGGTCTCCCCAATGTGGAACAAAAAGTGTCCTTCCTAGCAACAATGTCAGTACAGTTGCCACACATGAATATAATATATAAATAATTACCACATAGTAATACCTTGGTTGCCATCCTTCGCAGTTGCAGCTAGCAAGTTCCCCTTGAATTTTCCTTTTAGAAAAGTCCCGTCCAAGAAAAGCAATGGGCGGCAATGGTTGAACCCGTCGATGCATGCTTTGAATGATATGAAATACCGTATAAAACGGTAATTTTGTTCATCATATTCAATGTTGATGTAACTCCCAGGATTATTTTCCATTACTACGCTACTATACCATCGTAGTTGGTCAAATGAAATGGAGTGTGCACCGAACATTTCACCACGAGCTTTTTCTACACCTAACCATGCAACTCGGTAACTAACCTCCAATCCGTAATCTTTTTTCAAGTCATACACAACATCAGTAGGCCTTGTGAGTGGTTTATCACGTACCCGTTCACAAATAACATCGGACACCAGATCGGAACCAGCCCTAGGGTTTTTGGGGGTCCGTACAGCAACACCACAAGTGTGCTCGCTGTTCCACTTACGAAGGTAGAAAAATCCATTGGCATTCAATACACGTGCATGTACCAACCACATGCATCCTCTCGATTCTCTCATCGTACATACAGCTGTGATTCGAACAGAATCGTTCTTCACAAATTTGAACAGAAAGCCACACTCAACCGCATACTTGCGAAGAACATTTCGAAATTCAGATGCTCCACCTTGAAAACTTTGACCAACATGTTGAATCCCATTAGCCCATGGAGCAGACAAAAAAACCTTATCAATGTGAGGGCAGAAATTTTCCAATAAATCTTGTTCGTCATCCATGTCCGAATCATCACACACCCCCGCTGTGTGACACGGGACAGTCTGCATATTATGAACCGGGCTGCCAGCATTGTCAGCGTCGCGTGACTCTTGTAATTGAATGATGACATCGATGCATTGCAGACGGAAAGACCGTGCAAGAAATACCATGTTTTCCACGTCGACATCATTATGTAATATGAAATTGTTATAACCTGGTATCTTGAAGAACAAACACACTTGGGCCGGTGTTAACCCAGGAAACTTTTCGCACACACAGTTAACCATGTCATCAAACCGAAATGGAGCTTGCAAATTAATTGCGGCATTAACATTTCCATAACAACAAATTAACATAACCTGTGTGTCCATCCCCCTATCAAGATTACCACGTGCTTCATCAGGACCAGAAAAACCCTAAACAATACACACCCACACCAGAAAACCCACAAAACACTATAAAACCTGAAACAATACACACCCACACAATAGAAAAATCGAACAACAACACATACGTCTGTAACACAGAAACCAACCCCCAAAAATGCAGCACACAACCCCCTCACCCACCGGCTGAACAGAACCCCCCTTACACCAACATGTAATGCGGCACACACCCACAACGGAAGCAATTCAAAAAACAGAGCATACCAGCCTAACACAAAAAATCAAGGAAAAATTACCAAAAATCACCCCAAAAAATGCACCACATAAACCCCCACCCTCACCTGTTGTCGTTCAGTCAAAAACACCAACACATACAAAACTGCAAATGCTATACAAATAAGAAGACATACCTTCCAACCAACGGAGAACCGACTTCCGTTAAACTTTCTCAATCAGTCCGTCACACAGCCACCGTAAATCACTGACCCACACCACTAACAACCCTAAAGTCGCATAGGCTGAAACGTCTCAACAGGTAACATTGAAATATCAACTGTTATACCCACAAAATCTGCAGTCCCACGTGATCCCCAACAGAATATGGAAACATAACAATAATGGATAAAACTGTCCACACAGTTACACCAAATATGGAAAATAGGATCAACAAGTAACAAACTTCCCCACTAATAGGACTTACCTGAACAAAAGAATAAAGTTGGGACTAATTGGTTTAAGAGTTTGTCAAATAGGATTTATTGGTAAATTTTCCTATAATAATTAATATATTAATTAATGTATCAATATTAATTGTAATATTATTATTAATTTCACTCATTAATTATATTATAAGTATTAAATTTTTTTAAAATTACATCACATTATTAATTATCTGATTCTGCAACGGCAGACATTGGGTAAAACACAATTGCATAAGGACCGTTGACGTCAATACGTGGACGGTCCAAATTTCACCAATGACAGGTCTTATCAAAAACAACAACGAATCCAATTGATGCTTCCCACGTCATTTCTATGTTGACTCCGATGCATTTCTTAGTCATCAAGGTAAGAAGAAATGACGTTCGAAAAAAGATAAGAAGCAAAGAGAATTCTAGAACCGTAGACAAAAGAGAAAATCGAAATAGAATAAAAAAGGGCAAATTACATATACACCCCTCGAGGTTTGACTAAATTACAGATATCCCTGAGGTTTGAGAAATTACGAATTTCCCCTGAATGCTATATTTGCATAAGAAATTAGGGGGTAATTTGTTATGAAATATAAACCTCAGGGGGTAAATTGTTATGAAAATACAAACCTCAGGGGGCGGGATGTAATTTCCGAAACCTCAGGGTATCTGTAATTTAACCAAACCTCGAGGGGTGTATATGTAATTTGCCCAATAAAAAAACAAAAATGTATTTATATTTTATATGGTACACTTTAAACAAAGTTTAAATTACAAATGTATGTTTTAAATTTACTTAAAATATAAATTATTTTTTATAATTTTAGAAATTATATATTTTTTTAATTTATAATAAATGATCCCTTTATTAATAAATTTTTAATTTAATTAATAATTTTTAATTTTTAATTTAGATAATTTTTTTAATATAAAATTTATTTTTTTGATTGATTTTGTTAAATAAAAAATTTTAATCAAAAAATATTAATTCCTATTTTAAGTAAAATTTAAGAATATATTCATAATTTATTTACAGTAGAAAAAATGTGGGAAAAATCATATCCGCTTTTCCGAGTCTATATAAATACATATGTATTGGCATGAATCTCTGCCACTTTTGAATTTAGTGCTTTGTTTCATCAAAAATACAGTTTGGGGGATTGTTGTTTTAGAGTGAGAGAAAATGGAGAATCGTCGTGACGATGGTGTTGCTTCTGAGCAAACCAAAGAAGATCAAACTCACGATCTTCACTCTATTCTCTCTTCTTCCGAGAGGGACTTCCTTATTCGCAACAATGGCGATCAGGTTTAACTCTCTCTCTCTCTCTCTCTCTGGTTTTTGTGTATACAGCCAGTTATATATATATACTTACTCTTAATTGCAATATTACTTGGATTTGCTCTTTGTTTTCAATCATAAAAAAGAAGGGAGCTACTTGAATCCGTATTGTAAAAGGACCCTTTTTGTTTTTAACTTCCATCTCCAATATATGTGTTTGTATATAACACATATGTATATTTTGCTGCTACTAGTTGTGCTAGTTTGGAATTGGAGGAGCAGCTTATGCTTAATAAGTTATGGGTTTCTGTGTCACAGCAGGATATTAGGGTCTGCCAAGAAGGTTATTATTATTATTATTACGGGATTGTTTATCAATGAGATTTGGCTATCTAAGCTTGTTGGAACAAATTATTTTAGTAAATTTTTTGATTTTTTAGTTGAAATATGGGGTTAAAAAATTTAATATGTTTTTACGGAAAAAAATTACAAAAAGTAAGAAAAAAAAGAAATTTTTGATTTTTTCGTATATGTTATAGGTTTTTTTAATTTTTTTTAATAACTTTTTATTTAGTAATGTATTGTTGTTGTGGTATGAAAAATTAGAGGAATATGTTTACTGAAATCAGGAAAATTAGACATAAGTTGATCTATTTTTTGGTTAATTTCAGATGGCTATAATAACTTATAAGTTAGATGTGTTTGGTGATTTGGGCAAATGGAAATTGAGTTAAATATTCACACGTCCATCCATCAATTTACCAATTGTTGATCTAGATGTTGGAATTTAATGGACTCAGTAGAGAAATCTGCTTCGATGCGCATTAAGGCCAAGTTTGGCACGTCCAGAAAAAGTAAAAAAGTTATTTAAAAAGTTAAAAAATTAATACTATTCAGCAAAAGTCAACAATTACGGCTGCACAACTTTCAATTTTAATTTTCTCCTACAAACTAATTTTTATAATTTTTTATTACACATTTTTTCATAAAAAGTTAAAAAATTAACCCAAACATCGATATTTTCTTTTTCAATTTTTTAGTCTAAAAAGACACAAAATACACTTATTTAGGACTCCCAAACAACCCCTAAATCGAGCCATGAAATCCAATGTTTACTCTTGTGAATGAATCTTGAATATTTGGAGAAAGTTGTATCCTCCGAACGTTTATATCAGAGTACTTATACTGAAATTTGGGATGTTCCACAAGGAAGTAATGGATAGATTCTGAATTTTGTAGGTCAAATTTGACAGTTTGAAAGGGAAAAAGGTGGGTTTATATTTTTCAGCATCATGGTGTGGCCCGTGCCAGCAGTTCACGCCTAATCTAGTGGAGGTTTACAAGGAAGTGTCCTCAAAAGGCGATTTTGAGATTGTATTTGTCTCGGCGGATGAAGATGAGGAGGCATTTAAGGGGTATTTCTCCAAGATGCCGTGGCTTGCCATCCCGTTTTCTGATTCAAAGACGCGTGACCACTTGGATGAATTATTTAAGGTGATGGGGATACCTTACCTTGTGATCATCGATGAAAGTGGGAAGGTATCGACTGATGAGGGAGTTGAGATCATTCGCGAATATGGAGTTGATGCGTATCCTTTTTCCTCCGAGAGGATCAAAGAACTTAAGGACCAGGAAGAAGCAGCTCGGAGGGAGCAATCCTTAAAGTCCATCTTAGTCTCCCGAGAACGTGATTTTGTGATCTCAGCTGATGGGAAAGAGGTGAGTTTCAATTGCAGAGATCAAATGTTCAAACAATCACAATTAATTTAGTTCTTTCATTTTTGTTGTAAGTTGATTAGATATCCTTTGCATACTGTTATGAAATAGGTATCTGTCTCTGAGCTTGAAGGAAAGACCGTAGGCTTGTATTTCTCAGTGTCTTCATACAAGAAATGCCTTACATTTACTCCGAAACTCATTGAAGTTTACGAGGAGTTAAAGTTGAAGGGAGAGAAATTTGAGGTTGTGAGATGTTACCCCTTGATGATGATGAAGAATCCTTCAAGCAAGCGTTTGAAAAGATGCCTTGGTTTTCACTACCCTTGAAAGACAAGAGCTGTGTGAAGCTGGCTCGGTACTTTGAGCTTTCAAGTTTACCCTCATTGGTTATTATTGGCCCAGATGGGAAGACTCTTCGTGCTGATGTTGTTGAGACCGTTGAAGAACATGATACTCTGGCATACCCTTTTACACCAGAAAAGTTTGCGGAGCTCGAGGAGATAGAGAAGGCGAAACGGGAGGCGCAAACATTGGAGTCGATTTTGGTGTCAAAAGATCTCGATTTTGTAATTGGAAAAGATGGACTCAAAGTAAGTTTTGTCTTCATTGGTAGTTTATACATTTATAAATAGGGCGGCTCAGTGCACGAGCCTCGCCATTGCAATCTTGCTTTAATCCCCATTCCCCTTTCCTATTCCCCCATCCAAAGTTTTAAATATTGGCTGTAATATATTGTATCAGCCATTACATAATGGGATTTTAAACTTTTGATACCCATTCACTGGTGTATCAGCCGATACTGTCTGATATATGACCTTATCACTCATACTCATATCCGATTACCATTATTTAAAACCATACCCATATCTCTTTTACCCATATCGGTGATCACTCACAATTAACTCTTTTTTTCAGGTACCGGTTTCTGATCTTGTTGGGAAAACTATCCTTATTTACTTTTCAGCCCATTGGTGTCCACCATGCCGTGCTTTTCTACCAAAGCTTGTTGAAGCGTATCAGCAGATTAAGGCAAAAGATGATGCATTCGAAGTAATTTTCATCTCCAGCGACAAAGATCAGGCCTCATTCGAAGATTTCTTTTCCACAATGCCATGGCTAGCACTTCCCTTCGGAGATGAGAGGAAAGAATCTTTGTCACGCACGTTTAAGGTCCGTGGCATCCCTATGCTCGTTGCGCTCGATCCAAAAGGCCGGACTGTCACAACTGAAGCCCGAGAACTTGTTATGTACCATGGGGCCGATGCTTATCCCTTCACTAAAGAGCGGTTGAAGGAGATCGAGGCACAGCAAGAGGAAATGGCAAAGGGGTGGCCTGAGAAAGTGAAGGCAGCAGTCCATGTACATGAGCTTGTGCTTACACGACGCGAGCGGTATTTTTGTGATGGGTGTGAAGAACAAGGGCAGGTATGGTCTTTCTATTGTAGGAAGTGTGATTTTGATCTGCATCCAAAGTGTGCATTGGAGGAAGCAAAGGGAACCAAAGGCGATACCGAAGAGGTTGGGGAGGGAAAGAAAGGCGAAGAAGGATGGGTTTGTGATGGAGAGGTGTGTACCAAAGCTTGACAAGTTTTTGGTTTGTGTTTTCAAAACCATGACAGTTTGATTTTGATTTTGCTTTTGCTTTCATCAGTATGGCTACAATTTATGTTTAAAGATGGCATGTAATTAAGTTGCTTGGGATGTTATTGTGGACCTATATTCACTACAGGAAAAAGTGGATTTGGTGGCGTTTTTTTAACGACGGTTCTGTGAACGTCGCTGTTTTTATTATTTAACGGCGTTTTATAAAACGCCACGTATTCTATTACACAAAACGACACCGTTTTAGAATGGGAGGCGTTTAAAAACGCCTCCGAATGCGGTAGCCACACGCGCCTCTTTTTTTTCTTTTTTTTTTTGGTTGAAAAAGAACACGGGCCTCTCAACCCTTATTTTGAATCAGAGCATTTCTCAACCCTTATTTTGAATCAGAGCCTCTCTCTCTCTCTCTCTCAACCCTTATTTTGAATCAGAGCCTCTCTCTCAACCCTCGCTAAGCTCCATCAAAGATTCAGAGCGAAGCTCCATCGAAGCGATTTCGAAGCTCCATTGAAGATTCGGATCGAAGCTCCATCGACGCGATTTCGAAGCTCCATGCCTGCGATTTCGAAGATTCAGATCTGAACTCTGTCGTCCCCTCGATTACTCGCATTTCAACCTCCATTGAATAGTTTACTTTGTTTCTGAACTGCAATCGGTACTCTCTCTCTCTCTGTCTCTCTCTGTCTCGCATTTCATTCTCTTGTTCCCCCCATTGTTGTTGTACATAAAATATTGTGAATCAGAGCAGCATCTGTTGGCAGAGTTGTCGATATTTGACACTGTAAACTGTACATGGCTTCTGTCCAGTGGCATTGCCATGCACTGTTTGTTGTAGTTATCTTGAATTATGGATTCAATATGATCAACTTTTGCTATATATTAAACATTGCTACAGTTTAATGATCAATTTTTATAATTCTCACAGACAAGGCTATTTTGTTCAGGTTATGGAGCTACTTATAGCAATTTTTTTTTTTTTTTTTTTGAAATTATGTGTCAAAATGTTTGGCACAATTTTTGCTTACAAGAAGTAAAAATAACTTAAATAAGTTGAAAAAATATGATTATTGGGAGGGAGAGATGTGTTTTTAACTTATGCTTTTTAATTTACAGCTTACTGAACAGGCCCAATGTCTGTGAGTAAGTAGGATGAGAAAAAGTTTATCTTGATCCCAGAGTATTCATTATAAGCGATAATCAATCAGAATTTTCATTTTCTGATAGCAGCAAGTTTGAATCCATCAGCATGCAACAAAAAATCAGTACATTGGAATATTGGAGGCAGGAGCTACTGCTGCCTGCACGGAAGTTTACATTTTGGCAGTGAAAAATTGAGCTACCATTAGCTAGAGAACTATTAATTACTTATTTTCAATCTCTGAGATATGGGATCTGAAATAGAGCCTTCCACATACATACTAGTTAAAGGTTGACTGCAGCCTTTCAGGGTTAGAATTTCCATCTGAACCGCTAAGACTATAAAGCACAATAGTCATCTCTGGCGCTGAAACTGTACAAGTCCACATGATGGCTTTGGATTCGGTTGACCGCAGCCTTTCA
The DNA here is from genome assembly GCF_055761805.1 of Camellia sinensis. Classification (NCBI taxonomy): domain Eukaryota; kingdom Viridiplantae; phylum Streptophyta; class Magnoliopsida; order Ericales; family Theaceae; genus Camellia; species Camellia sinensis. The sequence continues at coordinate 170,762,308 of NC_138970.1, forward strand.
GGGTTAGAATTTCCATCTTGAAGCACCATTTTCTTCTTTTTTGAGGACTGCAGGTGCATCCATGGCTTTAGTCTGCTCATTATGATGTTGCACTGAGTACCCCCAAGCTTAACTTCAATTTCAGATCTGATAGGCGAGGTAGGCTGGAAAGTAAAGCATCCTAAATAAGTTTTTAAAAAAAAAAGTGATGCAGAAAATAATATATCCAAAGGTTGTTCAAAAGTTAACAACCATATAGCTAATATGTGCATGTATACTGATAATAGTCCAAATAGATAAAAAAATCACATTGGAGTCTAACAACTAAATTATTGGATAGCTGCACTGAGCTGTGACTATAATAGATTTTTAATGTTCTTTTTTAAACACACATCAATAGCATGAAAACCAGGCAATTGTATATACATCTATTCAATATTCATGTTTCATTTTATTTGACTCAATTCAAAGTTTAATTAAATGAACTACGTAGAAGAATTACACCTCATTGTCAATTTAGGGAACTTTTTCCTTTTAACCTTATATGTTTTTAGTAGACAAGCAAACAAAGAAGGTGATGCAAGCTCGAGTGCAAGTCCCCATAAGGTGCAGCTCCATTATTTCTTACTAAAGTTACATTCCATATATTCAGTTTTATTTCTACTAATTATAAACCCTTTTGACTCGAGTGCTAGACAATCTTCTCACATGAGTCTTATATTAATCAGAGAGCTAGACAATCTTCTCACATGAGTCTTATATTTTTGTGATTCTAGTTATTAACGTGGATAACTATGATTGTGATTGTGATTGTGATTGTGATTCTGATTCCTCAACTAATATGATTGTGATTGTGAATGTGATTCCTCATATGGTGGTTGCTCTTTGGTATTTTTTGAATCATCATCATCATCATCATCATCATCATCATCAGAAGTATTCGAGCTTTGGTACACTTATTGGTTTGGGTAGTGGGTTTGAACTTCCCACATCCATGAGTTCCTGCCAAAATTATTATATTATTGATGGATTTGAGAGAGCAATGTATTTCTTGAATCTATCATAATCGATCAAGAGCATTGTAGAAACTTTTGGTTTCTTCATTAATATGCTTCATACTAGATATGCTTCTAGTATGCTTGATAGTACTAATTTAGATTGCACCACCGGGATGCAATCATTAATGGTGCATGCATGCATAAATAGCCTTAGACCCGTCCAAGAATCTTCATTAGAGATACCTAGTCATCTTTGATGAAGCTCTTCTTGGATTGTCCAGTTTGGACAGTTCAGGAGCACAAGTCTGTATTGTAATTAGTAGTTCTACTGCTTATAGTCCATCTCGTAGAGATTTCGTGTAGCAACTCCTCCTGTTCTCCGAGTGCATACTAGACAAGGTGTAGCAGTACACCTAGTCTATGTCGTGTATTTGGAGAACCATGGGGAGATGCTGCCGAAATTTCGTTAGAGATGAACAGAGCGGTATGAACTGCTTTTTACAATATAGACCGTGCATTCCTGAATGGGAAAGTAAGATGAACCAACATATTAGAGACCAGTTAGAGGTGAATAATGTCATGTCGCATGCATTATAAGGTACTGAATTGAGGTTAAGATTAATTAAAATGGAACGGTAATTTTGAACTTTGTTGATTTGGCAGTGACATTTGTAGTGTAAGACAGAGTCAGATGGATAAAAGTTGGATAAATCAGCATAGGTTGCACCCGGAATATATACAAGGGGTTAAGGAATTTATTAAATTTGCATGCGAAAATAAGCCATTGTTGAATGAAGTCACATGCCCATGTAAACGGTGTCGTAATGTCAAATTGGTGGAGAAAGGCCAGTTAGGGGAACATTTAATGATCAATGGGTTTCTTCCAAGTTACATCAGTTGGATTTTTCATGGGGAGAATTTGTCGTCGCCTGTGCCACACAATGTGAATGTCGGGCAAACTGAGTTGAACGATGGTGATGAAACTTATGAAATGCTATATGAAGGATTTGGACTTCCTCCACCAAGCTTTATTCATGAGGCAGCAAGTTCTGGTATTAAACAAGGTCCAGATGAGAAAACCGAAAAATTCTTCAATTTATTGAAAGAGGCCGAAAGAGAGTTGTATCCTGAGTGTCAGAAGTTTTCAACGCTCTCATTTATTGTTCGGTTATTGCACATCAAGTGCCTTAGTGGATGGAGTGACAAGTCTTTCACGATGTTGCTTGAGCTTTTGAAGGATTCGTTCCCAAAGGGTGAAACTTTGCCAAAGTCATTTTATGCAACTAGGAAACTCCTTAGGGACTTGGGCCTCGATTATCATAAGGTACATGCATGCCCAAGGGATTGTTCACTATATTGGAAGGAAACAGCTACTATGGATGATTGCATAGTGTGTCATATGCCTAGATACAAACAGTTTGAGGGGGAGGAGAATGATGTTAAGAAGAAGCAACAAAGAATTCCACAGAAGATTGTTAGATACTTTCCATTGATTCCAAGGCTGCAAAGATTGTTTATGTCATCCAAAACATCTTCTTTAATGAGATGGCATGCAGAGGGCCGAATTGATGACGGCAAAATGAGACATCCCGCTGACTCTCCAGTCTGGAAAAATTTTGATAATTTGTATCCCAAGTTTGCGAGTGAGCCTCGCAATGTCAGACTGGGTTTAGCAGCGGATGGATTCAATCCATTCAAGGCAATGAATGTCTCTCATAGCAGTTGGCCAGTTATTATGATGCCATACAATTTGCCACCATGGTTGTGCATGAAGCAGCCTCATATGATGATGGCATTGCTCATCGATGGTCCTTCTTCACCTGGAAATAACATTGACGTCTACTTACGCCTTGTAGTGGATGAATTGAAAGAATTGTGGGAAAACGGTGTTGACACGTATGATGCGGAAACTAATCAGATGTTCCGAATGCATGCTGTGTTATTGTGGACTATAAATGATTTTCCTGCCTATGCAATTTTGTCTGGATGGAGCACGAAAGGCGCTTTAGCTTGTCCTTGTTGTAATACACATACTCGTTCTCGATATTTGAAGAACGGAAGGAAATTATGTTACATGGGGCATCGTCGCTGGTTGAATGAGGGTCACAAATTTCGGAAAGCTAGTGCGTCTTTTGATGGCACTCGTGAATTCGAACCATGTCCAACTCGGTTATCAGGGGCTAATGTGCTACAACAACTAGGCCCTAAGTTCAAATTGAATTCTAAGCGTCAACAATCTAGCAAACGGAATCGAAAGGGGAAAGAAAAGGAGGAAAATGAGGACTCAGGTCATAATTGGAAGAAGAAGAGTATTTTCTTCGAGCTGTCATATTGGAAGCATAATTTGATTCGCCACAATCTTGATGTGATGCACATTGAAAAGAACGTGTGTGATAATGTATTGTGGACGATATTAAATGTTGATGGGAAAGGGAAGGACAATTTAAATACTCGCCGAGATTTGCAAGATATGGGAATTCGGAAGGCACTACATCCTCAGAAAAGGGTTGGGAACAAGTATTATTTGCCTCCTGCATGTTTTGCCATGAACAATAGAGAGAAAAGTCTATTCTACACACTTCTAAAGAATATCAAAGTTCCAGATGGTTACGCATCTAATATCTCTCGTCGGGTTAACCTCAAACAGCGTAGCATATCTGGACTGAAAAGTCATGATAATCATATACTCATGCAACAAATACTTCCAATAGCAGTGAGAAATTTGTTACCGAAGAAAGTGGTTGAACCATTAATTGAGTTAAGCAATTTCTTCAGGCAGTTGTGTTTCAAAACCCTAGAGGTGGATGGTCTAAATCGTCTTCAATCCCAAATTGCTGTTACACTTTGCCATCTTGAGAGAATTTTTCCTCCATCATTTTTCGATATAATGGAGCACTTACCCATTCACCTAGCTGAGGAAGCAAAGATTGCCGGTCCGGTGCAATATCGATGGATGTACTTTGTAGAAAGGTGTGTAATTCTACTCTAATGTCCATTTTGTATATATTTGTTTGTTAATACTTGGAAGTCATGTATGCATCTTTTTGATTATAGGTACCTTATGACGCTTAAATCATACATGCGTAATCGAAGTCATCCTGAAGGTTCAATTGCACAGGGATACTTAGTCGAAGAATGTATGATATTTTGCTCAAGGTACTTGCATGATGTTGAGTCGAAATTGCATCGACCGTTAAGGAATTGTGATGTTAGCGACAATCCTGAGATATTAATGGGGCGGGCTTTAGGAAAAGGAAAAGGGTTTGTGCTTGATAACACAACATGGGTACAGGCTCATCGGTATGTGTTATTTAACATTGCTGCGGTTGTCCCATATCGAGAGTAAGATAGACACAACCTTTGTCTCATCGTGAATGTATTTATACCAACTATAATTATCTTGCATTTTACAAGTAGTTTAATTGTGTAGGGAACATCGTGAATTTATTAAGCGGTCACATCGTCGTCTCAGAGATTATGATGTGGATCGTCGTCACAATGATGAGTTTCCCAAATGGTTCAATTCTCATGTAAGTGCATGTCAAGCACAACAAGTCTTTTATATGTTTGTATACACGTGTTTCTATATTTTTGAAGTTGTTAATTGATGTTTAATATTGATAACTTTCTTTTAAAAATAGGTTGCAGAGCTGTTAGCTACTGAAAATGTAGCGTTGTCAGATGAGATCAAAATTTTGGCTTTGGGACCTAGCCAAAAGGCCACTAGATTTAATGGGTATATAATTAATGGTACTAGGTATCATACTAGGAGTCGTGAGTTGAGAAGAAAAACTCAGAATAGTGGGGTTATGGTGAAGGCAAAGACTTCTAGCTATGCAAGTGCGAAAGACATTAATCCAGTGGAAGGTGATGTAGTGTACTATGGATATGTGACAGATATTATTGAATTGTATTACTCACATGACCATAGATACATGTTATTCATGTGCAACTGGATTGACAACAATAAGGGACTCAAGCGGGATGATTTTGGTTTTACACTTGTTAATTTCAATCACTTGTTATATGCGAAGAAACAGGACAGTGATGAGCCATTCATCCTAGCATCTCAAGCACAACAAGTCTTTTATGTTAATGATTCTGTTGATGAAGATTGGAATGTTGTACTCAAGATGAAACCTAGAGACTTGTATGAGGTGTGTGGAGAACAACCAACTATTGATGAAGGACTACATCACAACGAAGTGGAAGGATTTGGTGATCAAGAGTTAGATGTAGCTTCCTTCACTTGTGAGGAGGACATGGATTGGGTTAGGCAAGGTTTTGATGGAACAACTGTTGATGAAACTATTGGATCTCTTGAAGCATCGACAGAGGCACCATTTGAAGATGACGAAGAAATGATATGATATTGTAATTGGTTGCATATTCACTTTTACATTTGTGTTTTCTGTACGGATATTCATGTTAATAAAATCTTTGCTTTTATACCTTTGTAGTTTTCTTTAAATGGCCATTTTTACCTTTCATGTACTCTTATTCTGTTTTGAATGCAGTTTCTTTATAGATTATCATGTCCTTACTTTTATGTTTGTAGTTTCTTTATAGATTATTTATGAGTTCTAGCTCCGAGAGTTCTTCTAGTGAGAGTGAGCAATCAAGCTCTAATAGTTCTAGTTCAGATGAGACTCATGCCACACTTAAGATGAGAGTCATACCCGATCCACCGGCATCATGGCATCCACCAGGCAGTCTTCCTACCACATCACGTAGCGGTAGTACATCACATGGCTCAGTTTCAGCTGGTATGTATAGATATTTTTAATTGTGCTTGTTTTCTCTAAAGATCTAAATATAATGTTTGCTAATTTGAAATAATGCTGTATGGATATTCTTCAATTTAGATTTAAAAATAATGTCAAACAAAAAAGGAAAAAAGTAAAAAGATAAAGATGAGAGTAAACAGATCATAGAATGCTATTATAAGTTTAAGTTTCTAGTATAGATGAAGAAGAAACCAATAAAAATACATTTGATTTATTTTTTCCAATCAAGATTCAAGGTTTGAAGAGGATGATTTGATAGTATTTTGTGTTTTCTTTTTTCTTGGAAATAACTTGTCCAAATCGCCCTAGGGATGATTACCTACAGATGAACGTGGTTAGATATTGATGGTAGTGCTATTGATATTAAAAAGTGAATCAACAGCCTTCTTGCAGTGGGTGTTATTTAATTTTAGCAGCATATTACTGGTAGATGTTGAGAATAAAGTTCAGTGACTCAGGTAAAATCAAAACCAAGAGGTGCAGTAAATAAAATAAAACACACCCTATAGTTTTAACATTGTAGGAGAGGGTTCAAGAAAGGAGTTGGAAAATTCGAAGATCTTCGAAGATCCTTGAAGAACAATTTCGAATTCTCTAGAATATGATGAGAGGCTTAGATTCTTCAATAATCTCAACTTAGGAACACGACAACAAAGGAGATGATGGAGATAAGAGATTGGGTGAAGAAGAAGGCAAAATGGCTAGAGAATAGAATAATGGCAAGGCTCTCCCATGGATCTCCCACTTTCACTCTCAAGGTTGATAATGGAGAAGGGAAATTAGTTCTTTCCCAATAGTTAAAAATCTCCAAAATCCATCCCTTGTAAAGCTATGGGTGGGTGCTATTTATAGGCACCTCATGATGTAGGATGGAGCCCATGTGCAAGGCACATGGGGGATATTCTCTCTAACCACCTTGTCCGAGGAGGTGACCTCTCCGAGGAGGTGACTTCTCCGAGGAGGTGACTTCTCCGAGGATGAGAAAACCCCGAAGAGGAGATCAATCCCTCGGCGAACCCTTCTTCTTAGCCACACCTAACCAATGATCCCCAATCATCCCAAAGGGTCAGGGGTAGTCCCAGAGGACGTCCTGCCGCAAAAATATTGCCGAGTCTCATGGACCCCCCCGGGGTCGTGCCACCTCGACCCGGGTATAGGCTAGTTTAACCGAAGAGTGAATTTATCTCCACTCACCGTCCTCGGGATCGGGTCCTTTGTTCGAACTCCATTACGCCCATGGTTCTGGTGCGTAGATCCCGGAAAGCTCCGAGCCCGCAAGTGTTCTGGGACTCATTAACGGAGCGGCTTCTAGATTGCATCTGAATCCGTTCGAAGCCAAGTGCTTCGGATCTCTAGATTCGTAGGTTCGAATCCTTTCGAGTCCAAGCCAAGTGCTTCGGATCTCTAGATTCGTAGGTTCGAATCCTTTCGAGTCCGAGTGCCTCGGATCTCTAGGCTTGTTCAACACCCTTTCGAGTCCGGGCCCGAGTAAGTCTCTAAGTCTCTAAGTTCGTGGATCCGAACCCCTTCGAGGCTTAGAGCGATTCAGCCCGCTTGATGGCGATAAATCTGGGCCCACCGATTCTTGGACTTGCAATAAATTCGGGCCCACTAATCTTGGGCTATTGGGCCTAAATAATTTAGTGGGCTCAAATTAGCCCCTCTTACAAACATCAATGGGGCTCCCTAATGTTCCAACCCCCTGAGTATTTCTTGAACCCATTAAGAGGGTCTCTTCTGTGAGTCCTCTTGGCAGCCAAGATAAGAGATGAGTTCAGAGGACCTTCACCATTGGGTCCCTCCGCAAGAAATCTTTTGGTCCCCCAAGAAACCACACCATATTCTGCTTCAAAAACTTTCCCTGAAAATCAATTTTTTTTTATTTTGCATTGAGTTTCATCATCTCTCTATATATTCACATTTCAGTTCAAGAATTCTCCAACTTCATTTGGGTTTATCCAAATAAATCCCATCTTTAGAGGCTATATAGAGAGTTCTCAATAATGGGCTGGCTTTATTATTGCATAGCCGCCTTCTATATGCTTCAGTTGAACATATCTGCTGGTATACTACTTCATTTCTGCCTTCATTTTATTTATTTTTTAACTCTTACTTTCTTAATCAAAAAAATATGTACAAATCAGTCATAAAATTGATCACATAACACTCACAAGACAAGGAGTGGGTCCCCAAACACTCCTTGTAAGAATATTCAAAAGATTTAATGTATTGTATGGATTTATAAGGTATGGCTACTACCCAAATAATGCACATCATTTTTCTAAGTTTATTTCTGTGTATGAATTCTGTGCACATATCTATACTGTGGTGTTTATCATGGCGGAGCCAACACTGTATCCTGTATACTATTTTTCACAAAATTCTATGCTTTTAGACTGATTTCTACTTCATGTTCAATTTATGCAAATCATGATTCGTCTTAATGCAGAAGCTGGAGTAGTTGGAGTAAACTATGGCCTACTAGGAAACAACCTCCCACAACCAAACCAAGTCATTGCACTTCTAAAATCAAGAAACATAACGAAAACACGCCATTTACATTTTCTTGCTGTTTTTTTATAGGTCCTAGCTCAAGTCAACCAAGTCATTTACATTTTCTTGCTGTTTTTTTATAGGTCCTAGCTCAAGTCAAGCCACACAAAAGCAGACAAGGGGTCCCACATATGTACATGGTCAATGGGGTACTTCAGATGATGGCATTTTAAAACTTGTTTCAAATGAGTTGAATCAAGTAGTTGAAGGATACACACCCCTTGCTTCACATTTGGGCGTTCTGGCACGAGATGGGAGTCTTGCACCACTCACTTTTACGACTTGGCATTATGTCCCACAGCAAAATAAAGATAACATATGGAGGGAGATAAAGGTAATCCAGATATTTAATATGAAATAAGTTGAAATGCATATTACAATTGGATTCCATATGAAATGCATATTACAAGTGTAGTTGACATTGCATATTACAAGTGTGTATAATTGTAATGCAGGCTCATACGAATGCAGATGATTCCATGAAGAGAACAATAATGACTTCATTTGGGAAGAAATGGAGAGATTGGAAAAGTCGCGTGAAAAATATGGGATACACACCCTTCAAGAATGATGCAGAAAGGTTGGCTCATCGACCGGATAGAGTACATGAGGATCAGTGGCGGGCCTTGGTCTACCACTGGGGCACTCAGAGTGCATCGGTACAATTTTATTTATGTGAAAAAATGTTTATATATGATAATTTTTGATAATATCTCAAATGAATTTCATATTTAACAGAAATCAAGTAAGAAGAATAGAAAAATTCGGAAGAAGAAGACACTGCATCATCGAACAGGCCGAAAGCCTTTCTCAATAGTTCGAGTGGAGGTATAATTAGACATTACATCTTGGACATATTTTGAAATTTGTTAAGTTTTTAAGTTAAAAAACTTATAACTTAGCTAGCTCAACTTATAACTAAACTAAATTAAGTTTAGTATGTATAAGATTGAAGATTGAAATTTATTATCTTTAAAATTCATCTTCTCATCTTTGTCTTACATGTTTTGTTTTATCTATCTTTTATTTACAGGAGACAAAGAAAAACAATGGGGTTCCTGCTAGTCGGCCACAGGTGTGGATGGCCGCATACATGAAAGATGGTACTTCCAATAGTGATTCAGTTAATGAAGTTATGGTATGTGATACTACTTTATTAGACTTTTAATATGATTTATATTGGATGCTAATTATTGAATTCAAAATTGCAGACTCAAATGAATGAGCTAACGGAGCACATGGAGGGATCTTCTTCGGACCCTGCTGCATTAAATGAACAGATTTTCACACAAGTTATGGGGCCGGAGCAACCTGGTCGTGTTCGGACGTTTGGATTGGGACCATCCCCCACCGATGTTTTTGGAGGTAGATATAGGCAGTCACAAGAGCAGAATCATATCTTCCAAACTCGAGTTCAAGAACAAGTTGAAGAGCAACTTCAACGGTATCAAATGCAGTTAGAGTCGAAGATGAATGACGTAATGGAGAAACAAATTCAAGCTATACGCGCAGATTTTCAGTCACGAATTGAGATTTTGGAATCTCAATTGCAAGCTGCGGGCGTGCCCGTTGCACCAGCTGTTGCACCCTCGAACCCATTACATAGGCAGCAGGTATTTTCATTATTTTTACTAGTTATTAGTTTAAATTGCCCAGAGCTACTATACAACTTAAGCCTCTTATTGAATGATAGGTTGTTGATTCACTTAGTAGTCATCCCGCTGTACGGCCAATGTCACATCAACAACAATCTCATGCATTTTCATCCCAAGAGGTGAGCAATCATTTAATGAAAGTTTTTTTTGACAATACAATATCTTATTAATTAAAATACTTGTTCTGATTAAATATAGGTTCACCTTTCAAAGAAAGAGAAGAAGAAGAAGAAGAAGAAGAAGAAGAAGAAGAACTAACAAGGTAAAAGTACTAACATCACTAGTTTAAGCTGATAATAAGGCCTCGTTTGGGAATAGGCTAATTTAGTAACTTTTTGGCTATTTGGCTAAAAAGGTAGGTAAAAAAAACTTGTATGTTTGGGATGACTTTTTGGCTAATTACGAAAAGATGTGCAAAAAGTAGAGAGAAAAGAGAATCTTTGACTTTTTGGTATGGGTTGTTGGCTTTTTGGCTAATTTAGTAACTTTTTGGCTAATTGGCTAAAATAGCCTCTTGCCAAACGAGGCCTAATATTCATAAATCAATAGTGTTAAAGACATGTTAGGCAAATGCTTTTTTGAGTTGAGAATGATGTTATTCATAAATCATATACATTGTTTTTAAGTATCAAGTGGTTTTCACAAGTATGGTTTATTCTTCTTCTCCTACATTGTGTTTGGAAAGTGTCTAAGAAAAAGAAATAGTGTTGTGAGAATGTCCAACACACATTAGTTGAGAAACATACTCAAGTTTTCTTCCCAAAGTTCCTGTAGTTCATGTAACAGTTATTAGACACCAAGAGTAACTAGAAAACACTGACTAATAATAAAGTCTAGAAGAAGCCAAGTTTAAAATGATAATTTCATTTGTAATGTATTTTTTATTAATTTTTGATCAACCAAATATTATTTTGATGGAATAATCATATCATTCGACACCATTCTAGTGAACCTAACATGAACATAGTGTATCAAACTCCAAAAAGAGATTAGTCAATGAACTTCAGTTTTTATTTCATATGTATTTGTGGGTTCTTTCTCTCCCTAGGTAGTCCTTCAGTTTCATCAAAGTTTGGGAAAGTTGATGCCATATGACCATTGGAGTAGAAGGAAAAAGAACAGAGAAGAAGCCTCTTCTGACAAGGTGTGTTTTGCATGTTTCATTATATAATATAATTATATATGGTTGTATATGACATGTTTTGTTTTCCAATTGTCAATTAAGTGCTGATTGATTTATTATGTAAATACTGTTGATTGGTTATTATGTAAATGCATGCTTATACAGAATATAGAAATGTGTGTTAGATTCAACCACTAATTACATTTGGTGACATAATTGAATGGAGAAAGAAATTAGTTAGTAGGTATGATGGAAGATGGTTCATAATTCTGACTTCCTTTTCCAAAATTCTTCAAACTCTGCTTTGGACTTGACCTTTTCTCCCACTTTATTTTCTCTTTTATAGGAGAAGTTTGTACAAAAACTTTATTGGGAATTTCCTGGAATTGCTCAATATGAGGCCTAGTTTTGGAGAAAATAAATATTTTAAATTAACAATGTTATCAAAGGTAAAAGGAAATGGCAGTGGCTGACATGAAAGGTGGCTTTAAGCTTCTTAAATCCAAAATGTTTGTTAGGTTTTTAAATTGAGTTTAAAGAATCCACTATTTAACTCAGTTTGACAGCTCTAATTTGGGGAAGGTGGAATGTGTGAGAATTAGGATTGAATGAAGTCAAGTCAGGGGCAGAGCATGAACCAAATGGTATAAATGCTTATCATATGGCCAAGTGGAAGTTTGTGGGGGTCTATGCCAAAGGACACACTAATGTTGACATAGGTTCTCTTACTATATTGTATTACTGACACATTAGTGATCTTGACTGGGATGAGTTGCCCCAAGCTAGTTTTGTTTACTGGAGCAATCACACTACAAACCTAGAATTTAAAATAATTATTTACCTTTTTAAGAGAATAATTATTTTATAAAAGAACAAAGAATAACCATTCTATTATGTTTTACTTTTATTTTAATAAATCAAACTCTACATCCCAGTTAGGGAAAGTCTAAGTATTAGAACTGGATACCAAGAAATTGATCCAGAAAATAAATAGAGGATTGATATATTCAAATGGTGTATTATGAGTTCAAATTTTAAATTCTATATCAGTAATTTCATATCTTGTATATGGAAGTTAAATTCTATTCCACCTGTTTCCTCGTTGTTTCCTCGTGCAACTTCTGTATCTCAATCTAATGAATTCCAATTAATTTGACTGTCATGCAGGCCCCTTACTACTGTCAGCAGCCTGAGTTTTGATTACTTGCAAAACCATTGATTGACAATTTAGATGGGAAATCTCTGTATAACAGAATTGAATACAGCTGCCAGAGGTTATTTTGCCCACTAGACACTCTTTGTCAACATGTTACTTTTTTCCTGTTATCATTTACTATATATATGTAGTTCAAATCTGGAGTAATATCCGTGTACTTTCCATTATAGACTATACATTGCAGATGCTTGGATTATTATTTTGAAGTTTATTAAACCATCTTCCAAGAAATGAAAGCCAAGTCTTAAGAAACTGGGTGTTTATCTGAAAACTCTTCTATACTTGGTTTTTGTTTTATCATCTTTGCTCCATTTAGTACTTTCTCCATAGCTGAAAAGGGTTACCTACTATTGTATCCATGATAGCATTGTATTGGAAGTTCGGATGTAAATGGACCAAACTCATTGTTTGGTTTATAATGCTAAAACCGTTTTTGAGCTTTTTATTTTTTGTCAATGGATTATTTTATGCTTCATTTATTATTTCAATGCGAGTTATTATTTTATATGTTAGTTATTTTATATTTATTACAGGTATTTGAATGGAAGTTGGATATTAATTGAATAAGAAATTGAATTAATGTTTCATTTTTGTTATTTGAATGAGAGTTAATATTTTATATGTCAGTATTACTACAGGTATTTTTTTAATTCAATCAAATAAAAATTAGTACAATTTTCAACAAAAAAAAAAAAGAGGGGATATGACGGCGTTTCTAAAAACGCCTTCTAAACTGTCAATATTTTTTGAAAACAGATACCACGGCGTTTCAAAAACGTCGCTAAATATTGTTGGTGACGTCAGCAAGTGTATAGTGGGACATTTGGCGGCGTTTATTAAAACGCCTCCTATACTAATATCACGGCGTTTTTAAAACGTCGCAAAGATACAGCGACGGCCGCAGCTTCGACGTTTGGTACTAAACGCCACTAAAGGAATTAGCGGCGTTTTTGATAGATATAGCGGCGTTTTTTAAACGCCACTAAAAGTCCAATTTCCAGCAGTGATTGATGCATATTATTTGGTAATATATTTTCTATTTTGGAAAAATATTTTGTATTAATCCGGGCCATCATGTGTGATAATTAAGAATGCATTTGTGTTGTATTAATCTAGTAATTGTTCTGAAATGTGGGATAAAAGAAACTTACGTGGAGTTTTAAAATGTATTTAATTTTAATTTATTCATCTTTAGAATTGAATTTTAGTCCAGTTTTAATCAAGTTTAAATTTGATTTCTTTTATGGAAAGTATAATAAATGACTCAATTTATTTTACAAGCCTAACAATATCACTATGAATTATACTGTAAAAAAATGAAGCACGAGACAACTCAAAATTCAATATAGAGTGTATTATATGTACTGTAAATAAAGAATAATATTAAAAAATTTATTAAAATTTTAACTAAATATCTCATATGGTCTGAAATTCGGAATCCATTGATAAAAAATGATCGTGAGATAACTCAAAATTAGGAGCCACTTCTCTCACACATTAATTGTGGGCTCTCACATGAATGGGCCAAGAAAAGAAATTTGAGGGGTGTATTTGAAAACTGAACAAATTCTCTCAGTTTTTTTTTTTTTTCATTCAGCAATTAATATAAATGTTAATATTGATGTATTATTGATTGATGTATTTTGATTGTGTATTGTATGTACATTATATAGGAGATGTGAAGTGAAGGTGGAGTGGTGTAGTGGAGGTGGTAGGTGGAGTAGGTGAAGTGGAGGTGGTAGGTGGAGTAGGTGGTAGTAGGTGGTTCACAATTTACATTTACAATTTACATTAACAGCCCCCCTCAAACTCAAGGAGGATAGGTACTAGCCAACTTGAGTTTGGAGAGAGTAACAAAACAGAAAAATAAGCTGACAAATAAAATTAAAAATGGGATAGGAGACACTGTATGGTCGTGTCAGACCGTTGTAGAAGACACGGTATGGTCGTGTCGGACCGTTGTAGCAGACAGTTTACGGGGTCATGTCGGACCGTTGTAGCAGACACTGTGTGGTCGTGTCAGACCGTTGTTGTAGAAGCTAACCGGAATAAATGTCGGGACAGTTTGCAGGGTCATGTCGGACCGTTGTAAAAGCTGACCGGAATCAATGTCGGGACAGTTTACGGGGTCATGTCGGACCGTTGTAGCAGACACTGTGTGGTCGTGTCAGATCGATGTAGAAGACAGTTTATGGGGTCATGTCGGACCGATGTAGAAGACAGTTTACCGGGTCATATCGGACCGTTGTAGCAGACATTGTGTGGTCGTGTCAGACCGATGTAGAAGACAGTTTACGGGGTCATGTCGGACCGTTGTAGAAGACAGTTTACGGGGTCATGTCGGACCGTTGTAGCAGATTGTGGTGGTGCACCAAGGGGGCGACTTAGGGAGTGCGCCATGAGCGACTTATACATGATACTGTGTATAACCCTCCCTCAAACTCAAATAGGTGTGAAGATAGAAACCTATTTGAGGTTGAAACAAAGGGATTGATAAAGCTGACCGGTGTAGAAGACACTGTATGAGTGTGTATATAGGCTGCCCAAAAGATATACAGGGATATAGATATCGAGCCCTCAAAAGTCGTGCCCTCAAAAGGTGTGCCCAATCTTTCAAAAGGCGTGCCATCAAAAGGCGTGCCCAATCCATAAAAAGGTGTGCCATCAAAAGGCGTGCCCAGTTTGTCGTCGAGCGCCGAGCGGCGCATGATGCGCGTGTCTGCCTTGGCTATAAGACGGAGGCTGAGGCTGAGGCTGAGGCGAAGACAAACAACTTGCGAAGAAAAACTTCTGGAAAAAAAAGTCTGCGTTTGCGGAGAGAGAAACTCTGTAACACTCTGTAACACTTGGTTGCCCAGAAAATGGCCTCGTCTTCCCGTGGTCCGCTCACTCTCTTTCCAGACCTCAACGAGTCCACAAGAGAAATAACTGGTGCGGTGGCCTTGGAACCTCAACCAAGCGCCTCTGGGTTTGCTCCGTTGAACTTTTCGATGCGGTCTGTGGAGCAAAAAATGGCGATGCAAACTGATATTGAGGCCAATCAGTATACTTTGAAGTCATGTGTGGAGACCATGACTGCGGTTACAAACTTGTCGCACCGGCTTCAGAGTAGGACAAATGAGGTGCAGCAGTTAAACGCCCAACTGGCTCTGCTCCAGCGCATGTATAAGGATGCGCAAGCAGAGATAAGTGTGCTAAAGGCGGAAAATAAGGAGCTGAAGCGGAAGGCCACCGTGATGTTCCGATTTGGAGGTCCGCCATATGCTGTAGGGGAGGAGCAGGGGGGAGTGAACGTGCTCGGCGGCGTGGGAAACACGGAGGCAGCACCGTCAAGGGCCGCGCAGGATGGAGGCAAGAAGAAGAGACCGGCGGCAGAGTAGAGAAGAAAAATCCCGCCTGTGGATGAGGTTGTTGTGTGTGGGTGGTTTTTTTTTGTTTTTGTTGTTTTTTTTTTTTTGGTGTAAAATGGTGATCGGGGTGAGCCCCGACATGAATATAATGAATAAAATGAGTTTGGTGAGCAGTTCGTCTTCTTCTTCTGTTGTTTGTTTGTTTGTTTGTTTTTTTTTTTTTTTTTTTTGTGCAAAGAAATAATAATGAAAAAGGGTTTCGTGGCCCACGGTTGTGTGAAAACCTGCAATGGGTTTGGTATTTGTTTTTGTATATATATATTGTTTTTTTTTTGTGTTTTTTTTAATAATAATAATAATAATAATAATAATAATAATAATAATAATAATAATAGATTAATGGCGAAAGCATGTGCCTCGGGGGATTGGAAAGTGAAAAAATGAGAGAGAGAAAGTGGGGTACATGATGAGGAGGATGATAATAAGAATAAAACGAATAAAAAAAAAAGTGGTGTGGTGTAAGGTGGTGGTTGTATTTGAAAGACAAAAGGTAGTGGAGGTAAATATGAAAAGAAAAAGAAAGGAAAAGAGAGGGTTTAAAGGGAGAAAGAGAAAATCGATTCTGATCTGGGTCTTGGTTTGTTTGTTTGTTTGTTTGTTTTTTTTTTTTTTTTTTTTTTTTTTTTTAAGCTTAGAACCTCATCCCCCCATGTGTGTGTGTGCTGCTGTCTGTGTGTATGGTCTGCCCGTGCTGTGTGTGTGGTGTTGTGTGTGTGTTAGAGTTTGTTATGCAAGGTGTCTGGGTGTGTGGGTATCCTTCTCCCTCACCCAAACTGTGTGTGTTTCTGATCTGAGTGAGAGAGAGGTGTTGAGAGAAAAGAGAGAGAGTCAGTGCATCGAGAGAGAGAGAGCTCATGCATGCGTGTAGCTGTGTGTGATAGGAGAGAGAGAGAGGTGGGAGGAGCTTGAGCCGGCGCTGCGGGAGGCCGAGATAATTGCGGCGGAACTTCGCCGGAGTGAGATCGAAGAACTTGGTGACGCCATGTACGGTGTTTGGCCAGAAGAGGCAATGAACCCAGATGGCGTGACAGCCTCGCCATCTTATCTTTTGCGTTGATGGCACTAGGGCCTTGGACTTTCTGCAGTCTCCCGATTTCCTGAAGGAGAGTAACTGCAATCTGATACTGAGCACAGATTGTTGCTTGAGCTCTAAGTCGAGGTAGTCTGGGATGGTTTTGAGGCGGGTCAAGCCGTTGTCATCAGCAGGGACGGTGATGAGGGCGTTTGGAGAGATGAGAAGGTGGTGTGGCTGTTCACGGCGACAATGCGGGTGCCGCCGCCGACATAGCGGAGTTGGTTGTCGTGGGGCCGGGGAAGGATCTTGCCGCCGAAGCTGCACATGAAGCGTACACGTGGCTGGGTGATGGTGTCGATGCTCTGATCTTGAAGGTGAATGTTGAATTGGGTTTAGTGGCAGCGGAGTCAAGGTATGTGTAAAAAAATAAGCGGAATAGGTTGAGGTCCGGCAGACGGCTAAGGTGAGGTTGCCGCCCGCCGGTGAAGCGAAAACACTAAGTTCTAAACCTGCTCTGATACCATGTTAATATTGATGTATTATTGATTGATGTATTTTGATTGTGTATTGTATGTACATTATATAGGAGATGTGAAGTGAAGATGGAGTGGTGTAGTGGAGGTGGTAGGTGGAGTAGGTGAAGTGGAGGTGGTAGGTGAAGTAGGTGGTAGTAGGTGGTTCACAATTTACATTTACAATTTACATTAACAATAAAAATTATAATTAATTGTAGCTTTTGGATTAACGGTTAGATACGGCCAAAAAAAGAAGGTACTAAGGCCTCATTTGTTCTGAGAGACAGAGGTAGGAATGGAATTGAGATAAAAGTGGGACTCGTTATAGATTGTATTTGTTTTATGAGGTAAAAATGGGATTCATTATCCCATAAAATTAAGATGAGTTTTGGTATTGGGATTGATATGAAAGAGATGGAAGTGATATTAGGAAATTGGATGTGGGGATGATTCTGCGCAGGCTGCGCAGCAGCGGTTGCTGTGCGGTAAAATACGCTCATCTTGATAATCCAAATCGTTCACATTTTAGAATAGATCAAGTAGAACATGCCTACAAAAAATCAAGTTAATTGGATATCGTTTCTCCATTCATCCATTCACATTTGCATCTACAAAACTAAATAATAATTGTGATTTAATGTATTAAAATGAATACAAATGTAAGTGGATGAATAGATAAATGATATCTGATTAACTTGATTTTTTTATAAACATGTTCTACTTGATTTAGTCTAAAATATAAATAGATCGGATTATCAAAATAGGTCCAACAATGGGCTCAATTTACCGCACAGCAACCTCTGTTGTGCAGCCCGTGCAACAGCATCCCTACATCCTAGGAAATTAGCTTTGGCTTAGGATTTTTTATTTTTTTATTTTTTAACATTAATATTTAATGTTTAATGTTTTTGTATTTTTTGTTAAGTAAAAATCATAATTTTATTTGTTTTAATATTTTATATTTCTTTTATACGGTAATAATTTAACAATTCTCACACTAACAACTATCATCAAAACAAATATAATTTTACTTAATCCTCTTACTATTAATCCCTTCAATATTAATTCTCTCACTATCAATCTCTTCCATTTTACCTCTAAAAACAAACGACAAACAGGGCCTAAAAAATATCTGGAGCCCATGTAAACACCCCTCATTGGGTGACATACACTGAAAGCATTATTAATGAAACAAAACCTCGCTTATATGGCCCAGTTTGCTTTGGGGTATAGAGTGAGGGATGAAATTAGAATAGGGGTGAGACTTATTTAATGTTGTGTTTATTTATAGATTTGGAGAAGGGATTGAAATGGAGGAGAGGATTAGGTTGGCCTAGTGTCACAGGCCGACTCCTTTAGAGGCGCAGCGGATCAATTTTTGCCTGTGTGGCGCTCAAACTCCACCAAGTTTAAGCCCGCCATTGCTCGTTGACAAATCGAGTGTTGATGATCTCACCCGTTTGAACATTAGGTCCCAATGCTTTGTCAAGCAAAACAACTTCACAAGGAAGCTCCGTCTTCACCCGGATGTCACAAGTAGGCCTGACGCCTCAAGTGCACCAAGCACGGCATAAGTCGCTTCATAGCGCCAAGCTTACTTCAAGCGAGGTGCTCGCCCAACTTAGGTTCATGTCATCAAGGCACCTAGCCACACAACAATGTGCTAGCGAAGGTCCTCAACTTAGCCGACAAGCCAACGTTGCCGGTTGGGTCTTTAACAGCGTCTCGACGTGTCGCTGGGTCAAGCATGCCTCAATAGATGCGTATTGGGTGGCCACTTGGTCATGCGAAGCCCACAAGCCACCGAGGGTCAATCTCTTGCCCACGGCGTAGTCCTCGTGCCAACACGCGTGCTAGATTCCGCCTAAGGCCATTGCGCACCTTAGCGTTGCACCAACGTGTAGCATGAGTAAGGCGACGTCTCAATCCGTAGCTTGCTCGTAGCATAATGTAGTCCCTCAATGGACGTAGTCGTTGCATAGCTTGATGCCTTCATTCGATAGCCCACATATGCGGCGTCGCCTTCCAACCGCTTAGCTTAAGCCACGGGATCCCCTCGTGCAAGGTCGAACCCAAACCAAGCACTAGAGTTGGCACACGAGGCCTCTAGTGGTGCCTCGATAGCCCATTCGGTCCAAGACGAGTCCCAAAGATACCATATTGCGTGGCATAGTGGAAACAACGTAGTGAACCTCTCATTCGGGAGAGACGCGCAGTGCCTACATCTTCGCACCGTCCACGGGGCTCCCAAACCCACATGGAGACTCTAGACACCCCTCTGGATGCCTACAGCCCGCCCTTGAGCTGCCTCAAGGTTGCTCACTTCAAGTCTAGTTTGGACGGGGAGGTTGGTAGGCAGCTCACCATACCCCCTTATAGTAGCTTGTTAAGCCCTTCTTCATCTGGAAGGAGGAAACATCATACATGTCTGAGGAGTCATAATGACTTATATGGACTATGGCTTTTGTCTTGTGTTGGTTATTGGTGGCATACATGCCTTGGGCTACTTGGGGCCAATGTTAGGCCACGTTGGGGCACTTCCAATGGCCACTCTTGAGCACTCATATGGCCACACCACTGCGAGCGAAACGTCACGGAGTTAGCCTTGCAAGGCAACCCGTGACACTCTCCTCCACTTCAACCATCAACGTCCTCGTTGATGTAGCACAAAGCTGATGCTGCAGTGCGTGTACCGGCTCCTCTGATGAGTCCAACACCTCTGTGTTGACGGCCTACCTTCAACGTCTAACTCTCTTTAGCCAAGCTCCCCTCATTGTTCTCTACTCAAACCCAGCTGAACTGCACTCCACTTGTTGCACCCTCTGCTGGTGACTTCTCTCAAATGGCCTCTGCCAAAGCTCCTCTGAGCGTCTCTAAACTCTACCCTTTGCCAATACTCTTGAAATGCCAAGCCCTCTTCTCAAATGGCCTCCGCCAATGCTCCTCCGAGCAAACTCCTCTGCAAACTCAAGCTCCTCTGAGCTAACTCATGCTCCTCTGAGCTGACTCCACTAGACGATGTTCCTCTAAACTCAAGCTCCTCTGAGCTAACTCAAAATGGCCTCTCTGCCAATGCTCCTCCAAGCAATGCTCCTCTTGAGCCCTCTTCTCGAATGGCCTCTCTGCCAATGCTCCTCCGAGCAAACTCAAAATGGCCTCTCTGCCATTGCTCCTCCGAGCAAACTCAAGCTCCTCTGAGCAAACTCACAGTGGGTTGTCGCATCGTGACTTTCTCCTCCACTCGAGTTGTCGACGTCCTCGTCGACTCAATGCAAATCATCAATTGCTCCTCAAAATGATTCAACAATGCCCTCTAGCAAGCTCAAAGCCCTCTGGCTGATATCTTCAATAAACTGAAGTATCTCTATACTGTGCCCTCTGGCGAAACAAAAGCCCTCTGGCTGCTGCTCATTCGCAAGCTCATGTCTCTGAAGCCTTCTGGCTGATGCCCTCTGGCAAACTCAGTCTCTAAAGCCCTCTTGGCTGTTGCCCTCTGGCAAACTCAAACTTCGAAGCCCTCTGGCTGTTGCTCTCTAGCAAACTCAAACTCTGAAGCCTTCTGGCTGTTGCTCTCTAGCAAAATGAAGCCCTCTGGCTGAACTCAAACTCATGCCCTCTGGCAATGGGTAGCCCTCTTGCTCCCAACTTATCACTTCTGGCTAGAATTAACTCATGCTGCCCAGTGCCTCGGCCACTGCCTTCACCCGAGTCAGCTATCTCCTCAAGCTCAATGATTTCGCCTTTCAAAGGCTCACCGCTCCTACCACCCACAAAACTAGCCATCTCAACGAAGCTGCTCAAAACGGTGCGCTGATCCTGGCACCAAACTCATGTCTTGACTTTACAATCCCGCTACATGGTTGTCCTCCAACAACGATGATTTCATCCATCACCCCGCTCTCTAGCAAGCATGTACACTCGGTGCCTCTGCACACGGGAGTCAAGATCTCAAATTTTGTCTTGAAAATTTTCCGAACAAACCCTTTAATAAGTCAACAACCATGCGTCTGAAGATGCAAAACCACTGACAAGCACAAGTTGCAAATGCCACCACGAACGGTCGAAACATAGGCCCCCTGAAGCGAACCAGTGATAATGCCATAGCACGTGCATGGCTGCCAACGAAAATCCGTCTCTAAGGCTCAATGGCTGAAGATCACCTGCCCACAATCTGATACAAGCATTCCACAAGTTCAAACTGCAGTAGAAATCCCCATGTACCCAACAAAGTAACACAATCATGCCAACCCTGCTGGTTAGGAAACAACCCGTCCACAAATGTAGCATACTCGCGCCACAGTGTGCCCACAGTGTAGAAATGCTCACCAAGTCCACAAAGCGAGAGGGAAACACCAAGTTAGCAAGGAAACACTAGATGCCACAATGCTGCTCAATTCGCACCCTCGAGAACGGTTGCTGCGTTCAAGGCATCGATGAAGAATAGCACAATAAACACGGATACCCCAAGACATCACCAATCAGCTCCCATAGTTCAAACCTGACTAGAAAACCAACGGCGGTCTTGTTTAGAGTCTAGGATGTCAAGCACGTCCCCCAGGATGAGTTTCATGCATACTCCTTCAAACAGCTGCATCGGGGTCCACGGAAGAATGATATCACAAGATAGTTGCATGTCCGCTCTAGATCGAACTCACCCCAAATGAGTGATCTAGCTCTGATACCAACTGTCACAGGCCGACTCCTTTAGAGGCGCAACGGATCAATTTTTGCCTGTGTGGCGCTCAAACTCCACCAAGTTTAAGCCCGCCATTGCTCGTTGACAAATCGAGTGTTGATGATCTCACCCATTTGAACATTAGGTCCCAATGCTTTGTCAAGCAAAACAACTTCACAAGGAAGCTCCGTCTTCACCCGGATGTCACAAGTAGGCCTGACGCCTCAAGTGCACCAAGCACGGCATAAGTCGCTTCATAGCGCCAAGCTTACTTCAAGCGAGGTGCTCGCCCAACTTAGGTTCATGTCATCAAGGCACCTAGCCACACAACAATGTGCTAGCGAAGGTCCTCAACTTAGCCGACAAGCCAACGTTGCCGGTTGGGTCTTTAACAACGTCTCGACGTGTCGCTGGGTCAAGCATGCCTCAATAGATGCGTATTGGGTGGCCACTTGGTCATGCGAAGCCCACAAGCCACCGAGGGTCAATCTCTTGCCCACGGCGTAGTCCTCGTGCCAACACGCGTGCTAGATTCCTCCTAAGGCCATTGCGCACCTTAGCGTTGCACCAACGTGTAGCATGAGTAAGGCGACGTCTCAATCCGTAGCTTGCTCGTAGCATAATGTAGTCCCTCAATGGACGTAGTCGTTGCATAGCTTGATGCCTTCATTCGATAGCCCACATATGCGGCGTCGCCTTCCAACCGCTTAGCTTAAGCCACGGGATCCCCTCGTGCAAGGTCGAACCCAAACCAAGCACTAGAGTTGGCACACGAGGCCTCTAGTGGTGCCTCGATAGCCCATTCGGTCCAAGACGAGTCCCAAAGATACCATATTGCGTGGCATAGTGGAAACAACGTAGTGAACCTCTCACTCGGGAGAGACGCGCAGTGCCTACATCTTCGCACCGTCCACGGGGCTCCCAAACCCACATGGAGACTCTAGACACCCCTCTGGATGCCTACAGCCCGCCCTTGAGTTGCCCCAAGGTTGCTCACTTCAAGTCCAGTTTGGACGGGGAGGTTGGTAGGCAGCTCACCATACCCCCTTATAGTAGCTTGTTAAGCCCTTCTTCATCTGGAAGGAGGAAACATCATACATGTCTGAGGAGTTATAATGACTTATATGGGCTATGGCTTTTGTCTTGTGTTGGCTATTGGTGGCATACATGCCTTGGGCTACTTGGGGCCAATGTTAGGCCACGTTGGGGCACTTCCAATGGCCACTCTTGAGCACTCATATGGCCACACCACTGCGAGCGAAACGTCACGGAGTTAGCCTTGCAAGGCAACCCGTGACACCTAGGAAGGGGGATTGGGATGGAAGAGGTAGAAGTGGTATTAGAAAAATAATCAGTCGGATTAGAAATTATTTATTTATTTATTATATGTTGGGCATTTTTTCTAAACATTAATGTTTAATTTTTTGTATTTTTTGTTAAGTAAAAATTATTATTTTCTTTGTTTTATTTTTTTCTGAATTTTTTTATAAAATTTTTTACATGTTAGGTATTTTTTTTTGAACATTAATGTTTAATGTTTGTGTATTTTTTTATTTATTTTATTATTTTATATAAAAATAATTTAACAATCCCTACACTAACAACTATCATCAAAATAAATACAAATTTATTTAATCCCTTCGATATGAATCTCCTCCATCCTACTTTGAAAACAAACTGGGCAAACCTCTTTGAGAAAGAGCTTAAAAGTCAATTTTTTTTTTTTACTTTTAATTTTTTTTTTTAGTTTACATTTGGGTCTTGTTTGGCATGAGAGTATTTTAGTTAAAAAGTCAAAAAGTTACTAAACCAAAAAGCCTATAACCTATACAAAAAAGTCAAAAATTTCATTTTCTCTCTACTTTTTGCACATTTTTTCGTAAAAAATCAAAAATTTATTCTAAACATACTAATTTTTTTACTTTATATTTTAGTCGAAAAGTCAAAAAGTTAAGAAAACAACCTATTTCCAAACAAGGCTTTAGTTTGTTTGGTTTTGGTTTTTAGAAAATAATTTTCACAAAATGCTACTTTTTTGTATTTTGTATTTTAATGTTTTTAATGAATTTTTTTTAACATTTTAAGATTTTTTTTATTTTTTATTTTTACACACCTAACTTTAATATTTGTGAAAAATATTTTAAAATGCACTAAATACCAAAAAATATAAAAAAAATTACAAAAATTCAGTACTTTTTTTATTATATATTTTTGTATATTTATTAATTTTTAAAAATATTTTTTCACAAATATTTTATTATTTGAATGCATCTAAGTAAGGTGCATCTAAAGAAGGTAAAAAAAAATTACTTAAAATTTTAAAAATATTCACTAAAAACAAAAAAATACGAAAAAAATATAATTTTCAGAAAATTGAAACTAAACACACTGATTATTATTTTTTATTTTTTTAAACATTTTTTTAGAAAAATAAAAAGAAAATAAAAAAACTAACTTTTAATATATTTCTCAAAACAATCCATAGTTTATTTTGTTAAAAACATCATAATTCAAATTTATTTTTTTTATCAAAAAGTCTATTTTAGTCACTTTAAAAATTTATTTAATAATTCAAAAAAATGTTAAGAATGTAACAGCTCAATTAATTTTTTTAGCATTATTTTTTTTTGAAAGTTTATTTTTTACAAATAATTTAATTTTTTTAGTTAACTTATAAAAAAAGTTTTAGGCTCGGGATGAAGCGGCTAATTCTCCTTTTGCAAATTATTATTATTATTATTTATTTATTTATTTATTTTTACTTTTTAGGTGTATCATGACAAGATTATTCTAAAAATTTTAATAAAAAAATTTAAGAAAAGATAAAAATAAGCTAATTTTTGTAAATTGTTTGATTTTTTTTTTTTTTTGTCTTTAATGATTTTTTTTTAAATTGACTCAAATTCTTAAAAACAATTAGAATTATTTGTCATAGACGGACTCAAAAAGTAAAAAATTTACTCATACTTAAAAGAAAAATTAAAAGTTAAATATAAGTGTAAAAAATTAAGCTGACTTTTTAGCGTTAACCAAATGAAGAGTAAAGTAGAGAAAATTGTACTTTGATAAGCCTACAAAAATGTCAGACCTAAAACAATTTACTAAAATTTTACGCAATCCTCATATCATATGAACGTGAGTCTCATATGGTGTAATTGTGTATAATAGTAAATTTTTTGGGATTCCAAACAATGCTCTAAAGCTTAATATTATCAAGCATGGTTGGGTAATAGAGAGAAGAAAAAGTTCTAATTTCCATGATGATTCAGATGGAAAAATAAAGGAAAAATTACAATTTATTTGGATATTCATAAAATAATAATATATTCATGAAAAAATTTAAAATTTTAATTAGGGAGTTTTTTTGATAAATCCATTTTCTAAGAGTTTTATTCCATCCAACTCATATTCTTTTTTACTATTCCATTAGGTCCAATTTGAGATAAGAAGACCAAAATACCCTTTTCATCTACTTATGTTCCATTTAGTTCACATTATTTTCTTATATTTCAATAAATCCTATGGGTGACATAATTACCAAAATACCCTTAATGTGAATGTTCACACCGTCAACGTAAATGTTCATATCGTCAATGTGTAGGGGCCCGGCCCATGTCGATCCTCGTGGGTGCCCGGAAAAATTCGAGTCGGGCCGGGCCAGGCCGGCCCACAGGCCAAAAAAATAGGCCCGACTCGGCCTGTTGATAATATAAATATTCATATTGACAAGTTAACATTCACATTGATAGGAGTGTAAAATTGGCCTGCGGCCCGTGGGCGGTCCGAATCCAACCCGCCGCCCGGGGCGGGCCCGGACCGGCCCGTTCACAATGTGAATATTCACATTGACATATTAACATTAACAATAACATTGACAAGAGTGTAAAATTGGCCCATGACCCGTGGGCAGCCCGAAGCCCGGGCACGGGTCTGGGCGGGCCCGGCCCGGCCCGGTCCGTTGACAATGTGAATATTCACATTGATATGTTAACATTTACATTGATAGGAGCGTAAAATTAGCCCGCGGCCTGTGGCCGGCCCGAAACTCGCCGGCGACTCGTGGGCTGCCCTAGGCGGGCCCAGCCCGACCCGTTGATAATGTGAATATTCACATTGACATGTTAACATTCACATTGATAAGAGTATAAAATTAGTCCGCGCCCCGTGGCTGCTCGAAACTAGCCCACGGCCCGTGGGCGGCCAGGGGTGGGCCCGGCCCGGCCTGTTGACAATGTGAATATTCACATTGACATGTTAACATTCACATTGATAAGAGTGTAAAATTGACTCGCGTCCCATGGACGACACGAAGCCCGTGGGCGGCGCGAGGCGAGCCCGGTCCGGCCCGTTGACAATGTGAATATTCACATTGACATATTAACATTCACATTAATAGGAGTGTAAAATTGGCCTGTGGCCCGTGGGCGGCCCGAAACCCGCCCGCTGCCCAGGGCGGGCCCGGTCCGGCTCGTTGACAATGTGAATATTCACATTGACATATTAACATTGATAAGAGTGTAAAATTGGCCCGTGACCCGTGAGCAGCCCGAAGCCCGGCCCCGGGCCGGGGCGGGCTCGGCCCGTTGACAACGTGAATATTTACATTGACATATTAACATTCACATTGATAAGAGTGTCACATTAGCCCGTGCCCCGTGGCTGCCCGAAATACACCCACGGCCCGTGAGCGGTCCGAGGCAGGCCCGGCCCGGCCTGTTGATAATGTGAATATTCACATTGACATGTTAACATTCACATTGATAAGAGTGTAAAATTGACTCGCGTCCCACGGGTGGCCTGAAGCCCGTGGGCGACCCGAGTTTGGATCCGGGCCTACCCCGGGCCGCGGGCGAGCTTCGAGTAGTGGACAAATTTTACACTCCTATCAATGTTAATGTTAACATGTCAATGTGAATATTCACATTGTCACGGGTCGGGCCAAGCCCGCCTCGGGCTGCGATCAGGCTTCGAGCCGCCCACGGGCTGCGGGCCAATTTTACACTCCTATCAATGTGAATGTTAACATGTCAATGTGAATATTCACATTGCCAACGAGCCGGGCCCATCCCGGCCTGAGGTCAGGCTTCGGGCTGCACACGGGTCACGGGCCAATTGTACACACTTATCAATGTGAATGTTAACATGTCAATGTGAATATTCACATTGTCAACAGGCCGGGCCGGGCCCGCCCCAGGCCACCCACGGGCCGTGGGCGGGTTTCGGGCAGCCACGGGGCGTGGGCTAATTTTACACTCCTATCAATGTGCATGTTAACATGTCAATATGAATATTCATATTGTCACGAGTCGGGCCAAGCCCGCCTCGGGCTGCGGTCGAGCTTTGGGCCGCCCACGGGCTGCGGGCCAATTTTACACTCTTATCAATGTGAATGTTAACATGTCAATGTGAATATTCACATTGTCAACAGGCCGGGCGGGCTTTTGGCCGTCCATGGGCCGCGGGCCAATTTTATACTCTTATCAATGTGAATGTTAACATGTCAATGTGAATATTCACATTGTCAACAGGCCGAACCGGGCCCGCCCCGAGCCGCCCATGGGCCGTGGGCGGGTTTCGCGCCACCACGGGACGGGGGCCAATTTTACACTCCTATTAATGTGAATGTTAACATGTCAATGTGAATATTCACATTGTCAACGGGCCGGGCCGGGTCAGCCCGCCCTGGACTGCTGTCCAGTTTTATACTCTTATCAATGTGAATGTTAACATGTCAATGTGAACATTCACATTGTCAATAGGCAGGGCCGGGCCCGCGCCACGGCCAGTGGACGGGTTTCGGGTAGCCATGAGGTGCGGGCTAATTTTACACTCCTATCAATGTGAATGTTAACATGTCAATGTGAATATTCACATTGTTAACGGGCCAGGCCGGGCCCGCCCCGAGCCGCGGGCGGGATTTTGGCCACCCATGGGCCACGGCCCAATTTTATACTCTTATCAATGTGAATGTTAACATGTCAATGTGAATATTCACATTGTCAATGGGCCGGACCGGGCCCGCCCCGGGCCGCCCATGAGCCGCGGACAAGTTTCACGCCGTCACGGGACGGGGGCCAATTTTATACTCTTATCAATGCGAATGTTAGCATGTCAATGTGAACATTCACATTGTCAACAAGCCGGGCCGGGCCCGCCCACGGGCCGTGGGCGAGTTTTGGGCAGCCACGAGGCGCGGGCTAATTTTATACTCCTATCAATGTGAATGTTAACATGTCAATGTGAATATTCACATTGTCAACGGGCCGGGCCGGGCCCGCCCCGGGCCGCGGGCGGGCTTTTGGCCGCCCATGGGCCGCGGCCCAATTTTATGCTCTTATCAATGTGAATGTTAACATGTCAATGTGAATATTCACATTGTCGACGGGCCGGACCGGGACCGCCCCGGGCCGGCCATGGGTCGCGGGCGGGTTTCACGCCGCCACGGGACGAGGGTCAATTTTACACTTCTATTAATGTGAATGTTAATATGTCAATGTGAATATTCACATTGTCAACGGGCCGGGCCCGTCCCGGCTCGCGGCCGGGTTTCGGGCCGCCCACGGGCCAATTTTACATTCTTACCAATGTGAATTTTAAAATATGAATGTTCACATCATTAAATTACTAATCGTTCAAAAAATATTTATAAGGGTATCAAAATTAAATATAAGGGCATAAGTGTCCAAGAAAATAGTGTAAATCAAGAAAATGGACTTTATGGAATAAAACTATACATGCATGGGACTAAATGGGTTAAAAAATTCCTTCATGGACTTCTTGGGTTAAAACACTTCTAAATTGGACTTATCAATAAAAATCTCTTTTAATTATTAATATTTGTAAAGTTTATTACTGGTTTAAATTAAAAAAAAAAAGAAAAAAGAAACTTGCACTGAATTATAATTTCATGAAAGATAAACGAAGCAAATGACAAGTTATTTGGTAATCTTGGTGCATTGCTGCTCTACAGAAATGTCTTGTTGTCTCTTTCTAGAAGACCACCCCCCCCCCTCCCCACCATAAAAAAAAAAAAAAAAAAAAAAAAACCTACTAATTTAGCAAATAAAATTTAAGTTAAGACATTAAAGCTTGGTTTGGAGTACACTAAATAATACAAAAATTTAAAAAGTCACTATCCTATTTAAGTCACATCTTCTTATTTAAATCACATCACCTCTCTAACACGTCACATCAAACCCAACCCAAACCTAATTCATATAAGCCAATAAGTCAAAAAGTGTAACTTTTTAGAACATCCCAAACCAACTCTAAGATAGTGTTTAGTTCATGTATTTAGGTAGAAATTTAAAACAAAAAACAGAAAAAATAAAATAAAATAGCAGATTTTACATTTTTTTTTCTTTTTATTTTTAAATGCATTCTATCCTACGCCAAGGACAAAATGAAAGATACAGACAAAGACGAGATAGATATTGATTGAAATCTACTCTCAAACGCATGGATAAAGGCATAAATCTCTTATAAAAATGAGATAAAAATCAAAATTCATGAATAATCAACATATTCCAATTATCATCAGAGAGAACTAAGCTAGAAACAAAAGGGAAAGAGAGGAGATTAGATGATAGAGGATACTTCCAAAGACATGAAAATCAGCATGCATGAACAATGAACAAGCAGATATGAGCATAGTAAATCTCATCATCATAAACTATACTAACAGCATTATAGAAATGCTATACAATACTTTTTTCTTTTTATATTTGAATTTTTATCAAAATTCATAAATCAAACATAGAGTCCAACCAATTTGCCACAGTAACAAAATCAGTGTGTTTGATTCTAATTTTCTAAAAATTAAATTTTTTGTTTTCGTATTTTTTTTTTTGTTTTTAGTGAATATTTTTAAAATTTTAAGTAATTTTTTTACTTTTTTAGATGCACCTTACTTAAATGTATCTAAAAATAAAATATTTGTGAAAAAATATTTTAAAAAACTTATAAATACACAAAAATATAAAAAATGTACTGAATTTTCGTATTCTTTTATATTTTTGGTATTTAGTAATTTTTTTAAAGATTTCTTTCATAAATATTATACTTTTTAAGTATGTTTATATTAGGAATGCCTAAAAATTAAAAAATGCTTAAAATATTTTAAAAAATTCAGTAAAAATAAAAAAAATACTAAAAATAAAAAAATAATTTTTTTTAAGCTTTGTTTGGCATTTGATTTTTGGCTAAAAAAATACAAAAATAAAAAAACAAAATTGACTACATAAATTAATAAGACAAAATATTACATCAAAATTATAATCATTATACTTTTCTCTTATAAAAGTTTGAAAAACCAAAAAAAAGCCAAATAAAAAAAGATTAAAAAAATTAAGCTAAAAAAAGTCACAATACAAAAAAAAAAAATAATTAAAAAAAAGCCAATATGAAACGAAAAAGTTAAAAAGCAAAATTTGAAAATCAAAACCAAACCGAGCGGATAATTTCTCCAGATTTGGGCTTGCGCAGTGCAGTACAATATCGAGGAATGGTCCCAATAATAAGACAAAGAAGGATTAGGTGAGGTCGAGTACTAGTCTTGCCTATTTTAAGAAGTATTAAAAGTTAATTTTTAAAATTTTAAATTTTTTTGTAAAAAAATATATAAATAAATAGAGAAGTGATATAATAAAAAAAATTAAAAAATTAAAAAATAACTTTTAATTCAATTGACAAAATAAGCCATATATTGGGAAAATGTGAAGTCCTGGGAGATAAAGTTCTCTAGAAAGTTCTCATGAAGGTAGGTATGTATATGATTCGATGAAGAAAACAGAAAGGCCCAAATGTAAAAGGAATGGCTAAGATGGAATGAAAAATAAATAGATAAAAATACAAATGAGAATTTTTGACATCACCATCCTTTTTATGTCATTCTAGACAAATTGCAAGGTGTGATTGGCGTGGCCAACACCAACCCATATTTTACCAAAAATTTCAACTGTTATTTATTTTTATTTTTTTATTTTGTCAAAATATTAGAAGCTCAACAAATTATCTTGATCTTTTTTAAAATTTAGTGAAAACATAATTTTTTTAATAATTTTAATATAATTGTATTGATTTTATTTTTAGTAAGATAAATATATTAATTGACTAATGTAGATAGTATAAATATACAAGAATAAATAAAAATATATATATATATATATATATATATATTTCTATGTAAAATAAATAATAATATAATTTTTCTAGTTAATTATACCAAAACCTTAAGAAGCATTACAGAAAAATTCACTTTTAGCAGCAGTCCAAAATGCCGCTAAAAGCAGGAAAAAGCGTCGCTAAAAACTAGAAAAGCTTTACCCGCGGTTGTAATAGCGACGGCCAAACCGCCGCAATAGCCCCGTCAGCATATCCTTATAGTGACGTTTTCCTCAAACGCTGGTATAGTTATTTTTATTGCGACGGCCGATGTAGTGACAGTTATAAATGTCACTATATCTTAAATTTACCCATTACTTGCTAACTTTATAGTGACGTGTCGACCGTTGCTATATCCTTCACTTTTGTGGCATTTTTTGAACCGCTGATATATTTTGATTCTATTCCATCAGTTTTACACCGTCGCTATAACCATAAAATTCTTTTTGAATTTTATTTGAAGTGGCGGTTATTAACCGCGGTTAATGCTATGTTTACAAATCAATTACCAATAATATATAGCTTGAAATTTTCAATGATTTGCTAACCATTAATGGTTGTCTCTCACTTATCCCTGCTCACATTATATATCTATAAAAACACTATTTTATTCTAATGGCTCAATACTCAATAATTGTAAAAGGTAAAAGAATCTGCATTTTTATAATCCCAAAATTTCCAAAACACCTTAATTAAAAGGTTCATTACATAAGCCTGTAATACAAAAAAGATCCAATAATTCTAACAAACTAATAGCCCACACCATAATGTAAAAGGTATATATAAACTTGTCACAGGACAATAGTACTCAAAAGTATTACTCATGACGCCATTTTATAAAGACCTCCATAAAAAATGTTCAAATCGAGAAATGACGTCCATTGATTGATGCTTTCATATTGTCTTATTTCCCGCAATAAAAATGATTGAATGAGTATAAGTATCATTTTCTATTTCAAAATCTATAAAGAAAATTTAGACTACAAATAATTCTCGACAAGTCTTATCTTTTTGGTAAGTATATGATTTATATATAAAAAAATATCACCATACTCAAGTTGAAGATCATATTTACATATTAAAATAGATCAGCCATTAATAGAGAAAATAGCAACAAATGGAGAGAAAAAATATAGTAATGCAGAAGTGTAAGGCGGCTAAAGATTTAAGAAACAAATTGTTCTCAATTTATGCAGTTAGTTCTTCTTGTTGTTCTTTAAGCACTGCAAGTTGATTTCTAAAATTAGATATGGGTGAAGACATGTAAAGGGATTAGAACATGTAAGCAAGCAACTAACAATCATTAATGTCTAGGAAATTATATCTAAATATGTGCCCACCTCGCCCCTGCTATTACTCCTAAGTATAGAACTCTGATGAGGAACACCTTCCACAAGGTCTTTTAAGTTTGGATGTTGCTTTCAGCTTATGTTTTCCCAAGTGGTCTCTTGCCTATAGGTAATCACTATAGCCTCATTACCTCACCCTACTCCCAATCTCTCATAGTCAGTGTATCACTCAAGAAGAGGATTATATTATGAAAGAACAACAGTTTTGAAAATGGACTTTTATTCATATACCATAAACATAAACATTACAATTGAAAGACACTTACAGACAAGTGTTCTTTTTTTTTTTGTAGATGAAAAGAAGTTATTACTCATGCTATCTGTAATACTCTCTATTTTTTCAATGTGCCCTTGAATATAAGACTCTCTTTCCTTATATATCCTGAGGGCAGACTCCAAAGCTAGGATGTTAAAACATATCCAAATAAAAGATAAGATGCCAACAGGTTGGCATTTGGACTAAATCAACCAATAAAGCCAAACATTAGTAACAACCATTAAATCAAGCAACCAATAGCAACATCCAAGGGTCTATTTTTTAATTGTATATTACAATTTGATCCATTGTTGATATTCAAATTTGTTCGATTGCCCAATTCTCTATTTCACTGGTTTGTTTGGTATTTTTACAGATGCCAGTAAAGGAAACAAAGTAGAAAGTCATCCTATCAAATCCCAATTTTTTCCAAACCAACTAACAATTTATTGGTAGAGAAGTCATTAACATTGGTTCTAAATTTGTGTCAATGTATGTGTATTGTAATGATGACTTACCCCGATTAAAAGGTTGCATTTCATGATTCCCAAAAGAGGATCTCTGATGTGTTTGTGGAGAAGCCTGGTCCGGAATGCCACTAGAGCCATCTGTCGCCTAATTTATACAATAAAGTTTACATGAGTATGCATAAATTTAGAAAAGCATAACACATGATAAATACATCATTTAAATAAATATGTTTACTTGTAATTATACTTGCAAACCACTAGAACACTGTCTCTGTCTCATCAAAAATGCTACTTGCTCTTTTAAAGAGTTTATTACAGCATCTTGAGCTTGCAACTGAATACCTTGAGTTTGCAGCTGATCACCTTGAGTTTTTACTTGTTCCTTCAACTCAATTATGGCCTCTTTGTCTCTCATTCTCTCCTCATCTGAAACCATTCTTAAGTCACTATTACACATGAAGCCATGCTTGGAAGAAGTGGGCCCAAATCCTAAACCTCGAACACGACCATGACGCTCTTTACCCATCACTTGAGAATAAATATCATTTGGTGACCAACATATCCGTCCACTAACATTTCCTTCGGAGCTACTTGGTTGTGACCTCATCAAATCTTCCAGTTTTTCCTATAGCATAAATAGGGAAAAAAAATAAGAACGCAAAGAGCGAGAGTGATTGTTTGCCACAAACACATTAGAATTTTGAAAATGTAACTTATTAAGTGGACATACAATTTTTGCAGCTGCTGCTTCATTTACCGGTGTCCCATCCTTCCTTTTGTGAAGCGGTATATGTAATTTTGCTCGATCTAGTGCAATCTTATCTTTTTGCTCCTATATAACAATCATATCGTTCAAGAATAAAATCATAATACAATGTGCCAACCAAATTCAAAATATAAAACAAGAAATGAAGTTTGAAATACCATATCATATGCATGTTGTGCATAAGTTTTAGATCCTCCTGTATGTGCACTTGTTTGCTCTTGCCGGCTTCCTTTATTGGTCATACTAAGCTCCTTCACTCATAAATGCATAACAGTATGTTAAAAAAGAAAATGATATAATGACATTGTATTATTTGATAGAAAACATACATCTATGCATACCTGTCCTTCTTTTGAAAACCAATACGCGACAAGGTCAGCATAGTGCTCACGGTTAACTGTTAAAGGCGCAGTAGCTACTATCTGTGCTGCCATCTTTGTCTCATCATAGTATTTTGCTTTTAAACTACATTTCCAATTTCTCCATTTTTCTCCCATTGACTTCAATGTTCGATGCCTAATCATATCCCTTCTCTCATCTTGAGGAATGGCAAACTTGGACTACAATTGTATGTTTTTTCATGTTATGAACATTCTTAAAATTATCAATACAATAATATAAACTGCATTTGTGAATTTCTTTGCCTAATTCTCATATTATGCTTTTTACTTCAACTATAATAGCATGAAAGATTGTCTTTTTCACATACATATACCCATCTCTCTTATAGTAGAATAATCACAAAATACTTGTAGTTAGAAAATTACCTCGATGATATTCCAACAATCTTCTTTATACTGATCTGGCACGTCATGCCAATTCTTGTACTTAATTGGGCATAAGTGTGGCTTCCTAGCAATGGTGCCTATGAAGTGACTGAATATACCACTATTTGTAGAAACAGCCTGCAAATCCTTGTTGAAGGCGAGCACAATGCGTTCTTCTGGAGTCAGATTCCACATTTCCACCATACGTGTAATTTCCCGCATGTTTCGCTTGGTCAATTCATCTATTACAATACAACAATGAAATATAACATGGAAATTAAGATTGACTTGTAATTTGTACCTCAACTAAAAACATAATAATACCTGCACGTTGCATTTCTTCTTCTCTTAACCAGTCCTCATCTAAATCATCTTCAAACTGAGGGTTAACCTCTGATTCTTGAGGTTGAGGATGTGGAACATGTGACGGAGCATGTGAGGAGGGATGTGACCAACTAGAGTATGAAGAGCCATTTGATCGACTAGGCTGTGAAGTTCCATTTGGCTGATTAAGTTGTAAAGAATCATTTGAATGACTAGGTTGTGAAGTTCTATTTGGCAAGTTCAGCTGTGGAGACCCAGTTGAGTGACTAGGTTGTGAAATTCCACTTGGTGCGTTAAGTTGTGAAGGGTTATTTGGCTGGCTAGGCTGTGAAGAGGCATTTGATCGCTTGCGCTGTGACTCATTCTCAATATTACAAGTTCTAAATCGTTTCTTTGCCATATCTGCTAGACAAATAATAGATGTAATTAATCAGAAACAAAGATATTAATCAAATTAAATGAGCATTTATCATAGTATACTAAAAGATATTAAAGAACATAAGCCATAGGAAAAGCTCATATACACCTCACAAGATTATTTTCTTTGTTTACTTCAGTAACTCTATATATCAGAGGGTCTCTGATTTGAGGGTCTTTGAGGGTTGAGGCATTATTTACACAAAACAGAGGCCCCTGAAAACTTGCACATGAGAACCCAACCACTTATTATTGCCCAAGCAAAAGCCCCTATGGACTGTCAAAAGTATTTAAAATTTGAATGTGTGAATAGAAATATGTCCTTTCATTTATCATATTTTCAAAAACTCAATGTCACAAATACTAACATATGTTCTCCTCTTTGAAAGCTGATGCACGTATCGCAATTGGTTTGGTTGATTTAGGTTATGTTTATGTTAACATAGGTATTCATCCACATGATCTATTTGTTTTGTTCCCCTTCACAACTAAATATCATGGGTTTGGAATGGTCAAGGGTTTGGAAATTGAATTGAGGATTTGAAAATTAATATTTGAGCAACTTCCTGCAGTTGTACAGTGCAAGTGGGCCTAAGCTTTACTAAACTTTCTAAATGCAATTGATTACTTATAGTTGCATTATACTTTCCCTTCACTGTTGTCATTATTACATCAATTTTAGAAATCATGCATTTTCTACCCGTTGCTTTAATTTTTTTCAGCAATCTCATTAATCTCTTTCTTTCTGTTCTTTTCTTGTTTATGCATAAAAAATGGCTAGGTGTTCACTACTGTTTTCTTATTCTCTATTACATGATTTCTGTTAAGTTTCTCTTTTCCTAATTGTGCATGGTCACCTGCGACTCAATTTTCTAAGTTTTGGATTCTATTCTGCAGTTTTTCATGGTCAAGTCATGTGCAAGGTGGGTGTTAAAGTTGTGGGAATGGGAGCATTGAAGCTTACAGGATTCCTTAGGGAACAAATGCAGTAGAAAAATATACATTTTGAGTCACTGTACACTGTGCGCACATTAAAAGAGGTATTGACAGTGCCCTTTGCTCTATGGACTCTGATATTTGTCTTTTCTCTCATTAATGAGGAAGAGTTTGGCCAGAAGTGTGGCTGGCTTGTCAACATGTAGAGTAAATGTGACATTCACCAATTGATTGTTCTAGTCAGCTGGATGGCTCTAGAAGTCATGAATTCCACCCTAGAATCCAAGAAGAAATAGCAATAAGTGATGTTGGAAACATAGGGTTTTGTCCTGTACTTGGGATTTCGTATGTGTAGACATCCGTAAGCTTCCCTCCTCCGGATGTTTTCTCCTATAGCTCTTCAAACAGGCAGGGATATGGTATGGTTTTAGGATCGAAATGGATTGCCCTTGCCTGACTGAAAGTTGAGAAAAGGGATGCCTACAACTCTATGAGTTCTAGGAGCCTCAAGTCTATGCAAGACACCCATATGGTTAGCTCTCTTTCTAGGGACAACCTTTTTTAATGTCTAATTGATGAAAGCCGATTAATAATTCAAAGCCCTGGTCTCTATTAGATATTGCATTTACAGCTAATGTTAATCCATGAAAATCTCACTTCTTAGTGCTTTTGGGTATATTCAATTACTGATTTTAGCTTTTATAAACTTTTTTTGATGATATAATTAGTTCATTTTGTCCCCCAATAGCCAGGTTGACAGCTTATAAGACCACAAAAACCTTCTAAAACACCAACTATTTTCTAGCTGTTAATTTGATTTGATCAGGACATATTTTGGCAGCAAAGTCTCAAATGCTGGGAGGGTTTTGCTCAATCCCCTCACTGAAGTATATGAATCTTGCTAATAGGATTTTTAAGTGGATTTTCCACACTTGAACAGTTAAGATCATGCCAGAGGGTCCTCCACAAAATAACAACTGAACCCTAGTATAATGTTTATTACTTCTTTTCTGCATATGTTTGACTTCACTTTGGTAATTGTACAATACTTTCTTGTTTTATCACACACTATACATATTGCATGATTTTGTTTAGGTTTAATGCACTCATAGAACCTATGTCATGTTACTCTTGATTATGATGCTGAACTATCTAAAGATACAGAAGGGTCATTTGAAGTTGTTGCAGAAGGTTGGTTTACTCTTTTGAAAGAACGATTTCAGATGGGGGAGATTCTATTTCAGCCACGCATTGCAAGAATGTAAGTCTAAGTTTTCTTACATCTTGTTATAATATGTGATGATTTGACCAATGGCAGATATTGTTTGCCTATACTTTACTGTGTTATAATATGTGATGATTTGATCAATGTGAAGTAAATTTCGAAAACAGATAAATTTTGTAATTGGAATGATTCCCAGGAAGTCAACCAAAAAAAAAAAAAAAAAAAAAACAGAACAACAGAACAAACAAATAAACTAAAAGGTAGGCACTATTACTCCATTGTGGCATTTCATCAAATATCTAGCATACATAATGATTCCTCAAGCATGAACTTTTACTGTGTGTCATCAACAACAATCCATTCACTTCATTAATTATATTGGTTAAAATATGATGCTCATAGATGATCAAATATGTGTGTGTGTGTGTGTGTGTGTGTGAATATCATAATCAAAATACATATTGTGTTAATCAATCTATTTTCCAAATTATTTTCCCAAATCAAAATCATTCAAGTTGTTCCTAAAATCCTTCAAAGTAGAGAAGTTTTGGAGATATTAGAAGCCATGCATGGAATGGCAAGTATCTCATCTTAAGAATGAATTCCATGGACCCAATCTTGTTTGAAAACAGCAGAAGAAACAGAGAGGGGTAAAGACAGAAATTGAGAGACCAGAAGAAAGAGGGGATAAAGAAGGAGAAACAGAGAGAGGAGGCTAACCTTGAAATCACAGTGGTTCTGTAGCTTGATGTCGTCAACGTACGCCGCGATGGAGGATGAACGAAGACTCTGATACTTGCAGGAGAGAAGTGTTGATAGACTAGGGCACAAATTGTAATCAAGGATGGTTGAACGGTTTTTGTTTTTGTTTTTGTTTTTTTTTTTATTGAAATTCTGATATGTTATTTTCGGAAAAAAAAATCTGATTTGGCAAGAAATTTTCGTTTTATTTGGCAGCTTTATTTTGCTTGGTTTTTGTAACGCCTGAGCTCAAACCGTTGCTAAAAAAATATATATAGCAACGTTTTAAGAAAAAAATGCTACTAAAAATTTATATTTAGTTGTGGTCAATAACAGCTACAATAGCTCATCTATAGCAGCATTTTTCAGACCGCTACAATAAAAAACGCTGCTAAAAGTAATTTTTTTTGTAGTGTCAATGTGATTTATTCAAAATATTATGTAGATCATATTTTTTAATAGATTGAATTAGATGGGATTAATATTTTTAAGTATTAAAATTTAATTGAATTGTGTATCATATTCTATATTTAGATTGGTACAGAATTATGAGTATAAACTGATAAAACATATAAATTTTATAATTTAGTCAATCAATTTAAATATCTTTTTAATTTCTCATGGCCTTAATATTGTCTTTGAAAAGTGGGTTAAAAGTCACTTATCAGCTTTTAATCCTTTTTGAATCACATCAACTTTCAAATTTTTTACACATTTTTTTAAAAAAAAGCTAAAAAAATTAAAAAAACCAACTTCTAACCATCTTTCCAAAACAACGCTATGTTACTAAGGTAAGGTTATAAAACCAACTAGGCCTAGCCTAGTTGGCCACCGTGCCTTCCTTAGGGTTTAGTCCCAAGGAGGTCATGGGTTCAATTCCCCTTAGGAGGGTTGAATGAATGGAGTGCAAGCATTTAGGTGCTTTGCCATGGTGTAACAGCGTCCGCGGTGGACCTCCTGCTACTACAGTTCGGACTCGATTTGTGTCACGATTCTTAATCTGAACCAAAGAGTCCAAATCTGGCAAATCATTTGAGAAAACAGATTTTTTTGAAAAAGTAGTGCCAAACATGGACTGCTTTGCCAGATACAGAGTCGCCACCTAAATATTTTTTTATGGGAGAATTTAGGAAACCCTGACTCGGTGCCGAAGGCCACATGTCCGTCATCACCGGAGTTGTCTCGGCTCGGGAGCTTGGGTACGATCGGGGAAGGTCAGCTATGAGCACCCCCTTTCGCCCGGTCCGAAGACCGGCCTCTACTAACCGTGATATCCGTTTTTGAAAACTTTATATGTTCTTAAACCAATTGTTAGCCTAGAATTACTATGTTATGCGCGCGGCAAACAAGTATAGACTAGATTGCCTAATTTGGAAATAAACATTGCATATCCGTTTGGTTTGAAAATGCTTTGGAATTTGCTACTTGCAAGTAGGCTAAAATACGGATTTCAACGAGTTTTTTCCAACTCAAACAATCCGGCCTTCACCCACAGGCATTCAAAACAGTTTTAACACATAAGCATCTAGCCACATGTTAAGCATGCTGTCATGGTAACATTCACACTCATGCGATATGCTAAAGCGGAAATACTTACATAGTACTCCGTGCCAAAACAAAGAACTTGTTAGCAAACATGCATGATCCAAGTCCATGTGAAGTGCCTAATGCATCGCATACAAAATGTTGCTAGAATAGGCTCGGCTATCCTAAACATGGTATGTGAGAAATGCACAACTTTCACATATTCAGTTTGGAATTTGACATACATATGCAGTTAGTATGATGTACCGAGCTCAATGCATGTAATACAAATGCATGGATGCACGCATGCATAGCATAAGGTATGCTAATTTAAACGTGTCCTAATACTAACCATTAAAGCGGGTAAGTAAAAGGGAAGAAAGAAGTGAGGTTGGAAGACATACACACCACCCACACACACTTATTACAGATTTGCCCTCGCTCGGAGGGACCGAATAAATATTACAAATTAATTAACTACGCAAGCTAATTAAATATTACAAATTAATTAATTAACAAATTAACTAATTTAGGAAAACAGTAAAACGTCTCGAGAAGCGCGCCGCCATGCGCAAGCTGCCTCTGTTTTCCTCCCTTTCCTCCTCTAGAGGTTGTCAAAACCTCAGGACTACATCCTTGGACAGAGGGGATCATCATCGGCTAGATGAAATTTCCACCGGCAGTGTTGTATGGCCATCGGCACAAAGTTGAAGCTGTCGGCAGAGAAAATAGTGCCGGTCGGCACATTACACTGCCGGTCGGCAGAGTATTCCTGCAGAACCTGCAACTCACAGCAACAGAGGGCAAAACAAGGCATGGCAGCACAATTCAAGGCATGTATGCACCAACCATGTCTCTCATCATTGTGATGACTCAAAGGGACATGTGCCTCGGTTCTCGGACCACCAATCACGCATTTCCATGCATGATGGCCCGAGGAACCAAGCATGCAACTTTGGTTTCAAATGCATGCAAACCAATCAGACAAATCAGGCCCAATTCCTATCACCAATTCAAGGAACAAGGCATGCATGCAAAATGCAATGCAACCTAGGCATACAAGCTAGGAATGCAACATGACATGGTAAGGCACTTATGCAATCATGCAAGCATACATAGAGCAATGCAAATGGATGGCAAAGATGGACTTAAACATGAATTAGGCAACTCTAATAAGGCCTAAAACAGTGGCCAAAGTGCTATGAAATGAAGGCTAGATGGCATGCACACACACATGCACATGAGGGCCAACACTTAAGCATGAATCAAACAACATTCAAGCACACTTGAAAGGAGGAGTCATGGACTAATTAGCATGCAACATGAGCCCTAAAATTATGCTATAAAATGATGCCAAATCAAGTTATAAATCAAGTCAAGCATGCGACAAATGGCCTAAGTGTTCAAAGTAAACCAAAGTGGCATTGAGCATACTTAACAAGACCAAACAAGGCATGCATTAAGCAACCAAAAACAGGGGTTTAGCATGTTAAAACAAAGCCAAAGGACTCCTTAGATGGCATCTAAGTGGCCCAAATACAAAGGCATATACCATGGTCAAAACATGGAGCATTGCAACACATGCTTTCAAAGCATTAAAGAGGCATGCAAGGCAATCAAACGAGCATGGAAATGGGACTGAAATAGCATGTAGGATGATTCCAAATCACCAAAACAATGCAAAGATGGCATGCTACACATGCACATACTCAAGGCCAACAAGCCCAAATACAAAGGAGCTCTATAATGCATGCAAAGATCAACCCAAACGATTATGGACAGAGCTAAAACATGGCAAAATAAGCACATAAACTTCACAAATGCAAGCCTAAAACATGCTCCAACAAAGGCTAACAACCTAGAACATGTTAAGGCACAAATAGGGCATTACATGGCAACTATGCTAAACATGCATGGAGTTCCAAAACCAACTTGAAATCATGTTATATCATGGATATATAAGCATGAAAAACAAACCAAATATGCTCAACACACACTCAAGCATAGGCTTCCTTAAGAGGCCAAAATAGGTCCTCTTCAAGGACAACAAGGAGAGGGGGGGTGGCCCTCTCCTTCTTGGGACTTCAAAGCATCATCTTCACCACTGAAATCCCTCAAGTTTTCAGTGGTGAAGAGACCTCAACACCAAAAATCCCGGAGCTAGCACAAAATGGCTCAAAATGAGGCCTTTTGAGGCCTAAGGGTGGTCAACAACCCTCAAACAACAAAACACTCTTAATAAACAATAAATAGGGCTTAAAAATAGAACTTTTTTATGTTATACAATAATCACAAAAACAGCTCTAAGACTAGTAGAAAATCAATGCAAAAAAGGGGAAAAAAAGGACTAGTTTCTCACCCTTGATGCCTTCTTCAACAAAGATGCTCCAATGGCCTCCTTGAGCTTGAATCCAAGACAAAAACTTCAAAACACACTCTTTAGAACCTCAGCTCCAAGAGGAAGGTGAAACACTAGGTGTTTGTGTGCAATAATGAGACACAAAACACCTAGTATGCAAAAATGAGAGGAAAAGAGAGATAGGTTGTGTATGTCTAACCCTAACCCTAGAAAACCAGAGCTCTCCTCTGTATTTTCTCTCTCAAAAATGTCTAAGCCTCTCTCTTTTGCCTTAGAGAGAGCTTCTCTCTATATGTCTCTTGTAAAGCTTACAAGACAAGCTTTGCAAGAGGGAGATCCCTCCATACACGTGTATGGAGGGGAGCAAAAGCTATACAGCTGTCCAAAAATATCTGCAAAAGCAGATGAACAGCAATCGGCCGGCAAAAAATGCCATCTTGGCCAAACAAAGTGCCGACCGGCACAAAATAGTGCTGACCGGCAACAAAGAGTGCCGGCCGGCAAACTATATTGCCGGTGGCAGCAAAAACCAGCCGGTGGCATCTAGCCACTGCCGGTGATGGGTGGGGATGGTCTACAAGCCCCACCCTGCCCTTCCAAGGCAGGATGCAAGTGTTTGGTGCAAAACCAGACACTAAACGGTCGAGTTCGGAGATCCTGAGGCAAGGCGCGCGAGCCGAGACCTCCGGGAACTCCAAACGAACACAAACATGGATAAT
This sequence comes from Camellia sinensis, assembly GCF_055761805.1. NCBI lineage: Eukaryota > Viridiplantae > Streptophyta > Magnoliopsida > Ericales > Theaceae > Camellia > Camellia sinensis. The sequence continues at coordinate 170,805,249 of NC_138970.1, forward strand.
CACCGAGTGTTCAAACGGTGACGTCCAAGTCTTGAGGACGGTCAAAAATGGGGTGTCTACACATGGGTGGAGAGATTTTCTCCCATAAGTGCTAATGTAACAACTAACATTTGCCGATCAAAAAAAAAAAAAAAAACTAAGGTAAGGTTATAAAATATTGAAAAACGTGAAAGTTATTAAACAAGTGCATTCATCACACGTATTAATCACATGTCAAAACATTACTATTTGATATATAATTTATTTTTAAATAATGCTATATGTATTAATTAAGATATCAATTAGTGTACCAATTGATAATGTGACATAATTTAAGAGGTCTTTGGTATTTGTAATTTGTGTAATGAATACGGTCCATAATAATGTCATAACATAGGTTAATACACTAATTAATATACTAATTGATGCATGTAGTATCATTAATTTATTTTAAGACTCTTTGTTTAATAGTTGTCTAAAGGTTTAGGTCCGAAATTATCATGTCCATGAGGACATACTTCTGCATAATGACTAAACTATCCTCATACATTTAAAACCACACATCTTTCTATTTTCCTATCAAACCCGTTTCTCTCTCTCTCTCTCTCTCTCTCTCTCTCTCTCTCTCTCTCTCTCTATTATGTCTTTTCTCTCTCTTAACTGTGTCTCTCTATTATCTCTCTCTCATGAGCATCATTGACGATCAACGCCGGTGGAGTGTAGTGAAGTCAATTTGGGACACGGTGAAACCATAGGTCGATGACGACTATGAGAAGGACTAAGATCCAGATCCAAGTCTCTAAATCTAAGATTTAAGATCGCGTTGATGAACAACGACAAGCTTTGGCTTTCTCTAGTACATGATCTCTTCATCCGCCGTACGCCACCGCCGAAGAAGTCAGTCACAGAGGAGGCAATGCCCTTCCATATAGATCGGGAAGGTTTACCCGACTGCATAGCCAATTTCATCGTTGACAACTATTCGGCAGTGAGAGTACCGACGTTCACAAAGAGAGTGTCGGCACATGGGGTAAAGTTAGAAATCTCATGGAGCGAGTGTATGATGTAGGCCGAAAGGTACCACATTGAGGCCACTTAAATTACATTTATAGTCTTTGAATTTTGTTTATTTGGTGAAGATGATGTGTTTTGTGCATTTGTACAGATTTGGAAGACAACATGCAAATTCAAGCAAAAAGTGGCGCAAAAGCAGATTCTCCGTGAGAGTAGTGAAAATTCCTGGCCTGTCACCTCGCCGCACGTGCGTCCAGGCTCCACTGCACGTGCAGCCCATCACCGCTCGAGCGAAAATTAGGGCAGCTCGAGCGGCCCACCTAGGGTCGCGTATGTGAAAATTTCAGTTTGTTCTGCCGGGAATAAAAGGAAGAAAAGAGGCTGCTCTTAGGGGTGGAAAATATTTCAGAGAAAAGGAAGAGAGAAGCTAGGGTTTGGAAGAAAAAGAACTTGAAGGTTGAAAATGTCTCCCATGGTGGCTTCTTCTCCCTTTACCTCTTCCCACTCCTTCATGAGTGGCTAGACTCCTATTTTTAGGGTTTTGATGAAACCGTAGCCAAGTAAATAGGTTTTCTTTTTGGTTTTCTTTTATGTAATGGTTTGAACAGATGTATGGTATTCAAGATATTTTCAAATAAAACTTTTCATTATTTCTTCAACTTTTCTGCTTTTTGTGATTGTTGAATGCTTTCCATGCATTGATTTTTTTTCTTTCATGTTCAAGGTATGAGACAAGCCATACTACGAGGGACGAGTCGTGTTGTTACCCTAGTTTAGAGCGAATGACTCGTACTGCATGAGATGGTTCGTGCCAATACATTGAATATGTTAATTCTTTTGATCAATACTTCGAGCTTGTAGTTGTAAAGTATTATTTGGTTCCAACCGTAACATAATTGATTTTCAAATTGAAACCGTATTTTTGTAACTAGTGGTGAATTCATTACCCTAGGTTTTTTTCTAATATCAGTAACTTCATCTTTAATTATAATTGCTAGTTTATTCATTTAATTTAATTTAATTATCATTAGGTTATAAATAACCATCTCTTTCATTAAAATTAATTTAGAAATTTAATAATTGAATTAGTTTAATTTTCTGTTTGTCCCTGTGGATCGATACCTGGACTTGCCACTGTTCTAAAGAATTTGATATAGTTTAGTGTTTATTTTTGGTCTGTGAAACGACCCATCAGTTTATCATAGCTGGAGATGTGCCAGCGGAGAGAAGAGTGTTGGCCATGAGATCCATGGAGACGAAGTTGGTGATGCATTTGGTGATGCATTTTATCCTACGATAACTAATCCATGCTTTGTCTCTACTTCTTCTCTCTCTCTCTCTCATCACCTCGCAAATCATCGTAGGTAAGCCCTCCTCTCTCTCTCTACAAATCTCTTTCCAATGGATCACATTTTATTACTCAGGGGAATACCTTTAATTTGGGCATAAATCGTTCTCTTTGTTATTGCATTGAGATCGCAAAAACCCTAGCTAATCAATTGTTTTTTGTTCTTTTGTTGATTGATTTAGCACCTTCAACACCAATGCTAATGTTGTTTTGTGTAATGTGTTTTGTTTCAAATAGTGGATTGTCAAACATTTGAGAAAATTTCTAGGCTTAAGCAAATTTATCTCCGTTCCTTATATATTTGTGTTGAATTTGATTGAATTTTGTCATAATTAAGAACTAAAAACGATTGAAATTGGTAAGGAGTTTATAGTGCTTGTGGTTGTCTCTCTAGTTTTGTATGTACGTGCGTGCGTGTATGTGTGTGTTTATTTGCTGTGTTTGGGATAAAAAAAAATGTTGTGTTTGATCTAAAATATAACCGAAAGTATTGTGTTTGATACAAAAATTAAACAGATAGGTCATAAATTGAATAGATTAAAATATATGATCAAAATTTAAATAGATAAAATCAAAAAATTGAATAGATGGGATCAAAATTTGAATAGATAGATTAAAAATAAGCTTAGTAAATTTAACAGATAGATTAAAATTTTAACAGATAGATTCAAAAAAATTCAATAGATTGAGAGAAAAAAAGAAGATAGAGAAATAAGTAGAGAGAGAAAGAGAGATGGAGAGAGAGTTTCAAAATAGTGTGAATTTGAACAGATATAAAAAAATAAATTATAAAAATTTAATACATAGGTTAAAAAAATTCAACAGATAGACAAAAAATTTGAACAGATAGATAAAAAAAAATTAAATAGATAGAAAATAATTTGAATAGATAAAAAAAGGATATAAATTTGAATAAATAGTCAACGAAAAGTCAAACAAATAAAAAAAAAGTCAAGGGATAAAATTGAAAACAAAATGCTCTCTAGGACCTCTCATCAAACTATTTTACAAAGTATGGATATCTCATCAACAAAAAAAATCCCTTAAACCTAATGCCTTAGACAATTGTTAGAATGAATTTTTCACTAATTTTCTCTCTATTTTATGGTGTAGTTGAAAAAGTTATCATCTTTTAAGTCTTCATTCATATTATATCATATATATATATATATATATAAGTAGCGTTTTTCCCTTATTTAGATAACACATTCTAAAGTTTTTTTTTTATTTTATATTTTTTTCTAAAAAGTCATATAAGCATACCTTTTTCCATTTATATATAAAATTCTACATAAACTCAATTTCAATTATAAGAAGAGAAAATTAGTGAAATATCTCTCTCCAACTTTGTATAGTATAAGAAGTCCAAGATATATTTTTTTTATTAGATAAGGTCTCTCGATGAAATTTTTCTGTAATCATACCAGAGAAATTTTAAAATTTGTCTGTGAAATTGGAGAAACTTCTTTGTGAAAATTAAAATTTTCTCTATGTCAGGGCTAAAATTTCTCTAAGTCGGGTGAAATTTCTCTAAATCTAATTGTGTCTATGAAAATGTTGAAAGATCTTAGCTACTATGAAAATATGTATATCATTTATCTTATAAAATCTTAATATCAGGGACCTTAAAAAAATTCTCCATATAATAATATATTTTATATGGACTATATTTGAGAAATATTTATTTTTCATATATTTTTTTTATCATGTATTTAGTTTTGTCATTGTCAGATTTTTTTTCACATAATTGATATTTTAATATTATGATATTGAAAAAAATATATTTCAATATACAAATAAATAAGACAGAATGTGCTTAATTACGTGCATTGCATGGATCAAATTAATTTTTTTTTATATTTTATATTTTTGTCTTTCTTATTGACATCTTACTATTAATTTATATTTAATTCTTTATTTAACATGAAATTATTTGTTACAAAATATTTATATTTAATTTAAATTTTATATACATATATATAATATGTATGAATAATTCAAAAAGAATATTAAAAAAAATACTTTACATAATTAATTTATATGTTTTCTTCTTAATCCAATCACAATATATTTATATTTAATCTTTTTAAAAAATTTCGCATGGTTCTATTTATACATATTTTTATTTTCTAAATAAAAATAAAAATAAATAATTAGATTCATTTTTTGTTTTATATTATTAGTTCTCTTTCCAATTTAACTATTATTTTTAATATCAAAATGAGTATTTTCTTGATTTAGGCCCGACCCATTGATGTTTTGAATCTAGGTTTCATATGTCTTGTTTAGATATTCACACTGTGTTCCTCCTTATTTCTCATTGAGTTTGAGTGTTGGAGTGTCTTGGTTGTGTTTGGAACAGGTTGACTGCTAGTTGGTTCAAACTGTGATTGTCCAGAATTTGGCCTCCTTGCTCGAGCAAAGCTTTTTGCGCTTGAGCAAGCTTTGTGAACTCCTAGTACTTTTGCAAGCCTGCAGAGATATTAGGGAGGTAGTGTTCTTCGCTCGAGCGAGACTTCTTGCGCTTGAGCGACGATTTTCTGTCTGTAAAACTTCTGGGAGTGTGTATTATGTACTCGAGCGGAACAACTTATTGTGTCTAGTCGCTCGAGCGACAACTCTTGCGCTCAAGCGAGCTATGCATATATCAGTTCGTAAAAAGATCATTTTACATAACTTTTTTCATCTCTCTCTTTAAACACATTTCAAAACCCTAAGTTGAGACACTCTATCTCTACAAATACACCAAAATCTATCAATTTCTCCACTTTACTCCCTTTGTTAAAAAGGTAGTGCTCACATAGAGTTTCATTTTCATCCAAATAGAGTTGGGTTTTGGCTTCATTCGAGTTTCATCCGTGCTTTTCTCGTCTTCTAGCTTTAAGGTAGGGATTCTCTACCCTCTTTTATGATTTTAACTTAGCTATTTGTTTTTATAAAACAATCTTGTGATTTGGAGGATTTTGAATAAACCTAGCGATTCAAAAGAAGGGTTTTCAAATGGTTGTATGGAAATGATTATGGGAGTGGAAATGAGGTTGAGTAGTGATAAAATTGTTGATTTTGATACTTGGATTGGATTTTGAAAGAAAAAGGGTTTTGACCTAAATGTTTCAAATATTTATTTTGTATAAATAATTGAAATTAATGTTGGGAATGTGAAATTGGATGTATATTGATATAGATGGTAGAGTTTGATATGTATTATCACTCACCCTGAAATTTGAAAAGTTTATCTGTATTTGAGATTTTAGAAATATCTGTTTTGGGCTATCGGTGGAGGATAGCTTTGATTGTTATAGAAATTGCATGAGAATTCAATGAATTGAAACTAATTTCTCATCTTTATGCATTGAACATTGTTGCTCATTTAATATATTGCATATGTATATGAAATTGAGAAAATGGGTGAATGTTGGAAAGAGGTGTATATCACCAAACTAAATTTTCCTGTGTGTTTATGGTGAAAGTCTCGAAAAATGCGCGTATACATGGGTGCCGATTCCCACGGACGAAATATCCATAAAATGGCAATAGTAGTACTTGTATAAACTACGTTTACATGGGTGCCGCTTGACGGTTTCCCATGGATGAAATATCTGTGAAAGGTTGTACCAGTTTGAGAATTCCCTCTTGTTTCTAATGGTAAATGATATGATTTGAGAATTATGATATAAATTGAGCATGGCATGATTTTGAGAAAGAAATGTAAACCGTTTTAACATGAGCATTGCATATGCATTTCAGTCTTATATCTTTGTTAAGATTCATATATTGTGTTGGATTATTTTTACTAAGTTTTGGCTCACCTTATATGGGAAAAGCATTTTTAGTTGTTGGCGAGATGCCTCCACCAAGGACTTAGCTTAGGAGAACTGTGGAGCTGAAAGCTCAATTTTGTTATTTTGTATTTAATATTTGTACAAGCTGAGGGCTTTACATGTATTGAGCTTAAGATTCACTTTTGATGTAACCAAGCATTATTTTGGAAAGTTGTAGCCTTCAAGGCATTTCCATTATCTGTTTAACTTCTACTTCTTATTTTTGTTATTGACACATGCTAAAGATTCAAGGTTAGGACTTATGAATGTATATTCGCATGTGCCACATCTTTTGTACAACTGAATTTCATGAAATGGAAGGATATCGTACTCTGATTTATGTTGTTATTTAATTATCGTTATGGTTGGTTTATTATAATTATTTCAGAGCGTTACAATGAGTGTTTATTGTTTCATCTTAAAATTTAATATATATCATATAAAATCATTATCTGATAATTACTATTTTATAGCACAATAGAATTAAAATGATCAAAACAAGCAAATAATTTAACTAAATTTATTATATATAAGTATTCAACTAGCACTTTTATACAATGATAACGCTAAGATAAAAGTAGTATTTTTTTTCTTACTTAGGTGACAAATTCTAAAGACTTTTTTTTTTTTTAAAAAAAAGGTCATATCAGCATGTCTTTTCCATTTATAATATAAAATTCTACACAAATACAATTTCAATCATAATAACAATTTTATATGGACTTTATTTAAAAAATACTTATTTTTCATATGTTTTTTCCATCATATATTTAGTTTTGTCGTTATTAGATTTCTTTTATATGATTAATATTTTAATTTTATTATTATGATATTTGAAAAAATAAATTATTTCGATATACAAATAAATAAATAAATAAATAAAACATAATGTGCTTAATTATGTGCATCGCATGAACCAAATTAATTTTTTTATTTTAATTTATATTTAATTTTTTATTTAGTATGAAATTATTTATTACAAAACATTTATATTTAATTTAAATTTTATATACCTATATAAAATCTGTATGAATAATTCAAAAAGAATGTTAGGCTTATTTATTTTGATGATTTATTTAATTATGTTTTAATTTATTTGAAAGAGAAAAATAGAATTCAAAATTTATTTTGATGATTTATTTAATTATATTTTAATTTATTTAAAAAAGAAAAATAGAATCCAAAATTTATTTTGATGATTTATTTAATTATGTTTTAACAGAATCCAAAATTTATTTTAATGGTTTATTTAATTATGTTTTAATTTATTTGAAAGAGAAAAATAGAATCAAAATTTATTTTGTTCCATTATTTCTCACCTAAACTTTTATCCAAAATATTATTTGAATGTATTTATTATTTGCTTAAATCAGGAGTTCATTTTAACCCAAAAATTATGTCCAAACCAAAGGTTCAAACAGCCCAAAACAAAGGTTCAAACAGCCCAACACAGCAGCAGGCCAAAAGGTTCAAGTGAAAGATATTCAAATTAGTAATGATGGAGTGGAAGATGTTCAAATTAGTAATAATGGAGTGGAAAATATTCAAATGAATACAACGGTTATAACCGGCTATAAGTTTCATTATATGCACCAAAGCTTCTAATGTAAATAAGTCACAAAAAAACTAGAAAATATTCTTTGATCTATAATCACTTACATCTATTCTCTGAAAAATTCTCTGAGAAGTGTTCTTCAATTTTTGTTTATATCCTCTTTCAGAAATTATACATTGAGACGTATAGCTTTAAGCCCATCTTTCCTGTGCGAGGTTTACAGAAAAACCAGAGTTTCATTTTTACATTTATCTTTGAGAGATAATTCTTATAGTTTTCTATGAAAACAAAAACACCTTCTTTTTAACCTTGTAAGAGTGTAGTACACTCAGTATTCTTGACTTAGAAAGTCTATGTAAAATCCGTAGAGGATTGCTCCATTTGTAAAGAGGTTGCTAGCACCCCCGTGAAGCTAGAGCATAGTGGAAACTCTCAAGTGAAGCTTGAGGAGTGGACGTAGGCCGAGTTGAAACCGAACCACTATAAATTTGTTTGCCTCTCTCTCCCTCATCACTTTCACTACAACAAAAAAAGCCTTTGGTGACAGACTGATTTTGTCTCCAAACATCAAACTTTCGTCACTAAAGTGATCTGCGACGAAAAACATTTGTCACCACGTTCGTGGCCTATACGTCGTCACTGAAAGCACCTGGTGACAAAATCGGTTTCGTCGCCTATTTTTCATTTTTGGCGACGAAATGTTTCGTCACCAAATGTTGAATTTTTCGTCCTCTAAAACATCAATTTCGTCACCAAAATTAAATAATATTTTATTTTAATTATTTTTGGCGACGAAATATTTCGTCACCAAATATATTTTAGTGACAAAAGTTTTCCTCACCAATGATATGGATTAAGGTGACAAAAAAATTCGTCACTAAAATGAGCAAAAAAGAAAATTATTCAATGACAAAACATTTTGTCACCAAATATTTCAATTTAGCGACGACATATTCAGCAAATGTGACGAAATTATTTGTTTCGTATTATATCATTAGTGACAAAATTATTCGTCATGTTTTTTGAAAACTAATAGCGACAATTTTTATTTCGTCACTAATAAAAATTAAAAAATTTGAAAATGATGGTACTATTTTCTTTCGAAATTTTTTCTTTTTAGTAACAATTCCTTGCGCATTTCAATAACCTGTTCAATAAAATATCTATTACAAATCAATACAAAATTATGTTCATTTTCATAAACATCACAATCGAATTTCAGCACTATCCACAAAAATACAATATGAACTGCATGCGGATTATAAACATGCCTCTTAATATCCACAAAAAACGTCTACTAATATCCACAAAAATATAATATTAATCGCATGCGGATTACCAAGCACATCTCCTAATATCCAACAAAAAACATGTCTACTAATATCAAGAAAAATAAAATATCAAGGGCGGATTACCAAACATGCCCTGTAATACCAACAAAAATATAAAATTTACAACGTAACCAAAATACATGTAAGGTAATATGAACAAAAACACAAAATGAACTACCATTTGCCCTCCAAATTACCAAACATGTCCATATCAAATCTTGAATCTGCAAAAAATGAAACACTAAAAAAAAAAAAAAAAATGCAAGTTAGACAATTATTATCTTATCTGTAAAATATACAATTTAACATGCATTTTTCGAATTAGTTTTCAAATCGAGAGTTCGGTGCAAGTTCCGTTAGTTTCCACAACTTACATTGGTTCCTCCCGACGTGTTTGAGGTGTTTCCCGGGCCGTCCTGTGGCTGTTACACGATTTTGGCCCCCGAAGGTCTATTTTCCAGGTTAAGTGTGGAAAAGTGCAATTTTGGACTTCGTTTTCAAACCGGGAGTCCCGTGCTAGTTCCATAAGTTTTCACAACTCACATTGGTCCCTCCCGAGGAGTTTGACGTGTTCCCCGAGCCATCTCATGGTTGTTGCACGATTTTTGCCTTCGATGGCCTATTTTCAAGCTTAAGTGTAAAAAAGTGCAATTTTCGACTTAGTTTTCAAACCGGGAGTCCCGTGCTAGTTCCGTAAGTTTTCACAACTCATATTGGTCCCTCCCGAGGTGTTTGAGGTGTTTTCCGAGCCGTCTCATGGCTGTTGCACGATTTTGGTCTCCGATGACCTATTTTCAAGCTTAAGTGTGAAAAAGTACATTTTTCGACTTAGTTTTCAAACCGGGAGTCCCGTGCTAGTTTTTTAAGTTTCCACAACTCACATTGGTCCTTCCCGAGGTGTTTGATGTGTTCCCTGGGCCGTCTCATGAATGTTGCACAATTTTATCCTCCGGTGGCCTATTTTGAAGCTTAAGTGTGAAAAAGTACATTTTTGGACTTAGTTTTCAAACCGGGAGTCCTGTGCTAGTTCCATAAGTTTCCACAACTCACATTGGTCCCTCCCGATGTGTTTGACATGTTCCCTGAGCTGTCTCATGGCTGTTGCATGATTTTGGCCTCCGATAGCCTATTTTCAAGCTTAAGTGTGAAAAAGTGCAATTTTCGACTTAGTTTTCAAACCAGGAGTCCCATGCTAGTTTCGTAAGTTTTCAAAACTCACATTGGTCCCTCCTGAGGTGTTTGAGGTGTTCTCCGGCCGTCTTGTGGCTGTTGCATGATTTTGGTCTTCGATGACCTATTTTCAAGCTTAAGTGTGAAAAAATGCATTTTTCGACTTAGTTTTCAAGCCGGGAGTCCCGTGCTAGTTCCGTAAGTTTCCACAACTTACATTGGTCCCTCCCGAGGTGTTTGACGTGGTCCCCAAGCCGTCTCATGGTTGTTGCACGATTTTAGCCTCCGGTAGCCTAGTTTGAAGCTTAAGTGTGAAAAAGTGCATTTTTGGACTTAGTTTTCAAACCGGGAGTCTCGTGCTAGTTCCGTAAGTTTCCATAACGCACATTGGTCCCTCCTGACGTGTTTGACGTGTTCCTTGAGCCGTCTCGTGGCTGTTGCACGATTTTGGCCTCTGGTGACCTATTTTGATGCTTAAGTGTGAAAAAGTGCAATTTTGGACTTAGTTTTCAAACCGGGAGTCCCGTCCTAGTTCCGTAAGTTTACACAACTCACATTGGTCCCTCCCGAGGTGTTTGTGGTGTTACCCGGGCCATCTCGTGGCTGTTACACGATTTAGCACTCCGATGGCCTATTTTCAAGCTTAAGCGTTGAAAAAGTTCATTTTTTTACTTGGTTTCATGCCTACGTGTTGAAATAGTGCAAATTTCAAAGTAGTTTTCAAATTGGGAGCCACGCGCTACTAAAATAAGTTTGCACAACTTATGTTTCTCCGTCTCAAGGTGTTTGTGATGTTTCTTGGATCTTTACATGCATATTTCACTATTTTCCCGTGACTTTTCGCCCCTAATTGTCAAAGTTTTTTTTTTTATTCTACCCTAGTTGATTAAGAAATTTCTACTAAATTAACATAGAAACATAATATACTAACAAAGCCTACTAATCCAATAAAATAAATTAGTAGAACGCACGAAGCTGTATACCTTGACCGGGATTGATTTTGATCCACATCGATGTTTTGTCTTCATTTGCATCATATTATTCACATTAGCTAGTGATTATTCCTACACAATTGAAACAACAATAAAAACAAGAAAAGATAACATTATTAAGAAGAAACTTAATTTTTGACAATCAACATATATAAAACATTTTACCTTGAAGCAAGCGAGAGACTTTTAACTAAACATTTTCCAAAAATATAATCTAGCAACTCTGATAACTAAATTTCTCAATAATAATTCTTAGGCTAGTTGTTCACAATTGATTGAAAGATAAAAACATGAATATTTTATCAATACATTAACTTCACAAATAATATACAAATACAGTTAAAATTAATTGAATTAGCTAAACTTATTTCATTTCTAAGTGTCAAGTGTTCATACACGTAAGTTTGAGATTAATTTTGAAACTAAGAGTCTTGTGCTTATTCCATGAGTTTCAACAAGTCATTTATATCCTTTAATAAGGTGCTCAAACCAATTCCTAGGCATTTTCATAGCTATTAGACAAATTTTCCCTTCGAATGCCTATTTTGAAGTCTAAGTGTTCAAAAAATACAAGTTTGAGCTTAATTCTGAAACTAGGACTCTCATGGTTGTTCTGTGAGTTTCTATAAGTTATTTTTCTCCTTATTAAGGTGTTTGAACCAATTCTTATGGCTAATTCACAATTTTGCCCTCCGGATGCTAATTTTCAAGATTAAGTGTTAAAAAAGATGGCTATTTCACAATTATGCCTTTAAAACACCTATTTTCGAGCTTAAGGTGTTATGTTTTACAATGCGTAAGGCCTTAAACCCTGCTGCCTCTGTTTTAGAGTCAAGCTAAAAGCACCAAACAATATTTAAGACCTAAACCAACAACATCAAACCTGCTATATTAGCACCCAAAGACAACAACCAAACCAACTTATTTAATTATAGGTTGGTGACACATGTTATTCAAGTTGAATAAAATACATCTGTTTAATTAGATATTAAATTTACCTCTATTTCAACGAATTAAATTTAAACTACATTGGTAGAGTTCACTAATATCATTTCGAGTAATTGAGGAGGAAGGCATTGGAACAGATTTCAACGAATTAAATTTACCTCTATTTTGTTGAGGGTTTATTCTTACAAGGCTTTGTGGAACAAAAAAATAACACATTTTCAATGTTTCTATCTGACATTGATACCAACTTAACTTTTTTTCCCCTCTTGCAATGATAACTTGGCTATTGAAATGGAGATTAAGTATGAATAGTGAATAATTAAACATATCATCAGAGTTTTATGGAACTGATTAGCAAGAATTTTTAATTCATTATTAAAAAAAGAAGAATGATTGAATCAATTTTATGGATATATATGAATATACTATGTATATATGAGTATCGAAATCAAAGAAATAGTGAAGAGAAATCGGAATGGAATGGGTACCTCGAAATGCTCGAATTTTCAGAAAGACAATTGGAGCGATTGACTGGTTGTCTAGAGTGTGGCGATGATCAAAGAAAACTTCGACTCACCGTTTGCTCTCATCAAAAACATATAGAAAAACAAATACGCATAAAAAATCAAAAAGAAAAAAGAGATAGTGTTAGATTGTTTGGTAATATAAATAAGAATAGTTTAAATAAGTTGATTATCCAAAATTTGAGAGGGGTGCTTAAAAAACCAGCCAAAGTAATTTTCATTTGTAATAACACACAATATATATTGTCACGACCCAAACCCGCCCCTATGGGTTTAGTACCGTGACCGGCCAGTAATCCGAGATTACCGAAGGCTTGCTTAACAGTATTATAGTAATACAGAGTACAGGGGCTGGTAGAAGCCAATACAGTAATTAAAATATGTTCAATGAGCTGTGACAGTCTGTATGCAAAAAGACTTTTCATAAATATGCACATTCAGAACAAAAGAGTACATACATACATCATATACAGATATTCAGGCTAGGGACCGGATCCCTACCATAGCAGTACAGTACGATGTCATTCAGTCTATACAGTAATTACAAAACAGATGCAAAAAGGGAGAAACTAAAACACCCCAAAAGCCCTGGCTTGACAGGCTCGGAACCTCGCAGTGAGGCACAGTGGTTGGCTTTGACAAAAGGGAGTCTAACCCACGCTCCTAGTTCCGGTCTGGTGCCTGTACATCTACATATATATATGAGCAGTGAGTTAAAGCCCAGTGAATAACATAATCCGTAAAGAGGTTAAGAATGAATGTCCTTTCAGTATTGAAAACAGTCAATTGATTCAGTATAACAGTCATATGTGGTACATCCATTAGCAGAACAGTACAGTAAACAGTAGGTCTTGAAAGACCAAACAGTCAATGATGGCCATCAGTAATGGTTCCAAACTTGGGAACCGACATAGTTCTCCGTAACAGTAGCAGTAACAGTAGTTGCTAAGAATGCCACAATACAGTTCAAAATAAAGGATAACCATTCATTCAGTTAACAGTAAACAGTTCAGAAAATAGTTCAATTGATCATTCAGAAAATATTCATTTTCGAACATATCTTTACAACATTGTTACTCACAGAATTCTAGGCTACAGATAAGCTAGAGCGCGTCTCCGAAAGCCAATCATACACAGTTGCAGAATGAACATACACTAAGCTACACAGTTGGAAAAATAATAACTTAATCCCTAACTCGACTCAGTGTGGTCCTACATCAATATCCTCAATAAGATGCCTTAAACTAGGCCTAAGAATGCCTAGAATGGAATGAGGATGCAAAGATGCACTTTAAAAATATTTTCAGGATTTTCAGAAAACAGAGGTCACACTCGAGCGTCACTTACCCCGCTCGAGCGGACATGCAAACAAGAGTATCCGCTCGAGCGTAATCTTTCCCGCTCGAGCGTACTACAAAAGTACTGGATGTGTGAAAATCACGCTCGATTGGGCACTCGATACCCGCTCGAGTGTGTGACACAAGTCCTCGCTCGAGCGTCCAATACCCCGCTCGAGCAGACTGTAAAACAGTGCAAAGTGCTGGGAGCACGAATTTCACGCTCGAGCGCCAATCACCCCGCTCGAGCGTGAGTCCAAAATCGGAAATTTTCATATTTGAACCTCAAGCTCAAAACCAAGTTTCAATGTACCAAATTCGATCATTTTGGGCTAATTTTCTGGAAAACACTTCAAAACCCATAGTATAACATGTTTCAAAGATCAATTTGAGAAATCAAAGCGCAAAGGTAGTTCAATTAAATCCAATTTCAAACCAAGCTTCAAGAGCAAAGCTCAAACATGACATGCATGAATTTAAACCAATTCAAAGCTTTAATTACATGCTCTAATGAGCCAATTTCTTCTAAAACATGGTAAAATCATGAACTGTGATCAAAAGATGAACATGCATGAAGCAATCTCATGCACAAACACTTCAAAACTCAAGAATGGCAACATGCATGCATGATATATGCTACAATTCAACATTATAAGCCATGTCTTGGCTCTAACCTTTAACAATCCTCTAAAGCATGCTAGAAGTAACTCAAATCAAACACAAAAAGGTAAAAGCTCTACCTTAAGTCTTGAATTAAAGGTCTAGAAGCCCAATTATGCACTTAACTTCCAAATCCCCTAAGCCTCCAAGCAAAATCAAGATGAAAACAAGTTGCACTCACTCTCCCTCACTCTCTAGCCGGTTATACACTCAACAAGGCTGATGAAATGTACAAAATAGAATGAAGGCAAGTCTCAAATGTTCCATGTAGTGGGCCACTAAGTGGCATTTTGGCAAATAAGTCCAACCAATACAATTTAGTTTATTTTAATTTAGTTTAATCATACCAAAAAACATTTCAAATAAATATGCCATAAAATCACATAAATTATGATTAACACATAACACTAATCAATTTCAGATTTGGCTGCCGATAAGGCCTTCAATTTGCAGTTTAAAGCATAAAACACAAACATATAATTTAACAGTCAACAGATAGATATGCATTCAAATTAGCACAATCAATCAATCAGTTTAGTGATTTCAGTTAATTCAGTCAATTATCATAATCAGTCTCTGTTTAACAGTAATCAGTGGTTTATCAGTAAGCAGTGGTGAGGGTTGTCACAGTCTCCCCTCCTTATAAAGAGTTTGGTCCTCTAAACTCGAATTACCTTCATTTTGGAAAAAAACAAGATTCAGTGGGAACAATTTAGGATATCTCTTGGCCATGTCATCTTCCCTTTCCCAAGTGGCATATATGCCACCATGGTTTTGCCAGTCAACCTTCACTAACGGGATCTCTTTGTTTCTCAACTTCTTGATCCGTCTGTTCACAATCTGTATAGGCCGTTCTTCATAAGTGTAGTTGTCACTTAGCACTACACGGGTAGGCTCAATCACGTGGAAGGGATCCCGAAGGTATTCCCTCTACATTGAAATATATAACACATTGGGCATATGCTCCATTTTAGGAGGAAGCGCTACTTGATACGCCACCAGATTGATTTTCTCAATAATCTCATACGGTCTGACATGTCTCGGCGCTAACTTACCCTTGACTCCAAAACGAGTCTGACCTTTCATTGGTGTCACTTTTACAAAAACGTGATCACCTACTTCATACTCTCTGTCTCGCCTTCTGACATCCGCATAACTTTTCTGTCTGCTCTGTGCGATTTTCAGTCTCTCTTGTATCAGTTTCATTTTTTCTGTAGTTTCTGTAACAACCCTCATCACTATTTACCGAATAACCACTGATTACCGTTAAACTAAAACTGATTATGACTGATAAGTGAACTGAATATCCTACTGAACTGACTGACTGAAATTGAAACTGAATTGACTGAGTATACCTGTTTAATTGTAATTCAATCTGTTTGGTTATTTGATTATCTATTCGTGTCTTTGTGTTTCAATTGCTAATTGAGGGCCTTATCGGCGGTCGAACCGGAAACCGATTAGTGTTTTATGATCATCGTGATTTATGTGATTTTATGGTGTAATTACCTGAAAACTGATTAGGTATGATTAAATTAGATTAAAATGAAGTTAAATTGCACAACTTAGACTTAATTACAACCTTGCCCTACTAGTGGCCACTACCTTACACATTTTAAGACTTTTATACGCATTGAATCAACACAATTCATCAGCCTTTCTCCTTGTTATTGCCGACCATAGAGAGAGAGAAACTAGAAGAGTTGATTTCAACTTGTTTCATTGTGAATTGGCTTGAATCTTGGTAGAAATGAAGGTTGATAGCAACATTGACCCATAATCCAAGACCTAAGGTAGATCATTGACCTTCTTCATTGTGTATTTGAGTTTATTCTTGCATGATTAATGGGTCTTTAGTGATTTAAGGCATGAATTGGTTCAATAGTGTTGAATTGAAGCTTAATCTTTGCATGCATGGCATACTCTTGCATTTTTGAGGTTGTTCTTCATGGATTTTTGCATGCATGTCCATGTTAATGCTTAGGACCATGTTTTCATCTTGTTTTTGGAACAATTGGCTCCTTAGAGCATCAAATTGAAGCTTTGAAATGGTTTTAATCCATGCATGTTTTTATGTTCTCCATATTCATGAAAATTGGTTTGAATTGAGTTGTTTGAAACACCCTTGGGCTTTGATTTTACAAATTGAGCTTTGAATCATGTTAAAGTATGAGTTTTTGGATGTTTTCTGGAAAATTGGCCCAAGAGGATCGAAATTTATGGTTTAAAAAATTGGTTTTGAGCTTGAGGTTCAAATCTGGAATTTCCAGAATTTGGACTCACGCTCGAGCAGGGTGACTGGCGCTCGAGCATGGAAATCGTGCTCCCAGCATTTTGTTCTGTTTTGAAGTTCGCTCGAGCGGTATAATTGACGCTCGAGCGGGACATTGTGTCTTATGCTCGAGCGGGTGTCGAGCGCCCAATCGAGCGTGTTTTTCACCTATCCAGCACTTTTGACTGTTTTGCAGAACGCTCGAGCGGAAACCTTTGTCTGCATGTCTGCTCGAGCGGAGTAACCTACGCTCGAGTGTGACCCCTGTTTTCTGAAAATTTTGAAAATGCTTTTAAAGTGCATCTCTGCATCCTCATCTCATCCTAGGCATTAGTAGGCCTAGTTTAAGGCATCTTAGTGAGGATATAGATGTAGAACCACACCGAGGCAAATTAGGGATTAAGTTATTATCTTTCCCAACTGTGTAGCTTAGTGTGTGTTCGATCTGTAAACTGTGTAGGGTTGGCGACTGGGGACGCGCTCTAGCTTTACCGTAGCCCAGAACTCTGTGAGTAACAACTGTGTAAAGATATGTTCAAAATGATTATCTTCTGAACAATTGAACTGTACTGCTTTCTGAACTGATACTGTTAATTGAATGAATGTATGTCCTATATTCTGAACTGTATTTTGGCATCCTTAGCAACTACTGTTTACTGTTACTGTTACAGAGATCTCTGTCGGTTCCCTTGTTAGAACCACTACTGTTACTGATTGATGGCCATCATTTACTGTTCGGTCTTTTAAGACCTACTGTTTACTGTATTGTTATGCTAATGGATGTACCACATATGACTGTATCGACTGAACGACTGAAATATTGATTTAATGAACTATTTTCATTATTGTAAGGACATTCATTCTTAACCCCTTTACGCATTGTGTTATTCACTAGGCTTTAGCTCACTGCTCATATATATATGTAGGTGTACAGGCACCAGACCGCAGCTAGAAGCGTCGGGGTAAACTCCAGTTTTGTCGAGCCAACCTATGTGCCTCAATGCGAGGTTTCAAGCCTGCCAAGCTACGGCTTAGGGGTGTTTTTAATTTCCCCATCTGTCTATGTATCTGTTTTGTACGACTGTATAGACTGTACTGTACTGTTTAATAGGGATTAGGTCCGTGAACTGAATGATTGTATATATGTACATACTGTTTTGTCTGACTGTATATATTTGAATGAAAAGTCTTTTTGCATACAGACTGTCACAGCTCATTGGACATTGTTTATTTACTTTATTGGCTTCCGCCAGCCCCTGTACTCTGTATTACTGTATTACTGTTAAGCAGGCCTTTGGTAATCTCATATTACTGGCCGGTTACGGTACTAAACCCTTAGGGGCGGGTTTGGGTCGTGACAGAGTGGTATCAGAGCGATACTTACCACGAGTTATACCGCACACACGTGTCCAAATGAGCTATAGGGTGTCCTAGAAAAGTAAATAGGGCATCACATGAGCATGATAAGTGTGTGGTTATGACATGACTAAATATATGCTAATGTGTTAATCTGTTTAAACAAGTTACTGCCTATGTTGATAACTGTTATAACTGCCTATAGTGAAATGGATAATGCGAGAACTGCAAATGAATCTGAAACCCCATCCTTTGAGGCAAGAATGGCAAGACTGGAAAGAATGATGGAATTAATAACTGAAAGACTAGATCAACAACAGAATCCATAGCCCCCACATCCTCCTCCGGTACAGCCGGAACAGAATGTGAATGTTAATGTTGGGGACATAATTGCTCTCACCCATAAGTTCAGCAAAATGAAACCGCCGTCCTTTCAGGGAGGCCTTGAACTATTAAAAGCTGAAGCATGGGTTCTTAAAACTGAAAAATTATTTGAGGTGTTCCCGTGCTCTGAAGCACACATGGTATTGTTGGCCACCTTTACTCTGCAGGAAGTAGCTAGAAGGTGGTGGATGCTTATCTGTAATGAAAATACTGTTATGACTTGGGCTCAATTCAAAGGAGCCTTATTTGAAAAGTATTTCCCTCAGTGTGTTAGGGACAGAAAAGTGACTGAATTTGAACAGCTGAGACAAGGCACAATGTTTGTTGTTGAATATGAGACAAAATTTACTGAACTTGCCCGTTATGCACCACATATGGTTGACACTGATTATAAGAAGACCAGAAAGTTTGAAGGTGGCCTTAATGTTGCAATACTCGATAGAATAAATGTTCTGAAATTACCGAATTATGTAAATGTTCTTGACCGAGCCTTGATGGCTGAATCGAACATTGAAGCACTGAAAACTGAAACACCGGTATCTGAATGGCGTGGTAAAAGGCAGGGCTTTAAATTTAAGGAAGGCAAGCATAACCCATTGAACAAGAAACAGAATACGGGGTCAACAACTAGCCCCAGCCAAGGGAGTGGTTTCATACCACCCTGTTCTGAGTGTGGCAAGAAGCACAAAGGGGTCTGTTACAAAATATCTGGAGCCTGTTACAGGTGTGGCAAGGTGGGCCACATGGTTAAAGACTGCCCCTCTGCTCCACAAGCCAGTAGTAAAGTTGCACCAAGCGTGGCAGCATCAACTATTGCACCAAAATCGAACCCCAAAGCTACTGGGAAAGAGCCCATGAGGCAGGGCCGAGTGTTCGCCCTAGTACCGGGAGACGTGCAGAATACCGAGACCGTTGTGTCAGGTATTCTCTCTATTTGTACTCAAAATGCTTATGTACTGATTGATTCGGGATCTACACATTCATATGTGTCGCATCCTTTTTCGCAAAAACTGAATACACCATTAGAACCCATAAATTATCTGTTAGCTGTATCATTACCCATTGGGGGATCTATGACCAGTGCATATATGTACCTTGCTTGTGAAATTATTGTTGGAGATGCACATTTGTTTATTAACTTACTGCCTCTGAACATTGATCATTTTGATGTAATATTGGGAATGGACTGGTTAACAAAATACTATGCCACCATAGACTGTGTAACGAAACAAGTAGTTTTCCGTCCACCGGGTTTACCCGAATTTGTGTTTAATGGGGTTGGAGTAGTACCTCCTCCGTATTTGACTTCATCTGTGAAAGCTGTTAAATTGATTAGAAAGGGGTGTAAGGGATTTCTGTGTTCTGTATTGACTGTATCTACTGATGATAATGCTAACGTAAACAGTATTCCTATAGTCAGAGAATTCCCAGATGTATTTTCAGATAATCTGCCAGGGGATTTGATTGACAAGGAGATTGAATTTACCGTTGATGTGATTCCGGGAACACAGCCAGTATCTAAAGCTCCTTACCAAATGGCCCTAACTGAACTGAAAGAATTGAAAGTGCAACTGCAAGAATTGCTAGATAAGAAGTTTATCAGGCCTAGCACTTCGCCATGGGGCGCTCCTGTTTTATTTGTGAAAAAGAAAGACGGCTCACTGAGACTGTGTATTGACTACCGTGAACTGAACAAGGTAACTGTGAAAAATAAATACCCATTACCGCACATTGATGACTTATTTGATCAGTTACAGGGTGCTGAAGTGTTCTCTAAGATCGACCTCAGATCAGGATACCATCAGTTGAAAGTTAAACCAGAAGACATTGACAAAACTGCTTTTCGAACGAGGTATGGACATTACGAATTTTTAGTTATGCCTTTCGGAGTTACCAATGCACCTGCTGCATTTATGAACCTCATGAACAGAATCTTTAAACCATACCTTGATGACTTTATTGTAGTATTCATTGATGGCATACTGATTTACTCCAAAAGTATAGAAGAACATGAACATCATCTGAGACTTGCCCTACAGACCTTAAGAGAACAGAAACTTTATGCTAAACTGTCTAAATGCGAATTTTGGCTTGACCATGTTATGTTTTTGGGGCATGTTGTTAGCAAAGATGGAATTTCCGTTGATCCACAGAAAATCGAAGCTGTAGTAAACTGGCCTAGACTACCAAATGTGACAGAAGTCTGAAGCTTTTTGGGTTTGGCTGGATATTACAGAAGATTTGTCAAAGATTTCTCCAAAATCGCCTTACCGTTGACTCAACTGATTCAGAAGGGGATATCATTTGACTGGACTGACCAAGGGGAATCAACATTCCAAGAATTGAAAACTCGACTTGTGACTGCACCGGTTCTTACCCTACCTTCAGGTATGGATGGTTATACTGTATTTAGTGATGCTTCTCATAAGGGTTTGGGATGTGTTTTAATGCAGAATGAGAGAGTTATTGCTTATGCTTCCCGACAACTGAGACTGCACGAAAAGAACTACCCGACCCATGATCTGGAACTTGCTGCAGTAGTATTTGCACTGAAAATCTGGCGTCACTATCTGTATGGGGCGACATGTGAAGTATATACTGACCACAAGAGTTTGAAATATTTCTTCACGCAGAAAGAACTGAACATGAGACATCGGAGATGGCTAGAACTGATTAAAGACTATGACCTACAGATTTTGTACCATCCGGGGAAAGCCAACACCGTTGCCGATGCACTGGGCCAGAAATCGATTGGAAATTTAGCCTGTTTGCTCACCGGGCAGAAGGAATTGCTTTGTGACCTTGAAAAATCTGAAATTGAAATCGTTTTACGAGAACAAGGTGGAACCTTAGCTGCTATTTCTGCTCGACTAGCATTGATTAAAGAGATTAAAGAGAAACAGCAACTGGATGACTTCTTGAAGAAGATCATCGAAGAAAGGGAAACTAAACCCAGACCGGGTTTTAAATTTGAAAGTAATGTACTGAAATTTCAAGAAAGACTGTGTGTACCAAATGATTCTGAATTGAAAAGAAAAGTTCTGCAAGAGGGCCACAATTCAAAATTTTCTATCCATCCAGGGAATACGAAAATGTACCAAGACCTGAAACTAAATTTCTGGTGGTTGGGAATGAAGAAAGAAATTGCTGATTTTGTATCGAAATGTTTTCATTGCCAACAAGTTAAAGCCGAACATCAATGACCCGCAGGCTTATTGCAGCCCTTACCCATACCGGAGTGGAAATGGGAACATATCACCATGGATTTTATTGTGGGATTGCCCCGTTCCAGTAAAGGTATGGACTCAATTTGGGTTATTGTTGATAGACTGACTAAATCTGCTCATTTCTTACCTGTTAAGACAATTTATAATGCAGACAAATTGGCTATACTCTATATTGATGAAATTGTTAGACTGTATGGAGTGCCTGTGTCCATTGTTTCTGACAGGGATTCGAAGTTTACATCGAAATTTTGGCAAAGCTTACAGACTACATTGGGTACCGAATTGAGACTGAGTAGTGCTTATCATCCTCAGACCGATGGCCAGTCAGAAAGGACCATCCAGACTCTGGAGGATTTACTGAGAATGCGTGTCCTTGATTTTCAGGGAAACTGGGAAAGCTATTTGCCATTAGCTGAATTTGTCTACAACAACAGCTATCATTCAAGTATTGGTATGCGCCTTTCGAGGCATTGTATGGCAGAAAATGTAGATCTCTGATTTGCTGGGCAGAAGTTAGAGATGGGCCTTTGCTTGGGCCCGAGATTGCATATGAAACGACTGAGAAAGTGAAACTGATACAACAGAGACTGAAAACCGCACAGAGCAGACAGAAAAGTTATGCTAATGTCAGAAGGCGGGATAGAGAATACGAAGTGGATGATCACGTGTTTGTGAAAGTGACACCGATGAAAGGCCAGACTCATTTTGGAGTCAAAGGCAAGTTGGCGCCGAGATACGTCGGACCATATGAGATAATTGAGAAAATCAATCTGGGGCGTATCAAGTTACGCTTCCTCCTGAAATGGAGCATATGCACAACGTCTTCCACATTTCTATGTTGAGGGACTACCTCCGAGATCCTTTCCACGTGATAGAGCCTACTCGTGTAGTGCTGAGTGATAACTACACTTACGAGGAACGGCTTATTCAGATTGTAGACAGACGGATCAAGAAGTTGAGAAACAAAGAGATCCCATTAGTGAAAGTTGACTGGCAGAACCATGGTGGCGTATATGCCACTTGGGAAAGGGAAGATGACATGGCTAAAAGATATCCTGAACTATTTCCACTGAATCCTGTTTTCTTCCAAAACGAAGGTAACTTGAGTTTAGAGGACTAAACTCTTTTTAAGGAGGGGAGACTGTAACAACCCTCGTCACTGTTTACCGAATAACCACTGATTACCGTTAAATTGAAACTGATTATGATTGATAAGTGAACTGAATAACCTACTGAACTGACTGACTGAAATTGAAACTGAATTGACTGAGTATACCTGTTTAATTGTAATTCTATCTGTTTGGTTATTTGATTATCTATTCGTGTCTTTGTGTTTAAACTGCTAATTGAGGGCCTTATCGGCGGCCGAACCGGAAACCGATTATTGTTTTATGATCATCGTGATTTATGTGATTTTATGGTGTAATTACCTGAAAACTGATTAGGTATGATTAAATTAGATTAAAATGAAGTTAAATTGCACAACTTAGACTTAATTACAACCTTGCCCTACTAGTGGCCACTACCTTACACATTTTCAGACTTGTATACACATTGAATCAACACAATTCATCAGCCTTTCTCCTTGTTATTGCCGACCATAGAGAGAGAGAAATTAGAAGAGTTGATTTCAACTTGTTTCATTGTGAATTGGCTTGAATCTTGGTAGAATTGAAGGTTGATAGCAACATTGACCCATAATCCAAGACCTAAGGTAGATCATTGACCTTCTTCATTGTGTATTTGAGTTTATTCTTGCATGATTAATGTGTCTTTAGTGATTTAAGGCATGAATTGGTTCAATAGTGTTGAATTGAAGCTTAATCTTTGCATGCATGGCATACTATTGTATTTTTGAGGTTGTTCTTCATGGATTTTTGCATGCATGTCCATGTTAATGCTTAGGACCATGTTTTCATCTTGTTTTTGGAACAATTGGCTCTTTAGAGCATCAAATTGAAGCTTTGAAATGGTTTTAATCCATGCATGTTTGCATGTTCTCCATATTCATGAAAATTGGTTTGAATTGAGTTCTTTGAAACACCCTTGGGCTTTGATTTTATAAATTGAGCTTTAAATCATGTTAAAGTATGAGTTTTTGGATGTTTTCTGGAAAATTGGCCCAAGAGGATCGAAATTTATGGTTTAAAAACTTGGTTTTGAGCTTAAGGTTCAAATCTGGAATTTCCAGAATTTGGACTCACGCTCAAGCGGGGTGACTGGCGCTCGAGCATGGAAATCGTGCTCCCAGCATTTTGTTTTGTTTTGAAGTTTGCTCAAGCAGTATAATTGATGCTCGAGTAGGACATTGTGTCTTATGCTCGAGCGGGTGTCGAGCGCCCAATCGAGCGTGTTTTTCACCTATCCAGCACTTTTGACTGTTTTGCAGAACGCTCGAGCGGGTAATTCTACACTCGAGCAGAAACCCTTGTCTGCATGTCCGCTCGAGCGGAGTAACCTACGTTCGAGCGTGACCCCTGTTTTCTGAAAATTTTGAAAATGCTTTTAAAGTGCATCTCTGCATCCTCATCTCATCCTAGGCATTAGTAGGCCTAGTTTAAGGCATCTTAGTGAGGATATAGATGTAGAACCACACCGAGGCAAATTAGGGATTAAGTTATTATCTTTCCCAACTGTGTAGCTTAGTGTGTGTTCGATCTGTAAACTGTGTAGGGTTGGCGACTGGGGACGCACTCTAGCTTTACCGTAGCCCAGAACTTTGTGAGTAACAACTGTGTAAAGATATGTTCAAAATGATTATCTTCTGAACAATTGAACTGTACTGCTTTCTGAACTGATACTGTTAATTGAATGAATGTATGTCCTATATTCTGAACTGTATTGTGGCATCCTTAGCAACTACTGTTTACTGTTACTGTTACAGAGATCTCTGTCGGTTCCCTTGTTGGAACCACTACTGTTACTGATTGATGGCCATCATTTACTGTTCGGTCTTTTAAGACCTACTGTTTACTGTACTGTTATGCTAATGGATGTACCACATATGACTATATCGACTGAACGACTGAAATATTGATTTAATGAACTGTTTTCATTATTGTAAGGACATTCATTCTTAACCCCTTTACGCATTGTGTTATTCACTGGGCTTTAGCTCACTGCTCATATATATATATGTAGGTATACAGGCACCAGACCGCAGCTAGAAGCGTCGGGGTAAACTCTAGTTTTGTCGAGCCAACCTATGTGCCGCAATGCGAGGTTCCGAGCCTGCCAAGCTACGGCTTAGGGGTGTTTTTAATTTCCCCATCTGTCTCTGTATCTGTTTTGTACGACTGTATAGACTGTACTGTACTGTTTAATAGGGATTAGGTCCCTGAACTGAATGATTGTATATATGTAAATACTGTTTTGTCTGACTGTATATATTTGAATGAAAAGTCTTTTTGCATACAGGCTGTCACAGCTCATTGGACATTGTTTATTTACTGTATTGACTTCCGCCAGCCCCTGTACTCTATATTACTGTATTACTGTTAAGCAGGCCTTCGGTAATCTCAGATTACTAGCCGGTTACGGTGCTAAACCCTTAGGGGCGGATTTGGGTCGTGACAGTTTCATAGACAATCTTGGGCCCAAGCAAAGGCCCATCTCCAACTTCTGCCCAGCAAATCGGAGATCTACATTTTCTGCCGTACAATGCCTCGAAAGGCGCCATATCAATACTTGAATGGAAGCTGTTGTTGTAGGCAAATTCAGCTAACGGTAGATGACTTTCCCAATTTCCCTGGAAATCAAGAACACATATCCGCAGTAAATCCTCTAGAGTCTGGATGGTTCTTTCTGACTGACCATCTGTCTGAGGATGGTATGCATTACTCAATCTCAGTTCAGTACCCAATGCTGTCTGTAAGCTTTGCCAAAATCTCGATGTAAACTTCAAATCCCTATCAGAAACAATGGACACAGTCACTCCATGCAATCTCACAATTTCGTCAATATAGAGTATAACCAATTTGTCCGCATTATAAATTGTTTTGACGGGTAAGAAATGAGCAGATTTAGTCAATCTATCAATAATAATCCAAATTGAATCCATACATTTACTGGAGCGAGGTAAACCAATGATGAAATCCTTGGTAATATGTTCCCATTTCCACTCCGGTATCAGTAGGGGTTGCAGTAAACCTGCGGGTTGTTGATGTTTAGCTTTAACTTGTTGGCAATGAAGACATTTTGAAACAAAATCAACAATTTTTTTCTTCATTCCCGGCCACCAGAAATTCAATTTCAAGTCTTGGTACATTTTCGTATTCCCTGGATGGATAGACAATTTTGAATTGTGGCCCTCTTACAGAATTCTTTTTCTCAGTTCAGAATCACTTGGTACACACAGTCTTCCCTAGAATTTCAACACATTATTCTCAAATTTGAAATCTGGCCTCGGTTTAGATTCTCGTTCTTCGATGATCTTCTTTAGGAAGTTATCCTGTTGCTGTTTTTCTTTAATTTCTTCAATCAGTGCTGGTTGAGCAGAAATAGTAGCTATTGTTCCGCCTTGTTCTCGCAAAACAATCTCAATTTCAGATTTCTCAAGGTCACAAAGCAACTCTTTCTGTCTGGTGAGAAAACAGGCTAAGTTTCCAATCGATTTCTGACTCAGTGCATCGGCAACGGTGTTAGCTTTCCCCGGATGATACAAAATCTGTAGATCATAGTCTTTTATCAGTTCTAACCACCTCCTCTGCCTCATATTCAGTTCTTTCTGTGTGAAGAAGTATTTCAAACTCTTGCAGTCTGTATACACCTCGCATGTCGCCCCATAAAGGTAGTGACGCCAGATTTTCAGTGCAAACACTACTGCAGCAAGTTCTAAATCATGGGTCGGGTAGTTCTTTTCATGCGGTCTCAGTTGTCGGGAAGCATAGGCAATAACTCTCCCATTCTGCATTAAAACACATCCCAAACCCTTATGAGAAGCATCACTAAAAATGGTAAAACCATCCGTACCTGAAGGTAGGGTAAGAACCGGTGCAGTCACAAGTCGAGTTTTCAACTCTTGGAATGCTGATTCCCTTTGGTCAGTCCAGTCAAACGATATCCCCTTCTGAGTCAACTGTGTCAGTGGTAAGGCAATTTTGGAGAAGTCTTTGACAAATCTTCTGTAATACCCGGCTAACCCCAAAAAGCTTCAGACTTCTGTAACATTTATTGGTCTAGGCTAATTTGCCACGGCTTCAACTTTCTGTGGGTCAACTGAAATGCCATCTCTACTAATAACATGTCCCAAAAACATAACATGATCAAGTCAAAATTCACATTTAGACAGTTTAGCATACAGTTTCTGTTCTCTTTGGGTCTGTAAGGCAAGTCTTAGATGATGTTCATGTTCTTCTCTACTTTTAGAATAAATCAAAATGTCGTCTTTAAATACAACAATAAAGTCATCGAGGACTGGTTTAAAAATTCTGTTCATAAGGTCCATAAATGCAGCAGGTGCATTGGTAACTCCGAAAGGCATAACTAGGAATTCGTAATCTCCATACCTCATTCGAAAAGCAGTTTTGTCAATGTCCTCTGGTTTAGCTTTCAACTGATGATAACCGGATCTGAGATCAATCTTAAAGAACACTTGAGCACCCTGTAACTGACCAAATAAGTCATCAATACGCAACAATGGATATTTATTTTTCACAGTTACCTTGTTCAGTTCGCGGTAGTCGATACAAAGTCTTAGTGAGCCGTCTTTCTTTTTCACAAACAAGACAGGTGCGCCCCATGGCGAAGTACTGGGCCTGATGAACTTCTTATCTAACAGTTCTTGCAGTTGCACTTTCAGTTCTTTCAGTTCAGTCAGAGCCATTCGGTAAGGAGCTTTAGATACTGGCTTTGTACCCGGAATCACATCAACGGTGAACTCAATCTCCCTGTCAATCAAATCCCCTGGCAAATCATCTGGAAAAACATCTAGGAATTCTCTGACTATAGGAATATTGTTCACATCAGTATTATCTTCAGTAGGTACAGTCAATACAGAACATAGGTACCCCTTACACCCCTTTCTAATCAGTTTACAAGCTTTCATAAATAAAATCAAATATGGGGGATGTACTACTCCTACTCCGTTAAACACAAATTCGGGCAGTCCGGGTGGATGGAAAACTACTTGTTTCGTTACACAGTCTATGGTAGCATGATATTTCGTTAACTAGTCCATCCCCAATATTACATCAAAATGATCAATGTTCAGAGGCAGCAAATCAATATACAGATGCATATCCCCAACAATAATTTCACATGTAGGGTACATATAAACACAAGTCATAGATCCCCCAACAGGTGAAGATACAGCTAACAGATAATTCATGGGTTCTAATGGTCTATTCAACTTTCGCGAAAAAGCATGCGATACATATGAATATGTAGACCCTGAATCAATCAGTACATAAGCATTTTGGGTACAAATAGAGAGGATACCTGACACGACGGTCTCGGTATTTTGTATGTCTCCCGGTACGAGTGCGAACACTCGGCCTTGCCTCATAGGCTCTTTCCCAGTCGCTTTAGGGTTGGGTTTCGGTGGAGCAGTTGATGCTGCGCCGCTGGCTACAGCTTTACTATTGCCCTGAGGAGTGGAAGGGCAATCTTTGACCATGTGGCCCACCTTGCCACACCTGTAACAAGCACCTGAAAGTTTATAACAAACCCCTTTGTGTTTCTTACCACATTCAGAACAGGGCGGTATGGAACTACTTCCTTGACTAGAGCTGGTGGTTGACCCTGAGTTTTGTTTTTTGTTCAATGAATTGTTTCTGCCCTTCTTGAATTTAAAACCTCGTTTCTTCCCGCGCCACTCAGTTACAGGTGTTTCAGTCTGTTTCAAAGCTTCGATATTTGCTTCATCCATAATGGCTCGGTCAAGCACATCTACATATTTCAGTAATTTCAGTACATTGATTATGTCTAGTATTTCTACATTGAGGCCGCCTTCAAACTTCCTGGCGTTCTTGTAGTCGGTGTCCACCATGTGTGGTGCATATCTAGCAAGCTCGGTGAACTTTGTTTCATATTCCGCGACAGACATGGTACCCTGTTTCAGTTGTTCAAACTCAGTCACTTTTCTGTCCCTGACACACTGAGGGAAGTACTTTTCAAAGAAGGACTCCTTAAATTGAGCCTAGGTCATGACAGTATTTGGATCACGGATTAACGTCCACCACCTTCTAGCTTCTTCTTGTAAGGTGAAGGTAGCTAGCAACACTTTATGAGCTTCAGAACATGGAAAAACCTGAAATAACTTTTCAGTCTCAAGAACCCAAGCTTCAGCTTTTAGCGGTTCAAGGCCTTCCTGAAAGGATGGCGGTTTCATCTTACTAAACTTCTGTGCCAGAGCGATTATGTCATCATTAACAGGTGGCTCTGGCTGTACTAGAGGAGGTGAGGGCTGTTAGTTCTGTTGTTGTTCTAGTCTTTCGGTTAGTAGTTCCACCATTCTCTCCAACCTCGCCATTCTTGCCTCAAAGGATTCAGTTTCATCAATATTTCTTGCATTGTCCATCTCACTATAGGCAGTTATAACAATTATAAACATAGGCAGTTGCATACTTAGACAGATTATCACATTAACAGTTATATTCATGCCTTAGCCACACACACTTATCATGCTCATGTAATGCCCTAATCACTTTTCTAGGAGATCCTATAGTTCATTTGGACACGTGTGTGCGGTATAACTCGTGGTTAAGTATCACTCTGATACCAGTCTGTCGCGATCCAAACCCGCCCCTATCGGTTTAGTACCGTGACCGGCCAGTAATTCGAGATTACCAAAGGCCTGCTTAACAGTAATACAGTAATACAAAGTATAGGGGCTGGCAGAAGCCAATACAGTAATTAAAATATGTTCAATGAGCTATGACAGTTTGTATGCAAAAAGACTTTTCATAAATATGCACATTCAGAACAAAAGAGTACATACATACATCATATACAGATGTTCAGGTTAGGGACTAGATCCCTACCATAACAGTACAATACGATGTCATTCAGTCTATACAGCAATTACAAAACAGATGCAAAAAGAGGGAAACTAAAACACCCCAAAAGCCCTGGCTTGACAGGCTCGGAACCTCGCAGTGAGGCACAGTGGTTGGCTTTGATAAAAGGGAGTCAAACCCATGCTCCTAGCTCCGGTCTGGTGCCTGTACACCTACATATATATATGAGCAGTGAGCTAAAGCCCAGTGAATAACATAATGCGTAAAGAGGTTAAGAATGAATGTCCTTTCAGTATTAAAAACAGTCAATTGATTCAGTATAACAGTCATTCAGTCATAACAGTCATATGTGGTACATCCATTAGCAGAACAGTACAGTAAACAGTAGGTCTTGAAAGACCAAACAGTCAATGATGGCCATCAGTAATGGTTCCAAACTTGGGAACCGACAGAGATCTCCGTAACAGTAACAGTAACAATAACAGTAACAGTAGTTGCTAAGGATGCCACAATACAGTTCAGAATAGAGGACAACCATTCATTTAGTTAACAGTAAACAGTTCAGAAAATAGTTCAATTGATCATTCAGAAAATATTCATTTTCGAACATATCTTTACAACATTGTTACTCACAGAGTTCTGGGCTACAGATAAGCTAGAGCGCGTCTCCGAAAGCCAATCCTACACAGTTGCAGAATGAACACACACTAAGCTACACAGTTGGGAAAATAATAACTTAATCCCTAATTCGACTCGGTGTGGTCCTACATCAATATCCTCAATAAAATGCCTTAAACTAGGCTTAAGAATGCCTAGAATGGAATGAGGATGCAAAGATGCACTTTAAAAACATTTTCAAGATTTTTAGAAAACAGAGGTCACACTCGAGCGTCACTTACCCCGCTCGAGCGGACATGCAAACAAGAGTATCCGCTCGAGCGTAATCTTTCCCGCTCGAGCGTATGACACAAGTCCTCGCTCGAGCATCCAATACCCCGCTCGAGCGGACTGTAAAACAATGCAAAGTGCTAGAAGCACAAATTTCACGCTCGAGCGCCAGTCATCCTGCTCGAGCGTGAGTCCAAAATCTGGAATTTCCAAATTTGAATCTCAAGCTCAAAACCAAGTTTCAATGTATCAAATTCGATCATTTTGGGCTAATTTTCTGGAAAACACTTCAAAACCCATAGTATAACATGTTTCAAAGATCAATTTGAGAAATCAAAACCCAAAGGTAGTTCAATTAAATCCAATTTCAAACCAAGCTTCAAGAGCAAAGCTCAAACATGACATGCATGAATTTAAACCAATTCAAAGCTTCAATTACATGCTCTAATAAGCCAATTTCTTCTAAAACATGGTAAAATCATGAACTGTGATCAAAAGATGAACATGCATGAAGCAATCTCATGAACAAACACTAAAAAACTCAAGAATGGCAACATGCATGCATGATATATGCTACAATTCAACATTATAAGCCATGTCTTGGCTCTAACCTTTAACAATCCTCTAAAACATGCTAGAAGTAACTCAAATCAAACACAAGAAGGTAAAAGCTCTACCTTAAGTCTTGAATTAAAGGTCTAGAAGCCCAATTATACACTTAACTTCCAAATCCCCTAAGCCTCTAACCAAAATCAAGATGAAAACAAGCTGAACTCACTCTCCCTCACTCTCTAGCCGGTTATCCACTCAACAAGGCTGATGAAATGTACAAAATAGAATGAAGGCAAGTCACAAATGTTCCATGTAGTGGGCCACTAAGTGGCATTTTGGCAAATAAGTCCAACCAATACAATTTAGTTTATTTTAATTTAGTTTAATCATACCAAATCATATTTCAAATAAATATGCCATAAAATCACATAAATTATGATTAACACATAACACTAATCAATTTCAAATAAATATGCCATAAAATCACATAAATTATGATTAACACATAACACTAATCAATTTCAGATTCGGCCGCCGATAAGGCCTTTAATTTGCAGTTTAAAGCATAAAACACGAACAGATAATTTAACAGTCAACAAATAGATATGCATTCAAACTAGCATAATCAATCAATCAATTTAGTGATTTCAGTTAATTCAGTCAATTATCATAATCAGTTTTCGTTTAACAGTAATCAGTGGTTTATCAGTAAACAGTGGTGAGGGTTGTCACATATATATACTTAAAAATGTTCTCACCTAGTTCCCAGACCATAGATTCTTTCAGGTGGTATAGTTACTCCTGCAAGCTGTCGTAGCAACGCAATAACAAAGCAAGGGGGAAAAACTTGTGTATGCTCTGGTTCAAGAAGGGGGGAAAAAAAGCATCAGATATTGAAAACAAATCACTTGCAAAGAAAACAGAAAATACGGTGAACAAGTACTCAACATGTAACTCAAGTATTTAAATTTGAAAGTATATAGTCTTAGTCTGCACAAATTGACTGACAACAGCTACTTGTGAATAGCATTATTTATAATTTTCAACCAAAAAACTATCTCCTAATACATTTAATAAAATACATATATACGAGCAAGTCCGTGATGAATTATAGACACATAAGCTCTGATTGGATTACTCACCCATCAGATTAATAACCTAAACAGCCATCAGTCAAATACCTATGTACTTCAGTTAAATTGCTTCTAGGTAAACTCAACCAAAATATAGTCCAATAACAAACACTAGAAACTTGTATGCTATAGACTATTATTGATAAGTAAATGCCATCGTACCTATCAAATAACCAACAAACATGTAATTCAAGTTAAGTGTGTTAAAATAGTTTAAACAATTAGAGAGAGAGAGAGAGAGAGAGAGAGAGAGAGAGAGAGACCAACCTTTTCTAGGTCATCACTACCTTCACCCCGATGTGAGAAACAATTATTTAGTACATCCAGGCGATACGAAAATTGAACAAAATCCTGCCTTAAGCAACATAGTTCTTGTTGTAGTATATTATTACGACGTATTTCAAACTTCGCAACTTCTTCTACATGTTTTACTTGCTTCTTTTTAAACTTCAGTTCTTTTCTCTGGATCTTCATTATAGCAGTATCAATCATGATTCCAAGAACACAGCAAATAACATCAGCAAACTAATGAGAATCACTGAATAATATGGAAAAAGAAACTAGAGTAACACTCTAAATAATCAAAACTTATTGAACTTCTAAATGTGAAGTAATCTTGCAACATCAATCACCAAATGGAATATGCAGTGTCAAAAGATACTTCTAAGAAGATGGCTCCTCAGATTATAAAGATCATTCCAAAACCAGTGGTTGTCTTGCTAAAAGTGCCATTACAAGTGTAAATAACTTAAGTCACATGATTTAGCTACTTAAAATTCTCACTTAATTAAAAGAGACATCTTAATAATTGTAACACTCAAGAAAGTTCAATCAGTAGGAAAAACTACTCATTGTCCAGTCAGGTGTGTTATGAACTATAAAAAAAAATGAAAAAACTTTTTTCATCCATTCCCCATTAACACTTCATTAACTAAAATTCCAAATCACCATATTATTCCTACTTTTGAACGGTACATTCCAAGTGTTAAGGGTTAATGCTATGAACAACAAAACAATAACTGGTCATTCATTGCTTATTAGTTATTGAGTAGAATTGCTCACATCTGTGGCGTAGGTGGAAAAGAAAGATTGGGAAACAAGTCAACATCAACATCTTGTGTCTCTAATAACCAATTCCACCTTACAAAAAGGGCATGTGAATGGGATAGAAATAAAATTAATTTAGAGGACTGTGTCTACGAATATAATAAATTATGTACAATCCATTCCAATATAGAAGCACAAATAAGAACAAATATAGTAGCCTTTGCATGCAAATCTAGAAAAATAAACATAGGCACATATTAAGTGCCAAATTAGTAAAGATACCAACTGCTAATGACAAGTAAAAGACATAAACACCAGCAAAAAAAAAAAAAAAAAAAAAAAGATCCTTGAATAATTTATTAAAAAGAGAGGGATGAACATTGGAAAAAATTAAAAAGAAACAGAGAAGATCAGGATAAGTTCATTAAGTAGAGTTCAAAAATATCATCACCCACATTATCAAGATCACCTCTGCTACTGTCACTATCAACTAAACAATTCATGGTTATATAAATGACATTAATAAAATCTAATTGGATAAGAATCTAGCAATAGCAGTATTAACTCCACCCTAAAATCAAAGCACTTTTTTCAATTGAAATTCCCAAATCAAATTATTATTTATTATTTTATTTTTTTTGGTTCAATTGAAATCCTTCAATCAAAACCCTAGCTTCAATAGCAAGAGACAGGTGAGAGAGCTCTCAATATCATGTAAAAATCCCCAAATCAAAACCCTAATTTTTAACCCAATACTAGATTTGAAATAAATCAAGTAAAAAGCCTCAAATCAAAGCATAGAAAATCCTAATTTTTGAATTAAAAACCCTAATATTTTAAGTTTGGAGGGTGAACCTGCTGAATCTGTTGAATGAATACCAGCTTCTTGAATCCGAACTTAACCATTCCTCGGCGACAGCGACGGACGAACAAGGGTGGGGCAGCGGCAAACAAACAGGGGACGGGGCAACGAGGACAATGACTCCTCAGCTCTTCGTCTTCTCTCTCTCGGCCGAGGACGAGCCAGGGTGGGGCAGCGGCGAACGAACAGGGGACGGGGTAACGAGGACAGTGACTCCTCAGCTCTTCGTCTTCTCTCTCTCTCTCTCTCTCTCTCTCTCTCTCTCTCTTTTCTGAAATATGTAACCAAACCAATTATAGACATAAGCTCTAATTATAGACACATAATCTTTAGCAACTAAACCATTTATTTTGTGACAAAATTATTTCCTCACTAAAGATAAAATTATTAGCCACGAAAATAGTTTTCTCACTAAATAATATTAAAATATTAAAAATTATTGGCGACGAAAATATATTCATCATTAATAATTTTATTATTGGTGACCAATTTTTTCATCACCAAAAGTCTGAAAATTTTGGCACCATCCGAAAAATTAGCGGGAAAATCTTTAGTGACAAAAAAAATATAGATAATGACAAAAAATAATTTCGTCACCTAATTTTTTTATTATATATGTAGATTGGTGACGAAACTTTATTTTTGTCTCTAAAAATGGTACATTTGGAGACGAAAAATTATTTTCTTCACTAAAAGGTACGTCTTTCGTGACAAAATTTATTTTCGTCATTAGTTTTCGTCTCCAAAGACACTTTTTGTTGTAGTGTTTATTTTATTTAAATTGTTGTAGCTATATTTCACATTTTCACTGTGCTAAAATCATTAACTGACATAGTTGTTAGAACACTTGTTTTAATTATTTTTATTTCATTAACTATATTTATCTATTGTGCTAGTCATAATTTTTATTAGGGTATTATTAATTTTTAATTTTAAAAACCTAATTCACTCCTCTTTTAGGTTGTCTTTTGGGTAACAATTGATATCAGAGCCTAAACTCTTATTTGAGATTTAACCATCTGAGAGTTTCGATCTATGGCAACCTTAGCTAGCACTGTTGAAGGACAAGCCACCAATAGGCCACCACTATTTGATGGAAACAACTATAGTCATTGGAAGATAAGATGACCCTATACCTTCAAGCCACTGATTATGCCATGTGGATTATTGTCACCAAAGATCCAAAAATTCCTACTAAATTAGCAGACAATATTAGTGTACCTAAAACAGAAGATGAATGTGATGAGAGGGATCACAACTTATTGCAAGCCAATGCTAAAGCCAAACTCACTCTTGTTTGTGAATTAGACTCTAAGGAGTATAATAGAATTTCAAGTTGTGATTCGGCAAAAGAAATTTGGAACAAACTAGAGGTAACGTATGAAGGTACAAACCAAGTGAAGGAATCTCGTATTGATATGCTTGTTCATAGTTATGAATTGTTTAAAATGAACTCGGATGAATCTATTTCAAGTGTGTTTACTAGATTTACTAAAATTGTAAACTCTTTGAAATCTCTTGGCAAAATTTATACTAACAGTGAGTTTGTGAGAAAAATTCTTAGGTGTTTACCAAAGAATTGGGAAGCAAAGGTCACCGCCATTATAGAAGCCAAAGATCTCTCCACACTTGGATTAGATGAGCTTATGGGTTCCCTTATGACTCATGAGATCACCATGAAAGGACATGAGGATGTTGAAAACAAAAAGAAAAGTGGAATTACATTCAAAGCCTCATCAAATGAAGAAGAACATGAAAACTCTAGTGAGGATGAAAGCTATGCCATGTTTAGTAGAAATCTCAAAAAACACTTCAAGAAAAACAATTATGGAAGAAGAGGACCTTTCAAAAAAAGGAGCACAACAAAGATAATAAGAAAGAACCTATTATTTGCTATGAGTGCAAAAATCCTGGACATATGAAGATGGATTGTCCAAAATTGAAAAACCATGAAAAAGACTACAAAAGAAACAAAAAGGCCATGGTAGCAGCTTGGGGAGAAAGTGAAGATGAAAACTCAAGTGATGAAATTGAAAATGAAGTAGCCAACTTGTATCTTATGGCTCTTGAAGATGAAGACTCTACTCAAGATGAGGTAACTATTCTTTATAAAGAACTTGAAAGTGCATTTCATGAACTACAAGATGAATTTAGAAAAGTTTGTGCCAAAAATAATGTGTTAAAAAAATATGTTGCATCTTTATCTAGTAATGTAGAAGAATTAAAGAAAGAAAAAATTGTTTTGAAAATGATTTTGACACCATCTCTAATGAGAAAATTGCTTCAAAAAACAATGTTGATGATTTAACAAAAACACTTGAAAATTTTGTAAAAGATGAAAATAATCTCAATATGCTTCTTGGAAATCAAAGATGTGTTTTCAATAAAGCGGGCATTGGATATGACCCTATTAAGAAATAAAAGAATCTTAATACAATTTTTGAAAATGCACCTCTCATGACACACCTTCATATTACTTGTCATTATTGTAGAAAGAAATACCATTATATATCTTATTGTCCATTCAAAAAGAATATGAACATGAGAATTAAAATGATTTGGATTATTAAGGGATCTAACAAAACTAACCAAGAAGGATCCAAGAAACTATGGGTACCAAAAACCAACACTTGATTGTCATCTTGTAGGTTTGATTTAAGTCCAAAACTAAAGAAGGAAAGTGATACTTTGATAGTGGATGTTCCA
The DNA here is from genome assembly GCF_055761805.1 of Camellia sinensis. Classification (NCBI taxonomy): domain Eukaryota; kingdom Viridiplantae; phylum Streptophyta; class Magnoliopsida; order Ericales; family Theaceae; genus Camellia; species Camellia sinensis. The sequence goes on from NC_138970.1 coordinate 170,842,313, forward strand.
AACACATGACCGGAGATAAATCATTCTTTACTAAACTCTCATCGAAAAATGGAGGATTTGTTACTTTTGGAGGCAACAAGAATGGAAAAATCATCGGTATTGGTAGCATCGGTATTTCTCCTAACCCTTCTATTGAAAATGTTTTACTTGTTGATGGACTTAAGCATAACCTATTTAGTATTAGTCAATTATGTGATAAAGGTAATTGAGTTATTTTTTATAAATCACATTGCACAATTGAAAGCACAAATGATCATAAAGCTTTATTCGTTGGTAATTGTCATGATAATGTTTATGTTTTTTATCTTAATGATCTCTATGCTAGTGGTGTTAAATGTTTATATGTTAATAATGAAAATAGTTGGTTATGGCATAGCAGATTTGGTCATTGGACTTCCAAAAATTAAATTTGAAAAAGATCATCTTTGTAGTGCTTGTCAACAAGGAAAACAAACTAAAACGTCATTTAAATCAAAATCTCATATTTTCACAACTAGACCTTTACAACTATTGCATACAGATTTATTTGGTCCCTCAAGGACATCTACTCTAGGTGGTAAACATTATTGTCTTGTTATTGTTGATGATTATTCAAGATTTACATGGGTTATATTTTTAGCACACAAAGATGAAACCTTTTCTTTTTTCACAAAACTCTGTCGTAGAATTCAAAATAAAAAAGGCTTTCTTATTACTAATATTCGCACCGACCATGGTAGAGAACTTAAAAATGAGAAATTTGAATTGTTTTGTGATGAGCATGGTATTGAACATAATTTTTCAGCACCTAGAATCCCTCAACAAAATGGTGTAGTAGAAAGAAGAATAGAACTTTAGAAAAGATGAGTAGAACAATACTTTGCGAAAATAATCTTCCTAAATATTTTTTAGCCGAAGCCAATCACACCGCATGCTATATTTTAAATCATGCATTGATTAGACCTATTCTCAAAAAGACTCCTTATGAACTTTGGCATGATAGAAAGCCCAACATTAGTCACTTTCATGTTCTTGGTTATAAATGTTTTGTGCATGATAATGGTAAGGATAACTTAGGTAAATTTGATTCAAAATCTAATGAAGCAATTTTTCTTAGCTATTCCTTAACTAGCAAAGTTTATCGTGTTTTTAATAAAAGAACTCTTGTTGTGGAAAAATATATACATGTGGCATTTTGATGAAACTAACATCTCTACTCAAAAGCAAATTGTTAGTGATAATATAGATTTGGAACCAAATGTGAAAGATTCAAGTATCTACAAAGAAGAGAATCAACCATGTAAGTTGAACAAAGAGATTGAACAACCTATTCTCCCACTTCAAGAAGAATGAGGAAACAATGATGATTTGCCAAGAGAATGGAAGTTTGTTCATAATCACCCTAAGGATTTAATCCTAGGTGACCCTACAAAAGGTATTGAAACTCGCTCTTCACTTAGAAACATTTGTAGTAACTTGGCTTTTCTCTCACAGATTGAGCCTAAAAACTTTCAAGAAATCGAATTCGATGAAAATTGGGTGATAGCTATGCATGAAGAGCTTAACCAATTTGAGAGAAACAAAGTGTGGGAACTTGTGCCAAAACCTAAAGATCATATCATTATCGGTACCAAATGGATCTTTCAAAACAAGCTTGATGAATCTGGCACAATTATAAGAAACAAGGCTAGACTTGTTGCACAAGGATACAATAAAAAAGAAGGTATTGATTTCGATGAAACCTTTGCTCCGGTCGCTAGATTAGAAGCCATTCACATGTTACTTGCATTTGCATGTTTTACAGATTTCAAACTTTATCAAATGGATGTAAAAAGTGTCGTTCCTAATGGTTTTATAAATGATGAAGTTTATGTTAAACAACCCCCAGGTTTTCAAGATCATGCTTTTCCAAATCATGTTTTTAAACTATCAAAAGCTTTATATGGTTTGAAACAAGCACCTCGTGCATGGTATGAACGATTTAGTAAATTTTTGATTGAAAATAATTTTTCTAAAGGAACGATTGACGCAACACTTTTTGTTAAAACTAAAAATTATGATTTCCTTATTGTGCAAATATATGTGGATGACATTATATTTGGTGCTACTAATGAAACCTTGTGTAAGGAATTTGCTAAGTGTATGCAATGTGAGTTTAAGATGAGCATGATGGGGAAGCTAAATTATTTCATTGGGCTTCAAATCAAACAAAGTAAGGAAGGAATTTTTATCAACCAAGCTAAGTACACAAAAGAACTACTCAAAAAGTTGGGTATGTATGACTCAAAAATAGCTGGAACACCTATGAGCACATCCATTAAGCTAGACAAGGATGAAAAAGGTAAGTCCATTGATCAAACAAAATATCGAGGATGAAAAAGGTAAGTCCATTGATCAAACAAAATATCGAGGTATGATCGGCTCACTTCTTTATTTAACTGCGAGTAGACCCGATATTATGTTTAGTGTTTGAATGTGTGCTAGATATCAATCAAATCCTAAGGAATCACATCTCAGTGTTGTTAAAAAAAATTTTAGATATCTTGTTGGCACTCAAAATTTGGGACTGTTTTATCCTAGAGGTGTTGCATTTGACTTAATTAGTTACTTGGATACCGACTTTGCTGGATACAAACTTGATAGAAAAAGCACCAGTGGCACTTGTCACTTTCTTAGTAACTCGTTAGTATCTTGGTTTAGCAAAAAATAAAATTATGTTGCTTTATCAACGGTCAAAACTGAATATATAGCTTCCGGAAGTTGTTGTGCCCAAATACTTTGGATAAAACAACAATTGGAAGACTTTGATTTGCATTATGATCATATCCCTATTAAATGTGATAATCCTAGTGCCATCAATTTAAGCAAAATCTGGTTTAACACTCACGAACAAAACATATTGAAATTCAACATCATTTTTTAAGAAATCATGTTCAAAAAGGGGTATTGTATTTGAATTTGTAAACACCGACAAGCAATTGGCAGATATTTTCACAAAACCCTTAAGCGATGATCGCTTCAATTTTATTCGTGGCGAGCTTGTAATGTCGATTTCTACTTAAAAAGTTTTGTTATGACTATGAAACTTGATTTTTTGTTAAACTGATATATGTGTATTGCTATATTGATATGGAAACATTTATATTAGTTATATGCTCTCAAGTCCTTTATACATTTATTATCCTTAACAGTTTGTTATTCTCAACTGTGTAATTTTTTTTGAGTTCTGCATCTTGAGGTAAAATTAACTTTGCATACATTGATTTTCTTTAAAACTCTCATGGTATTTTTTTTTGCATTACCCTTCCAGCAACACCGACGTCCCATTAAGTATAATTTCGACTGGTATTATTTAATTTTAATTTTTTTTTAATTTTTTTTCTCATTATTATTTTTTTGTTTGGGCTTAATTTTCTTTTTTTCTGCTTTTTAATTTCATTTTTCAGTACTTAAACATAAAACAAAAACAAATCAAAATATAAATATTTAAATAAATAAAAAAAACACCCTTCATTTTTTTACAGCTATACGCCAATCAAAATAAACATATTTACATAAAAAAAAAACTTTCATTTTTTTTACGGCCATACGCCGATCTTACTTACTCGCCTCATCCATCGTTTTCTTCCTCTTTTTATCACCTTGGGAGGCCCTGCCCCCGTGCTTTCGTCGAGAGCGATGACTCCCTACTGACTATCAAAGGCCAAGAACGACGTTGCTCCAAATTGGGCCATGGAGGTGGTCTTTCGTTTAAGCTCTTTATTTTCGGCCTTCAGTGCGCAAATCTCTGCTCGCGCATCCTTGTACATGCGTTGGAGCAGCGAGAGTTGGGCGTTGAACTGGTAGAGCTCACTCGTTTTGTTCTACAGTCGGTGAGCCAATTTTGTGACTGTAGTCACCGTTTCCATACAGGACGTCAGTGTGAAATGATTGGCTTCAATGTTTGATTGAGCTGCCATTATTTGCTCAATCGACATCATAGGAAGGTTAGGAAGAGTAGGAGCCGGGGCACTCGACCCAGCAGCGTGTACGGGATCATTCAAGTTCGGAAAGAGAGTAAGTGGATGGGACGAGGCCATGAAGTAGAAGAGAGAGATGTAATCAATAGAAGGGTCGTTTTTGGCAACCTTTCTGCTCTGCTCAGTCTCTCTGTTCTATCTCTCTCACGTCGAAGAAGAAAGAGATGGAAGTGAATGAGAAAGACAAAGGAGAAGAGAGTGATTAAGAAGAAGACGAAAGAGAAGAAAACAAGCAGGAGAGAGAGAGCCAGGGCAGTTGATTGACCCGTCTCACTTTTGTTGGTCGGCTGACGCAAAAGCAAGGCCGTGTGTCCGACGCGATTTTTGGCAGAAAAGAGAGAGGCGGGCGAATCATATATATATATATGTGCATATGTATATATCTCTGTTTGATTATCTGTTTTTGATGCCATTTATCCCTATCATTTTCCTCCTCCTCTTCCCGATTCTGAGCTATGATTTCCTTTTTGATAATGTCACAGGGAGAGAAACTTATAATGTTATGTATTATGATGTTATGTATTATGGTATTATTTTTAAACTAATCTGATGTTATGTATTTATAGTTTGATATCTTAATCTTATATCTTGTTGTTGATTAAAGCTTATTTATTACACATGTGCTAATTTATGTATTTAGAAATGAATTCAGGGAGCATGACTTAAGGGGGAGCTTTTCTTACTCCCAAATCAAATCAAAACATCATTGTGTGCCATCATAAAAAAGGGGGAGATTGCTAGACTTATTTATTTTGATGATTTATTTAATTATGTTTTAATTTATTTGAAAAGAGAAAAATAGAATCCAAAATTTATTTTGATGATTTATTTAATTACATTTTAATTTATTTGAAAAAGAAAAATAGAATCCAAAATTTATTTTGATGATTTATTTAATTATGTTTTAATTTATTTGAAAGAGAAAAATAGAATCAAAATTTATTTTATCCCATTATTTTCCACATAAACTTTTATTCTAAATATTGTTTGAATGTATTTAATATTTGCTTAAATCAGGAGTTCATTTCAACCCAAAAATTATGCCCAAACCAGAGGTTCAAATAGCCCAAAACAAAGGTTCAAACAGCCCAGCACAGCAACAGGCCAAAAGGTTCAAATGCAAGATATTCAAATTAGTAATGATGGAGTGGAAGATATTCAATTGAATACAACGGCTATAAACGGCTATAAGTTTCATTATATATACCAAGCCTCTAATGTAAAAAAGCCACAAAAAATCAAAAAATATTCTTTGATCTATAATCACCACATCTATTCTCTGAAAAATTCTCTGAGAAGTGTTCTTCAATTTTTGTTTACATCCACTTTCGGAAATTATACACTGAGACGTATAACTTTAAACCCATCTTTCCTGTGCAAGGTTTACAGAAAAACCAGGACTTCATTTTTATATTTATCTTTGAGAGATAATTCTTTTAGTTTTCTGTGAAAGCAAAAATACCTTCTTTTCAACCTTGTAAGAGTGTAGTACACTTAGTGTTCTTGATTTAGAAAGTCTGTGTAAAATTCATGGATGATTGCTCCATTTGTAAAGAGGTTGCTAGCACCCCCGTGAAGGTAGAGCATAGTGGAAAATCTCAAGTGAAGCTTGAGGAGTGGACGTAGGCCGAGTTGAAGCCGAACCACTATAAATTTGTTTGCCTCTCTCTCCCTTATGTCTTTATTTTATTTAAATTGTTGTAGCTATATTTCACATTTTTACTGTGCTAAAATCATTAACTGGCATAGTTGTTAGAACATTTGTTTTAATTATTTTTATTTCATTAACTATATTTATCTATTGTGCTAGTCATAATTTTTATTATGGTATTATTAATTTTTAATTGTAAAAATCTAATTCACTCCCTTTTTAGGTTGTCTTTTGGGTAGCAAAGAATATTAAAGAAAAAAATCAACACACTACATAATTAATTTATGTATTTTTTTTCTTAATACAATCACAATATAATATATTTAATCTTTTAAATAAATTTCACGTTGTTCTATTTATACATATTTTTATTTTTCAAATAAAAATAAAAATAAATAATTGGAATCACTTTTAATTTTATATTATTAATTCTCTTTCTAATTTAACTATTATTTTTAATATCAAAATAAATGTTTATTTTACTATTATATAATTAATATATATCATGTAAAATCATTATATGATAATTGTACTTTTATAGTACAATCAAACTAAAATAATCAAAATAAGCAAATAATTTAACTAAATGTATTATATATAAGTATTCAACTAACATTTTTATAGAATGATAATGCTAAGATTATTAAAATAAATAATTTAAATTTTATTTTATTTTAAATTAAAATTAAAATTATTCTTTTGTAACATATATTATAACATAAAATATCATTATATTGATTAAAGTTAACTTCATTGTGATTTTATATCAGACATCATATTTTTAGAAGTGATTTACATACACTTGTAGTGTCCAATTTGATATTGATTGATTAAAATAATAGAACTCAATACTTTTTTTTGTTAAGTTTTCAGAAGATAAACTGATAAATGTCAAATGATAATAGTGTAGAGTATTATTTTAAAGAATAATAGTCCATCGAAAACAATTGTGTATATTTAAGGTACATATTGATATTTCTTCAATAATTTTTAAATAAAAATTTTGAATTTATAATATTACTAATAATGCATATTCATGAGTTTTGCCAGAAAAGATATGTAAAAATAATTTGAATGGAATAAAAAATTTGTGATTATTTTAATGTGTCACAAAATTAATCTAAACCCTTTGAGAACTGAAATTATTAAGGCTATAGCAATTTTGTGTCTAATTCCCTTTGAGAATACTATTTATGATTTGAATTTGTAATTTTTTATGGATCAATATGAATAACTCTTACGATCTTACTGTATCAGCATAAATCTTATCTTTGAGTCAACCAACCTTAAGAACTTTTTCGTGTACTAAAATACTTAAATATTGTCATATAATGAAAGTGTGGGAAAGAGTGATGAAACTTTGATTACGATATATAACAGACGTGTTAGAGAACCAATTTAGATTTATGCATGATAGGTCAACAATAGAAACGATCTATATTTTGAGAAGAGTAATAGAAAAGTATAGAGAGAAAAAAAAGAGACATTTAAATAATTTTTATCGATCTTGAGAAAAATTTATAATAGAGTACCTCGAGATATAATTTAGTTGGTGTTAGAGAAAAAATGGGGTGACAAAAGGTTACATTATGAATGAGTTGACGAGAAATATTTAGGATGATGTACCATGGTATATGCTTTTTGCGGATGATATCATGTTAGTGGATAAGACTAGAGAAGAAGTTAACACTAAGTTGGAGACTTGAAGAGAAACACTTGAATCTAAAGGATTTATGATAAGCATAACTAAGACAGAGTACATGAAATGTAATTTTAGTAACAGTAACAATAGAAACAGAGGAGAAGTGAAGATTGAGAACCAAGAACTATCTAAAGAATAAGCATTTTCGTTATTTAGATTCGATTATCACAACAGTTAGGAAGATTGAAACGGGTGTAGTCCGTAGAATTAAGGCATGGTGACTTAAGTGGAGGAGTGCGTTTGGGGCACTGTATGATAAACGAGTACCCATGAGACTAAAAGGAAAATTTTTATAAAACGGTTATTAGACCAGCGATGTTGTATGGACCAAAATGTTAGGCAATTAAAAAATAACATGTAGATAAGATGAATGTTGCTGAGATGAGAATACTAAGGTAAGTGTGTGGCAAGACTACAAAAGACAGAGTTAGAAATGAGTATATTCGTGAATGGGTAAGAGTAACACCGATAGAAAATAAGTTAAGAGAGAATAGATTGAGATGGTTTGGTCATATACAATAGAGACCAACAAATGCAATAGTGAAAGGTGTGATATAGTGATGGTAGATGAAAGTGTTAGGGAAATGTGCAGATTGACATGAGCGAGTGTAGTAAATAAAGATATGGATCTCTTTAATTTGACTAACCAAATGACCGTTGATAGAGTCAAGTGAAGAATAAGGATTTATGTAGCCGATCCCATTTGATAGGATTTAAGGCTTGGTTTGATTTGATTTGGTTATTGTCATGTAAAAATATTATAATAGTTATAATTAAACACTACTTAAAAGTATAATTAAAGACCCGATGCACCACTTTTTCCTTCTTCGTCTTCTTCTTTTTCTTTTTTTTCCTTTTTTTTTTTTTTAGAATATGGAAAACATTTATACTAAAAAACAACAACATACACTGTAGACATAATTAAAAACATAAGAAATTAGCAAAAACCTTTTCGATTAATAGCCATAATAATTTGTATATTATAAAAAATTTCGATGTTTTTATTTTTTTTAGAAAAAAATATTTGGATACAAGTGAAATTCATAATTTTTTATAAATTTGATTAACTCAAATGAAGATTTAATTTCAAGTTAAGAATACACATTTTTTTATTTATTTATAACTTTGAAAGAAATATTATTTTTATGAACCTTTTGCATAGGATCATACGAAGTGACAAAAAAATTTATTAGCCATTAACAAATCTATTTGTATTTAATTTTTAATTATTAAAATTTTCTACATACTAACACTCAAAATTAATTTTTTATTTTAAAAATAAATCTTCATACATCACACGTGTCCCCTGCTTGTGTCATAATCAAACACGAATACTAACAAAATGTTAATGAGTAATTTCGGAACATTATTTATTATTAAAATAAAAAATTTTGTTTTGAAATTAGTAAAATATTCGGTGTCACTCTCTCTATCTTTCTTGTGTCTATGAGAGATGGTTGTGACCAAGAACATCAATAAAAAAGTATCATCTTTGATATTTTTTATTTATTTTTTTGCTCATGAGAGTCATAGGGGTTTTGCCCCATCTATTCTCTGAATATGTCAATAAAAAAAAATAAAAAAATAAAAAAACCAAAGTACGTATAATGCTCCTATCTTACTAATACTATGTAATTATTGAACCAAAACTCTAAGGTTAGTCTCAAGGGGAAGTAAAGAATGAAACTATTAGATTTTAAAGTTGAGTAATCACTGTTATAAAATCTACGGATTAACTACAAATTATGTTTAAGTACAAAATTGAATCCATCCCTAGACGAATTGTTAAAATTTAGGACCAACAAATGGTGGTGTTCCACTCTCCAAGGGTGGCTTCTTGAATTTTTTTTTTCTTTTTTCTTTCTTAGATATGTTCTCAAATTGAGTTCCACAAATGCAAGTTCAAATAAAAAAACTTAATGCCTCCTTTAACACCACCACTAGAACCAACATAAATATTTTTATCTAGTAATGGAGCCAGAATAATAGTTTAGAGCGGTACTTATTAATTAAAATTTCAAATTTCAAATTTTTTTTTTCATAATCAATAAAAATAGATAATGATTTTTAAATTAATATTAAGCACAAAATCTTAAATATTTAGTATAAACGTTTCTAAATTTTTGTATTTACAATTGACCTTGTGAAAAATCAGAATTGGAAATGTAGTGTTACTTATAACTAGTGTTAAGGTAATACAAAAGAGTCTTGTATGTCATATGATAGATTATATAATAATATATAAATAATAGTGATACCACATCAATCATCGATATATAATATCACCAACCAATAGTAAAATAACGCATGAAATGTTAATCTCATTTGTCAAATATAATTAACAACTCAATAATTCCATATTTTTGTAGTATTTTTTTTTAAAATTTATCTAGAAAACAAGAATGCTTTGAGGTGTCATCATGGCATCTGTGGGCCCAGGGCCAGGTCCCAAGTTAACCGATTGCCAGCTTGACTTGACCCAACCCATAAGAAGGAATCCGTCACCAAGGCACCAATGAAACTCATTAACCACTCCCTAGCAAGGCCAAGCTTCGATCGGAGTACAGCGCGAGATCTCGAAGAAAACTGCTAGAAAATCTAGTGTTTTCATACCCCCTAGGAGTCGAACTTGACTCGTTGATGTGGGAAGGCAATGCCTTCACTGTTGTTCAAATTGTATACTTAAAGCAAGATAAATAGATTCATGATTTATTAAAATAGAACATCAAATAAATCAATATTCGATAAATTACATTCTAGAGCATGAAGCTAAAACATGATTAACGGATATACATAGTTAATCGAAATATTGAAAATAAGAAATCAAACCAAATTCTGTGTGATACCATAGTGTCCTTAAAACAGATTAGTCGCTTCACCGTAGATGCTGGAGGAATATCGACTTCTGTCTCCCATGATAAGATGGTTTAGACCGACTAATGCAATAGCACCTTTTGTTAGCTTTGGCCAATCGACAATGGCAGCACTTTTTCAACACAAGAAGAAAATTATATGGGAGGAGACTCACTTGGCTATAATCTGAGAGCAAAATTCTGTGTCAAAACCAAGGGATATGGGTCTCCTTTTATATACTATGGGGGAGAGAGGAGGAGCTTCCAGTCATGAAAGCTAGCAACCAATGCTCATCACTCCTGCAAAACTACTGGAGTAATGGTCCAAAACTGATGGGGTAATAATATTCTGTATACACAAGTTTATATATCTGCAGCAGAAAAAAGATTAGGTTGGCGGACCACCAATCCGGTCCAGTCCAAACCTAACCCATTCTAGCAAGCCTCAAGCCTCAACCTTCAAGCCTAAGCCCAAGATCCAAGATCTACGGATCACAGACCTGGCCCCGGCCTAGTCCGGGTAGGTGGGTGGCGTGCGCGCGCGCGCTTGTGGCAATTTTGCCATAACCAACTTGGACCATAGTCTTGGCCCAAGTCTATTCTTGAAGCATCCATGCCTCCCTTCTTTTAGAAAATTTGGATGCCCCAAAGGGCTCATGCCCTTCTCATAATCTTGAGGTTTAAATACCCATCAAAGTTTTCCTTTACAATCAATGTGAGATTGGTAGTTATACACAATTCTCAATACCTCATTCATAAGGCCATCTTTATGAGACAATTTCTCATCCAATTCTTAATGGTTTCTGGTCATTCTTTTTGTGGTGTAAAAGCCATGTTACAAAGAATTTAAACCCATTTAATCCCACCTCAACCAATAGTTAGGACCTACTTTAATTTCAAATTAAAGTCACCAAAAAATCATTTTTTCCAACAATCCCCTATATGAATAAAAATTGACTGAATAAAGAAAACGGACAACGGTTACAACAAAGACTTAGAAAGAGAGCACACAGACTAACCCTGCATTAGAAAAGGTAGTTGTTGGTCTTGAACCTTTCGTAGTGAAAGCCTATCAGATTTACTAGTTGACTAGCGAACGTGATGTCTTGAATTGTTCTGCCGTTTGTGTAAACCAAGACAATAGACCTCACATAAGAGTTAGTCCAACCATTGTTTTTGTTCTCACTGGTGTGTTTGGTATGGCTCTGGAACACTAGCCTAGTTCAGTAGGGTCCGTTTGGGAAGAAGATTTGTGGCTAAAATAGCCACAAAAAACAAAATAGGCTATTTTAGCCACAACAAACAAAACATCACATCCAACCCATAATCATTATACTTTTCTCTCACAAAAAAAGTTAAAAAAGCTAAAAAGCTAAAAAACCCTTCCCAAACCAAGCTTTTTAGCCCAGGCTAAAAAAGCCAAAAAGCCAAAAAGCCTTTGGCCTTTCCAATTCTTAAAGAAGCAGCCCCACTTTGCACTCACATAAGTGACCTATATAAGGTATCACATTATACCATGGTTGACTATTCATATCACTTAGGTCATTAAAAGCATTAGCTTAACCATCCACCCCTACCGAGTATCATTGTATAAAGGAATGGGCAAGAGGATTTACCTCTTCAGTGACTCACCCGTTACACAAAATTAGGTTGTCCCTTTAAACTTAGATTTTAGGATCTCCAGTCAACTAGGTTGGGTTTTCCATTTCGGTAACATTACTAAAGGCCTAAATCACATTCCTCTTGACGATGTTTCTATTAACTCTCGAGTTAATCCTTTGGTTAGCAGATCCGCAATGTTGTCCTTAGATTTTACAAACTCTAGAGAGACAGCTCCATTAGAGAGTAGTTGTCGTATAGAATTATGTCTACGACCGATATGTCTAGACTTTCCATTATACATATGACTCTATACCCGTTCAATCGCCGATTGGCTATCATAATGAATACAAATAGCTGGCACAAGTTTCGGCCAACATGGAATATTTTCAATGAACTGGCGAAGCCATTCAGCTTCTTCAGTTGCTTTATCCAAAGCAACAAACTCAGATTCCATCGTTGATCTCGATATGCACGTTTGCTTGGAAGATTTCAAAGACACAGCTGCCCCTCCGAGGGTAAACACATAACCACTAGTGAGTTTGGAGTCCTTTATATTAGATATCCAATTAGCGTCACTATACTCTTCTAGTACCGTTAGATATCTGGTATAATGCCGCCCATAATCCCAGGTGTAGCGTAGATAACATAACACCTGCATAATGCCTCTCCAATGAGTGGCATTCGGATTACTCGTGTATCTACTAAGCCTGCTAACAGAGTTGGCTATATCTGGCATTATACAACTCATCAGATATATCAAACTTCCAATGACCTGAGAATAGTTTAGCTAAGAGACACTCTCACTATTATTCTTGGTAAAATGTAGACTCACGTCTACTAGTGTCCTAGACACACTTTTATCTAATTTTCCAAATTTCTCAAGTATCTTCTCAACATAATGAAACTGGGAAAGTACAATACCACTAGATGTTCTGGTAATCTTAATACCTAGAATGACATCTGCAAGGCCCATATCTTTTATGTCAAACTTAGAGTTTAACAATCTCTTGGTAGTTCGAACCATTTCATCATTACTACCAACAATGAGTATGTCATCTATGTATAGACACAAAATGACACAATCTCTGTCGGTGTCTTTAACATATATGCACTTGTCACACTCATTGATTCTAAACCCCTTTGACAACATAACGTTGTCAAACTTCTCATGCCATTACTTGGGCGCTTGTTTCAAACCATACAATGATTTGACAAGCTTACAAATTTTCTTATTTTTCCCTGGAGCTGAAAACCCCTCGGGTTGTTCTATGTAAATTTTTTCATCTAAATCTCTATTTAAGAAAGCTGTCTTTACATCCATCTGATGTATCTCTAGACCATGTAAAGTGACTATCGCAATCACTACGCGAATGGATGTAATCCTTGTCACAGGTGAATACGTATCAAAATAATCCATGCCTTCTCGCTGTCTATATCCTTTGATAACTAGCCTTGCTTTATATTTATCAATTGACCCATCAGCCTTCATCTTTCTTCTAAAGATCCACTTACTCTCTAAGGCCTTACTGCTTAGGGGTAGATCAACCAACTCCCAAGTATGGTTCTATAAGATGGAGTCAATTTCACTCTTAATAGCTTCTTTCCATAAGGGACTTTCAGGTGAAGTCACGGCTTCATGGAAAGTTCGAGGTTCTGCTTCTAACATATAAGTCAAGAAGTCTGGGTCAAAGGACTTGGCAGTCCTAGCCCTCTTACTCCTTTTTGGCGCATCTACTTCCTCATCTTAATCATCTACTTGATCATGTTCAAGTTCCTTCTCAAAACTTTGATCATCTCCTCGGGTTCGGTAAGGAAATATGTCTTCAAAGAAAAATGCATTCCTTGACTCCATTATGGTATTCTTGTGGATATCTGAAATATTAGACTTGTGCACAAGAAACCTATATGCACTACTATTCTGTGCATAAGCAATGAATATACAATCCACAGTTTTCAGACATATCCTAACCCGCTTGGGTGTAGGTACTGCCACTTTTGCAAAACACCCCCACATTTGTAGGAAATTATAAGAAGGCTTGCGGCCTTTCCATAATTCGTATGGAGTCTTGTCTATTTTCTTCCGAAGGATTTTATTTAGAATGTAATTCGCAGAAAGAATTGTTTCCCTCCATAAGTTCTGTGGCAATCTAGAACTTATCAACATTACATTCATCATCTCCTTTATCATCTTATTCTTCCGTTCAACAATCCCATTTGACTGAGGAGAATAAGGCGCTATGGTTTGATGGATAATCCTGGATTGAGTACAAATCTCAATAAACGGTGATTCATACTTACTACCACGATCACTTCTTAAAGTCTTAATCTTGTGGCCTAATTGATTCTCAACTTCATTCTTATAAAGAACAAACTTATCAATAGCCTCATCTTTGCTTTTGAGCAAACACACATAACAATACTTAGTGCAATCATCAATAAAAGTGATGAAGTACTTATTGGCATTATGTGATTGTATAAACATTAAGTCACACACATCACTATGCACTAAGTCTAACAGCTTCGAACATCTTTCAATAGAATGAAACAAAGATCTTTTCAACTTCGCTTCAACACAAGTTTCACATTTGTGTTTTGGATTAATCTTAAAAGATAGTATGTGATCTAACTTGATTAATCTAGGTAAAGATTCAAAGTTCACTTGTCCTAGTCTACCATGCCACAAATTTGAAGACTCAAGCATGTAAGTAGAAGCAGATGCATTTTTATTCATCTTTGGGATAAGAGTCATTACATTGAGTTTAAACATACCCCCCAACATATATCCCTTACCCATATACACTCCGCTCTTGGTTAGAACGACCTTGTCAGATTCAAAGACCATGCGAAAACCATATTAGCTGAGAAGTGACCCCGAGACAAGATTCTTACGAATGTCTGGAACATACAGGACTTTGTTCAAGGCCAGCTCATTTCCTGAGGTCAACTTCAGGACCACCTTTCCTTTCCCCTCAACCATTGAGGTAGCAGAGTTTCCCCTAAACAATTTCTCGCCATTTGTAACTGGCTCGAAAGTTGTAAACAGCCTTTTCTCAGAACAGATGTGGCTTATAGCCCCAGTATCAATCCACCATTCTTTTGGGTTTGAACCCACCAGATTCACCTTAGAGACAATGGCAGACAAGTGCATGTCATCCTCGTCATGGAGTGTTCTTGCATATCTGCCATGTGAGCACGAGGTTTGATCTTGTATGGCTTCTTCTGCTTGTGGCAGTCATTAGCTCGACGCCCCTCGCTACCACAGTTGTAGCATTTCCCTAAGAACCGATAACTAGGTTCCTGCGGCTTGTATGCTGGCTTTTTTGCAACACCACTCCTTGGCCCCAACTTTAAGTCCTTGTTCACAGTGGGCTTCTTCCTCACCCCAAAAGATTTTCCATGCTCAATGACATTGGCCTTCATAGAGGAGATACTCCCTCCTTTCTTTCTATTAGCCTCCTCAATTCGGAGTCGGACAATCAGGTCTTCAACTGAAATTTCCTTGCGCTTGTGCTTCAAGTAGTTCTTGAAGTTCTTCCAACCATTGAGAAGTTTCTCAATAATCACAGTAACTTGGAATGACTCGTTCAAAGGCATCCCCTCAGCATGAATTTCATGCAAGATTACTTGGAACTCTTGGACTTGGTTTATCACAATTTTTGAATCTATCATTTTAAAGTCCAACAACCGGCCAACGAAAAATTTCTTTGCCCCGGCATCCTCGATCTTATATTTTTTGTCCAGAGATTCCCATAACTCCTTTTGCTGAGTTCTTGACTGTAGAGTGAATCTACTAAGCTGTTGAACACATAGTTCCGGCAAAGATAGTCTATTTGCTTCCATGTGTCAAGCGCCATGACCTTCTGCCTGTCTGGCTCATTCTCTGCCATGGCTAGAGAATCCTCACTCAAAACCTTGCAAGGTTCAACGTGGTCAAGTAGAACAACATCTTTTGTTGCCATCTCTTAAAGTTCACCTCAGCAAATTTCTCTGGCCGTTCATGGTGACTGAATGGTCCTCCCGTAACAGCCGGAGTAGCACCAGGGTTAACCATAGAAGTCACAGTTGGGGTTGGCAAGCCAGTTGCCCCAGGGTTCAGATCCCCGCCAACATTAGCAGTAGTAGCAACTCGGTGACAATTTTCATTTCTGAAAAATACAATAGAATATCACTTTATGTGTTTCCAGAAATTAAACTTAACACTAGAAAATCCCACAGTTGAAAAATTAATTCAAAATTAGTCTCACCACTAAACTTATAATCGAACATGGTCAAGAATATTTCCAGAAAGACTGGGGGGTCACATCTGTCCCACTTAAAAGCCATTTAACCTTTTGACAAAACTTTCAAGAGCATGTTAACTCCGAGTTCGTGAGAAACAAATTTTAGAATTAAGTTTTTTAAATGATGAACCAGGTTAAAACAAACCAAGGTTCAACACTTACAAGCAATTTAAAAAATTGCTAACAAAATTACAAACAATATAAAAAATTGTTACAACAATCCAAGAAAATAAAACTTACTTTTACAAATTGGTAAACAATCAAATAAATCTCAAGCAAAAAAAAAAAATGCTTTAAATATAAGACGAGTAAACCAATCCAAATTGAGAGTTGTAAGTAGTCCAAATTTTTATTTATTTATTTATTTATTTATTTATCCTTTTTTTTCCTTGCACTCCCAAATTCTATTAATTTGGATTTGTGTTGTTTACATTCCCTTTCGCATAGGTATGTCTACAAAGAAGGTTAGTAGCAAACTACAAAATACAAACAAATAATCTAAAGAAACTTGTAAAACTAATCAATTAATTCAATAGCAAAGTTAATTATGCTAGACAAGTTATACAATTAAATTTATAAATCCCAAATAAATTACAAACTTTATAACTTTAAAAATTAAACTAAAAATTAATTGACAAGAGTTATAGGGAATTATAACACAGTAATCATGCAAATAAATATACAATTAACACTTTTTATTGACAAGAGTTACAAAAATAAATCTATAACTCCAAGAATTAAATTAAAATTAATAGTCAAGAGTTATATATATAAATTTAGTTCACATTAAACATGCAAATAACTCTAGCAATTAAAATCATGCAAATAGTCTAGAAAATAATAGGCATGCAACAAATCAAAATCTAGAATATTTTTGAACATGCAAATTATCCTACAATTCTAGAATCTAAAACACATGTGAATTAACTAAAAAATAGAAGATATTTAGCATGTCAATATTAACATGGTAGGAAATTATTAATCATCCTCATAAAATAAAATTATTTTTAGAACTAAATAAGCATACAAATTATGCAACAAAGAAAACATTCTGATCAAGCTGGAAAAATCCAAAACAGACCCTTACATATATTAATTGGCAATTCTACAATATTCCTAAGCATGTACTCCATACAAGAAACAGTGTGGATTTGGAATATATTTGATTAGGCTAATCATGGATGTCCCATACATACAATAGGCATATAAAAAAAAAACCAGGACTAGAACAATGTACAGAATACCAAAAAAAAACAAAAAACCTTAGCAAGAAACTGTTCTGTTTTTATGTATTATTCTAAGCATGCACTAGTAGCCTATCTATTTTCTAATCACGAAATAGCGAGGAAAACAAAAAAACAAAACAGTAACAACTGGGGAACAAAACAAGTAGCCTCTGCATATATTGAATATATAACCAATAGCCTATATGCACTAGTTGAAAAAACAATATATATATATTAGTGGTCAACATACACAGTGGACAAAACATATGTATATTTTTTTTCCCAATCATAAACATTCACTGTAAATGAAAACAGTGGGCTAAGTGCACAATCCGAAAATGAATCTATGTGGATATATGAATTCTATATGTACAATTTTATTATGAAGATAATTAATCTGTTTTAAGATTGTTATTCAAATTATATACTTAAACAAAATAAATAAATTCATAATTTATTAAAATAGAACATCAAATAAATCTATATTCGATAAATTACATTCTAGAGCATGAAGCATAAAACATGATTAACAGATATACATAGTTAATCGAAATATTGAAAATAAGGAATCAAACCAAATTCTATGTGATACCACAGTATCCTTAAAATAGATTAGCCACCTGTAGACGTGCCCGAACATCCCGGCTCCGCGCGCGAATGGCGCGAAATCCGTTTTGTTTATTAGCTACTACAATTCGGACTCAATGTCACGGTTTTGAATCTAATCTCGCAAAGTGCAATGCAAGACCGATAAATCACCAAAGAGTCCAAATCCGGCAAATCGTTTTAGAAAACTGATTTTTAATAAAGAAGTGCCAAACATGGACTGCTTTGCCAGATACAGAGTCGCCACCTAAATGTTTTATTTTAGAAAATTTAGGAAACCCTGACTCGTGCCTAAGGCCACGTGTCCATCATCACCAAAGTTGCCTCGGCTCGGGAACTTGGGTACGAGAGGGGAAGGTCATGTAATGAGCACCCCCGCTCGCCTGATCGGAAGATCGGCCTTTACTAACATGATATTTTGTTTTTTAAAACACATGTGTTCTTATTTCGGTTTATTAGCTATAATTACTATGTGATGCGCACAGCATACAAGTATAGACTAGATCGCCTAAGTTGGAACAAAACATCTCATATTTGTTTGTTTGAAAGTGGTTTCAAGGTGCTACTCGCAGGTAGGCTAAGACGTAGATTTGCCACCCTCGAGTGGGCTTAGAAAACATGATTTTGCCACTCTCAAGTGAGCTTAAAACTCGCATTTCGATGAATTGTTCCAATTCAAGCAATCCAACCTTCATCCACAAGCATTCATGCAATTAATCACTTAAGCAAATAGCCTCATGGCAAGCATGCTATCATGGCAACACTAACACACATGCAATATGCTAAAGCGTAAAAACTTACCTAGTACTCCAAGCCAAAACAAAAGCTATGTTAGAAATCAATGCATGACCCTAGCTATGTCAAGAATGACTAATGCAACACATGCAAAATGCAACTAGAAATAGGCTCGGCTATTCTAAGATAACATATGAGATGCAACTTGATAACATGCTGTTGAACACGTATTCAAGTGAATGTATTGAAATACAATGCGGTTTGTAGAAAGCGTCGAGCCCAGTGCATGCAAAACAGATGAATGAATGCAAACATGCAGTGCATAAGGATGCTAATTGAAACATTCCCTAAAACTAACCATTGAAAGCGGTTAAGTAAAAGAGAGAAAGACGTGGGGTTGGAAGACATTCACACACACACGCACACTTATTACAAAATTTGCCCTCTCGACGGAAAGTCCGAATGAATAATACAAGCTAGCTACACTAAGCTATTCTAACTAATCTAATAATCTAATTAGACTAATTATTACAACACCGAATTGAAAATTAGCTATGCTAAGCTAATTAAGAATTTACAACGATGAATTAATTTAGCTAACACATTAACTAATCAATTACAAATTAACTAACTATACAAAGCAGTTAAAATAGTCTCGAGAAGAGGGGTATATGCATGCTTGGTCGGCATCGCTCGGAAATTCAATGCCGTGCCTCATGTTGCCTCTGTTTGCACACTTTTGTTCTTCTGAAAATTATGCAAACTTCTATGGCGCTTCTGATCCACCTTAGGAACCATCTAAGGGGTGGTCGGCCAAGAGGAAAGGCCATCGGCCAAGTGAAATAGTCATCGGCCAAATTTCATGGTTATCGGCCAATTTTTTATAGCCGATCGGCAGACTAAGTGGCTGATCGACCACTTCTTCCTACAAACTTCTCCTTTTGCTGCAACAGAGCACTAGCAGAGGCATGTCAGTGTATTTGCAAGAAAATGCATGTGCAACCACAGTCCTTATCATGTCTAAGGCTCAAAGGTGTGTCGTACTCGGCTCTTAAGCCATCAATCACGCATTTCAATGCATGATGGCCAAAGAGGCTGAGTTGCACAAATCAATATCACATGAATGCACAAAAACACACAAATGCCTTAACCTCTATCATGCATGATGAGGGTCGGCGACCGAGAATTGAGGCACATTTTATCACTTCAAGTATGAAACGTCCCTCGTTTCTCGTGTTTGGCTTAACACCTAAACCAAACACAATGCAATGCATGCATAACTTAACAAAGCTAATGTCATGCAAACAATGTAATGCAACATAAGCATGCAAGTAACATGCAATGTAACTCAAGCATGCAACAACAATACAATGGAACAAGCATGCAACAACATGCTATATATCAAGCATGCATCAACATGCTATCTAATCAACATGCTAAACATCATGAACATGCAACAACATGCAAATAATAATGTCATGCAACAATATGCAAGCAACAATGCAATGGCAAGGACCATGTAATGCAACACTTAGTGGACTTAAACTGCATATGGACAGACCTAAGAGGGTCCAAAACAGTGACCAAAATGTGGAAATGATGGCATGAAATGCAAGACAATGCATGCACATGCTCTAGCCCACCAACTAAGCATAAAAGCATAACTCTCAAAAGTGCTCAAGAAGTGACAAATGTAAGAGTGTAGCAATACTATAAACACTGAAATAAGGTATGAAACGATGCCAAATCATTCAATCAATACAAGCATGGCATGCCAGGGTCCTTAAAGCATAAAGCTACCAAAGAGGACTACAAATGAGGCATGCAATACATGGTACAAAGGCATGAACCAATCATGGACAGAGTTCAAATAGGTCTAAACAAAGACCAAAATATGCTAAGATTGAGGCACAAATGCCTAGGCATGCATGCATACACACTAAGCCACAAACAAGGTAACAAATGCACAACCCTTAGAGGCACTCAAAGGGTGAATGAAGTGGGAACATGGCAATGCTACATGCTTTGAAATGTCATGTGGAATGATGCCAAATCATGTACATGATACAAATGAAGCATGCTATGGTACCCAAAGCTTAAGGCTAGCAAGGCATTTGCACTACAACTATGCAAAACATGAAGCATATGGAAAGGAAAACCCAAAACAGTCCTAGAACATGTTAAAATGAGTCTAAAATATGTATGGAAGGAAGCCAAAATATGCTAGCATGAAGGGCATAAGGCATGATGGATGCAAGACAAATAAGGTGGATTACACTACACCTATCAAGACCAAGCATGAGATTGATTCGCCAACAAAAATCAGAGTTATATTATGGCAAAATAACTCCAAATACACATTTAAATGATAGCTCGCAAGCTTAGGCTTGAAGGCATACGCAAAGGCTCATGTTCAAGGCATAAAGGACCAACCCTTCAACGCATTGAAAAAGTGAAAGATGTGAGTGCATGGCAATGAAAAATGCTCTGAAATCAGATAACAAATGATTCCAAATCATTAAAATAGGTCAAGCAATGCATGCTAGTGGACTTGATGCACAAAGTTAACAAGCTAGAATGAACCATAGCTATACAAATCATGGCACGCATGACCAAAACAACAAAAAATTAGAGCTTAAGCATGCTAAAAAATGACCAAAAGCTTCTTAGAGTTAAGCCAAAATCATGCTAGAATGATATGTTAAAGCATGATACACATTAGGCCAATTCATGGAATTGTACTACAAGTGCATGGAGCATGCAAGGGCCAACCAAACCAAACCTTAACAGAGGTATGACATAGCAAAACATCACCAAAAATATGCTAAAATAGAATCAAATCATGCTAGAGAGGCATGCTACTTCATGAAGCATATGAGACTAGTTTGTGAGAAAAACACTACAAGTGTATAAACCATGCAAGGAGTGAGTCCACCAATCAAAATCAGAGTTATAACATGTCAAAATAACACCAAAAACATGCTTGAACTAAGCTAATTCAAACCACAAAGCATGCTACTTTGTAACGCTAACAAGGCTAGCAAAGAGGATTTACACTACAAATGCAATAAGCATGCAAGAGGTGACCAAGACAGCCAAAAATAGAGTTATGGCAGGTCTGATAAGTCACAAAAATGAGCCTAAACAAAGCCATAAAGAAGTAAAAACACATGCTCATTTGGTTGGCCATCAACACTAACAAGCAAGACAAGAGGAGAGGGGACCACCCTCTCCTATTTGGGCCCTCAAAACAGGGTTTTTACTACTAAAAATCCTCTGAATTTCAGTGGTTCTAAGGCCAAAAAGAAGTTGTTTGAAAAGTTTGAAAGTTAGCTGACAAGGCCTTACAAGCCAAGAAGCAAAAGGGGGGATAACCCCCTAGCCAACCAAGGCACAAACCAAGACTTTTAGGATTGAAAAACAGAGGAAAAACAAAGGTTTTTGTAGTTCAACACCACCCAAAAAAATAGCCCTAAAGTAGTTGAAAACTATGGCAAAGCTAGTATGTAAAACAAGCTTAAAGGGAGAAAGATCTTACCCTTGATGCACAGCTGCAAAATGGCCTCTTTCTTGGCTCAAATGACCCTCCAACAGCCCAAAAACCAGTTCCAAGAGACCTCTGCCCATAGATATGCAACTTTGACGAAGGATGCCTAGGCAAACTAGTTGTATTTCTCTACTTCTATGCACTTCTATGCACAAAAGAGCAAGCGAGAAAGGCTCTAGAGAGAGAGGGAAAGATTAAACGCTAAAAATTGTAGAGAGAGAGGGATTTTAGTGAGAGAAGCTCTCAAACTTGCTTAGGAAGTTCTCACCCTTCAAAAATATGAGATATAGGTTCATATATAGCAATTTAAGAGCTTTTGGTCGAAAATATCTAAGTTGGGACAGCTGGAGCATGCTGGAAACAGCTGGAGATGAAATATCTTCAAAAAATCTGAGTTTGGGTCACTCTTGGCTGATCGGCCATCTTTTGTGCCGATCTGCCACTCATCTACTACTTTTTTGGCCGATCGGCCAACAAAATCTGCTTTTCAGACCCAACTTCAAATGGGCATAACTCGTTCATATGGACTCTTTTTTAGGTCATTCTTGTGTCCAAATTGAAGCCCCAGAAGTACGATTTCCAATGGTGGAAGCCTTGCATCAAAATTCCAACTGTGAAAAACGTTATGCATGTTTTGGTGAAGCCGCTCAGTTTCGGTCCAACCGGAATGATGCCTAACTTCAACCAACCATATCTCTCCCATCCGGACTCGGTTTGAGGAGATTCTTGAATGCACAATGAAGACCTGGAAGTCTTCTTTCCAAAAGTGGTGTTCTCATAGCTTAATTCCAAGTATACAAAAGGATAGGCCCGATTTAACGAGGATTGCTCGTCTCTCTTTTAACGATTCATACCCACCTTCTTCCTCAACTTGGTTTCTTCCCTCTTCTCCTCTTTTCTTCAACTCCACACCCCTAAACAAGGTGCTTTGAAAGATTTTACAAAGATTTCGTCTCTCTTTCATTCATTTTTGCTTTGCCCTTGCTCGGTTTACCGAAAAGCGCAACATTTGACAAAATGCGAGCTTCGGAACATCGCAGAAACTTTTTTCAAAATATTTTGAAAGAAAGGAGTTTAAGATCTAAAATGTTTTGGTCCAAAAATGAGGTGTGGGGTTTGGATTTGACTCTCTCCTTGCCTGAGAAATCGAACCTTTGCACTGCACACCTTTCATTACCAAGTAAACCCTCAGTAACGCCCAAGTCTTAAGGTCGGTCAAAAATGGGGTGTCTACATCGCCTCACCATAGGTGCTGGAGAAACGTCGACTTCTGTCTCCCATGATAAGATGGTTTAGACTGGCAAACACAGAAGTACCTTCTGTTAGCTTTGGCAAACCGACAATAGCAACACTCTCTCAACACAAGAAGAAAATTATATGAGAGGAGACTAACTTGGCTATAATCTAAGAGCAAAATTCTGTGTCAAAACCAAGGGAGATGGGTCTCCTTTTATACACTATGAGCGAGAGAAGAGAAGCCTCCAACCATGAAAGTTAGCAACCAATGTCCATTAAGGCTAGCAACCAATACTCATTACTCTTGTAAAACTATTGGGGTAATGGTCCAAAACTGATGGGGCAATAATATTCTGTATACACAAGTGTGTGTTGAGAAAGAAAATTATATGGGAGGAGACTAACTTGGCTATAATCTAAGAGCAAAATTCTGTGTCAAAACCAAGGGAGATGGGTCTCCTTTTATACACTACGGGAGAGAGAGAAGGAGCCTTCAGCCACGAAGGCTAGTAACCAATGCCCATTAAGGCTAGCAACGAATGTTCATTACTCCTACAAAACTGCTGGTGCAATGGTCCAAAACTAATGGGGTAAAAATATTTTGTATACACAAGTTTGTATATCTACAGCAGACTGGGCCCAAAAAGATTACCAATCCGGCCCAGCCCAAACCTAACCCATCCCAGCAAGCCTCAAGCCCAAATCCCAAGATCTAAGATCCACGGATCACAGACACGGACACGGACCCAGCCCGATTTGGACGGGCGACGTGTGACAATTTTACCATAACCAACTTGGACTATAATCTTGGCTCAAGCCCATCCTTGAAGCATCCATACCTCCCTTCCTTCGAAAAATTTGGATGCCCCAAAAGGCTCATGCCCTTCTCATAATCTTGAGATTTAAATACCTATCAAAGTTTTCCTCTACAATCAATGTGAAATTAGTAGTTATACACAATTCCCAATACCTCATTCATGAGGCCATCTTTAAGAGATAATTTCTCATTCAATTCTTAATGGTTTTTTATCATTCTTTTTGTGGTGTAAAGACCTTATTACAAAGAATCTAAACCCATTTAATCACATCTCAACCAATGGTTGAGACCTACTTTAATTTCACATTAAAGTCACCAAAAAATTATTTTTTCCAACATTCACCACTGGGCCACCACCCCGGTGGTCACATTTTTGTAGTAGGGTTAATTATATTTACATGTAAATGATGATTTGGTTGCACTAATTTTTTTTTTTTAATATAAAATTTTTATGCATAATAATGTGACTTATTCTAGTTTTTTTATTTTCAGTCAAAACAACCATCACTATTTTTGTAATTTAAAAAATGTCATTAAAAAATTATTCTAAATATTATTTGTACATAAATTTTTTATTTATTAATTATTTTCAAAAAAAAAAATCTAAAATGAGGGGGCCACGTGCTCCCTGCTCCCTTCACAACTCTGTCATTGTTTTTACCATAAGCTGAGATCAGCAACTAGAACAAATGGAAAGAGAGTGAACAAAAGTATTTGAAAATTAATGTTGACTAGTGTTCCGTTATGTACTAGTTGTGTTTATAATTATTTATATGTGTAAATTGTGATTTTAAATTAAAATTTTTATTTTTCATATGGAAAAAGAATTAGAACAAAATGTAACATATTTTCAATTAATTATTCTATGTTTATTTTCCTTGATGGGACTTCTGTCCCTTTGTCAAAATACAAACCATTGGATTGAACTTTATCCAAGGGCTTACAGTGTTACACTCTCCATTTTCAACCCACACCCTCTCTCTCTCTCTCTCTCTCTTTCACTCTCACTTTCATCTCTTTGTTTCTGGTTTCCGATTTCAAATTTTGAAATCAGACCTCCTTCTCTCTCTCTCTCTCTCTCTCTCTCTCTCTCTCTCTCCATTAGATGTGCTACCCTGTCGGAGCCCAACCCTTGCTGGCGACCGAACCCCAAACCACAAACCCTTGCACATCCTAATCGTCATATTCTCTCTTCTGACCGAATGGAGCCACTATATATATGATTCAGAGATGGGAGATTCACAAATTCGAAGACCGAATGTATGTATGTATATCCATTGTGTGGATGACCCGTGCAAACAGAACAATGGTTTCAATCTCGCTGGACTGTCCTCCACTCGATCTCACTAACAGAACAATGGTTTGTCTTCTCAAGCCCTTTCGATTTCATTCAGTTACATATATGCATATCTTATCTCAATTCCATATATTTGTTTCATTAGCATTTTCTGTGAATAATTTTTGGTTTCTGGATTCAATCAAAAGTGGAGCTCTTTGTATTGGTTCCGTGATGCATTAGGAGTTTTTGTGAATTATAAACTTCAATATTGTCTGCCTCAAATGTGTGTGGTTGCCTCAAATGCAAATCACGTATATAAATTGAACTATTATATATGAATTAACCATTCTATCTTCCTTGCTTATTAAGTGTTTGATAAAATGTTTCAATGAAATTTACACACACAAATTGACTTTAACACACACCACACACATTGGTAATTTTCATCATAAAAATGCATAACTATCTTATGATGTGCATGTTTTAAGATGTGCATCCTTTTAACAGTGGACATTATTAATATGTGCATCCTTTATTAATTATGTTTTAAGATGTGCATCCTATATCATAGTGTAAAATTATTTTTCTCTTTTCCTTGCTAAAAGACACAACTAGACAGCGCTTCCCGTGACTTTACCCTGCAATAAAAGATAAAATCATGGCTTTGCATCATCATCACTACCCATCACCTCCCCATCCATTACTCTCTCTCTCTCTCTCTCTCTCTCTCCTTTTGATACTAAGCAATTTACATTTGAGAATATAGACATCATAGATTAAAGACAAGATTTGAGAAGAATGGAAGTAGGGGGTGTAGACGTTCCTGAACGCCCCGGGAGGATGAGTCCCGTTCTGTTCGTTTTGGGCTCACTACAGTTCGGACTCTCAAATCGTCACGGTTCTTAATCTGAACCAAAGAGTCCAAATTCGGCAAATCATTTTTTTAAAAAATAAATTTTTAGAAAGAAGTGCCAAACATGGACTGCTTTGCCAGATACAGAGTAGCCACCTAAATATTTTATTTCGGGAAAATTTAGGAAACCCTGACTCGTTTGCTTAAGGCCACGTGTTCGTCATCACCAGAGTTGCCTCGGCTCGGGAACTTGGATACGATTGGGGAAGGTCAGCTATGAGCACCCCCTCTCGCCCTATCCGAAGATCGGCCTCTACTAACCATGATATCTTGTTTTGAAAACATTATGCGTTCTTATTCCGGTTATTAGCCTAGATTTACTATGTGATGCGCACAACACAAAAGTATAGACTAGATCGCCTAATTTGGAACGAAGCATTGCATATCCGTTTGTTTGGGGGAAAAAAAAAAGTGATTTGAAATTTGCTACTCGTAAGTAGGCTAAAATACGGATTTCAATGAGTTGTCCCAACTCAAACAATCCAACCTTCACCCACAGGCATTCAGGCAGTTAATCAAATAAGCACTTAGCCACATGGTAAGCACGCTGTCATGTTAACATTCACACTCATGCAAGATGCTAAAGCATGAATACTTACATTGTACTCCACGCCAAAACAGTGAACTAGTTAGTAATCATATGCATGATCCTAATTCATGTTACGGTGGCTAATGTATCGCATACAAAATGTCGCTAGAATAGGCTCGGCTAATCTATGAATGGCATGTGAGATGCGACAGATAACATGTATTCAAGTTTGATTTGAAATACTATGCAGTTAGTATGATGCGCCGAGCCCGATGCATGCAATACTGATGAATGATGCACGCATGCATAGCATAAGGATGCTAAATTAAATATGCCCTAGTACTAACTATCAAAACAGGTAAGTAAAAAGGAGAAAGAAGTAGGGATTGGAAGACATGCACACACGCACCCACACTTATTACAAATTTGCCATCGCTCGGAGGGACCGAAAGAATAATGCAGATTTAACTAACCTACAAGCTAATTAAATATTACAGACCAATTAAACTAGTTAAGCAAATTAACTAATCTAATAAAACAGTAAACAACCTCGTGAAGAGGGCCCAATCCAATGCGTGCTCAGCTCCGCTCAGAAGTCCACTGCCATGCACAAGTTGCCTCTGTCCATGCTGTTTTCCTTCTCTAATCATTGCAAAATTCCCAAGGTCCACTATATGAACCCTGTGGGATACTACCGGCCAAGGGAAATGGTCACCAGCCAAAGGAAATGATCACCGGCCACTGGTTAAGCTATCGGCCACCAATTGTTGGTCGGTCGGCACTAAAGATGGCCGGCCGGCCAAATCTTCCTGCAGAATCCTGTTTTGACAGCAGCAGAGGGCAAAACAAGGCATGGCAATGCATTCCAAGCAAATGTGTGCACCAACACATCCCTTATCATGTTTATGACTCAAAGAGACATGGTTCTCGGTTCTCAGACCACCAATCACGCATTTTGATGCGTGATGGCCCAAGAAACCAAGTTATGCACTTTGATTTCAAATGAAGTGCACATAAACAAGCAAGGAGCTCAACCTCTATCATACTCAATTCAAGAGGCTAAGCATGCATGTCAATGCAATGCAACCTAGACGTATGAGCTAGTATGCAACATGAGCAATGCGAACAAGCATACAAGGCATGTGACAATCATGCTAACCAATAAGTATGCCAAATACAATGGGGATGTTCAAGCATGCAAGCAAGCATGTGACTTCATTCAATCATGCCACAACACATGGAGCAAACATGTTAGACAACCTAAACATATGACAACACACAAGTATGCAACAACACACAAGGTGAGCATGCAACAACATGCGAACTATGGACTTAAACCAATTTGGACAGCTCTATACTAAGCCCAAAACAGTGGCCAATATGCTCAATAATGAAGGCAAAATGACATGCAAACATGCATGCACACAAGGACCAACACTTAGGCATATAGAAACAACTCTCAAGCACACTTAAGAGGATGCAAACATGGACAAATAGCATGCATTATAAGCTCTGAAAGTCATGTTAGAGAAGATGCCAAACCAATCTACAATGCAAGCTAGGCATGCCACCAAGCCCAAGGACTTAAACCATGGCCATATGACATATGAAGCAAATGACCAAAATGAACTAAAACAGTCCTAAATCATGCAAAAGTAAGCCCCAAAAACCACTTAGATGTCATCTAAATGATCTAATCCTAGAGGCATACACAATGGCACAAACATGGAGCAAGAAACACTAACCTTTTAAAACATGAAAGGGGCATCAAATGCAAGCATACAAGCATATCATGAGGACTGAAATGACATGACAAGTGGTTCCAAACCACTAAAATGATGCAAGGATGGCATGCTAGAGGGGTCAATGCTTAAGGCATACAAGAGAGGTTACATGGTAGCTATACAAAGCAAAGCATGGACAACCCAAATGACCAAAAATAGACCTTTTGCATGCTAAAACAAGCATAAAAACTTCACAAAGCTAAACCAAAAACATGCTAGAAACAAGGCTCAAAGCACAAGGCATGTTAAGGCAATTCATGGCATTACAAGACATGTATGCTAAGCAAGCATGGTGTACCTAAACCAACTCACAACAATGCTATATCATGGCAAGATAAGCATAAAAAACAGTTAAGGCATGGCCAACATACACTTAAACAAGGTGCTCACTAATGAGACTTAAATGGCCATTATTGAAGACAACAAGGAGACAGGGTGGCCCTCTCCTTCTTAGGACCTCAAGGCACCATCCAGTGGTGAAGAGGTCCAAACAAGGTGGTCCCGGAGCTCAACCAAAATGGCACAAAATGGGGCCAAACAAGCCCTAAGAGGGGTCAAACAACCCCAAAGCTTAAAACACTCTTAAACAACTATTTAGAGCAGGCAAAAAAAAGACTTTTATATGTTATACACAAAGTCTAAAAACAGTTGCAAGATAGGTGAAAAAGCTATGCAAAAATGGGTAAGATTGTTACCCTTGTAGACCCTCTTCAAGAATGATGCTCCAGCAGCTGCTTCAAGCTCAAAACCACCCAAAAACACCAAGAATAGCCTTCTGGTCCCTCAGTAACCAAGAGAAGGTGTAGGACTAGGTGTTTGTGTGCAATAGTAATACTAAACACACACACAAGGCAAAAAGAGAGAGATATAGAGATGGAATAGATACAAACTCAAACCCTAATCTCAGAGCTCCTCTGAAAATTTTTGTAACCCTAATGGAGGGAGAAGAGGCTCCTTCTTATAGACAATCCCTCTTGTAAAGCTTTCCAAACAAGCTAGTCAAGAGGGAGATCCCTCCATACACGTGTATGGAGGGGAGCAAAGTGTATGCCAGCTAGCACAGCTGGCATAAAAATATCTGCAAAAGCAAATGAACAGTGGTCGGCCAACCAAAAATGCAATTTGACCAAAATAGATGGTCGGTCGACCATCTAGAGTGCCGGTCGGCCAAACATTTGGCCGATGGAAACAAAACATAGCCGGTGGCCTCAAGCCATGGCTGGTGGAGTGTGGGGATGGCCAACAAGCCATTCCCTGCCCTCCAAAGCAAAAACACAAGTGTTTGGTGCAAACCCAAACACAAAACAATCGAGTCGAGAGATCCTGAGGCAAGGCGCGTAACCAAGACCTCCGGGAACTCAAGACGAACACAAACAAGGATGATTAGCGAGTGTTCAAACGGTGACGTCCAAGTCTTGAGGACGGTCAAAAATGGGGTGTCTACAGGGGGGAAAAAGGGTGAGACACAAAATGCCAAGTTCAGATTCATTTTTAAGGTAGTTAAGTGGAAGAAAGGGTTGGAAATCAACATCCAAGAGGTGGGGTACTGGTGGTGGTTTGACTTCTTGTAGTCATCGAGTAAAATAATAACAATTTGAACACAATGGAACACACGGTGTAACTCAGTCAATTTTATATATAACAATTTGATTTCCTGTATAGTGCTAAAATAACTCATGTTAATAACTCATGCTAAAATAAAGGAAACAGAATTTCAGTAACTCATGTGTTATCTCATGTTAATTTCAAAATTTCTGTAACTCGTGTGAGTCCTTGGAAGCTATCTCCTTATTCTCACCTTCATTGACATCTCCTTACTCTTTGTTGTATTTTTTTTAGTCAGATACAATGTGTTATCTCCTCTATTATTGAGTTTTCCTCTATTATTGTGTTCCTTTATTCCTTTAGTCAAATACATTGTGTTCCATTGTGTTCCTTTATTCCTCTACATTCTGTATATGATCTCATTTTACTGGGTTTGTTTTTGGCTCAAGGTTCTGTCTGTTTTTGGCTGTCTTCGGCTCCCTTTGAACTCCCACTCGCAAGGTAAAACTTCAAACTCGCTATTGTGTTTTTCCCTTTTTGAATTCTGAATTTTGAATCCTGAATGAGTTTTTGGGATTCTGAATTTTGAATTCTGAATTTTGGCCCTAAATTCACCTAAATTCTGCTCCCTTCAGCTGGATAGGAGATGGTTTTCGGCCCGGATAATCTTATCCACAATTCCAGATTGATTGATTACACTAGCAAATAGATAGCTATACTTCTTCTAACTGATAGCTATACGTCTTCTTCTTCTAAAATTATACATACTACTTTGTTAAAATTATATATGTTTGTAGCTTGAATTCAAAATTTAGGTGATAGTTAAATTCTGCTGTCTTTGGCTTCCTTCAAACTCCCACTCTTGAATTCTGAATTTTGAATTTGTAGCTTGAATTCTGTGTTTGTCAAGCAAATTATGCCCATCAAACACAGTTTAGTAATATTTTTGTGCTCTATATTACTCAAAAATATTCTGTGTTTGTGCTCTAAATTCTGCTGTCTTCGGCTCTCTGTTGTATATTCTCTATGCCCATCAACTTATCATTACAATATTTGGTTATTAGATAGCACAACAATATTAAAGTATTCATATCATTATAATGTATTCATAATGAAATCTTTCTCTCACATATAGTAATTTTGGGAAGTATATTATAATGTATTCATTATAATATGAAATCTAATAATATAAAAAAGAAACCAGAGAATATTATTAATCTTTCTCAGTTTATGATATGAAATATTTTATATTTTTTAAATATGAAATCTTTCTCTCACATATAGTATTTTTGGGAAGTAAAATTGATTATACAAATAAGAAAATTGCAAAGATCTTTAATGCTCATCTCTCTATAATTTATGTATATACATACATAATTCATGTATTTGTTTGTATTGTTTAAAAAACAGAGGAGGAGCAGAGAGATGAAAAGGTGATTGAGGGGGCTTATAAAAAGCTTGCTCTTGATGCTTTGGTGATCCAACAAGGGTGATTAGCAGAACAAAAGAGTAAGTTGTTTTTGTAGAGGTTACCTTATCATGAATTTATATTCAAATTAATGTGAGTAAAATACTTTGATAGTTATTGATTATTTTTTAATTTGTTTTGGCAGCTGTTAACAAAGATGAGCTGCTGCAAATGGTGAGGTTTGGTACTGAAATGGTTTTCAGTTCTAAGGATAGCACAATTACCGATGAGGATATAGTTCGGATCATTGCTAAAGGACAAGAGGCAACAACTGAGCTTGATGCTAAGATGAAGAAGTTTGCTGAAGATGCAATCAAATTCAAAATGGATGACAGTATGTGGATTGATATCGAGATTTATTTATTAAATATTTTTTTACTTTATGCTTTTGCAACTGAGGCTAAGTGCAACCTGTCTGGGTTTTCGCAGCTGCTGATCTATATGATTTTGATGATGAAAAGATACAGATCATTCTTGCACATGTTCGGTTATTATTTTGGACTTCTATTACCAAAATATCATGATTCGCGATTCGATTCGCAATTTGTTTATCTTTTGGTTAATGTTGTTTGAAGTAGATTTCTATTTTTTTTTTTTTTTTTCATTCTTTGTTTAATTTTGATGAAGGATGACAAGAAGTTGGACTTTAAGAAAATTGTCAGTGACAATTGACTTGAACCAGCAAAAAGAGAGAGAAAGCGCAAGTAATAGTCATGTTTCATTTCCATCTTATATTGTCTTTTATGCCTCTTTTATACCTCTTTTAAGATTGGTGGATATCTTATCCATGACGTTGCTGCCATTATCTCCCATGTTACCGGCCATGAAGGCTTGGCAGCATCACAATTTCATTATTACGTTGGAGAATAGGAGGGAGAGTCCGTCCTTCATCTCTTTACTCCTCCTTTATTCTATTTATTATATATATAGATATAATTTATGTATATACATACATAATTCATGTATTTGTTTGTATTGTTTAGAAAACAAAAGATGGAGAGGATGGTGGTAGTGAGAGATAGAGAGAGAGAGGTAGTGGCGGTTTTAGTGGGTTGTGTTGATTTGTTTTTTTATTTATTAAATTCGTCATAAAAAATAAAATAAAATAAAATAAATTTTTAATAAAATAAAATGTCATATTTAAATTATAATTTTTTTTTTCATAAATTTTTTTAAAAACAACTCAAACAAACTTTTTAATCTACACTAAAATAATTAAAAAATTCAAAAAACTTTAAAACCAATCTAACTTTCCAAACGAAATAAGAGGTTTGGTGAGGATAGCCATTGGGTCGATGACGAACAGTGAAAGTAGGGAAGATGGAGCACACAAAAAAAAAGTGGGTTTATTTTTTATTTTATTTTTTTAAATCCACTCTTTTTGGAAAATGTTTGTAGAAAATGTTGGTTTTTCCTGGTGGATAAATTTAAACTCAAAATTTAAATGGAGTTTAAATTGAGTTCTGTTAAAAAAATGGTGAATTTAAATTTGTATGAAAATTGAGTTTAAATTGAGTTTATGAGTTATGTTTACGTAGAAAATGTTTTTTTTTTTTTTTGGGTTATGTTAAAAAATGATCATAAAAGTGAATTTTTGAGAAAGAGAGATGAAATAATGAGAGTGGTGTGATTTGTTTAAAAACTGAAAAGATGAGTTTTTTTATTAATAGAATTTTGACTTCAAATTCTTATAATAAATTATATTTTTCAATTTTTACTTTAATTTTATTGGGGTGTATATTTATGTTTGGGTACTTTTACAAAATTCATTTCAAAGTCAATAAATTTGATAAATTATATTTTAAATCTACAAAATTTAGTTTAAGTCAATAAATTTGACAAAAAAAGCTTTGGGTGACCCACCACCAACCAGGGAAGGGGGTTCGAAAATTCCACGACTTTTGAGAAATCACAATACTGTATTTATTATTATTATTATTTTTAGAATCTTAATTTATTTAGCTTTTATTGTTTGTTGGACAAACTGCTAAATTGAAATTCTTAAACAACATAATAATTATTTATTTGGTAGTATACATATCAATGGGTACAAACAATAGAATAATTATTTGTTTGCCGGCAATGGGAGTATTTCGGTGCTTCTATGTGTGCTGCATCACCGGAGTTTTGGGTTATTTCGTTGTTATTTTATTCGAGTTTTATACAGCGTATGATATAAGTAAAATTGTTACAATTTTTTAAAAAGAATAATATATTTTTTTATTTTTTCAATATTTTTGTTGAAAAATATTACAGACTTTATAAATTTTAATATGATATGTATGAATCACAACTATATTTTGATCACAACATTATTAAAAATAATGTACGTGTAAAATTTATAACTAAATTATTTTTTTTTTATTCCTAACAATATTTTTTTACTTCTATATAAAAACTTTAAAAAAATAAACCTAAAAAAAGGAAGTTAATATAAATATTATACATTAAGTAAAAAAATGTGATTAGCAATTATACTTACATAAATTTACTATAGTTTAAATTTCAAATTAAAAAAAAAATAAAGCATTTTATTTAGTTAGCACCAAATAGAATGGTCTTAGCAAAAAAGAAAGTTATAAAATTTTGTTACAAATTTTCAAATATCTATTGTTAAACATTCTATTCTATTCTAATTGTTTGTTTGTTTGCTTGCTTGCTTGCTTGGGGAGTTTTGATCTTTGATCTTTGCTCCATATTCATCGTATTGTTTTGTTTATTTTTCTTATTCTTACTTGATTTTCGCATGATACTTTTTTCATAGTGCATTTCTAAGTGTATTAGTGAAAACATCATACACTTAAAATGTACAAAATTACAATATATAAAAAAAAAGTAAAATAAGTAATTACCCAAAACTAAAACTACCTTAAGGAAAAATAAAAACAAAAACAAAAATAAAATTGTTTGAAATAGAAAATGATTTATTTATTTATTTATTAATTTTTAAAAATAAACTTTTAAAGAAAACAAAGAAAACTATATATAAAAAAAGGACATAAACTAAATATAAAATATAATACAAAAAATTAAAGAATTATAAGATTTTCAAGAAGTGAGACTCACAAACAAATTTTATAAAATTTTGTCTATACATATACTTTTTGTATATATTTTTTGTATTTCTAATCCTGAGAATGATATTGAAATAATTTGCATTTATTGCATTAAGTCCATCTAATAGCTTTAGCAATAACAGATATGATAAATTTCATAACACAAAACACAAACAATTGTGATATAAAATATCTAAAAAAAAATGAAAGCAAGCTTCAATGATAATGTAGAAGCACACTTGACATTTTAATTGGAGGTATAACCAGATAAATCGCTGTAGAATAGGAAGACAACCTTTATTTTTCATTATTCTAATTACACAACTCAATATATAATTTTAATGTGTCTCACTCTTTCACACGTCAAATTCTCTATCAATATTAGAAAGAATGCATGAACTAAAAAAAAGAGAACATTTGAGAAGACAGAGAGATGTGGTTTGAGATATTTTAAGTGTTGAATTCTATTAATTAGTAGTTATTAGGCTTCAATGGTCAAGCTTTTAATATTGTTAGCCATTAAAGCTGAGTTCTTTGATTTCACCTATATTTACTAGATAATTTGAGAGTGGACACGTGTTAAATCTTTACAAAAATACTTGGCACATTTTTTTAGTATTATTAATGAAATGCATAGTGTAATTTTTTTTCTCTTTTTTTTTTCCCGCAATTGCAACCTGTTATTTTTTAATAAGAATTTATATTTGTTTTATATATATTTTTAATATACAAATTATTTTTTACTGTGTAATTTAATTTAATTTAATTTTTTTACAGTTGCAACCTGTTATTTTTTAATAATAATTTATATTTGTTTTAGATATTTTTTTAATATACAAATTATTTTTTTTAGATTTTAATGAAATGCACAGTGTAATTTTTTTCTTTTTTGCTTTTCAATTGCAACCTGTTTATTTTTCATAAAAATTTATATTTGTTTTAGATATTTTTCAATATACAAATTATTTTTTACAATGTAATATTTTTTTCTCTTTCTTTTCGCAATTACAACTTGTTATTTTTAATAAGAATTTATATTTATTTTAGATATTTCTTTAATATACAAATTATTTTTTTTTAGATTTTTTATAAAAATAATTTAACAACTCCATCACTAACCATAATGTATGGGAGAAGTTGAAAATGGTGCGATAGTAGGTATGGGAGAAGTCAAAAAGGATTGTGAGTTGAGAGAAGTTAATAAATGTTGAGAATTTTTTTAATCAAAAAATTTAAAAAATTAAGATTGAGATATTAGAACTCTCATGAGGTTTGTGAGTTAGAAACTCCATTTTCCTTATATAATATATAGATTATAATAAAATCTTTAACTAATACAAAGGGTTCGTTTGGGAAATTGGTTAACTTTTTGACTTTTTTACTATTATAGTTTAGGGCTAAAAAGTCTTATTTGGAAAGGATTTTTTAATTTTTTTTAATTTTTTATGAGAGAAAGAATATAATGATTATAAGTTGGATGTGATATTTTGTTTTATTGGGTTAAAAAGTCTATTTTATTTTTTTATGGCTAAAATAACCAAACCAAACCAAACCAAACCCAACCCAACCCAACTCAACTCAACTCATCTTTTCAAACAGAGGCTAAATATTGTATTAAAAAATTTTATGATATGTATCTCATTACATAGTTTTATGGTAAATATTATGAATTTCTATGATAAATATTGTGTAATATTTTAATAATATTACGGTAATTTGTGATTTCTAAGTTGAAGATATTATATATTTAATAATTTAAAATATATTTTTATAATAATGTTACAATTTATTTATTTATTTATTGAAGGAGTA
The DNA here is from genome assembly GCF_055761805.1 of Camellia sinensis. Taxonomy (NCBI): domain Eukaryota; kingdom Viridiplantae; phylum Streptophyta; class Magnoliopsida; order Ericales; family Theaceae; genus Camellia; species Camellia sinensis. The sequence continues at coordinate 170,878,951 of NC_138970.1, forward strand.
ACCATTTAACTAAGGGGATGTTTGAGAACCATATATTTTAGTCCAAAAAAGCTAATAATTTATTATAAATTATTAAATCATTCTTTACTATTCTTTTGTACATTTTTTCATTTAAAAAAAAATAAAAAATTACTGAAAAAATCAATACGCATACAAGCCTAGCCTTGACTAAAAATTTGGCTATTTGGGAACCAAGAAAAAGCCCACCTTTTTTTAATTTTTTAATTTTTTTGTCTTTAGTATTTTTATCAAAATTATGTTAAATTTTTTTACTTTTTCGATCTGTCTTATGTATACGAATTTTAAAAGTAATCTGTTTTTAGAAAATTACAAAAAAGAAAAAATCAAAATAAGCTAAAAAAGCCTAATACTTTTTGCTTTCTGGGGAGTTTCTTTAAAATTTTTAAGGGTAATCTTTTGGAGACGAGATTAGGGGTGGTTTGGAATAACCAAACCAAACCAAACCAAACCTTAAATCCCATCAAATGGGGTCGGCTACATGAATCCTTCTTCTCCACACGGCCCTATCAAAGGCCATTTCATTAGTCAAATTAAGTAGATTCATATCTCTATTTATAACGCTAGTCAACGTTAATCTAGGCCTACCCCGTCCCCTAACACTTCCATCTACCGTTACAGTATCGCATCTTTTCACTACTGCCTCTATTGGTCTCCGTTGAATATGACCAAAGCATCTCAAACGATTCTCTTTCAACTTATCTTCTATCGGTGTTACTCCTACCCATTCCCGAATACACTCATTCGTAATCCTATCTTGTCTAGTCTTACCACAAATCCACCTTAGCATCTTCATCTCAGCCATACTCATCTTATCTACATGTTGTTTTTTGGTTGCCCAACACTCCGTCCCATACAACATAGCCGGTCTAATAGCCGTTCTATAAAACTTACCTTTTAGTCTAGTGGGTATTCGTTTATCGCACAATACCCCAGACGCACTTCTCCACTTACACTATCTCGCATTAATCCTATGTGCCACATCTGCATCAATCTCTCCCGTTGTTGTGATAATCGATCCTAAGTAACGAAAATGTTCACTCTTAGGCAGTTCTTGGTTCTCAATGTTCACTTCTCCTCTACTTTCATTGTTACTGTTACTAAATTTACACTCCATGTACTCTGTCTTAGTTCTGCTTATTCGGAATCCTTTAGATTCAAGAGCTTTTCTCCAAATCTCCAACTTTGTGTTAACTCCTTCTCTAGTCTCATCCACTAACACAATATTGTCTGCAAAAAGCATACACCATGGCACGTCATCCTGAATATTTATCGTTAACTCGTCCATAACTAAAGTAAAAAGATAAGGACTTAAGGTAGATCCTTGGTGTAACCCTACAGTGATAGGAAATTCATTTGTCTCTCCAGCTGGCGATCTAATAGTGGTCACCACCCTTTTATACATGTCCCTAATCACGTCAATGTAGCCTTTTGTCACCCTTTTTTTCTCTAACACCCACCATATTATATCTCGGGGCACTCTGTCATATGCTTTCTCAAGGTCGATAAACACCATATGAATGTCTCTTTTCTTTTCTTTATACTTTTCTATTACTCCCCTCAAAAGATAGATCGCTTCCATTGTTGACCTACCAGGCATAAACCCAAATTGATTCTCTGACACCTCTGTTATGTCTCGCAATTGGCATTCCATCACCCTCTCCCACACTTTCATTAAATGACACATTAGCTTGATTCCTCTATAGTTGTTACAATTCTGAACATTACCTTTATTCTTATAGATTGGTACTAAAATACTCTTCCTCCACTCATCTGGCATGTTCCTAGTCAACAAAATTTTGCTAAACAACCTAGTCAACCAAGCAACTTCCTTTTTACCCAAACACTTCCAAGCTTCAATAGGAATATCATCGGGTCCTAAAGCCTTATTTGATTTCATCTTCTTAAGTGCAATCTCCACTTCAAAGTTCCTAATCCTGCGATAGAACCTATAGTCTTGGTTTATCGTATTACTTGCTATTTCTTCCCGTATTGTCGTACTTCCATGTTCCTCATTTAACAGTTTCTCAAAATAATTCTTTCATTTTTCCTTAATCTCATCATCCTTTACCAATACCTTAGAATCCTCACTCTTGATGCCCTTTACTTGATTAAAATTTCTTGTTTTCCTCTCCCGTATCTTAGCAAGTTTGTATACCCTCTTCTCTCCCTCCTTACTATCTAGTCTAGTGTATAGGTCATCATAAGCTTTCAACTTAGTCTCTCTCACTACTTTCTTGACCTCCTTATTAGCCAATCTATAGCTCTTAAGGTTTTCCTCAGTTCTATCATTCTGCCACTTTTTAAAGCACTCTTTTTTTGCCTTACCTACCGCTTGAACCTCTTCTCTCCACCACCAAGTTTCCCTATAGCTGGGTCCCGTTCCTTTCGACTCTCCAAGCACTTCCCTTGAGATTCTCCTCATACAATTGGCCATCGAATTTCACATAGTGTTAGCATCACCTTCTAAGTCCCAAGTACCTTCCTTATCCATTCGATTCTTAAATATTTCTAGTTTATCCCCTTTTAGGTCCCACCATCTCGTCCTACGACGCCCACCATCCTTCCTAACTTGGTATTGCCCTCTAAAACATAAATCTAGTACTAAAATCCTATGTTGAGAGACCAGACTCTCTCCAGGAATCACCTTACAATCATTGCATTTTAGGCAGTCCACTTTTCTCACTAAGCAGTAATCTATTTGGCTCTTAACTAATCCACTCTTAAAGGTTATCAAATGTTCCTCTCTCTTCTTATACATAGTATTGGCCACCACCAAGTCAGAAGCCAACACAAAATCTAAGATTCTCTCTCCAGTCTCATTTCTCTCACCAAAATCGTATCTACCATGCACCCTTTCATAACCTAGTTTATCTATGCCCACATGGCCATTAAAATCTCCACCAATAACCAGGTTCTCTCCTACGGGTATCTCCTGTAAAATCTCATCCATTTGCTTCCAAAAATCCCTCTTAGTCTGATCATCTAACCCTACTTGAGGGGCATAAGCGCTAATAATGTTCACTATATTCCCTCCAATAACTAGTTTAACTAGCATAATCCTATCTCCTTTCCTAGTGACCGCCACCACACTTTCCACAAGACCCTTGGCAATTATGATTCCTACTCCATTCCTGCGTCTATCCTTACTACTATAATAAAGTTTAAAACCAGTATCCTCAATTTCTCTAGCTTTCTCTCCCGTCCACTTAGTTTCTTGTATGCAAGCTATACTAACTCTCCTCCTAATCATAATTAACATCTACCAATTCCATCGTCCTACCAGTTAAGGTTCCTATGTTCTAAGTGGCTATCCTAAACCTATAGTCTTGGACTAGCTTCTTTACCCGCGCTCGTCCAGAAAAACACGGAAACCTTTGCCCATTTTTCACCGCACCCAGGCGTCGATGCGGCGCCCCTTGCTCACTTTTCGAAACACCCGGAGGCAGGCGCAACGCGTCACTTGAGGGGAACGACCTAGCATTTAAACGATTCAAAGTAGGATTCATTTTCATAAGGGATCCGAGCAGCTTTTTTACGTGTTGGCTGTCGGCTACCTAACACACAATCCTCCTCCTTAACCCGGGCTTGGGACCGGCAGAGTTGTTAATAACCCCGGCGGAGTTAGGGGTGGTTTGGAATGTTCTAAATAAATTTATTTTTTGGCCTTTTATAAAAAAAAATGTGTAAAAAAATAAAGAAAGTGGTTAGAAAAGTAAAGAAGAGATATTGATTAGATTTGATTCAAATAAATGTGTGTAGGTAAAAAAAATACACTTTTCTAGTTTACCCCAAACACTTACTAAAAATAATTTTTTGACTTTTAATCTCTTTTGGGTTATATCACATTTTTAATTTTTTTTATATACGTTTTTTAAAAGGGGGATTTGGTGATATACCCCTCACTGTCTAATTTGCCTTTCAAAAGGACAAGAATTATATAAATCCTTTCAAAACTCCCTAATATTTTAAAACTTGTTTCTTTTACTATACTACCCTCATATATATATATATATATATATATATATCAGCTCTCTTGTGAAGTCATCATCACAGTATATTTCAGAGTAATATTTATTATGATTCAAAATAAAATTTTATGTCGTTAAGCACATATATTGCCTTACAGGTAAAATTTCACTCTTATTTTATCAGACAAAAACTGAGCATGTACAAGAGTAAAATTTTACTCTCATTCTGTCAAATAAAAATAGAGGACATATCAGAGAAAAAAATAGAGAAATAGAGAGATAGAGAGAGCACATATATTGCCTTAAATTTGGTTTAAACCAGAGTAAAATTTTACTGTCTGAAAAACAGAGTATGATGAGGAGACCGAGAGAAAAAAAAGAAGAGAATATAGATCTGAGATAATAGATCTCAAATCTGACGTTATCAATCTCAGATCGGAAGTCTTGGACGTTAAGGATGATGGTGGTGGCATCGAATGGCGCTGGTAATTGAGATGCTAATGGTGAAACGATAGTGGTAGTGGTGGTGGTGACGAACATCATCGATAGTTGAGACGGTGTTGGTGGAGACGATGGAAGTGGTGGAAACGATGATAGTCATGGTAGTCGTGGTAGTAGGGATGATGATGGTGGTGGTGGAGAGAAGCTCTTAGAAAAAGATAGAGAAAGATATAGAGTGTGTGCGTGAAGGGGTAAATTTGTCACAAAAAATATAAATTTGAAATTTTTTTATCCTTTATACAAGACTTTATAATTATGAGGGGGTTTTGAAAATATAATATATATATATATATATATTTGGTCATTTTAACAAGAAAAGGAAGGTAAGAGAGGTTTATGGCCAAATTTCTCTTTTTTAAAAAAAGTTTGAAAAAATTAAAAAATTAGTTTTTAACTTACTTGCCAAAATAACCTAAATACACTATTTGAGATTTGTTTAAATAAAAATTACCTCTGTAATTTTAAAAATTACATCTCACCCCTTGAAATTTTTAATTTCATAACAAATGACTAATTTTATCAATAAATCATCAAATTAGTTAATAATTTTTAATAATATTAGAAATTTAATAATTTAAATAATTTTATTATTGTATAGGAGAACAATTAAGAAATTCATTTTTTAATTAATTATGTTAAATAAAAAATTTTAACAAGAGAATATTTATAATTTTCCAAACTATAAGAGATAATATGTATTTTAAGCAAACCTAAGAAATGTATGTGTAATTTACCTAATTTTTAAATTTTTCGATTGGTCATGTCTAATAAAATGAAAATTAAAAAAAAATCATAAAATCAAAACTAAAAAGAAAACTAAAAAATAAAAATTAAAAAAACCAAACACTTAGGCTTATTTTGACAACTGTGTTAAAAATTAATTTTCAAACTTTATAATTTTTTTAAGTCATATCATATTTTAATTTTTTTATACATTTTTTATAAAAAAAATTAAAAAAATTAACTTTTAGCCTACTTTCTACGAACGGGCAAAAATTCCGAAACCATTTCAGAATTTGAGACAGAAGACTAGACTTTTGCTTCATTCTTCTTGTTGTGATCGTGATGTAATGATGGACATCAACATATGTCGTTGTATAATGATGTCGGTAATTTTTAATTTTAATTAAAAGGTCATAAATTATTACATTATTTTTTTATTTCTTTTTATATCTTTTTAAAACAAATTAAAAATTTATTAAAATAAAAAAAAAATTAATCTAAGGTCCCTCTCTCACTTTTAGTAATGTATAAGATCCACAATATCATTTTATGACGTGTAAAGTCCCTTAATTTGACACTCTCAAATCAAACCTCTTTCTCTCTCTCTGTCTTCCCTATTTCAACTCTCTCTCTCTTTCTCTCTCTCTAAATCCAAACCTCACTTCACTCCCTTCAATGGCCGCTCTAGATTCCGCAGGAGTTCATTATCGTCGTCGTCTTCTCCAACTCTCTCTCCTCCGTCAAACGAAGCTCAAAGCATTTTTATCTATGTACGATTTCACTGATATCGGAATCGAAGCGTACCGCGACGAGAAGACAACCCAATGGTGGAAATGAACGACGATACCAATTTCTCAGAAACATAGCCATTTGTGAATGGTGGTTTGGAGTTGAGATCGTAGTCCAAAAGGCTTTGAGTATCAATTTCCATTGGCAACACCAGTAGTCAAACAAGCCCTAGAAATTCACGAAGATATATACATATATATGTATATAGAGAGAGGGAGACAAGGTGTTGGTTATCATAGTGGAGCTTCAGAGAGTTGATTAGAAAGGTAGCTTTTTGGTGGGTTTGTGAAGGATGTTATTTTGAAGGACACAATTAAGGCATATTCACAAACACATAATTAGAAATGATACACGTAAGTTGAATTTTTCTAATTTGAACTTAAGCTACTATGCTTATTTTGTCACGACCCAAACCCGCCCCTATAGGTTTAGCACCATAACCGGCCAGTAATCCAAGATTACCGAAGGCCTGTTTAACAGTAATACAGTAATACAAAGTACAGGGGCTGGCGGAAGCCAATACAGTAAATAGACAATGTCCAATGAGCTGTGACAGTCTGTATGCAAAAAGACTTTTCATTCAAATATATACAGTCAGACAAAACAGTATGTACATATATACAATCATTCAGTTCAGGGACCTAATCCCTAATAAACAGTACCGTAACAGTCTATACAGTCGTACAAAACAGATACAGAGATAGACAGGGAAATTAAAAACACCCCTAAGCTGTAGCTTGACAGGCTCGGAACCTCGCAGTGAGGCACAGCGGTTGGCTTGACAAAACTGGAGTTTACCCCGACGCTTCTAACTACGGTCTGGTGCCTGTACATCTACATATATATATGAGCAGTGAGCTAAAACCCAGTGAATAACACAATGCGTAAAGATGTTAAGAATGAATGTCCTTACAGTAATGAAAACAGTTCATTAAATTAGTATTTCAGTCGTTCAGTCATATGTGGTACATCCATTAGCATAACAGTACAGTAAACAGTAGGTCTTAAAAGACCAGACAGTAAATGATGGCCATCAGTCAGTAACAGTAGTGGTTCCAACGAGGGAATCGACAGAGATCTCTGTAACAGTAACAGTAAACAGTAGTTGCTAAGGATGCCACAGTACAGTTCAGAATATAGGACATACATTCATTCAATTAACAGTAACAGTTCAGAAAACAGTACAGTTCAGTTGTTTAGAAGATAATCATTTTGAACATATCTTTACACAGTTGTTACTCACAGAGTTCTGGGCTACAGTAAGCTAGAGCGCGTCCCCAGTCGCTAACCCTACACAGTTACAGATTGAACACACACTAAGCTACACAGTTGGGAAAGATAACAACTTAATCCCTAATTTGCCTCGGTGTGTTCTACATCTATATCCTCATTAAGATGCCTTAAACTAGGCCTAATAATGCCTAGGATGAGATGAGGATGCAAAGATGCACTTTAAAAATATTTTCAGAATTTTCAGAAAACGGGAGTCACGCTCGAGCGTAGGTTACTCCGCTCAATCGGATATGCAGACAAAGGTTTCCGCTCAAGCGTAGAATTACCCGCTCGAGCGTTCTGCAAAACAGTCAAAAGTGCTGGATAGGTGAAAATCACGCTCGATTGGGCGCTCGACACCTGCTCGAGAATGAGACACGATGTCCCGCTCGAGCGTCAATTATTCCACTTGAGCGGACTTCAAAACAGAACAAAATGCTGGGAGCACGATTTCCACGCTTGAGCGCCAGTCACCCCGCTCGAGCGTGAGTCCAAATTCTGGAAATTCCAGATTTGAACCTCAAGCTCAAAACCAAGTTTTAAACCATAAATTTTGATCCTCTTGGGCCAATTTTTCCAGAAAACATTCCAAAACTCATACTTTAACATGATTCGAAGCTCAATTTGTAAAATCAAAGCCCAAGGGTGTTTTAAATAAATCTATTTCAAACCAATTTCCATGAATATGAAAAACATGCAAACATGCATGAATTTAAACACTTCAAAGCTTCAAATGCTAGCTCAATTGAGCCAATTCTTTCTAAAAATAAGATGAAAACATGGACTTAACATAACTATGAGCATGTATGTGACAATTCTCCATGGAATCAACTCAAAATGCAACAATTCAAACATGCATGCATGGAATGAGTTCCAATTCAACAACTTGAGCTAGTTCTAGGCTTAGATCACTAAGGGGGTGTTTGGTGGAGCTTTTTTAAGCCAACTTATGGCTTCTAGCTTTTAAAAAGTTATTTTGGACTGTTTGGTTAAACTTATTTCAAACAGCTTCTGATTCTACCAACTTATTTTAAGTCAAAAAAACTGATTTTGAGAAGCTGCTCACCCCTTGCTTCTGATTATCAGCTTCTGCTGTGGACATGTTAATTCACGGTTATACTCTTAGATTTTTTTATTTTTTATTTTTTTAAAAATAGAAAAAGACCCAAATGGACTATTAAATATTATTATTATTTTTTTATGAAAAATGTAGACAAATAGTGAATAATAAAAAATAAAAATTAATTGAAAAAGCTACTTCACAGTTTATTTAACAAACACTACTCAGCAACTTAAATCTATAATCCAACAGCTATACCAAACAGCTTAACAGCTTCTGATTAAAGTCATAATCTATAATCTGTTAAGCTATAATCTATAATCTATAATCTGCTTTAACAGCTACACCAAACAGCACCTAAGAACACAAGAACCATGGATGAACATTCATAAACGCAACAATAAAAGGTTGAATTTCCTTACTTAAGTCTTGAATTAGAGGTATAGAGGATCAATGTTGCAAGAACTCCTTTAATCCTCCTAATCTCCAAGCATTTCTCTCTCTCTCTCTCTCTCTCTCTCTCTCTCTCTCTTTCTCTTGGTCGGTTGAGACAAGGAAGGGCTGATGAATTGTGTTGATTCAATGTGTATACAAGTCTCAAAATGTGTAAGGTAGTGGCCACCAATAGGGCAAGGTTGTAATTAAGTCTAAGTTGTGCAATTAAACTTCATTTAATCTAATTTAATCATACTAAATCGATTTTTAGATAAATATGCCATAAAATCCTATAAATTCTGACTAACACAGAACATTAATCAATTTCAGATTCGGCCGTCGATAAGGCTTTCAATTCACAATTTAACCATAAAAACACGAACAGATCAATTAACAATCAACAGATAGAAAATGCATTTAAACAGATACAGTCAATCAATCAGTTTCAGATTTCAGTCAGTCAGTTCAGTATTTCAATCAGTTCAATTACTTCAGTTATCAATCATAATCAGTCTCAGTTTAGCAGAAATCGGTAGTTAATCGGTAAATAGTGATGAAGGTTGTTACATATTTAAAAATAATAAATATTTTTTCCCTATCAATTCTAAGCTTATCTTGGTCACTCAATTGTTTGTTTTGCTGTGTTTGGCCAAATAAATGAGTCAACCACCTGTGCATCATGGTTTAGGGAAGAAAGTGATGAGCTTAATGGGTGGTGTGGATGTTGAATTTGAAAACATCCTTGTGTATCTCTGTGATTATGTTTCTCTGCCATGTGTAATTATAATATGTGTTTGTGTATGTCTGTCTTGGATCAAATGCACCTCCAAAGAAAATCAAAGAAACAGCATGGCAGAGAAAATTAAAGAAGCAACATGGTAGAGAAAATCAAAGAAGCAACATGGCAGAGAAAATCAAAGAAGCAACATGGCAGAAAAAATTAAAGAAGCAACCTGGCAGAGAAAATTGAAGAAGTAACATGGCAGGGAAAATCAAAGAAGCAACCTAGCAGAGAAAATTAAAGAAGCAGCAAATAAGCAACTTGGCAAAGAAAATTAAAGAATCAACATGGTAGAGAAAATCAAACAAGCAACCTAGCAGAGAAAATTAAAGAAGAAACATGGCAGAGAAAATTAAAGAAGCAATATGGTAGAGAAAATTAAAGAAGTAACTTGACAGAGGAAATTAAAGAAGCACCATGGTAGAGGAAATCAAAGAAGCAACCTGGTAAAGAAAATTAAAGAAGTAACATGGCAGAGAAAAATCAAAGAAGCAACATGAAGCAACATGGCAGAGAAAATCAAAGAAGCAACATAGCAGAGAAAATCAAAGAAGTAACCTCGTAGAGAAAATTAAAAAAGTAACATGGCAAAAAAAATCAAATAAGCAACCTGATAGAGAAAATTAAAGACGCAACATGGTAAAGAAAATCAAAGAAGCAACTTGACAGAGAAAATTAAAGAAGCAACATGGCAAAGAAAATTAAAGAAGCAACCTGGCAGAGAAAATTAAAGAAGCAACATGACAGAGAAAATTAAAAAATCACCATGGTAGAGAAAATCTGAGAAGCAACTTGGCAGAGAAAATTAAAAAAGCAACATAGCAGAGAAAATCAAGGAAGCAACCTAGTAGAGAAATTAAAGAAGTAACATGGTAGAGAAAATCAAAGAAGTAATATGGCAGAGAAAATTAAAGAAGCAACATGACAGAGAAAATCAAAGAAGCAACCTAGCAGAGAAAATTACACATGGCAGAGAAAATCACACAACTAGCCAGAGAAAATTATGCATGCCAGAGAAAATTACACGTGATAGATAAAATTAAACATACTAGAGAAAATTACACTGGAACTTTACTTAATGGTACTCAGTTCGATTTGAGTCGTGATCGGGGAGCACCGTTTAAGTTCATTCTTAGCCAAAGTAAGGGTTTCGTAATCTTTTCCTTATTTGATAGATCGTTATTGATTGTTCAACCAGAAAAGATTGTGAGAGAGAATTTGTCTGGGTTTGGAGATGGGGAATTTCTCTAGTTTGGGAAAATTTTCTCTGGATTTGGAGAAGGGAAATTTCTCTGGAGAGAAGAGAAGGCCAGGAAGGCCAGAGAAATTTCCAAAATTTCTCTAGAGTGTGAAATTTCTCTGAAGGCTAGAGAAGGAAAATTTCTCTAGAAAGAATGGAAGGTCAGAGAAATTTATCTAGATTGGATAGAATTTCTATAGTCCAAAATTTTTTTAGATAGAATTTCTCTGGCAAGTCCAGAGAGATTCTCTGGATAAAATTTCTCTAGATCAGATTGAGGGACCTTAGACATTATGAAAATATTAGATGTCATTTATGCTATAAAATTTTAATACCGAGGACCTTAAAAAAACCTTAAAATAATTTATTCCTAAACAAGACTTAAATTGGGACAATTAGGAAAAAAGTTTAAAAAAAAGTTAATTTTTTAGTTTTTTAAATTTTTTTACATAAAAAAATCACAAAAAAAATCATAAAAAAGCCAATTTTTAACACAAAAAGCCAAAAAAATTATAAAAAATCCAAAAAATTAATTATTTTAGTAATTTTTCAAACCACCACATAATCTATCAATGGATAAATCCTATCGTGATGTGATGATGCACATCAACATATGGTGTTGTATAATAATGTCCCGCTTGATAATTTTTAATTATAATTAAAAAATTATTATGTTATTTTTTTATTTTTATATCTTTTAAAAAAATTAAATTTTACTAAAATAATTTATTCTCAAATAAGACTTAAGCTTCATTTGACATTGACTACAGTAGTTAATTTTTTTGTATTGAAATTTTCTTTTTAATCTTGTTTGATTTTTTTTAGATTTTTTTAATTTTTATAAAAAAAATTATAATAATTATAATTTCAATATAATATTTTATCTTTTTAACTTACCTATTTTATTTTTTAACCCCAAAATGTTTAAAACGAGGACTTAAATAAATAATCTATCAATGGATAAATCCAAAACCCTACCATTGGTCTTGTCTGACGAGTTGGACATTGTACAAGCCTTCTTCCTTTGCTGTATAATAATCCATCAATGGATAAACTCAAGGCCCTGCCATTGGTCTTGTCTGACGTGTTGGACATTGCCCCCCCAAGTCTTCTTCCTTTGCCTTGCTCACCAAGTCTACTATTACAGTACATTTTTTATTATTACAGTCTTTTTTTTTTCAAAAACCCAACAAATATAAAAGAAAACGATCAAATCAGTCGGAGATCTCATCAAACTAATACCCAAAAGCCTCTGAATTTGATCCAAAACCGAAACCCAGATTTCAATCTATGGCTAATTCCAACGACGACAGTGTTACTCACGATCTCCTCTCTCTTCTTTCCTCCGAAGATAGGGACTTCCTCGTCCGCAACAATGGGGACCAGGTATATTACAACCCAGATGACTTTAATTTTTTTCTGGGTTAAATTAAATGTTTTGAGATGCATATTCTTGATTTATGTTGGGAAAAAGAATTGGGTTTTGTGTTCTATTGATTAAGAAGTGCTGTAGGGAAGCAATTTCAGTAGATGGTTTATGGAAATGCTTTTGCCTGTTTGGATTAAGTGATTTTGGTGAGAAATGATGAGAAAATAGATGTTTTGCTCATGTTTAGTTTACAAATTAAGTGAGATATCGTAACAAATGAAGAGAACTCTTTTGTTTTGAGAATTTTATTTAATATTTCTGTTCAAGCGATTTGGTAAAAAATGATAAGAATGAGGTTTATAAATTATGTGAGAAATGATGAGAAATTAAGTGAGATTTGATGAGAAAGGAAGCTAATTAGATGTGTATTTTTCCATAATAGTAAGATTGTCCATCAAAATACAGAAATAGAATTTTTTTCATCCATATCCATATCCATATCCATATCCATATCCATATCCTTACATTCCTTACTTTTTTTCTTATGAAAATATAAATATTTTTGCTTTGCTTTATGCCATGTTGAGAGGCATATATGGATTTTAATTTAAATCAAGGTGTTTATTTCCCTATACAAACTAGTGAGATTGATATGCTAATTTGACATTTTTCAGGTTAAAATCAGTTCTTTGGCAGGAAAGATAGTGGGATTATATTTTTCCGGGTCATGGTGCGGTCCATGTCGCCGTTTCACCCCAAATTTGGTGGAAGTTCATGAAGAACTTTCATCTAAAGGGGACTTTGAAGTTGTCTTCATCTCATCTGATAGAGTTGATGAAGCATTCGATGCCTACTTCGCGAAAATGCCATGGCTTGCCATTCCATTTTCCGATTCTGAGACAATAAAACACCTCAAGGAATTGTTTAAAGTTAGGGGAATTCCTCATCTTGTGATCCTTGATGGGACTGGTAAGGTTTCAAGTAATCAAGGTGTTAGGATCATACAGGATTATGGTGTAGAGGGCTATCCGTTCACACCAGAAAGAATCAATGTTTTGAGAGAGGAAGAAGAGGCTGCGAAGAAGGAACAATCCTTGAGATCTATCTTGGTTTCAAAGTCTCGTGATTATTTGATTTCAAACAATGGAATTCAGGTAATGTTTACAATTATTTGAAAAGTGATGAGGATAAAAAAGGAAGTGAAAGAAAAAAATTCTTGTAAGCATTTAAGAGACAAATTTTGCCAGAGTAAAGAGAGGAATTTGAAATTTTAATTATTAGTAACTCCTGCTATGAAAAAACTTAGGACTTGTTTGGTTTGTATTTTAATATATAATTTTTGATTTTTTTTTTTAATTTTGTTTTGTTCAATTTTTTTTTTAAAAAATTCTAAAATTATTCTCTTTTACACATCAATCAATCATTTTTTCTCACTTTTCTTTTCTTCTCAATCACTTTTTCTTTTATACACATTTACTTAATTATCACAAAATATCAAATTATCTCAAACTCTCAAATTATTTTCAAAATATACAAATAAATAAATAAATAAAAATTCTAAAATTTCTTTCTTAATTTTTTTTTTTTAAAAATTATCTCAAAATACAAATCAAACACACCTTGAATTTTCTTGGGTTTTGTTTTTACAAGAAACTAAAAAATTAGTTACCATATTAATATATATGTACAAAACAAAAATAAAAAAACAAAAAAAGGGTAACTTTCTAATAGTTTCCACCACTTTTATGCTAAACAAATTCAGAAAAAAAGCTTTACTCTTTTTATTTTCCCTCCTTATTTTCCCCCACTTTCATCTTAATCATACTCAGCCTATAGGATTGATGAGTTTAAGGACATCCTTAATGACCTTTAATATGGTTGCTATCAGATTCCTGTTTCAGAGCTTGAAGGGAAGATGGTTGGCCTGTATTTCTCAATGACTGCTCATAAAGGATGCCTCCAATTCACCACAAAACTTGTGGATTTCTATAGGAAACTCAAGGAAAAAGGCCACAATTTTGAAATCGTGCTAGTATCTCTAGACGATGAAGAAGAGTCTTTCAAGGAAGGTTTTGACACTATGCTGTGGCCAGCTTTGCCTTTCAAGGACAAGAGCTGTGATAAACTTATTCGATACTTCGAGCTTAGAGCCCTTCCAACATTGGTTATAATCGGTCCAGATGGGAAAACTGTAAATCCAAATGTTGCAGAGTTTGTTGAAGAACATGGTGTTGAAGCTTACCCCTTTTCACCTGAGAAGCTAGCTGAGCTTGCTGAGATTGAGAAGGCAAGACTCGAAGCACAAACTTTGGAATCAATTTTGGTTTCAGGTGAAAATGATTTTGTGATTGAAAAAAGTGGTTCCAAGGTATGATTACTCTTGTAGTTCTTAAAATTGAGTTTGATTAGGCTCATTTGTTATGAAATTAATCCCCCATTGGTACCATTGTGATCATATTACTTGGTTTTTTTGTGGGTTAGGTCCCAGTGTCTGAACTTGTCGGAAAGACCGTTCTTCTCTATTTCTCGGCCCAATGGTGCCCTCCATGCCGTGCTTTTCTACCAAAGTTAATCTCAATATACGACGAGATTAAGGCCAAGGACAATGCATTCGAAATAATTTTCATCTCAAGTGATCGCGATCAACCCTCCTTTGATGACTTCTTTTCAAGCATGCCGTGGCTAGCCCTCCCTTTAGGTGATGAGCGAAAGGCATTCCTCCAACGTAGGTTCAAAATCAGAGGAATTCCTGCAGTTGTTGCCATTGGACCTAGTGGCCGAACACTCACTACAGAAGCCAGGCCGCTGTTGCAAGCCCACGGTGCAGATGCCTATCCCTTCACTGAAGACCACTTGAAGAAATTGGATGAACAGATAGAGGAAATGGCAAAGGGATGGCCTGAGAAATTGAAACACGAACTCCATGTGGAACACGAGCTCACACGAATCCGTCGTAGTGGTTATGTTTGCAATGGGTGTAGGGAGATGGGGCATGGCTGGTCTTTTTATTGCAAGGTGTGTGACTTTGATCTTCACCCCAAGTGTGCACTCAAGAAAGATGACCCAAAAGAGAATGGTGAAGGGGCACCAGGAAAGGCGAAGGAGGGAAGGACTTGCGAGGGAGGCGTCTGCAGGAAAGCATGAGAAAGCATAGATATATATGTGTGTGTGTGTGTGTGTGTGTGTGTGTGTGGATGGAAGTGTCTAGTGTGCTATCCTATGCTAAATAAGAGTTTGTTGTTGTACATTTTGTGTGGAGAAGTCTAGAACTATAAGTATTTGGGAAGTGAAGACATGTTCACATTCATGGTTGGAACTTTGATCTACATCTTCAAATAATTATTGTTATATGAAGCTTACAATTATATATCTTTCATTAACTGAATCCATTTTAGATTTTGATGAATTTGAGCTTTGGAGTTATTCTAATCACCCATTTAAGATCAAAAGGTTACAACTTGAAAAATAACTACTCTTCTTTGTATTTCTCATGAAAAAAAAAAAGAGATGATGAGTGATAATAATTTCTCGAATTTATTAAAATTTTAAATTCAGGAATCTAGAATTTATAGTCTTACAAGTTCTCTGAGTATGAATTTTATTTTTGATGTTTTTGTTTAGAGGACGAAAATGATGCATACTTTTTATTTTTTGATTGAGGATTGAGATTTTTAAAAATTTTCAATTCTGTGAAATCAATTTTAATATTCTCACCTATGTTCTAGGTATGGAAGCCACAATTTTTATTTATTTATTTATTTATTTATTTATTTATGTTTTTCATTTATTATGGATTACGGACACAAGCATTGTTGTAATTGATGTACCACATTTTTCATCCAGCTTATAATTATATTTGAATATTTGAGATTCATCAATCTTGTTTGAAGTTTTATTATTAGTTAGTAATATTACTGTTGTTACATTGAATATTTGATGGGTGTTGATAATATTACAGTTGTTACACTGATGCTATGGCGAAGCTTGGTGCGGGGCAACCTGCAGAGTTCCCAGTGGTAAACGATCCCGCAGCAGAATTGGTGGCTTATATGTTAGGCTTATCAAGGGAGGGTGTAGCCCTTTTTGTTTGCTTCATTTTTTTTATTTTTTTTTTTTAAGGGGGGGGGGGGGGGGGGCGGGGATTGTGTGTAGGGTGATTTCCACACTGTGAAGGGTTGAACTTCGTGGAAGAAAACCGTGCTCCGAGAAGTAAAGATCTGCACAGAGTAACAAACAATGAACTGCCCGAGTGGGGTTTGGTCGAAAACCCCTCTGATGGTAAAGTCATGGACTAAGGGAGAGGTAGAAGATAGAATACAAAGAGTGTATATGTTAAGTGTCTGAATTTCCTCCCCCACTTGAGGGTGAATAGTGTTTACCTTTTATAGGAGAAGGTTGCTTGTCCTCCAAGACCTTGTTTTTTGGCCATTTGTCCCATTTATCCTGTTCGTGATCATCTCCAATTGGAGGAGGACGACCACTCTGCCTGACACTCTGGTGCAGATTTGTCTTGTTTGTCTCATTAGTGATCGTCTCTCATTTGCTGGAGGAGGACGACCACTCCGCCTGACACTCAAGTGCAAGTCTGTCATGTGTGCGTCTTGTTCCTCTGCGCCTTCATGTCTTCACATTATGTTCAAACAGAGGGAGAGGAGCAGAGTTGTTTGTCTCTTGCGAGCTCCAAGAAAGATATTCAGTGAATTGGCCTTCTCTAAGTTGGCCCACTTCGGAGTGGTTGCCTCCCCAACTAGGAGGACCAACATGTTGCTCGATCCACTTCAAAGTAGCTGTCCAACATGTTGCTCGACCCACTTCGAAGTGGTTGCCTACCCAACCAAGAGATCCAATATGTTGCTCGGTCCACGGAAGTGGCTGTCCAACATGTTGCTCGGTCCGTTTTAGAGTGAGCCTAGCACTAGGCTACTACCTTGATTGCCTTGCTTTGGAGCAAGTTTTTGGTCATTGGGCCGAGCCCTTAGCTCCCCTACTGGTGCGGATCTGGCGTTAGGCCAAACACCAAGACTTAGTTAATTTTATCCCACTTCATTTTCCCCCCAGCTTGCGCTTACGTTTAGCGAAGTGGAAGCCAATTCCGTCACCAGCTTCGAAGTTCAGTTGGTTACAACTTAATTTGAGCTTCATAGTTTGGATTCAAAATTATTGTTTGGCTCAGAGTGTTTGTGTTGGGTCTATCTTGGTTTTTGCTTAGTATTCCGTAGCTCGGTGATACCTCCAAGCTAAACATGTGCATCATTATAAATCTCTTAATTGCCTAGCTCGGTGCTTTCTCGGTCGGCTGAGGGTTGTTGCTTAACTTGAAAATATATATGCAGAATAATAATAATAATAATATACTCTCTTTTTTTTGCAGTGTTCGTCGACTAGGTCGAGCAACTCAATGGCGCTTCAAAGCAGGCCAAGTGTGTCTTATCACAGCCTTGTTCCAATTTGAAAGACATATTGGCTATCTTTTTGCTCGATCCCACTTGTAGGAGATAAATTGGTATTGGTCTCAATGCCTGGTCAGCTAAGGTCTCAAAGCATAGCTTGCTGACACTGCTCGGTCATGCGAATCATGCACCATTTTCTTGTTTGGACGTGATTAGCACGCCTATTTGTTCAGCTTATTTCTTCATATATTGGTCGATCATTTTACCTTCGGCTTGTGAATTGTCCATCACTTAGTTAGTCGGCCTTAGCAGCTTGTTTGCATAATTTTTGTTTTTCATCACCGTGTTGCTTGGTCGGCCCTAACAGCTTTGGCGTTACGAGTTTGTATTTTTTATTTTGGTTGCTCTACCACTAAGCTACTGTCAACCCTAGCACCTCTGATCTTGAGAGTTATCTAACACATTATTGTTATATTTTTGGTATCGACTTCGATAATATTGACTCTTGTCTGGCACTGCACTCCTTCGACCTTTGCTCGTTGTTTATAGTGTATTTGTTTGGTAGAACGTTGCACTTCCAACTTTGTTTGTTATCAATCTTTTGGTTGTTTACTTGAGCTTTGAAACTTGGTTTTGCCTTAGCTAGTTTTGACCCGCTCCCTTTGTTTAGTCCATTTTAGAGTGGATGTTAGGCATCCAATCAACCTCTGTTGATTAGTCCACTTCGGAGTGAGCATTGGGTGTCCGACCAACTTTCGGTACTCAGCCCACTTCGGAATAGGTGTTGGGCTTCCAATCAACCTTCATTGCTTAACGCGCTTCAGAGTGGGTGTTGGGCATCCAACCAACCTTTATTGCCCAGCCTAAGTGTTAGGCGTCCAACCAACTTCTGCTGCTTGGTTCAGTCGTTGGGCGTTTGACCAACATTTGTTGCTTGGCCCAAGCGTTGGGCGTCTAACTTCTGCTACTTGGCCTAAGCGTTGGGCATCTGATAAACTTTGTAGCTCGGCTCAAGTGTTAGGCGTCCGACAAACTTTTGTTGCTCGGTCCAAGCATTGGGCGTCCGACCAACTCTTGTTGCTTGGTCCACTTCGGAGTGAGCATTGGGCGTCTAACCAACTTCTGTTGCTCGGCCCATTTCGGAATGGGTGTTAGGCATCCAATGAACTTCCGTTGCTCGGCGCGCTTCAAAGTGGGCATTGGGCGTCTAACCAACAGCTATTGCTCGGCCGAAGCATCGGGCATCCGATCAATTTCTTCAGCTCGGCCCAAACATTGGGCGTCCGATCAATTTTTGTTACTCAGTCCACTTCGGATTGAGCATTGGGCGTCCGACCAACTTTCGTTGCTCGGCCCACTTCAAAATGGGTGTTGGGCGTCCAGCCAACCTCTGCTGCTCGAGTGTTCTTCAAAGTAGGCGTTAGGTGTCCAACCAATATCTGTTGCTCTGCCCAGGCATTGGGCATTTGACCAATTTCTTCTATTTGGCCCAAGCATTAGCCGTTCGACCAACTCTTGTTGCTTTGTCTACTTCAAAGTGAGCATTGGGCGTCCGACCAACTTTCGTTGCTCGACCCACTTTAGAATGGGTATTGGGTGTCCAATCAACTTCTGTTGCTCGGCGCACTTCAGAGTGGACGTTGGGCATCCAACCAACTGTTGTTGCTTGGCCGAAACGTTGGGCGTTCGACCTACTTCTACTCCTCAGCCCAAGCATTGGGCGTTTGACCAACTTTTGTTGCCGATCCAAGTGTTATGCATCCGACCAACTTCTGTTGTTCATCCCTCTTCATAGTTTTTCTGTTTCGTAGCACCTTCGCTGGGTCGAGCTCCTTCTTTTGCAATGAAACTTTAAGTTAATGAAGTATTTTCGAAATTTACCGAGTGTTGAACTTGTACCCTTTACTTTCAATTTCTTTCTGTTTATGTTGTTTGTCCCCTAGCCGAGAATCAAGGATATAGCCTTGCATCTTTGGTTGTTCGGCTAGACTTCACCTTATGCCTTTGAAAAATTGAGTTGCTCTTCCGGTCAAGTAACAATAGTGAAACCTTGCAAGATTGTCTGTTTGGCCTTAACTGAAGTCAGTTGTCTTGCCCCCAGCTGAGCAAAAGATTATTGCTTGATCAAATTAGGCTCCATGCTCTCCAGCCAAACAGAGGCTCCGAGGGCGAATGAGGCCTCTGATCAATCAGGCCAGGCATCATGCCTTAGGAAAATTTGAGAAAGAAAGCTTTCCATGCCTCTAACTAAGTAGAGGCTCTGAGGTTGAGTGGGGCGTCTGATCAGTCAGACCAAGCTTCACGTCTTAGAAAAATTTTGAGTAAAGAAATTTTTATGCCCCCTAGCCGAGCAGAGGCTCCAAGACCAAACGGAGCGTCTGATTGGTCAGACCAGGCTTTGTGACTTAGAAAAATTTTGAGGAAATAACTTTCCATGCCCCGACCGAGAAAAAGCTTTGAGGGCGAACGGGGCATCTAATCGATCAAACTAGGCTTCGTGCCTTAAAAAAATTTTGAGGAAAGAACTTTCCATGCCCTAGGCTGAACAAAAGCTCTGGGGGCGAACGAGGCGTCTAATCGGTCAGATCAGACTAGGCTTCGTGCCTTAGAAAATTTTTGAGGAAAGAGTTTTCCAAGTCCCCAGTCGAGGAGAAGCTTCGAGGCCAAACAAACCGTCTGTTCGGACAGACTAGGCTTTGTGCCTTAGAAAATTTTGGGCTAGTTTTACTCATCGGAGAGTGTAGTTTGGCTCTTCGTAAAGTACAAGTTATTATCATGGACCATGCCTTTCAAGTAACGATACTTGGCACAAATTCCACCAAGCTATACCATTTGGGGTCCTACTTCGACCAAAGGACCGAGCTTTCGGGCTGGGGTGTAGGTTAAGACCTGTAACCCATTCTTGCTCAATTGTCGAGTGAAATATGTATAACACATGAAAAGAAACTCAACGAAGAGTGTAACTCGGTTCTTTGTTGAGCGCAAGTTGTTACCATGGACCATGCTTTCAAATAACGATACTTGGCATAAATTTCACCAAGCATACCACTTAGCACGTGGGTTAAGACCCCCGTTATCCATTATAGAGGATGAATTTCTTGAGGGAGCTTCCATCGCTTCAATCTGAAGGCAGAACGGGGAAGGGATTAGTCGGTTCGAAGCACAACGCTCCATCTAACGAACAAACCAATCTAGATGCTCCTTTTGTTTGTTTAGACACTACTACCATTTGTTGTTGTTCAACCATGTCCTCAAGTCACGTGATCGCTCGGTGCGGATGAGGAAAGATTATTGAGAAATGACTGACAGTCTTTTGCCTCTTGCAAGAGTCTTCTAAGAGATTCTTCGTTCTAGGATAGTCTGTACTTCTACTGGGCCTTTTGCTGCGTATCGAAATCAGCTAGCTACGCTCAACATAAATAGGACCGTGGTTGGACCGTTCTTTTTGTGGAAGCGGAAGTGGAGTGCACCTCATTTGCTGTGATGACCCTTCTTTGAACTTCCTTGGCTTCACCAGAGGCATCATTTGCTTTCTCCGTTGAGCACAAAGCTCCTCAATCTCCAAACTCATCAAGTCGATGATGCAGTCATGGTGGTCCTTTTTGACAAACAGACATTGAGACGATTCAAAGGCAGGGACGTGACGTCGCTCTACTTCATCAAGGGCCGAACTGTCGTGTAATGTTCGACGTTCCCTATAGAGAGGGCTAGAACTTTTTACTTAATTCTCTTCGTTCCTGGAGTCTTCTCTCCAATCCTAAGTGGTGAAGTACCTTTAATTCCCATCGTCGGAGTTCGTCACGAAGTAATTAGTGAACGTTTTCCACAGACGGTGCCAATTGTGCGGGGTGATTTCTGCACTATGAGGGGTTGAACTTTGTGGAAGAACAGCGTGCTCCCAGAATTGAAGATCTGCACAGAGTAACAAACAGTGAGGCTGCCTGAACAGGGTTTGGTTGGAAACCCCTCTGATGGTAAAGTGAGGGACTATGGGAGAGGAAGAAAAGAGAATACAAAGTGGGTGTTTCGGAAGTTGCTATTTTAGTAGGCTAAAATTTATGTGTTTGGGAATATGATTGAATTTTTTTATAGTTAGATGTGATGTTTGTGAGAAAAAAAGTGAAATGATTATGGGTTTGATGTGATATTTTGTCTTATTAGCTATTTTAGCCTATTTTGTCTTTCTGTGAATTTGAGCCTAAAAAAAGCTAAAAACTTTCTTTCCAAACACCCCAAAAAAGAGTATATGTTAAGTGTCTAGATCCCCCCTCACTTGAGAGTGAATAGTGTTCACCTTTTATAGGAGAAGGTTGCTTGTCCTCCAAGACCTTATCTTTCTGCCATTTGTCCTATTTGTCGTATTCATGGTCATCTCCCATTGGAGGAGGATAACCACTCCGCCTAACACTCGAGTGCAGGTCTGTCTTGTTTGTCTCATTAGTGATTGTCTTTCATTAGAGGAGGACGACCACTCCGCCTGACACTCAGGTGTAGGTCTGTCATGTGTGGGCCTTGTCCCTCTACGCCTTCATGTCTCCACGTTCTGTTCAAATAGAGGGAAAGGGGCAAAGTTTTTTGGCTCTTGCGAGCTCCAAGAAAGATATTCGGTGAGTTGGCCTTCTCTATGTTGGCCCACTTCGGAGTGGTTACCTGCCCAACCAAGAGGACCAACATGTTGCTCAGCCCACTACGGAGTGGTTGCCTGCCCAACCAAGAGGTCTAATATGTTGCTCAGCCCACTTTAGAGTGGTTGTCCAACATGTTGCTCGGTCCGTTTCAAAGTGAGCCTGGCACTAGGCCACTACCTTGATTGCCTTACTTTGGAGCAAGTGTTTGGTCATTGGGCCGAGCCCTTAGCTCCCCTACTGGTATGGATCCAGCGTTGGGCCGAACCCCAAGACTTAGTTAATTTTATCCCACTTCAGGATGTATCCAAATATATATATATATATTATATCATCATCACATCTTCAATGGTCTTATTGGAATATATTTTCCATCAAAACTGATCTCACAAAAAAGACAAGATTTTATAGAAAATTTAACAAATTGTTGTTTTCATCAAGTGAACACAAGTAGAAAATTAATTTTATTTTTCCTTCACTTCACCTTACTATATATCTCTTTCTGTAATTTTTTTATTATTTTTATTGCATGATTTGTACGTTTTTAATATTTTTACAAATTCTCTTTATATATATATTTTTAAAAAAATTTACTTGAAACAACTGTAAAATCTAAAGATATTTACATTACTCGGCGAGATCTCAAGTAATTGTCCAAGTGGCCGTAGAGAGAGGACATTTAGATGTTAAGGTGAGTGAGATTTCAAATTTAAATTTATGAAGAGATATTAAGTTACATTGTAATATAATTACTATCATACCAATGACTATCATGAGAGGGGGAAAAAAAATAAAAAAATCTCGTGAGCTGGGAACAAAATACATGTGCGTGGAAGAGTGGATCACATACTATGGTTGCCTCTTTACCGAACTTTGAAGAAAATGGTATGCTTGGTTTAGTTTTAAAATTATGATTTAAGTATAGAGTTGTATTTTAAGTTTTGAATTTTTAAATCATGATTTGAAAAAAGAAAATTAATTTGGTTATGAGTTTTAAAATAATTTTGAGATAATTTGTAATTTTTTTTAATTGATTAATGTATATAATATGAAAGAATGTGAGAGACGAGAGGATATGTGAGAGATGAGAGATGAAAGAGAAAAAATGATTAAATAATAATAATAAAATAAAATAAAATAAAAGTGAAAAGAACAGTTTTGAAAATAATTTTAAATTATATTTTAAAAATATATTTAATTATCATATTTTATCCAATTCATAATTTAAAAAAAGAATTAAATTTTAAAAAGTAAACCAACACTACACCTCCATTGACTCCCCTCCAAGTATATGGAAACTCATAGATTTATATATAAGTAAATATATAAAGGACCATTTTCCATTGATAATTGAATAAAGTTTTGGGTTATTCACATCGCAATCTCAAGTGGGTACAAATATTCTTCTCCCAAAATCCCTTTGGTGAGTACTTTCTCTATCTGAATCACTCTGCTAGACAATTGGTCAAACAGTTTATCTGTAGATTCATTTGTAATTCTTTTCTATTTTATTGGTTTTTTCTGGGTTTTTGGTATGTAAATTTCTTACTAACTATCTTTGAAATTCAGTGCCTCTGTCTTATCTTCCTGTTCTTGTTTCATTGTATTTGTAATTCAAAAAAAGTATTGCTTAATGGTGAGCTAACTTCAGGGTAAACCTTTTTTATAGTTAATTTTTACGAAATTCAGAGCTTGGATTGAACTGGGTTATGCTTATTGTTATGAAAGTAGAGAGAAAAGAGAAACTCTACATATTGAATTGAATGAATGAATTTATGAGTGAATACAAGACTCCTTTATATAGGAGAAAGAGAAACTAATATGGGAAGTAATGCACAATATCGTAAGGTGTACAATATGGCAATATAGATATATACAACTAACACCCCCCCCCCCTCAAGCTCAAGGTGGCATTGCAGATATCAACTCGAGCTTGGAAAGTAAGTCAGAAAAGGGTCCTGGAGGATGAGCCTTGGTGAAGATGTTGGCTGTCTAATCGACAGAGATAACAAAGATAAGGCGAATAGTGCCACTAGTAACATGTTGCCGTATGAAGTGACAATCAATCTCAATATGCTTGGTGCAATCATGGAAGACATCATTATGTACAATCTGAATAGCACTCTGATTGTCACAATAGAGGTTAGTGGCAGCAGGATGAGAAACGCCCATATCAGAAAGAAGCCAAGAAGCCACACAAGCTCTTGAGTAGTGTCAGCAAGAGCATGATACTCAGCTTCAGTACTAGAACAAGTAACAAGAGTTTGCTTTTTGCTACGCCAGGCAATGAGAGAGTCACCCAAGAAGAAGCAAAATCTTGTAGTAGAACGGCGATTAGTAGGGTCCCCTGCCCAATCAGCATCAGAAAATACATGTAACTGAAGGGAAGAGTGAGCGGAGTAGTGAAGACCATAAAACATAGTGCCTTTGAGATAGCGTAAAATCCGAACTAGAGCATCATAGTGCGTAGAGCAAGAAGCAGCCATGAACTGACCAATAATGTGAACAGCATAAGCAATGTCTGGACAAGTAATCGTGAGATAGACAAGACTACCAACTAGCTGACGATATAAAGTAGCGTCAAACAACAGGTGACCGTCAAGAGGTGTGAGACGAGTCTGAGGATCAACGGGAGTAGAGGTAGTCTTGCAATCGATAAGACTAGCACGAGCCAAGAGATTAAAAGTGTACTTGGCTTGGAAGAGATAGTAACCAGACGAATCATGAGAGATTTCCAAGCCGAGAAAATTGCTGAGAAGACCCAAATCCTTCATCTCAAACTGGCGGCTGAGAAACTATTTGAGACTAGAGATACTTACTGTGTCATCCCCAGTGATGATCATATCATCCACATAGAGAAGAAGAAGAACAGTACCACGCTTTGTATTACGAATAAAAAGAGCAAAATAATAGGCACTGGAGGAGAATCCAAAATCATGAATAATGGAGCTAAACTTGGCGAACCAGGCACGAGGAGCTTGTTTCAACCCATACAAAGCACGGCAAAGTTTACAAACTTTGGAGGGCAGAACAGAGGAACCAGGTGGAGGTTGCATATAAACTTCCTCAATGAGATTGCCATTGAGAAATACATTTTTCACATCCATCTGACAAAGTTTCCAGTGGCGAGCAGTAGCAATGGCAAGTAAGCTACGAACAGAAGTCAGAAGGGCAACAAGAGCAAAGGTTTCTTCGTAATCAATCCTATATTCTTGCATAAACCCCCAGACAATTAGACAAGCTTTGTAACGCTCAATAGAACCATCAAAATGAGTCTTGAGCTTGTAAAGCCATTTGCAACTAACAACACTTTTGCCAGGAGGAAAATCAACCACATCCCAAGTATGAGTTTTATCAAAGGCTTATAATTCATCAGCCATAGCTTGCTGCCAAAGAGGGTTAGAACAAGCCTCTCGGTAGGAAGTAGGTTCATGAAAGGAAAATGCAGTAGAACCAACAATGAAATCATGAAGAATGATAGAAGATTGTGTTACTTGAGTAGAATGACGAAGAGGTACCTCAGAAGCATGACCAAGAGGCGGTGCAGGAGCCTCAAGATGGGCCGGAGGCAGCAGAGCAAGACTAGGAGTAGGATCAGGGAGTGAAGCATCAGCAGGACCAGGAGATGGAGCAGGATCCTCAGGATGGGTCGGAGGCAGCAGGGCAGAAATAGTGTTTGTATCAAGCTCATCAAACAAAAGAGAGGGATCTATGAAGAATGATGTAGTGGGAGGAGTGAACAAATGAAAGTTAGATATAGAAGAGAACATCTTGTCTTCCCAAAAGACCACATGACGAGAGACACGAAGATGTTGAGAAATAGGATCCCAACAACGATAGCCTTTATGTTCAATCCATACCCCAAGAAGCAACACAGACGAGCTCGAGGTTCTAATTTAGAATGCTCATGTGGTTGAAGGGGGACAAAACAAGCACATCCAAACACATGGAGGCAAGAATAGATAGGAGGTTGGCCATATAAGCGCTCATATGGGGTATGATTGTTGATGGTAGGAGAAAGAACACGGTTGATAGTATAGGCAGCTGTGAGAGCGGTTTCCCCCTAGAAGTGCTCTGGACAAGAAAAGGAAATTAAAAGAGCACGAACAGTATCTAAAAGATGATGATGTTCACGTTTAGCACGACCATTTTGTTGTGAGGTACCAGGACAAGAATAGTGAGAAAGTGTGCCATTTTGACAAAGGAATCTCAAAAAGTTTGTTTCTTTGTATTCTTGGGCATTATCAGCACGAAAAACTTTAATAGTGGAAGAAAATAGAGTTTTGAGCATTTGTGAGAAATCATAGTATATTTGTTGTAACTCAGTGTGAGACTTCATAAGAAATAACTAGGTAAAACGAGTGAAATCATCTACAAAAATGACAAAGTATTTAGATCCCCCCATAGTGGTATTAGGTGACGGTCCCCAAACATCAGAATGTATAAGATCAAAAGGTACATGAGACATAAAAGTACTGGATAGAAATGGTAAAGCAGATCATTTTGCTAGTTGACAAGATAGACAATCTACTTTATCATTTGGAATAGGGCCTAACTGACCGCTGGAAACTAGAGATTATAAACGACCAAAAGAAACATGACCTAACCGAGAATGCCATAAGGCAAGGGGAGAACTAGCAGTAGTAGGAGCAGCAATTTGGACAGTGGAAGGACTAGAGGAAGGAATGCAAAGGTGGATAAGCTCATACAGATATCCATGACTACGACCGATCCCAAGAGTCTGTCTCATCTTCGGATCCTGCACAACACAACTATTTAGAGAAAAGAGAACAGTGAAGCCAAGATCACAGAGTTAACCAATTGAAACAAGATTAAGTGTAAGATTGGGGATCAGATAAGTGTGGGGAAGAGAAACAGTAAAGGTAGAAATATGACCTGTATGACTAGCATGCATTTGAGAGCTATTAGTAGCGTGAATAACAGGTAACGTAGAAGATGTTGTAATAAAGGAGAAAAGTGAAGGGTCAGAGGTCATATGGCAATAACAAATAGAATCAAAATACCAAGAAGAGGTACCTGAAGTAACTGAGAGGACAGTAAAGGGTGTACCAGAGGTAGAAATAACCTTTTTGACAATAGCTTCAATGTCCTGAAGAATGTAGGGTGGTGACGGGGCAACGACGGATAATGAACCAGAGGCAACTATAGTAGACGCGAAATGTGCTAAAGACTGATCTCGGCTGTAGATTGTGGAGGGTCTAGAATAGTGGCCGTGCTGAGGATAACTGTCTGAACAAGCCATGATATGATTAAATAATGAATCACAAAGGAGAACCAGTGATGGTAGAGTAGAACTGGATAAAACAGAGGGCACTGGTGAATCTGGAACATCAAAAATACTTTGAAGCCAAGCCAAAATGATCAGAAAAGGTGCAAAAAATAAGCAAAACAAACCTAAAATTGAATTTTGGCCAAACAGGGTGCAGGGCTAACGTCTGCAAAAGGGAAGCTGATGTCAACAGAGGCGCGGCTTACATTAGCATAGCTGAGGCGCGGCGTAGTGTAGTAGAGAAGGCGCGACGCACGTTAGCAAATAGGGGCAGTGGCGTACTAAAGGCCAAGGTCAACGTTAGTGATGACGGCAAAACACGTGGCTCATGTTAGCAGGTGAGGCCGCAGTGCAAGATAGCGCGAGGCAGGGGCAAAATGGCACATGGGGGCACGTAGAAAGCATCACAGCATGTGACTAATGTTCGGGAGGTGCATGGAACAGCGTGCGGCGTTGTATGGAGGTGATTCTGGCGGCATTAGCTTTGTCTTGAAAAGACGAAAATGATGGTATAGTCCAAACATTGAATCAGGGATGGACTGAATACGCAGAAACCAACGTGAGACAGAATCAAGCTGCCAGATAGAAAAAAAAAATGAAGAGAAGGAGGAGAGAACCCTAAGCTCGAATACCATGTTATGAAAGTACAGAGAAAAGAGAATGAATGAATGAATTTATGAGTGAATACAAGACTCCTTTATATAGGAGAATGAGAAACTAATATGGGAAGTAATGCACAATATGGTAAGGTGTACAATATGGCAATATAGATATATACAACTAACACTTATTGATAGTTAATTGAGGTTGGATTCGGATACTATATTGCATTTTCTTACTTTTGTGATTTGGGTTTTAATATTAGTGGGTGGGTTTCTATGGCATTTTGATTTCATGGTTGCTTTTGTAATGGACAAACTCATATTTAACCGTAAATTTGAGTAAACAATTTACTAATCACATAGTGGTAAATTTGAGAGTCACAAAATAGTTTTAAAATTTTTTAGTAAACATTTGAATAATCTCTCTTGATTTGGGTAAAAATTTGAATAAAATATAATTTAAGCAAACATTAGGATATTTCCAACATTTACTCATTTGTTTTATTAAATTTGAATAAAAAATTAAATAAAAATTTCATCTGATATCACGTGCTCTAATGGAGTATCATCAAATCACCGGTCGATCAGGAGGACGACTGAGCGGACATCTAGCTGGTCGACCAGCTAGTGTAATTTTCACTCAAATCTAAAATATGTTGTGGGCAATTTTTTACCAAAGTGGTCGTTCGGGGGATAATCGGCTGGACATCTGGGTAGTCATTCGATGTTGTTGTACTACTTGCAACTCTAAGGACTTTGAACAGTAAATTGGTAAAAATTGCAGTCATTCTCAATTTGATAAAAATTGTAACATATCTTTGATTTCATATTAGTTTGATGAAATGATTGATGCAACAAAAAGTTGCTTCTTTTTTTTTTTATCAAATTTAAATTTGATGTGCTGAGTTGGAGATGGTCTTAGAAGTATATGTGTAATTTACTCAATTTTTATTTTTATTTTTTATTTTTTTGATTTGTCTTGTCTAATAAAATGAAATAAATTTTATAAAAAAAATCATAAAACCAAAAATTAAGAAAAATAAGTAGCAAAAAATACACACCCAAACAATTAGGCTTATTTTAGGAAGTAGATTAAAAGTTAAGTTTTTTTTGACTTTTTTGAGTCACATCACCTCTATATATATATATATATATATTTTGCATATTTTTTTTTAAAAAATTAAAAATAAATAAAAAGTTAACTTTTAACCTACTTTCTAAAATAGGCTTTTGACAAAAGACTCGATTTTTGTTGTTCATTCTTGTTGTTGTGAGGTGATGTAATGATGCACATCAACATATATAATCAATTGGGAGAAGTTTTCTCTCATTGGAGTGTACTATTAGGCCCATAAGGGTCATTATAGATTTCGTTTCAATTATTCGAACCATTTAATATATAGAACTCATAAAGTACTTCATTCTTGTCAAGAATCACGTTAATCAGATGTTGGTAACCCCTTAATTAGAACATATTTTTGTCAATGATAAATATGATTTTAAAAATAAATTGTTAACAAAAATGTGTTTCGATTAAAGGGCTACCGATTTCCAATCAATGTAATTTTTTGTAGGTATGAAGTACTTGATGAGTTTTACATATTGAACGGTTCGATTAATCGAAACGGGACCCGTGGTGAGCCCCACAAGCTCAACAATACACTCTACTGGAGAGAAACCTCTTCCTAATAAATCATCCATCATTGGATAAACCCAAGAAAACAGTCTAGACACACAAACGATCGAACACAGATTCAAACACAAAACTGTGCATCCGGTAGTTCGGGGAAGACCGGTTAGAGCTTGTCAGCCGCAGCTGTTATCTTAACTAGAGCTTGTCATCTGCGATTGTCATGATGTCAATTGTGACTATTATTTTTCTGATAAAATAATTATTATGTTTGATTCTATGTATGATCTTGTGTACGTGGCATTATTGTAAACCCAAAACCCTACCATTAGTCTTGTCTGACGTGTTTGACATTGACCCCCCAAGTCTTCTTCCTTTGCCTTCCTCACCAAGTCTACAAATTACAATCCTTTTTTCATTCAAAAACCCAACAAATATAAAAGAAAACGATCACCAATCAGACGAAGATCTCAACAAACAAATACCCAAAAACCTCTGAATTTGATCCAAAACCCAAACCCAAACCCAGATTTCAATCTATGGCTAATTCCAACGACAACAATGTTACTCAAGATCTCCTCTCTCTTCTTTCCAACAAAGATAGGGACTTCCTCATCCGTAACAATGGGGACCAGGTATATTATAACCTAGATGACTTTAGTTTTTTTTTTCTGGGTTAAATTAAATGTTTTGAGATACATAATCTTGATTTGTGTTGGGAAAAAGAATTGGGTTTTGTGTTTTATTGATTAAGAAGTGTTGTAGGGAAGCAATTTCAGTAGATGATTTATGGAAATGCTTTTGCCTGTTTGGATTAAGTGGTTTTGGTTAGAAATGATGAGAAAAAAGATGTTTTGCTCATGTTTAGTTTACAAATTAAGTGAGACATGGTAACAAATGAAGAGAACTCTTTTGTTTTGAGAATTTTATTTAATATTTCTGTTCAAGCGATTTGGTAAAAAATGATAACAATTGATAAGAATGAGGTTTCTAAATTTTGTGAGAAATGATAAGAAATTGAGAGAAAGAACTGTCTTTGTATTGTCTTGTCACTTTCATTTCTTAAACACCACTCCCCCTCCCAAAAAAAAAAGAAAAAAAAAGAAAAAAGAAAAAGTTAGATTTGACGAGAAATGAAGCTAATTAGTGATGTGTTTTTACCATAATAGTAAGATTGTTCATCAAAATACAGAAATAGAAAATTTTCATTCATATCCATATCCATATCCTCACATTCTTTACTTTTTTTTTCAGGAAAATATAAATATTTTTGCTTTGCATTCTGCCATGTTGAGAGGCATACATGGGTTTTAATTTAAATGAAGGTGTGTATTTCCCTATACAAACTAGCGAGATTGATGCTAATTTGACATTTTTTTTCAGGTTAAAGTCAGTACTTTGGTAGGAAAGATAGTGGGACTATATTTTTCCAGCTCAAGGTGCGGTTCATGTCGCCATTTCACCCCAAATTTGGTGGAAGTTCATGAAGAACTCTCATCTAAAGGGGACTTTGAAGTTGTTTTCATCTCATCTGATAGAGTTGATGAAGAATTCGATGCCTACTTCGTGAAAATGCCATGGCTTGCCATTCCATTTTCCGATTTTGAGACACTAAAATGCTTGAAGGAATTGTTTAAAGTTAGGGGAATTCCTCATCTTATGATCCTTGATGGGACTGGTAAGGTTTCAAGTAATCAAGGTGTTAGGATCATACAGGATTATGGTGTAGAGGGCTATCCATTCACATCGAAAAGAATCAATGTTTTAAGAGAGGAAGAAGAGGCCATGAAAAAGGAACAATCCTTGGGTTCTATCTTGGTTTCAAAGTCTCTGAATATTTGATTTCAAACAATGGAATTTAGGTAATGATTATTGTACGGGGGTGATTTCTGCATTATGAAGAAGGGTTGAACTTCGTGGATGAACAGCGTGCTTTGGGAATTGAAGATCTGTACAAAGTAGCAAACAGTGAGGTTGCTCAACCGGGGTTTGGTTGGAAACCTCTCCGATGGTAAAGGCAGGGACTAAGGGAAAGGAAGAAGAGAGAATACAAAGAGTGTATATATGTTAAGTGTGTGGATTTCGGCTCCCTTGAGAGTGAATACAGCTCACCTTTTATAGGACAAGGTTGCTTGTCCTCCAAGACCTTCTCTCTCCACCATTTGTCCAATGTGTCTTATTCATGGTCGTTTCCCATTGGAGGAGGACGGCCACTCTGCTTGACACTCGGGTGCAGGTTTGTCTTGTTTGTCTCATTAGTGGTCGTCTCTCATTGGAGGAGGACGACCACTCCGCTTGACACTCAGATGCAGGTCTGTCATGTGTGCACCTTGTCCCTCTACACCTCCATGTCTCCACATTCTGTTTAGACAGAGGGAGAGGAGCAGAGTTGTTTGTCTCTTGTGAGCCCAAGAAAGATCTTCAATGAATTGGCCTTCTATAAGTTGGTCTACTCCAGAGTGGTTGTCTAACCAGAAGGTCCAAGATGTTACTCGGTCCACTTCGAACTAGTTACCTGTCTAACCAGGAGGTCCACCATGTTGCTCGGTTTGTTTCGGATTGGGCCGAACTACCTTGATTGCCTTGACCAGAAGCAAGTGTTTGATCATTGGGTTGAGCTCCTAGCTCCCCCACTGGTGCGGGTTCGGCTTTGGGCCAAACTCGAAGACTTAGTTAAATTTATCCCACTTCATTTGCCCCCTAGCTTGCGCTTATGTTTAGTAGAGTGAAAGCCAATTTTGTCACAAAATTCAAAGTTCGGTTGATCACAACTTAATTTGAACTTCGTGAGTTGGATTCAAAATTATTGTTCGGCCCAATGTTTGTGTTTGCCCAGCATTTCGTAGCTCGGTTGTGCCCCCCAAACTGAACATGTGTATCTTCACTAGCCTCGTAATTGTCTAGCTTGGTGCTCTCTCTGTAAGCCGAGCGTGGCTGCTTGACTTGAAAAAAATATATACATAATTTTTTTTTTAAATTTACGTATATATATTTTTCAAAGTTCATCAATTAGGCCAAGCAACACAATAATGCTTCAAAATAGTCTAAACTTGCCTTATCATAGCCAATTCCTAATATGCTTTGATAATGTTGATGGGTAACGCTTTGTGGGCCATACCTTGAGTGCCATGCATAGTAATATCATGCAAATATTACTTGTTGGGTGCTTGGTGTTGTTTTGCACTTGGTGAAATAGGTGTGGGGCCTACTAACTTGGTACTCCAGATCAAATTTTGTAAATTTGCTATGGAAGTGTTTGGTGGGCCACGAAGACGAACACTCATTTGCACAATTTGTCTAATATGCTCTGAGCTAATACGTTTTCCAACCAAGATAGACAATGGTAAATTCTGTCTGCTTGGTCCCATTTAAAAAATCAAAAGGTGATGTTCAGTGCTTGGTCGGCCAAGTCTTACTTATGCACTTTGGTTCGGATGTGATTAGCAAATCAATTTTTTCAGCTCACTTCTTCATGCATTGGTCAGTCATGCTTTTTCAATTTTGACGTTATTGCTCGGTCAAGCCTTTTCTAACACTTGAAAGGTCGAGCAACTCCGCTTAATTTACACACGACATCTACTTAGCTCAATCATTATTTTGGTCTTCAAATTCGTGTTCTGTGTTGCACGACTGTCTTCAATTTTGCTCGGTTCAATCTTGTTCGGTCGTCTTTGTTGTTCAGTTGGACTGTTGCTCAGCCACGAGTTTGCCGCTACTCGGCCTTAGAGGAGCAACCCATCAAATTTGCAGCTCGGTCACTAGCTTGATTTGTCGTCGTTCGTCGGTTGCCGTTATTTCGTAGCTTGGTTCACACCAGCTCTTTCACGCTGCTCGATGATCACTAATTTGTGCTTGGTTTCATCTTTTCAGCGTCGCGCTCAACTATCCACCATTATCGTCTTGCCGTTAGACTTCAAGCTCGACACTGACGGACGTACATACTTGACTGTCGAGCTGCCACACATCTATATCTGATTAGTTTGGGGCTGCTAATGTGACATGAAAGCAAACCATCTCAGAGTTTTTTGAAAATAAGCAAAACCATCTTACCCATCACTTTCTCACTCTAAACATTTGAATTTCCAAACCCATTTTTCCATGTCTGCACTTGCTCACTTTTTGACTTTAGAAACACTAAGACCCCTTTTTGGAGCAGAATCTCTGACATTGGTTTTATCCTTACATTTCCTTTCTTGAAATTAATTGCTATTTCAAAATTTGGGAGCTTGTCCTCTACTTCTCTCTCTAGAAATTCAACATTAAAGAGACCAATCTCCTCTTTATTTCATGTTCATCTAGGCTTCGCAGACACCACGAACAGCACTTTTTTGATGGTGAATGAGTGATCCTACCACCGTCTCATCACCTACAGCCTATCCATTTTGCCCCCGTCATCTTGTTTTGCCATTTGTAGCATCGTAAGCTCCAGATTTCTTATTTTCCCGACGGTATTAACGGCCTTTTAGCGCCATTTCTTGTGCCAGCATTCCTTCTCTCGCAGTGTTCGCCATTGTCACTTGTTGATTCGCCTTGCTAACACTGGTTTTGTAAGTTTTCAAACCATTGTTACCTTTTTGTTTTTTTGTGCTCTTTAATTACAGCTATTCACTCACCACTATTTCCGATGGTTTCTTAATTTTTCGGTGAACTCATAATTTTTATCTATTGATTGCCACAGTGGGATTGCTTCGTCGGAGATGCTCACCATCGAGTTCCACTGGGTTTCGACACCGTAAGTTATTAAACCCATGTATTTTCTTTCCACTTTCATCATCGCTGTTTTGGTCAAGTGTTACATTGAGAGTTGTCTAGCACACGATTGTTCGGTCGGCCATTGTACCTCCAACCTTGCAAGTCATCCTTAGTGTAGTTGTTTGGTGGAACGTCACACCTCCCATGGGTAAGTTTCAGAACTTAGTGGACACTTCGGCTGGAACGGACGAGTTCCGCTAAAGATATAACATTCCCAATGATGTCACGTTGACATTGGCAGCAGTGGACGCGGATCGGTCGTATACGAGCACCACAATGTCCTTCTCAATTGCTTCCATTGTAGAGGGGGGTGTTAGGTTTCTGTTGAACCCCTTGTTGCGTCGATTTTTTCTTATTTTGTACTTACACCAATGCAAATATCAAAGAACACATTTAGAGTGGTAAACGGCGTCTCGGTCTTGAATGACCTCTTAGACTTGGACTTGGGTATTTGGGATATCCTTCATTGCTATTCCTTGTCTCATAACAAAGGTGGCAAAACTTATTATGTCAAATTTCGGTCGTTGGACCTTTAACTCGTCACTGAACTTCCCGATAATGACAACCATGGCTCTGATTTCCTTCAAGTCGGAGGGAATTGGGAGTTTGCAGCCGAGAAGGTGGTCCGATCAAAGCGGGTTCCACGGGAGAACGGCTACCTAGGTCATTCTTTGTTTTAGTTTCCTTTTGTCCATTCACTTATTGCCTGTGATGTTTGTTTTTTGTTTTTTTTTAAGTGTTGTTGCTCTTACGTGCAGTTTCAAAGAAACTAAAAAGGAGGTTGGAGAAAGAGCATCCGAGGGACATCAAAGTTGCACTAAGGTACGAAGATCGGTTGGCCCACATTTGCTTAACTATGTGTGAACTTATAGATATCTCGTCCAACGGAAACTCAAAGTAAATGATTTCTCGAGGCACTCACTTGAAATAGAAACCGAAGAGCAAGTTGGCCATATCACTAGAGATTCCTCTTCCACTGTTGTTTGTTCATCAAGTGGATCACTCAGTAGAGGCTATTCTTCGTCGCCAGACTTAGCAAACGAAATGGCTCACTGCCAAAAGCTCAATCTTGACGTCTTAGTCTTTGGATCTGATAATGAGGACCTTCTAGCTACTTTGACGGTCGACACACGAGTTCCTTTTCCACCGATTGAAAGGTCTAAGGGTGGAAAAAAGCATGTCGTTGCTCCTCCTCCTCCCATTGCTACTCTTGTTCTTCCTGCTCATAGGGCCACAAAGAGGAAAAGGTCCAGAGGTAAAGAAGTTGCTGGGAGTTCTAATGAGCAGGGCTCAGTTGAAGAATGGGTGCCTCCCTTGGAGCATAACGGCCGAGCAATCACTACATCAGATAGCACGATCTACTCAAGCTACTTGGCCTTTGACTTATCAAAGGCATTGCTGCTACCTTTGGACATGGCAGAGAAAAACATTTCAAGTGACGTGTTGATCAAGGGTTCGGTGCAGATGCTAACCGCAGTAAGTCTTTTTCAATGTCCTTGTCATTTCCTTAAATTTGTTTGTTGAGAATATGACACCTTTGTTTGGTGCAATGCATTCAAAGGATGCACATCATGGATGAAAGGCGGCATCGTGAGGAGCAAGAGAGGGTCAAGACGATCAACATGTTGGCTGATGCTGATATGTCCTTGAAGGCTGCTAGAGAGGATCTAAAAAAGATGGAAAATGCAAAGAAGAAGGCCGAAACATTGATGTTCATGGCCGAACAGA
Source organism: Camellia sinensis (assembly GCF_055761805.1). NCBI lineage: Eukaryota > Viridiplantae > Streptophyta > Magnoliopsida > Ericales > Theaceae > Camellia > Camellia sinensis. Next base: position 170,915,127 of record NC_138970.1, read on the forward strand.
GGGCTGCAGATGCCGATGCTGCTTTGAAATCTTTGAAGGCTAATTATTAAGGGATGGCAGATGAGGCCAAACATAGGGGCTATGATGAGGCCGAAAAGACCTACTAGGAAGAGATTTTGAAGCTGAGGGACAAGATCTTTATTAAGGGTTGGACTAGGGCTTTACGCGCTGCTAAGGTGGAAGAGGCTTCTTCTCTTTATGATATTGACGATATCCCAGTCCCTTTAAAGACCGCAACAAGACTTAGGAGCAAAGGTCTCGAGGGGCTGGAGCTACGGATGTTGATCCTTCTGACCTTTCTTCTCTCCTGTCGGGCTCTTCCTTAGTTGGGCGGACTGTCGATCCTACAGATGAGGAGCATCGCGAGGAGAGACATTGCGAGGAGGAGCAACACGAGGAATAAGTTGTTAGGTTGCCTTGAGTTTTTTCTTTTCTACTTTAGTAGTTCTTTTGTAATGAAACTTGGAAGTTAATGAAGTATCTTCAACTTTTGCTTTGGTGCTCGGTCGAATAGACTATGATACAAACCGAGCTCCCTTTTGTAATGATGTACCTTCTAAATTTGCCAAGTGTTGAATTTGCAACTCGCACTATTTTTATTTGTCTTGGAGTTTTGTCGGCTAGACCTCTTATTTTGTAAGGCTGAACTCTTTTTGTAATTGAAGTTTCATTTCAATGCACTTGTTCGTACATTTTCGCAAGTGTTGAACTACTTATCAATTTTTGCTTGTATGTAATGTTTGCCCCCAGCCGAGCAAAGGCTCTGTGGCCTAACATGTCATTTGTTCGGTTTGACCAGGCTTCATGCCTTGGAAAAAATTGAGTGAGTTTTTGATGCCCCTAGTCGAGCATGAGCTCTGTGGCTCAGAAGGATATCTGTTCGGTCAGACAATGCTTCATGCCTTAGGAGAGAAAAAATTGTGAAAGTTTTTTATCATGTTGTTCAACCGCCACCGAACTTGATCAAGTTTTGGCATGGTTTAACCCATCATAGAGTGTAATTCGGCCCCTCTTCGAGCCCGAATTGTGAACATGGACCGTGCTCCAAGTAGCGGTACTTGGTGAAACTTCGCACAAATTCCACCAAGTTATACCACTTAGCACCCCGCTCCAACCAAAGGGTTAAGCATCCAGGCTTGGCTTGAGTTAAGACCCGTGGCCAATTTGCTTCCCCAAGCACAAATGTACAACACAAATAAATAACGACAAATTGTAAAACAAATTTTCATTCATTAATACTTAAAATTTTTGATTACATCAAGGCATGTTCTAAGAAATACATTACTGAAAGCATTTCATTCTGAGAACTACATCATTGGAAGTACTTCTTTAGGTTGGCAATGTTCCATGGTCTAGGGATTGCCTTCCCTACTAAGTCAGCCTAATAGTATGCACCATTGCCAAGTGCTGAAGTAACCTTGTAGGGCCCTTCCCAGTTAGCACCGAGTTTCCCTTCTCCAGGAACTTTCTTCTGATCCATCACAAAGTCACCTGGTATGAATTGTCTTGGACGCACATTCTTGTAGAAGCTCTTCGTGAGCTGCTGCTGGTAAGCCGCCAATCGAATGAGGGCAGCTTCCCTACACTCTTCGACCATGTCCAGAGCTTGGGCAATGGTTTCATCATTGTCTACTGGCTCAAAGATCTCAAAACGGATGGTAGGAAGGCCAACCTCCAAAGGGATGACTGCTTCCATCCCATAAGTAAGAGAGTAAGGTGTCTCGCCAGTCGACCGGCGAGAAGTAGTTTGGCAGGCCTAGAGGACATTTGGCATCTCTTCCACTCATTTGCCCTTGGCTTTTTCAAGACGCTTTTTTATCCCATCGATGATCATTTTGTTGGACGCCTCAGCTTGGCCATTACCCTGTGGGTAGGCCGGAGTGGAGTTTCGAAACTCTATCTTCAAGTCAGTGCAAAATCTTCTGAAAATCTTTCCATCAAATTGTGTGCCATTGTCAGAAAGAAAGACTCTGGGAATGCCAAATTGAGTCACAACATTGAGCCAAACAAACCTCTTAGTGTCTGTTTCTTTGATCTTGCACAAGGTCTCTACCTCCATCCACTTGGTGAAGTAGTCAATTGCAGTGATAAAGAACCTTTTATTCCCAGTTCCCCTAGCTAGTGGTCCAACAATGTCTAAGCCCCATTGAGCAAATGGCCAAGGACTGGTGAGGGGCATCAGAGCTTTGGCTGGCTGGTGAATGAGATGAGAAAACTTTTGGCACTTGTCGCACTTACGAACATATTATTGAGCCTCCTTTTGCATACGTGGTCACCAATACCCATGTGTTAGGGCTCGGTGGGCCAAGGATCGGCCACCAGTGTGGCTCCTATAGATTCCATCATGGATCTCATAAAGCACATTCTCCACCAGACTTGGATGAACACAGAGTAGATAAGGGCTCATATAGGACTTTTTATAAAGCTTGCCAAATGGGAAGACCCAAAACTGAGCAACTCTGTGCCTTATCTTGTGCGCTTCTTTTTTGTGTTCAAGAAGGGTGCCATTCCTCAAGAAGGCCAAGAGTGGGTCCATCTAACTTGGGCCCAAGTCAGTGCAGAAGACCATTTTGACTAGTTGAATACTTGGTTGGGGTACATATTCCACCCATATTTTGCGACCGTTTGTAGAGTTGACCGAAGAACCCAGGCAAGCTAAGTCATCAGCGTGACCATTTCTCTCTCAGCAAATTTTCTCAACACTGATGGCCAGGAACTTTCTGATCAAGTTTTTGGCTTGTTCTGCATAAGTGGCCATCCGTTCATCGTGAGCCTCGTAAACTCTAGAGAGTTAGTTGACCACTAGTTGGGAATCACTAAAGATGAGTAGCTCCTCCGCGTTGTAGTGTTCGGCACTTCGTAGGCCCGCTAGTAGAGCTTCATAGTCTGCTTCATTATTAGAAGCTTTCCAGCCCAATCGGATGGCTTGTTCCCAAATGAGTCCTTCAGGAGAAATAAGGATAATTCCTGCCCCTGAGCCTTTTTGGTTAGAAGAATCGTCCACAAACAGCTTCCATACATCTCCAATAAAAAACTTTCATGCTTCGGCTGGGGATTACCCTTTGTGCTGGGCAGTCATAGTGACCAAGACCGAGCTCCCTTCGAAGAGAACAGTTAGTCCCAGAGTAATTCTGCAACAAAGTCTGCCTAGGCTGGAGCTGTGATGGCAATTCGAGATTGGAACTTGATGTCAAACTCTCCAAGCTCCACCGCCCACTTTTCTATTCGGCCTGAGAAATTTGCTCGACTGAACACTGACTTGAGGCGGAATTCAGTGAGGACGTTGATGGTACATCCTTCAAAGTAGTGAACAAGCTTCCTAGAGGCAATTAATAGGGCATATGCCAATTTCTCCAATGGCAAGTATCTAGTTTCGGCATCTAAGAGGGTCTTGCTAACATAATACACTGGTTTTTGCTCCTTTCCATCCTCTTTGACTAGCACTGCACTAACAGCATGATCAGAAACAACCAAGTAAAGGAAAAGCTCTTTGTTGGCGACAGATGTAGATAGGAGAGGAGGAGAGAAAAAATACTTCTTCAAATCTTCTAGTGCTTCGGAGCACTAGCTTCCCCATTCAAAACTAACTTTTTTCCTTAGAAGTTAGAAGAAGGGCTTCATCCGATCAGAGGACTAATTGATGAAACAGTTAAGTGCTGCAGCCATGCCAGCAAGTTTCTGGAGTTCCTTAGCCTTTATAGGCACTTCGAGGTCTTTTAGGGCTTTGATTTGGTTAGGGTTGGCTTCAATGCCCCGCCTAGTCACCATGTACCCCAAGAACTCCCCTGATCCTACTCCAAAGGCACATCTTGAGGCATTCAATCGAAGCTTGTGAATCTTCAGAATTTCAAACACTTGCTCAAGGTCCCTTAGATGGTGCTCGGCCAACTTGCTTTTGACGACCATGTCATCAATGTATGCTTCCATGATTTTACCAAGTTAGTCCTTAAACATTTTGGTGACCATTCGCTGGTAGGTCGCACCAGTGTTCTTCAAGCCGAAGGGCAGCACTTTGTAGCAGTAAGTGCCTTTAGGGCTGATGAAAGCCGTTTTCTCCTGGTCAGAGCTCAACATGGGGATCTGATGGTAGCCACAATAGGTGTCTAGAAAGCTCATGCGCTCATATCCAACCGTTACGTCAATAAGTTGATCTATTCATGGAAGAGGGAAGCTATCCCTGGGGAAAACTTTGTTAAGGCTAGTGAAATCAACGCAGACTCTCCACTTTCCATTCTTCTTCTTCACCACGACGATGTTGGACAGCCACTTTGGGTACTGCACTTCTCGAATGACTCCAGCAGCTAAAAGTTTGTTCGCCTCTTCGATCACTGCATTAGTGTGTTGCCTGGATGATCGTCTACTCTTCTGAACAACTGGTCGTGCTCCTAATTGGACATTGAGTCGATGACAAGCATAATTCGGGTCCAACCCAGTAGTGTCATAGGCCGACCAGACGAACACTTCGATGTTTTTACGGAGTAGAGCCAAAAATTGCTCTTTCTCTCCAACAGTGAGGGAAGTGCCAAGCAGGAAGAACTTGTCTGGGTTTCCTTCTTCAACCAAGACTATCTCTAGGTATTCTACCATCTTCTCGGTTGGCACTCTGCTGACGTCTTCCAAAACTGGCTAGTCAGGTACTTCCACCATCTGCACTTGGTCGCAGGCGTGTTTGGTTTTCATGGCAGCAATGAAGTAGTGTTTGGCCGCCACTTGGTCTCCGTGAATCTCCTCTACTCCATACTTGGTTAGAAAGCGAACGAGTTGGTGATAGGTGGAAAGGACTGCCTCCATCTGGTGAATCCAAGGTCGGCCAAGAATGGCATTGTAAGGAGATGGGGTGTTTACCACCAAGAAGTCAACAGAGACCACCTTGGACTTAGCTATGACAAGCAAAGTTATTCGGCCGAGCGGCCATTCTGTTTGTGAGTTGAAGCCAACTAAAGGAGGGGTGGCAAGTGTCAGGTGTTGCTCACTGAGACTAAGTTTCTTGAAAAGCTCATAATACATGATGTTTACGGCGCTCCCTTGGTCAATCAAGACTCGCTTTACATCGAACTTGTTGGCCACACCAACCGTAACGATAAGGACATCGATGTGGGGGTGTTGGATTCTCTCTAGGTCCTTCTCGATGAACACGATGTTAAATTGAGAAGGTCTGGCTTCTGTCCTGGACTTTTGGGGGGAGGTCCTACTGACATTACTTGTTGAAGGTGGGTGGCTCGTTGGATTTCTCCTCGAAGGGTGTTTTCCTTTTCGAGGTCGGTCATTCCATGGATAACATTGATGACCAACCTTGGGGCATGGTTCTCTTCAAGAGGGACTTAGTCTTGTTCTTGTTTTTTCCTCATTTTATCAATGTCTATCCATTGTTGAAGGTGTCCCGCCATAACTAAGTCCTCCAACTGTTGTTTGAGAGCTCTGTAATTTTGCGTCTTGTGTCCCTTCTCTCGATGATAGGTGCAACGCAGTGTCTCATTGTGCCGAACAGGGTCTCCAGGCATCTTAGCGGGCCAGACAAAGAAGGCTTCCCCTTTAAGTTTCTCGACGAGCCTATATATTGGCTCTTTAAAGACGGTAGTGATGACTTCATAAGACTTAGCCCTATCATCTTCGCTTTCCACTATAGTGTGGTTCTTTTGGCCATAGTTCTTGCGCTGCTCATCCCTCCTTGGCTACTCAGTCCTAGGTGGTTGAGGCAGTCTGACTTCTTCTTCAGCTATCGCAACATGTACTGAGGCAACTTTGTCTTCCACATGAGCTTGTTGCTCTATTCGGGTCCTCAAATTCTTTATGGTGGATGCAGGTCATTTCGTCAACGACTGGCTTAGCTTGTGCGAAGGAGGTAGGCCTTGCTTGAAGTATAGCACGGCCAATTGTTTACTGCAAACATTTTCCTCCAAGTCGCCATATTCCTCCCAATATCGTCGCGCGTACTAGCATAGGGTCTCTTTTCTGTCCTTTCAGATATTGAACAAGGTATCCAACTGCTTTGGGACTCTGCTGTTGGAGACAAATCGAGCTAAGAACGCCTCAGAGAGCTGTGTCCAGTCATAATTCGAACCACTGAGGAGTTTTTTAAACCATTGGAGGCCAAGTTCTCCAAGGTTAAAAGGGAAGACTTTGCACATGAGCGTGTCGTTGCGGTTCCAGAGGGACATCATCTGGCGATAATGGAAAATGTGGGTCAGAGGGTCCATCTTCCCATCATAGAGAATGAATTTCGGCGGGCTATACTTCTGTGAAGGTTCTACAGCTTCTATCTCTGAAGAGAATGGGGTGGACACCAACCAGTCTAGAGCGCGACGCTCTTGTTGGTGTATGGACCGATCCAACTCGTCCATTTCCCTCTCGAGCCGGCGTTCCTCCTTCCTATCTCGTCAACATTCTTCTCTCATGCGTAGCAGTTGCGCCTCTTCTCTGTTATTGTTTAGCCAACTTCTCAAATCGTGTAGTTGCTCGTCGCGGTGGCAATGAAAGGTTTCAGATAGGCGGCTAACAGTCCTTTACCTTTTATGAAAATTCTCTCGTGGGTTATTTTTTTGGAGGTTATTCGTCCTACTGCTGGCCTCTTTACTACGTACCGGAATTGGCCGGCTACGCTCTCTACGAAAAGGGCCACGGCTAGAGTGCTCCTTGTGAGGCAACGGAGTATGTCTCCTTTACGACAGTCCTCCAACGGACTTTCTTAGCTCTGTGGGGTCGTCATGAACTTCATCAATTGGGTACAAAGCTCAGTGATCTCCAAACCCATTGAGTCGATGATGCGATCATGGTGGTCTCTCTCAACAAAAAGACACTGAGATGGCTCGACGACAATGACACGGCGTCGCTCTACTGCATTAGGTAGCTGATCGTCGTGGTCCATAAGGTCATCGTGCACTGAAGGGAATGCCAAACCCTTATCTTTGGTTCTCTCCACCATTGGAGTCCTTTATGCTAGCCCAAAATAGGGTGTATCTTCAATTCCCATCGTCAGCGTTTGTCACGAAGCAAGCAGTGGTTTTCCAACAAACAGCGCCAATTGTGCAGGGGTGATTTTCGCACTATGAAGAAGGGTTGAACTTCGTGGATCAATAGCATATTTTGGGAATTGAAAATCTGAACAGAGTAACAAACGGTGAGGTTTCCCTACCGGGGTTTGGTCAGAAACCTCTACGATGGTAAAGTCAGGGACTAAGGGAAATGAAGAAGAGAGAATACAAAGAGTGTATATATGTTAAGTGTGTAGATTTCAGATCCCTTGAGAGTGAATAGTGCTCACCTTTTATAGGAGAAGGTTGCTTGTCCTCCAAGACCTTCTCTCTCCGCCATTTGTCCAATGTGTCTTATTCATGGTCGTCTCCCATTAAAGGAGGATGGCCACTCTGCCTGACACTCGGGTGCAAGTCTATCTTGGAGGAGGAGGACCACTCCGCCTGACACTCAAATGCAGGTCTATCATGTGTGCGCCTTGTCCCTCTGCACCTCCATGTCTCCATATTCTGTTTAGACAGAGGGAGAGGAACAGAGTTGTTTGTCTCTTGTGAGCCCAAGAAAGATATTCAGTGAATTGGCCTTCTATAAGTTAGTCTACTCCAGAGTGGTTGTCCAACTAGGAGGTCCAACATGTTGCTTGGCCCACTTCGGACTGGTTGTATGCCCAACCAGGAAGTCCACCATGTTGCTCAGCCCGTTTCGAATTGGGTCGAACTACCTTGATTTCCTTGACCAGAAGCAAATGTTTGGTCATTGGGGCAAGCCCCTAGCTCCCCCACTGGTGCGGGTCCTGCTTTGGGCCAAATTCCAAGACTCAATTAAATTTATCCCACTTCATTTACAATTATTTGAAAAGTGACAAAGATAGAAAATGAAATAAGAGAAAAGAAACAGAAAGAAAAATATATTTTCTTACCAGTATTTGATTAGGGCAAAAATTTTGCTAGAATAAAGAGGAATTTGAAATTTTAATTATTAGTATCTCCTACTATTATGGAAAAATGGTTGTGATTGGTGGAGCTCTTGAAACGTAATTTTACACCGTTCTTTGAGTGCCGTGTTTGGTTAGTGATTTCAAAAATTGATTACACACCTACTTTTGAAAACATGTCCACCCAGTCATCCTTTTGAATGTCCCCTGGACATCCGGCCGGTTAACTGGAATAGTGTTTTTTTTTTTTTGCACCTATTATTTTTATATTTTAAGTAAAACATATTTTCAAAATTTTTATTAATTTGTTTTTATGAGTTTTGAATAGAATTTGGGGTTGTGTGTTTGGTTATGAGTTGTAAATTTTTTGAATCAAATATCATATGTAACATCACTCAATTCAAAACTCTTTTCAAACTCATAACCAAACAAATTTTCTACACTCAAATTATAACCAAAAAAATTTGGAAGAGTTTTGGAAATATGATTTGAGAATAGAGTTGTGTTTTGAGCATGTGTGTTTTGGAATTATGATTTGAATGTAGAAAATTTGTTTAGTTATGAGTTTGAAAAGCATTTTGAATTGAGTAAAGAATTTTTGATGTGACAAATGATATCTGATATCTAATACAAAAACTTACAACTCATAACCAAACATACAATTCAAAAATCTATTAAAAGCTCATAAAAAATTTTAAAAATTCTGAAAATATTGTTTTATTAAAAATATATATATAAAAAATGAAAAAAATTAAAGGGTAAGTTACATTGACACCCCTGAGGTTTATGTTTATTACAGTTCCCCTCTTACCTTTTGAAAATTACATCCCCCTACCTAAGGTTTAAAGTTTCATTACAGATTGCTCCCTCAATTGGTTAAATGTTAAGTCAACTAACAGATTATGCTGATGTCAGCAATTTAATTTTTTTAAATACCAATTTTGCCCTCACTGGATAAATTACATTGACACCCCTCACATTTTAGAAATTGCAATCCCCTCTCCAAGGTTCAAAGTAGCATTACCAATTGCCTCCTCGATTAGTGTTAGTTGAAAAATAATTCATTGAAAAAAAATTAATTGAAGAAAAATTTTGTTAGTCAAATTTTAAAATTTCTTTAAAAACCAATGTAAACTCATTTTTTGAATTTACGTTTTTTCCTCAAATTTACAAATTGAGACAACTATTTATAAACCAAAAAAATTATCAAAGAAGTTTTTATGACATTTTTTAAAATTTTTGTAAATATAAATTGAAAACTGAAAACAAAATGGTTACCAAACAGGCCTCAGATGGTAAAAATGTTGTAAAATTAACAAACAATTAAATAAGTTACCAACATAAGAAATAACTTATCAAAATATTCTTAGGTTATGTATGGTTTGATTTTTAGAAAAAAAAAATTAAAATTAAAAATTAATTTGGTTAAGAAATAAAAAATAAAAAATAATTATCATTTTTATATAATTTTTATTTTTCGAGTGGTTATAAATAATTTTTTTTGCAAATTAAATATATTTCTTCATATTTATTTTTATTAAATTAGTTTTTTTTTTTTTAAGTGTCAGGAGAGGATCCGTATTAAATTGAAACCTCAGGCGGTATCAATGTAATTTACCCTTTAAAGTATATGTAAACATTAAGGGTAAATATGTCATTTTAACTTAAAAGTTAACACCGTCAAATAATTACACTGTCAAGGGGAGTCAGTGTAATTTCCTAAATGTGAGGGAAAAACTGTAATAAACATAAACCTCAGGGGGTGTCAGTGTAATTTACCCAAAATTAAAAAACTTGCCCCGTTCCGGTTGACCAGCTGGTTTACCAGTCAGACGACTGGTTAAGCCAAATTTCAAAAAAAAAAATCCCGCCTGACATAGAATTTTTTACAGAGTTTTCTTTTTGTTGTGGAAATATAATTTGAAAGATGTATCCAAATATGGCATTGGAATGTAGGGGTGAAATTATAGTTTGAAAATCTATCCAAACACAGCCCAAGTTTTCTTGGGTTTCATTTTTGCTAGAAATTAAAAAGTTAATTACCATATTAATATGTATTGTATAAAAAATTAACTTTCTAGTAGTTTCCACCACTTTTATGCTAAACAAATTCAGGAAAAAAAAAAAAAAAAAAAAAACTTTACTTGCTTTTTTTTTCCTTATTTTCCACCACTTTCATCTTAATCAAACTCAGCCTATTTTGAGAGCTTGAAAGGAAGATGGTTGGCCTGTATTTCTTAATGACTGCTCGTAAAGGATGCCTCGATTTCACCACAAAACTTGTGGATTTCTATAGGAAACTGAAGGAAAAAGGCCCGAATTTTGAAAATGTGTCAGTATCTTTGGATGAAGAAGAAGAGTCTTTCAAGCAAGGTTTCGACACTATGCTGTGGCCAGCTTTGCCTTTCAAGGACAAGAGCTATGATAAACTTATTCGATACTTCGAGCTTAGAGCCCTTCCAATATTGGTTATAATTAGTCCAGATGGGAATACTCTAAATCCAAATGTTGCAAAGTTTGTTGAAAAACATGGTGTTGAAGCTAACCCTTTTTCACCCGAGAAGGTAGCTGAGCTTACTGAGATTGAGAAGGCAAAACTCGAAGCACAAACTTTGGAATCAATTTTGGTTTCAGGTGAAAATGATTTTGCAATTGAAAAAAGTGGTTCCAAGGTATGTAGTTCTTAGAAGTGAGTTTGATTAGGCTCATTTGTTAGGAAATTAATCCCCCATTGTTACCATTGTGATCATATTACTTGGTCTTTTTGTGGGTTAGGTCCCAGTGTCTGAACTTTTCAAAAAGAACATTCTTCTCTATTTCTTGGCCCAATTATGCCGAGTCCAGATCCCCTCCTTGCAATTCCTCCTTCATCTCCTCCTTGCAATGGCTGAGATTAGCCGTTGCACATCCAACGGCCATAAAAAAATAAATAAATAAATTGAAATTTCACTTTCCCGCCCAAAATAAAACACAGCCTATACACACAGATTTTCGTTTGGAATCACAAGCATAAAAACACACACTCATTCCTTCTTCTTTGTCGAACCCACCCTCACCGGCGACCCAATACCGGTGGCAACCCAGTCTCGACGCTGTTACAGATCCGACGACGGTGAAACACTTTCGACGCCATTACGCTCTGTCTCTGTAATTGAACTGCATTTTGGCAAACCAGAGCCATCGCACTCTTCTCCTCTACCTCATCGGCAGATCCCCGCTACAACGACCCACTCCCCAAACCGAATCCATTGCTTTGCCCTCATTATGTCTTCCCTCACTTTGCAAACCAGAGGTTAGTCTTCACTGTCTCTGTCTCTGTCTCTGTAATTGAACTGCATTTTGTTTGTTCGTTTGGAATTTTTTTGTGACTGTAATAACAATTATCTTGCAATCTGTAATAATTGTTAATTCAAACAATCATTGGAATTACAGTTACAGACTTTAATTCAAAACTGACTTCTATTTTACTGTAATAAAAATTGCTCTTTGGAATTTTGTTGTGACTGTAATAACAATTGTTCTTTCAATGTGAGCAAACTTTGTGCCAGAGCATGTGAGCAAACTGTAATAACAATTTTGTTTTTTCTTTAAGAACACCATATCTATTTTGTTGGGTGTTTCTAGTTCCTCTTGTTGGGAAAATTGGAAACCTCTATCCTCAAAGCATGTTTCACAGATCATGAATGACAATTGACAAGGGTTCAATTTTAGTCTGTTGTTGTGACCAATTGAGCTATCAGTTTGACTTTCATTTCAACTTTTAGGTATATGCTATATTCTAGAATTGGCCACTAATCTACTTTCAACTTGAAGTAGACAAAATTCATTGATAATTATAGAATGACTTTGTTAGATTATCTTATTAATTATGCTAACACAAACTTTCATGTGCATCCATAATTGAATTATGCCAGTGCATTATTCTGCATATTAAAGATATTTAATGCAAATGATTTCAGAAATTGAAAAGATAATTTTTAGACTTGCCAAACCCTGTGTATTTATTATTTGATCTTAATTAGGTCTCACTCTTTAGTTCTGATTTCTTGTTTCTTTATCCAAGTGTGACAGTGAGTTCATTGATCATAGTGCAGATATTGTGTTTTTTTATGTAGCTAAGATTTTATTTATATGGGTTTTCAATTGCATTTTCATATGGACATGGAGCCTGAGAATGATTGTGCTTGGAAGCCAAAACAGGAAATGACATTTGATTCTGAACAATGTGTGTATGATTTTTATAATACATATGGAGGAAGAATGGGGTTTAGCATAAGAAGGGATTTTTGTAGCAAGAACAAGTTCACTAACCAACTTATTTGTAAACTTTTGGTTTGCAACAAGGAAGGATTTCGGAAGGTTGACAAACGAGACCCATTTGCAAAAAACCCTAGAGCTAAAACTAGGACTGGTTGTGAGGCTTGACTTTATGTTAAATTAGATGAGGGTACTGGGAAATTTGTTGTGACTGATTTCAAAGAAAAACACAACCATGATCTTATATCACCCGAGTGTGCCCACATGTTGCCATCACAAAGAAAGATGTCAACTACCCAAGCAATTGAGTTAGATTTGGCGGCACAATCTGGTCTTCATTTAGGCCAGTCTTTTGAACTCATGGGTAGGGAAGCTGGTGGGAGGCAATGTCTTGCGTTTACAAAATTAGATCAAAAAAATTATTTGAGAACTAAAAGACAACAAAGTTTAGCATATGGGGAAGTAGGCAATGTGTTGCAATACTTTAAAGGAAAATCTTTGTAGAATCCTTCTTTCTTTTATGCTTTTCAGTTAAATAATGAGGAGCAAATAACGAATATGTTTTGGGCCGATGCACAAAATAATCATGGATTATGCCCAATTTGGTGATGTTGTCACATTTGATACGACTTACAAGTTAAACAAAGAACATAGACCCTTTGCATCTTTTGTGGGATTCAACCATCATACGGAAACAGTTATACTTGGTGCAGCCTTGTTGTATGATAAGGTCGCCGAATAGTTTGTATGGTTGTTTCAAAATTTTCTAGAGGCTATATCAAGAAATGCACCAAAAACTTTGTTCACTGACCAAGATGCTGCAATGGCTAAAGCCATACCCATCGTTATGCCTGACACAAGTCACCGATTATGTACTTGGCATTTGATGCAAAATACATTAAAACATGTTAATTGTTTGTTCCAAGATAAGGGGGTAAAGGGTGTACTAAATAAATTCTTCTTTGATATTGAAAATGCAAATCAATGGAAGTTAAAGTGGGCAGAAATGCTTGATAAATATGATGTTCATGAAAACCATTGGTTGAAATTGACTTTTGCGGTGAAAGAAAAATGGGGCTGGCCATATGTTAGATCAACATGAGCTGCGGGAATGAGTACCACGCAACTTAGTGAATCGTTTAATGCTTTTTTGAAGGATTACATTCGTTCTAATTTTAACTTAAATGAATTCTTCATGCATTTCGAAATGGTACTTTACGAGAAGTGATACAAGGAGTTAGAAACAAGATATGCTTTATGCCAGAGGTTGCCAAAGATGAAAGCAACAATAAGAATGTTAATTCAAATGGGCAATGTGTACACAAAAAAGATTTTTGAGGAATTTCAAAATGAGTACTTTCGATCCATTGAATTGGACATAGAAGCAATTGAATATGGCGAGGCTAGTACCATTTACACAGTTGTTGATGTTGGTAACAAACATACAAGGAAAGTGAAGATGGAGAGGGATGGCTCTTTGGGTTGTAATTGTACAAAGTTTGAAATGGAGGAAATCTTTTGTTGTCACTCATTGAAGGTTATTAGAGACATATTGAAGATGAAAGAGGTTCCTCCACAATACATTCTAAAGAGGTGGACCAAATAAACAAGCGCCGAAACTGTGAAGGACATTAAGGGGAATGGCATTCAAGTAGATGTGAAATTCCAACAAGCCTCGCGGTATAAGACATTGATGACCGCATTTAGAGCACTAGCAAGTAGAGCTACTGAAACTGAAGAAACTTATGATTTTTGTATTGCACACCATGCTACATAAGGTGCAAATGTTGAACGCAAGTTAAGTGCTTATTTTGGTGTTGGAAATGAAGTAAGTAATGATGATGACACCCAAAGCTTTGAAGTGGATTGCGAAGATGTGAATCATGTTGTGAAACCAAAAGAATTGAAGAAAAAAATGGCAACTAGTAAGGGCAAAAGGAGGGTAAAAGGTGGATTCGAAGCAATGTTAGTAGCGAACTCTAAAAAAAATCCCGTGCTAAAAGCTTGGCTTCGTCAAAATCTATTACAAGTCCAATAGTTAGTCCAATAGTTACACCTTCTCCATTATCTGTTGGAGAAGATATCTATGTTCATCAACATGTTCCTCCTCTTCAACCTCTTCCTCCCCTTCATCTTCTTCCTCCATCTTTGGCCATGGGTGGTAATTCTATTCCTCTGCCATTGACATATCCCACATATCATGTAAGTGTTAGTTTAACATTATACTTTTTGTGTGTATTTTTTGCGAAGCCTAATATATGACCTTATTGTAGGAAAACAATTTGCGGGAGATGTATGTAGTGCCAAATTCTTTGCCAAATTCAATGCCTCAACGGTATTCTACTCAACCAACATTTCAGTCACTACTTCAAGGTTTATGTGGATATGACATTGCGTTTCGATATTCTCAAGAATCAAATAGTCCAATGTGTAGTCAAGTTTGTCCTTGCTGTCTTTTTAATTTTTAGTTGCTGAAAATTCTGGCTTTTTAGTTACTTAAAATTCTGTGATAGCATGTATTTACTTGCTGAAAATTCTATCTTTTTCCCTTTTAGGCTATGGACAAACAGAAACAGAAGCAAACTGATGCTGAAATTGGGCTGGAAAACGAAGTCATAACAACTGAAATTTTGAAGCAAACTGCTGCTGGAAAGTGATGTTGCTAGTATGAAGCAAACTGCTGGAAAGCAAACTGTGGAGCAATGTGTGTTCAAATGTTAATGGCTTGTATGTGTGTTCAAAGCAAACTGTGAAGCAATGTGTGAAGCAAACTGCTTAGCAATGTGTGAAGCAAATTGCTTATATGTGTTAATTTAGATGGACTAATGTGTTAATTTAGATAGACCAATGTAAGCAAACTTCACTTGATGTCAATTTATAGTTGATGTTAATTTACACTTGATGTTAATTTACACAGCTTTTTCATTTGTTAGAAAAATTATCCCATCTGTTGTACTGCTGTCCATTTTTTGATTCTGCTGGAACTGTATTTAACCTGTATTGGTGCCCATGTTTGTATTGCTGAAACTGTGTTGTAACTGTATTGGTGTGCATGTTTGTATTGGTTCTGGTATGCTGGTTCTGGTTCTGGTTCTGTTGTTCCGCTGATCACTCATATGTTCTGCTAGTAGAATGCTAGTTCTGCTGTCATCTAGTTCTGCTGGTGGTATGCTGCTTTATCTGTTCTGCTGGTGGTATGCTGGTTCTGCTGTCATCTGGTTCTGGTATGTTGGATCTGCTGCTAGAACCATAACATGTTGGTTCTGGTATGTTGGATCTGGTATGCTAATGATAGAACCATACATGTTGGTTCTGGTATGCTAATGATAATGATAGAACCATACATGTTGGTGCCAATGTTGGTTCTGGTTCTGGCATGCTAATGATAGAACCATACATGTTGGTGCCAATGTTGGATTTGCTGGATCTGCTGCCATACTCATAGAACCATAACATGTTGGTTTTGGTATGCTGCTGCTATTAAACCAAAACGTGCCATACTGATAAATGGTTCTGCTAGAGCTTCATGCTGCTGCCATACTCAGAACCATAACATGCTAACAGATAATAGATAAACTTGCTAACAGTTTATCATGCTGCTAATGATAATAAACTTAAGTCATAAACTTAACTTAAGTAAGTAATGAAGATAAACTTAAGTAAGTAATAATGATGCTAATGATGATAAACTTAAGTAAGTCATGTTGTTGCCATACTCAGAACCATAAGTAAGTAATGATGATAAACTTGCTAACTAAATGTTTTCCAAAATTCATTCCATCATTCATTCCATAACAGATAACAAGTTGAATGTTTCCCAAAATTCATTTCATCATTCATTCCACAACAGATAACAAGTTAAGGCCACAAGTTGAGGGAAATCAACCAATGTTAATTCATTTCATAGTTCATTCCATAACAGATAACAGATAACAAGTTGAGGCCACAAGTTGAGAGCAATCAGCCAATGTTTCCCAAAAATCAATCCATAATGAAGTAATGGCAGTTCTAAGTTCAACATTAAAATTCATTCCATAAATATAAGTTACATCATGAAGTACATAAAACCCAAAATGGTACAAACTTCCATTCAGTTTCCCAAAATACAATAAAGTACAAAAGTTACATCATAAAGTACAAAATGATAGAAAATACAGTGAAATACACCATCACTTTGATATTATTTTCCATCCTTTGAAGCCTTTGACCATAGTCATTTTCCATGTAAGCAAGCCTCGTCCTTACATTGTTAAAGTCTTCTACTGTTATAGCATCACAAGTTGTACTGTTGGAATGGATTCTAGACGTAACGTCTTCATCATCTTCATCCACGAACTTGAAGTAATTGCAATGGGGAGTGGAAGTGTTACTCTGCAATGCATGACAATCAGTTAGTTGAATAAGACAAATATTAATGTGACTACTAAAGGAATAAATTTTCCAATGCATACTTACATATTTTGATGGGCAAACAAAGAACAAATGCCCTTGATTTCCATTCTCATTGGTTCTTACAAGATATATGGCAGCGGTTCTTCCATAATTGCATAGCCTCGGTTGTAATCTTATGTTGCTATTGTTAAAAGAAGAAGCCATTTTTTAAATCTGCGTACATGAGAAATTTTTTAAATGGCAGTTCCGTAGAGAAAAGCGATAGAGTGTGAAGGCTATTTGAATTTGAGCCAAACTGAAAACATCTTCACTAAAAATGGAACAATGTGGAACAACTAGTGTAACATCTTCAATTTGAGAGTGAGTGACTGGATTTGCTAGATTAATGTCAGCACTGAAAACATCTTCAATTTGAGCCAAACTAAAAACATTCTCATTGGGCAAAATGTCAGGACTTGCTAGATTAATTAAAACAATGTGGAACAACTACAATGTGGAACAATGTCAGGACTTGCTAGGTTGTCAAGGATTGACTTAACTCATTGTTTCTTAACTCACTTTCATTGAAGCCAATGCAACACCTAGTTCTTAACTCACTTTCATTTTATTTGTAACTTACTAGGATTTTATCATTTATTCTACCCGAAGTAGGTAATTAGTTTTTCAAACACAGAACATAGCATTAATGGATATAACTTTAAACACAGAACAAACTAGTGTCATGGATAATTAGTTCAACTATAATTTTGACAGAAATTTATTTTTGGTGGTAGTTATTCATTGTTCAATTTGCACATAGTTTGCTGTTTGCGGTCTTGTTTATATTTCAATATTGGTTTATATGCTTGAATTCTGTACTGGATTAGTATAGATGTTAGCAGTGCTAAAATAGCATATCACAACATAAAACACTCACTCCAACCTCTTATATATGAAACAGCTCGTAACAAATATGTATAAAGTACACTTTATATAGGCTAAAATAGCATAGAAAAGACTACACCAGTGGAGATGCTTCTAGTATGTAAACAAAAAGAACTTAAGTTGTTTTTGGCTTTAAGGAAAATGGATCTTAGAGATAGTACTAGAGAGCAATTATATAATTTCAAACACAGAACAAACTACTGTCATCGATAATTAGTTCAACTATCATTTCAAACACAAAACAAACTAATTTCACACACAAAACTTAAGTTCAACTATAATTAGTTTTTCAACTATAATTTGAAAACTTAAGCTCAAACTAGTGTCATGGATATAATTTCACAGGAACTCTACAACAATTCTTTACAAAATCAAGTAGAAAATTAATCATTTTGTTGAACTAATTCATCCAAAACCCACAAAATCACACCCACTCTGAAAGCCCTAATTTTTCACTGTTCGAATCCTAAATCAAAGCCCTAATTTTGAAATTTCAAATCTATTTTCTCAATTTCAATCACACAACCCTAACTTCTTAATTTCAGAGTTACAAATACAAACCTAGTTCCTCTATGGCCTCAGAACCCACGTTCTTATCAAGAAATTTCTTCGCTCAGCCGATGGTGGTCGCGGTGGAGCTATGGTTCACAAAGCAAAGAATATTAAGACTGGAGTGGGTCGCCGTCGGGTCGCCGGTGCCGTCTGGGGGACTTGTCGCTGGTGAGGGTGGCTTCAGTGGAGGAGGACGGGTGAGTGCGAGACTGAGTGAAAGTGAGAGCGATTGTGCTTGAATGTATGACTATAGCAACGGGTGGGAATAAAGTGAAATTTCAATTTCTTTATTTTTATTTTTTATTTTTTATTTTTTTTATGGCCGTTGCAAGAAGGAGATGAAGGAGAAATTGCACGGAGGGGATCCGGACTCCAATGGTGCAGACCATGCCGTGCTTTTCTACCGAAGTTAATCTCAATATACGACGAGATTAAGGCCAAGGACAATGCATTCGAAATAATTTTCATCTCAAGTGATCGCGATCAACCCTCCTTTGATGACTTCTTTTCAAGCATGTTGTGGCTAGCCCTCCCTTGAGATGATGAGCGAAAGGCATCCCTCCAACGTAGGTTCAAAATCAGAGGAATTCCTGCACTTGTTGCTATTGGACCTAGTGGTCGAACACTCACTACAGAAGCCAGGCTGCTGTTGCAAGCCCACGGTGCAGATGCCTATCCCTTCACCGAAGAGCACTTGAAGAAATTGGATGAACAGATGGAGGAAATGGCAAAGGGGTGGCCTGAGAAAGTGAAACACGAACTCCAGGCGGAACATGAGCTCACACGAATCCGTCGTAGTGGTTATTGTTAGTGTGTTAGCTTTATGTTAGTGGTTTAGACTTTATGTATAGTGTAATGTTAGTGCTTTAGCTTTATGTTAGTGGTTTAGACTTTATGTATAATGCAATATTAGTGCTTTAGATTTTCATCATTACAATTTGTAAATCGTCTCCTATATAAGGAGCCCCTAACCATATGAATAAATACAATCTATTCTACCTCTCTATACATTATTCTAATATGGTATCAGAGCAATAGGTTAAACTCTTGGTGTTCTTCGTCTTCCGGTGGGTGCCAACCTTGCCTTGACCGTCCGCCGGGCCTCAACCTATTCTCCTTTTGAACTTGTTGACAGTCGTATTGACAACAGCTCTACAATATTGACGCTTGAGTTCACTACTGGGCATGTCTCAAGACCATGCACCATCATCTTGCTTCTGCACACCAACATTACTGGTTACTCCGTGATCTCCGGCTTAGCCATGGGCATGGAACCCATGCACCATCATCTTGCTTCTCTCAATGCCAAGATTTGTGCTGCTTCTACCACGTATTGTCGGGCACCTCCATTGTAAAACCCATCTGGGAAAATGCAGATTACAACACTCCTTAGCACTACAAATGAATCAAGTGCCTCTGGGTGTTGACACTCTTCTATGTATGTCCAGCTTCGACATCCTTAGCGTCGCAGACTTCATTTTCATCTACAGGCGAGTCCTCGACCCTCTAATCGCCAGGCTACGAAAACCTAGCCCTTAGAGGCCTCACCGAGCTTCCAAGAATGGGGATCGGCCTTGTCATAGCCATCGTGCTGGAACATTTCCACAGCCTTCTCAGCTTCTTCAACAGCCAGCAAACACACACACACAAAAAAAATAAATAAATAAATAGCAGCAGCTTTTTCAGAGACCAAAGCTTGACTGAGCAGAGTCTTGACCTCCCATGCCGAGTAAGGAAAGCCCTTTCTGGCATACGAGTTGAGCAGAGCAGCACTCGATTCCTTCACAAGACTCGCGAACACGTTCTCAACGTCGTCGTTTCTCGTCGTGGCCTCCAACAGAGTGAGATCGTATCTATACCGCTCGAACGCTCTCGACCCAAACACCTTCGACACCGTCGATCCCTCTGGCACCATCATAGGCCATGCTTCTCTCCTGCTGCTCCAAAACTGGGGGGTACACCTTCCTCTGTTTCTGGTGTAGAGAAACCCAGGCCTAAAAGATGCTTCTGTTGCAGCTGAGAAGCAAACAAGGAACGGAAGAAGAATAAGGAGTGGACTCAGTGGTAGGGAAGAAGAAACTTGTTTTCTTTAATCTGGGTGGGTACTCTTGTTTTCTTTAATCACCCTCTTTCCAATACTCTGACCAAACCCCACTCGGCTCCCCACTACCCAATTTTAATTTTTTAGCTTATTTTATGTATCTCCATATTCTTTTTTTATTATAATACCAACACATCCACCGCCCCATCCCTCACTTTCTTTAAGCCCCTCTTTCCCTCACATGGGTTTGTCCCCTCTCCTCTCATATTTTCAACTTTTCTTTCACTTTTTCCCAACGTCTTTGCTCTGCTAAAGACGTGGCCACCAACATATACCCAACACCCTATTTCCACTAAACTTTTCTTTCCACTCATTTCCTCCATTCCCCACTTTTATTTTCTTATATAATCAACATACCCATCCTTCTTTTCCCCACTCAACTATATTATACTAGCCTTCATTGATTCCACTGGCTTCCAACATTTCATTTTATTTATTTATTATTATTATTATTATTATTATTATTTTCACCACAAAAAAAAACTACATTCATTCCAGTTGCTTTTTCTGCATTACCACACCTCCCATTCGAGTTTGCACAACACACTTGTTTTATTCATATCAGGGATTCACCCCGCTCACCATTCTACACCAAAAAAAAAACAAAACAAAACAAAACAAAACGGCTTTGTTTTCTTTTCTGCAGACGGCCACACCCCGACATCCCTTCTCTACTCTGCCGCCGGTTTCTTCTTCTTGCCTCCGTCCTGGGCGGCCCTTGCTGGTGTTGCCTCCGTATTTCCCACTCCACTGGGCATGATCACTACTCTCTGCTCCTCCACTACAGCATATGGTGGACCTCCAAATCGGAACATAACGGTGGCCTTCCGCTTCAGTTCCTCATTTTCCGTCTTTAGCACACTTATCTCTGCTCGCGCATCCTTATACATGCGCTGGAGCAGAGCCAGTTGGGCGTTTAACTGCTGCACCTCATTTGTCCTACTCTGCAGCCGGTGCGACAGGTTTGTGACCGCCGTCATGGTCTCCACACATGACTTCAAAGTATACTGATTTGCCTCAATATCAGTTTGCACCGCCATTTTTTGCTCCACCGACCGCATCGGAAAGTTCAACGGAGCAAAACCAGAGGCGCACCACCACAATTTTCTACAACGGTCCGACATGACCCCGTAAACTGTCCCGACATTGATTCCGGTCAGCTTCTACAACGGTCCGACATGACCCTGTAAACTGTCTGCTACAACGGTCCGACATGACCCCGTAAATTGTTTTCTACACCGGTCCGACATGACCCCGTAAACTGTCTTCTACATCGGTCCGACATGACCCCATAAACTGTCTTCTACATCGGTCTGACACGACCACACAGTGTCTGCTACAACGGTCCGACATGACCCCGTAAACTATCTTCTACACCGGTCCGACATGACCCCATAAACTGTCTTCTACAACGGTCTGACACGACCATACAGTGTCTCCTATCCCATTTTTAATTTTATTTGTCCGCTTATTTTCCTGTTTTATTACTCTCTCCAAACTCAAGTTGGTTAGTTCCTATTCTCCTTGAGTTTGAGGGGGGCTGTTAGTGTGTTAGCTTTATGTTAGTGGTTTAGACTTTATGTATAGTGTAATGTTAGTGCTTTAGCTTTATGTTAGTGGTTTAGACTTTATGTATAATGCAATATTAGTGCTTTAGATTTTCATCATTACAATTTGTAAATCGTCTCCTATATAAGGAGCCCCTAACCATATGAATAAATACAATCTATTCTACCTCTCTATACATTATTCTAATAGTTATGTTTGCAATGGGTGTAGGGAGATGGGGCATGGCTGGTCATTTTATTGCAAGGTGTGTGACTTCGATCTTCACCCCAAGTGTGCACTCAAGAAAGATGACCCAAAAGAGAATTGTGGAGGAGCACTGGGAAAGGTGAAGGAGGGATGGACTTGTGAGGGAGGCATCTGCCGCAAAACATGAGAAAGCATAGCTATATACCTATATATATATATATATATGTATGTGGATGGAGGTGTCTAGTGTGCTATCCTATGCTAAATAAAAGTTTGTTGTGCATTTTGTGTGGAGATGTCAAGAAGTAGAAGTATTTGGGAAGTGAAATGTGAATGGATGTGAAGACGTGTTCACATCCATGGTTGGAACTTTGATCTAGATCTTCAAATAACTATTGTTATATGAAGCTTACAATTATGTATCTTTCATTAGCTGAATCCATTTTAGATTTTGATGAATTTGGGATTTGGAGTTATTCTATTCCCCCATTTAATATCAAAAGCTTATAACTTAAAAAATAACTACTCGTTCTCTTTGTATTTCTCATGAAAAAAAGAGATGACAGATGACAATAATTTTTCGAATTTACTAAAATTTTAAATTCTGGAATTCAAAATTTATATTCTTACATGTTCTCTGAGTATGAATTTTTATTTATTTTTGATGTTTTTGTTTAGAGAAGAGGAAAATGACGCCTACCTTTTTTATTTTTTGACTGAGGATTGAGATTTTTTAAATTCTTCAGTTCAGTGAAATCAAAATATTCTCACCTATCTTCTAGGTATTGAACTCACAATTTTTATTTATTTATTTATGTTTTTTATTTATTATGGATTATGGACACAAGCATTGTTCTAATTGATATATCACATTTTTTGAGTCCGGATCCTCTCCGGCCTCTCTCTTCGACTGTTCTTCCGGGCAACAACTCAAATAGAGTTATGTCACCGATAAAGAAATAAACAGTTCAAATTTATTTTTTTAAATAAAAAAATTTCAAAATACACCCACAATGAATCATTCCCTTTTCCTCACACTCCTCTCTGTCCCTCACTCACGCACACGTCACGGGTCACATGCCACTCTCTCTCCCCCCTCTCTCTCTCTCTTTCTCTCTCTCTCATTTCTAATAAAAAAATTAAAAAAATTATTTTAATCTTTTTCATTTTATTTTCATAATATATATATAATTTTTAATATAAAATTTTAATTTTATAATATTAATATCATTGAAAATATACTTTTAAAATAAGACTAATATTAAATATATTTAATAAAAATTTAAAATAAATAAAAAGTAATTATGATGTTTAGTTATGTTTTCAAATTATTATTTTTTAAATATAAAAATTAATTTGATGAAATAAACACACAAAAATTATATATTTTTAAAATTCTCAAAAATAATCCTCAATCAAAAAAAAATCATATGAAAATAATGACTTTTAATTTAATTTTATTAACCAAACGAGTTTATAATTTTTTTTAAAGGAAATAAAAAAAAAAATCTATATTTGATTTACACCTGTGCATAGATTGAATTTATGTTTAAAAAAAAAAATTTACATCTATGCGCAAAAGTCATTAATATTTTCATATATTTTTTTTTGGAATGAAAATTATTTTTATATTTTAAAAATAATACTTTGAAAGCATAACTAAACATAGTAATTACTTTTTATTTATTTTAAATTTTTATTAAATATATTTAACATTTGTCTTATTTTAAAAATATATTTTCAATGATATTAATTTTATAAAAATAAAATTTTATATTGAAAATTGTATATATATTATGAAAATAAAATGAAAAAAGATTAAAATACTTTTTTATTTTTTTATTAAAACGTGATAGAGAAAGAGTGTGTGTAATTTAATATTTTGTTGGAAATGAGAGAGAGAGAGAGAGAGAGAGAGAGAGAGTGAGTGTGCGCGCGCTGTGAATGTGTGTGCCAGTGAGAAAGGGCCGGAGAGGGAGTGTGTGTGTGCTGTGAGTGTGTGTTAGTGGATGTGTATTTTTTTTTGTTCAGAGAAATAAATCTGAGCCGTTTATTTCTTCATAGGTGACGTGTCTCTATGTAAGCCATCGCTCGGTGGAACAGCTGGAGAGAGAGACTGGAGAGGATCCGAACACACATTTTTCACCCAACTCATAATTATTTGAACATTTGAGATTCATCAACCTTCAAAGTTTTATTATTAGTTTGTAATATTACTGTTGTTACATTGAATATTTATTACGCTCTTGTTTGGGATGTGGTTTAATTTTTTTAGTTATTTTAGTTTGGTGTTAAAAAATTTCGTTTGGGATAGATTTTTTAATTTTTTAATTTTTGTGAGAAAAAAAATAAAATAATTATAATTTGGATGTGACATTTTGTCGGATTATGGGTCACTGCTGTGGTAAATACACAGCAGTGACTGCTGTGGTTCATTTTGTGATGCATTGTGGGTTTATTTTTATGATCTGAACCGTTCATTTTGTAGGATTTGTTAAGTACTTCAAGCCTACCAAAAATCATATTAATGGGATATCAACAACTATATGATCGAATTGCATATTTTTATACTATTTTTTAAAAGAAAAATTTCTTGTTTGTTTTTTTGGTTATCAATCATATAGTTATTGGTATCCGATTAATATGATTTTTGGTAGGCTTGAAGTACTCAACAAACCTTACAAAATGAACGGTTCAAATCATAAAAATAATCCCATAATGCACCACAAAATGAACCACAACAGCCACTGATGTGTATTTACCACAGCAGTGACCCCAAATCCCATTTTGTCATATTGGATTAAAAAATCTATTTTATCTTTTTGTGACTAAAATAGTCTCAACCAAGCCAAACCAAACCTTCAAGCCAAACATAGCCGTTGATATCATCATCACATCTTCAATTGTCTTATTGGAATATATTTTCTCTCAAAACTGATCTCACAAAAAACAAAAGATTTTATAGAAAATTAATCTGTTTGAAAAATTAAGTTTTTTATTTTTTGTGTTTTTTTTATTTTTAGTGAATAGTTTTAAAATTTTAAGCATTCTTTTTATTTTTTTAGATGCATCTTACTTAGATGTGTCTAAAAAGTAAAATATTTGTGAAAAAATATTTCAAAAAATTAATAAATACACAAAAATACGAAAAATGTATTTAATTTTCGTAATTTTTTTTGTATTTTTGATATTTAGTAAATTTTTTAAAGATTTTTTTCACAAAATTATACTTTTTAAGTGTATTTATGTTATGTGTGTCTAAAAATTTTTAAAAACTACTTAAAATATTAAAGAAATTCAGTAAAAATAAAAAAAAAATATGAAAAATAAGAAAGTAAGATTTTCTAAAAAGTGTTTTTCGAAAATTCAAACCAAGCAAAGTGAATAAAAAAAAAAAAAAAAAATTTCCCGTAAGTGAACACAAGTAGAAAATTAAGGTTGAGTTTGGTTTAGTTTTCGGTTTGTGATTCTCTTTTTGGAATTGTGATTTGAGTGTAGAATTGTAAGTTAAGTTTTAAAAAGAGAAAATTTGTTTGATTATGAGTTTTAAAAAGAGTTTTGAATTTAGAATTTTGAGTTGTATTTTGCATTTTTTGGATTTATTTTTTAAAATATTAAAAAATGTTTAAGAAAATTTTGTTTTTATTTTAAATATATAATTTTTATTTAAATATTTTATTTTATTTTGTAAATAATTTAATTTTATTATTTTAAACCCAAAACACAACTCCAATCAAATCGTAACAAAACACATAACTCAAAATTCAATTCAAAAATTATTTTTAAAACTCATAACCAAACACATAACTTGAAACTCCACACTATTTTCAAAACTTTATACTCAAATCATAACCAACACATAACAAAAAAATTAAAATATTTAAAAATATATTTATAAAATAAAATATTTAAAATAAAAATTATACATTTAAAATAAAAATAAATTTATGAAATATATTGCACATTAAAATAAATAAATAAATATTTAAAATATAAAATATTTACCCTAAAAAAATAAAATTAAGAAATTTTTTAAATATTTTAAAAAAATAAATCTAAAAAATTTCAAAATACAACTCAAAACTCTTTTCAAAACTCATAACCAAACAAATTTTCTCTCTTCAAAACTCAATTCAAAACTCCTAACTCAAAGCACGACTCTACCCTCAAATTATGATTTTAAAAATAATTTTAAAAAATAAAATAAAAAATATTTTTTTGAATTTTTTCTTTTAAAATAGAGTTTTGAAAAGAGTTTGGTTTTGAGTTTTAAAAAAAGTTTTGAATTGAGTTTTGAGTTGTGTGTTTGGTTATGAGTTTTGAAATTAATTTTTGAATTGAGTTTTGAGTAATTTTGAGTTATGTGTTTGGTTATAAATTTTAAAAATTGATTTTGAAATGTTATCTTTAGAATCATGATTTTGAAATGTTATCTTTAAAAAATAATTTTGAGTTATGCGTTTGGGAACTTGATTTTTGGGTTTTTTTTGGTTTTTTTTCATTACAAGACAAATGTTTTACAAAACTAAAAAAAACAAATCCAAACAAAATATCACATCAAATCCTATAATCATTTCATTTTTCTCTCACAAATATCACATTCAACTACAAAAATCCAACTATCTTTCCAAACATAAAAAAAAATTTTCCAATAATATCCTATAACTAAAAAAATTTACAAAAAAATCCACTTCTCAAATACCCACTATGGGTCCGTTTGGGAAGAATTAAAGTGAGCTTTTTTTGGCTATTTTAACTACAAAAGACAAAAAAGGCTATTTTAGCCACAAAAAACAAAACATCACATCCAACCCATAATGATCACACTCTTCTCTCACAAAAAAAGTCAAAAAAGTCAAAAAGTCCTTCCCAAACCAAGCTTTTTAGCCCAGACTAAAATAGTCAAAAAAACTAAAAAGCCAAAAAGACAACCCACTACCCAAACGGAGGCTATATACTTCTTGAGAAAAGCCTTCCCACATAAATTTCATACAACTGACAGAAGAGATTGATCTCTTTGTATAATTTTTTTAAAAAAAAATTATTGTTTGATTTGCACGTCTTTAATAATTTTACAAATTCTCCTTACATATAGTTAAAAATAAAAAAATAAAAAAATAAAAATAAAAATAAAAATTTACTTGAAACAATGGTAAAATCTAAAGATATTTACATTACTCGGCCACACCTCAAGTAATTATTCAAGCGGTCATACGGTGGGTATTTAAGTATTAAAATGAATAAAATTTCAAATTTGAAGTTATAAAGAGGCGACTTACGTTGTAATATAATTACTATCACAGTAGCAATTATCTTGAAAATAAAATAAAGGGCAAATTACAAACACCCCTCTCAGATTTGATGAAAATATAAATTTCTCTTTGAAGTTTGAGAAATTACATTTCACCTCTAAGATTTATATTTTCATAACAAATTACCTCCTGAGGTTTTTATTTTTATAAAGATTCTCCCCTAATTTTTCCTAATTTGTTATGAAAATTTGACCCTCAAGAATAATTTGTAATTTCTCAAACCTCAGGGGCGAATCTATATTTTTACCAAACCTCGAGGGTGTTTGTAATTTGCCCTAAAATAAAATAAAATTCCGTGAGCTGGGAACAAAATACACGTGCGTGGAAGAATGAATCACGTGCTATGGTTGCCTCTCTACCGAACTTTGA
The DNA here is from genome assembly GCF_055761805.1 of Camellia sinensis. NCBI lineage: Eukaryota > Viridiplantae > Streptophyta > Magnoliopsida > Ericales > Theaceae > Camellia > Camellia sinensis. Next base: position 170,942,695 of record NC_138970.1, read on the forward strand.
AGAAGCAAAAAAGGAACTCTCAACACCCCCATTGACTCCCCCATGTATATGGAAACACAGAGATTTATATATAAATAAATATATAAAGGATCATTTTCCATTGATAATTGAACAAAGTTTTGGGTTATTCGCATCGCAATCTCAAGTGGGTAGGAATATTCTTCTCCCAAAATCCCTCTGGTGAGTACTCTTTCTATCTGAATCTCTCTTCTAGACAATTGGTCAAACAGTTTATCTGCAGATCTATCTGTAATTCTTTTCTATTTTCCATTTTCTATTTTATTGGTTTTTTTCTGGGTTTTTGGTATGTAAATTTCTTGCTAACAATCCTTGAGATTCAGCACCTCTGTCTTATCTTCCTGTTCTTGTTTCATTTTATTTGTAACTCAAAAACAGTACTGCTTAATGGTGAGCTAACTTCAGGGTAAGCCTTCTTTATAGTTAATTAACAGTTTTTAGGAAATTCAGAGCTTGGATTGAACTGGGTTATGCTTATTAATAGTTAATTGAGGTTGGATTCGGATACTGTATTGAATTTTCTTACTATTGTGATTTGGGTTTTTATATTGGTGGGTGGGTTTCTATGGCATTTTGATTTTATGGTTGCTTTTGTAATTGACAAACTCATATTTAAGTGTAAATTTGACTAAAAGCTTTACTAATCACAGAATGGTAAATTTGAGAGCCACAAAATAGTCTTGAAATTTTTTATTAAACATTTGAATAACCTCCTTTGATTTGGGTAAAAATTTGAATAAAACTCAATTTTGTATATGTTTTGGTCATGGAGTGGAGGGTGTTTTGAGTGATCTTTTACCTAAATTTAAATTTGATAAAGGTTTCAGTCAAGGATTGGAGATTCCCTGATAGACTGGTTCAAGACATTACTTGCTATGGGAATTCCATGGTTATATTGGAGTTAATTTTTTCTTTGTAATTAGTATGCTGCTTGTGTTAATATAAATCATTGGCCTAGTAGCTTGAAGAAAATCTGCTAAATAATAGAATTTATGTGGTCAAGGTGTCTTGATTGAAACTTTCATATTATTTTGTTGTGTTTGGATTGCATATTTGTGGGGGAGAGGGAAAAGAAAATGGAAGGAAAAAGTGAACATCTTTTCCCTCAACAAAACCAAAATCCAAACGCCGCCTCAGGGAATTTCCTGCAACTACACTGGTTAAATAAATTGCAGCATTCTATAAAAATCAGTCTAACTTAGTAATTGGTAGTACAAAACTGCTAATACGATAGAAATTGTGTTGAGCGTATAAAATTAACAATTGCAAATTTGCACCTGCTGCATCATTGTTTTTTTTTTTAAAACTTAATTCAGGTTTCAATGGGTGAGATAAAAGTGAATAAAATAGACATACATATCCAAAGGAAAGACAGGAATGAACCTTCTAGTCGGATCGGTCCCGCAATGCCTAGTTTTCTTGTGCAGCTCCGTGAGAAACTTCAAAAGTCTCTTAAGGTCAGCTGTCTCTTATGAAGCCTCCAATTAATTAATGCATTCTCATTTTAGTACTGAATAAAAATACTTTTTCTATTGTCAGTCACATTTGAAAAGATCAGGAAATAATGATGTATGGAAGTCGGCAACCTCTCTCCTAGGGAAGGATAAAGGATCATCTAATGCCTTGGAGGTCGATCTAGAGAAGCAATTGCAAGTTTGGAAAGAAAATCCCACTTGGGTCGATCACTCCCCGGAGATAAAGGTATAGAAGAGTTAGCAGGAAATATGGTGTACTTTGAGAGACTTTACTACATATGTAGCACTGATGATTAGACTGGTTCAAAGTTGCTATAACCCTATAGATATAGGGCATGTTTGGTGCAGCTTTTCTTGAGTCTAGAAGTTGATAATCAGGAAGTAGAAGTTAAAAGCACTACTTCCCTATTTCCAAAATATTTAGCTTTTTTCAGCTTATTTAAAACAGCCCCATATTGAAAGTGTGTCTGCTTAAAATAGAAGCCGAAAGAAACACGAACATTCTCTAACCTCCCAGTTTGCTAAGTCAATCGAATCCTCAAACAGTCACACGTCTCGAGTTGATCACTACACTTTTCCATATTCATTTGTCCGCACATAGACCTAGCTCTAATTTATTCCTTCCACATGAAGCATGTTCAAGTTGGAACTAATATGACTTATTTGATCCAATAAGATCATTGTAGTTTTTAAACATCTTTTGATAAACCAATTAAAAATGACCATTGAAATTCAAGTACAGTTGTCACCATAAAAGTTTAGCTTGTTGCATTCTATTACTAAAATTATCAAATAAAGTTAAATATTGATAAAGGCATGAAGTCAACCCAAGTTTTGTTGTGCATAAAGTTATGTATGTACTACTTGCAGGTAACAGTGCCAAAAGGTTCTCTTTGCAACCTAAATGTGGAAGTCAATGTTGGCCTGCCCCCAGATGCAGTATACAATATTGTAACAGACCCCGATAATAAGAGGGTCTTCAAGAATATTAAGGTAAAATCAGTGATTAACTTTCGTGTGATTATTGATTTCAGCTTGTCCAGTAGCTAGTATCACTTCATTTTTCGAAAAAAGATGAAGCTAATGTATTTAGATATGTTGCTTCTTATCGATGTCACATCTCTCTCTGTCTCTAAGATATCGAGCTATGAAGCACCGATACTTGAAAATGGGTGCCGTGTCCATGTTAGATGCATATGGGACATTGACACTCTAGGGACACGCATGCCAAACGTGCAACATGACATGTCAATTTCTTCATTATTATTTTTTGCAAGACAATGTAGGGACACGTGTGTCCCATGCTTGGACACGCCTCAGGACACTTTTGTGAGTTTCTTTTTTTTAATTTTAGGCTGCTAATTTGGGGTTAAAGTAAAATATATGAAAAGAAAGGGGGAGGAAAGTTAAAAAAATAAAAATACACCCACCTATACATTGAGTTCTAGCATTGCATTATTTTCCGTTTGTGATTTGACAATATTGATATCTTTGTCAGGAAGTAATATCAAGAAGGGTCTTGGTTGATGAAGGTTCAAGGCAGGTGGTTGAACTGGAGCAAGCAGCTCTATGGAGGTTCCTTTGGTGGTCAGGGACCATTTCGGTTCATGTTTTAGTAGATCAGAACAGAGAAGATCACACAGTAAGGACTTATTGTTCTTTTCAATTCAATCATTAATGTTTTCTAACACGTCATCCTAAATATAGTCACCTTCATTCCAAAACAATGAATTTGCATTGTACTTGGAAGAAAAAAAATAAAATATGACGAACTATATTTGGTGAAAACACACTGGTTTTGTGAAAATAAACTCCAAAAAGATGTTTTTGAATTTTCAAAAACTATTTTGCACAAAAAAGGAAAACAATATGAAAAAGATCAGTGTTTTTGAAATTTTCATTATTTTTTTTACCAAATTAGTTTTTAGTGTTTTTTGAAAAACAGATTCTGAAAATGAAACCAAACAGCGAGATCCAATAGGTTTGGTTTTAATTTTATTATTCTTTTTTCTAATTTGGCACCAACCTGAATGATCCTGACCCAAGTTGCATACACAGCTGATGCAAATCATACATTTAGGTTCTCTGGTATAAAAATATTAAATTTATAATTGCATTTACTAAAGGACAAATGTTTGGAGCAATTTAAAGAGAACTTTCTTGAAAAAAACGCTGCATCCCCCCATTTTACAAATGCTGGCACTGATGGAGAATGAAAGGTGTTGAATGAAGTAAAATTTAAAATAAGGGATTTAATGATTTGTTTTGACGTTATTTTATATTTATTGAGTTTTTACTGTTTTATTAGGAATTATACTTATGCTAGGATTTTGTTTGCTTACTGGTTTATTTCTTTACTAAGTAGTTGCTTAATGTTTTCTGTACCCGTCCGTTGCCCATGTTTGTCAGATGAAATTCAAGCAAGTGAAAACGGGGTTTATGAAAAGATTCGAAGGCTGCTGGAAAGTGGAACCTTTACTCGTAGATGAAAAATTATGTCACCCCTTTATACCTGAAACTTTGGCAGACTACGTTACATGTACGGGAGGGAAAGGAAGGGTTGGATCAAAGGTAAGCTTAGAACAAATCATCCAACCAGCCCTCGTACCGCCCCCTCCCATTTCCTGGTACCTTAGAGGAATAACTTCAAAGACCACTGAGATGTTGATAAGCGATTTGCTCGTTGAAACTGCTAGAATTCGGGGAGATTCTGATGCGAAAAATTCTACAGGAGAGATTGGAGTATCCGATGAATGTCCCGTGGATGAAATACTTGATATTAAACAAAGATGGGCCTTGCGCAGAAAGAATGCAAAACGATTTCATAGAAGTTTGCCTCTGCTTCTGAATTGACCAACTTGTGATTAATTCATAAATTTTCTCGAGTTTCTTGTACGCATTTCGGTGAATTTGCAGTTGAGGTATAATCATTTTTGTGGAAACAGAGGTGTAATGTAACCATTTGTAATTTTAGGCTGCTTTCTAAATTGTTTAGTATGTTAAATGAATCCTAATAATGTAATTTTGTATGCTAGTTCTGATATACTATTCAACCCTCTGTGTGTATATTGTGGTTCTTTCTTGCATCAAGGCAACTCATTAGCTTGACAAATTTTATGTTATGATTGTGTTTCATATTGGTGTTCAACTTTCTTGAATTTATGTGTTGTCCGTAGCGGTGGAATGATACAACATTAAGCCCCCTCTCTTTTTCTCGTTTTTAAAATTCTCTGTTTTTGTTCCAAAATACTCGCACTCATTGAATCATATGAGAATCTTCAGTCTTGGAATTTGAGGTAAGCGAGCAAGTTGACCCGCCATCTACTTTCATCTTGATAATACCTGAAAGGTTATAAGTTATTTATTTGTGGTTTCAAATTCTTATTTCATTTAATTTGCAGAAAATTTCAATTTCTTATTTTTGTTTACTTGAAAGGCAAGTTCAGTATTCTTCTTTTTTTTTCTTTTTTGTTGAATCAAGTGAAATGATATATGATATCTGTTTCTTCTTTGAACTGGTTGATGATGATGACATAAAAATGTTGAAATTAGTAGCAAGAGGAACAAAAAAGAACCTAATAAACAATGTTTACATCATCAAATTACAAGTTGCAATTAGAAAATAACGTTGGATCATGTAAAAATTTTGCGGTATAACATCTTTGTATTAAATTTTGATGTCTTTTATGAGTAAAGATGTGAGATTTAGGGGCAGGAATCTTTTATTCTGCTCTTCTCTATCCTTCTGCCCTAAACACCCTATCTATATTATGTGATTTAACTCTAATCCTATCTCACTCTTCTCTGTCCTTGTGTCCCAAACACCATCTTTACTCTAAAATTTATCTTTCTAATTCCAATATTATAATAGAAATGGAGCTTGGGACAAAGGAACACTGAAGAATAGGACAAAGGATTTGATTATGAGGAAGGCAATAGCGGAATGTAAAATAATATAGTGTATCAGTAAGATTCGAATTCAGATATTACATTTTTTACGAAAACACCTTATCTACTAGGCTAACCCCTTAGTTCAAGGTGGGATATTTTTTGAAGGCATATTTTTCTACAATGTGCCTATCATGATTAAACATTTTCATAATCTCCAAGTTAATCACTCTAGAAAATTGATCAAAGTTCAGGTTGGAAATTAACTTCTGGGATGGGTTAAAAGAGGTTGAAAATTCTATAAATAAATAAAAAAAACATTTTCTCTGCTTTTTCTGTCAATTAATTGAATAGAACATAAGGGCCAAGCAAGGTTCTAAAAAGCGATTGCGGTCGCCGTAACGGTGGCGGTGATGCGGTTGCGGTTGCGGGGTGTAAAGGCCGTAGTGTAACGGTTGCGGTAACCGGAACCGTGAATTTTTTTATTTTTTACACAATTTGAAAAAAACTTACCGATACGCATATTTTTTTTCCATGATCATATTTATTTGGTTAAAAATAAATATTGACCAATTTTTGTAAATTTTTAAGTATGATCCAATATATTTCATATTTTTAAATCACTATAAACTGAGCTTTTATATTTTATTTTAATAATTAATGACTTTATATTATACAAAAAATCAATCACTAACAATTATATATAAGATAAACAATGACAAAAGTAAGAGGATAAATAAGAGCCTAAATATATATATATATATATATATATATATATATATATACATATTTTAACCAAGCCAAATAGATAATGATCACACTTATTATTATTATTATTTTCAAACAATATATAGATAGACACACACTAACAAAATGGTTTAGTGATAGTAGTTGAACAGAATAGCATAGGTCTTACAGTTTCAACAAATCAATAGCATGTTCTTCATCTTGCCTTTTCTCCCTCTCTCTATCTTTTGCTCCTCCATTTTCTCTATCTTCCCCCTTCTCTCTATCCCTCTTCCCCCATTTTCAGCTTTTTTTTGTGTGTTTTTTCGAAAGAAACAGTTTGGAACTGTTACGTAACGGTGTGTAACAGGCCGTTACGACTGTTATGGCACCATTACGACTGCTACGGCAGCTGCTACGGTCGACACACCCGTGAATCTCAATCACACTACAAAAGTGGCCATAACGGGTGGCAGTAACCGCCAAAACCGTTACGTAACGGCGTTACATAACGATTGCGGCCGCTTTTTAAAACCTTGGGGCCAAGTAATAAATAATGCTCTGGATATGCACTCGCTAACAACAACCAGCTAAGCCTTTGTCACCTAATATTACCAAAAATCAACATGTCAATTAATTCAAGGGTTATTTACACCAAGATCCTTCAACTATTAATAAATATCATTTTACCCCTTCGTACATCTTGATTTCTTTAACTATAAAAATATAACACTTTCACCCTCTGTAGACCATATCCAAAAGAGGTGTATTTATACGATTTTCATAAGAGAGTTGTGTCTAATTCTATAATTGAATTTAGGGCCTGTAGAGAACTATTTGTTTGTGAAATCACATAATCCCCAAATTGAAATTAATACATATTTAAGCCAAGATGCACAAATTATACAACAAAGTTGTTATTTGTTTTTTCACATATATTAGTTTCATTTCTTTGCTGGTTGACACACATTCAAAACAGCAGATACATTAAGAGTTTAGATGAACCTTGTGAGGTCTCACCAAAACATAAAGGCTTTAAGTAGCCTAAAAAAGTCAAGCATAATAAGGATTGGTTACAACCAATTTTGAGTACTCATTGAGACATTTCTCATGGTTTCTAAGCTGCAGAAGGTGCAGGGATGAAGGAAATTGCAGGCTCGGGCATGGAAGCCATGATTGAGGACCTTGAGAAGGTCTCTCCCTCTGGAGAAGCATCTTGTTCGGGTTTGTAATCAAGCGACTCATCGTTGTAAACATCCCACCATTTCGCAACCAACATCTTGATGTCCTCTCTGTCCATGTTAGCTTCTTTCCCCGTGTACCTCCATGGCTTTGATCCCTATTTTCAGAAACAATTAGAATAATATCCAACATAGTTATTAGCTAAATTAATTTCCTAAAGTTCTTTCCACTGCAACTTTTAAGTTGTTATTTTTTAAGCTTATTTTTGTCTTTGATAAACTTGGCACATCTTAAAAAAATTTGAAAAAAGTTCAAAAAAGAGAAAAGTAAACCAACTTTTATAAGTCTATAGATACTTAAATTAAATACATAATTAGACCCAAAAAAATGTATGAATGGAATTAAATTCAAATTCAAGAGAGAATAATATACTTACAGCGGCACAGTAGTGCACTACTTTAACATTTTCAAGCTCAACGTTCTCAGGGTGGCGCCATAACATTGCCAAAACCAGATTGTAGTTCAGAGGAATGGGTTTGTAAATGTCTTGGAAAAACATGTTCAAGAAATCCTGTACATCATGAAAGCAAAAAAAAAAATTAGAAACATAGAATCTCTTTATTTGGGCTTTGATGAGCAAAGTCAAATGGGAATTTTCACTTTTTCTTTTATTGTCCTCCTCCAACAGTTCTACATATGATGATGGTGTTAATAATGTGATGCTCATAAACTGATAACTCTTCCTAATATCATGCTAAAATTAATTAGGATTTTTAAACGAATATGCCATTCGTTTGATGATAAAAAGGAACATCGAAAGTTTGAGTAGTAACAGTCAAACAATTAATTTTAAAAAACTGATATCTAAAAGTATAGACACTATCTTTGTTATTATTTGTTATCTTTGTTACACTATCTTTGTTATTGTTTGTTATCTTTGTTACACTATCTTCATCATGTTTCATTATTATAGTAACATTGTCACTATCATAATTTGAAAATGAAACCATCATAGACACTATCATACATGGTTACCTTAAATGCATTAGGGGTTGCTTTTATGTGCCACGATTAGTTGCCAAAAGCTAAAGGGATTTTGGCTAGTCCTTATGGAATATATTTAACTACACATGCTTTTGTATGTGGGAGGGGATTGGGAGATAGGGACATGTTGAGATCCCAAAACTGATATGATTGAAGGGTTTTTTTTTTTTTTTTTTTGTAATTTATATCTTTGTGAGTGTTTTATGATATTTTTGTAACACACTTTCCGTTTTTTAAAGATTTTTTTGAGTGGTAATTTTGTCCACATACAAGATTTATTTTTTTAAAGTTAAAAATATCTCCACTCTTTGTGAAAAGGACTAGTCTTTTGGTATGGAAATATCGTAACGTTTATATGAATAATCCATTTCACCTATTTTCTTAGTTTCTGTGTATAATCCATTAAAAAAAATAGATTTTTGTAGTATGTTTTTCAAATCATATTTATCGTTCATTTATTACAAAATAAATATTATGAAATTATATAGTTATAATTATTTAATTAATTTGACTTTTTTAAATGATCTACATATAACAACTTAAAGATTAATGAAACAAAATACGCCCTATAATGAGCCCACCACAACCAAGAATTAGATGGTCATATATTAAGGTCCTTGTAAGCATGTTGCCTTAGGGTATACAAACCTATATAGATGGATAAAATGCAAATAAACATTGAACTTTCACTATGTGTCAATTAAGTACTAACTATAGACATAATTAAATATTGGTCTAACTTGTGAAAAATAAAATTAGAATTAAAATAAAGAAAATCAGTTAATGAAAAACATATAAATGGATAATTAGACTCACTTGTTCCGCAAAGGGTGTTGGTGGAGTGATTTGGAGAGTCTGAAGAAGGCTTTCATAAGTCAATTGGTTAGGTTCAAACACAAACATGCCAGCATTGAAGTAGAAGGGAGGGGGTGAACCCATCTCAGCCGGCCACGTCACCTTATTCGGGCATTGTTGACAATATCCAATCGAGAACTGTGGTGAGGAACTCCATGTCTTTTCGCAAAAACAGTCCATCACAGCATAGAAGTGCCCACCAGGCTTGTCAAATAGATGATCAATGTTTTCAAAAACTTGAATGTCTGCATCGAGATAGACCATCTTGTTGTACTCTTTGAACTGTAACAATACATCAAATATATGCACATTAAATCCTGCTATACCATTTTTTTTTCTTTCCAAAAGTAAAATGTTCTCAAGTTAATATATCATATTAATACAATTTAATATTCGGCGCTTCTCTATAAACTAGAATTTCAAACCTCATTCTAAAAAGGATAACTCCAGTTTGAGAGCATCCTGTTGGGCCTCCGTGGACCCATCACGGAGCCCACATCCATGATTCGGACTATTTAATATGTAAAATTCGAAGACTACTTTATTCTTATAAAAAAATCGCATTGATCAGATTTAAATAATCACTTGATCAGATCACATTTGTATTAACAATTTATTTTTAAAATCGTAGTCATCCTTAACACAAAGATATCCCAATCAAAATAATTTTTAACAAGGATAAAATACTCGACGAGTCTTAAATATTCAACAATTTGAATCATCAATATGGACTTAGTAATAATCCCACAGAATCTAATAACACGTTTCAATTTGATTTCAGAGTCTGGCTTTCTAAAAACTTGGAGGCTTTACCATTTGTTTTTTTTTTTCCAACTAAAAATCATGTCTTTCTTAAGGTTTGTTTAGGATATGGATTGACTTTTTGATTATTTTAGATCTCGTTTGACATGCAACAGTTTTAACTTGAAAGTCAAAAAATTACTAAAAAATCAAAAATTCTATAACTTATACTAAAAAGTCAAAAATTTTCTTTTCTCTCTACTTTTTGAATATTTTTTCGTAAAAAATCAAAAAGTCATTCCAAACATGCTAATTTTTTTTACCTCATATTTTAGTTAAAAAAATCAAAAAGTTACTAAAATAGTATGTTCCCAAACGAGACTTTTAAAAAAAATTTAACTTTTTTAACTTTTATAAAATAAAAAATAAAATAATTATAAATTAAATATTCAACTAAAATAACATATTTTGTCCTATATAATTATTTTAACCCAAACCATCATCCCAAACGGGCTTAATGTAGGTGCTGTCTGGTTCAAAAGTAAGCAGGATTAGTTGTCTAGGTGACTAATGGTCAGAGGTCATCTACTTTGTCCAACATATAATGTTGTCTTTTCTTTTTCCTTTTTTTTTCTTTTTAAAAAAAAATTGAAAAAAAAATATTAAACATTTAATTCACCCTTTGAGATTTAATCTCATTACCACAAATATGTGATATCTACAATATGTCTTGGATTTGGATTTAGGATTTATTAAGAAAAAATTAAAAAGGAAATGAAATTATTTATATATAATCATTTTTTAGAAATAATATAAAAAAAATTACATATACTTATTCATTTTCTGCCCATTGTTATAACTCAAGCAAAAAAGAAAAAAGAAAAATCCAAATTGTTTTATTTATTTTTTTCATTTTCTTTTCTGTTCATAAATTTAAAATCCAAAAACTTAATTCTAGCACCTAGTTAAAATGGTTTATTTGCCTCACATGATTTTTCTTATTTTCATGCATCCTCTCCAAATTCTATTTTAATCAGAGTCTTGTATATTTAATTTTGCTTTTTTATTTCTTAATTTATAGCTAAATATGCAATATATAGATATATGTTTTCAACCTTATATGATAAAGAAATTTTAATCAGAGTCTTGTATATTTAATCTTGCTTTTTTATTTCTTAATTTATAGCTAAATATACAATATATAGATATATGTTTTCAATCTTATATGATAAAGAAATTTTAATCAGAATCTTGTATATTTAATCTTGCTTTTTTATTTCTTAATTTATAACTAAATATACAATGGCCCTGTTTGGTAGAGCTGTAGGAAAGTACTTATAGCTTATACCTTAACAGCTTATAGCTTATAACTATGAACATAAGCTGATTTCTGACTTATAAATTAAGCATCTCCTGCCCCACTCAAAGAATAAGCTGATTTCTGACTTACAAAAAGCTATAAGCTACATTGTTAAGCTAAACTAAACACATCAAAATAGCTTAAATTAAGCTGAAAGCTGAAATAAGCAACTTTTAAGCTGCACCAAACAGGCACAATGTATAAATATATATTTTTTCAACCTCATATGATAAAGATTAGACATGAAACGACATAGGAACCTAGCCTATGACTGAGGGTTGGTTTGGGATGTCCTAAAAAAGTGTATTTTTTGACTTATTGGTGGGTTTGAGTTGGGTTTGGGTTGGGTTTGATTTGATGTGTTAGAGAGGTGATGTGATTTAAATAAGATAATGTGACTTAAATAAGATAGTAACTTTTTAACTTTTTAACTTATTTAGTACATACCAAACTAGCCCTGAGTTTAAGCAGGAGAAAGAAAATGGCAGGTACAGTTAGGCCTCGTTTGGGAACAGGCTAATTTAGTAACTTTTTGGCTATTTGGCTAAAAAGGTAGGTAAAAAAAACTTGTATGTTTGGGATGACTTTTTGGCTAATTACGAAAAGATGTGCAAAAAGTAGAGAGAAAAGAGAATCTTTGACTTTTTGTTATGGGTTGTTGGCTTTTTGGCTAATTTAGTAACTTTTTGGCTAATTGGCTAAAATAGCCTCTTACCAAACGAGGCCTTAGTCAAAAAGTGCCTACGAGTGCTCCCAAAAAATAAAAAATAAATAAATAAATGATTAAAATAAACAATTATTAGATACACTTAGACTAAGGGGGTCTTGAAAAGGCATTAAAAAGTCAGTTTTTTTATTTTTTAATTTTTTTATATAAAAAAAATCACAAAAAAATCAATTTTTTTAACAAAAAAAAACTAAAAAATTAAAAAAAATCAAAAAATTAATTTTTTACTAACTTTCTAAAACACCACTAAGTTTATAATGTGTATGTGTATGTGATAGTCCTAATAATTGAGAAATCACAAAATATATTTAAATTATATTAGGATCTTGATTTTATGTAAAAATTTGGAAAAACAAAGTCGAGTCAATTTCATCTAAATTCATTTTAGAAATCTATGATCCAAAGTTACGTGGAAATTTGGAAAATATAGTCATGTCAGCCTTATCTAAATTCATTTTGAAAATTTATGATCCAAAGTGACTTACGCTTGCATTTGGATCATGTATTTAAATAAAAATTTAAAAAAATAATAAAATAAAAATGTCAGGTAAATGTAAATAAAAATGAAAACACAACCTTACCGTTTCTTTCATTTTTAAAATTTTTTTTACTCAAATTCATAATATAAAAATAGCTTAACTACAAAAATGAGTCAGCATATTTCACCCTCAAAATTTTTTACTATATATTAGTTTGAAACATCAAAAAACAACGTACTTAATAATTTTTTTTAAAAAATATAAATAATCGTAGTATGATTAATGTCTAGTTAACTTACATTCCAAATACGAAGTTTGGAGTAGTTGATGACATAGTAAGCCATAGCAAACTGAACATGGTTTTGAGGTGGGTAGATTGGCTCAATCTCATGAACAATGCAACCCTGAGACCTCAACATCTCACGGTGGTCCTCCGGCACGTCTGGCAAGATCGCCACCACGAGAGGGTAAGCACTCTTCACCTTCCTCAACCCCTTTGCCAAACCTACCACTCCCTTCACGTAGTCACCATTTCCGGCTAAAAACGTCACGAAAGCTCTCTCCGAATCTCTGGTGTTCACAAACGATACCTTTCCGGTGTTCGTAAAGGTATCGATGGGAACTTCTGGTAGAGCCATTGGATATATAATCGGATTATGGAAAGATAGTGTTTATATGTGGGAGTTTTGAAGAGTATTGGCAAAGCAAACTAACAAACCCTAGTTGAGTATGCTATAGGAACCGTGGTCTCCTTAAATAGAGATCAAATGAGACTTACATGCGTGCCAAATGAAATCCAAATGAAACTCAAAATGAAAATGATTATGAAATATCATGAAAATAATTATGAAAGATTCTTCACCGTTAGATTGCACATACAAGAAAACACCACACATTAATCAAGAAATAAAGAATCTTCATGAAACATTTCATGATATTTTTTTCGTGATCTGTAGTATTATTCAATTTGGATGCATGGGATCATCACAAGCTCTTATTATTTGATTCATTTATTGTTTAGATTGTTCCAATAATTGTAACAATTACTTGTTTAATCATATTTAACTTAAAAATATAAATAATTTATTTTTAAAATTATATATATATATATATATATATATTGGTAACCAATGTGATTAAATCATGAGTTACAATTATTGGACAAATGTTTTCTTTTTCTTTTTTGCCTTTTTTTTTTTTTTTTTTTTTTTTTTTTTTTTTTTTTTTTTTTTTTGAATGATTTACCCATTGACTTAAAAAATATCAAATTGGATTATCAAAATAGAATTGGACTTACGAGTTAGAACTGGACTAGTTCAATCCACTACGTGGACCGGAGAAAAATACTTCTTTTTTTTTTTTGAATTTTAATATTTTTTGGGTGTGATGTGTAGCATATGTGCATTGTAGAGAACGAATGAACATCATTTGTTGGGTAGACAACCATTGATCTGGCCGTATCATCAAAATGAACGGTTAAGATTGAGATTCATGTGTAGAGGTTGCTGTCAAATTGACCTGTGTTTGGGAAGTGAGTTTGCAGGTTTTTTTGGCTATTTTAGCCACAAAAAACAAAATAGACTATTTTAGTCATAACAAACAAAACATCACATCTAACCCATAATCATTACATTCTTCTCTCACAAAAAAATTCAAAAAATTCAAAAAGTTAAAAAGCCCTTCCCAAACCAAGCTTTTAAGCCCAGGCTAAAATAGTTAAAAAATCAAAAAGTCAACTCACTTCCCAAACCAAGCCTGAACATCATATATTTTTTGTCCTCTATTTTCTTTTCTTTTTTACCTTTTTGTATAAATCAACACACAAAAAATAAATCAACACACCAAAAAAAAGTAGGGCATTGGCAAATCAAAAAACAAAGCATCAAGTGGGATGTCCTTGTGGAATATTTGATGCATTGATGATGGAAGCTACCCGGTTGACCTAGGATTTTTTGAAAATAAAATTAAAAAATGATTTACACAAATGAATTTTTTAATATTATAAACAAAAATAATGAGTTATACATTTATTTATTTAGAATCTAACTTGTACCATGTTCAATTTTTGGACTGCAAGGTCCAATTTTCACTGCAACATTTTTTTGGTTTAGTAATATTTGAAAGTGTTACAAAACTATTCTTCTAATGATATTTTTTGGTCTTGTGACATTTTGAACAAGTGCCACTTCTATCGGTGCCACGGTAGATACTTGCAAGTACTACTGCACCATCATGACTGAAAACTTTCAATGACATTTTAATATCAGGGTAAATACTATTTGTGGCACTATCAAGCGCCATTAAAAAAAGAGTTAGTGACACTTGTAAGTGTCATTACACCATCAAGACTAAAACCTTTCAGTGACACTTTAATGTCATGGTAGGCACGATTCGTGACGCTATCAAGTGCCATTCATGACGATAATTTGTTGTAGAACAATTTGATCCGCTCTTGTGGAAACTCGAACCGCCAACTTTCCGCACCATAAACCTTATACACCACACTCTTCCCACTACACCTCCATACCACCACATGATTATATATGCAACATATATTATTTATATAGTACATACATCCATATTAATATAAAAGTATATGTATAAACATAATTATTTTATTGAACATAATTTATGTAAAATAAACTATTCACTACCAAAAAAAAAATCACTTTTGGCGACTAAAAATATTTTTTAGTCGCCAATTCTATACTTTTGCCTACTAATTATTTTTTAGTTGCTAAAAAACTTAACTTTTGTCGACCAAAATCGGATTTGGTCGCTGAAGATGCACTTTCAGCTACCAAAATTTTGGTCACCAAAAAATTTTATTCCCGCCTTAGGATTTTAGTTCTCTCGCGCTAAAAATGACCACTTTTGGCGACTAAACTTATTTTTTAGTCGCCAATTGTAGACTTTTGACTACTAAAATTTTTTTTGACAAAAAAAAGCTTTACTTTTGGCTACTAAACTTTTTTTAGTCGGTAAAATCCATATAATCAGCAACCAAACTTATTTTTAGTCGTCAATTGCAGACTTTTGGCTACTAAATTTTTTTAGTCGCCAAAAAGCTTTACTTTGGGCTACTAAAAATTTTTTAGTCACTAAAACCCACATAATCAGCGACCAAACTTAGTTTTAGTCGCCAGTTGTAAACTTTTGGCTACTAAAATTGTTTAGTCGCCAAAAAGCTTTACTTTTGGCAACTAATGCTGTTTTGGTCGCTGAAAGCTATACTTTCAGCGACCAAATTTTTTTGGTCAGGAAATTTAGTCGCCGAATATGCTTTTTCCTGTAGTGTATATTGAGTTTAATTCATTTATTTTTAATCATTTACTGCATTTTAAAAATTTAGAAAATATATTGGCATTTTTTATTTTTTCAAAAATGTCATTATAAGCTTGGAAAGTTTTTGGCTTAGTGGCATTTCTCAAAATGCTATAAAATATTTGTTTATGACACTTTTCACCTAAGTGCCATAAAAAGTAATTTGCACCTACCTAGTGTCCTGACATTTTTTAAAAAATGCCATTGCAACTAAAGTTTAGTGGCATCTGTTGGTAAATGTCACGAACATAATTTTTTGTGTCATTATTTTATAAAATGTCATAAAATTGATATGACATTTCTTTATTGAAATGCCACTAGAGCCTTATATGTTTTGTGGTTCTATGGCATTTTTCTAAAACATTTAATGTAAATTTTTATTTTTGTGACATTTTCTAAAAATATGCTACTAGTGTAGTATCACTAAAGTGTAAATTTGTTGTAGTGACATTTTTGTTGTAGTGAAGTGACACTTTTTTTAATTGAAATGCCACTAGAGCCTTGTATGTTTTTGGCTCTATGACATTTTTCTAAAAAATGCCACCAAATATTCTTTTTGTGACATTTTTTAAGAACATGTCACTAGTATGGTGTCACTAAAATATGTTTTTGTTGTAGTGTTGTGACACTTGTTCATTGAAATGTCACTAGAGCTTTTTATGTTTGTCATTTTATGGCATTTTTTAAAAACATACCATTAAATATCATTTTTGTGGCATTTTCTAAAAATATGCCACTAGTGTAGTGCCACTAAAGTATGTTTTTGTTGTAGTTTTGTGACTCTTGTTTATTGAAATGTCACTAGAGCCTTTTATGTTTGTCGTTTTGTGGCATTTTTCAAAAACGTACCACTAAATATCATTTTTTGTGGCATTTTCTAAAAATATGCCACTAGTGTAGTGCCACTAAAATATGTTTTTGTTGTGAAATTTCATGGTTGTGGGTTCATTATGAGTCTATTTTAGTATCTTTTTTCTGTTTAATTTTTGGATTGAAAGGTCTAATTTTCATGGTCGTGGGTTCATTATGAGACTATTTTAGCTTGTTTTTCCTGTTCAATCTTTGTACTGAAGGGTCCAGTTTTCATAATTTTTGGCCAATTTTGAACCTATTTTAATAATTCAAACTATTCAATTTCTAAGGCATGTCAAGCTAATTATCCATAGTAAAAATTGAGTTGATTGGTTGTGGTGGCGAGCGCTGGTGGCCAGCGATGGTGATAATCGGCGGTGGTAAGTGGTGGTGAGGTTTGGTATCGACTGCTCTCTATGTTGGTGTGTGAGACATAACAGAACCGAAATGTGTTTTTGTGTAAGTGGGATACTGGGCGCCAATATTAATGACTTTCCCTCTAAAAAAATTTCGAAGCTTTAGCGGCTAAATGCTTATTTGTCGGCAAATCTCATTAACAGCGACTAAACATTGGTTGCCAAACATAACATTTTGGCTATCAATGTTAACTTTCGTCGGCAATGTTTAATATACAACGACTAAATTATTTTTGGTCGTCAAAAATTCATCTAAATGTGTCCATTTTTTTGCGACTAAATTTTTTTGTCGGAAAATGACTTTATACGGCGACTAAATGAAGATTTAGTAGCGTAAAATGCCAACAAACAGCGACTAAAACTATTTTTGGTCGCCAATAAGAATTATATGTCGACCAAAATAATATAGTAGCTAAAAGATGCAATTAACGCCGACTAAATCAACTTTTAGTCGCCCAATGTACTATTTTTGGCGACTAAAATTGTTTTGGTTGCTAATTTTAGTCGCCAAATGTGCAGTTTTTGTAATGTCAAAACACATTTATTTTTTAGAAGTATGGAAGACAAATATGAATTCAGTGACGGATCATTTATTTTTTATACAAAATAAACCAATTATGAGCTACCAATGAAATTGGATCTAATTTTTATACTAGACAAATTTAGTTCATATATTAATGTGAACCCATTCTTTTGCAAGTAATAATAAACAAATTTGATATTAAAAAAATTATTCATATAACATTATAAAATTGGGACTAGGATTTTTTTTTTTTCACCAAAAAAATGCTCTGTGCGAACATTACAGCATCTAGGAACCCTAATCCCGAGATAATGAGTTGACGGGAACCCTAATCCTGGGAATAAAGCCCCTGGGCCTGATGGATTCAACCTAGCTTGTTTCCAAAAGTGTTGGGCTATTATGAAAGCTAAGATTATTCAAGTGATGAAGGAATTTCACTTTAATGGGAAGCTGGCTAAAGGTGTTAATAGCTCATTCATTTAACTCATTCCAAAGAAGGATTGTCCCATTGGGTTGTCTGACTTCAGGCTAATAAGTTTGGAAAGCTTAGCGTATAAAATTCTTGCCAAAGTATTATCAAGAAGATGCGGCAGGTTCTTCCGGACATTATTAGTGAAGTGCAATCAGGTTTTTTGAGTGGACGATGTATATTCGATGGGATTTTAATTGCTAATGAGGTGGTAGACTGGTGGATGAAGACAAAGAAGAGAGGTATCGTCCTTAAATTGGATTTCGAAAAGGCATATGATTCAGTCAATTAGGGGTTCTTGTACTCCATGATGTCTAATGTTGGGTTTGGTGACAAGTGGGTGGGTTGGATAAAGACATGTATTTCAACAGCATGAGTCTCTATGTTAGTCAATGGATCCCTACCTTCAAAGTTCTCTCCTCATAAAGGTTTGAGGCAAGGTGATCCCCTATTACCTTTCCTTTTCAGCTTGGTGGTTGAGGGTCTCAACATTTTAATGGAAAAAGCAAAAGATAGAGGGCTGATCAAAGGAGCTATTGTGGGTCATAGTGAAATGAAGTTGTCTCATCTTCAGTTCGCGGATGACACAATTATTTTTTGTGAAGCAAATTGGAAGGAAATCATTACAATAAAGAGAATTTTGAGATGTTTTGAAATAATGTCTGGGTTGAAGATTAATTTTCATAAAAGTAAAGTTTACGAAATTGGTGTTGAGGATGAATTGGTGAAGGCCTTTGCCAAAAAGTTGAATTGCTTAACTCAGAAGCTGCCTTTGAATTATTTAGGTTTGCCTTTAGGTGCAAATCCAAGGAGTAAGAGAATGTAGCAGCCATTGATTGATAAATTTAAGAAGAAACTAGCTTTATGGAAGAGGAAATGCTTATCATTTGCAAGTAGACTTACCCTAATTAAGTCTGTATTATCAGGTTTGCCTGTATATTTTATGTCTATATTTAAGATGCCAGTGGGTATTGCCAAACTGTTAGGTAGAATACAATCCACTTTTCTGTGGAGTGGTGATGAGGTGAAGAGAAAAGTGCACCTTGTAAAGTGGAAGGAGGTGTGCAAAAATAAAAGCCAAGGTGGGCTTGGTGTGAGGAAGCTCAGTGAGTTCAATGAGTGTTTATTAATCAAATGGTGGTGGAAGTATGGCTTTGAGGATAAAGAATTATGGAAACAAGTGTTGTGTAACAAGTATGGTCAGTTTGGTAGTAGATTAAGTCCCTTGGCAATGGAGTTAGGGGGGTTTCTTTTTTGTGGAAGGATATTCTGCTCTTAGCTTCAAGTAATCCCCCTTTGAGGGATTTCTTCTTTTCTAATTTCAAGGTTGTGATTAGGGATGGTGTTAGGACCAAATTTTGGGTAGATGTGTGGTGCAATAACCAGAGTTTATCTCTGGTTTTTCCTAGACTTTATTCTTTATCAGTTGATAAGGATGGTTCAGTGTAAGATTTCTTTCAAAGGAAAATTGGGGTGATGACTGGAACCTTTTGTTTGGAAGATAGCTCTTTGCTTGGAAAGAGGAGGATCTTTCTAATTTGTATGAGTACCTTCAAGTTGCACCCAGTTTAGGAAATCATGATGATGATAAGTGCACTTGGATGGCCCGTCCATTTGGAGTATTTTCTTTAGCCTCTTTGTGGAATTGGTTGGATTTGAGTAAAGGGTCTAAACTCAGGTTTGTCATGGATATCTGGAATAATAGTGCTCCCCCAAAGGTTCAATTTATGACATGGTTAGCATAGAGAAGTAGGATGAAGTCTGTTGTCTTTATGCAAAGAATTGGGGTGTTAAAGCCTAATGCCAACATACTCTGTGTATTTTGTAAGTCAGAGGTGGAGACACAGAATCATCTTCTATCGCACTGTAGTTGTATTCGAAAAGTGTGGTTTGGGATTGTGGGCTGGTGGGGTTTGTCTTGGGCTAGTCCTGGTTCAATGCAGTCTTTGATGAATTAGTGGGCTGGCTTTAAGGTCAGAAAGAAGGTGGGGATGATTTGGAGAATTGTTCCTTTGGCAATGTTATGGTCAGTGTGGAAATCAAGAAATGACTATTGTTTAATAATGCTAAACCTGATTTTGTAAGTTTGGAAGAATTGGTGAAAGTCTGAGTGGCACTCTGGGTAAAGTCTAGTATGAAGGATTTGCAATATTCTGTGCATGATATTGTTTTAAACTTACGACAGATTTGTTACTCAAGGTAATGGGGTTGTTGCTGGTGTATTGGCTGCACAATTCTGTGAGTTCTGTGCTGGTTTTCTGCACAATTTTGGGGCGCATTGGTTGCCCAATTCTGTTTGCCGTTGTATGTGCTGATATTGAACTAGTTTTAGGCTAAAGAGCTATCCATCATATTCGACTTAAGTTGAATCCTGATCAAAAACCTGTGCACATGGTTGCAGCCTCACCAAATAAATCCTTTGAGAAAACTTGAGTTTCAGAACCGATGTTAATTTCAGTATATGCTTTATGTTTATAAGGTGGATGGCTAGATGAGACTTGGGATGAGAAGATGACTTGGGTAGAAGGAACTTGGGGTTTAGAGGTGCAGTAGCAGTAGCAACTTAGTGGCAGATATTTTTTATAAAGTAGAGGTGCTACTGGTGTGTGCTGATGTTCTGAGGCTGCTCCTAGTGGTGAAGAAGTACATCTGATATGATGATTGTTGTTTTTTCTTGGTCCATAGTTATTTCTTGGTCTTAGATGTGATACTGCGCTGGTGTATTGGTGTTGTTGATGTATTGTTCCACTTGCAATGCTGCAGTATGATTGTTCTGTTTTTTTTTTTTTTTTTTTTCTTTTGTTGGTTGCTTTTGATTGGTTTTTCACCAATTTCAGATCAAGTGCTAGCATATGATTGTACTCCATTTATGGTGCCAACCTAGTTGAGATTGTTGATATTAGCTATGATGCTCAGTACACTTCTCTGCTTTGTTGATTTATTTTTGCATGTATTTCGTTTTTTTTATTAATAAAGCTTTATTTTTTACTGATCAAAAAAAAAATCAATTGACGATCAAATTTAACCCAATTTAAAGGAAGAAACCCACCACAAAAACAAAATGGAGCAATCAAACTTAGAGAGGATTCCAGATTGCTTGTCACCTTTTTCAGACTCAACTGCCATGTATCCACCACATAATTGGCTGATATTGACATTGCATATAATGACCTTATTCCTCACATTTCCAAAATTACATTTTCAAAATTTATGGAAAATTCTTAAAATTATACTCATTCTTTTGGAGCATAATTCACTAAAGAAAAAAGGAATAAGGGGTTATCAATTTGATTAATGAGAGTATTACAACTCTAATCCTTCATTTATTTCGGTGGAAAAAAAAACTTAAAATACATTTCTCTTATTTTTTAACATTTGGTAAAAAATATATATATTATTTTAATAAAAAATTTCATTTGAAAAAAAAAATCACTAGTTCAACCACTGAGGATGCTTGTTTTCATTTTTCAGAAAACACTTTTCAGAAAATTCTACTTTCTTATTTTTCATGTTTTGTTTTGTTTTTATTGAATTTTTTTAATATTTTAAGCAATTTTTTTACTTTTTAGACACACCTAATATAAATACACCTAAAAAGTAAAAAAATTGTAAAAAAAATCTTTTAAAATTCACTAAATACCAAAAATATAAAAAAAAAATACAAGAATTCAGTACATTTTTTATATTTTTATATATTTATTAATTTTTTAAAATATTTTTTCACAAATTTTTTACTTTTTAGATACATCTAACTAAGGTGCATCTGAAAAAGTAAAAAAAAAAGTTTAAAATTTAAAAAATATTCACTAAAAACAAAAGAATACGAAAACCAAAAAACTCAATTTTCAAAAATCTAATCCAGAAAACTCAAACCAAAAACACTCCATCGCTAAAATCTTGCCACTTTTACCACCCCCACTGCGCCACCAACAATAGTGCAACAACCATTATGTTTTAGATCGTAATAAGAAAAATGTTTTCTATCAAAACACACGAAAAATAATCCCTAATGTATGCACACTACGACACTTCAATTTTCTATCTTCCCATTGTATTAATTTAATCATCTAACCTTGTTTCAAATCACTAACGAAATTGACCATGCAAGAACCTTTTACCACCCAAATAAAGATAAAAATAAAAAAGAAAAAGAAAAAGCAGATTGCCACTAGCAATTTTGTTAGGGAAAATATGTGATTCTTCATAAGTAAATCAATCAATGAGAATAAAAATGTAATGCGAAAAAATTAAATCAAAAACAATATAAATGTAATGCGGAAAAATTAAATAAAAAACAACACAAGAATTTTTACATAGTTCCCTCAATGTAAGGTACGTCCACGGGATCGAAATCCGATTCCACTATCAACCAAATAAGTTTCCAAATGATTACAAACGAGACACGAATGGTCTCACAAAACCACCCTTAGATGAATTTCAAATAATCACAAATAAATAAGAGAAAAGACCTCACCAAATAGATGAACCAAAATCTTCGAAACTAAAATTGAAGAAGATCCCAAATCAGAATCAAACTAGCATCAATTCAATGACACTAAACTCTAAGAACAAACCCCACCGAAAGTTGAATCAATCCTTTCTGCTCCTCCACACAGCAAGCTTATGTTTGAGTAACAAACCCACAAATACACCAAGCATTATTTCAGCAAATATATGAATTGGCAGCGGCACATTATTCCACCGAATTGAATTTTCAATTCTCTAAGCCACTGCCGCCGCCCTAATTTTTCAAAGGACTAAAACAATATATATATATATATATATATATATATATATTATTAAATCTTAAATTTTATAATCAAACTTTAATTGTAATTAAATTAGATTAGGTCTCCACAAATTAGATATAATATATAAAAATATATTATAACTAATACCAAACTAAATTAAACTCTTTAACCAAAACTAATTGGGTCTCAAACTCCAATAAGGAGGTATATCCCAACAATTCTCTCTCTACCAACTTAAGTGGAGAGATCAACCATACACACCAAAGTTCGACACTTCAAATGTTTGTCCCGCGACAAAGTCTTTGTCAACATATCCGAAATATTATTGTCAGTGTGAACCTTTTCGCGTGGTAACAATTTCGAATCTAACACATCACGAATCCAATGGTATCTCACTTCAATGTGTTTCGATCTCGAATGAAAAGTAGAATTCTTACTCAAGTGAATAGCATTTTGACTATCACAATAAAGCACATACTTTTCTTGCTTCAAACCAAACTCTTGCAAAAATTTCTTTATCCATAACTCTTCTTTGCAAGCTTCCGTAATAGCAATAAATTCAACTTCGGTAGTTGAGAGAGAAACACAATTTTGTAATTTAGATTGACATGCCACAGCTCTCCATGCAAAAGTCATCAAATACCCTGAAGTAGATTTTCTAGAATCAATATCACCAGCCGTGTCAGAATCTGTGAACCCATCAAGTATCGACTTACCATCCCCAAAATACAAACACACCTTCAAAGTCCCTCGAAGATACTTTAGAATTCATTTTATCGCTACCCAATGTTCTTTACCCGGATTAGAAAGAAACCGACTCACCACACCAACGGCGTGAGTAATATCCGGCCTTGTACAAACCATGGCGTACATCAAAGAACCAACTACTGAAGCATAAGAAATTTTCAACATCTCTTCCTTGTCTTTCTCACTTGTAAGACATTGATTCGAACTAAGTTTGAAGTGACCCGCAAGTGGACAACCAACCGGCTTTACTTTATTCATGTTGAACCTCTCAAGAACTTTCTCAATATAGCTTTCTTGAGACAACCAAATCAGCTCCTCTTTGCGATCACGAACAATTTTTATACCAAGTATTTGCTTTGCCGGTCCCAAATCTTTCATAGCAAAAGACTTGCTCTACTCCAATTTCAACCTGTTAATCATGGTAGAATCTTGACCCACAATTAACATGTCATCAACATAAAGCAAAATAATAATAAATTTTCCATCCGAAAAATTTTTCACAAACACACAATGGTCCGAAGTGGTTTTAGAAAAACCATTATTCATCATGAAAGAGTCAAATTTTTTATACCATTGCCGTGGGGCTTGCTTGAGACCATGCAAACTTTTCTTCAATTTGCAAACAAATTTCTCTTTCCCTTTTTCCACAAAACCTTCTGGTTGCTCCATGTAAGTTTCTTCTTCAAGGTCACCATAAAGAAATGCGGTCTTCACATCAAGTTGTTCAACTTCAAGGTTCATACTTGCAGCCATGCCAAGTACAACCCGAATAGAAGGCATTTTCACAACCGGTGAGGAAACCTCATCAAAGTCAATACCTTTCTTTTGCTCAAAGTCTTTCACAACAAGACATGCCTTGTACCTCAGATTCTTGCCATCATTCTTCAATTTGAAAACCCACTTATTTTTCAGAATATCCTCCATTTAGGCAATTTCACTAAATCATAAGTCTGGTTTTCAAGCAAGGAATTTATCTCCTCATCCATGGCCTTTTTCCAATCACCTTTCTTTTGTATGCTCAATTGCTTCTTGGTAGCTCTCAGGCTCCCCTTGATCGGAAATCAACACAAATTCATTGGGAGGATACTTTCTTGAAAGTTGTCGATCCCTTGTAGATTTCCTCAACTCAAGTTATGGTGGCAGTTCTTGAGTTGGATGCTCTTCCTCAATTTCTGGCTCAACTTCATTAGGATTAGCATCATCCTCTACATCTTGCACATCTCCCCCATTTTCATCATCAACTGAAGATGAATGAGATGGATCCATGTCAATGAGATCACTAATTTTTTGCTCCGGTTGATCACCTTTGCCAAAGTCTTCAATTGTTTGGTCTTCAAGAAATACAACATCACGGTTTCGAATGACTTTTTTATTGACCGGATCCCACAATCTATACCCAAATTCATCAAGCCCATAGCCAAGAAAAATATATTGTCTTGACTTACTATCAAGCTTTGACCTCTCATCTTTTGGAATGTGAACAAAAGCTCGACAACCAAACACTCTCAAGTGTTCATAAGATACATCTTTGCCAGTCCAAACTCTTTCAGGAACATCACCATTCAAAGGATAGTAAGGAGACAAATTGATCACGTCAACCACTGTACTCATTGCCTCACCCCAAAAGGATTTTGGCAATTTAGCTTGTGAAAGCAAACACCTTATTCTTTCCACAATGGTGCAGTTCATCCTCTCGGCAACCCCATTTTGTTGAGGAGTCTTCTTAACTGTCTTTTGGTGCCGAATACCTTGCCTGCGACAATACTCATCAATGGCCCAATGTATTTACCGGCATTGTCTGATCGGATGCACTTCAATTTCTGCCCTGTTTCTCTTTCAACCATGGCCTAAAAATGCTTAAATACTTCTAAAACTTGATCTTTAGTTTTTAGTAGAAAAGCCCAAACTTTCCTTGAATAATTATCAATGAAAGTAACAAAATAAAGTGCACCACTATGTGTTCTAACTTTCAAAGGACCACAAACATCCGAATGAATCAACTACAACACATTTTCTTTTCTAGAAGCAACATTTTTATGAAAAGAAACTCTATGTTGTTTACCCGCCAAACAATGAACACAAGTTTTAAGATGTGTACCTTTCAAACCGGGTAGAAACTCTTTCTTGAACAATACTTGTAGCCCCTTTTCACTCATATGGCCAAGATGCTTGTGACATAATTCGGTAGAAGTATCATCTTCAAGTGCATTGACAACACCTTTACAAATTTTTCCTTACATCGAATAAAGTGTATAAGTCTTCTTGCACTTAGCCACCACCAAAGAACCCTTTGTGAGCTTCCATATTCCATCACTAAATTTGTTGTTGTAACCTTCATCATCTAACTTCCCAGTAAATATCAAATTGAGGCGAATGTCGGGAACATGCCTCACATCTTTAAGCAACAACTTGCAGCCCAAATTTGTTTCCAAGCAAATATCATACATACCAATAATCTTGGGCAAACCTTCATTACCCATTCGAACAGAACCATAATCTCCTTCGGTATAGGTAGTGAAGAAATCAACTTGAGGAAGTCACATGAAAAGAAGCACCAGAATTAATCACCCAATTGCACTCTTGGCCCACAAAATTGATACATTCATCTTCACAAACGACCATGAGATCATCGGTAGTAATTGCCGTTGTGTCTTTTTGCTTCTTATCCACACTTTTATCACGTTTTTTCTCCTTGTTCTTGAGCTTTCGGCATTCTCGCTTCATGTGCCCTTTCTCATGTCAATAATAACACTCAATGTCTTTTTTTGAAAAAGAACCATCTTTTGATTTGTCACTATCACCCTCAATGGGTCCATACAAATCTTTACAAAATAATAAGTCCTCCATTTTAGGTTTCCAAGTTATCCAATTACTTCCATTGAAACTAGACATACGACCCACATTCCCCTCCATTGATTTACACAAATAAATAAACCCAAATAAACCATAAGCTCTGATACCAGTTGTTAGGGAAAATATGTGATTCCCCACAAGTAAATCAATCAATGGGAATAAAAATGTAACGCGAAAAAATTAAATCAAAAGCAACACAAGAATTTTTACGTGGTTCCCTCAATGTAAGGTACGTCCACGGGATCGAAATCCGATTTTACTATCAACCAAATAAGTTTCCAAACGATTACAAACGCGACACGAATGGTCTCACAAAATCACCCTTAGGTGAATTTCAAATAATCACAAATAAACAAGAGAAAAGACCTCACTAAATAAATGAACCAAAATTTTCGAAACCAGAGTTGAAGAAGATCTCAAATCAAAATCAAACTAGCATCAATTCAATGACACTAAGCTCTAAGAACAAACCCCATCGAAAGTTGAATCAATCCTTGCGGCTCCTCCACACAGCAAGTTTATGTTTGAATAACAAACCCACAAATACACCGAGCACTATTTTAGCAAATATATGAATTGGCAGCACATTATTCCACCAAATTGAATTTTCAATTCTCTAAGTCACTGCTGCCGCCCTAATTTTTCAAAGGACTAAAACAATATATATATTATTGAATCTTGGATTTTGTAATCAAATCCTAATTATAATCAAATTAGATTAGGTCTACACAAATTAAATATAATATATAAAAATATATTATAACTAATACCAAATCAAATTAAACTCTTTAACCAAAATCAATAAGGTCTCAAACTATAATAAGGAGGTATATCTCAACAAATCTCAGCTAAGGAAATACACTGCTGGAGAATTTTGCAACTAACGTAACAATGACGAGTGATAATAAGAAGATTCTCTCAAGGCCGCCTCCAAGACTAACATAAAAATGACAACGACGACAGTGATAATGACATGATTGTCAAAATTCTAACATGATCGTTAATAATTTTTTTTAATCTAAAAAGATCTTACTTGTGGCTTTCTTAAGAATGAGAAACATAATTGAGAAAAAAAAAATAAACAAACATTGGCAATATCAAGCAATGATATATTAACAAATATGGAATGATGTTATTAGTAAAATTTGTATTAGGTTGTACATCGATGGTGCCTTAACACAAATTCACCAAACAAAAATCAAGTGATGGTATGAAGTTCTAATACCTTGACAAATTCAATGATTTCTTTAAAACTATAAGAAAGGAAAGAAATTGCAAATGAACCAAAACAGAAAAAATAAAAGAAAATTTTATTGATAATCTTAAGTTACACTAAAGTTCCAAAAACAATGCACTTAACAACTACAACTACTTTCATATTTAAGCTCAAAAAATAATAGTGATATTATTTTATGTGGCGTCATTAGTTAATAAAATATTGCAAATGAAATTAATTGGACATCCCCATATTTATTCATCATCCCTCTAATTACGTAACAGTGTTGATGATGATCTGCGTTATATTTCACATGAAATAGAGAAAGGGGTTAACAATTTGGTCACGAAAAGTATTGATGATTGAGAATAAAAACAAGCTTCAAGTTGAAGAAGAATATTATACAGTAGATATATATATATATATATGCTTTGTCCAAAAAACTTACTTTTTTTTTTTTTTTTTGTCTGTTCTTTGTACTGCTGACTCATTCATGTAAATTTAGTAAAAGCTACTCGAGTTAGGAGCTACCAACTGAATGTTAGGGTTTTCAAAATTAATAGCAAAAAGTTTTGGAGTTTGAAATAATTTTTGAAACTTCTTCCACGTTAGAAAGAAAAAATAAAATAAAATATGTAATTATGGAGAAGGATGCTAGCACGCATACACACGGACCATAAACACGTGTGACAATAATTTATCACAAGAATTGAACCAACTAGGTCTAGCCTAGTTGATCACTATGCCTTTCTTAGGGCTTTGTCTCAAGGAGGTCGTGAGTTTAATTCTCTTTAAGGAGGTTGAATTAAGGGTGTGCAAACACTTAAGTGCTTTGCCAAGGGTGGGGAGATTTTCTCCCGTAGGCGCTAATGTAACAACTAACATTTGCTGATAAAAAAAATAAATATAAAAGGGTTGCTTTTTTCTGATATTCATTTTTTGTGGACTTGAGTAACACCAAACTTAAAAGACCAAAGTTTTTCAACAGTGAACCATCTTTCTTTTTAATGGGCAAAAAAGAAATATTCTTGATGTAAAAGAAGGTATAGACAACAATCCAAAATACATCCATAACAAATAGAGCAATGGTGGACCCATCTTACTCAAATGGTGCGACATATATAAACTTTGATTTACATGAGAAAATTGTTACTTTTGCATGAGTATTTTTTTTTTTTTTTCACCTCATGTAACTCATGAATTACCTTACATGAGTTATATACACTTTTTGAAATGTAACATACCATTAGAAATCCCTATTTCACCTATGTTCAATGAAAGCAAATTAGTTGCTATATATAATTGAAAATTGTTCATTTGGTAGAAGATCATGTTAATTCCACTATCTAATCTCTTAATATTATCTTTATTAAAAGAATAGAACTTTCACTTTTTACCTACCAAACAATTAAATAAAAAAAAATTAAAAATTCATCTCGTTATCTTATCAATACAGATAATGTAATCCCCAAGTTTCTCGAGGATAAATAAAAGAGGTTTGATAAAAGTTTTAACAAGAAAAGTAAAAAAGAGGCCACAAGAATGAAATGGGATGAATTAAATTTTTTTTTTTTCCATTTTTTTTTCCTATAGATTAAATGGCTATCATGATGTGCATTCAATCGCACGATAATGACCAAGGGACTGTGTACGATGCTTAGCTTGTTTAATAAAAACTTGAGGCCAAACCAGTAATCACTTCATTTTAGTCCACTAAACTTTCTTTTTTTTTTTCATTGTACTAATTAATAGTGACCTCTTGATGTCAACTCCAATGTGTGAGAACATCTTCGCTGGAGATGTTAGCATGTGCCTTTGTATTAGACGCTAAAAAAGGTAAAGGAATGAGAGATGGAAGTTTTGCTCCAATAAACCTGTTAAGTTACTTGCTAGACATCAGATGACTAATTGGCTAACTGTAGTGAATAAGTTGACATGTGATTGAGAGAAAGCATGACACTAGACAAACCCACCCAATAAATAAATAAATAAGACTCTAGACAAAGAGGAACAACACTTCTGATTTATTCAAAAAAAAGTTTTATTTGCACAACTCAAATTCTCTCAGTTTATACCATTAATGATATTTTTCTAATTATAATTTTATCTCTCAATCAAATGGCCAAAAAATACCCTTGTCTCTATCCCCACACCCTCAATCAAAAATCCTAATCAATTAGACAACCATCACCAGCCACTATATCAACTGGCAACTAGCCACCACTATTACCGCCACTACGAAGCCATCACCATCGCAGTGAATAGCATAAACTGATAATAATGTGGTGTGTAAACAAAAACACCCTTACATCAGCTCTTAATATCTCTCCATTGTTTTGTTTTAGACTGGTATATCTATCACTGCATCCTTATCAAGCAAAACTTAATGGAAAACATACAAAAGCATTACATACATAGCTTTGTGTTTGTAGTTATATGTGGAATATTTGTAAGTACAAACTATCCTCCCTTTATTCGTTTGTGGACCCAAAAAAAAAGTGCTTTTATTGGGTAAGGTCTTTCTCTTAAGGACCCAAATGGTAGAGATTACTTGAAGGTGATGAAGAGAGCAAGAAAAAAACAAACAATTTACACATGGTTGAAAACAATACCTCTCAAACTCAAATGTGTCACGCTTCTCTCCAATGCACTGGACCTTTCAGTATCACTGATTGTGAAAAATATATGAGTCCCCCCCCATATTCTGCAACTCTTACATATGTAATACAAAGTGTGTTGCATCATTGACTGGCAAAATGCAATAAAAACAAAATCAAGGCGTGTGCAAAACCAAAAAGTGAAGCTCAATCTCTCACTGATCTTTGGGAGGTAATAGGAACCTGTAGTCCCTCCCAAATTACGTCATTCCAATTTCTCGTCTTTGTTTGGATTTAAAATTGACATATTCGTTGCAAGTTTATTCTAGAAAATCTCAATCAACAAGGAGGGTTGTCCATTCATATTGTTTTGGTACCGACGTTCAGTATTATTTTTTTTTTATCGGAATCAACGCTTGCCTTTTGATTAAATGGTGGTGGAGGTTTGGAATGGAGGACAGAGTATGGTGTGGTTGGAGGAGGTTGGATACCTACTATTCCAGAATCCAGTTCAGTGTCAAGATTATGGACAGATGTTGTCCAGCTTGGTGCATCTAGTCCAGAGCTGGTTGATTATTATTTATCTAATTTCAAGTTACTTGCAGGAAATGGGCAAAGACTTCTATTTTGGGAGGATCCGGGTTGTTTTAGGAAGTTGATAAAAAGTTGGCTTTTGATTTTTTATTAAGTTTTTTAATTTTTTTGGAAGTGATTTGGAAAATTGGTAAAAAGTTGAGTTTTTGCTTTTTAGTTTAATATTTATTTATGGTGTTAAATCAAATTAAAATGACCAAAATATTCTTACCCAACATAAGAGATTTTTTTTTTTTTTCATAGGCCCTAATTTGTAATTTTACAGCTACATTTTTGGCACTTGTCAAATGACTTTTCTGGCGTTTTTGGCAGCCACGTTTTTGAACATTTTATCTAAAAATATGGCTTTTTACCATGTTCCCAAAATGGCACTTAGGCCTCGTTTGGGAACTGGCTAATTTAGTAACTTTTTGGCTATTTGGCTAAAAACGTAGGTAAAAAAAACTTGTATGTTTGGGATGACGTTTTGGCTAATTACGAAAAGATGTGCAAAAAGTAGAGAGAAAAAAGAATCTTTGACTTTTTGGTATGGGTTGTTGGCTTTTTGGCTAATTTAGTAACTTTTTGGCTAATTGGCTAAAATAGCCTCTTGCCAAACGAGGCCTAAGTGGTTAAATAATCTGTGTTTAAAGGAGGGATTTCCTAGGTTATATAGGCTATCCGAAGAGAAGGGTAGTACATTTATGCAGATGGCTCACAGAAGAGGGACATTATTCAGGTTTATTTTGGAAAGATAGTAAAAAGTGATTTTTTGACTTTTAACCAAGCTTTTGACTTTTTTAGACAAATGATTTGGGAAGTTGGTAAAAAGTGCCTTTTGGCTTTTTTGATTAATATTTGTTTATGATATCAAATCATAACCAAATGACCAAACTATCCCTATTTAGTTTAAAATATTACAACTTCACCCATGTAGTATATTTTGACTGAGGGCTAAAAACTACCTTTCCAAATGGAAAAAAATTCAAAAAAATCAACTTTTAGCTTTTGCTACAAACCAAAAAAAGTGGCTGAAAGCCAACTTCCCAAAACAAGCCTCAGTGTCTTTGGTTTGAGATTTTTGAATTAAGTTTTTTGAAAATTGACTTTTTTGATTTTCATATTTTTTTATTTTTAGTGAATATTTTTTAAATTTTAAACATTTTTTTACTTTTTTAAATGCACCTTACTTAGATGTATCTAAAAAGTAAAAAAAATGTGAAAATTTTTTTAAAATTAATAAATGCATAAAAATACAAAAATGTACTGAATTCTTTTTTTTTTTTTTTTTGTATTTTTGGTATTTAGTGAATTTTTAAAATATTTTTTTATAATTTTTTTACTTTTTAAGTGTATTTATGTTAGGTGTGCCTAAAAAGTAAAAAAAAATTACTTAAAATATTTAAAAAATCAGTAAAAACAAAAAAACACGAAAAATAAAATAATATAATTTTTTGAAAAATATTTTTTAAAAAGTATTTTTTGAAAAATAGAAACAAACAAGGTGATTCCAATTTAATCTAGGTTGAAAGATAATTATAAACGAAGTAACTTCATCTATAATCCCAACGTCCAGTAACCACTAAAAACCAAAACATGTCACCTGATAATATCTTAGAAGTAGACGAAAGGTCCAATATATAAGTGTATTATGATCACAAATTATCTATCTCATTCCCTGTCATATCTTCTATTTTAGATCTATTATACACTGTAATATTACCAAAATCAATGATTTAAAAAGCGTCTGCCTTTGGTCCAGTCCATTATCAGATTGGACCGTGTTATTGGGCTTATGGAGGCCCACCACGGGTTCCGTTTTGAAAATTTGAACCGTTCAATGTGTAGAACTTTTCGAGGACTATATGTATGTAAAAACTCACGTTGATCGGATATCGATAACTATGTGATCAAATCAGTTTTTTTTCAACCGTTAATTTATTCACCATCTATTTTTTTTATACAAAACTGATTTGATCACATAGTTATCGATATCCAATCAATGTGATTTTTTATAAACATATAGTACTCGAAGAGTTCTACACATTGACGGTTCAAATTTTCAAAACGGAATCCATAATAGATCCCCACAAGCCTAACAACACGGTCCAATCTAATGATAGACTGGATCAAAACTAGACCCTTTAAAAAAATGATATAAATGATTCCACGTTGCATAGTGTTTGACAAGGTTGTTTAATTATAGAAGAAAGTTCTCACGATCTAATATGCACTCTCAAACTTCAATCATGAACTCTCTCAATTTCAATTTCAATTTCTGAGGAAAAAGAAATAAAAAGAAAAAATATTAAACGAAAATAAAATTAAAAGAGATTTTTTTTTTTTTTTTTTTTTTTAACCTGGGTTAGAAAAAATGAGAGATAGATGTCAGTCAACAAACATCTACTTTTTGTTAGAGTGTTCCATCTCAAAGATTCGTCTTCAAAAATAAAAATAAAAATAAAAGGCCTGATTTACATTATAATGTTGTGTTTGGTTGGAAGTTTTGGAAAGGAATTTGGAAAGAAAAATAGAAAAGTTAGGTGAAATGTGAATAAAACATAATTATATTTTACCTAGTTCACACACCTTTTCTCTTTCCCTTTTCAAATCCCTCCCAAATTCCCTAACCAAACACAGCATAAGAGTCTAACACGGGTACTGTTTCGATAATTCAAACCGTTCAATGTGTAGAGTTTGTTGAGTACTTTATCCTAGTAAAAAAATCTCATTGATCGGATATCGATAACTATTTGATCGGATCAAATTTCTGTCAATGGTAAATACAATTTTCAAAATGAATTGTTGACAAAAATCTGATCCGCTCAAGTAGTTATCGATATCCGATCAACGTGATTTTTTGCAAAGATAACGTATTCAATGAACTCTACACATTGAACGGTTCAGATTATCGAAACAAAACCCGTTGTAAGCCACACAAGCCCAACAATACTATCCGATGTGAACTAGAGGCAAGCCAGCCCAAATAAAATAGGTAAATTACACTCACATCCCTTGAGGTTTCTGACAATTAAACTAGCCTTTTCTTCTTTTTCTGAAATTACACTGACCTTCTTTGAGGTTTATTTTTGATTTGCAATTTTTCTTTTTTCGTTAGTTGACCGTTAATTTGACTACCAGTTCTGGCATCTTTATTTATTTTTTTTTTTTGTGGCGAAAATTAGTAATTAATTGTTAAATTAGCATTTAAGGAATTTCAATTTGGTTTACATAACATTTGAAGTAATTATCTGTAAATTAAAAATAAAATAAATCAATTAATTATTTTTTAAGTAAATAAATTAGAATGAATTATTGAAGCCAAATGAGAAATTCAAGAACTTATATATATGTAATGTAATAAATTCAATATATATATATATATAATCAAACTATGTGAGTTTTTAGAAATAATATTTTTAACACTACTCAAATAAATACATGTGGTGTTTCAATTTAATTTTTATTAATTCAAATAGCCAAACTCCACAATTTTATCTTAAATTTTTTAAGACACTTGAAGTGTATAATGTCAAGTATCAATTAAAAACTACCAAAACATATATTTATGCAATTATTTTTTCAATTTGTTTCATCATTACTCTTGTCATAACAATAGGTTATTCTAAAATACACACCAATTTATGTGTACCATATTCAGATTATAACATTTAGTCTTGATTATCATAAATGTCGTAATTAAATTTTTTTAAGTCAAAAAAAGTCACAACTAAATACTAGAGTTCGTTTGATATGTTAGTTGACTTTTTAACATTTTGACTATTTTAACGTTGAACTAAAAAGTAGGGGTGCAACTCGAGCGGGCTTAACCCGAGCAACCCATGCCTAGCCCGAGTTTTTTTAGGGCTTGGACAACAATATCTTGTAATCTGGACGGGCCTGGGTAGATTTTTTATGCCCGAATCGTAATTCGGGTCGAGCCTAGGGCAGAATATGTGGATAACTCGAGCAACCCGAACCCGAATTGCATTTAATATATTATATAAATTATATAATATATGTACAAATTAAATAGGTGGCTCTTAATATGTTTTTTTTTTTTTTAGATTAAAACTAAAAACAAAACCCCACCTTATCTATTCTTTTCTTCCCTTTCTGTCTCAAACTCTCATTTCATTTCTTTATCAAAGTTGAAAAACGGCGGAGATACAAGGGCCATGAACACGAAGTACAGCCACCAACAACGATGCTACCTTTTCGACTCTCAACGATGCCATACAAAACTAGTAGATCCCTCTCTGTGTTTGTATTTGTGTTTCAATTTGTCTATTTTTCGTCACTCGTCGTTCGATTACCACTCAAAACCGGTGGATCTATGAGTTTAAAATTTTTTCTTAATAGATTTGCAAAATATGTTTATGTTAGTGAAATTTTGTGTACATATTTGTTTGGGTTATCTTCGCCCAGCAATCTTGGTCTTGCAATCTAAGACGCTTGAGCTGAGCCACACCCATTCCTCTCTGAAGTTGTTTCTTTCTTCTTCTTTGGTACTGACTAGTTGGATTTCAACTTTCTTCTTCTACTCTGTTTCATGTTCTTGGGTCTAGACAAAGAGAGAAAAATGGGTTTGATTATGGAAAAAAAGAGACAGAGACAGAAAGTGTTTATGCTGAGAACCAACAAGAAATATCAGCCATGGATTATGCATGTGCTCTGCTTTTGTGTTTGATTCCAAGTTGATATATATATATATATATATATTATTCAGTAAATTTTTGTTTTTGTGTTTCTTTGGTTATGTTATGCATATGATTGGATAAAGAAGATGAATAATAGCTTCTGATTTATTTGGTGGCCATATTTATTTATTTGTTTGTAATACATTGATCTCAGATTTTCTTAAGAAAATGCAAAAAGAAAGAGGCATCTTATTATTTTTTGTAGGTGGGTTTGTTTGAGGCCATTTTCCTTTCAATAAAGTTATATATGCTTTTCAAATTTTGGATTTTTGTGGTAAGTATTGTTTGGTGCCTTGTGAAATTCGGGCTAATCCGAGTTCAAATTATGAAGCTTGATTCGGGCTTAGGTAGCCAAGTTCGGGTTGATGGTCGGGCTTGGGCATTACTAAACACAATTCGGACTGGGCCTAGGCAAACCTCTAACCCAACCGAACCAGCCCAAGTTGTACTCCCATTAAAAAATCTCATTTGAAATAGATTTTTTAACTTTTTTGAGAAAAAAATAATAATAATTATGAGTTGAATGTGATATTTTATTCTATTTGACTAAAATAGTTAATTTTGTTCTATATAACTATTTTAGCCCAAAATAACATCCCAAACGGAACCTAAATAACGTAAAACCAAAATAATAATTGCATAATACTTATCAACAAAAATATTTTTAATGTTAAAATTGCTAAACTAACCATTCTATTAACACCGCTACTTCTCTTAGGCTCCGTTTGTTTGCAGAGATAGAATGGAAGAGATTCATAGTAAAGGAATTGTTAGTGAGGAATTATTAAATTATTTTTATATAAAATAATAAAACAAATAAAAAATATATAAAATTAAACATTAATATTTTAAAAAAAATTCTCAATATATAAAAAATATAAAAAATAAAAAAATTTCTAATCTCCTCACTATTTTTCTAATACCATCTCTATCTCTTCCTCACCAATCTCCCTTCCAAGGAGACTACTAATACCAAGGGATTAATAGTCCCCTCCTCATCTCTCAAAATAAACACCACATTAATAATACCAAGAAATTAGTAATCTCAATCCCCTCCCTATAACTCCAAACAAACAGAGCCTTAGTTACAAGAGAAGAGAGGTCCATGTAATTTCAAAAATAGAAGATGAGATCAATGTAATAGTCAAAAATAAATAAATAAATAACCCCAGATAAAATAAATCGCAAATGATTTGTTTACAATCATTTATCATTCAGTGGCTCAAATGCAGCAGTTGAAGGTAAAACCCAACTGAATGAAACTTCAGTAATATATATGACACAAACAAAACCATAATATGCATTAAGCTACGTATCTCAGAAGGAATGTGTCAATATATATATATATATATATTAGCATTTATATTCAAATCTAAACAATGTTTCCAAATACATATAACCCACCATCTTCTATTAGACATACAGCCATTTCAAAATCCTAAATGAAAAGTGAAGCGCCATTTAAAATAAAAATAAAAATAAAAAAATTAAATTTATAACCACGCAGTGTCTGACAGAAGCAACGAAGAAACAAGGAAAAAAGAGACTAGATAAACACCACCCTGCATCCAGGATCACCCCACAAGAACATTCCGCATTACCCTCATGCCTGTAACCAAGTAAAACGATAATGAATTAAATGAGAAAAGTTGAGTGAAAAAAACACATTAGGTTCCCATCCGTTAGTCTTTCTATTCATACGATTCGATACAAGTTTCAAAATGATTTGATTCGTGCTTTTGAATTGTAACTGAGTGAATCTTATGATTCAATTGCAATTCACTAAGATTCACAACAATTCAATTTTATTTATATAATGTATGAAACATCGTTTTCACAAAAATTAAAATAATAATAATTAATTATATTTATATCCGTATTTTAAGCTGAGTGAATCGTATGATACAGTTGCAACATTTTCACAAAATAAATACATGTTTGTGTAAGTATTTACATAATACACGTATACTATAAATGCTATAATTTTTTTATAGGTACATAATCACTATTTAACAAAACGATTCACAATTCAATTTGTGATCTCATAACAATGGTCAATAGTTTGTTTGACGAAGAGTAACCGAGGATATTTAAACACTTGCCTTGTTAGCAATGTTGTTGGAGAGCCACTCCAGCCCCTCATAGAGCCCCTCCCCAGAGGTTGCACAGGTGCTCTGGATGTACCTGGAAAGAGCCGAGGATTGAGTTTAGAACGCGATAATTCAGATTAAACCAGAGAGCAAAAGAAATCAAAAAGTTCACCAGTGACGCTGTCGGAGAGAGTTGAGGCCAAGCTTGTCAGTTATTTCGGCAGCGTTCATCGCATTAGGAAGATCTTGTTTGTTAGCAAATACAAGCAACACTGCATCTCGCAGCTCATCCTGGAGCAATAAGCCTAAATGTCAGTCCTTGGGGCATTACAATTCTGGAATATTTTTTCAAAATTTGTCTTTAAGAATAATTATGTAGCTAAACAAAAATGCTGCACAACCATCTAACAAAAAAATGTGTAAAAGTCTGCACAATGACCGACAAAAAGAAAATGACAGAAACCATAAAACAAATTGCCAACCAAAAAATGTAGCCTATCAGTAAAAGGCATGTGAAATAAAACATCCTACGTCAAATCCTATGTTGAGCTCAAAACAGTTAAAGTACTAGAGTGACTGCCGACTGAGAAGTTGCATTACATCTAAGTTAAAATGCCTATTGAGCAACCCATATTCACATGTATTTGGATTTTTTTCCTTTGTTTTTCATTTTTCTGTTAGGACTTTTTTTTAATTTCACATACGATGCGTGACCAGGAAAACAAAGCTCCGCAAAATAACCACCAAATTCTTGACAAGGTACACAAGAAGCAAGAGAGAGAGAGAGAGAGAGAGAGAGAGCAATAATACAAAGAAAAATGTTGGAAAAAATAGAACAAACTCCCAGGAGCATTCCCAAACTAAAAGGCTTGTTCAAAACTTCTGCCAGTTCAAAAGCTTTCACAGTAAATTAACCATATGGCAAGTTACCTCATTCAACATGCGATGCAATTCATCCCTTGCCTCAACAACTCGGTCTCTGTCATTGCTATCCACCACAAAAATGAGACCCTGTGTGTTCTGGAAATAGTGCCTCCACAATGGACGAATCTGCATAAAAAGCCCCATTATTTGCCATATTATATGAAGGTTAACAAACAATAACAGCATTTGATTTCACAAACAAATTACAAGGTCTCAGAAAAGGGAAAGAAGAAGAATACTCACACTACACAAACAGATCAAACTTCCAATATATAATCATAACTATATACACGGATCAAAAACAAACATAAAAATTTCATACCTTGTCCTGGCCACCAACATCCCACACAGTGAAGCTGATATTTTTGTACTCTACGGTTTCAACATTAAAACCTGCAGATAATCACCATTTTGTAATTAAGAGAACCACAGTATGGATCTAAGTAACATAACTTTCTATCAATGGCAATACTACAAAAGAAAATCAGCCCCACATGAATCACAACTTTCTATAGTTTTAACCTTATGTTTGCAACAACCAACAAAAGATTCCATAACTATAAATAAAATTCCAATAGCACGTATAATAACTCTTAAGAACTTAATGAAGCATGATCTCCATCCCAAAGCTGCTTCAATGATCATAAACATTATGGTATTCCATCCAATTACCCAAAGGCTCAGAAATTTTCACATGCATCCTAAATGTGAACCATTATAACTATAAAAAAACAGAAGCAAATATCCATTATTTCATTAGTAAGACTTACCAATGGTGGGGATTGTGGTCACAATCTCTCCAAGCTTCAGCTTGTACAAAATGGTGGTCTTACCAGCGGCATCCAAACCAACCATAAGGATACGCATCTCTTTCTTGGCAAAAAGCCGGCTGAAAAGTTTGGTGAACGTCAACCCCATTTGTCTTTCTGATGGTGGATCCCTACATGAGAGCACACCAAATCACAAAAATCAGCCAAAAATTATTGAGCTCCAGTTATAAAAATCAAATTCATCAATTTGCTGTCAAAATCACAAGCAAAGCATTAACCAACAATAATCTTTGCCAAAATGTTGCAAGATCAAATGGATCTAAACTCTCTTGTTAAAATCATGTAAAAAACAAGAAATGATGCACAATTTGCCCATTTTAAGCTCCGTTATGCATTCAGTTTTTAATACAACCGTTGACTTGCAAATTACTATTGACATGAACTGTTGAATACAATAGATTGAAACAATTTCACCACACAATCTTCAGATTAGAACATACGAAAATAATACTCCTCCTGTCTCATTTTGTTTGTCCACTTTTCCATTTTGGTCCGTTCCAAAATGTTCTTCCACCTTCTATTTTTGGGTACTAAATTTTGTTAGATTTCCAAAACTAACCATTATAAATCATTATAAACACATTTTAAAATTCAAATATAAAGATAGCGGTAGCAAATTGTGTTACCAGAAAATGCTAATACCCTAACAAATTACTTATTGGTATACGCGTTCCAAAACATGATACACTTCCGTTCTAGAACGGTAAGTTTAGTAATCCGAAGCGATCCCAAAATATATTTTTTTTCCAATATATTTCCTTAACTATTTCCTTAGGAAGAAAAAAATCAAATATAATAAACTAAAATTTAAAGTGAGTTGAGTTTTAACAAGACAAAAAATCAAAAATAGAAAAAAAAAATTAAAAATACATTCTATTGGATGCCTAATAGTTAAAAAAAAATTCCTCTAGAAGTACCTTAAATTTTTAAGTATATTATATACAAGTCTAACCCTATCGTACCACATTTTAGAGTATGTAACGTATCCCGTTTCCATTCTCGTTCCATGTACCAAAATGATCCACGTTCCAAGTAACATAGGTAACAAATTCATTTCAAAATTTAAATTGAAGTGTAATTATTGCATGTCTCCCTAATAAGTTAGATTCTCTAAAATGGACAAATAAATTGGGACAGAGGGAGTATCTCACATCAAATCAAAAAGAAACCATAAAGCACAATCCGAAATCCCAAATCAACCATAAACATCCTCAAATCAAATCAATTGTAGCTAAATTAAGCTTATCAAGGGATCGGGGCCATCCCAAATCCGATCTGATAAAACCAAAATCTGTCAAGATAAATCTGATCTGCTAATTCGAATAAATCTGAATTCGGCTGATTCAAGAAATGATGGATCGGTTTTAGATAAATTTGAGTAGATCCAAAAAATTGATTTATATAATTCTCTCCTAATTTTTTTTTTTAATCTTTCCCTAGTTTGATAGGCTTCTCGATCTCTCTAGCAACTTCTTCTCCACCTTCCAGACTCAACCACTCACCAATTGTCAGCAATTTATCATTCTTGGGCCTCATTGGTTACAATAGAGCAAAAATTGTCAGCAACTTCTTCTCCTTCCTATCAGTGATTTTATCAACGATAAGGGTTTGATGAGGCATTCAATCGTTTCGTGAGTGATGGTGAATTCGAAACTGAAGCACAGTCCTTGTAACCAGTGCTGGCAGTAGAAATAATACCATTTTACTGTGCTCTTCATCATTGAATAAATCTATATACATATATACGTTAAGCTTATGAGTATGTACATGAACATACGTATGTGGGTTTTGGGATGTTTCTATAAATGGATTCGAGGCCTTCTAACAGTATTGGGTGGAAGTGTGTCGGGTTGTTCACGTTTCAAAAAAATTGAGACTGTATTACTTCAGTGTGGACATTGGTTGCATTTCCATTGTTTGCAAATCGGATAATGCTAATAAAACCTTTCCATTGATTGAACAGCATTAATGTTCTATATTCATGGAAGGTGTTCTTGTCATTATTCTCTACTTTTTATCTCCCTGCATATCATGCTCTAATGAGTCAGGTTTTGTTACTTAATTATTCAAATAAAATGACAATTTTGGAATGAAAAAATTTTAAAAAGAATGGATCGGTATCCAACTAGTTTCGGATTCGAATTTGTAATCGGACGATCCAGTGGAATTAAATTACAGTGATATTCTAATTGGGTCAGATTCAAGTTGCCATTTATCTGATACAAATCGGACCGGTTAACAGCCCTGCTGAATAGTGAATACCCACAAATTTGAAGAAAAAAAAATGACAGAATTTTGAATAATTGAAAAGTTTTTTAATGAACTTATGTCTGACAATCAACGCATAGTCCCTGAGTTGATCATTACGGACCTCATTACAAAAAATATATTAATTAAAGAGGGGATATACCATGCATTTCTAAGAAATCCATAGAAATCGTATATAGACCCATATCTAACCTCTCGCTATATTTATGGAGCTGGTTTATTAGTTACTTTGTATAGTTGGTTGAAGAGAAAGGGTGGATCTGAATCTGTTTGTTTTCTTAGACTTTTTAGATGATTTTATTGGTTAGGAGTTTTTAGTGTCTTCCCATTTTGGGATTTTCTTGTATTCTTTTGCATCATATTGATGCCTTCTCAATAAAGTTGGATTATTTATCCCCCAAAACAGATATTTATGGAGCTGGCAAAAGCTTTGCAGGGGATCTAGCAAGAGAAAGCACAAGAGAATAGAGTACGATGCGAGAAGATAGAAGCTATGACAAAGGATACTTCCCTTTGGTCGATGCAACCACAAAATTATCGCACAGACAAAACACAAAACTAAAAGTCAGCACAAAAAAATCATCAAATCAAATGGATCTGAAACAAAAGCTAAGATATGTCATCACCTCGGAATAGCTTGCAAAATGACCGTATTCATCACATTGCGAATTCAGAATTCAATAAATTAGCTCATTTAGGATTTAACTAACACAGATCAAAACATTTTCAACACAATCTTCAGATCAAAACATTTCCAAAAAAAAAAAAAAAAAAACTCAATCCCGAAAGCAAAAAAACATAAAACTAAATTCCAAATCGGGAATAAATAGCCTCAATTAAATCAAATGTCGCTCAAAAACCGCCAATTTGCAAGAGAAATAAATAAATTAATAGGAAAATGGAACACAAAAATCATCGATTCGAACAAGAGATCGGTTAAAACAGATTTCTGAGAAAGAAATCTGAATAATAACGATATGATCGAAGAGAGATTGAAATTGAAGGTGTGAATGAATGTACCTAGCGGAAGCTTTTTGCAGAGGGATCTAGAGAGAGAGAAAAGCCTGAGACCAACGCGCAATATTTATGGGGTTACGAAGCTTTTAGGGAGAGGGGATATATATATATATATATAAATAAAGCATGTCGGCTGAAAAGTCCAAACTGCCGTTTACTTTTGGATGGAATAACGGAAATGCCCCTCGCTTTCAAATTGATTCATATTTTTTAGTATTAAACATCCTCTTTCTCGGATGAATTACGCTGTCCAATGCAATCAGCTCTTGCCACGTTTCTCTAATGCAAATAGACTAGCTGTACGGCTGAATTCAAAGTAAAAAAACTGAAAAATATATAATTCCGTCTAGTTTAATTTTTGAAACGAGTTTTGAGATTTAAATTGTATTTTATAAAATAAGTTTAAAAAATTTAAAAATAAATATTTATTTAGTTATGAGTTTTGAAAAAAAATTTAAAAATGATTTGTAATTTTTTTAGTTGAATAGATGGCTATGAAAAAAAATTTGATTGATTGATGTGTTAAATTTGAGGAGTTCAGATCCTCTCCCACCTCTCTCTTCGGCTCTTCTTTCGGGCAACAGCTCAGATAGAAAGCGTCATCTACAAAGAAATAAATGGCTTAGATTCATTTCTTTAAACAAAACAAAATAAACACGCAATAACACAATCTCTCACTCACAGTACATACTCTCTCTCTGTCCCTTTTTCACTGACACAAACGCACACTCAAAGCGAATCCAGATCCTCTGCCACGTTTTCCTGCGGCGGTTCTTGCGGTGCCCCAAAACGACGTTGTTTTGGGGCAAGTTTTCAAAAAAAAAGAAGAAACAAAAAAAGAAGACAAGAACCAGAACCAGAGAAGAAGAAATAAGAGAAGGCAGAGGAAGAACGAAGCAGTGGTAGAAGATAACATTCAAACAACCATTCAAAATTAACAACCAAATGATAAATATTAACACTGGGTGTTCTTCTGGGATACATATTAACAACCAAATCTAAGATATATATATACATATTAACACTTTGAACATCCCAAATGATAAATCAAAATTGATTAAAAATTATATCAATACAAACAAAAGTAAATCTTTCATAGAGATTTTGAAACTTTGTTTTTCTTCTTTGTTTTTCTTCATAAACCCATCTTTCTCCATTTTCAGATCTAGGTTAAAACCAAGGGGAAAATAGATGAACGGTAACAAGGATGACCGACGAACTTCCTCCGGTACACCCGCGGCAAAGAAAAGATGAGAAAAGATCGAGATAGTTGCTGGCCATGGAGATCAAGAGAGAGAGAGAAAGAGAGAAGGGGGCTCGTAGCTATGGGGGTGGCGGTGATGGCGAGGAGATGGTGGCATCGTGGATGAAAAGTGGCGGGAGGTTGTCACCTGTGGGATGCTTTCTTGCCTTATTTCTTCCTCTGTCTTCTCTTCTTTTTTTCTTCCATTTTCTCTTTTCTAGTTCTAGTTCTTGCCTTCTTTTTTTTTTTTTTTTGAAAACTTGCCCCAAAACGACGTCGTTTTGGGGCACTGCAGGAACCGCCATAGGAGAACGTGGCAGAGGATCTGGATTCCACTCACAGCACTCTCTCTTGTGTTTGTGTCAGTGAGAAAGGGAAGGAGAGAGGGTATGTGCTGTGACTGATTGTGTGTTAGTGGGTGTTTATTTTGTTTTGTTTAAAGAAATGAATTTGAGCCGTTTATTTCTTTGTAGGTGATGTGGGTCTATCTGAGCTGTTGTCCGAAGAAAGAGCTTGAGAGAGAGGTTGGAGAGGATCCAAACTCAAATTTGAGAGAATGAGAAAGAAGAGAAAAAAAGCGATTGATTAATATATTAATAATAGAAGGGGAAAAAAAGGAGAGAGGAGAGAGAAA
Source organism: Camellia sinensis (assembly GCF_055761805.1). Taxonomy (NCBI): domain Eukaryota; kingdom Viridiplantae; phylum Streptophyta; class Magnoliopsida; order Ericales; family Theaceae; genus Camellia; species Camellia sinensis. The sequence continues at coordinate 170,987,217 of NC_138970.1, forward strand.
ATTGAGTTTTGAATTGTATTTTAAAAATTGAATAAATTACACTAACATCCCTTGAGATTTTTGTTTAACACAGATCCCCCATTCACATTGAAAATTACACTTATCTCCTGTTAGATTGAAATGACATATTTATCTCTAGCTTTTATACATATAAAATAATACAGATATTTTGTTGAAAAAATTAGTGAAACAACCCTCTCTAATTTTGTATAGTAGAAGAGGTCCAAGATATTTTTTTTATAAACTAAGGTCTCTCAACATTTTCATAGAGAAAATTCAACTTAGAAAAATTTCACTAGACTCAGAAATTTTGAAATTTCTCTCGTATGATCACAGAGAAATTTTTTGTGAAGATTGAAATTTCTTTGAGTCGAATTTTCTCTGTAAGAATGTTGAGGGGCCTTATGAAAATATGGTAAGTCCTTTATCTTATAAAATCATAATATGAGTGACCTTAAAAAAATTTCTCTATTTTATTCATGTCATTTTAAGGGAAATAATAATCATTTTTTTTTTTGGTTTATTACACAAAATAATTGAGTTTATTTAATGTTTGTGTTTTTTTATTTTTACTGAATATTTTTAATATTTTAAGCAATTTATTTTTTAGATACACCTAATCTAGATATACTTAAAAAGTATAATATTTTGTGTTTTTTTTTTAAATTCACCAAATACAATATATATATATATATATATAAATACAAAAAGTTCAATACATTATCTTATTTTGTTGTATTCAATAAAAAAAAATTTTATTTTTTTCTATAAATTTTATATTTTTAAAATATATCTAGATTAAATTGATCTAATCTATATATAATGGTAGAAATAAAAACGAAAAATATTCATATATAAAAATTTATACAAAAAAAAATCATAAAATGTTGTAATAATGATATTGTTGTAAATATAAATAATGTTTATGGGTATTTTTGTTTTAAAGTAAAATATCATCATTAAGTTATATCATTGTATTTGAAAATTCTATATAAAATTTATATTTGTATATCATCACTTAACAAGAATATATTCAGGTAGAATTCAATAATGGAAAGTTGTAAAATGTAATCATGTTGATAGGAAGAATAAATGGTAGGAAAAAAGGTAAGATAGTCATTTAGAAAATTTTAGGACATAACATCAGCAATTCATGAGGCAATTTGTAATGAGATTACAAATCTCAAGGAAGAGAATGTAATTTTTCAAATGTGAATGAAGGATCTGTATTAAATGAAAACTTCAAAAGGTGTCAATGTAATTTACTCTTAAAAATTTGTTAACCAAACAAATTTTTTTATTTTTTATCTAAATCATGTTTTAACTCTCAAAACATAATTTTTGAAATTTTTTTTCAAAATCACTCTCTCATGCACATCAATCAATCACTTTTTCTTTCACACGCATCTACTCAACTACAATAAAAAACCAAATCATCCCAAACTCCCATGCTCCAAAACTATTTCCCAAATATACAAGTAAACAAACCAAAAAAAATTATAAACTCTTTTCTCAAGATTTTTTTTGAAAATTTATTTCCCAAAATAAAACCAAACACACCCTTAATTTCTCTCAAATTTAAGTTCATCACGGAGTCTCATTTTTTACTTTTTAGCTATTTTAATCTAATTAAAAAGTTGTATTTAAAATATTTTTTTTATTTTATAATTGATGTAATAGTTGTAAAAGAAAAAAAATAAAATGATTATGATTTAAATGTGACATTTTGTTTTATTAACTAAATTAGTTTGTTTTGTCTTTATTGACTAAGAGCATCTCCAACAATTCATTATTTTTTTACCAAATCTGAGTAAAATTTTTTTGATTTTCTCAATCTGATATGGCTTACTCCAATGGTGCATCAAAAGGGAAGGGTCATCCGGTGGGTAGACCGGCCAGTCGACCGGTAAGACTAATTTTTTTTTTTTTTAACCTGTTTGAATCTACCTATTTGAAAGGGAACCGGCCGGCCGATGGTCAACCGGCCGGACGTCCGGCTGGTTGACCAATTGCCCCCGTCCAACAGTATAAAACAGTGAAAAGATGAAATCTGAAGCTTGTCCTCAGTTTGATGAAACTTTTGTTCTATTCTCATTTTGATATCAATTTGATGAAACCATTAGAGTAAGAAAAAGTGATTTTTTCATCAAATTTCAAATTTGATGCAAGGTTTGATGCACCGTTGGAGATGGTCTAATTTAGTCAAAATTGCTCATGTCAAACGAAGCTTAATTTGAATTGTTTATTTTGTAAGACTTTCTATATGTGTTATCTACACCCCCAAAAAATAAATAAATAAATGATGCTAGAGATCTATTTTTGAAACTTTTAAGTCAATAAATCCAAACTTAAATCTTTTTAGACCAAACAAATATTATGTCTAAAAGGATATTTAGGTTTCGTTTGGGAACATACTTTTTAATAATTTTTTCGCTTTTTGGCTAAAACGTGATGTAAAAAAAAATTAGTATGTTTGGGATGACTTTTTGACTTTTTACAAAAAAATGTGTAAAAAGTAGAGAAAAAAAAAATGTTTGACTTTTTGGTATGAGTTGTTGGTTTTTTAATTTTTTTAGTGACCTTTTGACTTTTTGGCTAAAAAAGTCACTTGCCAAATGAGGCCTTATTGTTCAAAACTCACCTATCTATTTAAATGTTATCTATTTGTCCAAAATGTGACTTATCTGTATACGTATGACCTATATATTCAAATGTCACCCATTTATATACGTATCACATATCTATTTACTTATTGTCTCAATGTCGCCTATCCATCCACTTCACCGCCATGACTACCCCCACCGCTGACTTTCTAGTGATTTTTCTAGCACCGACTTTCAACAAGTATCTTTATCATCAAAAAAAAATTAACCATTAAGCAAATAAATAAACATATGTCCCCATTAGAATGAACTTTTCACTAATTAACTTAAAAAAAATTAAATCGATTAATCATTTTCATTTATGTCAACTTGTTTGAAAAATGGTAATCAAAGTTGTCCCACATTACTGAGATGTTGAACCTTTGTATTTCTCCCAAAAAAACGGAAAAAAGCAAACATTGTAATGTTTGTGTACTTTAACCTCCGATATGGTCTTGAATCTCAAATTGCACCTAAATTTTGTAAAGAAGAAAAGATATGGCCGAGTGTAGATTAACATATGTGCACACCACCCGTGGCCTCGCCCCAATCTAACAATACCGGACATTACATCAATCTTTTTTAGACTGTCAGATTTAAGTCAAGTTTGACATGTCTTGAAAAAGATAAAAAGTTAAAAAATTACTATCTTATTTAAGTCACATCATCTTATTTAAGTCACATCACCTCTCTTACACATCACTTCAAATCCAACCCAAATCCAATCCATATTTCATAAAAAGTCAAAAAGTACACTTATTTAAATCATCCCAAATAACCTCTTAATGTTGTTTTCCAATTCCTGTCTCTGATTTACACCACATTTGTTTTTGTTATTTCACTATGTTCTGTTTAGTTGAGAAATATAGAAACTGATTTGGAAAAAGAAAGAAAAAATAGAAATAAAATTTGAATAAACTGAACCCATCCCAACCCTTTTCGAATTTCTTTCTCTTTTCGAATTTCTTCCCAAATCTCTTCACCAAACACAACGTTAGAGAATCACATATGCTAGTATACATAAGATTGTCCAAAACCCATCCCAAAACCCAAACATATAAACTGAACCCATCCCAACCCTTTTACATTTAAAACTCAAATCAACAATTTTCTTTTTTTTTTAAGAAAGTAAATAAAATAAAATAAAAAATTAGCAAGGCTTAAGAATATAGTATAGCCATCGAGGGGTTGTGTAGTTTGGTTATCCAACTGTAATGAAGCAACAAAAACTAGAGAAAAGTCAGAACCTTGATAGCTAAGAAAAACATGATGTTGATATTTGATCTACAATGCATGGCATAACTAATTTGAGTCCCTTTCATGTACTGAAGAAATTTAATTCAATTTCTTTTATCCTTCCAACAAATAAATAAATAATAGTAAGACTGAAATAAATATTAGAGTTTTATTTAGCTTAATCTGCTATTAATAAGTTACACAAATACTAAAGAACAAATATGAAATTGACTTTATGTACAAATATACACAGCTTTGCTTGTTCCAACGGTACACTTTCTAACCTCGAATTATCTTCTGAGATGATATCTGAAGAATTTGATGAAGAAGAAGAAAAATAAGGGGAAAAAACAGGGACTGATAGTCAATTAATACGGCAGAAGTTAAAAGCATCGAGTAAAGTTATGATACTAGAAATACAACAACGGCAGTTTCTATGGGCAGGGACGAAATGATCATCCAACCAATTGCAGCAAATCTAAAACATGGGACCGGTTATCTTAAAACAAAATGAGAAATGTAAATCTTAATAGGTATATTTAGGTTTCATTTGGCAAGTAACTTTTTTAATTAAAAAGTCAAATAATTATTAAAAAAGTCAAAAAGTCATCAACTTATATAAAAAAATTAAATATTCACTTTTCTCTCTACCTTTTGCACATCTTTTCGTAAAAAATTTAAAAATTATCCCAAAACATACTAATTTTTTTTACATCATATTTTAATCAAAAAAGTCAAAAAATTACTAAAAAAATCTGTTCCCAAACGAGGCCTTATTATCCAACAAGTCCTATAATAATTAATAACATTTTTCATCAAACACTATCAAAAAAACATCACTAGTTCTTAATTTTTATCGATAGTTTGAAAATTGTCACAAAAAATATCGCTAATTATAAGTTTTAGACATAGTTTAAAAAAATAATTACAAAAAGACACTAATTTTCAACTTTCAACGATAGTTTAAAAAATTTGTCACAGAAAAATATGACTAACTGTAAGTTTAACGACAATTTATAAAAACCATAATTAAAAAAAAAATTACTAATTGTTAATTTTATAATTTTATATGTAAAAAATCGTTACAAAAAATTATTTTCAACAACTATTTTATTAGTACTTAGGCCGCGTTTAGAAACATGCTATTTTAGGCCAAGTTTGGCATCTTTAAAAAAATTTAAAAAATTATTTAAAAAGTTAAAAAGTTATCACTAATCACAAATTAAAAATATAAAAAAATTTAATTTATTACATATTTTAATAGATAGATGTGACTGGTACTAAGAAGGAGATGTAAAGGCTGTCAAACGGGAAAACAAAAATTAGATATATATATTTATTAAATTGAAGCGTAATGTTGAGCCAGTGGAGACCTACCACGAGTCCTGTTTTGATAATCCGAACCGTGTAACGTGTCAAACTCGTCGAATACTATATGCCTGTAAAAAATCACGTTAATCGGATATAGATAGCTATATGATTAAATCAATTTTGTATAAACAATAGATGGTGTTATAGTTAACGGTTGACAAAAAACTATCACAATCAGATAGCTATCGATATCCGATCAACGTGATTTTTTATAAACATATATTACTCAACGAATTCTACATATTAAACGGTTCCGATTAGCAAAATGGGACCTATGGTAGACCCACAAAAGCCAAACAACACCATTCAATTCAAGCCCGAAAAGAAGGCAACCATTTTCCAACTCCTACCAGTCAACTGCACTGCCTTAGGTACCGTACGGACTACTCAATCACTTCTCCTATATGTTTATTTATATAATTTTTTAATACACATTTTTTTTAAAAAAGTCAAAAAATTAACCCAAACAACTATCTTTTTCTCCTCAACTTTTTAGTCCAAAAAGACAAAATACACTTATTTAGGACATCCCAAGCAATTACTTAGTAACCTTTTGACTTTTTTGTTAAAATATGAGGTAAAAAAAACTAGTATGTTTGAGGTAAATTTTTAACTTTTTACAAAAATATGTGCAAAAAAACAGAGAGAAAAGAGAATCTTCAACTTTTTAGTATAGGTTATAGGCCTTTTGACTTTTTTAATAACTTTTTGACTAAAATGTTAACTTGCCAAACAAGGCCTTATTTTCAACAGGACTTGATAGGAATTAAGTCCAACTATTAAGACTTACAGGTAATTTACCCAAACAAAATAATATAAAAAAAATAAAAAAGAATCCACAGATGTGGAGAGAGGGAATAGGATATGGCAGAGACACAATCAACTTAAGTCCAAAGCTGGTTTTTAGCAAAATTGATAAAAATCCAATTTCAACATGAATCAAGTCTGTTTCAGTTAGCACCTGAACCACGTTGATTTTTGCTAATCCAACAAACACACGAAGGAACTTTGTGTTTTTGAGGTTTTAGAGTCAGTGATTTCAGTGTTTTGTGTGGTTTTGACGTGTTAGATGTGAGAATTTTGAGTGTTTTTGTGTTTTTTTTTTTTTAATGTTTTTGGCGTTTTGGAGTCACTGTTTTAAATGTTTTTTTTTGTTGTTTTGGAGTGTTGGAGGTGGTTTGGAGGTTTAGAGTTAGTGGTTTGGGAATTATAAGCCAACTTAGACATGAGTAACTCCTCACTTGGTGGGTCAGCGCCAGTACTGGGCCCATCGATGAATGGTCTCAACCATTTGAGGGAACAAAGCACTGACACTCTCATTGATGAGATCTTGGAAAAAATGTATGCACTCCTCATCATCCAGGTCCAACCGAAACTTCTCTTGAAGCTACAAGGATAATCACAAAGATGGTCATTGAAAAACAAACAATTATGTTCCTTACAGAAACGAAAGCAAAGAGAAGATTGAAAAAGAATACAAGCAAGAAATGAGAACAAGTCACCTTAAGAATGCCCTTTTCAGGATCGGAAGCTATGTCAGGAATATTGGAACCCGCCATAAGATGAAACAGGTTCAATATTAAGTTACTGGATTTTCGGAGGATGTTGTATGCTTCACAACAGTAGGACTTGAACCTGGTATAGTATTGGCTGCAGGAGAGAGATGTAAAATTGTAAAAAACATAATAGATCTAATGGATTTTGTATGGCTGACAGGGCATAAACATTAAGCACCAAAAGTGTTAAATAACTACTTCCAAAAGAGTTGAAATTACCTTTCTGCTCCACCCATGGCCTCGACCATTTCTTTGCAAAGCTTCATTGGAGGTGGAAATGGCTTTGGATCACGACCCAAAATAAAACCAAAATCAACATGGAAAAGGCGACCATCATCCCTAAGGAGAAGATTATCAAGGTGCCTATAGACCATGAAGATTAATGGATCAAAAACTGCTCCACAATTTAGTACATGAAGAATGGTAATAATCATCGTTTGACCCCATATGTGAGCAACTGAAACATATGTTTGATATTTGATAAAACCAACACAATAAATCTGTCCCAAATGTGTCGCATAAAGCTATTGCTGCATCAATACACACACCGTTTTATGAAGCTGTCCCAAAAGCTAAACTGCCTCGACAGAGTACTTGTTGGGGTGTTATAAGCCACCCTAAAATTTCGTTTCTGTTGTAATTACCCCACTTATAACTAAAATAGAAGTTTTTAGACAAGAAACAAATGGCATATGCATTAAACTAGATGTCAAATCACCTGTCTCCAATTCCCAATATGTATGTGATAACTGAATAACCAGCACAGCTTTTTATAAATGTTTCGAGACAGGTGGCTGTAATTCCAAATGGTCCTTCCTCATCAGGGTGAAACTTCTGCAGATAGCTTATAATACTTCGATGCTCTGAAAGAATCTGGAAATCAAAAGGATTAACCTCTATTAAACCCATTGCAAGATGGCATTTGCCACAATCCACAACACAGCTAAAACTACACCCAGTTTAATCCTCATTTGATGACATTGTAAGAAATCACAAACACTGTGATCAGACACTGCAATTTAACCTATCTGGTGGCACATGCAATTATCTAGGTGAATTAGTTACAAAGCCACTCATTCATCCTTGACAGATTTACATCACACCAAAAATTTAGAACCCATAAACCTTTCATTTTTAATGCAACTAATACTCCTCAAAGTAATCAATATTCCTCATAATATAAATTTATAACAGAAACGGAATGCCTAAAAGTATTCTATTAGTGTAACTTTCCTCTCAAAGCCATTTTCCTAATGAACTAGAAATGCACAAGACATAGTTGCACAAAAAAGTAATTTGCATAGATATGAGTAGGCCTTCAGGGATGAACAACTTAATACATCAAGCAAAGAAAAAACAAATCATGTCATCCTTGAAATTGAAAGTTCGATTCCACAAGACCAGGATACTTGAAACTCAAGATTTCAAATATTTGAGAAGCTAAATAACAATAATCATGTTATGAAGAACTAAATGCATGTCAACCGAATTAAGCATTGAATCTGTTAATATAAAGGTAATAATGATGCTTTGCAACTTATTATCAATGAGAGCTATGCAAACTGTGACTATAAGCTGTGACTCACTTGCACTGTAAACAGAAGCATCTCATACCTGTGCTAAAGAACTAGATGGTATAAATTCAATCATGCCTTCATCATGTCCAGTTGCTAGCACCCTGTATGGAGTTAAGTGCAGATCAAGATTCTCTAGTTTAAGCAAGCGATCCATAAGCGATACCATTTGAACAACCTACAATGACCACAATCAATATATCAAATCAACTGAGAGACAAAGGAGGGGAGAAAGAAAAGACCTACATCTATTGAACAGACTACTTAATCTACCAACTGGTCTTGCCGAAGATCATCTCCTTTCTTGAATATGATTTTGCAACTCCCACCATTTGCTGTCCGAAAAGTCAGGCGCAAAGGATGCAATGCACTTTTAAAAATCGAAGATTCTGATGGAACAATACCCGTGATGAGGACGCCTGGTGCCAAAGGTGATCGTATTGGCTGAAAACATAAGAGACAAACATGTTCAGTGTTATTTACATTCAAAGACAATATCAGTAATTACATGGTATGAACTAACCAAATGCCAAAATAACAGATAAATTGAAAAACACAAATTCAGCTAATAATAATATATGATCAATGGAAAAGGAGCATCATATCCTAGAAATACCTCTTCAAAGTAAGTAAGTTCACTAAGAAGACCGGAAAGAAGCTGCCTAAGCTTTTCAATCTTCTTATGGGTTCCACCTCGGACATTTCTTACATCTCTCATTATAGAACACAACTGAGCAGTCAGTTCTGTCTGGCGCACCAAACTCTGCCACAGCTTAAATCCGTCTTCATCTCCACTGCCAGCAACTCCCAACTGTTAAAGAGTAGACTTGATCACTGAATCGCAGGGACTAAATCAAACATCTCAGAGGCTTTCTTTTTGTATGTATGTATTTTTTTCTTTTCTTTTTTTAATTTCTTTAGATGTCCGAACCTATTTCTGAACAGTACTGAACGTCTGAACCTACTTCTTTAGATGTCCTCATTTTTATTTTAGTCAGCATGCTTGATTAAAGGAGATCAATTACAGCCCACAGATTATTTTTGCTTCATGCACCAAAACATAAAAGAAAATGGTCCTCATTATCTCATAACAACAGCCACAAAAAATAGAAACTTGCTTCTTCAATGCTCATCATAATAATGCAAAAAGCTAATTGTAGATTCTAGCATGCAAAATTAAGTCAGATGTTTCAATACTTCCATCCATGTTGCAGGCAACTACATATGCATTCCACACGTCAGGTTAGCTTCCAAATCTTTTCTAAGACACCTGGCTTTAGGTATATATAGAGGGAAAATACCATATTTTTGCAATGCAGTGAAATAATAAACGGTTTGAATAATATTCCATACCCAAAAAAAAAAAAAAAAGAAAAAAAAAAAAGAGGCTTTGTTTAAACTAAGGCAGACAAAAAAACACATCTCACAATAGTCCCAATAATCCATATATGCATGGCATCATGTAATAAATAAAATTCTCAATTCATGAGCTATTGGGAGATGAGAATCACAGACCTTCATCATATTTTCCTCCAGAATCTCATAGGTACAATAAAAACGTTTTGCATATGCATGATCATGAAGTTCAACTGCAACATACCACCGGAGAAAGCTAGCCAACTCAATGTTGCATAATGCTGTCAAATTTTAAAGAGAAATTTCAGATTGACATCAGTAAGCAAACCACAAAACAATATAAATTTGGCACTTGAAAGTTATTTGATGTAGATAACAGCAGGCGTACAGCGTTGCACAAGGAAATGAGAAAGGCGAGATTTATCAGAACGCTCAAACCGAAGAGCTTGAACTAGTTGAAGTAAGTAACAATGAAGCTCTTCATCATCAGCTCTTTCCAAAATACTGACAGCATATGCACGGACCTGTTAAGAAGGCATATTATAATAGTCTAGGGTGATATTTACAAAATATCCACAACATTAAAAATGTAATTTAAATTTCATCAGTTGAACTGCAAAAGGCACTTCCTAGTTTTAGTAAAGATCAGGAAGTACAATTTTTCTTGTCCAATGATCATCGTCCCACATCCAATAATGCCATGGCTCTTTTTCTCATTGACATTATAACAACAGTGTCAAAAATGGTTTGAACACATGGTGATAACTTTGGACACTAAGAATAGCATAACAGTGAGATGGTCGATTTTTAGTTGAGCTAAAATGTAGGGTAATTTTAATGAGCAGGGAAGGTTACAGGGTGATAACTTTGGACACTAAGAATAGCATAGCAGTGAGATGGCTGATTTTTAGTTGAGCTAAAATATAGGGTAATTTTAATGAGCAGGGAAGGTTAGAAGAGTGCCTTGGTAGCAGCAGCCAGTCTTTCATGTGTGATTACATGTAAAGAATCTTTACAATAATAATTGATGTGTAATAACACACATTTTTTATATACTGAAAAGAAATGCATGTACGACATGAAACCAAGAACAACAAAAGCCAATCTTGGTGCAATAGTAAAAGTGGGTTTCATCAAGTGAGAGAAAATGGGTTTAGTTTGAGAACAGCTACTGTATGCAAAAGGCCCAGTCTATATTTAGCCCACAGCACCAAAATTGGGGGAACAAACACTAGGTGATGGCAGAAGATTTTCTAATGCAGTTTATCACTCATTTTCCAATTCACGTTTCTATGGCATGAAAATTTTGAAGGACTTCCAGGAATCTCCTCAAGGAATGGGATGGAAAATGTGAAGATATGGAATGTATTTGGTCTGACACAATATGCAATGTGGTGGATGATTGCTATCAGATACTTGTGTCTGCTACCCAGTGTTTTGCCTGCGAAGCTCAAAAATAAATTCCTATTGATTAAAGATTTTAAAAACTTGTGAGAGAAGAAGATTGAAAAAAGCGATAGCAACTCACTAAAACTAACTAGGGATTAAAGAGGAGTGTAGCCTTGATGACTGTAAATAAATATGAAAATTATCTACCCTATGGCAACTATATCTTTCAAAACTTGTTGAGAAGCTTCAAAAAGAGAGGGCATCTTCATCCACCTTTCAAAAGGGCCCCACTGGTTAAGAGGTTGACTGTCTGTTACAATAATAACCAGGTCACATCACAGGAGCCCTTGTGCTATATAATGATCTGTGAAACCACGATTTGAGGTCGAATTTAAGAAATAAGTCCTGAATATACATCAAAGACATTTTCATACTCAACCATGAGCCACAACCCAGCCATTGAGGCTAGTTTGAAGCACAACAATGTTTCAATGTATTCTTTATAGATATTATTCATGCAACATTATAGACATTGGATGTGGATAAACTAGAGATCGCCGTTTTTTTATTTTCAGGATGTATCAGCTACAGTGAAGAAACAGATTGCTTAAATTGACATGAGTTTTGGAAAGCATAGCTAGTCTCTAGATGGGCACAGCTCCATGAAATTAAACATGCTTCCAAGTCGAAGAACTCAAATCTAGAGACAGTTCCACACCTTACATTATAAAGGAAGTACTTTTCATAAAAGGTAGCACTTGAACAAAATTTAGAGTAACCACCATGATCATCTAATCTGTATAAGCAACAAACTTTTCTAATAAGGGGTCAAGAAGGCCAGTGAAATGACCTTCAAGGCTTCAACTGTTATTCAAGGCATCAAAACAAACAAACAAAAAAAGAGGGGGAAAAAAACACAAATCCTATTTTCTTAGAAAATGGTATAACTCTAAGTGCAGGAAATGAAGAGCAATAAGAAGTTTTCTCCTTGTTGTCTTTTCCTTTTGGCACCACACCACCACTATTCTCTTTGCTGTGTTGATGCAGAATCTCTGCCAACTGAATTCCTTTGCTGATATCAGTTATGCAGTTCAGTTATTTAGTTGAGATATACGATGTCAGTACATCCTTAGACAACGCACAGATGCATACATCTCATCTAGAGTCAACACATTCTTAGACAACACACACATACACAAACACTTGCATGCATGCGTATATGTATAGTACTGACCTCTTCACTTTCAAAAACAGGTGATAGAAGCTCCAATGCATCACATACATCGATTGTTTCCCACCTTCCCATCAATTCTACTGCCTGCTTTGCTTCCTGCAAACAAATGAGCATGCCATCCTCAGAGTTGATCAAAATATTAATATCAAAAGAAGCTGGATTAGAAATGATGCAGATAAACATCAAAATGGAACTGTGGACTGCACTCATCACTTCATTCCAACATCTATCAATCATAGAAAGCATGTCAATTTATGAATTAAGTGATAAAAAGTTGACTTTTGTTTTAAGTCCAGAGTAAAAAAGTACAATACGCACTTTGACAAAGCACTAGACTCTGTCTCTAGCATAAAAGGAACAAAAGCACAGTAATGGAAAGCAAACACATGAATGGAAGTGGAACCGCCAATGAGAAAAAGAAAGGTGCCATTAGGAAACAAAGCAATAAATTAATCCACAGTTCAGAATGAGCACAAGAAGCTCCTACCAGATCCTATTATTTCCTCCTGGCTCACCATACTAATTATGGATTGGGTCAATCTTGATTCAGAGAATAAATAAATAAATGACTATATAAATAGAAAATGAAACAAAAACTCAGAATAAATTATGCTTAAGAGGATGAACATTATCAATAGTATTTTCTGTTTCGCAGATTAAAAAAAATATAGTCAAAGGTCATTTCTGCTTGTGAGTTTAAGACAAAAAGATTAAATTACTCATTTATGTTTGAAAATTGAGGTCATATCAATTTACTTTTTCACAATGGTATTGGAAGAGACAATGGACAATTGCCAATTCACCTTTAAATTCTTTCTTTCTTTCTTTCTTTTAAAACAACTTTTGCATTGTTAAATTGTGAATCAGTATGTCAGCATGATGTTATGTTGGAGAAAAGCTATTGCACTTTGAAAATTACAGAGTTAGGGTCGTGAAAAACTATAAAATATTTATAGTTTATTTCTTAGGTTATATAGCCAGATCAATAAACAGTCTAGATTTCAAACATTGATCTATAGACAAGGGAGATACACCAATCTGCTCTGAAATAAGTGCTGAGAATAGATACTGAAGCAACTTTCCACATTATCTAATGAACAAATAAACAAAGCGAGAGACAAAAAGCGAGGGATGTTATTGACTGATTTATCACATATCAACATGTCAACCAACCAAGTTTATAAGAAATAAGTACAAAAAACTGTTAACCACCCAATGAAACTAAAGGAATAAACTGAGAGGGAAGGGAATGGATTAAAAAGATAGAAACAAAGTCCTACATCAAAAGGCGGCCCAGAACACAACAGTTACATCACATGAAATTTAATTAGTAACAAGAGATTCCAACTGCACAAGCTGGGGGGAAGAATTGTGCAATGCTATTATAGTTTGGCCCATGGAAAGGAATAATATAATATGACAATAAAGAAAAAGAAAGAAGAAAAGAAAAATAACATACTAACCTGAACATCACTCCATTCGACACAACGGAGAAACTTTGTGAGAGCCCTCTTCTCTGACATCAATGAAAAACGAAATTTCCACAAGAGCTGCCTTTCATCACCACTTAAAATCCTTGTTGGGGGGTATTTTAATATTCTCTGTATTGACCTGATAGCCAAGGAAGAGATATCTTAACATAACCTTTGCTAACATAAATTTATCAGTTCAGATTTAAATTATGAGGCGGAGAATGGGAGGAAGAGGAAGAGAGAAGATTTAGGTACAACTTGAGAAGTTGAGCCATATTTTTGGTGAGGAAATTCTGCAAAATAATGCCTCAAGCCTGTAATTTGTGACACATGACAAGTATGCATGGTAGTATCCTTTTTTCTAATAGATAGTTTCCTATACGGAGGATTCATGACATGGTGTCTGAAAATCTCCACAATGACATATATATCATCATTATTTAATTATAGTTTTTTGGCAGCAAACATCTACTTTCGCACGAAAACAGTATGATTTTAACCACAGGAATTAAAATCATACATTTTACATTCCTTACAAACCCCATCCCAAAACATTTGATTTTTCAAACAACATGTTTTACAAACTTGATAATTGTTGGGCTCAACTCTCAAGTGCTTTCACATCAGTCATTCAGTAGCGAAAGAAAATAAAAGATTTAGTTTCACACTTTTAATTTTATCCAATAAAGCTAAAGAAAATATTTGTTTTCTAGTTTCTGATGACTGGATTTTGGGCTTACTTCCTTTCACTGGAGCTTGGTTTAAGATCCCTGTCAATGATGCCACGGGTTAAACTCCTAGCAAGCTTTAGTTGCTTGTGCTCAGAAGGATTTATCTTGCCCACCTCCGGGTCCCACACAGTAACCAATTCATTGCTTGTAGTTATAGGAGATGGTATAAGGAAATTTGCACCTGACTCCTACATGTCCAACAATAAATAAACAACCAACAAAAACATGAAAAGAAAAAAAAAATCAATCACTGGTAATGTCTATACTACACGATTAACTTTAACTTCCAAATCTAGCAAAAAAAATATATTTGAAAAGATCCAGGACTGATTAGTACTCAGTAAAATAGAGAAATAAAGTTTAGGACAAGATTTTGTGTCGAAAACATTATGAATAGACTTACCAGGCATATTTGAGAAATGTACCAGGGTGCATGTTTTGTTGATGACATAGTTTTTAATTGATGAATTTAGAGTAGGGATTGATTCTAATTAGAACTTCAAGATCATACGTTACAATCTAAAATTTAAGGTTATGTAGGGCTAGTACATAATACATGGAGTATAATTTTAGCAAAATTACAAATAGGAATGATGTGACAGTGAAACTTGATAACTTGGCTATACCAAGATTAACCATTTCAAATATCGCATATCAATTACACATAAAAAGGAGAGGTTTAAGAAGATGCCAGCAATATCCTTACAAGTACAATGCATGGAATAGAAAAGTCTTTTCTGAGTCTTGCATGATCATGAAAATTCCCTCTGATTTGAAGGGAAAGTTTTATAAGATCTAGTCAGCTATGTTCTATGGCTCAGACTGTTGGCTAGTTGGAAAACATGTCCAAAAATGGGTGTAACTAACACAAGAATGTTAAGATGGATGAGTTGTATAATGAAAAAGGACCCAAACAAGAAATGAATATTGTCCTAGGAAGTAAGAAGTGGGAGGTATAGCTAACACGAGAATGTTGAGATGGAAGAGTGGTATTATGAAAAAAGACGCAACAAGAAATGAAGATCGTCCTAGGAAGAAAGAAGTGGTGCCAAATTGTTTAAAAAGAGAAAAGTTAATTGACATGGTTTTGACCATGTCCTGCACAAATCAACTAGCCCACAAACATGGAAGTGAGTAGGGGCCAAGAAAAAAGAACTTGATTGCTTTGGACTTCAATGGAAGATATTGCATTAGCAATGCATAAATATAGCTCCCCCCCCCACCCAAAACCAATTATTTGGATTTATGCTTCTTGATTTGAGTTGAGTATTCAGAATTTTGAAATCAAGTAGCAGAATAAACAAGCAAAATGCTAACTCGTCATTCACCAGAGGTTACAACAGAGATAATGTGTCAGCACATTCAAATTGCAGCTTTCACTAATTGGTTTCCATATAAGCAGGGTTTTCATATAGGACAGTAAGCTGAACTGTACAACCAGAATTCAGAAAATATAACTGAAAATCCAGAAAAGGAAAAGCACATATAGTGTTGAGACCTACTGTGTCTACTGCCATTATAGTAAATGTTTCAAGGATACTACTACCTCCGTCCCAAATTGTTTGTCCGGCACAAAAAAAAAAGAATTTAAAAATATTTTTGTGCCAAAATTTCAATTTTTTCCCTCAAATTAAAAGTACTTAATGAGATCTTTTAACTGGTGACATTTTTTTGAAATTTCGGTACAAGATTACATTATTTTAAGTTATTGTATTCCGTGCCAAACAACCAATTTGAGACAGAGGGAGTAGATAGTAGTATATCACTGAAAATACAGGACACCATTGGTACACTGAAGTTTAGTGATTTGTGCCCTAGTGTTGCGCTACATGTCTAGTGACAGACCAGCTACAATTTCATATCGATAGTGTTGCACAACAACTGATTCCAAGGACTCATCACCTCAATATTGTACACAAATTCGGCAACAGTTTTAACATGTCTATTCTAAACGAGTGACAACCCTTCATTTGTAACCCAACCACGTGCTTATGGCAAGTACTACATAGTAAGCCACAACTAGCTTAATTTCAATGCATTACAATTCAACCAAGAAGGCAAACAATTTGTCAAGAGAGTTGAGGACAGACAATTAATAACTCTTATGCCTGCAGACTGAGAAAACTCTACCTGAAAAACAACTCGATGTTCAAAACTGCAGAACTCAACCACGAGGTATAAACAACTTCCATTTCTACCACTTTCACGCTCCTTAATTTTGTCCATAGCTTTAAATGCAAGGCGGTCCAGCCAATCAACTCGTTGAATCTGTCCCCTTTCATACTTATTTACAAGCTTTTCCAAACGCTCCAACTCCCCACGTTCTTCCTTAGGAACCTAACAAATTGTGGTGAGCAGATGAACACAAATTGTTGTGAGAAGATGAACAGAATCTAAGTATCACAACATTTTTTTAAAAACTAGGCAAAAACCATGAAACATAAAAGTATTAACCCCAACAAAAAGTAATAGTTATAAACCTTTCCAGGAGTAGTTGTCTGTATAGATCCATCTGCCTCTTTTCTAGGCCAAAGCCTAAACTTATGCCTCCCTGTTTTGAGTTGTTTTTTTGTGTTAAAAAGACTAATGGTAGCCCCACCAATCAAACCCTCAGTTTTCCCGCATGAAACATCCCAAACCTGCAATTCCAGGAATATTACAACAAATTACAGCTTAGCACCAAGTGAATCCAAACCTAATGTATAACAGTGAATTCTATCTTCAACTGTAGCAAAAGACATGCGCCAAACAAGATATGAGACAAAGGAAAGTTTCTCAACTCATGCACCAAATTGACTACTTTCTCAACAATAAATCAATAACAGAATGAGCAGTGAACAGAACTCAATTTTCTACATATGATTAGTAACATTTTAGTTATTACAAAAGCAAAGCATTATTATTAAAAATCAGACCATGCAATACAGATATACCTAGGAACACATTAAAAGAATGAGAACAAGATTAATAGTATAAGTATCCAAAGACAGTTATCTGTATACGTTTATGTCATGGAAACTCCCTGGTACTACAGTCAATCATCAAGCATTTTCGCGCCAAGTAGTTTCCACATTCCCAATAATCTTAACATAGAGATGGCCTAAGAAACATTTGACACTTCTAGAAGGCAATGTGTCATGTCAGACACTGACACGACACAACACTCGTCAGACACTTCCCAACACACACACATGTATATGTGCTCACGTATAAACACGATGACAAGAAAGAAACACTGATAACTTACTGTTAAAGCAAGTTGTGAGTTGGCAGTTAAGTCTCGATATTTTGTACTCAACGTAATGAGTTCATTCCAGCAATATGTTGGACCCACTGATTCTAACCTGCAACCGTAAATGAGGAAGACAAGCAGAAAAAAATTAAAAAACCAGCCACTTCAAATTATTGTTTTCACACTACATGATATTTTGTGTAATTTCTAGTAGTTCAAAAAACTGATATATATATATATATATATAAGATGAGAGATGCATATTTTTATTTTTATTTTGCCCAACCAAATTGACATGGGAATTTAAGAATGAGATCAGCTAAACCTTGTTCTAGTAGGAAGCCCAAACGGTGCACCATCAATGTGCAATGCACACTCAACATATAGCTCCGGTCTTCTCTCCTCTATGGTAAAATCAACTTCAGCTGAAGTATTGAATTAAACACAATCATAAATGCAAATTCTGATAAATGTGATGAATTGCAACATCATCAAAATATACTGTACCAACCCAGTAAAACTTTAAACAACAAGATTCAGAAAAACTCATAAATTTCTCAAACCCTACGTTGAAGTGCTCAAAGACCCATGAGACAGTTCAATTGCGATTCACAACCCAAACATAAAAATTTCAACGAGAGTTTAGTAAAAAAATCAATTTCAGCCGAAGAATTGAATTAAACACGATCGTAACTACAAAAAGTAGTACAAGTGTGATTAATTGCAACATTATCAAGAGATATTGTACCAACCCAGTAAAACTTTAAACATCAAAATTCAGAAAAACTCATAAATTATTCAAACCCTAATAAGTTTTTTTTGGGTGAATAAAACCCTAATAAGTTGGATAGGTCAAAGACCCATTAGATAGTTAAACTGTAATTCACAACCCAATTTCGAAAATTTCAATGAGAGCTTGAGAAAAGAAGTTACCTGAATTAAGGGGCTTAGTTCCTGGCATGTTTCCTTCAAGCCTCTCGACTCGGAAGGTCACTGGAAGATTGATATCACAAGACAAGAAGAATCGGAACTCGTTACTGCTCATCTCTGTTTTCTAGGGTTCAGGAGCTGTGACTGAGCATAATTAGGGTTTCGAATTGAAATTGATAAGGAAGGGTTTCGAATTGAGAACTATACACAAATCAATGAATTCGAAGGCGAGAGAGAGAGAGATTGTCGAAACGAGATTGAATCCTCTAGGGTTCATGGACGTTTGAATTTGAAATCAAGATGATCATTCTGGGCAAGGATTGAAGTACAAGCTAAGAGGCTAGACAGACTGCGTGCGGATCCTCTACAGTAACTCCCTAGAGTGGATGATCGGACGGCCTACTTAAGCCTCACCAAAACCAGGTCGTTTTGGTGAGTATTTTATAAAAAAAAAAAAAAAAACATTTTTTCCGATTTCAAAATTTCTCTCAAGCTGAAGAGGTGTATCAGACGAGCAGGAAAAAGCAGAGCCGCGAAAGAAGGAGAGAGAGAAGAAGAGTTAGAGAGGCTGCTCCGTCATGCATCCCGTCGGTCCACCGTCGCAGTTGTCCCGCTGTCGCCACCGTCCCGCAGTTGTCCCATCGCCCCACCGTCGCAATCGCCACTATCCTGCCGTAAGCTTCGGTCTCTCATCTCATTCCCTATTCCTCTCTCTCTCTCTGTTCTATTCTTGTCTACCAACAAGTTAGGGTTTTCTATTTCATGTATTGCTTAAATCATTGATTTGCACCCTTTATACACATATATGTGTGTAGATATATATGTATTTCAATCTTATTTCAGTGTTTGGTGATCTGGGTTTTGCTCAAAATTGTGTTTGGTGGACTGGGTTTTGCTCTGGAAAGTGTTTTTGTGATTGCAGTTGGAGTGTTTGATAAATTGGGCCACTGGTTTTACTTTAGACAGAAATTGATCGTTGAACTTGTTTGGGTTCTGTGTAAACTTCACGAAATCTTGAAAATTTCTATACTTGCTCATATACCAGATCATTTACTTGACTGAGTTCAATCATATTAGCTTTTTAAGCTTTAAAATTCATGGCAATTAAGGTGGCATATAATGTTTTAGCTCAAAATTTTAGTTTTGTTGCACTTATTTTCCTTTGAACTCTTAGTTAGCTAACATGGGATTTCAGATAATAGAAAATGACTAGTTAGAAATATGGAAAGGTAGCTAATGCTTTACTAGTGAATTGTGATAACAATGAATACCTGTTGTAGTGAACATCTTAATGAAAATCACACTGTCATACATAACAAAGACCATAATTTAGTTTGTATTATTCAGTTTGTTATTCGTTGATTATCTTATTCAGTTTGTAATATTTTGCAAACATAATTTACAGTTTTTATGCTAATATTGAGCACTTCTTTATTTTTTAAGTGACTTGGCACATTGATATGGAACTTGACAATCATGAGAATGACGGGGGTGAGTGTGATTGGAAGCCTAGAGTTCGCATGACATTTGATACAGAACAAGAAGCATATGATTTCTATAATACTTATGAAGGAAGGTTAGGCTTTAGTATTAGAAGGGGTTATGTAAACAAGAGCAAAGAGGGGCAAATCACTTCAAGGCAATTTGTTTGTAATAAGGAGGGATTTTGGGTTGTCGACAAGCGAGATCCATTAACAAAAAATCTTAGGCAGGAAGTGAGGACTGGTTGTCAAGCCAGACTTGTCATTAAGTGGAATAGGAATATTCAGAAATTTTTTGTTAGTGATTTTGTTGAACAACATAATCATATCTTCGTACCAGCAGAATGTACGCATATGTTACCATCCTAAAGGAAGATATCTGCATCACAGGCAACCGAAATAGATTTAGCCGAAAAATCTGGAATCCGTCTTAATGATGCATTTGAGCTCATGGGTAATGAAGTTGGTGGAAGGGAGTCGCTTGGGTTTACAAAACTTGACCCAAAAAATTATTTGAGAACGAAGAGGAAAAACAGTTTAGCATATGGGGAGGCAGGTAGCATTTTGCAATATTTTCGTGACAAATCATTGGAGAATCCATCTTTTTTTTACTCGGTCCAATTAGATAACGAGGAGCAGATTACGAACATATTTTGGGCCGATGCTCAGATGATCATGGATTATGGGCAATTTGGTGATGTTGTCACTTTCGACACTACTTACAAGTTACATAGTGCACATAAACCATTTGCATCTTTTGTTGGATTTAACCATCATAAGGAAACTGTGATATTTGGTGCAGCTTTGATGTATGATGAGACCGCCGATTCTTTCGTATGGCTTTTTAGAAGATTCTTGGAGGCAATGTCAAGTAAGGCTCCAAAAACAATTTTTATGGATCAAGATGCTGCAATAGCTAAGGCCATACCTATTGTCATGCCTAACACAACCCACCGCCTTTGCACTTGGCATTTGATGCAAAATGCATTAAGGCATGCAAATTCTATCTTCAAGGATAAGGAGATGAAGAGTGTTTTATACACGTTTATGTACGACATTGAGGATAAGAAAGAGTTTATGTTAAAATGGGAGGAAATGCTTGACAAGTATGAAGTAAGAGATAATCATTGGTTGAAGTTAACATTTGGGGTCAAGGAAAAATGGGGTTGGCTATATGTTAGAAATGCATGGGGTGCGGGCATGAGTAGCACCCAACTTAGTGAATCCTTTAATGCTTTCTTGAAGGATTTCATTCAGTCTGATCATAACTTAATGCAATCTTCCATGCATTTTGATCGAGTTTTGTCTGAGAAAAGGTACAAAGACTTACAAGCCGAATATGCTCTATGCCAAAAGTTGCCAAGGGTGAATATTAAAATGAAGATTATGGAGCAAGCTGCAGATGTTTACACAAATAAAATTTTTGAAGAATTTCAGGATGAGTATGTCAAGTCCCTTGAAGTCAACATTGAAGAAATTGAAAATGATGGTGAGAGTACCGTTTATACGGTTCTTGATAGTAATGGTATAAAGGTGAGGAAGGTGAGGCAGGAGTGTGATGATTCGGTCACTTGTAATTGTAAGAAGTTTGAAATAAAGGGCATTTTGTGTAGTCATTATTTGAAGATCCTTAGAGAAAGACTCAAATTGAAAGAGATTCCTTCACAATATATTCTGAAGAGATGGACTAAAAAAGCAAGATCTGAAAAAGTGAAAGATAGGTGTGGGCATGATATTCAGGTTGATGTAAGATTGCATCAAACTTCACGTTATAGGTCATTGATGGCAATATTCAGATCAGTAGCGTGTAGAGCTTCTGAAAGTGAGGAAACATATAATTTGACGGTCGAGAAAGCGAATGAATTAATTGCAAACATTGAAACCATGTTAAGCGCAAAATTCAATATGCCTTGTTCAAATACTATTCAACAAGAAAGCCACCCCAACACATGCCCCGAAAGCTTTGAAGTGGATAGTGTAGCGGATAAAAATGTAGTCCAAGCAAAAGGACTCAAGAGAAAAGAGTGCACTAGCAAGGGACGAAGGCGGACAAAAGGTGGTTTGGAGCTTGCCTTGGCAAAGAAAAATAAAACAAGTTCACATAATGCTTCTCAAACTTCCATGTCTGTTACTCCTCAAACTCCTCCCTTATTTTCAGCAAGTGCTCCTGAAGCACCTCCCTTATTTCCTGAGTCGGCTCCTTTATTTTCAAGTGCTCCTCAACTTCGTCCATTCTCGCCAAGTGTTCCTTAAGTTAGAGCTTCTTCGTCTCAATTTATGTATCCCGTCTATGATGTAAGTTGGTTTAATGAAAAGTTTTAGTAGAGATTTGTAGGTGACTATTATCATTTTAAAGTGATATGTGTTTGTTATTGTTACAGCCAAGTTTTCTTCATCACAATATGCATTTTTCAATGCCATCGATGTATTCCGTCCATGGAACCTATCAAGCATTGCTTAACAATACAAGTAGTTATCACTCGCAAGCTTCAAATAGTCCCGCATGTAGTGAAGTAATTTATTTTTCACCTTTCCTATTTTATTTTGTCATTCATTCATTTAAAGTTCCATTTTATTTTATGATTCCTTTGATGTAATATATATATATATATATATATTTTTGTAGGTACTATATGGTCGTGGTCGTGGTCGTGGTCGTGGCCGTGGGCATGGGGATGTGGATCACACGCCAACATCTTAGCGTTATTTTGTTTTGGGAATTTTTGTGAATTTTTTGTTGGATATGTAATATTCAAAACCTTTCATTAAACTGTTGCTAAAAATTTGCTGATACCATCCCTGAAATGTTGAATTGTTGCTAAAAATTTGGGTTCAATTGTTGCTTAAATTTTGCTGAAATTTCTGTTCAAATGTTGCTTGAATAATGCTGAAATGTTGCTGTCTGAGTTGATGAAATGTTGCTGAAGTTATTTGCTGATATGTTGAAATGTTGAAATGTTGCTGAATAATGCTGAATTTATCCTGAATAATGCTGAAATTGCTGCACACTCTTGCAGAATAATGCTGAATTTATTCTGAATAATGCTGAAATTGCTGCACACTCTTGCAGAATAATGCTGAATTTATGCTGAAATTTGGGTTCAATATAAGCAAAGTTGATAACTTTCTGTTTTGGACCTTGATCTGTGCTATGGAACTCATTTTATTATGTGTGGGGATTTGTTCATTTGACCTATGGGGATTTGTTCTGGAACTCATTTGTTCATTTTATTATGTTATCAGCATCATAATTTTGCATTGGAATCATATATGCAGTATGTTGTCAAGTCTTGTAGGTTACATTTGGTTTGTATTTAATTTTTTGGGTGATTTAATGGTTGTTTTGCGCAATGATCTATGCAAGTAGCTAATATAAAAACAGAACGACGAAATGAGAATCATGTCTTCTGTAGATATCCATTCTGTATGACACTTATTCACATAAAACCTCCTACACAAACTTGTTCATTGAACACATTTCAATAGCTCATGTTCAACCTGTTAATCAATATACCTGTTTTTTTCAAACCATCACATATAATGCACACTGTTATACAACATTCAACATTTCAACATTTTCAATAGATTAAAGAAACCTGTTATACAACATTTTCAACATTTCAACATTTCAACATTATTCAACATTTCAACATTCAACATTACACAACATTTCAGAAACCTGTTATACAACATTCAACCTGAAGTAATAGATTTCACAAATTGTTCATTCAACATTTCATCTCAATCAAACATGTTACACACTTGTTTTTGCAAACCATCAGATTTTGAAGCACCAAAAAAAAATTCCAAAACCTAAGAACTGAGTTATTTACATGATAAAGTACTAAAATACACAAAATACAATGACATAAGTCATTGCCTTGAAAATCTTCTCAATCCTTTGAACCCTTCTCCTTAGATCATTAATTTCTTATGTTCTTGAATCTGTCGGAGGTCCAGCATTGACACGGATTGATGAGGTAATGTCGTCGTCGTCGTCGTCATCATCTGCGAACCACTTGAAGTAATTGCAGTGGTCGTTCGTAGTCTACAATGGACAAGAATCAGTTAATCAATAAAGGACAAATAAAATTTGTAAAAAGTAACAGATTCATTTATATAACAGGTACTTACATATTTTCTTGGGCAAACAAAATAGACACGTCCTTGATTTCCATTCGCATTGGTTTGTACTATACGCACGGAAGCTATTCTTCCACAATTACAAAACCTTGCCTTGAATCTTAAGTTCGTATTATGAATAGGAGATGAAGCCATTATTTTTCTGCATTAAAAATACCAACATATTTCTGAAATGTCAAGAATTAAAGGCTGCTGATTTGTTTGCATAAAAAATCAAAACAGATTTTTTTCTCAATAATTAAAGGCTGCTGTTTTATTTCTCAAGAATTCAGAAATGTCAAAACTTAGACATTCTACTTGAATTTTGTAGAGCCTATTCCTCTACTTGAGTATACATAACTAACAGATTGATAGCACAAATCACACAATTTGTGCTCTGTGTCACAAGCTAGTACAATTCATTGACAGATAGTTTGGTTCAAAAGGGCTGAGGCTGCAAATGAAGTATAATTAGGACTATATGTAGATGTAGCTAATCACTTAACATATGCAAAACAAAAAACCTACCAATCAATTTCTCATATAAAAGATCCTTTATCTATTTGAATCCTTGTGTAATTATTGTAAAAGATTTCTACTTCCCACTTCTCAAAATAGGAGGGGAAAAAAAAAAAGATAAGAAAATAAAAGAAAAGAATGATAATAAATAATGCACTCAATCCACTACTAAAATTATGTAATTTTAATACCTCCATAGTCATATAAACACCTGGTTAAACATAGTCATCTACGAAAAGTTAAAAGTGAGAGTCCTTAATTACACTCTAAATTCACAGTTCTCACATCCTTTTGGAGGAAAGCTTTATTTAATAATTGGACATTATTTTGTTTTTTATTATTTGTTGTTGTATTTTCACACTGGGAATCACTTTGCCTTTTCAACCATGAAGATAAGCCAGCATACTCAAACATGTAGGACCTAGCACATGATCCTTACAAGATAAAATAAATTTTCATATCATATCATATCATGGCCAAATATGCATTCATTTATGTCAAGCATAATCGTTAACTATAACAAATCACATCACTAAGTGATTAATTAGATTTATCATTCGTATTTTTGTAATATTTCACATCAATTTGACATTTAGGCCACATACCAACAATTAACAAAAGCTTTGTTTGAGTATACATCACCTTGACATTTAGGAACAACCATCTACATACTTATCTTTTACTACATAGGCCTTCATGTTAATCAATATGTAAATAAGTCCATCTGCAGGTTTAAATGTTATCTCCATACACAATTAACTCAACATATTAAAGGCTGCTGATTTGTCTGCATAAAAAATCAAAACAGATTTTTTTCTCAAGAATAAAAGGCTGCTGATTTATTTCTCAAGAATTCAGAAATGTCAAAACTTAGACATTCTACTTGAATTTTCTAGAGCCTATTCCTCTTCTTCTAATTACTTGTTTTTTACAGGCTACTACAGTTGAAGAAGAAGGAGGGGGTAATCTATCTTTTCAAGAACACATGAGAGGACAATTTTGAAGGAAAAGGGAATCTAAATCTGGTTTTTCTTTTTTCTTTTTTTTTATCTTTTCAGATACCCAAACTTGACAATTCCAATGCAAGAAAATAGAAAGAGAGTAGGACTATAACTGTATTGCATAAAAACTATTCTTTTTTCTATAAAGAGAAAGGGGCAAAACAGAATGGAAGCTTCTAAAGAACAAGAATTCACCATCGGTGTGAAGGTGGTGCTACATTTTCTAAAGACCACTAGTGTCATTTGGGTCAGGTACAAAAGTTGAGCAGAGCTATGAAGAGTTCATTTTACAGCTAATGGACTAGAACAAATAGTGAAACTGAGGTAGGATTGGGCGTGATGTGTGTAGGTTCGAAGGAGCAAATTATCAAACAGTTGGTGTGTGAGCATTCCAACTGAGTGAGTAAGACAACAATGTTGGTGTTTCCCTTCTTTTTCTTCATTTTCTAGGTAACCAAACAGAGGGTAACGAAACAAAGAACAAACTCATATACCAATTTTCGAGAGATTATTGAGTGTAAAATCTACAAGCAAAACTGAAATAAGATTGAAATACATATATATCTACACACATATATGTGTATAAAGGGTGCAAATCAATGATTTAAACAATACATGAAATAGAAAACGCTAACTTGTTGGTAGATAAGAATAAAACAAAGAGAGAGAGAGAGAGAGAGAGAGGAATAGGGAATATGATGAGAGACTGAAGCTTACGGCAGGACAGTGGCGACTGTAACGGTGGGGCGACGGGACGACTGCGGGACGGCGGCGACAGCGGGGCAACTGCGATGGTGGGCCGACAGGATGCACGACGGAACAGCCTCTCTAACTCTTCTTCCCTCTCTCCTTCTTTCGCGACTCTGCTTCTTCCTGCTCGTCTAATATACCTCTTCAGCCTGGGGGGAATTTTGAAATCGGAAAAAATATTTTTTTTTTTGAAAATACTCGCCAAAACGACATCGTTTTGGTGAGGCTTAAGTATGTCCGATCATCCACTTTAGGAGATCACTCTAGAGGATCCGCACGCAGACTCTAGACATTTTCTCCTTCTAATTTTTTTTTTTTGAGTTTTTTACTCTTTCGCACGTGGCATCTCTTTTTTCATTCTTTTTTGCGTATATTACTTTTAGCTCTCCTGATGTTTCTAACAAATACAGGGATACTCTTTTTAATTTCAATAATTACAGTAATATTTTCTATTTCACTTGACAATGTCAAAATTTTCCATTCTGTTTATTTTGCACAAACAATGTTAGTATTCTAAAAAAAAGACTATATTACCCTTACTTTTTTGCTTGCGAAAAGACGAAAAAGCCCTTTGTTCAAGACTACCCATGACTGACCAACACAACCATAAACCCACTCTCTATGCTCCAAGTCAATAAGGACTTGGTCTCTCTGCCTCTCTCTCTCTCTCTCTTATCCTCCTCCTCTCGCTATACAACCATGCATATCAAATGTGAGAGATTAAGAATGCAGAGGGGAGAGAGAGAGAGAGAGAGAGAGAGAGAGTGTGGAGAAAATGAAGCCATTGTTGTCAATCATCTTCTTGTTCTCTCTTGGCTTCCAATCTAAACCAGTCATGGCTATCCTCAAACAACACCTTCTCTGTAAGTTTCATCGCCGATGGCTCTGCATACTTTGTCGCCGTTACTACAACGGTATCCTAGTCTGGAAAGCTGGCGGTGACTCCGGTGCCGTCGATTCCTCTGCCTCCTTCTAGTTCCTCAACAAAGGCAACCTCTGCCTTGTCAATTCCTCTGGTGCCCTCGTTTGGAAATCCAACACCGCCGGCCATGGCGTCTCATCTGCTGCCCTCGACGACTCAGGTAACTTCGTTCTTAGAAATTCCATCGGTTTGGTCTAGTCTACCTTTGATAACCCTACTGATACTCTCTTGCATAATCAAAATTTCACTAGTAGCAAAAAATTGGAATCTAGGTTATTCTCTTTTAGACTTTTAATCACTGTAAATTTGACCCTTTCAATGGAATAACTCGATTGTGTATTGGAATTTGAGTGTGAATTCGTCGATTAACTCGATTGTGTATTGGAATGTGGGTCTTTGACAGCCTCCAAGAATTATTAGGCACACATCTAGAGAGTGTGTGTCATGGTTTAGAACATCCGGGTATTTGTTTTTTTAGTGAATTTAGAACAAGAAGGATGAGAGGGAGAGAAAATGAGAGAAAGAGACAGAGAGTGAGAGAGATTCATGGTTTAAGGCATCTGGGTATTTTATTTTATTTTTTTTGGGGGAGGGGGGTAAGGTTAGTTTATTACCTTTTGACAATTGACATAGGTAGCCAAGAGGCGATGGTAGTGAGGATGAGCCATGATCTTAGCCCTAATAGATGAAAAGCTACCCTTATTGTTGTCGTTATGGTTCTCCATAAAGTAATAGCCTGAGTTTGTGTTGTTATTGTTGTTGTTGTTGCAACTATTTTGGCCATGAATGTGATTGTTGTTGTTGAGACTTATTGGAAGAAATAGGGTATTATTGTTGTGAACATTAGGGTAAAATCATCATCATTGGACATAGTCTATTGCTGTTCTCTCCAAAACCCATAAAACATGAAGTCCCACTAGAATTCTCACCTCCTTTCATTAACCCTTCTCTCTCTCAGTATCTTATCTTTCTCCTTTGATCTTCTTCTCAGCTTTCCTATATAACCCTAAACCATAACCATCTCTTTCTCTCTCACACACAAGCAAGGGTCATATGGTCATTTTTTATAGGATACTAACATCGTTTGTGCAAAATAGACGGAATAGAGGAATCTTGACATTGTCAGGTAAAGCATGAGAGGTTACTGTAATTATTCAAACCATGGGAGAGGTCCCTGTATTTGTCAGAAACCTCAGGAGAGATAAATGTAATTTACCCTTCTTTTTTTCTCTCACTCCTGGGGTGCATACTATTCTCTCATACTTTTTAAAAATTCTACAGTAATAATAGAGACTCTACAAAATACAACTCCATAACCTCAAAATGATTTGAACTATTCATTTCACTGTGAAAAAAAATTCAAACACATCAATAGTCAATATATCAGTGAGGGTCATGGGATCCTCTTTTATGGAGGTCCCAAACATTTTACATACATTTATATCTAATTAACTAAAATCTAAGATGCAAATTTTTTTTACATAATCCAACAATCTATAGAATTTATTTTTATTTTATTAATATTAAAGATTATTTTTATTTTTTCATCTACCTTATTAATATCTTATGCATAATTTATATTGAGTTTTCTACTTAACATGAAATTTTTTATTATGAAACATTTATATTTAATTTAAATTTTATATATACAATACCATGGAGGGATAAAAATTAACTCATAGGATGTGGGCCCACCTAATACCTACATGGATATAGAATTAAGATAATAAAATAATACCTTACAATATAATTTGCCAAGTTGCTCTAGCATACCTGTATCAGATGAATTTTAAATCATATGACTCATTTTCATTTGACGAAATTGATGGCTTAAGCTCACTGAGCAAAATGAGTGGCAAGTTAGCCTATATAAGGGGATGTAATCTTCAACTCCTGGGAGGGTATGCCTAAACTATTCTATTTACTTATTCAGTTTGATTTAGATATATCTTATCTAACTTGATCGTCGGAATGTCCTCCGGCCAACAACCGCCGGTCGAGAGGCACTAACTGTTTATTCTTTTTGCAAATTCAAAATGGTGTGACTCAGTTCTTTATTAATCTCTTGATTAATATATGTGGAATAATTTATGGCTCCACAATTGGCGCCGTCTGTGCGAACGAAAGAGATTAACTAAGAAAATGACAAAACATCATTCTAAATTTCTGATTTATAATTTGCCAATCATCATGATTATAATCAATCATTGTCGCAATTATAATATATTCTTTTATTAATGCGTGGTCTGTTTTCCGAGCCTCATGACTAATAATAATATCAAATAGCAATGTTGGTTTACTGAAAAACATTATCAAATTGTTTTCTTGCAAGAGTTTCAGCAATATGATGTTTCAGATGACCAGAGCGACCAAAAATTGATTGGCACCCATAACGAACTAGCCTCTACTCGGTGCCGATCACCGACAGAGAAAATACCCTCACTGTTTCCCAAACATTGAAATGAAAATACCAACAAGCTTGCCAAAAAAAAAAAAAAGGTCTCCATCCCCCTCTCTAATATAGGCTAATATAAATACACATATGATGATGGAATTTGCCTAACTTTGTTTGTCTAATATTTATAATTAAATTTATGAACATTGCAGAAAGGTACAAACTTGGAACATTCGTCGACCAGTTGGTCGACTTTCTCTCTAGAATATTATTCGGCAAAGCTAGGCGCTGCTCTTTGGTATAACACCAACACCTTTGCATCATCTCAACAACAAAGATTTGCTAAGCCAAGAACAAAGTGACAAGCAAAGCGACCAAGTCCGATAGAAGCAACGAGCAACTATTATTTCATCCTAGATATTTTTTGCTAAATAAACATCATATTGAAGAAGGTTCATTTGAATCTAGCAGGACAAACTCTTCACACAGAAGAATTGGTTGATTATCAATAAAACCCAACTCGGCAACACCGTAACTCATACAAGATTGCTTGGCAAAGACACAGCTGCTGTTGGAACAATCTTCTGTGTAAATAAAATAAATTGAAATAATTCAAACAAAATAAAATAAAACTTACAGAATTTATTTTGTTGAACCAAATAAATAATTAAAGACCAAGTCGAGTGTGTGACACTCTGTGCTTAAGACAGATTTGCCCCGCTACGGTACATACGGTTGAGTGGCGTCTATCTCCCAGGATACAATGATCTTCACAAAATTGTTGTAGCATACCAAACAAAATTCTACAGCGAACCAAACCTGTGTTCTAACTCTCTGAAATTTATTCTAAAACTAATATGAAGAATAGTGCAAAACAAAGCAACGTTGGACAGCAAAAGGAGTATTTATCAGACTGTTTTCCATAAACAAAACTACTGGAAATGTTTGGTGTATGTAGGCAACAAAAGCTGTCCGAACAGATAAGTTTCTATAACTTCAACAGATGCTAAACCCTTGAACAGATTTAGTATAGAAACTGAACAGATTTGAATCTGTGTAGATTTAGAAACTGTCCAGAATTTTAACAGATTGAAGAACAAGTCTAGACAGAATTTACTTGAAGTTTTTGATTTACCAAACTCTGCTGGAACAAGTCTAGATGATATAGACCCGAACAGGTACTAAAAATGAAGTGAACATGTGCCATTTGAATTGAACAAATGTCTAAACTGTAGCAGTTATCTAACTGCCCAAAACTATTGTATGACACTGTTTGAATCTACCTAGGCAGATTTAATAGTGAATCTGTCCGAAATATATAACAGATTGGCAGTTAAAAAACCTGTTCGAAATTTGTAGTGGAACATGGAAGAGGCACAAATTTTGGACAAACAATTTGAATTCAAATTTAAATTAAATTCCCGCAAAAAATTTGGAAAAGATTCAAAATAATTTTGTCCAAAAAATTAATACAAGACCCGATCCACACTCGCGCCCGGCACGACTCGGTCGGCCGAACGGCGGCGCCCACGCGTGTGTAGTGGTTTGGGCTAAGGTTCACTTTGTCCATAATTCTTCCCTTCTACAAACTTGGGGTGCCCCTTACGGCCCAACCCAAGTGTTGTTGGCTAGAGCTTTTAAACTCAACAAAACTCTCTTAAAGTTTCAATGTGGGACAACCCTTTCCAAAGAAACCCACATTTACTTCCTTAAATTTCTTATTCCACGAACCCGAAAGCGACGTCATGTTCCCATTCACTCATAAATGGTTTTGACGAACCGTCTTCACTGTGTGACTTGCCACGTGGCAAGGAACACTTCACCTTTTCAGACCCGACCCAAAAGACGTACGGGGCCCACTCAATTTTGGGCTCAAAGTTGGCCCAAAATAAGCCTTATATAAACCAATTTTCCAACAGTTGCAACTCACACAAGGCTGCTTGGCAGCGTTACAGCCTCTCTCGACAGTGCTAAAGCCCGGTTCGGTGACGCTGCAACTTACGCAATTGCTTCAAAAATTTGTTCGGCAAGAAACTTAATAGAGTTGTCAATCATGGTCCGAGCAATACAATGAAATGGTGAATGTTACAAAGCTAAGTTTATTTCACCATTTTGGCCGACCAAATATTCTGAGTTATCCTAGATGACTTGATATGATTGTTCGGATTGTTGACCAAGTATTTCGGAAAAACGAAGATCAAGAAGAGTTGCCGACCAAGGGATTCGACAAGCCAAAATCCAAGATAAGTTGTCTCCAACTCTATCTCTCTAAACATATATTCTCTCCAAATTATGAGCATAAACTTTTGTTATATATGCTTGAAATTAGGAACTTTGTGAAGTTTTTTGCATGTACACTAGCAAATTGGATCATCTTTCTCTCTAGATTGATGTTTGGCAAATTAATGGACGTAGGTCTACCGAGAACATTATTTCAGCAACCATAAATATAGTCGGCACCAAAAGTACATTTTGCCTATGATTGACAACCAAAAAAAAAATTCAAATATTATTATTTACAATCTGAACTAATTTATAGCCCATGCAGCTCTTGGGCCACACGTCGTCTCGACAAGGCATTAACCGATCAAAGAACATTTGGCAATTCTACTTGCATGATTGGCATAATTGAAACAAGTATAGTCCCATCAATAATCCATTGATCTAATAACTTGCCATAAGAAGTTTCAACCAACCACATCTTCGGAGGCCTACTATCCCTCTTTTCCTAATTTTTTTTTATTGTTTTATGCATACACATACATGCAATTGTGTATTTATGAAACTTAGATCATTGAATTGATTTACAATTGTTTAAGTAAAATAAAATTTTAAAAAATAGATACTGCTTATGGACTCACAATTAGACTATTTTTTCACACCAAGGAAAATGCCTGATAGCGAGGGCCAACCAAATAACTAATTGATAAACATCTTGAGTTGCAGGAAAAAATTACTCCAATCACGATGAGAAAGGATTAGTGATACCCTCAACGTAAGAGAACTAAAGTGATATGGTAATGCTATATTGACCACTCACTCCGCCTAAACTTACCACACAAAGTGGAGAA
Source organism: Camellia sinensis (assembly GCF_055761805.1). NCBI lineage: Eukaryota > Viridiplantae > Streptophyta > Magnoliopsida > Ericales > Theaceae > Camellia > Camellia sinensis. The sequence continues at coordinate 171,020,201 of NC_138970.1, forward strand.
CTATTTTGAAGTATAGAACCATGGCATATCGGTAACTCCATGTCTCACTCAATGGCATCATCAATATCATCTCGGGAGTTCTAGACAACTTGGTGTCAAAGATCAATTTTGTATTTTGCCAAAAAGGTAGTTAGCATAAACACTACCTTCTCAAACCACCATAGGAACAGTAAAGGTTGGGCTGCAATGCCACCAACATTCATTGCTTGCAAACATGCAAAAAAGTAGCTCGGTGACTTCGTTAGGAATGCAACCTAGTGCTAAAAATCTAATTCTGTGAGTACCGCCAAGACCAGCCAAAGCAGACGTAACTAATAAAGGGAGTTCTACATCTTTATCATTCTATACACATAACCATGAATTATTCAAGCAAATTCATAAAATATTTATTCAAGTAACTTGGTTAGCTAGGAAGGATAGGATTAAAGAACAAATTGTTACTCTCATAAGCCCATGGTTTGGTCTAAACTTTCTCTCTCTAGAATGCTAGAGTGCTGGTTAACAAATGCGAAACAAAGCTTCCATTCTCCAAAAAGATTATTTCCTTTATGCTTCCATATACACATATGTCACGACCTACCCCGGTGCCTAGGACTAGATTCGTAACTAGTTAAATTCTAAAATTTCTAAGATTAGTTCAAAGAAACTAAATTAAATAATGCAGTGAAATGAAAGAAAAGATGTAGATAAATATCTGAAGCATACATGAGAATTATTATTTATGTAACATAAGTCAGATAATAATTACAAATAAACACGAAAAAAAATGAGAAAGAAAAAAGAAAAGAATTATGATGTTTATATCAAATCTGGGTCCTACTTAATGGGTAAAAACCATTCTTCCTCAAGTTTCTTCACCTAAAAGGGTTTTAACAGCTATAAGCACATAGCAGAGTGAGGAATATTATACTAAGAGCATAAAGGTATACAAATCACCATGGATAATTATTTAGGCTAAATAATGAATAGTTTGGTTCGAATAAATTATTTTAAATAATAGACATATAATACAAAAATCATATATGCAAAACAATCATAATCACCATACAGAACATAACAGAGGGTCTATGGATCCATGATAGACAGAGGGTCACGAAGTGACTAATCAGAGGACCAATGGTTATTTACGTTCCACAAGGCATGAGACTGTCAGAGGGTCACTAAAGTGACAATTCAGAGGGCCAATGGTTATTTAAGTCCCCCAAGACATAGGACCTCTGTGGTGGTACTTATAAAAATAAATGGTTATATACTCATTGTCAAATAAATTCCAAAACTCAAACAATCATATTTATGGGTTTCAATTTTAAATAAGCAGGGCTCATAAAAAAAAAACATAATTGAATGTTAATATAATTGGGAAAAAGAAAACATGATTTGCATAAAATAATTTATGGCTACTTAAGATATAATATAACTCATCTTAAAAATTGACTCATAGTATTCCTTTTTGTTTTCTGATCCCTCCGAGTTCCACTTTCTCTTACTATTTTGTGTGTTTTTTTGGGTTTTTTGTTCATTTGCTATAGTCTCAGCTCCTTTTATGGTTGGCTACCCATGCTGATTCACTCAAGCTAAGGTATATAGGTACCATCTCTAGCTCCTTAGGTTTCTGACGTTGCTTGTCTCACCATTTGCCACATTTTTGTTTCAAGATGAGCTAATCTCTTTGGCTTACAACTCATATCACTTAATCTTAATTGGCCCACATAGGTTACTAATTGCATGGTTATGTTTGGTTTGGCCCAAAAATATACTAATCACATTGTTATGTTTTGGTAATAACAATGCCCCTAATTTACATTTTAGCACATATAACTATAAAATTAAATATTTTATTTTATTTTTTATTGTTTTTATTAAATTAATTAAATAATTGGGGTGTCACAACATGCATATGTCTATGTGCATAAATTCACTTATTATTAGTTTTGAATTGCTAAAACTTGTCATAAAAGAAATATCCAAAGATCCAGAATTGAATCATGACTTTCTCTCTCTAGAAAATATATTTAGGGGTAGTTTGGGATATTCTAAATAAGTGCACTTTTTGAATTTTTATTATAAAAAAAATGTGTAGAAAAGTAGAGAAAGTAGGTAGAAAAGTAGAGATGAGATATTGATAGATGCTGATTGATGTGACCTAAATAAGTGTATGTATGCAAAAAAAAGTACACTTTTTTAGCGCATGCCAAACACCTACTTAGCTAACAAACCAACTAGAGTTGCCTAAAGAGAATAGTGAGACATGGTCAGTAACACCATGACCAAAAAGCTCTCTCTCTCTCCAAAATATATTTATATATATATGTTATGTTTATGCGTAAACATTTATTTGCACATGCATATACTCGTGAAAACCAACTCAATGAAAGGCATAAGTTTTTGATAAGGTTAGCTAAAATTAGCATATTATTTGGTCAGTCTTTAATTTTCTCTCTTTAGAAAAAATTTTCAGGCTAATGAGTCATTCTCGGTAGTAAGGGATGCAAATAAATCTACACTTTCTCTCACTAGAACAAGTGAAACTTTTCAGCGAAGAATTGTTTGGAACACTCCCTATAAAGCTACTTGGCAGTTTAACTCACCAATAAAATCCTTAGCCACAGACCAGAGTTATCATCTTACACAAACCTAATACAATGTTCTTAAGCAAACGATGATTATTCCAAGATCAAAGAAGCAAGCTTTGTACTCATAAAAAGCCATTAACTTATCCAATAATTAATCTCACCGACATGTCAAAAGGAGATTTGAAGATTTGAAATTGTTGAAATCGGCTTCAAAATGGCACCTTTATGATGAGCAGCGAAAACTGACTCAAAGAGCCAACGTCTTAGTGGTGAGAAACATGAAAATTGGCCATTGGGCCAATATTACAATTGTCCACATAGTTCGGTGACACTTCTCAACATTTGCAGCCCTCCATTTGCTCGATATCATTTTAGTATCCTCGGCGTCACTATAGCAATTCTGGTTTTGACCCGACCCTTGTTGTATTCTAGACTCTGGTTTCTTAATTTCGTATTGCTGAATATGTCTTGTTTACCTTCTTTTTCCTCAAACTTGGCTATTGGATTGCTGTGGTTGTGTTTAGGATAGGTTGGTTGTTCAGTTTCCCAACTCTAGTTGCCTAGAATTTTGCTCTTCCACTCAAGCGGTACTTCTTGCACTCAAGCAGACTTTGCAAACTCCTAGTACTTCTGTAGGTCTGCAAAACTACTAGGAGAGTGTATTCTACGCTCGAGCGGTCCTTTCTGCGCTCGAGCAGGCTTAGCTCAAGCGGCCTTTTTTGCACTCGAGCGTTGGTGTATTATCTGCAAAACTACTGGATGTGTATATTCTACACTCGAGCGCGATTTCTTGCACTCGAGCTGAACAATTTATTGTGTCTAACGTTTGAGCGTCACTTTTTGCGCTCAAGTGAACTATACGTATATCAGTTCGTAAAAAAGTCTTTTTCACATCACTTTTTCAGATCTATTTCTCTTAAAACCCTAAAGTTAAGACCCTCTCTCTCTAAAACTTACCTTCTCTCTACTTTTTCATCTAGATCTAGTGATTTCTCCACCCTTGTACCTTTGTTAAAAAGGTAGAGCACTTCAAGAGTTACATTTTTATCCGAATAAATCTTGGTCTCGGCGTTTCTCCACTTCTCCCTTGGTCTTCTAAGCTTGAGGTAGGGACTTTCTACACTCCCCTACGAGTTTTAATTTAGCTATTTGTGGTTGTGTAAATAAATGTAGGGATTTGGAGGATTTTGAACAAACCTAGGGTTTTGGTCTAAAATCAAAAATGGGGTTTTCGAATGAATGTGTTGGAAATGGTTATGAGAGTAAATATGAGCTTGTGTGGTGTTAAAATTGTTAGTTTTGGTATTTGGGATGAAATTGGAAAAAAAGTGGGAGTTTTGTCCTAAAATGTCTCGAATAATTATTTTGTATAAAAATGGGATTGGCATTGGGAATATGAAATTAGATGAATGTTTATATAAATTGTGGAGTTAGAAATGTATTACCTCGCACCTATGGGAGTTGAATAATTTATCTGTTGCAAAGATTGTATATCTGTTTTGGGCTATTAGTGGATGATAGTCATAAGTGTTGTAGCAACTACATGAGAATTAGATAAATTGAAACTAATCTCTTAATAGTTGTCATTGAATATGACTGTATTTTTAATACATTATATATATATGATGTTTAAGAGGAGAAAGAGAATATACTCCATATTTGGGAGGAGAAAGAGAATGTACTCCATTGAATTAAGTTGGCATGTGTATCCAGGATGAAAGTCCCAAAACATTGTATATACATGGGTGCCGATTCCCGCAGATAAAATTTCCTTAAAATGGCAAATGGAAGTGTTTGTGTGATGACTATATTGATTTGAGAACCTTTGCGTTGAATCCTTAGTATTGTTATTTGTAAACCAAACCAAGCCTTAAGTCTCATCAAATGAGGTCGGCAATCCTTTTTCTTCACGCGGCCCTATCAAAGGCCATTTCATTAGTCAAATTAAGTAGATTTATATCTCTACTTACAACGCTAGCCAACGTTAATCTAGGCCTACCCCGTCCCCTAACCCTTCTATCTACCCTTACAACATCGCATCTCTTCACTACTGCCTCTGTTGGTCTCTGTTGAATATAACCAAACCATCTCAATCGATTCTCTCACAACTTATCTTCTATCGGTGCTACTCCTACCTATTCCCGAATACGTTCATTTCTAATTCTGTCTTGTCTAGTCTTGCCACGCATCTACCTTAACATCCTCATCTTAGCCACACTTATCTTATCTACATGTTGTTTTTTGGTTGCCCAACAGTTCGTCCCATACAATATCGCTGGTCTAATAATCGTTCTATAGAACTTACCTTTTAGTCTAGTGGGTATTCGTTTATCGCACAGTACCCTAGACGCACTTCTCCACTTATACTATCCCACCTTAATCCTATGGGTCACATTCGCATCAATCTCCCCCCGCTATTGTGATAATCGACCCTAAATAACAAAAATGTTCACTCTTACACAGTTCTTGGTTCTCAATCCTCACTTCTCCTCTACTTTCATTGTTATTGTTACTAGTTTTACACTCCATGCACTCTGTCTTAGTTCTGCTTATTTGGAAATCTTTAGATTCAAGAGTTTTTCTCCAAATCTCCAACTTTGTGTTAACTCCTTCTCTAATCTCATCCACTAACAAGATATCGTCTGCAAAAAGCATACACCATGGCATGTCATCTTGAATATTTCTTGTCAACTCATCCATAACTAAAGCAAAAAGATAAGGATCTAAGGTAGATCCTTGGTGTAACCCTACAGTGATAGGAAATTCATTTGTCTTTTCAGTAGGCGATCTAATAGTGGTCACCACCCCTTCATACATGTCTCTAATCACATCAATGTAACCTTTTGTCACCCCTTTCTTCTCTAACACCTACCATATTATATCCCGGGGCACTCTATCATATGCTTTCTCAAGGTCGATAAACACCATATGAATGTCTCTTTTCTTTTCTCTATACTTTTCTATTACCCTCCTCAAAAGATAGATTACTTCCATTGTTGACCTGCCAGGCATAAACGCAAATTGATTCTCTAACACCTCTGTTATGTCTCGCAATCGGCGTTCCATCACCCTTTCTCACACTTTCATTATATGAAATATTAGCTTAATTCCTCTATAGTTGTTGCAATTTTGGACATCTCCTTTATTCTTATCAATTGGCACTAAAATACTCTTCTTTCACTCATCTGGCATATTCCTAGTCAATAAAATTTTGCTAAACAACCTAGTCAACCAAGCAACCCCCTTTTTACCCAAACATTTCCAAGCTTCAATAGGGATATCATCAGGTCCTAAAGCTTTATTTGATTTCATCTTCTTAAGTGCAATCTCCACTTTAAAGTTCCTAATCCTGCGATAAAACCTATAGTCTTGGTTTATCGTATTACTGGTTATTTCTTCTCCTATTGTCGTACCTCTATGTTCCTCATTTAATAGTTTCTTAAAATAATTCTTTCATCTTTTCTTAATCTCTCCATCCTTCACTAACACCTTAGAATCCTCACTCTTGATGCACTTAACTTGATTAAAATCTCTTATTTTCCTCTTCCATATCTTAACAAGTTTGTATACCCTCTTCTCTCCCTCTTTGCTATCTAGTCTAGTGTATAGGTCATGATAAGCTTTCAACTTAGTCTTTCTCACTACTTTTTTGACCTCCTTATTAGTTAATCTATAGCTCTTAAGGTTTTCCTCAGTTCTATCATTTTGTCACTTTTTAAAGCACTCTTTTTTTTGCCTTAACTACCACTTGCACCTCTTCCCTCTACCACCAAGTTTTCCTAGAGCTGGGCTCCGTTCCTTTTGACTCTTCAAGCACTTCCCTTGTTATTCTCCTCATACAATTAGCCATCAAGTTCCACATAGTGTTAGCATCATCTTCCAAGTCTCAAGTACCTTCCTTAACCATTCTATTCTTAAATATTTCTAGTTTATCCCCTTTTAGGTCCAACCATCTCATCCTACGACGCCTACCATCATTTTTAGCTTAGTATTGCCCTCTAAAACATAAATCTAGTACCAAAATCCTATGTTGAGAGGCCAAACTCTCTCCAGGAATCACCTTACAATTATTGCATTTTAGGTGGTCCACTTTTCTCACTATGAAGTAATCTATTTTGCTCTTAACTGACCCACTCTTAAAGGCTATCAAATACTCCTCCATTTTCTTATACATAGTATTGGCCACCACCAGGTCATAAGCCAACGTAAAATCTAAGATACTCTCTCTAGCCTCATTTCTGTCACCAAAACCGTAACTACCATGCACCCTTTCATAGCCTAGTTTATCTATGCCTACATGGCCATTAAAATCTCCACCTATAACCAGGTTCCCTCCTACGGGTATCTCCTATAAGATCATCAATTTGCTCCAAAAAATCCCTCTTAGTCTGATCATCTAATCCTACTTAAGGGGCGTATACACTAATAACGTTTACTATATTCTCTCAAATAACTAGTTTAACTAATATAATCATATCCCTTTTCCTAATGACCGCCACCACATTTTCTACAAGACCCTTGTCAATTATGATTCCTATCTCATTCCTGCGTCTATCCTTACCAGTATAATATAATTTAAAACCGGTATCCTCAATTTCCTTAGCTTTCTCACCCGTCCACTTAGTTTCTTGTACGCAAGCTATACTGACTCTCATCCTAATCATAACATCTACCAATTCCATCATTTTACCAGTTAAGGTTCCTATGTTCCAAGTGGCTACCCTAAACCTATAGTCTTGGACTAGCTTCTTTACCCGCACTCGTCTAGAGAAACGCGGGAACCTTTGCCCATTTTTCACCTCACCCAGGCATCGATGCGGCGCCCCTTGCTCACTTTTCGAAACACCCGGATACAGGCGCAACGCGTCACTTGAGGGGAACGACCTAGCATTTTAATGATTCAAAGTAGGATTCATTGTCGTAAGGGATCCGAACGACTTTTTTTACGTGTTGGCTGTCGACTACCTAACACACAACCTTCCTCCTTAACCCGAGCTTGGGGATTAAGATAACATGAATTATGATAAAAGACTTGGCATGGCATGGGTCCCAAGAGAATTGTAAATTATTTAGTGGCAGGCATTGTATATACATGTCACATTTATATCTTTGTTAAGATTTAATATTGTGTTAGATTGATTCTACTGGGGTTTGGCTCACCCTATTGGGAAAAACCATTTTTAGGTGCAGGTGATATGCCTCTGCCAATGACTTAGCTTGGGAGAACTGTGGAGCTGAAGCTCACTTTTGTTCATTTTGTATTTATTTTCTTTTTAAGCCGAGGGCTTTATGTGTATTGAGCTTCTGACTCATTTTGTTGTAACCAAGCCTGGTCGTGGAGAGATGTAAACCTTTAGGGCATTTGGATATCTGTTAGCTTTCATTTCTTATTATTGTTTGTAACACATGTTGTAGATTCAAGATGAATTATTTATGAATGTATAATGCATGTGTCATCCTTTGTATATCAACTCTGATTAATGAAAGTATTTTGTCTCAACTTTATTTTCTCTTATGAGATGAGTTTATTCTGATTATTTTGGGCACGTTACAGTCACTATGTCTTATCTCAACTACATGATGGCTAAGCTTGACAATGTAATCACATATCTTAACTACATGAAAGCCAAGGCAAGCAAAAGTTACTCGATAGTACCTTCCAACCACGACTTTGTTGATTTGGCAAAATATGGTCTATGGAACTTCATCATGGAAAACTCAAAAGCTTTATCGAGGATGGCCATTTTCTTCATGTCTCAGCCTCGCATGATGATCCAAAACTGAATATTAAAATTATTTGACAAACTTTTGCAAATATAAAAAGAAAAATTGTTCAGCAACCTAGCAACTTGGCTGGACCTCGTCTGAAGTACTGAGCATTATTCCACGTGCTCTCATAGTTGTCATTTTGTGCCAAAATTCAACTAGCCAAATGAACTCCCTCATGCCCATCTCATTATGCGTCCCAACAACCTAGCTCCATTGTGAATGCAACATGCCATCCAGTAACAACTCAAGCACAGAAGACCCGAGTCCCATGAAATCTCGATAACGTTTTACAAACTTTCAAATTTCTTAAAGAATGGTATTTAACTTGTTACAATCATGGCCATATCTTGTGGGTTTAAAATAGCAACTGATCGCTGTCACCTTGTGGTTCAACGATAGTTTCTCAACCATCTTTATTAATTTAACAAGATGGATTATGTCCATAACATACAGCTTCAGTAGCCATAACTATCAAACATGATTTATGTTAGGCACAAATTGGACGTCATTAAATGCATCCACGAGATAACTAAATCCTTTGGCTTCAACAATCAAAATGCCGAGGAAATCATTGACATCGACCATCTTTATTAATTCAGCAAGATGGACTACGTCACAACAAACTGCTTCAGTAACCACAACTATCGAATGTGATCCATGTCAGGCACAAATCTAACATCATTAAGTGCATCCATGAGATGGCTAAATTTCTTGGCTTCAGCAATCAAAATACTAAGGCAATCATTCACGCCGCTTGACAAGATCTCGCATCTAAGAAGCTATTCAACAATATCTCCTTGAAGAGAACAAACATTGTTGAGCATTGTAGACAATACAAAGAACGTGAAGTTTTGTTACGCATACAAAGCTTCAAATTGAAGACCTATGCTTAGGTTCGGGCATAAACATTCAACTAAATCACAATTCGAAAGAACTTAATAAAGATAAAGAACGTTGAACCACAGAAGGCTTACCATGACTATGTTTTGAATATTCTGACCAAAGGTCTCCTGATTAGATTGCCCTTCCAAAAGACGAATATCCTCTGGAATTCGCATGCTTTAAGCTATGGCCAGTACAACGCCAACATCTGAAAGAATAGACGCGTGGTCAGTGACCGATCTCCTATCATCAGCTAGAAAAAGTATTCATCTGGGGCCTTAGCTATGGCCTCTACTTGTTCATAACGTCGGCAGTTCAAGGGAGGTGCTTCCTCATAAAGGCGTTCCACTGATTTACAAACGCCTCCTTAGTTTGCCTTTCAGAATGTCATTGGGGACAAATTGGTTTGTCTATTGGAACGGCGTAAACTTGCTATAACTGGTTCAAAGGAATCTGATGACACAATGTCTACTAAAATCAGTACGGCCTCTTCAACAATTTGTTCGGTGTACTAGGACGATTGGTCTCTCTTAGCAGAAGTGACAACAACAATTTTTTCTCTTAAGGCACTTCGACTGTCTCAATAAAAAAAACGGAGGCAAATGTGGGTGAAACAAGAGCTACCCTAGGGAGATAGCAGTCTATCAGCCCTTTCATTAATCAAGAAGTCACTCAACTAAACCTCCAAACAGTTTGCAGAGCTGGAAGGTTAATACCCTATGATTCGTTATGGAAATTGGTGTTGATCTGCAGTTTGGCTGAGAAAATAAAAAAGCCATGGTCAGAATATGCAACTCACAGGAGTAATATGCAATAGAAAAATTTTCAAAGCTGAAGAAGAATGACCTGTACCTAACACTCGAGGCACAGTAGCGGCATCATCCAAGCAGTCGGGAGAAGCAAATTCCCTATCTCCCAGAACCATGACTATATCTTCTTTGTTTATTGGAGAAAACCCAAGAAGCACCCAAGCAAGGGCGCGATCTCGCTCATGATTTTTGGAAACCAGAAAGAAAGCACCATAATGGGATTGGTAAAAACTGTAACAATATTAAAGGTCCTTTACACCTAAGATTGATGTTCAAAAGATTGTTCAGGGACATCGTTCCATTCACAAAACTTGAAGAAATTGGTATTCAGAAGAAATTAAGGAACTCCGCAGTAAAAGAGAAACTCACAAAGAAGGGAATGAAATGGAGACCTAACTCCGCCCTTTACAATAGCAGAGACTAGCTATAGAATCCAATCATCCAATCGAAAATAAGTAATTTTTGCCACAATCAATGGAAAAACTGTCCAAAGGACAGTACTTCGGCAACTAGGTTGCCAATCTCTTGCCTAGGGCAAGGAACAAACCTACAAGGGTTTTTTTTACTAAAAGCTATCCACGAGACAGTACTTCATCGACTAGGTTGTCGATCTCTTGCCTAGGGCAAAGAACAAATGTATGAGGGTTTTCTACTAGAACTTGTCCAAGGGACAATACTACGATGACTAGGTTGTCGATCTCTTACCTAGAGCAAGGAACAAACCTATAAAGTTTTTCTACTAAAACCTATCCAAGGGATAGTACTTCTGCGACTAGGTTATCGATCTCTTGCCCAGGGCAAAGAACAAATCTACGAAGGTTTTCTACTAAAACTTGTCCAAGAGACAGTACTCCGGTGACTAGGTTGCCCATCTTTTGCCTAGGGCAAGGAACAAACCTACGAAGGTTTTCTACTAAAACATGTCCAAGGGACAATACTCTTGCGAATAGGTTGTCAATCTCTTGCCTAGGGCAAGGAGACAACCTACGAAGGTTTTCTACTAAAACTTGTCCAAGGGACAGTACTTTGGTGATTAGATTGTCAATCCTTGCCTAGGGAAAGAAAACAACCTACGAATGTTTTTTACTAAAACCTAGTCCACCGTAAGCCCTAGACTTCCTGAACTTGGGGGCAAATAGCGAAAAAGCCCTAGCTAGGCTAGGCATATCGGAGAATGATTAAGCCCTAGCCGAGCCGAACGAGGCATCAAAAATTGAGTAAGCCCTAGACGAGCTAGGCATCAAAAAATGAGTAAGCCCTAGTCTTACTAGGCATCGAAAATTAAGTAAGCCTTAGCCGAGCTAAGTATCAAAAAATGAGTAAGCCCTGGTCTTATTAGCCATCAAACACTAAAGTCCTTGATAGGTTTGGCACATTGAGCAATGTTATCAACATTTGGATTAAAGGAGCATGCTTGGCTCACATTGAAAGCCATCAACCAGTACAAAAATCAATCTCACCAACACACTCTATGCTTTTACAATATCAAGGGTGATGGAAAACCAAACAACATATCAAAGCCAACTATCACACAAAAGCAATCTTGCTAAAAGCAAGGAAAGGCCTACAAGGGTCTACTCTCAAAACTTTCTTAAAGGTAGTAGTTTGATGACTAGGACGTCAGCATTCTTGCCTAGGGCAAGGAAAGCGTATGAGGGTATACTATTAAAGTCTACTTAAGGGTAGTAGCTCAGCGACCAGGTCGTTAACTTATCTAACCAGGAGAAGGGAAAACTTGTGATGGTCTTAGCAGTAGATCGGCAAAACAAGAAAGATAACATACAAATAAGTGACCACATCAGAATGATTGCAAAATCAAAGGCATCACACATAAAGATCTGAGGGCATGTGAAAAATGTTCACATTATGCAAGTCAAAGGAAAATAAAGTTAGTTTATGACAAGTTCAGGACAAAAAATTCTTTCGGTTACAGAATAAAGGAGTCTAAACAGGGATAAGAGAAGTTTCCACTTTTTCTCACTTCGATTGATTGAAGCGAAGACTTGGGGGCAATTGTGGAGGGATAAAAATTAACTCATATGATGTGGGCCCACCCAATGCCTACATGGATATAGAATTAAGATAATAAAATAATACCTTGCAATATAACATGGCAACTAGCCAAGTTGCTCTGGCATACATGCATCAGATGGATTTTGAACCATATAAGCGACTCATTTTCATTGGACCAAATTGATAACTTAAGCTCATTGGGCAAAATGAGTGGCAAGTTAGCCTATATAAAGGGATGTAATCTTCAACTCCTAAGAGGGTATGTCTAAACTATTCTATTACTTATTCAGTTTGATTTAGATATATGTTATCTAACTTGATTGTTGGAGTGCCCTCTGGCCAGCAACCACCGGTCGAGAGGCACTAACAGTTTAACCTTTTTGCAGATTCGGAACGGTGCTACTCAATTCTTTATTAATCTTTCAATTAATATTTATGGAATAATTTCTGCCTCCACAAATATATATGAATAATTCAAAAAGAATATTAAAGAAAAAATCAAAACTTTACATAATTGTCTATGCCTCTGTTTGGGAAGTGAGTTGGTTTTTTTGGCTATTTTAGCTTGGGTTAAAAAGCTTGGTTTGGGAAGGACTTTTTGACTTTTTGGGTTTTTTGACTTTTTTTGTGAGAGAAGAGTAATGATTATGGGTTGGATGTGATGTTTTGTTTGTTATGGCTAAAATAACCTATTTTGTTTTTTGTGGCTATTTTAGCCCTAAAACCACTTGCCAAACACCACCATAGGCTTTTTTGTGGCTTTTTGTTCTTAATTCAACTACAACATATTTGTATTTAATTTTTTAAATAAATTTTGTTTAACTTTTACTTTTATATATTTTTATTATCCAAATGAATATTGGAATCACTTCTAATTTTATGTTACTAATTCTCCTTCCAATTTAACTATTATCGTTAATATCAAAACAAGTATTTATTTTATTTTCTTATAATTTAATAATATATATCATAACACGATAGGACTAAAATTTATCAAAATACACAAATTATCATCATGCCATCATCATATCATATCATATAATATACATTATTAAAAGTAGTGTTTTTTTCATGCTTAGGTGACACATTATAAGAACTTACTTTTTTCTGAGAAAGCTACGTCAGCCTCTTTTTTTATTATTTATATTGTTTTTAATTTTATTTTTTTAATAGATTTTTATCTCTTCTGAACAAATCCATGCAAATCTCAATTTCAATTGCACAATACTTTTCTCTTTTCACAAAACCAGACAAACTCAAAAATCCAATTCAAGTTTTACATAAAATCTAACTACAAAATCTATATAGATTATATTTTGAAAATTTTCACTATATCATTTTATACAATCAGAAAACCTGCACAAATTGTTGGATGCACTCTCTCATTTCCTCTACCACTTCCCAAACTCCTCTTCATCTCTCTTTCTCTCCAAAACACATCTCTATCACCAATCTCTCAATGATTTGTATTGTTTGATTTTTGAATTTCTTATTCGAACATTGACAGAGCGTCTCTCTTCCCCGTAAGTCTTCTCTCTCTCTATTTGCTTCTTGATTGATTTTTTTTTATACGTTTTTTAAAAGCAAGAAAAAAAATATATAAATTCTATATAAAGTTGTGAGTTTTTACTTTTCTCTATGAATTCCTTTACCTCTCTTTAGGGCTTAAACCTATAATCTAATATCATATAAATTTATTATATATATTTATTTAAGTTATATTTTTGTAGCATGAAAGGTTAAAATTATCAAATGAATGTTTTTTTTTGTGTTATAATTTAAAATTATTGTATATATTTATTTGATTTATATTTTTGTATTATATTTTTATATGTTTATTAGTTCGAGTTATCGTGTTGTGTTATTTTCGATCCATATCTAGTTCGTATTGTAATTAGCACGAAAGGTTAAAATTATCAAATGAATGTTTCTTTTTTTGTGTTATAATTTAATATAATTTAAAATTGTTATAAATATTTATTTAATTTATACTTTTGTGTTATATTTTTATTATTTCATGTTATTGTATCGTGTCATTTTTTATCCATGTCCGGTTTGTGTTGTATAAATGTGTCATGTAAAAAATTTCACTATTAACTAACAATATAATAACCAATTTTAAATGGACTCTATTTGAGAAATACTTATTTTTATATATATTTTTTATTGTGTATTCGATTTTATCGTTATTAGATTTCTTTTATATAGCTGATATTTTAATTTAATTATTGTGATATTAAAAACAATTATCTCGTTATATAAATAAGACAAAATATGCTTAATTATGTATATTGCACTAATCAAATTAATTTTCTTTTACATTTTTTATTTTATGTCGATATTATTGATGTCTTAATATTAATTTATATTTAATTTTTTATTTAACATGAAATTATTGATTACAAAATATTTATATTTAATTTAAATTTTATATACCTATATACAATACGTATGAATAATTCAAAAAAAATATTAAAGAAAAAATTAATACTTTACATAATTAATTTATGTATTTTTTTTTTCTTAATCTAGTCACAACATATTTGTATTTAATCTTTTAAATAAAATTTGTGTAGATCTATTTATACATATTTTTATTTTTCAAATAAATATAAAAAAAATTTAAATTAAATAATTAGAATAATTTTTAGTTTTATATTACTAATTTTCTTTCTAATTTAACTATTATTTTTAATATCAAAATGAGTGTTCATTTTACTATCTTATAATTTAATATATATCATATAAAATCGTTATATAATAATTATACTTTTACAGCACAATAGAACTAAAATTAGCAAAAGAAACAAATAATTTAACTAAATTTATTATACATAAGTATTCAAGTAACACTTTTATAAAACGATAAGACTAAGATTATTAAAATAAATAATTAAAACTAAAATTAATATTATTCTTTTGTGACACATATCATAATACAATACACTATGAGTTATAACCAATTCAAAATTTGTATATTATAGAATTTTTCAGTGTTTTATTTTTGTCAGAAAAAAATATTTTGAAAGAAGTGAAATTCATGATTTTTGGTAAATTTGATTAACACAATTAAGGATTTGATTTCAGGTTGAGAATATACTTTTTTTATAATAAATTTAAAAGAAATTATTTTTATGAGCCTTTTACATAACATCACGCATAATGACAAAAATTTTCATCAGCCATTAGCAAATCTGTTTTATTTGACTTTCAATTGTAAAAATTTTTATACATAAAATATTAAGACTCAAAATTAACTTTTCATTTTAAGAATAAATTCCCCACGGGTCACCTAATAATCATATCATATAATATATAATATTAAAAGTAATATGTACTCTCAATTTTTTTTTTCTTTCCTATGTGGCATCTCTCTCTGTTCTCTTTTTTTTTTTTTTTTTTTTTTTTTTTTTTTTATATATATCTCATTTGTGATGCATTACTTTTCTCTCATACTTTTTAAAAATGTCACACTAATATATCTTTATACTTAGTGCTAAAATCTAATATGTAAAAGAATTCTACTTAATTTGAATTACCTATAGAATTAATACTTTGTGAATTAATTTTCTTATATTAAATAATAAAATAAATACTCATTTTGATATTAAAAATAATAATTAAATTGAAGGAGAATTAGTGACATAAAATTAAAATATGTATAAATAGAAGTTATACAAAATTTATTTTAAAAAATAAAATATAAATATGTTGTAGTTGAATTAAAAAGAAAAAATGTAGAATATCCATTCATTTTTTGTAATACAAATATGATTCAAACATATAACTATCGATGTCTAGGGCTGTAAATCTGGTCTATGAGTCCATATCTTCGGTGTGCTTAGCCTGATTAGGCCCGGACCTGAGCTTAACCTGATCCATTGGGCCTAGGACATGTGTTCTGAAGCTTAATCCGATCTGTGGCCTGATCCATTGGCCTACTTTAGGCCCACTCAAGGCGTTGGCTCGAGGCTTAGTATCATTTTTGGTAGAAAAAAAAAATGATGAAAAAAATGGTTAGGCCCAACTGTCGGCCCACCTGATGCCCAAATACCCCTTAGGTCTGGGCCTAATTTTCTGTCCCTTGGGCTAGCTCGAATTTTGGTGGGAGCCCGTGCGGCCTAACCTGAGCCAGAGTGAACTATTTATATCACTAAAATTGATCCCAAAATAGACATATCAAGTCCAAATACTCTCTAAAGTTGAGTTGATATATATAAGGCCTCGTTTGGCATCCAAGCATTTTAGCCTAAAAGTCAAAAAGTGAATATAAAAAAAAAAAAAAAAAATCAAAAAGCCTACCATTTTATCCTACAAACCTATCTACAATTTGAAATCATGTGTGTCTATAAAAGCCTACCATCTATTATTTTAGCCTAAAAATCTAATAGTATTGATGAGAATTGTAACAACCCGACCCTCATATGTGCTTGTGATATATGTTAGTCCTTTATTCTGTGCTGTTAAATGCCTAAGATGAAACTGTACAAGAAAATAAGTTCAAGTAACTATGTTGTAATGCCTTGTGGAATGAATTGTATCTGTTAGGAAGGAAATGTATCTGTTACTACTAGAATGATAAAGTAGAAATAGAGGGCCTTAGCGGCTTAATAAGTCAAAATTGATCATATATTTGGAACCAGCATAATTTTTAGGTAATATTAAGCACTTCTGTGAAATTTCAATTTTCGGATGTGTAAACGATTGATTTTCGTCTTATTCCCTTTTTATGGAAATATATATGTGTGTTCTTGGTCATTTGACAAACCAAGGAATTCATAACTCTAAACCTAAGAATTGAAGGGTAGAGAGAGAAGGTCCTCAAGAAGGTTGAGATTTGGGCTTAAGGTATGTAAATGTTTGTCTAATTTTCATCCACAACCCTTCTTGTCATAATTTATGTGAAGATGTTTCTATAATCATGTACCTAAGAGTTGGGATTGTGGTGTTGTGAGTATGGGAAGTAAATTAGCAAAAATGACCTTACTTTGCATGTTTTGATTCAATTTGAAGTACTTATGAGGCTTTACTCTACTTCTTCAATTGACTTGTTTGAATTCAAGTAAGTGGCATGATTTTATGTTTATGTATTGAGATGTGAGAACAAGTAGGAACCTTATGAATTGGAGTGAATTTAAGTTGTGGTTTCATGATTTGATTTTTACTCAAATGAAACATGTAATTTGATCCTTGTTCACATGTATTCATATGCTTTGAGCTTATATATTAGTAATTTAAAGCTAGATATTTGAGGCCCTAAACATGTCTACAAGAGGAGGAATTGTGCAGAATTTTCGGACTTTTTGGTGCAGAATCGCCGCACGTGCGGGGCCTAAGGCCGCACGTGCGGGAACCTCAGCCGCACGTGCGGGAGTCAGTGCCGCACGTGCGGGAAAATGGCAAAATTTTGGACTTCAACACTGCAAAAAAAGCACGTGCGGGGCCTCAATGCCGCACGTGCGGGAGGTGTGCCGCACGTGCGGGAGATCCTAGCCGCACGTGCGGCTCAAGTCAAAAAAGTTGGGATGCTCCGTTTTGCGTGTTGGGTCCTCTAATGTTGTCAAAACATGCAATTTATATTGCTTGAATGTTCGTTAATTCAATCAAAGTAAGTGAACCGAATGTTGATTTAACAAGGATAAAAGGGACTAATGTGATTTTTTGTGTGTGTAGGAAACGCCTCAAAAGGAGGTGCACCGACACAACACAGTGAGTAATAGTACTTTAATGTACCTCTACTCAGTATTTATTTTTATTGACATTGTGGCCCTTGTTGAAAGTATTGTCATATTATGTATTGACGTTGTATCTTGACGTTACGAACTTCACTATCAAACTTGTGTTGGCATGAAATGATATATTTGCTATAAGTGATCCAATACGAAATTGTGGAAACATTGAAAAAGGTTGTGAAGTTGCACACATCTTATGTGAAAGCTTGTGACTAATGAAACGTATCAAGGCAATTATGAACTCGTGAACCAATGTGGCTTAGAGCCATTTGTGAATCAATGTGGCTTGGAGCCATTTGTGAATCAATGTGGCTTAGAGCCATTTGTGTATCAATGTGGCTACGAGCCCTAATGTGAAACTACGTGACCAAGGGTCAATTGTGAATTGTGAATCAATGTGGCCAAGGGCCGATGTGTGAAATGTGAATGATACTATTGTAAGCTTGTGAATCAAAAAGAACCAAAGGGCTATGTGATGGATTGTAAATTATGAACCCAAGGACCCTTTCTGAATGTGTGAAGTTCTTAGGCCAGGGGCCACATTATGACAATTATAAACCGATTATGTTGTCCCAACAAGCTGTACAGAGACAGACTGATTACATGATTTCAGCATTAATTATGTTACAAGCATACCAGTACTATTGTTCACTGAGCTTGGCTCACCCTGTGTTATGCCTGTTTCTGTAGGTGATCAACCAGGAGGTCGATCTTAGATCGGCATCGTCATACTTTTGTCAGCCTAGGCACAGCCAAGCTTGGGGTCGGGACCCTACTTTTGCGGAGTTGCTAGATAATGGCTTACACTTTTGCTATTGGCTTAAGGTATTATGTACTTAATGATTTTGTTATATACCCCACCTCGGGGTTGGATTTGTATATGCCTGTAAATAACTAACTCTCAAATGTATTTTGGCTTTTGGTGTACTTGTCCTATGAAATGTTTATGATCCTGGCATGACTTAGTAGCTCAATGGATGTCATATTTTCTGGTTTATATCACTTATTATTACAGTTTCCGGCCAGGCCCCTCTTTGGAACCAGGTTAAGTGTCCTTTTCTGCTTAGGTCATGCCCAAACTTTTAGGGGCAAGTTAGGGGCGTGACAAGTGGTATCAGAGCACGAGTTGCTATCCCACACACAGATCCATTGAGCCTTAGGATGTCTAGAAAAGACTTAAGCATCATGCATGGCATCCTGAGAATGTATGAAAGATCGATGGCAACGTAGAATGTACTCTGCTAACGCTAACAATTTGAACTTTGTTTGCCGGATATAATTGAATGTTATGTAGGTTATGGTGAGAACAAGGGTAGAAGATTCGGACGAGGCTACCTCGGCACAGTTGGACCGAATGGAAAGAATGATTATGGACATGGCGGAGACCCTAAGGCAACAACAGCAACAACCGCCACCACCACCAGTACCTCCACCTGTAGTACAAGATGTTCATGTTGAGGACCGAACCATCACTCTCACAAAGGAGTTTAAAAAGATGAAACCACCGTCATTTAAGGGGGGAATAAAACCTATGAAAGCTGAAGCATGGGTACTGGGAATAGAGAAATTGTTCGAAGTATTTCCATGTACTGAAGCCCAGAAAGTGCAACTTGCCGCCTTTACTCTTGAAGATGAGGCGCGAAGATGGTGGATGCTTACAAGAGCAGTGCATCGGGACTTAACATGGGGTAGATTTCTGGAGCTGTTCTATGATAAGTATTTTCCTCAAAGCATGCGAGATAAGAAGGTGACGGAATTCGAGACTCTTAGACAAGGAAATAAGACTGTTGCAGAGTATGAGGCCCAATTTGCTGAATTAGCTCGGTTTGCACCTCATATGGTAGATACAGACTATAAGAAGGCACGAAAATTTGAAGGGGGATTGCGGGGTGCCATTTTAGACCGGGTCAATATGCTAAAATTACCCACATATGTTGAGGTACTAGAAAGGGCTGTTATCGCAGAAGGAAACCTTGCGGCCCAGAATCGGATTTCCGAGTGGAAAGGGAAGAGACAATACAACCAATGGTCAAAGAGATCCGTTACTCCACCCGCTAAGAAGCACAATTCAGGGAACTTCAGCACCACTACTACTACTCAAAATTCCACTCCGGTGTGTCCAGACTGTGGAAGGCAACATTGAGGAACTTGTCACTGGAAGACAGGAGCATGTTTTAAATGTGGAAAAACGGGACATTTGGTAAGGGATTGCCCACAGTGGGCTCAACAAAAAGGCAATAGATCCGCTACAAGTTCCGCGGGGTCTACACTAACCCCCAATGCGAAGGCGGCTGCCAAACCGAGTAATAACAAAGACACTGCAAGACAAGGTAGGGTGTTCGCTTTGGTTCCCGGTGATGTACAAAATACAGCAACAGTGGTGTCAGGTACATTTACTGTTTATGGTCAATTTGCGCATGTATTGTTTGATTCTGGCTCCACTCACTCTTTTGTGTCGAAACTCTTCGCTCCTAATTTAGATAAAATTGAAGAAAACTTATCTTACATGTTGTGTGTGTCCTCCCCCTTGGGAGAGTCTATGATTTGTGCTACTATATACCTAGCTTGTGAACTTCAACTTGGGGATATTCGGGTGTATGCTAATTTAGTGCCTCTCGATATGACCTATTTTGATGTTATTCTGGGGATGGATTGGCTAAGTGCTTACGGTGCAACTATAAACTGTGTGACTAAGCAAATTAATTTCTATCCTCCGGGACAATCAGAGTCTATGGTTCAAGGACAGGAAGTGATTTCGCCACCTTATCTGATATCTGCCGTGAAGGCTTGCAACTTAATACGAAAAGGTTGTCAGGGGTATTTATGTAGTGTTTTGGAAGGGCAAGGGATGAATGAGAATATTGATGTGATCCCAGTGGTCCGTGAATTTCTGGATGTTTTTCCCGAAGAATTGCCGGGCCAACTAATAGATCGAGAAATCGAGTTTATAATTGAAGTGGCGCCTGGAACCCAACCCATTTCGAAGACACCCTATAGGATGTCACCAGCTGAAATGAAAGAGTTAAAGGTTCAATTACAGGATCTGCTTGACAAGGGATTTATCCGCCAGAGTATATCTCCTTGGGGTGCGCCGGTATTGTTCGTGAAAAAGAAGGACGGAACACTTCGGTTATGTATCGACTATAGGGAACTGAATAAGGTGACAATTAAAAATTAGTACCCCTTACCACGGATAGATGACCTATTTGATCAGTTACAAGGGGCACAAGTTTTCTCAAAAATTGATTTACGGTCTGGTTACCATCAATTGAAAGTTAAAGCCGATGATGTGGAGAAGACAGCTTTTCGAACCCGATACGGTCATTATGAATTTTTGGTTATGCCCTTCGGAGTTACAAACGCACCAACAACATTTATAGATCTAATGAATCGCATCTTCAAGCCCTATCTAGACGAGTTTGTGGTGGTTTTTATTGATGACATCCTTATATACTCGAAGAGTGCAGAAGCTCATGAGAATCATCTTCGCCTAATTCTTCAAACACTCCAGGAGAAGAAACTGTATGCAAAGTTAAAGAAATGTGAATTCTGGCTACAAGAAGTGGCATTTTTGGGGCATGTGGTGACAAAGGAAGGAGTCTCTGTTGATCCACACAAAGTTAAAGCAATTGTGAATTGGCCAACTCCCACTAATGTAACTGAGATACAAAGTTTCATGGGGTTAGTTGGATATTACAGGAGGTTTGTTCAAAATTTCTCCAAAATCGCTGTGCCACTTACCCAACTGACACGAAAAGGAGTTGCATTCGAATGGTCAGAGGAACGGGAATCCGCTTTCCAAGAATTAAAAACAAGATTAACGACAGCACCAGTTCTGGCTTTGCCATCTGGTATCGAAGGATTCGTAATTTACAGTGATGCTTCGCACAAGGGGCTTGGTTGTGTGCTAATGCAAAATGGAAGGGTTATTGCCTATGCTTCTCGACAACTGAAACCCCACAAGAAGAATTATCCCACACACGATCTCGAATTAGCGGCAGTAGTTTTTGCTTTGAAAATATGGCGGCACTATCTTTATGGTACAACCTGCGAAGTTTACACTGATCATAAAAGCCTCAAGTACCTGTTTACCCAGAAAGAGTTGAACATGCGACAACGGCGGTGGCTTGAGTTGATTAAGGATTATGACTTGCAGATCCAATATCATCCTGGTAAAGCTAACATGGTGGCAGATGCACTTAGTCGGAAGAATATGGGGGATTTGGCAAATCTGTTGGTAGAAAGAAAAGAGTTGAGGATCGAACTGGATAAAATGAATATGGACCTGGTGGTACGTGAACAGGAGGCCATACTAGCAGCAGTAAGAGCTCAACCCACCTTGCTAGAAGAGATTAAGTTACATCAACTGGAAGACGAGACTTTAAGGAAAATCTACGAAGAGTTAGAGGCAAAACCAACATCGGGATTCAGTTACGTAGATTCGGTACTAAAGTTTCAAAGTCGAATATGCGTCCCCAATGTGTTGGAGCTTAAACGGAAGTTGCTAGGAGAAGCACATGCCTCGAGATCATCAATACACCCGGGAAGTACTAAAATGTACCGAGACTTAAAACAAAATTTTTGGTGGCCAAATATGAAAAAGGAGATTGCGGAATTTGTTTCTAAGTGTCTACAATGTCAATAAGTAAAAGCGGAACATCAAAGACCAGCAGGATTATTACAACCCCTTCCAATCTCGGAATGGAAATGGGAGCATTTGACCATGGATTTCGTTGTGGGGTTACCGAGGACTCCTCGAGGTATGAATTCGATTTGGGTCATTGTAGACCGATTAACCAAGTCTGCTCACTTCTTGCCTGTGAAGACTCAATATAATGCGGATAAGCTGGCAGTACTGTATATAAATGAAATTGTAAGGCTTCATGGTGTTCCAGTGTCAATTGTGTCAGATAGGGATCCCAAATTTGTTTAAAGATTTTGGCAAAGTTTACAGGAGGCTATGGGTACCGAACTTGCGTTCAGCACCGCTTTTCACCCTCAAACTGATGGTCAATCCGAGAGAACCATACAAACTTTAGAAGATATGCTCCGATTGTGTGTATTGGATTTTCAAGGAAGTTGGGAAACCCATCTACCGCTGATAGAGTTCGCCTACAATAACAGTTACCATTCGAGCATTGAGATGGCACCTTATGAAGCTCTATATGGAAGACCGTGTCGTTCCCCTGTATGTTGGGCTGAAGTTGGGGATAGGGCATTGTTGGGTCCTGAAATTGTGCAACTAACAACTGAAAAGGTTAAAATTATCCGGGAGAGGTTAAAAACGGCACAAAGCAGGCAGAAGAGCTATGCAGATAACAGACGAAGGGATTTGGAATTTGAAGTGGGTAGTTATGTGTTCGTGAAAGTCACCCTGTTAAAGGGACATCCGAGATTTGGGAAAAAGGGTAAATTAACACCCTGGTATGTTGGCCCTTTCCAAATTCTAGAAAGAGTGGGTTTGGTAGCTTACCGAGTGGCTCTTCCGCCGAGTATGAGTCAAATACATAATGTGTTCCATGTTTCCATGCTTCGAGGATACCTATCAGATCCATCTCATGTCATAGACTATCACCAACTTGTGTTAGATGATAAGTTAAGCTATGAAGAAAGACCACTTCGAATTTTGGAGCGACAAGTAAAGCAATTGGGCAATCGGGAAATTCCAATGGTAAAGGTAGAGTGGCAAGAACATTATGGCACTGAAGCTACTTGGGAAAAAGAGGAGGATATGCAGCAACAGTATCAATATCTGTTTCCGTTTTGAGGTAAAAGCAAGTTTGAGGGACCAAACTTTTTTAAGGGGGGGAGAGTGTAACAACCCGACCCTCATATGTGCTTGTGATATATGTTAGTCCTTTATTCTGTGCTGTTAAATGCCTAAGATGAAACTGTACAAGAAAATAAGTTCAAGTAACTATGTTGTAATGCCTTGTGGAATGAATTGTATCTGTTAGGAAGGAAGTGTATCTGTTACTACTAGAATGATAAAGTAGAAATGGAGGGCCTTAGCGGCTTAATAAGTCAAAATTGATCATATATTTGGAACCAGCATAATTTTTAGGTAATATTAAGCACTTCTGTGAAATTTCAATTTTCGGATGTGTAAACGATTGATTTTCGTCTTATTCCCTTTTTATGGAAATATATATGTGTGTTCTTGGTCATTTGACAAACCAAGGAATTCATAACTCTAAACCTAAGAATTGAAGGGTAGAGAGAGAAGGTCCTCAAGAAGGTTGAGATTTGGGCTTAAGGTATGTAAATGTTTGTCTAATTTTCATCCACAACCCTTCTTGTCATAATTTATGTGAAGATGTTTCTATAATCATGTACCTAAGAGTTGGGATTGTGGTGTTGTGAGTATGGGAAGTAAATTAGCAAAATGACCTTACTTTGCATGTTTTGATTCAATTTGAAGTACCTATGAGGCTTTACTCTACTTCTTCAATTGACTTGTTTGAATTCAAGTAAGTGGCATGATTTTATGTTTATGTATTGAGATGTGAGAACAAGTAGGAACCTTATGAATTGGAGTGAATTTAAGTTGTGGTTTCATGATTTGATTTTTACTCAAATGAAACATGTAATTTGATCCTTGTTCACATGTATTCATATGCTTTGAGCTTATATATTAGTAATTTAAAGCTAGATATTTGAGGCCCTAAACATGTCTACAAGAGGAGGAATTGTGCAGAATTTTTGGACTTTTTGGTGCAGAATCGCCGCACGTGCGGGGCCTAAGGCCGCACGTGCGGGAACCTCAGCCGCACGTGCGGGAGTCAGTGCCGCACGTGCGGGAAAATGGCAAAATTTTGGACTTCAACACTGCAAAAAAAGCACGTGCGGGGCCTCAATGCCGCACGTGCGGGAGGTGTGCCGTACGTGCGGGAGATCCTAGCCGCACGTGCGGCTCAAGTCAAAAAAGTTGGGATGCTCCGTTTTGCGTGTTGGGTCCTCTAATGTTGTCAAAATCTGCAATTTATATTGCTTGAATGTTCGTTAATTCAATCAAAGTAAGTGAACCGAATGTTGATTTAACAAGGATAAAAGGGACTAATGTGATTTTTCGTGTGTGTAGGAAACGCCTCAAAAGGAAGTGCACCGACACAACACAGTGAGTAATAGTACTTCAATGTACCTCTACTCAGTATTTATTTTTATTGACGTTGTGACCCTTGTTGAAAGTATTGTCATATTATGTATTGACGTTATATCTTGACGTTACGAACTTCACTATCAAACTTGTGTTGGCATGAAATGATATATTTGCTATAAGTGATCCAATACGAAATTGTGGAAACATTGAAAAAGGTTGTGAAGTTGCACACATCTTATGTGAAATCTTGTGACTAATGAAACGTATCAAGGCAATTGTGAACTCGTGAACCAATGTGGCTTAGAGCCATTTGTGAATCAATGTGGCTTGGAGCCATTTGTGAATCAATGTGGCTTAGAGCCATTTGTGTATCAATGTGGCTACGAGCCCTAATGTGAAACTATGTGACCAAGGGTCAATTGTGAATTGTGAATCAATGTGGACAAGGGCCATTTGTGAACAATGAAATTATGAGGCCAAGGGCCGATGTGTGAAATGTGAATGATACTATTGTAAGCTTGTGAATCAAAAAGAACCAAAGGGCTATGTGATGGATTGTAAATTATGAACCCAAGGACCCTTTCTGAATGTGTGAAGTTCTTAGGCCAGGGGCCACATTATGACAATTATAAACCGATTATGTTGTCCCAACAAGCTGTACAGAGACAGACTGATTACATGATTTCAGCATTAATTATGTTACAGGCATACCAGTACTATTGTTCACTGAGCTTGGCTCACCCTGTGTTATGCCTGTTTCTGTAGGTGATCAACCAGGAGGTCGATCTTAGCTCGGCATCGTCATACTTTTGTTAGCCTAGGCACAACCAAGCTTGGGGTCGAGACCCTACTTTTGCGGAGTTGCTAGATAATGGCTTACACTTTTGCTATTGGCTTAAGTTATTATGTACTTAATGATTTTGTTATATACCCCACCTCGGGGTTGGATTTGTATATGCCTGTAAATAACTAACTCTCAAATGTATTTTGGCTTTTGGTGTACTTGTCCTATGAAATGTTTATGATCCTGGCATGACTTAGTAGCTCAATGGATGTCATATTTTCTGGTTTATATCACTTATTATTACAGCTTCCGGTCAGGCCCCTTTTTGGAACCAGGTTAAGTGTCCTTTTCTGCTTAGGTCATGCCCAAACTTTTAGGGGCAAGTTAGGGGCGTGACAAGAATTTTTTCAAAATAAAAAAATGCTCAAGTCCCATAATGTGTCTTCATGTTTTCCCAACAATCTATTGACTCCCACAGCCAAACAGCAAGCTGTCGCGTCAGCACATTATTTCCCACAGCCAAACAGCAAGCTGTCGCGTCAGCACATTATTTCACCTACAAGTGAGTACAAATTCACGGTCAAAATTGTCAATTTACGTATTTTTTTATTTTATAAATTATTTCATTTCACTTTTTTTTGTAAAACGTTAAAAAATTATTTTCAAACATACTAGTCTTTTTTTACCACATATTTTAGTCAAAAAATCAAAAAAATTATTAAAATAGCATGTTTATTGAAATAGCATGTTTATTAAAATAGCATGTTCTCAAATGAGGCCTAAGTATTCAAGTAATACTTTTATACCATTTTTTAAAATTAAAAAAAAAAACTTTTAATAGAATGGATTTTTATTGATAAATCCTATTTAGAAGTATTATACCCCAAGAAGTTCATGAAGGAATTTTTTAATCCACACTTAGTCCCATGTATTTATACTTTTATTCCGTAAAGTAATTTTTCTTGATTTACAGTATTTTCTTAGGCTCTTATACCCTTAAATTTAATATTGATACTTAATGTTGGGGGAGGAGAGAGAAGGGAAAGGACAAAGGCATAGGAAATTTCATACACAAATTAAATAATATTGATGTTATTATTTATATATGTGAATATATTTTTAATTGACAATACATTAAAAATAATGTAAACATTCTCTCTCATCTGATGTGAATATATTTTTAATTGACAACACATTAAAAATAATGTGAACATTCCCTCTCATTTGATGTGAACGTTCACAATACCTTTTTGAAAAATTATCTCTCATCTAATGTAGTGATGTGAACGTTCACAACATATGAACCTTCTTATTTTTTAATTGACAACACATTAAAAATAACGTTCATTATATTTTTAATTGACAACACATTCTTATTCATAACATGTAATGATGTGAACATTCACAACATGTAGATATTTTCTCTCATCTAATGTAGTGATGTGAATGTTCGCATTCGTATGTTTTAGTATAAATATTCACATCATATAATTGACAACACAGTGACAAAAATTCATTTCAAATTAATGTGAATATTCATTACAATTACATGATGTGAATATTCACATCATGTAATTGACAACACGATAACAAAAATTTATTTCAAATTAATATAAATATAGTGACAGTCAACATCTTGATGTATGAGAATTACCAAAACATAATGACAATCAACATTAAATATCAACATTAATAGGGGTAGGAGAGATTGAGGGTGTTTGGTCTTCTTACCTCAAATAGGATCTAATTGAATAGAATTTTTTGAAAGAGAATTTATCAAAAAAAACCCCTTTATAGAATGATAAACTAAGATTGTCAAAATAAATAAGCAAAATCACACTTCAATTTTAAATTAAAATTAAAATTATTCTTTTTTAACACATACAGCATAATATAAAATATTATTTAAATAAAAAAAATAGCTTATGCAATCTGATCACCTGTTAGTTTTGGCTTCTTTCAAGTTGTCATCTTAATTTGAGAGAGCGTTTAGGGTTGGTAGATCCATTTTGAAATCGATTTAGGTGATTCAAACAATTCACTTTTTAGGATTGATTGAGTAGAATATTCATGTAAAAAATTAAGATGATTGAATAACTGTAACTATATGTTTGAATCATGTTTATTTTTAAAAAATATATGACAAATATAATTTCAAGAATAGCCATTTATTTTTTATAATACAAATCTTATTCAAACGTATAACAATTAATAACCAATCATTTTAATATTTTACATAAATATTCTGCTTGAGAAGTCAAACTTTTTTCCTTTCAATGATAGATCATGCCACATCAGTTTGAATCACAAACCACGACACATACAACATGAGCAATACTAAAATCCAAATATAAAATTTTAGAAAATACATCAATAGTTTAGATTTACTTAAGGTATGGACTTACAACATTAACTTTAAATATCAACTATAGATTTGATATTCCTATCATTTTTAAATAAATTACACTTTGCCCCTTTATATTAGATCACTTTCCCACTTTGACCTTAAAATTTATTTTTCTTCACTTTAACCCTTTATATTTCAATTTTTTCTCAATTTACTCCAAAAATTAATTTATATTCAAACTTAGATAGAAAACATCATAACAACTGTCACATAATATAAAAAAATATATCATTATATTAGAGTTTAACTTTATATTAGAGATGTAAGTTATATATAATAAAATATTTTTATAACACGTGATTGTTAATATGTCATTTTTTGTATAATTTTTAACAAAAATTAACTTTAAGAATAAATTAAGAAAAGCTTGAAGCATGAAAGGTCAAAGTGAGAAAAAATAAACTTTAAGGGTCAAAGTGAAAAAGTAATCAAACAAAGGGGCAAAATGTAATTTATCCATTTTTTATTGTTCCCTTTCTCAGACCATAGAATTATTGATATAACGTAGTTTCCAATTGACGGGTACTCAATTTCTGTTTTCCGAAGAAGACTCATCTGAGATCAAAAAGTTGCTGTGTGGGTGAAAATCTGACCACACTGCCTGTCTAGTGATCAGCTGGAGAGCACAAGCAGAATAGATGGCTTAAGCAACCTGAAACAGAAAGAAAAAGCTCCGGCGGTGGTTCTTCCACCCGGGGGCACTCCGACGATCAAGTCAATATATCTCTCAAAGATAATCAAGTACTAAACTGAATACTCAAAGTATAAATTACATACCTTAGACCCACGGGGGTGCCTCTCTTTTATAATATATTCAATCCAAGTCCCACTAGAAGTATGACTTCTATGAACTTCAATTTACTGTTTACTCTGTACTCTTCAAGAGATAAAGATAAACTCCCTAAGAGCTTTATCCTTATCTTGGTTAAGTCCCCTCTTTGCCTTAGGACTCTTGCCCCTTATCCCGGATTCCGATATCTTCGGAGATGACCTCGGCTTCTCCGAGATTACCTCGGCTTAACTACCAGGGCACGTGGCACCTCGGCTGACACGTCGGCGTCACCATGCTACGTGTTGGTATTCAGAAAATATATCCCCACAACTGCCCCCTAGGTTCTATTACCTCGGCATTCTGAGGTGATGGAATCTATTCCGAAATTTTGTCACTTCTTTTCTGAGTAATGGCTCAAAAACTATTTAGCCAAGATTATCTACTTTCAGCCGACGTGTTCTCTTCGGAGAACAAGGCTTCGGTCGTACTCTCCCACGCACATGAGCTGTCATGCATATCTAACTGTTTCTTTTACGTATTTCATCTTTACTGGAGCGTGTCAGTGACGCGCCTGAAGCTGTCTGTTCATTTCGTCTGCGCCGTCTGACGCGTGCGTTACCCTAGGCGTAATGATTGCCCTAATTTTGCCGCCGTTTCACATTTTTGACAAAACTCTTTTTTGCCTCTTCTTTTCCTTCACTTTTTCATTCCGTCTTCTTGCTCTTTCTCTCTCTGAAAGCTCATTCTTCTTCGAATCTGCCATCGCTTCAATCTCTGTTCTGGAACTGCGCTTAATCCCTCATTCTTGCAAAGCCTTCTTTTGCTGTTGCAAATAATTTCTGGGTTCGGCGAGCATTGCCTTGGCTTCATTTGTCCTAGTAAGACCCTTTCCTTTAATTCTTCCATTCTCTTTATGTGCTTTTGTCTGTCTGTTGCCATTACTGATCTTGTTCGAGGTCTTGGATTTATTTGTATCTTGAATTTGTGGTTTTACCTTGAACTTCTATGCTTTTTTCATCATTCTCTTTACCGCTGTTTTTGATTTGTTTCTACATCTCTATTGTTTCTGAGAACTATACCTCTGTTCTTGAATCTGAAACTTCGTCTTTGTTTTCTCTTTTTTGTATCTGCCCCAGATCTGTGCCCTCGATTTTTATCTTCATACTTCATAGATTTGGGATTTGTCTGTAGAACCCTTAATCTTTAGGGAAACCTGAAAAACGCCCATCTTCTGAAACATATTCCTCTTAGTTTAAGCCGACATAATGGGTATGTGGAGGCATAGGGTAAATACCCCAACAAAACTTGAATACTTTAGGCAAGAATTCTCTATCCCAGCCGACGTTCACCTTAAGCTGGCTGGAGATAATGATACCATCGTGCCCACAGACCATACAATGCCTTTTCCAATAGTTGCTTTTACCGAATGTGGACTTCGGCTTCCACTTGATCCCCTTTTTCGTCAAGTTCTCCATTTCTATAAGCTGAACCCTATGCAGCTTACTATCAATTCCTATAGGGTAATTAACGGTATTATAGCCTTGGCTAGGCAAGAAAACCTTAGAATCACCCTAGCCGACCTTCAATATTGTTATACCATGTGCCCTCTTGATCTGAAGGATAGGGGTTTTGTCTATTACCTTAAGCCGAGATCCACTCAGTACAAAATTATAGCCGACCTCCCAGACTCCAACAAGGGGGCTGGAGATGATTTTCTCATTGCTTCTGGAAATTGGGAATTTGGCCCAGATGAAGATGTCCACCTCTACCCTCTTCCTCGAACAATCACAGAGGGCAAGAGTAAGAGCCCTGAGTCAACACTTAGTTGTTTTTACTTAAGACTTTAATACTTTTTGTTTCTGACGTCCGTTTCTTTGCAGATCTTCATCAGCCACCGAAAAATTTTCGTCAATCCTTCTTCCCAGGAACAGATCTGAAAACACTTCTTGGCCTTCCAATCCATAAACGAAAAGCTCCAGTATTACTAAACTTCATCCCTACATACAAATCCACCTTACCCGACGTCCCAAGAAAAAGGAAGAAGAGTCTTTCTCCACCCACAGCCACAACCTTAACTGCTTCTACATCCCGAACAGATCAAGAATCCACATCTGACCCAGCCGATCTTCCATCAACTTCGGCCCCCTACTTAATACCAATTCCTGAACGTAGACGCCGACGAAAGCTTGTAAAGACTGCCGAAATGGTTCGTCCAAGGCCTGTCGTCCAAGACCTTCTTACCGACCTTCCAACTGACGCTGAAGCCGCACCAACGCAATCAATGCTTCCACCCAAACCAAAGAGAGTAAAAAAGGCTCAGCCTAAGGCCAAGGCTACAGATGCCGAGGCTGAGGATGCTTTGCCAATTTCTAAACTAGCAGAAAGCAAAAAATCAGCCTCTACTTCAACCAAGAGATCTGTTGAGGGCCAACCCTCAGTGTCTACACAATCAAAGCGGCCAAGGTCATCGTCTGCGACGACCTTGGCTTCGAAGAAGCCCGACATCCCCTGGGCCCCTGATCTATCCCTGGAGGATAGGCCCATCATGGCTAGTGAAAGTGCTGACGACATTAATGTTGCTGTCGCCCTTAGCACTGCTCTTCTTCTACCAAATGACTTGGAGCGAAATAGCAAGCTTAGTGAGTATGAAAATTATGCTCTTATGCTCCAACACTCCGCTCAAGTAAGTATTTCTGTTTGTACTTGTGATTTTTCTTCTGTTCTTCACTGAGAGTACTGTCTCACATTTCTGTTTTTCTGCAGGCCATTCAGCATGCTCACTCATTTTCCATGCAATCCTTTGAAAATCGTCAAAGGTTGATTGATATGAAAAGGGAAGCATCTTCTATGAAGAGAGAGATCAAGTCTCTTGAAGCAAAAATGAAAAAATTGGAGGATCAAGCCGAGGCTGCAACTAAAGTTCAAACTTTAGCTCTTGAGAAGGCCGAAGCTGCTGAGGCCGTTAGAAAAGTTGCTGAGGCCGAGAAAAGAGAGGCCGAGGTTCAGAAGGCCCAAGCGGAGAAAGAACTACAGCAAGCTCTGGCCACCAAAGAGGCCGAAATCAAAGAGGCCGATGAAAAGGCCTATGCTCAAGGTATGGCCGACGTCGCAGAAGACTACAAGTTTCAAGTCAGGCAGGCATGCAACAGGGGATTTTCCCTTGGTTGGATGTCCTTGATAAAGAAGCTTGATCTTCCTGCTGACTCGCCATTGCGCCAGGCCGACGCTATTCCTTTACCCTTTCCTCCACCTCCTCCTCAAGGTGGATCAGAGTCTGAGGCCGAGGCCGTGGATGAAGATGAAGAAAAAGATGATGGTGAGGCCTTGGTGAGAAAACCCAAGAATGCTGCCGAAGCCAAGTCCCCTCCTCCTGCTGAGCAGGTTATGGACTTAACTCAAGATGAGGGGGGTGATGATGCTGAGGAAGTGCCCAGGGAGTCTGTTCAAGGGTATCTATCATCTGACCTCCTTCTGACTGAAAGAAGTCTTGACACAACATTGGCAGAGATAGATGCTGAAATACAAGCGGAGAAAGTGGCCGAGGAGATTCCACCTGAATCGTCAGAGGTCCCCGTTCCTGCGGTGGTTGATACTGAAGAATCTTGAAAATGTTTTTTTTTTTTTTTTTTTTTTGCGCTTTGTACTTTTTTACTTTCTGGATTAATGCAAAACTTCTTTCTTTTGGCCGACGTGGTTTCTTCAATATGTAACTGTAACAGTTCGTCTTCTGGATGTTTCAATCTTGTGATATTCTGTTGACTGCTTTTGCATAGTCTTGTACTTATGAAATTTTTGCATATTTCCTCATGTTGCTTCCTTTGTGCAATCTCCTCGGGGTTTCATACCTCGGGTATAACCATAAAACTTTGACTTCGACAAGATACTATCCTGCAAACTTTTCATAAATTTCAACAAGTATAGAACATATATTTCAGAATGTAAACTTTGCAAGCTTCTTCTCAATTCTTGACAAGTACTAAATGATAATCTTAGTCTGACCTACTTGTAAATTGCTACAAATTTCAACAAGTAATGAACAATATACTTAGCCTTTATTTTAACCTGTAACTTTCTGTATACCTCAGCGGGTGGTCATATGTCGGCTTAACATAGACTTGTAAATTGCTACAAATTTCAACAAGTGTTAAGCATCTTCCCTTGGGTTTAAACAACCCACATATTGCTATGAGAACTTAAGCAATAACCTCGGCTTATCTTCGTCTTGTAAATTGCTACAAATTTTAACAAGGGAAGATAAGGAATCAGCTTAATTCCAACTTGTAAATTGCTACAAATTTCAACAAGTGAATTAAGGAATAACATCGGCTTAACTTCAACTTGTAAATTGCTACAAATTTCAACAAGTGAAGATAAGGAATCAGCTTAATTCCAACTTGTAAATTGCTACAAATTTCAACAAGTGAATTAAGGAATAACATCGGCTTAACTTCAACTTGTAAATTGCTACAAATTTCAACAAGTGAAGATAAGGAATCAGCTTAATTCCAACTTGTAAATTGCTACAAATTTCAACAAGTGGATTAAGGAATATCATCGGCTTAACTTCAACTTGTAAATTGCTACAAATTTCAACAAGTGAAGATAAGGAATCAGCTTAATTCCAACTTGTAAATTGCTACAAATTTCAACAAGTGGATTAAGGAATAATATCGGCTTAACTTCAACTTGTAAATTGCTACAAATTTCAACAAGTGAAGATAAGGAATCAGCTTAATTCCAACTTGTAAATTGCTACAAATTTCAACAAGTGAATTAAGGAATAATATCGGCTTATCTTTGCCTGAGTTTGATATGTCTTCGAAAACATCCATGCATAACTTTATCAATCGAACATGTTGAAAGGATTCTGAAAAGACTTTATTGATAACATCGGCCAAACAATGATGTTTATCTAATGATAGAAAAATTTCAAATTACAAGTATTCCAAGGTCTGGGCAATGCTTTGCCCTCATTGTCCTCAAGCCGATATGCTCCATTGCCTAATACTGAAGTAACTCTGTAGGGTCCTTCCCAGTTTGGGCCAAGCTTGCCCTCCCTGGGATCCTTTTTGTTCCCGACGACTTTTCTTAGGACTAGGTCGCCAACTTGAAAATCTCTTGGATTAACCTTCTTGTTGTAAGCTCTGGCAAGCTGTTGCTGGTATACTGCGAGCTGAATCGCAGCTTTTTCTCTTCGTTCTTCCAATAAATCCAGGTCTCGGGCTAACAGAATGTCATTGGTGCCATTCTCTACTCCCTGGGTTCTGATCCCTGGGATGCCGATCTCCAATGGGATGACTGCTTCTGTGCCATAGGCCATGGCAAAGGGGGATTCTCCTGTTGATCTTCTCGGCGTAGTCCGATATGCCCAAAGTACGTTGGGCAGTTCGTCCACCCACTTTCCTTTTGCTGCCTGCAGCCTCTTCTTTATTCCATCCAGGATTACTTTGTTGGATGCTTCTGCTTGCCCATTGCTTTGAGGAAAACTTGGTGTTGAGAAATAATTCTTGATCTTGAATTTTGCACAAAAGTTTTTGATGAGTTTGCTGTCGAACTGTGTCCCGTTGTCGGCAATAATTGCTCTTGGAATCCCAAATCTGGTGATTATGTTTCTCCAAATAAAATTCTTGACGTCCACATCTCGGATTTTGGCAAGAGGTTCTGCCTCTATCCATTTTGTAAAGTAGTCTGTTGCTACCAGCAAGTATTTTCTCTGCCCAGTTGCCTGGGGAAGTTGTCCAACCAGATCCATGCCCCATTGGGCAAACGGCCAAGGGCTGGATACTGGGTTTAGGTCGGCAGCTGGCTGATGTATCAAAGGTGCAAACTTTTGACATTGTTCACACTTCTTTACATAAGCTTCGGCATCCTTTTGCATGTAGGGCCACCAATACCCCTGGGTAATGGCCCTGTGGGCTAACGATCTGCCCCCTGCATGGCTTCCACAAATTCCTTCATTAATCTCGTAAAGGAAATCTTCAACTTGCAAAGGATGTACGCACCTTAAAAGTGGTCCAGTGAAGGACCTCCTGTAGAGATGGCCTTCCGTTGTTAGACTGAATCTGGCCGATTTCAGCCTAATTTTATGTGCTTCTTTATGGTCTTCTAGCAGCTTCCCCTCTTTTAGGAATGCGATGATTGCATCCATCCAGCTTGGTCCAAAGCCCACGCACATTGCTTCTTGTTCGGTGCTCTGTTTATCTATGCTCGGGGCCGACATGTAGTCGATCATGATTGTCCTTGTTTTTCCAGTTTGAATTGAGCTGGCCAAGTTGGCTAACGTGTCGGCGTGGGTGTTGTCATCCCGGCTTACTTGGAGTAATCTGCAGTTTTGGAATAGGGCTGCCAGTCGGATGACTTCCTTTGCATATGCCGACATTCTTTCGTCTCTGGCTGCAAATTCTCCTGTTGACTGGTTAACAATCAATTGTGAGTCACAAAAAACAATTACCTCGTCTGCCTCTGCTGCTGCTGCTAGCTTTAGCCCTGCGATTAATGCTTCATATTCTGCTTCATTATTGGAGGCTTTGAACCCCAGACGGATGGACTGTTCTACAATTTCTCCGTCTGGAGATATCAGCAGTACTCCTGCTCCTGCTCCCTGGCGGTTTGAACTTCCATCGACGAATAGTCTGAATGAATCGCCGATGTAGATGCTGCATGGTCTGAGCTTTTCTCCCTCTTGCTTTTTTGTCTTTGACTGGAATTCTTTTTCCTTGTCGGGCCGATGCTCATCTTGGCTCGACGGAGCCCGAGGTGTGATGGCTTCCGGTGTGAGTTCTGCGACGAAGTCGGCCAAAACTTGGCCCTTTATTGCTGTTCTTGGCCTAAATTCTAGGTCAAACTGGCCTAGTATTACTGCCCATTTTGCTATCCTTCCTGTTAAGTCTCCTTGATGTAATAAGGACTTCAGTGGGTGCTCTGTTAGGACCACAATCTTGTGTGCTTGAAAGTAATGGCTCAATTTCTTTGAGGCCATTACCAAGGCTAGCATTAATTTTTCCAGTGGTAGGTACCTTGTTTCTGCGTTAGCCAGAGTCTTGCTTACATAATAGACAGCCTTTTGCTCCCCTTTTTCCTCTCGGATTAACACTGCACTGACTGCGTGTTCAGAGACTGCTAAGTACAAAAACAATTCCTCCCCTGGGATTGGGTTAGAAAGGACCGGGGTTGTGGTCAAGTACTTTTTTAGGTCGGCTAAGGCAGCTTCACATTCTTCCGTCCATAGGAAGTCTGTGGCTTTTTTCACCAGGTTAAAGAAGGGTCTGCACTTGTCTGAGCTTCTGCTGATGAATCGGTTTAGGGCTGCGGCCCTTCCAGTGAGCACTTGAACTTGCTTTGCCGATGTTGGACTCTGTAGTTCCAGGATGGCCTTGATTTGGTCTGGGCTGGCTTCAATGCCCTTTCTTGTTACCAGATATCCTAGAAATTTACCTGACCCAACTCCGAAGGCGCACTTTGAGGCGTTGAGTCGGAGTCGATATCTTTTGAGTATGTCAAAGACCTCTTTTAGGTCGGCAAGATGACCTTTTGATTCCTTGGTCTTTACGACCATATCATCGATGTAAACTTCTACCGTTTTGCCAATCAGGTGTTTAAACATCTTTGTCACTAACCTCTGATAGGTTGCCCCTGCGTTTTTCAGCCCAAAAGGCATTACCCTGTAACAGTACAGGCCTTTCGGGGTGATGAACGCGGTCTTCTCCTCATCTGGAGGGTACATAGCAATCTGGTGGTACCCTCTGTATGCATCTAAAAAACTCATCCTTTCATGTCCTGAGGTGGCGTCTACCAGTTGGTCGATTTTGGGCAGAGGAAAGCTGTCTTTCGGGCAAGCTTTGTTGAGGCTGGTGAAGTCTACACAAACCCTCCACTTGCCATTCTTCTTTTTTACTACTACTGTGTTGGACAGCCACGTTGGGTACTGGACTTCTCGAATGGCCCTGGCTTCAAGGAGTCTGTCTACCTCTTCCTCGACTGCTTCGACGTGCATTAACGTCGGTCTTCTGGCTCGTTGAATCACAGGTTTTGCCGATCTGTCGACATTCAGACTGTGGCAAGTGACCTCGGGGTCAATGCCAGGCATTTCATAAGGTGTCCAGGCGAACGCCTCTATGTTTGCCCTTAAAAAATCTTCCAGTTCTTTTTCTTCTTCTCTGGCTAAGCCTGAGCCGAGAAGAAAAAATCGTTCTTCGTCGCCCTCCTGGACGAGGATTTTCTTTAGCGCCTCTTTGCTTTTCTCGGCTGGTTCTTTCCCGACGTCTTCAAGGACTTCCATGTCCTCATCTTCAACTTCTGCTTTCTTTGGCTCCCGTATATTACAGGTGGACTTTATTGCTGCCATGGAGAAATTTTTGGCTTGTAGTTGATCCCCTCTGACTTCTTCAATCCCATGCTCTGTTGGGAACCGGAGTAGTTGATGCAACGTCGAGGGAACTGCCCCCATTGCATGCAACCACGGCCTTCCCAGTATGATGTTGTATGGTGAGGGTGTGTCAATTACCAGGAATTCCGTC
Source organism: Camellia sinensis (assembly GCF_055761805.1). Taxonomy (NCBI): domain Eukaryota; kingdom Viridiplantae; phylum Streptophyta; class Magnoliopsida; order Ericales; family Theaceae; genus Camellia; species Camellia sinensis. The sequence continues at coordinate 171,057,557 of NC_138970.1, forward strand.
CTGATCTTCTTAGTGCCGGCTTGTACTTCTAAGCTTGTTGCACCCAGTGGCCATGTCGGCGTTCCGTTAAAGCCGACCATCGGGCCGCTTGATTGTTCTAGGTCATCGGGGTGAAGGCCTAGCTCTTTGTAACATCTGACATACATGATGTCACAGGAGCTGCCTTGATCTATTAGGATGCGTTTAACTTGGCACTCCCCAACCTGGAGGGATACTACCAAGGCATCATTATGCGGATGTTGGACCAGTTCTAGGTCGGCTTCAGTAAAGGCTATCATTGGCCCTTGGCATTCTTCTGGCCGATGTCTCTTTTCCCCGACTTGATAGATATGCTGTAAATGTCTTACCCTCTGGGTTTCTCCTCTGACTTCGTTTTCGTTGACCCTTGAGTGGATCACATTAACCACCCTCGGTTCTCTTGCTTGTGGCAGATGTGCTGGGGGAGGGGGTGCCGCTGGTGCTTGAGGCAACCTTGCCTGTTCTTCCCTTGTTCTGGCCTCATCGACCAGGTCCCTCAGAAGACCTTGTCTTACTAGGTCTTCCAAGTGTGCTTTTAAGGCTCTGCAACCTTGAGTTGGATGCCCTTCTTCATTGTGGTAGGCACAACGTCTACCAACGTTCCTTCCCATGAATTCCCCTGGTGCTCTTGCTGGAGCCCTGAAATAAGGTTGATTTCGAATCCGATCCAAGATTTTATGGATTGGGATCCGGAATACTGTGGTTACCGCCTGTTTATTTCTTAATTCTATTTCTTGTTTGGTCGGCCCATTGTTGATTCGGCCTCGCTTTGGCGAGCCATTTCCCTTTTCTTGTTTCACCTCTTTGTTTCCCGATGTATCTTCTTCGGCCCTGGCGTATTTCTCAATTCTTGCCATGAGTTCTTCCATGCTTTTTGGCAATGTTTTTGCCAAAGACTTCCGTAGGGGGCAGTCATCTTTCAGGCCGTTCTTAAAGGACACGACTGCTACTTCCTGGTTGCATTCGGGTATTCGGTTGAACACCTCGTAGTACCTCTTCGCATAGGCCCTGAGGCCTTCTTCTTTGGTGATTCGTAGAGCCATCAAAGCATCAACCCTCAGGGGTTGTAGCTTGTTGGTCACGAATCTGGCCACAAACATCTCGGCCAAGCCTTCCCATGTCTTTATGCTTCCTTTTGGTAACTTATGGAACCAATCAGATGCAATTTCCCCAAAGGATGAGGGGAATACTTTACAGAGCAATGGCTCGTTTCCGCTGTATAACGCCATTGAATTCAGGTATAGCCCAACATGAAAGTTTGGATCTGACTTACCATCATAGATTTGAAACCTCGGCATACTGAATCTTTTGGGCGGTTCGAATTTGTCCAGTTCCACCGAGAAGGCTGTCTTCGGTTTCACTGGGGAGTTTACCTCGGCTTCTGCATTCTGCTGCCTCCTCTTGAGGTAGTCCCTTAAGTCTTCTTTGCTCCTCCCTGGAGCTCGGCTGTCTTTGGATTTTAGTCTTTTTGGTACACTGCTTTCGGCCTCGTGGTGGGGTCGTTTGGATCTTTCTTCATGGGATGTGTCAAAATGGAGTACTTGCCCCTGAACATGTCGATGTTCTTTGGGGTCTGGATTCTTCATGTGGTGTGTCCTTCGGGACTCTTCTTGCCTCGGCTTTTCCCGTCCGACTTCCCTGGAAGGCCGGTGAGAATGCCTTCCGCTTCTGGTATGCTGAGGGACTTCGGGGATTGTTTTTCTTACCTCCTTCTGAGTGTTGTTCGCCGGCATCGGCGTATCTTGCAGCGGGTATGGTGGCTGCATAACATTATTCTGCATCATGAAGTTGACGACTGACTGGAGGTCCGCCAACTTGTTTGCTAGTTCTTTCACTTCCTCATCCCTCCGTAGGCACCTGTCCCTCCATACCTGTAGGTTATCTTCATTGTAGTATTTTTCTTGGTTTGCTCTTTTTGACGTGTCGCCTTCTGGGATGACGTCGTTCTCTCTGTGACCCTGGTCACGGGCTTCTGCATTGTGGTTATCTCCTTCGATGTCAAGATCAATTGGGCTGCCACTCCCAGTGGGAGCGTCATCCCTAATATTTTGCTGTCCGTTACTGGCCATCTATTCTTCCTTCGTTCCCACAGACGGCGCCAAATTGTGTGGGTGAAAATCTGACCACACTGCCTGTCTAGTGATCAGCTGGAGAGCACAAGCAGAATAGATGGCTTAAGCAACCTGAAACAGAAAGAAAAAGCTCCGGCGGTGGTTCTTCCACCCGGGGGCACTTCGACGATCAAGTCAGTATATCTCTCAAAGATAATCAAGTACTAAACTGAATACTCAAAGTATAAATTACATACCTTAGACCCACGGGGGTGCCTCTCTTTTATAATATATTCAATCCAAGTCCCACTAGAAGTATGACTTCTATGAACTTCAATTTACTGTTTACTCTGGACTCTTCAAGAGATAAAGATAAACTCCCTAAGAGCTTTATCCTTATCTTGGTTAAGTCCCCTCTTTGCCTTAGGACTCTTGCCCCTTATCCCGGATTCCGATATCTTCGGAGATGACCTCGGCTTCTCCGAGATTACCTCGGCTTAACTACCAGGGCACGTGGCACCTCGGCTGACACGTCGGCGTCACCATGCCATGTGTTGGTATTCAGAAAATATATCCCCACAGTTGCAATTAATCCTTATCAATATATATTATTGCAACTTTATTTAAAAAAAAAAAAAAATTGCCAAACTAAGTCCTATAATTGTTAATCTACCTATATTGTACTATTATTAAGTGAACAGTGTAATCAAGTTTTAAATCTAAAATCTTGAATTTCATTAAGAACATGCTTTCACTTAAACTACAACAAAATGGTTCTTTAATGACAAAATCACTTCGTCTCCAATAGTGAAATTTTCGTCACCAAATTGATCCGTGACGAAATAATTTCGTCACCACGTTCATCATCAATTCGTCGTCACTAAAAGTACCTGATGACGAAAATTTATTTTGTCACCTATTATTGGTATTTGGTGACGAAATATTTTGTCACTAAATGTTAAATATTGTCACCTATAACGTCCATTTCGTCTCTAGAATTAAATAAAATTTTATTATATTTGTTTTGGGTGACAAAATATTTTGTCTTTAAAAATAGACATAGAATTTTTAGTGACGAAAATATCGTCACCAAAAGATGGGAAAAAAAAGACCCTTCAGTGACGAAAACTTTTGTCAACAAATATTTTAATTTAGTGATGAAATAATGAAAATATGTGACGAAATTATTTATTGGGATTAGAAAGTTTTAGTGTCAATTTTTTTTTCGTCGCCAATAATAAATAAATTTTAAAAATTGGGAGGGAGGGGGTTATATTTGCAATTGATATATTTTTTTCAATAAACAATACCTGTACATTTTAATAATCTATTAAATAAAATATCTAATACAAATCAATATAAAATTAAACTGTTCATTATCATCAAACAACCCAAGCAAAATACATGTCTCATAGTATCAAGAAATTAATATATAACATCCAAACTATAACATCTATTCTATTAAAATAAAAAGTTACAACACAATCAAAATAACTTTTGCATTTTAATAACCTGCTGAATATAATATCCATTACAAATCATTACAAAAATCTGTTCATTTGGTAATAGCAACAAAAACCTGTTCATTTTAATCTATTCAGTAAAATATCAACAAAAAGATAAGATCCATCACAATATAATCATAACCCACAACAACATAGTCAAAATACATGTTTGATAATATCAACAAAAAGTACAACTACCCTGGGATGGATGTGTGTAATATCAACAAAAAAACTCTTGCTATGTAGGTTACCAAATTCGTTCATCTCCAATCTGCCATTTAAAAAAAAAAAAAAAAAAAACAACAATAACAACAAAAGGTTAAGGTAACCATTCACTAAATATGTTAATATGCAACCTAGAGGAGAAAAAATAAAAATTTCAAAGTAAAAATTTCAAAGAGAGTAGTCCTTTCACACAATCTATCCCTATAGACTGTTTGGATTGCACCTTACATCAATTTCAAACAGTCAACTTTAAAGTAAGAAAAAGCACTCAAAAGCTTATGATGTGGATTTTACAAAAGGGAAATGATAAACTTCTACTTAATTTGTTGTACAGGAATCAAAGTCATCATCACTAATTGGCAAGAGGTACTACAAGGCAACTGCCATTGAATAACACAATTCAAAATATTCTCAAGGATTTATATCGTAGAAGATACAAGACATAAGGGCCTTGGTATGATTATAATACTACAAAGCAGTGAATAGTAGAAACCTAACACAGTTTGAATGAACAAAAGAAAGCATTATCTACCTAAATGTTGAAAGGATTTGCAGAGCAACAGCTACTGAATAAGTCAAATTAGAACAATCAACTCATAGATTATATACAGGAAACTACATATGGGTGCCATGTTGTAATCATAATAATCGCGGAAAAACTATTCTTTAATTAAGAAAACAAAAGAAAAAAAAAATTGTTATTTTAATCAAATAAAAGCTGCTTGGTCTAAGGTAGCAAAATTTAAGAACCCTGATATAAATCAAATTTGTTCAAATTATTTAAATTTTCTCAAAAACAAAAGGTAAAAGTTTATTGCTATTTTTTAGACAAGAATAATATATTCACTATAACCAAATCTCATAAATAAAAAGGAAGCGATGTATGTACTTAAGGCAGTGTGTGCTATTTGCATTGATGTAGACAGTCTGCTTATTTGATTCCTCTAAATATAAAACTAAGTTTGCAAGACATAATAAGATAAATTCTTGTGACAAAAAATAACAATAATAATAATTCAGCAAAAACAAACTGCCCTTTGTTTATCTGCTCATTCTTGTGTTCATACATGAAGATCCAGTGATACAACTACTTTCACTTTATGAAAAAAGATTCGAGGCATATTAGATTTTTCAGCATAAGACAAATCTTACTACAATGGGCACATCGGACATAAAGTTTAAACTAGTAAACCATGGATTCCATGCTAGCAGATACAAACCAAAAAAGGCAGGCAAACACACATTGAAACCGACGTGTCTAAAATATTCATAAGAGGCCATTCAAAAATGAGATTTCCGAGCGTCTCAGAGCATGAAAGCTCTCTCAACCATTCCAACAATTGCACATTCTAAACAACTTCTTAGGAAAAGTAAATAAAAAGGATATGTTGATATCATTTTCAAAATGTTTCCAAAAAATGTATGCAGGGAAGTTTTCTGAGAACACCCCTTTTGTAGGAAACACTTTTTAACTGTTTCTGAATTTTCAGAAACTGTTTATGCACAAAAATGAAAATAGTATGAACATGATGGGAGTTTCCGAACTTTTCATTGTTCTTATTTCCAAAAACCCAACCAAAAACAAAACAAAAAATCTGTAAATGGCACCAAATAGGGTATGATTTGGGTACTGATAATTGAGATGTTGATTTGGGAACATGTTTCTCCAGTTTCTTCTTCTTCTGTTCTTTTGGGTCAACATCAGATGGTAAGCATTTATTTTATAGTCTTTATTTCCTAAAAAAGAAAATGACCAAAATTGGCATGGGTTTAATTAGATATTTTAAGCATTAATTTCATCAAGAAAATATCCCTTCATAATAAGACTGAATTTCCAAATTATCCCACTAACAACTAGAAGATGGGACAAAGCTGTGGTCCAAAATTTCATATTCCAAAAAAACATGGAAACAGTGATAAAACAATGATCAAATTCAATGGTTTTTTACAGCCATCTGGGATGAACAGATAGACTGATATTGACAATTTAAAATAATTCACCTAGTCAGTTACCTTTTCCTCCTCTCGCTTGCGTTCCTTTTCTTTTGCCTTTTCCAGCAAGTGCACAAGGTGTTCCTCAAAGACCTCCTTGGCAAAACTGTCTTCTCCAATTGATCTTAAGTCAAGACCAAGACAGAAAAAATGAAACCAAAGGAATTTAGGGTAGTCAATACTAAAGAACAATGATTTCCAATAAATAATGTACAATATCTTTATACAAAGAAAATAGAAAAGCAAAATACCTGTACTCTGAGCTTTCCTCAAAGAGTTGTTTGCTTTCCTCCCAAATAGAAGATGCAGTGATTTCCTGCGATGTCACAAAAACAAACCAAGTTGGATACAATGGCCCTGACTCCTGTGAAACCTTTAGACAATCATTGCACAATAGGATTTGTGACCCACATCATTAACACTCCCATATACCTTGATGGTGGACAAAAGATCAGTGAAGTCTTTGGCAAAACGTTGACGCTTTTTAGCTTGTTTCTCCTCCTTTTCTCTAGCTCTCTCAAGTAGATCCTCAAACACAAGCTGCATACAAGTACAACATTAGAGGTTCTAGAAAATGTGAAATATTCATAACTTAATAAGAATCTCTGTAAATCTCAAGTAAGGCAGAACCAGTGTCTGTTTAAAGCAATCAATAACATGTTTGTACGAATTCATAACATAGATGTAAATAAACCAATTAAATTGGACATCAACAATAGTCTTGGCAGTAATTGAAACCTTCATAGATACATACTAGTGACACCAAAATAGAAGCCATCAAAAAAAATAAAAAAATAAATTAAATTTAACAACATCAATTCCAAAAACAATTGAAGTTACGAGACTTGGTAAATTGACATTATTAAGTCCCATTTAAACATTCATAACAAGCATCCAAGTTAAAAACTAAACCCCAAATTAAAAAGCCCCAAATTTTGAAATTGAAAAACCCTAAACCCTAATTTTCAAATTGAAAAGCCTCAAATCAAAACTCAAAACCCTAGTATCTAAACATGCACCTGAAATTGGACGGTGGGAGGAGAGGTGCGAGAGCTCCGGTCAGAGGGAGAGGTGAGACGACTCCATTTGCTTCGTTCGTGGGTCTTCGTCGACCGGAGGGAGAAGCGAAAATGAACCAGGCTGCGAAGGAGGTAACTACGAAGGACTGCTCGAGCGACGCAATGGCTGTCACGAGCGAAGCAATGGTTGTTACTCCAAAGGACTGCTCTTCTCTCCGTCTGTCTTCCCTCTATCTCTTCGTCTTCTCTCTCTCTCTCGAACACATCTCCCTGCTAGTTGTTCTCTATTTTTCCTTTTTCTTGTTTTTGTTTTTTCTTTGTTTTGTTTTTGTTTTTTGTTTTTTGTTTTTTTTGGGACAGGGAGTAGAAATTTAGGCAAGAAGAAATTTTAATTTAGGAAAATTTTTGGACGGCTTGTTTCAAATATTGAAAAGAAATTTGAGATAAAATTTTGAAGTGAAAATTGGTTTTAATTTATATATTTTTTTAAGTTTTGTTATTGATGTTTGTAATTTTACCATTATTAAAGTTTAATTAATATTTTGAATAAAAATAAATAAATTTAAGAAATTTTATGATTTTAATTAATAAATAATAATTCTATTAAAAAATAATAATTATTATATTCTTAATAATTTATTATTTAATTATTAATATTTTTTTGAACTGATTATTAATAGTTATTTCAAATCGTAACAAATTTAATTATTATTAGGAAACATTCAAAATTATGTAGTTTTAATACAAAATATGACATTTCCCTTTCTGTGACCACAATTTATTGGTCACCAAAGGTTTTGAGATCTCGCTTTTTTTTTTCCCCCTCTCCCGCCATTACTTTACGCGATCATATTTTTTTTTTGTCGCAAAAAATTACCTATTAGCTACCAAAATGTTGTTGGTTGCAAAAAACACAACTCGTTAGTGACCAAAAAAATGTTAGTCGCAGAAATTTAGTTCAATTTCTTGGTTCAATTTATTTTTTATTGATTTTAAGTATTTGGTGACGAAATTTGGTTTTCCTCTCTAAAAACAATACATTTGGAGATGAAATTATTTCCTCTCTAAATTTTTTTTACAATGGTGATGAAAAATTTCGTCTCCAAAATGGTGCCAAATCTTCCGCCAAATTTTCCAAGGTGAGAAATTCTTTTGTGACGAAAAATAAAATTTAGAGACGAATAAATTTTTTGTCACCTGTTGTTTTATTTGATTTTAAGCATTTGGTGACAAAATTTGGTTTTCGTCTCTAAAAATAGTACAATTGGAGGCGAAATCTTATTTTCATCACTAAAACATATATATTTGGAGACGAAATATTTTTTCGTCATGCATTTTCGTCACCAAAGACTTTTTTTGCTGTAAGCAACATACATATGATGATAATAAATTCTTTATTATTTGTTTTTATTATTAGTTATCTAAATTGCACAAGTATCGTTGTGCCACCCGCTAATATGATTAACCTAAACTCTCTAGGCACATTAGAGAAACATAAGCAAATTAATTGTTAATATGGCCATAAATAGATCATAAAAATAAACAAATAGATTATAACACAACAACAATAATGATTTATTCCCTTTTCCATTGTTTACCAAGCCTTAAAAAAATTTGAGATTTTTAATGATCACATAGAATCACTTAAATCATGAAGGTCAGTGTGTCAGATGAAATTATTTCATGGGACGAACCAACACAAGATTATGGTCGTCGGGGGAATTTTGAGAACTCTGGCCGTCTACACTTCATATATGCCGTCTTTTCCTCATTACCTTCATCGATTCCATAAAACATCAGAATGACATTCCCTCCAAGTTCCTACACATCAAATGAAAAATTAGAACTAATCTAAAGATCGATACAATCTATTTGTACAATATTCATGTATCAAAAAATCATTGTTGGCTTTATGGGACTTAATTATTGAATCAATAGTGTCCACAACTGCAACAATTTGGTTATATCAGCTTGCAGTGCTTATATTAATAAGGATAAGTGCCTAGATGAAATTCACAAAACGAGACGCAAATGTGAGATAAAGGGTCACAACTACAATAAATTCATTGAGTCTCACATTTGTGTCTCATTATGTGAATTTCACCATTTGTCTCACATTTGTGTACCATTTTGTAAATTTCGTTGTATTGCTAGCATTGTCGTATTAACGGAGTTTGAAATAATGATACCTGGAGTGTAGAATGGCTGTCATCAACAGCATTAAGAGCGGATTTCAACACCCGAATTGCAGTTGAATTGTTTCTTAAGATCTCTCGACACCACTTAACCGTTTCTTGTTCTAACTTCTCTAGCTATATATAGAAATAAACAAAACACGAAATGACATATGCACGTGGATGTTACATACTTATGTAGTGCATAAGATAAACAACTAATGGGGAGAGAGAGAGAGAGAGAGAGAGAGCTTATTAGCTATGTTATGCTCAAGAACTAAAAATGAAATGGTATACATGGTTGTAATTTGAATTCACCGGGACAACTATGTTGGCAAGTTCCATTTTCTTTGCTTCGAAAGCAGTGTAGAACCTTGCCAGAAACCACATTTCACGTGTTTTTTTAGGCTCAACCTATCTAACCAGAATTAAAGTTTTACAATACCAAATTTAAAATTTATATTGTAAAACTTTGATCAAAACACATTTCCCATATGATCAATGTAGCTCGCTTTTCGTGCTCATTTCAGAAGACGAATAGCCCTACAGTTTGGACTCTTGTGGTTCTAATTTTGATTTCACAAGTGTAATGTGAAATAATGAAAACACAAAAAGACTCTAAATCCAGCAATTCGTTTTGAAAAATCGATATTTGAATCAAATGCCAAAAATGGACTGCTTTGCCAGATTTCAGAGTCGCTACCTAAATATTTTTGAAAAATTTAGGAAACTCAAGACTTGTGTCAAAGGCCATTAGTTCGTCATCACCAAAGTGTCTCGGCTCAGGAACTTAGGTACGAGAGGGGAAGGTCATGAATTGAGCACCCCACTCGCCCGATCAAAGATCAGCCTCTACTAATCATGATGTGATTTTTTATTTACATTATATGCTCTTGTTCTAATTATTAGATATTTTTTACTATGTGACACACACAAATATAGATTAATTTGCAAGAATTGAAATATTTGATTTGGTGTTTTATTTGAAATTGTTTTGTGAATTTGCCACTTGAAAATGTGGGCTTAAAATGGACATTAATCAAACTATCCCAATTCAAGCAACTAACTTTTACCCACAGGCATTCAAACAATTATATCATTTAAGCAATTAGCCTCATGAAAGTATGCTTTGACATGGTAACACAAACATTCGATGCAAGATGCTAAAACACAAATTACTCACTTAGTGCTCCGAGCCAAAACAAAGCAAAATAATTAGAAAAAATATGCATGCTCCTAATTAATGCATATAACTAAATGCAACACACACATTATGTATTTTATAGACTCAGCTACGAGCATGGCATATGATTCCATTCAAGACATGCGATAAAGCACATATTCAAGTAATAAATTTGAACACGGACATTGGGTTGGTATGATGAGCCGAACCTTGGATGCATGCAAGACAATGGATGCAGCGTATAAAATACTAATTTGAAAAATGATATTCTATTCTAACCATCGTAAGCAAGTAAGTAAAAAGGAGAAAAACGTAGGGTTAGAAGACATATAACTTATTACACATTTGCCCTCGTACAAGAGGGTGCGAATCAAAATCCGAAAGTCCAAATTAAACTAATTATTACAAAACCAAATGAATAAATAAGCAAATAATTAACTAGCTAACGACTCTATTACAACAAGGATAATCATGAGAAGTAAAATAACTATCTAAGTTAATTAGCTATAACAATTACAAATAAACAATAATGATAATTACAACACTAATAATTAACAAGACTAATTGTAATAACAATAATAATTACAACGCTAATAATCGGAGCATTAATCTACAACATTAAGGTAAGCAAGGATGCACAAGGGTTGCATACACAGTGTCCAAGAACAACTCTGTCTGCCTAGGCCTGTTCTATTTTACCTTCAGCCACTGCCCTCTGTTTTCTGTAAAACATATTGCTAACCAAACATTGATGGCCGGCCGTGCCTCAATGAGGCCCAGCTGGGCTCCAAAAGGGCCGACCATGCCTTAATTTCATGCAAAATCCTGTTTTGTGCTCTGAAGTGAAAACAGTGCAGACAGAGTTATTCTAGACTCTGTTTGTCCCTCTTACACTTCTTTGTCATGGGAAAGCCTAGAGAGAAGGTTGGAATTGTTTCCAAAACCATCAATGAGCAAGTTTATTGCTTGATGATTTCAGGTACAATTTGGACAAAGATTGATAAATGCAATGAACAACAACCAACCATCCCTCCTATCATGGAGTGAACTCAAAGAGGGAGGTAGAGATACTTCAAGGTTCATCAAAACATTATGAATTGATGTAAGACAACCCTTGATACAATGGACTCAGCATAAGGTCTGGCCGAACCCCAAGCAATATAACTCATTTTCTTTATGTGGGTTGGTTCATTTTAAGCCAAATTCATTAGTCTTTACCATCCTTTAATCCATTAAGTCCAAGGTGATTATTATGTCTACTAATAGATTATGTCCACTAAGTGAGAAACATGTCAAACGGGAGGTGATTCTCAACATGAACAAGAGACTATGCCGTTGACAATGAATCTCCGTAGAGATTAAACCATTAAGCATAGATCTCTAGTTCACGTTTTGAATAACTGTCAACCGATTGAAATAACTCTCAAATGAAAGAAATGAATGGAAAGTTGATTATTAAAATGAGGTTCTTAAACATGGAAATTAGTTAAAGAAAAGCTTATAACAATATACAACAAGTATGTATGCAACCTTATGAGACAACAATCAAGCTAATCAAAGCATGAACTAACTAAACAACCTAGGACAACCTTGAAACAGCACTTAACGGATGAAAAACAGTGGCTCACAATGCATGAAAAGAGCCTACAAAGCTAAACAACAAAGAGAGAAAAAAAAAGAAGCTAGTAAGTAAAAACGAGGAGGGTGGCTAACCCTTCCACTTTTGAAACCTCAAAGCATGATTTTTAGCCTTTTTTAAACTCTGAAAAATAACTTAGAAAGCAAAGGAAAGGGTGTAAAGGCAAGGGTTTGGGCTATAGGTAAAGGTGTAAGAAAGAGTGTTAACTATAAGAACCTGAATTTTTGGACAACTAATTAGTTTCTTAATCATAATATTAAGTCAATTAATAGTGATTATTAAATAATTATGTCAATAGCATCATAATTAATACCAATATTAAATTCCTTTAAATAAAATTATTTAGCTTTCTGTGATTAAATTTTTGTATCTAAACACAGTTGTGGGCACTAAATGAGTTAAATAAATAATAACCAAGTTGGTTAGAGGATAGAAGGGGAGGGGGGGGGGGGGAATCTAGTGACTAGGATATATATACATTGATTTTCATTTTGAAAAAAAAAAATAATAGAAGTTAGATTTGTTGTGTTGAGTAGAACATTTTGACTGCCCTTCTTCCCAACAAGGCTGCTGTCAAGGCATGCCATGGCATGCATAGAAACATACTCTAAGCCTATTCTTGTAGATGATAGTTCCCAAGCCAAGAGAAAAAAAAAAGAATAAAATAAAATAAAAATAAAGATTGCCTCCAAGCTTCTATATATAGTGCACTATTCACCCCTTTTCATTTCCACGGTTGAGGAAAAGAAAAAGAGAGGAAGAGTAGAAAAGAAAAGAATAAGAGAGGAAGAAAATAAGGTGCTTGGTGGTTACCAATTCAAAGCAAGTTTTGAGAATCATTTGTAAAAGCTCTCTTGAGGTAGGAATACTCAACCTCTATCCTCCCTTAGATATTTTTCTTAACTGAATCTATATATTAAAAATATGCAAGACTGTGCATTGTTAATACACAATAGCTCAATGCATGTTTACATTTTAATAGAATGATAATCTTATGATTATATGATTTCTATCCTTCTTGCAAGCATGAATTAGATGGTTTAGCTACTGATTTTTCTCCTTATGTGTTCAAATATTCTCCATTGTTTGAAATAATCTTGCATGCATGTGAATTTGTGTTCACTCTTCATAAATATTATTTTCATCTATTCCCTATTACCACTAATGAAAGTAAATATGAAGGATTAGAGTTTCACATGGGAATAGTAGCAAGAAATAATTTTTATAGTCTTGCATATGATTCATGGTGAATACAAAGTGTAGTTTTCGCAAAATAATGAACTTCCTGCAAAACAGATTTTTAATCCGTTTTGAATAAACCCAAACAAACTCATGAGAACACTTTCATAAAATCTGAAACTACTGGAGTTAGCTTAACATGTTTTCATGGTGCTAGAATATCAAAAAAAAAATTATTTGACAGCGTTTCGTGGTCAAAACATATTTTTAACTTCATTATTGTCTGGAGGCAGCAGCAATGCTGAATTTACCAGGTCACCGTTTATTTTACAGAATGAGTTTCCAAGTGATTCAAATTGAAAAAGTTATAGATTTTTAAGTTATCTTTTAAATTCCACTGGTTTCATAAATTTTTTTTTAAGCATTGAGAGAGAAACGTCAATTTTTTCAAAATGTGACAGAATCTGTCCAGTTTTCTTAGAAAAATTATTTGACCATCTTCCGTTGGGTTTCAGTCTTCAAACTCTTCTAGAAATATGTTTTAAACTCAAATATCTAGCAAACCATTCTGACCATACCTCGTTTTGACACCATTTGAGGCCCCTTTTATTTTTCAAACATAGATCACATGTGTTGGAAGTTAATATAACTCACTGTCCTAGAAAAACCAGTTTTCTCCAAATTTTATTTCTCCATTTTAAAATCATTTTTAGCCTTGGTATTCTTCTCGAAATATTTTTCTAACTCGATGAACTAGCACCAGTTAAAATACTGTAATGGTTGAACTTTGTTTGGTATGAGTTTCATATTTTTTTTGTCCGACCATACAGTGCTGAAAGAAGAAATGTGTGAATTCTTAAGAAATTTTGTGATGATTCCTAAGATATTCTATCAAATTTATTTTGGTTGCCATACATGATTGTGTTGTGCTATATAAACATTATGTCACTATGGTTTTCAAACTAAAACTCGCACATGCATCAAAATGTGAATTCGACGAAGTAAAGAAATACAAAATTGAATCGATGATACATTAAAATTTAAAACTGATAGAGTCAGCTCAGTTTAGAATCTTGCGCAAGTGAGTCGCAAATCCTAACATGACACGGGAAGGTATTTCGGCTCTTATCGATGTAGGCGATATATGGTTGGTGGTGCGAGTGTCATAACATAGACCGTTCCTTTGAGGTAGACCGTGATGTCACGACTCGGGTACGTAACCCTGGTGCGTGGGCATCATTGGTAGTTACAGCAAATAACATTTGAATATTTGACCAAGGGGGAGTCAGAATTGCCCGTGGCCATTGCTTAGCGGTTGAGCGGAAATAGTGCTCCGCGGTGAGTTACTTAAACTTATCTGATAAACTAAATCTATGAGAATTTAAAAAGAAAGGTGGGCATTTTCCTTATGATGAAATATTCGCTTGCCATTATTTTTATTTATTTATTATTTATTGTTATTATTTCAACTGATAGCATTCATGTTATGCTTATTAAATGCTACTTGTTATTCTGTTACTACACATTATTCATTAATTGTGAGTGTTATTTTCGGGGTGGGTATTTTCGAGTTATAGTATCTTATTGAGATCATCACTCATTGGCATTTCCGTTTCCTTGGTGTTTTATGCCAGGTACCGAAGAAACCGAAGGGAACACTGAGGCCTTGCAAGGCAACATTTAGCCTTGGTTAGCTTGAAGAGTGCCCAAGTTCCATGACCTATTTTCTATGTTTTTCTAGTTTTCTTTTTATGTTTGTGTTTTATTTATTTATTTATTTATTTATTTATTTATGTACTAAAACTAAGTTTTAAGTTTTATTGGATTTGTAATTTAAGAACTTTCAATTTATGGGTTGTTAATTAGTGGATGTTAGTAATATTGGTGGCAACATTGATTCTAAGTTCTAAATCTTATTATGATGTCCTAAAATTTTGGGGCGTTACAACATGGTATCAAAGCTTAGGTCTAGACACCCTTGAGACCTTGGGTAAACTTAAGCACACGTCTCTTACTACACTTCAATTAAAAACATTTTATGATCTAAAGCCTTACCAAAAGTATAATATTGTCGTATTTCCTCTGTAGGATATCGAGCCCACTCTACAACGACGACTGGCTCTCGGATCCAGAATCTGAGCCAGAAGAGGAGCCATTACTAAGTGATCTAGAAATATGGGCGGAGGTTTCTTAGTCTGAACCAGAGGAAGAGGATCCGGAAGAAGAAGTGATGGAAGAGGTGAACGAGGAGGTTGACATGAAAATAAACTTTATGGAACACTTAGCCGTCCTTTCCCTTGAAGAGCGTGAAGGAGGAGAGAGTGAGATGGAGTCGGACCCCATTTCCTCCATAGAATATGCCTTCTAAAAAAATGAGGTGGACTCGGGAAATGTGACGCAGGAGGTGGCATTCCTAATTGGACTTAGGATGTATGTCAGGCTAGAACCAATAATACCTTGCGAGTGGAAGTATTGAAGGGAGGATGACAAATACATGGGAACTGTAAGAGTTGTCCGGGAATTTGCTGGGGCCATGTACGAGGTCGACCCTTTACCACCAGCCTTGGCCGACAATTACACCAACCTCTTCCACCAACGGGACATTTTCTTAGTAGCCCTACTGGCCGGAAAGATTATCCCTACGGATGGGACGATGGACTTTCGCGATCCACTCACTTACTAAGAGGTCCCCATGAGGATTCTGAGCCAAAGCGTAGGATTGGAAGGACCTAGGTTGTTAGTCCATTTGAGGTGCTACGGACTTTACGATGAGAGCTGGGAGTATGCCTGGCAAGTACATTAACACTATCTGTGGCTCTTCAATTAAGAGGGATTGAAGAGGGGTAGGCTAGGTTGCTTAACAAATTTGTTGCGATTTCATTGTAAAGGCCTAGTCTTACAAATATTAGTAATGGGGTAAGAGAGTCCCCTCGGTTATGTAATCGATTTTTTTTTCTTTCTTTCTCTTATGAATGTACTGATCTTTTATTATCATTAATGAAATCCTAGTATTTAAAAGTTTGTGTGTTGGACTATTTTACTTGCATTTTATCTTTAAATAGATAATATATATAAATAATAAATAAATAAATAAAGGGTGTAACAACAATATCCTTCGTACAGAAAATGACAGGAAGAACTAGGGCAAACAGATCTAATGACAACAATAACAACGACAACAACAACAGTGACATCATGAATTTCGTTCGAGTAATTACTAATGAACTAAGAAACCAACCTAGGTGTCATGACCCAAACCGGCCTCTATAGGTTTAGCATTGTAACTGACCAGTAATCCTAGGATTACCGAAGGCCTCTGAGACAAATTAACATAATATTAGGGACTAGCGGAGGCAAATAACAAATATACAACGTCCATTGAGTTGTGCAGACTTATATGAGATAAAAAAATTTAAAACTTTTTATATACGTATATACACATCATCCTTATGTCATTATATATATATATATACAGATTAGACAAAAAGGGGCTTAGCCCTATTTACAAAATACACAAGACTTATTTAACCAAACAAGAAAATGAAACTTAAACTTTAAATCACATAGCCATAGCCACTTGACATATCCGGAACCTCCATGGGAGGCACATAGGTTGGCTGACAAAAATAGATTCTAGGCAGACGCCTCTAAGCCTGGTTACGCGCTTGATCACCTACATACATAAATAATACAGTGAGCTAGAGTCCAGTAAATAATAACAGAGTAAAGGGTTTTGATGAATGATGTCCATACTAGATTCAAAAATCATAATTCTGATTCATAAACAGATTCATATTCATATTCTTGTTCAAATCAAATATAGAAATCAAAGTTCATGCTTAATCATACGTGGTACATCCATTAGCGCTAACAGAACAGATGCAAAACATATGGTGGTTATGAATAACCAGTTCCATAAAGGAACCTCCGGATCCGGATAACAGAGAATAAACATGCTAAGCCCCATGATGGAGCCTCCGGTACGGGTAACATATGGCAGACATAACAAGTTCCATAATGGAACCTCCGATACCGGCTAACAGAGAATATACATGCTGAGCTCCATGATGAAGCCTCTGGTATGGGTAACAGATGACAGACATAATAAGTTCCATAATGGAACCTCCGATACCGGGTAACAGCTAACAAATATCACATGATGTTAAGGATGCCATGAATACATTGTTAGAAATTGGACAATCATTCATTGTACAGAACATATCATTTTAGAAAATAGATCTTAATTCATCATACAGAAAATAAATAAAGTTGAACATAGTATTACTAAGTTATTACTCACAGCTAGTTGCAGAAGCAGATCAGACAAATCAGGCAGACAATAGAGCGTGACCTACAGAAGCACATAACATATACACATTGAAATACAATATCAATTCCTTGATCAAACTTGACTTTTCTTGTCTTTTTCTGTCTAAATAGTCCGGAGTTCTACTATCCTTATTCTTTCTTATTTAAATGATTCGGGTTCTCATTTCACATATCCTTTCATTACTAAAGCATTATTTTCTGAATAAACCAATTTCTTACTTAGCTTCTTAATCAAGTACTACTAAGTTAATAATGTATTCTTTTAATCAACTAATTAATGTTGATTGTTAGCTTATTAATCTTTATTGAGTCATAAATCATGTCTAGAACGCTTTGGGAAGAGATGAGAATAAAAATATGAACTAAATGCAACTTTCCAAAATATGCTGAGAATAGTTATTCGCTCGAGCGAGCCTTCAATCGCTCGAGCGGTCTGTAAAAGACTATAAAAAGTACTGGAAGTCTTCAATTTGCGCTCGAGCGGCAATTAGTTCGCTCGAGCAGTCTGTAAAATTCTAGAATTTCGAACTTCTCAAAAATGGCTTCCAAACGCATTTTCAATTCTTTTGAAATCCATGCATATCTTGATCAAAACCATAAAAATGCCTTAGAAAATATAAACACTTATTTATTTATAAATTATTTGTTCAAAATCTTGAAACATAAAATTAATTTATTTAAATCAAAACCTTACTTAATTTCAAAATCAAAACCGATGAACTTATGGTTTTCTAAACTTCTTTTTCAAAATCAAATGTACTATTAGAATATCAAAATTTGTAGAATTTGTTCATGCATGTAGGAACTAGACTCAAACTCATGTAAGGTATTCAAAAACAAATCCAAAATAATTAGCTTCCATAATCATGAACATGCATGTAATTCATTTTATGTTCAAAACCCAATTTCTTCCTAATTCCATGAATTTAATCCCAAATCCTTCTCAATCTCAAGAAATCTATGATGCATGTAAATTTACAACACCCATGATAAATGTTCAATCGCTAATTTTTAACATAATTTTCAAACACTTTAAAAATTCAATTAAACTTGTATATATATAATTCAACCTATCAATTTCATGATTCTACTTTCAATTTGAGCGAAATCATTAATTATCATTATGAATCAACTTTGGGTTTTCAAGAAAAATCAAGACTTCCAAGAAAAATTAAAACTTCTCACACCACTTCTTTTTATTCTAATTTTCCCTTTGATTATACACCCAAGGTTCATAATCCATAAACTTATCCCAACAATTAAATCCTAACACTTCAAACCCTAAACCTCCAATTTCCATGATATAACACCATATGCTCAAAAATGTAGATTTTGCATTTATATAATCAAAATATCACAAATCTATCTATTAATGCAAGTATTGAAAAAGAACTAGGACCCCTACCTCAAGAATCAAACAAGAGAGCAAAGCTTTGAGAAAAATCCTTTGCAAATCCGAATTCCAATTGGTTGAAAATGTTGAGCTTCAAGTTTTTTTCACTTTTTGGTAAGAGATCTTGGCCAATTCTTAGGGAAATGGAAGGTATTTGAGGTCAAAAACCTAGGGTTTTCGAACCTAGGGTGAGAGGGATGAAGAGAGGAGATGAAAGTGTGAAGAATGATCTAGAAAAGTGCCTTTAAACTTGCTAAATTCGCGCAGTACACTCGAGCGTCGATTTTCCCGCTCGAGCGTACCTGTTTCCAACATAGATTCCAAAACTTCAAACGGGCATGACTCTCTCATCCGGACTCCATTCTAGGTTTTTCTTGTGTCCAAATCGAAGCCCCGGAAATAAGCTTTCCAATGGTTTTAGCCTCACACCCAAATTCAAAGTGTGGAAAAATAAAAGGGCAAAAGAGTGACGGCTGTTCGTAGAAAAAATTATTAGAATTAAATTCTTGGTTCACTCTTACTTTACCATTATGTTACCACTTCGATCAATGTCCCAAAATAAAACAAGGAGGTTCCAAATATTAAATTGAACTTATTATCATCATCAATTTTTGATTTCTTAAATCATTTAAGCCTTCAATTTCTGATTAGACTCAAAATTTGGTCATTAAATTACATATTTGAATTAGGCACCACATAAATGAATTTAATTCATAATAATCTAAATTCTCAATCCTCTTAACTTAATTAACTCCAATTCAGACCCAATTAATCAAATCTCAATTTTATAAATCTGAATCGAATATTTAATTAAACTCCCATATGGTCCAATACTCAAAATTCAAATAATTCAATTCACTATTTGCACTTTCTTGAGCCATTTAGGCTTTCAATTTCTAATTCCAAAATAAATCCTCAATAGAATCGCATACAAATCAGTCTCCATAATTTTCATAGATCTCAGATTAAATTAGAATAATTGGCACTTAAAATCCAAATCTCCTTAATTAATTAAGTGCTAATCATTATACGTGATGGGGTCGTTACACCAGGCGTGAAAACAACAAAGCAGAATTAATAGCGAAATTTCAAAAACTCAGGCCCCGAAAATTTTTCGCAGAACCCAATCCCTACACGGCTGAGGCATGGATAAGGCAAGTGAAGAAAATATTAGAGATGCTAGAGATTTAGAATGAGCAGGACCAAATGTCCCTCGCTTCATTTCTCTTCGATGGGGAGGCTGATTTTTGGTGGACAATGATTAAGGAAAGCCGTCAAGTGGCAGAACTATCTTGGAGATAGTTCGAGGAGTTATTTATGGAAAAGTACTTGCGGCAAGAAATGATCTAAGAATTTCTCCAACTGAAACAAGGGCATGACTGTGACACAGTATGCCAATCGATTTGAGGCCCTTTCTCGCCATGCCACAGCTATAGTGGCAAATAAAAGAGACAAAGTAAGGCGCTTTGAGTGGGGACTTGATTCGGGAATCCGAGACAAGTTGATGCAGTGCAGCTACCTACTTATACACAGGTAGTAGATAGGGCTCTTACTCTAGAAAGAAAGAAGATGGACACTACAAGGAACCAAGGTCAGCAGTCTTGAGCCAACCAGCAAAAAAATGGAGGACCCTCAAGAAACAATAGGACCCCTGCCGCTTCTGTACCTTATGCTAGGGGGCCACAACAATAGCAAGGGTATAATCCTGAGCAACGTAATAGGGAAGGGGCCAGAATGTGCTATGAGTGTGGCCAAGAAGGGCACTTTAGGAACAACTGTCCTCAAAGGTCAGGCTACTACATCAATCAAGGAAGAGCCACTCAACGAAACAAACATGACTTGAGGGGAAGCTTTTCTTACTCCCAAATCAAATCAAAACATCATTGTGTGCCATCATAAAAAAAGGGGAGATTGTTAAACTTATTTATTTTGATGATTTATTTAATTTATTTGAAAGAGAAAAATAGAATCCAAAATTTATTTTAATGATTTATTTAATTATATTTTAATTTATTTGAAAAAGAAAAATAGAATCCAAAATTTATTTTGATAATTTATTTAATTATGTTTTAATAGAATCCAAAATTTATTTTGATGATTTATTTAATTATGTTTTAATTTATTTGAAAGAGAAAAATAGAATCAAAATTTATTTTGTACCATTATTTCTCACCTAAACTTTTATCCTAAATATTGTTTGAATGTATTTAATATTTGCTTAAATCAGGAATTAATTTCAACCTAAAAATAATGCCAAAACCAGAGGTTCAAACAATCCAAAACAAAGGTTCAAATAGCCCAGCACAGCAACATGCCAAAAGGTTCAAACAGCCCAGCACAACAGCAGGTCAAAAGGTTCAAACAGCCCAGCACAACAGGAGGCCAAAAAGTCCAAGTGGAAGATATTCAAATTAATAATGATGGAGTCGAAGATATTCAAATTAGTAATGATGGAGTCGAAGATATTCAAATGAATACAATAGCTATAAACAGCTATAAATTCAAATGAATACAACGGGTATAAACGGCTATAAGTTTCATTATATATACCAAAGTCTCTAATGTAAACAAGTTACAAAAAAAATTAGAAAATATTCTTTGATCTATAATCACTCACATCTATTCTCTAAAAAATTCTCTAAGAAGTGTTCTTCAATTTTTGTTTACATCCTCTTTCAGAAATTAAATACTGAGACGTATAGCTTTAAGCCCATCTTTCCTGTGTAAAGTTTACAGAAAAACCAGAGTTTCATTTTTATATCTATGCTTGAGAGATAATTCTTGTATCTTTTTGTGAAAGCAAAAACACCTTATTTTCAACCTTGTAAGAGTGTAGTACACTCAATGTACTTGACTTAGAAAGTCTGTGTAAAATCCATAGAGGATTGCTCCATTTGTAAAGAGTTTGCTAGCACCTCTGTGAAGTTAGAGCATAGTGGAAAATCTCAAGTGAAGCTTGAGGAATGGACGTAAGCCGAGTTGAAGTCGAACCACTATAAATTTATTTGCCTCTCTCTCCCTTATCTCTTTATTTTATTTAAATTGCCATAGCTATATTTCACATTTTCACTGTGTTAAAATCATTAACTGACATAGTTGTTAGAACACTTGTTTTAATTATTTTTATTTCATTAACTATATTTATTTATTGTGCTAGTCATAATTTTTATTAAGGTATTATTATTTTTATTTGTAAAAACATAATTCACCCCCCTCTTAGGTTGTCTTTTGGGTAACAAAGCAGATAGAGAGCTCAATGTTATGCACATAGTACTAAATTAAGTTTATTTACAAATGAAAGATTTTTGGATGCTGGGAGGATAGCACAAGGCAATGCCATGTAGTAATTTCAACCAATCACAAATAGCTATGCCCCTCGTGTTGTTTTCCAAACACTAATATAAATATGTGGATTCCACTGTCTAAGCCAATCACAATACAAAAAAGGAACCACTGTGGCAATTGTTACGATCCAAACCCGCCCCTATGAGTTTAGCGTTGTAACCGGCTAGTAATCTGCGATTATCGAAGGCTTGTTTTACAATAATGAAAATAATACAATATAAAGGGGCTGACGAAAGCCAATTAATAATACAAAATATCGTCCAATGAGCTATGGAGACTTAAATGAACAAAACAAATTTCATACACTTGGAATTATACAAACACTTAAGTCCATAATTCACTAATAGACAAAACAAAACATGAAATAGGGAATTAAATCCCATTGCCAAAATAGTAGTAATAAAAGTCATAAAACACACGTAATCCTTAATTACAAATCAAAAGGGTGAATTTGAGCTACCCAAGCTTTGACACATATTGGTTCAGAACCTTGTGGTGAGGCACAATGGTTGGCTTGACAGAACAAGATTCGGGTCGACGTTGCCAACTCTGATCTGGTGCTCAATCACCTACATATATATAATAAACAATAAGTTAGAGTCCAGTGAATAACAACTGTGTAAAGGAGTTATGAATAATATCCTTTCAATAATTGAAACAGTCAATTCATCAATAAATCAATTTCTCAATCAATGTTTCATATCATATCAATCATTTCGATTCATATGTGGTACATCCATAGCAGAACAATCCATAGGTCTTAAAGACCGAACGATCACTTGATGGCCATCAATACAATAACAATAGTTCCAAGAATTGGAACTGACAGAGATCTCTATACCAATAGCAATAACAATATGCTATGGATGCCACGAGTACAGTTCCACAAAATAGGACAATCATTCATCAATAAACATTATCATTTCAGTAAAACAATACATTTTTATCAATCAAAAAATAATTATAAGGGAACATAACTTTACCATAGTGTTACTCACATTGGGCTCCTCAAAATATGTGCTAAAATTGCACTACAATGCGCCGTCCGACCTAAACAAATAAATTCAAGTACAACAATTCAATTACATTCATATTCTTACAATTCTATTCAATTCGATTACTTGATTTCTATTCGGTTTCTCTCGTTCAGTTCTAACTTTCATTCTTTTTTGTATAATTCAATTCCAAAACCCACAAAAATAAGCTTGAACTTTAATTTTCAATCATCAAATACAACCAACCAAATTCAATTGTTCAATTTATAACCGATAATATGTAAAGCAATTATAAATCATAAAATGTATGTTCAAGCTTCAATTCAAGCTTTTAAATGAGAATTTCTTTGAAATTATGAGAGACCAAGTAAAAGATCATGTGTATGAAATTAATTTGTCCATGAGATGATCAAATTTCTTAGACTCGAGCATATTCAAGTATAAAAATCATGAATTCCCAACTTCAAATAAAAATCATGATTACAAAACGAAACCGAAATTTTCAATTAAAAGAGCACAAACTTTAATTAAAGTATGAAATCATAGAACATATATTGTTTGAGTTCCAAATTCATCTTCCATGGAAAATTCTTTAAGCCATGCAAGAAAACTTAAAAATACGGACATGAATTTCCAACTTCAAACACAATCACAACTTCAAAAACAAGCCCAATTTTCCAATCGAAAGCTTAAAACTTCAATCAAATTGTAAAAACATAAAATATATAGTTAGAAGCTTCAACTTAAAAATCCATGAGGAAATTCTTTTGAAATCCTTAGGAGCCATAGAAATCATGTAAGAAAATAAGTGGTTAAACAAGAATTTCATGAAATGAAACATGCATGTCAAAATATTGAACTAAATTCTTCAAATCTACCATGCATGTACATAATATGAGCTCAATCCTTACAATTTCTTCATTATATTGTTCATTCGTATATTCTACTTCATTTTACTCCATAAAAAACAACAATTAGGCTTGATTCCTTCTTAATTCAACTTACGTTCCATAAATTCATGAGTGTAACATCTCAATTTCAAAAAATTAGAAGAGAATTCTTACCTTAGAGGGTTGATTTGTGAATAGCAAGCCTAATTTCCCTTAATTCTTTTCTTTCTCCTCTTCTCCTTGAATTCCCTCCCTAGAAGTCTATCTCTCTCTTTACGGAAGGCTCAACAATGCCCACTACCTCTCCTATTTCTTATTAAATGGGTGAGTAGAAAAACAAGTCCTATTCTATATACATGAGTACATTTTTGGCTAATTAATTACTTGAATTAAATTATAACAAATTCACTTTAATTAAATTAATTCTCAACATATTATGATCTCAATTACACTAAATTTAATTCTACTAATGTGAATTAGGCTCTAATTATCCATCTCTAATCTCAATACAAGTAATAAGAGCCAACATGACTTTACGAATCAGAGGAAATCAATTTTTAATTAAACTTCTCAGATGATTCTAAAAATTCTAATTAACATATCCATGTACTCCATTTTGGTTTCTGAACCCATTTCAGCCGTCAATTTCAGTTTCAAAGTTGTATTCTCAACAGATAATTTCCTAATTTGGACAAATAACACATGGGTAATCCAGATAAATATCTATGTTAGCGGTGATATGTAGCCGTCAATGTCAGTTCACATTATGTTATCAATTTCAGATATGTTATGATTTGCAATTAACACATTATGTTATCAATTTCAGTTTCTGAACCCATTTTGTCCGCAATTAATACGTGGGTAATCCAGATAATTATGATTTGCATTTTTGGGGTGTTATAGCAATTCCCTCTGGGTATGCAATAATTGTTCCTCTACAAATATTAAAAATATAGCAATAATGCTATGTATCAAAGAAGGAAAAAAAAAAAAAAGAAAAGAAAAAAGAAAGGACAAAATGTAAGATGTGTAAATCAGATTCATCCTCGTCAAATTATGTTTGTGAAGCTGACTCATTGAACCTGCGTTCTATATTAAACAACAATAATGTTATTGGTTTAATGATTTCATCACTTGTGCCAGTTACTAATATAATGTTGACTTATAAGACAATGTTGACTTATAAGACGATAATCGAAACATGATAACAATATGAGATCATTGATTTATAGTACGAGTAAATCTAAATACCAATAATTTTCACACAATGGGTCACGTATGATACGTGAAACAAATAGTGGATCCCGGGTATGATGGATGCCACTCATCTTTTACCTCACATCTCTATCTAACTTTGTAAAAAATTTCTGTATAACTAGCACAACTGGTACAAATGCATGTAATATCATTCACAAAGTCATTTTGCATTTTCTGAAAAATCACCAACCACAGTTTCACTCACTTCACTACTAAATTCACACCCCCAAAAAAATAAAAAAGAGATAAAATTTGAACCTTGGCAATGGGTTCGCCAACAGCTTTCTCGTAGACCATGTCGGTGAACTCCTTGCCATTGTCATCACAATCAACAAGTCTCCAAATAGGGTCGTGGGTTGGGACTTCACCGTGTATACGGTGATATCTATTGTTCATTGGTGCTGTTTGGTATAACTGTAAAAACAGATTATAAATTATAACTTAACAGATTATAGATTATGACTTTAATCAGAAACTGTTAATCTGTTTGGTATAATTGTTGGATTATAGATTTAAGTTGCTGAGTAATGTTTGTTAAATAAGATGTGATGTAGCTTTTTCAATTAACTTTTATTTTTTATTATTCACTATTTGTGTATATTTTTCATAAAAAATAATAATAATATTTTATAGTCCATTTGGGTCTTTTTCTATTTTTAAAAAAATAAAAAATAAAAAATTCTAAGAGTATAACCATAAATTAACATGTCCACTGATAATCAGAAGCAAGGGGTGAGCAGCTTTTCAAAATCAATTTTTTTTGATTTAAAATAAGCTATTAGAATCAAAAGTTGTTTGTAAAAAGTTTAACCAAACAGTCCAAAATAACTTTTTAAAAGTCAGAAACCATAAATTGACTCAAAAAAATCCCACCAAACACCCCATTGAAGAAGAAGAAGAAGCAATGCAATTGCACAACCCAATCGAACCACTGATGCTCATGATGAGAGCAATATGGTTGGTCACAGAGGCCAGTCTCCTTTTCATGGTGTTGATTTCGTTCTCTGCCATGGCTTGGTTTGTGTGTGAGCTTTTAATTCGCTCTGTTTTTGAAGGATATCAAAATTGTGTGTTTTTGTACTTCTTCACAGGATAGTGGTTGGTTGGAAATCTTGGGAATTCGTTTTCTGAACTGGTAGGACAGATAAAATAATTTTTCTTTCTCTTTTTTTTTTTCTTTATTAAAATGCGGTTTAGCCATGTGATTTAAGGCCAAGTTTGGCATGATTAAAAAAAGACAAAAAGTCAAAAAGTCACTATCCTATTTAAGTCACATCATCTTATTTAAGTCACATCACCTCTCTAACACATCACTTCAAACTCAACCCAAACCCAATCCATATTTCATAAAAAGTCAAAAAGTACACTTATTTAGTCTTCCCAAACTAAGCCTTAATCATCAAATTAATTAATAATTTTTAATGATATTTAAATTTTATTTTAATTAATAATTTAATAATTATATCATTATATAAGAGAGTTATATAATTTTTTTAATTAATTATGTTAAATAAAAAAAATTGACAATAAAACATTTTTAATTTTTTAAATCATACAAAATAGGAAAATTTACCCAAAAATCCTATTTTCTGAAAAGTTGAACAATTTAGTCCTAAAAGTTTTCTTATGCATCATTTAGTCCCATTTATACATCATCATCAAAACAACATCAAACATCCTCATCAAAACAACATCAAACATCATCTGATATTTTTGATGTTTGTGGGTGTTTCAAACATCAGATTCATTTTTAAAAAAAACTCACCTTGTTCACTTTTCCATCTTCCATTATCACAGCTTTTCAACAGACTCAAAAATTTCACAAACTTCAAACTTCAAAGATCTAACTAGAAAAAAAAAAAAAAAATCAAGAAAAAGCGATGCTAAAACGATTGAATTCGAGTTGAACCTTGGTGAATTCTCGAGAAATCAAAGCTTTAGCAGAATCAAGCAGCGGAGAAAACAGTTTCGAAAATCTTCCGAAATCTCAGGCGCGAAACAGAATCGAATCGGATCGGATCGGATCGGATCGGCTGTTGCGCGATGAATCTGATGAAAGAGATCGACGGCGGCCGATTGGTCCACCATTGTTAGGGTTTACAAAACACGTCGGAGTTGAGAGAGAGAGAGAGAGAGAGAGAGAGAGAGAGAGAGAGAGACAGAGAGACAGATTCAGGACACCATCAAGATGTTGCTCTGGTTCTGTCTCTGCGATTGCCGGTGGGATCCAAACCCAGATTCGATGATGTTTTGTTCATGATGTTCTGACGTTGATGTTCATGATAGTAAACATTAGATTATTGAAATTTGATGTTCATGATGGTAAATGAATCTGATGTTTCATTCTATAATTTCAAATATTATTGAAATTTGATGAACATTAGATGTTTGAAATCTAATTTCAAACATTGTAATTTTTCACATTATTGTAATTTGATGTTGTTTTGATAATGATGTTGTGATATTTGATGTTGTTTTGATAATGATGATGTTGTTTTGATGATGATGATGTTTGATGTATATGCCCTCTATGGTCAATTTCCCTATAACGGGACCTTTCAGTCTATAAAAAAATTTTTAGGACTAAACAATGTATAAATTATTAATTTGAGATTTATTGATGCATCACCCTAGAAAATAATTTATATTTTAAATAAATTTCAAAGAGTTATACAAATAGTCCTAAATTATTTAGAAAAAATTATCCATCGATCCAATTAGACTTGTTACCCAATAAATCTTAACTCTCTTTTGTCAATATGTCAAATCATTAAAAAAATTATTATGAGTTATTATAGCATTCTTTTTTTTTTTTTTACACATAAAAGATTAAAAAGTTAATTAAAATAGTAAATTCCAAAACAAGCCCTTATTTAGAATGTTTGGTTTTAGTTAAAATAGTCAATAAAGACAAAAAAAATTTAAATAATCAATAAAATAAAATGTCACATCTTACAAGTCAATTAATTAAATTTTCTCTCATAATTATCTAATTAACTTAAAATAATAATAATAATAATAATAATAATAATAATTCTAGTAACATCACAATTTGATCTCCTTACACCAATTTTCTCATTTCAATCAATCAAATTTTCCTCTTTACACTTCTCAATCTATCAAGTTTACCCTTCTTCAACCCTACCTCTTCTTATACCAATTTTCATATCTTCTCTCTATACTCTACTTTCCTATCATTTCCGCCATTGCCGCTACTCCTCGCCATTGTCACCATTGTCGGTCTCCACTAGCACCCTCTCCACCAGCGCCAATGCAGACGCATCATCCTCTTCTTATTCGCCTCGCAAAACCCTAACCGCTCTCTCTAGTCACCATCTTCAAACCTTTAAGATCACCTCCCACCGCCACAAACCCTTTCCCTACCCCCCATAGTCGCCAATGCCTTTGTCCCTCCCATTCATCCCTAATCTCTACAAACCCATCGTCGGAGTCACCGACGCCAAATCTCACCGAATCGCCAGAGAGAAAGAGAGAACGAGAGAGAAAAAAACTAACCAGATCGCAACTCAGATCAGTCTCGCTTCCCTCGCCTCTCTTTTCCACGCTGCAAAACGATATCTAGTTTGTGCAGATCTGTGTATATCAACAACATGAAGAAGCTGATGAGGAGAAAAGAAAAGACGACAGACATGAGATGATGGGAGAGGAGTGGCTGGCGACAGCTAAGAAGGGTGGGACAAGGGTTAGTGGTGACGGGCTGGCCGGCGGCAAAGGGGCAGCAGCAAGTGGACTAGTAAAGATGGTGGTGATGGGGTGTAATAAAAAATTAGGGTACCGTTTGGTATAGTTTTCAAATTAAAGAAAAGTTTGGTAAATTGTCAAAAAGTCAAAAAATTAAAAAATTATTAAAAAATTAAAAAATTATTATTATTCATCAAAAGTTAAAAATTACGGCTGCACAACTTTTAATCTTAATTTTTCCCTACACATTAATTTATACAATTTTTTAATACACATTTTTTTTATAAAAAGTTAAAAAGTTAATCCAAACCTCTATATTTTTTTTTTCTCAATTTTTTAGTTCAAAAAGACAAAAAGTGCAACACCTCAAACAATCCATTTGGATAAAAAAACAAAAAACATGTTTGGTTAATCAACTTTCAAAATTCGTTTCAAAATTATTTTTTCTCTCTTACCTCTCTGTTTTTTAAATTTTTTTTATCATTAATAAATCAATCAATCACTTTTTTCCTCTCCTTTCTCCTCTTTCTTTTCTCATTCTCTCACATTCTATACATCAATCATCAAATTTTCTCTTAGGGGTGGTTTCGGATGTCCTAAATAAGTGTACTTTTTAACTTTTTATAAAAAGATGTGTAGAAAAATAAAGAGGAGATGTTGATTGATGTGACTCAAAAAGAATAAAAAGATAAAATGATTGACTAAAATAGGTTATGCCAAACCACTCCTTAGACTTATTTATTCAAGTACAAATAAATAAATAAATAAGATTATAAATCATTTCAAAATTATTTTTAAAATTCATAACTAAATAAATTTTTAATTTTTTTTAATAACTTATCTTTTAAAATGTAATTTAGAACTCAAAACTTATTTAAAAAACTAAACAAAGCAAAGCCTAGGGTTTTCAAAATTTAAGGTGAAAGGATATTTTAATAATTTTAGACGGTTTGGCATGTGAGTTGAAGATTATTTTAATCACAAAAAATAAAAAAAAATTAAAAAATTAATGAGATAAAATGTCACATTTAAGTTATAATCATTTTATTTTTTTCTCTTATAAAAGTAAAAAAACTCATTCTAAATGAGGCTTTTTAATCCAGACTAAAATAGTTAAAAAGTCAATCCACTCCTTAAACAAAGGCTTATAGAAGGATTGAAATGTAATAAAAGAAAAATTAAAATTAAAGAATATAATGAGTTGGATTAGTGGTGTAAGTAATTTTTTTTTTAAAAAATTATATTTTCTCTCAAACACATACAGTCGTGCTAGGGAGCTCAAATTTGAGCTCCTCGAATCCCCTTAATCCCAGAAACGATGTCGTTTTTGCATTTTTTTTTTTTTTTTCTGGTTGAATCAGAAACGAAGAAGATGAAGAAGGAAGAAGGAAGAAGGAGAAGAGAAGGAAGGAGGAGGAAGAGGGAGGAGGACTGGAGAGGGCCCTAATTACAGGGGGAGGAGGAGGCGGAGGCGAGGCAGAGGCGGGGGCTGCCGGAGACGACGATCGGGCTGCGGAGACGATGATTGGGCAGAGACGGGGGCTGCCGGAGACGATGATCGGGCGAGGCGACGCCTGGTGACGCTGCGATGAGCTGCTGCGAGGACGCCCGACGACGATCGGGCGGCGACTGCAAGCCCTCTTCCCCTCTCTTCTCCCTCCCCCTCTCTCTCTCTCTCTCTCTCAAACACATAATATTTTCATCTCATAAAATAATTAAATAACCCAAAAAAAAAAAAAAAAAAAACACTAAAATAGCCACCATCTCAATTCAGCACTCAAAAACAATCAAAACAACATTTGTACGCGTATTGTCCGTGTAATTAACAAAACAAAACAAAAGTGGTTAAAAAATAGCAGACGGAGCAACCCAAAAAAAGCCTCTTCGAACCTTCCGGTATATTCCTATTTTTCTCTCCTTCTTCTTCTTCTTCTTCTTCAAAACGCGTCATTTTTCGTATCCCCAAATCCCAGAATCGGAGAGCACAATCATCAATGGCGACAACAATGACCACCACCACAACCCTAACCCTACATCATTCCTCTCCATCCCCTTCCTCTGCTCCCCAACACCAACAACAGCAATCGCAAATCCTCACTCTGCGACTCAATCGCAGGAAGAAGAAGGTGACATGGAAGGAAGGCACCGTCGACAACGAGTTCCTCCAGAAGAAAAGCTCCAAGAAATGCTGCATCTTTCACAAGGACAAGCCCTTCGACGAAGACGACTCCGACGATGATCCCAACGATGGCCACGATCATGATCATCCCGATGCTTGCTCTTCAACCAGTAATGGACGAAAGTGAATTCCCAAGATTTTTATGAATTTATTGCATACAAGTTTAAATTTCAATTCCCCCCCAAATTTAGGGCTTCAATAGTTTTGCAACTGTTACTTATTCGTTTTTAAACTCTTTACAATGTTTTAGAAGAGTTTATTATTGTTGATTTTGTGACTTATTTGAATGTTAGCTTGTATTTCTTCTTTGTATTTAGAAGATTCTGTTTGTTTATATTACTCAACCATTTGTTAAAGATTGTAAGCTCTGGTTATCTATAAAGTTTTTATTTTTTTTGGGCAAACTATAGGATATGATGTTAGTGGATTAGTAAGTTAGATTATAATGATAGGGCCGACTCGAAACCTGAACTTCGGACTGTCCCAAGGGACAACTACATGGACCACTGGACCAACTGCCCTGTCCAACGAGCCATGGTATTCTCAAATTTTGCATTCCCAAATTGCCTTGCAACTGCCTCACTTTTTTATTTCAAATTTTTGTAATTTTTATTTTTTGATTCATGTAGATTTTTATTTTGTCAGTTGGTAAAGATCAAATGATTATGTTCTGGTGTAGTTGAAATGAAATGTAAATTAGTGAGCATCATAATTTTTCACAACTCAAGCCTTTGTCTGAATTATTTGAGGTTGGCTGCATCATAAATCTTATGGAACACAATAGCACAAACAAAAGGGGTTGAATACAAGTTATATTATTATAGTGTTTCCCGCTGTGGAGTTTATTTTGTGTTTCGTTTACACTGCATACATGTGATGGAAAAATGCGTAATGTTAGATGATCGTTTTGATCCATTGACAACTATGAGCTCATCAGTTATGTGACTACTATGTGCTCATCATTTATGTGAGCTCTGTTGTTTCCATGTGAATTTGATTATCAAACTAAAAGCAAATTTTGTTTTTTGTCAAGGTAAATGTTCTCATCGCTGGTCTTGATTTCAAGATCACAATGTTCTCATTGAGAATTGGCAATTTGGCATGCAAATAATGTAAATTTATCTATAAACATTTAATTACACCCCTTTTTTTGAAAATTCTACATTTGTAGCAGCCCATTCTTTCCATTTGCCCATTGTCCATTGATGTAATTCATCAAGTATTGTTTTTCCTTTTATATTGTCTCAAATGTGGATGTGCTTAAGTTGAATTGAGGTGGGTAGCCCTGCAGGTGACTAAAATCTCAAGCATGCAAGTCTATTACCTGCAGGAGTGCATGGTTTGTGGTTGATGGATCACTTATTATGAGAAGGTCATGAATGCTCTGTTATTGAGTGGTCTTCATTGTCACATTTCTTTTGGAATCTTGGTAGCTTCTCAGCTTCCCAGAAGGTATTCATGTCTAATCTGGTCAAATTCCCTCTCTTTTAGTTATGTTTATCTATACGGTAGTGAATTTTATACAAGGAATTATGAAATCTTCGATGAATTATGAGCATCTTAGTTTATTGGATGGTCATGTTTGTTGTTGTGTTGCCCTTTCTTCTATTTTCATAAAAAACTTTATTTGTAATGTTGACTTTTATCAGAAAGTGTTGGCACAATGTTATTAGAAAACACTAACACCCTAGCGATTTATGTTTTCAAATGTAAGTTTCGAAACGTAGTACACTTTTGTTCCAAAACAGTGAATTTAGTGATCCAAAGCGATTTCATAATTTTTTTTATGTTCTTTATTAAAAGTTCTCTTTAATAGGGAAAAAGTCAAATATAATGAACTAAAGCATTGATGAAGTGGAGGTTTTAGATTGATAAAATGTAAAACAATGGATCATAATGCTCATAGAACTTTGTTTTGAAGAAAAAATTTCGACATCAAGTTAAGAAGTTTACCCTTATCGTATCACATTTTACAGCATGTGGCTTACCATGTTTCCATTCTTGTTATTTACCCAAAAAAATGTTTCCATTCTTGTTGTTCATACTAGAACGATTTGCGTTCCAGGTAAATAGGGCAGGAGTAGCTGGAAATAACTTGAGAAAGGACTGAATTGTTCTTTTTGCCCCAGCTGGGGTTTGTTTCATCCAAGCAAAAGAGATGCTGAAACTCAGAGTGTTATTCAGCCTCTGATTTTGAATTTAAAAATAAAAAGCTCACTGGTAGATGGTTGGAGATACTTTCTTTTTCTTTTTAACTATAAAGAGATTATTATAATTTATATGTAAAATTTTATATCGTTGTGCTGCTGTGTGGAATGGGTGGGCTGTTGAAGTACATTTATTTTTTCTTAAATTGTGTCTATCCTTTCCGTATGATTCGTGTACAAGTAATAAACTGTATTTTATTTTCAAGAGAGATTAATTTCTATGGCTAAATAGTATTTGTCATGGTCATGGAGCTGATGAATGGCCTGAAGGCCCTGAACTCACAGTGTTATCTGCTCTTTTCTTAGATTTTAATTTCTATGATATCCATGTTCTAGTGTATATGTATGTCTTATTTATTCTCATTCTTGCTCTGCTGACTGCATGAATGTGTTTGGGTTTGTGTTTTGAGATAAATTTTCAAAAAAAATTTTGGGCAGAGAGTTTAGAAATTTTTTTGGTTTGTTTGGTTGTATATTTTGAAAATAGTTTTGGAGTTTTAGAGTTTGGGATGATTTGATATTTTGTTTTAGTTGAGTAGATGTGTGTGGGAGAAAAAGTGATTGAGAAGGAGAGAGGAGAGAGAAAAAGTGATTGATTGATGTGTAGGAGAGAGCAATTTTGGAAAAAAATTTCAAAAAATTTGAATCAAACAAAATTTTAAAATTTTTTCTCAAAAATTGTATCTTGAGAATATTCCAGAACTGTGCATAGTAAGTCCTTCATATAGTTAATTGATCCCCAGATGATGCTTACCCATCCATATTATAGTTAGGGATCTGAAAGTCATTTGCTTGTCATTTACTCTGACCACTAGAAGAAACTTTAGACATAATGTCTGTCCACTTGTACATTCTCTATTGATTGCAAATTATAAATATATTGAATTGGTGACTTATTTATCACAACCTCGTAATCAAGCATGTATTATATCAAACTCTTAGCTGCTAACAATTTTGTATTCTTACAAAATAGGAACCAATGTAGCCATAGTAAAGAAGAATCCCAACAACTATTACCAAAATATGCGTATTAGCTTACTACCTAATGGTATCAAAGGGGTCAGGAAATCAGCCGACCACACAATTGAATGAATACACCAGAATATACCTAGGCTAAGCTTAACATGAATCATAATAATTTTGAATCGTGTTGCTTGATGGCTTGCCAACCTGTAAACAATCGATCGGAGGCATAGTGGGAGAGATCAACTCTCCAAAAGTCTGCCAGCAGAAGACATCATACATGTGGTACTGTTCTTGTAGTGGTTTTAGTTCTATGTCAGTCAGAGTGACATCCATGCAAGGTAGGCTGTCACTACATGCAAGGTGTACTGGTTTTACAGTATAAGTTCCTCGTATCTTTTCGTATGTGATTCCTGATAGGGCCACAGCAGATGTTTGGTTCTTGCATGTGCTTTTGTCACAATAGTATTGGTCAATTACGATTGGGAATTGGACTTCAGAAACTTGAACGTTTGAGAACATTACTCCTTGCACAGACCCTGACCCACCCTGCGAATACATTAGAACGAAGTGAGCATTTCAATTTTTGATTTTATCAAATTAGCCGTTTTGGACTAACTCAGATTATGATTCATAGTTTGAATTTTGATTACCACATAAATATTTAATTCTGTTGAGATCATGAGATACAGAATTGATCTTGGTGACTCAGAACCTATCTGAAAAGTCAAAACTCCCCTAAAATTTAGGGTTGGTTTGGAATATTTTAAATAAGTGTACTTTTTGACTTTTTATAAAAAGATGTGTAGAAAAATAGAGAGGAGATGTTGATTGATGTGACTCAAATCAGTGCACTTATGTTAAAAAGTGCACTTATATAATCAAGTTTTTTTTGCAATTTCTTAATTGTGAACGATGGACTTGCATGGTTTTGAGATTTTTTTTCTTAGTTCTATGGAACAAACTTGTTCAAATCACTTAGCAGTCTCATGTACATTTAGTAGTCAATTAGATGAATTGCACATGTTATCTTTACCTGCCATGTCTTTATCCTGACACCTGTCATTGTATTTTGTATACTGACATCTCGAACAGTAATGTTCGAAACGCAGGCCTTGGTGCCCTCCTTTCCTAGCCCTCCAATGCTAATTCCATGCCCAGGTCCACAGTTCACATTGTGTATGTATACATTAGAGCATCCAGTTTGTATAGAAACACAGTCATCTCCTGCACAAAGCATTGAAAATTTGAAACATGAGATCTCACTGCACTATATGGTTGTTGCGCACACCTTTTATCATTATCATCTATGTTATCGTAAACTGTTGTTCTTAATGCTAATGTTAGACTCTTTTGGCAGAAGAACACAAAAAGTAAAAGGAAGAAAGCAGATGGTCCTTGATGCTAGAGAAGACGAAAACAAAAACTGAATGAGGACAAAAGGGAACGTGCTCCTGTCTGCGGGGTTTGTGGGTTAAAACCTAATCCCATGCTGGATTGTTCATTGATGACACGTGTCTATTGCCACATGTCAAAATATTAGTTGTTGGGCTTCAATGGTGTGGTGGGCATAGGGCGACAAGAAGGATAAGCTTGTAGCATGATCTGGTGAGAGGAGTTTGTCCCAGATATGTCAATTTTATGAGGTCTGTTGTCCAATAGCATTGTCATCAAATGGACCACTAGGTGTTTGGTGGTTGAGACCATCTAACCTCAATCCTGGACCTGTAACTCTTGGAATATGGATTTGCTGAATTTGGAGTTTCGGCTTTAGTGAAAAGTTTTAGTTTGTACCAATTTGAAAAATAACTACCCGCTTTATTGCACAAAGAAAATTACCGCAAGCAAGATTAGAATTGCGGATTACAACATTCTGAGAGTTCTGCAAGTGGATGCCATCGGTGTTAGGGCTGTCACCGGGAGATGCGGCTTTCATGTTGAAGACTGAAACACCTACGCAGTTGTCAAACTTGAGGTGGCACTGAGGACTGTTTTGAATCGTTATGCCTGCGACAGTCACGTTGAAGCTCCCGTAGAATCTCAGTGCCTGTGGAGCCAAAAGTAACAATTATTAATATTTTTGCAATGGTTGAGAAAGAAAGCACATCAGATTTCACAGGTGGTCCATACAGTTGGTTTAATACTCGGCATGTTCCCACCTAGCGAATTGCTTATCTGCCACAGATTTGTCAAAACAACATTTGGGGTCAGGCTTTTGGATAACGCTGAAACTAGATGTGGACACAGAAATGATGAGGTAGGAGGAGTAGAAAATTACCGGAATTGTTGGGTTTTCTTCTATAGAGTTGTTTAATGGGATAATAGATAGTGCTGATTCATATCCGGCTATGGAGGAATTGTATGGGGAATCTTGCCACCAGACCGAGCCTCTTCCATCGATGGTTCCCGATCCTTGAACTGTGATTCCTACTAGTTTTGTAAACTGGAGCCATTGGAAGAGACCCGCACCCCAAGCTTTGGAGCTCGTCGGAGCAATAATGGTGCCTTCAAGCTGAAAAAATACCCAAAAAAAAAAAATTTTTTTTGCATGATGGGATGGAAAAACGAGAGGCGACGATGCTTAGAAGGTAAATTTGTGTGGGGGCGTAACAGGCCACACAACTGTAATTTTGAAGGCATTGAAGCATTGCGTCAAAAGCGTATAGCAAAATTGAAACCCAAACTTATGATGTAAGATCGAAGTTCAATTTTCATGATCATTGGAGACGTAAGTGATCATCTATTTAGATCTTTCTTGTCGTAAGAGTTTGTTTGGCATTTTTTAAATAAACGTATTTATTTAGATAAATATATTTATTCAAGTCATATCACTTATTTATTTTTTTATGTATCTTTCAATAAAAAGTTAAAAATTGCATTTACGTCTTGTTTATTTTAATAATTTTTTGATTTTTTAATTAAAATATGAGGTAAAAAAATAATATATTTATTATATTTTTTTGATTTTTTACAAAAAAAAAAATACGCAAAATGTAGAGAAAAAAAAAATATTAATTTTTTAATTTTTTTAGTAATTATTTAACTTTTAAATTAAAAAATTGAGTTATCACGTGAGAATTGAGATAATCTCAAACAATTCTTATAAGATCAGGCAGAGTTTTAAAAAGGAAGGGTATTGTTGGACTCGTGAGGTTCATCACGGGTCTTGTTTTGATAATTCGAATCGTGTAATGTATAGAATTTGTTGGGTATTATATTCTTGTAAAATATCATGTTAATCGGATATCGATAGCCATGTAATCAAATCAGTTTTGTATGAAAAAAATGAATAGTAAAAAATAAACGATTTATAAAAAATTGAGTTATCACGTGAGAGTTGAGATAATCTCAAACAATTCTTATAAGACCAGGCAGAGTTTTAAAAAGGAAGGGTATTGTTGGACTCGTGAGGTTCATCACGGGTCTTGTTTTGATAATTCGAATCGTGTAATGTATAGAATTTGTTGGGTATTATATTCTTGTAAAATATCATGTTAATTGGATATCGATAGTCATGTAATCAAATCAGTTTTGTATAAAAAAATGGATAGTGAAAAATAAACGATTTATAAAAATTTGATTTGATCATATAGTTATCGATATCCGATCAATATAATTTTTTATAATTATATAATAATTGACGAGTTCTACATATTAACGGTTCGATTTATTAAAATAAGACCTGTGTTACTCTTAATCTGATCACATTATGAAGGGAAGTATTCCCTTTTATAAATCGGCAGTATCAAAATCTTGAATTATGAAGGTAGTGGATATTATGTCATTTGATTTACCTGAAAGACAATGTTTGATTGGCAGTAGGGGCCAGAGAATGAGATGGGTCCCACAAGAAAAGTGAACTGTGATGGGACCATGACCGTTGATGCCTGCACTTTACAAGCAGCTGCCCATGTAGCTTGAAACGCCTGCGTTGCACCATATATTATTTTCATTGTCTAACCAAAATGTAGAATTTTATTAAATTTAAAGTAATAAAAAATCAAAAAACAGTTGTTAGTTTTTGTACACAATTATTGATTTGGAAAATCTTGACCAATAAACTGCCGTAACGAGAATCATTTGATGAGTGGGTCCCACGTGATTTTTGTTGTCCTGTATTTACTACTCTGGAATTTCTGTTTTCTTTTTCCTTATTTAGAAGTAATTTATTTTTGTTAAATAACACAGACGTTTTGAAATTTAAAAGAAAATATAGTAAATTTTATAATTTTAATATAATTATATTGATACAATGATGTAAAAATATAAAAATAAAAAATAGATATTTTTTTTTTGTATAAAAAAGATAATAATATTAATTTTTAATCATATAACTATCAAATTATTGATAAGAAGAGACTGAGAGTGTTATATGAATTAAAATCTCAAAATATCTCAATATAATTATATCAAAATTATGAGATTTATTGTATTATTTTTTTAAATTTCCAAAGAAGTCAAGTGTAATTTATCCATTTGTTCTTGTATTATTTTATTACAATATAATTTTATGTATTGGAATTTGTTTATTACTAATGCAGTAATTATTTGTGAAGAATATGCCATCACTTATGCTTTAGCTTCTTTTTTTTTTTTAGAAAATTACAAATCAACGGGCATTACAAAAAATAATTACAGATTCATGAAAAAATTTAAAATTTTAATTATTAATATTGAGAATTTTTTTTATGAATCCGTAACTATTTTTTGAAATGTTCACTGATTTGATATGTTTCTATTTTTGTTTTCAACTTATAAATTATAACATAATTCGTTTTCTTTGCATTTATTTTTTGCTCTTTAAAAAACAAAAACAATGAAAAGTTTAAACTTCAAATTGTTTTTATGCAAACAATTTTTGAAACAGCTCTGATTTTTTTTTTTTTCCTTCAAAAAATGTAAATATAAAAGCAAAAATGATACTAAACAATCCAAAAGGGAGCTTCTATGTTGATACAACATTTTTCTCTCAATTCACACACGATTGTTAATTTTAATATTGACTTTTGAACAAAATTATATGATTTAAAAACTAACTTCCGAATGAAAATTTCTGGTTTGGAAATTAACTTTTAAACCAAAGAAATGGTTGCATAATAGATTTTTGTTTGGAAAGTTTAGTTTGGAAGTTGATTCCAAATATATATATATATATATATATTTTAAAAAAGTGTGAATTGAGAAAAGGTGGTGTGTGGAAATAATACTTCCGAACATAATGAGAAAAATTTGACCATAATACCCTTTTAATAACGTGAACAGCCTACTACTCCGCTACACAAAATTTGACTATAATGCCCTTGTAATTGTGAATTCTATTATGCTATTTAGTTTGTGAACACATATAAAACAATTTGAAGGGTACCTTTGTGTCATCACCAGTTCCATCTCCCTTGGCTCCAAAATCTAGTACGTTAAAGACGGTGGAGGAAGTATCTTTTTTTGGTGCAGGAGCCGGGGATGGCGGTGATTTTGAAGAAGACGTGGGAGGAGGTCGCGGTGTTTTTGGAGGAGATGGAGGAGGAGAAGGTGGTGGCAGTGGTGGTGCTTTGTGTTTTAATTTACCGGCATTGCTATGGTGACTCTTTCCATTCTTGGACAGAGAAGCTGAGATAGCTCTGTTTTGCCTCCAATGTTTGCCTCTTCTGGCACTACAAGTTCCCATATGAGAAAACAAAACCAACAAGGCAATGAATAGCATAAATGTGAGGCTTCTCAAACTAAGTCCTCTCATCTTCATTGTTTTGAGAGAGAGAGAGAGAGAGAGAGAGAGTTGGTTGGAACCTTAGATAGCTAAAAGAAGGAATGGTTAGGAGTTAAATAGGAAGAATACAATGGGACTGTAGAACCACAAGCTGAGGATTTACCTATAATGAAAGGCATTTTGTTTCATTCTATTATGCTAGCCTTTTTCCCCCCCCCCCCTCTTTTTATTAATGATTTTCCTTGTTTGTTTGTGATCATTTAGTTGGGGCTTGGGATTTTTTTAGCTCATCAAGGGACCCATTATTTGCCACGTGGCAATATGTAGTTGCATGAGACTCATCCACTTGCTCATGCAAAAATGTCGACTATATCATTTGGAAATTGATGATCTTCTAGATTTTTCTTATAGAATGAATTATAACAATGATGTGACAAAGTGTTTATTGAGTAACCTCGAAAAATTTATATGATGCATTGTTTATGTAGTGTTTCAAAGTAGTAATTAGTAGAAAATTTAATGGGTATTTTTGTTGGGTGGTTAAAAGACAAATAATAATTCATTTAGTATGTGTTATAATTTTTTATTTATTGAGAGTATCATGTATATAATGTCATATAATATTTTTTGAGTATTTAATATTTTTTTTGATGTCAAAAGTTTTATTTTTTATATAAAAAAACATATTGATTTTTTTTAGGTGATAAATTCAAAATTCTACCAAATCATTCTATATATATATATATATATATATGTATATGCTAGGATAAATTATAAATATACTCTTTAAGGTTTGCTTAAAATAGGAATTGCCCCTTATAATTTTAAAAATTACATCATATCCCTTCAAGTTTCTAATTGCATAACAAGTTCAAAACCAGAAAGGGCAATTTATATTTTAAGTAAACCTCCGGAGATGTATTTGTAATTTGCCCTATCATTTGTCTATAACTAGAATTACAATCCATGTTTGGGCAAATTATAACTGTGATTTCGTAATTTGTCTCTTATGTTTATTTGATCATTGTAATTCTTATTATATTAGCACTGTTTTTTTGGACCCAATATTGATTCAAAATTAGAACTCTTTTTTTCTCTCTCTAAGTTTTCCTCCAAGGGAAGAGGAAGACGACAATAGTTCTCCTACTTCTCTGATCTCCTTCTTCTCTCATTCTTTTTGATCTTCCTTCAGATTTGATGTTTACCTCACTAGACCGAATATCTCCGCCTTATCTTCTCCATCTTTGAGCCCAAAACTTTAAGATTTGGCTTCAAATCTTTTCACAGTCCGAAGACCAATGCTGAATAACGCATTTGTTGTATGCTAGGCGACCACCTCAACCTCAATGTTTTATCTTAACTTGACCAGCGGAGGTGGGGTCTTCAGATTCCAAATTGAAGGTTTGGATGAGTTTGGTGATGACTTAGATTTGATTTTTTTATTTTTTTTTTATTAATTTTTAGCTTGTTGACATAATTTTGCTTCTTATGTGGAGGTGTTTGTTTCTCTCTCATGTGAGGGCATTTTCCTTTATGGAATCCTGGATCTTTTGTTTGTCAGAATTTTTTATTTAACAGAATTAACAGAAAAAGATATAATTTTTAACTATTCTTCTATATAATAATAAAAACTGTTAATTGAAATATATTTCTTGCATATTATTCTCCTGGTTATTAAAGCTAAAACATGCAAAAGATGACAAATTGAGCTCCAAAATAAACCCATTTAATTAAAATGAAAAAAATTATCTTTCAAAATAATAATTTGTCTTTTTCTTCAAATAATTTTATTAATCATGATCTTACAACTAAAACAAACAATCTTTAAACCTAATGCAACGCTATCCTAGAAATAGATTTCTGAATAATTTTTTCAATCCGATCTTTTATCTATTGTGTAATAAAAATTTTCTTTCCGGTCTGAAAAAAAAATTCAAAATTAATAGAGGTGACAACATTTCATTAGAAAATCATCTGTCCCATTTTATCTCAATACAATGATAACGCAGCATTTTAGTCACTTACAGCACAATAAAAAAAGATACTAGTCTGTAGATATACATGGGTCATGGTATGTACATAACTTCAAACACATCTATCACTTAATATATCTGTTATGAACAGTTAGTTCATTTTCCGTTATAATTAAAAAGATAAAAAAACCATAAATAAATACCACATAGGGTATTACAAAAAAATCTTTTGAATCATAATCAAAATAATATTA
Organism: Camellia sinensis; assembly: GCF_055761805.1. Classification (NCBI taxonomy): domain Eukaryota; kingdom Viridiplantae; phylum Streptophyta; class Magnoliopsida; order Ericales; family Theaceae; genus Camellia; species Camellia sinensis. The sequence goes on from NC_138970.1 coordinate 171,099,733, forward strand.
TAATCAACAATATAATGAGTCATTACTAACAATACAATGAGTCATAATTAAATCATAGCTAACATTACAATATGTCATAAATAAAGACAACAGAAGGCGTAAATCAGCTATATACAATTCTCTATTACTTTATATGTGTCTATTTGTATAGTATATTATTTTTTATAAAAAAATAATGGATTAATTACTGTTTTTACTCTTATAATTTGATCTAAATTTCACTTTAGTTCTTACTCTTTTAATTTGAACAATTTAGACATTACACCTTAAGTTCAATTTTAATTTGATCATTCCATTTAAATTTTTTTAATTTTATTTATACGTTTACACCTTAAAAAAATTGATAAGTGTCTCAAAAATGTTAATTTTGATCTCCAATTTAATGGAATGACTTAATTGAAACTACACTTAAAGTGTAGAGATCAAATTGTTCAATTTAAAATTATAAGAAGGTAGATTTAGATTAAATTATAGGAATAAAAAGTGTAATCAACCCAAAAATTATCCCTTCATAGAGTTCATTAGAAAAAAGAAAAAAAAAAAGAAAAGAAGAAGATTTAATATATATATTTGGAAACAACATTACACCTACACAATTTCTTCCTTACAAATCCCCCTGAATGACATGACAAACTTTTTTGAAAAGTTTTGAGAGAAGAGCGGAATGTAAGAGCGCAAGTTGTCAATTTATCTTTTTTTTACCACGTCATTTAGAAAATTTGTAAAAAAAAATTATGTGAATGAAATATTTTTTATTTGGAAAGTAGTCAATATTTAGGGGATGCCATATCCATATCTGCTTCTTCTCTGGCTTTTTTTCTATGGTTTCAATATATTTGAAAATTTATTGATTAGTGAATTTGTTAAAGAATTTTCAAATAAAAGCCAAAAAGACACACGTGACGTGGAGGGCAATTGATTACAACAGCTCTCGTTATGATCACATGCAACCTTCACGGGCTTTAATTATTCTTTGTACTTTGTCTTCTTAACCCATCAACAATGAAGCAACTATTTTATTTGATGTGACCATTGTCGCATTTTTTTTTTTAATAGTAAATCATAATAATATTTTTTAAACTATATAGCTCATATACTTCATGAATTTTAAAATTTAATAGTTAATCACATCAAATTATTATCTTGTTATATTTAACATTTTTTGTTAAATATTTAAACAGAATTAGACCATTTGTAAAACAAATGGCATGTTTATTAATTTTTTAAAACAATAATTATCTTATCTTAGTGCAAACTACAAACAAATTACTAGATAAGAGCATTATTATTTTAAAATTTTAATAAATGTATTATTTGTGTAAATTCCTAACAAAATCATAATGAAGGGGATTAAATATAACAAAATAATACTTTAAAGAGGTTAATTGTATTGAGTTTAAAAGTTTAGGGGGCAAAGTGCAAATTAGTCATAGTTTAAGAAAGTTTAGTGTGATTTATCTACTTTTTTTTGTTATAAAAAATATCCTTTCACTTTTAAAACCAGTCATATTCAATAACTGTTGAATTATTTTTCTCAACCTTCAAACTATTTAAAAATATTATACGATGTTTTTCATTCATCAGACCGCCACTCAATCATCAAATCATCTGAAAATTTAAATATATAGAGACTGGGGGTAGAGACAGACTAAAATGTTGACCTACCAGGGTAATGGTTTTCAGAACTTTGAAGTTTTCTGTGACTAAACAGAAATTTTAGATAGAAAATCCATACTGTGCATTAAAAAGCAACAAGAAAAATGATATGGAAGAATCAAAGAAACCTCTATGCGCCCACAGATTTCAACTTACACACATATATACAAAACTGCAAGCATCAAAGTGTCCAATCCTCATTAATTTTGCTTCACAATAATTTATCAAAAAAGTTTCAAAGAAATGAAATGAAACACCCCTCTTAGGTTACCTATGTATTTGATGGATAGCTTTAAGAATTTTAAAAAAAAATTGCTATAGCACTCAAAATTTTCTTAGAGCTTATTTAAAAATAATGTACCAATAATATATTTATAAATTACGATCATAATGATATGCCTTATATTTTTAAATGAGATAATAATTTCTCTCCAACCTACGTATGTGTTAAGAGTTTAATAGGAATTTTCAAATTGTGACATTTTGATCGTTTTTCAAATTGAAAGTTCAAAAATTTTGTTTATTCTGTTAAAACTCTTGTATTATTGATTGATGTAGATTACAAGATTGATTGTATAAGGATTTGTATGTTACAAGCTATTATATAGGAGAGGTGTGAGGTAAGTGAGTGGTGGTAGTGGATGGTAGTGGAGGTGGTGGGTGGTAGTGGAGATGGTAAGTGTGTTAGGTTTAGTGGGGTGGATGTAGTGGGTTAGGTTAGTGGGTTAGGTTTAGTGTACATTAACAGCCCCCCTCAAACTCAAGGAGGATAGGAACTAACCAACTTGAGTTTGAAGAGAGTAACAAAACAGAAAAATAAACTGATAAATAAAACAGGATAGGAGACACGGTATGGTCGTGTCAGACCGATGTAGCAGACAGTTTATGGGGTCATGTCGGACCGTTGTAGCAGACAGTGTGTGGTCGTGTCAGACCGATGTAGAAGACAGTTTACGGGGTCATGTCGGACCGTTGTAGAAGACAGTTTACGGGGTCATGTCGGACCGATGTAGCAGACACTGTGTGGTCGTGTCAGACCGATGTAGAAGACAGTTTACGGGGTCATGTCGGACCGTTGTAGCAGGACAGTTTACGGGGTCATGTCGGACCGTTGTAGAAGACAGACAGTTTACGGGGTCATGTTGGACCGTTGTAGCAGGACAGTTTACGAGGTCATGCCGGACCGGTGTAGAAGACAGTTTACGGGGTCATGTCGGACCGATGTAGCAAGTTGTGGTGGTGCACCAAGGGGGCGACTTAGGGAGTGCGCCATGAGGTGGCTTGAACATGATACTGTGTATAACCCCCCCTCAAACTCAAATAGGTGTGAAGATAGAAACCTATTTGAGGTTGAAACAAAGGGATTGATAAAGCTGACCGGTGTAGAAGACACTGTATGAGTGTGTATATAGGCTGCCCAAAAGATATACATGGATGTAGATATCAAGCCCTTAAAAGTCGTGCCCTCAAAAGGTGTGCCCGCATCCTCAAAAGGCGTGTCATCAAAAGGCGTGCCCGAATGCATCAAAAGGCGGGCCATGAAAAGGCGTGCCGGTTGGCGGCGAGAAGAGGCGCGCGATGCGCGTGGCTGCCTCGGCTATTTAACCAAGACAGAGCTGAGGCAGAGGCGAAGACAAACAATTGGCGAAAATCCTCTTAAAAACTCTTCGTTTTGCTGAGAAGGTTTTGCTGAGAAGATACTCTGTAACACTCTCTATAACACTCTGTTGCCCAGAAAAAATGGCTTCGTCGTCCCGTGGTCTGCTGACTCTCTTTCCCGACCTGAACGAGTCCACAGGAGAGAGAAATGGTGCGGTGTCCCGTGAACCTCAACCAAACACCACGGGGTTTGCTCCGTTGAACTTTCCGATGCAGTCGGTGGAGCAAAAAATGGCAGTGCAGTCGGATGTGGAGGCCAATCAGTATACTCTGAAGGCATGTGTGGAAAGCATGACGGCGGTCACAAACTTGTCGAACCGGCTGCAGAGTAGGACAAATGAGGTGCAGCATTTAAACTCCCAGCTGGCTCTGCTCCAACGCATGTATAAGGATGCGCGAGCAGAGATGAGCGTGCTAAGGGCAGAAAACAAGGAGCTGAAGCGGAAGGCCACCGTGATGTTCCGATTTGGAGGGCCGCCATATGCTGCAGTGGAGGAGCAGGGAGTACTGATCATGCCCAGTGGAGTGGGAAACACGGAGGCAACACCGTCAAGGGCTGCTCAGGACGGAGGCAAGAAGAAAAGACCGGCGGCAGAGTAGAGAAGAAAAAGCCCACTGTTTCGTTGTTTGGTGTTTTTGTTGTTGTTGTTGTTGTTTTTTTTTTTTTTTTTTTTTTTTTTTTTTTTTTTTTTTGGTTTTTCTTTTTTTTTTTTTTTTTTTTTGTTTTGTTTGTTTGTTTGTGTAAAATGGTGATCGGGATGGAGCCCTGGCATGAAAAAAAGACAAGTGTGGGGAATGTTTGTGGTGTTATTTGGTGTTGTTGTTTTGTTGAAGAATAAAAATAAAATAAAAGAAAACAACAGATAAAGAAAATAGATAAAAATATTTGGGGATGCTCACTAACGAGTTGTAGAATAAGGAAATATTGATGGAAAAAGAAAATAAAATAAAATAAACAGAGAGATAGGAAAAATATATTATAAAAAATATATAAATATATATATAGATTAAAATAAAAGAAAAGTGAGAAATAACGTGGTTGTCCTTTTTTTTTTTTTTTTTTTTTTTTTTTTTTTGAAAAAAAAAAAGAAGATAAAATAAAAAAGATATATATATATATAAAAGTGAGGAGAGAGAGTGAGTGGGCGGTGGATGCAAAAAAAAAAAAAAAAGTGGGTGGAATCAAAATAGTGTTTTGAATAGAAGATAATGAAAAAAGAGAGATATATATATAAAAGGAGGAAAGTGGGGAACAAGGAATAATAAAAAAAAATAAAAAAAAAGAAAAGGTGTCTGTGTGGCTGGCAGTCACTCCCGTGGCTGTGTGTGTGAGTGGGGTTGGAAGAATAAAAAAAAAAAAATAAATAAAAAAAAATAAAAGGTGTCTCTTGATGCATGTGCGTGTCGGCCGTATGTGTTGGTATCATTGTATATCATGGATTGTACTTCGGTATGTATGATTCTCTGAAGCCAGTGCTCCTCACTGGATTGTAGTTCGGTATGTAAGTGTTATAGTAGAAGGAAACAGTGCCTGTATAATACCCATAGACTTGCACTGACTCTGGTTTCCAACCATCGTATCCGCTCCTGTACAGGTACAAATAGCAGACTTGGTAGCGGCGACGAAGGTGGAGAAGGCGGCGCGGCGCAACGCCGAGCTATCTGCGAGGGCGGCGCAGCTGAGCGCGGAGGCGCAGGCAGAGCAGGCTCGGGCGAGGGAGCAGGAGGCCATGGCTGCGGCGCTGCAGGAGCGGCTTCAACAAGCCATAATGAGCGGCGGCGGCGGAGAGAAATGACAAGCGAAGAGCACTGGCGGCGAGTAGAGAACCAACGCCGGAAAATCTAACGGCGGTGACAGCAAGGCAAGTAGCGCGGTGGCGCCGATCGGCAAGGTAAGGAAGAAGGCCAACAGGGTACGAAACAGATGAATGAAATGAGATGTTTTGGGAGGTGTGAATCAGGTTTGTTTGAGATTTGGTTATGTAACAGGTTAGGGTCCGGCGGGCGGTGAAGGCAAGGTTGCCGCCCGCCGGAAGGTGAAGCTCACCAAGAGCTAACCTATTGCTCTGATACCATGTTAAAACTCTTGTATTATTGATTGATGTAGATTACAAGATTGATTGTATAAGGATTTGTATGTTACAAGCTATTATATAGGAGAGGTGTGAGGTAAGTGAGTGGTGGTAGTGGATGGTAGTGGAGGTGGTGGGTGGTAGTGGAGATGGTAAGTGTGTTAGGTTTAGTGGGGTGGATGTAGTGGGTTAGGTTAGTGGGTTAGGTTTAGTGTACATTAACATATTCATTGACCTATTTAATATTGGGTTATATATATATATATATATATATTTAATTAGATCCAATATTACACTGGTATGCGGGTATTTAAATTGTAATTATATATCACACTCTAATTAATAATTCTTTGTTTAGATCCGTGATTTAGAATAAGACAACAAAAGAGAGATAGAACGCCGGCCTCCTCCAAAGCTACATGCTCTAGGGAGCCTTCTGCTATCTTATGACATGACATGAAATCATCTATATGTTCATAACAACAACAAAATGGAAAAAGAAAAATATGAAGTGTAATGTGACATTAATTATTATTGTTAGTAATTAAAAAAAAAAAAGAAGGTGTAATCTGACATTATTTTTTTCAGTTGTGACTTTACATTCCAGCCATGTCTGTCCCTACCACTTTGACCTTCTCTTATCCGTCCCTTTCCTTCCACAACCCCCTCTCTCTCTCTCTCTCTCCCATTTGTAATGGGTTAGCATTAGCAGTAGGGGTGTGCGCGGTGCGGATCGGTGCGGTTTGAGAGAAAAATAGAAATCGTATGGCGGGTGGCGGATTGATAAAAGTGTCACTAGAATTTGCCATTTTCCTTATCAAAAACCGGCGGTTCGGTTGGCAAATAATGGCGGATTTGCCTTGGCGGTTCGGGCGGATTGGCGGTTTATAAAAAATATAATTCAAATTACAAAACTTAAATCAAAGAGTAAAAAAAAGACGAGAGACATCGTGATGTTAAGCATCTTGCGAAGCTTTCTTCTGATGCAGCAAGTGTAGCAACAACATGATAATATCAACGACTATGCCATCAGTTCATTACAAGTATCTGTGGAAGCTGCAATGATCAAATACAATACATAAAATTCCCCTCGAGCATTAATGTAATACTATATTCTAAGGTATAGACACTACAAGAATCTGCACTTTTAGCGACCACTTTTCGCGACCAATATAAAAGTTGGTAGCTAAAAGTTACCTTTTGGCGACCAAATATTAATTAGTCGCGAATGATCATTATTTTTGACGACCAAATATGAGTTGGTCGCAGAAGATCCTATGTTGGTGACCAAAAAATGAGTTGGTCGCAGAAAGTGATGTGGTTTTGGCGACCAACTACAAATTTGGTCGCGGAAGGTCACATTTTGACGACAAAAAAATAAGTTGGTCGTGCAAGATCAAAAATAAGTTGATTGTGGAATTGGCGACCAAAATTTTGGTCGCTAAAAAACTTATTTTTAGCGACTAAAAATATTTTAGTCGCTGTATATGGAGTTTTGGCTACTAAAACTATTTAGTCGCCGAATGGAAAATGAAACATTATTTTTTATCTTTGGCGACCAAAATTTTGGTCGCCAAAAACTTATTTTTAGCAACTAAAAATATTTTAGTCGTCGTATATTGAGTTTCGGCTACTAAAACTATTTAGTCGCTAAATGGAAAATCAAAAATTATTTTTTATCTTTTGGCGACCAATAGTTTGGTCGCCAAAAACTTATTTTTAGCGACAAAAAATATTTTAGTCGCCGTATATTGAGTTTTGGCTACTAAAACAATGTAGTCGCCGAATGGAAAATAAAAAATTATTTTTTATCTTTTGGCGACCAAAATTTTGGTCGCCAAAAAGCTTATTTTTAGCAACTAAAAATATTTTAGTCGCCGTATATTGAGTTTTGGCTACTAAAACTATTTAGTCGCAGAATGGAAAATAAAAAATTATTTTTTATCTTTTGGCAACCAAAAGTTTGGTCGCCAAAAACTTATTTTTAGCGACAAAAAATATTTTAGTCGCCGTATATTAAGTTTTGGCTACTAAAACAATGTAGTCGCCAAATGGAAAATAAAAAATTATTTTTTATCTTTTGGCGACCAAAATTTTGGTCGCCAAAAAACTTATTGGCGACTAAACTTGTTGTCGCAAAAAAAAAAGAAGAGTTTTTTGCGACCGTAATAGGTACCGTTGCAAAAAAAAAGTAAAAATATATATATATATATATATATTGTGGCTTTGAGACATTTTCATATATATATATAGTCACAAAATAGTTTAAATAAATGCAACGTCATTTTTCTGTCACAAAAAAAAATTAAAAAAACAATGTCGTCTTACTCTTTCTTTGTGTCTGTCTGTCTGTCTCTCTCCCATTGTGTTCACCTTGCTCACTCTCTCCCTCTCATCTTCTCTATTTATTGAGCTCTCCACTACAAGAAAATGCACTTTTAGCGACCACTTTGTCTCTCTCTCGCTCATCACTCTGTCTCTGTCTCTCTCTATCTGTCTCTCACACATCTCTTTCTCACCACCCATCTCCTCTACCACATTCACCACTACTGTAAATGTCATTCCACTACCACCATTATTACCAATGTTGTCACTCCACCTCTACGACTACCATTACTACCACCATCACTGCCACTACTACCACTGCTACCACTACTACTACTACTATTACCTCTCCTCCTCTACTACCACTCCATCTCCTCTACCACTACCATAACTTCACCACTAATCTCCTTCGCCATCACCTCTTATACACCACCTTCACCACTACTGCCGCTCCCTCTTTTCTACCACAAAAAATTAGCTCTTGATTTTTAGTAAACAAAAAAAAAAAAAAAATGGGCCACAAAAAAATATTTTCCATTGACCATAAAAAATTAACTTTATTTTAATAGAAAATATTTTTCATTAAAATATTACCCTACTTCTACCAAATAAAAAAAAAAATTCATTAAAATAAAGTTAATCTGTCTGTCTCTATCTCTCTACACGTCTCTATCTCTCTAAATTTCATTAACTTTATTTTAATTGAAAATATTTTTCATAAAAATATTACCTCTATTTTTACCAAATAAAAAAAAGATTTCATTAAAATAAAAATGAAACTAATAAATTTTCAACCTTAATAACTAAGAAAAATAAAAAATAAAAAAAAAAATTCTGCAGTTTCAACCAAAAAAAAAAAAAAAAAATAGCAAAAAATAAATAAAACTATGGCCTATCTTAACTCTCCTCTTCTTTTCTTCTTTTTTTCGTTTTCCCGCTCTTTCTATTTCCCTCCTTTCTTTCCCCCCTTTTGTTTATCGCGATCTCAAATCCCCAATCCCTAACAAAAAATCCCCAAAATACGATACTATAGGGAGGGGGAGAGGGAGGGAGAGAGAGAGAGAGAGAGTTGATCGGAGATTCTCAAAAATGGGGAACTATCACTTCGTGTACAAGGACGTGGAAGGAGCTTCGACTCAATGGGACGATATTCAGAGAAAATTAGGAAACCTCCCTCCAAAGCCCCCTGCATTCAAGCCCCCATCCTTCAAGCCCGCCGAGGACGAAGACTCTAAACACAAAGACAAAGCCCGCCACCGCGACTGTGACTACCACCGACGACTACGACTCTGTTAAGTTCTCTTTCTCTCACTTGTTTGCTGCTCTCACTCTGCCCCTTTCCCTCTCCTTCTAATTTTTGAAACCCTAACAAGTGATTTTTTTAAGTCTAGGGTTGGTCAAAGTCGTCTATCTCCTATGGGATTTTGATTTTGATTCGATTTGTTCATTTCCAAGTTCTTTTTCTTTAATTTAATTTATGTGTAAATTTTGCACACCTTCAAACTGCACGCAACTGTATGCTTAATGCCTACTGATTTTTCCTTCTCTTCTATTTCAGTCCCTTAATTTCATTTATCAAAAAAAAAAAAAAATTTGCGCCCTTTAATTTTCTTATGGTGGTTTCATCAGCAATCCCCTTGTAATGCAGAAACCTTGCTGGAAATAGCTTCACTGGTGGCATCCCTTATTCCATATCTCAGATGACTTCCCTAAAATACCTGTTAGTCAAGCATCCGAAATTTGATTTTTATTGTTCATGGAAAAACTATTTAAAACTTCACACTTAACCACTGGTTGTTACATTGCATTACCAAACAAGGGAGGAGAGAAAACACAATCTTTTATTTCCTCTTGTAATTTAACAAATCATTTCTTTTAAGTGATGTGCATTTTTAGTAAGATTGGCTTCTTTGATTTGTTTCTTAATTTACTAGCATTTAAAAGATAGCTGTAGTAAGTATGCTTGCTTTTAATAGCTGTAGTAAGTAATCTGATTTCAGTCTTGGCATAAAGATGCTTGTGAGACCCTGAAAGATTAGAAATTCATTACTGTTGGTCTTAATGATTATCATAGTCTTGGTAATAAGTGTTTTGACTTCACTACTCTATCTTGTTGCAGAACTTTTGTGATGCCTTCTAGGATGTGTATTAATCCAATACATAATAATAAAGGGCTTTTTCATCAGTCAGACAATGCAAATTCAGAGGAAAGGTAAGCTTCATTTGGCTTCTATTGTAAAGAATCCTTGGTTGGTTACATCACAACAGAGGGAACAAAAGAAGAAGACAATAGTTGAACACTGGCTGTTGTTTTGTTTTCAATGAAATTGTTTGCATAACACTTGTAAATAATTTCCTTGCATTTCTTTTCCTTTTATTAAAAGCAACAACTTGAGGCTTATGGTTCAATGCATGGTACAAACACTGACACAGGATTGGTGTCTTGCATGCATATTAGGCACTTCCTAGTTTGCTTATGAATAAAATAAACCAGGACATGTGTGCTGCACTCACAAAATAAAATAAAATGAAATAAAAATAGTTGCCTCATTGTATTAGCAGTTGTAACTCTCTCGTGTTAAAAATTGAGTGGTATTTTCAGAGAAATAACTAGAGGTGTTGTCTAATGTATGCTGATATTTGTGTCATTTTATTTATTAGGTGGGCTGCTAGCTCCTGTGCCATGGATTCGTTGTATGATTTGGAGCTCATTTCCAACACTGTTCCTGTAGTTTTTGACAATTCTGAAACATGGCATCTGGCTCTATCAACAAGCTTGAAGTTGGGGAGTAGAGGGATGGCCCATGTACAAAAAATTACTCGTGTTGATCTCAAAGAGAAAAGTCAATATTCAAATATCTTGCTCATTAATCGAACTGCTAGCCCTCTTGCATGGTAAGCTCATTATTGCCATATAATATTTATTTTGCTTTGCTTAGTTCCACAACACCCCCATCCCCACAAAACTGGTGAAGGACAAATTGAAGAAATGTTTGCTCCATTGATTGTTCAAAGTCTCTGTAGTAGTTACCCTGTATTCTCACATTATAAGGGTTTGGAGGAGACCAGCCTAACTTCTTTATATATTAGTTATTGACTGAAAAATGATCAAGGCTGTGATAGGGTCTTATTCATTTACATAATTAAATTTTAAAAACCAATTTTAATTGAAATGAACAACAAAACCATTTTGAATTAGTTCAGATTTCATAAGTAGTAATTATATTGTTTATGTCATATGCCATGCAATATTATTGTTCAAATCTTTGAAAAAATCACACCTGTGTTGGTAGAGTTTTTCATGTTTTAATCATGATTATATTATTAATCTTGATAATTATTCAGGTTTATGGAGTGCAAAGATCGAAAAAACCACACTGCTACAATGTTGCCATATTCATTTCTTCCTTCAATGGCTGCCCAGAAACTATGACATGCAGCAGAAAAGGTTTACCATGTACAATCTTTTTAAGTTATGATTATCTACTCAGTTCAGGTGAAATAGCACATGATTTACCATGTATTGGCTATTTGCACTGTCTGCTAACAAATACTTGGTCCAGTTATCTTGTTAATATCTTTTGACTGCACATAAAGTTTCTCTTCAATTAATGCAAGAAAAAAGTAAACTCAAGGAAGCAGTAAAATTCTGATATTGGCATAATTTCATGGTGGGCCCTATTAGAACTATGCATAATCATTGTATTATTCTTGGTAGAGTCTTATATTATGATTATTTAGGTTAGGCATTGATCTGGTTTGTTTCATATTATCTAGTAGTGTTCTATAGGTCATCAGTATATTGCTAATTTCAGAAATTTCTGAAAATGGGTTGTAGTTGCTGCCTGTAGGTTATAATTTGGGTCAAGTTTTATATGGGTTGTTAAGTATGATTTTAGGTAAGTTTTGAATGAGTTTTAAATGCCAAAGTCTTTATTTTTTAAATTTTGGAGTCAGTCCTTTTGGAATTATGAGTTCTGTATAAAGGTATGTACTTCTTATTCAACAATGATGAGTTTAGAATTTTTTTTGAGAGCTTTTGAAGCTTGTTTGGGATGGTCTGTGCGATGCCTGCTTGCAGGAATCCATGTGTGTTGCCTACTCTAGTTGTCATCTTCATCATCATAATCATAATCATCATCATCATGATGCACTTTAACCGTTAAAACACGCTGAACCAGATCTGTTTCATCTTCCTTTTCCTACCATTAATTTTGTTTACAACACTAACATTTTTTCTTCAATTCTTCAACCCTAGCTTGCTTTAAGTACTTGGATTATTATTTTGTTAGTGGATTATACCAGTGGACTTGGTGGACAATTTCATATGATAAGAATTATTTATTTTTATGAATTTTGGCAATATGATAATTAAAGATTTAATTTGAGTATTTTGCATTGTTGGTTTATGTGGTTGGACTTTTAGTCTTGTATGCTTATTTAAATGAGTGTGCGACGTTGCCATGGAGCTTGAGGCGTGACAGTTAGGAAATGGAGACTGTTGGTTTATCAGGTGGTATGGACCTAATAGCCGTAATCAGAGCCTCAGGAAGAATTAGTCATGCACGGGGTCTCAATGTTCCTAGTTCGGGTATTGTTGGTGAGCAATTCATTGAGAAGATTCGTAGGGTAAGAGGTATGATTTAGATATTGGATCTGCATTTTTTTTGATTAATCTGTTTGAGGGAAATCTCGTTTCTTGCTATTTTAATATTTTAAAAAGACATCCTTTAGAAACAACCAAAAGAAAAAATGGAAAAAGGGGCATGTAAAATTGATGGCATAGTTAATAGTTCATGTTGACTCTTCTGTTTCCCTTTTTTTATTTTTTATTTTTGCTTTTACTTTCCTTTACAAATTGTAAAGTTTACTCATGATGCAAACTGTAAGGTCATCTATAAATAGTAAAATTAAAGCAGCGAGAATGTTTGGAAATTGGTTGGTTTCAAGATGGACACACTTGGAACTTTTCTTAATCACATTTTGGTATTTGTTGTCACTGTTTATGCTTATTTTTAAGTTAGTATGGATATAATTAGCTTTCGATATGAAAAATCAAGTATTATAGGTTAAGAGTATTTTGATTATTTCAAAATTTTCTTGACATGGAAGGTAAGGGCATCCATGGGTCATTCATAGGTGAAGTTGTGTATTGGGTCATTCTATATTCTTTCTATCTGTTTTAGATGAGTTTTAAAAGTCAAAATTCTAGTCAAATTGAAAATATGTTTCAATTTATTGATGGATGATTTAGAAATGCTTCAGAAACCACAACAATAAAATGTAATGACAAATTAGTGTTGGTAATGAGGAAGACATGGTAGACTGAGGAAGGTGTGAAAAAATGTACGGTAGCATGGTGTTTTGTAGAGCAAGTATAGAGTGGATGAAAGGATAGGCCATCATGTCATTGGTGCATCAAATGCAGTAAACTGTTTTGAAGACCTTGAGACGTACTAAATGGGACAGGGGGTTGGTTTGCTCTGATGAATAAGGAGAAAGAAATACAAAGTGAGTTGTTTCAAATCTTAAACATGAATAAACTTGAATTTAAAAGATAAATTGTAGTTACAAAAATGGCTGCTCTGATGCTGGATCCTAGTCATATTAGATCTCAAAGAATGATACTCTAATTATCCATGGCCCCAAGGGAGTTGTGGGAAGAAAAATAACCCTCTTTTAACTGAGTACATTTAAATGAAGAAGTCGTAAGGACATGTTACACTGCAGGTGAAGCGGGCCAACATATGATGTACCAGGCTCATTAATCAAGCCTGCTACACTTGCAGGCTCTAAAAACTGCACTTATTTTAGTCTGGAAGATAAGATTGGTTCTTAGCCTATAGTGCAGCTAGCTGCACAGCTAAATAAGAATCGCCAAACTGCTATATGAAGCCCATCAAAAGCTGATTTGTGAGACACCAAAACTCATGTAGTGGCGACTGTCTGCACACCCTCAACCTCAAGAGTGCTGCCTTGAGCCTTCATTGATCTCCAAACTCACCTCACTATCCTCTCATTCCTGGCCTTCTTCAGTATCCTGAACTTGGTAGATTTCAAATATAAGAGCTTGAATAAGTTTGGTATTGTTAGAAATGGGAAAAAAAACTATATGTTTTTTAGTAAACAGATATAACATCCATTTTTACTTCGTAGACTATGCTTTAGTAATTTGTAGATTTTCATTTTTCAATTTTTTTTACGACTTTAAATGTGTAGTATGATAGGGGTAATTCATGTATTTGTTGTTGGTTCTCAGGGTTGGAGGCTTCCAGATATGATGTTTGCAACCAATTGTAGTTTATCTGATGCATGCAACACTATAGCAAAACAACTTGAGAATGTTTACTCATCAATTGCGGCAAGTTTTTCTTCTTACTTCTTTTACTACATATGTTTGATATTCATGTTGTTTGTGTTGATATTGGTGCACCGCATTGTGATGTGAAGTTTGAGCTCAGTTCATTCTAAGATCTTTAAGTCCTTCACAAAAGGATAGTTTTTCCTTTAAACATGGAAAGAACCTTTGACCCTCTACTTAAGGTAGGGGTTTTATTGATGTTATAATTACAGATGCATTACTAGATTGAGATATGCTAAACAAAGACATGAAATAAGTTAGTTTGCTCTTAATCAAGGTAAGATTGTTTGTAAATGCTTCCTTTTTTACCCTGCCAATCTCTTTTGAAACCTCCTTGGCAGTACACCCTACTCATACCATGTCACATGCAGCCATATCAAAAACTGTGACATCACTGGACTCGTATGAATTTTCTGATGCTGCTACTGTAGTATATTCATGGTGGCAGTTCCAGTTGTGTGATGTGTTTATTGAAGCCGTCAAGCCCTACTTTGCCAGTGATGCTCAAGCATTTGCTTCTGAAAGGAGTTATGCACAAGACACCTTGTTGGTGTGTCTGGAATAACTAATTGGATGATGGGTTCTATTGCTGTTTGTTTTGGTTGTTTATCATTTATAATGGTAATAAGCTGTCTTAATACTGAAAAGTAACATCAATTAATGCTGCTCCTCAACCTTTGTTCTACTGTTTGCAGTGCTGGACAAATGAGAAAGTACAGTATGAGATGGATATGATTGAGTCAGCCGTGAAATCACTCAGGTCACTCAGGGCGTTGATGCCTGCAAAAGAAAGGCATGAAAGGTAAATGTTTAAATGATATGTTTTTTTGTTTTTCATTTTATTGTAATAGAATTTTTATTTTTGGGTTATTTATTTATTTTTTTTCATTCATGAAAAGCATCTAAGCTTTAGTTGTTTATTCTTTTTTTATTCCTCATATTTTAGGCCAGGGAAATATTCTAATGTTTATTTTATGAAATACCTATTTGCTATGTATATAGTTCCATTTCTGATTATACTACTTCTGTGTAAGCCAAAATTCCTTTCCTTGGATTGTAATGACAATGTTTAAATAGTGAATAAGAAAATAAATCGTTACGTAGGAGTGAGATTTTTTGAATTGTTACCAACAAATACTTTGGAAATAATATGTAGTTGCCTTTTCATAAAGAAAATTCTATAAGGAAACATGAAGACTGGTTAATACTTGGTAATGGGACATGTCCTATATAGAATTTTGGTCATGGAACATTCTGTGAGGGGACATTGATGAGAATGTTCATTATTATTGTTTATATTTATAGTGCTGGTTAGAATTTGATTTGAATTTTTCCGAATTTGAGTGGTCATATGTTGTAGTAGTGACTGACCTTCCAGCATGATTGAAATGTGTTAAACAAAGATGTTGGTGGCCCATCTGAGAAGTTCTGGGGTTTACTTACTCTCCTTACTTGGTGGCCCATCTCAAAAATTAGATTCCATTAAACTTTGAGTCAGAGAGCTAGTCTTAGCTTTTTGCTAAAAGAAAATTTCTCTGAAGAGATTTTCCTCTTTAATGTGTTTTCAAAATTCCTCCCCTGGGAGTATTATACAGATCCTTATTCACTTCTTTTCTTGAAAAAACACTCTCTGGTTGGCATGATGAGTTACGTAAAGACATTGAACAGCTGTGTATGCAGCAAACTGGTCCTGGTTACCTTGTTGTGGCTACTCGAATGCATTTTCAGAGGTATATTATTTATCTCAAGTCCATCAGATGAAGTTGTTATCATTAATATTTTTTTTGGTAGGTATGCGTTGGCATTATCTTTTCAAATTGGAAATAAGAATGCATTGTGAATTTATCCCCCCCATTAGGACAGCTGGCTTGGAGCAGGAGATTGAGAGCTTGAAAAAGAAGTTAACTGCTTGCACTAGAGAGAAGTTAAATCTCCAAGAGGAGCTTTCTCAAGTCCTTCCTGTAACATTGATGGGAAGGGCTGGGGATGGTTTGAAATAAAACAAACTTCACATGACACAACTCCTGTTTCTAGCACTAGGATAAAATTTTACATTCCTTAATGAGCTAAGATTAGCTCTAATATCACCCATTTCTATCTTCTTGACTCCTTTCCCTTCCAAACATGATACATAGTACCAGCAAGGGTCAACCTGTAAACATAATCTGTAATAGCCTTACCTCCACACTCTTCAGCAAAAGTCAGGCATTCTTCTACCAGGAAGAATTCTCCTCAAAAGAACAGTCCAAGTATATGCTGAAAAATATTAACAAAAAAATAAATGATCGTGATCAAACCCATTGCACAATACACACATGTTTTCAGAAACAATCCCCCACTTAAACATTCTATCCATTGTAGCCAGTCCTCACTGAACAGCAACCCATTACACAAAGCTCCACTTAGGAACATTTTGAGGCAACCATGCCAATTTATGTCAAGGGACGATAGGGTATAGTGTTTGAATTGCTTGCCAAGCTATTCACCATTACTAGAGGGTAGCCAAAACACGGAGTCAGGCCTATTAGGATTCAATACAAAGCTAGCAGGGTATTAGCTTCAATCTCAGAACAGCAACCAATTGCACAAAGCTCCACTTAGCAACATTTTGAGGAAACCATGCCAATTTATGTCAAGAGACGATAGGGAATACCATTTGAATTGCTTGCCAAGCTGAAGCCACAGTATATTCACCATTACTAGAGGGTAGCCAAAACACTGAGTTAGGCCTATTAGGATTCGATACGAAGCTAGCAGGGGTATTAGCTTTAATCTCAGTAATAACCACTCTTCTACCTCTAGGCCACTTCCAATTCCCAAAATTAATGATAAGAGGAAACTCTACTATTCACAGCCATGCCCATATGAAAAGCAACCCTTTCCCCATATTTCTTATTCAAAGGACCCAAGGGATGCCAATTATCAAATCGCGGAAATGTAACAGTCCCATCACCAATGATATATTGATCAAAGGCTGCCCCACAGCTCTTAGTTCAAAAAACTTCCTGACAGTCCAAGATGCCTCAGTAGGAAGACACTTACCCTTAATTACACAAGTATGGACTCACTTAACCCACAAAGAATCAGCTTTCTTACTTAAAGCCCACAAAGGTTGTCTTAGCATAGTGGCCTTATTCCACTCTCTCAAATTTCTGAATCCCAAGCCCTCTTCAGCCTTTGGTGCACAAATATGCATCCACTTCACTTTTGCACTGTAGTACCTAAACTCACTCCCTGTCCACAAATATGCATCCACTAGAGAGAAGTTTGTTTTATCTCTATTATTATTTTTAAGGAAAACTCGTCAGATGTATTCATTCATATCATATCTGGTAGGTAGGGTAGCAGAATGGATGAATATGCTTTCCCTTGATGTCTTGGGAAAGAGAACAGAAAGGAGGCACAAATGTTATGCCACCTTATTTATGTGAACTGCAAATTTATATTTTTTTTTGGTACACGTTAATCGTTTGTGTGTGATTACTTAGATTAGGGGCCTTGATCATCAGTGCTGATTGAATGTCAGCTCAAGCTGCTCATCTACAACCCAAAGTTTAATCTAAAGCTAAGACCATCAGAATCATTCATGTTTTAATTAATCTGTGGTATTATTCGTTAAAATAAACTTTACCAACTTTATTAAAAAATCATATATAAAAGTGAACTGAATCAATGGAGCTTTGATAGTTAACTATGTCTGTATTTGTTATGGTTGTTAGCTTATTAATCATCGTGTACTGAAATTTGCAGGTACAGCAATAGGTACAGTTTTATTATGCCAGGTAGTTGTCTCAATACGATGTACATGTTTATAGGATTTAATTGATTTTTGCAAAGATACGGGTTTGCAATCCAGTGTTGCTGCCACTATCATGCTTCTCTGATAAATTTTCCAATTCTGTTTCTTTATTAGGTGCCTTACATCACTACTGCTTTGATGGATGCGAAGCGTGGCACGGAAGGGCGCAAGGATTTTTTGATTGGCTATCAAGGCAACTTAGTGGATTAAGCAATTTTCCTATTGCTGTAAATCTGAATTATGTATTGTTTCAATTTGTTATGCTAGATGGATGTGACTTGTGAATGAAAACTTAGAATAGTTGTATTGTGTCGAATGTTAATGATTCAGTTAATTTGAAGGATGCTTTAAAATTATAGGTTTATTATGGATTGAATGAATTATTAGGAATTACAGGTGTATTGTTTTCCTGCTTTGGCGACCAATTTATTAGTCGCAACAAATAAATTATTTTTTTTTCGCAAAAAATGACAATTGTCGACCAAGAGTTTTGGTCGCAAAAAATACATCTATTGCTGACCAAAACAGTTCTTGGTCGTGGAAACTCACTTTTGCCGACTAAAAGTTTTGGTCGCGAAAAGTAACAAATGGCAACCAAAACTTTTTTTGGTCGTGGAATGTCACAATTGACGACCAAACTTTTTGGTCGCGGAATGTCACGATTGGCGACCAAAATTTTTTGGTCGCGGAATGTCACGGTTGGCGACCAAAATTTTTGGTCGTGGAATGTCACAATTGGCAACCAAACTTTTTGGTCGTTGAATGTGATAATTGGCGACTAAACTTTTTGGTCGGGAAAATATCACTTTTCGCGACCAAAGTGTTTTGGCGACAAAATAAATTAGTCGCGGTAATTAAATATTTAGCGACCAAAAATTTAGTCGCGAAATCCAACTTTTGCCGACCAACCACAATTTTGGTCGCGAATTACTTTTGCCGACCCTCAATTGGCGACCAAAGTAGCGACCAAAAAAATTGGTCGCGGATAACTTTTGCCGACCAAAAATTGACTTTTAGCGACCAATTTTTTTGTTGCCAAAAGTGTTAATTCTTGTAGTGAGAACAACAAGCAAACTTAAGTAAAAAAGAATTTTTAGAATCCTATAAAACATGATTTAATAGCGGTGCGGGTCGGTGCGGTTTGGAAGAAAAATAGAAACCGGCGGATTGATAAAAATGTCACTAGAATTTGCCATTTTTCTTACCAAAAACCGGCGATTCGATTGATAAATAATAATGAATTTGCCTTGGCGGTGCGGTTCGGTGCGATTTTGACGGTTTCGGCGGTTTTGGCGGTATTATGCACACCCCTAATTAGCAGTGATAATAGATTATGTTGAAGTTAACAGTAAATACATGCCTGAACTCATATTCAAATGTACTTAGAAAGTAAATCGTACATGGAATAAAACATATATCCATTCTTATGTTTGGATATCAATAAAGGAAAAGAAATGTACAATGTTATAGAATTATCATTCAACAATTAAAGAGAATAATCATTTTGTTAAGAGGCTATAGATTAATCCCAAAATCATTCTAGCAAACGAGAATTTCTTACCTTCTTGCGCCCTTTGCAATATGTATTTGCTGAATTTATGATTTCAGCTTAAGAAGTGAATGGTTGGAGAAATTCCAACTATCAACCTAGAATTAAAAGTCTTAAAATTGCTTTAATTTAGAAAAATAACTATCCACTCTCTCATTTTGTTGTTTTGATGAGAAAATTAACTACTTTCACCATCTTTTTTATTAGGTCAAATGATTGAAAGTTTTCTAATTTCATTGTTGAAGTTGAAATTTCAAATTTAGTAAATTCACGTTCTCTGTCTACGTAGAGCTCATGTATTTCATATGATAGCATAGATGGAACAAATTTAAAATTTAATGACAAAATATAGTAGCCTCAATTAAGCCTTCCTTGACATGATTTATCCCATGGGTGTGAAAATTAGCACAAATTTGACTTCAAACAGAGAAAAAATTGTCTCCTTTCTTTTGTGAAGGGAATATATTCCATAAATGTAGAAGTGGTCCTGTTCAGGTTCAAAGTTCAAACTGCTTATTTTACTTTTAATATACATATTGATATTAATTTTATGATTAACATAAAATAGCACATTAGGGATACCTATAATAGACAAACACAAAAAAAGAAAGAAGAAAGAAGCGACAACCGGCATGGAAATTCTTTGAACGTAAAGAAATATTTAAAATTAATGGCACGCATTGATTATCAATATTTTTGTTCCGCTCATTTTGGATCAGTTGTTAGAATATATTATAAATTATAATTTTTAAATAAATTATAAATAATAACTTTAAAGCATATGGAATGATCAAATTAAAGATTTAAATTGCCGAGCAATATTTGTTTAAATAAACTGTAAAATGATTTCTTACCCCTTTTTTTTGCCGTTGTTAACCATAGAGGTTTAGGAGTGGAAGAGAAAAAAGAGGGGTGAGTTGTTTTATAGAGATAAAATGGCAATATTAAGGTTTCGTTTGACTAAGACTTTTTTTGCCTAAATAAGCACAAAAATTAAAATAAGATAAATAAGTTAATAAGATAAAATTATTGGTGGGAGTGGGGTGCAAACCACTGTTGGTGATTCACAATGAGAGGTTTAAAACTGAACCAAACTGAAATTCAATTCACTCAAAATAATTCTAAAAAACAAACAAACAGAGCACTATTCATTTCTTTCTCTCACACACTTATCACTCTGATACATTAGCTATTTATAGATAAACTAGCAATATGAACACATTTAATGCCAATACAGCTAGTAGTGTGAAAGCATTGAATGCAACTACGGCTGTTGGTGTGAATGCATTGAATGCAACTATGGTCATCTTGATTTTTAGCCTCCACTTTTGACAAACAATTTTTATATCAAGATTACTTCACAACATCCCCCCTTAATCTTGATTCTCAATGCGGCTTCATCCCGAGCATTATCTTCATTTTGTTGAACAGATCATTTTTCAATGGCTTTGTGAAAATATCTGTAAGCTGATCTTGAGATTTGCAAGAAAATAATTTCACCTCTTTATTTTTCACATGCTCTCGAATGAAATGATAACGGGTGTCAATATACTTACTACTTTCATGATAAACTGGGTTCTTTGCCAATGCAATTGCTGAGCGATTATCAACATAGATCTCAGTGGATTTTTCTTGTGGAAATCCCAAATGCTTCAGAATGTTCAGTAACCATAGTGCATGGCACACAGCTTGGCTGCAACATACTCAGCTTCGCAAGTCGATAATGTCACAATGGCTTACTTCTTGGATGACCATGTGAAGGCTGTATCTCCCATAAAAAAAGTAAATCCTGTAGTACTTTTTCGTTCATCCAAGTCACGTCTCCAGTCGCTATCTGAGTAGCCAACAAGACTGAAATTATCAGTTGGTTTATAGAATAAACCATCATCGACTGTACATTTGATGTAACGAAGAATCCTCTTTGCTGCATAAAGGTGTGACTGATCTGGTGTTTCCATATATCTGCTAAGTAGTCTTATTCCATAGAGTATGTCTGGCTTGGTGCAAGTAAGATAGCGAAGACTTCTAACTAAGATTTTGAAATAAGTTGGATCCACATCACCTGCCTTTGTACCTTTTTTGAGCTCCACTCCACTGTCTATAAGAGTATTCACTCGATTGCAATTCTCCATTCCATATCTCTTGAGAATTTCCTTGGCATAGCCACTTTGGGAAATAAAAATTCCATCTTTTCTTTGTGCCACTTCAATGCCGAGAAAATGAGCCATCAATCCAATATCTGTCATTTCAAATTCTTGGACCATGCTTCTTTTAAAGTCTTTGATCATGGTTGGATTGTTTTCGGTGAAAATTAGATCATCAACATAAAGACAAGCAAGCAACATACTTCCATTAACTTCATTCTTCAAATATAGTGCGTGCTCATATGGACATTTTTCAAAACCATTGTCATGAAAATACTGATCAATTCTAGTATTCCATGCATGCGGAACTTGCTTCAATCCATAAAGTGTTTTCTTCAATTTGTACACTTTGTCTTCATGCCCATTCTGAACATATCCCGAAGGTTGTTCAATATAGATTTCTTCTTCAAAGAAACCATTAAGAAATGCAAATTTTACATCAAGTTGATAAATCTGCCACTTGTGTTGGGCAGCCAAAGAAATCATTAGCCTGATAGTCTCCAAACAGGCAACTGGAGCAAACACCTCTCCATAATCAATTCCAGCTCTCTGCTTGTAACCTTTTACTACTAACCTTGCCTTATAGCGTTGTACTTCGCCTTGTGCATTCCTCTTTGTCTTGTATACCCATTTCACTCCAATGGGTTTGTGCCCCTCTGGTAGATTTGTAAGCTTCCCTGTGTCATTTTTCTCAATGGCATGAATTTCTTCATCCATTGCTTTCTTCCATTTATCTTCTTGGATGGCTTTTGAGAAAGTAAGTGGATCACTAGCTGCAAGTAGGTAGAACAAATTCAGATCTGCTTCTTCTGTAGCTTCATATATCTCCTGTAAATTTCTTATTGCTCTTGGTTGTTTGAAAAAACTATCATCTGATGATGCTGATGTTGATGATGATGATGATGTAGCACTTCTGTGAGAAACTGGCGATCTAGGTGCTAGTATTCTATGTGGAGGAGTTTGTGGCTCATTTTGAACTTCTCTTGTAATTTCAATCGGAGCTTTTGATGTTTCATCTTCAAGAATGAGTTCTGTATCTTTAACAACATCTTGATTCTAGTTCCAAGTTTCTTCTTCTTCTTCAAATATCACATCTCTACTCATGATCACTTTTCTGGTAATGAGATTATATAACTTGTATCCCATTGTTCTGTCTCCATATCCAACAAGGATACATTTTTCTCTCTTATCATCGAGCTTGGTTCTTCTTGCTTCTAAAATCTTGGTGTACGCAACACGCCCAAATATTCTAAGATGGTTGACACTTGGCTTATGTGAACTTCAAGCTTCTTTTGGAGTCATAGAGTAAAGGCTCCTGGTTGGACATCCATTCAACAGATCACAGCACATGATACGGTTTCAGCCCAAAATTGTTTGGGTAGTCCCTTTCCTTTCAACATGCTCATTGCCATATCTAAGATTATGCGATTCTTCTTTTCAGCAACACCATTTAGCTGTGGCGTATAGGGTGGTGTTGTTTGATGCTTGATTCCACACTCATTGCAATAATTCTTGTAAACATCTAATGTATATTCTCCACCTTGATTTGATCGCAATGTCTTGATATAGTAGCCGCTTTGCTTCTCTACGAAAGCTTTGAATTCTTTGAAGATACTGAACACCTCCGACTTTCTTTTAAGAAAATACACCCATGTCTTCCGGCTATAATCATCAATGAAGGTGAGAAAATATCTATTCTATCCATTCGACATTCTCTTCAATGGACCACACACATCGGTGTGCACTAGCTCCAGCGGCTTTGTTGCTCTCCACTTCACTTCTTTGGTAAAGCTAGTTCTGTGATGCTTGCCAAGAATGCAGCTTTCATAGACCTCATTAGTATGAGCAATATAAGGAAACCCTTTCACCATATTCTTGCTTGACAACAGCTTCAAGCTTCCAAAGTTGAGATGACCAAACCTCAAATGCCATAGCCAGTCTTTGTCTTTGATGATGGCACTTAAACACTTCGCAGCATCATGTTGGATGTTCAATGCAAACATCTGATTCTTGGACATTCTCACTCGAGCGATCAAATTACCATGATTGTCTTTGATGGTGAGATGACAATCTTTCATGCTGATGTCGTACCCTTTCTCTAGGAGTTGTCCCATACTCAAAATGTTGTTCTTCATGGCAGGAACATAATAAACATTGGAGATGTAATCATGATCTCCATTCTTGAGCTTAATCAAAATATTACCTCTTCCTTTCCCTAGAGTCTTTGAAGAATCACCAAATGAGACTTGTGCTTGTACAGTCTCGTCAAGCTCAACGAACAGCTATTTTTTACCACACATGTGATTACTGGCTCTTAAATCTAGATACCAAACATTGTTTTGGTTTTTAGTGTCTCCATGGTGGACAAACAGGACTATTGGTCCAACTTTGTTTGTTTCCTTCTCGGCGAAATTTGCTTGCTCTCCAGCTTCTGTTGTTGCTCCATTTCAACATTCATTGTTGTAATGCCCAAACTTGTGGCACTGGTAGCACTGAACATTGCTTTTGTCAAATCCTGGTCGGTTGTTGTAACCACCTCTTTTACCTCTTACTCTTCCTCTTGGAGCAAAGTGTGGTTGACTTCTTCCTCCTCTGGCTGGACCTCTTCCGTCTCTTCCTCGAAAACAAAAACTGTCACGACCCAAACCCACCCCTGTAGGTTTAGCACCGTAACTGGCCAGTAATCCGTGGATTACGAAAGGCCTCTGAACAGATTAGCAATTAATAAAGGGCTGCAGAAGCAATAATACAAAATAGACAAGGTCTAATGAGCTGTGATAACGTATATGGGACAGAACATTTCAAAACTTACTTATAGATATATAAACATACCAGTCCAGATACACAATATTTACAGAAGTGAACTTCCCAAGATCTGACTTTACAAACAGTTACAGAGACTAGCATGAAAAAAAAAAAAAAAAAAACAGCCATGGCATTAGACTTCGATCGGAACTTCCTCGGGAGGCACAACGGTTGGCTGACAAAAACAGTACAAAAGGCCGTCAACTCTAGCCCTGGTCATGTGCCGGCTCACCTACATACATAATATAAACTGTGAGCGAAAGCCCAGTGAATAGTAACAGAGTAAAGGGATTTTATAAATAATATCCATCACAAGTTAGAATCCAGTATTTAAATCAGAACATATTCAGATTTCAAAACAGATATAGATTCAGATACACACTCATGTTCATATTCAGATTTTGCATTAGATCATACGTGGTACACCCATTAGCTATCAGATCAGATTGGTCCAGAGACCCACATACATAGTTGGTACCAACGACCATAAAGGTCCATAACTTGCGCGCAAGTAGCCATGGTATTGTTACCCCCAGGCAAGGGCCACGTGCAGATTGGCCGCGGTATTGTTACCCCCGGGCGAGGGCCACATACAGATTAGCCGCAGTATTGTTACCCCCGGACGAGGGCCACATGCAGATTGGCCGCGGTATTGTTACCCCCGGGCGAGGGCCACGTGAACTAAAGGTGCCACAAATACTTTTCAGAAAATTGGACATTCATTCATAATTCATAAGATAACATTTCAGAAAATAGATCATATCATACCAGTCAGAAAATATTAAGTTAAACATAACTTTATAGAGTTATTACTCACAGTGGGCCTTGAGTCAGACAGACAGAGTAAACTTGGTCAAATGGTACGTGGCACGTGACCTACACAACACATAACAGATGCACACTTGAAACACACGTTCTAATTGTACAAAACTTATTTCATTGGCTCTTAGCGTGTTTCTAATCTCTTGCCCTCACTATGGCCCCGTTTGGTGTAGCTGTTAAAACAGCTTATAGATTATAACTTAAGAGATTATAGATTATGACTTTAATCAGAAGTTATTAATCTGTTTGGTGTAGGTGTTGGATTATAGATTTAAGTTGCTGAGTAGTGTTTGTTAAATAAGCTGTGAAATAGCTTTTTCAATTAATTTTTATTTTTTGTTTGTCTATATTTCTTATAAAAAAAAATAATAACAATCTATAGTCCATTTGAGTCTTTTTTTATTTTTTAAAAAAAATAAAATAAAAAAAATCTAAGAGTATAACCATAAATTAACAAGTCCACAGCAGAAGCTAATAATCAGAAGCAAGGGGTAAGCAGCTTCTTAGAATCAGCTTTTTTGAGTTAAAATAAGCTGTTAAAATCAGAAGCTGTTTGAAATAAGTTTAACTAAATAGTCTAAAATGACTTTTTCAAAGTTAAAAGTCATAAGTTAGCTTTAAAAAGCTGAAACAAACATCCCCTATAGAGTCTTAAACATGGCCTAGGAATGCCTAGGATGGAATGAGGATGCAAAGACGCACTTTAAAACACTTTTCAAAATTTTTAGAAAATAGGGGTCTCGCTCGAGCGTGGCTTTCTACGCTCGAGCGGACATGCAGACAAAGGATCTCTGCTCGAGCGTGACTTCCTTCGCTCGAGCAGACTGTAAACTACAGTAAAAGTACTGGATGCACAAAAATCATGCTCGATGGGCACTCGATCCACGCTCGTGCGTAAGACACAAGTCCTTGCTCGAGCGTGCATTCCCTCGCTCGAGCGGACTGTAAACATATGAAAAGTACTGGATACACGCATTTCACGCTCGAGCGTTACCTTCCACGCTCGAGCGGGGTTCATGTATTCAGAGTGTACGCTCGAGCGTAAAGTCCTACGTTCGAGCGTGGGTTCAAAATCTGAAATTTCCAAATTGAACCTCCAAGCTCAAAACCAACTTTTAAAGCATCAATTTTGATTCTCTTGGGCTAATTTTCTGAAAAACTCTTGTAAACTCATAGTATGACATGTTTTGAAGATCAATTTGCTAAATCAAAGCCCAAAGGTAGTTCAATTAAACACAATTTCAAGGAAAACTTCAAGAACATAAGTTAAATGTATCATGCAAGAATCTCCTAGAAACCAAACCCTCCAAAACATGATCAAACTTGATAATTTGATGGACAACAAGATGCATGACCACAATGAGAGTGAAATTAACACGTGCATGGAAGAAATCTTAGAATTCAAACTCAAAACATGAAAATTTATGCATGCATGCATGAATGGACTCTCAAAACCACACTTTGAGCTAAACCTTGACTTCAACTACCAATTTCACCAAGAACCTAGCAAGAACAACCCCCATTCATAAATAAAAGGATGAATTCACTACCTTTAGGTCTTCAATTCCAAGTGTGGGAGCTTAAACATGCAATCCTCCTTTAATTCTCCTAAGTTCTCCAAGCTAATCTCTAGATGAATTCAATTCCTCCCTCACTCCCTCTCTCTCACGGTTTCTAGCAAGGAAAGTGGCTGAAAATGGTGTATGAATTCAGTCTAAACATTGTATGAGAAAGTGGCCCACTCAAGGGCAATTTCGTAAATAATTGGACTAATGTAATTTAACGTTATTTAATCTAATTTAATCGCTTCGAACCGAATTTTAATTAAACCTACCATAAAATTCTATAAATTCTAGCTAGCACATAAATCAAGTCAATTTCTGATTCGGACGCCGATAAGGCTTTCAATTCGCAATTTAAAGTCAAAGACATAAACAGATCATTTTATCGCAAACAGATAGAAACACGTAAATAACGCAATACACATGCATATTAATTCCAAATCTCTCATAATCTACTGTTAGACATAATTAAGTGCGAATTAACGTTAATCAGAGGTTGGGGTTATTACAAAAACTTCAGTTATTGTAACCACAACCTCTTCCTCGACTTCTTTGTGAGCAAAGTGTGGTTGACTCCTTCCTCCTCTGGCTGGACCTCTTTTGCCTCTTCCTCGAAAACCAAAACTTCAGTTATTGTAACCATGACCTCTTCCTCGGCTTCTTTGTGATGCCCCCCCTTGCTCGTTTCTATCATCTCTGAAAGACAACTTTGATTGAAAAACTTGCTCTAGAGAACTTGAGGGAGTCTTCTTGTTGATCATTTGTTCATGAATCTCAAGTGTGCCCATCAACTCATCGGTGGTCATGGCACTGAGATCGTTGGACTCTTCTATTGCTACAACCACATGCTCAAACTTGGGACTGAGTGATCGTAGAATCTTCTCTATCACTTGAAGAGATTCCATCTTCTCTCCATATCTTCTCATCTTATTAACAATGGTCAATGTTCTGTTAAAGTACTCAGAAATTGACTCATTCCCATTCATGTACAGCATCTCGAATTCGCCACGTAACACCTGGAGTCGAACTCTGATCGTCTTCTCAATTCTACAGTGTAAATTGCGAAGAATACTCCATGCCTCTTTAGAGGTTGTTGTTGTTGAAATCTTCTCAAAACTTGACTCATCAATGCCTTGATAGAGTAGATACAAGGCCTTTTTATCTCTCTTCCTTGAATCTTTTAATGCCGTCTTTTGAGTTTCATTTAAATTTCCTTCATCTTCGAGAGTAGCTGGCTCGTCATATCCTCGATCCACTAACTCCCACAAATCTTGTGAGGTTAGTAGGATTTGCATTTGAATACTCTAATTTTCATAGTTCTTCTTGTTGAGTTTTGGAAACTGGGGCTGAAAGAAGTTGTTTGTATTGGCCATTGGTTATCTTTAAAAAACTGCAAATTTTCAGGATGGAATTTGTAAATTCTGACCGCACAGATGTGTCTAGAATATTCCAAATAGTTCGAAAGCACTATTGGTTCACCAGAAATAGACTCTGAATGGCTCAGATCAAGCCAAAATAGTTTTGACGCTTCAGATCTGCGACTGCACCTTAGCCGTGTCGCACTAGATTAATCCTCGGTGTGCTAATTTCAGTGACTCGGTCAACGGTGTAGTCAACTCGGCTTGGTTAGCAGCACGACTTAGGCTCGGCTCGGTCAGCGGCTTCGGTTAACGGTGGCTTGGCTCGGCTTGGTCAAAGCTAGTCAGCGGCTCAGATGATATCAGCGGATGACGTCAGGTCGTCTGGTGCGCCCGCGTGTGGCACGTGGGATCACGCGTCTTCTTCCTCTGGTAGCGCGTGTGCGTGACCACGGCGGCAAGTGTGAGAACGACATCAGTGGCGTGTGTGGCGCGTTCAGAGTCGTCTGAGATTTGTTTTTGACGCAGTTTTCACGGTTATGCTTGTCTCATCGGGAGTTTTAAGCTGATGTGATCAAAAGTGGATTTTGACCACTTTAATTTATGGGCAATTTTGAAAAACACACGTTATTCTTGAAAATTTTAACGAATGTCTGCAAATTCAAGCTACCTTCAGCTCTGATACCACTGTTGGTGGGAGTGAGGTGCAAACTACTGTTGGTGATTCACAATGAGAGATTTAAGACTGAACCAAACTGAAATTCAATTCACTCAAAATAATTCTGAAAAACAAACAAACAGAGCACTCTTCCTTTTTTTCTCACACACACTTATCATTCTGATACATTAGCTATTTATAGATGAACTAGCAATGTGAACACATTTAATGCCAATACAGCTAGTAGTCGGAAAGCATTGAATGCAACTATGACCGTTGGTGTGAATGCATTGAATGTAACTACGGTCATCTTGATTTTCAGCCTCCATTTTTGACAAACAACTTTTATATCAAGATTACTTCACAACAAAAATGTCATGTCCAAACTATAATCATTTAATTTTTTTCTCATAAAAAAAAAGCAACCCAAACGAACTTTTTAATCCCAAGCCAAAAAAGTCCCATCTCTAAAAAGCCAACTAAAATTTTTTTTGCCAAACGACAACTAAGAAAGAAGAGAGATATTCATGTAAATTTTTAGAAAACCAATAGAGATGTATTTGTAATATTGACACATATGATACTGGATAATTTTTATTAGCATAAATTGCATTTTTTACGTTTGTAATTTGATTCAAATCTTACTTTATTCTCTATTGTTTCAATTAGAACAATTTGGTCTCTATATTTTAAATTAAGATTCAATTAAGTTTTTCTATTAGAATTTTTGTTTACTTTTTCTACACATACATCTCAGGGAATTGATAAGTGTTCAAAATTTATTGATTTTAACATATAACTTAAACGAAATGATTGAATTAAAATTATATTAAAAATATAAGGATCTAATTATTTGATTTATAACAATAAGCACCAAAATAAAGTTTAAATCAATTACAAGAGTTAAAATGTTATTTATTTATTTTATATTAATTACCTGGCTTCATGGGTGTAGATAGCAGCCTCATTCCGTCCGACATCCCTCCAATCCTACTGGAGGATGCTGTTAGGCCTATAGAGATTTATCACAGGTTTTATTTTGATAATTTGAATCATGTGATGTGTAGAACTCATTGATTGCTATGTGCCTGTAAAAACTCACTTTAATCGGATATTGATAGTTACGTGACCAAATCAGTTTTGTATATAAAAAAATAGACGGTAAAAAAATAAATGGTTGATAGAAATCTGATCCGATGAGATAGTTATCAATATTCGATCAATGTGATTTTTTACAGGCATATAGTACTTGACGAGTTTTACACATTGAACGATTCGAATTATCAAAACGAAACACATGATAGAGTTTTACGGCTCCAACAATACCCTCTAGTCTGATTTGGAACCGGAGGGAAGCCAGTCTTTTTTTTACACAGGGTACGTGTCTTGCACCGACATGAATGATTAGAACTCTTACAGTTGTTTCATATATATATATGAGATTGGCTCCTCTCCGGTTTTAGTTGTTATAGTTAGACGGTTTAGTTCGGTTTATTATGAATCCATTTTATATGTCATAATAATTTATGTATTTTATTTTGTAAATTTTTAAAAGAAATTATGCCTCCGTTTGGGAAGTGGGTTGACCTTTTAGCTTTTTGGTTTTTTTGGCTATTTGAGCCTGGGCTCAAAAGCTTGGTTTGGGAAGGACTTTTTGGGTTTTTGGCTTTTTTGACTTTTTTGTGAGAGAAGAGTGTAATGATTATGGGTTAGATGTGATGTTTTGTCTGTTGTGGCTCAAATAGCATATTCTGTCTTTTGTGGCTCAAAGAGCCAAAAGAGCCCAAATGAGTTCTTCCCAAACGACACCATGTGTACAAAAAATTAAGTCGATCAAATATCAAAAATTACTTAATCGGTTCACATTTGTTTGAAAAATACTTAATGAATTACTTTCAAAATTATGTTGGCAGTTAATTATTTTTCAGATAAATATGATTTGATTAAGTGACTCATATCTGATCTTTCTAATTTTTTATATGCACGATCTTCTCAAAGAGACCTACAAATAAAAAATTTAAATCATCAATATGAGTCCAAAATAAACTCATAAAAAATCAAACTAAACCGCATAATTAAATATTCAATTTGAGAGAATCCAATTCTTCTTGAGGACAAAACAGCCGCACGCTATGGTGTTGTTTGGCAAGTTGATTTGTGGCTAAAGTAGCCACAAAAGACAAAATAAGCTATTTTAGTCACAACAAACAAAACACCACATCCAACCCATAATCATTACATTCTTTTCTCACAAAAAAAGTCAAAAAAGTTAAAAAGTCAAATTTTTTTTCTAAACCAAGCTTTTTAGCCCATGCTAAAATAGCTAAAAAAGTCAAAATGTCAAAAAGTCAATCCACTGCCCAAACGGAGGCATAGTACATAGTAATGTATCTTATATTCTTATTCATATTCATCATTCAATATACTATGAAATCCCTACATGTTTCACGTTTATTTTTTCTAATTTTCTAATTTTTTTTAAGGGGTGGTAAGTAAATTATTTGAGTGTAAATTTCATTTTTAACTTTAAAATTTTCACCCAAATTTTAGTTTGGTTTCTTATTTTCTAATTACAATAATTAAGTTATTATAATTAAATTATGTGTTTTAACGTGGTTCTCTTGTCATCTCATCATTTGAAATTTGAGTGAAAGTTAAAATATTAGGTACTAAAGTGAAATTTAAGTAAAAGTTGGATGGTGGAAAATGTAATTTGTCATACAATTTTTTCTCTCTAATGCCTTTGAAATGTATTTATATGAGCATTTTCTGTCAAAATTTTTAAGACTAAGTAACAGAAGAACTACAATAAAACAAACTAAAGTAAGAAGACTTAATTGTTATGATTTAAAAATAAGGGATCAAAATAAAATTCAGATCAAAGTTTAAGAAAAAAATGTGTAATTTACTTGTGTTTGGTAACGTTTACGTTTTCAGTTTATATTTACAAAAATTTTATAAACTGGTTTTTGTTTATTTTTAAAAAAACGTAAACTATAAACGCGTTTGGTAATTGACAAAATGTTTACAAAATTTAAAAAATATAAAAAAGAGTGAAAAATGGCAAGTAGTGGCAAGTGGCGGTGAAAGACGGTGGGTGGTGGGTAGCTGGTGGTGGTGGGTGGTGGCGGGTGCGTGGGTGACGGTGGCGGTGGCCGGTGGTAGCGAATGGGTGGTGGTGGTGGCGGTGGCGGGTGGTGGAAAGTAGTGACGGTGGGTGGTGGGTACCTGGTGGTGGTGGGTGGTGGGTGGTGGCGGGTGGGTGGGTGACGGTGGCGGGTGGTGGGTGGTAGCGAGTGGGTGGTGGCGATGGCGGTGGCGGTGGCAGGTGGTGGCAGGTGGGTGGCAGATGGCGGGTGGTGGCAGGTAGGTAGCGGATGCTGGTAATGGGTGGGTGGATGACAGTGGCTGGTGGTAGGTGGTGGCGAGTTGGTGGTGGTGGTGGCGGTGGTGGCGGTGGCGGGTGGTGGTGGCCGGTGAGTGGCGGATGACGGGTGGTGGTGGGTGGTGGCGGATGGGTGGTGGGTGGTGATGGTGGTTGAGTGGGTGACGGTTGCGGGTAGTGGGTGGTAGCGAGTGGGTAGTGGTGGTGGTGGTGGTGGTGGTGGTGGCGGCGGGTGGTTGGTGGTGGTGGCAAGTGGGTGGCGGATGGCGGGTGGTGGTGGTGGTGGCGGCGGCGGGTGGTTGGTGGTGGTGGCAAGTGGGTGGCGGGTGGTGGTGGTGGTGAGTGGGTGAGTGGGTGACAGTGGCAGGTGGTAGGTGGTAGCGAGTGAGTGGTGGTGGCAGGTAGGTGGCGGGTGGGTGGTAAGTGATGGTGGTGGTGGTGGTGGGGGCGGGTGGGTGGGTGACAGGTGACTGGTGGTAGTGGGTAGCTGGTAGTGGTAGGTGATGGATGGTGGTGGCAGGTGGGTAGTGAGTGGTGATGGCAAATAGGTGGCGGGTGGTGGTGGCGGGCGATGGATGGTAGTGGCGGGTGGTGGGTGGTGGATGACAGGTGGGTGGTGGGTGGTGGTGGCAAGGGGTGGGTGGGTGGTGGCGGCGAGTGGATGGCAGGTGGGTGGTGGTGGCAGGTGGGTGGCGGGTGGTGGTGGCGGGTGGTGGTGGCAGGTGGGTGGCGGGTGGTGGTGGCAGGTGGTGGTGGGGGGTGGGGGGTAGGTGGTGGATGGTGGTGGCAGAAGACGGTGGTGGAAAATGGTGGCGGTTGGTGGCTAGTGTTGGGTGGTTAAAAAAAAAAAAACTGAAAACTCAAAATGGAAACACATTTTTTGTGTTTTCATTTTTTGGTCAAATTTATAAACTGAGACCACTGATTCATAAATCAAAAATTTTACCAAATAAGTTTTTATTTGAATTTTTAAAATTTTTGTAAATATAAATAGAAAATTGAAAACGTAAGGTGTCGTTTGGTAACACTTACGTTTTCAGTTTTCTGTTTATATTTATAAAAATTTAAAAAACTCAAATAAAAACTTGTTTGATAAAATTTTTGATTTATAAATCAGTGGTCTCAGTTTATAAATTTGGCCAAAAAATGAAAACACAAAAAATGCGTTTCCATTTTCAGTTTTCAATTTTTTTTTTTTCAACCCAACACTAGCCATCACCCACCAACATTTTCCACCACCGTCTTCCGCCACCACCACCCACCACCCACCCCCCACCACCACCTGCCATCACCACTCACCACCCACCAGCCACCACCCACCTGCCACCCACTCGCCACCACCACCTACCCCTCGCCGCCGCCACCACCACCACCACCACCCACCACCCGCCATCACCCACTACCATCCATCGCCCACCACCACCACTCGCCACCTACTTGCCACCACCACTCACCACCCACTTGCCACCACCTACCACCACCAGCCACCCACCACCACCACCACCCACCACCACTCACCACCACCACCACTACCACCATCACCCACCACCCACTCGCTGCCACCTACCACTTGCCACTCGCACCACCACCTCCACCATCACCACCCACTCGCTACCACCCACCACCCGCCACCATCACCCACCCACCCACCCACCATCACCACCTACCAACCACCACCCTCCATCCGCCACCCACCAGCCACCACCACCCACTCGCTACCACCCACCACCGTCACCCACCCACCCACCCACCACCACCACCCACCACTACTAGCTACCCACCACCCACCGTCACCACTTTTCACCACCGTCTTCTGCCGCCACTTGCCATTTCTCACTTTTTTTTATATGTTTAAATTTTTTTAAACATTTTGTCAATTACCAAACGCGTTTATAGTTTATGTTTTTCTAAAAATAAACAAAAAATAAACAAAAACCAGCTTATAAAATTTTTGTAAATATAAACTGAAAACGTAATTGCCACTATCCTTTCAAGATTGGTTGGTGTGTTACCAAACGACACCTTATTATTTTACTATAAAAAAAAATATACATGTGTATGGCCCCGGACACCCAAAATAAATAT
Organism: Camellia sinensis; assembly: GCF_055761805.1. Taxonomy (NCBI): domain Eukaryota; kingdom Viridiplantae; phylum Streptophyta; class Magnoliopsida; order Ericales; family Theaceae; genus Camellia; species Camellia sinensis. The sequence continues at coordinate 171,133,973 of NC_138970.1, forward strand.
AAAAAAAAAAAAAATTAAAGAAAATGATAAGGACCAACTTTTTTCTTCTGTAATTGCCACTATCCTTTCAAGATTGGTTGGTGTGTCATTTGAGTTGTATTAATTTCATCCTCAAAATATTAAATGTCCATTAAAATAGTCGTCAATGCATATCATCAAAATTAAGTGTATTTCTTGAACAAAAAATCACAATTGTTAAAAAATAAAAGTTAGGGATCATGAAAATTTTTTCATGAAAGATTTATGATCTTTGGATTACCTTGATTACTGTGTAGTGCTTTATTCTAAGTGTAATCTAAGGGTCACAAAGCTTTCATGATTATTTTCATGAAAGGTTTTTAATGATACCTAACATTGCTGTTGTTAAAAATACTTTTGGTTTCTAAAGTACATGTTTTATGTCATTTTAATTCCCAATATTTCAATTGTGTTAATTTGTAAACTTGTTTTATTTATTTAATTTTTCCGGCTAGTGAAATTTTAAAATCTAAATATACTCCTGATTTTAATGATATATATTGACAATTTAACCATAAGCATCATTTTATCACACATTTTGATTCAAAGTTAACGTAATTAAAATATTTTGAATCAAAATAACACAAAATATGGAGACCAAAAAAGTTTAATTATGTTTGTGTCTGATATCCTAAAGGTATATTTGGCTGCACGTATGAAGTTGGATATTTCATTTTCATTTTCATTTTCATTTCCTTGTCTTTTCCTTTTGTCATTGATGAATAAATTAATTTGTTCTTTAATTAACTTTTTATAAGAAACAATTGGGTATTTTATGTCAATTCAATTTTATGTTGTTTCTTCAAAGGATTTTGACCTATTTTTTTCAATGTTGAACCCACATTATAAAACCTTTATTTTATTTTATTTTTAAGATTGCCGGTTTTCAAGCATAGTAATTGATCGCCATTAAAGTAATTATTTATACTTCAATCCATTTCTGTTTTATACAAAAGAATTTATCGTCGCTGAAACAAAAAAAAAAAGAAGCTGACAAAGTGTTGTTCATATATAATAATTAAGATCAACATGCAACAGCATGACTGAATTTAGTTTTATGGAAAGATACATAGTATGATTTTGAAAACATACGACAAAGTAAATATGCCACATTAGGGTTTTAAAATAAAAACATTTGTAGTTACTTGAAATTTAACCTATTGTGATTGACTAGACTTAGAATTGGACCATCCAATTATATATTTAAGATTCCCATCTAAAACAAAGTTATACATTCAAGTTTAAATGAAGACAACTCAGCTATGAGACTTTTATTAAAATAGAAATTGGAGAAACCAAACTGTACCTAGGTGGTTAGTAGTATCTTTCTTACTGTATATGAATATTATTTTTCGTGCATTTGTTTAAAGTTTTTGTACGGGAAAGAAATATACCTTCTCGTATAATCCTGTTGACTAAGTCCGTGCTCCTCTGTACGACGTCGCTTTGTCACCTGAAAACACAAACGTGAGCTAGCCGGCGGGTGTGTGCCAGAAACCCCTCCGATGCCTAAGCCAGCAAACTTGACAAATAGACAAAGCTCTGTGTATTCAGAAAGCAGAGTTGTGTATTACCTCCTCCAAGGTAGAGTTGTGTATTACCTCCTCCAAGGTGATGTTTGTGAGCTTTTATAGGTTTCGAGTGGCACAATCCTACTAGGACTACTACTCCTCCATGTAGAGTCCTCCTAGGATTCATACTCCTGAAAGATAATGCTTATCCTTCAACACCCCCTCACTGCTTAAACCAAGTGAGATGGTTTTTACCATGGCCGAACTACCATATGACCGAAATAAAATTGGCTATGCTGAGCCACAGAGTAGGCCGAACTATCCTTAGTTCGGTTTTTTCCTTTTACTCCTCCTTATCTCGGTTCTCTCCTGTTCAACCCATGGAGTGTTTAGACCGAGCTACCGAGTAGCAAGGTTTGACCGTTCTAATCATAGCACATCATGACCGGACTACCCCTGAGACCGGCCTAACTCCAAGTTGCTTCCGGACCGGAGTAACTTTACAATTCTTGGGCCGGAGTAACTTTATCTTTCTTGGGCCGGAGTAACTTTACAATTTTTGGACCGGAGTTACTTTACAATTCTTGGGCCGGAGTAACTTTACAATTCTTGGGCCGGAGTAACTTTATCTCTCTTGGGCCGGAGTAACTTCTCAGCCTTGTTACCCAGTCCTTCGTACTTTGGGCCATAAAGTTCATCTCATAGCTCGGCCCAATTTTCACCAAAAATTACCCTCTCAATTACCCCTTAATTCCATCTGCATAGCATGATTGGGATTACCTGTCTACCAGCCGAGTTTGAAGTTTTTAAGCCTTTCCAGCCGAGTTAAAAAAAAAACATTTAGCCTCTCCAGCCGAGATAAAAAACCCTTTAGTCTCTCCAGTCGAGCTAAAAACTCTTTAGCTTTCTGGCCGAGCTTATTTCACTCCGGGCTCTACTTGTCCGGTCAAAACGCCTCTTCAATCACAACGACTGTAACACTTCCCTTTCCAATGACACGTGCCAGGCTCTAATAGGCTGTGGGCAGCTGTCACGCCGCCCTCGTACTACGAAAAATTTGAACAGTTCCCGCTTTTTCTTTGTCGCGTCCTTTTCACAAAACAACCCCTCTATCCTTGAATCATTCACCCACACTTTTCACCTTCTTCTCTCTTCGTGCCTCTGCTTCTCCAACCTGAGCTCGTGTTCTTCATTGGTCCTGTTGCTCCCATCACCAGCTTCATCTTCTTTTGGTAAGCTCCACAAAATCTGTTTTGTTTTTCTTATTTATGCTTTCCATGTTTTTGCGAAACATGCTTGTACATTTTTGTTTTTGCTTCTGTACTTTCATGGAAAAATCAGTAGAACCTATGAGTATATGTTATATATCCTATAGAAAACTCGCTTTTGATCCAGAATCATGTCCCAACCGAACTAGGAAACTGTTTGTGCTATATAGGTAGATCAATTCAGACAATAACCGAACTAGATACACTTTAGCCGAGATACGCTTACCGAACGAAGTTCTGTACTCAGTAAACTAGGAACCTTGGTATTCAACCGAGCTAGACCTTTGGGGCTAAGCCAGCTTTTTTAGTTTCTAAACCAAACTCAGAAAGCTGCCCGTAGAGGCTCAACCGAAGTAACAAAACTTATAGTTCAACCGATTTAGGCCTTTGGGGCTAAACCAGTTTTCTTAGTTTTTTTTAGACCGAACTCAGAAAGCTGCCCCTAGACGATGAACCGGTCTAACAAAATTGTTTCCAAAGCCAGTATGCCGAGATGCTTGCCAAGATCTGGCTAATAAAAACCCTGCTCAAACCGAGCTACCAAGCATTTGCTGAACCGAGATAGAACCTGTCCTCAAAGCCGAAGTAGGGCTCTTTTACCTTGCTTTTAATTTGTAGCACGGTCCAATGATCTGTGCTTAACCCCTTTATTTTCTACTTTGCAGACTTAGGTTGCCCAGGCACTCCTTCGTGCGCTCAACCGAGCTACTGAGCACAATTTTTGCACGAATATAACTTATTCGTAAATTATACAACAAATGGGTAAGTATAGGTATCTAGTAAATACTTCGGGCGGCCTAGCCGAATTCAGAAAAGATTATAATATACCCGATGACGTCTACTTGATCTTAGCCGAAAAAGATGTCATTCCATGGGGTAATGAAGGCTTTGTCCCCTTCACCCTTTTGTCAAGTATTGAAACCGGACTACGATTTCCAGTCCAACCTTTAATCTGTGAGTTTCTTAGGCAAATTAGATTATGCCCTACCCAACTATCCACCAATTCATACCGCATCATCATGGGAATAGCCGAACTGAACTGCCAAGCCGGACTAAACCTTGGCCTGGCCGAAATCTTCCACCAATACTCCATTGGTTCAAAAGAAGATGGGTGGGTCTATTATCTAAGAATACATCGCCGTCGAGAGAAGATAATAAAATATGCACCGGACAAAGACTTAAACGACGACGATTTTTTCTGGGTGTCTGGGAACTTTGAGGATCATCAAGCCCAGATTCCTAGCCGACCTATAAATTGGAAAAAAGGAGAGCCCGGTAAATTTACTCCGGTTTTCTTGCTTGCCTTTTTATATTTCGGTTTTTTAATCTTTCAGCCGGACTAACAGTTGTCTTCTTTCGCAGATTCTACCCACATTCACTCTTTATACAGTTACCCAAACCTAGCCACTTTGCGCGTCGTACTACGGTATCCAGAACGTAGTTGGGCCAAATTGCTGAAGTTCGAGCCGACCTACAGATATAGTGGTCGCCGAAAAGCCAGAGTGACTAATTTTCTTCTTGAAGACGCCCCAGAGCCGGACCCAACCTTACCACAAATCAGACTAATTCCGCTCACTGCTGAAGAGGAGATGGCCAAAAAGAACAGAGTAAGGGCTCTCCTGACCGAAACCAACAGGGCCGAAGTACCACCAGCAAGTCAAACCCAAGAAACGGTGGTGGCCCTTCTTATTCAACAACCGTCCTCATCCCGCCGAACCAAGCGCGCCTGGACCGCCGAAACCGAACAAAGTTTGGTTGATGAAGAAGAAACTACTCTTCCACTAAGCCTGCCACCGAGCCCCCAACCGGAGCCTTCTGACCGAACTACCACTTGTTGGGTACCAAAACTTACCTTCAACAACCGAGATATCCAAGACTCTGACTCGGTTGTTGCTGAGAAGGATTACCAGTTGGCCTTCAACCTGGCCAAGAGTGTGTGCCTTCCCAAAGATATGGAGCACCACCAAAAGCAATTGAATACCGAACTGAAGGCCATCCGGTCTTCAACAAAATCCATGATCTTGGTAAGTAGCTCTGTCCGTTTTTCTATCTAATTTTTCCAACTTTCACTTCGGCTCAAGGGAAGTATTTGTTTTGTCAGGCCATTCAGAAAAACAACATCACTTACAGGAAGGTGGTTGAGCTTAGGAAAACAACAAGGCAAGCCATGGTAGAGGCCGAAGCGAAGGCGACCGAGCTAGAGGAGGCCAGAAAGCAAATGGCCGAGCTACGAGCTGAGAACGACCGATTGGCCGGATTGGTTAGTTCGGCCGAGGCAGAAAAGCAGAAGGCTGCCATTGTGCTAAAGGATAAGTATCTGCGCGAGCTGGTGAAGATTGAAAGGAAGAAAGATACCGAGATAACCCAGCTGAAGGAGAGCGCAAAAGGAGCCGAAAAGAAAGGTTTCAAGAAGGCAGAGGATGCTTACACCCGGCAGTGTGAAGCCGCTAAGGAACTATTCTTCAAGTGCGGCTGGAGGGCAGCTGTTGAGAAGCTCGGTCACGATCCACAGACCGAGGTCTTCAACCCTCCAGCCTACTTTATACCGAACTCCCTAGTGGAGTATGCTAATGCCATACAGCAGCAATTTCTTGAAGGCTCAGACTCTGATGAAGACTCTGCCTCTGAGGACACTCCGGTTGTCAATGCGAACCCGTCAGTTCGGTCGGAGCCCATGGTGGAAGACCTAACTATTGAACAACCAAGTGAAACCGTGGTTTCGACCGAAACCACCCTTGTGACCGAGAACGAGCTCCCGCCTGAAACTGGTTTTCATGTTGATGCCGATGCTGCCTTTGATGCCGAAATTGAAGATCTTTTCTCTTGATTTTGTACATTTTTTTTTTCGCTACTTTTTTTACTTTTGTAACCGGGCTACGGCCCCTCCGTTGTACTTGCTTCCGGATGAATGAAAATTTTCATTAACTCTTACTTCGGTTGATGTGTACGTTTTGGTACTTATTATGATTTTTCCACGATCTTTGTGCTTTCAACTGTTATCTCGGTTTTTGCTTGCTTAAACTAAATATGCTTACCAGCCAACCACTCCTTAGCCGACATAATTACTTCGGCTGAGGAGTACACAGAGTTGTTTAATCCAGCCCACCACTCTTCAGCCATGCCCTTACTTCGGCTGAAGAGTATAAAGAGTTAGTTTAATCCAGCCAACCACTCTTCAGCCATGCCCTTACTTCGGCTGAAGAGTATAAAGAGTTGATTTAATACAGTTAACCACTCTTCAGCCATACCCTTACTTCGGCTGAAGAATACAAAGAGTTAGTTTAATCCAGCCAACCACTCTTCAGCCATACCCTTACTTCGGCTGAAGAGTAAAGAGTTGGTTTAGTCCAGCCAACCACTCTTCAGCCATACCCTTACTTCGGCTGAAGAGCATTAAGAGTTGGTTTAATCCCGCCAACCTCTAAGTTTGTTTTTCCAGCAAACTTAAAATATTGTTTGGTTATTCCGACCAAACGTCCTGCAGCCTGGATCCTTATCCTGAGCTTAGGAGGGGTGTTGGTTTATTCCAGCCAACCACTCTTCAGCCATACCCTTACTTCGGCTGAAGAGCACTAAGAGTTGGTTTAATCCCGCCAACCACTCTTCAGCCATACCCATACTTCGACTGAAGAGTATAAAGAGTTGGTTTAATCCAGCCAACCACTCTTCGTTTGTTTTCATTTTTTTTATATATTTATTATACGTTATATTAATTAGACTTGTTTGGTATAGTTTCTTGCAAACGTTGATAATTAGAAAACAAAAGTCAAAATCATAAATTATAATATCATAAATTATCTCTCCGTTTGTTTTGACAAAACATATTTTTCAATGAAAAATATTTTCCAAAAATTGGTGGTTGTGGTGGGGTGGTGGTGGTCATGAGGTGATGGTGGGAGTTGGGATCCCCTCCTTGCAACTCCTCGTTGCAACTCCTCGTTGCAACATTTAACGGCTGATTTCAATTATTTTATTTTATTTATTTATTTGTTTTATGGCCATTGAATGTTGTAACAGCTGATCTTAGCCGTTGCAAAGAAAATTGCAAAGAGGAGTTGTAAGGAAGGAATCCGGACTCGATGGTGGTTGAGGTGGCGGCAACAACGATGGTCATGGTAATAGAGCGATGGTTGGTAGTAGCGAGGCGGTGGAAGATATGGTGAGATGGTGGTGGTGACTGCAATGTGGTGCCAATGGTAAGATTTTAGTTCTGAAAAAAAAAAAATTACCTTTAAAAAATGAAAAACATTTTTCATCCTATTCTCAATTGATCATAAGAAAATGTTTTCTATTAATTTTTATTTTTCTTCATAACAAACAGCAGAAAATATGAAAATATTTTTAAAAAAATAGCTTTCGCTGAAACAAATTGAAGGTAATAAACAAATAATAAAAATCAATATGGGTTTTTGATAATTACAGGCTGGTTGTGCAATTCCCACGGGAACTATGCAATTCAATTAAGTTTCAACAATGATTTAAATCACTAAAAAATACATTATTAATAGCACTAATATATTGAGAATAGTAAAAAAAATAAAAAATAAATAAAAACAAGGCATAGAAAGTGGACGAGATCCACTGCTATATCATTAGTGTTCCCTTTAATGATTCTTTTTTAGTGCTCTTAAGCATTTTTTATTAAGTTTACAGCCACGCCATCAAATCTTTGTAGAGGAAATCTTTTCAACCTTGACCACTAATTTTTATGTTTATTTTTATTTTTATTTAAAATAGTGCCAAAAATGCTTATATCAATGTTATGTTTTCATTTCATTTTCTAATGTAAGTATAAATATTATGTTTTGACTCTTTTTTCTTTGTTCTCTTAACTTTGCTTCCTATTAATTAAAGAGGAAAAATTACACTGATAGTTCCTACATTTTATCTCGTGTCATTTTGGTCCTTATACTTTTAATTAGCTCAATTTTGACCTTTAATTTTAGATTTTGTGTCAATTTGGTTCAATTGATAACTCCGTTAGTGTATTTAATGAAAAATTATCATTGAATTGGTTGAAATTAATTCACTGAGTTAAACAAGTTTATAATTTTGCCTTGAAAAGTATAACATATGTCACTTATGTATATATTTTTCATTGAAAAATGTTAATCATATTATTTAATTTTGATGATGTCTAACATATTATTTGCAAAATCTGAATTTTTTAATATACATATTATTTGACACAAAATATTATCTGTTTAAAATATATATATTTGTTAAATATTATTTAAATAAAAATATTTTTGAAAACTCTACTAGTCACTTTTTGAAAAATTAGGCTGATCACTATTTACTTTTTGACAAATTTGATATGGAGGGGAAGGTTATATTTAATTTAAAATCTCTACAACACATACAGAAAAAGAGTATATATGATCAGATCTATTATAAATATTACTTAAACGGATTTTACTATATATGCAAATATTTGATTAGAATATTATATAAAATGCATATAATATAAATAAAATACATCACATGAGCAATTAAATTTTTATATTACATTGATTATATCATATTATAATAAAACAAGAAGAAAAAGATGGAGTTATATATTATTATAAAGTAAGATGGAGCAAATCATTTGCTTGTTTGAAAGTTATGAACTTTATATTAAATTGTCTACAAAAACGGTGGCTCCATGTTTGAAAAAACAAAAAAAGAAAAGAAAAAATTAGTTTTACTTTTATCTTTTTAATTATTAACATTTGCTGACTATTTAAAATCAAAGAACGTGCTTATGTAAGCCATAACGTCAGCAAGGAGCGTCCAATGGGTATATTTTTGTGTATAAATAGAAGGGTTGCGTGTGAAGAAAAATCAAGAACTTAAAGAGAAAATTTTCTTAAGCTCCAAAATTATGAGTATATTGTATTCTGCTTTTTCACTTTCAGATCTAAGTCTAGCCTTTGTTCTTACACTTTCATATCTACTCTTTGTGAGAGAATTATTGTAAAAGAGTGTTTAAGTACCACTTATTCTTATTCCTTATTTTTGTGAGAGATTTTGTAAGGGTAAGACATTTATTGTTGAGTGAGGCTCAATAGATAAGACTAAGTCCTGTGCCAAATCCACAAGTTTGGTGGTGTATTTATTCAATTGATAGTACAGAAATTCTCAAGGAGGTTCCTCAGGGAGTGGACGTAGGCCTGGCGTGCCGAACCACTACAAATCGCAGTGTTTGATTTTCTCTTCCTATCTCTCTTACTTTTATATTAATAATTATTATTTTATTTTTTTTATTTATTAAAATTCTGAATATTGTGTTAATTTTAATATTGTGAAATTTTTAATAACCCAATTCACCCCCTCTTGGGTTGTTTATCTGGGATAACAAAAAATACAAACAAATGTAAGTAATTGGATTAAATTGAGACAAAATCAAAAATTCAAAGCTAAAATCGAGTCAATTAAAATTATAAAGATCAAAATGACACAAATATCAAAATATGAGAACTATCAATGCAATTTTCCCTAATATAAACTGTAAACATGCATGTACTCTTGTTTGCTTCTACTTAACTATTTTGTGAACTTTGATGAAATGATCATAACGTATACCTAATGTTTAAATTTATCAATGTTTCCGTATCACAAAATGACCTGTTCATTTTCAGTTCAAAATAGACCAATTGGTGACATTTGGCATGAGATATATTGGTCAAGCAACAATTTATTTACTTCTCTCTCTGTTGTGATATTGATAAACAAAACAGGACACATCATGACAGTTCAATTTAACCATTTAAAAAAAGGTTGTAGATATATAGACAAGGTGTAAACCAAAAGTTTGTTCTGTTGTCCTCTACATGAGATAATTGAAAACACTTTTGTAGCAAGTGCTGGATAGTTTGTTTTTAACTTAGATTTTTGGAATTGGTAAGTGATTTAATATGATATTAGAGTTCAAGTTGGAGGAGGTTTTAAGCCTAAGTCTTTTCGTTTGCATATATATGTTCATGTTTATATTCTCCTTTTCTGAATGTTTGTATAGTTACGTGCATAAGGGCGGAACAATTAGTCTAATATTGAGGGTTGGAAGGAAGGAATGGAACGTTCTCATTTGTGAAAGAGGGATTAATCCGAGTTTAAATTACTTAAATATATAGTTATTAAATTATTATTTATCGAAAAAATTTAATGGGCAACCCTATATAAAAATAAGTTTTTTCAAATTTTTAAATGAATCAAGAACTTCCTTTCCTTCTGCCTCTCCACGTGCATTGCAAAATAAATTGCACGTATAGGACGACGTTAAATTACGTGACATATATTGTTAGGTCAATTTCTTAATGACTTAAACTTTTTGGAATTAAGAGTGATGGAATAATAAGAATAACCAAAAACTTAAAAACTAAAAACAAAGTGTTAGTCATATTCACAAGAAACATTAGTGTGTCATACCTGAACCTTCCAAAGCTAGGGATTTGACTGATTATTATAGATGTTCATGTTTTGTGGTGGTTGTTTGGGCTTGCATGTGAAGCTTCAGTTGTGAAGTGGCTTTGTTTTTATTATAGATCTCTCTATCTTCCAAAATTTTTGAAAACAAGAAATGGGTTTTGTTTGTTGCCACCCATTTGTTTGTATACATACATTGTACACAACAAAGGCCAAAACCCAAAAGCCATAATTTATGGCCAACAAGCAATAGCCAACCCCACCCTTCCCTACCATTCACGGATGAGCAATCTGTTTGAGTCCCCCATTGTTTTTATTTTTATTTTTTTATTAAGATACGTTACAAAATTCATATATAGAAAAGTATATAAACAAATAATGCGTAGTTCATATTCAATTTTGAAGGCTCGGTTTTATTAAAAAGAAAGGTATAAATTATAAATATATTTTTTGAGATTTGTTTAAAGTACAGATTACCTCATGTAGTTGTGAAAATTATATCTTACCCCTTCAAATTTATAATTACATAATAAATGACTCATTTTATTAATAAATTATCAAGTCAATTAATATTTTTTTAATAATTTTAGAAATATATTTCAATTAATAATTCTGATAATTTTATTGTAGCATGGGAGATGAGTTAGGATTGCTTTTTTTTTTTTGTTAATTTTGTTAAATAAAAAAAAAGTTGACAAAGAGGTATTTATAATTTTCAAAATTACAAGAAATAATTCGTATTTTAAATAAATTTCAAGGGATGTAATTATAATTAACTTAAAAGAAAAAGTTAAAAAAAAAAAAACTAGTGGAAAGTAAAAGTGAAAGAAAAAATTGTAAATATTTGATTAGGATGAACACTTTGTAAGAAAATATAGAGAAATTTTAGCTATAGGTAACCCCTTACATGTGACAAATTTATATTTTTTTATATTATTCTGTCTGTTGGTTTTACAGAAAAAACTATCTCTCTTTTTTTTTTTTTTTTTTTTTTTTAATAATTTTTACCACTTTTATGCTAAATAAATTCAGAAAAAAGGGTTTGATTTATTTTTTCTCTCATTTTTTTCACTTTCAAGAGTAAGCAGTACCGAAGAAGTGAGGATTGCATAAGACGGTCTTCCTATGAAAAAAAACTGGATGTCGCTGGAGGTAGTGAGGATTGCAGAAGATCGTCTTCTTATGGAAAAAAGAACAGGATGTCGCTGGAGGTAGTGAGGATTGCAGAAGATCGTCTTCTTATGGAAAAAAGAGCAGGATGTCCTTGGAGGTTATGCAGCCTTGTGGTACGGATGATGGATGACGAAGGTGTAGAAATTGTTATATTTAATCAGGATCGGTGAGACACGAAGCGTAAATAGGATTAAAATAAGAATATAAATATTTATGTATGGTTGGTATTTTTTCATAATAATACAAGAAAAATATATAAAATAAATTAAATAGAAATGACAAAACAATTTTTTTTATTATTAAATGATGAAATACATAATAAACGACACAACTAAATATATAAATAAATTAGATTACATTATTAAAAGAATAAATTATTAACATGAATAACTAAATATTAAAACTCGTCGAGGTAAACTAAATTTTAAAAAATTAAAGAACAAATAATAAGAAAAGAAACAAACCGAAACATGTATGATACTATAATTTTCTTAAAGCAAATTTACAGCCTTTCGATGGGTGCTGAAGGTATGCCAGCATCTGTCTTTCAGGATACGACGGTCGAAACCAGCTAATGCAGAAGCACCTTCTAAATAGCTTCGGTGAACTTGACAATGGTTGCACTATCATCTTCACCTTTTTAGTTCAAAACATCATCTCATTTTATATCACAAAACCTCTCTAAAAATAACTTATTAAGTTGGAGGAGAAAGACCTCTATTTATATTAGTAGGGGAAAGCTTAAGCCATGAAGGCTAATATCAATGGGGTCATCAAATGTCATCAACTTTAGCTATTAGGGATAAAGTTACAAATGTTCAAAATTTCAAAACCATTATATAAATTATAATGTATATATAACGTATAACTTTTGAGAATTAAATTAAATGAGTTGCAAAATGGATACGGGTATTGGGTGTGCCCAAAGCTCAAGTTAGGTCCAAGTCTAAGTCTAAGACCAAACCCAACACATGCACAAGTACAAGTCTAGACCTAGTCAAACCAAGACTAAGGCCAAGTTTGGAAAGACTAAGGCCAAGTTTGGCATCTTCCAAAAAATTCAAAAAGTCAAAAAGTCACTATCCTATTTAAGTCACATCATCTTATTTAAGTCACATCACCTCTCTAACACATCACTTCAAACTCAACCCAAATCCAACCCATATTTCATAAAAAGTCAAAAAGTGCACTTATTTAGTCTTCCCAAACTTGGCCTAAATAAGTGTACTTTTTGACTTTTTATGAAATATGGGTTGGATTTGGGTTGGGTTTGAAGTGATGTGTTAGAGAGGTGATGTGACTTAAATAAGATGATGTGACTTAAATAGGATAGTGACTTTTTGACTTTTTGAATTTTTTTGAGGATGCCAAACTTGGCCTAAGTTTAAATCTAAACTCAATTTTGTTGACGTCCACTTTATGAAACAATTCTCATTCACAACTCAATGGTTTCGACTCATTATTTTGTATTGTAATCTTCTCACTTAACAGAATACAAAACCACTCAGACCCACTTCAATTAGCAGTTGAGTTCCACTTTAATTTCGAATTACAATTTGGAAAAAGTTTTAAATATAATACAAAAAATTACAAAACTTCAATTATAAATACCTAATATTAGGGTAACAACGGTAAAACTATAAAATATTAAAAATATCCTTACTGTCTACTATGTTGAATCCACGATTTAGGTCTTGTTTGACAAGTGTTATTTTTAGCAAAAAAATCAAAAAGTTACTAAAAAAATCAAAAAGTCAACAACCCATACCAAAAAGTCAAAAATTCTCTTTTCTCTCTACTTTTTGCACATCTTTTCGTAAAAAGTCAAAAAATCATCCCACACATAGGGATGGCAATTTGAAACCGGCCCGACGGGGACCCGACCCCCCGTCCTCGATAAGAATGGTTTTTTCCTGAAAAATACTCCCGACGGGCCGGGGATGGTATTTAAAAATAAATCCCCGGTGACATTCGGGCCGGGGACAGTGATATAAATTTCATCCCCGGCCCCGCCCCCGATTTATATTATATATATATATATATATATATATATGTTTGGGGTTTGATTTGGTACACAGCAGCTCTACTCTCTTTATATATTATATATATAAAATATTACACTCTCTCTCTTATGTAGCCCCGATTTATATTATATATATATATATATATATATTACACTGTAGGAAGGATGGTCTAACTCTTTTACACTCTCTCTCTTATCTCTTCTCTCACTCTTTCTTCTCTCCAGTGGCGATGGCGAGTGCGACTCGTCTCTCCAGTGGCGACGGCGCGATCTCCTCTCCTTAGCGACGAAGGCGAGTGCGATCTCCTCCGCGGCAGTACGCACACCCGGCGTCATCTCTTACTCCGGCGTCATCCAATCTCCTCTACACCACCGCAGATCTTACATCTCACATCTCAGATCTAAAAAGATCAGATCCCATCTCCGAATTGAGTGGTTCCTCCGCTGTCCTCTCCCTCCTCCCAAATCTCGCCGATCTCACTGATCTGTAATAGATCATTTCTATCTTTTTTTTTTATTTTATTTTTGTTGATGATGTTGTGTTTATACATCTCTATCATCTCTATCTGTTGTGTTTATACATGATTTCCATGATTTGTAACAGATCATCTCTATCTTTTATTTATTTATTTATTTTTTGTTGATGATGTTGCTGTTGCTGCCTTGAATCGATGATGTTGTTGAAGAAATTTTTTTTTTTGATGATGTTGCTCCGTTAATGTCTTTGTTGATGATTTTTTTTTTTTTTTTTTTTTGATGATGTTGCTGAATAATGTTGTTGATGATGAGTACGGGGATTTTCCGGGGTCGGGGAAACCCGATCCCTGTTGGGAACGGAGATGGGGGGAGTGATGAGTTTCCCGTCGGGGATCGGGGCCGGGAACGGGGATTTTTGTAGTTTCGGGGATCGGAGACGGGGAGGGTGATCCCCGGCCCCGCCCTGCCCCGTTGCCATTCCTACCCACACATACTAATTTTTTTTATATCACATTTTAGTCAAAAAATCAAAAAATTACTAAAAAAACCTATTCTCAAACGAGGCCGAGATAATACTTATTAACATCCACACTGCTCAACAGCTTTGAATTTAAACAAATTGAGGAGCAAATATTTTTTTTGTACGCGATTGAATTTTGTGTCTATAACATTAAGGATTATTTGGCAATATGTTAAAATAATTAAAATGTCAAAAAACCATTAAAAATGTCAAAATGTCAATATATATATATATATATATATATATATAAATCAAAGATTCCTTTCCATTCTTTCTACTTTTTACATGTTTTTTTTTTTTTATAAAAAATCAAAAAGTCATTTCCAAACATTTTATTTTTGAAACAATTACAATTCAATGTAAGTTTTTACAAATAATGTCAAATAAGTGGTAAAGTTTATGTACATTAATAACTAAAGTCTAAAGTTTTTTTATGAATTTGTAATTATTTTGTAAAATCACCACTGAGTTGTAATTTTTTTAATATTTTTTTTAACTTCATATTTTAGTTAAAAAATTGCTAAAAAAATTAAATAAAAATTCAAATAAATCCCAGAGTTGCCGACATTTTCTTTTTAATTTTTTAGAGGTCATGATGATGATCTCAAACTCTTTTTGTTCTTGTTGCTTTTTTCCAATGTAACTTTGCCTATAATCCAAGCTATACATACATGTATGTATGACCCACCACAGTCCATGCACATGATTCTAAATCACACAAACGTTATCATCAGCAAAAATGTGCATTGAAAAAAAGGGCTATGACCATAATTAAACATGCATTAATTTGTCTTCCAACTTGGAATGTTCATTATGGACAAATTGGTCCTTCATGTGTACATTTGAGAACAAAAACATCACTTATAGTACAAAGTACAAACCCATTATTGTTAGAAACCAGAGGCTACACTAGGTTAGAGCATCTCTAATAAAGTTGTTACAATTGTCTAGGTTGGTGTTTTAATTGATGAAAAGTAACAAAAATAAAATTTAATTTTATGTGTTAAGATTTAACATTATTTTGAACTTAGGCTTAGGGTTTGAAACTCGATTCATTGACTTGTGAGAGATGGTCAACCGTGAGCCCGGCAAAATATATTAAAAAAACAAAAGTAGAAATGAAAAAAACAAGAAAACAAAATTAAAAAAAACATTGGCCTAAATCTCGGTGCTTTGGGCTAAACCCATGTACTAGCCTACTTGTTGAAGTGTGAGAGGTGGTTTGTTGATCGGCCAGTGAGCCAATCTAGCCTGAGTCCTAAGACTATTGAGTAGGGTTTAGGCTTAATGTTTTGATTTGTGACTCAGCCCAACTCATTCTGTAAAATAAGAAGGCCCTAGGCTTAATCCCCACGGGATCAGTTAGCTTTAAAAATAATAATAAATATTTTTTATTTTAATTTTTCTTGTTTGCATTGTACCCTTACTTGTTACACCCATGGCTTTGGACAGACACTAAACATATAAATATTGATCTCTCTAATCATCTTAAATTTTTTGCATGAATACCTTAACAAATAGAGAGTACTCAATTCATTAGTGAGCACCAATTCAATTAACAAGACATAACTTTCTTTTGAAATCTAAATTGATAAGTGGTCCTTGTTCCACACACCTTAACATTAACAAGAATGGACTCTTTTTTTAATTAGTGAAAAGAGTCCATTATACAAACTCAAACAGCACAAAGACAAAACTACTACAAAACATCAAAAAGCAACTATGGACTACTCCAAAGCCGGCCGGAAAGAGAGAAGAGAGTGAAGAACATCCTTCCTCAAAAGCATATGAGAAGATACTAATCAAGATAGATCTAATTCAAACTAGTAATGCTATGTATTTAGAAAAATGTTCAGAATTTAAAATATGTAAATTAAATTTATTCAAAGTGTGGACTACACCCTACCAAATTTATATTTACACCATGAATCTGAATTTTGTGAATTTTTTCTAAGTATATAACATTTCTACGAAATTTGTATTGGGTAAATTTCACTTCGCAGTCTACACTTTACATCTAATCTTACTTTATTCATTGCTCTTTTAATTGTCTCAACCTACTCTTTAAATTTTGTGAGCCCATTTGCATAATGTCATTTTGAAAACTAACGGAAAACAACCACGTGGTAGTATTAATGACCGGACTCAATTGTAACTTGACTCAAAATCTAAGAGATTGACTAAGGTAATTAAAAGGTTAGGGACAAAGTGAGATTGGATGTAAAATGTAAGGATGCAAAATATAATTTGCCAATTTGTATTTAAGATTGAAGGAATGCTAGATTTTAATGAGATGAGATTCAGGGCAGGCCTGTTGGCATCTGCATTTGGAACCTTTGTGTGTCCTAATTTCTCAATCATTCTCAGTCAAAATTACATGCATCTCATTAAGTGACACTGCTACAACCAAAATTTGGATAAAAAAGACCATGCCCGTTGGGAAATTGCTTCTAATCACTATCAATAAATTTGTATTTGAGTATATATATGATTGTTTATATTGGTTCCTCACACAATTGAAACCACATCAAAATGGGAATCTAGATAGTTTCTATGTTGTATTCAAATAATGGATTCAATGCTAACAAAAACAACATTACTGACTAAAAATAACTTAACTAGTCTACAAACACAAAATCAATTGGAGAATTAATAACAAAAAACACAGATTAATTGAAGCAAAACTGTATCTTTTACGATAAATCTCACCATTTGATATATACAATCAAAATGATTTTGTATAATTGATTTTGTTTTGGTTGACTTCTTGCGTAGAATTTTGAATTAGTTATTCAAATCATGTATAGGTGGCAATCATTCATCTTTGTTGGATTTTTGTCATAAATATACTAGTCGATGCTTAGCTTAAGACAAATGAGTTAAGTTGCTTTGTTTTTTAAACTAATGACCACCTTGATTATAAAATTATAAAGAGATAGAGATATTGCTATATAATCCTACTTTCTTGATACAATCTATGTGTATTTTGGTCTTAAACTCGGTCCATTTTATCGGCCAATAAAGCATCACTTTCCCTATTAGAAAAATGATTTGTGAGCCGACCACTAACACCGAATACAGTAGCCTACTGATGTGTCAATTGGGTGTAGAATAATCAATGTTTTAAAAATCAAACCGGTGAGCTAACCGAAAATTAGATTGAGTGGATGGATCACCGGTTCGACTGCTGATTCGAACTAAAATCGAATTGTGACGTCATAATTATTTTATAGATATATTAAAAATTACTTAATAATAATATAAAAATTAAGATACATTTATTTAAATTATTTTATATTTTAAGATACATATAATTGCATAAATATAGTTATATTTTTTTTTTGTAAAATATATTAATTATATATAATGTTTGAAAGAAAATGTTATAATAATATATATTTTGCAAATATAAACTAAAGTTAAAGGTGACATAGTGATTATACTATTATTCTTGGAATATTTTTTTTTTTTTTTTTTTTTTTACTGTGGTATTTTTATGTGAAATTAGTTTTGTAAAATTGTTAAGTATATTTGGAATTAAATATAATAAATACCTTAAATAATATTTTTTTTTATAATATATAAACGAGGTTTGGTCGCTAAATGGAAATAAGTTACTCTTTCAACCAAAGGTGCTGTGTTTGAATCTTGCAAACTTCTTTTTATGTGAAACAGACCACTTGGATTGAATTCTGCAGCTGATTCTTTAGTAATTGGATGTTTATTCTGTTAGCCTGTAAAGAATTTTTCTGTGTGTTATTGTATAATTTTTTTTTAGATGCCTTCTGCTATGAGTTAGGTCATCTCAAAAAAAAAAAAGAAAAAAGTGCACACAAATAATTATAACAGAAATGATACAGAACCCTACAAACAACCCATTCTCACGACCCCATGCACATGTTAGAGAGATAGGAAAAAACAAAAAACCAAAAACACACATGACCAATCATAATCATTTGGGAGTCCCCCAAAATGGGGGTCCCAAGTATTTTCCTAATTATAATATGTAAAGTCCAAAGGATAACAGTAATGATAGAGACCCCCACAAAACACAACCCCACAACTCCCAAAATGATTGGGACCATTCATGTCTCTGTCAGAGATAGAAAAAAAAAAATTCAAACACATCAATAATCAATGCATCAGTGGGGGTTGTGGGGTCCTCCTTTGTGGGGTCCCAAACATTTTCCCCAAGGATAAATTGATTTGCCCCACAAAACTATGCTTCTCATATCCGGAGGAGCATTCTTAAAGCTAAACCAATTCTGAAGAAAGCCAGGCATCAAGTGGTTTTTATTCAACCCACCTTAGATACCCCTAATCTGGATAGTCAATGATTCATTATTTTTAAATTGATTTAGGGCACACAAGTATGTTTTAAATCAGGATACATAAAACCATATAACAACTATATTAAATTTCATATAAATCATTTCAAGTATATTACATATAATATGCTTACTACTGTCCTCCTGAACTTGTTACATTATAATTCCTGTATAAAAGTATAATGATCACTTCTGTTATTACCCTTGAAATTTGTTTTTTTTTTTTAGACCCCTCAGAGGCTAGTCCTCTACTAATCAATACTATAAGAATAAATTTTACAGTCACCTAGTATTAATTACCTCATATAAGGAGATAAGTCAGAGCTCAGTATGAATGATATCATCTCTGCTGTGTTTTGGAGGCTCAACCTCATTGGTCTGTTCAATAATGAACTTCTTGTCGGAGGAAGTCAGGCATTCTGCCGAAGGCTGCACGTATCCGTACCCAAAGCCAGTAGCGGAGTTGCAATAGGTCTCAACTGTGCCATCAGTTTTTCCTAGGTTGATGTTGTTCAGGATTATGTGTTTGCACGGAACTGTGTCGCTGCAGGCAAATTTCATGGCCCTTTCGCTCTTTGAAGTCCCGCTAATGTTCCGGTACATGATTTCACTTATTTCCACAGCTTCTGTCTAAAAAAAATAAAAAATAAAAGAGAAAGAAGAAGAAGATAGATCATGATATGTACATTTTTATTGAAATGGTTGCAACTAATACACATTTTTCAGAATTGAAGAGTTTGAACATGTAGGTTTTACCTGATTCTGACAAGCAGTTGGGGAATCACAGTAGAACTGGTCAATGATGATGGGATTTGAAACATCTTCCATTCTCACATTTTGGTAACGTACGGAACGAACGTAACCAGATCCTCCCTACACCAGAGAGCCAGAAAGAGAGGTATCTTTGTCATTCTGAACAAGGTAATGGTTGGGATATTTGGATACATTTTATGCTTTGAACATGTTATCAGAAGGAATTGTTTCTATTAAAAAAGGATCAATCATGATACATTTTCTTGATGAGCTTTGTGAGGCTTGTATGAGAAATTTGGTGACAAGCATATCCACTAGTTGTAAAAAATGTTCTCTAAAACATATTTAGTTGAGCAAAAAATTCGCTTTATATGGTCTACTCCATATGCAGTTTTTAAACCCCTTGACATTTAGAAATAAGCACATCATCCTCTTATAATTTGTGGACTAAAGTGCATCATCTATACCGTTAATGACTTAAACCAAAATATCCCTGTACGCATAAGTAACCTTAACAGTGTGCAAAGTAAGGGCCATTCGTCATCTTTTTTGGGCAGAAAAGGTGTTTTAACAGAGCCATTCACATTGTAGGCATGTGTTTCACATTGACTGTTAACTTTGACAGAAAGTTTGGAAGTGCACATTACTCCACAAACAATAGGGAGGCTATGTGCTTATTTATAAATGTCAGAAGGTAGACCGCACATAGAGTAAAACCACATGGGGGTAAAGTGTTCAACTCAACCACAGAAGTAGTTGGTAATGAAAATAATGTGAAGTGCTGCTTCAAAGCATCACAATAATCATTTTCGTACTCCTTTGAAGTATAATTCCCTAAGATAACTTTTAGACTTTTCTCATTCAAGTAACAGAACCAAATTCTTGATCTCTTTTTCCTTATAGTCCACCCCTCCCTCCTCCCAACCACCAAAATTAAAATTTTAAATTAAAAAATTTGGTAAATTTCATCATCATGATATTGAAAATTGCTTGATTCTAATAATGTACTACCAGAATTACCTGCCAAGTTTTAATCCGAAGGCCATTGGTAGTCTCCCTGAGGAATGCTGTATCCAAGACGACCCTTGTGACTATGCCTGTGGAGTTGGCCTTCCCAAGGCTTCCTATGCTGGAAGACAAAAATTATGCACCAAAAGATTGAGCATGGACGACCTCTGAAACCATGGAGCTAATAATTCTAACAATTTTCACGTACTTTATGGGTTCTAATCACATTTATTTACCCCACACTGAGTTTCAATTGATATAACAGAGTAGTAAATAGAATAAGTAACCAATTATCAACAGCTTAATTTGAGTGGGAATAGATTTTGAACTACATACCTAATTCCATGACCGGGTCCGCAGTAGATTGTCTTCATCTTGATATTTGAGCTAGCATTGACAATCGAGATGCAATCGTCCCCTAAACAGAATATCAAGAACCACTAATTTGTCCGTACCTTGTGACAACAATCATTGATTTTGTATGACGTAGACGTGCTATTCATATGTTTTATTACCATTAGCGGAGTGACAAAAGAATGGAAACTATGTACGACTAATAAGGTCAAATGCATTTAGTTTTTTTTTTTTTTTTTCTATGAAAAAGTATGAGAAAACAGAGGGTGGGATTTGGGAACCTGTTCCAATTTTACAGTTCTGGAGAACTACATTTGTCGATTCAGTGATATGGATTCCATCAGTGTTTGGACTGTCTTCTGGGGAAGAAATTTGTATATCAGACAAGCGCACAGAATCACAGCGGGAAACGACGAAATGCATCTGTTGGCTGTTTTGAACAGTAAGGCCTTTCACCCTTATAGCTGAGCTTGAGTCTATAGTTAGTGCCTGCAATGAACTCTTCATATTACTTCCAGAGAGAAAAAGAGCAAGAAAATAAAAAATCAATTTTAAATTTACTAAATATTGTTGTTTTATGAGAAATAAGATCCTTACAGTTGGTGCTCCTACGCAAGGCTGTCAGAAACAAAAGGAATAAATAAAGGAAATCAGAGGAGGACGAAAAAATGGAATTTGTTTATTGGATCCAAGTAAATGAGTAATTCAGAAAAATTACATTAGACTTGTTCCTTTTGCAAGATGCCTCCCACCATTTGCTGCCCGAGCCATCAATAACTCCACTGCCCTGGAAAAGGACTCCATTTAGTTTGGAAAAATCAAGCCAAATTCGTGGGTTTTTTTTATCCCAGTTTTTCGGCTCATCTGGTGCTACAATTGTTCCGTCAATCTGTACCCAACAGTAATAACAGGAAGAAGAAGAAGAACGTATTAGACATGACCATAGCAGTCCAGTATGATATGCAGCAAAAATCTAAGACACACCTCTCACCTTGTCCCTCAAAAGAAAATTAAAAAAAAAACAAAAAAGTTTTGGAGATTACCTGAACAACTAACTGGTCAGCACAAGGCCCTATAAATCTTGTTGCATTTACTAGATAACGGCGTCCTATGGGAACCAAGAAAACTGCTTTTGATGTAGAGCAAGCTTGCTGCCACGAGTTTACAAAGGCCTGATAACAATTACAAGAGAGGAAACATTTGATTCAATCAAAACTTGAGAGCTTCAAATAGGAAAGATGAGTCTAATTATTTTTTATCAGGTCATTCTAGATTTCTCAATTATATGTAAATGTAGTTAGAACTTGCAGCCTTTATATGCATTCAAGAGTGAAAAAATGAAAGCTTACATAGATTTAGAAACTATTAAAGCATAATAACCTGGGTATCATCCGAAACTCCATCTCCAACTGCTCCAAAGCTATCCACATTCACAAGAACCTTGTTACCACGTTCACTTGTCCAAAACGGGGAGTCAAAAAGTTCTATATCACCTTCCTCTTCTATGTTCAAGCTTTCTAGCTCTCCAAGAATGGCAACGTCGTCAGACAAATTTCTTTCTGCAGTTCCGTGAGTCACTATCAGCAAACCTACGAAGAAAACAAAGAAGATTTTGTCCATTTTATTGGTTCAGGTGGTTTGTCAAGACTGTTTGATTTACATAAATCAAGTGAAGGCATTGGGTATTAATTTATATATGCAGATTAGTATTGAAAATAAAGGGTTTTGTGAGGATATGTGGCTTGGCTTGAAAGTGCATGAAGGTGTTCTAGTTTCTACATGCCCACACTTCAAGTGTAAGACTAATATTTTGGAGGCCTTTGCTTTACTCTTCAGCCTGTGGTCCAGTGCACTAACATTCACCAGTGAAAGTGTTAAATGGGTCCTAGCCCTCCTGGGGTTTGGATCATGCTTCATAACAAATTGTCAGAAAAACCAACAGTAAAAGTTCCTTTTTTGGAAAATCTCCCATGAAAATGTGGAGTATATATAATGCTTATAGAATGTACAGTTGGAAAAAAAATAATAATAAAGAAAGAATAAGAAAGAGTTAATAAACCGATTGGTGAAACCAAACAGGATAAAAAGATACATCGCACATCATGTTTATAATTCAACAATAGAAACAAGTAACAACAACATTCCATATCAAGGTTTTTTTTATCTCTCTTTTGAAGAGTATTATATATATATCAACTGTGCATAGTGCATATTCGAGCTCTTGCATGCAAGTGTAGAGGGAATCAATCATTAAAATCCTAATCATATATTATATATGCACACAACATACATGTATGCTACAAAATATTACACATTTTCGTTGTCTCGCTTAATTTTCTTATTTATAGACATAAGTGAGTGGGTCCCACTATCATGTATCTAGTGTAAGAATATAGAGTGATCATAAATGAATTTATATATAAAATTCCTCACATATTTTGTATACATATGCAAGTAGATGCCATCTGCCAAGTTATTGAATTTGAGTTTTTAATGAGTTCATATTAAAATTTTGGATGATGATACCATTTGAAGGACTAGGGAAGCAATCATTAAAATCCTATAGTTTGTCTACTTATGATTTAATCATATATTATATATGCGCACACAACACACATGTATTCTACAATATACTACACATATTTTCACTGTCTCACTTAATTTTCTTATTTCTAGACATACGTGAGTGGGACCCACTATCTTGTATCTAGTATAAGAATATAGAGTGATCACAAACAAAATTATAGATAGAATTCCTCACATATTTTGTATACGCATGCAGGTAGATGCCATCTGCCAAGTTATTTGAATTTGAATTTGAATTTTTAATGAGTTCGCATTAAAATTTTGGATGATGATGCCATTGAAGGGCTAACAGCCTAACAACCTCCACAGGTTGTACAAACTTTACAGCATTAAGTATTTTATTATGGCCAGTTGACCAAGGATTCAATGGTAAATGTGATCATTCACCTCAATCAAACTGTAACCAATCTCCTTCCTCATTTTCCTAGCCGTCGCAAGCTCTCTAATTTGCACTGAGGTTTCAAAATCTCCAATTTCGGAATAAAATTTTGAAGCTTGAAACCAGGCTGCATGATTGTCTGGTTCAAGATCCATTAAGATTTTTGCCGCTGTATGTCCCACCATTTCATTGTTGTGGACCCTACAACTTCGCAATAGTGAACTCCACATTACAGAGTCACCCTTCACTGGTGCTTGTTTTAGCAACTTTTCGGCTTCATATAGTAAACCTGCACGACCAAGAAGATCCACCAAACATGAGTAATGACGCCGGTCTGGGTCAATTCCATGGAGAGATTTCATTGATTCAAACACCATTTTCCCCTCTTTGACAAGCCCAGAATGATCGCACCCTGTTAACACTGACAAGAATGTCACTTTATCGAGTTTCTGACCCCTTTGGATCATCATGTCAAGCATTTCAAGGCATTCTCTTCCCATTCCATTCCGGGCAAATCCATTAATGAGCGATGTGAAACAGATGGCATTTGGTGAAGGAAGCTTCTCAAAAACCTGTTGAGAAAGTCTGAGATGACCAGATCTGGAATATGCATCGATCAGTGAACACGAAACGGCAATGTCAGATTCAAAACCCGACTTAATTGCACAACAGTGAACCATTGTGCAGCTAGAGAGGCTCCCGGAAGTAGACACCGATAATGCTTTCAGTGTCGTAGAGAGACTAACTTCATCAAATCCAATTCCTTCATCAAGCATCAAACCAAACATCTCCACCGAATCTTCCACAACTCCACAGTGCAATAAAGATGTCATTAGCGAGTTGCAACACTCTAGACTTCTCTCAGGAACACCCTCGAATAATGATACTGAACTATCCGTATCTCCACATTTTCCATACATATTGATCAAAGCAGATTGAACATGAACACTCCCACAATCAAATCCCAATTTCAAAACACAACAGTGAATTTGCCTCCCAAGAATGAGATTTTGGGTCCCTCTAGATAAACCCAAGAACCCTAAAAATGAACGAACGGATGGCCTCTTCCCTGATAGCTGCATCTTAGTGAACATTTCAAGAGCATGAAGCGAAAAACCATATTCAGCATAGACAGAAACAATTGAGTTCCATGAAATCACATCCTCGGGTGGAATTACTTCAAATGATTTCCTCGCACTAATCAAACACCCACAAGCAGAATAAAAATCCACCAAAGCATTCACAACAAATAAGTTCGATTCTAACCATCCAAGCTTAATTGCACAACAATGCAGCTGCTTTCCTTCATCCAAAAGCCTCCCATTACCACACCCACGAATCAAATAACAAAAAGTAAGTCCATTAGGTTCAACACAACCCTCCAACTTCATATCACAATACGAACCCAACAACTCGTTTGATCGACCCAGTTCACAAAATCCACGTAAAACCAAATTCCACGCAGCTAAAGTTCGATGTGGCAATTCATTGAACAGCTTCAAGGCAATATCAACAAGACCCATGTGCATATAAAGATTAACAAGCGAACTACCCACAAATATGTTCATACTGAATCCCAACAAGATCACCCTGCAGTGAACTTGAATTCCTACTTGATAAAACCCATTGTCACTACAAATGCTCAAAACAGATGAAAAAGTGGATGGACTTTCTTTAATTCCATGGGAAACCATTTGATTGTAGAGACACAGAGCTTGGTTTGGAAGTTCATATTTGCCATACCCAGAAATTAGCAAGTTCCATGAAACAACATCACGGTTAGGCATTTCGTCAAACAGCTTGAGGGCAGAGTCTAAAGGCCCAGACTTGATCTTATTGTCTATGATTCTGTTACATGAGTATACATTTGATTGAAAACTGGTTTCAAAGTACGAGTTCATTGGCAGTGTAGCAGTTGGTGAAGTCATGATAGGTATGTATTTGCGTGTAAAGATTGTCATGGATCGGCCAATTGATGTTAATTTTGTGCTTTGCATTGTTCATGAGCTCTACGGGAAAAATTTGAAATTTGGCATATATCAACTAGAAAATATTATGGAAGAAAAGCGTATTACTATTCCGATCTAAAAGTTAGATCAAATTTTTTAGAGTCAGATTAGTTGATAAAAATAAGGAAATGAATTATTTTCGGTTGGAAATTTATGCCGTGTCTGATAAAATTAAAAACTGTAAATTGAAAATTAAAAATAAAAAATTAAGGCATGGGATGTTGGAAAAAATTTAAAAAGTCAAAAAATTAAAAAAAAAAAACAAAAAATTTATCACTATTCACAAATTAAAAATATAAAAATTAATATACATAATATTTTAATATAAACCAACTTTACACTGTTCCAAACTTGAATTGATGGGAAAGTACTGTAAAATGAACAAAAAAAAATTACATATATATATTCATTAAGTTGAACGGATGAATTAAAAATAAGTTGTTTGATATGTGTAATATAAAATATAAAATTTATTATTTTTAAATTGTATATTTTAATTTTTATGTTGTGACGATGAAAGTGGTGGTAGTGGTGGTGGTGGAGTGGCATGGTGGTGGTGGTAGTAGTAATAGTAAAATGATGGTAATGTTTAGGGCAATAATGACAATGGTGATGAAACTGGCGGTGGTGGTGGTGATAGTGACACTGACAGTGACGATGATGTTAATGGTAATGGTAATGGTAATGGTGGCATAGTGGTGGTGATAGTGATAGCAGTATTGATAATGGTGGTGGTGGTGATGACTATAATAGTGAGTTTATAATAGTATCGATATTTATATTTAATATTTATAAATTCAATCAGAATTAAATAAGTTTTATGTGATTTAAAATTTTCTTAAATTGTAGCCTACATTTTAAAAGAGACTTAAATTTTTAAATGATATCAATTACAATTATCAAACAAACTTAATTAATTATCACTTATTAATTTAATTTTAAATGCTGAATCATATTATCAAACACTTTCTTCCGTTGTTATTTAGCTTTGGTGAACCCATCTCAGGATCCATTTGATTATTCACGTTGTTCATCTTGTAAAATTTATTAAATAATGGGTACATAATGAGCTCACATTTATTGCAAAAAAATAAAATAAAAATTAGACATCTCATTCTCTAAAGCCTCATTTGGGGTGTCTTAAAAAACTCAAAAAGTTACTATCTTATTTAAGTCATATCACCTCTCTACTACATCAATTCAAACCCAATCTATACCCAACCCATATTTCATAAAAATTCAAAAAGTGCACTTATTTAGATCATCCTAAGCCACCCCTAAGTTTGATGGTAATGTTGGGCCTATGGGGCCCACCACGGGTCCCGTTTTGATAATCCGAACCAATGACTATGTAGAACTCGTCCAGTACAATATGTTTATAAAAAATCACATTGATCGGATATTGCTAACTACATGATCAAATCAGTTTTGTATAAAAAAATGGATGGTATTATAGTTAACAGTTCACAAAAAAACTAACACGATCAGATAGTTATTGATATCCAATTAACTTGATTTTTTATAAGCATATAGTACTCGACGATTTCTACACATTGAACGGTTTCGATTAGCAAAACAGGACCCGTGGTGGGCCATCACGGGCCAAAAAACACCGTCAAATTCAAGCCCGAAAAAGGAGGCAATCATTTCCTATCTCCTAACCAGCCCACTACATTGCTCAAACTGTACGGGCTACTTCACTAACTTCTCCTATACACTTATTTATACAAATTTTTAATACACATTTTTTCGTAAAAAGTCAAAAAATTAACTCAAACATCTATCTTTTTTTTCTCACCTTTTTAATTTAGAAAGGCAAAAAATGAACTTATTTAAGACATCCCAAACAACCCCTAAATTATACTTGTCATAATCCGATCATAGAGTTTTTCTTTTTCTTTTTCTTTTTTTCACTTTTTTTTTTTTGTTTTTTGTTTTTGGTAGGTAACGTGATCCGACAGTGTAATTTTTTACTTTATTTTTTTAAAAGATAAATATATTTAAAAAAAATATAATCTAATTATAAAACTATTCAATGTGTTTTACTTCAGTTTTCTGAAGTTTTTTTTTGAAAAACGAGTTTTTTATTTTTCGTATTTTTTTTTTATTTTTAATAAATATTTTTTAATTTTTTAATTTTTTTTTACTTTTTTAAGGTGCAGCTTATTTAAATATATCTAAATAGTAAAATATTTATAAAAAAATATTTTAAAAAATTAATAAATACACAAAAATACAAAAAAAAATATATTAAAATTTTAAATTTTTTTGATATTTAATATATTTTTAATTTTTTTTTCACAAATATTACTTTTTAATGTATTCTTCAATTTTTTTATAGTCTACTTAGCATGTCCTACAAGATTAATAGTTCACGTCACTAACGTGGACCTAAAAATGGGGCCAGCCCAACATCACCTCTCCATGACTGGGCCTTCGGCTTCATCAAAGCAAACTACAACATGGACACTGAGGAAGTAAGATGTCTCCATAGCTGATATCCAATTTCCCAATAAGTCCTTGGACGACACAGAATCAACCACATAAAATGAAGCAATCTCCACCGTATGATATGTATGACCAGAACTATTTTATGTTGTTAATTATGTGTCTGTAAACTTGTTTTAAAAATAGATAATAATAAAAAAAATCAAAAGGAATTTGTTTAAGAAACTAGCAATATCATGCACAACCAAAGGAAACATTGATGACTCTTAAAATCAAGAACTTCATTTTTACTCAATTAACAACCAACAAACAACAATCCACTGTTCAAAAGGGCTCATTATTTTATTATATATAACAGGATGGATATACATGAAGCATATAACAGACCTGAAGACAAAACAAACCCGGAATTTTAAGCTCAAACTTCCAAATTAATTATATCAACATGTTGATGCAATAGCTTCCACAAGGGTTGCTGCAAACTGCATTTGGGTTGCTTCGTCGATCCTAGAAAAGAGAGGAACATGAACAAAGAGAGATTTGTGACCTCTCTGTTCTGCAAACCGGAGAGAATGATAGTAGACATAATTACATACAAAACGGCCTGCATCATCGGATATTGTTGCATCAAAGCCCTTTTTCTTCAAGAACTGCAGGATTGCCTCAACAGGGCAAGAAGTCTTCAACAAAAAATGACTGAAAAGTTAGGAGGGAGATGGGGGCACTGAAGAGAGGGAAATAGATAACCAATGCATAATAATCACCATTATAATAATGATGATAGCGCTTTGTAAAATGGCATAACCTACATTAGTAATAACAATAACAAAAATAAAAGCATTGACCCATTGGACTTTAAGTCCTAGATAATACATATACAGAATATCCCATCAGATAGCTAAGACCATTCTAACAAATCATCTTTGTACAGAAAAACTCCCCATAGCGATACTCATTTGTAAGTTCCTTATAGACACATGATTGGCCAAAGCTGACGGTTCTACAATTCTATCCCAATCTTGGTTTCAGGGTACATGTCCTTAACCATGTTTGCTATGCATTATGTGACATGTCCTTGG
Organism: Camellia sinensis; assembly: GCF_055761805.1. Lineage (NCBI taxonomy): Eukaryota > Viridiplantae > Streptophyta > Magnoliopsida > Ericales > Theaceae > Camellia > Camellia sinensis. The sequence continues at coordinate 171,163,314 of NC_138970.1, forward strand.
TTTAGTTAAGTATTTCTGCCGGGATACAACTGCTCCAATACCTTAAAAGCATTATTACTCTAGAAATCCTTTCATATGCCGAATATAGTGGCCTGGGAGGGGTGGAGTAGGTACAGACCTACCCTTTGACTATTTTGGACAAACTGGATGCCCTCATATTCGAACCCACAGCCTCAACGTTACTGGGCCAAATTTTATCCCCTAAATCAGTGGCTCATATCTCCTCTCAAAAACATTTTCATCACTTGCTGAAGGCACAAAATAGCTTCCATTGTCCCTTCAATGAAATTAAATATCTCTCATACACTTGCTAAATTGATTTATTTTTTGCTCAGTAACTCTCCCAAAGTTTCATGGAATGACAATATGAGTCATGGACAAGGTCAATACCAGAATGGTTGTTGCAATTCAGGTTCAACTCTGGCTATTATTTCCTCCATTTGATTCAGCATTTTCTTAGCATGTATTTATTACAGAGATTCTCTTCCCACATAAACAAATCCTAAAGGCATTATGTTAAAACCTATCACCTACTTCACCCACTAAACCTAACCCACTACACCACTACCACCTCACCTACTCCACTAAACCTAACCCACTACACCACTACCACCTCCACTTCACCTACTCCACCTACCACCTCCACTTTACCTACTCCATCTACCACCTACTACCACCTACTCTTCTATATATAGGAATCATTGTAACATTCAATAAATCAATCAATAATACAATCATTTCTCTTTATACATTAAATTTCTACATGGTATCAGAGCAAGGTTAAGCTCTTGGTGCTCTTCGCCTTCTGGCGGGCGGCAACTTTGCCTTAACCGCCCGCCAGACCTCAACCAATTAAAACCTACCAAAACCTCCAACCACTGCAGCAACTCAAACCACTGCTAGCTCGAATTGACGCCAACTCTTCTCGCAATCAGTGTTTCATTTCGGCCTACTGCAGATACAGATTGCCTTGCTGCAACTCCGGGCACCGTCGCCGACCATCCCAACTCGCATGGTTTGCATGCTTCGTGTCCAGCACCTGCAATATTGCTGCGTCTGTCAGCCGTGACTGCTGACCACGACGCCTACCCAATACGTCGTTGGTCCGTCCATCATCCTTCTCATTCACTGCTCATGCGAGCTACATGTGCTGCCGCCGACCTGTTCTAACTGTCTCGGTGCCGTGTATGTGTTCAGATGTAAGAACACAAGACATGTCCTCTCGTCCCAAAGTCTCCACTCCTCTCACCTCCCTCCGCCGCCTGGCTGAAGGTTACTGGTTGAAACAGTCCTCGATGTCTCCCTATGCAGATTTTGTCACTGCAATGCTTATTCGTTCAACTGGCCTAAATCTTCAAAAAGCATATTCTCAAAGATTGAAATCACTAGGCCTTGTTGGACTGTTGGAAAATTCAGAGATTCTTTCATCTGGGGATATGGCTGCTCTGGTGTACTTATGGAATCCTTTTACCATAGTCAGTTGTGTGGGTTTGTCTACTTCTCCAATTGAAAATTTGGTCATCATACTGTCACTTTATGGAGCTTGTACACGACAAATTCCATTGGCAGCTTTTGGATGGGTCATAGCAACACATTTGTCCCTTTATCCTGCTATTCTGATTGTACCGGTGATTCTTTTATTAGGTTATGGTCCAGATGCTCCCCCAAGGAAATTGTTACTGCAAAGGAATTCCTGTGAACTGACAGGTCAACAGAAGGAACTGAAAAATCAACCAGTGCAACTAATTTGTTTCTCTTGGAAACCAGTTGTGTGTTTCTTCTTGTGGGCATCCATGTGGGCATTCTACGTGTTAGTTCTATGTGGCATTTCTGTTAAACAATATGGTGGTCTTCGGGAGATGTTTAAGAGAACTTATGGGTTTATTCTCACAGTGGAAGACTTGTGCCCAAGTTTGTCATCTTGTTAAAGCAAACAAATTCACTCTCTCTCTCTCTCTCTCTCTCATCTTTCCACTTTCAAACCCACAATCCTTTTTTTTAATCAACCCACTCCCTCACTTTCTTTAAACCCCTCTTTCCCTCACATGGGCTTGTCCCCTCTCTCTCATCCGTTTGATTTCAAAATCCATTATTTTTATTTATTTTCTCCAAACCACTTTCCTTATTTCCCCATCTTTCATTTTGATTTCAAATATATTTTTATTATTTCTTTCTTTATTTTTCTTTCACATTATTTTTTATCTTTTTCAAATTCCATTCATACCATATAGCTTTGTACACCAAACCATAATTTATTCATCTCAGGGATTAACCCCGATCACAATTTTACACACACACACACACACACAAAAAAAAAAAAAAAAAAAAACAACAACAACAACAACAACAAAAAACCAAAACACAACACCAAAATGTTTGTTTTCTTTTCTGCAGACGGCCACCCACCGACCTCACTTCTTCGCCTATTCCGCCGGTCTTTTCTTCTTGCCTCCGTCCTGAGCGGCCCTTGACGGTGTTGCCTCCGTGTTTCCCACTCCACTGGGCACGATCACTCCACCCTGCTCCTCCACTGCAGCATATGGCGGACCTCCAAATCGGAACATAACGGTGGCCTTCCGCTTCAGCTCCTTATTTTCCGCCCTTAGCACACTTATCTCTGCTCGCGCATCCTTATACATGCGCTGGAGCAGAGCCAGTTGGGCGTTTAACTGCTGCACCTCATTTGTCCTACTCTGCAGCCGGTGCGACAAGTTTGTGACTGCAGTCATGGTTTCCACACATGACTTCAATGTATACTGATTCGCCTCAATATCTGATTGCGCTGCCATTCTTTGCTCCACAGACCGCATAGGAAAGGTCAACGGAGCAAACTCAGGGGCGTTTGGTTGAGGTTCAAGGGCAACCGCACCGGTTATCTCTCTTGTGGACTCGTTGAGGTCGGGAAAGAGAGTAAGCAGACCACGGGACGAAGAGGCCATATTCTGGGTAGCTGAACGGGAAGACGAGGCCATGTTATGGGTTGCTGAGTGTTTCAGAGAAGGGTTGGTTATAGAATGGCAACAGAGTGTTCCAGAATCTCTTTCTCAGAAACGGAAGAGTTTTTTCAAAGGATTTTCGGCGGTTTCAGACTGGTTTGCACAGCCTCCGCCTCAACCTTGGTTAAATAGCCGAGGCAGACACGCGCATCATGCGCCTCTCAGCGCTCGCCGACAACATGGGTGCTCCTTTTGATAGGCACGCCTTTTGATGACACGCCTTTTTATGGATTGGGCACGCCTTTTGATGGCACGCCTTTAGAAAGATTGGGCACGCCTTTTGAGGGTGCGACTTTTTAGGGGTCCGACAAGACATTGTAAACTGTCCCGACATTGATTCCGGTTAGCTCCTTCATGGGTCCGACAAGACTCTGTAAACTGTCCCGACATTGATTCCGGTTAGCTCCTTCATGGGTCCGACAAGACTCTGTAAACTGTCCCGACATTGATTCCGGTTAGTTTCTACAAGGGTCCAGCAAGACTCCGTAAACTGTCACAACAACTGTCACAACATTGTCTGCTACAACGGTCCGACATGACCCCATAAACTGTCTTCTACATCGATCTGACACAATCATCCAGTGTCCTCTACAACGTTATGACACCACCATACAGTGTCTTCACCATCGGTCTGACACGACCATACAGTGTCTCCTATCCTCTTTTATTTTTATGTATTTTCTTGTTTTGTTACTCTCTCCAAACTCAAGTTGGTTAGTTTCTATCCCCCTTGAGTTTGCGGGGGGCTGTTAAAACCTATCACCTACTTCACCCACTAAACCTAACCCACTACACCACTACCACCTCACCTACTCCACTAAACCTAACCCACTACACCACTACCACCTCCACTTCACCTACTCCACCTACCACCTCCACTTTACCTACTCCATCTACCACCTACTACCACCTACTCTTCTATATATAGGAATCATTGTAACATTCAATAAATCAATCAATAATACAATCATTTCTCTTTATATATTAAATTTCTACACATTATTCAGGTTCTACACTAGCCAACTATCAAGGATAATGGTGAATGCCAAAATTAAAGAAACCCACTGTGGACCTATCAATTATGAAGTTAAGAAAATAAAAATGAACCCATATTCGTCTGAATAAAATCTGGTCTATCCAAATTCCAAACAGTCCAAGTAAATTTGCTGCTTTTAATCAATCAAAATGCACATGGAGTGAAGCCCCCGTTAAAAAACTTCAGATACCTGTTTTATATGTTTTTCAAGGCACATGTAGCGGTATTCAATTGGAAATTTAAAACATTAGCTACCGTCACAGATACTGTTGATTATATTCCAAGAATCTTGTAAAGGCTCAATTTGGAGCGAAAGTGCAAATCATTGATATTCCTCTACGGAGTATTGATATGAGACTGAAATTACATTGATGGCAGAGATCATGTGTTTAATCTAATATTTGCCGTTGGTAACTTCAAGGGTTTGTCAAAGGGATTGACAATATCATGCCAAATCACAAAAAGAGGAGAGTGTGAATTACCTCTCTTGCTCGGGAAGTTTCTCCATCTTCATGGACTATTGGACATTGCTGCAAAAATAAAATAGACTTTAGCATGACTTTGGAAGTTTATTTAACTTCAAATGAGAAATGCAAGTACAAGAAAAAAGTTTATACACCTGAGGTTGCCATCCAAACTCGTCTGGACAACAAAAAGTGGCTTCATTTACTGCCTGCCGCTCAATTGCAAATTTTACTGCCCCGTTATTGACCCCGAAGTGAAGCTAAAAAAAGGCAATGAAGGTAAAGGTTTTTAAGTTACCAAAGACTAATTGATAAAACATTGAATCACTAAGGTAGTGTTTGGTTCATTGGAATGAAGATGGAATGAAACAATCAATCCATTAGAATGTCCATTCTCACATTTGTTTCACTAAAAAAATAATAAAAAATACATTACAAATGAAATCATCATTCATCATTGTAAGTGAATGGTCATTCTGAAGAGATACTAAGGAATAAGCATTCCATTACATTCCACTTTTATTCCAGTGAACCAACATAGCACAAGGGTTTAATAGGCTTGTAACTTCACAATATCATTCACCAACTGTACTGTAATATCATATGGATATATGCACCCTAATATGACTTTATTGCAAATTCTCAACTGCATAGTATGCCTAAGCAGCATGAATGAGACATTTATTGTACTATGTTAGATGACAATAAGTGGTCTCTTATCACCAGTAGCAGCGATAAGCATGCGCAAATACAGGAGAGTGATTAGCATTTACCCTGTGATTAGGGGCATTGTTTGGTATAATGATAAAAGCTCAAGTTTGTCTGAGAGCACATTGCACAACAGTGCAAAGCTTAAGTCTATACCTAATTTTACTCTTCCCAGCACCCTTGATCAACCAGGACTAACACTGGGTAACAACTGACATCCTTTTCTAAACCTAATAAGTCTAAACAAAGTACACATCCTATTGTCATTATGGTTAGTTTGCATTCTTATAGCATTAGTTTCAGAAGTAACGATTGAATTTTGTTCAATTCCTTTTCATTCTCATTGGGACAGTCACTCCTGAAGATTATTAGATTGCTCCAATTGCAGTGCTGTGCTCAACCCATCAATGCATTAATACGCATACATTGAAGATAAATGTGTGCAAAATTATGAGATGAAAAATAAGTTCTCATGTGAGGATGTAGAAACATGTAAATGAGAAAGCAAGAATGAAAATTTTTTGGGTAAGGAAAGATGTAAATGAGAAGAACAAAGAAACCACATTTTTTTTTAGTAAGAAAGAAAAAAAATGTAGAACCCACTTAGAAAGCAGAAACAATTGAGCAATTTACAACATAATTTTTACAAAAACTTAAGAGCATGTTTAATTCACCCATTAATCACATACTCTCTTTCTCTTTCAGCATGTGCTTCAGTCTCTGTATGGTTTTGGCAACTTATAACAGACGAACAGCATGCTGAATGGAAATGAAAACCTTTCCCTAGAATCATTAAAATCATATTTCAATAATAATTAAGGGTCTCTCCCACTGACCCAATGCGACTCAGACACAACAAACTTATGAGTCAAAACCACCTTCAACTCCAGTCACTCTGGATGTCACATTTCCTTCATGGGCTTGATCTTATCCAAGTAAATGCTTACAACATTCTGCAAAATATAAGTGTATGCTGCAGTTTTTTTGGAGAAATGCTTGGCAAAACAACAAACCTTTAATCATTAGTTTCATTGGGAAATAATTACAAACCTTTACTCTTTCAATTTGAAAATAATTACCAATTTCACCAAATTGCCTCCATAGATCAATTACTAAAATTATAAAGAGTCGGGTAGTTAAACCAACCCATACGACTTGTCCATTGCTCGAATTCCCATTCGCGACACCCAATTCCATGATCTTGTACAGCATGGGAAGTGCACCATCTCCAGCAGTCTCAAGAACCGTGCAGCTCCCAAGAGTAACGCCATCCAGCAAGCCTCTCTTTCCAACAAAAGTCTTTAAATTACTAACCATAGTCTCAGTAGGATTCTCAGCAACCCCTTGGAATTTCTTGAATCCAGTCACATGGATGGTCACACCCTTTGGCCCCTCAGACCCCATCTCGTTGCTGCGTACTTCTATGCAATTCCAATGCTTAATGTATACTTCTACTAAAGCCTGTGGTGGACACATCAACCCGTTTAAATATCAATCAGACCACAACCACCATGACCAAAATTACCTACCACTAAAACAAATAAAAGTAGATGTTCACATCAATAATAAAAGTCTTACTCAACCCAACTGAACAATGGAAGTCTTGAGAACATGTATTATCCACTGAGTCGTGATATGCAAATAGAAAATTCATACAAAATTATGTGGAGATTGCTTTTATTTACAAATATGCCACCGCCACAACATTCTTGTAGCAAATTCTGTATAAACATACAAATTTCACAAACTTTTTTACTGACAGATATGGCATAAAGTAATGAATTTTGTTATTTGAAACGAGACCCACTAAAAAATTACATGATAGGATGAAGCTTACTTTTTGTATGTCAAGTTCGTAAATTTTGTTTGTTTGTATAGACAAATTAGTTCAAATTATCACAACAACCAACAATGAATAACAAAAATCACATATTTCCACCATGTATGTGCATTTATTTTATCAATCACAATGTCAAAGAAGTGTAAAGCACAAAAAAGCTATATGAGGAACACAGTAGACTCAAACAATGAATCAGAAAAAAATTAAAAATTTTAATTTGATCTAAACCCCCAACTGATCGATCTAAACAAAACACTTTAAATCAGAAAATATGAAACAGAAATTCGTACTATCAGATTGCAATTTGAATACAAAAACACTGCCAAAATAAGATCAAAATTTTGCAAGAATTAGTAATTGAAATGAAATCATCACAAATACACACACACACACAGAGATATATATATATATATATATATATATATATAATCTTGTAAAGAAGAATAATCAAAAGAACATGAAAGCTTCGAAAAGAATAAGATGAATCGAAAGTCGAAACCTTGGGATTGTCCAAGATTGTTGAGTCTCTCTCTCTCTATCTGCTCTACTCCAGGAAAAAGATTGCCGTCTTAGAGAAGAGAGACGAAGAAGATGGGGCCATTTTTGGCCTTTTATTTGGGCAATTCTATTCTCACCCAGGCTACGCAAATGTCACAGCACATTATTTGCAGTACTATAAAATTTGAAAATATAGGTTACCTCTCCTAAAATTTTTGATAAATACAAATACAGCCTTTATAATATCAATAATTACAATAAATTTTTGTTTTTTAATCTAATAATGTCAAGATCTCTCCATTCCGTCAAGATTCCTCCGTCTGCTTTACACAAATGATGTTAGTACCCTGTACAGGCAGCTACTAATTGTATAGGCTACTAAAAATAACCATATTACCCTTGTTTTTACATGCGAAAAGATAAAAATGACAGAGGAAGAGAAGTCAATCCAATAAGAGCTTTCACTCCTAGTCCTACTGGCCGACCGCCTCATCAAATCTGCCAAAAAAGCTTAATCCTCCAAGTCCGATTACACTGATCTCACCAAGCAAACGGATCTGCTCTCCCTCAACCTCCGATTCACTATCCACCTCATGACCACAACCACGACCACTGCCCAGTTGTTTCTCTATGAACGCCTCGTTTGCCGCATCATTGCTGACGTCTCCAAAACCTTAGAACGAGCCCTAACCCTAGTTCACAAGTGTTAGCAGAGTAGCGTTCTTCAGCAAGTGTTCGCCATCACCACTAGCGCCGACTTTTGCAATGTCTCCGGTCTCCTCGAATCATCCATTGCCGACGTCAGCCGACTCATCTCCACCGCCAACAACAACATCATCCTGGCCATGCTCTGGTCCTCCATCGCCTCCGTCCAAATGGAGTGCCTCCTCCACGACCGCCACGACACCGCCAACAATCTGGTCTCCCTTTCCTGAGACAACAATCGTAACAAGAAGATGATAGTTGAAGAAGGTAGAGTTATACCCTTGCTCAAGTTGTTGAAAGAAGGGGCCTCTCCTGATGCTCAAATAGCCGCCTCCACTGCTCTTTTCGACTTGGTTAATGATCAGGACAGGGTTTAATCTATCACCCGGGAGCTGACTGTACCATTAATTGTTGACGTTTTGGCTAATTCCCCCATCAAAGTTAAGGTTCTGGCCAAGAAAATGCCCTTTGTTCACAAAAAACGAAAATGCCCTTTGGTGAGCCTCATCAAGTCGACGACCGTGACAACAACGTGAAAGCGACAAGAAATTCAAAGATTCGACACATTTTTGCAACGTTTCGGAGCCGGTGGTACCTGATCATTGCCTTGGCTTTCCCTGCTTGAATACTGCAATAATCTATAGTTTCTTGAGAAAGTAGCCTGTTTGGTGCAGCTTAAAACCTTCTTATTTGAGCTTTTAACTTAATTTAAGCTATTTTGATGTGTTTGGTTTAACTTAACAATGCAATTTATAATTTTTTGTAAGTCAAAAATCAGCTTATTTTTTGAGTGAGGTGGGAGATGTTTAATTTATAAGTCAGAAATCAACTTATGTTCATAATTATAAGTTATAAGTACTTTCTCACAGCTCAACCAAATAGGGCCAGTGATAAGAAAATGTTGGAAGACATAGGGGCAAAAAAACAGTGAAGAGAAACTGAAATCAGGCTTTCGGTTCTACATTCAAAATGTTTGTAAGAATTTTGTGATCCCAATAACAACATAGGTATATATAATTACAATATACAAGGGTATTATGTAAAGTTTTTAGGGAACAGTGGGTTCTGAAATTAAAAACAGAGCAGTGTAAAGATCAGGGAAAATTGCAAATTTTCTAAGAAAATTTAAGAAATGAGAGATTGAAAAGGAAATGAAAAGGAAAATCTACATAGAAATGGAAGTAGAAGATTGTGTATACATTAATATATAGAGAGACAAAGAAAACAACTCTTTATCTTTTTGTCTTTCTCTCTCTTTGCCTTTATCTATCTCTAGCTTCTTCGTTTTCTTCACACAAATCAACCTTCTTCACATTGCTTATTGTCGTCTCTTTCTTTATCTTCTTTCTCTTAGGAATTCAATGTGTATTGAAAATGTAGCTGATTAGGGATTTTGCGAATAAATGGCATTTTTGTCTTTTCGTAGGCAAAAGTAAGGGTAATATGGTCATTTTATATAGGCTACTAGCATTGTTTGTGTAAAATAGACAGAATGTGAGAGTCTTGACAATGTCAGGTAAAATAGGAGAGGTTACTATAATTATTAAAGTCACATGGGAGGTCCATGTATTTGTTAGAAACCTTAGGGGAGGTAAGTGTAATTTACCCTAAAAATAATTTGTTAGACATAAATAATTGAATAAAATATATATTTAAATAATTTATTTTTGTTCAAAATAATTTTTTCTGAACATTTTATTTTTTGGCTCAACGTTTATATTTGGATAACATAAATAATGTGTGGTGTTAAAATATGGAAAATGCCTATAATTGATTCATTTTGAGGATCTGAATTGTTTATTTTTATCAAATTTTATAGATAGATCATTCACAAAAAAATAAAAATAAAAAAAATAATAAAAAAAAACGAATCCAATAATCACTTTTACTTCAATATAGAAAATAAGGCAGTAGATACACACATTGGCAATCTCCATATATGTATCTGCTAGTAGACTATACAAGCACGATCAAAGCCATTTTACTAGTACTAACTAAAAGGATAGGCATCTAACCACACAGGTTTCTGGATTTTTACTAATGACACACAAGCCAACATAGATAATAATCACAACCACATCCCCTAACTAGATTCGCCACAATATTCACTCATTTTCTAAAAAATAATACGTTTTAATGTATAAATGATTACAATCAATGTTCAAATGGAAATGCATGAGTGAATGATTTTAGTTAATCTAATTCTCATGTAATTTCTACAACAATCAAAGCTATCCTCCACTGATAGCCCAAAACAGATGTCTCTATTCAAAATATACATTTCAAGCAACATATATAAATTCATAATTTTGAATTTGGCGTAACAATACTTGTTCAACCACCATCCAATTCAACAAGGTTCCAAACATTTTCCTATCATTCTTCTCCTTACTAAAAAATCAATAATTTCCAAAGATAAATCATTCATTTTTTTTGAAAATAATTTTAATAAAATTATATTGTTATGATTATTCAATCAATCTATATATATATTTTTTGTGGAAGATCTGCTCTTAAAATCCAACAATATAAATTATTCAGATAATTGAAACTAATCTCATGGTGGTCCCATAAGGCCCAAGCACATCCAAACACAAACCTACTCTAAAATAACAATCATTGGGAGTAACTTGATGTGGACCGCCTCGGAGAACTCCCGCTCTCTGCGCCGCAGGGGCGCGAATTTCGTTTTGTTCTAAGGCTACTACAGTTCGGACTCAATGTCACGGTTTCTGAATCTAATTTTGCAAAGTGCAATGCAAGATCGATAAATCACCAAAGAGTCCAAATCCGACAAATCATTTTGGAAAACTGATTTTTATAAAGAAGTGTCAAACATGGACTGCTTTGCCAGATACAGAGTCGCCACCTAAATATTTTATTTTTGAAAAATTTAGGAAACCCTGACTCGTGTCTAAGGCCACGTGTCCGTTATCACCAAAGTTGCCTCGGCTCAGGAACTTGGGTACGAGAGGGGAAGGTCATGCAATGAGCACCCCCGCTCGTCATATCAAAGATCGGCCTGTACTAAGTATGATATTTTGTTTTTGAAAACACATGTGTTCTTATTTTGGTTGTTAACCTAGAATTACTATGTGATGCGCACATCATACAAGTATAGGCTAGATCACCTAAGTTGGAACAAAACATTTCATGTTCGTTTGTTTGAAAATGGTTTGAAGTTTGCTACTCGCAAGTAGGTTAAGTCGCGGATTTCAATGAATTGTTCCAATTCAAGCAATCCAACCTTCATCCACAGGCATTCAGGCAGTTATACACTTAAGCAGTTAGCCTCATGGCAAGCATGCTAAACATGGCATCACTTACACACATGCAGTATGTTAAAGCGCAAACACTCACAGTGTACTCCGAGCCAAAACAAAGAACTAGTTAGAAATCATGCATAATCCTAGTTCATGTTAAGATGGCTAATGCAACACATACAAAAATGCAACTCAGATAGGCTCGGCTATCTGGAATGTCATGTGAAATGCAACTTGATAACATGCTGTTGAACACGTATTCAAGTAAATGTATTGAAATACAATGCAATTAGTATGATGCGCCAAGCCCGGTGCATGCAATACAGATGAATGATGCACGCATGCAAAGCATAAGGTATGCTAATCAAAATATGCCCTAAAACTAACCATCGTAAGCAGTTAAGTAAAATGGAGAAAGAAATGGGGGTTGGAAGACATGCATCACACACATGCACGCTTATTACAACAGTTGGCCCTCTCGACGGAGGGTCCGAATAAGAAGCTAACTAGTTAATCTAAGCTAATTAAACTAATTATTACAAACAAAGCTAATTAACTATTCCTAGTTAACTAACTATTACAAAACAAATAAGCAGCTAAACGCATTAACTACTTAAATACAGAATCAAAGCATAAACTAGCTAAGGAAAGCAGTAAAGAGAGGTCCTCGGGATGAGGAGTGCATGCATGCTCGGCCACAAACAAGGCAATAAATGCACAACCCTTAGAGGCACTCAAAGGTGAATGAAGTGGGAACATGGCAATGCTACATGCTCTGAAATACCATGATAAATGATGTTGAATCATGTACACAACACAAATGAAGCATGCTATGGTACCCAAAGTTTGAAACTAGCATAGACATTTGTTCTACAACTATGCAAAACATGAAGCATATGGTCAAGGCAACCCAAAACAGTCATAGAACATGTCAAAATGAGTCTAAAACACGCATGGAAGGATGCCAAAACAAGCTACCATAAAGGGCATAAGGCATGATGCATACAAGGCCAAAAGGGAGGATTACAATACACCTACCAAGACCAAGCATGGGATGGCTTCACCAACAAAAATCAGAGTTATATTATGGTAAAATAACTCCAAAAACACACTAAAATGATAGCTCGCAAGCTTAGGCATGAAGGCATACACAATGGCTCATGTTTAAGGCATAAAGGACCAACCCTTCAAAGCATGCAATAAGTGAAAGATGAGAGTGTATGACCATGAAACATGCACTGAAATCTTATAACAAATGATGCCAAATCATTCAAATAGGCCAAGCAATGCATGCTAGTGGACTTGATACACAAAGCTAACAAGCTAGAATGCATTATAGCTATACAAAGCATGGCATGCATGACCAAAACAACACAAATCAGAGCTAGAGCATGTTAAAACATGGACAAAATCTTCTTAGAGTTAAGCCAAAATCATGTTAGAATAACAGTCAAAAGCATGATACACATTAGGCTAATTCATGGAATTGCACTACAAGTGCATGGAGCATGCACGGGGCTATCAAACCAAACCTTAACAGAGGTATATGATGGCCAAACAACACCAAGAACATGCTAAGATGGACTCAAAACAAGCTAGAATGACATGTTACTTCATGAAGCATACAAAGCTAGTTTATGAAGATTACACTACAAGTGTATAAGGCATGCATGAGGTGACAAAACCAAGTCAAAACAGTGGTATGCCATGCTGAAATAAGGCCTAAAATAGGTTGAGATGTGGCCAACACAAGCTTAACAAACATGCTCAAACATGAGGCAAATGAAGCAAGCATTCAAGAACACAAGGAGAGGGGATGATCCTCTCCTATTTGGGACCTTAAAACACCATTTCCACCACTGAAATTCCTCTGGAATTCAATGGTAGAAAGGTCATGCAAAGACTAAAACAAGAGCCTAAAGGGATGGCTCAAAACAAGGCCTAAGAGGGGGTAGACTACCCCCAACACAAAAGAGACCTTAAACAAACATGTTAAGGACTAAAAATCAAAACTTTTTGCAGTAGAAAGTCAAGCCTAAAACATCATGCAAATAGGTTCAAAAGCTTAATCAAAACAAAGGGTTAAAGGGTTAGTTGACTCACCCTTGTAGAACCTTTTCAAGGATACCAGTCCAGTAGCTTTCTTGGATCAAAACCAGTCCAAAAGCACCAAAACCAACCTCAAGAAGCCTCAGCAACAAAAGGATGGTGTTTAAGTGTGTGTTTGTGTGTGATAGTATGATGAATATACACTTTAAGGCACAAAACAAGAGCAAACAAGGAAATATAGAGACAAATATGTATCTATAGCTCCAGCCACAAAAATCTGAACCTGGAGAAGGAGGGGGGAGGTTCTCTTATATAGAGAACCAAGCCTCAAGCTTGTTGAGGAAGCTAAGGGCTCAAACCCATCCCTCCACGTGTATGGAGGATGGTTTTTGTGCCCTCCAGCTGTGACAGCTAGAGAGAAAATATCTCCAGGAAGCTGGTGAAAAGTTGCCGACCACTTGAAGTGGTCTCCCAAAAAGCAAACTGGTCAGCCAGGGGTAGGAGAAGTCTACACACTGAAAACAAGTCAATGATGTGGTGGCCGACCAGAAAATGTGGCCCAAAGACCAAGAAAACCAGTTGCTCGACCAGAAAACTGGCTGGCAGGAAGGAAAGTGGTCTCCAAGGGGAAAAACTGGTCTCCCACCCTTGTACCACCCTCCAAACAAGGAAAACAAGGTTACCAAAAAGGATACAAGACGAATGTCCGGGAGGCAAGGCGCACAGCTGGGAGGCTTGAAAACTAGTTTACGAGCACCAAAAGTGGTCCATGACCACAAAAGTGGTCTCCAAGACCACAGTGTTCCCCTAGGTAGAGGCAACAAGGTGTGGTTCAAAAACCACGCCAAACGGAGAATGTTAAGTGGTCCCGAGACAAGGCGCGTGGCCGAAGGCCTCGAAAATCGAAAACTAGTCTCCAAGCAGGAAAAGTAGTCTATGACCACAAAAAGTGGTCTACGACCCCAAAAAGGTGGTCTACAGGACCTTCTTCTCCCTCCAGGGAAGAGGAAACAAGGTTCGGTCCACAAACTGAGCCAAGGCACAAAGAGTTCAGAGGCTCGGAGGCAAGGCACTCAGCCGAAAACTCCGAAACCTCGAAACGAGCAAAACATGCACTATCACCGAGCGCTCAATCGGTGGTGTCTGAGTCTTAAGGTCGTTCAAAAATGGGGAGTCTACACCTGACTTTTCGTGCTCCTTTCAAAAGACGAATAACCATACAGTTCGGACTCCACTTGTGGTTCTGAATCTGATTTCACAAGTGCAATGTGAAATAGTGAAAACACGAAAGAGTCATAATCCGGCAATTCTTTTTGAAAAATCAATGTTTGAATCAAATGCCAAAAATGGATTGCTTTTCCAGATTACAAAGCCGCCACCTAAATATTTTTGAAAAATTTAAGAAATTCGAGACTCGTGCCAAAGGCCATTAGTCCGTCATCACCAAAGTGTCTCGGCTCAGGAACTTAGGTGTGAGAGAAGAAGGTCATGAATTGAGCACCCCACTCGCTCGATCAAAGATCGGCCTCTACTAATCATGATGTGTTTCTTATTTACATTATATGCTCTTATTCTGATTATTAGCTATATTACTATGTAACTCACACAAGTATAGACTAATTTGCAAGAATTGGAACACTTGACCTCATGTTTTGGTTCGAATTTGTTTTGTGAATTTGCCACTTAAAAAAGTGGGCTTAAAATGGACATTAATCAAGTCATCCCAATTCAAGCAACTAGCATTTATTCACATGCATTCAAACAATTATATCATTTAAGCAATTAGCCTCATGGTATTCATGCTTTGGATATGGCAACACAAACATTCGATGCAAGATGCTAAAGTAATAAAAAAACTCACCTAGTACTCCAAGCCAAAACAAAGCAAAATAATTAGAAAAATATGCATGCTCTTAATTAATGCAATATGACTAATGCAACGCATACATTATGTATTTTTATAGGCTCGGCTATGAGCTTGGCATATGATTGCGTTCAAGACATGTGAGAGAGCACGTATTCAAGTGATGAGTTTGAACAATTTGATATTGGGTTAGCATGATGAGCCGAACCTTAGATGCATGCAAGACAATGGATGCAAAACATAAGAATGCTAATGAAACGTGATGCCCTATACTAACCATCGTAAGTGAATAAGTAAAAGGGAGAAAGACGTGGGGTTGGAAGACATACAACTTATTACAATATTGCCCTCGCGCAAGAGGGTGCGAATCAAAGTCTAAAAGTCCGAATTAAACTAACTATTACAAAACCGAATGAATAAATAAACAAGGCTAATTAACTAGCTAACTATGCTATTACAATAAGGATAATTACGATAAATAAACTAGCTCTCTAAACTAAGTAACTACAACAATTACAAAGGGACAATAATAATAATTACAACACTTAATATTAATGAGACTAATTACAATAAACAATATTAAATTAATTACACAATAATCATAATGTAAGCGAGGATGCCCAAGAATTGCATGCATGCGCATGCACAATATGCGATACGCAAGTCCCAAATATTTCACTAACTTCAACTAAACATTTAATGTTTATCACAAAAAAAATAAAAAATAAAAATAATAATAATAAATAAATAAATAAATAAAATAAAGATTAAAAAAATAATAATAATTAATAAATAAATAAATAAAACAAAATACTAGGAGTATATTTGAATGGCGTGTGTTAAAATGTCATCTAATTAAGAGCCATTAGTTTTACCAAAATATAAAACGTAATCTTAAAAAAATAAATAAATAAATAAAGCGAAATAATAAGAATAATAATAATTACTCAACAAAGTATACAGGTGGCCCTAGTAGTTTGCTACACTAGTATGTTTTAAATACTTAGGGTAGGCTAGTATGTTCTAGGTAGGCTTTGCTAGGCATCCAAAAATGTGCTACTTGAAGATCTTGCTAAATATGAGACCTGCTACCTGTAGAGAAAATCATTAAGGGATGAGTTGGCTTAAGGGTCTCAACATTTGTGCAAGTATATAAATAGGGGAGAGGTGATAAGCGTAGGCCACACAAAAAACAGGGAGAAAAAAAAGTGGAGCAAAGAGGAACTCAGAGGGATCAGGAAGAGGAAACAATAAGGGTCAATATTAAAGTGAGTAATATTATACATTGAGTCACCATAACATATTTTACGAATGTTTTGAATTACCATGAATTATTTTATATAATTGATCTTTTAAGGTTATATTAATGTTTCAATTACGTGGATTATTTTATGAACTCTATTTGCTTAAATTGAAACCCATGGATATGTTTGTTTAAATTTTAGAAAATATTTGACAATGATTTTATAAATATTTGTTTAGAATAATTACCACCATGGAGGTCCCATGCCTTAAGGGACTTAAATAATTACTGGCCCTCTGAATTGTCATTTTAGTGACCCTCTGACAGTCCCATGCCTTGAGGGACTTAAATAACCTTTGGCCCTCTGCTTAGTCACTTCGTAACCTGATGTTTGTCATGAATCCATTGACCTTCTGTTCTGTTTTGTACCGTGGTTATAATTATTTTGTTTATATGATTTTGTCTTATATGTTTGTTATTAAAAATAATTTATTCGAACCAAACTATTCATCGTTTAGCCTAAATAATTATCCATGGTGATTTTATACCCTCATGCTCTCAGTATAATATTTCTCACTCTGCCATGTGCTTATAGCTGTTAAAACCCCTTTCAGGAGACGAAATTTAAAGAATCATGGTTTTGCCCTGTGGATCAGAACCTCAAATTTGATATGGATATCGTGTTTTTTTTTCTTGTAATCATTATCTGACTAATGTTGTAACGTTACATAAATAATAATTTCCATATACGTTTCGGATATTAATCTACCTCTTTTATTTTATTCCGCTGCATTATTTAAATTAATTACTTGGAATTACTCTAAAGGATTTTAAGATTAGATAGTTACGATCCAGCCTTGGTCATCGGGATGGGTCATGACACAATGTTCAAGAACAACTCTATTTGCCCTAGGCTTGCTCTATTTCACCTCAGCCACTGCTCTCTGTTTTTTGCAAAAATACATTGCGAACCAAACATTGAGGACCGGCCAACCCTCAATGAAGCCCGGCCGGGCCTAAAGAAGGTCGGCCACGCCTCAATTTTGTGCAAAACTCTATTTTATGTTCTGGAGTAAAAACAATGCAGATAGAGTTGTTCAAGCTCTGTTTGTCCCTTTTTTCCTTCTCTGTCATGGGAAAGCCTGGGGAGAAGGTTAGAATTGTTTCCAAAACCATCAATGAGCACATTGATTGCTTAATGATTTCAGATACAATTTTAGACAAAAAAAAAAAAAAAACAATGAATGCAATGAATATGACCACTCCTCCCTCTTTATCATGGAATAAACTCAAAAAAAAAAAAAAAAAAAGTAGAGACGCTTCAAGAATTATCAAAATGCCATGAATTAGTGTATGACCACTCTTGACTCGATAAACTTGGCATAACGTCCGGCCAAGCCCAAGCAAGATGACCCATTTTCTTTATGTGTGTTGATTGCTTTTAAACCAATTCTTTTAGTCATTTCCATTCTTTAGTCCATTTGTCTGAAGTGATGATTAATTCCTCTAAAAGGAGAAAAGCATCAAATGGGAAGTAATTCTCAACATGAAAGAAAGATTATGCTGTTGACAATGAATCTCTGTAGAGATTAAGCAATTAAGTGTGAATCTCTAGTTCATGTGTTGAATGACCATCAACCGATTGAAACAACTCTCAAATGAAAGAAATGAGTGGCAAGTTGATTCTTAAAATGAGGTTATTACCATGAAAATTAGACAAAGAAATGCTAAGAACAACATAATACAAGCTATGTACAAAGACCAATGCTACAACAAAGGAATTAATTAAAGCTTAAATCAATTAAATAGATTAGAATAACCCTAAAACATTCTTTAATAAGCCAAAACAGTGGCTGAAAATGCAAGAAAAGAACTCAAAAAAGCTAACCAAAGAGTAAAGATACTAAAGCTATGTAAGCAAAAACAAGGAGGAGTGGCCAACCCCTCCAATTTCAAGACTTCAAATCATGTTTTTTGGCCTTAGTTCAACTCTGAAAATCAGTTAAAAAATCAAAGAAAAAGAGTGTAAAGGAACCAAGAGTTGAGCTATAAAAATAGGTGCAAGTAAGGGTGTTAACCTTACCACCTTTGGTAGCTTATCCAAACCAAAGTTTCAACACCTAAAATGGATGCAAAATAGCCCAAGAATACTAGAAATGGGTAGAAATGAAGTAAACAAAAATAAGAACAAAAGTTACAAGTTTATACCTCTCAAAATGGAGTAAGCTTTGTGTTAGACTTATTTATTTTGATGACTTATTTAACTATGTTTTAATTTATTTGGAAGAGAAAAATAGAATCAAAATTTATTTTGATGATTTATTTGAAAGAGAAAAATAGAATCAAAATTTATTTTGCTCCATTATTTCTCACCTAAACTTTTATCCTAAATGTTGTCAGAATGTATTTAATATTTGCTTAAATCAGGAGTTCAAACAACCCAAAAGCAGAGGTTCAAACAGCCAAAAATTAGAGGTTCAAACAGCCCAGCACAGCAGCAGTCCAAAAGGTTCAAATCTGTCAAAGGACTGGACATCCGGCCGGTCATCTGGCCGGACGACCGGCCAGGCCATTTTTGCCCAGTTTTGCTTTGTTTCGAATTCTGCTCTCAACGGCACTGAACTACAATGGCTAGTATTTCAATTAAAGCTGTTTCAGACCAAGCCTTGTCCCCCACATGTTCAAATTAGCAATGATGGATGATTTATATTCAAATGAATACAACGGCTATAAATTTCATTATACATATCAAAGCCTCTAATGTGAACAAGTTACAGCAACTACAAACAAGAAATAGAAACCAAAAATTATTCTTTGATATATAATCATTCTCATCTATTCTCTGAAAAATTTTCTGAGAAGTGTTCTTCAATTTTGTTTACATCTTTCTCTCAAAAATTATACACTGAGCCTTATTGCATTAAGCTCATCTTTTCTGTGTGAGATTTACAAAAAAACCAGAAGTGTAGTACACTCAGTGTTCTTGACTTAGAAAGTTTATGTAAAATCTGTGGAGGATTGCTCCATCTGTGAAAAGGTTGCTAGCACCCTATGAAGCTAAAGTATAGTGAAAAATCTCAAGTGAAGCTTGAGGAGTGGACGTAGGCCGAGTTGAAGCCAAACCACTATAAATTTGTTTGTCTCTCTTTCCCTTATCTCCTTACTTTATTTAAATTGCCATAGCTATATTTCACATTTTCACTGTGCTAAAATCATTAAATGACATAGCTGTTAGAACACTTGTTTTAATTATTTTTATTTCATTAACTATATTTATTTAATGTGCTAGTCATAATTTTTTATTAGAGTATTATTATAATAAATTGTAAAAACCTAATTCACCCATCTTAGGTTGTCTTTTGGGTAACAATTGATATCAGAGCCTAGACTCTTGCTTTAGATTTAACCATCTGAGAGTTTCGATCCATGGCAACCTTAGCTAGCACTAGCACTGCTGAAGGACAAAAAACCAATAGGCCACCATTATTTGACGGAAACAACTATAGTCATTGGAAAGATAAGATGACCCTATACTTACAAGCCACTGATTATGCTATGTGGATTATTGTCACCAAAGGTCCAAAAATTTCTACCAAATTAATCGACAATATTAGTGTACCTAAAACTAAAGATGAATGTGATGAGAGAGATCACAAATTATTGTAAGCCAATGCTAAAGCCAAACTCACCCTTGTTTGTGGATTAGGCTTTAAGGAGTATAATAAAATTTCAAGTTGTGATTCGGCAAAAGAAATTTGAGACAAACTTGAAGTAACTTATGAAGGTACAAACCAAGTAAAGGAATCTTGTATTGATATGCTTGTTCATAGTTATGAATTGTTTAAAATGAACTCTAATGAACCTATTTCAAGTATGTTTACTAGATTTACTGAAATTGTAAACTTCTTGAAATCTCTTGGCAAAACTTATACTAACAGTGAGTTGGTAAAGAAAAATTCTACCAAAGAATTGGGAAGCAAAGGTCACTGCCATTATAGAAGCCAAAGATCTCTTCACACTTAAATTGGATGAGCTTATAGGTACCCTTATGACTCATGAGATCACCATGAAAGGACATGAGGATGTTGAAAGCAAAAAGAAAAGTGGAATTGCATTCAAAGCAACATCAAATGAAGAAGAACATGAAAACTCCAGTGAGGATGAAAGCTATGCCATGTTTAGTAGAAATCTCAAAAAGCACTTCAAGAAAAACAATTATGGAGGAAGAAGACCTTTAAAAAAAGAGTACAACAAAGATAACAAGAAATAACCTATTATTTGCTATAGGTGTAAAAATCCTGGATATATGAAAATAGATTATCCAAAATTGAAAAATCATGGAAAAGACTACAAAAGAAACAGGAAAGCCATGATAGTAGCTTGGGGAGAAAGTGAAGATGAAAGCTCAAGTGATGAAATTAAAAATGAAATAGCTAACTTGTGTCTCATGGCTCTTGAAGATGAAGACTCTGCTCAAGATGAGGTAACTACTTTTTATAAAGAACTAGAAAATGCATTCCATGAACTACAAGATGAATTTAGAAAAGTTTGTGTCAAAAATAATGTGTTAAAAAAATCTGTTGCATCTTTATCCAGTAATGTAGAAGAATTAAAGAAAGAAAAAATTGTTTTGAAAAATGATTTTGACACCATCTCTAATGAGAAAACTGTTTTAAAAAACAATGCTGATGATTTAACAAAAACACTTAAAAATTTTGTAAAAGGTAGAAATAATCTCAACATTTGGAAATCAAAGATATGTTTTCAATAAAGTAGGCATTGGATATGACCTTATTAAGAAACAAAAGAATCTCAATATAATTTTTGAAAAGGCACCTCTCATGACACACCCTCATATTACTTGTCATTATTGTAGAAAGAAAGGCCATTATACATCTTATTGTTCATTCAAAAAGAATATGAACATGGGAATTAAAAAGATTTGGATTATTAAAGGATCTAACAAAACTAACCAAGAATGACCTAAGAAACTATGGGTATCAAAAACCAACACTTGATTGTCATCTTGTAAGTTTGCCTTAAGTCTAAAACTAAAGAAGGGAAGTAGTACCTTGATAGTGGATGTTCTAGACACATGACCGGAGATAAATCCTTCTTTACTACACTGTCATCCAAAGATGGAGGCTTTGTTACTTTTGGAGACAACAACAAAGGAAAAATCATCAGTAGTAGTAGCATCGGCATTTCTCCTAACCCTTCTATTGAAAATGTTTTACTTGTTGATGGACTTAAGCATAACCTACTTAGTATTAGTCAATTATGTGATAAAGGTAATCGAGTTATTTTTGATAAATTACAATGCAGAATTAAAAGCACAAATGATCATAAAGTTTTATTTGTTGGCAATCGCCATGATAATGTTTATGTTTTTCGTCTTAATGATCTCCATACTAGTGATGTTAAATGTTTATATGTTAATAATAAAAATAGTTGGCTATGGCATAGAAGACTTGGTCATGCTCATTTGGATTTAATTGCTAAACTTTTGAGAAAGGATTTGGTCATTGGACTTCCAAAAATTAAATTTGAAAAAGATCATCTTTGTAGTGCTTGTCAACAAGGAAAACAAACTCAAACATCGTTTAAATCAAAATCTTATATTTCCACAACTAGACCTTTACAACTATTGTATATGGATTTATTTGGTCCTTCAAGGACATCTAGTCTAAGTGGTGAACATTACTGTCTTGTTATTGTTGATAATTATTCAAGATTTACATGGGTTATGTTTTAAGCACACAAAGATGAAACCTTTTCTTCTTTCACAAAACTCTGTCGTATAATTCAAAATGAAAAAGGCTTTCTTATTACTAATATTCGAACCGACCATGGCAGAGAACTTGAAAATGAGAAATTTGAATTGTTTTGTGATGAGCATGGTATTGGACATAATTTTTTAGCACCTAAAACCCCTCAACAAAATGTATTAGAAAGGAAGAATAGAACTTTAGAAGAGATGAGTAGAACAATGCTTTGCGAAAATAATCTTCCTAAATATTTTTGGGTCGAAGCCGTTCACACCACATGCTATATTTTAAAACATGCATTGATTAAACCTATTCTCAAAAAGACTCCTTATGAATTTTGGCATGATAGAAAGCCCAGCATTAGTCACTTGCATGTTTTTGGTTGTAAATGTTTTGTGCATAATAATGGTAAGGATAACTTAGGTAAATTTGATTCAAAATCTGATGAAGCAATTTTTCTTGGCTATTCCTTAACTAGCAAAGCTTATCGGGTTTTTAATAAAAGAACTCTTGTTGTGGAAGAATCTACACATGTGGCATTTGATGAAACTAACATCTCTGCTCAAAAGCAAATTATTAGTGATAATATAGATTTGAAACCAAATGTGGAAGATTCATGTATCTACAAAGAAGAGAACCAACCATGTAAGTTGAACAAAGAGATTGAACAACCTATTCTCCCACCTCAAGAAGAAGGAGGAAACAATGATGATTGCCAAGAGAATAGAAGTTTGTTCATAATCACCCTAAGGATTTAATCCTAGGTAACCCTACAAAAGGTATCGAAACTCGCTCTTCACTTAGAAACATTTGTAGTAACTTGGTTTTTCTCTCACAGATTGAGCCTAAAAACTTTCAAGAAGCCGAATTCGATGAACATTGGATGATAGCTATACATGAAGAACTTAACCAATTTGAGAGAAACAAAGTGTGGGAACTTGTGCCAAAACCTAAAGATCATACCATTATTGGTACCAAATGGATCTTTCGAAACAAGCTTGATGAATCCGGCACAATTATAAGAAACAAGGCTAGACTTGTTGCACAAGGATACAATCAAGAAGAAGGTATTAATTTCGATGAAACCTTTGTTCCGATTGCTAGATTAGAAGCCATTCGCATGCTACTTGCATTTGTGTGTTTTAGAGATTTCAAACTTTATCAAATGGACGTAAAAAGTGTCTTTCTAAATGGTTTTATAAATGAGGAAGTTTATGTTAAACAATCCCCAGGTTTTGAAGATCATGCTTTTCCAAATCATGTTTTTAAACTATTAAAAGCTTTATATGGTTTGAAACAAGCACCTCGTGCATGGTATGCACGATTGAGTAAATTTTTGATTGAAAATAATTTTTCTACAGGAACGATTCACACAACACTTTTTGTTAAAACTAAAAATGCTGATTTACTTATTGTGCAAATATATGTGTATGACATTATATTTGGTGCTAGTAATGAAATCTTGTGTAAGAAATTTGCTAAGTGTATGCAAGGTGAGTTTGAGATGAGCATGATGGAGGAGCTAAATTATTTCCTTGGATTTCAAATCAAACAATGTAAGGAAGGAATTTTTATCAACCAAGCTAACTACACAAAAGAACTACTCAAAAAATTTGGTATGTATGACTCAAAAATAGCTAAAACTCCTATGAACACATCCATTAAGCTAGACAAGGATGATAAAGGTAAGTCCATTGATCAAACAAAATATTGAGGTATGATCGGCTCACTTCTTTATTTAACTGCAAGTAAACTCGATATTATGTTTAGTATTTGTATGTGTGCTAGATATCAATCAAATCCTAAGAAATTACATCTTAGTGCTGTTATAAGAATTTTTTAGATATCTTATTGGTACTCAAAATTTGGGACTGTTTTATCCTAGATGTGTTGCATTTGATTTAATTAATTACTCGGATGCCGACTTTGCCAAATGCAAACTTGATAGAAAAAGCACCAGTGACACTTGTTACTTCCTTGGTAACTCATTAGTATCTTGGTTTAGCAAAAAGCAAAATTCTGTTGCGTTATCAACGGCCGAAGCTGAATATAAAGCTTCCAGAAGTTGTTGTGCCCAAATATTTTGGATGAAACAACAATTGGAGGACTTTGATTTGCATTATGATCATATCCCTATTAAATGTGATAATACTAGTGCCATCAATTTAAGCAAAAATACGGTTCAACACTTGCGAACAAAATATATTAAAATTCGACATCATTTTTTAAGAGATCATGTTCAAAAAAGGGATATTGTACTTGAATATGTAAACACCGACAAGCAATTGGCGGATATTTTCCCAAAACTCCTAAGCGATGATCGGTTCAATTTTATTCGTAGCGAGCTTAGAATGTCGATTTCTACTTAAAAAGTTTTATTGTGATTGTGAGACTTGAATTTTTATTAAAATGATATATGTGTATTGCTACATTGATATGGAAACATTTTATCAGTTGAATGCTCTCAAGTCCTTCATACATTTATTATCCTTAATAGTTTGCTATTCACAATTATGTATTTTTGTTTCGCATCTTGAACTTAATTTAACTTTGCATACATTCATTTTTTTTATTATTCATTTTTTTTAATTTTTGTTATTAGGCTTAATTTCTTTTATTTTCTTCATTCTTTTCTTTCTCTCTTTTCTTTCGTTCTACTATTAGGCTTAATTTTTTTCTATTTTCTGCTTTTTATTTTCCTTTTTTTAGCCCTTAAACATAAAAACAAAAACAAATCAAAATAAACATATTTACATATTTAAAAAAAAACTTCATTTTTTTTACGGCCATACGCCGATTTCACTTAACTCACCTCTTCCATCGTTTTCTTCCTCTTTTTATCACCTTGGGAGGCCCTTGAAGGCGTTGCCACCGCGCTTTCGTCGAGAGCGAGAACTCCCCACCGACTATCAAAAGCCAAGAACGTAGATGCTCCAATCGGGCCCTGGAGGTGGCCTGTCGTTTCAACTCTTCATTTTTGGCCTTCAGTGCAAATATCTCTGCTCGCCATCCTTGTATTTGTGCTGGAGCAAAGAGAGTGAGGCGTTGACCTGATGGAGCTTACTTGTCCTGTTCTGCAGTCGGTGAGCCAATTTTATGATTGCAGTCACTATCTCCATACAGGACGTCAGTGTGAAATGATTGGCTTCAATGTCTGATTAAGATGCCATTATTTGCTCAATTGACATCATAGGAAGGTTGGGAAGAGTGGGAACCGGGGCACTCGGCCCAACAACGTTTAATGGGTCATTCAGGTCCGGAAAGAGAGTGAGGAGACGAGACGAGGCCATTTGGTAGAAGCGAGAAATGTAAACGCAAGAAGAGTCAGAGACCTAACACAGAACAGATTGAGTTTGGCAGCCTTTCTGCTCTACTCCGTCTCTCTGTTCTATCTCTCTCAAGAAGACGAAGAAAGAGATGTATGCGAATACGGAAGAAGAAGGAGAAGATAGTGATTAAGAAGAAGACGGAGGAGAAGAAGACAAGAGGGAGAGAGAACTAAGGCAGCTGATTGACCAGTCTCACTTTTGTCGGTCGGCTGACGCAAAAGCGAGGCCACATGTCCGACGTAATTTTTGACGGAAAAGAGAGAGGCGGGCGAATCATATATATATGTATGTATATGTTTTAATTATCTGTTTTTGATGCTATTTATCACTATCATTTTCCTCCTCCTCCTCCAAATTCTGAGCCATAATTTCCTTTTGATAATATCACAGGGGGAGAAAATTATGATGTTATGTATTATGGTATTATTTTCAAAATATGGTATTATTTTCAAACTAATATGATATTATGTATTATGGTATTATTTTCAAACTAATATGATGTTGTGTATTATGGTATTATTTTCAAACTAATCTAATGTTGTGTATTTATAGTTTAATATCTTAGTCTCATATCATGTCTCTAATTAAAGCTTATTTATTACACATGTGCTAACCTATGTATTTAGAAATGAATTCAGGGAGCATGACTTGAGGAGGAGCTTTTCTTACTCACAAATCAAATCAAAACATCATTGTGTGCCATCATCAAAAAGGGAGAGATTGTTAGACTTATTTATTTTGATAATTTATTTAATTATGTTTTAATTTATTTGGAAAAGAAAAATAGAATCAAAATTTATTTTGATGATTTATTTGAAAGAGAAAAATAGAATCAAAATTTATTTTGCCCCATTATTTCTCACCTAAACTTTTATCCTATATGTTGTTAGAATGTATTTAATATTTGCTTAAATCAGGAGTTCAAACAACCCAAAAATAGAGGTTCAAACAGCCCAAAATATGAGATTCAAACAACCCAAAACAAAGGTTCAAACAGTCCAAAAGGTTCAAATCGGTCAAAGGATCGGACGTCCGGGTAGACATCCGGCCGGTCATCCGACCAGACGACCGGCCAGGCTATTTTTGCCCAGTTTTGCTTCATTTCGAATTCTGCTCTCAACGGCACTCAACTATAACGGCTAGTATTCCAATTAAAGCTGTTCCAGACCAAGCCTTGTCTCCCACAAGTTCAAATTAGCAATGATGGAATGATTTATATTCAAATGAATACAACGATTATAGGTTTCATTATATATATCAAAGCCTCTGATGTGAATAAGTTACAGCAACTACAAACAAGAAACAGAAACCAAAAATTATTCTTTGATCAATAATCACTCTCATCTATTGTCTGAAAAATTTTCCGAGAAGTGTTCTTCAATTTTGTTTACATCTTTCTCTAAAAAATTATATACTGAGCCTTATAGCATTAAGCTCATCTTTCCTGTGTGAGATTTACAGAAAAACTAGAGCTTCATTTTATATATCTATCTTTGAGAGATAATTCTTGTAGCTTTCTGTGAAAGTAAAAACACATTCTTTTCAACCTTGTAAGAGTATAGTACACTCAGTGTTCTTGACTTAGAAAGTTTGTGTAAAATCTGTGGAGGATTGCTTCATCTGTGAAAAGGTTGCTAGCACCCTGTGAAGCTAGAGTATAGTGGAAAATCTCAAGTGAAGCTTGAGAAGTGGACGTAGGCCGAGTTGAAGCCGAACTTGTTTGCCTCTCGCTTCCTTATCTCTTTACTTTATTTAAATTGCCATAGCTATATTTCACATTTTCACTATGCTAAAATCATTAACTGACATAATTGTTAGAACACTTATTTTAATTATTTTTATTTCATTAACTATATTTATTTAATGTGCTAGTCATAATTTTTTATTAGAGTATTATTATAATAAATTATAAAAACCTAATTTACCCCCCTTTTAGGTTGTCTTTTGAGTAACACTTTGGTTGATGATCAAACTCACTCTTGACACACTCTCAAGCTTGAATTATGCTTCTCAAAGGTTAACCAAGGCTCTAAGATGATGAGTCAAGGTTGTGTATGGTGTATATAGATGATATAAGGAAGGTAGGTTAACTCAAAGGCAGCTTGCAATGGAAGAAGGGGGAAGAAGGAGCTCTCTTTATGTGTATAGGCTTTCTCCCAATTGTTCAACCCCCAAAATAGAGGTATATAGTCGTATTTATAGAATTTGAGCAAGAAACATCATAAATATCTTCAAAAATGGCCAGTTGGCGGCCTCCCACCCAGAATAGTGTTTCTTGCTACTGAAGCCCAGCCGATCGGGCCTCAACGAATTCCCTTGTTTTTTTTTGTTTCAGTCTCAACATAGGGTGGCACAACGTGTAAATATGAATTTCTTGGGTATGATTAGTGAGAAATATGGAAGGTTTGGGGTTGTTTCGAAGCTTGAACAAGACTCTTTCATTGAGACCTCGAACTAGGCACAATACCACTTTCATCATCGAGTGTTCCAAGTAAAGGGCTCGAGCCTTGCGGACGGTCAAAAATGGGGTGTCCACAGTTACCCCTCTTTGACAGAGCTCAAAGTCATCAAGTGACGTGAGTGAATGTCAAAGTCTAGAGACAACCCATTTGACAAGGTCGCAAGGCTCGGGCAAGAAATCAAGACATAAATGCAAAAATTGAACTCAGGGCAAAATGCAAAAACGAAATGCAACAAATAACTTATGATCATGCAATGACGCAATGCAATGAAATACAATGTAAATGAAACAATGAAACAATGCTATAATCTAGACAAGAATGCAACATTCGAATGACAATGCAAAACAAAGCAAAATAAACCTCGCCGTGTTTCACACGGAACGAAGTGAATAAACAGGCACGCCTTATGTGAAAAGCACAAAGAAAGACAAATCAATCTACGTCTCACATAGAAAGGATATAAGAAAATACAGACCTAACTACACCTTGCGCAGAAAGGGAAAAGAGCAACGTAACCATTGAGCACACCCGAGGTCTCATCCGAGATCCAAACGCGTCTTACGCGATAGGAGGGAGGGCGGTGTGAACAAACAAGTACACTTGATGTTTTTAACCAAGGTAGACAATCCTCATGCGTCACACGTGAGAGGAGGAAAGGTGGTGTGAACAAACAGGTGCACCTGCTGTTTTCAACTGAGGGTACCATCCTAACACGTCACATGCAAGAGGAGGAAAGGTGGTGTGAACAAACAGGCACACCTGCTGTTTTTAACCGAAGGTACAATCCTAAAGCGTCACACTCGAGAGAAGAAAAGGTGGTGTGAACACCGGGTGCACCCTATGTTTTTAATCGACTGTAAACAATCCTCACGCGTCATACGCGAGAGGAGGAAAGGTGGTGTGAACACTGGGTGCACCTGATGTTTTTAACTGAAGGTAAACAATCCTCACGCATCACATGTGAGAGAAGGAAAGGTGGTGTGAACATCGGGCGCACCCGATGTTTTTAACCGAGGGTAAACAATCCTCACGCGTCACATGCGAAAGGAAGAAAGGTGGTGTAAACATCAAGCGCACCCGATGTTTTTAACCAAAGGTAAACAATCCTAACGCGTCACACGCGAGAGGAGGAAAGGTGGTGTGAACACTGGGCACACCCGATGTTTTTAACCGAGGATAAACAATCCTCACGCGTCACACACAAGAGGAGGAAAGGTGGTGTGAACATCGGGCGCACCCGATGTTTGTAACCGAAGGTAAACAATCCTAACGCGTCACACGCGAGAGGAGGAAAGGTGGTGTGAACACAGGGCACACCTAATGTTTTTGACCAAATGTAAACAATCCTTACGTGTCACACACGAGAGGAGGAAAGCTGGTGTGAACACAGGGTGCACCTGATGTTTTTAACCGAAGGTAAACAATCCTCACGCGTCACATGCGAGAAGAGGAAAGGTGTTGTGAAAGAACAAACAAATCGTATAAGTACAAATCAAAACAAACAAAGCGGTGGCAAAGCTAATTTACTAATGTGTTAAAGCGATGAACACAACACACCCCGCTTAAATGTGGTTATAAAATAGATGATGATTTTACTGTGACACGAATGATTTAATCGGAACTACTTTGAATGAACCGTACATACAATATCGTCTGGTTATGATAGAACATAACAAACAATTTAGGCAAAATAATTTATAAACTAACAGAACAGTTTAAATAAATCAAAACTACGAGTTAAACAAGCAAATTACGAATCAAATCATGCATTCGTATAGTAAATTGAAATGAACAAAAATTATTGCTTTTCTTTCCTACTCTTTTCATTTTTTTTCTTTCCTTCTTTTACTTTTGCTTGCTTTTTTGCTTCTAATTCTCTTATTTTTTTTTCTTTTCTTCTTCTTTTTTTTTTTCTTTTCTAACTCTCCTTTTTTTCCTTTCTTATTTTCTTTTTCAACTCTCTTATTTTTTGTTTTTCTTTTTTTTTTCTTTGGTTTTCTTCTTCCTTCTTTTTTTTTTTTTCACTGTCTTTCCTTTTTCTTTTTTTTTTTGGTTTTTCTTCTTTTCAACTCATAATACAAGAAATAAATAACAAAAAGGAAGAGAGAGGGGGAAAGAATAAAACTGAGTTGTGTTATCATTGAGAGTCGGTTGGGCCTCAGCGAAGCACAGCCGGGCATTGCGACAGTCGGCCGGGCCTAGATAGCAGCAGGGGCAATTTCGGCCTTTCCTCGCGATTTATCTGTTTAAAACAAACCCAAACCCTATGTCCTCACACCTTTTCATCCGAAATCCCTTCCTCTCTCTCTAGTTTTGCTCTCTCTCAAGATTTTCTCTTTTCCTTGCGTTTATCAACAAATTTCGCCACTTTTTCTTCAAAACCCTTCCTCTCCTCTACATTTTGAACCGATTGGATTTTGATTCGGTCAAGTTTATGGGTTTCTCATTGTTTTTGCCTTATTTCTTACGAGTTTTCTTGGTTTTATGGGGACTCACTCTCGTGTTTTCACTTTTCCCTCTCATTTTCTCTCTCATAGGGTTTAGCCCCTTACATTTTCTTGCTTTTTCTTCATTTCCTCCATTCTTCTCCATGGCTAGTGATAAAGTTCCCATTCCGGACACCGCCATTGGTATTGGGGCTGCCCTAGGTGCAAACATAGAGGCCGAGGACGCTCCCGCATTGCCTCCCCTAGTTGATAGGCCATTTGACGCAGCTATATACCAACCACGCACACACACTTCACCCCTAGGTGGGATTTTGAGATTCAAGGGCCTCATCCCCGGGATAGACAAGGATATCTTGTTGCAAGAGCCCATAGAGCACTTGTCTACCGATGCCTCCACGGTAAGCAATTTTTCTTTGTTTTGATGCATTGTTGAAACTCACAAGTAGACCACTAGTTAAATGCCATATATATCTCATTTGCAAGTGATAGCCAGGAGGGTTGGTGGATACGGATCCATATCCGACCCTCAGCGCTAGTATGTGAGACTGCCCGCGGAGGTCTGAACATTAGTTGATGCAGCTAGCTTTGGACCCTTCTGCTTAGGGCTTATATGGATGAGAGCCGAGTCATTATTATATGGGGCCCTGGTCGAGAGATGGGAGGACACCACAGACTCATTCCACTTCTCATCGATCGGGGAGTTGACTATGATCTTGTACGACTTTACGATGCTCACTAGCTTATGGGTTGGAGTTGGCAGCCCGATCCCATGTGAGCCTGACATGATACAGTGGAGAGCCGCACAGCGTTAGCTTCTTGGAGCGATCCCAGACGCTACTAGCCACGGGATAGTGAGGCACAACTGGTTCTTTGAGTACTTCTCTGACTTTTAGCCCACCACTCCAGACGAGGTTGCCCAGTACACCCGCAACTTCCTTGTATATCTCCTCGATACTACTCTATTTTCGAACAGGAAAAATACCGTGGGGTTATATCTTCTAGGGGCACTGGTGCACCTCCCCCAGGTAGTAGAGTATGATTGGGGTGGCGCTGGCCTGGCCACCTTATACTGCTACATGAGCTCCGTCTCCCACCGCAAGGCAGATTTACTCGGCGGCTATTGAAGGGTTTAGGAGGTATGCCTCACACTTATCTTTTCTGTTCATTCTATCTTTTCTACTCATGGACTTCATCTATTTTTTTCTGTTTGCAGCTCTGGGTTTATAGCTACTTCATCTCTCTGGTTTTGATCCCGGTGAGGCCGATCGTGTTGTCAATACCCCACTCACGGTACTACAACTCCCGATTTGAGCTCCGCCGTCATATAGACCAAGGTTTTCCCTACTTTTGTCGCTTCTTTGACACGATCGCTGCGGACCACGTAACAAAATACCAACATTTAACTGTTACATACTGTAAGTAGACTGCATTGTTTCCCACACTACACGGTCATTCTCATACTGCACTGATTTCTTGCATTGCATTGATTTCTAACATTGTACTGACATCTGACACTACACTACCATTTTTATACTGCACTGATTTCTTGCACTGCATTAATTTCTGACACTGCACTAATTTCATAGGTTGACAGTCATCCTTGGGCGGGCACAACATGGCATGTCTCTAACATGCGGATTCTATTCGAGGGCCCCTTTGGCCGGGCGTACTACTGGGGGAGAGGTTCATCCGCCAGACGCGGGGCATTGCTGAACCCGACATCCCACATCCCCCTCCTCCGATTATGAGGGTAGTCGATGAGCTTTAGGACGGCCCTCAGATCGACCTCCTGATGTTAAGGGAGTATGGCAATCATCATCATGAGCCCGACGACTTCATTACCTTCTTGTACACCCGGGTGATGAAGCCTCTTACCCCAGGCATGGCTCAAGCTGTGCCGGAGGTTACTGTTGCTGCTGCTGCTGTAGCTAGTGATGCGCCTGCTGGAGGTGCCCCTGCCATTGCTCCTATTCATGAATTTCCTGTGATCCCCACTGAGATCATGTACATGCGTCCAGATGAAGTGATTGAGTAGATCCCGTTTGAGCGCATTAAGGAAAGGGACCGCAGGCTAGTGTTTGCTCCTAGTATCAAGCAGGTACACATTCATTTATGCTTCTACTTATTGCACTTTAGCTTGTTTTGTTTTCTACCATTTATGTTCATTGGTCTTTATTACTTCTGTCTACCTATCTCAGATTCTGTTCGTTTTGTAGGTACCCTGGGCGTATGCCGATGACCTCCTTCATACGATTAACTTACTGCTTCTCATGGCACGAAGGAGGCAGACCACCTTAGTCACCCATAGGATTGAGGTACATTTTATCCGTAGTTTACTGTTATTGCCATACTGTACACTTCTGTTAATTCATACTGATACCTATCCTCTTTTTAGCTTGAGCCAGTACCTGCAGGACCTTCCGTAGCCAATAGACAAAGACGGGGCCCAGTGAAGGGCCAAGGGGGAGTTGATCGAGGGAGAAACCGAGTGAGGCAGTGCTCACCTGCCGATGAGTCTTTGGACGGGTCTACAATCCCCAATGATGAGAGAGAGGAGGTTGACTTACAATCCAGCGTCCCTAGCGATGACAATGATGCAACTCCTCCGTAGCCGATGAGGAAGAGGGCAATGATAGTGTCACGCCCCAATCCCGCCCCTAAAAGATTTGGGCATGACCTATTCGAAGACGGACATTTAACCTGATATATATAATAAGTGGGGCCCGAACGGAAGCATTAGCAATTTAAAAAAATAACTTAAATATAACATCCATTGAGCTACTACTACTATGCCAGGACCGCAATCATTACATTAAATATATAATACACATGAAGCATATATCCGGGCTTAGTTACAGTGATTCTCATTCACACAAAAGTACAAAAGAGGGAAAGGATCATTTACATCCAACCATAAGTAACTCATCAAAGCACAAACCAAAAACCTAGTTAAAGCTTTACTAGATGCGTGGGCTCCATCTTAAGTGCCTGGACACACTGAGGTTGACAAGAGAAGACAAGTCCATTAAGTCAGGACTGGCTTCCCAGTTGATTACCTACAGAAATAGACAAAACAGAGTGAGTAAAACTCAGTGAATAATAGTACATAAACAACTTAAAGATTAACTTAACTTACTTACAATGTATGCATTCATCTAATTACATAAGTACATGCAAAAATCCTGTGGTTAGTCTGATTCTGTACACATTTCAGAACAGTCTTGTCAATTCATAGCTTCACAGATTGGCCCTTGGCCTGATGGGTTCACACATTCACAAATTAGCCCTTGGCTTAACTTAGATGCACAACTTCACAAATTGGCCCTCGGCCTTTGAGATTCATAGTTTCACAAGTTACAGATTCATATTTCACAAGTTGGCCCTTGGCCTCATAATTTCAGAAATCACAAGTTAGCCTTCGACCTCCTAGGTTCACAAATTCACAAAGTGGCCCTCGGCCTCATAAGTTCACAAGTTACAGATTCATATTTCACAAGTTGGCCCTTGGCCTCATAATTTCAGAAATCACAAGTTCGCCCTCGGCCTCCTAGGTTCACAAATTCACAAAGTGGCCCTCGGCCTCATAAGTTCACAAGTTGTATCTTTCATATCTTCACAAATTATATCTTTCATAATTTCACAAATTGTATCCTTCATAACTTCACAAATTATATCTTGGATGGAATGGCCATAGGCCTCACATCTTTTACATCAACTTTAAGCCCAGTTCGCATAGGTATGGACTCAAGGGGTGGCTCGTACGGATTCTAGAGGTGACTTGCATTGCAGCACTTAGTTCCGTACAGCACTTTGTTCCATACTAGAAATCAATAGTTCTTGAAGACTGAACAATTCATATCATGTCATGGCATAAACGAAGTGGATAAACAGAATAGAATAATGCTAGGTTCGTACGAATACCGTTCACAATGGTGCACATAAATTTCCCTTTATGAGTCATTACATGGTGCCATAGACGTCATACGTATAACAAAGCATTAATAATAATTATTTACACAAACACATGTGTCGTTACAGTACTATTCATGGGGATAAAACAATTCACAGCGTAATGTGAGTCATATAACAATGTTATTGATATTCAATTCTTTGACGTTTAAGGCAACCCATGGTTCTGTTCGATTTTCATTTCGTTAATCCATTCTAGGCAGATGTCTATGTCATAAAACATGTATCGAACTAAATAAGGCTGTAGGAGTCTAGGATAGGACGTTCAAAATATCATATCCCCATTAAGCGGGGTTTATATTCATAATTCCTCAAAGGTTAACCAGTCGCATGGTATTAATAATTCTTGTGCAGAGTCATAGGTAAGTTACAGATTATTACACATTAATGCTAACCATTAACCTTAACCGGAATGTACAGTAGTTTCAGAATCATACCGAGGTACACATCATCTTTCAAAGTTCTCACCGATCCCTAACAACATAAATGCTTACAAAGAACAGTGCATTAATAATAAGAATTATTAACGGTAAGTAAACGTACGGTTACAATACTATTACTCACAGTGTTCAGATGCTTGGTCCACCCCTGTAGCTGACCCTCGAAATTAGAAGCAAAGAAGCTAGGTTGAACGCATCCTCTCGATATCCCAAAATCTAATTGGTTGGAAAAGTTGATCTTCACTTCTTCTTCACCCTTGATGCACGACCCATGATGGATTGTTGGTAAAAAATGGATGAAATCAAAGGTTTGAGGGTTAGGGTTTCGGACTTAGGCAAGAAGGAAGGGAGAGGGAAGAAGAAAATATAAGAAATGATCCAAAATCCCGTTTTTAAAGCTGCTGTCCCGAAAATCCCGCTCGAGCGTCCCTATTCCCGCTCGAGCGGACCTGCTCTCAGCACAGATTCCAAAACTTCAAACAGATGTAACTCTCCCATCCGAACTCCGTTTTAGGTCGTTCTTGTGTCCAAATTGAAGCCCCGGAAATAAGCTTTCCAATGGTTCTAACCTTACATCCAAATTCAAAGTGTGGAAAAAGAAAAGGACAAAAGAGTGATGGCTGGTCGCAGACAAATCATTCTAATTCAAGCTTTTGGTCCAATCTTACTTTACCATCATATTACCACCTCAACCAATACTCCAAAATAAAATAGAAAGTTCCAAAACACTAATAAAAATGTCCAAAAACGAACCCCTGTGCCTCAAAAATACAACTCAACTTGGAGACCCGCTCGTGCGCCCAACCTTGCGCTCGAGTGCGAAGACCAAGAAAGACGTCCGCTCGAGCGTCAACTCCCCCGCTCGAGCGGAAAATCACAACTCCCAGAATCTCAGGCCATCTGCACAATTTGCTGGAAACCCCAAAAGTATGCTCGAGCGTCTACTGCTCCGCTCGAGCAGAGGGAAAAAGTTCCAGATTGTTTGGTAAAGGTCACAAATTCCAGTTTCAAAGGCATAACCCAACGGATCGTTCTTCAATTCCGATAGCAAACACATTAACCCCTAATTAAATAAGGATTACTTCCTATACGCACTTTGGAGTCATTACATTCTCCCCACGTTAAGAAGTTTGGTCCTCCAAACTTGATTCTCCTTGTCACAAGACTGGTTTCGTCTTGGACATATAACATTTCTCAATCATTTAGTCATTCCATATCTTATACAGTTAATTCTAATGGAGATTGCTCCCAAAATCACAAATGATTCGCCTTTACTGACTAATTGGTAGCCCAAGTGATAATAGTACTTACTAACATCAAGGCATCATCTCAGTATTCACAACCCTGATATGTTTCCATTTATTGCTCTGGAAGTTATATCCTCCAAATACTATAACAACTCAGATTTTCTTCACGCATTCGATTATATGTGACTCATAAGCCATCAAATACAGTTCAAACCCTTTCGGTTTACACACAACTCCAACTACCATACTTCTTTCAAAGTTGAGGTAACGTTCTCTACTTATCATGTTTCACAAGTACATACATTTTTCAACGATTAACCCAGAATAACAACCAAGTCCTAAATCAACGACTTCGTGGCTCTTTACTCACTATCAAAAGTAAACTTATCAGTTCAAATCAGATTTCTAACAGACTCCAAATAATAACTCAAATACGGATGAAACCTTAATGGTCACAATCAATTATCAAATGGAAAACCCTTTCATGCATAGCAAAGTATCTCTTTCAGAAAACTTGTTACATCTTGAACGTTCGGAGTTCATAGCATATCTAGTCAATTTGGAGCAATTAGTCGGGAAGCTTATCATATCATAACCAAATTAATTGCATAATTTCATATCGATAATCACTCGTTTAAAGATCACATTAAAGGAACAAGCCTTGAACTAATTTTCATACATTTACAATGTCATGCAGAACAGTTTACATTAGGGCCTTTAAATACGAAATAGGGATTAGTTTGACAATTTGCAATATCTACACAGAATTATATCACAGAAATGATTCCTTAATCATAAATTATCACTTCACAGAAGCAAGATTCTAATTCTTACAGTAACTTATCAGAATATCAATCATTTAAATGTGATATCAAATTCGTTAATGATTCTCTATTGTTTTGCGAGTGCTACATGGACAGACACATATCATAAGCGGGGTTTCGCATGTCATTTGACTGTTACTTATAAGAAGTTTCAATTATAGTTTACAGGTTACACATAAACAGAACAGATTACAATTTACGAATTTCAGATTGCAGATTGAAGATTACGGAAGTGAGAGTACAGAGTACAGAATACAGATTCTCGCAATTACATCCCAAGTACACATAAACAATACTCATTAGACACCATACATAATTCCCTAGCAGAAGTCGTCAGTAATTTCCTCAGTTCACAAAATCATATTACTTACATACTGTCTCAAGGTCAATAACCAATTTCCTCAACATAGCTCACAATGCACAACAGTGCGTTCACAGAAACATGAGATCTAATAGTGAGTTTGATATTAGTTTACTTCCAGAACGGCCTTTGGTCTAGTGTTACAGCTATTACAGAACGGCCTATTGGCCCAGAATAATCAGAACGGCCTTTCGGCCCAGAATAGCCTTTCGGCCTATTTAAATCGTCAGTGTACGGGGAGCAAATATTCCGGCGTGCCCGTATTCCTTTCTTCCGAGCTCCGTCGATATCCGATCACCTGTGAGCAAATAACGGTGAGCTACCCGGCGGTGTGTGGCCGGAAAAACCCTCCGACGGTCAAGTTAGCACACACCTTAGAGGGAATAGAGAGAAGGGAGAGAGTGTTTGAGTGTAAGAAATCCTTACAGATATGTTCGTGTGTCGCGTATGGGGGGCGCAGGCATGCTTTTATACCTTCTGAACCCCATATCCACTCCCAGTCATCTCCTGACACGTGGCTCTGCTATCCCATCTGTCAGCATAAACCATGCCATTCACCACCTAACCTCAACTGCTTGACTTCACAGCTGGAGCTTGGCAGCCGAGCTGTTCTTCCTCGGCCATGTCATGCTTCAAACCCATGCGCCTAGCCGGACAAATACATGAAGGACCGGGCTAGGCGGCATCTCGGCAAAGCCTAGCCCGGGCTCCTCCTTTGGTTGGCCTTCTCGCCGGTCAATCAACTACCTCGGCTGACCGCGCCTTTCCGGGCGCCGGTCTCTCGGTCTGTCTGGTTTCGACCATCCTCGGACCGAGCATCCTGGTCTGACCGGTCACTTCCTGGCCGAGCAGCTTCCGTACGGTCCGGGGCGGCACACACTCAGTCCAAACTCTGCCCGGCCCAAGTTCTGGTAGCCCATCTCTGGGTGAACAATCGATCATCTCGGCCCAATGCACTGCTAGGCTCTCAACTTGCTCGGTCGATACCTCGGCCCAACACCGGATCATAAATCACCCTCTCAATTGCCCCTTAATCCCGTCCGTGAAAGCGTGACTGGGATTACTCACTTCGACCGAGATAACATTTCTCCGGTCGTCAAGTCGCCAAGCCTTCACCGAGCTAATCTGCTATCCTTCCCCGGTCATGTTCCTCGGCTTACAGCCTTTTCGTCGAAAGTAGCTCGGCTGGCTCTTCGTCTCTTCATCCCGTCGCTTCAATCCTGACGTAGCCATAAATTGGGACACGTGGCGAGCTCCCATTGGTCATCGAGAAGCCAACCCGCCGTTCTTGTCAGATTTTTGAATTTGGGCGGCCTTTCACCCTTACATATACATCACCCTTCTCAAGCCATTTCTTCCAACTGCCTTTCTACTATCTGACGATCCAGAGCTCAAGCCCTCTCCTCTATCTCGACTGCCATTTCTCATTCTTGGAAGAACAGCCCCCATCCTCCAAAGGTAAGGTTTTCGATCCCCTAGTTGCTATTTTCTTTCATTTTACACACATTAGGGCACAAAATCGTAGCATTTAGGGCAAAGGCCATAGAATCTGTCCCAAACCCCCCACTGTTCTTGGTGTTCTTCGTCTTCCTGAAGAACGCTGAAGAACTGGGGTGAACCGGGCTCTGGGCCTTCTTTTGATCCAAAAAACCAACCAAACCGGGCAAACAACATGTTTGTTTCAACCCTAGCGAAAACCGAGATAACAAAGGACCTGACCGTTCAACCGGGCTAACATCTGGTCCGCTTGGGCGACCGGGCTCCTTAGATAGACAACCGAGGTGGTTTGGCACCCTTAATGACCGAGGTAAAAACCAGCACCTTTCGCGCGACCGCGCTGACACTTAACACTTGCCATCCTTTTCCTGCAGAGTCCAAGGGGACCACTGTCATTCCTGAGGCTCTCAGGACCGGGCAACATCCAATACACAGAGCCAAACCCCTCAGCCGGGATACCCTAAGCCGGCCAAAAATGGGGAAATTCCGCTTCCTAGTGGATACTCCGGCTGCGCTGGCTACGTTCAGGGAGGAGTACGGCGTCCCGGCCGATGTCCACCTGCAGCTCGCAGAAGAGGAGACCACACCTTGGGGTAGGGACGAGTGCCCCTTCACCGTGCTATCCGTCGTTGAAGGGGGTCTTCGTTTCCCGCTCAACTCTCTCATAACCGAGTTCCTCCGTCGCACCGGGCTGGCACCCACACAGGTGTCCACCAACACTTATAGAATAATCAACGGCGTTCACGAATTGAACCAACGGCTAGGCACCAACTTAGGCCTAGCCGAGATATTGAGGCAATACACAATGGGCCACACCGGTGACGGCCTAGCTTACTACTTGAAAATAAGACCGGGCAAGGAAAAGATCATAACCGGCACCCCGGATAAAGACATGCACGACGACGATTTTTTCTGGGTGTCCGGCAACTACGAAACAGCCGAGGTACCGGGCTGGTCTATAAACAAAAACTTCGGTTCTTCATGTAAGCCGCTCACCTTGCTCGGTTGGTCTAACTCTTTACTCTGCATCTAACCGGTTTTCCTGTCTCCTTTGCAGCAATCCAAGCCTTACAAGCCAACTATCAATTCCCAAACGTCGAGGCAATTCGGGCCGTGCTTAGGTACCGTCACCGAGATTGCAACGAACTGCTCGGCTACACCCCGACTTACAGATATTCAGCTCCGCGCCGGAGCAGAGTAACTGACTTCCTCAGGGCTCCTTCGCCACCCCCAGATCCTACCCTTCCAGACGTACCACTCATTCGCCTGACCGAGGAACAAGAGATGGCAAAGCGCAGCAGAATCAAAAACCTTCTAACCGCTACCTCAGCCGAGATACTGAGCGTCACCACCCGCTCCCCGGCTGCCGGTCAGTCGAGTGCAGCCGTAGTAGCCCTTGCTTCTCCAGCTCCAGCTGCCGGGCAATCTGCCAGAGAAGCGCGCCGGGTTGGAAAAAGACCAAGGGCAGATCCCTCCGCCGAGCTCGTCGCCGAGCTGACAACCGAACACCCAGCTGAAACTCCTGCTCCCGTGCCCGCTTGGCGTCCTCAGCTGAAGCACCGGGGACAGGACATCCCGGAGACGGCTTCGATCAAGGCTAACAAAGAACATTTGCTCGCCTTCGATCTCTCCAAAGCATTTCTCCTACCGGGCGATGTGGTCGGCAGCGACCACGTCCCTGACACCCGGCTGGTGAAATCCTCAGTCAAGTCCATGGCCAGGGTAAGTCGGCGTTCTTCTGAAAATTTCACGAAGTGTTTGCCCGGTACTTTTTCTGCTCGGTCTCCTTTCTAATCTACTTTGCTTTTGTGCAGGCCATTCAAAAACAACATCTTGTCTTGGAGCGCATCCACCGGCTTAGGCAGAAAGCCAACGACACTGCCAGCCAGGTTGAAAGCCTTCAAGCCGAGCTCGGCCGGGCTAAAGCTTCTCTCGAGATGGCCAACAATGATAACAACAGACTGCTCGGCCAGCTGGATGCAGCCGAGAAAAAACGAGATGAGCTCCAAGCCGAGGTGGACGCTCTGAAGAAGTCGAAGAAGAAAGCTTGCCGGGCTGCAAACACCGCTGGCTTCAACGAGGCCGAGGAGAGCTACAAAAAGCAGGTCTTTGCAACCCAAGACATTTACTTTAAGGCCGGTTGGAAGTCCGCCTGCGAACACCTCGGCCAAAGTTCTGACACCGACGTATTTGCCAACCCTCCTCCAGCTTCTCTACCGGTCTACCTTGTGCCATATGCAAACGATGTTTTCAGCGCTTTACAGGCTGAGGCCGAGGAGGGACTTGAAGATGGGGACGGGGAGACAGATTCTGAGGAAGAAGAGGCCGAGGTGCTTGAGCAGCCCGGCAACGATGAGCCCGGCGCCCAAGAAGCAAGCCAAGCTATTGACCTTGATGCTAATGCTGCCGAGGATGCGTTCACCAATCTTTCCCCCTTAGTTTAGGTTTCTTTTTCCTTGTTTTTGTATTTTTGCTTCCAACTCTTTTGATGTAACCGGGCTCTGTCCCCTCCGTTTGTAATAAACTTCTTATCAATGAAAATTCAAATTTTTGCAAGTGTATGCACGGTTGTAATCAGTTCTGTCTTCAGCAAAACATCTCAGTATAGCTCATCGAACCGGAATACATAACACGGTCTAAGCACTTCAGCAGAACAAGACAAATTCATGAACCGAAGTAGCCACTTCGGCTGTAACAAAGTCGAACAAACCAACACTTCCAACCGGAGTACATCATCTCGGTTGGGAATCCAAAGTTGGACAAGACACCAACTCTTCCAACCGGAGTACATCACCTCGGTTGGGAATCCAAAGTTGGACAAAACACCAACTCTTCCAACCGGAGTGCATCCTCTCGGTTGGGAATTCTAAGTTGGACAAAACACCAACTCTTCCAACCGGAATACACCATCTCGGTTGGGAATCCTAAGTTGGACAAAACACCAACTCTTCCAACCGGAGTACACCATCTCGGTTGGGAATTCTAAGTTGGACAAAACACCAACTCTTCCAACCGGAGTACATCCTCTCGGTTGGGAATTCTAAGTTGGACAAAACACCAACTCTTCCAACCGGAGTACATCATCTCGGTTGGGAATCCAAAGTTGGACAAGACACCAACTCTTCCAACCGGAGTACATCATCTCGGTTGGGAATCCAAAGTTGGACAAAACACCAACTCTTCCAACCGGAGTACATCATCTCGGTTGGGAATCCAAAGTTGGACAAGACACCAACTCTTCCAACCGGAGTACATCATCTCGGTTGGGAATCCAAAGTTGGACAAAACACCAACTCTTCCAACCGGAGTACATCATCTCGGTCCGTAACATTAAAACAATAATCCAAGTGCTAATGCAAAATGACTTCTATAATTTGACAAAAAGAATTACATTCTGCTTTGCAAGCCAAAAAATTGCTTTACAAAAAGAGGAAAGTAAAAAGCTTAAAAATAATACAATCTCAAGTTGGCCGCATTCCATGGCCGGGGTATGGCTCTTCCCTCTAGATCCTCCAAGTGGTAAGCCCCCTTGCTAGCCAGACCAGTGATCTTGTAGGGTCCTTCCCAATTTGCCCCTAGTTTGCCTTCTCCTGGCACCAGGGTGTTGCCCATAATCTTCCTCAAAACCCAATCTCCAACTTTGAACGGTCTGGGGTGCACTGTCTTGTTATACTTCTTGGAGAGCTCTTGTTGGTAGGCGGCCACATGGATGAGGGCTTTCTCCCGGCGCTCTTCCGCTAGGTCCAACTCCAAGGCAATAGCCTCGGCATTTAGCTCGGGCTCAAAACTCTCGGTTCTGAGGGTAGGTATTTCAACTTCCAAGGGTATGACCGCCTCCATGCCGTAGGCCAAAGCAAATGGAGTTTCCCCGGTTGAACGTCGCGGGGTTGTTCGGTATGCCCAAAGTACACTGGGCAATTCCTCAGCCCACTTTCCCTTGGCCTTTTCCAGCCGTTTCTTCAACCCATCCAATATAGTCTTGTTTGATGCTTCGGCTTGTCCATTGGACTGCGGGTAGGCCGGGGTGGAGTTGTAGAATTCTATCTTCAAATCTTCACAAAATCCTCTGAATAGGCGACCGTCAAACTGGGTGCCGTTGTCAGAGATCAAAATCTTGGGGACGCCAAACCGTGTGACCACGTTCTGCCAGACAAATCGCTTCACGTCTTTCTCTTTGATGGTTGCCAAGGGCTCAGCTTCAACCCACTTGGTGAAGTAATCTGTGGCCGCGATGAAGAATTTTCGGTTGCCCGGTGCTGTTGGTAGTGGTCCCACTATATCTAGCCCCCACATGGCGAAAGGCCAAGGACTGGTGAGGGGAAGAAGTTCCCTGGCAGGCTGGTGGATCTGATGGGCGAATTTCTGGCATTTTTCGCATTTGCGGACATATTTTTGCGCGTCAGCCTGCATACACGGCCACCAGTATCCCTGGGAAATAGCTCGGTAGGCCAGGGACCTGCCCCCTATGTGGCTGCCACAAATGCCTTCATGAATTTCAAACAAGAAGGTCTCCACACTATTCGGGTGCACGCACTTGAGATAAGGACCGGTGAAGGACTTCTTATACAACGCGCCAGATGGAGAGAGCCAAAACCGCTCTGACTTCACCCGGATTTTGTGTGCTTCTTTCTTGTCTGTTGGAAGAGTCCGGTCTCTGAGGAACAGGATCAAGGGGTCCATCCATGAAGGACCTAGCTCGGCGCAGAGTACATCCGTCTGCCCGGCGTTTTCAATGCTCGGCCGCGGAAGAAAGTCAATCAACAGGGGGTTTGGAGACGTACTATCTACCATGGAAGCGAGGCCGACGAGTTCATCAGCCCGGCTGTTTTCTTCCCGGCCAATCCGTTGGACTCTGATTGCCTCAAACTGCTTGATATGGTCCCTGACCAGAGCTTGGTACTTCGCCATCCTATCGTCCTTCGCTTCATAAATCCCTGAAACTTGGTTAACCACAAGCTGGGAATCGCTGTATACCAGGAGCTCGGCAGCCTTCATATGAATTGCGCTCTTGAGCCCGGCGAGAAGCGCCTCGTACTCAGCCTCGTTGTTAGACGCCGGGAAGCCAAGTGTGATAGAATGCTCAATGGTTAGGCCGTCCGGGGATATAAGAACAATACCTAGGCCGGCACCATGGCGGTTGGACGCTCCATCAACAAAAAGCTTCCACATGTCCCCCACAAAAAGCTTCCAGCAGTCAGATGGGTCCTGAGAGTTGCGAAGGGCAGTGGGATCACGACTGCTCGGCTGTGCGATGTCAAGTTTGGTGTTGACCGGTTCAAATTCAGTGCCCCTTAGTGATTCGACACCGGACTCAGCATGTTGGTCTGTAATGCTCAAGTCCGTAGGCGAATCATCAGGTTGCGGTATGAAGCCGGCCGCAGGTTCTGAACTGTCT
Organism: Camellia sinensis; assembly: GCF_055761805.1. Lineage (NCBI taxonomy): Eukaryota > Viridiplantae > Streptophyta > Magnoliopsida > Ericales > Theaceae > Camellia > Camellia sinensis. Next base: position 171,207,719 of record NC_138970.1, read on the forward strand.
GGAACCATTTCATCCCCCCTTGATGATTCGGCACCGGACTCAGCAAGTTGGTTCAGAATGCCCAAGTCCGTAGGCGAATCATCAAATTCAGAGCTGTGTGGAACCATTCCTTCCCCCCTTGGTGATGCGGTACCGGACAGAGTGGATGGGTTGGGGATACACAACTCCGTCGTCGCATCGCCGGGTGGTATGACCGTGCAAACTGAGGGAACTTCGATGGTGCGCACTAACTCCGGGGCGCTTCCTTCTTCGGCTGGTTGTTCCTCGGTTGGCATTGTGTGCGTCTCATCATCTGCCTCGGCAATGTCGACCGGGCATACCGGATGAGTGCCAGGTGAGAACTCGGCAACAAAATCGGCCAAGGTTTGGGCTTTGATTGCGGTGCGCGGCTGGAACTTCACATCGAACTGTCCCAACTCGACCGCCCATTTTAAAATTCGGCCTGAAAAGTCTGCGCGTTCAAACAAGGCCTTGAGGGGGAACTCGGTCAGTACGACGATGGTATGGGCGTGAAAATAATGTGCCAATTTCCTCGAAGCCATCATCAGTGCCAACGCAAGCTTTTCCAGCGGCAAGTACCTCGTCTCAGCCGGCAGCAAGGTCTTACTTACGTAAAAAATTGGGAGGTGCTTGATTCCTTCAGCCCGGACTAACACCGCACTTACTGCGTGCTGGGAGACGGCAAGGTAAAGGTAGAGTTCCTCACCGGGCTTTGGTGTAACCAACAGCGGCGGAGAAGACAAATAATCTTTGAGCTCGGCCAAAGCTCGGTCACACTCGTCATCCCATGAGAACTTTGACTTCAATGCTTGAAAGAAAGGGCGGCAGCGATCTGATGACCGGCTTATAAATCGATTAAGCGCGGCGGCCATCCCGGCCAGATGCTGCACGTCCTTAGCCGAGCGGGGCTGCTTCAACTCTTGCACGGCTCTAATCTGAGTAGGGTCTACTTCGATGCCTCGGTTCGTGACTAAGAATCCCAAAAATTTCCCGGATCCCACACCAAAGGCACACTTCGAGGCGTTCAAGCGCAACTTGTGCTTCTTCAGAATGGCGAACATCTCGGTTAAGTCGGACAAATGGTTTGCCTCATGTCGGCTCTTTACCACCATATCATCGATGTAAGCCTCCATTGTCCGGCCGAGCAAAGGAGCGAACATTTTGGTCACCATCCTTTGGAAGGTTGCCCCGGCGTTTTTCAAACCAAAGGGCATAACTCGATAGCAGAAGAGTCCCCTTGGAGTCGTGAAAGAGGTGATCTCTTGGTCAGGCCCATGCATGGCAATCTGGTGATAGCCGCGGTACGCATCCAAGAAACTGAGTCGACTATGTCCAGCCGTCAAATCCACTAGCTGGTCAATGCGCGGCAAAGGGAAGCTGTCTTTTGGGCAAGCTCGGTTGACTGTCTTGTAGTCGACACAAACTCGCCACTTTCCATTTTTCTTAGGCACCACTACCGTGTTGGAAATCCACCGAGGGTAGTGCACTTCCTGTATTGCTCGTGCCTCAAGCAAGTTCTTTACCTCCTCCGCTACTACCTCGGCGTGATGCAGCGCCGATCTCCTTGTTCGCTGGATGACTGGCTTTGCTCCAGGGAAGACATTGAGGTGATGGCAGACAAAACTTGGGTCAAGGCCAGGCATGTCGTAGGGCGACCATGCAAAGACTTCGATATTCGCCATCAAAAACTCAATCATCTCGGTTCTCTCCATGGCCGAGAGACTCGAACCGAGCAAGAAGAATCTGTCCGGCTGCTCGGCATCAATCCGCACCTCAACCAATTCTTCAACAGCCTTGTCTTCGGCTTTGGTGCCAACATCATCCAAGACACTCCGGTCCTCCGGTCCCTCGATCATTTGAACGAATCCTTTGGCAGCCCGGCTCCCGTTGACCGCCACGAAGCATTGCTTGGACATGACCTGATCACCCCAAATCTCCTCAATTGCCCCCATAGCCGAGGGGAATCTCATCACCTGGTGGTAGGTCGATGCTACGGCTTGCATGGCGTGAAGCCATCCTCTTCCAAGGATAAGGTTGTACGTTGAAGGCACTTGTAGCACCCAAAACTCCACTTGCTTGACCACCGATCCCGCTTTGACCGGCAGGATAATCTTTCCCAATGGCCACTCTGGCTGCGAGTTAAATCCAACCAGTGGCGAAGTGGCCGGAGCCAAGTCTGTCTCACGGAGATTGAGCTGTTTGAACGCATAATAATACATGATCTCGACCGAGCTTCCCTGGTCGATCAAGATCCGTCTAACATCAAATTCTTTGACGCGTAGTGTTACTACAAGAGCATCGCTGTGCGGCGTCTGGATACGCTCTAAATCCCTTGAGGTGAAACTAATCACGTCTTTCTTTTCTGTCTTCCCCCTTTTGATGGCAGGCTGTACTGACAAAACTTCCCTCATATGCTCTGCCTTCTTGATCATGCCCCGCAGTTCGCAAACACGCTCCGGTTCCACAATGCCGTGGATGACATTAATAACTCCTTGTGGTGGTGCATCTCGGTCATCCTGTCCCCTGGGATCGACCGGAGCCTGATTCGGTTTCACGCCGCCATCAATATAAAGGTCCAGATGCCCGGCCGCAACCAGTTCTTCCAAGTGTTGTCGCAAAGGCAGACAATCCTCAGTCCGGCGGCCCCTCTCCCGGTGAAACGTACAACGATACCGCGGATTGTAGCCCTTTTGTCCATCGCCCAACTTAGCAGGAAACCGGACATACTCCTCGTCTCGGATTTCACTAAGTATGCGATAGATTGGAATCTTGAAGACCGTGGTTATGCCAGTCCTCGTCTTCATTCTTCTGTTTGCGTCCTCAATGTCATCTCGGGGGTAATCATCCCGGTCATTCCGACGTCCTCTTCCCCGGTTTTTACGATTTGAACCTCGGTCTGATTCCTCTGCTCGGTCATTTGAGCGGCTGGACTCTTGCCCAACTGCGTGCACTTTGCCTGCTGTCTTCTTGTCTGTTCCGACCGGAGTGGCCTTCACGGTGGAAGCTGACGCATCATCCTCTACTCGGATGTACTCATTGATGCGCTGCATGAGCTGGCCCATGGAGGTCGGCTGGTGCATGGTAAGCGAGTCCCGCAGTCTATGTCCGACCGGGAGACCACGCTTATATTGCGTGATTGCAAGGTTGACCGGGCAATCCAGGATCTCGTTGAAGGTTTCCCAATACCTTGAATTGTATGCCTTCAGTGTGTCGCACGGTTCCATCTTGACACTCAGCAAGTGATCGACTTCCTTTGGTGTTTTTGTGTTGGTCTTGAAGCGCGTAACAAACGCCTCGGCCAACTGATGCCACCGTTGTATGCTTCCCTCCGGCAACCTCTCAAACCACTTTAAGCCCAGCTCACCTAAACTGGACGGGAAGATTAGGCACATAAGTCCGTCATTTCGCCTATGTCCGGCCATGACCTGTCGGAAGTGGCTCACATGCATATAAGGATCGGTTTTGCCGTCGTAGAGCGTGAACTTAGGCTGGTGGAAGCCTGCCGGAAGCGGTGTTGTTTCTATTTCCAGGGAAAATGGGGTGGCACTCAGCCTGGCCAGGTCTGTATCTTAAATAATTGGCACTGCTTGGCGGGGTGGAGGCATTCCGACCTCCTCGCTGGCGTGAGCCCCGTAGGAGAGCCGCTGGAAAGCTGGTATTCTCTGAGCTTCGCGCAGGCGAGCCCGCTCCCTTAACACTGCCCGTAGGTCCTCTGACTGAGCAGAATAAGAGTACCTCGACGTCGTCGCCGGACATGAGGGTTTGTAGGTACTGTCTTGCGCGCTAGACTTTTCTGCATGCACGTCGGAATCACCAACCTGGTAACTCCTGGTGATGGAAATGGACTGAGTACGTCGCTGACTCTGATCGCCTGACCGGCGGGACGGGGTGCGCTCACTGTGGTCTCCCACTCCAGCTACACCTTTCCCTTTGACATGCCGCTTAAGATCCTCCATCTCCGCCGCCATCCGCCTGATGACAGCGTCTTGGTCCTTTAACTTGCTTTCCAGTCGCCTGGCGTGTGAGTCTCTCCGCCGGTGACCGTCTGGACTCCGCGAACGCCCATGACTCCTTCCGCGCTTATCCCGCGCGTCTCCTGACTGTCCTCCAGTGGGCGTCCCCAAGTCAGCCATTGGATGGACGGCAGGAGGTCCCTCTCTCCTTCGGGTGTACTCCGGGGTGGCTCCGTCGATGGCGGACAACGGGAACTCGTCGTTGTTCACCATGGACGGCGATCAGATGAACCTGGAAGACAAGGTTTTGTCTATCAAGCTTCCCACAGACGGCGCCAATTGTACGGGGAGCAAATATTTCGGCGTGCCCGTATTCCTTTCTTCCGAGCTCCGTCGATATTCGATCACCTGTGAGCAAATAACGGTGAGCTAACCGGCGGTGTGTGGCCGGAAAAACCCTCCGACGGTCAAGTTAGCACACACCTTAGAGGGAATAGAGAGAAGGGAGAGAGTGTTTGAGTGTAAGAAATCCTTACAGATATGTTCGTGTGTCGCGTATGGGGGGCGCAGGCATGCTTTTATACCTTCTGAACCCCATATCCACTCCCAGTCATCTCCTGACACGTGGCTCTGCTATCCCATCTGTCAGCATAAACCATGCCATTCACCACCTAACCTCAACTGCTTGACTTCACAGCTGGAGCTTGGCAGCCGAGCTGTTCTTCCTCGGCCATGTCATGCTTCAAACCCATGCGCCTAGCCGGACAAATACATGAAGGACCGGGCTAGGCGGCATCTCGGCAAAGCCTAGCCCGGGCTCCTCCTTTGGTTGGCCTTCTCGCCGGTCAATCAACTACCTCGGCTGACCGCGCCTTTCCGGGCGCCGGTCTCTCGGTCTGTCTGGTTTCGACCATCCTCGGACCGAGCATCCTGGTCTGACCGGTCACTTCCTGGCCGAGCAGCTTCCGTACGGTCCGGGGCGGCACACACTCAGTCCAAACTCTGCCCGGCCCAAGTTCTGGTAGCCCATCTCTGGGTGAACAATCGATCATCTCGGCCCAATGCACTGCTGGGCTCTCAACTTGCTCGGTCGATACCTCGGCCCAACACCGGATCATAAATCACCCTCTCAGTCAGCCAGAAGCAAATTCACAATTTTAAAAGGATCACTATATGCAGAAGTCCTTCTTATGGCCGGTCATACTTAACATAACCTCAATTATTACACAAACACATCTTATCAAAATATTCCAATACAGTAACTTCTCAGAAGTACTGATCTAAACATTGTTACAGCAAGGGAAACATAACAGGCCATAAGATAACACACATATAACATTTCCTTTACTCTTAGACATATCCAATACTTAAAATTTAATCAATTTACTCAAATAAGTGTAAAACAGCACAATTATATCGCCATCATTTCCCACAGATAATGATCAACCGATAACACACATTTTATCTAATCATCTATATATAAATTGACTTACCGATCAGTTCAAATTCTTTCTACACTTCCGTAGTGCAACATTGTTGACTTAATCCCATTTGCATATCTTGCTTTATTCACCAATCTATATAAGATAAACAAAGGCAATAAAAGAATATGCAACAGACATAGATTAAAATCATCAGAAATAGCAGATACAACATATTCATTTAACGTTGCCATCAATCTACTCTCAGAATGTTATGCATGACGCCTAAGTCTTGCTAGACATCCTAAAGCTCAATGGATTCGTGTGTGAGATAGCAACTCGTGCTCTGATACCACTTGTCACGCCCCAATCCCGCCCCTAAAAGATTTGGGCATGACCTATTCGAAGACGGAAATTTAACCTGATATATATAATAAGTGGGGCCCGAACGAAAGCATTAGCAATTTTAAAAAATAACTTAAATATAACATCCATTGAGCTACTACTACTATTCCAGGACCGCAATCATTACATTAAATATATAATACACATGAAGCATATATCCGGGCTTAGTTACAGTGATTCTCATTCACACAAAAGTACAAAAGAGGGAAAGGATCATTTACATCCAACCATAAGTAACTCATCAAAGCACAAACCAAAAACCTAGTTAAAGCTTTACTAGATGCGTGGGCTCCATCTTAAGTGCCTGGACACACTGAGGTTGACAAGAGAAGACAAGTCCATTAAGTCAGGACTGGCTTCCCAGTTGATTACCTACAGAAATAGACAAAACAGAGTGAGTAAAACTCAGTGAATAATAGTACATAAACAACTTAAAGATTAACTTAACTTACTTACAATGTATGCATTCATCTAATTACATAAGTACATGCAAAAATCCCGTGGTTAGTCTGATTCTGTACACATTTCAGAACAGTCTTGTCAATTCATAGCTTCATAGATTGGCCCTTGGCCTGATGGGTTCACACATTCACAAATTAGCCCTTGGCTTAACTTAGATGCACAACTTCACAAATTGGCCCTCGGCCTTTGAGATTCATAGTTTCACAAGTTACAGATTCATATTTCACAAGTTGGCCCTTGGCCTCATAATTTCAGAAATCACAAGTTGGCCTTCGACCTCCTAGGTTCACAAATTCACAAAGTGGCCCTCGGCCTCATAAGTTCACAAGTTACAGATTCATATTTCACAAGTTGGCCCTTGGCCTCATAATTTCAGAAATCACAAGTTCGCCCTCGGCCTCCTAGGTTCACAAATTCACAAAGTGGCCCTCGGCCTCATAAGTTCACAAGTTGTATCTTTCATATCTTCACAAATTATATCTTTCATAATTTCACAAATTGTATCCTTCATAACTTCACAAATTATATCTTGGATGGAATGGCCATAGGCCTCACATCTTTTACATCAACTTTAAGCCCAGTTCGCATAGGTATGGACTCAAGGGGTGGCTCGTACGGATTCTAGAGGTGACTTGCATTGCAGCACTTAGTTCCGTACAGTACTTTGTTCAATACTAGAAATCAATAGTTCTTGAAGACTGAACAATTCATATCATGTCATGGCATAAACGACGTGGATAAACAGAATAGAATAATGCTAGGTTCGTACGAATACCGTTCACAATGGTGCACATAAATTTCCCTTTATGAGTCATTACATGGTGCCATAGACGTCATACGTATAACAAAGCATTAATAATAATTATTTACACAAACACATGTGTCGTTACAGTACTATTCATGGGGATAAAACAATTCACAGCGTAATGTGAGTCATATAACAATGTTATTGATATTCAATTCTTTGACGTTTAAGGCAACCCATGGTTCTGTTCGATTTTCATTTCGTTAATCCATTCTAGGCAGATGTCTATGTCATAAAACATGTATCGAACTAAATAAGGCTGTAGGAGTCCAGGATAGGACGTTCAAAATATCATATCCCCATTAAGCGGGGTTTATATTCATAATTCCTCAAAGGTTAACCAGTCGCATGGTATTAATAATTCTTGTGCAGAGTCATAGGTAAGTTACAGATTATTACACATTAATGCTAACCATTAACCTTAACCGGAATGTACAGTAGTTTCAGAATCATACCGAGGTACACATCATCTTTCAAAGTTCTCACCGATCCCTAACAACATAAATGCTTACAAAGAACAGTGCATTAATAATAAGAATTATTAACGGTAAGTAAACGTACGGTTACAGTACTATTACTCACAGTGTTCAGATGCTTGGTCCACCCCTGTAGCTGACCCTCGAAATTAGAAGCAAAGAAGCTAGGTTGAACGCATCCTCTCGAAATCCCAAAATCTAATTGGTTGGAAAAGTTGATCTTCACTTCTTCTTCACCCTTGATGCACGACCCATGATGGATTGTTGGTAAAAAATGGATGAAATCAAAGGTTTGAGGGTTAGGGTTTCGGACTTAGGCAAGAAGGAAGGGAGAGGGAAGAAGAAAATATAAGAAATGATCCAAAATCCCGTTTTTAAAGCTGCTGTCCCGAAAATCCCGCTCAAGCGGACCTGCTCTCAACACAGATTCCAAAACTTCAAACAGATGTAACTCTCCCATCCGAACTCTGTTTTAGGTCGTTCTTGTGTACAAATTGAAGCCCCGGAAATAAGCTTTCCAATGGTTCTAACCTTACATCCAAATTCAAAGTGTGGAAAAAGAAAAGGACAAAAGAGTGACGGCTGGTCGCAGACAAATCATTCTGATTCAAGCTTTTGGTCCAATCTTACTTTACCATCATATTACCACCTCAACCAATACTCCAAAATAAAATAGAAAGTTCCAAAACACTAATAAAAATGTCCAAAAACGAACCCATGTGCCTCAAAAATACAACTCAACTTGGAGACCCGCTCGAGCGCCCAACCTTGCGCTCGAGCGCGAAGACCAAGAAAGACGTCCGCTCGAGCGTCAACTCCCCCGCTCGAGCGGAAAATCACAACTCCCAGAATCTCAGGCCGTCTGCACAATTTGCTGGAAACCCCAAAAGTATGCTCGAGCGCCTACTGCTCCGCTCGAGCGGAGGGAAAAAGTTCCAGATTGTTTGGTAAAGGTCACAAATTCCAGTTTCAAAGGCATAACCCAACGGATCGTTCTTCAATTCCGATAGCAAACACATTAACCCCTAATTAAATAAGGATTACTTCCTATACGCACTTTGGGGTCATTACAGATAGGCTATTGACGACAGCGACGATTTCGTTTTAGTTTTAGTTTTTGTTGTTTTTGCTTTGTAGTTAGAGACTAGCTTCAAATAGATCTTTTTGTCTTGTTTGAAAGATTTTCTTTTGTTTTATTGCTCTATAAAATAATGATCGGGGTTGGACCCGCTAGTTAGAAAAGGCAAGTTTTTTTTGAATGTTTCCTTGCACAATGTGAGGAATGATATTTGCATGTGATGAATGGCGTAACCCTTGCATGATAACTATAACAACCCCATCACGTAATACTTTATATTTAATTAATGACGGAGATTTGAATTTTAATGGCCTACAATTCTAATTTAATTTGGGAATTATGAAAATTATGGAGACTGATTTGTATACGATTTTATGGGAGATTTTTGGAATTAGAACTTGAAAGCCTAAGTGGTTCAAGAAAAAATAATTAATGAGTTGCTTTCTTTTAATTTCGAATATCGGACCATATGGGGGTTTAATGAAATATTCGATTCAAATTTGTAAAATTGATTAATTGGGTCCGAATTAGAGTTAATTATGTTATGAGGAGTGGGAATTAAGGTTATTGTGGATTAAATTTATTTATGAGGTTTTAATCTGAGTATACAATTTATTACCGGAGACCTTGAGCTGACCTGAAATTGAGGGCCTTACTGATGTGAGAAATCACAATTGATGATGAGAATAAGTTTAATTTGATATTTAGAGCCTTTTGGGAGTTTGATTAAAAATCTGATTCGGATGGATAAATTTAAATATAATTAATTGGGCCCTAATGGAAGTCAAATTAAGTTAATTAAATTATGTGGGACTTATGATTAGTCATGATTTTGTGTTGTTGATGTGAAATTGCATGTTTAAGGATGTGTATATTACGGATTTGAAGTTGTATCTGTCGGTTATAAGAAAATCTATTGAAATTATGACCTTTGGACTGAAAATTGAAAGCTATAGTGGCACGATAAACCAAAACCGACCACATATTTGTGATTAGCATAATTTTTAGAGTCATTTGGAAAGTTTAATTGAAAATTGATTTCGTTTGATTCGTAAGGGTGCATTTGGTTCTCCCTAATTGTGATGAGCTTATATATATATATATATATGAGTTGAACTCATCACTTTTGAGCCCAACAATATCTGAGGGAGAGGGAGAGACACGAGAGAGGGAGCGAGTTCTAGAGAGAACTCAAAGAGAAGAAAGGAGAAAGTGTAGGAATGAAAGAGGAAATCCAAGATTTAGCTTGAATTCACCAAGATTATGCAAGAACCAGTGTTGTTAAAGGCTTAAGGTAAGATTTCCTCTCTCAATACTTGAAGATCATAAGCTAAAGAGTGAGTTTCATGGGTTATATATGATTATATGTATGTGTTTTGTTTCATCAAACAAGAAGATGTTGAATCTTTGTACATAGCATGAATTTATGTTCACAACTTGATTTCTTGTAGGAGTTTTATGGTTCTTAAAGAGGCTAAAGAGGATTTCACCATGTAAGTGAGCTTGGAACTCCCAACCATGTATACTTTATGATTTTGTGTTTTGATCCTCAACCTTGTTCTTGTAAATACGAAATTGAGTATTGTTTTGAAGTTATGATTTTTGATGGAAACTAAGGATGTGAAATTTAACATGTGTTAAAGAGTTTTGGGCTTTGATTTACATGAAATTGAAGTTTAATTTTGAAATTGAGGGGTTCCAAGTCAAGAAACCATTTTCGGACTGATTTTTACCCAGTCCCGTACGTGCCTTGGGATTTTCCGCACGTGCGGCCAATAGTGTCCCCCACAAAGTTACATTCTGAAATAAAAGCACGTGCCCCCGCACTTGCCCTGGATTTCCCGCACGTGCGGATTTGGTCCTGCACATGCAACACTCCCCTGTTTCATCTCAACTTCAAATAAGCATATCTCTCTTATCCGAACTCCATTTTAAACGATTCTTGAGCCTAAATTCAATTTCTAATGGTGGTGGTCCCACATCCAAATTATAAGTACACAAATAGATATTCTCAAATTAGTGAAAGTTGTTCACTTTTTGTTTACCGGTTTCATGCTATTTCTTCTTCTAACCCAGTTTCCTTTGGTTTCCTTTTATTTTCCTAGACACAGATTGTGACCTATTGAGGAATAATGAGTTTAGAACCAACATACCTAATTGATTAAAGAGCAAAGAAAGGAATCGGTTATATTCATATGTTGTGTTATGTAATTGTGATTATAGGTGAAGACGAGGACATCGTCCAACTACCATCAGAAACCCATCATTGTGAGTAATAATATAGTAAATATATGTTTTTCATTATCTATTTTGATTTATGTATCACATGATTCTCTAAATATTGCATTTTATGAAAATGCACAAGTTTTCAAGAAATGTGAAATGAGTTACGAACAAAAAATGTGAATTGTTTGTAATATGATATGGTGGGCCTAAGGCCGTTCCGTTTATCCGTTCCGCTTATGCTATGGCATGATATGAATTGTTTGGTCTTTAAGACCTATTGACTTTGGTATGGAACAAAGTGCTGTACGGAATTAAGTGCTACAGTGAGAGTCACATCTAGAATCTGTACGAGACACCTTTTGGGTCCATACATACATGAATTGGGCCCAACGGGAGGTAGAGACATGTCAATGTTCCATCTACTCCACGACAAGATACAATGATACGATATGATATGTTTGGACCTAAGGCTGTTTTGATATATGATTGGGCCCGAGGCCATTTTGTTATGCATGGACCCGAGGTCGTTCAGAAAATATGATATGAATACAAATATTTTTATATTGCTATATGATTCATGTTACGAAATGTTATTTTACATGAATGAATGGATGTCCTATTTTGAAATGTGATTTCGACCATTTGTATAAGTGGTCGTACCACGTACCATGTACCACGTAAAATGTTTTGTAAAGGTTACAGATATGTATTCATTTGCAAAAGCATGAATTTTGATACGATAAATGTATGTTTTAAAATGATTTAAGATACATTTTAAAATTGTGAAATATGGTTTCTTAATGTTAAGGACATCATTCGTTAACCTCTTTACTTTAATATTACTCATTGAGTGTTAGCTCACCCGTTTATTTTATATATATATATATATATATGTGAGAGATCATATGTAGGTGAGCCATCGGGGATCAACACTAAAGTTGTATCGAGGTCCGCTTCTCTGTCAAGCCACCCAGGAAGTGTCTCTGTGTGATAACCCTGTTTCGTGTTATGCTAAATGATCTTAATTATGATTATGATTATGATTATATGCTTGATATGATTTTGAGTGATAATTGCATGACTACATGTGTTTTTGAATTTCTTTCTGTTTACCGTAGGAAAATCTGTTTGATTTTCTGCTTTTGAATTTAAAATGAAGGCCTTATCGGCCACAAAAACCGAAATTCACTACGCCATTGTGATTGACGTAATTTTTAGAGCCTATGGTGAAATTTAATTGAAAACTGATTCGGAACGAAATAATTAGATTCAAAACAATTAAATTAAGCTCAATTACTTAGCCTAAATCAAATTTAATTAGGCCAACATATATAAGTGGCCTATTTGTATTTATGAGCAATGTTTTGAGCTCATTTCCTCTCCTTTGGCTGGGATCACTCTAGAGAGAGAGAGAGAGAGAGAGAGAGAGAGAGGGTCGGTTAGAGAGAGAGAGTGAAGGCAATTGAAGCTTTGATCAAGAAGCTTGGAAACCCTGAAGATTAACTCAAGAATTAACCATAATTTGAAAGATTTGAGCTTCTAGGTGAGTAATTGGTTATGAATTCATAAGTTTGAGGTTGTAATTTTGTGAATTCAAGTTAGATGGTAATCAAGAACATAATTTGAGTTGAAATTGATGAATTTGGAGCTTGTATGTACATGCATGTGCATAATTGCCATGATTTTATACATTCAAACATGAATAATGTTGAACAAGAAGAATTGAGCACCAAATCTCACATGCATGCATAATTTTCATGAGTTTCATGATTATAAGTGTCATTATCATTTGAAATAGAGATGAAGTCAAGAATTGACATGCATGCATGATAGATAAGGATATGGAATTTGTATGAAGTTAAGTACATGGGTTCTGAAAATTATGAAAAGAATTCAAAATAATTTTTGAGGTGGACCATGGGTTTGGTCAATTGGTTCTAAATTACTTATGTTCTTGTGTTATATGATGTCCTTCCTTGTTTTTGTGTCAAAAACATGAGTTTTGAACCTTTGAACATCAAGTTTGAGCTTTAAGAACAATTCTGGAAATTTCAGAATTCGGCATGTTCGCTCGAGCGGGGGAACCACCGCTTGAGCGTGAAATGTTAGCTTCCAGAACTTTTGCAGACATTGATGTTCGCTCGAGCGGGAGTAGTTACGCTCGAGCGTCCGAACACATGTTTTGACTTTCAGCTCGAGCATCCAAAGTCACGCTCGAGTGCAAAAATGAGGTAACTAGTACTTTTGCAGACAACGGGGGTCCGCTCGAGCGGGAAGCCCTGTTTCTGAAATTTTGAATGGATGTTTGGTGTTTCATTTTCCATTCTCTTTCATTTTTAAGCACTCTTAGGCATGCATTGAGCATTGTAAATAAACTAAGAAGATAAGAAAGAAGCCAAAAGAAGAATGTTTGAGTTAAGAATGGATTGAATTGTTTGTGACCCGATATGTGTTATGTATTATGTAGGGTTGAGCACAAGGACGAATCTACTAGCAGAACACTGTGAGTAATATCTTAGTAAAGATAAATTGAAATATGCTATTTGTCCGATTGCTTACTCCTATTTGAGTTTCATAAGTTTGTTAATTTGAATGGTGGACAAATATTCGTTTGACATGATTAGGCCAAAGGTCGTTTGACATGAATGATTGGGTCATAGGCCATTAGACATGAATGATTGGGTCATAGGCCGTTAGACATGAATGATTGGGTCATAGGCCGTTAGACATGAATGATTGGGCCAAAGGCCGTTTGACATGATCGGGCCAAAGGCCGTTTAACATGAATGATTGGGCCAAAGGCCGTTAGACATGAATGATTGGGTCAAAGGCCGTTAGACATGAGTGATTGGGCCAAAGGCCGTCGGACATGAATGAATTGGGCCCGAGGCCGTCTGTTAAAAACAAAGTGGGTCAGAGGCCATTGGATATGTTTGGGCTTGAAATCGCCTAATGTACTAGATAGAATCATAAATGGGCCCAAGGCCGTCTGATATATGTATATCTATTTCGAATTTCATTCATGTACCTTCACTATTTGATATTATTCACTGTACTTTCACTCACTCTCATTCATGTGTATGTAGGTCAGCCAAGAGATGTTCAAACCCAGCCTCGGTGAAGTATGTGAGAAATAGTCACGCACGAGACTTGTATTTACCCTTTTGTTCTTTTGTTATATCTTTGCAACGTGGGCGAAAACATTGACTCACCTTTGTATATACGTTTTGTTTGGCTGACTGTATGACTGAAAGTTCCTGGATATAGATTAACTCTATGAGTATGTGTGAGTTATTATGAAATACTTTTGGAATGATTTTGCTACACCATGTAAGCACAACTCTGTGGGCAATTTGTAAGTTGCTTCCATTTTGGCCCCTCAACTCTGATAAGATATGTTTTATTTGGTTTGAAGCCGTAGGTAATCCCTTGATTACTAGCCGATTATGACCTTAATCCATAGGGGCGGGTTCAGGTCATGACACTCTGTGTAGCGGCGTAGTATAATTTACCAGGCTTAGTTTTGTTCAGGCTATGATGGCTTAGGTAATCCCTTGATTACTGAACTTTTGCCTATACCTATATGTCTTGGGATGTATATACATGAACTGCGTATGTGACATTTGTATATATGATATAATATTTAAGATCCTAGCATTTAAGCACTGCTCAATGGATGTTCGATTATTATTTTTGGTATCTGCTTCCGCTTAAGGCCCCATATTTTAATAAATATTATTTTGAAATTTTGTTTTAAGGCCTAAGTACAAGCCGGTCATGGACCAAACTTTTAGGGGCGGGTTTGGGTCGTGACAATAACTTCACATAAGACTTGCTCTTGCATTCATTTGAATCGGATAACTACCCATAACCGAACAAAATTATGAAATACAACTTGATAATAGGAAAACAAAAACTCGAAAATTCCAAAAAACACTTGGTACAAACAAAACAAGACTCAAAATACAACTGTGGTATGTCAAGGCAAAGGCTGGCCTTTCCTGCAACTGCACTAATTCTAAAACATCATTTAGACCCAGTCGGGCCTAAATATGCATGGCCGGGCTTCACTGAGGCACGACCGAGCCTCAATTTAAGGTCGGTCAGTGCTGCCCAGCTGTCATGCACTGTTCCTTCTTATCCTCTATAAATAAGGCTCCCATGTTATTTTTCTAGTAGAATAGCAAGTTTTTGATGTTTTTCTCTCAAAATGGAGACATTATGCATCAATATGCTCTGAGACTAGATAGCCACTTTGGACGGCTCGGAAAAGGTGAATTTTCGCGGTTTTGGCCTAAATGCCCTTTTTCCTCTGAGTTGCACTTCTCTTTGCTTTCCATTCCTTCATGCTGTTGTTCGATGTTGGAATCCGATCACACATGTGTTGTAATTCGAATCACAAGAGGTGTGTCTAACACTCGAGGAATTTCAAGCCTTGATGGAGTCTCGGCGCGACGAAGAAATCATACCGCAGCCTCGTTTTGGCCATGCCCAAGCTTTGGGACGGATGTGTGGGTTAATATTGCATGAAGCTCGGTCTTTGGCACATGATGAGGAGCTAGACATCCCCGTTTTAGTTCATCAATTTTCCATTATTGGAGACAGGAGTGACCTTCTTTGGCGAAGCCGCCGGTAACATGCTCTTTGTTTATGTCCTTTTGCACAATTCCTCCTTGCCCTTAGTTTCGACAGCGCTAGTATTCGGTTGATCGGAGTAGCTCAATGTCTGAAAGAGTGTAAGAGTTGTATGGGTTTGGCACTGGCCGAAACCTTGATGGGTTTAGATGCTTTCCGCCAAGGAGAGACCACCCGGTTAGCAGGGAGTCCACTACTGCTCCAGGTATTATTTTTCACCCTTCGAATTTATGATTCTTGCATCACTCAACACTCATTCTTTGTTTTTCTCTTCAAACCCCTTTCCTTACTTTTCTCTCACCGTACACCTCTTTATTCTTTAATCTCTCTTATGTTCATCCCTCCCCAGGTATAGCTTATGGATAAACTACAAGTAGCTGCTCCTTGTCCCGAGTATTTAGTCCGAGCTTACTTCTTTCATCAACGGCTAGTAAAATTCCCCTCAGAGGGTTTATGGTGTGATTGGATGTGCAGCTGGTCCACAGCTGACATAACTTGGCTTTGTCCCTGGCTTAATTTGGTAGAGATGAGCTACAGCATATCCAGACAGTTGGGTGTAGGGTTGATTAGCCTCACAAATTGCGTATTCCATTTTTCTCTCTAGTTCCGACGCCAGTTCGGGCATGATCAGATACGACCAAATGAGGGAGTGAAATACACAGCTTTATTTCTAGTTCACACCTCGCACCTGCCTCGGTATCTTGCGGCTTGGAGGACGAGAAAGGTTCTGGCCCTTGCCATTAGTTTCAGTTACACCCTATCTGAGGAGTGTTTGGCTTCGCTTAAAGAAGAGGCAGAGGTTAGGCCATCTTTGGTATAGAGCCACTTGACTTAACTGTGCCCCTAGTTTTACTGCTTTGATATTTTCTTTTCAAGTTTAAGATGTAAAAAGCAACATTGATTTGAATCAAAGAGTTTGAAGAATGTACTTGTGTTGAAATTAATAAAATTAAAGTTACGAGAGTTTGAAGAATGTACATTGATCAGAAATGATCACCACCTAACACGTGCAGAGTCGATCCTCAAGATGTACAATCCCGAATCAAAAGAAATCATAACTACCCCTGATTGCATATCACTGTCGTTTTGTACTGTACTCAGCTTTTCTTCCTAAGATAAAGAGCACAACCGAACTAATAAATGATGAACAAGGATGACCTGATCAAGAAAACGGATAGGACAGTTGAACTGGAGATAGTTATGGCCGAACTTCAGGGTGAAGTTGCCTACGTATTCCAAAAATGGGAATCAGGCCTTACGTAATTCGGTTTAGGTTCACTTGAGTATTAACTCTCTCCTTTTACACTCTAACTTTTGCCAAAGTTGCCATTTAGGTTTTTTAACCTTGCAAGCTCAGTTTTTCTTTAATTCTAATTTTTCATGCTCTAACTTTTGCCTAGGTCGCCCTTTCAGGTTTTCAGCCCAGCGAGCCACTCAGGGGTAATTCTTCTTCAATTTGTCCATGTTAATCGACTGTGAAAATTCCAAGCCATCTAAGTCCATAAGAATAATCGCCCCTCCTGACCAGATTGACTTGATGATGTAAGGAGCAGTCTAGTTAGGTTTTAACTTGCCCCTAGGGTCAGTACCATGTCCCCTTCTTGGAGATTTCTGGACTTCACTTTCTTGTTAAAATCCTTGGCAATTCGACGTTGGTAGCCCTGGACATGATACAATGCACTTAGTCTTCTCTCATTAAACAACATCAACTCTTCAAACCTACTTTGCTGCCAATCTGTCTCTGCTATTTGACACTCGGCCATAATTTGTGGTGAGGGCACTTCAATTTCGATTGGCAAAACAGCCTTCATCCCGTAGACAAGAGAATAAGGGGTCGCCCCTGTAGATGTTCGGATTGAGGTTCTATAGCCCTAGAGTGCAAATAGCAATTTATCTGGCCAATCCCTGTAAGTTTCCACCATATTCTGCAGAATTCTCTTGATATTTTTGTTTGCAGTTTCGACAGCTCCATTGGTCTGTGACCTGTAGGTTAATGACTTATGGAAAGCCATGTTATATTTCTCAAGCAAGTCTATCACCTCCTTTTTGAAGTGCGATCCATTATCAAAGATAATTTCATTGGGCACCCCATACCGGCATATGATGTTGTTTTTGATGAACTTAGCCACATGCGATGCTTTTAGCATAGAGTAGAACTAGGCCTCCACCCATTTTGTGAAATAATCGATTGCTACCAAAATGAATTCATGCCCGTATGACCCTTTTGGCATAACTGCACCGATAATATCTATTCTCTAAACAGAGAATGGCCATGGTGAAGTCATGTTGTAGAGCTTTAACGGCAGAATGTTCATGCAGTTGGCGTAAATCTGGCATTTATGACAACGCTGAACAAAACCAATACAATCCTCTTCCATGGTTGACCAGCAGTAGCCTTGTCTAAAGATTTTCCGGGCCAACATCACACCATTCATGTGGGCTCCACACTCTCCTCCGTAAATGGCCTCCATAAGGCGCTTTGATTCCTCTTCCTCACCACATAGTTTATGCATTCCCAGATGACCTCTTTTGTACAGTTTACCTCCGTAAATGATAAATTGAACAACCAGACACCGTATTCCCCTTTTGTCCTTAGCATTTGCTCCTGACGGATACGCCTTCTTCTCCAAGAAATTCCAGATATCATAATACCAGGGGTTCTTGTCTGAAGCCTTATCTATTACGGCAATGGTTTCATAGGCCGGCGTGTACTTCTGTTCAATAATAATCGAACGCATCCTGACTCCCAATGGAATGTCTACCATAGAAGATAAAGTTACTAGTGCATAAGCGAATCAGTTGTTCTCTTTTAGCAGATGGGTAAATGTCAACTTTTCAAACCTCGGAACTAGCATATCCAAGACTTGATGGTAAACCTTTATTTTTTCTTCTTTAACCCACCAATCTCCGTTGGCTTGAGACACAACCAAATTTGAATCTTTGATGACGTCCAACCTTTTTGTCCCTAATTCTAGGCCGGCTTTTAAACCAGCAATATACACCTCATACTCTGCTTCATTGTTGGATATTTTGAACCGAAGTTTGAAGGCTAAGGGCATATGGGAATCATTGGGTGCTATCAGCAACACACCGATCCCATAACCGTACTGATTGGCTACTCCATCAAAGTACATCATCCACGTTTTCTCCTCTATTTGCAGAATATCTTCATCTGGGAACAAGTACTCCACCGCTTCATCCCCCTTTACTGGGTGATCTGCCAGGAATTCTACTACAACTCTCCCTTTAACAGACTTGCATGTAACATATGTAAGATCAAATTCGGAGAGAAGAAGCAACCAACGGGCTAGCCTACCCTTAAGTGCTGGTTTCTCAAAGAGATATTTGATGGGATCTAATCTCGAAACTAGGATTACGGAGTGAGCTAACAGGTAGTGCCTTAATTTCTGGGTAGTCCATACCAAGGCCAGACAAGATTTCTCAAGGGAAGTGTAACGGGTCTTGTAATCCAACATTTTCTTGCTCAAGTAGTAGACGGCTTCTCCACCTTGGCCTCCGAATCCTGAGCCAACATGCATCCCATGGTTAAGTTTGTCACTGACAAATACAAGATCAGCGGTCTTCCCGGTTCTGGCTGTGATAACACAGGCAGATTTTGCAGGTACTGCTTGACCTGTTCAAAAATGAACTGACAGCGATCATCCCATTGGAACTTCTTTCCTTTCTTTAGGAGACCAAATAGTGGTTCACAAGTCAAGGTTAATTTTGAAACAAATCGCCTTATGAATTGCACTTTACCTAGAAAACCACGCACCTCCTTTTCAGTCCTTGGTGATGGCATTTCTACGATGGCATTGATTTTGGAAGGATCTACCTCAATTCCTTTCTCTATGATTAAGAATCCTAGCATTTTTCCTGTTGTTACACCGAAGGTGCATTTTTGCGGGTTCAACCTCAATCTATACTCTCTGATCCACTAAAAGAATTTTTCCAAGGCGGTGTAGTAGCCCTCTGTAGACACCCCATTTTTGACCGTCCTTAAGACTTGGACGTCATCGTTTGAACACTCGGTGATCATCCTTGTTCGTGTTCGTCTTGAGTTCCCGGAGGTCTCAGCTACGCGCCCTACCTCAGGATCTCTTGACTTGACTGTTTTGTGTCTGGTTTTGCACCAAACACTTGTTGTTTTGCTTCTGATGGTGGGAAGTAGCTTGTAGGCCATCCCCACACCTCACCGGCCATGGCTTGAGGCCACTGGCCTTGTTTCCTTGCCACCGGCCATTGGTGATGGCCAGTCGGCACTATTGATGGTCGGTCGACATTGTGTTTGGTCGGCCGGCCACTGTTTTTGATCAATCGGCCACTTGTCCTGATCGAGACCTTTTCTTTAGGGAGCTTGACCCTTTTTTTAGCTTCTCCAAGAAGCTTAACCCTTTTTTAGCTTCTCCAAGAAGCTTGACCCTTTTTTGGCTTCTCCAAGAAGCTTAACCCTTTTTTAGCTTCTCCAAGAAGCTTGATCTTTTTTTTAGCTTCTCCAAGAAGCTTGAACCTTTTGACCCTTTTTAGCTTCTCCAAGAAGCTTGACCCTTTTTTTGGCTTCTCCAAGAAGCTTGACCCTTTTTTAGCTTCTCCAAGAAGCTTGACCTTTTTCTAGTTTCTCCAAGAAGCTTGAACCTTTTGACCCTTTTTTAGCTTCTCCAAGAAGCTTGACCCTTTTTATAGCTTCTCCAAGAAGCTTGAACCCTTTTTTTTAACTTTTCCAAGAAGCTTGAACCTCTTGACCCCTTTGCCTAGCTTCTCCAAGAAGCTTGGCCCTTTTGCTCCAAGCTTCTAAGAGAAGCTTTGCCCCCTTGGTTTCTCTATATAAGGAGAGCCTCTCCTTCCATTTTAGGAGTTAGAAAAATCTCCCTCTCTATATCTCCCTCTCTCTCTACATTTGTGTTGGTTAGAGGGCTCAAAAGGGTCTAGTTCTTGGCCATTTGAACTACACCTCCTAGCACAACACTTCCATCATCACTTGGAGGTTCTTGGGTCTTGTTTTCAGAGGTTGAGGGTTGCATTTTTGGGTCTAGAGGCTACTATCCCCTTTTGGCTACAAAGGTAACCCTTTTTCCCTCTTTATTCCCCGTTTTTGCACACCCTTTTAGCCTGTCTTGCTTGCTGATTTGGGCTTTGTGTATAACATAAAAAAGTTCTGTTTTTTTGTGTTTAAGATACTTCATTAAGGTCACTTTTGTGTTTGGGGTTGTTTACCCCCTCTTAGGCCTTGTTTGGCCCCATTTTGTGCTATTTTTGGTGAGCTTTGGGACCACCTTATTTGGGCCTCCCCACCACTGAAATCTTGAGGGATTTCAGTGGTGAGGATGGTGGTTTAAGGTCCTAAGAAGGAGAGGGGTGACCCTCTCCCTTGTTGCCTTGTTTGTTGCCCTTTTTGGCCTTCCAAAGGGGCTCTTATTTGCATGCTTCCAAGCTTTGTTTCAAGCATTTTTCAGTGGGTTTTAGGACCCCCACAAGCCATTTCCAGAGTTGGTTTGGTCATATTGAGTGTCCCTCTTGCATGTGTATAACAACCCCTTGCATGGCCTTCCAAAGGAGCACCTCATTCTAACATGTGTTGGCTCTATTTCAGTGGGTATTTGGGGTTTATTTAGCATGTTTTACCTCTGTCCCATGTTGGTTTGTTGACCCTTGGCATGCATCATACACTTGCTTTGTATTCCTCTATTTTGCCTAGAAATGCATCTTGCCTTTGGACCACCATGCATGCATATTTTGGCTTAGCTTTGTGAAGTTTTTGGGCATGTTTTAACATGCTTAAGGTCTGTCTTGGGTCTTTGGATTCATGTTTTCCATGCTTTGTATAGCTTCTTTGCATTCTAGCTTACTAGCCTTGGGTGTGTAGGTCACTAGTATGCTTTACTTGGCTTGTTCTCATGATTTGGCATCATTGGAGACCACATTTCAGTCCATGTTCCATGCTTGCATACTTGCATTTTCCATCCCTTTCATGCTTTGAAGAGTTGATGGCTTATGCTCCATGTTTAAGGCCTTGTGCATGCATGCTTGTGTGAGTTTTCATGCCTTTGTTACAACATTTTGGCCACTGATTTTGGCATGCTTGAGAGCTACCTATATTAGTTTAAGTCCATCTTTGCATGATGTTGCATGCTTGTCTTGCATATTGTCACATCCTTGCTTCATTTTGCATGATTGTTGCATGCTATACATATTCACATGTTCATGTTGCATACTTAGCTTCCATGCCTAGGTTGCATAGTATTTTGGCATGCATACTTTGCCTCTTGAATTGAGTATGATAGAGGTTAAGTTCATTGTTTGTTTATGTGCATTTCATTCCACATTGAAATTGCACACTTTGGTTCTTTGGGCCATCACGCATTGAAATGCGTGATTGGTGGCCCGAGAATCAAGTACCATGCTCCTTTGAGCCATAAACATGATAAGGAGTGTGGTTGGTGCATACATTTGCTTGAAATACATTGCCATGCCTTGTCTGCCCTCTGCTGCTGTCAAACAGGTTTCAGCAGGAAGAATTGGCCGGCCGGTAGTGTTGGGTGCCGACCGGCAAAACAGGTTTGGCCGAGACCATAATGTTTAGCCGATGACCATTCTAAATGGCCGGTGGCAAATCCCCTTAGCCGGTGATGTTCCGAAGCATTCAGAGAAGCAACCCTGGGACTTGCACAGTCTTCAGAGGAGGATATCAGTCAAAGTGGAGGCAACTTGTGCATGGCTGTGACTTTCCGAGCGGAACCGCGCATACATTGCATGGGGCCCTCTTCCCAAGGTTGTTTA
The DNA here is from genome assembly GCF_055761805.1 of Camellia sinensis. Taxonomy (NCBI): domain Eukaryota; kingdom Viridiplantae; phylum Streptophyta; class Magnoliopsida; order Ericales; family Theaceae; genus Camellia; species Camellia sinensis. The sequence goes on from NC_138970.1 coordinate 171,229,957, forward strand.
CTGTTTTCCTAGATTAGTTAATTTGCTTAACTAGTTAACGGACTGTAATAATTAGTTAGCTCGTAGTTAATTAATTGTATTATTCTTTTGGTCACTCCGAGCGAGGGCGAATTTGTAATAAGTGTGGGTGCGTGTGTGCATGTCTTCCAAACCCCACTTCTTTCTCCCTTTTACTTACCTGCTTTCGATGGTTAGTATTAGGGCATATTTAATTTAGCATACCTTATGCTATGCATGCGTGCATCCATACATTTGTCTTGCATGTATCGGGCTCGGCGCATCATACTAACTGCATTGTACTTCAATTCCAAGTTGAATACGTGTTAGTTGTATCATCATCATATGCCATCTTAGAATAACCGAGCCTGTCTAGATTGCATCTTTGCATGTGTTGCATTAGCCATCTTAACATGAACTAGGATCATGCATGTGATTACTAACTAGTTTCTGTTTTGGCTTGGAGTACTCTGTAAGTTCTATGCTTTAGCATCCTTGCATACGTGTGAATGTTGCCATGACAACATGATTACTATGAGGCTAGCTGCTTATGTGATATAACTGCTTGAATGTCTATAGGTGGAGGTTGAATTACCTAAATTGGAATAATGCATTAAAACTGTGAGTTTTAAGCCCACTAAATAGTGGCAAAACCATCTTTTCTAAAGCCCACTTGAGGGTGGCAAAACTTGCATTTTAGCCTACTTGCGAGTAGCAAACCATTTTCAAAACAAGCATGAAATATTTTGTTCCAATTTGGGCAATTTGGTCTATACTTGTTTGCTGTGCGCATAACATAGTAATTCTAAGCTAATAACCGGAATAAGAACACATAACGTTTTCAAAAGCGGATATCACGATTAGTAGAGGCCGATCTTCGGATCTGGCGAGAGGGGGTGCTCATAGCTGACCTTCCCCAATCGTACCCAAGTTCCCGAGCCGAGGCAACTTTGGTGATGACGGACACGTGGCCTTTGGCACCGAGTCAGGGTTTCCTAAATTCCCCCAAAATAAAATATTTAGGTGGCGACTCTGTATCTGGCAAAGCAGTCTATGTTTGGCACTTCTTTAAAAAAAAAATCTATTTTCTTCTCAAAACGATTTGCCAGATTTGGACTCTTTGGTTCAGATTAAGAACCGTGACACAAATCGAGTCCGAACTGTAGCGGGGTCCCTCGCGGACGTGCTACAGTTTCTGGCGACTCTGCTGGGGATTTTAAAGAGCTTGACTCGAACTCATGATATCCTGTTTTGATTTCACTTATGTGTTTCTTTGCATTGCATGTGCATTGGTGCGCCTAGGACACCGTGTTTGCCATCTGCCATTCCTGAACGGTTTGCCGGAGGCTTGTCTTGTCAAGGCATGACCATAAGGCTGACCGGTTATGGGCTCTGACAGTATGGAAACACAAACCCCGATTTTTACCGGGGCACCCCTTTTGACCATTCGACCTAGTGCATATTCGGAATCCATAGTGACCATTCCAAACTAGGACAGGTTGCTTACCTGATGCTAAATTGTTTGAAACCGCTGTGTGCGTAGTGAAACCCTAGCTCCTGACAAAATAGGACAGGGAAACCCTACCCCAACATAGGGGTGTTTTGGCTCTCATTTGCTTGCTATGTTCTTTTTGGAGTTGGCCTCTACAAGAATGCATATATCAGTTTGCAAGTCTGGGTATCAGGCCTGCGGGCATCAGTGTTTTGAGAATCAGTTATATCTGCGGGTATCAGATTTAGATTTGGGACATTGATTTTGGGGAACAGTGATCAGTAGTAGAATACAGTTATTCAGTTATGCCTATGCCTGTTCTGATGAAATTGGGCTGAGATGCTGCCTGTTTTCTCTTTTGCTAGGTAGTCCTGGAACCATAGCTTCAGAAGGCTCCAATATCCCCCGAGATTCATTGGACTTGTACTGATAGACTTTGTCAGGTCAGAGACTCAGTTCAAGGGTAATCAGGGCCAGAGAAGGCTAGTCAGGCACAGACCACCAGTACAACAGCTACCAGATCAGTGATCTTTGAGCAGTCGGGCTGAGATTTCCGAGCCTATTGCCGACACAGATATACCGGTTGCTCAGTTAGATTAGAACAGTATGTCGAGTCTGGAAGAGATGGTGCGCTAACTCCAGGATAGTATGAAAGCCATGCAGCAAGACACTGTCCGTGAAGCAGAATTCGCAAAGCAACAGGCTGTGGTCATAGCCTAACAGGCAGAGACAATTGCCAGATTGGAGCAGCAAACTGGAGTATCTACTTCGCACCAGGCTCCTCCCCCACCAAGAGTTCCCATACTCGGGGAGGCAACCCACGTCCAGGATGATACGGACATTCCAGTCGGGCCAGCTCTACCCCCGGTTCTACCCCAGCTATCCAAGACACCCATCAACCTACCGGACTCCCCTTTTGAGTTAGAGACGGATCCAACGGCGCTAAAGATGAGCAAGCTTGAAAGGTTGTTCAAGAAAGCTCAAGGCATGAAATCCATTCCTGACATTGAAGATGGGTATACAGACTCGGCTGTGACGCTGCCGGACAGATTTAAGATGCCGCACATCGACCGATTTGATGGATCTGGGGATCCCATGGTACATTTGTGGCTGTTTTCGGACATACTAAGGCCGATGGGCCTCGCCAGATTACAGAAGCTATCATTATTTGGCCGGACCTTGTCTGGGATAGCCGCAATCTGGTATGCGAAATTGGAGAACTCTGTGAAACAGAATTGGGAAGAGATGGCTGAGGCCTTCAGTGATCAATACTCCTATAACACACAGATTGAGGTCACAACTCGTGATCTTGAAGTCACCCGCCAAGCCAAATGAGGGTTTTTCAGAGTTTGTGGCGAGGTGGAGAGCAAAGGCCTCGATGATGGCTACAAGGCCTTCCGACAAAGACCAGATAAGGATGGTTGTGCGCAACCTCCAACCCAAACTAATGCAGAAAATGATCGTGCTCCCCTTCCCTACCTTTTCAGATCTGCATGAGATGGAGGTACAGATCGAGGATGCTATGAAGCAGGGCCTTATTGATCAGGAGAAGGAGCAGCCCAGGAGGGCGTTTACCCGCAGTTCGAATGCGACCACCAGCGGTGATGCAGCTGCTAGGACTTCAGACGTGGGCATGGTCGCCACCACCACACCGAGAGCAGTCACCCCTTTTGTTGGTACATCCACTTCAAACCCCCGAACTTCAGACTATCTACCCCGAGGCAAGAGGGTTTTCACCCCACTCTTTATGCCTTTGTCTAAAGCTCTAGGGGTCCTACTCAGGAAAGGACATCTGAAACCATTGGAACAACGGCCTTTACCCGATCCTCTCCCTCCGAAGCATGACCTGACTAAGTACTGTGCTTTTCACCAATAGACCGATCATGACACCGACAGTTGCGTCCGTCTCCGCCACGAGATACAAAATTTAATTGACAAAAGGGTCATCCCCGCACCAGGTCCTGCAAAGTCTATCGACACTTGACCAGTGAACTTGTGGGGGATAATGTGATGTGATCGAGGGATGAACCACCTGCGGGCGGCGCTCAGTTTACTCCGGATGTGGCGTATGGCACGCACTGTTTTGAGCATTTGTAAATGCTGGGTTTTGCACGTTCTGGCTTGGGTATTGAGTCAGTTCTGTTGCTTTGAGTCTGTCTCTTTGTTTTGAGTCAATCTTTTCATATCAAGTCAGTCCTGTTGAGTCTGTCTCGTTGTATTGAGTCAGTCGGGCCTGTCTTGTTGTATCGAGTCAATCCTGTTTTGTTAAGAGTCGGTGATTCCGGGGGTGTTATCTCGGACATCACTATCTTGTTTTGTGTTTGTCTTTTTTCTTTCTTTTGAGTCTGTTTCTGCCTTGGAGCCAGTTATGCCAACAGATTTGAATGGAACAGCAGTGATTTTCACACTCTTGTGTTTGCTTCTGCCGTGTGCCAGTTGTACCAGAAGTTTGAATGGAATGACAGTGCTCTTCGCCTGCCTTTTCTGTGCCTTTGAAGTCATTGTAATGACCTAAGTTTTTCAAAACTTTTTTTGAAACATTGTGATAAAAACGAAGAGGAAGGAATTCCTCGGGTTTTGCAAAATTTGATCAATTGAGAGAAAGAGAAGCATGCTAAGCCCTTAATGAATGAAATCATGTTTGTTAACGTGAGTACTGAGAAGGATCCTGGCTTGATCCAGATTGGTCCTACACTGTCTTCAGCGCGAACGATTTGTCGCTTTCTTAAAAAAAAAACTTCAAAAAATATTTTGCGCGGTCCTGCGAAGACTTGTGTGGGATCGTTCTTGAGATTGTGCAGCTTAGGATCGCTCTCAGCCTCGAGATTCGACCCCTCACTTTCAAACCTTGAACCTGAGTTCAGAACGTTTAACGGTCAACCACAACGTGAGGCCTGTGTGGCCATTTTGAAGCAGCCCTCGAACAAGAGGCACCAAAGTCAGATCAAGAAGATCAGATCAAAGGAAGCTTGTAAAGCTAGATCAGAAGCCCCCCCTCAAACTAGGGGCAAAAATGTCAAATACGCTCGAAGAGCCAAAGATGGATCCTTCAGTAAATCAATACAACAGCCACTCTCCTAGATACGGATGGCTTCAAAACCCTAAAACCATTTGGCATGGACTTGTTACACTTTTACCCTTTGAGAGGCTCGCTGGGCCGAAAACCCGGAAGGGCGACCCAGGCAAAAGTTAGAGCAAGAGAAAAATACAAAAAAAAATGTAAAAGAAAAGAAAAAAGAAAAAAATGCAAAAAAAAAAAGGAAAAAAAAAAAGAAGAGAAAAAGAAATGAAAAAAAATTGAAAAGAAAAGAAGAACAAAGCTCGCAAGGTCGAAAACCCGCAACGGGCGCCTTGGCAAAAGTTAGAGCTTAAAAAGGAGAGGATAATACCCGAGTGTACCTTACCCCCGAACTACGTAAGGCTTGATTCCCATGATTGGGATACGTAGGCAACTTCATCTTGAAGTCCAGCCACAAACACTTCGAATTCGACCATGTCCATGTAATGGTTTTGACCATCATTATCTTCTCTGTATCCCAGAATTTGGTTGTGTTCGTCACTCTGAGGACTGACTACAATGCGCTGTGGTGCCGTTCAAACAAGGGGCAACTTTCCATTGCCATTCAATGCGCTGCGGTGCCATCCAAACAAGGGGCAACTTTCCGTTGCCATGCAGTGTCCTTCAGACAATGGGCAATTTTCCATTGCCTCCGATCCGAGGTCGTGCATCTCAAGAGTAGGTTCTGTCCTCGTTGAACAGTGGCCGTTTTCAAAAACAATTTTTGAGAATTTTTACTGAGGTTGACTGATCCCTCGAAAATTATTCCATCTTTTCCAAAACTGGACCATTTCTTGGACCCAAAAAAGGGAAAATTTTCAGTGCTCATAACCTAACTTGCATGATTTTCAAATCAAAAATCGAACAAGTATGTTAATCTAACTCTCATATTGGTCAAGATTGTTTTAGTAGAAAGCAAAAACAAAAAATGGTCAAAATGATGAAATAGGGGCACAGTTGAGTCAGGTGTTCTGTCTTTCTCCCGTTGTCAACATACTTGCCAGAAAGGGCACTCTACTTGACGAAAGGGCACCGTATTCGCCAGAAAAAGGCACCATTGAAGCTGACCGCAAAAGGGCAGAAAGCTCTCACATCCTCCAAGCAACGAGGTATCAAGCCAAGTGCGAAGCACGAACCGGAATGGGACAAGATATCCCATTCCCTCCTCTGGGCAGATCTAATCACGTCCAAACTCCCCAGCAGAGCATCGTCAACCGATGTCAGCTGCAGATTTTCTACACACCCAATTGTAGCGCAGCCCCTCTGTGGAAGAAACTCACTGTTGTGAACAAGAAGAAGAATCTAGCAGAATGTTAGGGGTAAGACCCCGCAACTTTCTGTTTATCCACCAACCAGGGGAGGGATAAAAAAATGAGAGATTGAAGAATAGAGAGATGTGCGCTGAGAGAAAAAGTGAGAAAATGGCTTTTTTTTCAGAAAAACAGAGATTGAGTGCCAGAGTGATGTGAGAATCACAAATGAGAAAAGGGTGGGAAACAATACCCGAAAAAAACTAGCTCCTCGCGTACTGAGAGGTCTCTCGTCTTTGTAACACGTCTATGTGTTGTGTCTCTTGCTTTGTTTGTCTCAATTCTGGATTTGAGTTGTTCCGAGCGTGTCTCGATGTGTTTAGGTTGTTTACCTTTTGTTTTTCGTTGTTGAGTCTTTTTCGTTGTGTTCAGTCGTAGGCTCAATACCTGGTCAAGAACTCATTTTCTCAATTTCAAAAAATGATTTGTTGTGTGCTCAGAGTGCTGTGCCATTCTCCACATTTATGCAAAACAAGAATTTGTTCTTTCTTAAAACCGCAGGGTTCAACCCAGGTCATGCAAGAACCGTAAAACAAGGACCTATTTGAATCTATATGGGTTCCAGGCTACAAAGCAAAAGAAAAGAGGGAAAATCGAAGCATTTGAGTATGTTTCACCTTCCGCAAATTCTGTGATTGTACTCCGGATGTACCTCTTCAGGCCTTGTCAGTGCTCCGAAGAATGAGTGCGCCTTTACTCCAAGCTTAAGCCTACTTCAAGTCAGAATGGCAATTAAAGCAGCAACAGATGTTATCTCTCGCCAATGTAAACAGGGTGTCCCTTTTTCGAGCAGAGTTGTGTTGCCAAGTCCTCCGAAAGGTAAATCGGAGGCACCAGAGTACGTGTTTGATGCCCTTCCATTGCATAGAATGTGAACTTTCATATACACTTCGGTTGCATGCGTGCCGCGCATCGTTATGTTTCTGCATAGAATATGCTTTCAATGTTGCATAGAAAATGCCCCCATACTTGCATAGAAATTGCATTTTATCGCACTGTCTTGTGCACCTGCATTGCATTGTTTTGCGCGCTCCTTTGTTTGGAAACACTAGGATACATCCTTTTGTTTCTTATACCTTTCTGAAACACCGGGATACGTCCCTACGTTTCCGTTTCTCTCTCTTTCTGAAACACCGGGATATGTCCCTATGTTTCTCCCTTCTTTCGAAGCACTGGGATACGTCCTTTTGTTTCTTATACCTTTCTGAAACACCGGGATACGTCCCTACGTTTCCGTTTCTCTCTCTTTCCGAAACACCGGGATATGTCCCTATGTTTCTCCCTTCTTTCGAAGCACCAGGATACGTCCCCACGTTTCCCTTTCTTCTTCTTTTCCGAAACACCGGGATACGTCCCTATGTTTCTCCTACCTTTTCGAAGCACCGGGATGCGTCCCTATGTTTCTTCTTCCATTCCGAAGCTCCGAGATACGTCCCTATGTTTCTCTTTTTCCGAAACAACGGGATACGTCCCTATGTTTCTCTTTCCATTCCGAAACAACGGGATATGTCCCTATGTTTCTCCTCCTCTCCGAAACACCGGGATACGTCCCTATGTTTCTTCTCCTTTGTCGAAACACCGGGATACGTCCCTATGTTTCTCCTCCTTGTTCCTAACACTGGGATACGTCCCTAATCTTTGGGATACGTCCCTAATCCTTGGGATACGTCCCTAACCCCTGGGATACATCCCTAATCCCTGGGATACATCCCTAATCCTTGGGATACGTCCCTAATCCTTGGGATGCGTCCCTAATCTTTGGGATACGTCCCTAATCCTTGGGATATGTCCTTAACCCTTGGGATACGTCCCTAACCTTTGGGATACGTCCCTTTGTTTCTCCCTCTTCGGTTAAAAGCGTTCGGAATACGTTCCAATGCTCACACCATTTCGAAATACCGGGATACGTCCCTATGTTTCTTTCTCTTTTTCCAAAACACCAGGATACGTCCCTATGTTTCTCTCTCCTTCCGAAACTCCGGGATACGTCCCTATGTTTCTTTCTCTTTTTCTGAAACACCGGGATACGTCCCTATGTTTCTCTCTCCTTCCGAAACTCCGGGATACGTCCCTATGTTTCTCTTTTTTCGAAACACCGGGATACATCCCTATGTTTCTCTCTCCTTCCGAAACTCCGGGATACGTCCCTATGTTTCTTTCTCTTTTTTCGAAATACTGGGATACGTCCCTATGTTTCTTCTCCCTTCTTTCCGAAACACCGAGATACGACCCTATGTTTCTTCTCTTTTTCCGAAACACCGGGATATGTCCCTATGTTTCTCCTTCTTTTTCCGAAACACCGGGATACGTCCCTATGTTTCTCATTCGTTTCGAAACACTGGAATATGTCCCTATGTTTCTCCCTCTTTGGTTAAGAACATTTGGAATACGTTCCAATGCTTATGCCTTTCCGAAACACCGGGATACGTCCCTATGTTTCTTTGCATTGATCATTAGTTATGCTCGGATTTGTGCATTATCTTGCATTTTGCCCCTGTCCTCGGGCGCATACCTTTATTTGTAGCTTGTATGCTTTGTCTAAGTCTTCGGCCTTGTCAAAAATGGGTCATCTCTGGGCTTTGACATTCACTCCCGTCATTTTTATGACTTTTGAGTTCTGTCAAAGAGGGGCAACTGTAGACACCCCATTTTTGACCGTCCTTAAGACTTGGACATCATCATTTGAACACTCGGTGATCATCCTTGTTCGTGTTCGTCTTGAGTTCCCGGAGGTCTCGGCTACACGCCCTACCTCAGGATCTCTCGACTCGATTGTTTTGTGTCTGGTTTTGCACCAAACACTTGTTGTTTTGCTTCTGAGGATGGGAAGTAGCTTGTAGGCCATCCCCACACCTCACCGGCCATGGCTTGAGGCCACCAGCCTTGTTTCCTTGCCACCGGCCATTGGTGATGGCCGGTCGACACTATTGATGGTCAGTCGGCATTGTGTTTGGTCGGCCGGCCACTGTTTTTGATCAATCGGCCACTTGTCCTGACCGAGACCTTTTCTTTAGGGAGCTTGACCATTTTTTTAGCTTCTCCAAGAAGCTTAACCCTTTTTTAGCTTCTCCAAGAAGCTTGATCCTTTTTTTAGCTTCTCCAAGAAGCTTGAGCCTTTTGACCCTTTTTAGCTTCTCCAAGAAGCTTGACCCTTTTTTTGGCTTCTCCAAGAAGCTTGACCCTTTTTTAGCTTCTCCAAGAAGCTTAAACCTTTTGACCCTTTTTTAGCTTCTCCAAGAAGCTTGACCCTTTTTTTAGCTTCTCCAAGAAGCTTGAACCCTTTTTTTGTTCTCCAAGAAGCTTGAACCTCTTGACCCCTTTGCCTAGCTTCTCCAAGAAGCTTGGCCCTTTGCTCCAAGCTTCTAAGAGAAGCTTGGCCTTTTTGGTCAAAGCTTCTAAGAGAAGCTTTGCTCCCTTGGATTCTCTATATAAGGAGAGCCTCTCCTTCCATTTTAGGGGTTAGAAAAATCTGATATATATCATATATATCACTCCCTCTCTATATCTCTCTCTCTCTCTCTACATTTGTGTTGGTTAGAGGGCTCAAAAGGGTCTAGTTCTTGGCCATTTGAACTACACCTCCTAGCACAACACTTCCATCATCACTTGGAGGTTCTTGGGTCTTGTTTTCAGAGGTTAAGGGTTGCATTTTTTGGTCTAAAGGCTGCTGTCCCCTTTTGGCTACAAAGGTAACCCTTTTTTCCTCTTTATTCCCCGTTTTTGCACACCCTTTTAGCCTGTCTTGCTTGCTGATTTGGGCTTTGTGTATAACATAAAAAAGTTCTATTTTTTTTGTGTTTAAGATACTTCATTAAGGTCACTTTTGTGTTTGGGGTTGTTTACCCCCTCTTAGGCCGTGTTTGGCCCTATTTTGTGCTATTTTTGGTGAGCTTCGGGACCACCTTGTTTGGGCCTCCTCACCACTGAAATCTTGAGGGATTTTAGTGGTGAGGATGGTGGTTTAAGGTCCTAAGAAGGAGAGGGGTGACCCTCTCCCTTGTTGCCTTGTTTGTTGCCCTTTTTGGCCTTCCAAAGGGGCTCCTATTTGCATGCTTCCAAGCCTTGTTTCAAGCATTTTTCAGTGGGTTTTAGGACCCCCACAAGCCATTTCCAGAGTTGGTTTGGTCATATTGAGTGTCCCTCTTGCATGTGTATAACAACCCCTTGCATGGCCTTCCAAAGGAGCACCTCATTCTAACATGTGTTGGCTCTATTTCAGTGGGTATTTGGGGTTTATTTAGCATGTTTTACCTCTGTCCCATGTTGGTTTGTTGACCCTTGGCATGCATCATACACTTGCTTTGTATTCCTCTATTTTGCCTAGAAATGCATCCTGCCTTTGGACCACCATGCTTGCATATTTTGGCTTAGCTTTGTGAAGTTTTTGGGCATGTTTTAACATGCTTAAGGTCTGTCTTGGGTCTTTGGATTCATGTTTTCCATGCTTTGTATAGCTTCTTTGCATTCTAGCTTACTAGCCTTGGGTGTGTAGGTCACTAGTATGCTTTACTTGGCTTGTTCTCATGATTTGGCATCATTGGAGACCACATTTCAGTCCATGTTCCATGCTTGCATACTTGCATTTTCCATCCCTTTCATGCTTTGAAGAGTTGATGGCTTATGCTCCATGTTTAAGGCCTTGTGCATGCATGCTTGTGTGAGTTTTCATGCCTTTGTTACAACATTTTGGCCACTGATTTTGGCATGCTTGAGAGCTACCTATATTAGTTTAAGTCCATCTTTGCATGATGTTGCATGCTTGTCTTGCATATTGTCACATCCTTGCTTCATTTTGCATGATTGTTGCATGCTATACATATTCACATGTTCATGTTGCATACTTAGCTTCCATGCCTAGGTTGCATAGTATTTTGGCATGCATACTTTGCCTCTTGAATTGAGTATGATAGAGGTTGAGTTCATTGTTTGTTTATGTGCATTTCATTCCACATTGAAATTGCACACTTTGGTTCTTTGGGCCATCACGCATTGAAACGCGCGATTGGTGGCCCGAGAATCAAGTACCATGCTCCTTTGAGCCATAAACATGATAAGGAGTGTGATTGGTGCATACGTTTGCTTGAAATACATTGCCATGCCTTGTCTGCCCTCTGCTGCTGTCAAACAGGTTTCAGCAGGAAGAATTGGCCGGCCGGCAGTGTTGGGTGCCGACCGGCAAAACAAGTTTGGCCGAGAGCATAATGTTTAGCCGATGACCATTCTAAATGGCCGGTGGCAAATCCCCTTAGCCGGTGATGTTCCGAAGCATTCAGAGAAGCAACCCTGGGACTTGCACAGTCTTCAGAGGAGGATAACAGTCAAAGTGGAGGCAACTTGTGCATGGCTGTGACTTTCCGAGCGGAACCGCGCATACATTGCATGGGGCCCTCTTCCCAAGGCTGTTTACTGTTTTCCTAGATTAGTTAATTTGCATAACTAGTTAACGGACTATAATAATTAGTTAGCTCGTAGTTAATTAATTGTATTATTCTTTTGGTCCCTCCGAGCGAGGGCGAATTTGTAATAAGTGTAGGTGCGTGTGTGCATGTCTTTCAAACTCCACTTCTTTCTCCCTTTTACTTACTTGCTTTCGATGGTTAGTATTAGGGCATATTTAATTTAGCATACCTTATGCTATGCATGCGTGCATCCATACATTTGTCTTGCATGTATCGGGCTCGGCGCATCATACTAACTGCATTGTACTTCAATTCCAAGTTGAATATGTGTTAGTTGTATCATCATCATATGCCATCTTAGAATAACCGAGCCTGTCTAGATTGCATCTTTGCATGTGTTGCATTAGCCATCTTAACATGAACTAGGATCATGCATGTGATTACTAACTAGTTTCTGTTTTGGCTTGGAGTACTCTGTAAGTTCTATGCTTTAGCATCCTTGCATGCGTGTGAGTGTTGCCATGACAGCATGATTATTATGAGGCTAGCTGCTTATGTGATATAACTGCTTGAATGCCTATGGGTGGAGGTTGAATTACCTAAATTGGAATAATGCATTAAAACTGTGAGTTTTAAGCCCACTAAATAGTGGCAAAACCATCTTTTCTAAAGCCCACTTGAGGGTGGCGAAACCTGCATTTTAGCCTACTTGCGAGTAGCAAACCATTTTCAAAACAAGCATGAAATATTTTGTTCCAATTTGGGCAATTTGGTCTATACTTGTTTGCTGTGCGCATAACATAGTAATTCTAGGCTAATAACCGGAATAAGAACACATAACGTTTTCAAAAGCGGATATCATGGTTAGTAGAGGCCGATCTTCGGATCTGGCGAGAGGGGGTGCTCATAGCTGACCTTCCCCAATCGTACCCAAGTTCCCGAGCCGAGGCAACTTTGGTAATGACGGACACGTGGCCTTTGGCACCGAGTCAGGGTTTCCTAAATTCCCCCAAAATAAAATATTTAGGTGGCGACTCTGTATCTGGCAAAGCAGTCCATGTTTGGCACTTCTTTCAAAAAAAAATCTGTTTTCTCAAAACGATTTGCCAGATTTGGACTCTTTGGTTCAGATTAAGAACCGTGACACAAATCGAGTCCAAACTGTAGCGGGGTCCCTCGCGGACGTGCTACACCCTCTCGATCTTTAGACTTAACAATCATGTCGTCCACGTACACCTCAACTTCTTTGTGGATCATGTCATGCAGAATGGTAGTTGCAGCCCTTTGATAAGTGGCCCCAACATTCTTCAACTCAAACGGCATGACTCGATAGCAATAGGTCCCCCACGAAGTAGTGAAAGCAGTCTTCTCTCTATCCTCGGGTGCCATCAGAATCTGGTTATACCCGAAAAATCTGTCCATAAACAAGAGCAATGCGTGGCCTGCGGTGAAGTCTACCGACTCATTAATATGCGGCAGTAGAAATTCATCCTTCGGACTAGCCTTATTCAAATCCCTGAAGTTGACACAGATTCTGATTATGTCATCGTTCTTTGGGACTGGAACAATATTGGCCAACCACGTCGAATACTCAGATACAAGCAAGAACCCTGCCTCAATCTATTTGGTAACTTCTTCCTTGATCTTCAAAGCCCAATTTGGGCGAACTCTACGTAGTTTTTGCTTAACTGGCCGAGCCTCAGGGTCAAAAAGGATCCGGTGTTGTACAATCTCAAAATCGATTCCGGGCATGTCTTCATAGGACCATGCGAAAACTTCTTTGAAAGTTTTTAATAAAGCGATTAAACGCTTGCGTTCCTCTGAAGACAGCGTGGACCTGATCTGCACCAAACGAGGACCTTCCTCAATACCACGTTAATTGATACGATTTCATCTGTACATGGCTTAACACGCCTCTCCTCCTCATGATCAACCAAAATTTTCAAAACTCGAGGAATTTCTTCCTCTTCGTTTATGTCAAAATTTTGAAAATTAAAATCAGTACAACAAACCAAAGGCACAGAGAAATAGGCAAAGTTCACAGCATTCCCATTCAAAAAGTCTGGATCTTTGGTTATAGTGGACTCAAAGGAAAAGCTAAAAGACGACCTGGACAGGACTTTGCTATCCGGGTTACCACTCCCAGAAGTACCAGTCTCAGAGAAACTCGAATCTGACTCTGACTCCATAGACTCAGTGGAATTAGATCCGGACTCACTATCCGATTCAGAACTGTTGATGACGTTTTGCTCAAACTTCCAGACCAAGCGTGGAGCCTCAGATGCATCCACAATAAGATTGGAGAAATTCACTTCTAAGGTATCCCCAATCATTGAGATAGGAAAACTATCCCCCAAGTTGGTGGTCTCAGCTCTAGCAGTAGAACTCATCAGTAAGTCAGCCAGTGCTTTTCCTAACAGTTCTTCATCTTCAATGTCCAGGTTTACAGTCCTATCTTGATCTGTACCAGTGCTTAGATCTGCCTGCTCATCCTCTTCTTTCGATAACTGATGCCTGAAAAAGATTTTGAACCCAGGATACCTAGTCTTTGTCTTCCAGTCATACCAAGGTTTCAAGAATCCACAGAGTGGGAAATCTTCCCCTTGACGGACAAAGCGTCTGTTCAGGGTTCCCCGTATAGGTTTGTGGACTAACTCATACTATTTCCCAGTCCTCTTTGCCTTCAGTCTTTCTCTCAACTCCTGCCATTTCCTTTGCCAATTGCAGCGGTAAGTTTGTATCCCAACCCGAAAGCATGGGGGTTATGACTTAGCTTCTTAGCAATAGTACCTCCCTGTCTGCCACTTCGGCCTAGTCCCGACCCGAGCATATGCCCCTATTTGTTCATCATGTATATGGATTGCACACTCACATAATTTCCATTGCCCTCTGCTATAATGGTTTAGACCAAGCGAGCTTCTACCAGAGAGAAGTCGGAAAGGAACACGTCTTCTTCCCCATGTATGATTTCCAATAATGGTGCAGTGGTTCCTTAGGGAGGATGGATCGTAGAGTTACCATACACAGTGGCGATCCCACCTTTGAAGGGGTACTTCACTAACTGATGGACTGTTGATGATACAACGTTCATCTGATGTAGCCAGGGCCTTCCCAGTAGTAGGTTGAATGTGGCCGAAACATCCATGACATGGAATTCCACCTCATGTTCGAACAAGCCGATTAGGATATTGCTCTTGAACGTTCCCATGACATCCCGGCTTGTATTATCGAAAGCCCAAACAGCTTGGGCCATGGGTGTAAAGTCAATCGGCCTCAAACCGATGGCATAGAAAGTTTTCACTGGGCACACATTGATCGCCAATCCGGTATCTACTAATACTGCTGGAATCCACTTTTTTTTACTTTCCAAGATTACATATAAAGGCCTGTTGTGGTTGGTGCCCTCAAGAGGCAATTCTTTATCCGTAAAGGATATTACCGGCGTAACATCCCCAAAGGTGACCAACGACACCAATTGGTCAACGGCGGTGTCAATAGGCAGTTTGGTTCGATTCATTGCTTCGAGCAGGGCTTACCTATGCTCCCGAGACACCATTATCAGTCCCCAGATGAATATGTCAGCCTGAATCTTCTTGAGCTATTTTAAGACCATGTTTTCCTCAATATCCTTCTATGTTGATCTCTTAGCCTCCTTGTTAGAGGTCTCTAGCTAGTCTACCACTGCAGGTTTGAAGTACTGACCGTTCCGGGTCATGTGATTGATCTTATCGGTATACCAAGTGTCATCTGGGGTATCATCTTTCCAACCTTCATCAATGTACGCATAACTTAGGTCGCTGTCTTCCGACCACTCTTCCGAAGTCATGACCGGACTGACATCGGGTTCCATCCAGAGCATATTAACATCACGCGCCTCATCCTCATACCATTCTTCTTCTACCACAGCTCAGGTTTCAACTTCTCGGTACTTTTTGAGTTTCCTCAATATCCTTTTTCTGTCATTAGAATCCCATTCAACTTTTTTGGTTATCTGGGCATTACCCACCATTGTTTCAGGTTTTTCTTTCCCTTTTTCCTTTGCTTTGTTCTAGAGTTATCTTCGCTTGGATCGCCTCTGTCCTTTCCTTTTGAAATTGTTCCAGTGCCTGTTCCTCTTCAGTAAGAGGTGTAGCCTTAGCCTTACCCTTAACAGTAACTTCATCTTCTTCCCCAGTCTTTCCTGTCTTTTCCTCCACATCGGACTCTTTCTCACTCAACCACCCATTGCTTGTTTTTGGCTGGCTCGGGTCCCACCATCCCATCTGCACACAGCTTTTATGTTCTTCCTCGAAGAAGTAAAGATCCTCCAGATCCTGTTCTAACTCTGCCAGATCTTCCTCTAGGTTTGCTAAGTTGTTCAGGCCTTTGCTTGGGCCACTCATTCTGATTCTGCGCCATTTGGTCTTCCCTAATAGCATTAATGCTGAGAAAATTCGGTAGTATGACCACTAGCTTTGGCTGATCGATGGCAACAATGTACAAATTGGAACCGTACTCCTCTGCGAGCGAAATCCCCTTCTTTATAACACGGGTATTAGACGACCCTATCTTTAGTGTATTCTTCTCTTTCTCTGATTCTACTGCGACAAGCCTGGGTTGGATTTGTGGTATTAGATCCATCATGCACATGCATGTGCCTTTCGAAATGACCACCTCCAGTTTTGGTAGATAGGATGGGGTAATGTATATGCTAGGGTTGAAGGTAGGCGGTAGTGTATGGATGTGGTTAATATTTCTAGGCGGAGGGACTTGGTTGTGTGTAGGAAGTGGGTTAGTTGTTACGTAGGGTTTGAAAGGTGGGGCGATGACTTTGTTGTCAATGAGATCCTGGATCTTATGACGTAGACGGTATCACATGTCTATGGGATGGCCATGTTGCTGGTGGAAGATACTGTAGACACCCCATTTTTGACCGTCCTCAAGACTTGGACGTCACCGCTTAAACACTCGGTGATCATCTATGTTCGTGTTTGTTTTGAGTTCCCGGAGGCCTTGGCTACACGCCTTGCCTCAAGATCTCTCGACTTGTTTGTTCTGTGCTTGGTTTTACCCCAAGCACTTGTTTGTTTTTGCACCTGAGGGTAGCGAGTAGCTTGTCAGCTACCCCTGACACCCACCGGCCTTGGATTGAGGCCATTGGCCGGGTGTTCTTGCTACCGGCCATTGGTGAAATATACGATTGGCCAGTCGGCACTTAGTGTAGTCGGCCGACCATCTATTTGGCCGATGACCTCCTTTTTTGGCCGGTGCCACCTTTTTGCCTTTTTCAGGCATGGTGCATGCCAGCTGTGCCAGCTGGAATGCACAAACCCTGCCCTGGTGCACGAGTGTGGCTGTTTTGCCCCTTTTGGTCTAGCTTCTTGAGGAAGCTTGGACCTTTGTCTTAGCTTCCTCAAGAAGCTTGGACACCTATCCCAGCTTCCTAAGGAAGCCTTGGCCCCTTTGCCTTGGCTTCTTTAGGAAGCCTTGACCCTTTTTGAGTAGTTTCCCTTGGAAGCTTGGTCTTGGCATGGTCTATATAAGGAGACCTCCCCTCTCCTTTGTAGAGGTTGAGAAAAAAAACCAGAGCTTACATATATATTCTGATATATATCACCTTCTCTCTACATCTTCCTCTCTCTCCCCTTTTGTGTGTGTTAGAGACCTCAAAAGTGTGTTTTGACCTTAGTTTTGCACTAAGTCACCTACTATTACACCATACTTTGACTTTGGAGGCTTTGAGAGTTTGTTCTTGAGGTTTTGGGGTGGTTTTGATCAGAAGAAGGGGCCTGAGCTTGCTGTTCTTGAGGTGTTCTTCAAGGGTAACACTTTTGCTTTAGATTCTTCAATCTTGCACTAGTCTTTAACCTATCTTGCTTACTGATTTAGGCTTTCTGTATAACTAAAAAAAGTCTTGTATTTGCATACTTAAGATACTTCATTAAGGTTGTTTTGATGTTGGGGGTCGACCTCCCCCTCTAAGGCCTTGTTTGGCCCTTTTTGTGCCTCCATTGTTAAGCTTTGGTTACTTTGGTGTACTGGCCTTCTCCTCACTGAAATCCAGTGGATTTTTAGTGGTGAAGAAGGGGGTTTGAAGTCTTGCATAGGGGAGGGACACCCCTCTCCCCTTCGTGTCCCATTTGTCCATGTTTTTGACTCATAAGGATAGCATATGTGCTTGGGTGTCTTTGGCTTCATTTCAGAGGTTTTTGGGTGTCATTAGGTCATAATATGCCTCTGTTTTTGGTCGGATTAATGGCCCCTCTCATGCTTAATACACTTGCTTTGTATTCCCCCATTTTGCCTAGAAATGCATCTTGCCATTAGACCATCATGCTTGCACATTTTTGCCTAACTTTGTGAAGCTTTTGGTCATATTTTGCCATGCTTAAGATCTGTTGGGTGTTGATTTGGTCATGCATTTCATGCTTTGTATAACCCTTTGCATTCCAGCATGTTGGCATCGGGTGTGTGAGTCATTAGCATGCACTACCTTGGCTATTTTAGTGATTTGGAATCACATATTACGTCATTTTAGTCCACGTTTTATGCTTGCATGTTTGCATTTTGTTATCCTTTCAATGCTTTGGAGAGACATGATCCTATGCTCCATGTATGGCCTTTTGTACATGCCTCTTGTTTTGTGTCTCTTAGCTGCCATATCAGGGGGTTTTGGGACTTATTTTGGTGCATTAAAACTCTATTTTTGGTTGTATAGCTCATACCATGCTTGCTTGGGGTAGGTGTTGAGTAATGCTCCCATTTGTGGCCTTGAATGCCTTTCATTTTGCATCTATTCCCTAGCATGATTTGGCATCATCATTCACATGTTTTTTTAGAAGTTAACATGAGTGTTTAATGTCCATGCTTACCACCTTTGAGTGTTCTTGAGAGTAGCCTTCCATGATTGGGTTTTTGGCTCATTGGTGTGCATGTTTGCATGAGCACTTGTCCACCATTTTTGGCACCTTTGGCCACTGTTTATGGCAAGGCTGAGGTCTGTTCTTTATGGTTTAAGTCCACCATTACATGTTTGCCATATGTTTGTTGCATATCTGGCTCATTATGTGTTGCCACATGCTAGTCCCATTGCATATTTGTCCATGTTTACTACATTGCATGTTGCATGCTTTAGTACGTTACACATTGACATGTTTAGTTTGCATTGCATTTGGCATGCCTTGCGTACTTAGCTTCATGTTGCATATTTGACCCATGTTGCATATGTGAGGTACATTGCATACTTGCATTACATTTTGCTTGGTTTGGGGTGTCAAACCAAGCATGAGAATTGAGGAGTGTTCGTACTTAAAGTGACGGAACACGTCTCAATCCTCGATCGCCGACGCCCTTGATCTCAACATGATAGGGTGTTAACATTCATTTGTTTGTAGCATGCATTTACAATAAGTTGCAAACTTGGTACCTTTGGCCATCCTACATCGAAATGCGTGACTGGTGGCCCGAGTACCAAGAGTCGCACTCCCTTGAGTCTTTAGCATGATAGGGAGAGTGGCCATGCACACATTTGCTTGAAAATTCCATACCATACACTACTTGCCCTCTGCTGCTGTCAATTGTAGGATTCTACAGGAAGCAATGGCCGACCGGCCATCTTTAGTGCCGACCGGCCATCAGTGCCCAACCGATAACACCATCTTTGGCCGATAACCTTATTCCCATGGCCGGTAGCCTTTTACTCTGGCCGGTGGCACTCCACAAAACTTAAAAGGAAGCTCATAACAGTTCTGGAGACCTTCATAATTTTCAAAAGGGTGAGGCAGTGTAAATAGAGGCAACAGTGGCATGGTACGGGTTTCCGGGCAAGGCGGATCGAGCATGCATCATTTACGCATCCCGAGGTAGGGCTGAGGCCACCTTTCTTTTGCATTTCATCTATTAATTAATTAAAAGTTCTGTAATAATTAATTTAGTAGTATTCATTTGGTTGTGTAATATTTATTCGGACCCTCCGAGCGAGGGGGAATTTGTAATAAGTGTGGGTGCATGTGTGCATGTCTTCTAACCCCCACTTCTTTCTCCATTTTACTTACCTGCTTTCAATGGTTAGTATTAGGACATATTTAAATTAGCATACCTTATGCTATGCATGTGTGCATCCATACATTTGTCTTGCATGCACCGGGCTCGGCGCATCGTACTAACTACATTGTATTTCAATTCTAAGTTGAATACGTGTTAGTTGTAGCATCATCACATGTCATCTTAGAATAGCCAAGCCTATTATAGTTGCATCTTGCATGTATTGCATTAGCCATCTTAACATGAACTAGGATCATGCATATGATTACTAACTAGTTTCTGTTTTGGCTCGGAGTACTAGGTGAGCATTTATGCTTTAGCATCTCGCATGTGTGTGAATGTTGACATAATAGCATGCTTACCATGAGGCTATTTGCTTATGTGATATACTTGCCTAAATGTCTGTGGGTGAAGGTTGGGTTATTTAAATTGGAACAATGCATTGATTGTGAGTTTTAAGCCCACTCGAGGGTGGCAAAACCTGCATTTTAGCCTACTTACGAGTAGCAAACCGTTTTCAAAACAAACATGAAATGTTTTGTTCCAATTCAGGCGATCCCATCTATACTTGTATGCTGTGCGCATC
This sequence comes from Camellia sinensis, assembly GCF_055761805.1. Classification (NCBI taxonomy): domain Eukaryota; kingdom Viridiplantae; phylum Streptophyta; class Magnoliopsida; order Ericales; family Theaceae; genus Camellia; species Camellia sinensis. Next base: position 171,249,821 of record NC_138970.1, read on the forward strand.
ACATAGTAAATCTAGGCTAATAACCGGAATAAGAACATATAACGTTTTTAAAATTAGACATCATGGTTAGTAGAGGCTGATCTTTGATCGGGTGAGAGGGGATGCTCATAGCTGACCTTCCCCAATCATACCCAAGTTCCCGAGCTGGGGCAACTTTGGTGATGACGGACACGTGGCCTTTGGCACCGAGTCAGGGTTTCCTAAATTTCCCAAAATAAAATATTTAGGTGGCGACTCTGTATCTGGCAAAGTAGTCCATGTTTGACACTTCTTTTCTAAAAATCTATTTTTTTCTCAAAACGATTTGCCGGATTTGGACTCTTCGGTTCAGATTAAGAACCGTGACAATTGAGAGTCCGAACTGTAGTGAACCCAATATGAACAAAATGGGACTCATCCTCCCGGGGCATTCGAGGACGTCTACAGTTTCTGGCGACTCTGCTGGGGAGTTTGGAGAACTTGACTCGAACTCATGATATCTTATTTTGACTACACTTATGTGTTTCTTTGCATTGCATGTGCATTGGTGCGCCTAGGACACCGTGTTTGCCATCTGCCATTCCTGAACGGTTTGCCGGAGGCTTGTCTTGTCAAGGCATGACCATAAGGCTGACCGGTTATGGGCTCTGCCAGTATGGGAACGCAAACCCCAATTTTTACCGGGGCACCCTTTTTGACCATTCGACCTAGTGCATATCGAAATCCGTAGTGACCATTCCAAACTAGGACAGGTTGCTTACCCGATGTTAGGTTGTTTGAAACCGCTGCGTGCGTAGCGAAACCCTAGCTCCTGACAAAATAGGACAGGGAAACCATACCCCAACATAGGGGTGTTTTGGCTCCCACTTATCTACTATGTGCTTTAGAGTGTGTCTCTACAGGAATGCGTGTATCAATTTGCAAGTTTGGGCATCAGGCCTACGGGCGCCAGTTCAGTGTTTGAGAATCAGTTATTTGCGGGTATCAGGTTCAGTTTTGGGAACAGTGATTCAGGGAGAATAATGAGTATTGAGGAACAGTGTACTCAGCTTATCAACCATGTGTTATGATACCCGACTGTGTGTTGCGTGTATTTATTTTACGCTGTTATGCTGCCCGTTTGTCTGGTTATTTATTTCCTTATTGCTTTATTTACCTTTTTGCTAGGGTAGTTTAGCACGATTGCTTCCAATCCAGTAGATATTCCCCAAGCACTCTGGACTAGAGGTCGCCAGCTCAATCGATCTGAGGATCTGGTCGACGGACAACCAGTGTTTTTTTCTCTACCCCGGTTATCAGACGAAAGCCGAGAAGATACAGTGTGTTTGAGCAGAGATCGCCCGAGCAGTGGTCGACCCTACCAGCGGACAATTAGGCTAAGGTCTCAATTTTCACCACAGAGAGGGAATATATACCAGTAATTCAATCAAAACAAAGCAGTATGGCAAGCTTAGAGGAGATGGTGCGCCAGCTCCAGGAGAGCATGAAAGTTATGCAGCAAGATGCTGTTCGACAGGTGGAGTTCGCTAAGTAACAGGCCACGGTTATGACTGAACAAGCAGAGTTAATCGTAAGGCTATAGCAGAAAGTCGGGGCATCTGCTTCGCATCAAGCCCTTCCCCCACCAAGGATTCCGATACCCGAGGAGACACCAAATGTTCAAAATGTCCAAGAGGATACAGACATTCCAACGGGGCTGGCTCCGCCCCCGATTCCACCGCAACTATCCAAGGCGCCCCGCCTATCAATGTACCGGACTCTCCCTTCGAGTTCGAAATGGATCCCACAACGTTGAAGCTGAGTAAGCTGGAAAAGATGTTTAAGAAATCCCAAGGAGTCAAGTCCATTCCCGACATTGAGGACGGATACACGGACGTAGCTGTGACGCTGCCAGATCGGTTCAAAGTGCCACAAATTGATCGATTTGATGGGTTCGGTGACCCCATGGTGCACCTGAGGTTGTTTTCAGATATCTTAAGGCCAATGGGCCTCACCAGACTACAGAAGCTGTCTCTGTTTGGCCGGACCCTATCGGGTGTGGCGGCCATCTGGTACGCAAAATTGGAGGATGATGTTAAGAGGAATTTGGATGAGATGGCTGAGGCCTTCGTCGCGCAATACTCGTATAACACACAAATCGAGATTACGACCTGTGATATTGAGACGACGAGACAAGAGGCTAAGGAGAGCTTCTCAGAATTCGTGACCCGATGGAGGGCAAAGGCCTCAATGATGACCACTAGGCCAACAGATAAGGATCAAATATGGATGGTTGTGCGCAACCTCCAGCCCAAGCTGATGCAAAAGATGATCGTGCTCCCCTTCCCTACCTTTTCAGATCTGCATGAGATAGGAGTACAGATTGAGGATGCCTTGAAGCAAGGATTGATCGATAATGACAGAGAGCAACCCAGAAGAACCTTTAACCGCAACACTAATGCGGGCCCGAGTGGCGCTACAACTACAAGAGCCTCCGAAGTGAGCATGGTCACCACCATTCCTCCTCCAAGAACCGTGACAGCTATGCCATTCTCCGGTGCGTCTAGAAGCAACACACAGACAGCAAAATACCAACCCAAAAACCAAAGAACCTTCGCTCCACTATATATGCCCCTGTCCAAAGCTCTAGGGGTTTTAATCAGAAAAGGGCACTTGAAGCCCCTAGAGCCGAGGCCATTGCCGGAAAAACTTCCCCCTACCCATAACCCAACCAAATATTGCGCATTCCACCAACAGCACGGTCACGACACCGACCAATGCTACCGATTACGTCATGAGATCTAGGATCTCATTGATAATGGAGTGATTGTGCCTTCAGAAAAACCCAATGTAACAACAAACCCTCTCCCACCGCACCACCAAGCTCCACCTCCCAAAAGAATCAATTTCATCCAGACTGGGGTCGTGTCTTACGATCCTAGCATATATATCACTCATTCCCACCTACCCAAGCCGGAGGTGCTCCTTCCTGACTGCACCGACTTGTGCATGATGGACGTCTCCAGAATCCAACCCAAACCAATGGTGGTGACTGTCGAAGACAGAACAGGGGAGTTTGCCAGGGAGAATGAGATTGTTAGGACAGAATTTGAGGAGTCTGGGATTTTTGCCAGGAAAGTGCACAGTCCGAGCGACTACATTTGGTCGGCAGGCCGAGATAGATCGAGTGTGGAGTCGCCAAAAATGGCAGAACTCTGTGTGATACCGGGAGATGGGTTGGATCAGAGATCAGAGGACTTAGCGGCCATGGAAGGAGACTTTGCTGACTTCCAATTTTTCAATGAACAAGGCCTAGAGGACGTGGTAGTCAACTGGTCAGATTTCGAGGGATCAGTGGAAGTCACCGGGTGGCTCGATGACCTACCAGACGTTGTTGAAGAATCTCAGTTGGGACAGGGCCCGGCAGGGGCAAGAATAATAATTGTGGCCAGAAGGGCCGGAAATCAGGATACATCGCCGGAGAGCGCCGATGTCAAGAATTTCGCTCAGGGTCTGAGCAGTTTGAATATAGGAATCGTTGAACAGACAGCTGTACTGACGTAGCTGGAACAGGAAAGGTTTGGGGATTCTGAGAGGATCAGGAAAGCTAAAGCCCATGTGGGAACTGAAACTACTGTGTGCACAAGAACAGAGAATGTTGCGAGCATGTAGATGGAGGGGACTGCGAGTACGAGAACGGTCATACCGGAGCTGGACAGGCGTCTGTCGGCTACCGATGGAATGTGGTGGGAGGACGATGATTTATGTCTTGCCCACACGGACGAGGATTGGGGAAGTGACCAACCAGATGATACCTGGTATATCGGCGAAGTTGATCACATGACTAGGAGTGGACGGTATTTCAACCCTCCACACCTAGATCAACCAAAGACGTTTGGGAAAGATAGGGAAGCAGAGAAGCAGAAAGAAAAGCAACTTGAAGATGAGGCTGTGCTCAAACAATTGAAAAAGATACAGGCAGACATTTCCATCTGGGGACTGCTTATGGCATCGCGGGTGCATCGACAAGCTGTCTTATCGGCCATGGACAAGGCCAAGCTCTCAATAGACACCACGCCCGAGCAGCTGGTGGGCTTAGTTTTTCCGGGAGGAGCTACCCCGATGTTAACTTTCTCCGACAAGGAATTGCCACCTGAGGGTGTGAATCACAACAAGCCACTCTACATCTCTGTGGAGTGTAGAAACAAATGGATACCCGTGGTGCTTGTCGACACAGGGTCCGCCATCAATATGTGTCCAGCAAGGACCGCCTATGCAATCGGTTTGAAGACCGCGGAATTTGTGCCAACAGCCCAGGTGATTCGGGCATACGACAACACAAGCAGAGAAGTCATGGGGACAGCGAAAATTCAGACCAAGGTTGGGCCGGGGCAGCATGAAATTGGCTTTCACGTCCTAGAGGTTCCCGCCATTTTCAATCTACTCTTGGGGCGGCCGTGGTTGCATCAAGTGAAGGCAGTTTCTTCTACCTTCCATCAAATGGTGAAATACCCCCATAGAAAGGGAGTAGCCATTGTTTTTGGAAATTCATCGATCCATCCACCGCCGGAGGTGTCTACACTAGTCCTAGAAATTGAGCACGGTATGGGGGATGTGTTTTTATCCGATTTTACTCTGGCTGAGGCTCGGATCGTACAGAATATTTTGGCTGTTAATGAGGGGGTGTATGTCAATGCTCAATCAGTATACCTCATGAACAAGCTTCAACACATCCCCGGGATGGGATTGGGAAAGAGCGGCCGGAAGGGCGTCGCAGCATTGGCCGAGGTGCCACACAACCCACATACCTTTGGCTTGGGTTATCTGCCCACCAAAGAGGATTGGATAAGGAAGGGTAAGGAGATGGTTGGGAGAGCCAGAGCAAAGAAGGCGGGGAAGCCTTTTGACTTAATGCACCGGCCCATTCAGGGTACCCTAAAAGGACGCTTCGTCCGGGAGGGGGAGGACTTTCCGTTTTGTGGCTTCCCAGAGCCGTGGTTGAACACGGAAAGGAAGCGCGTGCCGGGGTTTGAGATCTTCTTTGACCTGCAGTTATCCGGGGATGACGTTGCCGAAGAGCAGACAGACCCATTAGCTGAGGTTGAGCAGAGCAACACAGTGGAGTCCGAGGACGCCGAAAGTGAAATGGGGGTAGCGCTGGCGTGTCTACTTTCAGATCCTCCGATCTAACAGAAGTGCTTGGGGGATAACTTCTCGGTATGCGTGATTGGAAATGGAACGACTGCGGGCCTACCAGCAAACATTTTGGATGCATCCATCACACCCTCTCTCATTTGGCAGTATGAAGAGGGATTTTTGGCAAGCAACACCGGGTCAGGTAGTGAGTCGGAATCTGATTCCACCGAGTTTTATGAGTCGGAATCAGGTTCCAGCTCAACTGAGTCTGAGTCCGGTATTCCTAGGGGTGATAACCCGGATGCCACAGTCCTGTCTAGGTCATCTTTTTCTTTCTCTTTCGAGTCTGTTGTGACAGAAGAATAGGACGGTTTGGAAGTACTTAATGAGAATGATGTGGATGTGGTTTCTGAGTACTTTTTGGTGCCTTTGATTTATTGCTTGAATTAGGACTTTCAAAATTTTGACAAAAACGAAGAAGAAGAAATTCCTCCGGTTTTGCAATAATTAATTGATCAAGAGCAGGAAAGATTTGTTAAACCTTTAGTTGATGAAATCACTACTGTGAATATTGGTACTGAGAAGGACTGCTTTGCCAGATTCAGAGTCGCCACCTAAATATTTTATTTTGGAAAATTTAGGAAATCCTGACTCGTTGCCTAAGGCCACGTGTCCGTCATCACCAAAGTTGCCTCGGCTCGGGAACTTGGGTACGATTGGGGAAGGTCACTTCGTGAGCACCCCCGCTCGCCCGATCAAAGATTGGCCTCTACTAACCGTGATATCGGGTTTTGAAAACTGTTAAAAATATTGATAGAGAGAGAAAGAGAATAAATTGTATTATTGATGGATATCTTGATGTATTACAAGATTGATAAATTACAATTCCTATACAATCTATATATAGAAGAAAATGTGGTAGTAGGTGTAGTGGAGGTGATAGTGGGTTAGGTGAAGTGGAGTGTGTGGTGAAGTGGAGTGTGTAGTGGAGTAGGTGTAGTGGAGGTGATAGTGGGTTAGGTGAAGTGGAGTGTGTGGTGAAGTGGAGGTAGGTGAAGTGGAGTGTGTAGTGGAGTAGGTGAAGGTAAAGATGGGAAATTCTAACAGCCCCCCGCAAACTCAAGGAGGAGAGAAACTAACCAACTTGAGTTTGGAGAGAGTAACAAAACAAGAAAATACATAAAAATAAAAAAGGATAGGTGACACTGTATGGTCGTGTCGGACCGTTGTAGCAGACAGTTTACGGGGTCATGTCGGACCGTTGTAGAAGACAGTTTATGGGGTCATGTCGGACCGTTGTAGAAGACAATGTTGTGACAGTTTACGGAGTCTTGCTGGACCCTTGTAGAAACTAACCGGAATCAATGTCGGGACAGTTTACAGAGTCTTGTCGGACCCATAAAGGAGCTAACCGGAATCAATGTCGGGACAGTTTACAGAGTCTTGTCGGACCCATAAAGGAGCTAACCGGAATCAATGTCGGGACAGTTTACAGAGTCTTGTCGGACCCTTGTAAAGTTGCACCCTCAAAAGGTGTGCCCAATTTTGTCAAAAAGGCGTGCCATCAAAAGGCGTGCCCAATTCATCAAAAGGCGTGCCATCAAAAGGCGTGCCATCAAAAGGCGTGTCCACTTTGTCAAAAGATGTGCCATGAAAAGGCGTGCCAGTTTGTCGGGCGGCAAGAGGCGCGCGATACGCGTGGCTGCCTCGGCTATTTAACCAAGACGAAGGCTGAGGCTGAGGCATACCATTCTGAAACCTCTGAAACCAACCCTTCGCTGAAAAAACTCTGCCTCTGCGGAGAGAGAAACTGTGGAACACTTTGTTGCCATTCTGTCACCAACCCTTCCGAACATTACCAGTCTGAAATTGCTATTTCGCTGAAACACTTAGCAACCCAAAAACATGGCCTCTTCTTCCCGTCCAGCTACCCAGAACCTGCTCACGCTCTTTCCAGAACTGAACGAGCCCACAAGAGAAATAACTGGTGCGGTGGCCAGTGAACCTCAACCAAACACCTCTGGTTTTGCTCCATTGAACTTTCCGATGCGGTCGGTGGAGCAAAAAATGGCGGTGCAAACTGATATTGAGGCTAATCAATATACTCTGAAGTCATGCGTGGAAACCATGACGGCGGTCACAAATTTGTCAAACCGGCTGCAGAGTAGGACAAATGAGGTGCAGCATTTAAACGCCCAACTGGCTCTGCTCCAACGCATGTATAAGGATGCGCGAGCAGAGATAAGTGTGCTGAAAGCAGAAAATAAGGAGCTGAAGCGGAAGGCCACCGTGATGTTCCGATTTGGAGGTCCACCATATGCTGCAGTGGAGGAGCAGGGAGTAGTGATCATGCCCAGTGGAGTGGGAAACACGGAGGCAGCACCGTCAAGGGCCGCCCAGGACGGAGGCAAGAAGAAGAGACCGGCTGCAGAGTAGAGAAGAAAAAAATCCGCCAGTGGATGTGGTTGTTTTGTTTGTTTGTTTTTTTTTTTTTTTTTTTTTTTTTTGTGTAACAATGTGATCGGGGTTGATCCCTGAGATGAATAAAATATGGGTGTTGTGCAAACTCGAATGGTAGGTGTGGTAATGCAGAAAAATCAACAGAAAAATTGTTGCTCCTTAAGTTGCTTGGCCACATCTTTAGCAGAAGATCCAGAAACCTCAATCCAAGTTTTTTGAGAACAGTGCACAGGCTGACAGCATGAACTCTAAATAGAAGAGAGCATGAAAGGGATTGGCTGCCATGTCTGCCAAGTTTGATGGTGCAGTGACATAGTAAGCAAGACCACCAACTGGGATAGACTGGCCTGAGGAACAAACATCAATGACTGGAATATGAACAATAGGGTCACACATTAGAGGTGTGAATGGTAGGATCTGGGGTGAACTTGATCTAGATAGTGGCAACCTGACCAGTGGCTCAGGCAGCAAAGTAGGAAAATCCAGAGGGGGGAGATCAGACACATTAAGAGGTGATATTGGTGTCAACACACTAGAAGACCTTGTAGCTGGTAGTAAAGAAGAAAGTGGAGGTAAAGATAGTGATTCAGTGAATGACATAGGCAGTTGTGGAGGTTTTACTGTGTATTGAAAAATTGATGCCATAGGAGGGCACCAACAATAATAGGGAGAAAAAAGGGATGAGCCCATTGAAGGTTCTTGAGATCCTGGGCATAAAAAGGGTGGTGTACCAGACTTGCCAAGTGATTCCAACAAATTTGGAGAGAATAAGCCCATTCCAGTAGCTTCTGGATGTTTATCCTTTCCAGAAAGATTTGAACCAGATGCATCCATGGGGCTTACTGGTGAAGAAGCAACAGACAGGTTATCAACAACTGAAAATTGGATGTCCCCACGTCTCCTCAGCTTTTCTCGGGTAACACTTTTCAAGGAAGTTGAGTTTCTGAGAAGGTAGCAGATTATGTTGCTGAAAATCTGGGAAAGAACATTGTGAAAGCACTTGAATTTGTCAGAGACGAAGAAGATCAGTTAGAAGCAGCCATACATAGCGGCTATTTGGACACTGATAAGGAATTTCTTAGTCAGGGAGTAAATGGAGGAGCATGTGCAGCAAGTGTACTGTTTAGAGATGGAAATCTATATGTAGCGAAAATACTGTTTAGAGATGGAATAGGTAGAGGTCCGGCGGGCGGCCAAGGCGAGGCTGCCGCCCGCCGGTGAAGCAAAATGAGTAGGTTGTTAACCTTGCTCTGATACCATGTTAAAAATATTGATAGAGAGAGAAAGAGAATAAATTGTATTATTGATGGATATCTTGATGTATTACAAGATTGATAAATTACAATTCCTATACAATCTATATATAGAAGAAAATGTGGTAGTAGGTGTAGTGGAGGTGATAGTGGGTTAGGTGAAGTGGAGTGTGTGGTGAAGTGGAGTGTGTAGTGGAGTAGGTGTAGTGGAGGTGATAGTGGGTTAGGTGAAGTGGAGTGTGTGGTGAAGTGGAGGTAGGTGAAGTGGAGTGTGTAGTGGAGTAGGTGAAGGTAAAGATGGGAAATTCTAACAAAAACACTATGCGTTCTTAATCCGGTTATTAGCCTAGATTTACTACGTGATGCGCACAGCATACAAGTACAGACTGGGTCGCCTGAATTGGAACAAAACATTTCATGTTTGTTTATTTGAAAATGGTTAGATGGTGCTACTCACAAGTAGGCTAAGACGTGGGTTTGCCACCCTCGGGTGGGCTTAGAAAAAAATGATTTTGCCACTATCAAGTGGGCTTAGAAAACATGGTCTTGCCACTCTCAAGTGGGCTTAAAACTCGCATTTAATGAATTGTTCCAATTCAAATAACCCAAGCTTCACCCACAGGCATTTAGGCAGTTATATCATATAAGCAATTAGCCTCATGGTAAGCATGCTATCATGGCAGTCACTCACACACATGCAAGGATGCTAAAGCATAAAACTTACCGAGTACTCCAAGCCAAAACAAAAGCTATGTTAGAAATCAATGCATGATCCTAACTATGCTGAAATGCCTAATGCAACACATGCAAAATGCAACTAATATAGGCTCGACTGTTCTAAACATGGCATATGAGGATGCTACAGCTAGCACATATTCAATTTGGAATTTGAAATACAAATGCAGTTAGTATGATGCGCCGAGCCCGGTGCATGCAATACAGATGAATGATGCAAACATGCTATCATACTGTATGCTAATTGAAATATGTCCTAATCTAACCATCACAAGCTAGTAAATAAAAGGGAGAAAGACGTGAGGTTGGAAAACATACATCACACTCACGCACACTTATTACAACATTGCCCTCGCTCAGAGGGTCCGAAAGAATAATACAGTCCGAATAAATAGTACAGTCTGAATAAATACAAAACCCTAATTAATTAACAAATTAATCTAGGAAAGCAGGTAAATTGGCACGCAAATCCATGGACCACCTCAGCTCTGTTCCAAATGATGAATGATGCATGCTCGAGTTGCCTGGCGCGAAAATCCATTGCGATGTCCCGATTCGCCTCTGTTTGCAATTGTTTTCGGAATATTGCGCAACGCTCCAGAAGGCCGCTGATTTCTAATTTACTGCAACAGAGGGCAACAAAGGGGCATGGCAAAGTATTTCACATATGTATGCATGACTACTCTTCAGGGAGTGTAGTCTTCGATCCTCGTGTCACCAATCACGCATATCGATGCATGATGGCCGAGGAGTCGAATTGCATGACTTAATATGAGATGAATACACATGAAAACACAACAAAACCTAAACTCCATCATGGGTAATCTGGAGTGTCGGCGACAGGGAATTAAGACACGTTCCGTTACTCGGAGTACGAAACGTCCCTCGTTTCCCGTACTTGGGCTAACTCCTATTCCAAACACAATGCAAATGAGATGGCATACACAATGCGACTAACATACAACCTAGCATACGCAATGCTATGAAATGGCATACACAACGCTCGGCGTAACATGGTATACACAATGCTCTAACATGTAACCTAGCATGCGCAATGCTATGAATTGAAAAGGCATACACAATGCATGATGGACTTACACCAAAATGAGTGGACCTCAGTCACACTCACATCAGTGGCCATTAGATGAAAATGAGATGATCGAAATGCGTGCACACATGCACACAAACCGAGGACCGAACCTAAGGCATTAAATGCCACTCTACCAAAGCATGGCAAGGATGAAGCATGGCATTCAAGCATGTAATTTTCAGCACTGAAACATAATGCTAAATGGTCCCAAAACATGGAAATATGACACCCAATGCATAGAATAAGCCCCGAAACTCAATACTAGGCACATGCATTGAACCACAAGTATACAAAGCAAGCATTATTTGATCATGAAGTCAAAAGACAGAGCCAAGGCAGTCCCAAAACATGCACATTTCTAGTTTAGAGCATGGCCAAAAGATGCTAACATGATGGACTAAAATAGCATGCAACATTGGCTAGCAAGCATGGTTTACATGACACGTATATGAAGCAAATGAGAACTCATCAAACCAGCCAAAAACAGTGAATAAAACATCTCAAAATATGCCCAAATAATCACTGAAATGCGGCCAATGCATGCAAAAAAGAGGGGCTTATTTGGAAGGTCATTCAAGGGGTTGTTAAGCACATATAAGATAGACACTTAGCATGACCAAACCAACTCTGGAAATGAGTTATGACAGCCCTAAAACTCACAAAATTGGCCCTGAAATCAGTCTAGGAAACATGCAAAGAAAGGCTCCTTTGAAGAGCCTTGGATGGGATCGCTCTACACATGCACTATAGACATAAAATATGATCAAAAGGGCCTTGGAAAGACCTAAGGTAGACCCTAAAACCCACAAAATTGGTCCCAAAAAGTGACTTCGATGCATGCAAAATAGAGCCCCTTTGGAAAGCCAAAAAGACCCCCAAACAAGACAAGGAGAGAGGGGGTCACCCCCCTCTAATTTTGGCCCTCAAAAATGCATCAAAGCCACTAAAAATCCACTGGATTTCAGTGGCTAAGAGGCCAAACCATGGTCAATGCAAGTGCTCTAATGCATAGCCTTAATCATGAAGAGATGAAGCATGCGTAGGGGGAAGATGACCCCAAAAACAAATGGGACCTTAACAAAACTTGAAGAGGATGTCAAAACAAGACTTTTTCCAGTTTATAGAAAATCTCGAAAATGCTCACAAGTAAGGCTAAAATAGGATGCAAAAATAGCCCTAAAAGAGAGATAGAGGATAAGGGGAAGTAAATGACCTCAAACAGCAAAGTGCCCTTAAACAAAGTTTAAGAGGGGATCAAAATAAGACACTTTACAGTTTGGGTCGAATGCCAGAAATGCTTGAAAATAAGGCTAATCAATCATGCAAAAAAATGTGAGTTTAGGGGAAATAGGCACTTACCCTTGAAGAGCTGACCTCCAGTAGCTTTTGGACCAAGTTGGTGAGCTTTCAACCTCTGCAAATGACTTCCAAGGTGCTAGAATGGATGATGGAGGTGTGGTGCTAAGGGTTGTAGTGCAAATGGACCAAGAAAATGAGGGTTTTGGAGCTTAGAATAGTGACAATGGAGAAGGGAGGTTATAAGCCTTAAGCAATTTTGTTCAACCCCTCAACAAGAAGCCAAGCCTCTCCTTTATAGAGAAGAAGCTTCAAAATATCCAAAAAGGTCCCAAGTATCCTCCATATGGAGGATGCACCAAATGGCTTCCAGCTGGCACAGCGGGATTACACTTAGAAAAAGCAAAAAGCAAGAAGCAGGCCGGCCAGTTCAAGTGGCCGGCCGGCCACCCCCCCTGGTCGGCCGAACAGGGGTCAAAAGGGTCAACAAAAATTGCTGGTCGGCCTACCCAGAAAGGTGGCCTCCCAGATGAGTAGAATACAGCTATGTAGAGAAAAACCAGAAAAAGTGACCCAGGAGAGAGAAAAGCTAGCTTTTAAGCAAGGTTCAAAAGGGTTAAGATGAATTTCTGGCCGGCATACCCATATTGGTGGCCTCCCAGATGAGCACAACACAATGGTGGTGAAAGGCCAGAAAATGTGGCTCAAAAGTGAGAAAAACCAGCTTTCTGTCAGAAAAACCAGCTTTTGGGGAGAGAAAAAGAGAAAACTAGCTTTTCAGGGGAAAAGGTGGCCGGCCACCATCCTACCACCTCCCTAACAATGAAAATAGGATCTCTACCAAAAATGGACCAAAACGGATGCAAAACGAAGGTTCGGGGGCCAAAACACGAGGTTCGGGGCCCCAAAAACAGGCTGTTAGGCACCGAAAGTGGCGTATGACCACGAAGGTGGTCTCCCGGGCCACAGTGTCCCTCTAAAGGGAGGAAATAAGGTGTGTGTCAAAAACCGGAGCAAACAGAGGTAGTTAAGCTGTCCCGAACCGAGGCACACGCCCGACGGCTTCGAAAACCGGAAACCGGGCTCCAAACGGAAAAAATGGCCTATGACCACGAAACGTAGCCTACGGCCACTGAGAGATGGTCTACGAGACCTCTCCCTTCCTTCGGGAAGAGAAAATGGAGAAAACAGAACTCAGTTCACAAACCGAGGCAAGGCACAAAAAGAGCCCCGAAGTCCAGAGGCAAAGCTTGCAGCCGAGACTTTGAAACCTCAGAACGAGCACAAAATGCAACATCACCGAGCGCTCAACTGGTGACATCTGAGTCTTAAGGTCGATCAAAAATGGGATGTCTACAGTTGCCCCTCTTTGACAGAACTCAGAAGTCATACGTGACGGGAGTGAATGTCAAAGCTCAGAGATGACCCATTTTTGACAAGACCGAAGACTTAGACAAACATACAAGATAACAAAGATGTGCACGCAGGCAGGGGAAAAATGCAAAATGATATGCACAAAGCCTGACGTAACTCATGATCATGCAAAGCAGCAAGCTGTAATGAAGCGCACACGCAACAGTTTTGAGCAAGAATGCAAAGCAACAACTACATTTCATGCAGTTTAAGAATGCGGAGAATTGTTCGATTCTCGCCACGTCTCACACAGAAAAGGTACAATACCTGCGCGATTCGTCTGGTCGCACCAACTTCAAATGAACCGTACATACAATATCGTGCCTGAAAGAGAAAGAAACTCAACAAGTACAACATAGTTAGCAACACATGTTCAACACTACATCGAATGCAGACAAACAGGGTGTTGATGGGGAAGCGCATCGCAATGCGAGAGACATGCGTGTAACAACGCAAGCTAAGTGTGAGGGTATAACAATACCAATGAAACGTGCACAACAATGCAAGTGGTATGCATGAGAATGCAAGTGACGTGCATAACAATGCAGGATAAGTGCAAACTCAGATGCATGTTTGACACGAAACAACAAGCAAAGAAATGCAAGTTTCGACCAGTGCAATTCAATCGCGACCTCCGGTTTACCTCCCGGGAGGGTCACAGCATACTCAAAAAGGATACATCTTGCTCTTGACGAGTGACGATGAGGCACGCATTGAAAGTTGGAGTTGGAGTTCCCGCGGAGGGATTTCGCGACAAAAAGTGCACTTTTCTTGTACTTTCTCGGGTGTTGAGGACTCCGATGACTACCAAAATTTGCAGAGACCTTGGAGACCACCTTGGGAACACCACCGACCAGGTTTGGAGTCCAGGGGAGGCCACCAACCAGGTTGGAGTGCAAGGGGTGGTCGGCCTACCAGAAAAGGTGGCCAGCCGACCACCTAGCCCAAATCCGGGGCAATTTGGTCTTTTTACTCTCATTTCTTTAAATATACAAAGCCAAACACCTTTTGCTCATAACTTCAGCTCCGAAACTGCCTTCTCCTCCTTCCTAGACCATTTTCTTTCTCAGATCTGTCCTTTATACGCGTTTTCCAACGCCCCACGCCAAGTTGTTTCGCGAAAACTTTCAGTTCTCTTCACTTTGAACCGATTAAAATTTGATTTCGGGGCTTCTTTTCTCATTTTTGCCACTTGAGGTAAGTTTGTCTCAATATTTAGGAGATTTTCTCGGGAGTTGACTTTTGTTGACTTTTTCATTTCCCGAGAGTTGACTTTTGTTAACTTTTTCCAATTTTGGCTCATTTCGTTCATTTTTGCTCCTTTTTGCAAATTTCTTGAAATGGCAGGTCAATTTCCCCACGGCGGAGGTTCTCCAGGCGCCAGAGGCGAGCCTGACATCATGTCTTTGCATCCGAGGGTTCACCCCTCCATCTCCGGGAGGTACGATCCTCCGACTCATGTCTTCCCTCGGGCGATTTTTTACCACTTTACCGACTTCGACCCTCAAGCTCCTGTAGACCTGCTACTGCGGGAGCCGAAGTCCCATCTCTCCCATCAGGCGTGAGAGGTACGTACTTCACCTTTTCATATTTCCTGCCTTAATTTTGTATTTTCCTTGCATTTCATGCTATGTATGCTTATTGCTCGTTCTGAACACATTCGCATGCCATACTTCTGCTCATTTTAGCACACAACTTGTTCTGCACGCTTAGTCTATAACACAATACTCTGTCTTGAACACATAGCTCATTCACTTGAATCTCTGAAATCTGAACACGCAGCCTAAATTTGATTATGAACACGCAGCCCACATTTGATGAAAGTTGAACACGCAGCCCAAACTTTGAATTTCTGAAATCTGAACACACAACCCAAATTTAATGGTGAACACGTAGCCTACATTTAATTGAAAGTTGAACACGCAGCCCAAACTTTAAATTTCTGAAATCTGAACACACGGCCCAAATTTGATGGTGAACACGCAGCCCACATTTGATTGAAAGTTGAACACGCAGTCCAAACTTTAAATTTCTGAAATCTGAACACCCAGCCCAAATTTGATTGTGAACACGCTGCCCACATTTGATGGAAAGTTGAACACGCAGCCCAAGCTTTAAATTTCTGAAACCTGAACACGCAGCCCAAATTTGATGGTGAACACGCAGCCTACATTTGATGGAAAGTTGAACACGTAGCCCAAACTTTAAATTTCTGAAATCTAAACACGCAACCCAAATTTGATGGTGAACACGTAGCCCACATTTGATGGAAAGTAGAACACGTAGCCCAAACTTTAAATTTTTGAAATCTGAACACGCAGCCCAAATTTGATGGTTAACACGCAGCCCACATTTGATTGAAAGTTGAACACGCAGCCCAAACTTTAAATTTCTAAAATCTGAACACGCAACCCAAATTTGATGGTGAACACGCAGCCCACATTTGACTGAATTTGATTTGATTTGCACACAACTCATTTCCTTCATTTGCACACAGTTTATTCATTCCATTCTGAAACTGAATACATATGTTCATTATGAATGCAGACATCCTCCCGCGTTACACGGGGATACGGTTCTATTGCTGCGAGAGATTGGTACACGGAGCTCCCGGAGGCTGTCCGCGATTGGGTTGATCTGGCAGGATTCGGGACCTTTTGTATCGGGATATCTCGTTATCCAGCTAGCCGGACATTGATGGGCGCCCTGGTGGAGAGATGGTGGGACACCACCAACTCTTTCCATTTCTCAACCGCTGGGGACATGACCATGACCCCATTTGACTTCGCCGTGTTGACGGGCCTTGACGTGGGAGGCTGGGCGATCCCTTACGACGAGGACATGGGCAAGTGGGAGGCTGCCTGGATTCATCTGTTGGGAGCTCGGCCACCAGTAGACCGATCTTCGGGCTGAGTCCGATATACCTGGTTTTCTACACAGTTCAGGGGGACTGAGCCCGAGACTCCTGAGGAGATTGCACAGTACACCCACGGGTTTTTGATGTTCCTCTTCGGGACCACTCTGTTCGCCAACAGGGGGAACACCGTTGGGCTATATTTGCTGAGTGCCTTGGTAGACCTCACATAGGTTAGTCAGTATGACTGGGGTGGCGCCAGCTTGGCTACCCTCTATTGCTATATGAGTGCGACCTCCCGCGGACGGGGGAACATAGTCGGCGGCTACTGGAGAGCCTGGGAGGTACCTTCTGCCCTATTGATTCACATTTCTGCTTTTCATTATCTGTACATTGCACACACGGCACACTTTACATTCTGTACTTACATTCTGCCCTCAGCATTCTGTATTCAGATTCTGCACTCAGCATTCTGTATTCTGATGGCTTTTGCCCTGTTTTCCACAGTTATGGGTCTTCGCGTACTTTCCGACGCTAGCCCCGGAGCTCGAGGTGGAGGCCCCTCTCATGACCCCTAATTCGCTCGTCTTCGAGGGCCAGTACCGGTCGCGGCCCCGGGAGACTCTCCCTTACCTACGGCAGTATTTTGACACTGTGCAGGCGACCGAGGTATGTCAGAACTCTCAGTTCTTCCCGTGTTCATCTTCGATTCATGCTTGGACATTTGCGATTTCTAATCGACTTATGCATTGGCTATCCGCAGATCTTATGGCAGCCCTGGATGCCTTTGGGTGAGGATCTCCGATTCTAGTTTGCCGAAGGATGGGCCTCATCCCAGTATAGGATCTTGTTTGAGGGTCCAGTTGGTAGGGCCTGGTTCCTGGGGGAACGCTTTCTTCGTCAGACTATGGGCTTCCCTGAGCCGAGTGTCCCTTCAGCACCCCCAGACAATATGCGGCTCGCTGATAGGCTTACTTCCCAGGGTGTCATTGATGCCAGGCTGGGCATTGATGCACTGCTGTATTTGGAGGACGGGGAGTACGCGACCTACCGTCACACCTACTTGATGGCTCCATTGACAAGTGTTCGTACTCCCTCGAGGAGGTCTACCGGCATGCCGTCTTCGAGTCGCACCCAAGCCAGAGACATTCCTTCGGCCAGTAGGGCTGGCACATCCAGAGGTGGGGCTGGACTGGTCCCTCCGATTCCCCCGACTTATCATCATGCCGGATGGCCAGGTATCCCGACTAAGTTGACGGGATGGAGATACGGGCCTTCCTACCCAATTCCGCTAGAGCCTCCTATGCCAGATCATCTATACACTAGCGACCCTGACTCACCACCGGTATGTTTTACAGCTTTGCTTTATCACTCAGATACTTGGACATTTATTCATTCACTGATGATTTACACTTGCATCTGCAGCCTACCACGGAGTATGCTGAGGGGTTACTCGGGTTAGTGGCCTCGCTCGAAAGCATGGTCTTGCAGAGAGAGGCGCAACTGTCCATCATGGGCGTCTCGGTACTGTTTAGTTTTCTTGCATTTACCATATTTCTGATGACATGCTGAATTTGAACATTTCACTACATTGATTGACTGACTGTATGCGGAGAGCACATTTGACACACACCACATCCATGTACTATATTTGCACACATCCACTCCATGTAGCTTTTTATCTGTACATCTGATATACATATTTTGGCTGATGCATTCAAATTACACTCTTTCTTTTCAGATGCCTCCGATATATACTGGACCACAGGCCGGGCCATTTGGGCCTTCCGGAGGAGCTGGGCCATCTAGGCCTTCTCAAGGAGCCGGGAGAGGGGAGTCGTCTCGCAAACGAGGCGGGAGCCGAGCATATATCATTGAGGAGGAGTCCAGTGAGGAGGAGGAGTCCGCGTATCGTCAGTCAGAGACATCTGCTGGCAGAGAGGATGACTCTGAGTCTGGTTCTGAGGGCGGAGGTGATGCCGAGGAGGGTTCTGAGGACATTGGCTCCGATTCGGGTAGTGGTGCTGATGGAGATGGCACAGAGGCTGTTCCGCAGAAGAGGACGAAGAGGGCCTCTTTTTCTCGCGCTTGAGAGCACAGATGTTCCTGCTTTATTTGCCTTTTTTACTAGTAGTTGTAGCACATTGTACATTATTAGGCAGTTTTATTTTCTATAAAACTTGTACCCTTGTTGTAAAATGTTGTAACAAAGGAAGCATGATGGAATGAAACAACTTTTGTTCAAAAAAGTGTTGTATTTTATGTTCTTGCATCGCATCGCATTATTTTGCACAAAAATGAGATTGAATGGAAATCATGCATTGAAAATTGCTAAGTCAGGTAGTGAACCGACGCAACAAACAAAGCAACTCAACTTACTAAGAAAGAACAGAACCTTAGCAAGTTTACAACTCAATAAGCAAGACACAACAATGTTGATAAACTTAGAGTAACAACTCAAAACACAAAACTCGTCAACTCGACAAAGCTTAACAACTTGGTAAGCTTAACAACTCAGTAAGTAGAGCAACAACTCGATAAGAAAAAACAACAACTCAATAAGCAGGATTTAACAACAACTCGATAAACAAATGCATTTCGGAAGATCTGGGCGACGGAACGCATCCGAAACAGAGGAAAACTCGCACCTTTAACGCCCCCAATGCATGGAAATGCTTGGAACTTTCTTCTAGAGGCTAGAACAAGACTAAAGCCACCCTCCTCTTGATGGCCAACCACCTAAGGGAGCTGGCCGACCAGCTTTTTGCATTGAAGGGGAGAGGGGTGGTCGGCCTGCCAAAAAAGGTGGCCGGCCGGCCACCTAGCTTGGCAACCACCAAATTTTCGACACGTGTCCTCCGAACAGTGCCTTATCCTCTTTAAAAACTCCAGCCTCGTGGTTCTCTCATTACATCTTAGTTTTACACCAAAATAGAGGCATTTTTCACCCAAAATCTCACAGCTTGGATTGCTTCTCTAGATGGCTCGGAAAAGTTAAACTTCTAGGGTTTCAGCTTGAATGCACTATTCACGCTGAGCCGTACTTCGCTGCACATTCCGTTCCTTCATGCCGCGGCGAGGTTTTGGAATCCGGTAACACACGTCTTTAGCTTCGGCGGGCAAGAGATATGTCCGACCTTCGAAGATTTTCAAGTTTTGATGGAATCTGAGCGCCATGAAGAGATTTTGTCCCAGCTTCGCGTCGGTCACGCCCAAGCTTTAGGACAGATGTGTGGGCTCACCATGCACGATGCTCGGTCTCTGATCTGCAACGGGGAGCTGGATATCCTTGGCTTGATTCATCGCTTTTCTGATGCCGGTAACCACGACGATCATCATTGGCAAGGTTTTCGGCAACACGCCCTTTGCTTGTGCATGTTATCTCACTTTTTGCTTGCCCCGGGCTTTAGCGGATCTAGCATCCATCTGATTGAAGTTACTCAAGGCTTGAAAGAAGGAAAGAGCTGCATTTCCATGACATTGGCCGAGACGCTGATGGGCTTGGATGCTTTCTATCACCGAGAGATGACCAGATTCGCGGCAAGTCCACTACTGCTGCAGGTAATGTTTCCCACCCTTTCTCACATATATATTTCTCACATCACTCGGCCTTCAGGCTCGGTTTTTCTTACAAAACCCTTTTCTTACTTTTCTCTCATCGTACATCTCTCTATTCTTTATTCTCTCATTTTCCAATCCCTCCCCAGGTATGGCTAATGGATAAATTGCAGGTTGTGGACTCTTGCCCAGCCTACTCAGCTCGCGGCTACTTCTTCCGACAACGACTAGTCGATGCCCTTGATGAGGGATGGTGGTTCGACTGGATGTGCAATTTGTCTGCAGATCGCATTGTTTGGCGCTGTCCTTGGCACAATCTCCCGGCAATGAGCTATAGCATGTCCCGGCAGACCAGGATCCAATTGATTGGTCTGACTCACTGTGTGTTCTACTTTCCGTTCCGGCTCCGGCGCCAGTTTGGTCATGATCAGACTTACCCGCTAGAGGGGATAGAGTATCTTGCTGCATTCTCGGTTCGAGGCGCACAGCTTGGCCGATATGCCACAGCATGGAGGACTAGAGAGCTCCTGGCCCCCGCTCCTACTTTCAGTTGCACTTTGTCTGACGAGTGCATAGACTGGCTCAATGAAGAGGCGCAGATTGGGCCCAGCTTGGCATCAGAGGCTTCGACCAGCTCTGGGAGGGGGCGCAGGAACACCTGACTTAGCTATGCCCCAGATTTATTGCTTTATTAGTACTTCCAAGTTTTCCTTATGAATGTAATAAAAAAGCAACTTCAATTTGTATGTAAGAGCAGGAGAACTCTGTATTGAAATCAATGAAATTGAAGGTTGTGGGTACTGAAAATTTTTCGCTTTGGTCCAAAAATGGTCTAAGTTGTAAAAAGATTAATCTTGAACACAGCAACTTTTATTAAAACTTTTCAAAACCATTTTCGAAATGGATCAAAACTGGGCATGCCTGAAATCTGTCACTGAGATGCACAACCCCGGATCCCAGCAACTAGAAAGTTGCCCCTAGTTTGAAGAGCACCGCAGCACTGCGCAGCAACGGAAAGTTGCCCCTAGTCTGAAGAGCACTGCACCGGAGATCATAACCGAACTCTTGAATGCTGAATAGACAAAGATGGCCGAGATGATCAAATGGACAAAGTTGATCGGGGAAAAGTTTATGGTTGAACTTCAGGATGAAGTTGCCTACGTATCCCAAAGATGGGAATCAAGCCTTACGTAGTTCAGGCTTAGGTTCACTCGAGTATTTTCACTCTCCTTTTACACTCTAACTTTTGCCAAGGCCGCCCTTTGCGGGTTTTCAACCTTGCGAGCTCAGTTTTTATTTTCCAATTTTTCAATGCTCTAACTTTTGCCTAGGTCACCCTTTGCGGGTTTTCAGCCTAGCGAGCCTCTTAGGGATAATATTTCTTCAACTTGTCCATGTTGATCGGTTGCGAGAACTCTAAGCCATCTAGGTCCATTAGAACCACAGCTCCACCTGACCAGATAGCTTTGATGATGTAGGAACTAATCCAATTGGGTCTGAACTTGCCCATTGGGTCGTGGATGGGAGCTCGGTTGTCCTTGAGCACCAAATCTCCTTCTTTTAGATTCCTGGACTTAACTTTCTTGTTAAAAGCCCTGGCAATTCTGCGCTGATAGCGTTGAACATGGTACAGCGCTTTCAGTCTGTGCTCGTCAAAAAGCATGAGTTCTTCAAATCTGTTCTATTGCCAATCTGCTTTGGTTATCTGACACTCAGCCAGCACTCGCAAAGACGGAACCTCAATTTCAATAGGTAGAACGACCTCCATCTCATAAACTAATGAATACGAAGTCGCCCCAGTAGAAATTCTAATTGAAGTCCGGTACCCCCACAGAGCAAACGGCAGCTTGTCTGGCCAATCCCGGTAGGTTTCCACCATATTCTGCAATATGTGTTTGATATTCTTGTTGGCGGCCTCGACCGCTCCATTGGTTTGCGGCCGATATGTGGATGACTTATGAAACGCCACGTTGTATTTCTCTAACAAGTCAATTACTTCCTTCTTGAAGTGGGAACCATTATCTGAGATGACCTCGTTTGAGACCCCATAACGACAGATGATGTTGTTTCTGATGAATTTTGCAACATGCGACGCCTTCAACACCGCATAAGACTGGGCCTCAACCCACTTCGTGAAATAATCTATCGTGACCAGGATGAACTCATGCCCGTTAGACCCCTTCGGAGTGACAACCCTGATCACATAGATTCCCTAAACTGAAAATGGCCATGGCGAAGTCATATTGTACAACTTTGATGGCAGGATGTTCATGCGGTTTGCATGGATCTGACATTTGTGGCATCACCAAACAAAGCCGATACAATCCTCCTCCATGGTGGACCAGTAGTAACCCTGTCTGAGGATCTTCCGTGCCAGCATTATCCCGTTCATATGCGCACCGCATTCTCCTCTATGGATGGCCTCCATCAGGCGTTTTGATTCTTCAGCTTCAACGCATTGCTTATGCATTCCCAGATGACCTCTCTTGTACAATTTACCTCTGCAGATGATGAATTGAACGGCCATTCTTCTGATTGCCCTTTTATCCTTGGCATTTGCCCCTGGTGGATACGCCTCTTTCTCCAAGAAGTTCCAAATGTCGTAATACCAGGGGTTCTCATCTTGAACCTCGTCTATAGTAGCAATTGACTCATAAGCCAGTGCAAACTTCTGGTCAATAATGAATGGACGCATCCGGACTCCAAACGAGATGTCTATCATAGAAGATAGAGTTGCTAGTGAATCTGCGAACCTGTTGTTCTCTCTTACTAGATGAGCAAAGTTTAGCTTCTCAAACCGAAGAATTAACAAATCTAGGGCCTGATGATACATCAACATCTTTTCTTCTTTGACTTTCCAATCTCCTTTTGCTTGAGATACAACAAGGTTCGAGTCACCGATGACATCCAACCGTTTTGCCCTTAGTTCCAGGGCTGCTTCTAGACCGGCAATGCATGCCTCATACTCTGCTTCGTTGTTCGAGACTTTGAACCGGAGCTTGAAGGCTAGAGGGATACGGGAATTGTCGGGTGCTATCAGCAACACTCCTATTCCATACCCATATTGGTTTGACGCTCCGTCAAAGTACATTGTCCAAAACTCGTCGTCAATATGCAAAATGGCCTCATCTGGGAATAAGTACTCAACTGCTTCACCCCCTTCCACTGGATGATCGGCTAAGAATTCTGCAACCGCTCTTCCCTTGACCGATTTGTGCGTCACATATTTTAGATCGAATTCGAAACGCAACAACAACCAACGAGCTAGTCTACCCGTAAGTGCCGGTTTCTTGAAGAGTTATTTGATGGGATCTAATCTCGAAACCAACATTACAGAGTGAGCTAACAGGTAGTGCCGTAGCTTCCTGGTAGCCCATACCAAGGCTAAGCAAGCCTTCTCCAATGGTGTGTAGCGAGTCTCATACTCCAGCATCTTCTTGCTCAAATAATAGATGGTCCTTTCCACTTTGTCCTCTGATTCTTGCGCGAGCATGCAGCCCATTGTGGTCTCAGTCACTGAAAGGTACAATATCAACGGTCTTCCCGGCTCTGGTGGTGACAACACAGGTGGGTTTTGTAAATATTCTTTGATCTTTTCAAAAGCAGCTTGGCATCGGCCGTCCCACTGGAATTTCTTTCCTTTCTTCAGGAGACCAAAAAGTGGTTCACAAGTCAAGGTTAAATTTGAGATAAACCGTCTTATGAATTGCACTTTACCCAGAAAGCCTCGCACCTCCTTTTTCAGTCCTTGGTGGTGGCATTTCTAGGATGGCCTTGATTTTGGAAGGGTCGACTTCGATACCTCTCTGTGTAATAAGAAACCCCAGCATTTTCCCTGCTGTAACACCGAACGTACACTTCTGAGGATTCAGCCGCAATCGGAATTCTCTAATCCTTTGAAAGAACTTTTGCAAGGCGGTGTAGTGGCCCTCTCTTTCCTTGGACTTGACAATCATGTCGTCCACGTACACCTCAACCTCTTTGTGGATCATGTCATGTAATATTGTGGTCGCGGCCCGTTGATATGTAGCTCCAGCGTTCTTCAGCCCAAACGACATCACTCTGTAACAGTATGTCCCCCACGAGGTGGTGAAGGCAGTCTTTTCTCGGTTGTAGCCTGAGAAGCCATCCATAAACGAAAGCAAAGCATGCCCCGCTGTGAAGTCCACTAACTCATCAATGTGTGGCAAGGAAAAGTCGTCCTTCGGACTAGCTCTGTTCAAATCCCTAAAATCCACGCATACCCGGATCCTACCATCCTTCTTCGGCACTGGAACAATGTTAGCCAACCAGGTCGAGTATTCGGATACCTGCAGGAAACCTGCGTCAATTTGCTTGGTGACTTCTTCCTTAATCTTGAGAGCCCAGTCTGGGCAGATCCTTCTGAGTTTTTGCTTAACGGGTCGGGCCTCGGGGTCAAGAGGGATCCGGTGCTGTACATTCTTAGGATCGATTCCAGGCATGTCTTCGTAGGACCACGCGAAAACATCTTTGAAATCTTTTAATAAAGCGACTAAGCGCTCGCATTCCTCCGAAGACAACGTAGACCAGCCGCAGGTCCTCCTCAGTACCGACATTCACGGTAGTGATTTCATCCATTAAGGGTTTAACAAATCTTTCCTGCTCTTGTTCAATTAAGCGTTGCAAAAACGGAGGATTTCTTCCTTGTCGTTTTCATCAAAATTTTGAAAGTCTGAATTAACGCAATAAATCAAGGGCACAGAAAAGTACTCAGAAACCACAGCTACTTGATTCTCATTAAGCGCATCCAAATCGTCCGATTCTTCGATTACAACCGACTCAAAAGAGAAAGAAAAAGACGACCTGGACAAGACTGTGGCATTCGGGTTATCATTCCCAGGATTACCAGACTTAGACTCAGTCAAGCTGGAACCTGATTTCGACTCACAAGATTCGGTGGAATTAGATTTCGGCTCACTACCTGACCTGGTGCTACTAGACAAAAATCCCTCTTCATACTGCCAAATGAGAGAGGGTGCGATAGATGCATCCAGAATGTTTGCTGGTAGGCCTGCAGCCGTTCCGTTCCCGATCATGCATATCGAGAAGTTATCCCCCAAGCACTTATGTTCGATCGAAGGATCTGAAAGTAGACACGCCAGCGCTACCCCCATTTCACTTTCGGCGTCCTCAGACTCCACTTTCTTACTCTGTTCAACCTCAGCTAATGGGTCTGTCTGCTCTTCGGCAACGTCATTCCCGGGTAACTGCAGGTCAAAGAAGATCTCAAACCCTGGCACGCGCTTCCTCTCCGCGTTCAGCCACGGCTCTAGGAAGCCACAGAACGGAAAGTCCTCCCCCTCCCGGATGAAGCGTCCGTTTAGGGTACCCTGAATGGGCCGGTGCATTAAGTCAAAAGGCTTCCCCGCCTTCTTCGCTCTGGCTCTCCCAGCCATCTCCTTACCCTTCCTTATCCAATCCTCTTTGGTGGGCAGATAACCCAAACCAAAGGTATGTGGATTATGTGGCACCTCGGACGATGCTGCGACGCCCTTCCGGCCGCTCTTTCCCAATCCCATCTCGGGGATATGTTGAAGCTTGTTCATGAGGTATACGGATTGAGCACTGACATATACCCCCTCATTAACAGCTAAGATATTCTGTACGACCCGGGCCTCAGCTAGGGTAAAACCGGATAAGAACACATCCTCCATATCGTGCTCAATTTCCAAAACTGGCGTAGATACTTCCGGCGGTGGATGGATCGATGAATTCCCAAAAACAATGGCTACTCCCTTTCCATGGGGGTATTTCACCATTTGATGCAAGGTAGAAGAAACTGCCTTCACTTGATGCAGCCACGGCCGCCCCAAGAGCAGATTGAAAGTGGCGGGAACCTCTAGGATGTGAAAGTCAATTTCATACTGCCCCGGCCCAACCTTGGTCTGAATTTTCGCTGTCCCCATGACTTCTCTGCTTGTATTGTCGTATGCCCGAATCACCTGGGCAGTTGGCATAAAGTCCGCGGTCTTCAAGCCGATTGCATAAGTAGTCCTCGCTGGACATACATTGATGGCGGACCCTGTGTCGACAAGCACCACGGGTATCCATTTATTTCTGCACTCCACGGAGATGTAGAGTGGCTTGTTATGGTTCGCACCCTCAGGTGGCAGTTCTTTGTCAGAAAAGGTCAACATTGGGGTAGCTCCTCCCAGAAAAACTAAGCCTACCAGTTGTTCGGGCGTGGTGTCTATAGAGAGCTTGGCCTTGTCCATGGCCGATAAGACAGCTTGTTGATGCACTCGCGATGCCATAAGCAGTCCCTAGATGGAGATGTCTGCTTGTATCTTCTTTAACTGCTTCAGTACAGCCTCTTCTTCGACTTGCTTCTCTTTCTGTCTCTCAATTTCCTTATCCTTTCCAGATGCCTCCGGCTGGTCTAGGTGCGGGGCCTTGAAATACCAGGTATCATCATGTGATCGACCTCCCCGATATACCAGGTATCATCTGGCTGATTACTCCCTCAATCCTCATCCGTGTGGGCAAGACATAAATCATCGTCTTCCTACCACATTCCGTCGGCAGCCAACAGACACCTGTTTGGCTCCGGTTCAATTGCACTCGCAGTACTCTCCGTCCACATGCTCGTAGCATTCTCTATCTTCGTGCACACAGCACTCTCAGTCCCCTCAGGGCCCTTAGCTTTCCTAATTCTCTCGGCATCCTCAAACCTTTCTTGTTCTAGCTGTGTCAGTACAGCTGGTTATTCAACAATTCCCGTATTCATAATGCCCAAGTCTCGAGCGGAATTCTCAGCACCGGCGCTCTCTGGCGATTCATTCTGATTTCCGGCCCTTCCGGCCACCACTGATATACTTGCCCCTGCCAGGCCCTGTTCTAACTAAGCTTCGTCAACAACGTCTGGCAAGTCATTAAGCCACCCAGTAGCCTCTGCTGATTCCTCATAACCAAACCAGTTGACTGCCGTGTCTCCTAGATCTTGGTCGTTGAAAAACTGGAGGTTGGCCAAGTCCTCTTCCATAACCGTCAAACCATCTGTCCCCTGCTCAAATCCATCTCCTCGGATCGCACACAGCTCTGCCCTCCCTGGCAATTCAATATTAGGCTCAGACTAGCTTGCTGGCAGAATGTAATCACTCGAATCATAGGCTTCCCCAGCGACACTCCCAGACTACTTAAACCCTGATTGAACAATTCCATCCTCCTCTGAAATCTCCTATGTTCCATCCTTGCCAGTCATCACCATTGGCTCGGGTTGGGTTCTGGAGATGTCCAACATGCACAAAGAGTCAGTGCAGTTAGAAAGGAGCACCTCCGGCTTAGGTAGGTGGGAAGGAGTGATATATATGCTGGGATCGTAAGACACGACTCCAGTCTGGATGAAGTTGATTCTTTTGGGAGTTGGAGCTTGGTTGTGCGGTGGGAGAGGGTTTGTTGTGACATTGGATTTTTCTGGAGGTACAATCACCTGCTTGTCAATGAGGTCTTGAATCTCATGACGCAATCTGAAACATTGGTCAGTGTCGTGACCATGTTGTTGGTGATATGCACAGTATTTTTCCGGGTTATGAGAAGGAGGGAGTGGATTTGGCAATGGCCTCGGCTCCAGGGGCTTTAAGTGCCCTTTCTTGATTAATACCCCTAGAGCCTTGGACAGGGGCATCTACAGTGGGGTGAAGGTTCTTTGGCCTCTGGGTTGGAATCGAGTGGTTTGTGTGTTGCTTCCGGACGCGCCGGAGAAAGGTGTAGCTGCCATGGGTCTTGGAAGGAGAGGGGGAATAGTGGTGACCACGCTTACTTCTGAAGCTCTGGCATTTGTGGCATTGCTGGTGCTTGTGTTGTTGTTGCGGTTGAAAGTTCTTTGGGGTTGCTCTCTATCTTGGTCAATCAGACCCTGTTTCATTGCATCTTCGATTTGTACCCCCATTTCATGTAGATCTGAAAAAGTGGGAAAGGGGAGCACAATCATTTTTTGCATCAGTTTTGGCTGGAGATTGCGCACAATCATCTTGATTTGGTCTTTGTCGGTAGGCCTCAGGGTCATCATTGAAGCCTTCACCCTCCACCGAGTTACGAAATCTGAGAAGCTCTCCTTAGGCTCCTGCCTTGTTGTTTCGAGATCTCGGGTCGTAATCTTGATTTGGGTATTGTAAGAGTGTTGCGCGACAAAGGCCTCGGCCATTTCATCCCAACTCCGCTTGACATCATCCTTTAATTTCGCATACCAGATAGCGGCCACACCCGACAGGGTCCGGCCGAATAGTGAAAGCTTTTGTGGTCTGGTGAGGCCCACTGGCCGTTGTATATCTGAAAATAGCCGGAGATGCACCATGGGGTCTCCAGATCCGTCGAAGCGATCAATTTGCGGCATTTTAAACCTATCTGGCAGCGTCACAGCCACGTTAGTATATCCGTCCTCGATATTCGGGATAGCCTTTACCCCTTGTAGGGATGGCAATTTGAACCCGGCCCGACGGGGACCCGACCCCCCGTCCCCGATAAGAATGGTTTTTCCCCAAAAAATACCCCCGACGGGCCGGGGATGGTATTAAAAAATAAATCCCCGGTGACATTCGGGCCAGGGACGGTGATATATATTTCATCCCCGGCCCGCCCCGCCCCCGCCCCGGTCAGCCCCCCGATTTATATATATATATATATATTATATATATGTTACACTCTCTGATCTCACACTCTCTATTATCTTAATATATTATATTATATTTATATATTATATTAAATATATTTCAACCCCTGTGTTGAATAACTCAGCAGCAGTAAGTCTATCTCTCTCACTCTCTCTTCTCTTCTCTCACTCTCTCTTCTCTTCTCTTCACACAGACACAGACGCAGGAGCCTCCTCCAAGCCACCTCCTCCTCCTCCTCCTCCTCCAGGCCACTACAGCCTCCTCCTCCGCCGCCACGGCAGATCTAATGGAGTGCAGCACATCGTCGATCTCCACCGCCGATCTCCACCGCCGCCCTCCTCCGTCGATATCCTCCTCCGCCGCCCTCATCAGCTCAGATCTGTAAGATCTGTTATTCTTTTTTTTATTTGTTATTATTTTTTGATCTGATGATCTATAATTTTTTTTTTATCTGTAGATGATCTGTAAATTTTTTTTTTGATCTGTTATTTTTTTTATCTGTAGATGATCTGTAAATTTTTTTTTTTGATCTGTTATTTTTTTTTTATCTGTAGATGATCTGTAAATTTTTTTTTTTTTGATCTGTTTTTTTTTTTTTATCTGTAGATGATCTGTAAATTTTTTTTTTTTTGATCTGTTATTTTTTTTGTTGATCTATGTTGATGATGTTGAATGTTGAAACAGAGTTGATGGTGTTGAATGTTGAAACAGATCTGTTTTTTTTTTGATGATCTGTTATTCTTTTTTTTTTTTTTTTTTATCTGTTGATGATGTTGAATGTTGAAAGAGTTGGATCGGGGACTTTTCGGGGTCGGGGAAACCCGATCCCCGTTGGGGACGAGGATGGGGACTGTGACAGGTTCCCCGTCGGGGATCGGCGCCGGGGACGGGAAGTTTTGGCCATCGGGGATCGGGGACGGGGAGGGTGGTCCCCGGCCCCGCCCCGCCCCGTTGCCATTCCTAACCCCTTGTGATTTCTTGAACAACTTCTCAAGCTTGCTCAATTTCAGTGCTGTATGGTCTACTTCTAACTCGAAGAGAGAGTTCGGTTGATTAATAGGCGTAGGTGCCTTAGATAGCTGGGGCAGAATTGGGGGCGGAGTTGGCCTCGTTGGTATGTCCGTATCTGCCTGGACATTTGGTGCCTCCTCGGGTGCCGGGATTCCTGGTGGGGGAGGAACTGGGTGTGAAGCAGATGCTCCGGCTTGTTGTTACAATCTGGCAATTAACTCTGCCTGCTGGGCCATGATCTCGGCCTGTTGTTTGGAAAATTCGTCCCAGCGAACAGCATCCTGCTGCATGGCTCTCATGGTGTCCTGCATCTGACGCATCATTTCCTCAACTCCTGTCGGTCCCGCCATACTGCCCTGATCTGTCTGAACTACTAGCAGGTCTATCTCTATAGCAACAATTGGGATCTCAATCCGACTGTCCACAGATGGGGTAATCCGCTACTCTGGCAACCCTTGCTCAGATACACTGCGCCTTTTCGACCTCCGTCTGATGACTGGGGGTAGAGAGTGAAACACTGGTTGTCCGTCGACCAGATCCTCAGATCGATTGAGTCGGCGACCTCTTGTCCAGAGTGCTTGGGGAATATTTGCCTGGTCTGAAGCAATTGTGCTAAACTACCTAGCAAAAAAGATAAATAAAGCAATAATAAGGAAATAAACGAGCAGACGAACAGACAGCATAACGGCGTAAATAAACACAACACACAGTCGGGTATAATTAACACGCAATTGATACACTGTTCTCAAAGACCGATCATTATTCCCAAATCACTATTCCCAAATCACCGTCCCCGAAGCTGAATCTGATACCCGCAAATAACTGATTCTGAGAATACTGAACTGGTGCCCGCAGGCCCTTGATACCCAGAAATACTGAACTGGTGCCCGCAGGCCTGATGCCCAAACTTGCAAACTGATACATGCATTCGTATAGAGACGCACTCTAAAAGCACATAACAAACAAGTGAGAGCCAAAACACCCCTATGTTAGGGTAAGGTTTCCTTGTCCTATTTTGTCAGGAACTAGGGTTTCACTACGCACACAGCGGTTTCAAACAACCTATAAACGGGTAAGCAAACTGTCCTAATTTGGAATGGTCACTATGGATTCCGAATATGCACTAGGTCGAATGGTCAAAAAGGGTGCCCCGGTAAAACCGGGGTTTGTGTTCCCATACTGGCAGAGCCTGCAACCGGTCAGCCTTACGGCATGCTTTGACAAAGCAAGCCTCCGGCAAACCGTTCAGGAATAACATATGGCAAACACGATGTCCTAGGCGCACCAATGCAAATGCAATGCAAAAAGACACATAAGTATAATCAAAACAAGATATCATGAGTTCGAGTCAAGTTCTCAAATTCCCCAACAGAGTCACCAGAAACTGTAGACGTCCCCGAACGTCCCGGGAGGAAATCCCCCCCGTTTTGTTCATTGGGCTCACTACAGTTCAGGACTTGAAGTCACGGTCCTGTATCTAATCTCGCAGAGTGCAATGCAAGACCGATGAATCATCAAAGAGTCCAAATCCGGCAAATCGTTTTTGAAAACAAATTTTTTGAAAGAAGTACCAAACATGGACTGCTTTGCCAGATACAGAGTCGCCACCTAAATATTTTATTCTGGGAAATTTAGGAAATCCTGACTCGTTGCCTAAGGCCACGTGTCCGTCATCACCAAAGTTGCCTCGGCTCGGGAACTTGGGTACAATTGGGGAAGGTCACTTCGTGAGCACCCCCGCTCGCCCGATCAAAGATCGGCCTCTACTAACCATGATATCGAGTTTTGAAAACACTATGCGTTCTTAATCCGGTTATTAGCCTAGATTTACTACGTGATGCGCACAGCATACAAGTATAGACTGGGTCGCCTGAATTGGAACAAAACATTTCATGTTTGTTTATTTGAAAATGGTTTGATGGTGCTACTCGCAAGTAGGCTAAGACGTGGGTTTGCCACCCTCGGGTGGGCTTAGAAAAAAATGATTTTGCCACTCTCAAGTGGGCTTAAAACTCGCATTTAATGAATTGTCCCAATTCAAATAACCCAACCTTCACCCACAGGCATTCAGGCAGTTATATCATATAAGCAATTAGCCTCATGGTAAGCATGCTATCATGGCAGTCACTCACATACATGCAAGGATGCTAAAGCATAAAACTTACCGAGTACTCCAAGCCAAAACAAAAGCTATGTTAGAAATCAATGCATGATCCTAACTATGCTGAAATGCCTAATGCAACACAAGCAAAATGCAACTAATATAGGCTCAGCTGTTCTAAACATGGCATATGATGATGCTACAGCTAGCACATATTCAATTTAGAATTTGAAATACAAATGCAGTTAGTATGATGCGTCGAGCCCGGTGCATGCAATACAGATGAATGATGCAAACATGCTATCATACTGTATTCTAATTGAAACATGCCCTAATCTAACCATCATAAGCTAGTAAATAAAAGGGAGAAATACGTGAGGTTGGAAAACATACATCACACTCACGCACACTTATTACAACATTGCCCTCGCTCAGAGGGTCCGAAAAAATAATACAGTCCGAATGAATAATACAGTCCGAATAAATAGTACAGTCAGAATAAATACAAAACCCTAATTAATTAACAAATTAATCTAGGAAAGCAGGTAAATTGGCACGCAAATCCATGGACCGCCTCAGCTCTGTTCCAAATGATGAATGATGCATGCTCGAGTTGCCTGGCGCGGAAATCCATTGCGATGCCCCGATTCGCCTCTGTTTGCAATTGTTTTCGGAATATTGCACAACGCTCCAGAAGGCCGCTGATTTCTGATTTACTGCAACAGAGAGCAACAAAGGGGCATGGCAAAGTATTTCACATATGTATGCATGACTACTCTTCAGGGAGTGTAGTCCTCGATCCTCGTGCCACCAATCACACATATTGATGCATGATGGCCGAGGAGTCGAATTGCATGACTCAATATGAGATGAATACACATGAAAACACAACAAGACCTAAACTCCATCATGGGTAATCCGGAGTGTCGACGACAGGGAATTGAGACACGTTCCGTCACTCGGAGTACGAAACGTCCCTCGTTTCCCGTGCTTGGGCTAACTCCTATTCCAAACACAATGCAAATGAGATGGCATACACAATGCGACTAACATACAACCTAGCATACGCAATGCTATGAAATGGCATACACAACACTCGATGTAACATGGCATACATAATGCTCTAACATGCAACCTAGCATGCGCAATGCTATGAATTGAAAAGGCATACACAATGCATGATGGACTTACACCAAAATGAGTGGACCTCAACCACACTCACATCAGTGGCCATTAGATGAAAATGAGATGACCGAAATGCGTGCACACATGCACGCAAGCCGAGGACCGAACCTAAGGCATTAAATGCCACTCTACCAAAGCATGGAAAGGATGAAGCATGGCATTCAAGCATGTAATTTTCAGCACTGAAACATAATGCTAAATGGTCCCGAAACATGGAAATATGACACCCAATGCCTAGAATAAGCCCCGAAACTCAATACTAGGCACATGCATTGAACCACAAGTATACAAAGCAAGCATTATTTGATCATGAAGTCAAAAGACAGAGCCAAGGCAGTCCCAAAACATGCACATTTCTAGTTTAGAGCATGGCCAAAAGATGCTAACATGATGGACTAAAATAGCATGCAACATTGGCCAGCAAGCATGGTTTACATGACACGTATATGAAGCAAATGAGAACTCATCAAACCAGCCAAAAACAGTGAATAAAACATCTCAAAATATGCCCAAATAATCACTGAAATGCAGCCAATGCATGCAAAAAAGAGGGGCTTCTTTGGAAGGCCATTCAAGGGGTTGTTAAGTACATATAAGATAGACACTTAGCATGACCAAACCAACTCTGGAAATGAGTTATGACAGCCCTAAAACTCACAAAATTGGCCCTGAAATCAGTCTAGGAAACATGCAAAGAAAGGCTCCTTTGAAGAGCCTTGGATGTGATCGCTCTACACATGCACTATAGACATAAAATATGATCAAAAGGGACCCGGACAGACCTAAGGCAGACCCTAAAACCCACAAAATTGGTCCCAAAAAGTGACTTCGATGCATGCAAAATAGAGTCCCTTTGGAAAGCCAAAAAGACCCCAAACAAGACAAGGAGAGAGGGGGTCACCCCCCTCTAATTTTGGCCCTCAAAAATGCATCAAAGCCACTAAAAATCCACTAGATTTCAGTGGCTAAGAGGCCAAACCATGGTCAATGCAAGTGCTCTAATGCGTAGCCTTAATCATGAAGAGATGAAGCATGCGTAGGGGGAAGATGACCCCAAACAGAAATGGGACCTTAACAAAACTTGAAGAGGATATCAAAAAAAGACTTTTTCCAGTTTATAGAAAATCTCAAAAATGCTCACAAGTAAGGCGAAAATAGGATGCAAAAATAGCCCTAAAAGAGAGATAGAAGATAAGGGGAAGTAAATGACCTCAAACAGCAAAGTTCCCTTAAACGAAGTTTAAGAGGGGATCAAAATAAGACACTTTACAGTTTGGGTCGAAGCCCAGAAATGCTTGCAAATAAGGCTAACCAATCATGCAAAAAAATGTGAGTTTAGGGGAAATAGGCACTTACCCTTGAAGAGCCGACCTCCAGCAGCTTTTGGACCAAGTTGGTGAGCTTTCAACATCTGCAAATGACTTCCAAGGTGCTAGAATGGATGATGGAGGTGTGGTGCTAAGGGTTGTAGTGCAAATGGACCAAGAAAATGAGGGTTTTGGAGCTTAGAATAATGACAATGGAGGAGGGAGGTTATAAGCCTTAAGCAATTTTGTTCAACCCCTCAACAAGAAGCCAAGCCTCTCCTTTATAGAGGAGAAGCTTCAAAATATCCAAAAAGGTCCCAAGTATCCTCCATACACGTGTATGAAGGATGCACCAAATGGCTTCCAGCTGGAACAGCTGGATTACACTTAGAAAAATCAAAAAGCAAAAAGCAGGCCAGCCAGTTCAAGTGGTCGGCCGGCCCCCCCTGGTCGACCGACCAGGGGTCAAAAGGGTCAACAAAAATTGCTAGTCGGCCTACCCAGAAAGGTGGCCTCCCAGATGAGTAGAATACAGCTGTGTAGAGAAAAACCAGAAAAAGTGACCCAGGAGAGAGAAAAGCTAGCTTTTAAGCAAGGTTCAAAAGGGTCAAGATGAATTTCTGGCCAGCCTACCCATATTAGTGGCCTCCCAGATGAGCACAACACAATGGTGGTATGAAAGGCCAGAAAATGTGGCTCAAAAGTGAGAAAAACCAGCTTCTGTCAGAAAAACTGACTTTTGGAGAGAGAAAAAGAGAAAACTGGCTTTTCAGGGGAAAAGGTGGCCAACCACCATCCTACCACCTCCCTAACAATGAAAATAGGGTCTCTACCAAAAATGGACCAAAATGGATGCAAAACGAAGGTTCGGGGGCCAAAACACACGGTTCGGGGCCCCGAAAAGAGATTGTTAGGCACCGGAAGTGGCGTATGACCACGAAGGTGGTCTCCTGAGCCACAGTGTCCCTCTAAAGGAAGGAAATAAGGTGTGTGTCAAAAATCAGAGCAAACGGAGGTAGTTAAGCGGTCCCGAACCGAGGCACACGGCCGACGGCTTCGAAAATCGGAAACCGGGCTCCAAACGGGAAAAATGGCGTACGACCACGAAATGTAGCCTACGGCCACTGAGAGATGGTCTACGAGACCTCTCCCTCCCTTCGGGAAGAGAAAACGAAGAAAATAGGACCCGGTTCACAAACCGAGGCAAGGCACAAAAAGAACCCTGAAGTCCGGAGACAAGGCTTGCAGCCGAGACTCTGAAACCTCAGAACGAGCACAAAATGCAACATCACCGAGCGCTCAACTGGTGACATCTGAGTCTTAAGGTCGGTCAAAAATGGGGTGTCTACACTTAGTCGCTTTATTAAAATATTTCAAAGATGTTTTCGCGTGGTCCTACGAAGACATGCCAGGGATCGATCCTGAGATTGTACAGCACCGGATCCCTCTTGACCTCGAGGCTCGACCCATCAAGCAAAAACTCAAAAGGATCCTCCCCGACTGGGCCATCAAGATTAAAGAAGAGCTCACCAAGCAGATCGACGCAGACTTCCTGCTGGTGTCCGAATATCCGACTTGGTTGGCCAATATCGTTCCAGTGCCGAAGAAAGATGGCAGGATCAGGGTGTGCATAGATTTCAGGGATTTGAACAGGGCTAGTCCGAAGGACAACTTTCCCTTACCGCATATCGATGAGTTGGTGGACTTCACAACGGGGCATGCTTTGCTTTCGTTCATGGATGGCTTCTCAGGCTACAATCAGATAGTGATGGCACCTGAAGATCAGGAGAAGACTGCTTTCACTACCCCGTGGGGGACATACTGCTACAGAGTAATGCCGTTTGGGTTAAAGAATGCTAGAGCTACATATCAACGGGTCGCGACCACAATATTACACGACATGATCCATAAAGAGGTTGAGGTGTACGTAGACGACATGATTGTCAAATCCAAAGAAAGAGAGGGCCACTACACCACCTTGCAAAAGTTCTTCCAAAGGATCAGAGAATTTCGGTTGCGGCTGAATCCTCAGAAGTGTACGTTTGGCGTTATAGCGGGAAAAATGCTTAGGTTCCTAATTACACAGAGAGGTATCGAAGTCGACCCTTCCAAAATCAAGGCCATCTTAGAAATGCCACCACCGAGGACATAAAATGAGGTGCAAGGCTTTCTGGGTAAAGTGTAATTCATAAGACGGTTTATCTCAAAATTAACCTTGACTTGTGAACCACTTTTTGGCTTCCTGAAGAAAGGAAAGAAATTCCAGTGGGACGGCCGATGCCAAGCTGCTTTTGAACAGATCAAGGGATACTTACAGAACCCACCTGTGCTGTCACCGCCTGAGCCAGGGAAGCCGTTGATTCTGTATCTTTCAGTAACTGAAACTACAATGGGTTGTATGCTCGTGCAAGAATCAGAGGACAAAATTGAGAGAGCCATCTATTATCTAAGCAAGAAGATGCTAGAGTATGAGACTCGTTACACGCCATTGGAGAAAGCTTGCTTAGCCTTGGTATGGGCTACCAGGAAACTACGGCACTACCTGTTAGCTCACTCCGTAATGTTGGTTTCACGACTGGATCCCATCAAATATCTTTTCCAGAAACCGGCGTTTACGGGTAGGCTGGCTCGCTGGTTGCTGTTACTTTCCGAATTCGATCTGAAATATGTGACGCGCAAGTCAGTCAAGGGAAGAGCAGTGGCGGAATTTTTAGCTAATCATCCGGTGGTAGGGGGTGAAGCAGTCGAGTACTTATTCCCAGATGAGACCATTTTACATATCGAAGATGAAACTTGGACGATGTACTTTAACGGAGCGTCAAACCAGTACGGGTATGGGATAGGGGTGTTGCTAATAGCACCTGACAATTCCCGTATCCCTTTAGCTTTCAAACTCCGATTCAAAGTCTCAAACAACGAAGAAAAATATGAGGCGTGCATTGCCGGTTTAGAAGCAGCCCTGGAACTAGGGGCAAAACGGTTGGACGTCATCGGGGACTCGAACCTTGTTGTGTCTCAAGCAAAAGGAGATTGGAAAGTAAAACAAGAAAACATGATAATGTACCACCAGACCTTGGACTTGTTGATTCCTCGGTTTGAGAAGTTAAACTTTACTCATTTAGTAAGAGAGAACAATAGGTTCGCAGATTCACTAGCAACTCTATCTTCCATGATAGACATACCGTTTAGGGTCCGGATGCGTCCGATCATCATTGACCAAAAGTTTGCGCCGGCATATGAATCAATTGCTGCCATAAATGAGGTTCAGGACGAGAACCCCTGGTATTACGATATTTGGAATTTCTTGGAGAGAGAGGCGTATCCACCAAGGGCGAATGCCAAGGATAAAAGGGCAATCAGAAGAATGGTCGTTCAGTTCATCATTTGCGGAGGTAAATTGTATAAAAGAGGTCATCTAGGAATGCATAAACTGTGCGTAGAAGCTGAAGAATCGAAGCGCCTAATGGAGGCCATCCATGGAGGAGAATGTGGAGCACATATGAACGGGATAATGCTAGCGTGGAAGATCCTCAAACAAGGTTACTATTGGTCCACCATAGAGGAGGATTGTATCAGCTTTGTTCGGCGATGCCACAAGTGTCAGATCCATGCAAACCGCATGAATATTCCGCCGTCGAAGCTGTACAACATGACTTCGCCATGGCCATTTTCAGTTTGGGGAATCGATGTGATCGGGGCTGTTACTCCGAAGGGGTCGAATGGGCATGAGTTCATCCTGGTCACGATAGATTATTTCACAAAGTGGGTTGAGGCCCAATCTTATGCGGTGTTAAAGGCGTCGCATGTTGCAAAGTTCATCAGAAGCAACATCATATGTCGCTACGGGGTCCCGAACAAGATCATTTCAGATAATGGTTCCCACTTCAAAAAGGAAGTGATTGACTTGTTGAAAAAATACAACGTGGCTTTTCATAAGTCGTCCACATACCGGCCACAAACCAATGAAGCGATTGAGGCCGCCAACAAGAATATCAAACACATACTGTAGAAGATGGTGGAAACCTATCGGGACTAGCCAGATAAGCTGTCGTTTGCTCTGTGGGGTTACTGAACTTCAATCAGAACTTCTACTGGGGCAACTCCATATTCGTTGGTTTATGGAATGGAGGCCGTTCTACCCATGGAAATTGAGGTTCCATCTTTGAGAATACTGGCTGAGTGTCAGATAGCCGAAGCAGATTGGCAGCAAAGCAGATTTGAGGAACTCGTGCTCTTTGATGAGAGAAGACTAAAAGCACTGTACCATGTTTAAGGTTATCATCGCAGAATTGCCCGGGCTTTCAACAAGAAGGTTAAGTCCAGGAATTTGAAGGAAGGAGATCTGGTGCTCACGGACAACCGAGCTCCCATCCATGATCCTAGGGGCAAGTTCAGACCTAATTGGACTGGTCCCTACATCATCAAGTCCATCTGGCCAGGTGGAGCTGTGGTTCTGATGGACCTAGATGGCCTAGAGTTCTCACAACCGATCAACATGGACAAGTTGAAGAAATATTACCCTTAAGAGGCTCGCTAGGCCGAAAACCCGAAAGGACAACCTAGGCAAAAGTTAGAGCATTGAAAAATTTAAAATTATAAAAACTGAGCTCGCAAGGTTAAAAACCCGAAAGGGCAGCCTTGACAAAAGTTAGAGCGTAAAAGGAGAGTGAAAATACTCGAGTGAACCCAAGCCTGAACTACGTAAGGCTTGATTCCCATCTTTGGGATACGTAGGCAACTTCATTCTGAAGTTCAGCCATAAACTTTTTCCCAATCAACTTAGTCCATTTTATCATCTCGGCCATCTTTGTCCATTCAGCATTCAAGAGTTCAGTTATGATCTCCGGTGCAGTGCTTTTCAGACTAGGGGCAACTTTCCGTTGCCATGCAGTGCCGCGGTACTATTCAAACTAGGGGCAACTTTCCAGTTGCTGGAATCCGATGTGATGCATCTCAGTGACAGATTTCAGGCATGTCCAATTCTGATCCATATCGAAAATGGTTTTGAAAAGTTTTAATAAAAATTGACTTTGTTCAAATTAATCTTTTTTTACAACTAGGACCATTTTTGGACCAAAGCGGAAAATTTTTAGTACCCACAACCTTCAATTTCATTGATTTCAATACAGAGTTCTCCTGCTCTTGCATACAAATTGAAGTTGCTTTTTATTAGTACATTCATAAAGAAAACTTGAAGGTTCTAATAAAGCAATAAATCCAGGGTATAGATGAGTCAGGTGCTCCTGCGCCCCCTCCCAAAGCTGGTCGAAGCCTCTGATGCCAAGCTGGGCCCAATCTGAGCCTCTTCATTGAGCCAATCTATGCACTCGTCAGACAAAGTGCAACTGAAAGTAGGAGCGGGGGCCAGGAGCTCTCTAGTCCTCCACGCTGCGGCCTGCCGAACAAGCTGCGCACCTCGGGCCGAGAATGTAGCTGGATACTCTATCCCCTCTACCGGGCAAGTCTGATCATGGCCGAACTAGCGCTGGAACCGGAATGGGAAATAGAACACACAGTGAGTAAAGCCAATCAACTGAATCCCAGTCTGCCGGAACATGCTATAGCCCATTGCCGGTAGGTTAAGCCAAGGGTACCGCCAAGCAATACGGTCTGCGGACAAGCGACACATCCAATCGAACCACCATCCCTTATCAAGGGCATTGACTAGGCGTTGCCGGAAGAAGTAACCACGAGTTGAGTATGCTGGGCAAGAGTCCACAACTTGCAACTTGTCCATCAACCACACCTGGGAAGGGATTGAAAAATGAGAGAATAAAGAACAGAGAGATGTACGATGAGAGAAAAGTGAGAGAAGAGCTTTGTGAGAAAAACCGAGCCTGAGGGCCGAGTGATGTGAGCTATACATATGTAAGATTGGGTGGGAAACATTACCTGCAATAGTAGTGAACTCCCCGCAAATCTGGTCGTCTTTCGGCGATAGAAGGCGTCTAAGCCCATCAATGTCTCAGCCAGAGTCATGGCAACGCAGCTCTTGCCCTCCTTCAAATCTTGGGCAATCTCGATCAACCGGACGTTAGATTCTCCCAAGTCCGAGACGAACAGGAAATGAGATAACATGCACAAACAGAGGACATGTCGTCGAAAACCCTGCCAATGACGGTCACTACAGTCGCCAGCATCAGAAAACCGACAAATCAAACTCGGAATATCCAACATTTCGTCACAAATCAAAGATCGAGCGTCATGCATAGTAAGTCCACACATTCGCCCTAAGGCTTGGGCATGGCCAAAGCGAAGCTGAGGCAAGATTTCCTCATCGCGCTCGAATTCCATCAAAGCTTGAAAGTCTTCAAAGGTAGAACACACCTCTTGCCCGCCAAAGCTAAAGACATGCATTACCGGATTCCAAAACCTTGCCACGGCATGAAGAAACGGAAAGTGCAGCGGAGTGCGACTCAGCGTCAATAGTGCATTCATGCCGAAACCCCGGAAGTTCAGCTTTTCCGAGCCGTCCAAGTTGGCAATCCAAGCTGTGAGATTTTGGGCAAGAAGTTCTTCCATTTGGATCAAATCAGTGTGGGCGTCACGCCCATTTGCTTATCGAGTTGTTGTAAATTTGCTTATCGAGTTGTATTTCACATTCCTTAAGTCTTTGTGTTGCTTACCGAGTTGTACTCGCTCTTGGCTAGCTAATCGAGTTCTTTGTTTATCGAGTTGTAAGTCGGTTCACTACCTGATTATTACGATGCATGTGCTCGATTTTCAAACCAAGTTCAATTTCGTTCACATTGCTATGTAATACCATGCGATGCGATGCATAGAAAGCACAAATGTAACACCTTTTTGAACAAAATAGATGTTTCATTTCCCTCATGTGTTTTGCAAAAATACACACTTTTGAAAAAGTAAAACCTGCCCGAGGCAGTGCAATGTGCTAAAAACTAATAGTAGAAAAGAAAAGTAAAGCAAAAGGAGAGCAGGGCAGCAGAGTATCGGGATTGATACCAGTAACCTCCCCTTGCGGTCGATGCACCTCTTGCGCCCTTGTTCAGGATAATTATACGGTTTGGCACCTTCATTACTCGAGACAGTGCAAGGAAGTGCACTTTCGGAACATCAGTAGGCCTTCAAGTTGACCTCAAGCTGCATCTTCTATGAGCAATGCTCGGTGCGTGCGAGGAACATCCTTTCCCATATCCTTTTCGTATCTTGTGAATTCCACAAATCGCTTCAATTATATTGTGTTGCAGTGCTTTGCATTTCAAATTTCATGAATAACATGTCTTTACCATGCTTCAAAATTAAATCGGCCTGTTCAAATTTCTTTTTATACACATTGCATGCGTTGTCGCGTTATGCTTTACT
Source organism: Camellia sinensis (assembly GCF_055761805.1). Taxonomy (NCBI): domain Eukaryota; kingdom Viridiplantae; phylum Streptophyta; class Magnoliopsida; order Ericales; family Theaceae; genus Camellia; species Camellia sinensis. The sequence continues at coordinate 171,291,134 of NC_138970.1, forward strand.
TACATATGTTCAAATTCCTTTCTATATACATTGCATGCGTTGTCGCGTTATGCTTTACTTACATGTGTTCAAATTCCTTTCTATACACATTGCATGCGTTGTCGCGTTATGCTTTACTTACATGTGTTCAAATTCCTTTCTATACACATTGCATGCGTTGTCGCGTTATGCTTTACTTACATGTGTTCAAGTTTCTTTCTATACACATTGCATGCATTGTCGCGTTATGCTTTACTTACATGTGTTCAAATTTCTTTCTATACACATTGCATGCGTTGTCGCATTATGCTTTACTTACATGTGTTCAAATTTCTTTCTATACACATTGCATGCATTGTCGCGTTGTGCTTTACTTACATGTGTTCAAGTTCCTTTTTATACACATTGCATGCGTTGTCATGTATTGCTTTACTCACATGTGTTCAAGTTCCCCATCACACACATTGTACACATTGTCACGTGTTCTTTACTTACATGTGTTTGTGCCTTCATAGCATTGTTATGCTTGCCCCAAGTTGCATTGTTATGCTTCCTACTCGGCTTGCATTGTCACGCACTTTCAATTGCATTGATTGCATACTGCTAACAATATTGTACCTGTTAAGTTTTCTTTCTCTTTCAGGCACGATATCGTATGTACAGTTCATTTGAAGCTGGTGCAACCAGACGAACTGCACAGGTATTGTATTCTCCGCGTGAAACGTTGCGAGAATTACATGATTCTCTTACATCCTTTCTGCATTGTAATATAGTTGGATTTCTGTTGATTGCTTAAAACTGTTGCATGTTATGCTTCGTTACAGTTTTCTTTGCATGATCATAAGTTACGTTCGGCTTTTTGCATTGTCAGTTGCATTTTGCCCCTGCCTTTGGGTGCATATCCTATCTGTAGCTTGTATGTTTGTCTAAGTCTTCGGCCTTGTCAAAAATGGGTCGTCTCTAGGCTTTGACACTCACTCCCGTCATTGTTATGACTTTCGAGTTCTGTCAAAAAGGGGCAACTATAGACACCCCATTTTTTATCGTCCCCAAGACTTGGACGTCACCGCTTGAACACTTGGTGATCATCCATGTTCGTGTTTGTTTTGAGTTCCCGGAGGCCTTGCCTACACACCTTGCCTCAGGATCTCTCGACTTGTTTGTTCTGTGCTTGGTTTTACCCCAAGCACTTGTTTGTTTTTGCACCTGAGGGTAGAGAGTAGCTTGTTAGCTACCCCTGACACCCACCAGCCTTAGATTGAGGCCATCGGCCGTGTGTTCTTGCTACCGGCCATTGGGGAAATATACCATTGGCCGGTCGGCACTTAGTGTAGTCGGCCGACCATCTGTTTGGCCGATGGCCTCCTTTTTTGGACGGTGCCACCTTTTTGCCTTTTTCAGGCATGGTGCATGCCAACTGTGCCAGCTAGAATGCACAAACCCTGCCCCCGTGCACGAGTGTGGCTGTTTTGCCCCTTTTGCACCCTTTTGGTCTAGCTTCTTGAGGAAGCTTGGACCTTTGTCTTAGCTTCCTCAAGAAGCTTGGACACCTATCCCAGCTTCCTAAGGAAGCCTTGGCCCCTTTACCTTGGCTTCTTTAGGAAGCCTTGACCCTTTTTGAGTAGCTTCCCTTGGAAGCTTAGTCTTGGCATGGTCTATATAAGGAGACCTCCCCTCTCCTTTGTAGAGGTTGAGCAAAAAAACCAGAGCTTACATATATATTCTGATATATATCACCTTCTCTCTCTACATTTTCCTCTCTCTCCCATTTTGTGTGTGTTAGAGGCCCCAAAAGTGTGTTTTGACCTTAGTTTTGCACTAAGTCACCTACTATTACACCATACTTCGACTTTGGAGGCTTTGAGAGTTTGTTCTTGAGGTTTTGGGGTGGTTCTGATCAGAAGAAGGGGCCTGAGCTTGCTGTTCTTGAGGTGTTCTTCAAGGGTAACACTTTTGCTTTAGATTCCCCAATCTTGCACTAGTCTTTAACCTCTATCTTGCTTACTGATTTAGGCTTTCTGTATAACTAAAAAAAGTTTTGTATTTGTATACTTAAGATACTTCATTAAGGTTGTTTTGATGTTGGGGGTCGACCTCCCCCTCTAAGGCCTTGTTTGGCCCTTTTTGTGCCTCCATTGTTAAGCTTTGGTTACTTTGGTGTATTGGCCTTCTCCCCACTGAAATCCAGTGGATTTTTAGTGGTGAAGAAGGGGGTTTGAAGTCTTGCATAGGGGAGGGACACCCCTCTCCCCTTTGTGTCCCATTTGTCCATGTTTTTGACTCATGAGGATAGCATATGTGCTTGGGTGTCTTTGGCTCCATTTCAGAGGTTTTTGGGTGTCATTAGGTCATAATATGCCTCTGTTTTTGGTTGGATTAATGGCCCCTCTCATGCTTAATACACTTGCTTTGTATTCTCCCATTTTGCCTAGAAATGCATCTTGCCATTAGACCATCATGCTTGCACATTTTTCCCTAACTTTGTGAAGCTTTTGGTCATATTTTTCCATGCTTAAGGTCTGTTGGGTGTTGATTTGGTCATGCATTTCATGCTTTGTATAACCCCTTTGCATTCTAGCATGTTGGCATCGGGTGTGTGAGTCATTAGCATGCACTACCTTGGCTATTTTAGTGATTTGGAATCACTTATTACATCATTTCAATCCACGTTTTATGCTTGCATGTTTGCATTTTGTTATCCTTTCAATGCTTTGGAGAGACATGATCCTATGCTCCATGTATGGCCTTTTGTACATGCCTCTTGTTTTTTGTCTCTTAGCTGCCATATCAGGGGTTTTGGGACTTATTTTGGTGCATTAAAACTCTATTTTTGGTTGTATAGCTCATACCATGCTTGCTTGGGGTAGGTGTTGAGTAATGCTCCCATTTGTGGCCTTGAATGCCTTTCATTTTGCATCTATTCCCTAGCATGATTTGGCATCATCATTCACATGTTTTTTTAGAAGTTAACATGAGTGTTTAATGTCCATGCTTACCACCTTTGAGTGTTCTTGAGAGTAGCCTTCCATGATTGGGTTTTTGGCTCATTGGTGTGCATGTTTGCATGAGCACTTGTCCACCATTTTTGGCACCTTTGGCCACTATTTATGGCAAGGCTGAGGTCTGTCCTTTATGGTTTAAGTCCACCATTACATGTTTGCCATATGTTTGTTGCATATCTGGCTCATTATGTGTTGCCACATGCTAGTCCCATTGCATATTTGTCCATGTTTACTACATTGCATGTTGCATGCTTTAGTACATTACACATTGACATGTTTAGTTTGCATTGCATTTGGCATGCCTTGCTTACTTAGCTTCATGTTGCATATTTGACCCATGTTGCATATGTGAGGTACATTGCATACTTGCATTACATTTTGCTTGGTTTGGGGTGTCAAACCAAGCATGAGAATTGAGGAGTGTTCGTACTTAAAGTGACGAAACACATCTCAATCCTCGGTCGCCAACGCCCTTGATCTCAACATGATAGGGTGTTAGCATTCATTTGTTTGTAGCATGCATTTACAATAAGTTGCAAACTTGGTACCTTTGGCCATCCTGCATCGACATGTGTGACTGGTGGCCCGAGTACCAAGAGCCGCACTCCCTTGAGTCTTTAGCATGATAAGGAGAGTGGCCATGCACACATTTGCTTGAAAATTCCATGCCATACACTACTTGCCCTCTGCTGCTGTCAATCGCAGGATTCTACAAGAAGCAATGGCCGACCGGCCATCTTTAGTGCCGACCAGCCATCAGTGCCCAGCCGATGACACCATCTTTGGCCGATAACCTTATTCCCATGGCCAGTGGCGGTGGCACTCCACAGAACTCAAAAGGAAGCTCATAACAATTTTGGAGACCTTCATAATTTTCAGAAGGGTGAGGCAGTGTAAATAGAGGCAACAGTGGCACGGTACGGGTTTCCGGGCAAGGCGGATCGAGCATGCATCATTCACGCATCCCGAGACAGGGCTGCGGCTACCTTTGTTTTGCATTTCATCTGTTAATTAATTAGAAGTACTATAATAATTAATTTAGTAGTATTCATTTGGTTGTGTAATATTTATTCGGACCCTCCGAGCGAGGGGAATTTGTAATAAGTGTGGGTACATGTGTGCATGTCTTCCAACCCCCACTTCTTTCTCCTTTTTACTTACCTGCTTTCAATGGTTAGTATTAGGGCATATTTAAATTAGCATACCTTATGCTATGCATGTGTGCATCCATACATTTGTCTTGCATGCACCGGGCTCGGCACATCGTACTAACTGCATTGTATTTCAATTCTAAGTTGAATATGTGTTAGTTGTAGCATCATCACATGTCATCTTAGAATAGCCGAGCCTATTGTAGTTGCATCTTGCATGTGTTGCATTAGCCATCTTAACATGAACTAGGATCATGCATATGATTACTAACTAGTTTCTGTTTTGGCTCGGAGTACTAGGTGATCATTTATGCTTTAGTATCTCGCATGTGTGTGAATGTTAACATAATAATATGCTTACCATGAGGCAATGTGCTTATGTGATATACCTGCATTAATGCCTGTGGGTGAAGGTTGGGTTATTTGAATTGGAACAATGCATTGATTGTGAGTTTTAAGCCCACTCGAGGGTGGCAAAACCTGCATTTTAGCCTACTTACGAGTAGCAAACCGTTTTCAAAACAAACATGAAATGTTTTGTTCCAATTCGATCCCGTCTATACTTGTATGTTGTGCGCATCACATAGTAAATCTAGGCTAATAACCAGAATAAGAGCACATAACGTTTTCAAAATTAGACATCATGGTTAGTAGAGGCCGATCTTTGATCGAGCGAGAGGGGGTGCTCATAGCTGACCTTCCCCAATCGTACCCAAGTTCCCGAGCCGAGGCAACTTTGGTGATGACGGACACGTGGCCTTTGGCACCGAGTCAAGGTTTCCTAAATTTTTCAAAATAAAATATTTAGGTGGCGACTCTGTATCTGGCAAAGCAGTCTATGTTTGGCACTTCTTTTCTAAAAATCTGTTTTTTTCTCAAAACGATTTGCCGGATTTGGACTCTTCGGTTTAGATTAAGAACTGTGACAATTTGAGAGTCCGAACTGTAGTGAACCCAATATGAACAGAACGGGACTCATCCTCCCGGGGTGTTCAGGGACGTCTATAGATACAATACTAGATAGGGTCGCGTTTTGGTAGCAATGGGTCTAGAAGTGGACGAGGATCAAGGGGCTTGATATTCCCCTTTTGCATTAACAGCTTGAGGGCGTGGGTTGGGCTCATATGAAGGGGGTAAAGACTCTACGGTTTCGGGATGGACCGGTATTTTGTGAAGGTTGTGAGATGGTGGTAGTAGCAAAGGGATCAGCTATCTTAACCGTCATGATGACATTGCTGACATCTGCAGGCCGCAGAATAGTGTTACTGCTAGCATTGGTATTCCGGGAGAATGGCTTTCTTGCGGGCTCGCTTGTTTTGTGAATGATGCCCTTTTTAAATGCACTCTCGATCTGGACCCCCAGCTCATGTAAGGAAGCAAACGAGGACAATGGTGCCACTATCATTCTTTGCAGCATGTCTGGCTCAAGGTTTTGGACCACTAGTCGGACTTGTTCTTTCTTGGCAAGCCTATTTGTCATTCAGGCGGCCTTGGCTCTCCACCGGATGACAAAATCAATGAATGATTCTTTAGGGTTCTGGGTAGTAGCCTCCAGCTCACTATTGGCTACCTCTATCTGGTTGTTATATGAGTACTGATTGACAAACGCCTCGGATAACTCCTCTCAATTCCATTTTGTAGAGTCCTCCAACTTAGTGTACCAGATGGCCACCACATCAGACAGGGTTCTCACAAACAACTAAAGCTTTTGTGCATGAGACAAACCCATGGGCCTCAATACGTTCGAAAACAACCAAACATACACGATTGGATCCCCACTCCCATTGAATCTGTCAATGTGGAGCATCTTAAATTTCTCCGGTAATCTAACCGAAGCCTCTGTGTACCCATCTTCAATATCTAGAATGGAGTTAAAGCCTGAGATTTCTTCAATGCTTTCTCCAATCTGGCAATCTTGACCAAGGCTGGATCAATTTCATTGATTTCGAAAGGAAAAATCCGTGGGGGAGGTTGAACCGGAGGACGATAAGCTGGAGCTAGAGAAATATGTCCTGAGGATTTGGGACTGGTAGATTTTTTGCTGGTGAGGATAGATCCGGGTTTGGTTGAGCAGTAGGGATCGGATACACGGTTGATGCTGATGCCCCAAATGTACACCGTAGATCGACAATGACTTCATCTTGTGCAGCCATCCTCTGGTTTACAGTGTCCATAGTCCTTTGGACGGTAGTCATCATAGCAGCGAATTCCTCTACGTTTGGTGTTATATTCTGTGCCATTGCTAATCCGGGTGAACTAGATGTTGGTGAATTAATCGATTGAGAACAGGTAGGTGCTTGTGAAGTGCTTTGTACTAATGTTACTGACCGTCTATTTCTTCCCCATCGAGTGACTAGAGGAAGCGAGACTAGCACAGGCTGACCACCGACAAGGTCTCGAGCTTTACACAACCAGTCGAAATGAGTCCACACAACTTAGGGAATATCAGGTCTTTCTGAAGCTATGATGGTAAACTATCTAGCAAAAAAAAAGAAAGAAAAACAAAATCAAAATCGGACAGCACTTCGATCCTAATTTGCAACAGTCAAAACACATAATTGAATTGTAATCCCCACTGAACTCTATTTTCAAACTTTACTAATTTGAACCATCATGTACAGTCTCACTATGAAAGCACATATCAAGTAATAAGAACCAAAACACCCTTATGAGGGGGTAGGGTTACCCTGTCCTAGATTTTTGGCATGATCTAGGTTGCACTATTTCAAGCAACGTGTTTCACAACATCCTACAAATGGGTGGCATCCTGTCCTAAGTTGGAATAGTTACTATAGTTTCACTATATGGAGTTAGGTTGAATGGTCAAAATAGTACCTCAGCAAGAATACCTGATATACCTCTCACACCTAACACCGAAAAGTGAAAAGTGGATCAAACAGTACAGCGGTAATCCAGATCCAAGGGTTGTGTTTCTAACATCGCTAAGCCCATGACCGGTCAGCCTTTCAGCAAGCCTTTTGGGTGAGCCTCCAGTAAACCGTTCAGGAATAACAATCAGCAAACACAATGACTTAAGTGCACCAATGGAAATGCAAAGAAACATATAACTGTAAATAAAAATTCACATCATGAGTTTCAAGTCAAGTTCTCTAATTTTCCCAGCAGAGTCGCTAGAAACTGTAGCCCGACTTTTCGTGCTCCTTTCGGAAGACGAATAGCCCTATAGTTCGGACTCCACTTGTGGTTCTGAATCTGATTTCACAAGTGCAATGTAAAATAGTAAAAACACAAAAGAGTCCAAATCCGGTAATTCTTTTTGGAAAATCAATGTTTGAATCAAATGTCAAAAATGGACTGCTTTACCAGATTACAGAGTCGCCACCTAAATATTTTTGAAAAATTTAGAAAACCCGAGACTTATGCCATAGGCCATTAGTCTGTCATCACCAAAGTATCTCGACTCGAGAACTTACGTACGAGAGGGGAAGATCATGAATTGAGCACCCCACTCGCCCGATCAAAGATCGGCCTCTATTAATCATGATGTGTTTCTTATTTACATGATATGCTCTTATTTCGATTATTAGCTATATTACTATGTGACTCACACAAGTATAGACTAATTTGCAAAAATTGGAACACTTGATCTTATGTTTTGGTTCGAATTTGTTTTGTGAATTTGCCACTTGAAAAAGTGGGCTTAAAATGGACATTAATGAAGCCATCCCAATTCAAGTAACTAGTCTTCATCCACAGGCATTCAAACAATTATATCATTTAAGCAATTAGCCTCATGGTATTCATGCTTTGGATATGGCAACATAAACATTCGATGCAAGATGCTAAAGCAATAAAAAAAATTCACCTAGTACGCCGAGCCAAAACAAAGCAAAATAATTAGAAAAATGTGCATGCTCTTAATTAATGCAATATGACTAATGCAACGCACACATTATGTATTTTTATAGGCTTAGCTATGAGCATGACATATGATTGCATTCAAGACTATAGCGATCCCGATTTTCCCTTCTTTATTTTATTGTATTCCGAACTCGGTTCCGTGGAGGTGTTGTTGTCGTATTCTCATTTACATCCTTTACTCTTTGTATTTGAGTTTTGGGTTGTGTTGGGCAGGTTTGAAATAGGTTGGTTGTGTTTAGAAACCTAGAGTTGATGCCCAGATTTTGGCCTTCACGCTCGAGCGGGCCCTTCATTTTTGCTTCTCCGCTCGAGCAGGAGTTTTGACGCTCGAGTGTGGTTTTTCATCTCTCAGTATTTTGCCTTTGCAGGTCGTCGTACGCTCAAGCGGGAGTTTTGACGCTCGAGCGGGACCTTTGGTTTTTGTTCCTCCCTCGAGCAGGGAGTCTGACGCTCAAGCGGGGACCATGGTCTGCAAAACTTCTGGAAGTGTGCATCCGGCGCTCGAGTGACGCTTTTGACGCTCGAGCGTGAGTCTGTGTCTGACGCTCGAGCGGGGCGACTATTATTTCAATCCGAAAAGTGACATTTTGGATCAATTTTTGATTTTCTTTCTCTCTCCTACTTTTCCAAAACCTCCATTGGAGAGCCTCTCTTTCTAAAACACAACTTCTCACTAGGGTTTGATCTAGTTTGAGTGATCTCCTACCTTGGTGCCTTTGAAAAAAGTGTTGATCTCGTTGTGGGCTACGTTTTGATCCGAAAATCTTGGAAATTGGAGCATCTCGAAATTCTTCATCTTCTCCCATTGAGCTCTGAATTCGAGGTAGGGATTTCCTTTTTCTTTTACAATGCTTCGTCTATAGATAGACATGTGGTAGTTTTGTATTGCATGAAAATCATATCCATGTTGGGTTTGTTTGCAAATCATGAGAGGGAACCTAGGGTTGGTTATTTGAAAGTGAGTTTGTTATCATTAATTGTGTTTTGGACTAATTGGGGTGTAAATTAGTATATCATTGTTGAAAGAAGAAAAAGCCCTAATTTATATTTGATTTGATAATTTAATAGAGGGGTTTTGCTATTTGGGCCAATACATATGTATTTTGGGTCTCAAATGAGGTTATTGTTATTTGTTGTTGGTATTTGAGCCTTTTTGGTCAATGTTGAGAAAGAGGGAGAAAAGCCCTAATTTACTGTCATGAATTAATTTGCATAATTGATTTGGAAAGTTATGAGAGGAATAATATTGGTTTTATGAAATGGGAAAAGTGTTTTTGGAACAAGTGGTAGAACAAGTCGATTTTGAAAATGGAAAATGAATTTGGGAATTGGAATATTGTATCTTGAGTATTGAATACACACATTTGGGGTTTTACCTTCACTTATCATCCTAGCGTTGTTGTTGGGTTTAAGATCTCACGATAGTTGAGTCTTTGTAATAGACGTACTAAAATCATGCATCTAGAGGTTTTGTACTTGGTCATCGGTGGAGGATGATACGGTTGTGTTGAATTATCGTGTGTGGGAGGAGATAGGGGATGTACTCTACACATACCTATGTGTTCATATACTTTAACACATTGCTTATGTATCTTGATAGTTTATGTGTATGTATTACACTTGTTGGTTATACTCTGCTGTATTGTGATTATTGGTGTTATACCCTGCGCTTATAATCAGAGGTACCGTTACCTTCCTGCTAGCGCCTGGAGAACTGACTGCGCTGAGAATCTAAGGTACCACACCCTTCCAGCTAACGCCTGGTAAAATGGCATACCGTTGTGAGAGTTGTATACTTGGCTTACTGTGCATATAGCCGGTAGAGCAGAGTTTTATTGTTTTTGTCTCAGTGTATCTGAGTATATCATGGATTGTGATGGTTATAGTTTTGGAGGGCCGAGTTGCCTCATTTGTTGATTTTATACATATTGATGATTTGTTATCTCCCTTTTATTGAAGGCATGCATGTATAGATGTGAATGTATTGGAAACAAACCAAAATGCCATATGTGAGATTTTGGGAAAGTGTGAAGGAAACTTGGGGATTTGAAAGTATATTTTGAAAAAGGGAAAATCTGTTATAAGTATGGAAAATGGGAGAAAGGTAATGGGCTTAGAGAAATTGATTTTTCTAAGAAGTTGTTATTGTTATGAAAGTTTGGGAACAAGGGATAATGAAATGAAAGGAAAGATGAATCACTTATAGCGTTGAATGAAATGGCTGTTTTCGAGAAAAGTTCATACTTATGTATATTTTGTATAAACTGCCACATTATTATTCTAGTATGAAATGGAGCATTCATGATCATAGCTATTTGTAAGTTGTTATTGTTGAGGGCCATGTTGAGATCCCTACTGGACTATATGTTTATCCCACGTTGTTGAATCTTTTTCAGGTATTAAGTAGGATGTGCTACAAGATTTGGATTTTCTTATTCATTGGCCACGGGGCCTCTTTTGTGTTGGCAGAATACCACATATGTAAAAGGGTTACACCCTTCTTCTTGATTCTTTAATGATGTAAGCCTTCGGGCATTTTATTCAATATGCTCATGTTATATTTAATTTGCATTCGGATGAGAGAATTGTTATTTATTTCTACTCATGGGACTAAAGAGTTTATTTCTGCATGTTATCTTTGAAACTTGAATTAAGTTAATGAATTTGGTAATGACTTCGAGAAATAAAAAGTGGGGCGTTACAAAGACATACGAGAGAACACTTATTCAAGTAATAAGTTTGAACAATTTGATATTGGGTTAGCATGATGGGCCGAACCTTGGATGCATGCAAGACAATGGATGCAAAGCATAAGAATGCTAATGAAACATGATGCCCTTTACTAACTATCGTAAGCGAATAAGTAAAAGAGAGAAAGACGTGGGGTTGGAAGACATACAACTTATTACACATTGCCCTCGCGCAAGAGGGTGCGAATCAAAGTCCAAAAGTCCGAATTAAACTAACTATTACAAAACCGAATGAATAAATAAACAAGGCTAATTAACTAGCTAACTATGCTATTACAATAGGGATAACAACAATAAATAAATTAGCTCTCTAAAGTAAGTAACTACAACAATTACAAAGGGACAATAATAATAATTACAACATTTAATAATTAACAAGACTAATTACAATAAACAATATTAAATTAATTACAACAACAATCATAATGTAAGCGAGGATGCACAAGAATTGCATGCATACGCATGCACAATGTTCAAGAACAGCTCTGTCTGTCCCAGGCTTGCTCTGTTTCACCTCAGCCACTGCCCTCTGTTTTCTGCAAAAATACATTGCTGACCAAACAATGAGGACTGGCCAACCCTCAATGAAGCCCAGCCAGGCCTAAAGAAGGCCAGTCGTGCCTCAATTTTGTGCAAAATTCTGTTTTGTGTTCTAGAGTGAAAACAGTGCAGACAGAGTTGTTCAAGCTCTGTTTGTCCCTTTTTTTCCTTTCCTGTCATGGAAAAGCCTGGGGAGAAGGTTAAAATTGTTTTCAAAACCTTGATGATTTCGGATACAATTTTGGACAAAAAAAATCAATGAATGCAATGAATATGACCACTTCTCCCTCTTTATCATGAAATAAACTCAAAAAAAAAAAAAAAGAAGTATAGACGCTTCAAGAATTATTAAAACGCCATGAATTAGCGTATGACCACTCTTGACTCGATAAACTTGGCATAACGTCTGGCCAAGTCCAAGCAAGATGACTCATTTTCTTTATGTGTGTTGGTTGCTTTTAAACCAATTCTTTTAGTCATTTCCATTCTTTAGTCCATTTGTCTGAAGTAATAATTAAGTCCTCTAAAATGAGAGAAACGTCAAACGAGAAGTAATTCTCAACATGAAAGACAGATTATGCCGTTGACAATGAATCTCCGTAGAGATTAAGACATTAAGCGTAAATTTCTAGTTCATGTGTTGAATGACCATCAACCGATTGAAACAACTCTCAAATAAAAGAAAATAATGGCAAGTTGATTCTTAAAATGAGGTTATTACCATGAAAATTAGACAAAGAAAGGCTAAGAACAACATAATACAAGCTATGTACAAAGACCAATGCTACAACAAAGGAACTAATCAAAGCTTAAATCAATTAAATAGATTAGAATGGCCCTAAAACAGTCTCTAATAAGCCAAAACAGTGGCTGAAAATGCAAGAAAAGAACTCAAAAAAGCTAAACAAAAAGTAAAGATACTAAAGATATCTAAGCAAAAATAAAGAGGGGTGGCCAACCCCTCTAATTTCAAGACTTTAAATCATGTTTTTTGGCCTTAGTTCAACTTTGAAAATCAATTCAAAAATCAAAGAAAAAGAGTGTAAAGGAACCAAGGGTTGAGCTATAAAAATAGGTACAAGTAAGGGTGTTAACCTTACCACCTTTGGTAGCTTATCCAAACCCAAGTTCCAGTACTTAAAATGGATGCAAAACAACCCAAGAATACAAGAAATAAGTAGAAATGAAGTATGCAAAAGCAAGAACAAAAGTTACAAGCTTATACCTCTCAAAATGGAGTAAGCTTTGGTTGATATTCAAACTCACTCCTGACACACTCTCAAGCTTGAATTATGTTTCTCAATGGTCAACCAAGGCTCTAAGATGATGAGTCAAGGTTGTGTATGGTGTATATAAATGATATAAGGAAGGTAGGTTAACTCAAAGGTAACTTACAATGGAAGAAGGAGGAAGAAGGAGCTCTCTCTATGTGTATAGACTTTTTCTCAATTGTTTAACCCCCAAAACAAAGATATATGGTCGTATTTATAGAATTTAAGCAAGAAACATCATAAATATCTTCAAAAATGGCCAGCTGGCGGCCTCCGGCCCAGAACAGTGTTTCTCGCTACTAAATGCCGGCCGACCCTCAATAGCCACGACTAAGCCTCAATGAATTTCCCTGTTTTTTCTGTTTCAGCCTTAACACAGGGTGGCACAAGGATGAATTTCTTGGGTATGATCAGTGGGAATATGGAAGGTTTGGGGTTGTTTCGAAACTTGAACAAGACTCTTTTGTTGAAATCTCGAACCACGCATAATACCACTTTCATCATCGAGTGTTCCAAGTAAAGCGTTCGAGCCTTGCGGGTAGTCAAAAATAGGGTGTCGACATTAGGTTTGGTTTCAATTTTTTAAAGGGACATTTATACACAAGTCTTAATTTATGAACTTATACTCCATTAAGTCTTAATTAAGATTTTTTTGACTTTCAAGTCCCATTAAATTTTTAATAGTCGGAATTACCCTTCAAACAATGATTCTTCAACATTTATAATTATCTATAAAGGAACATGATAATTTGACATTTATTTTTATTTTTAAAACTTTAAACCATCAACTTTCAAATTGAAAAAACTTGAAAAAAAAAATATGTGCATGAAAAAAAAAAATAAGTTTTTTTTTTTTGAAAAATTAAAAAAACTAAATTATTTTTTTGTGCAAAACTGAAAATTTTTTGTTTATAAAGAATCATGATGATGGAATATTGATGTCCAAAACTTTAAAAAAATTAAAAATGAAAAAACTGATAATATTCTCAGTTTTAAAACTAGAAAAAAAAATGATAATGTTTACGGCTTTATTAAATAGTTGAATCAAACCAATAAGCAGGGCAAAAAAGTTTAATCTCATACTCTGTTTAATTATCTGGAGCACTATTATGCAAAACTGATAATATTCTTAGTTTTAAAAATTGAGAAAAACTGATAATATTCCCAATTTTACTAAATAGGACTTATTGGTTCAAAAAAATCTTAGATAGGACCTGAGCTACCATAACATTTGTAAATAGGACTTTTAGATAATTAACTCAAAATTTTATAATACACACCTTAAGATTTGTTAATGGATAATATTATATTCTATGTTCATATCAAACCCTTTTTTTTTTATATTCTTAATTGAATAAAGAAAAAATTTATACTGCACATCTTAAAAAGAACACATTGTTAAAAATATTATTTATGTCATTTTGTAGTAAAAATTGTAAAATATACACCTGAACTGTAGTATCTCTCTTATGAATGTGATGGGAAAAATTCTCAAAAAAATCATGTGGCCAAAAAAAAAATATATTGTTATAATAATAGGATGAATTATTAATAGGTCCTAATAGTTAGATTTAATTCTCATCAAGTCTTATTGAAAATAAATCATAATATAATTGTCGCTAAAAATAATTTTTTGTGATATTTTTTACATATGTCGCTAAAAATTAACAATTAGTGACTTTTTTTGTTACGAATTTTATAAATTGTCAATAAAACTTATTATTAGTGACATTTTTTGTGACATTTTTCAAACTGTCGCTAAAAGTTAAAAATTAGTGACTTTTTTTGTGACGCTTTTTTTAAATTGTCGCTAAAACTTGTAATTAGTAATATTTTTTTGTGATAAAATTTTTAAACTATCGCTGAAAATTAAAAATTAGTGACGTTTTTTTAATAGTGTATGATGAAAAAGGTCATTAATTATCATAGGACCTATTGAATAATAAGTCCACTTAGTAGGACCTATATGTAAGTCTCCCATAATAATATTGGTGTAATATCGTGGTAAATATATATATATATATATATATATTGATATATATACACATGCATATTGTTGTTCCCCTGCAATGAGTGGGACGATGTAAGACAAATATTAGAAAAAAATATATTGAAATATCAAAATAGAGACAATTAAATAAGGAGTAATGTTAGGGATCATAAAAAAAATATTATGGAATGCATCATGAAAATTTTTCATCCTTTGATTAGTGTGTGATGTTTTATTGTATGTGTAATCTAAAAATAGAGAATCTTTCATGATCATTTTTGTGGGGATGTATTTTCTAAATACCAACACGTGGCAAGGTGACGCCGACGTGTCAGCCGAGGTGCCACGTGTCCAGGTTGTGACGCCGAGGTGCCACGTGTCCAGGTTGTGACGCCGAGGTTATCTCGGCAAGGCCAAGGTTATCTTCGAAGATATCGGAATCCGAGATAAATGAATAAAAGATAAGGGACAAGAGTCCTAGAGTAAAGAGAAGACTTAGCCAAGATAAGGATAAAGCTCTTAGGGAGTTTATCTTTATCTCTTGAGGAATCCAAAGTAAGCACTGAATGGGAGTCCATAGAAGTCAAGCTTCTAGTGGGAGTAGGATTGAGTAAACTATAATAAAGAGGCACCCCCGTGGGTCTAAGGTACGCAGTTTTATGCTTTGAATAGTGAGTTTAGCACTTGATTTATCTTTGAGAGATATACTGACTTGATCGTCGGAGTGCCCCCGGGTGGAAGAGCCACCGCCGGAGCCTTTTCTTTCTGTTACAGGTGAGTTGAAGCCATCTATTCTGTCGGTGCTCTCCAGATGGTTACTAGGCAGGCAGTGTGGTCAGAAAATTACCCACACAATTTGGCGCCGTCTGTGGGAAACTTAGGAGAATAGATGGCCAGTAACGGACAGAAGGAAAACATTGGGGGCGACACTCCTGCTGGGAGTGACAGACCAATTGACCTTGACATTGAAGGAGACAACCACAATGCAGAAACTCATGACCAAAGACACGGTACGAAAGACGTCGGACAGGAGGGCGACACTTCGAAGAGGACAAAACAAGGCAAGTACTATAACGAAGATAACTTTCAGATATGGAGGGATAGGTGCCTACGGAGGGATGAGGAAGTAAAAGAATTGGTAAACAAGTTGGCAGACCTTCAGTCGGTCGTCAACTTCATGATGCAAAATAATGTCATGCAACCACCATACCCGCTGCAGGATACGCCGATGCCCGCAACTAATACACAAAAGAGGGGAAGAAGAGCAATCCCCGAAGTCCCTCAGCACACCAGGAGTGGAAGGCACTCTCACCGACCTTCCAGGAAAGTCGGACGAAAGGAGCCAAGACGAGAAGAGTCCCGAAGGACGTATCAGACGAAGGACCCAGAGCCCAAAGAACATCGGCATGTTCAAGGGCGAGCCCTCTGCTTTGACACAACACATGGAGAGAGGTCAAAACGAGCCCACCATGAGGCTGAAAGTAGTGTGCCAAAAAGATTGAAGTCCAAAGATAGCCGAGCTCCAGGGAGGAGTAAAGAAGACTTGAGAGATTACCTCAAGAGGAAACAACAGAATGCTGAAGCTGAGGTAACTTCCCCGATTAAGCCGAAGACACCGTTCTCGGTGGAACTAGACAAATTTCAAGCACCAAAGAGATTCAGTATGCCGAGGTTCCAAATATATGATGGTAAGTCAGATCCCAATTTTCACGTTGGCCTATACCTGAATTCAATGGCGTTATATAGTGGGAACGAGCCGTTGCTCTGCAAAGTATTCCCCTTATCCTTCGGGGAAATTGCATCAGATTGGTTCCATAAACTACCGAATGGAAGTGTAAAGACTTGGGAGGGCCTGGCCGAGATGTTCGTGGCCAGGTTTATGACAAATAAACTACAACCCTTGAGGGTCGACGCACTGATGGCTTTAAAGATCGCCAAGGATGAAGGCCTTAGGGCCTACGCAAAAAGGTACTACGAGGTGTTCAATCGAATACCCGACTGCAACCAAGAGGTGGCGGTCGTGTCCTTCAAGAACGGCCTAAAAGATGACTGCCCACTACGGAAATCTTTGGCAAAGACATTGCCAAAAAACATGGAAGAACTCATGGTGAGAATAGAGAAGTACACCAGAGCCGAGGAGGATACGTCGGGAAATAAAGAAACAAAGCAGGAGAAAGGAAACGGCTCGCCGAAGCGAAGCCGAGGTAACAACGGACCAACCAAACAAGAAACGGACTTGAAGGCAAAACAGGCAGTAACGACCATATTCCGAGTCCCGATCCACAAAGTCTTGGATCAAATACGAAATCAACCATATTTTAGAGGACCGACAAGAACACCAGGGGAATTCATGGGAAGAAACGTCGGTAGGCGTTGTGCTTACCATAATGAAGAAGGACATCCAACTCAGGGCTGCAGAGCCCTAAAAGCACACTTAGAAGACTTGGTAAGGCAAGGACATCTGAGGGACCTTGTTGATGAGGCCAGGACTAGAGAAGAACAGGCAAGATTGCCTCAAGCACCAGCAGCTCCGCCTCCCCCAGCACAGCAACCACCCGCAGGAGGACCACGGGTGGTTAACGTAATTCACTCAAAAGTGAACGAAAACGACATACGAAAGGAGACCCAGAAGGTAAGACACCTGCAGCACGTGAACCAGGTCAGACATAAACGACCTCGGCTTGAAGAATGCCAGGGACCGACAATAGCGTTCACTGAAGCCGACTTAGAGATGGTCCAACATCCCCATAATGATGCCTTGGTAGTATCCCTCCAGGTTGGGGAGTGCCAAGTGAAACGCATCCTGATTGATTAAGGCAGCTCTTGCGACATCATGTACGTTAGATGTTACAAAGAGCTGGGTCTTCATCCTGATGACTTGGAGCAATCAAATGGCCCGATGGTCGGCTTCAACGGAACGCTGACGTGGCCACTGGGCGCAACAAGCTTGGAAGTACAAGCTAGCACTAAGAAAATCAGGACAGAATTCCTGGTGATTGACACACCTTCTCCATATAACATCATCTTGGGAAGACCATGGTTGCATGCAATGGGGGCAGTTCCCTCAACATTGCATCAACTACTGCGATTCCCAACAGAGCATGGGATTGAAGAAGTCAGAGGAGATCAACTGCAGGCAAAGAATTGCTCCATGGCAGCAATGAAATCCACTTGCAACATTCGAGAACCAGAAAAGGCAGAAATTGAAAACGAGGACGTGAAAGTCCTGGAAGACGTCGGCAAAGAACCAGCCGAGAAGAGCGAAGAGGCGCTGAAGAAAATCCTCGTTCAGGATGGGGATGAAGAACGCTTCTTTCTTCTCAGCTCGGGCTTAGCCGAAGAAGAAGAAAAAGAGTTAGAGACTTTTTTAAGAGCCAACATTGAGGTGTTCGCCTGGACACCTTACGAAATGCCTGGCATTGACCCCGAGGTCACTTGCCATAGACTGAATGTCGACAGGTCGGCAAAACCTGTGATTCAGCGAGCCAGAAGACCGACGTTGATGCACGTCGAAGCAGTAGAAGAAGAAGTGGACAGACTTCTGGAGGCCAGGGCCATCCGAGAAGTTCATTACCCGACATGGCTATCCAACACAGTAGTGGTAAAGAAGAAGAACGGTAAATGGCGGGTCTGCGTAGATTTTACAAGCCTGAATAAAGCTTGTCCCAAAGACTGCTTTCCTCTACCCAAGATTGACCAGTTGGTAGACGCCATATCTGGACATGGAAGGATAAGCTTCCTGGACGCTTACAGAGGATACCACCAGATAGCCATGTACCCTCCAGACGATGAGAAGACAACGTTTATCACGCCGAAAAGACTGTATTGTTACAAGGTAATGCCTTTTGGGTTGAAAAACGCAGGAGCGACTTACCAAAGGTTGGTAACCAAGATGTTCAAAAATCTGATTGGCCAAACAGTAGAAGTCTACATTGACGACATGGTCGTGAAGACCAAGGATCCAAGGGGTCATCTTGCCGACCTAAAAGAGGTCTTTGAGATACTCAAAACATACTGGCTCCGACTCAACGCATCGAAATGCGTGTTTAGAGTTGGATCAGGTAAATTTTTGGGGTACCTGGTAACAAGAAAGGGCATTGAGGCCAGCCCAAATCAAATCAAGGCCATCCTTGAGCTAAAAAGCCCGACGTTGGCAAAACAAGTTCAGATGCTTACTGGAAAGGCCGCAGCCCTAAACAGGTTCATAAGCCGAAGCTCAGACAAATGTAAACCTTTCTTCAACCTGGTAAAGAAGGCCACAGACTTCCTATGGATCGATGAATGCGAGGCCGCCTTGGCCGACCTAAAGAAGTATCTGACCACAGCTCCAGTCCTCTCAACACCTGAACCTGGAGAAGAGCTGTTTTTGTACTTAGCCATTTCAGAACATGCAATAAGCGCGGTATTAATTCGTGAAGAAAAAGGGGAGCAAAGGGCTGTTTACTATATAAGCAAAACCTTAGCCGATGCAGAAACAAGGTATCTACCCTTGGAAAAATTGACGCTAGCTTTGGTAATGGCTTCAAAGAAGCTGAGCCATTACTTTCAAGCGCACAAGATTATAGTATTGACAGAACACCCACTGAAGTCCTTATTACAACAAGGAGACTTAACTGGAAGAATAGCAAGGTGGGCAGTGGCCTTAGGCCAATACGACCTGGAGTTCAGGCCAAGAACAGCAATTAAGGGCCAAGTTTTGGCCGACTTCGTGGCCGAATTCACGCCGAAATCCATTGAACATTAGGCTCCGTTGAGCCGAGATGAACGATGTCCAAGCAAGCAAGGAGAAGCCCAGCCAAAGACAAAAGAACAAGGAAAAGAAAAACTAAGACCCTGCAGCATTTACATCGGCGACTCCTTTCGCCTGTTTGTCGATAGGAGTTCAAACCGGCAAGGAGCGGGGGCAGGAGTAGTGTTAATATCTCCTGATGGGGAAATATTGGAACAGTCTATTCGATTGGGGTTCAAGGCCTCAAACAATGAGGCAGAATACGAAGCACTGATTGCAGGACTGAAGCTAGCAGTGGCAGCAGAGGCAGATGAGGTAATAATTTTTTGTGATTCACAACTTATAGTAAATCAAACAACAGGAGAGTTTGTAACCCGAGATGAGAGGATGTCGGCATACGCAAAGGAGGTCGTCAGACTAGCAAGCTTGTTTCGCAATTGCCGACTTCTTCAAGTCAGCCGAGATGATAACAACCACGCCGATGCGTTGGCCAACTTGGCAAGCTCAATGCAAACTGAAAAAACAAGAACAATAATGATTGACTATCTATCAAGCCCGAACATAGAACAGCCGATCACAGAGCAAGAAGCAATATGTGTGGACTTGGGTCCAAGCTGGATGGATGCAATTGTTGCATTCCTGAAAGAGGGAAAGCTGCCAGAAGACCATAAGGAGGCACACAAGATCAGATTGAAATCGATAAGATTCAGCCTAACAGCAGATGGACATCTCTACAGAAGGTCCTTCACAGAACCCCTTTTAAGGTGCGTACACCCTTTGTAGGTTGAAGATTTTCTATACGAAATTCATGAAGGGATTTGTGGAAGCCACGCTGGGGGTAGATCACTAGCTCACAGGGCCATTACCCAGGGGTATTGGTGGCCCTACATGCAAAAAGATGCAGAAGCCTACGTGAAGAAGTGTGAACAATGCCAAAGGTTTGCACTTTTGATACACCAGCCAGCTGCTGACCTGAACCCTGTATCCAGTCCATGGCCATTTGCCCAATGGGGCATGGATCTCATTGGACAGTTGCCCCAAGCAACTAGGCAAAGGAAGTACTTGCTGGTAGCAACAGATTACTTCACAAAGTGGATAGAAGCAGAACCTCTTGCCAAAATCCGAGATGTGGACGTCAAGAATTTCGTATGGAGAAACATCATCACCAGATTGGGCATTCCAAGAGCAACAGTTGCCGACAACAGAACGCAGTTTGACAGCAAACTCATCAAGAACGTCTGTGCAAAATTCAAGATAAAAAATTACTTTTCAACACCAAGTTTTCCCCAAAGCAATGGGCAAGCAGAAGCATCCAACAAAGTAATTTTGGATGGGATAAAGAAGAGGCTGCAGGCAGCAAAAGGAAAGTGGGTGGACGAGTTGCCTAATGTACTCTGGGCATATCAGACTACGCCAAGAAGATCAACAGGAGAAACCCCATTTGCCATGGCTTACAGTACAGAAGCAGTTATCCTACTAGAGATGGGCATCCTAAGAATCAGAACCCAGCGAGTAGAGAATGGGACTAATGACATACTTCTAGCCCGAGATCTAGATCTCCTAGAAGAAAGAAGAGAGAAAGCTGCAGTTCAGCTCGCAGCTTACCAGCAGCAACTTGCTAGAACTTACAATGAGAAGGTCAATCTAAGGGATTTTCAGGATGGCGACCTAGTCCTAAGAAAAGTTGTTGGCAACAAAAAGGACCCCAGAGAAGGCAAGCTTGGACCAAACGGGGAAGGACCCTACAGAATCACTTCGGTATTGGGCAATGGAGCATACCGACTTGAAGACAATGAGGGCAAAGCATTGCCAAGACCCTGGAACACTTGTAATTTGAAATTTTTTTATCATTAGATGTTCTTTGTTATTTTTTACCGACATCATCAATAAAATTTTAGCAGAGTTCTCCAAAGACTAATGAATTGATAAAAGATGCAAAATGATTGTTCCTGAATAATGAGAACCCAAGTGGAACTCAGGTTCACATTGGGGGCAGTGAGAAGACAGTAATGCTTAACGCTTGTTGAAATTTATAGCAATTTACAAGTTGAAGTTAAGCCAAGATAATTGTTTATCTTCACTTGTTGAAATTTGTTACAATTTACAAGTTGAAGTTAAGCAGAGATAATTGTTTGTCTTCACTTGTTGAAATTTGTAGAAATTTACAAGTTGAAGTTAAACTAAAGTAATGCTTAACGCTTGTTGAAATTTGTAGCAATTTACAAGTTAAAGTTAAGCCGAGATAACTGTTTATCTTCACTTGTTGAAATTTGTAGCAATTTATAAGATGATGTTAAGTCGAGATATTTGTTTATCTTCACTTGTTGAAATTTGTAGCAATTTATAAGTTAAAGTTAAGCCAATATATTGCTTACCACTTGTTATAAAATTTTCTCGAGTTATAAAATTTTATGACCATTATATGCTTATCCTTATTGAAACTTATAAGCAATTTACAGGACAAATACTTGCCGAAGTAAATTATCGGGTAACATAACCGAGGTATGTTACCTCGAGAAGATTACACAAAGAAGAAAGAGTACATACGATATATGCAAAATATTCTAAGTATAGAATCATACAAAGAAGAGAAGACAGGAGTACAAGCATTCAATAAAAGAGAAAAGTTGTATTAACATTCAAAGTAAAGGGCATATCGGCCATACAAAGAACATCTATTGAAACAAGAAAATACAAAGAAGACTTAAAGCTAAGGCTCCTCTCCTCCAGATTGTTGGATTTGAAAATCAGATACCATCTCGGCCTCCTTCTCTGCCGCTATCTCGGCGTCAATCTCTTGGAGAGTTTCTTCAACAGTTTTTACCTCAGAAGGGATGTCGGCTGGGTCGATGTCGGGAACAGCTTCTTGGACAACCTCATTACCTTTCTCATCCTGAGTCAAGTCTAGAACTTGTTCATTCTGAGGAAGGGACTTGGCCCCATCAGCATCTTTGATTTTTCTGACCAAAGCCTCATCCTCTTCCTCATCAGCATCATCGGACTCAAATTCGCGACGTCTTGATTTGAGGGTTGGGCTGGAGGGAATGGAAGAGGAATATTGTCGGCATTTCGCAGAGGCGAATCATCAGGAACATTTAGTTTTTTCAAAAGAGACATCCAACCAAGGGTGAAACCCTTGTTGCATGCTTGTTTCACTTGAAGTTCATAGGCCTCTGTAACGTCGACCATGCCTTGATTGTAGGCCTTTTCATCGGCTTCTTTGATTTCAGCCTCTTTGGTGGCCAGGGCCTCCTGAAGCTCTTTCTCAACTTGGGCCATCTTTTCCTCAGCCTCTCTCCTTTGAGATTCAGCCATTTTTCTGATAGCCTTAGAAGCCTCGGCCTTCTCTTCGGCATTATTCTGTGCCTTAATTGCAGCTTCGGCTTAATCCTCCAGCTTCTTCATTTTTTATTCAAGGCCCTTATTGATCTTTTGAATAGAAGAGAACTCCCTCTTCATGTCGACCAGTCTTTGCCGATTCTCAAAGGACTGCATTGAAAATGAGTGGGCATGCTGAATGGCCTGAAAGAAAAACAGAGGTATTAGAAAAAATTTAAAGTATGAAAAAGGAAAAATTATCAATTAGAAGACATTTACCTGAACAGAGTGTTGAAGCATTAGTGCGTAATTCTCATACTCGCTAAAACCAGCATTACACTTCAAGTTCCCTGGCAGAAGCAGAGCTGTACTGAGTGCTACGCCGATATTGATATCATCGGCACTATCAGTGGACAGGACTGGCTTGTCCTGCGGAGTTATTTTTGGAGTCCAAGGGGCACTGCTCTGTTTCGACCCCGAAGTCGTTGCGTAAGAAGACCTCGGCTTTTTGGATTTTGGGGATTCTGATGGCTGAGTTTCAGAGCGCCTCTTCCTAGCAGAGGGTTGAGGTTTTTCGCTCTCAGCCAACTTTGATATAGGCAAAGCATCCTCAAACTCAGTCTGAGTAACTTTAGCCTTTGGAAGGGCCTTCTTAATTCTTTTTGGCTTAGGTGGAGGAAGGGTTTGTGCTGGTTGATCATCAACCGATGTTGGAATACTGGCCAGAAGATCTTTCGCGACTGGTTTTGCGCAACCCATCTCGGCAGTAGAAACCATTCGACGTCGGCGGCAGCGCTGTGAAATTGGAACCAAGAATGGAACTGAAGTAGACGGTTGCTCGACCGGATCAGAAGTTGACCCCTGATCTGTCCGAGATGTGGATGTAACCTGTGGAGTAGTGACAGAAGGTGGAGATAAGCTTTTCTTCTTCTTTTTTCTAGGGACGTCGGGGAGAGCTGATTTGTATGTCGGGATGAAGTTGAGAAGCAGGGGTGCCTTTCGCTTCTCGATTGGCAAATCCAGAAGTCTTTTCAAGTCTTTGCTGGGGACAAAGGATTGGCGAAAATTTTTTGGTGGCTGACGAACAGCTGCAAAAAGAATAGACGTCAGAAACAGACAGAATATTTAAGACCCTAAAAGAGAACAGGCAAAGCTAAATGCTGGGCTCTTACCCTTGCCCTCTAAAACTGATCGAGGAAGAGGGTAGAGATGGATGTCCTCGTCTGGAACAAACTCCCAATTTCCCGAGGTAATAAGATAGTCATCTCTAGCCCCCTTGTTGGAGTCTGGGAGGTCGACTATGATTTTGAATTCTATAGACCTTGGCTTAAGATAATAAATGAAGCCTTTTTCTTTCAAGTTAAGGGCACACATGGTATAACAATATTGGATGTCGGCAAGGGTGATCCTAGCGTTTTCCTGTTTAGCTAGGGCTATGATACCAAAAATCACTCGATAGGAATTGATTGCCAGTTGCATAGGGTTCAACTTATAATAATGAAGGATCTCGCGAAAAAGGATGTTGAGTGGAAGCCGGAGTCCACACTCAGTAAAAGCTACAATGGGAAGGGGCATGGCGTTTTCGGTAGGCATGATGGAGTCATCATCCCTAGCCAGTCTCAGATGGACATCGGTAGGGATGGAGAACTCCTGCCTAAAATACTCAAGTTTGGTCGAGGTATCTACCCTATGTCTCCACATACCCATGATATCGGCCTGAATTAGAAAGGTTGAAATTCAGAAAGATGTTTTCTTATTGATATGACCTCGGCAAATACCTAGGTTTGGGCTGGTACAGAAATTTGTAAGGAATGTTTCAGTTTTGCCCTAGATCGTGGGTTCTACAAACAAATCCCAAACCTAAAGCTATGAAGATGAAGATCAAAGATACAGATCTGGAAAAGATGCAAAAAACAGAAAAAAAAATGAAGTTTCAGAAACAAGAATTGAGATGGGCTATCAAGAACATGAAGAATACAAGAGTATATGGCCAAGAACAGTGGCAAAAGTGTAAAAATGTGGTGAAACAGTGCGTATGTTCAAAATGTAGGCAAAGGCAAAATCATGGATGAATGTGTTCAGATGTACGATTTATGAATTAAAAAACTTAAAACAGTACAGTAATGGCGACAGCAAAAGAAGAAGAAACATCAAGGAACTGAAAGCGAAAGGAACAGAAGCTTACCAGAAAAAGGAAAACCGGAAAGAGATTTGCCGATGTCCTACAACGATTTCCGGAGCAAAAGACCGGTGGAAATCTCGCTGGAAGGGTTAAACGGAGGAGGTTGCAGAACTTTGGAGCTTAAGCAATGAGGGATTTCGAAAGCTAGAGAGAGAGAGCAGGGAATTCAAATGAAAAAGTGAAAAGACGGAAAAAAGAGAGAAGGGTTTTTGATTAAACAGAAATGGCGGCAAAAGCAATCAATATGCCTAGAAGAACGAGGGCGTCAGACGGCGCACGTGAGAAAAGAGGTGGCTGAAAAAGCGCGTCACCTGTACGGACCAATAAGGAGGAAACACATGTCTAAAACGGTTGGGTCGAAATGCATAACAGCTCATACGCATGAGAAGTTCCTTAAAAATCTTGATTTTTTTAGGGAAAGCATGTCGGCCAGAAATGAATGATCTCGGCTGTCAAACTTTAAGCCAATTTATTGGAAGAAAATACCGATATAGGTTCCATCACCTCAGAATGCCGAGGTAATAGAACCTAGGGGGCAGTTGTGGGGATGTATTTTCTGAATACCAACACGTGGCAAGGTGACGCCGACGTGTCAGCCGAGGTGCCACGTGTCTAAGTTGTGACGCCGGGGTTATCTCGGCAAGGCCGAGGTTATCTCCGAAGATATCGGAATCCGAGATAGATGAATAAAAGATAAGGGACAAGAGTCCTAGAGTAAAGAGAAGACTTAGCCAAGAAAGGATAAAGCTCATAGGGAGTTTATCTTTATCTCTTGAGGAATCCAAAGTAAGCACTGAATGGGATTCCATAGAAGTCAAGCTTCTAGTGGGACTAGGATTGAGTAAACTATAAAAGAGAGGCACCCCGTGGGTCTAAGGTACGCAGTTTTATGCTTTGAATAGTGAGTTTAGCACTTGATTTATCTTTGAGAGTTATACTGACTTGATCGTCGGTGTGCCCCCGGGTGGAAGAGCCACCGCCGGAGACTTTTCTTTCTGTTATAGGTAAGCTGAAGCCATCTATTCTGCCGGTACTCTCCAGCTGATTACTAGGCAGGCAGTGTGGTCAGAAAATTACCCACACAATTTTCATGACATTTTTTTCATAATCCTTAACATTACACTTAAATAAAAGAATAATTTGGTCTTCAATAGTTTTCGCATTTTTAACTTTTCATAAAAGTAGAGTACAGTTAGATAGGCCTATTTAATACATTCTTAACAAGTATCTAAATTGGAGGATTTAGAAAAGGATTTAAAAATAAAAAAGAAAAATGTGTGTGAAATTAGGTGAAATATAAATATATTTTATTCTCATTTCACCTACATTTTCTGTTTTTTTTTTCCTTTTCAAATCTCTACCTAAATTCTCTAACCAAATATAACGTACGGACACTCGTTAACAAAATTCATTGAGATGACATCCATCATTATGGAGCAATAAATTTTTTACAAATATGTTCTGAAAAATAAGATTTAATTCTCTATATTAAAATTTCATATGACTTGGTAGTAATCTTAAAAATAAAATAAAATTTATTAATTTTTTTTATTTTTTTAAAATTTTAATGTATTAATATACCCTATCGACCCACGTTTCATACAATATTTATGAAACTTGGGGATGTTGATTCCAATATTGATTGGATTAGCTTTGACTTTAAACGTTGTTAACCCAATATTTATCGGCACCACCGTAGGCTTATGCGCATCTAATTACGTCCCCATCCCCACCATTTATAAAAGGGGTACTAGTAAGTTACATATACAAAATTTAAAATTCTATCTAATTTCAAAATAAAACAGCAATACCAATTAATTTTAAATATTTTTAATTGTTACGAATTTTTTTTATAACTTTAAAAACATTACTACATTTCACCACAATCAGGCATCTATCAAAGAGTCACTAGAGACTCATCGGAATATTCAATATCACCGGGAAGTCGCTGGAGTATTGTCAGAAGTTTACCAGAGTATCGCCAGAGCGTTCTGAACGTCACTGGAAGTTCCCGAAATGTCCAGAATATTCGTTAAACGTCAAGAATATCATCAGAGACTCACCAAAATGCCCAGAATATTTCCCAGAAAAAAAAAAGAATAAATGAAAAAATTATAGTGAAAAACTTAGCAAAATATGCTAAATATTGATAAACTGAAAGGAAAAATAAATAAATAACAACAACAAACAACAATGGGAAAAAGTATATATTATTTTTTTAATTTTTGCAGGGTTTAAGCAAATAATCTCCAATATTGATCAAACTGAAAAGTAAGCTTTGAACTTGTAAAATTTTACAGTTTCAAAATATAATTATATTAAGTATTTATTCTTATTAGTCAAATTGGAAAATATGTTATAAAACTGTAAAATTTTACAGTTTTAAAGCATGATTCATTCCAGCACCAAAAAAACTAAAACTGTAAAATTTTACAGTTTTCACCGCCTGCAACTAAAATTTAAAAACAACTTGTTTAGAACTTAAAAATTTTCTCCATTAAAACAGGAAAATAGAAATGTGTAGCAGAGAAAAGGCAAAAAACTTGAGAAATCGAAAGAGAAACAGATATAAAGAGAATATTGTACTCCGGTAACTATTTTTGGTTTAGATCTAATCGGATCTCATGTAAATTTACTCAGATCTGATGTATATCTGAATAGATCTACATCAAATCTAAGTAGATCTACTCACCTTCTTCGCCAAAAACTTGTCTCTTTCACCGTCGATAAGGGTGAAGTAAGGAGTCAATAGTCGGTGGTTGTCGGTGAACCCTAAGCAATGATGGTCGTCGGTCACCGGTGACTATATATTAGAAAGAGAAAGAGAAGAAGTAAGGCATGGTCGCCAGTAATAGAAAATCATGGAAAGAAAGAGGTAGAGAAAAACAAATGCACAGAAAAGAATGAAGAAGAAAAATACATAGTGGACTTTTGATAGTATTGAAAAGGTAGTGGGACTAAATAGACTTGTTTTATTTTAAATAGGACTTCCAAGTAATTTGTCCATAAAAAATGTCCAATGACGTGAAATTTGTACTTTAATCCAAAACAGACCAAAAAAAACAGTGGCAAACAAGTAATATTCACTCTAATTAAGGGCATTTTGGCCATTTTTGTTTGATTTTCTAAACTTTTTTTTGATATTTTTTTTTTAAAAAAAAAGGAATTTGTGTGATAAAAATAAACATCAAAATATTTTTAAAAATTTTAAAATTTATTCGTGTCATCTAAAAAGATAAAACTACGTAAAAATAATAATTTTTTTTTATGTTTTTTATAATTTCTTTTATTCTGAAACAAATTTATGAAAATCAATTCAAACATGCCTTTTATTTTAGGAGTAAGTCTATGTAGACAGAAATTTAAAACAGAATGATACACAACCTTCTCACAAGGATGGGACCTACATATGTGAGACCCATCGCTTGTAAGAGGATTATATCTCATCCTGTGTTTGGTTTTTATGTTCTTAACATTATTGTTTTTTTGACAACCGCCATAACAATATATAATAAAAAAAAAACCAATTGTTGTTATCTTAGCTTTCAAAAAAAAAAAAATTATTCAGCTCGTTTGGTTTTATTTTTCAGAATTTATTTCTCAAAAAATTGAAATTTTTTATTTTCCTTATTTTTTGTTTTCACTAATTTTTTTTTAATATTTTAAGCAAATTTTTAATTTTTAGATATACCTAACATAAATATACTTAAAAAGTATAATATTTGAGAAAAAAATCTTTAAAAAATTCACTAAAGATCAAAAATACAAAAAAATAAATAAAAATTCAGTACATCTTCGTATTCTTGTGTATTTATTAATTTTTTAAATTTTTTTTATAAATATTTTACTTTTTAAATATATATAAGTGAGGTGCATCTAAAAAAGTGAATAAATTGCTTAATATTTTAAAAATGTTCACTAAAAATAAAAAAATATGAAAAATAAAAAAACTCAATTTTTAGAAAGTTAAATTTAAAAAAAGAACATTTACACACAAGTCTTAATTTATGAATTTATATTCTATTAAATCGTAACTAAGATTTTTTGGACTTTCAGATCCCATTAAATTTTTTATTATCAAAATTACCCTTCAAATAATGATTATTCATCATTTATGATTATTTATAAAGGAAAATGACAATTTGACATTTATTTTGATTTTCAAAACTTTAAAATATCAACTTTCAAATTGAAAAATTTTAAAAAAGAATTTATGTGCAAAAAAAAAAAACAAGTGTGTTTGGTTTCAATTTTCTGAATTTAATTTTCTGAAAATTAATTTTTTTTGTTTTTCGTATATTTTTGTTTTTAGTGAATATTTTTTAAATTTTAAGCAAATTTTTTACTTTTTTAAATGCACCTTATTTAGATGTATTTAAATAGTAAAATATTTGAGAAAAAATATTTTAAAAATTTAATAAATATAAAAATATATAAAAAAATGTACTGAATTTTTTTATTTTTTATTTTTTGGTATTTAGTGTATTTTTTAAAGATTTGTTTCACAAATATTATATTTTTTAAGTGTATTTATGTTAGGTATGTCTAAAAATTAAAAAAGAAATCTTTGAAAATATTAAAATACGGAAAATAAAAAGTAGAATTTTCTAAAAATTATTTTTTGTAAATCAGAACCAAACAAACTGAATGTTTTTCTTTTTGAAAAATTTGAAAAAAAATTGAATTATTTTTTTTTTGTGCAAAACTGAAAAATTTTGTGTCTATAAAAGAATATGATGTGCAAACTTGAAAAAAAAAATTAAATAAAAAACTGATAATATTTTCAGTTTTAAAACTGAAAAAATTATTAATGTTATCAGTTTTATTAGATATCACTTTTTTTATCAGTTAGTGAAATAATTTTCTGGAACATTACTATACAAAACTGATAAAGTTCTTAATTTTAAAAATTAATAAAAATTGATAATATTCTTAGTTTTACTAAATTGGACTTATTAATTTAAAAAATTTTAAATAGAATATGAGCTACCATAATATTTATAAATAAGACTTTTAAATAATTAACTCTTTTTTCTTTATTCAATTAAGAATATTAAAAAAAAAGGTTCGTACGAACATAAAATGAATACGAAATATACGAGAATGGTCAAGATTTGTTAATGTGATTGAAAAATATTATTTGATCTAAAAAAGAACACACTGTTAGAAATATTATTTATGTCGCTTAATAAAAATTAAAAAATATAAACCCGAAATATAATAGATAGTTATGAATGTGGTGGGGAAAAAAAATTGTCAAAAAAACATCGTGTGGGCAAAAATATATATATATACATATTTATTAATATAATAATATTAATGTAATATCGTGGTAAAATATATATATTTATTAATATAATAATATTAGTGTAATATCGTGGTAAAAAATGATAATGATAATAATAATATTTATTGATATATATACCTATACATGCATATTGTTTTCCCCAAGACATGAGTGGGACAGTGTAAAACAAAGATTAGGAAAAATATATAAAAATACGACCAATTACACTAACGTTTTTTATAATTTCGGACTTGTATTATTTTGGTTCTAATTTTTTAATTGTAACACATTTGATTCTAAATTTTGAATTTTATTTTAAATAAGGATAATTGAAAATATCATTGCTTAATTTCAAGAGCAAAATCGTTAATTTGATTAAATATAAATTAATTTGACAAAAATAAATGTCAAAAAAATATTTTTGAATTTTAAAAATTATTTCTATCTACTAAAGATAAAATTATGTAAAATTGATAAATCTTTTAGTCATTTTTTTTTACCAAATTAATTTTTATTATGTGTTTGGATGATGATCATGTAATGGGTGGTTGTTTTTATTTTCACTAAATTAGTTTCTATTTTTTCAAAATTCAAATATGGCGATCACTTTGATATTATTATTAATTCAATTCATTAAATTAAAAAATCTAAAACTAAAAACATTTCATATATTAAATATATTGATCACACATTAAAATATTAACAACTATCTATTACATAATCATCATCCAAACACATAATAAAAATTAATTTGGTAAAATAATTAAATAAAATGATTTATCAATTTTACATAATTTTATCTTTGGTGGTTAGAAATAATTGTAAAAATTCTTTAAAAAAAATTGACATTTATTTTTGTCAAATTAATTTATATTTTATCAAATTGATAATTTTGTTTTGAAATTAAGTAATGGTATCTTCAATTATTCTTATTTGAAACAAGATTCAAAATACAATGTCAAATGTATCACAATTGAAAAATCAAGGACCAAAGTGACACGAGCCTTAAACTATAGGGACTGTTAGTACAATTCACGCATAAAAATATCAAAATAGAGACAATTAAAGAAAAAAGGATAATTCGGTCATTAGGTACATATATTTATTGCATTTTCAAGTTTCTCTATTGTGACGATCCCACCACGTATAATAATTAGCATTTAATTAATTAAGGAGATTTAAAATTTAATTGTCCATTATTCTGATTTAATTTGAGATTTATGAAAATTGTGGAGACTGATTCGTATATGACTCTATTGAGGATTTATTTTGGAATTAGAAATTGAAAGTCTAAATGGCTTAAGAGAATATAATTGGTGAATTGAATTTTTTTAATTTCGAGTATCGGACCATATGGGAGTTTAATTAAATATTCGGTTCAGATTTGTAAAATTGAGATTTGATTAATCGGGTCCGAATTGAAGTTAATTGTAACGCTCCAAATTTCTATCACAAATGATAATACAATAATCATAACTCTTTCGAGGAAAACCGAATATAAATCTCCAAACTTACATTACATGATACAATAGTTCTTCATGTAACAATACATTAATCCAACAACAAGTAAATAAACAAATAAACACTTCCAAGGATTTACAAGTTTCCAAAACTTGAGCCTGGTTACACAAAACGGTTATTCAAACCCACACACATACAGCCCTTGACTTACACACAGAGTCACAGCAAAATGAGAGTCTCGTACTCTCAACACACATTTCCTCGCCTTTAGTTAGGCGGCATCACCACATCTTTTCCTGCACAAAAATCTTGTAGGGTGAGCATAAAGCCCAGTAGAAAATTCTTAACAAAGTATATACATTTTATACAAGTCTCAAGAAATGAAAATGCACATGCCATGCTATACTCTTTTGAAAGAAAATCACATCTTCATCTTTGAAAACCCTTATGTTCAATGATGTCATGCAATTTCAATTCTTCAAAACTTAACAATTCATTTCAAGAGCGGTAAATACGACTTTGGTAATCCCTAGGTCGGTGTCTGCAAGTAGACTATACAATTACTACCAATTTGTCATTTTTACTGGTATTAACCGGAAGGCTCGACACCTATCTACGCGGGTTTTCGGTCTTTCACCCCGGACTCTCAGGCCAATTTATTCAATATCATCTACACCACCTATCAAGACTTGTCAACGTATTTACCCCAAAACCATTGCATGAAAACTTGCTTCTCAACATTCTTTTCTCAATGCAAGTTTTCAAATCAACTTTCATAGTTTAATGTAATTAAATGAATTGATATGCCAATAACATAAGATGAATATAAATATTTTTATTCCAATTCATTATCCAAGGAATAACACAATTCCCTCTTTTCAAGGATCCTCAACAATTAGTCATTTCAAGACTATTTCAACGTTTTGAACAATAATTTTCAAAATGAACAATAATTCTCATATTCTCTGAAATTCATCATTTATATAAATATAAATAAGAAAATTTCCAAACATCCATTTATTTTGACACACAAAATAAATATAACAATATCATTCATGAATTTTCAATCTCTTAAAAAAAATTCCCAAATTCTAGGTTTTCTCACCAAAACTATACAACTCAAATCTTTTGAAAAAAAACTTTCCAAAATCATCTTTTCTTCAATCAACGAAGATCAAAACCCATAAGATCATTTTAAAAGAACAAGAGACAAACCCACTTTCAAAATCGCTCAACTTCTTGAATCAACAATCAATTTTCAAAGCTATCGAAAGATGATTTCGAAAATCATATAGATCTTGCAAAAACATATATATAACTCTAAGAAAATTCCTACCTCAAGTTTTGAAGAAGAAATAAGATGAAACAAGATGAAACCCCCAAAATCAACAGTGTCGAAACTTGATCTTCACCGTACACAACGAAGCCCTCGAGAGAATTAACCAACTTTGATGAAGAACCTAAGGCAGAACTCTAATGGATATTGAGAAATCAAGGTTTTGATCCCATTTGGCGTAGGAAAAAGTAGAGAGAAGGGAGAGAAAATGCTTTTAGAGAGAGAGATATACAAAAGTTATCTGAAATATCAGATTCACGAACTGATATAACATGGTCCGCTCGAGCGTGAAAGCCCCACTCGAGTGTCGAATACACATTCCCAGTACTTTTGCAGACATATCAAACTTTTGGAACCAAACATTCTCCGCTCGAGCGCATAAACGGCTGCTCGAGCGGACAAGCAACTTCGAATGCATTTTGTATTTTTTGCTTCGGGGACGCTGCCCCTCGACCCCGCCAGGGCGTTGCCCTCGAACCCGTCAAGGGGCGCTGCCCCCTAGACCCCCGCGAGTTGACCGGACAGCTTGATCCCCGACCGACCTAGTCGAAGTGGCAAAATATGAAAGAATGATCAAAACTGGGATCACTACATTAATTAAGTTATACGAATTGGGAATTAAGATTATTATGAATTAAATTTATTTATGAGGGCCCAATTTGAATATGTAATTTATTCACGGGAAAATTACCCACAGGTCCTATTTGAAATATGTGTACACTATTTAATCCAACAACTTTTGAGTAGACCCAAAAGTCCTATTTTTTTTTCTCTCTCTCTCTCTCTGCTTTTTGCCTCACTCTTTACGTTCTCCTCTCTCTCTTTTTTTCTGCATTTTTCTCTCATCTTCTTTGTCATGAATGACGACCAGTGATCACGTCATTCTTATTCTCTTTCTCTTTTTAATATATAGTTACGGGTGACCGACGACCACCATTGATCGGAATTCACCAGTAACCACCAACCATCGAAATCAACTCGTGACTTCACCCTCACCGACGGCGAAGAAGATATATTTCCGACGAAGAAGATGAGTAGATCTACTTAGATCTGAGTAGATCTACATCAAATTTGGCTAGATCTAAATAAAAAATAATTGTCGGAGTACAATCCTCTCTCTATATCCGCCTTTCTCCTTCGATCCTTATTTTTTTTATATTTTCTCTGTTATACACTTCTCTTTTTCTGTTCTAATGGAGAAAATTTTCAAATTCTAAACAAGTAGTTTTCGAGTTTTAGTTACAGGCGGTGAAAACTGTAAAATTTTGCAGTTTCAAATTTTTTTAGTGCTGGAATGAATCATGGTATAAAACTATAAAATTTTGCAGTTTCATAACATCCTTTAGAACTGTAAAATTTTATAGTTTCATAACATGTTTTTCAGTTTGATTAATAAAGATAAATGCTTAATAAATTTTTGCTTTGAAACTGTAACATTTTACAGTTTCAAAACTTATTTTTCAGTTTGATTAATATTGGAGATTATTTGCTTAAACTTTACAAAAATTAAAAAATAGCATATATTTTTTCCATTGTTGTTGTTTTTTGTCGTTTCATTTTTTTTCATTTAAGTTTATCAATATTTAGCACATTTTACTATATTTTTTCGTTCTAATTTCTCCATTTATTCTTTTTTTTTTTCGGCAATATTCTAGACATTCCGGTGAGTCTCCAGTGATGTTCTTAATGTCCAGTAAACGTTCTGAACATTCGGGCGACTTCCATTAACGTTCTTAACACTCCGGTGAACTTCCGGCGAAACTCCGGCGACTTCCCGGTGATGTTGAACATTCCGATGAGTCTCCGGCGACCGTTTGACGGAAGTCCGACGATAGTAAGATGTAACAATGTCTGTAAATTTAAAAAAAAGAAAATTAAGATTTTTTGGTAACAATTAAAAATGTATAGGACTAATTGGTGCAAGTGTTTTGTTTGAGGATTAATTGGGTCTTGAACTTTATATATGAGACTTATCAGTAAGTTCCCCTTTATTCACGGAGATTTTGAGTTTGATCTAAAATCGAAAGTATAAATGATTTGAGGAACCAAAATTGATGATGAAAATAAGTTTAATTTGATGTTTGGAACCTTTTGGGAGTTTGATTAAAAATCTGATTCAGATTGATAAATTTAAATATAATTAATTGGGTTCTAATGGAAGTCAAATAGATTAATTAAATTATGTGGGATTTGAGATTACTTATGATTAAGTCAATTGTACATTAATCAAGATTTATTAAAATTAAGTGTTACTTAATTAAATTAATTCTAAATATAAATTGGATTAGAGAAAAATCTAAAATTGAAAGTGCATGTGGGTGGGGATATACTGAAAACTTCTGTGTGTGTGCATGTGCGTGTATGAGCGCATGTGAGTGTTGTGTTGGAACCCGTAGGCAATGTGCACATGTGCATGTGGTGTAAACAAGTATAGGTGTGTGTGTGTGTGTTTGTTTTCTTGGTGCTGGAGCATTCTTTGTGGGAGCATTGAATTCAAACAGCGAGAGAGAGAGAGAGAGAGAGAGAGAGAGAGAGAGCTCAATTCTTTGTTGAAGAATGATTCAATTTGGTGGAAACTTTTGAAGAAGCTCAAGAGAAACCCATTTTTGTGCTAAGAGTAGAAGATGAAATAAAGAGTTAAGGAATAAATCAATTAAATTTCTTGAAATTAAAACTTAAGGTATAGAATTTATGTTTAATTTGTGTAGAATCTTTATATTACACTTGAAATTAAAGATGAAATTGGAATCAAAATTATGTGATTAAAAGGAATTAGTAAGAAGATGAAGAAAAATGGAGTTACGTTTAAGATTATGGAATTAACTTTTAAATTAATTAGTTTAAGTTTGATTTTTGTTTTTTTTTTCATAAACTTGAAACCCATCCTTACATACATCTTAGAATTTCAAGGTTTTAGACTTTAATTCATGTTTAAAAGACTTGTGAATTTGAATTTGGGTTCAATATGAAGAAAATTAATAAAAATATAAAATTAGTTAATTTTGATGTCAAGTTCATACATGCAAATGATTTTCTAAGAAGTTTACAACTTTGATTTCTTGTTTTGAAGGAAAATGGAAAAGAGTTTGAACTCAATTTTATGTGATTAAAAAGAAATTAACATCAAAATGAAGAATTGGAGTTAAGATCAAGTTTATGAAAGTTAATTTAGAAATTAATTATTTTGGATTTGATTTTGAAAGTTGTAATTAGATTAAGCTCCATAAATTACATGCAATTTATTGTGCATTTGATTTTGAAAAAGAGTTTTAGAGCCATGAGTTCATGGGTTTTGATTTTGAAATTAAGTAAGGTTTTGATTTAAATATTGTGCTTCAAGATTTTTAGCAAATAATTTATAAATAAATACGTGTTTATGTTTTTCAAAGTATTTTCAAAGTTTTAATCAAGATTAGTATGAGTTTAAAGATTAAAAATGCATTTGAAAGTCATTTTTGAGCAATTGAAATTTTACAGACTGCCCGAGCGCACATTGAAAACTTTCAGTACTTTTGCAATCTTTACAAATCGCTCGAGCAACAAGAAGTTTGCTCAAGCGAATAGCTCTTTTTCAGCATATTTTGGAAAAATGATATTTAGTTCATATTTTCAATCGCATCTCTTTCCAAGCATTCTTAGGCAAGAATTATGACTTAACAAGATTAATAAACTAACAATCAACATAAATTAGTTGGTTTAGGAATAAATCACTGATCTAGTAATAATTGATTAAGAAGCCAAGTAAGAAATCGGTCTATTTGGAAAATAGGGATTTGGTAATGAAAGAATATATGAAATAAGAACCCAGTTCATTTGAATAAAAAAGAATACGCGTAGTAGAATTTCGGATTACTCAGACAAAAAAAAAAGTCAAGTTTGGTCAAGGAAGTGATTATGTGGTTCAATGTGTATATGTTATGTGTTTGTGTAGGTTATGCGCTATCATCTGCCTAGTCTGTCTAATCTGTCTGATACGCTTCTGGAGCTATTTGTGAGTAACAACTCTGTAAAGTTATGTTTGATTATAAGTATTTTTTGAATGATATGATATGATTTGTTTTTTGAAATGTTATCTTATGATTAAATGAATGATTGTCCAACTTTCTGAAATGTATTTGTAGCATCTTTAGCATCATGCGATATCTGTTACTTGGTACCAGGGTTGGTTATGCATAAGTTTATCTACTCTATGTACTTCCCTTTATGGGTCATCTGTACTGTCTCATGTAATCATGAGTCATCTGTTAACGCTATTGGATGTACCACGTATGTACCACACATGATTATATGTGAGAATCTGATATGAATATGAATTTGTTTATGAATTGAACTCTGATTCCTAAATCTGTTATGGATATCATTCATAAAACCTTTACTTTGTTATTATGCACTAGATTCCAGCTTACTGTATTATTTATGTATGTAGGTGATCAAGTGCATGACCAGGCTTAGAGGCGTTTGACTGGAATCTGTTTTTGTCAGCTAACCTATATACCTCCCGTGGAGATTTCGGATATGTCAAGTGGTTATGACTATGTGATTAAAGTTTATGTTTTGTTTTCTTATTTGGTTAAACAAGTTTATTTTATAAATAGGGATAAGTCCCATTTTGTCTCATCTATATATATGATGATATACGTACATAAAAAGTTTTAATTTTTTTTGTCTCATGTAAGTCTGCACAACTCAATAGACATTGAATATTTGTCATTTGCTTCCGCTAACCCCTAATAATTTGATTTTTGTTTAAAAGGCCTTCGGTAATCTACGGATTATTGACTGGTTATGATGCTAAACCTATAGGGGCGGATTTGAGTCGTGACACCTATTTAATATTTTACCCCTCATTTAATATGAACAATAATTTTATAAATAATTTTAACTTAATTAAAATTTAAAATTTTAATTGTAAAAATTATTAATCTTATACTTATAATTTTGTTTATGAAAAATCATTTAATTTGAACAATTAAAAATAATTTAATTATAAAATTTCTAATAAATTAAAATTATTTATGAAATTTGAAAAACCAAAGTGATTCGTGATTCAAATCAAGATTAATTGCAATAATACTCAAACAATTAAAACAGACAATCTAAATCATCTAGCACATACGAAAGTGATTTAAATTGTTGTTTCAAAATCAATAAATCAACACAATAGATTTTTATGCGGAAAAACCATAATTGGAGCACCTCCAATTGTGATTAAAAAACCACGGGCTAAACGCTACAAATCATTCCACTATAAAAGAAAGAAAGAATACAAATTTACCAAACAAATTACCCAAACTCTATCAATTTGTCTTCAACAATCTGTATCTCTTTCACCGCAACCTTCGTCCCGGAATTAATCAGATTGATGTTGAATCCACAACATCTATGTCGAATCAACGACTGCGCACAACTTTGAACTCCTTCAAATACTCCATGCTTGAATCTTCAGTTCCCATTAAAGAAGAACACTCTTGAAGTAGAACACTCAAACAACCAAACTCTTTAATGTATGTTTGTCAAACCATGTGAGTTTAATACTCAATCAAACATCAAAGACAACTTGCAAAATAGCCCTAGAAGAAAACCCTAAAATCCTCAAAGAAGATCTAGGAGCCGTACCCTAAAATCTGATTGAACCGCTTCTTTTATAACAAATAGATCCATGATCTCCACTCAAGCGCAAGATTGGCCGCTCGAGTGGAGTGATTAAAATATATAAAATATATTATGAACAATTGAATTTTTTTTCGTATAATAATTTATAAAAATAAAAATAAAAAGATTTATTTGTTAATATTAAAATTTGATATAATGTAGTAATAATTTTTAAAACAAAATATAACTTTTTGATAATTTTTCATTATGATTTATGATTTTTTTAATACAATATCATAATTTTTATAATTAAAAAAACATTATTTTACTTAGATTAAAAAGATTTTCATATTAATTGAGGGAAAAAATTGAGATAACATCCATTATGGAACAATGAACTTTTTGGAAATATATTATGAAAAATAGGACTTAATTGTCCGTATTGAAACTTTATAAGACTTTATAGTAATAAACAAGACTTATTGGTTATTTTTTCAAAAAAAATAAGATACGAGTACGACTAGGGTACGTCAAATATTTATTTTTTTCTAAAATTTGTAGCTAACCATCTTACCTACAAATCAAAATTCAAAAATAATATCTATAAAGAGAAATTACAAAACCAAAAATACATCAATATTTAACAATATCAATACATTACTAAAGTAAAATCTTGATGAACTCATATTCATAACCATTAAGATAATAATTTGTGAATTCTTTCATTTCATTTAAGTATATAATTTTTAAATATTTAAATAACAATTTAAAAATATCAATATTATGAAAGTAATAATGAAAATCAATATAACTTTTAATATTTTTATAAACATCAAATTTTTTTTTTTAAAATTTTGTATAATTATAATTACCTACTAAGTATACAACAATAAGTAGAAGAGGACAAAGCTACTCAATAACAGTCTAAAGAGTTGGTGGCTCTAAATTACATAAATTTTTTGAAGATAATTAAAGAGAAATAATATTGTAGATTTGCATCAAATTCCAACTTTTGGAAAATA
Source organism: Camellia sinensis (assembly GCF_055761805.1). Taxonomy (NCBI): domain Eukaryota; kingdom Viridiplantae; phylum Streptophyta; class Magnoliopsida; order Ericales; family Theaceae; genus Camellia; species Camellia sinensis. Next base: position 171,330,626 of record NC_138970.1, read on the forward strand.
AATAAATAAATAAAAATAAATCTACTGTTGTAGAGTACCCATGGTGTACCCACCGTGTACTCATGGCATACCCAACTTCCCGAGACCATATACAATGTATCCGGTACACATACTCACACCCAATAAATACTCGGTACTTGTACAATAATATTTTTGGAATACTCGGGTTTCATAGAATAAAACCCACTTACATATTTGATGATGAAGACAATCTACCAAAAGGAAAAGTCTGGGATCCCAGAATTAGGATCCCAAAATTTACCCAAGATGGGCATGTGTGAAGAAAATTGAATTGATGAAGTATAAGGTCCACGAATGAAATGAATTTAAAATATTAATTGTTGTTTTTGGATAAATTCTAGGTAGATAATTCTACGTAGATAATTCTGAGTTTGTAGTATATATTGCTGCCTACCAAAAAATAAATTAATAAATAAAAATTAAACTAACTTTCTTTAAATTAAAATTTAGAGAAAATACATAAAGTTTAAATAATTTGGACAAATATGTTCAAATATGAAGACAGGTAAAATAATTTAGACAAATGGATACTAGTTTGTTTTGGACAACTTTTTTTTATTTCATATATTTTGTTTTTGAGATTTGTTCACTTGAAATTGCCGAAGACAGTTTCCAGTACTTATTCTCACAACAAACACACAAACAAACAAACAAACAAACAAACAAAAATTGTTTTTCATTGTTTTAATTGACCGAAAAATTAATTTATTCACTTTTCTTTTTTTTATTATTTAAATTTCATATTTAATATTAATTTTATTCGAAATATCTCGAAAAGACGAATCTCCATATATCAATTTTGTTAAAAACGAATTTGTAGAACTCAAGTTCAAAATTTTTTAACATAAAGCAAACGCAATGGTAAGTATGTGCGTCTAATATAAAATGCATGTCCTTGAGGGTTTAGCGCCTGGAGTGATTGCCAAATAAATTTAAAAATTAGATTTATGATTTCACTCATTTGTTGGTTGTTTAGGGTATGGGTTGTGCTAATTTAGTTCATAAAAGACAAAATAAATTAAAAAATTAAAACAAAATAAAATATCACATTTAAATTATAATTATTTTATTTTTCTCTCATAACAATCACATCTAAACAACAACAAAAAAAAAAGGTCAAAAAATTATCTCAAATGAAACTCTTTTAACTAGGCTAAAATAGTCAAAAAAATCAAACTAAAAAAATTTATCCCAAACAAATCCTAAATTGAAATATGAAGAATTATTAGTAGTCCGAAATTAGAACAACCATGAAAATATGAGAAAGTCTAAGTGCATAGAGAATCAATCACAGATATTTCATAAGGGTGGGACCCACCTCTTATTAGACATCCGTGTTCATTTTGTATTTACTCCCATGTGTTCCTAACATTGTTGCAAAAAGATTTAAAATTAATTGCATTTACCCTTTAAATGATCCATCATTTACCATTTTCATTCACTTTCTCTTCTCTCTCTTTTCTTCTTGTCTCTTAAGAAAAAAGTCTTTTCCTTCCCTTCCGCTACCATCGCTAGCCATTACTCTCTAGACTATCACATTTTTCTCCATCATCTTCCGACCACCATTCACAACCACCACAATTATCATTACTGTTGTCAATTACCTTATCTGCAGCCAAACGGGAACTGACCACTACATCAACATCGCCGTTCACCACTCCTCATTTCTTTGCGACCCCAGGTCTTGTTCGATCTCATTTATCAGAAATTGAATGGTTCAGATTTGTTCCGATCTCCTAAATCTGGTTTGATATCTCTCTCCCTCTCTCTCTCTCTCTCTCTCTCTCTCGATTTTGTCTAAAGTGATGAGATCGCGAAAATGGCAGGGACAGATTAGAAAAGGACTTATTTGAGTGACATTTGGCGACAAGTACCGGCCACCAGAATTTGCAAAAGGTATATAGAAAGTTAATTATGAATAAGATAATATAGAATGGTTATTTTGCCTTCTCAATTAAAAATTCACCATTTCAACCATTCAATTTATGTTGCAATTATAGCTAACGTTTCACGGATTTATAATTAGGGTTTAGCTTATCTCAAGTTGGTCGTTTTAACTTGAGAGAACATTTAGACTTGGTAGGCCCATTTTGAGACCTATTTTAATGATCCACACCGTTCATTCTTTAGGACTCATTGAATAGAATATTCATGCAAAAAATCAAGAAGATCAGATATCGATAGCTATATATTTAAATCAAATTTATATTATAAAAAATGGATGGCTATTCTTAAATATATTTGTTGTTCATTTTTTTTAAAACAAATATAATTCAAATTTATAGTTACTGATGTCCAATCATCTTCATTTTTTGCATTATTATTATACTTAATGAGTCTTACAAATTAAACGGTTCGACTCATTAAAATTTGTCCCAAAATAAGCTTATCAAATTCAAACTTTTTTCAAGTTGATAGGACAACTTGAGCAAAACCCAACTCTCATGATTATTTTTTGTCTTTGCAAACTGATGTGAATTACCATTAGCATGAATATTTATACTTTATTGAATAAAAAATGTAAATTTTTGGAAAATATGAAACTTGTAAGTACGAATATTTTTATTTAAAGCCATGACATGGACATTGTAAGTACGAAATTTCATATTTTTAATCAATAATTTTATTAAAACATTATAACATCTTTAAATCATTTAATAAAAAAATACGAACATTCAAATTGAAATTGCAAAAATATTCAATAAAAAGTTTGAACATTTAAAAATTTTACACAAAAATTGTAAAAATCATCTAATGAAAAATATGAACATTTAAAGTTTTTGATTTTGAAAATATAAAAATCATCGGGTAAAATTACATTAACCCTTGAGATTTGAAAAAAATATAAGAAGTCTTATAGTCAGTTATATGAATGAAAAAATGATATTGTTGTATGTTTTATACTAAAATGTATATTTTCTTTTAATTATATTTGTATTTTATACTATTTGCATTAGTTTTGATCACTTTAATTCTACTACAATAAAGTTATTGTATTTAAAAAAAAAAAAAATTCATGAGAGAGTTCACTGTAATTGATGTGAAGGAACAAAATTCACATATCTTAGGGGTGAAAGTGTAAAATAAGGGTAAATTATATTTAGCATCCATGCACTTCCATTAAAATCTCATTTTGACTTCTTCATTTTCAATTGTAATAGTTAAATCCCTACACTTTTAGTCAAGTTATAATATCATTCTTTCATTCACCTACCGTTAACAAAGTTAACAGAACTTGTCATCTAAAAGATGTGACATTTTTTTTTTGTCTTGTTGTATCCTTACACTTTTGCTAAAACCTTACTTTAGTTCTTACATTTTCACAAAAATTTTACTTTAATCTCTCAACTTTTAATTTCTGTTTAGCTTTATTAACGATAAATAGACCGGAGGGTGAGATTGCAACTTGAATGAATTGTAAGAGGTTGACTATTACAACTAAAAGTAAAGAGACCAAAGTGAAAGTTTGGTAAAAATGCATAGTGTAATTTACAAAAAAGGGACAATTACCCCCTCCCCCCAAAAAAAAAGAAAAAAAACTAAAGATTTGAGTCTTGTGACAAGACAAACATTGAGTTTTAAATTTTATCAATTTAAATCCTAATATTTTGATTTGTTTTTAATTTAAACCATCCACCTATTTTCGTTTAGTAAAATCGATAAAAAAAAGATATTTTAACCATTAAACTCAATATAAGTATACATTACAAAATGCCTAAAATATCATTTCTATTGAGTTTAATGACTAAAATACTCATTTTTCATTGATTTTAATTAATGAAAATAGGAAAATGGTTTAGATTGAAAATAAATAAATAAAAATTTAAGGTTTAAATTGATGAAATTAAAAGCTTAAGAGAAGTTTTTGGGTGTGCAAGGTGCATACTATATGCACTTGCATAAACTCTTATAAATATACATAAGTTAACTCATAAAATTGTGTAAATTTTCATAAATATTTGTAAGTTGTGATTTTTTAAGTTTTTATGAGCTAATTTATATATGTTTGTAAAAACTTCTATAATTTTGTGAGGTAACTAACGTATATTTATAAGACCTTACGCAAGTATATATAATATGTACGTACACACTTAAAAATTATCCAAAACGTAATATTTATTTTGTTAAAAGAATCAAATTTTAGAATTTTTTTTTTTTTGGGTTGTAATTTTTTTTTTTTTTAAAAAAAAAACTTGCTTCCCAACCAAAAAAAAGGGAGTAGGGGGCTTCATCTGTCATATAGGCTTCATCTGACAAAAAGGTTGGTTATTTTAGTCAAAACAATAAAATAAAATAAGTTAAAAAATTAATAAAATAAAATGTAATATTTAAATCATAATTATTTATTTTTTCTTTCATAAAAATCAAAAAAGTTAAAAATTCTATTCTAAACGAGGCCTTTTAGCCCTGATTTAGCTATCATTTTGAGGGTTAAAAAAAGCACAAAATGACAAAATAAATTAAATAAGTTAATAAGATAAAATATTGCATCAAATTCATAATCATTATACTTTTTGTTTCACAAAGATCAAAAAAGTCAAAAAATCCAAACCAAACGAGGCTAAAAAAACTAGGCTAAAAAAATCTCAACACAAAAAATTTGGCTATATTAGCCAATACCAAACGAAACTTTAGTAACTTTTTGATTTTCTGATTAAAATATGAGGTAAAACAATTAGTATATTTAGAAAGTCTTTTTAATTTTTTACGAAAAAGATGTAAAAAAAAAAAAAATCTTTGACTTTCTATATAAATTATAAATTTTTAATTTTTTTTAATAATTATTTAACTTTTACACTAAATTTATTGCATACCAAACGAAACCTAACGTAGCAAAAAGTTAAAAAGTCAAGCCACACTCCAAACGAAGACATATATAATATACAAATCTGCCTCTTGCGGCGTTACGGTTGCTGCTGCAGAGTCCGCAGTATGTGAATCAAACTCTCGCAGTGGCGCTCCTTTGCCACCTCTCTCTCTCTCTCTCTCTCTCTCTGGTGCTTCTCTTTTCACTCTCTGCAATGCATTTTCTTCAGTGGTAATTTTTCCACTCAGTTTGCTGTACTTAATGACTCCTTAAAGCCCTATTACTTGCTAAAAAAGAAAAGTTGAAAACTACATTGAAATCCCATTTTTGTGAGCAAAACCCAACTACATTCTTCAACTGTGTTGATTTCTCTTCAAAGTTCTTTCATTTTCTCACCATTTCCTCTGTTTAATATTTCTTGTCTAATGCTTATTATTCATGCTATCTCTGTAGATACTCTGTTTTTGGGAATTTCAAAAACCCTATTAATTGCTAAAAAAAGAAAATTTGAAAACTACAATTTGTGAGCAACCCAGGTACATTTCTTTGACTATGTTGATTTGTCTTCAAATTTCTTTCATTTTTCTCACTATTTTTTAGCATAAACAATGCCATTTTCTTTGTTTTATGTATATACATGTAAATTTTATTGTATAATGTTTATTCATGCCATCTCTTACTCTGGGTATTCTGTTTTTTGGGGAGTTCAAAACCCTATTACTTGCTAAAAAAGAAAAGTCGAAAACTACATTAAAAGCCCATTTTTGTGAGCAACCCATGTACAGTTCTTCATCTATGTTGATTTGTCTTGCATTTTCTTTCATTCTATTGCTATTTTTCAGCATTAAGAATGCCATTTTCTCTGTTTTATGTAAATAGGTGTAAATTTTACTGCATAATGTCTATTCATGCTATCTCTTACTCTGGGTACTCCGTTTTTGGGAAGTTCAAAACCCTATTACGTGCTAAAAATGGAAAGTTAAAAACCCATTTTTGTGAGCAACCCAAGTATATGTTGATTTGTCTCACAATTGCTTTCATTTTTTCGGTATTTTTAAGCACAAGCAATGCCATTTTCTGTGTTATAGGTATTGTATAAGTGAAATTATTCTTGTATAATGTTTATTCATGCTGTCTCTCACTTTGGGTACTCTGTTTTTGGGAAGTTCTCTGTTGTTTACAGGCAAGTTATTTGTTTTGTTCTTGACATTATAATTGAATGGTTCGATTGTCTTACAGGTTACTAATTGTAAAATGGGTCATCTACGAATTTGACAATGTGATTTTAAAAAAAGGGAAAAAGAAAATACGAGGAATTAGCCACTAAAGGAGTGTTTGGTTGAGTTTCAAGAACTTTTTCTGATTTTTTTTTTTTTTTTTTTTTTTTTTTTTTTGAAAAATTGGAAACTAGGTTGACAAAAATAAACACCCAAAAAATATTTTTGATTTTTCAAAAATTATTTCGGCCCTGAAAAAGAGAAAATATTTGAAAATAATAGTGTTTTATTTATTTATTTATTATTTACTAAACTAGTGTTTAAATTATTATTATTAGTTTTTCAGGAAGCAGATTCTCAAAATCAACCAAACATAGATGAGATAAATTATGTTTAAAACCTTTTTTCATGTTCATTTTGTAGTTTAAGTTGTAAAACTTCTATATTATCAACCATCTGATATGGTTCTAATTACACGGCGCATATGTACACACTGATGTTTTATTATGACATTGTCATGCGTTAATCTACAATGTGGTGTTTGAAGGGTCTTGTTAATGAGTGCCCTAAGGCTTTGGTTAAGAATGCTTTAAATAGTTGTACATTTTGTACGGTATGCACTTTCATAAAGAATGTGCAACAATTTCAAGTTTCTTAACAAGTGCCCTTAGGACACTCGTTAACAATATTTTTACTTGAACTAGCCACTTGCTCCAACCTCAAGGCATGATGACTAGTAAACTAGCCACTTGTTCTGTGCTCCTATTTTAGTAAACTAGTAAACTTTTAGTATGCACAATCACAGAATGACTAGTTTTCATATAGTATCTCCACTGCTTTGGCAATTAAGATTTCATTATAAAGCTGCCTTTAGTCTATACTTACATTTTTTAATGTGTTTTTTTTTTTTAAACAGGTTAAGAATCATTGATTTGAGGAAACTAAAACCTGTTGAGAAATGGTAACAACCCTTTCTACTTTTGTTTTTATGTTGCAAAGATATGTTGTTGCTGAGGACACTTAAGTTTAACTGAAGTTTAATATCTTCCAATGTAATAGTTTTTATTTATTATTTTTTTTATAATACTGGAAACTGGTTATTAGACCATGGTATTTATCATTAATGTGCATATCTTTGCTGGAGCTTTTTCAGAATGGTAATTTCTGTAGGGTTGTAACCCTTTAGGCATTTGAGGTTGAAGTTGGTAGTAATGATAAAGTGTTCCTGTTAAAGTTTGTGAATTACTAGATGATGTTTCTGCCTATGGTATGATCAATTTTATACAAGATCACAACTTATCATTGAATAGGATTGAAGGTTGGTGTAGTTAATGATAAAGTGTTCCTATTATGGTTTGTGAACAACTAGATGGTGTTTCTGCCTATGGCAGAGTGTCACACACCGGTAATGCGGAAGCCTTGTCAAAGATATGTAAGTGTGTGTGGCGCTAGTTAACTCTCTTCACTAGCCCGCCAATAAAGCTCAAAAGGTTTGCAAAGACAAGCAAACACAATATTAGTTAAGTTGATGAGCCACAAATAGCAAGCAACAAGCTAAAATTAAAGCAAGCAACAATGGAAAAACTTTGCACAATTTAAAGGCGAGATGAACTTTTTATTGATCAAAAGTAGGCATTACAATAGTTGAACAATGCACCAAAAATGCTATAAGAGTTGCCTTACCATTGGCTATGTTGGGGTACTTTAAAGGCACAAGTGGTTTGGTTCAACACTTGGGTACCCCCTCCTTAATATAGCTTGTTATGCCTTTTCCTACTAGCAAGAGAAAACATCCATTATGTTTGAGAGTCATAATGGATTTTCAAAAATTCTACAAAAAGAGAAAATTATAATAGTTGGTCCCAAAACACCATTAATACTAAGGCATTTACATAAAAATTTACAAGACAAAAGTGCTACATTTGACCCTCTAAAATGTGCTTCAAAGCTGCTGTTGGACTAGCAAGGCTGTGGCCTGCTGTGGTTGGGGCTGTGGCCTAGCACTGCTGCTGGGTTGCTGGCAAGGCTGCAAGCTGCTGCTGGCCTGCTGACACTGCTGCAGCCTGGTTGGTTGCTGGCTGTTGCTGGCTACTGCCACTGCTACGGGCTGCTGGCTGCTGCTGTTGCTGTTGCTGTTGCTGCTGCTACAGCTGCTGTTAGCTATTGGCATGGACTGCTTCATGGCATGTCGTGGGCTGTCTTGCATTATGTCTTGGGCGTTGGCTTGCACTTGCTCTAACAACTTCTTGGGCATGATTTTGGCTCTCCAAAGGGTACAAATGACTGTGGCATCAAGGTAGTGACCCTTGGATGGGTGCACCTTGATAGTCTCCCCCAGTTGAACGTTCAACGCCCTCGACGACTTTGCCCAATAAGCATCAATCTCGTCTTGAAAAGCCAACAAGTCCGTCTCCCGTTCCTAGCTAATTTCGTCATCTCCAAGGCCTCTCCATTTTACCAAGTATTGCCTTTGTTTCTTCTTGGAAACCATTTTCATCCGATTGACCAACATAGATTCAGCAGACTTTTTCCCTGCTTTGGTGGTGATGGTTTGGCGTTTTAGCTCATTTCAGTTTGGATCTTCCTTGTCTGGATAGTAAGGCTTCAAATAACTCACATGGAAACCAGATGCACTTTTAACCGAGATGGAGCATCTATCTTGTAAGCACATTTGCTAATTCTCTTTAGAATGGTGACTGGTCCCGCATACTTGCGCACTAGCTTTTTGTCTCTTCTCGTGAACTTGCGTTGTGCAGGGTTGAGTTTGACAAGAACTTGATCTCCAACTCTAAACTCAAGTGGCCTCCTCTTTTTATCAGCCCATTTCTTCATTTTATTTGCTTCTTTTTCGAGATAGGCACGAGTAATGTCATGGTTTCTCTTCCATTCCTTAGCAAATTGATAAGCCCTGGGTGACTTTCCTTCATAAGCTCCATCCACTGTGTGGGGTAACAATGGCTGCTGTCCATTCACTATCTTAAAAGCACTCTTGCCTGTAGAGCTATTATTTTGAGAGTTGAAGCATAACTGTGCTACATCAAGAAGTTGCACCCAATTTCGTTGATTAACATTGACAAAATGGCGCAAATACTCCTCGAGCATACAGTTAAAACGTTCGGTTTGCTCATCCGTCTCCGGATGGTAGCTTAATGAAGTATTAAGTTGTGATCCAAGAAGCTTGAATAACTTCGTCCAGAAATTGCCAACAAAATGCGAATCTCGATCACTAACAATACTGTTAGGCACACCCTAATATTTAATAATTTGCTTGAAGAAGAGTTGGGCGGTCTCCTTCGCTGAAACATACTTTGGGGCAGTTACAAAGGTGGCATACTTGGAGAACCGGTCCACAATAGTCAAGATAGTCAAGATGTCTCCCACTTTAGGCAGTCCAGTGATGAAGTCAAGTGATACACTTTACTATGGACGTTTAGGCATGGGCAAAGGTTCAAGCAAGCCTGCTTTCTTCTTATGTTCAACCTTATCTTGCTGGCAAGTGAGACAAGTGCAAACATATTCTTCCACATCATCATGCATCTGGGGCCAATAATATCCTTGCTTTGCCAAGGCCAATGTTCGCTCCCAACCCGGATGTCCTGTCCAAAGTGTATCATGGCACGCCCTAAGAAGTCTTTCTTAAATCACCAGCCCTAGGTACAAAGATGAGGTTGCTTGTTGTCATTAATAGTCCATCTTGCACCCAAAATTGGCGAGTCTTGCCCATTTTGACAAGGTTCATAGGATTCTCTGCTATATCATCCTTGTCTAGATGAGCCTTGATTTTCTCCTTGATGCTAGTTGAAATGGAAGTAAGTAAACATACATGATGGCACACGGCAAGCTCCGCCTTCCTACTTAGTGCATCAGCAACGTGGTTGGTGGCACTAGCCTGGTATTCTAAGGCAAAATCAAACTCTGCCAACCTCTCTTGCCACCATGCTTGTCGTGCGCTTAACTTGGGCTGTGTTAAGAAATGGCTAAGCGCCGTGTTGTCAATCATTACAACAAACCGTGAGCCCAAGATGTGGTGCCTCCAAGTCCTCAGACAATGCACTACTGCAGGCAACTTTTTCTCATGAGCCGGATATCTCCGCTCGGCATCATTGAACTTCTTACTCTCATAGGCAATTGGGTGACCATCCTGCAAAAGAATACCACCCAAAGAAAATCAGATGCATCAATTTGTATCTCAAAAGCTTTACCTAAGTCTGGTAGAGCAAGAACAGGGTCTTTAGACATAGCTTCTTTCAAGGTTTGAAAGGCTTGTTGGCACTCTTCCGCCCAAACATATGGCTTGCCTTTCTTTAGTAACTCTATCAATGGGGAAGCTTGTCTTGAGTAGCCTTCAACAAACTTGCGATAATAATTAGCTAACCCAAGGAATGACCGCAACTTTGAGACATTGGTGGGTGCAACTTTGAGACATTGGTGGGTGGCTGCCCTTGACCTTTTCTTGGTCCATTTTGATGCATCCATGCTCAACAATGTGCCTTAGGAACTTAATTCTCTCTTGGGCAAAAGAACACTTTTCTAGCTTGACATAAAGCTTGTGCTCCCTTGACTTGTTGGATAGTGCTTTCCTAAGATGTTCCACGTCCTCTTCTAAAGTAGAGCTATAAATGACAATGTCATCCAAATGTACTACCACGAATTGATCCAAGTACTCTTGAAAAACTTCATTCATCATGATGCAAAATGTTGCTGGGGCATTGGTCAAGCCAAATGGCATGACTAAGAACTCATAGGAACTATAGCGAGTAACACATGTAGTTTTGGGCTCGTCCCCCTCGGCAATTCTTACTTGATAGTACTCCGATCGAAGATCTAGCTTTGTGAAATATCTCGCTTTGCTTAATTGATCAAATGAGTCTGTAATTAGGGGAAGGGGATACTTGTTCTTGATGGTCAGCTTGTTGAGTGCCCGATAATCCACACATAAGCGAAGACTACCATCATGCTTCTTTTGGAACAAGACAGGTGCACCAAATGGGGCCTTGGATGGCCTAATAAAGCCTGCTTCCAATAACTCTGTAAGCAATCTCCTTAATTCATTTAACTCAGGAATAGCCATTCTATAGAGTGCACGAGCTGGTGGCTTTGCCCTTGGCACCAACTCAATAGCATGATCTACACGTCGGCGTGGAGGCAACATCTGCAAATTGCCTTAAGACCTTCTTGACTGCGGCTGGGATAGGAGTAGATTCAAGAGCTTCATTCAATTTCAATGCGGCAACCCAAGTTTGTTCACCATGCCTAACACCCCTCTTGAGTTGCATAGCTGAGACAAACCGGTCAATGTTGTTGGTGGCCATAGCAGGAATAAGACATTGCTTATCCCCCATAACACACATACTATTAGAATAAGGCATGACTGTTGTCTTTGTGCTTCTCAAGAAATCCAACCCAAGGATGGCTTGGAAGTCATCCATGGATACTGCGGTGAAATCTACTATTCCTTTCCAAGTGATGACCTTCAAATGAACAGATTTTGCAACCCCATAGATGGGCTGCGCTGCCGAGTTAACTGCCTTGATGCAGTTGCCATCCTTCTCTAAAGATAGCCCAAGTCTTTCAACTTCGGTCCCAGCAACAAAATTGTGGGTGGCCCCAGTGTCAATCAAAGCACAAAGGGGCTTCCCATTGAGCTTTACATCCATAAACATCAAACCTTTGTTGGATGACTTGCTCTTGTTCAACTTGCCTGATGATTCCCCACTATACATGGGTTTCTTTTCTTTGCCTTCATCTTTGGACTCCACAAGTTGTTTACAATCTGAATGCTTGCCCACTTTGCCACTCTTGGCATTCTTCTTAGGCCTCCTTGTAGAAGCCTTCTTCTCCATGGCATTCATTATATGAACGGCTCTCACTCTAGAGCCAGCTGCCTTAGAACCCTTGCCACTTTGCTTAGATTACACGTCCTCTTCTTTGCTATCATCGTCACTTGGTTGAGAGACATGGTCAGACATTGCTGCAAGAGCATTCAAGGCACGCTTTTGTGGACATTTAGATAACCGATGTGGCCCATCGCATAAGAAACAAGAGATAGGGCCTTTTGCTTTGCTTGTAGAGAATTGTTGAGGGCCTTTTGCCTTGTCACCATGGCTCTTCTGTTGCCATTGTCCTCCACCCGAATGGGTTTTGGATGTAGAAGTGTTGGCTTCCCCACTCTTAGGTTTTCCATGGCCTTGGGACTTTCCACCTCCCCTACTCTTACGCGGGGAACCACTGTCCCATTGCTTAGGTTCAGTGTAGTCCGTAAGGCACTCAACTACTGCTTGTGCATGAGCTAAGTCTTGCACTCTTTGCCTTTGAAGTTCAACTTTGGCCCATGGCTTCAATCCCTCAAGGAAGAAGAAGAGCTTGTCTTTCTCTGACATGTCTTTGATGTCTAGCATAAGCCCAGAGAATTGTTTCACATAATCTCTTATAGTACCGGTGTGCTTGAGATCTCGCAAAGCACGCCGGGCATTTTACTCAACATTTTCGGGGAAGGATTTTTAAGCATGAACTTAAGCTCCAATTCTTATAGTACTGGACAAATACATTGTGGCCATAAAAATCCTTGTCTCCTCAGCATCGGTTTTCACAGCTTTGAAATATTGCTCCATAGCAAGGAGAAAGTTGCCTAACTCTTTAGCATCTCGGGCGCCACCGTAGGCATGGGGCTCAAGCACACGCACCCTAGTGAATTCCATGCCACCACCAGGTGCGTTGCCAAAGGCACGGGTAAGAACACCAACCCGGCCACCAAGGTCTTCAATCTCTAGCCTGAGTTCAGTGACAATATCCTCAAAATCTTGGCCTTGAGTAGGGCCATGAGTTTGCTCAAGATCATGAAACCGTTGCTCAAGGTTGGCCAATGAAGCTGCCATGACATCCATGTGGTCCATATGTTGCTCAAAGAGCTCAATTCTCTCCCTTTGCGTTGGTTGACGGTTGCCAGGAGCATCCATTTAGAAAGCCAGGAATAGAGAAAGCCAAATGGACTTGGCTCTGATACCAACTGTCACACACCGGCAATGCGGAAGCCTTGTCAAAGTCATGCAAGTGTGTGTGGCGCTAGTTAACTCTCTTCACTAGCCCGCCAATAAAGCTCAAAAGGTTTGTGAAGATGAGCAAACACAATATTAGTTAAGTTGATGAGCCACAAGATTGGAGACAAGCCACAAAATAGCAACCAACAAGCTAAAATTAAAGCAAGCAACAATGGAAAAGCTTTGCAAAATTTAAAGGCTAAATGAACTTTTCATTGATCAAAAGTAGGCATTACAATAGTTGAACAATGCACCAAAAATGCTACAAGAGTTGCTTTACCATTGGCTAGGTTGGGGAACTTTAAAGACAAATGGTTTGGTTGAACACTTGGGTACCCCCTCCTTAATATAGCTTGTTAAGTCTTTTCCTAGCTAGCAAGAGGAAACATCCACTATGTTTGAGGAAGTCATAATGGATTTTTAAAATTCTACAAAAAGAGAAAAATTACAATACTTGGTCCCAAAACACCTTTAATACTAAGGTATTTACATAAAAATTTATAAGACAAAAGTACTACATTTGACCCTCTAAAATGTGCTTCAAAGCTGCTGCTGGACTGGCAAGGCTGTGGCCTGCTGTGGCTGGGGCCACGGCCTGCTGTGGCCTGGCACTGCTGCGGGGTTGTTGGCTGGCAAGGCTGCAAGCTGCTGCTGGCCTGCTGGCACTGCTGTGGCCTGGCTGCTGCCACTGCTGCTGGCTGCTGGCTGCTGCTACAGCTACTGTTAGCTATTTGCATGGGCTGCTTCATGGCATGCCGTGGGCTGTCTTGCACCATGCCTTGGGTCTTGTCTTGCACTTGCTCCAACAACTTCTTGGGCATGATTTTGGCTCTCCAAAGGGCACAAATGAGTGTGTCATCAAGGTGGCGACCCTTGGATGGGCGCACCTGGACACAGAGCCAAGATTTTAGTTGAGACTTGAGAGGGGGCAAATACTGAGACAAATTATTGGGTTAGGTTGGTTTGAAACACAAAGTTTAGTTTGGTAAAAAAATTATGACTACAATAAAACAGTCTTAATCTATAGAACTGTCAAGTAATTTAAATTTGAAAAAAGGAATGTCAATTAAATACACATAATAAAAGGAAATGTTTTCTTAGATTCATTTGTGAATTAAAGGAGTCAATCTATGTCCATGTTTTAATTAATGGTGTGTTGAGTTTGTTGGAAAAAGAATGAGAAAAACAAAGGGTATATATATAATTTTAGAGGGAAAAAAAATTGAAAACATTTTCAAAACCTTAGCATAAAATGTAATTTCCTAATACTGTGTTTGGTTAGGGGATTTGGGGAGGGATTTGGCAAATGAAAGGGAAAAGGTGTGTGAAACTAGGTGAAATATAAGTATATTTTATTCACATTTCACCTACCTTTTTCATTTTCCTTTCCAAATCTCTCCCCAAATCCCCCAACCGAACACAACATAAAAGTTGAGGAGGGGCACGTGCCCCTCCTAGTCTCTTAGTGGCTTCATCGCTAATGCCATATATTATTAGGAAGGTTGTAATTCACAATGGGAAAACAAATGTTTATACATTTTTGAAGGCTAAGGTGAAGATAAATTCGGGTCCAACGTAGGAGAAATTGAGTCAAACCTTAATTACCAAATTTTTTCCTATGGCAATGTTTGTTCAAGAGTTGTGTTTTTATTTTTTATTTTTATCTGCAAAAGAAACCTTTATTGAAAAGGAATCAAGAATGAACCATCATACATCAATAAAGGAAAATGATAAGTAAACAAAACAAGAATCATGCTATAAGCATCATAGCAAATAGCTTTGATCCCAACTAAGCTGGCACTGAAGAATTTGCACAATCATATGCAGCACAATACAATGGTTAAAGAGAGATCAACCATAATAGAATCCAAAAACAAAGCATAGAAACAGAACAAAACACAGCAGCACCAAGATCTAGCCCCTAGTAGACTTGAAATTATGGACTAGATCATGAACTGAGTAATCCAGCTTCTGCCACTTGTATTTAGCCCATGTAAGAAATAATGTATAGAGAAAGAGAGAGAATAAATTGTATGTATTATTATTGATTGATATATATTGATATCTATTACAATGATTCATGATTCCTATATATAGAAGAGGGTGAGTGTGTAGTAGGTAAGGAGTAGGTGAAGTGGAGGTGGTAGTGGTGTAGTGGGTTAGGTTTAGTGGAGTAGGTGAGGTGGTAGTGGTGTAGTGGGTTAGGTTTAGTGGAGTAGGTGAGGTGGTAGTGGTGTAGTGGGTTAGGTTTAGTGGAGTAGGTTTAAGTGGGTGAAGTAGGTGGAGAGTAGGTGGATTTTAACAGCCCCCCGCAAACTCAAGGGGGATAGGAACTAACCAACTTGAGTTTGGAGAGAGTAACAAAACAAGAAAATACATAAAAATAAAAGAGGATAAGAGACACTGAATGGTCGTGTCAGACCATTGGTGAAGACACTGGATGGTGGTGTCATAACGTTGTAGAGGACACTGTATGGGGGTGTCATAACCATGTAGAAGACAGTTTATGGGGTCATGTCGGACCGTTGTAGCAGACAATGTGGTGACAGTTGTTGTGACAGTTTACGGAGTCTTGCTGGACCCTTGTAGAAACTAACCGGAATCAATGTCGAGACAGTTTACAGAGTCTTGTCGGACCCTTGGAAAAGCTAACCGGAATCAAATGTCGGGACAGTTTACAGAGTCTTGTCGGACCCATATAGAAACTAACCGGAATCAATGTCGGGACAGTTTACAGAGTCTTGTCGGACCCATGTAGAAACTAACCGGAATCAATGTCGGGACAGTTTACAGAGTCTTGTCGGACCCTTGGAAAAGCTAACCGGAATCAAATGTCGGGACAGTTTACAGAGTCTTGTCGGACCCCTAAAAAGTCGCACCCTCAAAAGGTGTGCCCAATCTTTCAAAAGGCGTGCCATCAAAAGGCGTGCCCAATCCATAAAAAGGCGTGCCATCAAAAGGCGTGTCCACTTTATCAAAAGATGTGCCATGAAAAGGCGTGCCAGTTTGTCGGGCGTCAAGAGGCGCGCGATGCGCGTGGCCGCCTTGGCTATATAACCAAGACGAAGGCAGAGGCTGAGGCAGAGAAAAACTGAGAGAAACCTCTGAAAAATCCTTCGTGTTGCTGAGAAAGAGAGTTCCTTGTGCTGAGAGAGAAACTCTGTAATACTCTGTTGCGAGAGATATTCTGTAACACTCTGTTGCCCAGAAAATGGCCTCGTCTTCCCGGAGTCTGCTCACTCTCTTTCCAGACCTCAACGAGTCAACAAGAGAGAAAACTGGTGCGGTGGCACTGGAACCTCAACCAAGCGCCCCGGAGTTTGCTCCGTTGAACTTTCCGATGCGGTCGGTGGAGCAAAAAATGGCAGTGCAAACGGATGTGGAGGCTAATCAGTATACTTTGAAGGCATGTGTGGAGTCCATGACGGCGGTCACAAACTTGTCGCACCGGCTGCAGAGTAGGACAAATGAGGTGCAGCAATTAAACTCCCAGCTGGCTCTGCTCCAACGCATGTATAAGGATGCGCGAGCAGAGATAAGTGTGCTAAAGGCGGAAAACAAGGAGCTAAAGCGGAAGGCCAGTTTTATGTTCCGATTTGGAGGGCCGCCATATGCTGCAGTGGAGGAGCAGGGAGTAGTGATCATGCCCAGTGGAGTGGGAAACACGGAGGCAACACCGGCAAGGGCCGCCCAGGATGGAGGCAAGAAGAAAAGACCGGCGGCAGAGTAGAGAAGAAAAAATCCCACCTGTGAATGTGGTTGTTTGTTTGTTTGTTTTTTTTTTGTTTTTTTTTTTTTTGTAAAATTGTGATCGGGGTTGATCCCTGAGATGAATAAAATATGGTTTGGTGTGCAAAGCTAGATGGTATGAATGGAATTGGAAAAAGATTAAAAATAAGGTGAAAGAAAAATAAAGAAAGAAATAATAAAAATATATTTGAAATCAAAAATGAAAGATGGGGAAATAAGGAAAGTGGTTTGGAGAAAATAAATAAAAATAATGGAGTTTGAAATCAAACGGAGGAGAGATGATGTTTTTTTTTTTTTTTTTTTTTTTTATAATAAAAAAAAGAGATATATATATATATATATATAAAATAAAGAAAGTGGGGAAAGTGGCGGTGGATGCAAAGTGGGTTGGAAAGTGAAAAGATGAGAGAGAGAAGGCATGTGGGTGGTTGTCCATTGTGGAGGACAAACATAGTGGGTTATATTATATTCAGAAAGTTGTCCATTGTGAATGATGGTTTTGATGATGGTGATGGAGGAGTGAGTGTGGAGAGTGAAGGGTATTGAAGAAGAGTGAGGAACGATGGGTCTGTGAGACATATGCTTGTGAGAGAAAAGGAATCTGAAAGAAAGAAGAGATGGGTGTTGTAGCTTTCTCTCTCATCCTGGCATTACCGTAAGGGATGAGCTCGGAAAATGGAAGACATGAACACGAATGGACATTCAGCACTCCACATGTCAACCTTGGCATCATATTGCTGAAATTGCAGAATTTCTGGGGCCATATACAGTGGAGACCTGCAAACTGTCTCTGCGTGATCATTAGGATGTAAAATTCTTGAGAGACCAAAAACAGCAATCTTTAGCACTGCATCACTGTGAGGGCTTGAAAGCAAAATGTTCTCTGGTTTCAAAGTGAAGGTATGTGTTGTGTAGAAAATAAGCGGAATAGGTTGAGGTCCGGCGGGCGGCTAAGGTGAGGTTGCCGCCCGCCGGGGAAGCGAAAATACTAGGTTTTAAACCAGCTCTGATACCATGTAAGAAATAATGTATAGAGAAAGAGAGAGAATAAATTGTATGTATTATTATTGATTGATATATATTGATATCTATTACAATGATTCATGATTCCTATATATAGAAGAGGGTGAGTGTGTAGTAGGTAAGGAGTAGGTGAAGTGGAGGTGGTAGTGGTGTAGTGGGTTAGGTTTAGTGGAGTAGGTGAGGTGGTAGTGGTGTAGTGGGTTAGGTTTAGTGGAGTAGGTGAGGTGGTAGTGGTGTAGTGGGTTAGGTTTAGTGGAGTAGGTTTAAGTGGGTGAAGTAGGTGGAGAGTAGGTGGATTTTAACAGCCCACAAAGTTAGCCTTAACTTCTCCAAATCCACCAAATCCTCTTTGGTCACAGAGGTACCTTGGAACCTGAGATCATTCCTTGCCTTCCACACAGACCACATAACAGCACATGGTACTGCCTTCCACATCTTCTCATGGATCTGTTTGAAGTTGAATCCACACCACTACTTCAGCAGCAAATCAATAGATCTAGGAATAACCCACTGAACTCCCCACCATGACATCAAATCAAACCAAATTCTCCATACAAAGGGGCAGTGCAGCATCACATGCAAGGCAGTTTCATCCTCAGACTCACAAAAAACACGAGATGTTGGTGGTCTGATCCAAAACTCCCACTCTTTGAAGAAAAACAGATGTTTTTAGCCTATTTTCCCAAGCTAGCCATCCAAGAATTGGGCCTTATAGGGGGCAATATTCTTCCAGATAATAGGGTGAACCTTATTGATGGCACCATTTTGCAGTTCAAACCAATTAAAAACAGAGTTAACTGAGAACTGACCTGATGACTGGCCATTCCAAAGCAACCTGTTATTGACATCAAATCTTAACACAGGTGACTGATCCAGCAGATCAGAAAGCAGAGCAAATTGATCCAATTCCCATGATATCAGTTCCCTCCTAAAGGCCAGGTCCCACCTAGCTGAAGAAGGAGAACTTCTGAGATAAAAATCAAACACACTTCCATTCTTATCCAATGAAAGCTGGTACAATCTGGGAAAGAGGTTCTTGAAGCAGTCTTCCCCAAACCAATTAGCAGACCAAAACAAGCTTCTGAGGCCATTGCCAATATGAATTGTGATGTTGCCTTCTAGAAAATGAATCAGATCTGGAGCAGACGAAGCATCTGACAGAATGTCCAGCCAAACTCTAGAACCCCTGAGATGGTCACTTAGAGGAGGCAGCCAATTGCTACCCAAGTACTGATATTTGCTGCGGATGACCTCTTTCCGTAGGGCTTTGTCCACACTTCCAAACTTCCACCACCATTTCACAAGAAGGCACTTATTCACCACTCTCAGATCTCTAATGCCTAGCCCACCCATATCCACACCCTTTGTTACCTCATTCCATTTAACCATGTGAATTTTCTTTTTCAAGTCATTACCACCCCAGAGAAAGGAGGATTACTTAATTTATGCTTTGTTGGATAAGGTCTTGCTAGTTAGTACCTAAACAATTTTGGATTAATGCTTTTGCCTTTATTATCTTTGCTAAGCTTCAAACTTATACTCATACAAGTTCGTTTTCTGCATACACTTCATGATGCATGCCATCGAGAAATGTCCTCTTTACATCCATTTGATAAAGCTTGAATCCCAAACTACAAGCTATGGCAACACAACTGTATGGATTCAAGTCTCACCACAGAGGCAATTTCTCATCAAAGTCTATCCCTTCAATTTGGGTATAGTCTTTAGCAACAAGCATAGTCTTATTTCTTTAGAATGTGGTATAACAAGGGTAGGCTTATATAAGACTACATTATTGGCATATCTCAAGGTACTCTAAAATGTGAGAGTGATTAGTTTGAAGAATTTGACATTTAAAGATACATAAATCTATTGTAGTGCCTTTCTTATATTTTACATTCTAAGTATTCTTATATTCAAATTAATCCAGTAAATTCAAATTTCTTTGCACCTTCTGTATAAATTAAGCTATTGATGCATTATGACCTCTTTTTGGATCTTCTCTTGCCAAAACCCTACTCCTAGATTTTGATTCATTGTACTTGATGTTTATATTTTTCATGGGAAGTAAATAGGTAAACTGTTTGGATGAGAACCATTTTGGAAGGTATGTTCCAAAATGTGGATCATTAGGTATTAGTTTTTTCTACTACCAAAGGCGTAGATATGTTGGGTTTACTTGGAAATGCCAAAAAGGATGACATTATATTTTTAACCCCCTCCCCCTGATGCATATTTGATGTCTTAATTTTGTGTATAGGATGGTAATACGGATAGCAAAGACAGCCTCAGTATTGATTGGGACACTGAAGATGAGCTTGAGATTGAGAGCATCCCCTATTCTTCTAGTTTGGGTTCGGCAATTCCTGGTCAAGAAGTTTTCTCAGGCTCTGGGGAGGTAAATCTAGACCTTGTTCAAAGATGTTTTTTATATTTTTATTATTTTCCAAAAGAATAGAATATAAAATATGAACCACACTATCATCTGGAAGTTGGTGATTTTGTGTCTGTTTCTGCTTCTATCTATCTATCTATCTATCTATCTATATATATATATGTCCAAGGTGTCATTTTAATGTAATTTTTGTCAACTTACGAGTCATATATAATTCTTCATGATTTAAAATTATTACTTTTTAAATAGGACTATACATAATGGTTAATTCAATAGAGCACTAAATTGCATATAAATTATAATACACAATTTTGTTTTGAGAAGGAAGAAAAAATATTGGCTAGAGAAATGGTTGGCACTGATAACCAGGGCCTAATTTTTTGCTCCATTTGTTTTTTGCTCTGTCTTACATATATTTTACGGTAAATGGCACTGATAACCAGGGCCTAATTTTTGACTTAAACTTGCTATAACTGTCCGTTTTCTGTATCCAGGCAAGTTCTTCTAATGGTTCTTCGAGCTCCAGGGTGATCCATCACTTTCTGGGAATGGGATTTTCTAAGGATATGATAGTTAGAGCAATGAAAGAAAATGGTAAATTAGCACTCAAATAACATTACTCTTGTATTTTTGCCTTGTGATTTGCAAGTTGAACTCGTATTTGTTCCAATACTTTGTAGGTGAAAATAATATAGAAGCAATACTGGAAGCTCTTCTCACATACTCGGTGGGTAACTCTTTCCTTTTTCTCAATTACCATTTGTTTTATTTTAAGTTAATTCTATAGCCTACCTATGTTCTTGTGCTTTCTTGTTTCATCATAGGAATGCATGACAAGCACTTTTTCTAGGAATCTCAGCCATTTGTTTCCCTTTTCTGTGGAATCATCCTTAATTGTATGTGAAAAGAAATTACAGAATAGACTGCAATGGCACGGTTGTGTGAGAAGTGGGACTTGGTTTGCACTTTTAAACTGTTGTGGTTCTATCAAAAAAGACAAAAAGACAAAAAGAGAAGCTAACTAATATTGGTTCATTTATGATTATTAATATTCAATTTCTAGACAAATGATGGAAGTTCATTGCAATAGCTTTCAGAGATATTCGATCAATGCCTCAGTACACAAGCAATATGTTATTTTCTCAAGCAGGAAAAATGTGTCAATAGCAATGACTACAGTTGAAGTATTTTTTTCCCGGGAGTTCACATATTATCGATTGCACTATGATGGCATTTCATGGAATCCACATTACATTTTGCATATGGAAGTAATTTTTCCAAATGTCAGCTTTGTGCTTGATTATCATCTTGATGGACTGCTTTTAGATTATTGGTTATCGCAAACCACACCAACTTGTCCAATTCATTCTCAAACTCGAATTCCAATAGCATGTGCACTAGACAAATGATAAGCAAATTACATTTTAATGCCTTCTGTTGAAAAAATTTATTCTTCTTTACTCAAATAGTTTTGAGTGTTGCAGGTTGTTGAGAACCTCCCCCAGGAAGAGGAACGCATTTCTGATGATCCAAGCATTTCCAATTCTGAAAGAAATGGCCTGGATGACCTCTCAGGCGAGGATAGCTTCCCTGAAGATGAGGTATTTTCTTTATTATTTCAAAAAAAAAAAAAAAAATCCCATAATTTACTGTGGCGTTTTGCCTAAATGCTTTTACCATGTTCATTTATCATGTACACTTCTTTACCAACTTTACCTGTTGTTTGACTTATATTTGCAGCACATGTGAAAACTATTTCTTTCTTTTCCTTTTCTTGGTAAGAGGCCCAGAAAAACTATTAACAGCTTACGTGGAACTATAATGACATTTAATGGGAACAATGACGAACTATTTATGGACAAAGGAAAGAAAAACAGATACAATTTGATGCACTAACTGAAGAAGATGAAAGCAAGAGAAACATGATAACAACCAATTACCAAGAACCTCAATGGGCAATATGGCCTTTTATGGGATCAGCAAGAGAAGCCCAATTCTCATTTTTTCCTTTTATGGGACCAGAGTTGGGTTTCACTCACTCTTACACGGACACTTCTACGGAGGAAGTGTGCCATGTCCGACATGACACTCTATGGACACTCTAAAAAGTGTGTCCGACACTCATTCAACATGTCTTGATTAAAAATTCAAATTTATAACATTGGACACAATAGTGACATTTCACGGACATTTCTTGAACCCTCCAAATACGTCCTATATTATGATGAATTCCGTCATTAAAACAATGGTTTCCATTATTCATAACACAACTTATGCATTCTAAATATGTTTTGAAATATTTATATGATGAATACATTATGTATAATTCAATGTCACATAATTGTTTTGCATTGTTTAGAATGTGATTACTATGTAAATAATATCTTACTATTTAATTTATGAAATATATAGCTTTTTAATGTAACAAATGTGTCGTGCTACATTTTTTTATTATCTTCGAATAAATTGTTCATATATCTAATATATAATAAAAAAAAAAATAACGCCCAATTAGTACACATTAATGTGTGTTTGGGAGGGAAAAGATTGAGTGCACACCTAACCTTTGGCATAGCGTGTCAATATCGTGCCGATGTCGTGTTGTGTGTCCGTATATGTGCCACGTCTAATTATTTGTCAAAATTAAGTTTCAACAACATGCATTTCAATTTTTTGGAATTTCCTGAAAGTTCTTGTGAACTATTTCTAAAGACAGCAGCTACTCATTTTTCAAAGAATTATTTCAGAGTTTTTGGTAATGTCTTCTGTGATTGAATTAATTGTGTTTTCGTTTGATTTACTTATTTGTCCAGGAAAGCACAAATGATTCATTAGAGAAGGACGGCACAGTGTCACTTCTAGTGGAAATGGGTTACGAAGCCGATGAGGTTTTGACAGCAATTGATAGATGTGGTTTGTATCTAGCTCTACAAAGATATGTAATTGCTTGTAAATAGTGTGTCAATACGGTGGTTAATTCTGAGGTGCTAGCTTATATACAACATGTTGATATGTTGTATTGATTTGTGCAATGCTTAAATTATGGAAAGTTTTTTTTTGTGACGTTCGCTCTATTTTTGATGATTTTGAATGGGATCCATATTTTTATTTTTCAAAACATTCAAAAGTAACATTCGCCTTTTCTTTTACTCATCTTTTCACAGTCATCTCTGCTAAATATAATTAGACCAAAATATAAATGTAGTTAATTACTATCATGGTTAGAATGGTCGTGCACATCAAGATTTTTTATTTTATATTTAAATTCGTATCAAAATAAATTTTTTCCCCTCCATATCCTAATACTATTTCACTTAAAATTGCAGGTCTAGGTACCCCAATTGCAGAGCTTTCAGATTTCATCTGTGCTGCCCAAATGGCAAAGGAAGCTGATTTTCTTCATCATAGAGAACTACCTCGTGAAGACGTTGAATTCTCTTCACATCGAAAGGTTAGTGTATGAATCCTCATAATGAATCCAAGTTCTTCTCTCTCTCTCTCTCTCTCTCTTTCTTTTTTTTCTTTCTTTGTTTCTTTCTATTTATTTATTATTATTTGGACAGCCAAAAAATGCTTTGCTTCTGAAAGACAAGAGGAAACTTCAGAGCAATGAAGCATGGAAAGGTAAACGGCAAAGGGGAAATGAGAAGAAGCCAATGGATCAAGAAGACGACACGGTGTGCCATCTTCCAAATCCAATGATAGGATTTGGAGTTCCCAGTGAGCCATGGCGCATACTTTGTAGAACACTTCCAAAGGCAGCTGTTGGTCCCCCCTTTTTTTATTACGAAAATGTGGCACTCACCCCCAAAGGGGTTTGGAGCACAATTTCCCGCTTCTTATATGATATTGAGCCAGAGTTCGTAGACTCCAAATTCTTCTGTGCTGCTGCCAGAAAACGAGGATATATTCATAACTTGCCAATTGACAACCGATTCCAACTTCTTCCAGTCCCACCACTAACCATACATGAAGCTTTTCCTTCAACCAAAAAATGGTGGCCTAAATGGGACAAAAGATCAAAGTTGAATTGCCTTCTGACTTGTGTGGGAAGTGCAAAACTCACCGAGAGGATACGAAAGGCGGTTGAAAATTCAGACGGAGAACCTCCTCTAGACGTCCAGAAATACGTGCTTGAACAGTGCAGAAAATGGAACTTGGTTTGGGTTGGGAAGAACAAGGTTGCTCCGGTTGAACCTGATGAGATGGAGATAGTGATGGGGTTTCCAAGAAACCACACGAGGGGAGTCAGTAGAACCGAAAGATACAAAGCGCTTGGCAACACTTTTCAGGTTTGACTCAATAGCATCATGATCGTATATTCTATACTGGTTTTTCCTTAAACTGTGTTTGAATTACTATTTGAGGCAAGATTTGTGGAGGGAAAGGATAGAGAAAAGTGAATGAAACAGATATTAGAAATTGAACTTTTGTTACGTTTCCTTTCCTTTTCCTTTCCCTCCATGGATCGTAACTAGAGAAAAGTGAATGAAATAGAAACTAGAAACTAAATTTTTTTCACGTGCGTATGATATAGAAACTAGAAATAATTTTTTTTTCACGTGCGAATGATATAGAAACTAGAAACTATTTTTTTTTCACGTTTCCCTTTCCTTTTCCTTTTCCTTTCCATCCACCGATATTGGTAAAGAAAAGCAAATGAAATAGAAACTTGAAATTATATTTTTGTCACGTGTGAATGAAATATAAACTAATTTTTATTACATTCCCCTTTCATTTCCTTTCCTTTCTCAAATGAATTTGTTGCAGGTTGATACAGTGGGATACCATCTTTCAGTCTTGAGGACTTTGTTCCCTGCTGGCATTAACGTCCTTTCGCTTTTCTCTGGAATTGGTGGAGCTGAAGTTGCATTGCACAAGCTTGGGATTCCTCTAAAGAATGTAGTTTCTGTTGAGAAATCAGAGATATGTCAAACCATTCTCCAGAGTTGGTGGGATCAAACGAACCAGAAAGGCAATCTAATTCACATTGAAGACGTGCAAGATGTGGATGCTCATAGCATCGCACAATGGGTTAAGTTATTTGGTGGGTTTGATCTCGTGATTGGTGGGAGCCCTTGCAATAACCTTGCTGGGGGCAACCGTGTCAGCAGAGACGGGCTTGAGGGAAAGCAGTCTTCTTTGTTCTTTGATTATTTCCGCATTTTAGACCTTGTCAAGTCTATGATGAATCAACATTGATTGTATATGAAGACGCTTCTGCATTCATTCAACAATTTATACCATTTTGTTTGTTATTTTGTTTAGTAATGATAGTTTAGTTTACATAGTAATGATAGTTTAATTTACAGATAATTTTTTTTTTTTGATCAGTTTTTGCAGACATTTTGAATCTCAAAATTGTTGTTTATGTATTTTTTTTGTAGGGTTCTGGCAATCATGATACTCTCTTTGCAGTATATTGTTTTATGAAGTTTGTAAGTGTTTATAAATTTTTGTACAATTTTATTTTATTTTTCAATATAAAGTCATGGATTGTTTTCAATACCATGCGGAAGCTTATAGCTAAGATTTCTTGGGAATTTGAAATTTAGGTTCTTAACATTTTACATGCATGATATACAATATGTCGCATTGTTTGGTTCAAGTCTAAATCATTTACTTTGTTTACAAGTAGTAGTGATAAAAGGTTGTAAATTGAGATAAGGTTTGAAACACATAACGCACAGTTATGACACATTAAATGCACAGATATAACACAAATATCAATAATCCTTCCTAGCTCGAAAAAAAATTGGCCCGAGTGGCTTGAATCCTCAAACCGACGTCATTTTGAGGATTTTTTTTTTCCCTCGTGTATCGTTGAAATAGAAGGAGAAGAGAGAAGAGAAAGAGGAAGAGAGAGAGAGAGAGGGAGAGGGAGAGGGAGAGGGAGAGGGGGGAAGAGAGAGGAGCACCCATCACCGACGCCATCACTGGCGTTGCCATCGTTTTGGGTACAAATCTGTGTATAATGATGATGATGTGTTGATTTTGATTTTTGATTTTTGGGTTTGAATCTCTCTGATTTTTGGGTTTAATTTTTTAGATTTTTGGGTTTGATTTTTGATCTTCAAAGTGGTGTTGTTTGTTGTTGATGATGATATGTTGTTGATGCCAAGATGATTTGGTGTTGTTTGTTGTTGTTGTTGATGAGGATATGTTGTACACAGTTCTCTCCTTTCTTCCTCCTCCTTCTTCATCTGCAGAGAGAAAAGGACAAAAAAAAAAAAAAAAAAACTACCTAAAATGACGTCGTTTTGGGCAATCAAGCCACTCGGGCCAGAAGAAATTCGAGCTACAAAACGGAACTGCACAAATATATATTTTCAGAAAAATGTTTGAGGGCCACAAAAACAGTGGCTCAAATAGTTCAAAACTGTCAAAACGACGTCGTTTTGGCAGATTTTGCGCCCAAAACGACGTAGTTTTGACAGTTTTGAGCTATTTGAGCCACTATTTTTGTGACCCTCTACCATTACTGATATTTTCAAACCTTCTGTGCACCTAGACTTTTTCTTGACAGAATGATTGAATTATGTGTTCTTCTTATTATGTGGTCATTTTAATTTTATTTTTTTGAAAAATTGTCACATGCTTCTTATTATTGGGTGAGTTGGCCCAGGTTTTATTCTAGCCTCAATAATTCTATTACAAACACAAAAATAAAGGAAAATCCCTCCCTTGGACCTTTGTTCGATGAAAATGACAATTTAATTTTTTTTTTTTCATAAACTCTTTAAGAAAAAAAATACATAATTGGATAAGGACAAAATAATATATATATATATATATATATTTTTTTTTTCTTTTGGACAATATTGTCAGAGTAACATATTACTGTAAAACAGGGTAACGGTAACATGTTACCGTTTACATCAATTTCACCTGTAATACTTTTTTTTTAAAAAAGAATTTCACAGTCAACATGGATCATTTGATAGACCTTGATGAGAGAATTCTAAAAATATTAATTTTTAAAAAAATTGATATCTACATTAAAAGTTATATTATTTTAAAATTTGATATTTTAATAATAGTGATATTTGTTCGACTTTTCAAGAATTTTTTTTTGTAATTTTCCTTAATACATTAAAATTTTATTATGAGGGAATTTTGACAAAATCCTTCAAAAATAAACACAAAACATAGGGGTGTAAGGCCTCGTTTGGGAACATGTTATTTTAGTAACTTTTTGACTTTTTGGCTAATATATGAAGTAAAAAAAACTAATATATTTGGGGTGACTTTTTGACTTTTTACGAAAAGATGTGCAAAAAATAGAGAGAAAAGGGAATCTTTGACTTTTTGGTATAGGTTATAGGTTTTTTTACTTTTTTAGTAACTTTTTGACTTTTTTGCTAAAATGTTAACTTGTCAAACGAGGCCTAAATTTGGCCCGGCCCGGCCACGTTGGACCTCGTGGGCTTTTGCCAAAATTCGAGCCAGGCCGAGCCGGCCCACAGGCCAAAAAATTAGATCCAGGGGATATTCAGGCCTTGGGCAAGGCGGTGGGCCTCCTGGCCTGGGCTCGAGCTTGGGTGAGTCTAAACAAATTTTTTTATGTTTATTTTTTTCACCAAAATTTTATTATTTTTCACTAAAAAAAACACTGGGTCTCTGCGCGGGCCAGGCCTCAGGCCGGGCCTTAAGTGGGCCTTAAGCGGGCCAGGCCCACAGGTTGAGCCGAGCTTCAAAATGATAGTCTAGACCCTGGCCTAAGGTCTTAGGCTGGGCCGGGGCCCAAATGGGCCTAAACGAGCTAGCTCCACCCCAGACTGTGAGCAGTTTTCGGGCTGCCCACAGATTGCGGGTCATTTTTGCACTTCTATACTTTTTTTAAAATGTTTTTTTTTGTGTCGAGAATCACACATTTTGTGTCGCGTTCCGTAATTAAATTTTGCATTCTAAAATATATTGGGCCCAACCCAAGGGGCCCATGTTCTGTATCCATAGCTAGACAGTGATCAAACATTAACAAGCCCAAAACAAGACCCAAAGTTGAGGCCCATGCTGGCATTTGCTAACTTGCGCGCCTTCGTCTTCTCATAACAAATGTGTTTCATGTCACAGAGAGAGAGTTCAGCAATCGGACATGTCTCGATACAGAGACGACTCACCTGCAGTTCGAGTGTATACAGTTTGCGACGAATCAAAGTTTGTTTCTCTCTATATATCTAGTCTATATCTATATCAATCTTGTTTGTTGGCAAAGCAACCCTAATTCGTTGTATAAATTTGAATTTTCCATTGCAACTTGGTTGTTTTTGAACGATTGAATTGTGTTCATCACAGATATTTGATCGTGAGGAACGTTCCGGCATTGGGATGCGGTGATGAATTGTCTAAATTGTTTGGATCTTATGGAGAGATTGAAGAGTAAGCTCTCTCTCTCTCTCTCTCTCTCTCTATATATATATATATATATATAGATACATGATACGTATCAAATTTAAACCAAATTCACAATTCATAATTTACAATTTACCTAATGTATGAAATGACGTTGATTTTTTTATATATATTATGCTAAATATAGAGAATCTTACAATTCATAATTTACTATTTTAGTAAAATGATTCAGGATTCGATTTGACATATATTACACACATGTTTCCTTGCTCTTGCTTTTAAATCAAATTATTATTATTATTTTCCTTTTGATTATGCCAGAATTGTAGAATTGGGGTGATATAATGTGATTCATTTATGAAATCCAAGGGTTGACCTAGGCTGTGCTCTCTCCAAGGTCTCAGGACTTTGCCCCGACTTTAATCAGGTCCTCTGGTAGTGGAGGGTGTGATTTGTCCTCTGGATTAGGCGGTCCAATGGGCCAGAAGATACTAGGTTATCAAAAAAAATAATGTGATTCATTTCTGTATATTTGTCTTCTTGACTCTGTCAGAATTTATTTGCAATTTCTTTAGTTGAGAGGAGTTATCATCATTTTCAGAATATTGCACTTCTAGTGCTTTGGAAAGTTGTGTTCAAACCTTATACTTATTAGACATAATTGTTATATTAGTGTTATTTGAGAGGTGGGTTACATTACATTGATTCATTTATTTGCCTTCTTCAGATGCAAACCAAAGGATGATGAAGACTGCGAACCATTCACCGATGTTTACTGGATCAAATTTTATGTAGTCAACAATGCAAGGTGCTTAAAATTCTTTGATGTGTCATCTGTGTATAAACCTCTAAATTTTGTGTCTAATATATTGATGTTAATACTTATTCTTATTCGAATTTAGTGGTGTTTGAAGCTTTAATTCTTTCTGGTTATAGGTTTGCAAAAAGGAAATTGGATGAGTTTGTTTTCCTTGGGAATCGACTTCAGGTCTCATATGCACCTCATTACGAGAGCCTGTCAGACACCAAGGATAAATTAGAAGGCCGTAGAAAGGAAGTTCTAGCACGCTTGAATCGTAAGGTTCTTTTCTTGATATTTGCATAATCCTGATTTATGATATTTTCAGGTAGATAAGAGGAAAATGTTCTTCAGTTGTTGAATTGAAAAACTAAGCGTTTTTTTTTTTTTTGGTTGTTTTGCCAATATCTCAATGATTTCAGCTGGAAGATCCAAACCATCCGTGGTTGCATCTCCACCAGAAACACGCAGCACTTCCCAATTGATAAACTCTAGCCAAAGGTATAGTATGCGATTCAGTTCAAATTTGCAGTTGTTCTGTCAATAAAGCTCCGTGGACGCTCTTTTATTGTAATATAAGAGATGAGTTTTTTTGTTCTTACCGTAGGGATACTGGAGAGTCGCAACATATTTCTCACAGTAAAGATTCTTCAATGACAAGGGTTACTTCTGACAAGGTTTGCTACTATTTTATAAAATGACATCTGCCTGTTTAATTTCCACCTGACTACTTACATGAATTGAATCGGAGCACTTGCCCAATTTTTTTAAAGTAGATATTTTTCCATCATATATATATATATATATATTCACACTTACACGGGCCCTTTGGATTAAATGAATCAAAGTTGTAATTTCGATGTACTTTGTGATGACTAGCAGTTTCAAATATATATGCTAACTTTGTCATACGACAGCACTATTTAAGTATTTGAGTTGTTAAAAAAAAAACTTCAAAATGACAAGATTGGTAAATAGCTAGACATTTCTCATTAACTCACTCTGTTCCAAAAATCATGACATTTTCCACAGGATTTGATTCCAAAAACCATGCCCCCTCATTTTCCAAAAGTTATCTGTAGCATAGATTCATATCTTGCATCTCATACATTCATTGTGGCAGAAAAAAAATATAGCCTTATCGTCCTGGTGTAGTTTATCACTTGTTAGCCAGCAGAATCTCAAAATGTAGAAGCACTCCAAATGATGTTGGCTTTGAGGCTTATTTCAGTAGCAGTGTCGTATAAAAAAAACATGCTTTCTTTTATTGGCGATTGTTCAATTCTTCTAGTGAATTTGCCCCAAACAGCACTGATTCAGTGCTCTAAAATGATAGCACTAATGCTAGCTCTAATGAGCTGGCAGTGCAAAAATATAAAATAAAATAAAAATAAAAAAACCAAACTATCACATCAGTCCACATGGTGCCACGTCATTAGTGGTTTGAAGTATTTTTTTTTATGCTTCAGCACTGATTCAGTGCTCTAAAATGATAGTACTAATGCCAGCTCTAATGAGTTGGTAGTGCAAAAATAAAAAAAAAGAAAGACCAAATGGTTGTTTGACCTCCTCATTCATAAATTTCAAATTTACTACTTACATATGTTTTCAGTTTTTCTGGGCCAACAAATGCTTTTTTGCTATTTCCGAATGTCAGGATTATTTTCCATCTCAATCAATGAATCAAACGGTTCAGTTGGTCAGAGAGAAGCTTAATAAGGTACGGTTAATGTGTACTGCATGATTCTCTTCAAGAGTGTTTTAAAATGGGCTTTAATTCAACATTATGTTTTCCTTCCCTTGTTTTAGATTCAATCAAATGTCGAGCATTTTGAAGCTGCGCCTTCCAAGAAAACACGAGTGGACAACAGACGAAGAATCTAATGAACTTTGACATTGGAAAACAACTATAATTAACAAGCTGGTCTTTTGCTTTCTTATTACTTGGCTTCCGTTTACCTTAATGTCTGCCAGCCGCCTTGGTTCAGAAGATTTGCATATGGACAATGTGTGTCATTTTTACCTGCAGATTAGCCCATTAATCTTTTGATGATGTAATTTTGATTTCTAGTTTTGTTTTAAGTTCTCATTGTTTCATTGCATATTCTACATTGTATAGTTGTGTATCATATAGACAAGTATTCTTATTTTATATTGCATATTATGGTTTATAATTACAAGAATACCAATGTCACATCATTGTAAATCATTTTTCAACAAAAAACTGAACTCATTTCCATGAGATCCCATATATCCAAATAAATAACCTGAATCATAAAGGTATTTTAAGATCAAACTGTTTTACAGACATTTCAACAAAACAGCTTGAAAGGAAGCAAAACAGAATGCGGACTCGTTGTACACCAGAGCAGCAGCGGTAACTCAATTCCATTTGATTTCATGAATATAATTAGTCATCCACATACATTCCCAAAAGTTCAAAGAGAGAGACGATAACTTCAATAAAACACAGATTGTGGAGAATATTTTCAATTTTAAGTTATTTGATCACTAATTTACGACAAGTACACAGGGACACTGGCAGTTTTCACCAATTGGCATATAGGGCAAACACCAATTAACCCATCACAATCCTTACACAAACACAAGTGCCTACAAGGCATCAACAAGATGGTTACCTCTTTAGACCTGCATGCTCTGCACATCAAGGAAGCAGACTTCCCTGACCCACCTGGAACACCGAGGTATTTGTTTGGATCGATATAAGAGGCAGCATCATCAATTTCACTGTCTCCAAATCCTTCCTTGCCTTGATCAGGACCCTGTGAAATTGCCTGCTGGAGGTTGTTCTTCAGGACATTAACCACTGATTCATTGTACTTTGCTCGGTAGTGCCAGTTCTGGGCTTCGATTGCCACCTGCTTAATTCTCTCAACGAGTTCTTTGTTCTTACGGTTTATGTTCTCCATCTCGAGATCTTTCTCATGTAACTTCTGACTCATACCTTTCTCTATAGCAGTCAGGAATGATGCCATGTGTCTCTGCTTCATGTCCCTTACCCCCTTTGCCAGATTTTCTTCCTGTTTACACGGTTATATATGTTCAGTTGCAAAGAGCAAGACGAAAATCATCATAAATTATCTGCAATGAAGCTTACACACTATTGTAGAGCAAATAATCATAATATGGTGTTCTGAGAACAAAATAAGAAACCCTAGAAGATCCCACGGTTCAACATTAACGAACAATAGTTTTTCCATATAGAGATTTAACATTTTATAATTTGTTTCTTCACTGAAACTCTAGTAGGAATATTAATTATGAACTCTTTCGCAAGATCAGAGTTGGTCATCTGTGATTTAAAATTTGTTAAACCTAAAAGAAAATTGGCACAACAGCTACCAAACCAAAGACTTCATTATGGACACCATATCAATGATTGGTCTCATTATGATTCAATATACCTGAATTTTAATATACTGATCAAATTCTTCTTTCTGCCGATCAAGTTCAGTCCTAATGTTGTCACCAAGAGACAAAATGATTGGTGGTGCTGCTGTCATACTTCCACTTGCAGAAGTAACAGAGGAGTTGCGTTCATCATCATCATACGACAGCCTTAACCCAGTTGATACAGGGTTTTGGTTTGGTATGCTTGCCGCTTGATCAGCTTCATCATGAAACAAATTGTAATTCAGAGAAATCTGACGCTTTTGTTGCCTTGAGATATTTTCTGCTCCCCTGCTTTGTTTATTAGGCTGGAGCATAGGGGGGTTATGCTCGTTCCCAAAATAATTTACTGGATCAACATTACATCCAACTGGCACTGTAGCAAAAATTGCGCAGTGGTTACATAAAAGTCAGTCCAACTATAAGAAAGGTAACAAGATTGAACAAAGTAAAAACATATGTTTGGTTTGTGTTTGAGAGATGTGTTTTAGAGATAAAAAGTACGAAAACATGTTTGGTTTGGTTTTTTTTAAAAGATGT
This sequence comes from Camellia sinensis, assembly GCF_055761805.1. Lineage (NCBI taxonomy): Eukaryota > Viridiplantae > Streptophyta > Magnoliopsida > Ericales > Theaceae > Camellia > Camellia sinensis. Next base: position 171,363,978 of record NC_138970.1, read on the forward strand.
TTTGGAAAATTATTTTGAGATAGAGTTTTGGAAAAAGTGATTGATTTGATATGTGTGAGAGAGAGATTTGTTTGGAAAACTTGTTTGGTTTACAAGTTTTGAGAAATTTTTTTGGGAAAATTTGTTTGGTTTAATTATTTTTGAAAACTTGTTTGTAGAGAAAATTTCCCAAATTTTTTTCAGAAAATCAAACCAAACGAGCCCATGTCTTCAACCCCCATCCACAAAAAACATAAAAAACAAAAAGAATTAGGGCAAATTACATATACCTCCCTTGAGGTTTGGCTAAATTACAGATACCCCTGAGGTTTCGGAAATTACATCCCGCCCCATAAGGTTTGTATTTTCATAACAATTTGCCCCCTGAGGTTTAAATTTCATAACAAATTACCCGCTAATTTGTTATGCAAATATAGTATTCAGGGAGAAATTTGTAATTTCTCAAACCTCAGGGGGTATTTGTAATTTAGCCAAACCTTGAGAGGGGTATATGTAATTTGCCCAAAGAATTACAAAGCTCAGTCCAGAACCCTAAAGATGTAGCCATAACCTTCTTTTTTCCCTTTAATTAGAGGATTACAAAATAATTTCCACGCAACCAGAATAATTCAAAGTTCAATTAAATATAAGTGAAGCACAGTGACCCAACTTAAAGGAATGATCAACTAAGTTGTATGCACATGGGAAGAGGATAAATTCTTCTCAACAGGGTCGTGCCTATTTAGCAAATGTCCAATGCAATAGCCTGCCTAAAGAGTTTCTAAGCCAGAAAGCAAACACTTAAAAACGTATCATTTCAATTCCAAGAATAGAGTCCTATAATAGTAAATTTCACCATTTCAGTACCCAACCAGCAGTTTGGATGAGCGAGGGTCCTCATATGTACAGTTCAAGTAGGGAGGATGCACTATTGTCACTAAACAGAAGCAACTATCAATTGGTCCAAGCATATCAGGTTTCTATTAATCAATAACCAGCAGGAGCAAAACAATACATCCATTAGAGCAGACTAGCAAAACCCAAAAGATAAAAGGCCAACCAAATAGACATCCTAGTGAAATAACATACAAGAAAAACAACTAGTAAGTGGATACATCCACCAAGTTAAGGGCATTCAAATACCAAGGATAAATATATACACAAACACAACCTGAATGAAAACAGAACTCACAGTTTCCAAATAACTGTAGCTGATTCGATGCATTAGCATGATATTGCAAATGATTCTCATCAATAAAAACAGGAAGCACAGTATTGTTGTTGTTTCCTCCCAACATTTTCAAAGATTGAAATCAAATTGGCTGCAAATCTTATTGCTTCTGAAAAGTGCAAATAGAATGACCAGCAACAGTTCACCTGTAAAAGATGAGCAGCAGTCAAATTATAAAATATCACAAGCTGCCAATTCAAAAGATATTAATTCCTATGTAACACCATATGCAATTAATGCAGTCCAAATAGAATCGCGTCAGAATAACAGTGATCAGAGGGCATGCTCGGCTGGAGATCTAACTTGACCGAGTGTGCTTAGCTTCCGGGAGAAGTGCCTCAATTCAAGGCTAAGGCACCATGTATGTCAACCTCGGCCGATTTACATGGCAAGGTGACACCTCACGAGATGTGTGATTAAACATCAACGTATAAGTTCAAATTGACAAGTGAACCCATGCATCAACAAATTCTATGTAAAAGCCTAAAAGTTCAAATTTGAAACTTCAAATTTTTTCTTTATGCATCAAAGTTGGCACATACAAATACAATACCATATACATCATTTTGGTCTTCCAGGAATGTCTCTAAATGCATTATTCAGATTAGAAAGGGTTTTCTTCTTTCCCTTGCCACGGCATTAGAAAACTACATTTGATCAAACTTGTTAGTTATAGATTTAGGTACCTTTAATCCTTTTCAATTCTCTATTCCTGATTGAGGAACCACCGGCTCATTATTGAAGAGATATGATGCATTGTTAATTTGTATCAAATATGGGTAACAAATAAGACTACTTTGCAGTCGAAGGCAATAAAAAAGACTAAGACTTTCATCATAGAGGGAAACAATTTCTAACAAATTAGAACCTTAATGAAAAGAGTAAAAACTTCTGTAAGTGTGATGAAATGTATGGTACAAACTAAAATTTCTTAGTGTTATGTGAATATTGCTTCAAAAGAAGCATTCCACATATCTTCCATAAGCATCATCACAACTTAAAGATGAAATATTTCACAGCCAAAATGCAATACACTGATGTAGCTTTATACTTCTTTTTGATATATAACATGTGAATTGGTGCCCAAATTAGTTGTTTTACTAATTTCATATAGCATTTATGGGAGAGAATTTAAATTGCCAAATATTGTTGTATCTATTAACTTGAATTAGCATGTGTATATTGTATCTATTAACTTGAATTAGCATGTGTATATTCTTTAAAATGTCCGTATCGTATTCTACATGCACATGCAGACACATAAACCTACGTGTGCGTGCAGGTGCACGTGCATGTGCATACAGGCATGCATGCAAACCTGACATACTAACCAGCTTCTTCACATAAGTTCTGAATCTATTAAATGGAAATGAATTTTCTGCCAAAATATATGCATCTGAAAAAAAGAAGGCGGACTTGGTATGCCACGGAACTGGAGGTCAAAAAAACCTCTGAAGTCTGAAACGTCATCTTAAACACTGTCCTACACATACGCCGAGGGGCAAGCCTAGTAGGTCAGTGGGTATGCTCCCCACATGCCTAACTCAGGTTCGAGTCTTGCCAGACCCTCCCGTTCGCCCGGATAATGTGATTACGGGGTGTTGCTTGATCCTTGGGTTTACTCTCCTGGGATGGGTCCAAAGGGCCTACAACACGGTTCCGGTTATCAAAAAAATAAAAAATAAACACTGTCCTATGCAGTGAGATTAAAAGAAACAACAAAAAAATTAGGAAAAGAAAACAAGTAATTAGTTTCCTCTCCAAACTCAAATCAAAAGTAATAAATGAACAGTCACAACTAAAAACAACATTAGTACAATCGTGTGAAGTGATGCAACTAAAAAATTAAAAAAAAAAAAAAGAAAAAGTTGTAGAAATGAGATGATCAATGCATATGCATGTGATCTGATAAATATAAAGAAAATTACAAATGAAATGACAAAAAAGATCAATGCATCTGGTTATGAATTAATGAATGCATCAGTCTCATAAGACACTCCCTAACCTATTATCAGAAGTTCAGGCTCTATGAGACTCACTCAGTACATTGGACAATCTTTGATGATTGTGAATTGTTCTTTCAGATTTGCTTTCTTGTTTTGATCTTTAGTGAACTTCTTCATCACATTCACACACACACATGTTAGGTATTGATTTAGGTATTGTTACCGGAAAAATCTACTTTGGTCTTTAACCAACGAATTCATGTTTAACAGCCTCACAAACCAAAACTACACCTAAGAATCGATCAATTTCTAGACCTAGATCAGACAGAACTCATCAACATAAACTACAATTTGCAAAAAAAAAAAAAAAACAAACTTGAATATATATATATATATATATATGCAAAAATTACCTGAAAATAGAATGGATTGACTGTGTCAGATCCTGTAAATCCCACAGTGCAGAGTTATGAATCATAGAAAGAATACATAAACGCGTAGAAGAGATAAATCAGAGAAAAATACCTGAAAATGAAGGATCATTTTGGAGAATCCATGGGGGCGATCTGAGTGAAAATGAATGAAAAATGGAGAGATTTGAGAAGGAGAAGCATAAGGAAAGCGTAACTGAAACGAAAAATAGGGAATCGAAAGGTGCCAAGTTATTGAAGATCGGTGATGCTAGTGGTGGTGGTCGTGGTGGTGGTTACGGAAAAAGGAATTGGGAAGAGAGAGAGAGAGAATACGTCAGAAGGAAGAGAGGGGCCCACGGAGCTCCACCATCCGCCCCACCATCCCCCGCATGTCAGCAAATTTCTGGATTCACGCTCATCTTCATACTCTCTCTCTCTCTCTCTATATATATATAAAGTCATATATATATATATATATAGTTAATAATCTAGTATTTTTTTTTTTAAACACAACGATCTAGTATTTGATTCTTGTTTTCTCAACCAACAATTTTTGAATTTTGGTATTAATATATTAATCAATGCCGGCCTTTTAGTCTACTGCCCCTTATTTACCCTGTTTTTAACAACAATTTATCAAAAAAAATACAAAACATAAAATTAACCACATAAGTCAATAAGACGAAATCCCTGTTTGGTAAGACTTATTTTCAGTTTATTTAAGTTTTTAATTTAATTTAAGTTATTTTAATATATTTGGTTCAGCTTAACAATACAGCTTATAACTTTTTGTAAGTCAAAAATCAACTTATTCTTTGAGTGGGGGAGGATAAACTTAATTTATAAGTCAAAAATCAGCTTATGTTCACAGTTATAAGTTATAAGTTGTTAGGCTATAAGTTATAATCACTTTTCCACAGCTCTACCAAACGGGCTTAGGAAGCTGGTAAAAAGTTAGCCTTTTAATTTTTTAAACTTTTTTGAGTCATATCACCTCTCTACTTTTTTACACAAAAAACTCACAAGGAAATCAAAAAATTAATTTTTTACCAACTTTTCAAAACACTACAAAATGTCATATATAAACTATAATCATTACACTTTTTCTCTAATCAAAGTAAAAAAAAGCCAAATCAAACGAGGCTAAAAAAACTAAACTAAAAAAGTCTCGACACAAAAAAATAACTAAAAAAACTAATGCCAAACGAAGACTAAATATGTGTATTAAAAAAACACGGGGAGAAAAGAACGTATTTATGCTCCAAAAATATAAAATAAATTGATTTGACAAAAACAAATACTAAAAACTATATATTTATTTTAAAAGTTATTTCTGCTCTAAACAAGAAAATCATATGAAAATAATAATTCTTTACTCTATTTATTTATTTATTTATTATTTTTTTTTTGACTAAACTAATTTTTAGTTTTTATAGGAAATAAAATTTGAAAACTCAACCAAATATGGTGACTATATTAAAAAGGGGTAAAGCACTAATAAATCCCAAGTTAGGAAATTGTGCACCAAGTAATACTGTGTTTTTTCTGTCAAACCCATAAGTCCCAATGCAATGTTAATGACCTATTTGTACACATTTTGACAGGGTGGCAACCAAATGAGAGGGGGTATATAGGGCTTTTTGGTGATGTGGAAATTACTGGATTGTCCTAATAGGGTTTTGGGTTTCCCGCACTGATTGAAATGGAAGGGTTGATTATGGAAGGTTGGAGCCTGTTGTAATGCTCATGTTTGTTGAGTTTGGTAATGTTGGAGGACCAATTGTGCAATCAAAGGTAACATTCACATTTGTTAGGAAACCCTAAAATTGCGAGATACCATTTGGGAGGTACCAATCGTCCCTTCCATAGCGAACACTGCATCCTTTGACGTGTGGAGCAACGCTAGGTGTGTGTATGGAATAACATTTCTCATACGATCGTCCACATTGATCGCCGGTTGTGTTTGTTAATGCATGGTGTCAGGTATATGTTTGTGGATGCTGTTTTGTAGTTTTCATATTATGTTGATGTTACATGCTTGGTATTACAGTTTTTTTTACATTTGAATACGGGTTGGGGTTAGTGTTTGAATTCAACATACATCGATTGGGGTGAGTATTATTTGATAATAGGCCCTAATGTTGGGAAGGTGGTACAGGATATGTTGTGTTGTTGTGATGTATTGACAGGGGTGTCTGTGGTCCCAATGTTATTGTGGGTGTGTTTAGAGTGGAATGGTTACTAACAACGCAAATGTGGGTTTTGTGGGCTGGATTGCTGTGGGTAATGTGGGTTTTTGGAATTGTTAAACCATGAGCCCCAGCGTAATGTGGACCAATTAGTCCCAAGTTAGGATTTTATGAACCAATTAGGCCCCTGTTTTTTTTAAACATGTAAGTCATAATGTAATGTTAAATGGCGTATTTGTACACATTTTTGGCGAGAGGCAACCAAATGGGAGGGATATATGGGGCTTTTTTGGTGATGTGGAAATTGCTAGGTTGTCCCAATAAGGTTTTGAGCTTCCTCCACTGATTGAGGTTCACATACATGGTCGTAAATTTTTGTACATTTGGAATGGGTGGAGGGTAGTGCTTGTTGTGGAACATCAGGTTGGGTTGTTTTTGTTTTTGCACTGATAACACATTACACATTCAAGCATTACCATGTATGTAACCTTAATGTACAAAAATTTGTTGTAATGTGTTGACATGGGTGTCTGTAGTTCCAATATTGTTGTGGGTGTGCTCATTGTTGAAAGTTGGCACACAATAGAAATGTGTTTTTAGTGGGCTGGTTTGCTGTGGGTAATGTGAATTGTTGGGAAGGTGGTACGTGTGTTAGATGTGGTAAGAAATATAACATTATTAACATACGATAATTATGAAAAAAAATGTTTCAATGGTGTTGCAAATAGGTTTGACACCTAAGATACATGTTATTGGTTGAACTGTATTACGTCCTTGGTTTAGAGCCCATTTGAGTACCCCCCTTGTCGTTGGGCTTGAGTTGTTGGAATGGGTTGTTGTGACGGATTGAATTAATTGTGTAATGGTGGCTCTGTACATTTTCTCGGATTAATTATTGTCTTGACAATTGCTGCTTGATATGTGGTGTCCATTTATCACATAGTGTGGGCTTTGGTTTTTGTGTATTTTTTAAGTTGCGATGTAATTGTAAGGCTGATAGCTGAACCTATAAGAACACACTACCAACGTCTTGGATGCAAGAACGACACGAGTGTGCTGGTCGTAAATAGTCTGCATTTTATTGTTTTGAGATACTCAACAAGAGGACGTTTAGGGGAAATACCATTTCCCCAACCTACATTTGTGCAGCGACATTGAATGTATGTAACTTCTAATTCGTTACGTGGTGAAATGCGTATATGTTTCCACTTGTATTGTATGTTGGTATTTGACTTATCGTACTTGTATGATATGGACCGTAGCATTATAACCCATCAAGCAAGTATTTATGTTAGCGACACAACTGATTGTATGTTTTGATTGGGTACATTTTGCCAATGTTATATTCTCATAGCTGTATGAAATGTATGCGAAGATGGTAACTAATATTATTTGTTGGATTTGGCAGGCAGTGCGGGACGACGTAGCGCGAAGCGTAGTCCTCCAGTTAGAACAACCCAACAACGGTCACCTGGGCAAACGTCAATCAGATTATCCCCGAAGAGACAAACCCAGCTTGTTTTCAAGAAGAATAAAACATTTGGCAGTGTTAGGAAAACAGTGGTTGACCCATCGCGCCTGATGTACTGATCCAATGTGGCTGGGGTGATCAAGACTGTGATTGAGTTACAATTGGATGAGGGTCATATTTGACAGTTGCAGAAGACACCTTTTTGGCTTATGATTGAGGCAATTCGGGTTCATAATTTGGATCTGAAAGCGTACAAAAAGTGTAATGCGACAGTGTGCAAGATTATTCAAACATACAACCCTGTCGATGAGAAGTTTTCATTGGGGGGAGTGCCCTACCTTTGAGAAATAGTGACATACGGATGATCTTTGGCATTCAATGTGGCAAAGAGAAGTTAGATTTAACGCACAGGGTGAAAGCACCATCAGATTTTATACAATGACGCAGTCAAAACGTTGGTCGAATATCGTCCAAAGTCATAAAGGATTTTTTGGTTGTAGCGCTACAAGGGGATACGGAATGTGATGAGGAGGATGTGACAAAGTTATTGTGCTTATACATATGTGCGAAATTGTTTTTTGCTATAACGGGCTAATCGATTAGGTGGGCTTTCGTGCGTGTGATTGATAAATTAGAGACTTTACGTGCGTATGATTGGACTACAAGCATCCGGAACGCATTAATTTGCTCGCTGAATGAGTTGCACAGTAGGCTTGAAACATTGACTGGTTGGGTAGTCGCGTTGTTGGTACGTAAGGCTGGCCCAATGCTGAATTTAATTGTTGCATGCAAAAGGAAGTTAATCTATTGTGCTTGGATGTTGACATTGTTATGTTTTTGGTTTTGGTATGCAGTTCCTTATTTGCAAGCACACGTCAATTGTTGCGTCAGAGCAATATAATGTATCCCCAAGATTTTGCAAATGAAACATTGGGACGCTAATAACAAAGCTGAAAGCGGTGGACTTAGGGGCCGAGGGTTCCATGCAGGTATGAACAATCGTAACTCTGCTGTGGTGTTAGTATCACTTACACCCGGTGGCCTAATGTTTTAACACTGGCAATTTAATGCAGGTGAACTGTTGTAAACTTAATGAGACGATCATCGAGCGCTATTTTGTGAATGGCACATCGCCGGGCTTAAGGCAGAACCCGTTTGAGAGGGAAGTGTTGGACGTTAACCCAGTGAGCGTAAGTGTTAAGCATTGAGCTAGTGTGGATTTGGATATTGTGGAAGATATAGAACCGAGTCTGAATTGTTGGCAACCGGATTCACCCTATGGTGGTGAGGTTGAGTGTAACATAGTTGACGGCAATGCAAAACAACTCATTGGGACACCGCAAGGGGGAAAAAGGAGGGACCAACAGTAGCGGCATGCAAAGAAGTATGGCCACACTTATTCCCAGATCTATTGGACCAGTCGAGCATGTAGGAAGGTGATCCTATGCGAAATAACCCAGAGGGTCCAGAAGAACAATTAGCAGCAGCACTGAAAAAAATTACTGAGTTGGATAGCAAAATTTATGCGAAATCAGAAAGAGTGCGCGAATTGGATGGACGAGTTGCATCCATGGAGATGATGGTGGGAGAGCAGTTTGCCACCATTTTTATTGGATTCGATAGTGTTATTATGTCGAAAGATACTGAAATTACGTGCCTCACCAAACTCGTTGAGCAGCTGCAACAAATAGTAACAAAATTTGATGACCACGTTTACGACCGTGAGGCATATGTAATCACGCAAGCAGTTGGGCACGATGGTGGAGCTCACTGTACGCCGTCAGGCAGCCTTTCAAAAAAAAATACTAGGTCAGGCATAGGTAAAAGAAGCGATAGTGCGAACCGATCTGTTTCAACTCCTACCAGAACGCATAAAGCAGCAACGCGTCCTACAGATCATGTAGCTGACATGCAAAAAGTCAAAGATTTAACCACTGATTGGTGGAGCATTTTGATAATACGTTAGATGGAAGGATGGACATAAACGACAGCACCCCCGGATTGCAAGCCGTGGTAGACAACGTCCTGGTTGTTGACGAGGTTGATTACGCACAGAATGACAACACAACTGGTAGCAGTCCAGGGATGAAAATGGAGTCTATGGTGCGGTGTGTGAAAAACAACCCACGCCGTGAATTGAGGTTATCCGATTACGAGTATGAGGGGATGGGTAGGCGTATTAAGCAAAGACGCAAAGTAGTGGTGACCAAGGGAACTGAGCCTGGGGTTATTTATAATATAGAGGACGTAGACGTGGATAGAAAGACATGGAAAGGGTTTGGCATGAGTAGGAAGCACGTTGTGTGGCACATGCTGACCGATAATGAAAAGAGATTACTGGAAATCACGTACATCTTCGATGGCGATGGGTAATACGTCATTAACACATGCAACTGTATTTTGTTCCTCTTAAATCGCTTGTAATTTTGTAGTTTGATTGTTAAGAAAATAAAGTAATGTATTGTAGGTCCATAATATGGGATGATGGTGACACCAGGGTACAAGTGCATTTCACAGATATCCAGGCGTTGGTTCAACAAAGTTCAATACATGGGAATGTATGTACAACATATCATTTTGTTTAATGTCGTGACTCTATTATTGTATAGTTAATTAGTAATATTAATTTGTGTTTGTTTTTTGGTTGGTGTTGTGACGTTGATCACGTGTAGGTGATTGATGCATATGGTGCTATGATCGTGGAGATGCAGAAGAAGGCAAATATTCTAAGCAAAAGTGGTGAAACAGTGTACATGTACAGTAGCGTATGCACGGTATATGGACACTGTACTAACAAGCCACATGACAAACCAAATTAAAAAGAATTTGCGCTGTCATAGTTACTAATTCAAATGATATGTACTTGTCTTAATCACATATACAAGACATGATGAGGAATGCGAGTTCGCTGTCATGGACAAGGTATCTCAATGTACACACAAAAACAGCTTGAGGGCACAGGTACATCATTTTCCTGATTTACCATGCTAGCCATTGGACTGTCATGGTTCACGATACGGAGACGGGGGCGTGGAAGCATTATAATTCCATGCGGCAGAGAATAGGAATGCACGATGACCACTACAACGAAGCGCTGAAAGTGGTAAACACCATTAATTGTGTTTTATTTAAGTGTTGTAGTGGTGATGTTATTCGGTACTATCTTGACCGATTATGTGCGATACGTCCTTGTTTGCTGCTTAGTTAATGTTAATTGTTAAATGGGTACATAGCTGTGGTGTGTAACTAATTAAGGGTGTATGGTGATATGATAGAAAGAGTGGGTTGTTACACACCATAAAAATTTTGTGAACCCAAGGGTGGCGGACGAGAATGTAAGGGCCCAAAATTTTGATGGAACGCTTATGCAGGTCGTGGACTCCCCACAGCAGGGGCCAGATTCGTAAGTGTGTTTTGTCCCGCTTTTTCATTTTTAAAGAACATAAATAGTGTGGGTCAACCTTAAAACTCCAATGTGATGTTTGTGAGATTACTTCATAGTTGCTTACTATGAAGCTAACACTTCATTAGCGTATTTCCCGATGCTGTTTTGTGCTTGGTTTGAGGTCTGTTTGACGTGATGTGTAATGGAAATTACGTGGCCTATGGCGTCATACATTGTAGGCCAAATTGTGCAATTTTTGTTTGTTACGTACTTTGGTAATATGTACATGGCGTCGAGGTGGACAACAGGATGTATGGAACATCGCCATAAGTGTTTCACTCATCGATGGTCAAAATGTTCATAAATGACTCTGTCAAAGGGCTACGTGCGGGGATGGCAGGAGGTGTTTGATAGAGACTATCGTACCTGAAATGTCGAAGCCGGTGTGACTGGCTGCTATTCATTTTATTTGGGTTCAGAAACTAGGTTAGTGATTTTTTACGGACGAGACTGAATGTTTTGGTTGATATTGTTTATTACACCGTGAGAATGGTGTGATTAGATTGATGATGTTTTGGTTTTGTATGATAATGGTTTGGGTTGGTACAGGTTTAGTCGTTATTATATGAGATAAAAATTCCGTACGTTCATGATCTGTGTGTTGGCGATTACATTCATGTGCTACACCTTAATTGATGCTACATACGTAGATGTGCTATCAATTGTTGTTGCGTGATATATAATGTGACATTACATTACACAAGCATCTAAACATTGCTTTAAAAAAAATTACACATATATCGGACAGTTTGTTTGGCAAGGTCTCTACCCTGATGGGGATTCCAAAGGGGAAATGATAACTTCAAACATAGTTTTTTGAAAAAACATTGGTAAGTTGAAAATTAATTGAAAACATCAATCCTGCCTGCGACTTGATGAATGGGTTCAACAAAAACATGACATACACTTCCTATTGTAATTCAGAAACCGATGTCTATTAGATGGTTAGATTGGCATTGAACTCCAAAAACAACGTCAAAAAATGCATAACATAAATGTGACCATGAAGATTAATGTATCTCAGCTTATTTGTGTATAAAACACCCAATCCCACGTCAAACATGGTCATTCATTTGAACAAAAAAATAGTAGCGCAATGTTGAACTCGACGTTAGTAAATTAATACATTGATGTCAATGTACTTCCTGTGTTGGTTGGCATTACAACCCAAAGAATATACAATTAAAAGAGGAAACAAATGGGGACCTTTACTCCATTTCCCACAAAACTGTAGACGCGTCCCGCGGAGGGGGGGGCCTTATGCTACTACAGTTCGGACTCGCGATTTTGTTGTCGCGGTTCTTAATCTGAACCAAAGAGTCCAAATCTGGCAAATCGTTTTGAGAAACAGATTTTTGAAAAAGTAGTGCCAAACATGGACTGCTTTGCCAGATATAGAGTCGCCACCTAAATATTTTTTTAAATGGGGAAATTTAGGAAACCCTGACTCGGTGCCGAAGGCCACATGTCCGTCATCACCGGAGTTGTCTCGGCTCGGGAGCTTGGGTACGATCGGGGAAGGTCAGCTATGAGCACCCCCTTTCGCCCGGTCCGAAGACCGGCCTCTACTAACCATGATATCCGATTTTGAAAACGTTATGTGTTCTTATTCCATTTATTAGCCTAGAATTACTATGTTATGCGCGCAACAAACAAGTATAGACTAGATTGCCTAATTTGGAAAGAAACATTACATATCCGTTTGTTTTGAAAATGCTTTGGAATTTGCTACTCGCAAGTAGGCTAAAACACGGATTTCAATGAGTTTTTCCAACTCAAACAATCCAACCTCCACCCACAGGCATTCAAACAGTTTAACACATAAGCATTTAGCCGCATGGCAGGCATACTGTCATGGCAACACTCACACGCATGCGGGATGCTAAAGCGTAAATACTTACATCGTACTCCGTGCCAAAACAATAAACTAGTTAGCAAACATGCGTGTCCTAGTTCATGTTAAATTGCCTAATGCAACACATACAGGATGCAATTAGATAGGCTCGGCTAATCTAAGCATGGCATATGAAATGCGATCAACTATCACATATTCAATTTTCTTGAATTGAAGTACAAATGCAGTTAGCGTGATGTACCGAGCCTAATGCATGCAATACAAATGGATGCACACATGCATAGCATAAGGTATGCTAATTTTAAAGATGCCCTAATCTACCATCATAAGCAGGTAAATAAAAGGGAAGAAAGAAGTGGGGATTGGAAGACATACACACCACCCACACACACTTATTACAGATTTGCCCTCACTCGGAGGGACCAAATAAATATTACAAATTAATTAACTACGCAAGCTAATTAATATTACAAATTGCCTAATCAACTAAGCAAAATAACTTAAGCTAAGAAAACAGGAAAATCGCCTCGAGAAACGCGCCGCCATGCATGAGCTGCCTCTGTTTTCCTTCCTTCAATTCTCTGGAGGCTGCCAAAACCTCAGGACTGCTTCCTTGGATGCTGGGGGACATCACCGGCTGCATGGAATTGCCACCGGCAGTGGGATATGGCCACCGGCACAAAGTTAAGCTGTCGGCAGGGAAATGATTGCCGGTCGGCACCTTACACTGCCGGTCGGCAGAGTGTTCCTGCAGAATCTGCAAATGACAGCAACAGAGGGCAAGGCAAAGCATGGCAGCACAATTCAAGACATATATGCACCAACCGTGTCCCTTATCATGATAATGACTCAAAGGGGCATGTGCCTCGATTCTCGGACCACCAATCACACATTTCCATGCATGATGGCCCAAAGAACCAAGTATGTAACTTTCATGTCAAATGAAATGCAAACCAATCAAACAAACTAAGGCCCAATTCCTATCATCAAGTCAAGGAACAAGGCATGCATGCAAGATGCAATGCAACCTAAGCATGCAAGCTAAGGATGCAACATGGCATGGCGATACACTTATGCAAGCATGCAAGCAAATACGAGGCAATGCTAGCCAATGAAAAGGTGGTCTTAGGCATGGTTAGGCAGCTCCAATAAGGCCTAAAACAAGGGCCAAAGTACTACAATGAGGGACCAAATACACATGCACACATACATATGTTGAAAGGCTAACACTTAAGCACAAATTGAACAACTCTCAAACACATTTGAAAGGGGGTAATCATGGACACATAGCATGCAACATAAGCATTGAAATCATGCTAAAACATGGTGCCAAACCAAGCAATAAATCAAGCCAAGCATGCAACAAATGGCCCAAACGCTCAAAGCAAACCAATAGAGTATTGAACTACACTTAGCAAGACCAAACATGGCATGAACTCATTGACCAAAAACAGAGTTTTGGGACATTAATACAAGGCCTAAGGACCACTTAGATGGCATCCAAATGACTCAAAAACAAAGGCATGCATAAACACCAAAACATGGAGCATTGCTACACAAGCTTATGAGGCATTAAAGATGCATCCAAGGTAAACATATAGGCATGCAAATAGGACTGAAATGACATGGTGGATGATCCCAAATCACCAAATCAATGCAAAGATGTCATGCTATACATTCATATGCTCAAGGCCAACAAGCCCAAATACAAAGGAGCTATACCAAGCATGCCAAAATCAACCCAAACACTTATGGACAGACCTAAAACATGTCAAGATAAGCACAAAATCTTCACAAATGTAAGCCTAAAACATGCTAGAAACAAAGGCACACAACCTAAGGCATGTTAAGGCATAACAAGGCATTGCATGGCAACTATGCTAAGCATGCATGGAGTACCAAAACCAAGTAGAAACAGAGGCATAACATGACATATTAAGCATAAAAAGCAGCCAAGTCATGGTCAATACACCCTCTAACATGGTGCTCCCTCAAGAGGCCAAAACATGCCCTTTTCAAGGACAATAAGGAGAGGGGGTGGCCCACTCCTTCTTGGGACTTCAAGGCATCACCTTCACTACTGAAATCCCTCAAGATTTCAGTGGTGAAGAGACCCCAACACCAAAATCCCGGAGTTCACACAAAAGGGCACAAAACGAGGCCTTTCAAGGCCTAAGGGTATTCAAACTTACCCAAACCACAAAACACTCTTAACAAATAACCAAGAGGGCTTAAAAACAGAACTTTTTTTGTACTATACACTAAGCTCAAAAACGAATTTAAGATAGGTAGAAATACAATGCAAAAATGGGGTAAAAAGGGGTGAGATTCTTACCCTTGAAGCCTTCTTCAACAATGATGCTCCAATGGCCTTCCTTAGCTTGAATCCAACACCAAAACTTCAAAATCAGTCCCTTAGAACCTCAGTTCCAAGAGGAAGGTGAAACACTAGGTGCTTGTGTGCAATAGTATGGACTAAAACACACACAAGAGCACAAAAGAGAGGGAAAGAGAGATAGGATGTGTATCTAACCCTAACCCTAGAACTCAAACCCTAACAATGGCTGTCTAAGCTCTCAAAATATCTTAAGTGTCTAACCCCTTAAGCCAAGAGACCAACCTCTCTCTATATAGAAGCTTTTGTCTTGTAAAGCTTACAAGACCACCTTCCAAGAGAGAGATCCCTCCATACACGTGTATGGAGGGGAGCCAAAAGCAAGACAGCTGTCTTAAAATATCTGCAAAAGCAGATGCACAGTAGTTGGCCGGCCAAAAATGCCATCTTGGCCAAAAAGAGTGCCGACCGGCACTAAAAAGTGCCGACCAGCAAAAAACTATGCCGACCGGCAAACTACAGTGCCGGTGGAGGCAAAAACCAGCCGGTGGCCTCTAGCCACTGCCGGTGGTGGGTGGGGATGGTCTACAAGTCCTACCCTGCCTGTCCAAGGCAAAACACAAGTGTTCGGTGCAAAACCAGACACTAAACGGTGGAGTTCGGAGATCCTGAGGCAAGACACACGAGCCGAGGCCTCCGGGAACTCCAAACGAACACAAACATGGATAATCACCGAGTGTTCAAACGGTGACGTCCAAGTCTTGAGGACCGTCAAAAATGGGGTGTCTACAGTTGCCCCTCTTTGACAGAACTCGAAAGTCATAACAATGACGGGAGTGAATGTCAAAGCCCAGAGACGACCCATTTTTGACAAGGCCGAAGACTTAGACAAACATGCAAGACAAAAAAGGTATGCGCCCGAAGGCAGGGGCAAAATTCAAGACAATGCACAGAGCCGGACATAACTTATGATCATGCAAAGAAAGCTGTAACGAAGCATACATGCGACAGTTTTAAGCTAGCATACACCAAACTACATTACAATGCAGAAAGGATGTAAGAGAATTATGCAATTCTCAATACGTCTCACTCGGGAGATACAATACCTGTGCGGCTCGTCTGGTTGCACCAGCTTCAAATGAACCGTACATACAATATCGTGCCTGAAAAGAAAACACACTTAACAGGTACAATATCGTTAGCAACATGTATAGTAGTATACTCGAAATGCGTGACAGCGCAAAGCAAGTGGGGAGCATAACAATGCTGTGGGAATACAAACATGTAAGTGGAGCATGCGGTCTACGCCGGCAACGAAATTGATCATAAGCATGCGGTCTACGCAGGTAATGAAATCAACAAATTATGCGGTCTACGCAAGCAATACATGCGGTTTACGCAAGCAATGAAATTAATATGGGGTCTACCCAAACAAAACATGCGGTCTACGCAGGTAATGATATTAAACAATCATGCGGTCTACGCAAGCAAAACATGCGGTCTACGCAAGTAATGAAATTGAACAATGATGCGGTCTACGCAATCAAAGCATGCGGTCTACGCAGGTAAAGAAATTGAACAATTATGCGGTCTACGCAAGCAAAACATGCGGTCTACGCAGGTAATGAAATTAATAAAGATGCGGTCTACGCAATCAAAACATGCAGTCTACGCAGGTAATGAAAATAGTAATGCGGTCTACGCAATCAAAACATGCGATCTACGCAGGTAATGAAATTGAACAATTATGCGGTCTACGCAAGCAATACATGCGGTCTACGTAGGTAATGAAATTAATAAAGATGCGGTCTACGCAATCAAAACATGCGGTCTACGCAAGTAATGAAAATAATGCGGTCTACGCAATCAAAACATGCGGTCTACGCAAGTAATGAAATATAGTAATGCGGTCTACGCAATCAAAACATGCGGTCTACGCAGGTAATGATAGTAATGCGGTCTACGCAATCAAAACATGCGGTCTACGCAAGTAAAGAAATATAGTAATGCGGTCTACGCAGGTAATGAAATTGAACAATGATGCGGTCTACGCAAGCAATACATGCGGTCTACGCAGGTAATGAAATTAAAAAAGATGCGGTCTACGCAATCAAAACATGCGGTCTACGCAGGTAATGAAAATAATGCGGTCTACGCAATCAAAACATGCGGTCTACGCAAGTAAAGAAATATAGTAATGCGGTCTACGCAAGTAATGAAATGAGTACAAACATGCGGTCTACGCAAGTAATGAAATTAACATGCAGTCTACGCAAGTAAAGAATGATTACAAACATGCGGTTTACGCAGGTAATGTAATTAACATGCGGTCTACGCAAGTAAAGAAATGATTACAAACATGCGGTCTACGCAGGTAATGTAATTAACATGCGGTCTACGCAAGTAATGAAATGAGTACAAACATGCGGTCTACGCAAGTAATGAAATTAACATGCGGTCTACGCAAGTAAAGAATGATTACAAACATGCGGTCTACGCAGGTAATGTAATTAACATGCGGTCTACACAAGTAAAGAAATGATTACAAACATGCGGTCTACGCAGGTAATGTAATGAGATGCGCAAAACCGCGCAACGGAATGCAATGCACAAAACAGCGTGACGGTTTGAAATGCACAAAACAGTGCGATTGATATGCGATACACATGGGGCAACTTTTGGATCTTGTAAAAGTCAAAAGGATACGAAAAGGATACACCTTGTATGAATTGGAGTGCCACGCACAGAAAACACGACCCGAGGTCAAAACGGAGGCCGGTTGAGCGTCGGAAATGCACTTTCTTGCACCTTCTTGAGCTATGAAGACCCAAAACTTCTCACATGGCCTAAACAAGGCTGTGGAAACACCACCGGCCGGGAGGGGAGGCCACCGACTGTCCACCGGCTGCAAAATAAATCCATCGGCACAAAATACTGCCGGCCGGCACAAAATATTGCCGACCGGCAAACAGTTGCTGAGTCGAGGCAGATTCGACTTTTCACTTTGGGTGTTTTAAAATAGGGTTTCAAAACCCTATTTTCTCATTCCTCTTTCGCCGAATTCCTTCACACTCTCTCTCTAGAGCGTTTCCCTCTCATCGTTTCTCCGTTTCTTCGCGTTCTACGCCCGTTTCGTCGTAGGATTCGCGATTTTCTTCGCGTTTCGGACATTTTCCACCGATCACATTTTTGTTTTGGTGCCTCGTTTGGCGTTCCCGCCTTTTCGGGGTTTGTTCCCCTTGCTTTCCTCTTCATTTCCATGCCTTTTCACATCCCGGCCTTTCCGGCCGTTTCCGACCCTCTCGGGAGTTGACTTTTCGGTTGACTCTTCGTATTCCGGCCCGGTTTTCCTTCCTCCGGCCATTTTCTCATCATTTTCGATATGGCGGACAACATTCCACGTGGCGAGACTCCCCCGGACCACGAGATGGATCCCGGGGTCGAGCTCCTACCGTTGAGCGAGTGCTCGTTCGACCCGGCGACCTATCGACCGGCGATCCATGTTCTGCCCCCCGACGGCCTGCGTCAATTCCGGAGCTTCGAGAGGCACGTGGCACCTGAGCTACTACTGCGCGAGCCTACCTCCCACCTTTCATTCGGCACTTCCGAGGTAACTTTCTTTCTTCTGCTTTACTTTTCGCAATGTAGGATACAAAACTGTCATAGTTAGTTGTACTCTTTAATTGCTTGAATCTGATATACCGTAGACTGTAGTTGACTGTAAACATACATACAACTGATATCTGCTTGAGACTGACACATGCACACACACTGCACTAGCCCTGAATCACTCAAACACACTGCACTCACTGTATTTCGACTGCATACACACTGGCACCTAGTATTTGTCTGAATCTGTTAAATTTGCACATAATGCTATACCTGTTCTGAAACACCCAAACACGCTGACACATCACACGTATTATTTCATTGTAAGCACACCGGCACCCGGTATTCGTCTGAATCTGACAAACCTGCACACATGCTTTATCTGTTTTTTTTCAAAACTGCATTTTGAATGTTGTCTTGCAATTGTTATTTTCTGTTTACAGGAGGGTTCCCATACCATTTGCGGGTATGGGAATACTGGCGCTCGGGAGTGGTATGATGAGCTCCCTGACGCAGTCCGACGCATCGTGGATCGAGCGGGTTTCGGCGCCTTCTGCCGAGGACTCTCCAGGCTCTCCACATGCAGACCTCTCCTTGCCGCTCTGGCGGAGAGGTGGTGGGACACCACGGATTCTTTTCACTTTTCCACTGCAGGGGACATGACGATGACCCCTTACGATTTCTCGATGCTCACTGGCATCGGGGTAGGGGGTGATCCGATCCCATTTGATATCGACATGGATGAGTGGACCGCCGCTCAGGTCCATCTACTGGGGGAGGCCCCACCTCTTGCTCGTCCAGGCTTCGTGCGGTACTCCTGGTTCGAGGTACAGTTTCGGGTTCAGCCCGTGTTGGAGGAGGAGGCGCAGATGACCCAGGAGGATGTGGAGAGGTATGCTCGCGGCTTCCTCATGTTCCTGTTCGGGACTACCATCTTCGCCGACCGGGTGAACACCGTGCCTCTCTGTCTTCTCAGCGCACTGGTGGACGTCCGGGACATTTTGCACTACGACTGGGGTGGCGCCGCTCTGGCCACTCTCTACGGGTACATGAGCTCGGCTTCGCGCGGCAGTGGCCAGTTGCTCGGGGGCTATTGGCGGGCTTGGGAGGTACATTTCTTCTCCGCTTTTCATTTCTGCCCTATATTTTCTGTACTCTGTACACTGCACACACTGTAGTCTGCTCTATACTTGCTGTATACTGTACACACGGCACACACATACATTCTGCTTCACACTGACTGTACACTGCTCACACTGTACACTGCACACAATACACTGCACAACACACGGCTCTGCCATTTCTGCTTTATTCCGTATATTCTGTTTTTTCTGATAAATGCACCGGTATTTACCTTGCAGCTGTGGGTTTACGCCTACTTTCCTAGGCTTGCCCCCGTACCAGTCACAGAGACTCCCCTGGTCGTCCCCTTCTCACAGCGCTTTGACGGGAGATGCTCTCGGCGGCCGCGAGAGACTTTCGGGTTTTTCCGCCGGTACTTCGACACCATTACCCCGGCCGAGGTATGTTTTACTTGCAGTTCATTTAAGCTTCGCTTTCCCACTGCATATTTCAATAACAGTAGATAACAATCTGTCTGTCACTTTCAGATCACTTGGCGGCCGTGGGCTCTGTTGCCAGCTGTGACTCGAGATCGGTTTGCCGGTGTCGATGAGACCTCTCGTTTCCGGGTCTTGCTGGAGGGCCCGGTCTGTCGGGCTTGGTACCTGGGGGAGCGTTTCCTACGCCAGACCCTGGGGTTACCTGAGCAGATAGTCCCGGTTCACCCTCCTGCGGATATGAGGGAGACCGAGAGGCTCACCAGCGAGCAGATGGATGACTACACCATTGGCTGGGAGGAGGCCGGCTTCAGAGGCACCGGAGATTATCGGGAGTATGTGCAGACGTACCTGATGCGACCCCTGAGCGGCCGTCGAGCAGAGGGGGGCCAGGCCTGTGGCATCGGCAGCTGGGGCCGGAGCGGGAGTTGGAGTAGGGGCTGCGAGGAGGGCCCGAGTCCGTGGCAGGGGCGGAGTTCAGGGAGGACGGGGGACTGGCTGGCCCGCCCTGCCTGCTGTACTGACTTTCCGGGGCAGGGTGGGGGGACCTATCAGATCCCCTTCGCCCCTCCGCCAGCTGATCATGAGTTCATCGATGTCCCCGACTTACCTCCGGTATGTATTACTGCCTTTCGTACAGTCATTCATTTCAGTTTACTTGGTATTCCACAGAATATTAATGCATCTGACACTTTTGCAGGCTTCTTCTGAGTATACCCGTCAGTCGTTGGCGATGAATGCCTCGATGATGGGGATGCTTCAGCGGACATTTGACCTCCTAGCCCTCTACAGCATACCGGTATGTCCTTCTGACACTGGCCTCAAACCATTCATACACTGCTTTACATAATCTGATGCACGGCACAACACCTGATACACTGATCTCACAGTATCTGATACACTGCATACACTGCATTCTGCACCGTACTCTGTGATGATAAACTGCTCACGGCATTCTCATACTGTACTCATACACTGCATTCTGCACTGATAGACTGCTCACGGCATTCTCATACTGTACTCATACACTGCATTCTGCACTAATAAACTGTCTACAGCATACTAATGCATTTCCCTTTTTACGTACTTTTTCAGCCTCCTTTCCAGATTCCTATGGCAGGAGGTGCTCCAGCTGGACCTTCTGTCCCGGCTCGAGGGAGAGATGAGGAGGGCCGAGTATTCCCCCGCTCCAAGGCGAGGCGCACTCATGTCGGGAGCAGCTCGCGAGCTCCAGTCCCGGATGATGATGACGACGAGGAGTCAGAGGCGGAGGCAGAAGCGGAGTCCGAGTCATCGGAGGAGGAGTCCGGAGGCGGTTCTAGCTCGGGCTTTGACGATGATGCTGATGATGCCCCTGGACCCTCGTCCAGGAAGAGGACCAGGACAGACTGACGGCCCTTGGAGTGCTCGACACAGATGCAGATTTTTGTCATTTTTCTTCTTTCTTGTACTTTTCCTCTTTTCCTTGGTAGTTAGATTACCTTGTACTGCCGCAGGCAGATTTTTATTTCCAAAACTTGTACATTTGAAAAGATGATGAAATGAAACAGGCTTTTTATCTAAAAAAGTGTTTACATCCATATGTCTTTACATTTCATACGGTGTATCGCATCGCGTCATATTACACCTCAATGAAAATGAAATTGATTGGTTGTACATTTGAAAATTGAACACTTGCACTGTAGTAATCAGATAACTGAACAACCAACAGCAAAATAAACCTAAGCAACCCACTGCCTGATTCTGGACACGTAGTCCTTACTCTGTTGGGGATTAATCTGCATACAGCCCATAACACAGCATTCGATTCATTCTGCACATAGCACACCCCGAACAAACAGCCCAATCTGACAAGACGGACCTCAAAGATGGAACTGGTTGGAGTCGAAACACGTTCAAATGTAGAGAATGGCACAGCATTCCGAGTGTAAATGATTTTTGAAATCGAATGAGGGTTTTTCAAATCGGGATATCGAGCCTACAACTGAACACAGCGGGGAGGACTCAAATATAGGTACACGACCTAAACACAACGAGACACGCTCGAAAAAGATCTAAAGCAAAGGTTGAGGTAAACAAAACCAAAGACACGACATACAGACGCGCTGACGAAGACAGGGGACCTCAGATCACGAGGAGCCAGTTTCTCTAGGCATTGTTTCCCACCTCCTTCTTATTTGTGATTCTCACATCACTCGGCTCTCGAGCTCGGATTTTTTTCTCAAAACCCTTTTCCTCACTTTTCTCTCAACTTACACCTCTCTATTCTTCATTCTCTCATTTTTCATCCCTCCCCGGGGTGATTGATGGATAAATAGAACGGTGTGGGTTCATGCTCAACACCGTTAGCTCACGGCCATTTCTTCTGACGGGTAGAGCGCTCTTCTGGCAAGTACGTTGATGACGGGGGAAACAGAGCGCCTGACTCAACTGTGCCCCTAATTCATCATTTTAACCATTTTTTGTTTTTGCTTTCTACTAAAACAGTTTTGATCAAAATGAGAGTCGGATTAACGCACTTGTTCGATTTTTGATTTGAAAAGTATGCGAGTCAGGCTGCAAGCACTGAAAATTTTCCTTTTTGGGTCCAAGACAATGGTCCAGTTTTGGAAAATGAAATAGTTTTCGAGAAAATAGTCAGCCTCAGTAAAAATTTCAAAAACTATTTTTCAAACAGCTGATGCTCAACAAGCATGGGACTTACTCTTCGAGATGCGCAACCTCGGATCGGAGGCAATGGAAAATTGCCCCTGGTTTGAAGGGGGGTGGGAGGCAACGGAAAGTTGCCCCTAGTTTGAATGGCGGCTCACGGCGGCTCGTGGCAACGGAAAGTTGCCCCTTGTTTGGGTGGTGCCGCAGTAGTCTGCAAACAGTCTTCATTGGCGGTGGTCGAGCTCTTGGACACAGCGATAACGAAGACGGTCACAACAAATATATGGACACAGTCGCCTTGGAAGCGTTGGCGACTAGACTTTGGGATGAAATCGAAACCATTGCATGGACTGAGACGCTATGAAAGCGTTGGGGGCTGGACTTCATGATGAAGTTGCCTACGTATCCCAAACATGGGAATCAAGCCTCACGTAGTTCCGGTTAAGGTACACTCGGGTATTTTAACCTTCACTTTTTTAGGCTCTCACTTTTGCCAAGGCGCCCAATGCGGGTTTTCGACCTTGCGAGCTTCCTTTCTTTTTCTTTTTAAAAATTTTTATTTCTTTTTTTTCTCTTCTTTTTTTTTCATCTTTTCTTTTTTCATTTCTTTTCTTTTCTTCTTTTTTGTATTTTTGCTTCTTCTTTTTTTTTCTTTTTCCTGTATTTTTCTCTTGCTCTAACTTTTGCCTGGGCCGCCCTTCCGGGTTTTCGGCCCAGCGAGCCTCTCAAAGGGTAAAAGTGTAGCAAGTCCATGCCAAATGGTTCCTGAACTGGAAGCCCCTCTGTGTCTAGGAGAACGGTTGTTGCAATGATTTGCAGAAGAATCCATCCCGGTTGCTCCACGAGCTTCTTCCGGCGAGATCTACTCCTTCCGATTCGGCTTTGGTGCCTCTTCCTCGAGGGCTGCTTCGAAACTGGCCATATAGACCATTCATGGCGTTTGACCGTTGAACTTCTGAACGTTCTGAACGGGTTCAAAGTTTGAAATGGATGGGTTGAATTTTGAGGCTGAGAGCGATCCTAGGCTGCGCAATCTCAAGAGCGATTCCACACAGGTCTTCGCAGGGCCGCGTAAAACATTTGTTTTTGAAAGTTTTTAAGAAAGTGACAAATCGCTCGCGCCGAAGATAGTGTGGAACCAATCTGGATCAGGCCAGGATCCTTCTCAGTACTCACGCCGACAAGCATGATTTCATTCATAAGAAGGCTTAGCACGCCTCTCTTTCTCTCAAAATGATCAAAATTTTGCAAAACCCGAGGAATTCCTTCCTCTTTGTTTTCATCACCGCAGTGTTCAAAAGGTTTGTTTTTGAAAAACTTAGGTTAATGCAATGAGTTTGGCGCGCAGGAGAGCAGGCGAGATGTACTGTCAGCCCAATCAAATTCTCTGGCACTTATGCTGAAAGCAAGCATGAAGTTGAGATAGCAACAGTTATTCCGTTCAGATTTGTTGGTGTAACTGGCTCCTTGGCAGAAACAGACTCAAAACAAAAACGGATAATTACAAAACAAAACGGTGTTCGAGGCAATAACCTACAAAATTACCTGGTATTATATACAAAGGGGACTGACTCGATACAACAAGACAGACCCTTAAGCAAAAAGACTGACTCAAGACAAAGAGACAGACTCAAAACAAAAGACTGACTCGATATCCAAGCCAGGATTTACAAAACTCGGTTTCACCGATGCTCAAAAATGCGTGCCAGACGCTACATCCAAAATATACCGAATGTCGCCCGCAGGCGGTTCACTTTACATACTCGCAGTATCTGAGCCCTCGAAATCCAACAACTGGGTGGTAACGGACTTGGCTGAGGTAGGTGGGAGGATAACCTTGTTGTCGATCAAATCTTGCACTTCATGACGAAGGCGGGAACAACCAACGGTACTGTGACCGGACTGTTGGTGGTACGCGCAGTACAAGGTAGCATCATGCGTGGCGGGGAGATTCTTCGGTAGTGGCCGAGGCTCCAAAGGTTTAAGATGCCCATTCTTCGCCAATATTAGTAATGCCCTAGACAAAGGCATGTGGAGGTCGTGAAAGACCCTGCGCCCTCGGGGCAGGTACTTTGAAGTTTGAGGATTCTTGCCAGATGCGCTAGCGAAAGGGTCGGCTGGCACTGCCTTGGCTTTTTGACCCTTTCCCGGTACAGGATTGGGAAAGACAGGAATTGTCTGGGCATGACGGGGCCCATCCCGATTTTCTACCTGGCTTGAACTGCCTTTGATTGGAGCGGGGAAAGCATCATCCACAGCTTTGGTCACGATCGCAGATGTTTGTTGCTTGTTCATCCCTCTGACTTTCAGAGCCTCGACTGCCCACAGCAGTTGTTCAATAGGATCGGTGTCTACCTTTGCCTTGTCTTTTCCTCTGGCCTCAGCCTGATCAAGGGTCTGGGTCGGTGCTGGTATGTCGCGGCTGTAGCTGGAAGCCACCTCTGGCTGGCTGAGCTCTATCACAATCCGCCCCAGTAGCGGGGGCTCTTGTGGTATGAAATTCCCGGCATATGGCGCCGCTGGCGGCGAAGCCGACATTCCATAGGCCAGATCGGCCACGGACCTCTGGAGGTCACCTATCATCCCCATCAATTCAAAGGTGGTGGGCTCACAAGCCTGATATAACTGGGGAGCCCAGACCGGGTGCACAACGGGCGACCTGGGTGGATGTGACATATTGATGCTGGTCTCACTCTGTGGAGCGGTCCCCTGCTCCAATGCAGCCGTCATAACCACAATTTCTTCTGAATTTTGTGCCGCCATAAATCCTGCCTCAGCAAGGGGAGACACTGGCTATTCTGTATCAACTCTGCCACTCTCTGAACTGAAAGGAAAAACAGACAGCATTTCAGCCCAAACTGATCGAACACGGGTGTAGCCAAACAACTGTACCCTACTGCTGATCACTGTTCCCAGAAATCACTGTCCCCCAAAACTGAACCCGATATCCGCAGATAACTGATTCTCATAACTGATACTGATACTGGTGTCCTCAGGTTTGATACTCAAACTTGAAAACTGACATGTACTTTCCCTGTAGAAATACATTCTAAAAGCATATAGCAAGTAAAGAGAACCAAAACACCCCTATGTTGGGGTAGGGTTTCCCTGTCCTATTTTGTCAGGAGGTAGGGCTTCACTACGCACGCAGCAGTTTTCAAACAACCTAACATCGGGTAAGCAACCTGTCCTAGTTTGGAATGGTCACTATGGATCCGGATATGCACTAGGTCGAATGGTCGAAAAGGGTGCCTCGGTAAAAACCGGGGTTTGTGTTCCCATGCTGTCAGAGCCCATAGCCGGTCAGCCTTATGGACATGTCTTGACAAGACAAGCCTCCGGCAAACAGTTCAGGAATGGCAGATGGCAAACACTGTGTTCCTAGGCGCACCAATGCACATGCAATGCAAAGAAACACATAAATGAAATCAAAATAAGATATCATGAGTTCGAGTCAAGCTCTCTACAATTCCCCAGCAGAGTCGCCAGAAACTGTAGACGCGTCCCGCGGAGGGGGGGCCTTATGCTACTACAGTTCGGACTCGCGATTTTGTTGTCACGGTTCTTAATCTGAACCAAAGAGTCCAAATCTGGCAAATCGTTTTGAGAAACAGATTTTTGAAAAAATAGTGCCAAACATGGACTGCTTTGCCAGATATAGAGTCGCCACCTAAATATTTTTTTAAATGGGGAAATTTAGGAAACCCTGACTCGGTGCTGAAGGCCACATGTCCGTCATCACCGGAGTTGTCTCGGCTCGGGAGCTTGGGTACGATCGGGGAAGGTCAGCTATGAGCACCCCCTTTCGCTCGGTCCGAAGACCGGCCTCTACTAACCATGATATCCGATTTTGAAAACGTTATGTGTTCTTATTCCATTTATTAGCCTAGAATTACTATGTTATGCGCGCAGCAAACAAGTATAGACTAGATTGCCTAATTTGGAAAGAAACATTGCATATCCGTTTGTTTTGAAAATGCTTTGGAATTTGCTACTCGCAAGTAGGCTAAAACACGGATTTCAATGAGTTTTTCCAACTCAAACAATCCAACCTCCACCCACAGGCATTCAAACAGTTTAACACATAAGCATTTAGCCGCATGGCAGGCATACTGTCATGGCAACACTCACACGCATGCGGGATGCTAAAGCGTAAATACTTACATCGTACTCCGTGCCAAAACAATAAACTAGTTAGCAAACATGCGTGTCCTAGTTCATGTTAAATTGCCTAATGCAACACACACAGGATGCAATTAGATAGGCTCGGCTAATCTAAGCATGGCATATGAAATGCGATCAACTATCACATATTCAATTTTCTTGAATTGAAGTACAAATGCAGTTAGCGTGATGTACCGAGCCTAATGCATGCAATACAAATGGATGCACACATGCATAGCATAAGGTATGCTAATTTTAAAGATGCCCTAATCTACCATCATAAGCAGGTAAATAAAAGGGAAGAAAGAAGTGGGGATTGGAAGACATACACACCACCCACACACACTTATTACAGATTTGCCCTCACTCGGAGGGACCAAATAAATATTACAAATTAATTAACTACGCAAGCTAATTAATATTACAAATTGCCTAATCAACTAAGCAAAATAACTTAAGCTAAGAAAACAGGAAAATCGCCTCGAGAAACGCGCCGCCATGCATGAGCTGCCTCTGTTTTCCTTCCTTCAATTCTCTGGAGGCTGCCAAAACCTCAGGACTGCTTCCTTGGATGCTGGGGGACATCACCGGCTGCATGGAATTGCCACCGGCAGTGAGATGTGGCCACCGGCACAAAGTTAAGCTGTCGGCAGGGAAATGATTGCCGGTCGGCACCTTACACTGCCGGTCGGCAGAGTGTTCCTGCAGAATCTGCAAATGACAGCAACAGAGGGCAAGGCAAAGCATGGCAGCACAATTCAAGACATATATGCACCAACCGTGTCCCTTATCATGATAATGACTCAAAGGGGCATGTGCCTCGATTCTCGGATCACCAATCACGCATTTCCATGCATGATGGCCCAAAGAACCAAGTATGCAACTTTCATGTCAAATGAAATGCAAACCAATCAAACAAACTAAGGCCCAATTCCTATCATCAAGTCAAGGAACAAGGCATGCATGCAAGATGCAATGCAACCTAAGCATGCAAGCTAAGGATGCAACATGGCATGGCGATACACTTATGCAAGCATGCAAGCAAATACGAGGCAATGCTAGCCAATGAAAAGGTGGTCTTAGGCATGGTTTAGGCAGCTCCAATAAGGCCTAAAACAAGGGCCAAAGTACTACAATGAGGGACCAAATACACATGCACACATACATATGTTGAAAGGCTAACACTTAAGCACAAATTGAACAACTCTCAAACACATTTGAAAGGGGGTAATCATGGACACATAGCATGCAACATAAGCATTGAAATCATGCTAAAACATGGTGCCAAACCAAGCAATAAATCAAGCCAAGCATGCAACAAATGGCCCAAACGCTCAAAGCAAACCAATAGAGTATTGAACTACACTTAGCAAGACCAAACATGGCATGAACTCATTGACCAAAAACAGAGTTTTGGGACATTAATACAAGGCCTAAGGACCACTTAGATGGCATCCAAATGACTCAAAAACAAAGGCATGCATAAACACCAAAACATGGAGCATTGCTACACAAGCTTATGAGGCATTAAAGATGCATCCAAGGTAAACATATAGGCATGCAAATAGGACTGAAATGACATGGTGGATGATCCCAAATCACCAAATCAATGCAAAGATGTCATGCTATACATTCATATGCTCAAGGCCAACAAGCCCAAATACAAAGGAGCTATACCAAGCATGCCAAAATCAACCCAAACACTTATGGACAGACCTAAAACATGTCAAGATAAGCACAAAATCTTCACAAATGTAAGCCTAAAATATGCTAGAAACAAAGGCACACAACCTAAGGCATGTTAAGGCATAACAAGGCATTACATGGCAACTATGCTAAGCATGCATGGAGTACCAAAACCAAGTAGAAACAGAGGCATAACATGACATATTAAGCATAAAAAGCAGCCAAGTCATGGTCAATACACCCTCTAACACGGTGCTCCCTCAAGAGGCCAAAACATGCCCTTTTCAAGGACAATAAGGAGAGGGGGTGGCCCACTCCTTCTTGGGACTTCAAGGCATCACCTTCACCACTGAAATCCCTCAAGATTTCAGTGGTGAAGAGACCCCAACACTAAAATCCCGGAGTTCACACAAAATGGCACAAAACGAGGCCTTTCAAGGCCTAAGGGTATTCAAACTTACCCAAACCACAAAACACTTTGAACAAACAACCAAGAGGGATTAAAAAAAGAACTTTTTTTGTATTATACACTAAGCTCAAAAACAAATTTAAGATAGGTAGAAATACAATGCAAAAATGGGGTAAAAAGGGGTGAGATTCTTACCCTTGAAGCCTTCTTCAACAATGATGCTCCAATGGCCTTCCTTAGCTTGAATCCAATACCAAAACTTCAAAATCAGTCCCTTAGAACCTCAGTTCCAAGAAGAAGGTGAAACACTAGGTGCTTGTGTGCAATAGTATGGACTAAAACACACACAAGAGCACAAAAGAGAGGGAAAGAGAGATAGGATGTGTATCTAACCCTAACCCTAGAACTCAAACCCTAACAATGGCTGTCTAAGCTCTCAAAATATCTTAAGTGTCTAACCCCTTAAGCCAAGAGACCAACCTCTCTCTATATAGAAGCTTTTGTCTTGTAAAGCTTACAAGACAAGCTTCCAAGAGAGAGATCCCTCCATACACGTGTATGGAGGGGAGCCAAAAGCAAGACAGCTGTCTTAAAATATCTGCAAAAGCAGATGCACAGTAGTCAGCCGGCCAAAAATGCCATCTTGGCCAAAAAGAGTGCCGACAGCACTAAAAAGTGCCGACCAGCAAAAAACTATGCCGACCGGCAAACTACAGTGCCGGCGGAGGCAAAAACCAGCCGGTGGCCTCTAGCCACTGCCGGTGGTGGGTGGGGATGGTCTACAAGCCCTACCCTGCCTCTCCAAGGCAAAACACAAGTGTTCGGTGCAAAACCAGACACTAAACGGCGGAGTTCGGAGATCCTGAGGCAAGGCACGCGAGCCGAGGCCTCCGGGAACTCCAAACGAACACAAACATGGATAATTACCGAGTGTTCAAACGGTGACGTCCAAGTCTTGAGGACGGTCAAAAATGGGGTGTCTACAATAACAGATTGTGCATATCAGCATAATGTTCCATTAACTGGCCACAACACTGCTAATATGATTACCATGTTGACATCCTAAACACAATAAGCATATGTTAAAAAACCCAAGATCCCTTTGCATTTATTCGGTAGTGTGCAAACCCATAAAATGAGCAACAAACAGATTGATAATATGAAACAACAGTATGAACTTGCCATGTAAAAATACCATAGCATTTGTTTAGTAATGTGTACCACTTGCACACGGATAAAAAACATAGTGCCAAAATGAACAAATATCATAAACTTCCAATATTACGAACTCAAACAATGTCATCGAACGTGACAAACGTGAGCACTTGACTGTGCTACATTGGTTCCTTGCATGTTTTCCTATCATGATTTCCCATTTTGCCGCAACGGCCACAATGAATTCGTGAGACGACCTCACCCTTCGATGGAATCCTTTTCCGTGTGGGCCTACCGGGTGGCCGCTTAACAATAAGTGGTGTAATAGGTAATCTACTGGTGTGAACTTGGGTTTTCCAACAAAAGGTACTGGGTGAATAACCCCGCAGTATGTTGCCATGAACTCCTTCACATAGTAAAATAGATCAACATATTCGTATATATCCCTGCCACTATTATGAAATGTAACCACCGCATGTGGGCATGGAAAACCATTCAACTACCACTGAAAACAAGAACATGTCCGTGCACCGACATTGACCAATACAGACGGGTTCGACCGAACCTCAAACACATTCTCATTGGCCTGACTAACAATCCATGATCTGCTAGTTTTAAATGCCGAGTCCAAACTCTTTTCCATCTTCGGGCAAAGCTCCCCCGACCAAGCACTACATTTGGCTTTACGCTTCACCATTTGCTCCATGATTTGACCCTTAATTACATTGACCAACAACGTGATGGGCAGATGATGAGATTTCCATATCCAATTGTTGAATGACTCAACAGCGTTAGACCACATTTCGCCATATCTATGACCCTTGCAAGTAAAGGCAATTAATAGGCATACGGAATGAACGAACTTTAATTTAACCAAACTATACATTTGACAACCCAATAGCACTACCTGAAATACGCAGTCGCCTAATGTTCCGGATGCAAATCTTGCAAAAAATTACCCACCACCACTGGACTACACTATTTTAAAATCTCAATCTTCTAGTTGAAGCATGTTACAGTAGGCGCGTAAGCACATTCCTGTAACTTGCGCATCAACCCAATTTTTTGCTCTGTATTCACATATCTCATCTGGTCTCTCAAGTTTATTTGGAGATGTAACAAGCAGAATCCATGGTGTGCCAACAGGAATACGGAGGGCATCGACTACAACAATCCAACATTACGATCAAACACAAACGTCAATGTCCTATCACCGTCCACAACTTCCGCCAAATGCCGCAAGAACCACTCCCCGTTACATGCATTCTCATAATCAACTATAGCAAAAGCGACCGAGAACAACCTTGTTGAGTGGACATTTAATAAAGTGCAACCCACAAACATTACATTATGGAAATTACAATTAAAAAACATATTGAAACCAGAGCAACTTACATATGTACAAAAATACATAGAAACTTACAAACTTGATTAGTGTGCCACATATGACAATGTGTTGGTATTGGAAAAAATTGTAACACCACAATGGAAAAAATAAACCCATACCTTGGTTGTCATCCTTGGTCGTCACGGCAAGCAGATTCCCCTTGAACCTATCCTTCAAGAATGTTCCATTGAGAAACAAAAGTGGGAGGCAATGGTTGAACCCATCTATGCATGTGCGAAAAGAAATAGATATCTGACAAACTTACCTATTTTTTTGATTGAAATCCAAATTGATGTAGCTATGTGGGTTGTTCTCCATAACAGCGTTGCTATACCACCTGAGTTGGTCGAACGACATTGCGTGATCACCATATACCTCACCCCCTGCCTTCTTCACCCCCAACCAAGCAACACGTTAACTAACGTCTAGTCCATATGCATTTTTCATATCAAAAACCACGTCAGTAGAATGGGTAAGCGGTTGCTCCATCACACGATCCGCAATGACATCAAACACCAACCCCGACCCCATACGCGGGTTCCTGAATGTTCGTGCAACAGCACCGCACGAATGTATGCTATTAAATCTCTTTAAACAAAAAACCCCATTTGAAACCCAACCCTACCATGAACCGACCACAAACACCCCGATAACGTTGCGAACTGACACACAACTGTGACATGAACTGAATCATTCTTCATGTACTTGAACTGAAACCCACATTCGACGGCATATTTGCAAAGTATAGACCGAAATTCGTGTGCACCGCCCCAAAACGATTGGCCAACATGTTTAGTACCATACGCCCACCTAACGGACAAAAACATTTTCGACTTATGAGGACAATATAACGGAAACAAATCTGACCTATCATCCATATCACACATCCGCCCCCTTATGAACTCACACCCATCTACATTGGCAGAATCCTCTCCCCCCCTCCCGCGTTGGTCTTCGGTCCCATCACACTCATTTCAACAATCACATCAATATGTCCAATATTGAACGATTTCACATGCCCTAACATGTTTTTACCATCATCATCACAAACAATTCTGTACCTGAGTATATTAAACAAGAAAAACACCAACCCTAGAACCAAATCGTCAAACTTCCCACACACATCATCAACCAACTGTGCAAAAGTGGAATCTTGATTAAGAAGAAGCACCACATTCGTCTGCCTATATGTACACAACAACAGCACAATGAACTCCATTCCTGCAATTTGAAAAAATAATGGGTTACACTAGAATGAACACTTACCATTACGTTACAACCCACATCACCCCCGCCCACACCATCCAACAAAAGAAACGCCATGAAAAACACCTTAAACCTTAAAATAAACAACATCAACATTCGACCATGAGACACCACTGCCCCCACCAAAACCAAATGAAACCTCATACAACATATGTGATGACCAGTTTCATTTCGTGTCGTTTCTTTTTTTGTCCTTTTTGAGTTTGTGGTGTTCGAGGGCTTTATTTCAAACTCTGGTTCTTGTCTAATTCCAGGTTGAGTGTCACTTGTTTCGGAGGGTGCACGGCAGAGTCCGGAGTGCCTAGGAGTGAACTAGAAAAGTTCTGGGCTGCAGGGCCAGGGCCGCACTTGCGGGATGGAGCCGCATGTGCAGAGGATGAGGCCGCACGTGCGGGGAAGGGTGAGTTGAGAGGGTTGTACACTGCACAATATGTAGGTGCGGAGTGAGGGGCAGAAGGAGATGGTAGCACGTGCGGGGATGAAGGCCACACGTGCGGGAAGTAGGCTTCGTACGTGCGGGGACACGTGCGGGACGCTGGCAGTCTGAATCTCTGTTTTTTTTCTCTATTTGGCTGTGTATGTATCACTTTTGGGACATTTCTCTCTCACTCTAAACATCATTTTACTCCTCATTCTCTCTAAAAGCCCTCACCAAACTCCAAGAACCTTTGATTTCTTGCAATCCATTGAGTTTTGATCCACATTTTTTCATAAATCTTGGTGAGCAAAGCAAGAACTCCACCTTGTACGGTGGAGACCAAATTTCTTCACCTTTGGATTCTAGGGTTTCATCAAATCTCTTCAACAAGCTTGAGGTAGGGACTTCCTTGAGTTATATATACATGTTTTGCAATATTGATTTTGATTTAAAGGTTTTCTTGAAGTTATTATGTTGGCTTTGATTTTGTGGCCCAAAATGTAGAGATTTTCAAAAATGGGTTTTAAAAGTCTTAAATCTTTCTAAGATAGCACCTTGCGGGTTGAAATTATCTTAGGCAAGAAAATGGTGTATTCTTGAGGTTCCCTTTCAAGTGTTTAGAGTGTGTGTGTGTGTTGCTTATAAAGAAGAAAATCTAGAACTTTTGGGGGTTTCCTTGAATAAAGGAAGATGAGGGTTTATGGGTGATATTATATATACATATATATATATATATATATATATATATATAAGTTCATAGTTGTGAGCCATAATTGGTAAAGAAAGTGGAGAGTTTTCTTGTTTGATTACAAATGCATATATATTGATGATGGGTTTCTCTACACATAAGAATTATTGAGATTGATTTGAAATGATGAAAATGATGGAAGTGCATGAATTGTGGACATGTTATTATATTTATTGATAAATGGTAGCAAACTTTTGGTTATTTGTGGAATGGCATTGAAAGGAGAAAAAAAAAGAAATTTTGATCGTCATAGAATATTTGTTGAAATTATGTTGAAAGTGGAGAAATATGACGTAGTATAGATAATTGTTGCATTGGCTTCTCTAAAACCTTGTATGTCATGAACATTGGATTGGGAATTGAAATTTTCATTAAAATGAAATATTGTTTATGGGGTAAATACGTTGGTAAGTCTGCATAGGAAGTGTAGATGAAATTGATAAGTTGGTCTGAGTGTCCGGGGTGAAAGACCGAAAACATACACGGAGGAGGTACCACTTCCCTTCTGGTTAGCAATCGGTAAAGTGAGGTTTTTGGTAGTGCTAGTTGAGCCTACTTGCAGACACCAACATAGGGATTACCTGAGTCGTATTTACCGCCCCCATTGAATAAAATTGTAAGTTTCAGAATTGTTGAGATTTCAAACTATTGTTGAACATGGTGATTTTCAAAAAAGCATGTAAATAAAATTCTCTTTAAATTGGCATTGCATGGCATTTGCATTTAATATTGGAAATCTTGCATTACTGTATATACTTTGTAAGGGTTCTCTACTGGGTTTTATGCTCACCCCTATGGAATTTTGGTGCAGGAAAAGATGTGGTGATCCCGCCGAGTTGAAGGCGTGGACATATTTTTGTGAAGAGTAAAATGACCCTATTTTGTTGTGAATTATTTGCTAGCCAAGGGCTTTAAACGTATGGGTTCGTGAAACCATTTTTGTGTAACCGGGCTCAAGCCTTGGAATATGTAAGCCCTTAAGGGCATTTTATTTATTTTGGGATTTGATGCTCTACATGCTATAGATTCATGCGTTTTCATACCGTTGACTGTATAATTCGCATGTAGAACTTTTGTACACACTTTATTGATTAATAATGAAAAGGGTGGAGATCTGTCTTTGTTCCTTAATGAATGTTGATTAATGTACCTCACTTGTGTTGGTTTATTTCGAGGCATTACAACTATAATAGCCCAATAAAACTCACATTCAACCAGTCGCATAGCAGTTCGAAACCCTACACCCTCGAAACAACAATATGAAAAAAAATAAATAAATAAATAAACCAAACCCTATTAGCAACACACAACATTCCACATCAACATCAACATCAACAAACCCATATATGGAACATTCACAAACCCACCCCCGATAAAAAAATAGAAATTCCCATCCATACCTTACGCACACTCTGTTAACATCAATACACAATCGATACAAATTCAAAACCAAGGGCAAACAAGCCATACCATAACCCTTAAATCAAATTAAATATAACATATCAAAAATAAAAAGGGCTAAATGGTTTGAAAGAAAATCTCTATGACTACATGGACAAACATTTTTTGAAATGGGATTTATGGGTAATTTTCTCTATTAAAAAAGTGTCCACAAAATGAGATATGTAGTGTTGGTGTGAGTTACACTTACACTTTTATATAAACTAAGGCCCCGTTTATTTTCAGATGTAGAATGGAGGTGATTTATAATGAGGGGATTAATAGTGAGGGGATTGTTAGTGAGGGGCTTGATAGTGAGGAGATTAAGTAAAATTGTGTTTGTTTTGATAATAGTTGTTGGTGTAGGGATTGTTAAATTATTTTTATATAAAATAAATATAAAAAAATAAAAATACAAAAACATTAAACATTAATGTTAAAAAAGAATGACCATCATGTAAAAAATTAAAAAAATAAATAAAATTATGATTTTTACTTAACAAAAAATACAAAAATATTAAGCATTAATGTTAAAAAAAAAATGCCCAATATGTAAAAAACAAAAAAATATAAAAAAAAAATAGTTTGGCGGACTATTTTCTAATATCAAGTGCTGGAGGCCCATCTGAATCCCCTTGCCATCTCTCAAAACCAACACAAAGATAATGAGTCCCACCTCATTATCAATTCCAATCCCCTCTCTATAACTCCAAACAAACGGGGTCTAAGATCTTTTATACTTTTAGGATTTGTTTGGAAAGTAAGTTGGCTTTTTGGCTTTTTAATTTTTTGGCTATTTTAACCTGGGGCTATAAAGCCTCGTTTGGGAAGGACTTTTTGACTTTTTGTGAGAGAAAGAATGTAATGATTATAGGTTAGATATGGTGTTTTGTTTTATTGGGTTAAAAAGCTTATTTTGTCATTTTGTGACTAAAATGGCTCCAACCTTACTTCCCAAACGAAGCCTTAATCACGTTTTTATATACACTGAGATCTTTTTTAAAAATTTTAGTCCTGTTTGTTTTCAGAAGTAGAATAGAGGGGATTGATAGTGAGGGAATTGATAGTGAGGGGATTAAGTAAAATTGTATTTGTTTTAATGGTAGTTGTTAATGTGGAGATTGTTAAATTATTACCCTATAAAAGAAATATAAAATATTAAAACAAATAAAATTATGATTTTTACTTAACAAAAAATACAAAAACATTAAACATTAATGTTAAAAAAAAATGCCCAACATGTAAATAAAAAAATAAAAAATAAAAAAACCTAATCCCATGGGACTAATTTTCTAATACCCGTTTGTTTGGAGAGTTAGAGGGTGGATTGAGATTGGTAGTGAGGTGGGACCCACTAATATTGTGTTTGTTTTGTGAGATGGGAAGGGGATTGATAGTGAGCTCCGGATTAGGATGGGCCTCCCCAAGGGGATTTGGATGGGCCTCTAGGACTTGGTATTAGAAAAATAGTCCGGCGGACTAGAAATTATTTATTTATTATTTTATTTTTTACATGTCGGGCATTTTTTTTAACATTAATGTTTAATTTTTTATATTTTTTGTTAAGTAAAAATCATTATTTTATTTGTTTTATTTTTTTCTGGAAATTTTTTTATTTTATTTTGATTTTTTAAATTTTTTTTACATATTGGGTATTTTTTTAAAAACATTGTTTAATGTTTTTGTATTTTTTTATTTGTTTTTTTATTTTATATTTATTTTATATAAAAATAATTTAACAATCTCTACACTAACAACCATCATCAAAACAAACACAATTTTACTTAATCCCCTCACTATCAATCCCCCCACTAACAGTCCCCTCACTATTAATCCTCCAACTATCAATCCCTTCCATTCTACATCTAAAAACAAATGGGGTCTTTCCACATCCTCCATCTCAATCTCAACACAAAGGCTCCATTTGTTTTGGGGTGTAATGGATGGGTGTGGATTACGATGGAGGTGGGGTTATTTAGTATTGTGTTTGTTTGTGGAGTTGGAGAAGGGATTAGGATGGAGGAGGGGATACAGATAGATGTTGGAAGGGGGATTGAGACGGAGAAGGTGGAGGTGGTATTAGAAAAATAGTGAGGGGATTGAAATTTTTTTTTATTTTTTATATATTGGGAATTTTTTTTAAATATTAATGTTTAATTTTTTATATTTATTTATTTATTTTATATAAAAATAATTTAACAATTCATACACTAACAACTATCATCAAAACAAACATAATTTTACTTAATCTCCTCACTATTAATCCTCTCACTAACAATCCCCTCACTATTAATCCCCTCACTATGAATCCCTTCTCAATTCTATCTCTGAAAACAAACGGGGCCCAAGGTCTATCATAATCTCATGGAATTATGAATCCCTCTCCATCTCCCAAAACAAACACAACATATAGTAGATCCCACCTCCATCTCAATTCTAATCCCACCTTTATCTCCCATAACAAACGGGACCTTAAGCGTGACCTTTCACTATTATTATAGTAGTGAATGTACTGTATCAGTAGTAATGGTAGTGAGAGCAGACAGATGTGGAAATAGTAGGGTGGTAGTACGACAACAGTGGATGGTGGTGGTGGCACTGGACGTAGAGGTGGAGGTGGAGGTAGAGGTAGAGGTGGTGTTAATGGGAGCAACGCAAGGTGGAGGTTGTAAGGTTGTAGTGGTGGCAACAACGGTGGTCGTGGATGTAATAGTGATGACATTGGTAAGACTTTAGGTTAAAAAATGTTGTCCATTTTTTAGAAGTGAATTTATTTATTTATTTATTCAGGTCGACTTTTTTTGGTTGATTTTCATTTTTCGTTATGCCAAATGCTAGAAAATATTTTTTCACTCAAATAAGTGAACTGTAATAATAAATTTTATCCACACATTTAAAATTTAGATACTACATATATATATATATATATTAAATGAATAGCATTATTGTATCACCGCCGCTTTCATATTGTGGTAAAATCTTATATCGGAGCAATTATACTCACAAGATCCACACTTCATCAGGAGGTCCGAAGATTGATTCTCCCCATCTATGCATGAGTATGATTCTCCTAATTTTTAATTGAATTTCTTTCTTTCTTTCAATTTTAAGAGTTTACAATAGTTTATATGTAATTATGATTTTAATTTTTTATTCTACGTCATAGTAATTGAGACAATGCAATAAAAAAAATTCATTTGAATAATTTTACTTTCTTCTTATCATCTATTCTTATATTTAAAGAAAACATTATTTGCACAGGACATGCCATGATTAACATTAATTTTTTTTAAAAAAAAAAATAAGTTATAGAGGAAAAAAAAGAAGAAAAATACACCTCTTCAGTCTTGTAATTTTTTAAAACTTTTGTCTTATAATATAATCTTAAATATAAAGAAAAATGACTTGCATGAGACATGCCATGATTAACACTTTTGTGTAGTATCTACAAATTAATCATATACTGAGGGGGAAATAATAAAAATATTATGTTGGACACTAAAAAGTCCAAATATGGTTATAAAAGAAAAATGCGTTGCATCAACATTTTGGTGGGTAAGCATTAAAAACAAAAGAATAGTATTATTCTAACTCGCAAGTTAGATTCAATTTTTAAATTTAATGATATAATAATTTATTATAATATTTAAGGTATTTTTTTTTTTATATTTTTTAATTATTAATCAATCATCTCTTTTATACATCGGTGGTGTAGAAATAGATTTAGAAAGTAGACTTGTATATTATTAGGGAAACTACATGTAGCTAAGAGAAGGAAAAAAAAAATTGCCAACTCATGAAAAATGCAAATGTGTCTGTAGTAAGATGCAAATAAAAAATTGTAGAGGTTATATCCTTTCATGTGTTGATTATTGTTTTTCATTTTCTCATTTGCATGTAATTCTTCGTATATTATTTGTTCAAAACGAAATAATGTAGGAAAATTACTTGCTATGTATGAGTTGGAGTCTTTCCTTATGCTACAAATCAAAATCAAAATCAAAATCAAAATTTTATACAAAATAAGGGTAGTTTGGGGAATTTAAAGCGTGATAAATTTTGTTTTTCATTTTATTTTGAACTTTGGGGGTCGCCTTATTATTTGTGGGGTTGGAGTGGGGATGCCATCTTGGTCGGGGTGGGTACAAAGGCGTATAGATAAGAAATGGAGGAAAAAGATGTGCGCTGTTGGCTGACCCCACACCACACATATGTGGGTCCTACTCATCGGAGTTGTTGATGTTGTTGTACTGCCGGCTAAATTTGGTGGGTTTACAACCGTAATTCTAAGGTAATTGTTTTTGGAGCCTTTTTTTTAATATTCTAAAAAAAATAATTTAAAGAATTGATTCACTTTTCAAATTATTTAAAAAATTAATTTGCTTTTGAAATTACATTTTAAAAATGTGATTTTGAAATTAAAATTATATTTTTAATTGAAATTGTATGTTGAACATGCGATTTCACCATGTCATCATAAATTCCATTTTCAACCTACGATTTTAAGGTAAAATTGCATGTTGAAATTGAAATCGCATTTTAAAAACGCGATTTCAAAAAGCAGGTTAATTTTCCAAATAATTTGAAGAGTTGATCAATTCTCTAAATTGTTTTTTTTTTCTTCAGAATATTAAAAAAAAAAACTCATTGCTTTTTAGGCATTTACATATAAATTTTAATTTATGAATTTATATTTTATTAAGTTTTAATTAAATTTTTTAAATTTTATTAGATTGTTAATAGTTAGAATTGTCTTTCAAATAATGATTGTTTATCATTTATGATTATTTAAAAAGGAACATGATAATTTGATATTTATTTTGATTTTTAAAACTTTAAAATATCAACTTTCAAATTAATTTTTTTTTTTTAAAAAGTATGTGAAAAAAAAAATTGAAAAATTTGAAAAAATTGCATTTTTTTTTTTTTCTGTAAAACTGAAATTTCGTGTCTATAAAGGAGCATGATGATGGAACATTGATGTGTAAAACTAAAAAAAAATTTAAAAATAAAAAACTGATAATGTTCACAATTTTAAAACTGAAAAAAACTGATAATGTTATTGATTTTATCAGGTAGTTGAATCAAACCAATAAGTAGAAGGGTAAAAACGTTTCATCTCATGCTCTATTTTTTTCATTATTAAATAATTATCTGAAATATTACTATGCAAAATTAATAATGTTTTTAGTTTTAAATTTGGAAAAAAACTGATAGTATTCTCAGTTTTACTAAATAGGATTTATTGGTTAAAAAAATCTTAAATAGGATCTGAGCTACCATAATATTTGTAAATAGGACTTTTAAGCAATTAACTCATTATTTTTAAAGGGATAATTGGTGTAGTGTCTAGGATTGTATGTAAACAAAATCGTTCGTGAATAGATTCGAGCTTGATTTGGTAAAACTTTGTCATTAAATTTTTATTGAGTTTGAATTTGAATTTGAGCTTATTAAAATCTTAATAAATAAGTCCAAACATACAAAATCCGACTTGTTAGTTGAGCTCGTTTAATATTCATTTAAATAAGAGAATAAATATATTATTTATATACTAAATAATGTAAAAATATGCATAAATAATAAGATAAATATGTTATTTATAAATTTAAATAATGTAAATGTAAATAATAGCTAAATTTATTTATATATAAATAATAGTTAACTATAAATAATATATTTATATAATACTTATGATAGATATTATTATTTTGGTAAGATGTTGACTTTTAGTTTAATATATTTGTATATATCTATTATATATAATTGTATAATCAAAATTTTAATTGTAACTTTAATTTCATACTCAAGTATGAATTTATAATTTCTTTGACTCGTTAAGTTTCGTGAACAAGCTCAAACTCGAGTTCGAGTTCGAGTCAAGTCTAAATTAACTCGGTTCGAGATCAGTTCATTAAATTTTTATTAAACTCGAGTTCGAATTCGTTAAAATCTTAATAACAAGCCCAAATATAGGCTCAACTCAACTCATTTGTAATCCTAGCCACGTCTATGGAATAATATATTATTTGGTAATTATTTTGGCAATAAACATATTTAATAAAATTATTTGATGAGAAAAATAAATTATTATTTTAATTTTTTTTTTCTCAATTTTATCCTATTACCACTAGACCACCATTGACTGGTTGTCGAAAAAGTTCCTTGAAAGTGGCAGCGATTGCAAATGGTGTTGTTTTATGAACAAATAGATAAATTAATGTGCTATTTTATTAATATATATTTGTAACGTGAAAATTCATACCAATATTTATTTATCACAATTTATATTAAGTTAATTGTTAGGTATATACAAATATAAGTAATCACCAGTAATGTGTTGGAAAAAATAGTTTTTTGGTGACTTTAATTAAATATTAAAGTGGGTTCCAACCATCTATTGTGTTGGGTCCAAGTGGGTCTAGATACTTTGCAATGAGATCTTTACACCACAAATAGTATAGCCAAAACCATTGAAAATTGAATAAGAAATTACCCCATGAAGTTAGCTTCATGAAAGAGTTAATGAGGTTTGTAACTCCTGCCTTTATTGCAGAGTTTAATAG
The DNA here is from genome assembly GCF_055761805.1 of Camellia sinensis. Classification (NCBI taxonomy): domain Eukaryota; kingdom Viridiplantae; phylum Streptophyta; class Magnoliopsida; order Ericales; family Theaceae; genus Camellia; species Camellia sinensis. Next base: position 171,405,901 of record NC_138970.1, read on the forward strand.
TGCATCAATGGGGTTTGTAATTTCTGCCTTTATTGCAGAGGTTAATGGTGCATTAGTGACCAGCCATAAAGGCTGGAGGCTTCTCCTCTCTCCCCTATACATGTATAAATTGAGACTCTCCTGTCAAGTCTCCAACACAGAAATTGTTTCTTCCATTCTTTAGTCAGTTTACCAGAAAGTTCCTACTGTGAGAGAGTGTTTCCACTGTTTTGTTCGCTAAGCTAGATAGAGAGTGCTTCTGCCGTAACTGGTTTTTGACCATCGTATCTTGGGAGACAGACGCCGGAATTCCTCAAGCACTCGACCCGTGAGGCAGCGAAATCTGTTTTAAGAAAACTGCTACCGTACAGGCTTCGGTTTGGTTGCTTTATCATTTTATTGTTTTGTTTATTTCTGTTGAAATTTAGTTGTAATTATCAGCATATGTTCTAGGTATATAATTTTGATTTCTTCATAAATCTATTTAATTAATTTCACAATTTGAACAATAAGCTTAAAACAGATTTCGATATATATTTTTTTCTATGAAATTGATCGAATATATTTATATAGACACTTGTATAATGTTAATAGGAACTGTTGCGGAATTGCTCCCTATTTCAATGATTGTATATTATGCAATGTGATTCTCCAATTGCTTAGTTTAATTAGAATGCTCTATCATAATTTGTATACTTAATTGTATTAATCTGATCTTATTTTATGCGTATGGTTCATCATTCCCCTTCTATGATTTGCATGAATTTTAAGGTTATAAAATATAATTTATGGGTTTTGCAATTTTAACATGCTAATTTTATTTTAGGTTTTAATTTGTTACATGCTTATTATTTTCTAGACTAGATTACATGATTTAATCTTTAGAATTTTTGCATGTTAATTGTTAAATGGTTATATACTTGAAGTGCTTGGTTATTAGTTTATTACATATAAACAATTCAAATTATTTACATAAACTGCATGCTACTTATTTGGTTTCATCCTATTTGACTAATGTTGTATATGTATATTTTGGTTTTGCATGCTTCTAGCTTTACTATCTAATTTGCATGTGAAATTGTTTTTAGTTTTCTAGAGTTATACACATAAGTTATTTCCATGTTTATTATTTAATAATTCTTATATAATTTTTAAGATTTGTAATGTGTGGTTTTATTTCCATGAATAGTGTGTGATTTAATTGGATGAATTAAAGTTTGAATTAAATGTAGTTCTTTGGAGTTATAAAATTTGTGTAACTTGCTTATATTTATTTACATGGTTATTGTGAATTAAATTCTTATATAATTTATGGCAATTAATTTTTAATTTAATGTAGCAATTATAAGGTTTTGTAACTTGTATAGTATCTTAATTCCTTAGTTATTTTGCTATTCTATGATTTGCTAGAAGGTTAAATAATATTTGATTGTATGTACAATTGCTTTAGATTAGTTGCTTTATATTATGTTGCCGTTTACTACTAACTCTCTTTGTAGGCATACCTAAGCGTGGAAAGGCTTTTGGACTAAATAGAATCCTTATGGATTGACTATTTTATTTAAATGTTTGAAACATGTTTGCTTGAGATGTAGTTGGTTTGTTTACTAATTTGTAGTAGCAAGTTTTATTTGCTTATATTGTTGTAGCAATTATTTTACATTGCTTGTAAAAGTTTTGGACCTTGGTTTGTTTTAACCTAGTTCATCCCTAAAAAAATTTAATTCTTAAAATTGTTTATCACGGACTAGGAGTCAATATGCTCTTAAAAGTTTTTGTCAAAAGGTTAACTGGGTTTTAAGTGAGACCGTTGTGATCCATCCAGTCTTTCTGGGAACTTTCTTGACCATGTTCGATTCTAGGTTTTTGTGGTGAGACTAATTTTGATTTAACTTTTCATCTAAAGGATTTTCTAAGGGTTAAGTTTAATTTCTGGAACACAGAAGTGATATTCTGGTGTAATTTTCGAAATGGCAACTATCACTGATGCTGCTGCTATTGCTAATGTTGGTGGGGATCTGAACCCCGGGGCAACTGGGTTGCCAACCCCTACTGTTGTGACCTCTGTGGTCAACCCTGGCGTTACTCCGGCTGTTCCGGGAGGACCGCTTAGTCACCATGAGCGCCCAGAAAAGTTTACTGGGAAAAACTTTAAGAGATGGCAGCAGAAGATGCTGTTTTACTTGACCACGCTAAACCTTGCAAAGGTTCTGAGCGAGGATCCTCCAGTCGTGGCAAAGAATGAGCCTGACAGGCAGAAGGTCATAGCGCTTGACACATGGAAACAGACATACTATCTTTGTCGGAACTATGTGTTTAACAGCTTGGCAGACTCACTCTATAGTGTGTTTTGTTCCAAGAGCTCAGCAAAAGAGTTATGGGAATCTCTGGACAAAAAGTACAAGAATGAGGATGCCGGGGCAAAGAAATTTGTGGTTGGCCAATTCCTTGATTTTAAAATGATAAATTCAAAAACTGTGATGAGCCAAGTCCAGGAGTTTCAAGTGATCTTGCATGAAATTCATGCTGAGGGGATGCCTTTGAACGAGTCATTCCAAGTTGCTGTGATCATTGAGAAACTTCCCAATGGTTGGAAGGACTTCAAGAACTACTTGAAGCACAAGCGCAAGGAAATGTCAGTTAAAGAGCTAGTTGTCCGACTCCGGATTGAGGATGATAATAGAAAGAAAGGAGGGAGTACCTCCTCAGTAAAAGCCAATGTCATTGAGCATGGAAAATCTTCTGAGATAAGAAAGAAGCCCCCTGTGAACAAGGGCTCTAAGTTGGGGCCTAGGGGTGGTGTTGCAAAGAAGCCGGCTTACAAGCCACCAGAACCAAGTTATCGGTTCTTTGGAAAGTGTTATAGCGAGGGTCATCGGGCTAGTGACTGCCGCAAGCAGAAGAAGCCATACAAGACTAAACCTCGTGCTCATATGGTAGATTTACAAGAGCACTCCCATGAGGAAGATGATATGCACTTGTCTACCGTTGTCTCTGAGGTGAATCTGGTGGGTTCAAACCCAAGAGAATGGTGGATAGAGACTGGGGCTACACGCTACATCTGCTCCGAGAAGAAGCTGTTTACAACTTTTGAACTGGTTACAAACGGTGATAAGTTGTTTATGGGAAACTCTGCTACCTCGATTGTTGAGGGGAAAGGAAAGGTGGTCCTGAAGTTGACGTCAGGAAAGGAGCTAACCTTGAACGAAGTCCTATATGTTCCGGACATTCGTAAGAATCTTGTCTCAGGATCTCTTCTCAGCAAACATGGTTTTCGCATTGTTTTTGAGTCCGACAAGGTCGTTTTGACCAAGAGCGGAGTGTATGTGGGTAAGGGTTATATGTTGGGGGGTATGTTCAAACTCAATGTAATAACTGTTAGCCCAAAGATGAATAAAGATGCATCTTCTTCTGCTTACATGCTTGAGTCTTCCAATTTGTGGCATGGTAGACTAGGACATGTGAACTTTGAATCTTTACGTAGATTAATCAAGTTAGATCACATACCATCTTTTAAGATTAATCCAAAACACAAGTGTGAGACTTGTGTTGAAGCGAAGTTGATAAGATCTTCGTTTCATTCTATTGAAAGAAGTTCAGAGCCATTGGACTTAGTACATAGTGATGTGTGTGACTTAAAGTTTATACAATCACGTGGTGACAATAAATACTTCATCACTTTGGTTGATGATTACACTAAGTATTGTTATGTCTATTTGCTCAAAAGCAAAGATGAGGCTATTGACAAGTTTATTCTTTATAAGAATGAAGTTGAGAATCAATTAGGCCGCAAGATTAAGGCTTTAAGAAGTGATTGTGGTGGTGAGTATGAATCACCGTTTATTGAGATTTGTGCTCAATCTGGGATTATCCACCAAACCACGACTCCTTATTCTTCTTAATCAAATGGGGTTGTTGAGCGAAAGAATAGGACGCTAAAGGAAATGATGAATGCAATGTTGATAAGTTCTGGATTGCCACAGAACATGTGGGGGGAAGCAATTCTCTCTGCAAATTACATTCTGAATAAAGTACCCCGGAAGAAGGTGGACAAGATGCCATATGAGTTATGGAAAGGTGTTAAGCCTTCGTATAAATTCTTACGAATGTGGGGGTGTCTTGCAAAAGTGGCAATTCCTACCCCCAAACAGGTTAGGATAGGCTTGAAATCTGTGGATTGTATATTCATTGGTTATGCACATAATAGTAGTGCATATCGGTTTCTTGTACATAAGTCTGAAATTCCAGACATACACAAGAATACCATCATGGAGTCAAGGAATGCATGTTTCTTTGAAGACATTTTTCCTTGCCAAACCCATGAAGGGGTTCCAAGGTCTTTGGAGCAATTTGATGAGCTTGCTAGTGAGGATGATCATGTTGATGATCAAGGTGATGATCAAATTGAGGTTTTAGATGAGCCTAGAAGGAGTAAAAGGGCTAGGATATCCAAATCTTTTGGTCCAGACTTCTTGACTTATATGGTTGAGAACGAACCTCAAACTTTTCACGAAGCTATGACTTCTCCTGAGAGTCCTTTATGGAAAGAAACAATCAAAAGTGAGATTGACTCCATCTTATAGAACCACACCTGGGAGTTGGTAGATCTACCTCCAGGTTGCAAGCCTTTAGGCTGCAAATGGATTTTTAAAAGAAAGATGAAGGCCGATGGGTCAATTGACAAGTATAAGGCGAGGCTCGTTATCAAAGGGTACAGGCAACGAGAAGGCCTGGATTACTTTGATACGTACTCACCTGTAACTAGGATAACATCCATTTACATGGTGATTGCGATAGCAGCATTGCGTAATCTAGAAATACACCAGATGGATGTAAAGACAGCTTTCTTAAATGGGGATTTGAATGAAGAAATCTACATGGAACAACCTGAAGGGTTTTCAGCTCCAGGGAAAAGCAAGAAAGTCTATAAACTTGTCAAATGTTTGTATGGTTTGAAGCAATCGCCTAAACAATGGCATGAGAAGTTTGACAACGTAATGTTGTCAAATGGGTTTAGAATCAACGAATGTGACAAGTGTATTTATGTCAAAGACACTGACAAAGGTTATGTCATTTTGTGTCTATATGTTGATGATATGCTCATTATAGGTAGTAACGATGAAATGATCAAAACTACCAAGAAGTTGTTAAACTCTAAGTTTGACATGAAGGATATGGGCATTGCAGATGTTATTCTGGGAATTAAGATTACCAGAATCTCTGGCAGAATTGTACTATCTCAGTCTCATTATGTTGATAAGATACTTGAGAAGTTTAGTGGATCAGATACGAGTGTGTCATCGACACCTGTAGACTTAAGTCTACATTTTACCAAGAATAATAAAGAAAGTGTCTCTCAGTTAGAATATTCTCGGGTAATTGAAAGTTTAATGTATCTGATGAGTTGTACTAGGCCAGATATAGCTTACTTGGTTAGCAGGCTTAGTAGATACACAAGTAATCCCGATGCTTCTCATTGGAAGGGCATGGTGCAGGTGTTAAGGTATTTACGCTACACTCGGGATTATGGGCTGCATTATACTCGATATCCAGCGGTGCTTGAAGGCTATAGTGATGCAAATTGGATATCAGATATAAAGGACTCAAAGTCTACTAGTGGATATGTGTTCACTCTTGGTGGGGCAACCGTGTCTTGGAAATCTTCCAAGCAAACGTGTATATCTAGATCAACGATGGAATCAGAGTTTATTGCTTTAGATAAAGCAACAGAAGAAGCTGAATGGCTACGCCATTTCTTTGAAGATATTCCATGCTGGTCTAAACCTGTGCCAGCTATTTGTATTCATTGTGATAGTCAATCTGCAATTGGTAGGGCACAGAGTAATATGTATAATGAAAAGTCTAGACATATCCGTCGTAGACATAATTCCATACGACAACTACTCTCGAATAGAGTTGTCTCTATAGACTATGTAAAGTCTAAGGACAACATTGCGGATCTGCTAACCAAAGGGTTAAATCGAGTGTTAGTCGAAACGTCGTCAAAAGGAATGGGGTTAAGGCCTTTGGAAGTTACCGGAATGGAAACCCAACCTAGTTGACTGGAGATCCCAAGATCTAGGTTCAATGGGACAACCTAATTGCGTGTAACGAATGTATGTCACTGAGGAGATTAAACCTCCAGCCATTCCTTCTATCAGTGATACCTACAAGTGTAGAGGTTAAGCAGAGCTTTTAATGACTCTAGTGTGTTAAGCTGTTGAGCTGAGTATTGCAGGGTACTCAAGTAGAGTCACCTATGTGAGTGTGAAGTGGGGCCGCTTTTAGAAGAATTGGGCAGGCCAAGATTCTTTGAAACCACTCGCTGAACCAGGCTAGTGTCCAGGGCCACATAGGGCACACCAGTGAGAACAGAATAGTGGTAGGAGTAATTCCCGTGTGAGATCTATTGCCTCAGTTTACATAAACGGCAGAGCAATTCAAGATGTCTTATTCACTGATCAGCTAGTAAACTCGATAGGTTTTCACTGGGAGAGGTTCAAAGCCAAAAGCTACCTTCTCTGATGTTGGGGTTAGTTCGTTGCACCCTCTCTTCGAGTCATTATTGTTGAACGATGTCCGTTTGTTGAGTCTTTCGGTCAATTTTTATTCATGTGGGGGATTGTTGAAAAAAATGGTTTTTTGGTGACTTTAATTAAATATTAAAGTGGGTCCCAACCATCTATTGTGTTGGGTCCAAGTGGGTCTAGATACTTTGCAATGAGATCTTTACACCACAAATAGTATAGCCAAAACCATTGAAAATTGAATGAGAAATTGCCTCATGAAGTTAGCTTCATGAAAGAGTTAATGGGGTTTGTAACTCCTGCCTTTATTACAGAGTTTAATAGTGCATTAATGAGGTTTGTAACTCCTGCCTTTATTGCAGAGGTTAATGGTGCATTAGTGACCAGCCATAAAGGCTGGAGGCTTCTCCTCTCTCCCCTATACATGTATAAATTGAGACCCTCCTGTCAAGTCTCCAACACAGAAATTGTTTCTTCCATTCTTTAGTCAGTTTGCCAGAAAGTTCCTACTGTGAGAGAGTGCTGCCACTGTTTTGTTCGCTAAGCTAGACAGAGAGTGCTTCTGCCGTAGCTGGTTTTTGACCGTTGTATCCTAGGAGACAGACGCCGAGATTCCTCAAGCACTCGACCCGTGAGGCGGCGAAATCTGTTTTAAGGAAACTGCTACTGTGCAGGCTTCGGTTTGGTTTCTTTATCATTTTATTATTTTGTGTATTTCTGTTGAAATTTAGTTGTAATTATCAGCATATGTTCTTGGTATATAATTTTGATTTCTTCATAAATCTATTTAATTAATTTCACAATTTGAACAACACAATGTACTTCGATCGATGTGAATGTTCACAACGTTGCTTCTTAAGGTAGATGATTTAGGATTTTGGAAATGTAATAGATTTTCTTTTTGGAATAAGAAAGAAATATTTTCCATTGAATAAATGAGAGATTTTCTCCATGAATAAAAAAGAAATAGTTTCTATAGAATAAATGAGAGATTTTCTCCATGAATAAGGGAGTGATTTTTTTCCTAGAATGAGAGAGAAATTTTCTCCATAAAATGAGAGATTATTATTATTTTTTTATTGTATATTGGTTTCAAAATGGAAATGCACCCAAAAAGTTTGGAAAGGTGATTTGGTTATATTACCTTAAACATGATCTAATTAAATTTTAATTTTTTTTTAAAGATTAAATAGAGCATAACATTTAGAAGTAAAACTTTCTGAAAAATGACCCTCTAAATTAATATAGTGTGCAATTCAAATTTGAAATGAATATGAATCATTTATCAATAATTTGAGGGAAAATTGTTTGAATTTATAATATTTTCAGACACTACGGACCAGAAGCTCCACGTTAACAGGGAGAGCAACCAAAAGATGCGGTTCAAAGAAAAAAAAAAGCAACAAAAAGATGACAATTGCAGCTTGTTACTTGAACATTATGTACTTGATAGTATCATTATCTCCTCTGTTACCTTGTGATTTGTTGTCAGTTAATGTAACAAATTATGATTTTTGATTCATTATTGATCATTATAAAAAAAAAAAAATGTATGTAGGTAGCTGTTGATATTTGTTCAAGGGTTTTAGTGTAAGAGGGGTTAACTTGAACCCATTAAATTAATTGGGCCCAATCAAAGCTTAAAAAATTGGTGAGCTTTGAGAGATTATTGCCAAATGGGTCCAAGTGAATTCTATTAAACGGACCCATAAAAAAACCAATAAATTGGGCTGAGGAAGACTCATCAAGCAAATATTTCTAAAGAGAGTCCAACAAGCCCATCCGAGGAGGCCTTGATCATAGGGGCGTCCGAGGAGGTTAACCATTGCTTTCAAAAGAGATGAAACCCTCAGAGGAGATCCATTCTCCAAGGTATTAGCTTAGTCTTGAAAGGGCTCAGAATCACGAACCTAGAGATCTATTTGAACTCGGACTCGAAAGGGTTCGGATCCACGAACCTAGAGATCCGAAGCACTTGGTTTTGAACGGATTCAAATGCAATTAGAAGTCGCTTCGTTGATAAGTCCCAGAACACTTGCGGGCTCGGAGCTTTCCGGGATTTACCCACCAGAACCATGGGCATAATGGAGTAAGAACAAAGGACCCGATCTCGAGGATGGTGAGTGAAGATAAATTCACTCTTCGGTTAAACTAGCCTATACCTGGGTCGAGGTGGCGCAATCTAGGTGGTCTCTCAGACTCGACAATATATGTGGTAGGGCGTTCTCTTGAACTATCCCTGACCCTTCTGTGACAGGACGTCCTCTGGGATTACCCCTAACCCTTTGGGATGATTGGGGATCATTGATTAAGTATGGCTAAGAAGAAGGGTTCGCCGAGAGGTTGATCTCCTCTTCGGGATTTTCCTCATCGTCGGAGAGGTCACCTCCTCGGACAATGTGGTTAGAGAGAATATTCCCCACGTGCCTTGCACATGAGCTCCATCCTACATCATGAGGTGCCTATAAATAGCACTCACCCATAGCTTCACAAAGGGTTAGATTTTGGAGAGACATTTTTTGGAAAAGAACTAATTTCCCTTTTTCATTATCAGCCTTGAGAGTGAAAGTGGGAGATAGATGGGAGAGCCTTGCCATTATTTTCTCTCTAACTACTTTGCTTTCTTCTTTACCTAATCTCTTATCTCCATCATCTTTTTGCTATTGTGTTCTTAGTTGTGACTGTTGAAGAATCTAAGCCTCTCATCATTTCTAGAAAATTTGAGTTTTCTTCAAAGATCTTCGAATTTTCCAACAACATTCTTGAACCCTTTCATACATTCTTTCCAAAGAGTGGTCTCTCTAAAATCCATCCCTTGTAAAACTATGAATGGGTGTTATTTATAGGCATCTCATGATGTAGGATAGAGTCCATGTGCAAGGCATATGGAGAATATTCTCTCTAACCACCTTGACCGAGGAGGTGACCTCTTCGATGATGAGGAGAACCCCGAAGAGGAGATCAACCTCTCGGCGAATCTTTTTTCTTAGCCATACCTAACCAATGATCCCCAATCATTCCAAAGGGCCGAGGTAGTCCTAGAGGACCCCCCACCGCTAAATATTGCCAAGTCTCATGGACCCTTCAGGGCCGTGCCACCTTGACCCAGATATAGGCTAAATTAACCGATGAGTAAATTCATCTCCACCCTTCATCCTCGGGACTCAAGCCCTTTGTTCGGGCTCTAACCTTACTCCTGATTTTGGTGGGTTGATTCCGAAATGTTCCAAGTCTGCAAATGTTCTGAGACTCACCAATGGAGCGGCTTCTAGATTGAAATCAAATCTGTTCGAAGCCCGAGTGCCTCGGATCTCTAGGCTTGCTCAATACCCTTTCAAGTCCGGGCCCGAGTAAGTCTCTAAGTTCGTAGATTCGAACCCTTTCGAGGCTTAGAGCGATTCGGCCCGTTTGATAACGATCAATTCGAGCCTACCAATCTTGGACTTGCGATAAATTCGGGCCCACCAAGCTTAGACTTTCTGATTGGGCCTAATTAATTTAGTGGGCTCAAGTTAACTCCTCTTACATTTGCCCCCTGCGTGTATGAGAAATTTTAGTTTTCTCGGACACGCATATTCTCACCTTTTCGACCATTCTTCGCATTATGTTCTCAGGAATATTTTGTCTTGACAGAGCCTATGGATAAAGTTGATGACTCACCATAATTTATGAATAAAATTGACAAGTAATAAGAAATTTTTTTTTTTTTTTTTTTTTTTGTGTGTGTGTGTGGTGTAGATAGTGTTTTTATGTAGTGTTTTGGGGGATTTTTTTTGGATAAATTAAAAATACACCTCAAGAGTTTGTTTAAAATATAAATTGTCTCTTGTAATTTAAAAAATTACAAATATCTTATTATCAAAAAAATTTATTTAACAATATTAACCGAAAAAAAGAAATTCTTAACTGCTCTCTTATGCAATGATAAAATTACCTGAATTATTAATTGAAATAAATTTATGATATTATTAAAAAATATTAATTGATTTCATGATTTATTAATAAAAATGACCATTTATTATTAAATTAAAAACTTCAAGGGTGAAATATAATTTCTAAAACTATAGGGACAATTTATATATTTTAAGAAAATCTTAAAGAATATATTTATAATTTATCTCTTTTTCTAATAGTACTCATAGGATATTTACCATGTTTACTGAAATTGAGTGCAATTTGTTTAAATAGAATTCATCAATTTTGTATTTTGTTTATTTTATTTTGAGAAATAATATTGAAGTGATAATTAGTGATTAGTGCAGGTAATACTACTATGCTCTACGACAGTTGAAAAATTAGTAATGTATAAATTCATAAAATTTATTCAAAAAATTATTTAAAAGAAGGAATCAATTTAAGGTATACTTTTATTGTATATGTGGTCCATCTCCCACTATTTTAAATTCACACTACATATTTATTTTTGGAGTAAAATTTAAGATAAATTTTCATCGTTCATATTTGTAAAAAAAATTTCTATGTATTGTGATCAGTAGATGATTTATGATTGTAGCTTTTAAATTAAGTGTCAAAAAAATTATCAAAATGTGATAAATATTATCAAAATGTGATAAATATTATAAATATTAGTAATTATAATTATAATTTTTTTTATTAATGTGTAATGTAATTTTCCCTTTAAGTATGGTTGAAGATTAGATTTGATAGGTTGGTGTAGAGTGTCACTAAAAAAGCACCAGTAAGAAAGAAAAAAAAATCACAGTTCATTATTTTTTATTGTGTTTTTTTTAATAAAAAAATATAGTAAAAATGGTGTCTCTAATTTTGTTCAGAAAATCATAATGTATCTTGAAGAATTCAACAGCTTTCGGGTGGTAGTAATGGCATTTTTTTTTTTTTAATCTCAACACAGTAAATTTTTTCCCCCTAGAATTTTAGATAAAGTGTTTTTTTTTTTTTTTTTCAAGATCATGACAAACAGAGTTGGAGCCTCAGAATTTCTTTTCCTACAATTTTAAATGAAGTTTTTTTTTTAAATTTATTTTTTCCCTTAAATATCTTGAGAGCCTAAAACGACCATCTTATTTATCTTATGTATAGAGCTGTCAGGTGAGGCAATTGAGCCTATTTCTTTTTATTACTCTTTCTTACCTTAGGTTAGTTTGGTAATGACTATTTTAATAATTTTTTAATTAAAATATAAGACGAAAAAAAAATTGAAATATTTGAAAATGACTTGATTTTTTACAGAAAATTGTGTAAAAAATAAAGAGAATAGGAAAAAATCTTTAACTTTTTCATATAATTTTTTTTGACATTGTAACTATTTTAATCTATTACCAAACCGATCTTAGATTCGGCACAGTGATTTTGTAGCCATACGTTGGGGGTGTGGTGAGGGGAAAGTTATAAGTTCAAACTGATGGAGCAGCGACGATCCCTTTAATTATAATCTAACTTTACTAACATCCTACAATCTTATTCAAAAAAAAAAAGAAAAGAAAGAAATGAGATTGGAACCTAAAAATACACAATAGCCTGAGGTAGACTTTCTGTTAACAGAATCTCCAACCTAATTAGAATCTAAATAAGCATGAAGATCAAATGAGCTAGGGGTATAGGTAAGACCATGAAAAATAGTGCCCTTAATGAACTTGAGCAACCTTTTTACACCAGCATAGTGACCAACAGTGGGATTATGCATATGTTGACACAATTGATTCACAACAAATGAGATATCAGGTCTGGTAATTGTCAAATACTGTAAGGCTCCAACTATGCTTCTATAGACAGATCGATTGACAAAGGGCTTATCTGAATTTGCAGGTAGATCAGGCTTGACAGAGATAGGAGAAATGCAAGCTTTGCAATCCATTATACCAGTTTTAAAAAGAATGTCCTAAGCATACTTCTTTTGAGATAGGACAGTGGTGGAACCAGAGGTATCAACTAAGATGCGAAGAAAATAGGAAATAGAACCAAGCTCCTTTATAGAGAAAGCTTGATACATCTGAGTAATAAGAGCTTGAATATGTGTATTAGCATTACCAGTGATCAATATATCATCAACATAAACAAGTAAGGCAAGAAAGACAGAACCAACCTTTTTAATAAACAAAGAAGAGTCACATTTATTGTTCTTGAACCCTTGAGACAGCAAAAAAGAGGAGAATGTGGAGTACCAAGCTCTTGGGGCTTGTTTAAGACCATACAAGGCCTTATGGAGTTTGCAAACAATCTGAGAATGAGGAGGTTGATTAGGAGATTGAACTTCAAACCCTGGTGGTTGCAGCATGTAAACCTTCTCTTCTAAGATCCCATGAAGAAAAACATTAGAGATATCTAATTGCTTAATAGGCCAATTGTGATGAAGAACAAGACATAGCAGAACTCGAATTGTTGGTAATTTAGCAATTGGGCTAAACGTTTCCCAAAAATCAATCCCCTCCTGTTGAAGATAACCTTTAGCAACTAATCTAGCTTTATGCCTAGCCACTGTCCCTTCTAAATTGCGTTTGATTTTGACCACCCACTTGCAACCTATGGCAGTCTTGCCTTGAAGAAGAGAAACCAAAGACCAGGTGTGTTGGTTTTGCAAAGCTTGGAACTCCTCAAGCATAGCTTGTTTCCAAATAAGGGCAAGTAAGGCTTCCTTATGAGTAGGAGGCTCAATATCAGTATAAGAAAAAGATGCAGGAGTCTGAACAGTAGACAAGGCAGCTTTGGATCTATCACTACAAGAATTTTCACTTTTGGCGATTAGATTTTTAGTCGCCAAAAGTCAGTTTTTAGTCGCCGAAAGGCTTTAGCGACTAAATTTTTTGGTCGCAGAATTAGTAACCGAAGAGTAGTCGGGAAAGCTAATTGGCGACTAAACTTATTTTAGTCGCGAAATATATTTATTTGCCGACTAAATATTTAGTCGCCAAAGGTTGGAAAAAAATTAAATAAACATTTTCGGCGACCAATTTTTTTGTCGCCAAAAGCCTTAATATTGTTAATGACCAAAGATTTAGTCACGGAAAATGTTTTTAGCTACTAAATATATTAGTCGCCTAAAGTAAATACTAGTGTTTTGGGTACTAAAATTTTAGTCGCCTAAAGTCAAATTTTTTTGGCTACTAAAATTTTAGTCGGCAAATAGTTTTTGTTTTGGCTACTAAAATTTTAGTTGGTAAAAAATTTTTGTTTTGGCTACTAAAAATTTAGTCACCTAAACTCCCACATTTTTGGCTACTAAAATTTTAGTCGGCAAAAGTGTTTTTATTCTTCATCTTTTGTTTTTAGTTACGAAATATCTTAGTCGCCAAATGTTTGATTTTCTTTTGGCTACAAAACTTTTATTCACCAAATGTTTGATTTTCTTTTGGCTACAAAACTTTCAGTCGCCAAATGTTTGATTTTCTTTTGGCTACAAAACGTTTAGTCACCAAATGTTTGATTTTTTTTTTTGCTACAAAACTTTTAGTCGCCAAAAACATGATGTTATGTTTTATTGCAAATATTATAGTTTGTCCATAACTTGTCTGTATTCCATGCAACCTGTAATACATATATAAATAAAATTATACTTAAACTATCAATCATTTCACAATCTGGATCCATATACAAAAAATAAATAACTTTAACTGTCAAATTACATACAAATCAACTATTGTCCAAACTAAAATAATAATTCCATACAAAATATAGAATCATACAAAAATCAAAGCCCTCCATATACAAAAATTGCATTTACTACCATGTGAAATGACCATTTGGCATGGTACAAATTACCATCATAATCTGTACCACGACAAAAGGTGATGTATGTACCAAGACAAAAAGCACATCTATGTACCACGACAAAAAATCATATACATGTACGACGACAAAAGGTGATCTATGTACCATGCCAGTAATTATCTATTGGCTACCAAAAGTTTTCTGTATCAGTAATAGGGAATTGCACAAAAGCCGAAAATGACAAAAGTATTATATTAGTTCTATACAAAAGTGAAATTTCTTCTCCATATACCAAAATATTACTCTGAAAGTCCACGCAATAAAGTCATCTACGAAAAAAAAAAAAAAACATTAGAATTGGACCCAAAAATGCCCAACTTCATGAATGAATTTGGCAACAAGTGACAAATAACATATCAAAGAAGTAACCTTCCATGATGAATCAATTATCAGTCTTTCTAAAGTCTTTTGTTATAAGGAACATTGTTAAATGCAGAACAATCATTACTAAATCTGTCATTACTAACATAAAGCTAATGTAACAATTTTCTATTTGTATGCAACATGCATCCAAATTCTGTGGCTAAACCAATATCAATGCCTAATGTGAATAGAAAGTATTCTTTTTACCAACTTCCTCATTAATTGTTTGCAAAAGGTACTTGAATCATTAGATTGGATATAAAACTATCCCTACTTATTAAGTCTGACAGTGCCATTTCATTCAAGATATTAGAACATGTGAGAAAAATAATAACAAAAATAAAGTTCAATCACAAAAGGAAATATATAGAAATGTATGTTGAGACACCTATAAATGGTTCATCAAAGAAAGAATACCGGATATCTCATGAAGCACATGGCCTCAGAAACAGCATTCAGAGTTTGATACTTTTATGAAAGCTTAAATATAATATAACACACTTGTGTACGTTCAAGAAATTAATATAATATAACAAGGCGTATTCAGCTGTTTCGAATTTTCGCCCCCGAAATGTCATTTTTCGACTAAGTTTTGGGCGTATTCAGCTCTAACTCCCAACCTACGGGTCCGGATTACATTCCGTTAGTTGTTACAAGTCCTATTTGTCATGGGGAAGCTACCTGTGAGAGTCACACGGTGGTTCGGGGGCTGTTTTGAATTTTTGCCCCCGAAACGCCATTTTTCGACTAAGTTTTGGGCGTATTTGGCTCTAACTCCTAACCTACGGGTCCGAATAACATTCCGTCAGTTGTCACAAGTCATATTTGTCATGGGGAAGCTGCCCGTGAGAGTCACACGGTGGTTCGAGGGCTATTTTGAATTTTTGCCCCCTAAAATGCCCTTTTTCGACAAAGTTTTGGGCGTATTCGGCTCTAACTCCCAACCTACGGGTCCGAATAACATTCTGTCAGTTGTCACAAGTCATATTTGTTAGGGGGAAGTTTCCCGTGAGAGTCAGACGAAGGTTCGGGGGCTGTTTTGAATTTTCGCCCCCGAAACGCCCTTTTCCGAGTAAGTTTTGGGTGTATTCGACTCTAACTCCCAACCTACGAGTTCGAATAACATTCTGTTAGTTGTCACAAGTCTTATTTGTCATGAGGAAGCTGCCCGTGAGAGTCACATGGTGGTTCGAGGACTGTTTTGAATTTTCACCCCCGAAATGTCCATTTTTGACAAAGTTTTGGGCGTATTCGGCTCTAACTCCCAACCTACGGGTCTGAATAATATTCTGTCAGTTGTCACAAGTCCTATTTGTCATGGGGAAGCTTTTCGTGAGAGTCACACAGTGGTTCAGGGGCTGTTTTGAATTTTTGCCCCTGAAACGCCCTTTTTCGACAAAGTTTTGGGCTTATTCGGGTCTAACTCCCAACCTACGGGTCCGAATAACATTCCGTCAGTTGTCACAAGTCATATTTGTCATAGGGAAGCTGCTCATGAGAGTCACACGGTGGTTCGGGGGTTGTTTTGAATTTTCACCCCCAAAACGCCATTTTTCGACTAAGTTTTGGGCGTATTCGGCTCTAACTCCTAACCTACGAGTCCGAATAACATTCCGTTAGTTGTCACAAGTCATATTTGTCATGGGGAAGCTGCCCGTGAGATTCACACAGTGGTTCAGGGGCTAGATTTCTTGCTTTTTTTGTGTTGATTTCAGATTTAGGGAGGTTGGTTTTAGGCCTAGGCTCAATGTCCTTCATTGCCATTTCTTATGGTGAGAATGGCCCTGTTTTCTGTGGTCTTAAACCAGATAGAACTCATCTTGTGGACTTCTATGGATCAAATTCAGCTATAATCTTCGCAACCCCATTTCATTTCCCATTTGCCGGTCTAACCGCTGGCAATGACTTTGTCTGTGGGCTTCTAAAGGGTTCAAACCAACCATATTGTTGAGGAAGCAGTGCCTTTATTCAAATGGGGGTTCCTCAACCTATGGTTAATGGGTCTGAATACTCTGAAATCAGCGCTAAAGACCACCATTTGTGTGGTTTGAGAAAACCCTTTATCGGAAAGCTAAGAAATGCAATCACAAACACTAGTACTACTTCCATTGTTGATTGTTGGGGCTATAACATGATTGCAAACCATGTGTTTGATGATGGACCTGTGAAGTCTATCTCAGCTGGTTCAGAGTTCAATTGTGGATTGTTTTCTCAAAACAATAGTGTTTTCTGTTGGGGTGATGAGACCAGTAGCAGAGTCATTAGCTTGATTCCTAAACAAATGAGGTTTCAGGAGAAGTGAATCTGTTGAGTACATAAAGTAGGTACATATTGTATCACTAACATTTGTTGTACAAAATTGTCCTCTTATTTAATCAAAATGATTTGAAATTTACAAATGGTGTTATGTAATAATAAGATGGTGGTGACCTTATAGTTGTCAAAAGGGGTTAAATTTGTGAATTCGAAAAAGAAGCTATTCAATAAAAAGATTCAACATTTTAAGAGTGGTTATGAGGAATCTGCTTGGTATTTCCAAGTTTTTTTAGTAAACATCTATAAGTTTTAGTAACTTAAAAGGGCCCCTGCTGGTCCCCCCTGGCTTTGCCCTTGAGGCATACAACAATATGATGGCCGATGGGATGATCACACTGCACCACAATATTGTTGGAACCCCTTGTATCTTATTACTCTGCAGAAGATTCTAAACTTTGGAAAAGTTGTGACCTATTATATAGAGACATCAAGAGATCTGTATAAGGGTGACTTGGATGACCCTTTTTCAGTCAATTTAAAATTATCCACACTCATGAATGTCTCAATGCTCATTGAGGGAGAATTTGGGTGAGACAGAGAGAGAAAGAGAATCATTCAACATGAAAGAATATCAAATACTAGGAAACAATTTCAAATTCACAGGACTTCCAAACAACTAAAGTAAATTTCAAATTTCTTCTATAAGTTTGTAGAGATAGACATAACTATTGGACAATAAACACACAAATCTTAAACACACAATTCATAACTTCGGGGGCTGTTATGAATTTTCGCTCCCGGAAAGCTATTTTTCGAGTAAGTTTTGGGCGGATTCGGCTCTAACTCTCTACCTAAGGGTCCGAATGACATTCTATCAGTTGTCACAAGTCCTATTTGTCATGGGCAAACTGTCCGTGAGAGTCACACGGTCGTTGGGGGGCTGTTTTGAATTTTCGCCCCCGAAACGCCCTTTTCCAACTAAGTTTTGGGCGGATTCGGCTCTAACTCTCTATCTATGGGTCCGAATTATGTTCCATCAATTGTCACAAGTCCTATTTGACATGGGAAAACTGTCCGTGTCAGCCACACGGTCGTTCAAGGGCTATTTTCAATTTTTGCCCCGAAACGCCCTTTTTAAGAGAATTTTGTATGACTTATCCTGATAGTGATCTCAATGGATATGCAGATAATAGATAGTAGTACAACAATATAATAGCACATCATTGGTGTTATTGGTGCCAAACAAAAGAATCTCTATTTGTCTATTGTTCCAGCTAGAAAGTGGCCATACTCAATAATATTTGGCACATTAAATTTGTATTGTCACTATATTACAATTTACATGTCTGATGTCTCCATACAGTTACAATTAGCAACCAATTTAGTGATCATAAATATAAACACTGCAAATGACTTCCCTCCACTGTGTAATATAACATGTCGAACCAATTTAGAGATTAAAAACTGTTACTTGAGTCCAACAACATTACTTGAGTCTTCACTAAGATTTTTCATTTCTTCTTTTTTGTGTAACAAATTATCAGACTCAACAACCGAAATTAACATCCAACAATTCCTGGACAATAAGCCTTATCTGAAAGATCAAAATTTCAACCTATTGACAAAATGAAAAATAATAATAAAAAAAAAATTGACCATAACTCTAATGAGATTAGTCTAGCTCTAAAAGATCAGTGATAGAAGCATTCAAGGTCAAAATCGCATAACGGGTACTATGATAGGCCCTCTCTACCTACACATATTTTAATTCTTCAATTGCATGATTTTTTCTTACCCTCATGCGTAACAACAAAGAGATAGTATTGTTTAGTGAATAAGTAAATCTAAGTTTGTGTAAGTGTTAGTATGATACAAATGAAATTCTTCTTACCAAATATGACGATGCCCGTCTGAACCCTCCAACAGTGTTGAGAGTCGTAAAACCACAGAGTTCAAATGATTCAGTTGTTCTTGTTGCGCCTCCCTTGCTTTTTTTCCTTCTTCTACTTCTTTCATCAACTCCTCTCTCTCCCTCATCATCTCTTCACGATCTCTCTGGCGCTCTTCTTTCTCCTTCATCAAATTTTCTTGAAGAACGTTAATCTCAGATCGCATTGTCTCCCTTTGTTTGTCACGAGATTGTGCCGCACTATCAGATAGCGGATAGGGTCGTGGGCCTACCCAAATCCATGCAAGTAATTCTTTCTCTGTCTAAGCACTTGCCGTGAGAGTTCCTCATGTGTCAATGGGATCCCCGCATCTGTGGCTGTCGCTTGTAGATTCACCATCGCATCCTGTCATTACTAAAAAAAAGTAGACTATTTAACAAAGGCACAAAAAATCACATGCAATTTTGTGCTAAGATAGGCATTAATATTAAATACAATTGGCCAAAAAAGTTTACTCCTTACATGTAGCTCACCACATTTGGGATCAATCCATTCATTTGTTTTCTTCGATTTGTGTGATTTGGAATAAAATTTTGAAAAATCCAACTCCCCATTTTCATTTACTTGTTAGTTTCAAATAACAAAATTAATTCGTCACAATAGTAACCATGACTTTCATCTTACATATATAAGTGATGAGAAATATGTTCCAAATGTATCTAACTTACCATGAGCGACATTGCTATTGGAAAGGAACGAGATCCACTGGTGTGATTGTATGGTAGCAAACTTCGGTTTGCTTTACCAGTTTTAGAGCGTTTCTAAAAAAAAAGAATTATTCAAGAATTAGTACATATCAATGCATAATACACAAATAAAGAAAGAGAGTTGTTTATATTTGTTTGTTACCAAATAAGATTCATCCTTCCAAGCCACATCGTGTGTTTCCAATCATCCAAGCAAACTCCTTTAGGTGGATGACTATATGGGTCATCAGCACCCTCTTGTACAAGTTTTTCGTAGTGTTGTTTCAGGGTGTACCTCCAATCCGTGTACAAGAGATACGCCTTCATATCAACGATCTCTTGAACTTGTTGATCAGTATGAAAATCCTCACCAATTTCAAACGTGTCCTGCAAGTATAAGTGTGTGACATATTACAGTAATGGAATGCAGAAATTGCAACTTTACATAATGAAGACATTTAGTTTAAGGTTCGAAATTACTAGCACAGCTTGTACTACAGCATCTTTGATACTCTGATCAATTTTCTTCCATGACTTCACTCTCTTTAGGGGGCACAACAGCCTTATCTGCAAGCCTAACTCATTTGTTGTAGGCGTTGCATTCCCGCCAGTGAGTGCATTCAGCATGCGATTGACATATACATGTAGTTTCTCCTATTTTTTTCTCGCAAGCCTTTTTTGCACTCCTTTTCCAACTGTAGAACTGCGTACACGAGTTGACGTACTTTTCCCTGGTCAAGAAGGGGCAACAAGTGTAAGGCCTTCACATGCAATTAGTGCCCCAAACATATAATCGACAATAATTAATATTACATTTAACAATCATCCAAGCAAATTTTGTAAGGGATTATAATTTTTTTATACATGCAAGAAATTATCCTTCTAGATGAAGAAAAATCATTTGCTTAAGTCAAGTAAAGTAATCTTTAGGGACCGAAACACACCTACAAAACTACTAAAAAGAAGAATAAACATTGTAGTCCGCAGTCAGTCAACCCTGAAGATGCAACAAAAACGTACAATGGTCTTACCTACGTCGTGCATCTGTGTCTCTTCCACAAATGTTTGTGTGTCATCCGACGGTTGTGTCTCATCGGATAAAGTCTGTGGTGTGACAAAAACATGTGCAGATGTTCCTGAGGGTGTTGCTATGGGGCCAGTTGCTATTTTCTTACGCCATCTTGTCTTCATCCCAGGAACCATGCTAGTACCTGCAAAGTAGCTGCAAACATGATATATTAAGTAAACACATCACATGCATCATCGATATTATGACCAATATGGATTGTTTACAGAAGCTAAAGTATTCACAAAATTACAACAACACAACAATAGGAAAATAATATATAATGATTGTCAAATAAAAGTGATGTACATAAACCAATGGTAAGCATAAATGTCAAATGATGAGGTTCATCAATTTAACAAGTTCAACATTGCGAAAAAGTTTACAATATAGCTCAACATGATGACATGAAGAACAATATAAACAAAAGGACCAAACTCTTATCTAAGTACATAACATATAAAGAACAACAATCTCCTTCATCCCTTTCCCCATTACATCAACAAAACGACAAAAAGACAAAACAACTACCAAGAACACACATCAAAATTTAGAACCCATACATCAACACTCCATGTCCATATCTAAATCAAAATCACTGTCAAGCTCATCTTCTTCTTCATTGTCACCTTCCATTGTCGGTTCATCTTCATCATCACATATGAAGTCATCGTCCATACCAACCAAGGGTTGTACACAGTTATCAGACTTCAAAACTTCCATTGGAATAATTTTAGTGTCAATATCATCTCGACGCAACACCACATCGTCATCCATAGGCTCAGTTGGTACAACATCAGTTCTTTCATCTTGTTGGAACACATCATCAGGGTCTAGCACATCGACCTCGGGCACATCTGTAGACACCCCATTTTTGACCGTCCTCAAGACTTGGACGTCACCGTTTGAACACTCGGTGATCATCCATGATTTTGTTCGTTTGGAGTTCCCGGAGGTCTCGGCTCGCGCGCCTTGCCTCAGGATCCCCGAACTCGACTGTTTAGTGTCTGGTTTTGCACCAAACACTTTTGTTTTGCCTTAGAGGGGCAGGGAATGCCTTGTGAGACATACCCATACACCACCGGCAGCGGCTGGAAGCCACCGGCTGGCCATTTTCTGCCATCGGCACTTTTGTTTGCCGGTCGGCACACTTTATTGCCGGTCGGCATAATTGGTTGCCGGTCGGCACTGTTTTTTGCCGGAATAGCATTTTTGGGCAGCCGACCACTGTTCATCCACTTTTTGGAGATATTTTGTGCCAGCTGTGATAGCTGGCACCAACTCCTCTCCCCTCCATACACGTGTATGGAGGGATTTCCCTCTAGCCAAGCTTGTTGAATAAGCTTTGCAAGAAGGAGTCCTATAAGAGAGGGGCTTTCCTCTTGGTTCTAGGTTAGAAAAACAGAAGCAAAAACCAGCCTTTGGAGATATAGACACATATTATATCTATACCTCTCTCCCTCTCCCTTCTTGTGTGTGTTTCTTGGCTCAAAAGGTGTGTTTTACCTTACTTTTGCACCATTACACACACCATTACACCTTACTCCGAGATTGAGGGACTTGGATGAGTTGTTTCTTGAGTTTTGGACTGGTTTTGATCCAAAGAAGGAGGTTAGACCATTTGTTCTTCAAGGGTTCTTCAAGGGTGAGCATCTTCCTTTTTATTCCCCAAACTTGCATTGGTTTTCTACCTATTTTGTTTATTGTTTTAGCTCTTGTGTATAACATGAAAAAGGCTTAAATTTTCCTGCTCTAACACTTTCATTAAGGTCATTTTGTGGTTTGAGTGCAAACTCACCCTCATAGGCCTTGTTTGGTCTATTTTGGTGCCTTTTTGATAAGGTTTTGTTCACTTCAGCACTTTGATCTTTTCATCACTAAAAACCAGTTCATTTTTGGTGTTTAAAAAGTTAGTTTGAAGTCTTACATAGGGGAGGGACACCCCTCTCCCTTCATGGTTTGTTTACTTACTTTTTGGGCTCAAAAGGGTAGCATGTGTGCTTGATGTCTCTTGGCTTCATTTCAGCATTTTTTTAGGCATCTTAGGTCATATATAACCTCTGTTTTTGGTCAGATTTGGGCCTCTTTGTATGCTTGTAATACTTGCTTTGTATTGCTCCATCTTGCTTAGAAATACATCTCATGGTTAGGCCATGATCCTTGTGTAAGTTGGCTTAGTTCCATGAAGTTTCTAGTGTTGTTTTTCCATACTTAAGGTTTGTTGGTTATCCATTTAGTTATGCTTGACATGTGTGTTAAGGTTGCTTTGTATTTTGGCTTAAAAGCTTTGAGCATGATGGCCTCTAGCATGTATGTTTGTGATTACCCTCATGATTTGATATCATCTAAGGACTATTTTTTTGTCCAAGAATCATGCTTGTATGTGTGCATGCATAGCCTCTTTCATGCCTTGAGGGTGTGTCCTCTTATGCCTAAGAATGAGCCTTAGTTCATATGCTTCATGAGAGATATTTTAGCTGCCATATTAGGAGTTTTTGGGGTCCTGTTTTGCATGCACAAATTCTGTTTTTGCTTTGTTTTAATCATGCCATGAGTGGCCATATTAATGAGGGTGAAATGTCTCCTTTTGTGCCTTAACTTTGGGACCATAAGTTTGCTTGTTAACATGAGTGGATTGTCTATCATTTTGAGCACTTTTGGCCACTGTTTTGAGAAGGGTGAGGGCCTGCCCCTTTGCCACTTCAAGCCCTCTTGCATGCTTGCTCCATGTTTGTTGCATATTTGTTCCATTAAGCTTTGTAGCACATCAATCCCATGGTCAATTTTGTCCATATTTGCATCATGTTTGTACCTTGTATGCTTGGTATTATACATTTGTCATGTTGGTTGTATAATGCTTGTTGTGCTTTACATCTTGGTGGCATGGTGCATTCGAGCCTTATTGAGCATAACATACATTGCATTTACTTGGTTTGGGGTGTCAAACTAAGTGTGGGAATCAAGGACCATTCATACTTCAAGTGATGCAATGTGCCTCGATTCTCGGTCATCGGGACCTTTGACTCCAACTTGATAAGGCCCCGGTTTTCATGTTGTTTGTTGCATACATCTTCATATCAAATGGCAAATTCGATCCTTTGACCCGCCATGTACCATTGATGGTTCAAGGATCGAAAGTCACGCTTCTTTGAGTTCAAAATATGATAAGAAGTATGACCATGCTCACATGTGTCTAAAAACTCCATGCCATGCACTGTCTGATCTCTGTTTGCTGTCGAATTGTTTTCTGCAGGAAGTTTCTGCCGACCGGCAGAATTTAGTGCTGACCGGCACTATCTGGAGTGCCGATGAATCCAATAAAGTGCCGATGGCAATTTTGAAGTGCCGGTGGAAATTCTGTCTGGCCGGTGGTTCCAACTATATATTATTTGTTTATTCTATGCCGTTGTGCTGTCCAGTTGTTGGTTTATTTATTGCTTTATTTATCTTTTTGCTAGGTAGTTTAGCATCATTGCGTCCAACCCAGTAGACATTCCCCAAGCACTTTGGATCAGAGGTCGCAGGCTCCATCGATCTGAGGATCTGATAGAAGGACAACCAGTGTACCATTCTCTACCCCCGGTTACTAAACGGAAAGCAACTAGGCAGAGGATATCGGTTCAACAGTCAGTACAGAGGGCTTCGTCTACCCCACCTGTGTACAGTAGAGATCAGGATCCCGTTTCACCCACAGAGAGGGAACGCATACCAGCAATTCAACCGGAGCAGAACAGTATGGCTAGCTTAGAGGAGATGGTGCGCCAACTTCAGGAAAGTATGAAAATGATGCAGCAGGATGCTGCCTAACAGGCAGAATTCGCCAGGCAACAGGCTACAGTTATGAGTGAGCAAGCGGATTTAATTGGGAGATTGCAACAGCAAACTGGGGCATCACCTTCGCAGCAAATCCCTCCTCCATTAAGGGTTCCAATACCTGAAGAGACACCAAACGCCCAGAATGTCCAAGAAGATGCAGACATCCCAACGGGGCCGGCTCCACCCCCGATTCCGCCTCAACAATCCAAGGCACCCACTCCCGTTAATGTATCGGATTCTCCCTTTGAGTTTGAGGTAGACCCCATGACGTTAAAAATGCACAAGCTTGAAAAACTGTTCAAGAAATCTCAAGGTGCGAAGTCCATTCCGGACATTGGAGATGGGTACATCGACACAGCTGTGACACTGCCAGATCGATTTAAGATGCCCCAAATTGATCGTTTTGACGGGTCTGAGGATCCCATGGTACACCTGCGACTGTTTTCAGACGTCCTAAGGCCAATGGGTCTCACCAGATTACAGAAGCTTTCTTTATTCGGCCGGACCTTGTCGGGTGTGGCGTCCGCATGGTATGCCAAGTTGGAGGATGACGTCAAGAAAAATTGGGACGAGATGGCTGAGGCCTTCATTCTGCAGTACTCGTATAACACACAAATCGAGATCACGACCTGGGATCTCGAGACAACGAGGCAAGAACCCAAGGAAAGCTTCTCAGAGTTTGTAACTAGATGGCGGGCTAAGGCTTCAATGATGACCTTGAGACCCACAGACAAAGACCAGATTCGGATGATTGTGCGCAATCTTCAGCCGAAGCTAATGCAAAAGATGATTGTAGTCCCCTTTCCCACCTTTGCTGATCTGCATGAAATGGGGGTGCAGATCGAGGACGCCTTGAGACAAGGGTGGATCGATAATGACCGGGAGCAACCCCGCAGAAATTTCAACCGTAATGCTAATGCAGGCCCGAGCGGCGCTGCGACTACAAGGACCTCCGAAGTGAGTATGGTCACCACTAACCCTTCCCCAAGAAATACGGCGGCCGCGCCATTCTCCGGTGCGTCCGGACGCAACTCACAAACAGCCAAATACCCTCCCAGAAACACCAGAACCTTCGTTCCACTTTATATGCCCCTGTCCAAAGCTTTGGAGGTTTTGATCAGAAAAGGGCATCTGAAGCCCCTAGAGCCGCGGCCCTTACCCGAAAGACTACCCGCCACCCACAACCCAGCCAAATATTGTGCGTTCCACCAGCAGCATGGTCATGACACCGACCTATGCTTTCGTTTACGTCATGAGATTCAAGATCTCATTGATAATGGGGTGATTTTACCTCCTGAGAAACCCAATGTTACCACAAATCCTCTCCCCACACATAACCAAGTTCCACCACCCAAAAGAATCAATTTCATCTACACTGGGGTCGCATCCTACGATCCTAGTATCTACATCACACCCTCCTACCTGCCTAAACCTAGAGTTTTCCTCCCTGATTGCACCGATTTGTGCATGATGGACGTCTCCATAACCCAACCCAAGTCAGTGGTGGTGACCATCAGGAACAGGAAAGAGGTTGTCAAACCGAAGTCTGCGGAGTCTGAGAATGATGTTGGGAATGCTTACAGTCCGAGTGACTACATTTCACCAGTGGGCCAGAATAGACCAAATGTCGAATTTCCAGTCGGGGGAGAGCTGTGTGTAATTAGAGGGAACAGTCCAAGACAGGGAACAGATGATTTGGCAGCCATGGAAGGGGATTTTGTCAAGTTCCAGTTTCACGATGACCAAGACTCAGCCATCAACTGGTTCGATTATGAAGACTCAGCAGAAGCCACGGGGTGGTTAGACGATCAACCGGATGTAATAGAGGGGTTCCAGTCAGAACAAGGCCCGGCAGGGGTAGGAATGTCAACGACGGCCGGGAGTGTCGAAGAGCAGAATACATCGCCGGAGAGCGCTGGTGTCGAGAGTTTCGCTCGGGAATGGAGCATTTTGAGTACAGGGATCAGTGAGCAATCTACTGCATTGACACAGTCAGAACAAGAGAGATTCGAGGATTCTGAGAGGATCAGGAAAGCAAAAGGCCACGTGGGGGTCGAAACCGTCATGGAAACGAAGGATGCTACAAGCATAGGGATAAAAGGTACTGCGAGTATCGGGATAGTCGTGCCAGAACTAGACAGATGCTTGTCAGTCGCAGATGGTATGTGGTGGGAAGACGACGATCTATGTCTTGCCCACACGGACGAGGATTGGAAAGGTAACCAACCAGATGATACCTGGTATATCGGCGAAGTCGATCACATGACTAGGAGTGGACGGTATTTCAAGCCTCCACACCTAGATCAACCAGAGGCGTCTGGAAAAGATAATGAAGCAGAGAAACAAAAGGAGAAGCAACTCGAAGATGAGGCCGTATTGAGACAATTGAAAAAGATACAAGCAGACATCTCCATCTGGGGACTGCTTATGGCTTCTCGAGTACATAGGTAGGCTGTCCTGTCAGCCATGGATAAGGCCAAACTTTCCATAGATATCACGCCCGAACAGCTGGTGGGCTTAGTCTTTTCGGGAGGAAGTTCCCCAGCATTGAGTTTTTCTGACAAAGAGCTGCCACCCGAGGGTGCGAACCATAACAAACCGCTCTACATCTCTGTCGAGTGCAGAGATAAATGGATACCTGTGGTACTTGTCGACACGGGGTCCGCCATCAACGTCTGCCCGGCAAGGACAGCTTATGCGATTGGTTTGAAAGTCGCGGATTTTGTGCCAACGGCCCAGGTGATTCGGGCGTATGACAACACAAGCCGGGAAGTAATGGGGACCGTTAAGATTCAAACAAAAGTTGGGCCAGGACAGCACGAGATAGATTTCCATGTCTTGGAGGTTCCTGCAACGTTCAACTTGTTTTTGGGACGGCCGTGGCTGCATCAGGTAAAGGCGGTCTCCTCTACCTTACATCAAGTGGTGAAATACCCCTATGGGAAGGGAGTAGCCATTGTTTTTGGAAACTCATCAATTCATCCACCCCCAGAGGTATCTACGCCTGTTCTAGAAATTGAGCACGGTATAGAAGATGTGTTCATATCAGGTTTTACCTTGGCCGAGGCTCGGGTCGTACAGAACATCATGGCAGCTAACGAAGGGGTGTATGTCAGCGCCCAAGCAGTCTATCTCATGAACAAACTCCAGCACATCCCCGGGATGGAATTAGGCAAGAGCGGTAGGAAAGGTGCCGCAGCATCGACCGAAGTGCCACATAACCCCCATACCTTTGGTTTGGGCTACCTACCCACCAAAGAGGATTGGATAAGGAAAGGAAAGGAAATGGCCGGAAGGGCCAGGGCGAAACAGATGGGAAAGCCCTTTGACTTAATGCACCAGCCCATTCGGGGGACCCTGAACGGACGTTTCGTCCGGGAGGGGGAGGACTTTCCGTTCTGTGGCTTCCCAGAGCCGTGGCTCAACGCGGAGAAGAAGCGCGTACCGGGATTTGAGATTTTCTTTGATTTATAGTTACCTGAGGATGACATCGCCGAAGGGCAGGCAGATCTATCGGCTGAGGCTGAGCAAAATAAGGAGGTACAGTCCGAGGACGCTGAAAATGAAATAGGGGCAGCGCTGGTGTGTCTGCTGTCAGATCCTCCGATCGAACAGAGGTGCTTGGGGGATAGCTCCTCGATATATGTGATTGGGAATGAAGCGGCTGCGGGCCTACCATTAGCTATTTTGGATGCATTCATCGCACCTTCTCTCATCTGGCAATATGAAGAAGGCTTTCTATCAAGCAGCACCGGGTCAGGTAGTGAGCCGGAATCTGATTCTACCGAATCTTGTACGTCGGAATCAGATTCCAGCTCAACTGAGTCTGAGTCCGGTATTCCCGGGGGTGATAACCCGGATGCCACAGTCCTGTCTAGGTCGTCTTTTTTCATTTTCTTTTGAGTCTGTTGTAACGGAAGAATCCGACGGCTCGGAAGTATTTAATGAGAACGACGTGGATGTGGTTTCAGAGTATTTTTCTGTGCCTTTGATTTATTGCTTAAATCAGGATTTTCAAAATTTTGATGAAAACGACGAGGAAGAAATTCCTCCGGTTTTGCAACGGTTAATTGATCAAGAGCAGGAAAGATTTGTTAAACCTTTAATGGATGAAATCACTACTGTGAATGTTGGTACTGAGAAGGACCCGCGGCTGGTCCAGATCGGGTCCACGTTGTCTTCTGAGGAACGCGAGCGCTTAGTCGCTTTGTTAAAAGATTTCAAAGATGTTTTCGCGTGGTCCTACGAAGACATGCCTGGAATCGATCCTGAGATTGTACAGCACCGGATCCCTCTTGATCCCGAGGCCCGACCTGTCAAACAGAAGCTCAGAAGGATCCGCCCTGATTGGGCCATTAAGATCAAGGAAGAGGTCACCAAGCAAATTGATGCAGGCTTCCTGTTGGTGTCTGAGTATCCGACTTGGCTGGCCAACATTGTTCCGGTGCCGAAGAAAGATGGCAGAATTCGGGTCTGTGTAGACTTCAGAGATTTGAACAGGGCCAGTCCGAAGGACGACTTTCCATTGCCGCACATTGATGAACTGATAGATTTCACGGCAGGACATGCCTTGCTTCCGTTCATGGATGGTTTCTCAGGCTATAATCAGATAGTAATGGCGCCCGAGGACCGGGAGAAGACTGCATTCACTACCCCGTGGGGTACATATTGTTATCGAGTGATGCCATTTGGGCTGAAAAACGTGGGAGCTACCTATCAACGGGCAGCAACTACAATATTGCATGATATGATCCATAAAGAGGTCGAGGTGTATGTGGACGACATGATTGTCAAGTCCAAAGAAAGAGAGGGCCACTACACCGCCTTACAAAAGTTTTTTCAAAGGATCAGAGAATTTCGGCTGTGGCTGAATCCCCAGAAGTGTACTTTTGGTGTTACAGCAGGAAAGATGCTAGGGTTTCTGATAACGCAAAGGGGCATCGAGGTCGACCCTTCCAAAATCAAGGCCATCTTAGAAATGCCACCACCGAGGACTGAAAAGGAGGTGCGAGGCTTTCTAGGTAAAGTGCAATTCATAAGGCGGTTTATCTCTAAATTAACCTTGACTTGTGAACCACTTTTTGGCCTCCTGAAGAAAGGAAAGAAATTCCAATGGGACGGCCGATGTCAAGCAGCTTTTGAACAGATCAAAGAATATCTACAGAACCCGCCTGTATTGTCACCGCCAGAACCGGGGAGACCGTTGATATTGTATCTTTCGGTAACTGAGACCACCATGGGCTGCATGCTCGCACAGGAGTCAGAAGATAAAGTGGAAAGGGCTATCTACTATCTGAGCAAGAAGATGCTGGATTACGAGACCCGCTATACACCACTGGAGAAGGCTTGTTTGGCCTTGGTATAGGCTACCAGGAAGCTGCGGCACTACCTGTTAGCTCACTCTGTAATGTTGGTTTCACGTTTGGATCCCATCAAATATCTTTTCGAGAAACCAGCACTTACGGGTAGGCTAGCTCGTTGGTTGCTATTGCTTTCCGAATTTGACTTGAAGTATGTAACACGCAAGTCGGTGAAAGGGAGAGCGGTAGCGGAGTTCCTTGCCGACCACCCGGTTGAGGGGGATGAAGCGGTTGAGTACCTATTCCCAGATGAAACCATTCTGCATATCGAGGATGAAACTTGGACGATGTACTTTGACGGAGCGTCGAACCAGTATGGGTATGGGATAGGAGTGTTGCTGATAGCGCCTGACGATTCCCGTATCCCTTTAGCATTCAAGCTCCAGTTCAGAGTCTCGAACAATGAGGCAGAGTATGAGGCATGTATTGCTGGTCTGGAAGCAGCCCTAGAGCTAGGGGTAAGACGGTTGGACGTCATTGGGGACTCGAATCTTGTTGTGTCTCAAGCAAAAGGAGACTGGAAGGTCAAGGAGGAAAGGATGATAATTTACCACCAAACCTTGGATTTGTTAATTCCTCGGTTCGAGAAACTAAATTTCACCCACCTCGTAAGAGAGAACAACAGGTTTGCAGATTCGTTAGCAACTCTATCTTCCATGATAGACATCCCGTCGGGAGTCCGGATGCGTCCAGTCATCATTGATCAGAAGTTTGCGCCAGCATACGAGTCAATTTCCGCCATAGATAAGGCCCAAGACGACAACCCCTGGTATTACGATATTTGGAACTTCTTGGAAAAGGAGACGTATCCATTAGGGGCAAGCGCCAAGGATAAAAGGGCCATTAGAAGAATGGTTGTTCAGTTCATCATCTGCGGAGGTAAGCTGTACAAAAGGGGTCATCTGGGAATGCATAAGCTCTGCGTAGAAGCTGAAGAGTCGAAGCGCCTAATGGAGGCCATCCATGGAGGGGAGTGCGGTGCACACACGAATGGAGTAATGTTAGCCAGAAAGATCCTTAGGCAGGGTTACTACTGGTCGACCATGGAAGAGGATTGTATCGGCTTTGTTCGGCGATGCCACAAATGCCAGATCCATGCAAACCGTATGAATATCCCACCATCCAAGTTGTACAACATGACTTCCCCGTGGCCGTTTTTCGTATGGGGGATCGATGTGATTGGAGCTGTTACCCCGAAGGGGTCGAACGGACATGAGTATATCCTCGTAGCGATAGATTATTTCACAAAGTGGGTCGAGGCCCAATCATACGCGGTGTTGAAAGCGTCGCACGTCGCAAAGTTCATCAGAAACAACATCATTTGTCGCTACGGGGTGCCAAATGAGATCATCTCGGATAATGGATCCCACTTTAAGAAAGAAGTGGTCGACTTGTTGGAAAAGTATAACGTGGCTTTTCATAAGTCATCTACGTATCGGCCGCAAACCAATGGAGCAGTTGAGGCCGCCAACAAGAACATCAAACGTATACTGCGGAAAATGGTGGAGACCTATCGAGATTGGCCAGATAAGTTGCCGTTTGCTCTGTGGGGCTACAGGACTTCAATTAGAACTTCTACCGGAGCAACTCCGTATTCGTTAGTTTATGGAATGGAGGCTGTTCTTCCTATTGAAATTGAAGTTCCGTCTTTACGGGTATTGGCCGAGTGTCAGATAGCTGAGGCAGATTGGCAGTAGAGCAGGTTCAAGGAACTTATGCTCTTTGACGAAAGGAGACTGAAAGCACTGTACCACGTTCAGAGTTATCAGCGCAGGATTGCTCGGGCTTTTAACAAGAGGGTTAAGTCCAGAAATCTAAAGGAAGGGGATTTGGTGCTCAAAGACAACCGAGCTCCCATCCACGACCCGAGGGGCAAGTTCAGACCCAATTGGACTGGTCCCTACATCATCAAAGCTATCTGGTCAGGCGGAGCTGTGGTTCTGATGGACTTAGATGGCTTAGAATTCTCTCAACCGATCAATATGGACAAGTTGAAGAAATACTATCCTTGAGAGGCTCGCTAGGCCGAAAACCCGAAAGGGCGACCTAGGCAAAAGCTAGAGCACAAAAAATTAGAAAATATAAAAACTGAGCTCGCAAGGCTGAAAACCCGCAAAGGGCGGCCTTGGCAAAAGTTAGAGCGCAAAAGGAGAGTGAAAATACTCGAGCGAACCTAAGCCGGAACTACGTAAGGCTTGATTCCCATGTTTGGGATACGTAGGCAGCTTCATCCTGAAGTTCAGCCATAACACTTCCCCGATCAACTTTGTCCATTTGATCATCTCAGCCATCTTTGTTCATCAGCATTCGTTGGAACCTCTGGTGCAGTGCCACTCAGACTAGGGGCAACTTTCCGTTGCTATGCAGTGCTGCGGCGCTCTTCAGACTAGGGGCAACTTTCCAGTTGCAGGAATCTGGGGTCGTGCATCTCGAGTGACAAATCTCAGGCGTGTCCAGTTCTGATCCACATCAAAAATACCTTTGAAAAGTTTTAATATAAGCTGACTTTGTTCAAATAATCTTTTTACAACATTGACCATTTTTGGACCAAAGTGGAAAATTCTTAGTACCAGAACTTTCAATTTCATTGATTTAAAAACAGAGCTCTCCTGCTCTTACAGACAATTGAAGTTGCTTTTTTTTTTTTACATTCAGGAAAGAAAACTTGAAAGTACTAATAAAGCAATAAATTTAGGGCATGGTCAAATCAGATGTTCCTGCGCCCCCTCCCAGAGCTGGTCGAAGTCTCTGATGCCAAGCTGGGCCCGATCTGTGCTTCTTCATTAAGCCAATCTATGCACTCGTCAGACAAAGTGCAACTAAAAGTAGGAGCGGGGGCCAGGAGTTCTCTCATCCTCCACGCAGTGGCCTGCCAAGCAAGCTGCGTGCCTCGGGCTGGAAATGCAACAGGATACTCTATCCCCTCTGGCGGGCAGGTCTGATCATGGCCAAATTGGCGTCGAATCCGAAATGGGAAATAGAATACACAATGAGTGAGACCAACCAGTTGAATCCCAGTCTGCCGAGGCATATTGTAACTCATTGCCGGAAGGTTCAACCAAGGGCACCGCCAAGCAATACGGTCTGCGGACAAGTGGCACATCCAAGCGAACCACCATCCCTTATCCAAAGCATTGACTAGACGATGCCGGAAGAAGTAGCCGCGAGCTGAATATGCTGGGCAGGAGTCCACAACCTGCAATTTATCCATCAGCCACACCTGGGGAGGAATTGAAAAATGAGAGATTAAAGAATAGAGAGATGTACGAGGAGAGAAGAGTGAGAATGGGGTTTTGTGAGAAAAGACTGAGCTCGAGGGCCGAGTGATGTGAGCAATACAGAAATGCGAGATCGGGTGGGAAACATTACCTGTAGTAGTAGTGGACTCCCCGCCAATCTAGACGTCTCATGACGGTAAAAGGCGTCTAAGCCCATTAGCGTCTCGGCCAGAACCATGGCAATACAGCTCTTGCCCTCTCTCAAGCCTTGGGCAACCTCAATCAGCCGGACACTAGCCCCTCCAGAGCCCGAGACAAATAGAAAATGGGATAGCATGCATAAACAGAGGGCATGCCGTCGAAAGCCTTGCCAGTGATGGTTGCTGCGATCACCAGCATCAGAAAATTGATTGGCCAAACTCGGAATGTCTAACATCCCGTCGCCCATCAGAGACCGAGCATCGCGCATGCTGAGTCCGCACATGCGCCCTAAGTATTGGGCATGACCAAAAATTAAGTTGGGGCAGGAGCTCCTCGTCGCGCTCGGACTCCATTAGAGCTCGGAAATCTTCGAAGGTAGGACATATCTCTTGCCCGGCGAAGCTAAAGACATGTGTCACCGGATTCCAAAACCTTGCCGCGGCATGAAGGAACGGGAGATGCAACGGGGTACGACTCAGAGTGAATAGTGCATTTATGCCGAAACCCCGAAAATTCACTTTTTCCGAGCCATCCAAGCTAGCAATCCAAGCTGTGAGATTTTGGGCAAGAAACTCTTCCATTGGAGCAAATCAGTGTGAAAATGAGAAAAACTACGAAGCTGGGATCTTTTGTAGGAGATAAGGTTGAGTGGGGGACAGGTGTCAACATTCTGGCGGTCCCCCTCGTTTAGTGCCGACCGGCCAGAAAAATATGCCGACCGGCCATTTTAGTTTGCCGACAAAACAGACATACGGCCGGTAGCCACTCCTTGCAGCCGGTGGTTCCTACACCGTGCCGGTGGGCTTCCTCCCTGGTTTCCTGAGCTGTTTATGCTAAGAATTGGGGAACTTCACCACCTCCAACCCCCTCCCCGGCGATAGACTCTTGCGGAGCCACGCCTGTCTGCTTGTCGAGTTTTTGAACATTTGCTTATCGAGTTGTATTTCGCTCTCTCCGAGCTCTTGATTTGTTTA
Source organism: Camellia sinensis (assembly GCF_055761805.1). NCBI lineage: Eukaryota > Viridiplantae > Streptophyta > Magnoliopsida > Ericales > Theaceae > Camellia > Camellia sinensis. The sequence goes on from NC_138970.1 coordinate 171,440,042, forward strand.
TCGAGTTGTATTCACCCTTGTTTGGTTGTGTCATGTCCTTGTTTTGCTTATTGAGTTGTAAGTCGGTTCACTACCTGATTATTACGATGGCAACTTTCCAAAATGAGTTCAATTTCGTTCACATTGTGGTGTGAAACCCTGCGATGCGATACATAGAAGATCCCCAAATGCAACATCTTTTGAATAAAACGATTCGTTTCATTTCCATCACATGTTTTGCAAAGTGTGCGAATTTTAAGAAAGAAAATAAAAACTGCCTGAGGCAGTGCAATGTGCTTAAACTACTAGTAAAAAGGAAAATAAAGCGTAGAATGGCAGGGTGGCCAAGTATCAGAATTGATACCGGTGAAACTCCCCTTGCGGTTAACGCACCTTCCGCATCTTTGTTCGGGTCAGCCACGTCGTTGGACGCCCTCACAATACGGGAAATCACACCTTTAAAACGTGAACCTTTGAGCTGACCTCAGGCCACAACTTCTGCGAGCAACGCTCGATGCGTGCGAAGAATGTCCCGCCCCGTATCCTTTTCATGCTTTCTGAACTCCGCGAATTGTTTCAATTATGCTGTGTAATGGTACATCCTTTCTTTACTTGCGTAGACCGCATGTCTTATTTGCGTAGACCGCATGCTTAACTTCATTACTTGCGTAGACCGCATCTCTTACTCGCGTAGACCGCATGTTTAATTTCATTACTTGCGTAGACCACATGTCGTATTTGCGTAAACCGCATTGTTATTTTCATTACTTGCGTAGACCGCATGTCTTGATTTGCGTAGACCGCATGCTTAATTCCATTACTTGCGTAGACCGCATGTCTTGATTTGCGTAGACCGCATGTTTAATTTTCATTACCTGCGTAGACCGCATGTTTTGATTGCGTAGACCGCATGTTTAAATTTTCATTACCTGCGTAGACCGCATGTTTAATCTCATTACCTGCGTAGACCGCATGTTTTGATTGCGTGGACCGCATGTTATTTTCATTACCTGCGTAGATCGCATGTTTTGATTGCGTAGACCGCATTGTTATTTTCATTACCTGCGTAGACCGCATGTTTTGATTTGCGTAGACCGCATGCTTATTCAAATCCCATTACCTGCGTAGACCACATGTTTTGCTTGCGTAGGCCGCATGCTTGTCAATTCTAATACCTGCGTAGACCGCATGTTTTAAATTGCGTAGACCGCTTATTAAGTTTCGTTACCTGCGTAGACCGCATGTTCATGATCAATTTCGTTGACTGCGTAGACCGCATGCTCCACTTACGTGTTTGTATTTCCACAGCATTGTTATGCTCCCCACTTGCTTTGCGCTGTCACGCATTTCGAGTACACCACATTTTCATTGTCATGCATGTTGCTAACCATATTACACCTGTTAAGTTTGTTTTCTTTTCAGACACGATATTGTATGTACGGTTCATTTGCAGCTGGTGCAACCGGACGAGCCGCACAGGTATTGTATCTCCCGAGTGAGACGTATTGAGAATTCCATAATTCTCTTACATCATTTCTGCATTGTAGTGTAGTTTGGTATGCTAGCTTAAAATTGTCGCATATTTGCTTCATTACAGCTTTCTTTGCATGATCATAAGTTATGCTCTGCTCCGTGCATTGTCTTGCATTTTGCCCCTGCCTTCGGGCGCATACCTTATTTGTCTTGTATGTTTGTCTGAGTCTTCGGCCTTGTCAAAAATGGGTCGTCTCTGGGCTTTGACATTCACTCCCGTCATTGTTATGACTTTCGAGTTCTATCAAAGAGGGGCAACTGCAGACACCCCATTTTTGACCTTCCTCAAGACTTGGACGTCACCGTTTGAACACTCGGTGATCATCCATGATTGTGTTCGTTTGGAGTTCCCGGAGGTCTCGGCTCGCGCGCCTTGCCTCAAGATCCCCGAACTCGACTGTTTAGTGTCTGGTTTTGCACCAAACACTTTTGTTTTGCCTTAGAGGGGCAGGGAATGCCTTGTGAGACATACCCATACACCACCGGCAGCGGCTGGAAGCCACCGGCTGGCCATTTTCTGCCATCGGCACTTTTGTTTGCCGGTCGGCACACTTTATTGCCGGTCGGCATAATTGGTTGCCGGTCGGCACTATTTTTTGCCGGAATAGCATTTTTGGGCAGCCGACCACTGTTCATCCACTTTTTGGAGATATTTTGTGCCAGCTGTGATAGCTGGCACCAACTCCTCTCCCCTCCATACACGTGTATGGAGGGATTTCCCTCTAGCCAAGCTTGTTGAATAAGCTTTGCAAGAGGGAGTCCTATAAGAGAGGGGCTTTCCTCTTGGTTCTAGGTTAGAAAAACAGAAGCAAAAACCAGCCTTTGGAGATATAGATACATATTATATCTATACCTCTCTCCCTCTCCCTTCTTGTGTGTGTTTCTTGGCTCAAAAGGTGTGTTTTACCTTACTTTTGCACCATTACACACACCATTGGAGGAGTTGTTTCTTGAGTTTTGGACTGGTTTTGATCCAAAGAAGGAGGTTAGACCATTTGTTCTTCAAGGGTTCTTCAAGGGTGAGCATCTTCCTTTTTATTCCCCAAACTTGCATTGGTTTTCTAGCTATTTTGTTTATTGTTTTAGCTCTTGTGTATAACATGAAAAAGGCTTAAATTTTCCTGCTCTAACACTTTCATTAAGGTCATTTTTTGGTTTGAGTGCAAACTCACCCTCATAGGCCTTGTTTGGTCTATTTTGGTGCCTTTTTGATAAGGTTTTGTTCACTTCAGCACTTTGATCTTTTCATCACTAAAAACCAGTTCATTTTTGGTGTTTAAAAAGTTAGTTTGAAGTCTTACATAGGGGAGGGACACCCCTCTCCCTTCATGGTTTGTTTACTTGCTTTTTGGGCTCAAAAGGGTAGCATGTGTGCTTGATGTCTCTTGGCTTCATTTCAGCATTTTTTTAGGCATCTTAGGTCATATATAACCTCTGTTTTTGGTCGGATTTGGGCCTCTTTGTATGCTTGTAATACTTGCTTTGTATTGCTCCATCTTGCTTAGAAATACATCTCATGGTTAGGCCATGATCCTTGTGTAAGTTGGCTTAGTTCCATGAAGTTTCTAGTGTTGTTTTTCCATGCTTAAGGTTTGTTGGTTATCCATTTAGTTATGCTTGACATGTGTGTTAAGGTTGCTTTGTATTTTGGCTTAAAAGCTTTGAGCATGATGGCCTCTAGCATGTATGTTTGTGATTACCCTCATGATTTGATATCATCTAAGGACTATTTTTTTGTCCAAGAATCATGCTTGTATGTGTGCATGCATAGCCTCTTTCATGCCTTGAGGGTGTGTCCTCTTATGCCTAAGAATGAGCCTTAGTGCATATGCTTCATGGGAGATATTTTAGCTGCCATATTAGGAGTTTTTGGGGTCCTGTTTTGCATGCACAAATTCTGTTTTTGCTTTGTTTTAATCATGCCATGAGTGGCCATATTAATGAGGGTGAAATGTCTCCTTTTGTGCCTTAACTTTGGGACCATAAGTTTGCTTGTTAACATGAGTGGATTGTCTATCATTTTGAGCACTTTTGGCCACTGTTTTGAGAAGGGTGAGGGCCTGCCCCTTTGCCACTTCAAGCCCTCTTGCATGCTTGCTCCATGTTTGTTGCATATTTGTTCCATTAAGCTTTGTAGCACATCAATCCCATGGTCAATTTTGTCCATATTTGCATCATGTTTGTACCTTGTATGCTTGGTATTATACATTTGTCATGTTGGTTGTATAATGCTTGTTGTGCTTTACATCTTGGTGGCATGGTGCATTCGAGCCTTATTGAGCATTACATGCATTGCATTTACTTGGTTTGGGGTGTCAAACTAAGTGTGGGAATCAAGGACCATTCATACTTCAAGTGATGCAATGTGCCTCGATTCCCGGTCATCGGGACCTTTGACTCCAACTTGATAAGGCCCCGGTTTTCATGTTGTTTGTTGCATACATCTTCATATCAAATGGCAAATTCGATCCTTTGACCCGCCATGTACCATTAATGGTTCAAGGATCGAAAGTCACGCTTCTTTGAGTTCAAAATATGATAAGAAGTATGACCATGCTCACATGTGTCTAAAAACTCCATGCCATGCACTGTCTATTCTCTGTTTGCTGTCGAATTGTCTTCTGCAGGAAGTTTCTGCCGACCGGCAGAATTTAGTGCCGACCGGCACTATCTGGAGTGCCGATGAATCCAATAAAGTGCCGATGGCAATTTTGAAGTGCCGGTGGAAATTCTGTCTGGCCGGTGGTTCTCTGCAGGATGCAAGGAGCTTGCTCCAGTACTTTGGCAATTTTCAGAAAGACAAGGCAGTACAAACAGAGGCGACAGGAGTATAGTACGGGTTTTTCGGGCGAGCCAAGTTCCGAGCATGCATCATCTGCGCACCCCGAGGCAGAGGCTGTAGCCACCCTCTTCTTTCTTTTGCTTCCTTTCTTTTAATTAATTAGGAAATTTTTGTAATAATTTTATTTGTTCATTATTTTGGGACTGTAATATTAATTCGAACCCTCTGAGTGAGGGTAAACATGTAATAAGTGTGGGTGAGTGTGTGTATGTCTTCCAATCCCCATTTCTTTCTTCCCTTTTATTTACCTGCTTATGATGGTAGATTAGGGCATTTTTGAAATTAGCATACCTTATGATATGCATGCGTGCATTCATGCATCTGTTAACATGCACCGGGCTCTGTACATCATACTAACCGCATTCGTATTTTCAAATTCCAAAATTGAATACATGAATCAGTTGGTTGCATATCGTATGCCATATCTAGGTTAACCGAGCCTAACTAAAATTGCACCTTGTATGTGTTGCATTAGGCAAAATAATATGAGCTAGGACATGCACGTTTGCTAACTAGTTTATTGTTTTGGCACGGAGTACAATGTAAGTGGTTATGCTTTAGCATCCAACATGCGTGCGAATGTTGCCATAATAGTATGCTTGCCATGCGGCTAAGTGTTTACATGAGATGAATTGCTTGAATGCCTGTGGGTGGAGGTCAAATGGTTCAAATTGGGATAATGCGTTAAAACTATATTTGTTTTAAGCCCACTAGATAGTGGCAAAATCATCTTTTCTAAAAAGCCCACTTGAGGGCGGCAAAATCCGCATTTTAGCCTACTTGCGAGTAGCAAACCATTTTCAAAACAAACATGAAATGTTTTGTTCCAATTTGGGCGATTTGGTCTATACTTGTTTGCTGCGCGCATAACATAGTAATTCTAGGCTAATAACCGGAATAAGAATACATAAAGTTTTCAAAAACGGATATCACGGTTAGTAGAGGCCGGTCTTCGGACCGGGCGAAAGGGGGTGCTCATAGCTGACCTTCCCCGATCGTACCCAAGCTCCCGAGCCGAGACAACTCCGGTGATGACGGACATGTGGCCTTCGGCACCGAGTCAGGGTTTCCTAAATTTCCCATTTTAAAATATTTAGGTGGCGACTCTGTATCTGGCAAAGCAGTCCATGTTTGGCACTACTTTTTCAAAAATCTGTTTCTCAAAACGATTTGCCGGATTTGGACTCTTTGGTTCAGATTTAGAACCGTGACACAAATCGAGAGTCCGAACTGTAGCGAGGTCCCCCCCCCCCCGCGCGGGCTTGTTACAACATCCCAAATTCTTCGATGTTGAAACTTTTCTACTACTCTTTAATTGGTAGCTAACTTCGTGTCATGCACGTAGAAAACTTGTTGCACTTGACTTGGTAACACAAACGGGTCATCTTTATACCTTCGACTTCTTACATCAATAGTAGTGAATTGTGGTTCAACATGCAAAGTTCTATTACTACCGGTGTTATACCATTCACATTGGAATAAAACAACACGGTGCCTAAACAAATATGTCATTTCCCAAACTTTGCAAATGTAGCCGTAGAACTTTATGAATTAGCCTTCATGGTCCCCTTCCACTACCAATCCACTAGTTTGAGTTTTACGACAGTTGTCATGGTCGGAAGCATGGAATCGGACGTCATTACAAATGCATCTTGAATATGTGTTCACTAAGCTATTAGGACCATTTGCTAGTGACCACATCTTATCGGTTGCTTCGGGTGACTTTTTGTGCCGCAATTGGTTCATCTACATTAAAAAAAAATGTCATGTTATTTTTGACATAACTTAACTTGATGTGTAAACTACACTACAAGGAATTTTAGCATTGCATTGTATCTTCGCAATGTCTCATACATTTCCATGTTGTTGTTGCAACAACATCTTGTGTTCCCTACGTAGGACAATGTAATTCATAAGTAATTTGAAGAATGATTACTAAAAAAAAGCATATAGGTCAACAAAGAGATAGTACGGCACAGGATCGACTCGTACTCTAGATAATCTTCCACTTCTAAGCTGTTGTGTAGGACAAACCAATAAGCCCTTTCACGGTCGGCTATAGACACATCAGTTTCCCTTGTTAGTAGACCAAACGGACGAACATTTTTTGAGTGAAAACTGCCAACCTCGGGCCATTGTCACCCCCGTCATAGTTCCTTTCCTCCCAATTAAACACCGTTTCAACGCTGTCTAAATACATTGAACAAAACGTCGTACACTCTTTTGAAATGTAAGCCTCCGCAATGGAACCTTCTGGTCAAGCTTTATTGCGAACAAATCCTTTCAGAAGTCCGAGCATTCTACATGCCAATATGATTTGAATGTTAATGTTTACATTATCTACTATATGTAAATAGGGATGTTCGGGAACTTGTGGTATTACCTCTCAATGGGATACATCCATCGATATTGCACAGGCCCTCCAAGCAAAGCCTCGCGAGGCAAATGAATTGCCAAGTGGACCATGACATCAAAAAACGCAGGAGGAAAAATCTTCTTAAGCTTACAAAGTATAAATACGATTTGTTCCTCCATTTTCTCCAAATCAGTCACCCTCAATCTCTTTGAGCACAATTGTTTGAAAAAATTTCCCAACTCAAAAAGTGTGGTCACAATCTCCTTGGAAAAGTATCCACGCATCCCAATTGGAAGTAGTCGTTATAGAAAGACATGACAGTCATGAGTTTTGAGGCCAGCTAATTTTCCACCATGAGCGGTGACATAGTTGGATATATTTGCTGCATAGCCATCAGGGTACTTAATCGATTTCAAGAAATTACAAAAACCTTGTCGCTCTACCGGGGACAATGAGTACGATGTCGGAGGCTTCTCAAATGAGCCACTGGAACGCCTCTTCAAGTGTAACTCCTTTCGAATCCGCATGTCTTCTAGATCCAAGCGGGCTTTATCCGTGTCCTTGTTTTTGCCATCAATGCTCAGTAGTGTCCCAACCAGATTATCACATATATTCTTCCCTAGGTGCATGACATCAAGGTTGTGTCGAAGCTTAAGCATTTTCCAATAGGGTAGGTCGAATATAATGCTTCTTTTTGTCCAATTGGAAGGTGGACTTTCATTCCGTTGTCTTTTTCGGTTGTTTGGATGCTTGCCATACGGCCTATATGTCCCTAAATCAATTTGCTGCAGTATTTTTTCTCCTGTTAACTCCACAGGTTTGGACCGATGCTTATTCTAACCATTGAAGAGCTTACTTTTTCGTTAAATATGGTTGTCGGGCAAGTGGCGGCGGGCACCCATATACCCTATCTTACTTCGCAGACGCTGAGATGATGCATCCATGTTACAATTAGGGCAAGCGAAGTAACCTTTTGTAGTCCAACCAGAGAGGGTATCATATGCGGGGAAGTCATTGATAGTCTACATGACTGTTGCATGCATTGTAAATATTTGACCGTTTGTGACATCATATGTTTGCGCACCATGCTCCCACAAATTCTTTAACTCCTCCACTAATGGTTGCAAGTAAACATCAATGTCTCTTCCAGGAGAAGATGGACCGAGAATAAGCACTGACATCATCAGATATGGCTCTTTCATACACTTCCATGGAGGAAGATCGTAAGGCATTAACAGTACGGGTCACATGCTGTACGATGTGCTCATATTTCCAAACGGATTTAAACCATCCGTGGCAAGCCCTAACCTTACATGTCGGGGTTCCACAGAAAACGTAGGATGCTGCATATCAAAGTCCTTCCATGCCTGACCATCGGTTGGATGCCTTAACACTCAATCATCCACACGCTTCTCTTTGTGCCATCTCATATCTGCGGCAGTTTTTTTCGACATGTACAATCTCTTCAATCTTGGTGTCAAAGGAAAGTACCTCAATATTTTGTGAGGAATCTTTTTACCACTTTGATTGTTGAACTTGTATCTAGAATCCTTATATGCAGAGCAATTCTCCAGTTTTGCATTATCCTTCCAAAACAAAATACAATCATTCTTGCATGTATGAATGGCCTCGTATCCCAGACCAATTCACGTAAGAATTTTTTTCCTTCATAAAGGGTCCACGGAACTGTTTCATTACACTTTGGGAGAATGTCTTTGAAAACTTGCATAACCATATCGAAAGATTTGTTTCTCCATTTATTGTACACCTTAATATGAAGCATCTTAATAACGAAGGACAACACGGAAAGCTTTTCACACTCCGGGTACACTTTGCGTTGAGCATCATCAAATAACCTAATGAACTTCACCAAATTTTCTCTCTCCGAACTATTAGGTTCTTTGTCGATATGATCATCCATGAAGCCGCTCATGTAAATCTCTTCCAACATAGTAGGCAACTCACCCAAATTATCATCAAATGTCAAAAATTGCAGCTCCATATCTTTCAGCATCAATGTTTGACGCACTAGGCTGATCATGACACAATGGAACATGTTCCCCGTGGTGCACCCAAGTTCTATAAGAACACACGATTTCTCTTCGAATCAAGTGCAGCCGTACAATTTGTCGACTGTGTTTTGTGTCATTAAAGCAATCGACACACGAACAACGAATGTCATCGTGTGGGCCTAAATCCTTCGTAGCAAAGTCAATAAATAACTTAACACCTTGTTGGTACTCTTTACTTTTCAACCTATCTTTTATCATCATCCAACTCTTGTCGATCTTGTGAACCCTACAAGTTAAGCAAACTTTAACGTGGGAAGGGACAACAAATAAACAAAAATACTCAACAACGGAATAATATGATCGTATATTTTCACTTTTTAATTAAGATAGATGACATTTATATATATTTAAGTTTTAGACAAATAAGTATATTTTTGGACAGATAACTATAAATATAATGTATTCCCTATTTGGAATCTGCCAAAGTGACAATTAGCAAGTTGAAATGAATAGACTGATTACATTTACATATTGGATTTATCATCTTTATTTCCATATTAGTGCTGCCTCTAATTAATGGACCCCTCAGAATCAGAAATGAACTGGTTCTAAAGCGATCAAAAAAGACCATTCTATCTATATCATCAAAAAAGAAGCATTGCAAAAGAGACTTGAGCCATGTGCTACTATGCATTTAAAATCACAGAAATCAAACACAAATAGTGACATAAAACATTACATGTAGAAAAATCCTTAAATGTAATGCAATTGTTTTCTAAAAATAATATAACTATAGAATTAATTATAGAACCTCAAATGTTTCTTGTGTAGGGCTTCATCTAAGCCCTAAGGGTAAGAAGATTAGATACATATGATTGTAGAAATTGTCATACTCTCTTGGAAGAGACCTTGGAAAAAAAACTTTCTCTACACACTCTCCTTCACTTCTTCTCCCCATTTAATCAACCCAACCTTTCTATTTATAGAGAAATTTTTTTTTTTGATCGGCAAAAGGAAAAGTTTATTGATGGAAAGGAAATTACATCAATAAAGTGGAGCTTGGAGCTAAAACAAGCTCCAACCTCCAGGTTGGTGAGAAACCAACGAACTAACACAACAGAGAAAAAAAAAACCAGAAAAACCAGATAGCTTAGGCACTAAATCACCAAAACCAGAACGGACAAACACAGTACTCAAAATGGCACCAATCAGATCAGGCCCTGCACCAACCCATTTGAAGCGCCACAACTGAACAGATGAAACAGATTTTCTGAGCTATATTGCCATGAATTCCAACAACTCAAATAAAGCTCAAACAAAGCATACCAAATGAGATGCTTCAAATATGAACCCAATGCTTCAACCCACTCATCTCTGTTGAGATCTGATGGGATAGCAGCCAAAAACAAGAGATTCTCCTTGGAGTATATAACAGCAGCAGGCCCATTGTGTCTATCAAATATCAGAACCAGCATGCACCTAATTACTCAATTAGAACTATAACCCCCAGCTGGCATCTGAAACAAATAGCACCATAATTTTGAATCTTCCTCCTCTGCACAGCCCAGCTCAGAAACAGAATTAGAGTGCAAAATTCCAGCAAGAATCAAACTGTAGAAATTATATGCATCACAGAATTCAGAATTCAGAATAAGGAAAAATTCCAGCAATTCAGCCAGTCAGCATTCGCCCTCAATGCATAATGCAGAACTTGACACTTTGCAAGTTAAACACCAAATCATTCACGGAATAGCAGAAAGAAGGACTATACGCTCTGAACCACAATGCGATCCTTGTTTTAATAAGTTCACATAGCTTTTTAAAATCCACATGTGAGTCCCCAAAAGTGATTTCATTTCTCTGCTTCCATAGAGACCAAAACACAGCCAAAGGTAGTATCTTCCAGAGTACCTTCAGTCTGTTTTTACATCTAAATCCAGACCACCACTGAAACAGACCAGTCAGTGATCCCGGCTGCACCCAAGATACACCCCACCAGCCAATGATATTGGACCAAACTCGCCAGCTAAACGGACAGCACAGTAGCACATGAGTGGCAGTCTCTAATTCATTTCTGCAGAATTTACAACTAACATCAGAATCAGCATTGATTGCTCCAATCCTTTGCAAATAGCTAGTGGTCTTAATCCTCCCTTTCCATACTAACCACCCCAGAAATTGCACTTTCGGAGGGGCAGCATTCCTCCATATGAGATCCTTCAAATTTGCAGGCAGAGTAGGGGATAATTCACACCACTTATAGACAGAGTTAACAGTGAAACTTCCAGACTTATCTGCACTCCAAAATAACCCATCAGCCACGCCATTCCTAAGCTCTGGGGCAGTGCGCAACAGCTCCTTTAACCTCCTCAGGTCATCCAATTCCCATTGGAACAGAACTCTTCTGAAAACCAACCCCCAATCCTCATTATCAGTGCTCCTACTCTTAACCACTGCTAGTGATTCCCCTTTATGCATAGACACAGAGAATAGTCGAGGAAATAGATTTTTTAAACAATCGCTACCAAGCCACAGATCCATCCAAAATTTTGTGAGCCTCCCATCCCCAATACTGATCCTTGAGTTAGCTTTGAAAAATTCCAGCAATTCAGGGCACTTAACAGCTACCCCCAATATATCCCTCCACACCATAGACCATCTGGAATTAACCTCTTGAACTGGCCACCGAGACCCACCTAACTGTGGGTATTTGCTGAGAATTACTTGTTTCCAAAGAGCAGCAGATTCACCCCCAAATCTCCACCACCATTTGAGAAGAAGACATTCATTCATGGTTCTCACTTTTCTGATGCCAAGACCCTACAAAGTCATTCCTCTCCAAATATTTAAGGACTGGTGTATACCCGTGCCTCAAGGCACGGTGTAAATAAAAATAAATGAACAAAAAGAAAAAAAAATTAAATAAACAAGGAGGAAAATAAAAAAAATAAAAAAATAGAAGGGGTGAGAAAAGGAAAAAATAAAAATAAAAGGAGGAAGGTGGGATCATAAGATCATTCATAGGATTATTCATGGGATCATGGGAAGGTGGGTGAGAAAAAGAAAAAGCAAGAGAGAGAAGTGAGAAAGTAGGATATATCATAGCCATTGTTTTGTAGTTTGAACAGATCTGAGCCGTCCAACTGTCTTATTGGACAAATTAAAAAATCATCCTGCTTTATTATACAGATATTCTCATAAATGCAACTAACAATGGTTGAATATAGAAGATTTGGAAAGTCCAATTTGGTGGCTAATTGTTGAACACATTGAGTTATGTCTGATATTTTGTTCTCCTCCATGCTATGAATTTCAACATGAATCTAGTTTCAATTGAAACTAGACTTCTAGGGCTTCAATTTAGACAGTAGATTTGTACGGTTTGGACTTGAATGAATGAGATAAGATTTTCAAAATTGGTGGATGCAATTTGTCTTGTGTGCAGAATTTCAAATTTTTTACCTTAAATGTATCTTCTTTTTTGACCTCCAATATGGCTGAGTTGAGAAATTATTGTGAGATAATGATTTGTATCCCTTTGAGTTAAATTTCCAATGTCGCTTGATTCATCTCAATTTGATGTCGTATGAAGAAGATATGTCCAAAATACCAACTACTATGCAAAGAACTTCCAACTCAAAAATTCAAGTTTTTATTCTTAAATTTGATTAGATAATCCTTTCTTTTAAAAATTCATGTAAGCTTTGCAAAATTCATTCAACTCATGTCATTTGAGTGTAAAGACTTGAAAAACACACAATTACATAGAACAACACCAAATCATCATATAATACAGAATTATGGACCCATGAAAATTCATGTAACAGTTGATTAATGGAAAAATGTCATTTGCTATATGATTAGAAACATCAAGGGTTAAGATATAATTTTCCAAACATGAGGGGGAAAAAAATTATGCTTTTAATAAACTTCAAAAGGTGTATTTATAATAGGAAAAAAAAAACAAAAAAATGGTATAAAAAAATTACAAAAAAATGATAAATATTAATAATTAAATTATAAAATTTTTCTCATGTAATAATTTTCAAAAACATCCCTTGAATGATAATTTTCCCTTTATAATATCCTTTGAAAAAATGTTAAACATTTCTGTAAAATCTAATCCACTTCAAGACTATAAACAAAACAACCAACATGGCATGCTTCAAAATCCAATCCATTCACAACACTACAAACAAACAAACAAACAAAAAAAGAACAAAAAACAAAGTAACTTTTTTCAAAATCAAATCCATTCAGATATGAGCTATTGCAATCCCAAATTAATGAAACCCAGTATTGTTTTCATCACCTTATTGCAAGGTTAGTTTCATACACATTAAACATCATGTTCGAAATTTTTAATCAATTACAACAACAAATTTGAATGAACCCTACAGCAACAATGTCAGAAATGGGGGAAACACAGAAAGAGGGAGACAGAGAGAGAGAGAAAGAGATAGACAGAGACAAACAGATAGATAGACTATGTGAGAGAGCTCAAGCGAGAGAGCGAGAGATGGACGTACAGACAGACTGAGAAGCATAGCGCGAGGGAGAGAGAGACAGAGAGAGAGAACCTGTGATGTGTAGCTGCGACGGTGATGATTGCACTGGTGGCGGTGGCCGTCGTAATGTCGCCTGTACAGTAGAATATAGTGAGGGGGGCTGATTTCTGTGAGATTTGGTGAGGTGTGTGTGTGATACACTGTTGTTCACTTGTGTGTGATACACTGTTACCTATAGATCAACGCGCGCGCATCAATTAATGAAGTGGCACGAGTTGAAATTTCAACCTATCGCGACTAATTTCGTACTTAGTCGGGAAAGGAATCAATTATCACTGAACAACGACGAAATTTTTGGTCGCTATAAGTCCTATTTCGCGACTAAGTTCTATTTTAGTTAGGAAAAAGAAATATTACAGATTAAATTTACTTTTTTTTTAGCCTAAGTTGTACACTAACAGTGACTAATATCCTATTTAGTCGCTAAAAAGTTAAATTTTAGTCGACTAAATTTAAATTTAGTAGCCAATTACAAATATTTATCGACTAAATATTTTAGTAGGTAAATATTGAACCAATGCCGACAAAATTAAATTTTAGTCGCCAAAATTAGTCGCCAAATGTGCATTTTCTTGTAGTGTAGTGACCATAGGATGACAGTTAGAAATAGAAGGATCAGAAGGAATGGAAGAAGAAGGAGCAGGTATAGGTAATCGAATAGAAATAGAGGTAATAGGAATAGAAGGCTAAGGAGGAGAAGTAAGAAAAGGTAAAGAAGACTGTGACTGAGATGGAGAAGGACTAAGAGAAACAGTAGAAGGATTAGGATTGCTGAAAGAAGAAGAATGATGTTAAACTGAAAAAAAAAGATGAAAAATAAGAGGCCCAGAAAAAAAAACCTGAAGAGAAGGTAACTGAGAGGAAGAAGAAGAAGAGAAGTGAGCAAAAGGAAAAACTTGTTCATTGAACAACACATGTTTGGAAAGATAAATGGTGCTAGTTTTGGGATCAAGACACCTGTAACCCTTAGCAAAAGGATGATAGCCTAAAAAAAAACACTCAATAGATTTAGTGTACAATTTGGTAGAAATGTAAAGTTTAAGCCAAGGGAAACACTAACAACCAAACATCTTAAGAATAGAAAAATCCAGTTTGCTGTGAAAGAGTTTCAAAAGGAGTTTTGTATGCCAATTTGGAAGAGGGCAGTCTATTTATAAGATAAGTGGCACAAGCAATGGCATCAAACCAGTAATGAAGAGGAACAAATGAGTGATAAAGTAAAGCAATTGCAACTTCAGTGAGGTGTTTGTGCTTCCTTTCAGCCATACCATTTTGAGATGGTGTACAAGGACATGAGTGTTGATGAACAATACCTTGAGACAAAGTGAACTGCTTCATTTTATTATTAAAAAACTCTATGCCACCATCAGTTCTAAACATCTGAAGAGATGTAGAAAATTATTTTTCTGCATAAGCTTTGAATTCAAGAAACATATCATATACTTCACTTTTGTAAGCTAATGGATACAACCATGTAAATCTACTAAAATCATCCACAAAGAGAACATAGTATTTGTAACCAGAAGTGGAAGAAAAGAGGCCCCAAACATCACTGTGTATTAAAGCAAGAGGTTTATTGATAGTGGAATTAGACAATGAAAAAGGTAATTTATGACTCTTGGCAACACAATAATCAACACATTCATGAACCTAAATAGAAGCAGGATTTTTAAGATGAAAATGAGACCTAAGATGCTTGAATTTCAAACTACTAGGATGGTCTAACCTATTATGCCATATAGTACTAACAGCAGAAGAAGAACTAGAATGCACTTGAGATGTGAAACTGGTGTGTGTTGCTGCAGAATGAGGAGTGAGAGTAAGTGAGGCAGCAGTGGAAAAGAAATGGTACAAGTCATGTAGATTAGAGCCTTTGTGAAGAATTCTCTTTGTAACCTTGTCCTGAATCACAAAATGAGTATCATCAAAACTGATAATGCAATTGTTATCTTAAGCCAATTTTCGAATAGAGACCAAATTAGATGATAAAGAATCTGTATAAAGCACATTGTTAAGCTTAAAGAGATGATGAGGAGTGGGAAGAAGACCTTTACCAGTATGTTGTATAGGAATAGAATTACCATCTCCTGTAGTAATCTGATCTAATCCTTGATAGGGCTGATAACAACTGAGTTGGCTAAGATCATTGGTCATATGATCTGTAGCTGCAAAGTCTAAGAACCATGGACATGGGGCAGATGATGAGGATGGAGACATAGAAGCATTAGAAGCAGTAACAAAAGCTCTTGATGGTGACTGTGAACTAAAGTTACTTGTTTGTGAAGACTGAGACTGAAATGAAGAGTGGAATTGTGGATCCATACGAAGCCAGCAGTCTAATGCAGAATGACTAGAACCTCCATAAATTTGACAAAATTTATTAGAAACTCTTGATAGAACCTCTGTAAGATCCTCCATAACATCTGTATCCATATCCTCTGTAGGATCCCTGAGTACGACTATCTCTTCCTCCTCTAGAATAAGATCGACCACGAGGTTGATTAAAAGGCTGAGCTCGTGAATTGTCAGATCCCTTAATTGTAGAAAAAGCTATAGTTGATTCTATAGATTTTTTATTCTTCGAATCTAAATGAAGAGCCTCAAAACATAGCAAGGATGAGAGATTATCCATAGTAATAACTTCTGGTTGAGCACAAATTGTGGTGGAAAAAGCATCATACTCTGAAGGAAGACCATTCAGAGTAATGAGAACCAGATCCTCATCATCAATGATAACATTGGCCAAAGCTAATTGACTAACTATGACCTTGATTTTGGGCAGATATTCTTCTATTGTATCTGATTTCTTAGCAACACTATTTAGTTTATTTTTTAATTGATGAACATGCAAACGAGATAAAGTTGTAAATCGCTTTTGCAGAGATGTCCATACCTCTGAACAGTGATGAAATTAAAGAACAGATGCATAGATCGATGGTGTAAGAGTTGCAGTGATGCAACTTAACAAATGTGCATCAATCGTAGTTCATTGAAGAAATTCGAGATTAGGTACTGAACTCCTTATTGAATCAATGATTGTAGATGAAGGACATGTGATTGAGCCATCAACATAACCAAGAAGATTGGTGGCTCGAAGAACATTCGAGAGCTGAGATTGCCAGATGATGAAATTTGTTCCATCAAGCTTGACTGTAACAAAGGATGACAGATTAGAGATCAGTAAAGTCAGATTCGAAGGAAAAGAAGAAGAAAGTGATGTTGTCATGGATCAGTTGCTTGATAGAGCTTAGCATGCTCTGATACCATAAAGAAGTTTTGTAATCAAATCTATTTCATTCTCAATCAATTACCAGTCCATACATCACTTATACTTATATACAATATAATGGATGGATCTAACAAACTAACAACCACTTTAACTAACCCCTAACTAATTCTACAAATATCTATTCAAAATATCTAACCTGATGACTTCAGCAAAGCTGTGGTTAAAGCTTGTGGTTGGAGCTATAGCTTGAAGCTGCGACTGCAACCTAAGCTAGCTGAGCTAGCAACTAAGCTAGCTGGTGTATCCTCGACATTTTGAAAACTGGATGAAGTTTTCAAAATCTAGCTTCTAGTTGCTTTTTTTGAGTTTATTCCTCACGTGACTAGGAAGAGCATCAGTACAGTCTATATGACTCACTTCATCTTTTACAACGTGTTTATTTATTTAAAATAATTTAAAATAATCTTTTACAATGTGTTTTGTTATTTATTACGTATTAGACTCACTCTATCTTTAAAATATAGTAACATCAACACAAATGTGTAATATCGTCAAAAATTGGCATAAGAAAATGTCCAAATTTTTTGTATTTGATTATTGCAAAACTTGTAAGTTGGTTACAGTTTTTTTTTTTTTTTTTTATGTCAATTTGTAAAAAAAATTACATTTTCTATGGTTGAAATGAGTAAAAATTTTATAATAAAGTTACACATTTAATGGTAGGATATATACCTATAAATAGATACATATCAAAATTATGTTTTTATACATATATAGCATGTACATATATATATATATATATATATATAACTAATATGGGAGTATTTTTTGGTGTGACAATTTTTTTTAAAAAAATTGTCTCCCCTTAAATTGGAGGGAAATTTGAATTTGCAATAATATATTTTTTTTTTGAAAATCAAACAAAAATCTTTTTTCAAAATAAAATTTTTAAATCACTTTTTGAAAAAATAATTTAAAAAAATGGGACCAAACATGATGCCAAAACCAACCCTTTGTTTTTGCTGCTTAATTAGTTCACCAATAGTTACACCATTAATGGTTGCACATTGGCCATTCTCAGAAACCAAAACTAAGGTATCTATCTATGATCTAAAGGTTGTTAATCATCCATCAACACTTGAGAGGCCCAATATATAACCACTGTACGAAGAATGGTGGACCACTGATCATTCATGGCAGAAGAGAAGAGCAGTAAATAGGTGCATCTGAATGATGATTGTTCAAGTGGCTATAAGATTGGCCACGAAGATTTGTATATGCAAGTCATCATCAAAAACTTCATCTTCACAATCTCAAACCAAAAACCCAACTTTCTCTTATCTCCTAAAAGATGAGGTGAATCTATAGTTTGGATTACTTGTGCTTTTTTGGCCCTTCACTTGGATATCTGTGGATAACAGTCACTCTCTATTTACTTTTCTATTCCCCACATTTTATATAGTCCTCGAAATATCCTCCAAATATCTGTCTTTCCCTCCCTTGCACTTTTTCCCTCTTCTATTCTCTCTCTCTTTTTAAACTTCTATCATTCCCTTCTGTTTTTGTCCATTTCTATTGAGAAACGATGTTTCATACGATTCATAACTATCATCCCTTTCCTTGTTTGCATTGCCACCCTCATAGCTACATCCGCATGGTAACTCTCTCTCTCTCTCTCTCTCTCTCTCTCTCTCTCTCTCTCATCATACACAAAGAAAGGAAATTGAATGATAATCATATACTTTTAAATAACGGTGTCAATATCAGTAATACGATCATATATTAGCCAATATCACATAGAATCAATCATAATTTTTTTTGCTTTGTCTGGATGTCGTTATTGGTTATGAAACCGTTTCCAAATGATTTTGAATTTATGTTAGTTCTTGGGCATGTGAATTACAGGTTCAACATCTTATAGAAAGGTGTTTGCTTCTTCATATGAACCGAGATCAATGCATAAAGGCGCTTGCAGAGCATGCTAGTGTTCAACCCCTTGTTACGCTTACAGGTCCACTCTCTCTCTCTCTCTCTCTCTCTCATGAATAGTATGTAGCTACCAGCTAGAACTGTGTTTGATCTTCATATGAGCTATAGCATTTTGGCATATTTTGATTCTTACTCATGCACTTGTGTATCTTTTTCAAATTAAGTTAAATATGTTCAAACTTTGACTTATTTACATTTTGAGTAGATCTTAAACCAATTTTAATTGAGCTGCACTCGAATAGCATTGATGTTTATAGTGAATCTAATCGACTTAAGCTCATAAAATTAACAATTTCAAAAATATGTTTAAGTTCAATTTGTTTGAGTTTGAATAGTTTGGTTCATTTTACAGTCCTAACTTATGTCTGCGTGCATGAGTGTGGTGTGTGTGGATTCAATGGTTTACTTAATGATAAGTTGGTGGTTGTTGCAGTGTGGAGAGAACTACTAAAAGAGAACAAGGGCTTCTTTCAAGCTTATTTCCATGGCATTTCTCCAAGGCCTTTCATGAGTAAGCCCTTGAACTTTTCATGGTCTTTTCCTTGTCTAGCCATTAAAAAAAAAAAAAACTAAGATTGTGTTTAAATCTTAGATTTGTTGAGCAAAATGAGAAGTGAAGAGAAAGGTTGATGAAAAATGAACTTTTTTCCTTTCCTTTTCCTTTATAAATATGTCCTTTAATTCAAGATCCAAAGACCGTCTTAAAAGTATCCTTAAAGATAGTTTGCTCATTTGAGTATGCATTTGTATTCTCAGGTAGACAAATCCACAAGAAAGAAAGGTTTGCAAGAAGGAAACTATGGAGGTGAATGAGAATCATAAAATCCCACCCAGTCTGAGAACTTATATAATAGGAATGAGAATGTAGCGTGCATGTATTGTTAGCTAGGCTTTTAAGACAGTATATCATGAGGTTATAATTCATACTAAAGCTTGCAGGTAGTGTTCTTATATCTAGAAACTGAATCTATATTGGAGACCCCAATCAAATGGGGACTAAAATGAGTATAGTTTTTATATTATTTTCTATTATCTCCATTGTCAAAGGCATGATCATTTGAGCACTCTCTCAGTCTCTCCGCTTACATTCACATGCATATGAGGTTTACATCTTTGCATGTTTAGGGCATGTTTGGTCGTATTTTCATTTTCTATTTTTATTTTTCAAAAAACACAGATAATTAGTTTTGAAGAAAAGAAAAAACAATTGTTTTCAAAATGACAAATCCTCCTTAGATTGCATGCCCATAAAGCACAAATTGTGTTTTTGAGATAGCCATGATCTACAATTATATACCAGTTGATATTAAACAATATCAACTGATATATCAATAAATATTAATATTAAATGTCTAAAATCTCAATACGTATCAGTCGATATTTAAATCTCGATCATGATACCCTTAACCTTAACCCTAGTTCTATCCCCAATGCCAAAAATATAACTTGAAATTACTTGCTTAATTATTAGAAATTGATAGGACCAAGAACTGAAGAAGTGTTGTGTTTGGACAAGTTACATCAATTATATTTTTACCACCCATTTTGTCTACCATACTTTTCAACAAAGCTTGAGTTAGAAAACCTCGTTCTCAAGAGCATCTTTACCTAAGAAAGGCAAAAATGATTGAAACCCTAAAAACACCTAACTTAAAAAGAGAAACATAATATTGATGAGCTCTCTTTATTTTACTCAAAGGGTGTCTTTGTCCATATGGAATGCCTTGAAGCCTTTCTTTCACGGAAACCATTGCCTTCTACATGGACCTGAACCAGAAAGCCATGCACCCATTATTAGTGGCATAAATTACTCAAAACACACTAGGTGTTAAATTATGGAGTTTTTTAACTTGATTGTTCAAGAACCCTAAATGGTGTATCATAAATTTGACAATCTACTCATTCAACTCCATGAAAGTGACAGGCTTCATAATCCAATATGTGAAATCTATAATCAGTAATTCTATTAGCCTAGAAAAAATTTTCAACTTTTTACAAATAATGAGATTGTGTGATAAAAATTGAATTAGTATAGTGTGAATTCAACATATAGATTAGCTTATTTACGGCTGGATTGGATGTCTAATCTAACTTTTGTGAGAGAACCTATGAGACCGATAGTGAGAGTCCATTATTGTGATGACTAAGGTTTTAAAAATCGGCAGATATATATGATTATTGTCTTGATACTGTTATTTAAAACCATGATATAGACTATAACTTCTTTCATAGAATTTGGACAGGACATCCAAATCAACTAGAGAGAAGTTGGATTAGACAAATCAACTGGAGAGAAGTTAGCCCTTTTCTAGCTTGGTTTGTTTCGTTCCTTTTAAGTCAAATTCGACTTGCCAGTCAAGTTTTAAAACCTTGTTGGGAGAACTGTTTTTGAAAAGAAAAAAAAAAAAAGATAGAAAGCACTTTTTTTTTCAAATTCTTGAAAACCAGCTTCGCACAAAAATCAAACGATATAAAAACGATGTGTATTTTTGAACTTTTCATTGTTTTTTTTTTTTTGAAAATACCAAAAACAAAAACAAAGGGAAGAAAACAAAAAACAAACAAGCCCATTTTTTAAATGTGATTTTTTGATGGCAAGTTTTTGATTGGTGAGTGAGACATTGATCGATGTGATTATATTGTTGTTTGTTACCAGTTAAACAGTTGCTACTAAGATCAGGCAGTTGAGAAATTTGATAAATCACTGCTGTAGGTCAGATAATCAATGCCATGTGATAATAAAAAACCTAAAAACAAGTTTAAGATTCAGATTATGGCCAAGAAAGGAGGTACAATTTCTTAATCAAGTCCATGTGACTACAACTACTAAATGTTGATTGATCGATGAATAAGCAAGCCTACTCATCTCTCACTTCACGTCTATCTAATCGATATAAAGAGCACACGATGATTATGTTGAAGTGGGATTTGTAGATGAGATGTACTCAACCTTATCTCATTTCTGGAGAAGCTCTTTAATCAATGTGTTTGCTCAATTTAACCATCTTAATTACGCCACTAATCGAAATGACAGAACAGTCCATAAATCTGGTTTAAAACAGTTTGCTTAGAAGCCAAATGGCTTTTGTTGATCAAAGTCACCAACTATCAGAAGCTTCCTAAAGAATCATTTACCTCTCCAACATCTGAGGTCCTTGGCATCTTTCTCTCAGCTCCCTGCCCACAGCTTTCTCCATCTCTTTTGTACTGAATTGGTGGGAAATGGGCCCACTAAAAGTGCTCATAACATGTCAAAAGACTCAATTAGTTTCCCCTTGATATAGCAATTTCTTCAAGTTCATGTCCAGGTCACTTTTTATATACAAAAATAAATAAATAAAAAAATATTCATAATCTTTGTGCATAGATGATTCAACGACTGTAAGTGTTTTAAGATAAAAGAACAGAGTGACTTAATCTGATCTCACTTGAGATTCTCAAATGTTTTAACGACTATAAGTGTTTTAAGACAAGATAGAGTGATTGGGGACATGATCTGACCTAATCTTTGGTCCATTAGAATTTAGAAAACTTACATTTTTTGCAGCTGCACTGAATGCTTCCTTGTGAGTCATGTTGGGATACTTGGCCTTGAGCCTTCTGATTTCTTCTCTGCTATGTATAATAATTTGTAAGAACTAGAATTCACACTTAATCCCCATATGTATTATTCTTATGTCACGCAATTAATTTTTTATAAGATGAATTTTCCTACTTGATGAAGTTGTTGTAAGCTGATGGAGCTCTTTGCCTCTTCTCTGGGGCTGTTCAAAATCAAACAAAATTAGAACAAAGTTCGAAATTTTTTTGAATTTTCAACGTCAAGAAATTCAATGACTTCACTTCGCGTACGTTTATTGACGACATGATTCACCAGAACTGCATCTTCTTCTTCTTCGTCATCATCCGATGAGATGACGAGGGATGGGCTCCTCTTGTCCAAAACCTTTTGAGTTTCTGCTTCTTGAGGGATAATTTCTTCTTTTGGCTGGAGAGAGAGAGAGAGAGAGTAATTTGGTTACGGTAGACATAAAAATGTCCTCTCTTCTTTTTTTTAATGGGTAAAATACTAGATCTTTTTTTTTTTATCCGCAAAAAGAAAAAACTTTATTGATAAATCAACGAGATACATCAAAAGCAAATTGATGAACACAAAAAGTATCAAAGAGTAGAAAACAAAATCCATTTATGTAAAACAAAGAGTAGAAAGGTGGTACTAACAAGCTTTTATCAAAGAAAAAGGCAAGAGAAAATGCATCATTGCAAAAGGGCATATCCCAAAAATGTCCACACTTTGAAAACATTATTAGGGTTAATTTTATGTGAGAAGTGTAAAAAAAAAAAAAAAAAAGTAGAAGAAGAAGAAGACGGAGATAAGATTGAGTACCTCATCATCTTGGTTGAGAGAATTAGCAAAAAGATGGAGAGGGACAAAAGAGGCTTTCATCATGTTCACAGAGAGGAGGCTGGTGCAGTGGCCGCATCGGACTGTGACCACCATTGACAGACTGCTACATGGAACACTTACCTGAGTTTTGAAAATAAAAATAATGTCAAACAAAAAAAGATAAAAGATAAAAGATAAAGATGAGAGTAAACAGATCATAGAATGCATAAAACATAAAGAGGTGTTAATGAAGAGAGGTATCAATGGTTAATGCTCTATATAGCTTCCAATGCTAATACTGTGCATATATTACCAGTAAAATGGTGGTACAATAACCACATTGTACATAGCAAATCTGTTCTTGAAGGTCAAAGAGATGGTTCACTGCTGTAGACATTGCTTTGTTTCTCCCTCTGAGAGAGAGAGAGAGAGAGAGAGAGAGAGAGAGTTAGAAGAAGAAGAAGTAGAAGAAGACAAACACAGTGGGTATGGAAGCTAGGGAAGATACATAGAGCCTAGATGATAGGTGGGCACTAAATAAAACAATGAGTCACTAATGATTGCTACAGCATTTTATTTTTTATTAAGGAAATAATATATAAGTTAATTTTTTGAATCTATTTTTTATTAAGGAAATAATATATAAGTTAACTTTTTGAATCTATTTTATAAATTTAATTTTTTAAATTTAATGATATGTAAGTGATATGATTGGTTGATAATTAAGAAATATATGAGTGAGAGTGATGCCTCAGATATCCTAATTGATTGTCACATCATTAAACTTGAAAATAAGTATATAATATTTAGTCTTGAATAGCAATGCTTTTTTTATTATTATTTTTTCAAAAATAGGCTAATTTTATTGATAAATTGTTGTGGGGAAGGGAAAAAAAAATTAGGGAGTTTGAAAAAATAAAATTAACATACAAAATTTTTATTAAAAAAATCACTCATAATAATGTGTTGACAACGTTTTTTGAAATTGTAAATCAAAATAGTGTATAGAAAATTTTGTATTAAAAAGTTATTTATCTCAATTTGTATAAACATTTTGTTTATATATTAATATCTTTTGACAAAATAGTCTAAAAAACTATTTAAAAATAAAGTGTTAGTGTGATATAAATTACATTAAGAATAAATATGATTTACATATATTCGCATATTTCAAATTTTTTTAATAACTTTTCAAATAATTCTTTTTTGAGTAATTCAGAAATCAATGTGCTTGGATTCATGATGCTATAAACTCAAAGCCAAATTACAAATACAACCCTATCATGGTGAAAACAACAATTCACGGGTACACTATCACCCATGTTACTTTGACTATATTGAATTTCACTTTCTCATTGAAACACTTGCAATCTTCAACTCTTGAGGCATCACAGGTTCAAAGTTCTAAGTGACTAAAATGACTAGTGCTTGTTTGTTTCATGTATTGTTTTCTCCATATTAAATCCCCCTCTGTGTCTCTCTGTGCCTCTCTCTCTCTCTCTGATTGATTCATGAAGATGAAAGTGAAGGTTCAATGAGTTTTTACTATGTTTGAAGGCATGGGAAGTTTCTAGAAGACTGTGAAGAGAGAGAAAGGAAGGCATCTTAGAAATTGTCTTTCTTGAAAGAGAGGAAAGTATAATTGACAATGAAAAGAACTCCACTCTACTTTCTGTGTTCTCTTATTCATGTTTACTTGACGAATTGGGATCCTCTCTTTGAATCCTCTCCTTGACTCCCTTCTTGTAGGGTTTTCGGGTCTATTTTTAGGCCTAATTTTGATAATCTGAACCGTTCATATTTTAATATTTATTCAATATATCATATCTGTAAAAAATCAAGTTGATCGGATATCATAAAGTATTTGTTTGGAAAACTATTTATTAAAATATAATTTGTAGTTCGATTTTTCTGAACACATACTTTCTGATATCCGATTAACTTGACTTTTTACAGGTATGATATACTGAATAAATCTTAAAATATGAACGGTTCGAATTATTAAAATTGAACCTAAAAGTGAATTCGAAGGCCCTATAAAAAGAGAGTCAAGGAGAGAATTCAAGAAGAGGATCCTTGCTCTTACTTGACATCCCTTTCTATGCTTTTTAGCCCTCCAAATGCCCCCCAAACACCCACTTACCTGTATCCAACTTCACTCACCCACGTGCATGCACGTGACCCCCCCTCCCCCCCCTTAATTTTTTTGCCCTTTTTTGTGTGGAGAAACTCTACTAGCCGAAAATTTGGGTCAAGAAATTTAGGGAGAATTACATGTAAGTGGAATAAGAGAAAAAAAATTACCAATATATAGGGATGCAAATGTGTTTGTGATGGAGTGCAAATGAAAAACTGTGGGAGTGTAACTTGCACTCCCTCATGTATTGGTAATTTTTTTTCCATTCTCTCACATGCATATAGTTTTTCCAAAAATTTATTCCAAAAACAAATGTGATTAAGATTTAATTAGTATTTTGTGGAGTCTATATATAAAATAAATCTCAGTCATACAATGTTGATTTTGATAAAATTTTAAGTACAAATTATGAATTTGTAATATTATTGTTTTTGTAATAGACTCACTTTATTATAGTCTATAATTTTATTTAGATGAGTGCCAAAAAACTGTGGTGTATGGTTTAAATTCCAAATAAGGACTGTTTGAGGTGATTTTTTTTTTTTTTTTTTTGTTAAAATAGTTAAAAAAGATAAAACACTTTATCACATTATTCTTTTTATTTTTTTATATGTCATTTTGTAAAAAGTCAAAAATTAACTAAAACATGCTATTCCCAAACTATTCCTAAACGGGGCTAAGATTCAAAATAAATTTGATGAAGGGGATGATTGATAGTAAGTTCATAAATCAATTTGACCATATGATGGAAAAATAGCATTTTATTGATTTTCTAACAGTAATGATACATAATTCTAATAATAGAGCTTTAAATAGAACTTTAGTGAGATGGAAAAAAGAGAGTAGAAAGAGAAGTGTAGGCCCTACCTTACACTCTCCACATCATTAGAGCCATATTAAAATTCTCAAACATTATTCGATTTTTTAAGTTAGAGATGCTTTGGAGCTCTAACGGGTGGGACCTATCTATGATGTGATGTTTTGAAATTTTTTTTTTTTTTTTTTCAATACTATATAACACCATTTAGAGCTCTATACCTAAAACTCTCCATCACTGCCCTTTCTAAAGCTGTCTTAGGGCAACAACACTCATACAATGCAGTGATGATTTTGATTTGTGGTGACATGACATACAATGAAGGTTAATTCTAATGTTTAAGCTTCCATATTAAGAAATTTATAATCTTTTAATTTTGAGATAAATTATATTTTGCTCCTTTTATATTTAGTTATTTTCTCACTTTAGTGATTAAAGTTTTTTTTTTTTTCAATTTGACTGTTCATATTTTAAGTTGGGCGAATTATGCTAACAGTCCCTATAGTTTATGACTCGTATAATTTTGATTCCTAACTTTTCAATTGTGACACATTTGACCTTGAATGTTGAATCTTGTTCCAAATCAGAACAATTGAAGATACTATTTCCTGATTTTAAGGGCAAAATCGTCAATTTGATAAAATATAAACTAATTTAACAGAAATAAATATCAAAAAAATATCTTTCAATTTTTAAAAATTATTTCTATCTACCAAAGATAAAATTATATAACATTGATAAATCTTTTAGACATTTATTTATTTACCAAATTAATTTTTAATATGTGTTTGGATGATGATCATGTAATGGGTGGTTGTTAGGATTTTAATATGTAATTGATATATTTAATATATGAAATGTTTTTAGCTTTGGATTTTTGATTTAATGGTTTAGTTTAATAATGATATCAAAGTTGTCGCAATATTTGAATTTTGAAAAAATAGAAACTAATTTAATGAAAATAAAAATAATCACCCATTACATAATCATTATCCAAACATATAATAAAAATTAATTTGGTAACAAAAAAAATAAATAAATATCTAAAAGATATATCAATTTTACATAATTTTATCTTTATGGGTAGAAATAATTTTTAAAAATTCAAAAAAAAACTTTAACATTTATTTTTGTTAAATTAGTTTATATTTTATCAAATTGATGATTTTGTCCTTGAAATTAAACAATGGTATCTTCAATTGTCTTTATTTGGAGCAAGATTCAAAATTCATGGTCAAATGTGTCACAATTGAAAAGTGAGGAACCAAAGTGACACAACCTCCAAATTATAAGGACCGTTAGTGTAATTCGTCCTTTCAAGTTTTTCGCATTTTACTCTAAGAACTAATTTCTGCTAAAAATTGGACAGCAAATGACACAGTGATAGTCATGTAATATAAAAATATTTTATTATATATGACTCGCACCTTTAACAAAAACTTAAACTCTAATATAATAATATATTTTTTATGTCATGCGACATTTATTGTAGCATTTTCTATCTAATTTTGAGTAGAAATTAGTTTTCGGAGTAAAATGAAAAAAAAAAACTTGACACATGAGGGCCAAAATGTGAAAAAATAAATTTTAAGGGTCATAGTGAGAAACTAACCAAACTTAAAAGGAGCAAAGTATAATTTACTCTTAAATTTGAGATTTAAATAAATTTGTTTTGAATCATGATTTTTAAATGTTTAAGTGTCTGTCTGGTTTGATTTTTCAAAATTTGTTTTTAGATAAGTGTGGAGGGGTAAAAACATTGATCCAAAACCCAAAGATGTCGGCCTAAGGCCAAAGTCCAAATCCAGCTAAGCAACTCAAATCAAAAGAAAGGCCCAAGTCATTGATAGGTCTAACAAAAAAGGAGACAGTGTCATGTGACCAAAACCTGAGTAAAATCACCCCTCTAGAAGGAGATCTGTAGAGTACAGGGATGCCCTTAGATTCATTCATAATCAACTGTAAGGATCACAATTGTCAGAGATAGGAGCGTAAGCCTGACCAACGCAAATGACACAACTATCCGATGAACCTAATCGGATGGATAGAGCAATCGGCAAGTTGGCTACCAAATGCCTGGCATAATCTAAGACGCACACAGCAAGATAATCCAACAGTAAAAGATCAAAGCAACTTGGCCACTTGTCCGACCAAAGTCTGACAGTGACCAGAGCCCTTAGATGAAAATGTCAATCCAACGGTCAAGGCCAGGATAATAACAAGAATAAGGGAAAACAAGAGAGGCAACAAAAAGGACAAAAGGAAAATCTTATTTCCTAAACAAATATCATATGGCCAATCATATTTCTGACTTGATCGTCGAAAGATTTTCCCAACCATATCTAGTCGGAAGTGATCACTAACAAGTTGGTTTCTCTTTGCAGAGTAAAGGAAGGATCATCTCGTCTTGCATTCCTTATGTAGAATCTTTTTGCGTTCCACAATGAGTTTTCGCTTATTTTTAATATTTTTTTATATTTTAGTTAATTTTTTATACTTTTTAAATGCACATAATCAAGACATATCTAAAATTAAAACAAATTAATTAAAATATTTTAAAATATCATTTAAAACAAACAAAAATCTGTATGCATTTTTGTTAGAATTTTTAGTACAAAATTTTTTCATATTTTAGTTAAATTTTTTTATTTTTTAGATGTATCTAATCTTGATGTATCTAAAAAGTCAAAAAAAAAATGACTAAAATATTTTTTAAAAAATTGTTAAAGACAAACGAAAATCCGTCTAAAAATAATTTTTTAAAACTTAAACCAAACAAACCCTTTTGGGTTTTAAACTATAATCTCACTAGGTAGCTCGAATTCACTAAGGCTCAAATAGCTCGAGGTGTCAAAACGACATCGTTTTGGCACCTCCTTCTTTTTTCTTTTTTTCTTGAAACCGATGATGGAGCTCGTCTTGCTTCGTCGTGGTCTCTGACGGTGATTTGTGTGTATACACAGCCCATCGCCATCACAGTCGCTCTGTATGTATACACACATAGATCTGTGTGTATACATAGATACGTTCCCCCTCTCTTCTTTTCTTTTTCTTCTCTCTTCCTCCCTCTTCTTTCTGTTCCCCCTCTCTTTCTTCTCTGGCCTTTTTGTTTCAGAGAGAAAAGAGAGCGGGGAAAAAAAAGCCAAAATGACGTTGTTTTGGATTTTGAACCACTCGAGCTTCCAATTTTTCGAGCTATGAAGCAATTTTCTTTAAAAAAATCCGTTTGAATCACAACTTTTTTATAAAAAAAATTTATTTCATTATATAAAATTTCAAATTTGAACTTAACTCTACTATTTTAAGTAGTTTTTACTGTTGGAACAATCTTCTGTGTAAAATAAATAAATTGAAACCAAATCAAACAAATAAAATAAATAACTTACAGAATTTATTTTACCGAACCGAATGAACAAGAAAAAGATCAAGTCGAGTGTGTGACACTCTGTCCTTAAAACAGATTCGCCCCGCTACGGTGTTTATGGAAAAATGACGTCTATTTCCCAAGATACAATAATCTTCACAAATTGTAGTAGCACTCCAAACAATTTGTACTGTGAACAAAAACCTGTGTTCTTACTCTCTGAATTTTTTCCTAAAATGATATGAAGATTATAACATGCGAGAGAGTAAAACTAGAACAAAAAATGAAGAACTTCCCATAACCAGTTGCTGGAATTATGCTGGTGTTTATAGGCAAGATAAACTGTCCGAACAGGTGCTGTATTTAAATGAACAGATCTGTTTTTCAAATAGAACAAGTGCAAACAGATAACTGCTGGGCAGTTTCTATCTGTTGGAAACAGCTGGATCTATTTGGGCAGTTTTGAAACAGATAATTGCCAAACATATCTGTTGGTAACTGCTGGACAGATTTGAATCTGTCTGGCAGTTTTAAATCTGTTCAAGTTCCAACAGATTTGAAAATTGTTTGGACTGTTTAAACTGTTTGGAATAATTGGACTAGAAGAGGTAATATTTGATAGAAAAATTAAATTCAAATTCGGCACAAAATTTGAATTAATTTCATTGAGAATTTCTGGAAAAAATTCAAAATAAATTTTGTCCAAAAAATTAATATTAGAACCGTTCACAACCCACACCCGCGCCCGGCACAGCTCGGCTTGATCGGCCGGCAGCGATGGCGCACGCGTGTGTGGTGGTTTGGGCTAAGGTTTCATTTGTCCATAATCCCTCACTTCTATAAACTTGGGGTGCCCCTTGGGGCCCAATCCAAGTGTTACCACCTAAAACTTATATATACACATATAAGTTCTCTTAAGTTTCTAATATGAGATAACCATTTCAAGGAAACCCACATTTTACTTCATTAAATGTCCATTCCACGAACCCGAAAACGACGTCAAGTTCTCATTCACTCATAAATGGTTTGATGAACTGTCTTTACCATGTGACTTGCCATGCGGCAAGGAACACGCCATCTCTTCGGACCCACCCCAAAAGACGTTTGGGGCCCACTTTATTTTGGGCTCAAAGTTTGCCCAATATAAGCTTGTAAAACCAAAATTTCCAACAATCCCCCATATGAATGGAATTTGACGGAGAAAAAACGCAACATAATCTAATTACAAAGAGTACAGAAATTGAAAATATTCTGCAAATGATAGGTAACTTTGGCTTTGAACATTCCCTTGTGAGATACTATCAGATTTACTAGCTAACCAGTGAATATGATGTTTTGAACTATTCAGCCATTTGTGTAAACCAAGACAATAGAACTCACACAGTATATTATCAGACACAACTTAATTCTCACTATTGTGTTCATTTTGGCCCTGAACAACCTGGTCTTTCATGAGTACTCTAGAGAATTATAGTCCTTCACAAATCTCATAGAACCAGCCCAGTTCACACTTATATAGGTGATTCTTATGAAGAGTATCCTGCTATACTCCACTAGGTATACCTAGATATAAGAATCATTAAAAGTATTACTTAAGCTAAAACGCTGCAGACATCACTATTTCATCATAGAAATGGGTAGGAGTTTGACTCCCCAGTGATCATTATGAGTCATACATAACTCAGTTGTCCCTCTGAACCTAGATCTTGGGATCTCCAGTCCATTAGGTTGGGTTATCGTTGTGGTAACTCTTATTTAATAGACTTAAGTCTCATTTCCCTCGATGAATTTTCAACTAACTCTCTTACTAACCCTTTGGTTAGTCGATCCGCTATGTTGTCTTTAGACTTCATATATTCAATGGAAATAATTCCATTAGAGAGTAGTCGTCTTACGGTGTTATGTTGACAACGAATGTGTCGTGACTTACCGTTATACATATGACTCTGTGCTCTACCAATTGCTGATTGACTATCGCAATGTATGCATATAGCAAGCATCGGTTTTGGCCACATTGGAATATCTTCAAAGAAGTGGCGAAGCCATTCTGCTTTTTCCCCAGCTTTATCTAAAGTTATGAATTCTGATTCCATAGTAGACCTAGCAATGCAAGTCTGTTTGGAAGATTTCCAAGATACAGCCGCACCACCAAAAGTAAAGACATACACACTGGTGGATTTTGAGTCTCTAATATCCGATATCCAATTTGCATTACAGTATCCTTCAAATACTACTGGATATCTAGTATAATTAAGCCCAATGTTACGAGTAAATCTGAGGTATCTTAGAATCCTTATAATTGCTTTCCAATGTTCTACTCTTAGGTTACTCGTATATCTACTTAATTTACTTATTGTATAAACTATATCTGAGCGAGTGCAGTTCATCAAGTACATTAAGCTTCCAATAATTTGGGCATACTTTAATTGAGAAATACTTTCCTGTACATTCTTAGAAAGAAACAAATTAATATCCACAGGTATTCTAGCAAGTTGATCATCATCTTTGCTAAACTTGTTAAGTATTTTCTCAATGTAATGTGATATTGACAATGTATAACCTTTTGATATTTTGCTAATTTTCATACCAAGAATTACATCAGTAATGCCCATATCCTTTATGTCAAAATATTTATTCAATATTTTCTTGGTAGTTTTAATCATGTTGTTATTACTACCTATGATGAGCATATCATCTACATAAAGACATACTATAACATAACATTTGTCTGTGTTTTTAATAGAAACACATTTGTCACACTCATTAATTTTAAATCCATTTGACATCATTGCCTTGTCAAATTTCTCATGCTATTGCTTTGGCGCTTGTTTTAAACCATATAATGATTTAACCAATTCACACACTTTCTTTTCTTTTCCTGGAACAGAAAATCCTTCTGGTTGTTCCTTGTAAATTTCTTCATCTAACTCACCATTTAAGAAAGCAGTTTTCACATCCATTTAATGAATATCTAGATTGTATAGAGAAGCAATGGCAATTAGCATTCTAATGGATATTATTCTAGTAACCGGCGAGTATGTGTCAAAGTAATCAAGACCTTCTTTTTGTCTAAAACCTTTGACCACAAGTCTTGCATTGTATTTGTCAATTGATCCATCCGCTTTTATTTTTCTTTTGAAAATCCACTTGTACCCAAGAGGTTTACAACCTGGTGGTAAGTCCACTAATTCCCAAGTGTGATTTTGCAAGATGGATTCAACTTCACTGTTTACAGTTTCTTTCCAAAAAGGAGCCTCAAGACTGGACATAGCTTCTTTAAAAGCTAAAGGTTCATTTTCTAATGAAAAATTTATAAAATCTGGACCAAAAGATTTTGAGGTTCTAGCACGTTTACTACGCCTAAGTTCCTCTTCCTCATTTTGATTTATCTCTTGCTCTTGTTCTTAATCATGTTCTTAATCCTAACTAGTAATAGCATCATGAGATATTTTGTTAGTACTAGTCTCTTGTCCAGTCTTGTTTGGAAACACATGTTCAAAGAAATACACATTCCGAGATTCAATAATAGTATTTACATGCATTTTGGAATGTTCTGACTTATGAATCAAAAATCGATATGCACTACTATTCATGGCATAACCAATGAAAATGCAATCAACAGTTTTAGAACCTATTTTAATCTTTTTAAGACTAGGAATAGTCACTTTAGCCAAATATCCCTACACTTTTAAATATTTGTAGGATGATACTCTCTCATGTCACAATTCATAAGGTGTTTGATTCACTTTCTTTCGGGATACTTTATTAAGTATATAATTAGCAGAAAGTATTGCTTCCCCCCACAAGTTCTGAAGTAATCCAGAACTTATTAACATGACATTCATCATTTCTTTCAAAGTCTTATTTTTCCTTTCAACAAATCCATTTTGCTAAGGTGAGTAAGGAGCGGTGGTTTGATGAATTATTCCGTGTTCTTTACAAAACTCACCAAAAGGTGATTCATATTCATCACCTCTATCACTTCTAAGTTTTTTAATTTTCTTACCAAATTGATTTTTAATTTCATTATTATATTGAATGAAAGCTTCCAAAGCTTCATCCTTGGTTCGAATTAAATAAATATAACTATATCTAGTATAGTCATCTATAAAAGTGATAAAATACTTTTTCCCGCCTCTAGTTTGAATTGATTTAAAATCACAAATGTCACTATAAATTAATTCAAGTGGTTTCATACTTCTTTCAATTTAATGAAAATGAGTTTTGGATAATTTTGCCTCAACGCATATTTCACATTTATGATTTAAATCAATGTCAAATTTAGGTAAATATTCCATATTAATTAATCTACGCAAAGATCCATAATTAATATGTCCAAGTCTACCATGCCATAAATTTAAAGACTCAAGAAAGTAAGAAGAATATGTATTTTTATTAATAACAGAGGGTACAACAGTCATTACATTCATTTTGAAAAGGCCATCAGATATGTAACATTTTCCTACATACATCCCGTTTTTAGTAAGTACAAACTTTTCACTTTCAAAAACTAGCCTAAACCCATTTACTCAACAAAGATCCGGAAATAAGGTTTTTGCGAATGTCCGGTACATACAGCACATTGTTGAGAGTGCGTTCATTTCCAGATGTCATCTTCAAAATAATCTTTCATTGTCTTTCAACTTTGGAAGTTGAGGAGTTGCCCATAAAAAGTTATTCACTGTTGTCCACTAAAGAATAAGATGTGAACATCTTTTTGTCGACACAGATATGACGAGTAGCACCAATGGCTGCCCACCATTCTTTAGGATTTCCGACAAGGTTTGCCTCAGAAACAACTGTAGCAAGATTTATGACATCTACACCATTGGAAAATTTTTTCCATTTCAGTTATATTGACTTGAGCAGGCTTCTTACTTGATCTTTCTTTGCCTTTATGTTTGTAACGAAAATCTTTGGCTTAATGTCCCTCTTTGTCACAAATGTAACACTTATCATTAAATTTGTACTTCTTAGTTTCCCCTCCTTTAGATACCATTTTCTTCTGCCATTTTTAAAAATTAATTCCTAAGAACTTCTCTGGTTTTTCACCATGATTGACTGGTACAGTCACAACATGAGGAGGGATTGGCGCAGTTGCAGCGACCACACTAGTACTTGTTTGGGCATTAGTTTGACCAGTTTCAGTAGCCATGAATTCTAACTTATAAAATGAAATTAGAATTAGAATTTTATACCACACAGAAAATTAAAACCAAAACCACAGAATTAAATTCTGTAAAAAATTAAAAAAAAAACAAGAATTGTAACTTTTATTTTTCAATTAATTTGAAAATAAAATAAAATTTTATTTAAACAAATTAATTCCACACAAAAAATTAAATTTTTGTAACACTTTAAAAATTAAAATACTGAAAAAGAATTTTAATTAATGAAAACCCAGAAATTATTTCTGAAAACCAAAAATTAATTTCTGACTAACTTCACAAATAAATATTCTGAATTGTTAATAACATAAATACAAAATAATATATTATTATTAGTTGTCAAAGAAAATAGACAATATATTACTACTATCTGTCAAGCAGTATATTACTACTATTTGTCTTTCCAACCAGAATATTATTTTGTAATACCACATAAAATAATTTCTGTACGAAGAAGAAAGAGAAAAGGAAACAAACGAAAAATTCTGTAAACAGAATAATTCGAATTTGTCTTAAGATTGTTAGAACAATCTTCTGTGTAAAATAAATAAATTGAAACCAAATCAAACAAATAAAATAAATAACTTACAGAATTTATTTTATCGGACCGAATGAATAATAAAAAGATCAAGTCGAGTATATTACACGCTATCCTTAAGACAGATTCACCCCGCTACGGTGCTTACGGAAAATGGCGTCTATCTCCCAGGATACAATGATCTTCACAAATTGTAGTAGCACTCCAAATAATTTGTACTGCGAACAAAAACCTGTGTTCTTACTCTCTGAATTTTTTCCTAAAATGATATGAAGATTATAACATGCAAGAGAGCAAAACTAGAAGGAAAAATGAAGAATTTTCCATAACCAACTACTGGAATTGTGCTGGTATTTGTAGGCAAGATAAACTGTCCGAACAGGTGTTGTATTTGAATGAACAAATATGTTTATCAAACAGAACATGTTCAAACAGATAATTGTTGGGCAGTTTATATTTGTTGGAAACTGCTGAATCTGTCTGGGCAGTTTTGAAACAGATAACTGCTGAACATATCTATTGGTAACTGCTGGACAGATTTGAATCTGTCTGGCAGTTTTAAATCTATTCGGGTTCCAACAGATTTGAAAATTATTTGGACTATTTTACTTGTTTGGAATAATTGGACTAGAAGAGGTAATATTGGACAGAAAAATTAAATTCAAATTCGGCACAAAATTTGAATTAATTTCATTAAGAATTTCTGGAAAAAATTCAAAATAAATTTTGTCCAAAAAATTAATATTAGAACCGACTCGACCCAAAACCTACATCCGCGCCCGGCGGCGGCGCGCGCGTGTTTGATGGTTTGGGCTAAGGTTCCATTTGTCCATAACTCCTATCTTCTACAAACTTGGGGTACCCCTTAGGGCCCAACCCAAGTGTTGCCACCTAGAACTTATATAAACACATAACTTCTCTTAAGTTTTCAATATGGGATAACCATTTCAAGGAAACCCACATTTTATTTCATTAAATGTCCATTCCACGAATCTGAAAACGACGTCAAGTTCACATTCACTCATAAATAGTTTTGACGAACTGTCTTCACCGTGTGACTTGCCACGCGATAAGGAGCACGCCACCTCTTCGGACCCACTCCAAAAGACATTTGGGACCCACTCTATTTTGGGTTCAAAGTTGGTCCAAAATAAGCTTATAAAACCAAATTTTCCAACATTTACTTTATGTAATTTTAGCTTGGTTTTGAGAGTGGATTATGACTTAGAGCTCATTTAGGAACATCATTTAGGGAAATTATAGAATGTTCTTAGCGTATCACGTGTTCGTGCTCCTTAAACAATTATCATTTAATATGTCCCTTCATATTCCCCAATCATCCAATACAATACTCCACCTACCCACTTTCTCCATCAACCACAATCTCATGGAATACCCCGTGTCTATACTTCGAAATTACTGAATAAGTAACCCATGATTTATAAGCTGTTCATTGGCTTAGCTACTTTTTTGCCCATCTTTTAGTAATAAGTAAAAGGGCAAATTACACTAATAGTCCCTATAGTTTGGGACTCATATCACTTTGATCCCTGACTTTTCAATTGTAACACATTTGACCCTGAATTTTGAATATTGTTCCAAATAAGGACAATTGAAGATACCATTGTTTAATTTCAGGGGTAAAATTGTCAATTTGATAAAATATAAACTAATTTGACAAAAATAAATGTCAAAAAAATATTTTTAAAATTATTTCTACACTCCAAAGAAAAAATTATGTAAAATTGATAAATCTTTTAGACATTTATTTATTTATTTATTTATTTTACCAAATTAATTTTTATTATATGTTTAGATGATGATTATGTAATGAGTAGTTGTTAAACTTTTAATGTGTAATCGATACATTTAATATATGAAATATTTTTAGTTTTGTATTTTTTTTATTTAATAGATTGGTTTAATAATGATATCAAAGTTGTTGCCATATTTGACTTTTGAAAAAATAGAAACTAATTTAATGAAAACAAAAACAACCACCCATTACATGATTATCATCCAAGCACATAATAAAAATTAATTTGGTAAAATAAATAAATGTCTAAAAGATTTATCAATTTTACATAATTTTATCTTTCGTGAGTAGAAATAATTTTTAAAAAATCCAAAATATTTTTTTGACATTTTTTTTTTTTTTCAAATTAGTTATAATTTATTAAATTGATGGTTTTGCCCTGCAAAATCAAATAGTATCTTCAATTGTCCTTATTTAGAACAAGATTCAAAATTCGGGATCAAATGTGTCACAATTGAAAAGGCAGAGACCAAAATGATACAAGTCCCAAACTATAAGGACTATTAGCGTAATTCACCCTAAGTAAAAAAGCAAGCTTATAAGTCATTCGCCAAACAATGCATATTATAAATTAGATTGTTAGCCTTTGAGGCTAGTTTGTCATTGTCTGAGCAATAAAAATTCGGATACAACTTTTTTTCAAGGGTGATGATTTAAATAAGTACACTTATTTGAATTATATCATTTATCTATTTTTTTACACATTTTTTTTATAAAAAGTTAAAAAATACATTAATTAAACAAACTTCACAGTGAATCTTGTTTTTCATGTATGAATAATGCTTGGGACCCCCTTTTGGGGGTCACCCCCTCACTCCCTTTGCCACGTGGCAGGTGGTGATTGGAGGAGCAGGAAAAAAAAGAAAAAGAAAAAGAAAATGTAACCAATGAGAGAGAGAGGGGGTCAAAGGGGGTGGGAGAAAAAGGGGGAATGAATCATTGTTGTTAATGTATTTTTTCGTTCATTCAATACTCTTTCTTTCTTCCCCCTATCAAAATTTAATCCATAATTTTTGTTTAGGTTTGGACATCAAAATTCAAATTTTATTTATGGCATATTTTAATTCTTTTTGAGTTTTGTTTTAAAGTTAAAATTTTAAAAAAATATAATCATAAAATCTAATTTATAAATAAGTGATGCGGAACAAGATTATAGTCTCTTTAAAAAATCACTCAATGGATATATGGACCATAATCTCTTCAAAACGTAATTTTTCTTTAAGATTATGTTTGTGGCATGTATTTAGGTAGGGATCTAGAAAAAAAATAAAAATAAAAAAAAAATAATGTGAATGAATTATATTTCATATATTTTTCTAAATTTATGATTTAATTATAATCGAAAAATAATGTATATCAAAAAGTACTATGATACATATACACCTATTTAAAAAAAAAAGTATAGTTTCAATAATTTGGGGGCTTGAGCGAACTCCAGGCTCTCATAGCAATGCTAGGTATCATGAAAAGTCTTTCATGAAAATGATCATGAAAGATTTGTGACCTTTGGATTACACTTACAATAAAACACCACACAGTAATCAAGATAATCTAAGGGTCACAAATTTTTCATGATCATTTTCATGAAAATTTTTTCATGATCCCTAACATTTCTCCATCAAATGTAAAGTGATTTAAGACCTCAAATAAAAAGATGTTTTAATTAGTACACGGATTAATGATATTCTTTCTAGGGTTAGATTAGAGCACCACTCAATTATTTTCCCTTAATAATAATTCACAACAAGTAAAATCTTGGACGAATTACACTAATAGTCCCTATAATTTGGGACTCATGTCACTTTGATTCTTAACTTTTCAATTGTGACACATTTAATCCTAAATTTTAAATCTTGTTTCAAATAAAGACAATTGAAGATACTATTATTTAATTTCAAGAATAAAATCGTCAATTTGATAAAATATAAACTAATTTGACAGAAAAAAAAATGTCAAAAAAATACTTTTAAATTTTTAAAAATTATTTCTATACTCCAAAGATAAAATTATCAAAAATTGATAAATCTTTTAAACATTTATTTATTTATTGAATCTTTTAAACAAGAATGCACCCACATCCCTCAAGGAAAGAAGAAACAATCCGAAATATTGAAAAAGGAAATGCCAATCAGCATTAAAAAATATAACTATGAGAATCAGAAATGTTAGGTTATATTAACTGAAAAGCATGTATACAAAAATATATTATGATTCAAAATACTAACACCAAATATTTAGAGAAACTTATTGATTAAAAATAAAATTTGGAAATGATTCCGACATGTTTTTCTTGATTTTCATCTCCATTCCCAAAATGAGTTTCTGGGAAAACAAATTTCCCACTTAAGTATAGTTTCCTGGTAACTCTGCGCTCAAGTGACTACCCAGTTTGCAATGCAGCCTAGTAAAACTACCCACAAGGAAGGTGACCGTGCATTTGTCAAAGCATTGGTTATGGAAGAAGAACTTATCAAATAACATAACGGTTTTCCATCATGTACACATTCCGCCCTTAAAGCACCTGGAATGCCACCAAAGCCTCCAGCATCCAATGCTTCCTAGTTCTAACAGTGTAACTAAATTACTCAAAGCATTCAGTGTCAGTTAGAATGATAATTCAAAACAATCACAGAGTAAGACCAATGTCAACATATCAATCTAAACGTCTTACTGATTAGCCCAAATAACTCAGACAACTATAGTTCCTGTCAGTCTTTTTCCAGCTTCCATTTGGTTTCCTAGTTCATGCACTAACTTCAGCGATTTGGAACAAATCTACGCAAAAGCCTTTTCTCTTAACAGATGGCTTGATGGAAAACCCTGATCATTTTGACGGAGTTCAAGTGGGTTTCCTAGATCTGCAACATCCTTGTGCAGCACCATTTAATATTTTTGTTTTTTTTGGTAAGTACAACACCATTCCAAAACTAGTTATAGCTTCACATTCAACCAAGCTACATGTTTTACAGGAAAAAAGTGAGAGAAACACAACCTCCAGAGACCAATGCTTAACTTACAATAACAGCGGACCTATCAATTGACCCTCCAGAAACTTGAATCAGAACAAATCAACAATCAAATTCATTACCCGCCCACTCTCACTCTCTATCCTGCTGTACATAACCTTCCTGCTAGATTACTACTAGCCAATCAATGAAAACAAGTCTCCTCTCCCAAGCATTTTTTGTTTTACTATTCTGGATATTATGAACATATTGCCGCATTTCTTTCACATAAATAACATCATCCACTGGATCACTTCTTATTTTACAGATGCAACAAATAATTCAAATCTATATAGACCAAAAGATCATTGTTGTCGCTACTAATAACCAACACGACCAAATATGCTTATTATCAATGTCTCAAATTTTTCATTGTCATATAGGAAAAAAAATATCCAACAATATGTCTATACTAAAGCCACAAACTTCACCTAAAGAAATGGCCAAGACCCATTCATTCAACTCAAAGACAACAAAACTGGGCTTCCCAACTCCTCTAGAATCTAGACTAGCAGCAACAGGAAAACTTGACAGAACCCTATAATTCAAAAAATGTATTGAATTCCAACCCACACAACTTACAGATCATATTCATACAGATGAAACATAGTTCCCAAGATGAAACGCATATAAATAGTTCCCAAGCTCACAATTTTAACATCAACCAGCAATTAAGCCAAAAAACGCTAATATAAAGATATCATCATAGTTCTAAAATTGGGTTCATTTAAGCAAAATTCATCCCATGTTCAACATCCAAAGCAATCAAAATTCTGTCTTTAATATTCAAAACAAAGATGTAAACATCATAACTAGAGAGAGAGAGAGAGAGAGAGATCAAATCTTAATCCCCACCAGCCTTCTGATAAACATAAGTCAACCCACACTTGCCACAATAGTGACGATCAAAATGATTCGCCATGAAAGTCCCAGCACCACACTCAGCATTCGGACACTCCTTCCTCAACCTCTGAACCTTCCCAGAATCATCCACCTTGTAGAACTGAAGCACAGCGAGCTTCACCTTCTTCTTCTTGTGCTTGATCTTCTTGGGCTTCGTGTATGTCTTCTTCTTCCTCTTCTTCGCTCCTCCACGCAATCGGAGAACCAAGTGAAGCGTGGATTCCTTCTGGATGTTGTAGTCGGCTAGGGTTCGGCCGTCTTCGAGCTGTTTTCCGGCGAAGATGAGTCGTTGTTGGTCCGGTGGAATGCCCTCCTTGTCCTGGATCTTGGCCTTCACATTGTCTATGGTGTCGGAGGACTCGACCTCTAGGGTTATGGTCTTCCCTGTTAGGGTTTTCACGAAGATCTGCATTGTTGTTGTTGTTGGTCGCCGATTTCGAAATGCAGGGGAGAGAAAGAGAGGAATTTATATGGGGGGTTTGGGCTAGGGTTAGGGTTAGGGTTTGGGTGGAGGTTGTGCGACTCTACGAGGGT
This sequence comes from Camellia sinensis, assembly GCF_055761805.1. Classification (NCBI taxonomy): domain Eukaryota; kingdom Viridiplantae; phylum Streptophyta; class Magnoliopsida; order Ericales; family Theaceae; genus Camellia; species Camellia sinensis. Next base: position 171,481,219 of record NC_138970.1, read on the forward strand.
TGATGTTGGTGCAGATGAGGAGCCATTTGATTATGGTGGCTCTCGGTCCGATGGTCTGTCTAGTTAGGATCGATTTGAAAACTTAGACAATCCCTAATTGTTGTTATAATATTTTTGTTATTATTATATTTGGATAATGAATAGTATTATTTTGTCAAATTATAATAATAGTTCTTCAATTGTTACTTATTATTTTGACAAATCTCAACTAACTTTCCTCCTAAATTTGTAAGTATTGTTTCGATATAGATTTTTTAGTATTTTTTTTTAGTTTATTTTTTACCTTTTGTGACCTATTTTTAACTGTTTCTAAAAAATATATATATTTATTTTATTCTCGACTAAACAAATATAAAAAATGAAAAAAAAAATTGAACAATTGGAAAAAAAAATTTAAATATAATTCACTCACCAAAAAACATATCACTACAAAAAAAAAAAATAAAACAATTAACTACATATAAACAAATAAACAATATAGCTGTTGTTATTTTGTTTGTACTTTTTTTTTTTTTTTTATAAACAAACAAAACACAATGGCTCTTTTCACATCCAAGAATGATCACCACCGTACAAACCAACGGTTGAGATGATTTATCTAGAATCATCCAACCCATTATCTTCACATTCATTCACTGTCTTCACTCTCTCTCTCACTTTGGCCGTCACTCTCCTCCTGTCTCCACAAGAACCCCCTTGTTTCTTAGCTTCTTCATCATTCTCTTTAGATCAATGAAGATCAGAGAGAGAGAGAGGGTTTCAGATTGATGAGCTTCGGATCGATGAGAAATTGATGTTTCTTTTCATCTTCTCTCATCCACTCCCTTCTTTCTCTCACTCACTCACTCACTGATTCTCTTTCTCTCATCCAAAGTTCTCTCTCTTTCTCTCTTCAGAACCACCACCAAATCATCCACCTATCCCTATCCCTCGAAGCCCTACTTGGCTTTTAAATGGAGAAGATGAATATTGGAGATTTGTATAAATTCAGCTTTCAAATCCAGGTATTTTTCTTCTAAAATTCATTTAAGATTATTTGAGAAATTCTTGTTAGTATTTTTGTTGAGATTGTTCATTTGAAAATGTTTATTGATATTCATGTTGATTATTTGAAGATGATATTGCTGAAGATGATTAATTTGGTATTGTTGGAATTTGGTGATTTTTGTATTGGCAAAATTTGTCTGGGAAAGGCACAAATAGGTGAATTTTGTGATTTTTTTTTTTAGACACACCTTGAAGTAATTGGTGAATTTTGTTTTAAACAAAATGGTGAATTTCGCTTTTAAAAAAATATATATATATTCAAACATTCTGGAAAAGTCTCAACTGAAAGGAAAGGAGGGAAGGAAGAAAGCAGTTGGTTTTTGGGTGATTTGGCAAATTTGGCAGCTGCCAAAGTAGTTGTCAAATTTGGCACATGATTTGCTAGCTGTTATCGCATGTCATTGGAGAAGCCATTTTTGCCTAAGCTACTATATTATGGCTTTGGCAGCTGTTTTAGCAATCCATTTGAGATGCTCTTAGGGCATCCACAATGGGATGGCTAAAAAATTGTATTAAGGTGTGTGTTATATGACAAAAAGTAATAGAAGTGAGGCCCAAAAATGTTTGTTAAGATGTGTTAAGAGTTTGTTAATTTTAGAGAGTGAGTGGTGGTGCAATGAATGTGTTAAGGGGTGTGTTAAGGTGTGTGTTAAACATATATATATATATATATATGTGTGTGTGTGTGTGTGCGTGCGCGCGCGCGCGCGCGCATAATAAATAAAGTAAATAAATAATTTAGTTTGATCAAAAATTTCAAACCCAAAATTAAATTTTAAATCCAAAAAAAAATCCCAACAAGTAAAAAAAAAAAAATTGTCGTTGACCGGTCAACCGGCCGGACGTCCGGCCGGTCAACCAGTTAGACCAAAAACACGCCCCTTGGCTAGCTAAAACCATCGCTGCAGATAACAAACAAGTTAACACACACCACTAACACACACGTTAACCCATCCACTGCAGTACCAAACAATATCCTCAGCTAGCCAAAAGTTGGCACCTAACACTAACACATAACTTAGTGTGTCCATTGTGGATGCTCTTAGGGGTGGTTTGGGATGTTCTAAATAAATATACTTTTTAACTTTTTATAAATAAAAAAAATATGTGTAGCAAAGTAGAGAAAGTTGATAGAAAAGTAGAGAGGAGATGTTGATTGATGTGACCCAAATAAGTATATATATGCAACAAAAAAAAAAAATTTTTTAGTAGATGCCAAACACCTACTTAATATCATTTTTTTTGGTTTGGTTTTTTTGGATTTATTTTTTTATTTTTATTAAATTTTTTTAATATTTTAAATAAAATTTTTTAATTTTTAGATAATGAGAGGGTGATTTATGATCTGGAGTTGGGCCGAGATATCGACCCAACAGGTTGAGAGCCCAGCAGTGCATTGGGCCGAGATGATCCACTGTTCGCCCAGAGAAGGGCTGCCAAAACTTGGGCCGGGCAGAGTTTGGACCGAGTGTGTGCCACCCCGGACCGTACAGAAATTGCTCGGCCAGGAAGTGACCGGTCAGACTAGGATGCTCGGTCGGAGGATGGTCGAAGCCAGACAGGCTGAGAGACCGGCGCCCGGAAAGGCGCGGTCAGCCGAGATAGTTGATTGACCGGCAGGAAGGCCAACCAAAGGAGGTGCCCGGGCTAGGCTTTGCCGAGATGCCGCCTAGCCCGGTTATCCACGTGTTTGTCCGGCCAGGCGCATGAGTATGAAGCATGACATGGCCGAGGAAGAGCAGCTCGGCTGCCGAGCTCCAGCTGCGAAGTCAGGCAGTTGAGGTTAGGTGGTGAATGGCATGGTTTATGCTGACAGATGGGATAGCAGAGCCACGTGTCAGGAGACGACTGGGAGTGGATATGGGGGTCAGAAGGTATATAAGCATGTCTGCGCCCCCCATACGAGGACACGAACACATCTGTAAGGATTTCTTACACTCAAACACTCTCTCCCTTCTCTCTATCCATCCTAAGGTGTGTGCTAACTTGACCGTCGGAGGGTTTTTTCGGCCACACACCGCCGGGTAGCTCACCATTACTTGCTCGCAGGTGATCGGACATCGACGGAGCTCGGAAGAAAGGAATACGGGCACGCTGAAATATTTGCTCCCCGTACAGATAATATCTAATATAAATACATGTAAAAGTATTATATTTGTGAAAAAATCTTTAAATAATTCACTAAATACAAAAAACAAAAATAAAAAAAATTTTGAGAATTCAATATATTTTTTGTATTATTGTATATTTATTGATTTCTCAAAATATTTTATTTTTTAGATACATCTAAGTAAGGTGTATCTAAAAAAGTAAAAAAGTTGTTTAAAAATTTAAAAATATTCACTAAAAGGAAAAAAAATACGAAAAATAAAAATTTAATTTCCAAAATATTGAATTCAGAAAATTAAAACCAAACACAGCGAATAATTTTAGTTGATTTTTTAATTATTTTATGAGATAAAAAAAAAGTTATGCTTGCAATAATTTAGCTATTTTAATTGTAATTGAATAGATGATTTGTGAGAGAAAAAGTGATTGATTAATAGGTAGACTGTAACATTTTGTCTTATTAACTATATAAATTTTAATTTCTTTATCTTTATTAATTATTTTAGTCCCAAAAAAAACAAAAACAAAAGTAACATCCTAAACAAAGCTATATTTTTAGAGTTTGGAAAATGCTTAGAGATTTCAAAAGTTTTATTAAAATTTTACCAAATGTCTCATATGAGTGTGAGACCCACATGCTATGCGTCTACACCTATATGAGACATTTGGTAAAAAATTTAATAAAACTTTTAGGATCACTAACATTATTCAAATTATTTTGTCTTAGTTGAAATTTTATACCCATTTAATATTTGGATTGAGTTTGAGATAAATATTTCTAGTTCAGTCGAGCCCGACCTGTTTCATTTATAAAATATTAATTATAGTTTTATATTATTTAAGTTATAAAAAAAAATCAAAAAAATTATAAAAGACAAAATATTTTTTTCTTTTAAACTTTAAATTAAAATATTTGTTAAAAATTATATTTATTTTACCATTAAATTTTGTTAATGTTTCAAGTTCAAATAATAAATAAAATTTTTAAAATAATTTAATATTCATTCCAAATGAATATAAAAAATAATACTTCATATTTATTGGGTTAATTTGGTGGGCTTTGTGTTTAATTTTTTTTTAAAACCTCTCTTAAGATGGTTAGGTTAGGCCAGATTTCGGACTGAGTCAAGTTTGGGATGACACATATCCTCTTATTATATATATAGTGTAAGCTTAACCCAAATTCAACCCAATCCGAAGTTTGTCCACCATGCGTTTGACTCGAGCAATTTCACACACTATTTTCCATTTAAAAATTTTAAAATACATAAATATAAAAAATAAAAACAAAAACAAAAATAAAAATAAAAATAAAAATAAAAAAACTCGCTTTTTATTTTAAAGTATTTTGCCAAAAGGTGCCTCAATCTCAAATGTTTTAATTGTTTTAATTTTTATTTTTTATTTTTGCACAAATGACAAATCAAAAAAAAAAAATTCATTCATGAAGAACATATTCATTCAAAAAAAATAAAATGAAATTTCACTAATATGATAACCCAACCCGTACTATACTTAATTATGCATGTGATTATGTATTTGATATGAATTTGTAAGTTTAAGTATGAGAAATATGTAAATTTGAAAAAATATCGGTTGAAAGTAGGAATATATGTTGCAATTTAAATTTTGAACTGAAATTGAAGGCCTTAGAGGTACGATAAACAAAGACCGACTTCATATCTATGATTAACATGATTTATAGAGCTTACGGTGAAGTTTTGAAAAATTACGATTCGTAATGAATAAATTAAAATTTATGAGTTGAGTTGTATATGTTTGGCCTCTTTTTGTTCTTCATTGTTGGAGGAGATCTAAAAAATGAATTAGAGAGAGAATAAGCGAGAAAGCTAGGGTTTTTGAAGAGAATCAAGGGGCAAACCTAATATTTGAGTTAAGGTATGTTAATTTACTTACAATATTTGTCTCTAACTCATCTTTGTCATGAAATCAAAAAGAAATTAGAAATTTTGAGCTAGGGTTTTGAGTTGTGTGGTGGCTTGAGCTAAAAGCATGAAATTGAACCATAATCTCTTCATCATTGTTTGATTTGAGTTCATTCTTGTGATTGATCCATGAAACAAACCCTAGATGATTCATAAAAACAAGTTTTGTTGAAAGATTATTCATGGATTATGTATTTTGAACTTGTTTATGTAATGTATAAATATGAGAAAGAAATGAGTCCATGAATTTGTTGTTGATGCAAGATTGATATGTTTAATGTGGAATTACACTTGTAGCATGCTTATATACCATGTTTTTGAGTTGTTTTTGCATGAATTTGGGCTTGGGAATGAGATGAGAATGTTCTCATTTTTTAGCAAATTTCGGATTGTCTGGGTGAGCCTAGACCGCTTGTGCAGCCACAAGCTTTGCACAAGCGGCCCATGCCTTGAACCAAAATTGGGTTGCATTGTGCACTCGAGCGGCTCGAGCTTCTGCACGAGCAGAGCCAGACCGCTCGAGCGGTTGGGCCGACTGCACGTGCGGCCAGGCAGGGGAGGAAACTTTGTTTTCTCATTTTGGTACCCCGACCTCCGGAACACATTCCTAACCTTATTTAAACCCTTTTAGAAGTGAAATGATGATTAGAAACTCATTAAAGAAGGCTGCGAATTATGAAAGATAAATGTTCAAATTGAAACAAATGATTTATCGAATGTGTGTGTGAAATGTTTATGTATCGCGAAATCAAACACACTGTGAGGAGTAATATTGCACATTTATGCTCTTTATTGCGTACCTTGAACCATAAATGGTAAATGGTGCCAACATTACGAATTGATTGGAAATGAAGAAACTTCATTATTATTATATGACATGTGCTATATGATTGGGCCCAAGGTCGCTTGATATATAATTGGACCCAAGGCCACTTGTTATGATTAGGCCCAGGCCCGAGACCGCTTGTTATATGATTGGGCTCAAGGCCACTTGATATATGATTGGGCCCGAGGCCACTTGTTATATGCTTGGGCCTAAGGCCACTTGGTTTATATGATTATAGATATTATGAGAACCTTATGATTATCTGCTTACACTGCTTTACTGTATTATTACTCATTGTGCTTCGCTCACCCAATATTATATATGCACATATAAATGATCAGCAGCATGGAGAACACCCCTACTGTTTGCTTCAGGAACTATTTTTGTGACCCAATCGAGTTATGCCTCCAAGACGAAGTTTTGTCTTGACTCACATCACACCTTGATCTTATTTTGTTTTTTTGCTTTTATGGTCTTGGGTTTGTAAACACTATGTACAAATTTCCTATGGTTCTTATAGTTTTGTTGGGCATGTATAATGTGTTACATGGTTAACTCTATAGTTTTGCTCATGATTAGCACAGCTCAATGGACTTCTCATTATTTTATGCTTCCATTTATGGCCCCATTAGTACAAATATTCTGTATGATTGTTCGAGGCCTTTGGTAATCTATAGATTACTGGCCGATTATGATCCAAACTTTTTGGGATGGGTTCAGGTCATGACAGAGTGGTTTTAGAGCATGAATTAATATCTCACACACGAGTCTATGTGAGCAATTAGAAGTCTAGAAAAGGTTTAAGTTTCTTCCATAATGCATTCATAATCAAGTATGACATGAAAATGTGCATTTGTATATGTGACTTATGTGTATACTATTTGTGAAAGTTATAATGTATGTTCCTCTAGATCATGGTAAGAACAAGAGCGGAAGATAGGGAGGATTCAACCTCTGCATGACTTGATAGGATGGAGGCAATGATTATGGACATGGTTGAGGCTTTTAGACAACAACAACAGCAACCATCACCGCCACCAATTCCGGTGCCACCACTTGTAGTGCAAGACCACCAAGTTGATGACCAAACCATTGCCCTCATAAAGGAACTTAAGAAGATGAAACCACCATTGTTCAAATGGGGAATCGATCCATTGAAGACAGAGGCATGGGTGATTGGCATAGAGAAATTGTTTGAAGTCTTTCCATGTACGGAGAGCCAGAAAGTTTTACTTGCTGCTTTTACACTTGAAGATGAGGCACGCCGTTAGTGGATGCTCATCCGAGAGGAACATCAAGGAATGAATTGGGCTCAATTTTTGGAGATCTTTTATGAGAAGTACTTCCGACAGAGTATCCGAGACGGGAAGGTTTCAGAGTTTGAAAACTTGAAGCAAGGGAACAAAACTGTAATGGAGTATGAAGGGCAATTTACCGAGCTAGCCCGTTTCGCACTGCACATGGTCAATACGGACTACAAAAAGGCGAGGAAATTTGAGAGAGGTCTCCGAGACTCCATTCTTGAGAAGATTAATGTGTTGAAGGTACAGAAATATGTAGATGTATTGGATAGGGCCATCATAGCGAAAGGTAACCAGGCCAACTGCAACCAGTACTCAGATTGGAAGGGCAAAAGGCAAGGCTCTAATGTGCACAAAGTGTCGGTGTTCTCACAAAACAAGAAGCAAAGTTTGGGAACTTCCAACACTGCGGGGTTTAACCATGATTCACCACCAACTTGCCTGGAATGTGGGAAGAAACATCAAGCGGTTTGCCATCAAGTATCAGGAGCTTGCTTTAAGTGTGGGAAGATGGGACATATGATGAGAGATTGTCCTATGTTTGGGTAACAAAAAGGGAATAGGCCATTTGCTAGTTTAGCCAGTTCCACTTCTGCAACAAAGACTCCTGCAAGGCCTACTACTTCTAGAGATAATGTTAGGCAAGGGAGGGAGAGTCTTTGCTCTTGTTCTGGGTGATGTCTACAATTCAGATGCAACGGTTTCAGCTATGTATCATGCAACCATCGATTGTGTATATAAGCAAGTTGTCTTCTGCCCACCGGGTCAAGATGAGTTTACTGTTGTGGAACATGGGGTGGTCGCTCCACCCTATTTGATATAAGCTATGAAAGCTTGTAAACTACTTCAGATAGGTTGTAGGGGTTATTTGTGCAGTATTTTGCATGCAAAGACAATTAAGGTGGGTGTTGGAAATATTCAGATTGTTAGTGAGTGTCCAGATATATTTCTCGAAGAATTTCCAAGGGACTTGATAGATCGTGAGATTGAATTTGTCATTGATATTGTGTCGGGTACTCAATCGATTTTTAAGGCTCCGTACAGAATGTCTCCGGAAGATATGAAGGAATTGAAAATACAGTTGCAAGAATTACTTGACAAAGGGTTCATCCGACCGAGTACATCGTCATGGGGCACACCCATTTTGTTTGTGAAGAAGAACGATAGGACCCTTCAGTTGTGTGTTGATTACCGAGAACTTAATAAGGTCACGGTGAAGAATAAGTATCATTTACAACAGATTGATGATTTATTTGACCAATTACGGAGGGCACAAGTGTTTTCAAAGATTGACTTGAGATCCGAGTACCATCAGTTGAAAGTCAAAGCAGAGGATATTGAGAAGATCGCCTTCCGAACCAAGTACGACCATTATGAATTTTTAGTCATGCCATTTGGGGTTACAAATGCACCAGCAGCTTCTATGGATTTAATGAATCGGGTTTTCGAACCGAACATGGATGAGTTTGTGGTGGTATTCATTGATGACATTCTTATTCATTTGAAGAATAGGGAGGAACATGAAAAACACTTGAGATTGGTTCTTCAAACACTTAAGGACAAGAAGTTATATGCTAAATTGAAGAAATGTGAATTTTGGTTAAATGAAGTTGTGTTTTTGGGGCATGTAATTAATAAGGATGGTGCATCCGTCGATCCGTAAAAGATAGAAGCTATTATGAATTAGTTTGGTCCTACCAATGTTATAAAAGTACGCAGTTTTATGGATTTAGCAGGTTACTACAGAAGATTTGTTAAAGATTTCTCCAAGATTACGGTGCCGCTCACCCAGTTGACTCAAAAAGGTATTCCATTTGAGTAGACAGAACAGAAGGAGTCCGTCTTCCAAAAATTGGAGACACGACTTACAACAACACCGGTCCTTGCCTCACTGTCAGGTACAGAAGGGTTTGTGGTTTATAGTGATGCTTCTCATAAGGGTTTGGGGTGTGTACTTATGCAGAATGGAAGAGTAATTGTGTATGCATCTCGACAATTGAAGCCACATGAAAATAATTACCCTACGCATGATTTGGAATTAGCTGCTGTGGTGTTTGCATTGAAGATTTGACGGCATTATCTTTATGAAGCAACATGTGAAGTCTACACCAACCACAAGAGCCTCAAGTATTTCTTTACTCCAAAACAGCTTAATATGCGATAGAGATGGTGGTTAGAACTCATCAAGGATTATGACTTACGGATTCATTATCATCCTGGCAAAGCTAACATGATATCGGATGCTCTTAGTAGAAAGTCAACGGGAAACTTAGCATGTTTGCTTACGGAGCGGAATGAACTATTACTTGACTTGAAAATAATAGAGGTAGAAATTGTACTACATGAACGGGGTGGAATGTTAGCCGCAATGGTAACACAACCGGCTATTATTGAGGAAATTAAACGAAGGTAATTTGAGGATAAATTTCTCAAGAAAGTACATGATGAGATAGAAACAAAGCCGAGATCGGGATTTTCTTTGAAATCTCAATTGTTGAAATTCAATGGAAGATTGTGTGTTCCTAATGTCCTCGAAATTACATGAAAAGTCTTGGAGGAAGCTCACAAGTCTAGATTTGCTATGTATCCCGGAAATACCAAAATGTACTAAGATCTCAAGCAAGCTTTTTGGTGGCCCAATATGAAGAGAGAAATTGCGGAGTTCATTTCAAGGTGCCTTCAATGTCAACAAGTAAAAGCGGAGCATCAAAGACTGGCGGGGTTACTCCAACCTCTCCCTATTCCAGAATGAAAGTGGGAGCATATAACTATGGATTTTATTGTGGGCTTATCCCGAACACCCTAATGTGACAACCCTCACCTCTGATTAATGCTAAACTGTGACTAAGAATGATAAGTAACTGATTTGACTAAAATTCTAAATTGAATGCATGAGTATATTGCTTTACTTGCATTTCTATCTGTTTGATTTCTGAATGAATCTGTTCATGTTTTAACTTTGAACTGCGGATTGAAGGTCTTATCGGCGACCGAATCTGAAATTGATTAGCGTTATATGCTAATTAGAATTTATGTGATTTTATGGTAGGTTTAATGAAAATTGATTTGGAACGATTAAATTGGATTAAATAATGTTAAATTACATTAGTTTGAGTTATTACCAAATTGCCATTAGTGGGCCACTTTCATAGAACACTTTGAGACTTAATTCATATCAGTTGGTGCATCATTTTGTTCATCTTCTAGTCCAAAACCGAGAGAGAGAGTGAGAGAGTAGGAGAAACTTGATTTCAACAAGGATTAGCTTGGAGACTTAGAGGAATTGAAGTAGATTGCAAAATTGAGCTTCCATACCTCGAATTCACGACCTAAGGTAGAGAATTCATCCTTTGGTTTATGTATTTAAGTTTTTTCTTGTATAATTCACGGAAATTTGGAGATTAATGTCAAGAATTAATTTAAGAGTTGAATTGAGAGTTAATCCTTCCATGCATGTGCATATTCTTGAATTTTGGAGTTGTTTCATGAGAATTTCCACATACAAGTTCATATTTTTGTTATGGTCCATGAATTTATCATGATTTTGAGCTCAACATTGCATTTGATCTTGTTTTGAAACACTAGAGTTCATGAGAACTCATGTATGTATGATCTTGCAATGTTTTTCGTGCTTACACTTAATTTTTGTGTTCAATTGGCTTACCTTTGGGCTTGATTTTACAAATAATCTTCAAAATCATGTTATACTATGAGTTTCCAAGAGTTTTCCAAAAAATTAGCCCAAGGGGATCGAATTTGAAGCTTTTAAAGTTGAATTTCATGCTTGAGGTTCAATCTGGAAATTCCAGATTTTGGACCTACGCTTGAGCGCAGGACTTCACGCTCAAGCGTGCACTCTGAGTACATGCACTTCCGCTCGAGCGTAGAAAGTCACGCTCGAGCATGAAATGCATATGCCCAGAAGTTCTTGTGTTTTGCAGTCCGCTCAAGTGAAAGACTTCACGCTCGAGTGAAGACCCGAGTCTTACGCTCGAGCGGAGGTCGAGCGTCCGTCGAGTGTAAATTGCATGCATCCAGTACTTTTCTTGAATTTATAGTCCGCTTGAGCGAGAGAAGTCACGCTCGAGCGGAGCTCCTTTGTCTGCACGTTTGCTCAAGCGTAGAAAGCCACACTCGAGCGTGGATCCTTATTTCAGCAAATTTTGAAAAGTGTTTTAAAGTGCATTTTTGCATCCTCATTCCATCCTAGGCATTCCTAGGCCAAGTTTAAGACATCTTAATGAGGATAATGATATAGAACCACACCAAGTCAAGTTAAGGGGCTACGTTATTGATTCCTTAGTGTGTAACTTAGTATGTGTTCGTTCTGTAACTGTGTAGGGTTGGTATCTGGGGACGCTTGTTAACCTATCTGTAGCCCAGTGCTCTATGAGTAACAATGTTGTAAAGATATGTTCAATTATGATTATTTTCTGAATGATCAACTGTTCTGCTTACTGAAACATTATTGTTTAATGAATGAATATTTGTCCTATTTGTAAACTGTATTCGTGGCATCTATAGCAATTTACTGTTGCTGTACTGTTACTGCTACTGACACAGAGATCTCTGTCGGTTCCCATGTTTGGAACCACTACTGTTACTGTTATGATGGCCATCGACTGACTGTTCGGTCTGTGAAGACCTACTGTACTATCTTGGGGGATGTACACATATGACTGTTATGGTTTCTAAATGACTGATATGACTGTTTAATTACTGAAAGGACATTCATTCGTAACCTCTTTACATAACTGTTATTCACTGGGTTTTAGTTCATTGTTTATATATATATATATATATATGTAGGTATCCAAGCACCGGACCGGAGCTAGGAGCGTCGGATTAGCTCTTGTTTTGTCAAGCCAACCACCGTGCCTCACCTCGAGGTTCCAAGTCCGTTCAAGCTACGGCTGTTTTGGGGTGTTCGGATTCACCCTTCTGTTTTTGTTTTGTAATAGATGTTATAGACTCCTACTGCACAGTTATGGCATAGGGATTGAATCCCTAACTTGTATGTATGTATATCTGATATGTAAATGTGTTTTGGTTACGAATGTGACTTGTTCATAAAAGTCTTTTTGCATTCAGACTGTCACAGCTCATTGGACACCTTTTATTTATTGTTTTGGCTTCCGCCAGCCCTTTTACTTTGTATTACTGTCATTACTGTCAAGTAGGCCTTCGGTAATTACGAATTACTGGCCGGTTACGGTGCTAAACCTATAGGGGCGGGTTTGGGTCGTGACACCTAAGGTATGGATTCTATATGGGTTATTGTGGATAGATTGACTAAGTTTGCTCACTTTTTGCCTGTGAAGATTGTTTATAATGCTGATAGACTTGCTACAGTGTACATTGCTGAGATTATTCGATTGCACGGTGTTCCGGTTTCCATTTGGTCGGATAAAAATTCTAAGTTTATGTCAAGATTTTTGCAAAGCTTACAAAAAGCATTGGGGACAGAATTAAGGTTCAGCACCGCGTTCCATCCACAAACCGATGGACAATCTAAAAGAACTATACAAACGTTAGAGGACATGTTCTGGATGTGTGTTTTGGATTTCCATGAAAGTTGGGAAACTCATTTACCTTTGGCGGAATTTGCCTATAACAACAACTTCCACTCCAGTATTGGGATGGCACCATATGAAGCTTTATATGGGAGAAGATGTTGAACTTCGGTTTGTTGGACCGAGGTTGGGGATAGGTCGTTGATTGGGCCTAAAATTATGCAAGTTACTACGAAAAAGATTCAGATCATCCAACAAAGATTAAAAACTACTCAAAGTTGACAAAATAGCTATGCGGATCAAAGAAGCAAAGGCTTAGAATTTGAAGTTGGGGATCATGTTTTTGTCAAAGTCACTCCAATGAAAGGGCACACAAGGTTTAGAAAGAAAGGGAAATTATCACCCCGGTACATAGGGCCATTTTAGATTTTGAAAAGATTGGGTCTGGTCGTCTATCGGATTGCTTTACCACCGAGCATGGAGCAAGTACACAATATGTTCCATGTATCAATGTTGCGAGGTTATCTTCGGGACCCTTCCCATGTTACTGACTATCATCAAATTGTACTAGATGACGGTATGGTTTATGAGGAGAAACTCCTTTGAATCCTTGATTGGCAAGTCAAACAACTAAGGAACAAGACTATCCTAATGGTAAAAGTGGAATGGAGGAAACATCATGGAAGCAAAGCCACTTAGGATCGGAAAGAAGAAATGAGATAACGATATCCAAAATTGTTTTCCACTTGAGGTAAACAAGTTTGGAGGACCAAACTTCCTAAAGAGGGGAAGACTATGATAGCCCAACCTGTACTATGCTTAGTTATGCAAGTGATTATGTGTTTAATATGAATTTGCAAGTTTAAGTATAGGAATTATGTGAATTTGAAAAAATATCTATTGAAAATAAGAATATCTGTTGCAATTGAAACTTTGAACTGAAATTAAAGACCTTAGAGGCACGATAAACAAAACCGACTTCATATTTATGATTAGCATGATTTATAGAGCTTACAATGAAATTTTGAAAAATTACGATTCGTAATGAATAAATTAAAATTTATGAGTTGAGTTGTATATGTTTCGCCTCTTTTTGTTCTTCATTGTTGAAAAAGATCTAAAGAGTGAGTTAGAGAGAGAGGAAGAGAGAAAACTAGGGTTTTAAAGAAAATCAAGGGGCAAACCTTAGATTGGAGTTAAGGTATGTTAATTTACTTACAATCTTTGTCTCTAACTCATCTTTGTCATGAAATCAAGAAGAAATTAGGAATTTTGAGTTAGGATTTTGAGTTGTGTGGTGACTTAAGCTAAAGGCATGAAATTGAACCCTAATCTCTTCATCATTGTTTGATTTGAGTTCATTCTTGTGATTGATCAATGAAACAAACCCTAGATGATTCATGAAAACAAGATTTGTTGGAAGATTATTCATAGATTATGTATTTGAACTTGTTTATGTAATATATGAATATGAGAAAAAAATGAGTCCATGAATTTGTTGTTGTGGGAGCCGAATAAATAGAATAGTCGGAAGGTGTGTACCCCAGAAATCAGACATTATTCGGCTCCATATTGTGTAACTAGGATGCCGAATATGTTAGGAAGGCCGAATAGCCGAAGATTAGTAGCTCCGAATAAATAAAAAGGAAATGGGATAAAAGTAGGCTCAGGCCCCGAGGCCCAAAAAGCAAGTATAAATACAAGAACCACAGATTTAGAAAGGTATGTAAGAATCACTTCACTTAACTTAGTAAAGAAGCTATCCTGAGTGTCTGAACTGACTTGTCCGTCGGAGTGCTAATTCCGGCACCCCCGACCGGAGTGTTTGTATCTTTTCAGGTGACTAGCTGAGGATCACTAGCGTCTTCCAAGATCTGAAGAGTATTTCCAAACCTCTTTTCCCACAATTGGCGCCGTCTGTGGGAATACTCAAATACATCCATGGCAGGCGTGATTGAAAATCCTCCGATAGCCACTGACGAGACCACACGGAGAGATGACCTTACTCCAGCAAACTCGCTTGGACCAAAAACCATCGCGGCAAGACTTGCCTTAGACCTCTGCTCATCTTCAAACCCAACGCAAAAGACAATACAAGCGACCATAGCACAAGCTAGGCAAACCAAACAGAGGTTGGATAACATCATCACTGAGAACGAACGCCTTCGTCGCGATCTGACCTCGGAAATAGCAAAATCTAAACAAACAGTACGCCAGGCTTCTGAGTGACCCCCGAGGGCAGATGATCGACGATCTCGAGCCCAACAACAAGAAACTGACAGCCGCTATGCCTCAACAGATCATCTTAAGGAGTTGGTAAAGGACGAACATCTCCAACAATGCATCCGGATGAGTGCGATCAAAACACCTGTCCTTCCGAAAGATGCATTTCCGCTTAACACCGTCCACATGATATACAGCCTGCCAGCAGCCTCGACCGTACATGCGATCCAATCTCATCCAGGCCCCCAATAGCAACTCACGCAAGCAAAGCGGCCCCGAGAAACGCCAAGTATCACCTTTGACGACTCTGATTTGATCGGCTTAACACTCCTTCACATCGATCCATTGGTTGTTGAGCTACGCGTGAACCGGTTCACCGTCGAGCGCGTTCTTATTGACCAGGGCAGT
The DNA here is from genome assembly GCF_055761805.1 of Camellia sinensis. Classification (NCBI taxonomy): domain Eukaryota; kingdom Viridiplantae; phylum Streptophyta; class Magnoliopsida; order Ericales; family Theaceae; genus Camellia; species Camellia sinensis. The sequence continues at coordinate 171,496,592 of NC_138970.1, forward strand.
ACTTCGGAGGTTATGTATTATAAAACCTTCATCAAACTCAGATTCAGCGAGTCAGACCTGAGTCTGGCTCCTTATCCACTATTCGGCTTCAATGTCAATCCAGAGTACCTATTGGGAAAGATCAGCTTACCCGTCCGAGCAGGATCCAGAACGGTGGATGTGAAATTATTGGTCGTCAGGTTGCCATCGTCGTACAATCTCATCATGGGGTGATCGTGGTCGCATACCTTGTAGGCCGTCCCAAGCACCTATCATCAACTGTTACGTTTCCCAACAGAACACGGCATTGAGCAAATTCGTGGCTCCTAGAAATTGGCACAAGCATGTTATCTCTTTGCCGCCAAAACGCCAAAGGAACTGCAAGTAAACTCCATTGAGGTACCGAATTGGGAGATCCTTGATGACGTTGGGCGGCATCCAAATGAGAAGGCCACGGAAGGTTTAGACCGAGTTGACATCGATGGAAGCCTAGAAAAGTTCTTCATGATCGGTGCTTCTCTGAATCAGGCCGACAGGCAGCAGCTGATCTCTTTCTTGCTCAACAACCTCGACATCTTTGTGTGGACTCCGTACAAAATATCGGGAATAGACCCGTTAGTTTCACAGCACCATCTGAACGTCGATCCCAAATGTAAGCTGATCATTCAGAAAGGCCGACGGTTAGCCGCGGAGCACACTGTCGCCGTTGTTGAAGAGGTAGACAGACTGCTTGACGCCGGGGCAATTAGAGAAGTCACTTACCCTACGTGGCTCTCCAATATAGTGGTGGTGAAGAAGAAAAATGGGACTTGGCGAGTGTGCATCGATTTCACGGATCTGAAAAAAGCTTGCCCCAAAGACTGTTTTCCTCTACCCAGAATCGACCAGCTTGTCGATGCGACGGCACGCCATCAACGCATGAACTTCCTCGATGCTTACAGAGGCTACCATCAAATCGCCATGCATCCAGATGACCAGGACAAAACTGCATTCCTCACCCCAAGAGGAACCTACTACTATAAAGTTATGCCTTTTGGGCTGAAGAATGCAGGGGCAACCTACCAAAGACTAGTCACCGCCATGTTCAAAGAGCAACTCGACCACACTATGGAAGTATACGTCGACAATATGGTGGTCAAGTCCAAAGAAGAACAGGATCATATTGCCGATCTAGAAAAGACATTTAGCATCTTACGCAAATACATAATGAAACTGAACGTTTCCAAGTGTGCGTTCAGAATCGGCTCTGGCAAATTCCTGGGTTACATCGTCAATCACAGAGGAATCGAAGCTAACCCGAGGCAAGTCACAACAATCTTGGAACTCGGCTCCCCCCATTCAGTAAAAGAAGTCCAAAAGTTGATAGGGATGGCCGCTGCACTCAACAAGTTCATCAGCCGGTCTACAGATCGCTACCGATAATTCTTTCAGACACTACGGCAGGGTAAGGCTTTTGAATGGTCCGCCGAATGCGAGACAGCTTTCAACGGACTCAAGACCTACCTCCGCTCAGTACCTCTCTTGACAACACTCGCCGCTAGTGACCCGTTCATTCTATATCTGACAGTTTTCGATAGGGTCGTCAGCACCGTACTGTTAAAAGAAGAGGAGGGAGAGCAACGGCCAGTGTATTATGTGAGCAAGGCAATGGTTGACGCCGAAACACACTACCTTCCGCTGGAAAAACTCATCTTAGCCCTAGTCACGGCGGCAAGAAAACTGATGCATTACTTCCAGGGACATAACATTGGGGTGCAAACAGATTATCCCCTCCGATCAGTGCTACGGAGTGCAGAAGCATCAAGACGTGTTTCAAAATGGGCTCTTGAACTTGGCCAATACGACATTCAGTTTTTACCTAAAATCACAATTAAGGGGCAGGTGTTGGCTGACTTTGTTGCCGAATTCACCGGCGAGCTTGCCAACCTCAAACCTGACGAAGTTCGACCAAAGGCTGAAGTTCGACCAAAGCCGAACTAGAGAATTTATGTCGGGGATATTTTACAATTATAATGTAATGGATCGTCTAACCAAAGGGGCAGCGGCGCCGGAGTTGTAATCATGTCTCCAGACGGCGCAGTAATTGAGCAGGCCGTCAAGCTTGGCTTCGAAGCATCAAATAACGAAGCCGAATACGAAGCCCTTCTAGCCGGTCTGCGGAATGCGCACCTTCTCAACGCTCGGCGTCTGCTTGTGTTTTGTGATTCAAAATTGGTAATCAGTCAGCTAAAGGGGGAGTACGCGACAAGAAACGACCGTATGGCGGCCTACATGAAAACGGCCAATTCCTTGCTGGCAAAATTTGACCATCACGAACTGAACCAAATAACGCGCGACCAGAACACACACGCCGATGCCTTGGCGTGCCTAGCCTCCGCCATCAATTCTGAGATCAAACGGACTATTGAAGTAGGCTTCATCCCGGAGTCGAGTATTGGCCCTTCAGAGGAAATCCATGTCCACGTTATAGAATCTGCACCAAGCTGGATGGACCCCATTGCTGCATTCCTCTCTTCTGAACAACTCCTAGAGGATAAAAAAGAAGCACAAAAGTTGCAGAATAAAGCCCTGCGATATTATCTGGATCCGCAAGGAGGGCTTTATAAAAAGTCCCTCTCTAGTCCATATTTGGAATGCATGTACCCCGACAAAGGAAGGAGCTTCTGACAGAGATACATGAGGACAGTTGTGGTGCCCATTCTGGCGGACGCTACTTGGCCCATCGAGCTATAACACAGGGGTATTACTGGCCGACAATGAGAGCTGACGCGGAGAGTCATGTAAAAAAATGTGAACAGTGCCAAAAGTTCTCCTCATTAACCTATCTACCTGCCGAAGGGATGAACTCTATCACCAACCCCTGTCCGTTTGCTCAGTGGGGACTTGATATCGTAGGACCATTGCCGAGGGCCCCAGGGAACAAGCGATTCCTAATCGCCGCGACAGACTATTTAACAAAATGGGTCGAAACGGAGGCTTTAACACATATACGAGATGTCGACATTAAATGCTTTGTATGGAGAAACATCATAACACGATTCAGCATTCTGAGAGCTCTCATCTCAGACAATGGCACCCAGTTCGATTATGGCGTATATCGAGAGTTATGTAGCAAATATGGTATTTGGCCTTACTTCTCTACACCGGCCTACCCCCAAAGCAATGGTCAAACCGAAGCCTCTAACAAATCCATCTTGGACGACATCAAAAAGAGGCTGGAAAAAGCTAAAGGCAAATGGGTCGAAGAATTGCTGAGTGTATTGTGGGCTCATCATACTGCGCTGAGGAGATCCACTGGAGAAACGCCGTTTGCTCTATGCTTTGGAACCCAGGCAATCTTACCCCTGGAAATCGGCCTCCCAACTCTGAGATCGCAAGTTTTTTATACGGGCCGAAACGACATGATACTTGCCTTGGATCTGATTCTAATCGAAGAACGAAGAAACCGCGCCTTGGCATCCATGGCACGGTATCAGCAGCAGCTCGCCAAGTCGTATAATCAGCGAGTTCAGTTGCGCCAATACATGCTAGGAGAGTTGGTCCTAAGGAAGGTACTTCCAGCCGACCGAAGACCGACCAACGAAAAATTGGGTCCAAACTAGGACGGCCCCTATCAGATAGAATCCATCGCAGGAACAGGGGCATATCGGCTTTCAGACATGTCAGGAAGAAGCCTGCCACGGCCTTGGAATTCAACACATTTACGTAATTCTATCATTGACCCGACTTGTGGGCTTGGTACTTGTACATATTCCACCGTTGCAATACAAAGCTTCTCGTTTTCTCAAGCTCGCTCCCAAGCCTTTAAAGGCCGATTAAGCCTTCTAAGGCCAAATTAAAGTCTCCGGATTCAGAGCCCCCTTTTAGTGCATGACACCTTAGGGCCGATTAAGTCTCTGAATTCGGAGCGCCCTTCGTGGATATCACGATTGGCCAATTAAAGTCTCCGGATTCGGAGCCCCTTTTGGTACATGACACCTTAGGGCCGATTAAGTCTCCGGATTCAGAGTGCCCTTCGTGGATATCACGATTGGCTAATTAAAGTCTCCGGATTCAGAGCCCCCTTTTGGTGCATGACACCTTAGGGCCAATTAAGTCTCCGGATTCGGAGTGCCCTTCGTGGATATCACGATTGGCCAATTAAAGTCTCCGAATTCGGAGCCCCTTTTGGTACATGACACCTTAGGGCCGATTAAGTCTCCGGATTCGGAGTGCCCTTCGTGGATATCACGATTGGCCAATTAAAGTCTCCAGATTCGGAGCCCCTTTTTGGTGCATGACACTTTAGGGCTGATTAAGTCTCCGGAGTCGGAGCGCCCTTCGTGGATATCACGATTGGCCAAATTAAAGTCTCCAGATTCAGAGCCCCTTTTTGGTGCATGACACCTTAGGGCCGATTAAGTCTCCGGATTCGGAGCGCCCTTCGTGGATATCACGATTGGCCAATTAAAGTCTCCAGATTCGGAGCCCCTATTAATGCATGTCACCTTAGGGCCGATTAAGTCTTCGGATTCCGAGCGCCCTTCGTGGATATCATGATTAGCCAATTAAAGTCTCTGGATTCGAAGCCCCTTTTGATCCATGACACCTTAGGGCCGATTAAGTCTCCGGGTTCGGAGCGCCCTTCGTGGATATCACGATTGGCCAATTAAAGTCTCCGGATTCGGAGCCCCTTTTGGTGTATGACACCTTAGGGCCGATTAAGTCTCCGAATTCAGAGCCTTTGCGAGAGATGTATTCGGACCACTTAATGGGCCGAATAAATATTCATTGAGAATTGTTCTCCATTTGAGCCGATCAATGCATGTTTAAACATTTGCACCACGCAACACAAAACTTGCCAGTAAATTGAAATAATACGTTTAATTAAACACATAACATTTCAAGACCAAATACGAACGTTGAAAATAAAAGAAATTCTATTTGTTAGGCGCGAAGTCTGTTCTCGCGTTCCAAAGTCTATTTATTCGGCACTCTCATCGTCGCTCTTCTCAATTTCAAAATCAGAATAGGGTAAGTAGTGACGATGATACAGGGGCGAAGCCGAATCAATACCCACGGCTTCGAGAGCTTTCTCGATTTGAAGGGCCTTGATCCAGCCGTGCTTGAATCCACAATTTTCACATCGGCAGACCTCCTCGGCAAGGTCTCGTTTGGTCTTCTCTATCCCGACCTTCAGGCCGTCCTGAAACCCCTTTTCATAACCCGAGGTCCGTTGGGTCACTCTCTCCTAAACGACCAATTTAGATTGACCGGCCACTACCGACGTGCTCGTTTGAACATTCTTCAGCTCCTGAAGCTCATGCTCAGCCTTTTCCGCGCGAATCTCCAGACTGCGATTCTTTTCGTCCTTTTTCTCACTCTCACGTCGTGCTTCCTGCAGACGCATGCCGACTTCGTAAGCAGTATATAGTCCTTTCACGGCCCCATGTATGTCGTCTCGAAATACCTCAAAATCTTGACGTTCGACCATCGATTGTTGGACTTCCGGCGGAAAGATCTGTCGAGCGAACTCGACTGCCACACCTGGGTCTTTAATGATAGAATCCACCTTCGTCATTGGTCTATTCCTCACAAAAACCGCAAAAATCAACGGTCGTGGCGTCGCATCGGGCTCGATTCTCGGTCGCGGGCGCAGAGAATTTCCCCGTTGTTGTCAGTCCTTTCGGGGTGACCTACTTCGATGACTAAGGGGCTGCTGTGTTTCCCGATCCTTGGACATCCTTCTTCCCGTACGCATAGGCTCGCTACTGCGACCCATTGCGACATCTAATTCAGCAAATCTTCGTCCCTCTCAAGTTTCCTGAATGGAAATAAGTAGGGCCTCTGGCGTACACCCGCCCCATTTATCCTTCAATGTATGCAGCTCTCCCGAGGCAACGTCAGTAATCCCAAATGTCAAAAGACGGATGACAACTGTCCAGTCCACGAGTTAGGCCCATTCGGCTTTGCAAGCTCGCGCCCTGGCTAAGGCAAGGGCAGATTTACTAATCTGGTCGGCCATGTTTTCAAGCGCAATCGCTGATCAGTCTGTGCCTCATCCAGCCCACGAGTTAGGCTCATTCAGCTTCGCAAGCTCGCGCTCTGGCTAAGGCAAGGGCAGATTTTATAATCTGGTCGGCCATGTTTTCAAGCGCAAGTGCCGATCAGTTTGTGCCTCAGCCAGCACATGAGTTAGGCCCATTCGGCTTCATAAGCTCGCGCCCTAGCTAAGGCCAAGGCAGATTTACTAATCTGGTCGGCCATGTTTTCAAGCGCAAGCGCCGATCATTTTTTTCCTCAGCCAGCACACGAGTTAAGCCTATTCGGCTTCGCAAGCTCACGCCCTGGCTAAGGCAATGGCAGATTTACTAATCTGGTCGGCCAAATACCTAAGCTAAACACCCGATCTAACCATAATCGAAAACAATATCATTCATCAACAACATTTTCCTTAGCAAGTTGAGCACAACTCATGAAATTTTATATACGCAAATTACTAAACAAAAAGTTACAAGCCTGCATGAAAATGCCTAGCAACAATACCAAATTAAAAACTGTAAAAATACATTCGACATCCTAAAAACTATGTCAGTCGCCCAAATCAGTCATTAGAATCAGACTCCAATGGCTCAACATCCACTTGCTCATATGGTATTGGCATAATCAATGAAACTTTAGCAGCAGCAAGGGCTTTGTGCCAGCCATGTTTGAATCTCCGATTTTCAAACTTCAGGACTTGGTCCAAATACTCGGCGAGTCCAGCATTTTTCCCGGCCTCAAATACTTTGGAAGCCTTCGAGTCGGCTGTTTCCTTCACCGCCTTTATTTCAGCCAACTCAGCCTCCAGTTTGGAGACCGCCTTCTAGGCCAATTTGAGCGCATTTTCGCTCGCGTCCGTCGCTTTCTCGGCATCCGATCTCAATTGATCCGCGCTACGAGCCCTCTCCACCTCAGCCTCGCCCCTTGAGGTTTCCTTGTTCGCCCTTAAAGTTTCAACCTCGATCCTTCTCCTCTGGCCCTCAAGTTTCTTTCGTAAATGATCAATCTGTTTGACGGTGTCGCAATGGCGACGGCCTATATCGGCTATCCTTCCGACGGTCTGCAAAACAAGAATTTAAAAGCACAACTTCAACAGTATTTGGATAAAGTGAAGCAAAGTCCGAATATGTACCAAAATTGCCAATTGGACGGCTAGTGCTGTCGCATTCAGATCTGGTTTCACACGGAAAGCCTCCCTGTCAGATGGCAACGACACGGACGTAGCCAAGCTGAATACGACTTCTAGATCTTTAAGCGCCGAAGCATCACAAGAAACCGACATGTTTTTTATCGTCGGCTGAATGACAAAAGGAACGATTACATTTGATCCCTCTAATCGAGGACGTTTGCCGCTTTGTTCTTTTGAGCCGGCCTCAAATTTGGCAAGGCGTTTCGCTGCCTCTTTCTCAACTTGACCGTCTTGCACGACCAAAGTAGATTTGGCATTCCGATTTTTTGCCGTCTCCACCTCAATAACGCGCAAGGACTCTGATTCGCTAATAGGCAGGGAGAGTTGAGATCCAGTGGCGGGTGGTACTTCAGATGGAAGGGCCTCCGTTCTTCGCCACGCGGCCAACCTTTCTGTATTTGCTTTCCTATCAAGTTTTTTCAGGCTTAACCCGGCCATGTCTTCGGGGCCTGCGGCGAGAAGATCCTCTAAGCCGTGAGAAACGCCATCAAGTGAAAGATCCCCTCGGCCCGAAGTGGATGGAGAATCATCCGAATTCAATACCTCGTCAGACTCGGTTTCGTACTGATCTGATTCGGTAACATTAGCTACATCCCGCTCCGAATCAAACCCTTCAAAACCAACCTGCCTCAAGTTTTTGAAGTCAGACAAAATAAGAGCGATAAGAGAATCTTCACCCTCCGGAACCGGGATATTTTCCACCACCGAGAAGGTCGTATATGTTGGGTCGTAACGAAGCAGAACGTGGGCCGCCCTCCCTTGTTTTTGAAGACTTTGACGGCCGAAATACTTGAGCGCGAATTTGATATCCGAAAGAACAGCGTCGTCAATCGAAGACAGGACTTTTTTCAAGTCGTTCCCTGCACAAGCCAAGCTGTAACATTTCAAAGAAGAGGCTTTACAACAAAAATGAATAAATAATAAAAGTGAGAAGGCAATCGGCCACCTGGCTCGCCCCTCCGTCTAGGAATAGGGTTGATGTGATCCTCCCCTTCGCCAAATTCCCAATTACCTTGGACAACGACCATAACATCATCAACTCGTTTTCCAAAACTGGAAAGCATAGTAATTAGCTGATGGTCAATATCCTTGGCCCTAAGGAAGAAACGCTCGTGCCGACCAGAAGACTTAGCCAAGGCATAGCAATACCGGATGGTTGGGATGCCAAGGTTAATTCTAAGGCGACGATTGAGCGCTATAGCCCTCATTATAATTCTAAAGAAATTCACATTGAATTGGGAAGGGATTAAACCCCAATGGCGAAGCACAGCCCTAAGAAAAGAGTGAAGGAGAAAACAGACTCCACCCTCTGCGATTGACAAAAGAGGAAAGACAATCGAGGTTTTGTCCTCCCTCTCCATATCAAGAGTGCCATCTGCCACAAACGGCAGACAGACATCATAAGGAATGGAGAAATGGCGTTTAAAGCCAGCAATTCGATCTGACGAGAGGAGGTCTTTAAGTGTTTCGCCATACACTACAGTTTATAAGAATATGCCAAGGAATGAATAAACCAGAAAGAGTCTTCGAAGCAAGGAAGAAGAGAACTTACAAAGGACGAAGAAGATATCGGATAAGAGAGTTACAAGGACGATTCAAAAGGCAATCCAGCGACGAGCGTCATAAAATACACATTCGAAAGGACGTTAGAATTTTAAATCGCGATAAATAGACACGTACGAGAGGGCGCGAAGTCGACACGACAACCGAAAGGGGTGCGCTTAGATATCCGCATGAGGATGAGGCCAACTGCCGAATTTTGGCTCTGGCTTTTTGAAATTCGGAACCAAGCACTCCAGCCAACTGTCGTTGGTAAAGTGCTTGGGGGGTAATTGTGGAAGCCGAATAAATAGAATAGTCGGAAGGTGTGTACCCCAGAAATTAGACATTATTCGGTTCCATATTGTGTGACTAGGATGCCGAATATGTTAGGAAGGCCGAATAACCGGAAATCAGTAGCTCCGAATAAATAAAAGAGGAATGGGATAAAAGTAGGCTCAGGTCCCGAGGCCCAAAAAGTAAGTATAAATACAAGAACCATAGATTTAGAAAGGTATGTAAGAATCACTTCACTTAACTTAGTAAAGAAGCTATCCTGAGTGTCTGAACTGACTTGTCTGTCGGAGTGCTAATTCCGGCACCCCCGACCGGAGTGTTTGTATCTTTTCAGGTGACTAGCTAAGGATCACTAGCGTCTCCCAAGATCTGAAGAGTATTTTCAAACCTCTTTCCCCACAGTTGTTGATGCAAGATTAATATGTTTAATGTGGAATTACACTTGTATCATGCTTATATATCATGTTTTTGAGTTGTTTTTGCATGGATTTAGGCTTAGGAATGAGATGAGAAAGTTTGCATTTTTGAGCAAATTTCGGACATCTAGGTATGCCCAGATCGCTCGTGCGGCCACGGGCTCCGCACAAGTGGTCCATGCCTTGAACCAAAATTTGGTTGCACTGTACGCTCAAGCACCTAGAGCTTCCGTACGAGCGGAGCCAGAACGCTCGAGCGGTTGGGTCGGCCGCACGTGCAACTAGGCAAGGAAGGAAACTTTTTTTTTTTCTCATTTTGGTACCCTGACCTCCAGAAGACATTCTTAACCTTATTTAAACCCTTTTAGGAGTGAAATGATGATTAGATACTCATTAAAGAAGGTTGTGAATTATGAAAAATAAGTTTTTAAATTGAAACAAATGATTTATTGAATGTGTGTGTGAAATGTTTGTGTAGGTTGTGTGGCAAAGGAGACGCCGCAAAATCAAAAAAACTGTGAGTAGTAATATTGTACATTTATGCTCTTTATTGTGTACCTTGAACCATGAATGGTGAATGGTACTAACATTATGAATTGATTGAAAATGAAGAAACTTCGTTATTATTAGGGTGAATTACACTAACGATTCTTATAGTTTGGGACTTGTATCATTTTGGTTCCTAACTTTTCAATTGTGACATATTTGACCATGAATTTAGAATTTTGTTCCAAATAAGGACAATTGAAGATATCATTGGATTTTTCAAGGGCAAAATCATCAATTTGATAAAATATAAACTAATTTGACAAAAATAAATATCAAAAAAATATTTTTGAATTTTTAAAAATTATTTATGCTCAATAAAGATAAAATTATGTAAAATTAATAAATCTTTTAGACATTTATTTTTATTTTTCTTACCAAATTAATTTTTATTATGTTTTTGGATGATAATTATGTAAAATTAATCATAAAATTTTTATTAATTTTTATCAATTTTACATAATTTTATCTTTGGTGGATAGAAACAATTTTTAAAAATTTAAAAATATTTTTTTGACATTTATTTTTGTCAATTAGTTTATATTTTATCAAATTGACAATTTTTCCCTTGAAATTAAGTAATAGTATCTTCAATTGTCCTTATTTGAATAAGATTCAAAATTCAGGGTTAAATGTGTTACAATTGAAAAGTAAGAGACCTAAGTGACACAAGCTCCAAACTATAGGGACTATTAGTGTAATTTGCCCTTATTATTATATGACATGTGATATATGATTGGGACCAAGGTCGCTTATTATATGATTGGGCCCAAGGCCGCTTGATATATGATTGGGCCCGAGGCCACTTGTTATATGATTGGGTCCGAGACCGCTTGTTATATGATTGGATCCAAGGCCGCTTGATAAATGATTACGCCCGAGGCCCCTTGGTTTATATGGTTATGGATATTGTGAGAACTTTATGATTATATATCTACTTACACTACTTTACTGTATTATTACTCATTGAGTTTCGCTCACCCAATATTATGTATGTGCATGGAACGCACCCCTAGAGTCAGCTTCAGGAGCTATTTTTGTGACCCAATTGAGTCATGCCTCCGAGACGAAATTTTGTCTTGACTCACATCACACCTTAATCTTGTTTTGTTTTTTTGCTTTTATAGTCTTAGGTTTGTAAACAATATGTACAAGTTTCTTATATATAGTTCTTATATTTTTGTTGGGCATGTAAATGTATTAATGTGTTATATGGTTAACTCTATAATTTTGCTCATAATTGGCACAGCTCAATGGACTTCTCATTATTTTATAATTCCGTTTATGGCTTCATTAGCACAAATATTTTGTATGATTATTTGAGGCCTTTGATAATCTATGAATTACTGGCCAATAATGACCTAAACTTTTAGGGACGGGTTTAGGTAATGACAACGAAGGCATGCTTGCTTTTAAAATTAGATTGATTGGGATTTTGAGAACAATAAGATTGGATGATGGAATTATTAGTGTAATCAATTAAAGTGGAAATAAATGTGCTTATGTTTTATACTAATGAGGTGATATTTGTCAGTTAGAATTAAATTTATAAAATTAGTACAAGTCCTTATTATATAAAGGTAATTTTGATAAATTTTTAAATTGGAAGCAAAAAAATCTTTCCACCTTCCAAATTATAGTAAGAAGAATAGATTTGAGAACAGTGATCTTTCCTGCTTTGATAAGCAAAAAAGATGTTTACTCTAGACAACAATGTTTTTATTTATTTATTTTCCAATCAGATGCATAAATTTCTCTTTCTTTCAATGGAAAATATCAAATTAACACTCAAATATTTGTCAAAATTATAAATAGACAAAAAAAAAAAAGTTACAAGCAAGAGAGGAAAATGGATTTGAAAGATTAACCTTTCTTGCTTTGTTAAGCAAAAGAGATGTCTGACCTTGACATAGAAATTCACTTTTTTCAATGAGATGCATTGGATTCTCTTTCTTTCAATGAAAAATATCAAGGTATTCATTCAAATATTTGTCAAAATTATAAATTGATAAATTAGTAAACAAATAATGAGAAAAATATACTTAAGAACATTGGCTCTTCCTGCTTTGTTAAACAAAAGAGATCACCAATTATAAAGTCAAAATTTTCACTTTTTCAATCAGATGCATAAATTTTTTTATCTTTCGGCGGACAATATCAAACTCAACACTCAAATATTTGTCAAAATTGTATGTTTAAGAGATACCTAGAACTTTGAAAAGAGACGTCTGAAACTCGACAGAAGTATTAGTAATGGCAAAAAAAAAGTTGAGATTTTCGATATTACTAACTTACTCTGAAAGTGTGTAATATATAATCAAAAGCTGATGAAGATTGAAGGCCAATATTAAAGGAGATTTTGAAGAACATGAAATTAGTCCTTGTTTTTAAAAGAAAATCTACAAGGCGAATGATCCATTGATTAAAACTGAAAACTTAAGTATAGTCGCACATTGCTTGAGAAGATATCCACTTAGGAGGGAAATAAAAGAGTTGAAAAATTTGCTCAAGAAAGCACCAATTAACAATTAATTTGATCAAAAGCTTTATTCATGTCAAGTTTGAGGGGTCACATAGAAGGTTTTATTCGTCAAGTATCCCATTTCATAACTGATCAATTTATTTAATACTCCAATTTCATAACTGGCCAATTTATTTACATGACATCAGTTCATCATCAACCTAAAACAATTAAAAGTTAGGGAGACAAAAAATTATTATGAAAATCTATAAACCAACCAACCTTCTCATGTAATTATGTTTATAATAATAATAATAAATAAATAAAAGCAGTGATTATGGATAACTTTTCGGCACTTTTGTTATTCTATGTTTTCAAAATTTAATTAAGGCATTGTTTGGGAATGGTTAAAGTGGCTATTTTAGTCATAAAAGGCAAAATAGGTTATTTTAGCCACAAAAAATAAAATATCATATCCAATTCATAATCATTATACTCTTCTCTCACAAAAAAAGTTTAAAAAGTCAAAAAGTCCTTCTCAAACTAAGCCTTTTAGCCCAGGCCAAAATAGTCACAAAAAATAAAAAATAAAAAAATCAACCCACTTTCCAAACGGAGACTAAAAATTTTACGGGTTTTTTTGGTACTAATTAAAAAATTTAGGAGTTTTTTTATATGACAACGTGAGTGTATTAACAATAATGATTTAGACCACTAAAAAATACATCATTAATAGCACTAATGCATTGGGAATGATAAAAAAAAAAAGAAAAAAAAAGAAACAAGGCATAAAAAGTGGACGAAATCTACTGTCACATCATTAGTTCTCCTTCTAGTGTTCCATTTTTAGTGTGCTCAAACATTTTTCGTGTACTAAAATGTGTGCAAAAAAAGAGAATTGCGAAAAAAGAGAATTGTTTAAAAGCTGTTGTTAATGTTTAAAAAGTGTGAAAAAAAGTGTATTGAAATGTGCGAAAAAGTTTTAAGAGATGTAAAAAATGAATTAAGATTATAAATATTTTAATATTTGATTTTTTTTTATTGACAGTCATTATCATTGGCAAGATTTTTATGTTATGTTTAGTTGAGAGATTTGAGCAAAAAATTTAAAAAAGAAAAAAAAAATATAAAATTATGTAAAATATAAATATATTTCACCTATATTTTTTCTTTTTCTTTTACCTTTCAAAATCTCTTCCTAAATCCTTAAGCAAACATAGTATTAGAAAAAAGTTTTAGTGACCATGTTTTCTCGTTCCCTATTTATATTTGAGCTTTTTGTAATAAAAAAAGTAAGGAAATTTGTGCTTTACACATTTTTGTGGCAAAAGTTATGTAATCTAGAATACAGTTCCGGTAATTTGTGAATCAGAAATTAAGGCCTCGTTAGTAGTTTTTTAGTTTTTTAATTAAAATATAATGTAAAAAAATCAGTATGTTTAGAATAATTTTTTAATTTTTTACGAAAATATGTGTAAAAAATAGAGAGAAAAAGAAATCTTTGACTTTTTTATATAAGTTATTGACTTTTTGATTTTTATAATAATTTTTTGACTTTTTAACTAAAAAAATCACTTCCCAAACGATGCCTAATTACATAATTTTTATGATTTTTACACATTTTTTCATCAAAATATTTTTAAATCATAAAAAATATAACATTACAACAAAATTATATAACTTCATTTATAAATTATAAGATATCGTAACTCTAAAAAAAAATTACATAATATTTACTATGTAACATATACTAAGAAAAATATATAACAAGAACACGAAGCCCTGTGTGTACCAAGAGTAAAACTAGAAATTTTAAAAATTTTACAAAAAGTTCTATCAAATGTTTTACATGGTCGTGGGACTCACACAATATGAGTCTCATGTAGATCTCACACGCATATGAAATATTTGATAAAATTTTTATGATTTCTAACATTTTTGGTGTAGCAATGAGGTGTTTTGTAAACACTTTGTTTACTCTTTATTATTAGATTTTTACTTTAAACTTAATTTTAAAATAATTACTAAACACAAATTTTAAAAAAATTTGGCCATGTACGGCTTGTTTTTTTAAAAAAAATAAAATCAGAACTTTTTTTAAAAAAATAAAAATTAATTTGATAAAAATAAATATTAAAAATATATTTTTAAATTATTTTTGACATCCTAAAAAATAAAATTATATAAAAATGGTTAGTATTTTTTATTTTTTATTTCTTTCATCAATTTAATTTTTAATTTTTTAAAAATAAATTTATAAAAATCAAACCAAACAACGTACTTAACAATTACATTTTCATATAGTTTGAAAATTAATTTAATTTTTTAATTAAATTTTTTTAAAAAAAATTGTATAATAGATGAAAAGTCCAACTTTTCATTTTCACGGTGTCGTGGACGTTTTTGTGTGGTTCCCTCTCTGTCTCTCGAAACTGCTCTCTCTCTCGAAGCTGCTCTCTCTCTCTCTCTCTATCTCCTTCAATTTCAATAAATATTTGATGGGTTTTCTTTAATGTTCCTCTTCCTTGCTGGGTTTTACACTTGATCATCACTCAACAAACCCCCCGAAGGACCCAGCAAGATTGATCACATTAAAACACAGGTATTTTATTTCATCGATTTGGTTCTTGTGTTGTTTGTGCACAAGATATACATAGATTTGTCTCTCTTGACACTCTGATCGTCTCTCTGTGTCGAGTGTTTGAAGAGTAAAGCATCCTATCTTTTGTTGGGAGTCCCTTTTCTTGTGCATTTCTTTTGTACTCTTTGACATCATATTCATACTAGTTTTTTTTTTTTCTTAATTTCTTTTTCCTGTGCCATGCCTATCCAAAGTAAGAATTGCTGTGCCAATACGATCTTGGGTCTTGGTGTCTATTGCTTATTTTCTTTCGCTTTTCCCATTTATATTTGAGAAAGTAGAGTTTTTGATTGTTGTGATTGAACTTTGAAATATGGGTTTTTGTTTTTGTGTATGTTTCCATTTGTGGAGACAATTTTGCCCAAATTTCTTTTTTTACTGTACTGCTTTTGAATTTCTATACAGTTCTTGACATAAGTTTCTGTATTATTTTTTTTTTGGAGGGGGGGGGGGGGGAATTCAACTTTGATTTTTTCTGGCTGACATGGGTAAATTGTTTTGTTTCACTAGATCAATTTGATTACTTTGACTTTGATTTCTTGTTTGTTTTGCCTCATAAGAAGTGGGTGTCAGTTTACTATGGTTTAATTTCAATTCACTTTACATGTCATTTCATGTTTGTGGTTAGTCAAACCACTTTACTAGAATTCCTCTTGCATACACCATTTTTGTCTATAATCAAACATCTGCTTCTGTTTGGAACTCTGCAAATTGACAAGAGTTTTTCTTTGTGCATTTTCAAGTTTACTGATGCAAAATTATATGCCTGAATTTTTCTGCCTGACAATTCTATACATTGTGGCTGTAATGGATTGAAGTGAATCTAATATTAGTTTTTCATTTTTACTTCCATCATTGGATTTGGAAATAATTTAGTCATTTCATGAGAAGATAGAATTGTTCATATTGCAGATATATGTAAAAAAAAAATTGCTTAGTGTAACTCCATGAATTTCTTGTCAGGATCCTCGGATCATACTTGGCATCCAGTCATGACTACTGATACAAACACCCTAGAGTATTGGTTGAACTGGAGGTTCTTCCTATGTGCAATATGGGTCTTAACATCTATGGTTGTGTCTGCCATTATAATATGGAAATTTGAAGGTTCCAAGAAATCAAAAACTGAGATAAGAGATAATTGGCAAGTAGATACGGTAGGGACTTTGTACAAGGATGAAGCTTGGACGACGTCTTTGAAAATAATCCATCCTGTTTGGCTGCTCGCTTTCAGAGTGATTGCTTTCATCCTGCTTTTAGCATTGCTTATTGCCAATGTTATTCTTGATGGAAGCGGCATATTTTACTTTTATACTCAGTAAGTGATGTGTCTCTCTTATGTTCATCTTTATTCTCAAAATAACTTAAATGTAAAGTGGATTTAGTGAGGATTTAAAGTGATTTTCTTGTTTCCAAAACCCTATCTTAGTGTCTGTTTTGCATTCTCTCCTATATCTCTATAGCCCATATGACATTTTTTTTACTGATCTGGTTTTCTTCTGAAGACATTCTTATTATAGTCTGCACAATCCTAGCTCCCTTGGCTGTACCTTTAAGCTTGTCGCCTGTACTTAGAATCGTTTGACTGTTTGGAGATTAAGTACTGGCCTAAGCTGGCTTATAAATGCGGCTATTGTTTTGGTGTTCTGGAAACAAAACTAAAATAAGTGGAGTGCAGTTAATGCCAAGCTACTGACAACTAAAGTATTATATACTTCTATAAGTATTCAGAAAACTTTGTATAAGAATTTGGAATGGTTCTTAATTTCTATTACTTATGCAATGGTTTTGAAAGCCTTCACAAACATGAAGGAAATAACATGGAAAATGTCAAATAATTGGTCACCTCAACGTTGCTAATTATTTTGTTTGTGATATTCCAGGTGGACGTTTTCGTTGGTCACCATATATTTTGGGGTATGTTATCCTTACGATCTTCCTGTATATGTTTGTCTTTATTTTTCTTCATTTGAATTTGACAGATATCAAGTGGTAATGAACCTCTTGATTTTTAATTCTTCTGATCTTTTTGGACTACTCAAAAACTAGCCTTCATTTTGTTTATGTGTTTTTTCCCCATAAATGATAAGAATCCTGCCTTTGTCAAGGGTGGGTTGGTTCATGGGTAAGGGGGATTCCTAGTGTGTAGCCCAGCCATTGGACCTGGAAAAATAAGAAAAAATTCTTCAACCATGACAGATAATAAGAATGATGGCCATTGATATATCAACTCTTTAATATATTTGCTTTTTATTTGAAATTCGTGTTCTTTGCTGATTTTTTAGTAGTATTTCCATTTTCATGCATATGCTTATGTGCTCAATTCCTTTTTGTAGCTTGCGTCTTTATTCTCCATTTCTGGGTGTTGCCAATATTGCAATGATGTTGGTGGTGATGGGGTTGATTGTGTGGCTTTAGATGCAGAGCGGGGTACTTATGTGCCTCCAGCATTGGAGGAAAATGGCAATATGCTGAATATGTCCAAAAGCTTGAATTCCCTTGAAGAACCTCGTGTTCGCAAGACTGCAGTCATGTGTAGCTATGTATTTCAAATCATTTACCAGGTAAGCATTCTCTAACAATATTCGTTTTTCCTTAATTATGTACAAATTTTGGTAGAAAACATAATCAAATCCAATATTTTCATTTTGTTGTCATCTATTGATTCCTCATATTAACTAAAGGGTGGGGGATGAAATGCAGCAATATCATTTTTTGAGATTGTTCCACCATATGGGAGGGGTCAGGTTGAAGGCATTGATTAGGACTTCTGTTTAAATATTATTCATTTGAATTTTAGAGTCTAGATATACTTTTGAAGTGAATTGAATGAGGTGGGTATTTTTTTGGGAAATTTATGGGTGGAGAGTCATGGTTATTAAAAAAAAAAAAAAAAAAAAAAAAAAAAAGAGAGAGAAGAGCTTAAACAACAAAAAGAAAGAACGGAACCAAGAAACAAACAACTGAACACACTTAGCAAACCAACTTTTTTATTACACCTGTTTCTGAACTGGGAACAATTTTTATTGCAGAAGACGAACATGTCAAAAATTATCTTGTTATATCTTTTTATTGCAGAAAACTAACATTTATATGTGGTTTCTTCCTATGGCCTCGTTTGGGAAGTGGCTATTTGAGAGGCTTTTTGGCTATTTTAGTAGGCTATTTTAGTTTTTGTGTTTGGAAGATGAGATGGATTTTTATTTGAGTTGTTGTATTGAAAAGTGTGTTGAAATGATGTTTGAATTTAAAATGATTAATTTGTCCCTAATATTATTATTTTTTAAATTGATGTAAAGGGGCAAAATTGTAATTTTTCAAGTGATATAACAATTTGACACTTTGACAGTGTAGGCTGTGCCTACACTATCACGGCAGCTGAGGCTATTTTTTTTTTTTTAATAAAAAGGGGTGAATAGTGGGGCTTTTTGGCTTATTTTTCATTTGAGGCTATAATAGCCTCCAATTGCTCTTCCCAAACAGCGCTTATATTTAAGAAGTATCCTGTTGAATTTTTTTATTTTTTTTACCTGTTTCTTTCTTTAACAGATTTGTGGCGGCTCAGTGATCCTTACTGATTGCGTCTTCTGGTTCATAATTTATCCATTTCTCACCTCCGATGATTACAAATTGGGTTTTGTAAGTTTTAGCACTTCTGCCCCCCCCCCCCCCCTTCTTTTTTTTTTTGGCAGAGCTGCATGCGTAGTGATAATTAATACTGAGTCCTACCATTTTAGTCAGATGAATCATAAACTAGAGAGTCACAAGACTAGATAGCCTCTTATGTGATATAATATTCATTTATACTTCTCATTGAATATGTTTGGACTTGAAAACCAAACCTAAAATGTTGTTCATGTTGAACAGTTACAGTTGACATCAAAGTTTTTTAGTTAAATTTTAAAACACTATATGCACCATAAAAGGGGGTGGCAATGAAGTACGTGATGGTGTGATGCATTTGGAAATGAAGAGTTCTGTGATATGATAACAATTATTTTTTTCTTCTTTTTTATTTTTTTGTGTGAGCATTTTGGTATCTATTTCTCTTCGATCTGAAGAATTGCACAAATGTTAATCCACGCATTCACAGACATGGATAAATGTAGGCAAGTATGCATAAAAACTATTGCAACAAACATTCATGCACATAAAAATATGCTCTATGCAGAAACCTACATTTTATGCATCTCCTATATTATCATTTACTCAACATTTGTGCGTCAAGTTGAGAAACCATCCTTCAATTGCAGATGGATGTTTGTTTGCACTCAATTAATGCTGTTTTCCTCCTCAGTGATGTGTTTTTGAATGGCTTGGTGAGTTATGATCCCTCAATGGTTCAGTGGTTTTTTATTTTTTAAATGTCATTCATGACCAACTATATTTGTTATCTTCTTCCAGCGGTTCCCTTTCTTTCGAATCACATATTTCATTTTATGGACGGGTATATATGTCATTTTTCAATGGATCATCCATGCTTGTGTTTCAATGTGGTATGTTGGATTTCTTTTCATTCTCTTTCCCTCTTCTTTCCTCTCTTTTCTTTTCTTTTCTTTGCTTCTCTTTTCTTTTCTTTTGTCTCTTGGGACATAGAAAACATTATATGCCTTTTACTCATTATAATAATTTCCTTTTTGTGACAGGTGGCCATATCCATTTCTTGACTTGTCATCTCCATTTGCTCCTCTCTGGTATGTGTTTCTTTTTGTTACACTAATCACTTTCATATAAATTTCTCTTTTCTAGGGCAAAATAATTTTTTTAAAATTGTTATTTTGGTGTTTATTTTTGTCAAACTAGTTCTTTCTTTGTATTAAAAAAGAAAAAGAAAAATGAAAACAGAAAACAGATTCTGAAAATTCAACAAAACAGGGTAATATTTATGTTTGTTACAACTTATTACCCAAGGGAGTGACTCTGAGGATATGATTTTCTAAATTTTAATTAGCGGACACTTGAGGCTTTAAGTACAAAAGGGAACTGTGATGAATACTCGGCTAAAAATTTTACTTTTCCCCCCAAAAGAAGTTAGGTTCTTTTTGTGTTTGACTCAATCAAAAGGTAGATGTGATACTTTGTAACATTGCAATACATGTTGAATCATTGCAAGTTTGCATCCACTACAATCATTGCTGAATTCTGTTGAATAGAAGGGTGATGGTCTCTATGTTGCATTATTTACTACACACTGGCTGTCAAACTTTTGATAGTGACATACTGATAATAAAATAAAACCTACCAAGTTACACTGGCTTGTGAACTTACCCCTTTTTTTCTTTTTTGTTGCCATTATGATCTTTACAGGTACATGGGAGTGGGGTTTATGCATCTCCCATGCTATGGCATCTTTGCTCTAATGGTTAGGTTGAAACATTTTTGCTTGTCAAAATTGTTCGTGGATGCTTTTTCAACAACAAGGTGAGAGAGTTTTACTGGTCATTTGAGCTTTTGCACCACAGAGAAAGCATTTTGCCAAAGCCGACTCAACTATACTGAAATACATTTGTTAATCAGGCTGCTTATTTAAAAGTGGTTCATAGATTTGTTTTTTTGGGGCCATATATTCTGTATGGGATTCTGTTAATTTAACTTTGGAATTAAGGAAAACAATGTATAAGTCTTGAAAACTGATGCCTATTCTATTCATCAATCCATCATCTACATTAGTGATGACAGTAGATAGAGAAGCAGTGAATCAGAAGTACAGAGAAGACGAAGAAAAACAGAGGCAGTTTGGTTTGGCCCCTTGTGCATGCATGTCTCCCCTTTGATCTCCCATCAATATAGTGTTGGGCAGTTTCAATAATGCGTTACAATATTTCTTCACTGTAATGCAATTTCAGTTGTGTCATTTGAAGAGGCAAAGAAAGGGTTTTGACTACAAATGTAACAATATTTAAACCAAGGGTTAGAGGATCTCCATTAAAATAGTTAAATTTTAACTAACCGTCTTTTTAAATACATTTTCTAATAAACTTTCTGTTCTTTATTTCATTTGTTGAATTCTCTTTTCCTAACTATATGTAACTAGTAGCTTGATATTCAACTAAAGTAGCTAATCAAGAATTAAGTTTGATGGAGCATATTTATTTGATTTTGTGTTATAAAATAACTAAGAGAGAAGCTCTAATGAACTTGATAATAATGCTCCAAGACATTAACCACAAGGGGCAACAGGAAAAATAACAAGACGGTAATGATAATGGCAACAATGAATAACTTGATCCTCAGCCCCATTTAATCCCTAAGATTAACTGTAATCAGTTAAAATCAAAGGCAAGCCAAGAATTGTCCAAACCCAAATTAATAAAACAAATCCATTATCTTGGAATCAAACTAGCGTTTGTAATGGACATAATATCAACAACATGCAATCCATCACTGTTTCAAGCACCCTCAATAGACAACCTCCTAATACAACTTCAAAAAGTACCTCTATGCCACTTCTAAGTTCCTATTTTTTTCACTTTCGCAATTGAACTGGTCACTTCTTGAATTAAACCAACGATACGGAAGATGACCAATCTCATCTCGAACAGAGACGTCATAAACTCTGAATAGTGAAGGGAATATCCAATTAAGCTTTCACATGTTCCCTGACGAACTGCTCCAACTGAGATATTTCACCAGTCAAACCGGAAGCTTCTGCAACAGTTACTTTGTTCTGGCACTGAGAGAATGCAAAGGCTTCATCAGGGACGCCAAGTGTGTACTCATTAGCAATATCTGCTGCTGACACAGCAGTTCTTGATGCCCGAAGCTTGTCACTGTAAAATGTGGAACATAAATGAATCGAAATACATATTAACAATGCTACAGAAGTAGATATTGTATGTTCAAATTAATATGGATGGGAAAAATACAAAGGACATCAAATTGAAACACTACAATAAGCAACAACCAATAACGAAGACCCAACAATGAGAAATACGTTGTCAAAAGCAACTCAAAACATTGAATTCAAAGCTTTCTTTGACAGGCACTCATGAAAATCGATGTTTGTTAAGATTGTCAGTAGTTTCTCTAAATGATGGTTACGTTATAGATTAGTTTCTCTCTTTAGTCATATCTCTACTCATCTATCACCGCTAACTAGAAGGACGAGAATTTTGACAGCCTTACTAGTCCTATGACCCCATAACTATTTAAGAAAGATGATGTAATTGTAACAGCACAGAAGCAGTAGTAATTGAATAATCATATGTCTACATTAACCTCAAGTTCATACATTTCTTTTTCGAGTTGTTTTCGTATGAACTCCTTGGTATGTGCAGTCACTTTATCTACTTTGTTGCAAAGGACAAGTACTGAAATTTTCTTCCTGACAACACTTGCCCTGGTCAAAATATCATAAAGGTACCTATTCCACATAAACATCAGATGCTAGATTCATCATACAACGCGTTCATATGCATGTTTGAATACATATCACATATTGCATGATACACATACTCCGACGCTGCTCGACAGTTTGGCAGGAATTCCAAAGCATCCACCACGAAAACTATGCCAGCTGCTTGAGGCAAGAACTCATCTAGTTTGGGTCGAAGACGAGAATGCCCAGGAACATCAACAATGTGAACAGGCTTTATTTTGCCCTTCTGTCAATGACACGGAAAGAGGGTTAAGTTTAAGCAAACCTGGGGTTTGAAAATCTGCTTGAGGACAAGAAGACAATAGAGGGAAGAAACAAATTGCAATCAATGAAATTTTAATATATATATATATTATATAACAACATAAATTTGCAGGTAAGAAAAGCTCTCATTTTATAAAAGGAGACAACTAAATTTGTAAAATTGATAGGCCTAAAAGTATAATAATGCTTGCTTTGTGCATGTTTCAACATAGTAAAGTAAAATATATTAACATAGAAAAGTAAAATATATTACCTTGCTCATTTCAGAATGTAGCACAAAAGTGCCTTCATTTGGTTCCATTGAAATCACAGTACCCTGATGGGAAGAACCATCTCGGAGCTGGAAAATAGTCAGATTGACATTCATAAGGCACACATCAGACTTTTGCACAATGGAACACTTATGACAACTGAGCACAATGAGAACCCATCTATGAAACGCAAACAGGTAATTATCCATCAAACTAGATGGAGAAGGATAGAAAGTTAGGAACAGGTTACATCTAAACTCAGATCATTTTATAAAATTCTTAACAGTGGCCAACCATGGCATTTAACTCCTCAGATGGGTATCAAGTTCAGTGCAGATACTTCAAGGCTATCTTAAATCACTTTAGAAAAAGAAGAATATACTATGCACGCGTGGGGGGGAAAGACAGATGAATCAATGAGTATGGTAACAATAAAAATATATCCAAGCAATTAGCTTCTTCAGTACTATGCTTTCAGACTGAAAACATTTTGGAAATGCTGTCATGAATAACATCTTTTTAGTTGATATGGCTCAAATTGTTTACTGACATAACAAATTCCAAACAGGGAAATCAAAGCAATGGCTTCATCACAAAGCATGGTTTAAGCTCAACCTAGCATCGGTAACCTCTTAGACAAATGGGTTCAAGAATGTAGTAACTTGTTCATCCTCTTCTACTCATGCAACTCTACTCATCAATAGATAAAAAGCATTGATTTAAATGTCACCTCGCACAAATTAAGCAACAAAACATTATTCTGATTGCTTACTTGGTAGAAAATAACAGTTTTTCCACTTCCACTAAGCCCAGACAGAACAATGGTGTTAGGTTTTGTCCGTTTGAAAAAGCGAACTGCACAGCAAAGCAGAAGAGATTTGTAAGTAAAGTTTAATGTTATAATCTTCAATTAAAAGACAAAATAATAGACAGTGACAACATAAAATGAAGTCTTAGCTCTAATTCATAGCAAAATACCAGACAATGACAACAGAGAATAAAGCCTTTACTCTGAGTTTGAATCGCCCAAATGAGAGAGAGAGTACTTATTAAAAAATACAGATTTTCCCAACCAAACTAACCAAATTCATGCAAGTTAAAGAGTGCATGCAACCCCTTCCTTGATTTTAAGGAAGCAGCACCACTACATTATCTTTCAAAGCAGTGCTTCTAGATTTTGCAAAAAATGTAAAATAATGTCAACATTTAGATACCCTGCTGACAATTGCTGGGTAAATGTGCAATCTTACGTAATTTCTTTGATTTAGGGTAAGTTAGGAACACAAACTCTGTTTGGTTGGATTTTCATAACTTGTTTTATGAAAAATTAGAAACTAGTTCAACAAAAACTAACACCAAAAAACATAGTTTTGAATTCTCAAAAATTATTTTCGCCACCCAAAAAAAAAGAAGAAAATCAAATGAAAATAATGAGTGTTTCTTACTTTTTCATTTTTTTGACCAAAAGCAAACAGAGATTGACTATCCTATAAACTCGGTTCTTTTTTTCTTGTCTTGCCAACCCTTCTTCCAGCATAATCAAACTAAATACTTGCAAAACAATGAATACAGTTATAAATGCCAATGTAACCTCAAACCCACTAATTTAGAAGATTCATGGATGAGTTTGGTCAATCCATTCAATTCAACACAACACAACAATGTGATGCTGCATAAATTGATATTGTGACATGCTATCAAAAAATGATCTATGCAGACATGCTAATTTGCAACATTACATAAAATTCACAAAAAAACACAGACACACAATGCCAATTAAATAGTAAATAAAACAACCCACAAAAAATTTACTAAAACATGAACTATTCAGAAAAATTGCACCGCGAATTACCTAACAAGAGTAAAAACGTAGTTAGAAACACAATCCCAATTGCAGCGTAAAGTTGAGTTTCGGGTATTTGACGAATCAATTTGTCTGCTTCTTGTACCCATTCTTGCATCTGATTCTTCAACTGCTCAAACCCATCTCTTTCCATGACTTTAACGATCGAAAATTTAACAAAAAATTGAAAATTTAAGCTTTAATGGTCAAAACCCTTGTCAAGCACAAATTCTTGAATCGGATCTCAAGACCTATAACACAGAAGCAAAGTGAGAACTATATATATATATATGTAGATTATATGTATGCAGGTATAAAGAAACTGAGATCCACCGGAGATCTGGCCGGAGATTTTTACCAGAAGGGTCGAAATCCACTCGCAAAAGTTTCGAAACCCTAGAAATTGTTTGGGTTATTCTTTTTTAAGGGTAAAGAGTGGTTTAAGACGACTTGACCCGTATGTCAATTTGATTCGAATCCGACAATTGATCGAACAGTTCCAGACCCGATTAAGTGATCTAGCGGAAATTCACCCAAACCCGAGCCGGACCTAATAATCGGATCCCAAAGTATTGGGAAAAGTCTGCCAACCCAGATTTATTCTTTCAGAATTTTCTGGATGGATGACTGTAGGATAAAAATTGATGCGTAATTTTTGGAAAAAATTGGGCCGAGCTGTGAGTTGGGCATTGTAGCCCAAAGTGCAAAGGACTAAGTAAAAAGGTTACTCCGGCCCAGGAGAGGCAAGGTTACTCCGGCCTAGGAGAAACAAAGTTACTCCGGCCAGGGAGGTAAAATTACTTCGGCTCAGGAATTATAAAGATACTTCGGTCCAGGAACGATTTAGAGTTATGCCGGTCTTGGAGTCATACCGGCCGAAAGTCATTGGTTCGGTCTAAGACCGTACCATTGGTTGTACGTGAGAAAATCGAGATAAGGATAGAGTTAAAAGTGAAACCGAACTAAGAATAGTTTGGTTTACTCAGTGGCTCTGCATGGCCAAGCTTATTTCGGTCATATAGTAGTTCGGCTAAAGTAATAACCATCCCACTTGGTTTAAGCAGTGGGGGAGGGTGTAAAAGGA